>NC_141689.1:1158624662-1161249662 GCF_964263255.1 Lissotriton vulgaris
GGCCTAAATCCATCGTCTTTTTGCTCAGCATGCCATTCCAGTTTGAACCCAGCTATAAGCAAATCTGTTTTGACCCCGTGCCCAATGTGAACAGCTCTTCCCGAACTGTCAGGACAGGTCCTCCCTGGACTGGAAACAAGCATCCTAGGACAGGTTTTGGGGTTTCACCCCACTTCATCCAGGATAGCTTGACTCCAGTGGCATAGAGATTATGGGACCCACGTCTGGGCATATGACTCAGGGTCTCATCTCACTCAGGGTGACAAATTCAAAAATAACAATTGATGGACAGAATGCAGAAGAATGTCATACATTCACCCCAGTACACAGATCTGGGTTTACCTCAATCGTTTTTTTGCTCACCATTTCATTCAAGTTTGAACCCAGCCATATGCAAATTAGTCTTGACCCTGTGCTCAATGTGAACAGTCTAGCCTGAACTGCCAGGCCAGGTCCTTCCTGGACTGGAAAAAAGCATCCTAGGACTGGTTTTGGGGTTACACCCCTCTTTAGCCAGGATAGCTTGACACCAGTGGCATGGAGAGCATTGGATCCATGTCTGGGCATACCCGTCCCACTAAGGATGACGAATGGAAAAACAACAATTGATGGACAGAATACAGAACAATGTCATACATTCACTCCCATATGGAGATTTTGGGCCTAAATCCATAGTTCTTTTGCTCGCCATGTATTCCAGTTTGAACCCAGCCATGTGCAAATCAGTCTTGACCCTGTGCCCAATGGGAACAGTCCAGCCCGAACTGCCAGGCTAGGTCCACCCTGGACTGGAAACAAGCATCCTGGAACCGGTTTTGGGGTTTCACCCCTCTTCAGCCAGGATAGCTTGACTCCAGTGGCATAGAGAGCACGGGACCCAAGTCTGGGCATACCCATCTCACTTGGGGTTACAAATGCAAAAACAAAAATTCATGGACAGAATGCTGAACAATGTCATTCATTCACCCCAGTACAGATATCTGGGCCTAAACCCTTCATTTTTCTGCTCACCATGGCATTCCAGTTTGAACCCAGACATATTCAAATCAGTCTTGACCCTGTGCCCAATGGGAACAGTCTAGCCCGAACTGCCAGGCCAGGTCCTCCCTGGACTGGAAACAAGCATCCTAGGACTGGTTTTTAGGTTTCACCCCTCTTCAGCCAAGACAGCTTGACTCCAGTGGCATGGAGAGCATGGGACCCATGTCTGGGCATACCAGTCATACTCGGGATGACAAATGTAAAAACAACATTATGGAAAGAATGCAGAACAATATCATAGTTTTCTGCTCACCATGCCATTCCAGTTTGAACCTAGCCATGTTCAAATCAGTCTTGACCTTGTGCTCAATGGCAACAGTCCAGCCCTAACTGCCAGGCCCGGTCAAGACTGATTTGCATATGGCTGGGTCTAAACTGGGGTGGCATGGTGAGCAAAAGAATGATGGATTTAACTCAGATCTCTAGACTGGGGTGAATGTATGATTTATTCAGCATTCTGTCCATCATTTGTTTGCATAACACTTTTCACCCTAAGTGAAATGAGTATGCCCAGACGTGGGTATCCTGCTCACTGTACCACTGGATTAAAACTAGCCTGGCTGATGAAGGGTAATACCCAGAAACTGGTCCCAGGATGCTTGTTTTGGGTCCAGCGAGGACCTGGCTTGGCAGTTCGATCTGGACTGTTCCTATGAGGCACAGGGTCAAGTCTGATTTGCATGTGGCTGGGTCTACATTTGGGTGGTATGGTGAGCAAAAGAACCTATGGATTTAACCCATTTCTTTTGACTGGGGGTGAATGTATGATTTATTCAGCATTCCGTTCATCATTTGTTTGCGTAGCACTTTTCACCCTAAGTGGGATGGGTATGCTCAGACTTGGGTCCCTTGCTCACTGTACCTCTGGATTCAAGCTAGCCTGTCTGATGAAGGGTAATACCCAGAAACCAGTCACAGGATGCTTGTTTCCGGTCCAGGGAGGACCTGGCTTGGCAGTTCGGTGTGGACTGTTCCCATGAGGTGCAGGGTCAAGATTGATTTGCATATCGCGGTTGTAAACTGGGGTGGCATGGTGAGCAAAAGAAGAATGGACTTAAGCAAGATTTCTTGACTGGGGGTGAATTTATGATTGAG
Source organism: Lissotriton vulgaris (assembly GCF_964263255.1). NCBI lineage: Eukaryota > Metazoa > Chordata > Amphibia > Caudata > Salamandridae > Lissotriton > Lissotriton vulgaris. Next base: position 1,158,626,799 of record NC_141689.1, read on the forward strand.
TCAGCATTCCGTCCATCATTTGTTTGCATAGCACTTACAATGGCGGACATCATTTACTAGGTCAGCTTCTCACAGCATTTCTCTCTTGACTGCTCCGAAATGTCTTCTCTGCCTTTGAACTTGCAGCGTAAAGTCTGGAAAAAAAACAAATTACTGTGTTCTTGTATTGAAGGTCTCCGTGTATGCAAGCCACTTGTAATATGGCATCCCTTTCTCGTTAATTTAGGATCCGTGCTATAATCAATCTAGGCGGTACTCCTGGTTTTGACTTGGGGAGTGAGGCCTTGTGCACACATTCTATTAAAAAGTAGTTGGAGAGTCTTTTTGGTTTTAGATGATTCAGTACCAAGTCTTCTCAGAATAGGTCAACACTCGGCCCTTCCACTCCTTTCAAGACCCCTACTACTCTGATATTATTCCTACACGCCATCCCGTCTTGATCCTCCAACCTTGCCGCATAACCTCTTGTTGTTTTGTAAGGTTTTGTACCTGCTCTTCTAGGCGCTTCATACTGGTCTGCAGTTGTGCCACCTCCATTTATGCTGCATCGACTTTGTTGGAGTTTTTGAGGAAGTCTGCATGCAGAAGATTCATCTCCAGAGTTACCACATCTAGGTTCAATTGTCCCTTTTAGGTCTGTGATCGGAGCCATTATTTCTCTTAGGGATAGTTTTTTAGGTTCCTCTGTCTACTGTTCCAGGGGTTCCATTGACTGTCACAGGACTGCATATTTATCCATTTTTTTGTCCTGTGTCTCTGATCATCTCTTATGCTTCATCCGGTAGTGGCTCAGTGTAGCAGTCCACTATGCCTCTTTTTTCCCCTTCCTTAAGGTTGGTTTGGTGCTTTCCTTAGTGGCTAGACACTTGAGGCCAATTCCAGCTATTTGTTCACTGCCTCTCTGTTCCTTCTAGGGGATTATTGCAGCAACACAGCTCTGTCAGACTCCGGAGCCAAGGAGTTACGACCAGCATCTACTAATTCCTCTGTAGTGTCCACCTGCAAGCAGGTCTCTCTATGTCGAAGGGCGGCCTTCCATTAACTTGTGCTCTTGCAGGGTCTTTCCCTCGCAAATCTCTAGACCCTGTTACCATGACCCACTAAGAGCAGTTTTCTCTCTACTTTGGGTGTCTTACCTCCCCAGGGATGTGTCTGTACCGTGTTGTTCCAGACGGCACTCTCTGGACCCCAGTGCCAGGATTAGCAGGCCCGAGCTGTGGGCATTGGATTCTGTGAAGATTTTCATTTCTTCCCCTTGTGGTCTTTATGGTCCTTGCCTCATGTGCTGTGTTCACCCTGCTGCAACCTCTCCACTAGCCTTTTCCCCTCTGGGCTGTTCTGATTTTGCGCAGGCCATGGAGTCTGTTTTCGCTGGAGCGCTTGCTTCCCCTGGGAAGCACCTGAGCTTTACTTACTGCACTCGCTTAGCCCAGATTCCCAGGTGCGCAGGCCCCGGACAAGGTCAAGGTCAGTAGTACACTGTTGGGTTTCTGTTCATCTCTGCATGGCCTTTGAGGTCTCTTTGTATCTGCTGCAGCCTGCTCGCTGGCTTTCATTAGCAGGGCCATCCCATTGCTACGTGGGCCATGGAACATTACCACCATTGCTTGACTCCTATGACTGCTTTTTTTTCGCCGTACCTGTGCTACTTCCTGCTCTGTGCCTCTCCTTTGGGGCAGGGGTTCTGCCCACTTTCACACTCTGGGATTTCGATATTACTTATTGGGGAGGCCTGTCTTTAGGATTTATGTATGCCTCTTTTGGGGTCGATTCCTGCCGCTTATCTCCTGGCCTCACTATGGAGACCCCCACTGAAGGCCTCGCCCCCTCTGGTTGTCCTTACACGGAATGATGTACGGGGTGCCACCGATGGCACCCGATCCACTTACTGCTACTGTGTTGACGAGTCTCGGGCTGCCATCGCTGTTCTCCACCAGGACTGCTGCGGTGGCCGGCACGGCGGGGCCTCTCCCATGCTGTTCTACGTACCTTCTTTCCGCTGCTTTTTTCAGGGCTTGTTGTTGGCCCATGGGTGTTCCTCGCACATAGTCTATGTTAGCGTGTCAGCAGGAGCCGAGATTTGTACGGATGGTGAGGTGTTTCAGTGAACAAAGCTCTGAGCTCTGCTAGTGTGCTGCCATTTTGGTCGGCTCCTGAGCCATGCCCTAATAGGCCACAGAAAGGCTTTGACGCAAGCTTACTTGAACTAGACACAATTTTAATATTGCTGAATTGTGCACCATGTGATTTAAGAGCTTGTGATTAAAAATTACATGCTTAGAAATGTTGTCATAACTACAGAATATTCCGGTTTAACAAATGTATTACTTTGTAAGCAACGTTTTATTCCTGAATGTCATGAGCTTCTCATTTTCCAATTTTTCACATATCATTGAATAAAATGAATTTTGCGTTTTAAACAATAACATTTGATTTTATATCAGGAAGAATGCATTACCTAACAGTGATTTTGCTTTTACTTAGTGGTTAATTGATCTCACAGTGAAACAAGTTGAAATGTAGAAGTTTGAGCGGTGCTTAATGGGAAGCAAGTCTGATGTTTCCAGAATCTAACTATGCAAGACAGTCTATAGCTAACCTTGTGATAAAAAGTATAAGTTGCGTGTATTTCTGTGAGAACAAAGGAGCTGAATCTGCTTATCGAACAACCCAGCTACCCTATTGGTCTGTGAACAAAGGAGCCTGATACATTGTGTTTAACACGTTTTCTAGATTTTTATTTTAGGGCGTTTTCCTAGGTAGTGGCAAGGCATTTTTTTTGCCATTTTGCAACTCATTTATTGCTGATTCTTTGGAGAATTTACCCAGACCCTTCATGGTAGCGGCTGCTGCTGCTAATGTTTTCCCTCTCTGCCTTACTTTGCTATTTGACTTGACAGATTTCTACTCCAACTGTATACTGATCTAATTGGATGTGTTGAGACTCGGATGAGTCTTATTAACTACTCTTCATAAGGAGTTCTGCTACCTCAATTTGACTTTAAAGCTCTATTCTCCTTTGAATTCACACTTTTCCTTGAATTAGAACTCTTCGTGAGTTCTTGAAATCGAAAGTTCTGATCCTGATTTATAGATTAGGAAACGTATTCATTTATGGAATGCTCTTAATGCCAATTATATTTTGATGCTTTATTTTAACCTCTTTACTTTGATGAAATTTCTGAAAACGTATTTGATTTATCAACTAACTGAAATAAGAAATAGAAAAGAACCTTACTAATTTCTTCATGAGAAAAAAGCTGTGAAAATACAATACAACTCTCGTAATTGACTGGACTTAAACTGTTATTGAGAGTTAAGCTTGAGATGTCTGTTTTGCCCCTTGATTCCTAATACAACATTCCAAGGTCCATCACTGAAAAGAAGAAGGAATTAGCATGAAAAACAGGGCTTAACCCTACAAGATGGTAAATTGGTGTTATTACTGAAATATTAGCTCCCAGTTCTTCTGGTAGCAGAGGATCATTGGTGTTTGGAGCAAGGAGCTATAAATAATTGCCCTAGTTAAAATAACATTCCTGAATCCAGGAATCCAATGTCAGTAGCTTGAGAGCTGACAAGATGAGGTTTTTAAAGGTGGTTATTGTTTTCAAGGTGTGACTATTAATAGGGTGAATCAACGTCTATTGTAATTGTAAATGTGAAATTGTTATCGGATTTAGAGTAAATGGTTTAATGGATACAGATTAATATTGTTGTTTACGACAGCACCATGTGCAATCGCGTCGTAATTGCGGTGTTGGAACTGCCGACATAAGGTGGGTCGGGTCCACATCTGCAGGGATGTCGATCGGAGGCAACACCAACCAACATTGTAATGATGCCCATTATGTTTATTTAGATGTAACAATATTTTTGTTTTCAGGATTTCTGTTTTCGACATAGGTTAAAATGTATATTTTAACAACATTATTTGCGCTCTCGATATTTGTGGTATTACTAGTTACGTTGAGGAAGTCAATATTTTTGTAATTATATTTAATTTCTGATATTATTGTGGTTTGATATTGTGTGCATTGATGTTATGTCAGTGACCCATATCTTGAGTGAGATGTGTACTCCTAGCACACCCTCCAGTATAAATATATACATGGAGACAATCACCAGGATACATTTGATGTTTTGCCAAGAGTACAAGTGGAAATATCAAGTGAAGTTTGCTACCTGCTGTTTGTTGGCGCTAGAACTCCACATAAAATCAGGTCCCACCGCTTTTGTTCATCTGCATTTGAGTGATATCCTATGGGTTTTAGTGCAACCAGGTTACAACAACTTTTCATAAATTATCAGGGTTTTACGCTATGTAACACATTGATTTATCAGCACTAGGTTCAAATCAACCTTCTGTGCAAGAATGCTTTCGCACGCAAACTACTTTGTGTTGCGTTAGAGCCTGCTCTACAGTTTAGCATATATGGGCCTTGACATACCGTTTGGTACCCCTTAAAATGTCTATTTAGAACCAAAGGTGAAAAGTGCACCATATGAACAACCATACAGATTTTGGGTCGTTTACAAGGCCATTTTGTAAGTAAGCCCTGGCCATGTCGCATATACTTTGTTCGGAGTTAAGTAACCATGTGCACAGACTATGTCTCACCAGGCAGGCAGGAATAGAATTGTAAACACAAGAAAGCGTTGTGCTATTGAGTATTCAAATATGCAACAAAGTGCTCAGTGAAATGTTGAACAGTAAAGAAAATCAACATGCTTGGCAGAGCTAAAATTATATCTCTCCTTTCCTATTGAGAAAAGCTTTCATACTCTGGAATACAGAACAAACAAAATGGCTTACACTTATGAGCCTGAAAGGAACTGTTTAACTCGTGCCCACCCGGAGAGAAACAAAGGTAAAGATATTATTCATTTTTGCTTTACCTAGATTATTTTACCTGGCAGGGGAGCCCATCAGAGCGCATTTAATACCATATTATACAGCAAAAGTGGGGAGCGGACAAACAGCCTAAGAAGAGCGGGGGTGGCACCCAGTACCTAGTTCAGTAAGATGGCAGTATGGAATAAAACGTCCTCCATCTGTCCTGACGGAAAGATTGCATTTTATCGCAAACTAGAGTACCTATAGAGGAACTCAAAAGCAGCTATTTGAAGCATATCTAATTCTATAGAGATGCTGCCGCCCTTGACGGCTTTTTGATATGCAGGTCCTCTGTGATTCTAATTACTGCCTTCTAATGGAATGCATGTACGAGCCCTAGCGCTGTACAAACAGATTTAATGCTTGCCTGGGCCTTTATTTCTTATTCAGTCATTACTTTCCCAGAATGTTCTCTGAAGCATGAATACAAGAAATATGGCGGAATGCATTCTGATGGGCTTTGCAAACAGCTATGCGGGTAACATAGGAATATGCATGTAAATAGTACTTTTTATTTTATGCTTATCTATTAACCATGACATAATTTTCTTTTTATTTCTTGGGATCTGGGGAAGAGAGGATGTGTGCAGCTGCACGTGACATGGATTTACAGTTGCTCTACCTTTTTCTATCACATTCACCTTGACAAGGTGGAAGACCACCCATCAATTTATCAGGGAGAATGCGGAAAAAAATAAGGAAGCAAAGTAGAAAATACTGCAAGTGAGCAGTGGGGCCCGGGCTACGTGCAAGTCATAGGTCAGCTTGCACATTGTCAAAAGAACACATTATGAATATGATTCTGTATTATTACATTCTAGGTAATATAACCAATACCGTGACCTTGAAGCAAACGAAAAGGATATTGGAATATCAGAGGGTAGGTGAAACTATTGCCAGCTCGCAAACACATATCTCACCAACTCCCAATAAACATAAACTTGCTTTATTGTTGGGCAACTAAAATAAAAGTAAACTATGCTAATTATGGATGGGACAAAATAGGGACTGAATGATGGTTTTTTTTTTCCTTTTGCAAGTGTTTATTTTACAAATCTCAAACTTAAACACTAAGGGGCTCATTTATGAGCCTTTGCATCACTTTGACGCCGCTGGTGAGTCACTTTTTGTGACGCATCAGTGACGTAAAAAATGCGCCTTGTTGTGCCATATTTACAAAGTGATGCATCTAGGTAGATGCGTCACTTTGTAAACCCCTGCGCCACATTATACCTGCGCCAGGTATAATGTATGCAAGGGGGGCGTATAGACGCAAGAAAGGGTCATGGAAGTGACGTAGTGAAATCTATGAGATTTCACTGCGCCACTTCTAGGACTCAAATGCGTCAAAATCTTACGCCTGCCTCACAGCAGGCGTAAGACTGACACAGGCCCCTTCACATGGAGCTTGCCCCATGTGAAAGGACACATTGCTGGAGTTGCCTCACTTTTGTGACACACTCCAGCAATGCGTCACTTTTGCGCTTACAGATACGTCAGAAATACTGATGTATCTGTAACTCCTTGCGACATGATGCCTCATACTGTAAATATGACGCATCATTGGTGTCGTAAGGAGTGCACAATGAAAAGTGACGCATCGCTGTTTTCATGCAGCGATGCGTCACTTTTCATAAATGAGGCCCTAAGGGGCTTCTTTGTGAGAGGCTTGTGCCGCTGGAGCGTCACTATGCTCGATGCTCTGGTGGCGCAAGCCTCTCAATCATATCTTTGAGGCCTCATGCACATGGAGTAAGACAAAGTGTCTGTGTTGCCTTATTCTGCACCAAGGATGCTTTCCATGGGCGTTGCGGTGAGTTTTCAAACACAAAATCAATGGATTGTGATGTTGCCCCAGATTAACTTAATCACACAAACCCTGGGATAGCACCAGAATCTTTCACCTCCCCAGAGCAGGCGTAACGAGGAGAAATATTTTTATTTCGCCTCTAAAGATTGTTTCTGTGCAGGATGGTTCCCCTTCCTACACAAAAGCAATCCTGCCTGCAAAGGAGGCACCATTGCACCATGGTGCAAGGGGCCTAAGTTGTTGCTAGTCTGCAAATGTGTGCCAGTGCAGGGGGATAGGACAGGAATGCACCGTATTTCATAAATACGGTGCAATCCTTCCCTTTCACATTGGTGTAGCAGCACAGTAAGAAGACTTGTGGCTCTACCCTACGCCAGTTCCTCATAAATGAGGTCCTACGTTTATCTGAAATTGTAATTATATTGTCCAAAGCTCCACATTATGAGATCTTGTGTACCTTTTTTCAACTGGAACACGCACATCAAAAAACCTTACGAGATACCAACTGGGGGCTCATTAGTACAGAACATTTCTTGCTGAGAGGCATTTTTTGTTTAAACTAGTCTACTGCCGGTATCTCACAGAAAGTGTGCACTCAGGTAATATAAAAGTTGAAACCAGTAAAACACATTTAGATACAAAAGCATAATTACATGAAGTTTTCATGGAATTCAGAGAAATGTCTCCAAATAAATAAATCAGATTTGCACACACCTATATTTGAAGTTGCTTTTCATATCCAGAAAAGAGACGAGAAATAGCACAAACATAGACTGATGGTGGGGAAAGGACTGGTTTGGTGAACAGGGCAGTTGAGCAAGAATTATTTTGTTCTGAAGAAAGAAAAATTAAGAAAGAACAGAATTATCAAATCACAGAAGACTAAATCACAGCTGAACTGATAAAATGCAGGTGACGAGTAACCCAAAAAGGCATTGTAAATTGTTGGTAGCTTTAACGGGATTAATGAGACTTCTGAAGAAAGGGTACACTAAGACTACAGTAAATTTACTTAGGAGTCAAGCAACACAGCAACTCAAGTTCCTGTTGCTGGTGATGGAGTGACCCCTGTAAGCCCATAGTTGTACCCAGAATATACGTTTTGCCGACATTGTGGAAAGTGCTGACATTTTTTACCAGAAGAGAACTGAAGCAGAATGAGATCGTTAGTTTGGCAACCTAGTTCCAAAAACATTTAGTGAAGCTCATGGACAGATATATGAATCACTTTTGCGGTCACAAAAGGCCCAATGTAAAGAATTGGGCAGTTTCTGCCGTACAAAATTATAAAGTGTGATTTGGTAAGAAGTTATCGAAAGGCAATTTGTGTTTGCCACCCAACACAATTCAGTATTTGCAAGGGCGTGCTTAGGGCGTAACCTTCCAAAACACAAATTGGATGGGTATGCATATATTAATGTTTTGCGAACAAATTTCAGTTACAAAATATTAATCATTTACCACCTCCCCAACGAAGGTTGTAAGTCATTGGAAAACGGGAAAGGGGAAAGATCTCTACCCCTTTGTGAATGTTGGCAAAAACTTTTTTTTAATAGTAGGGAATGCTTCCATGACCACTGCCTACTCCTAAAAATGTTAAGCTTAGGGTCATATGCACTAAGAACTGGTCGCACAATACTGGTTGCATTTTGTGATCAGTATTTTTCAAACCTATGTGGTAATGTACGATCCAACCTCCGTGTTAACAGGTCAGTTTGCAAATGACAGATTCCTAGAGTGTCGCAATTCAACTCCCTCACGAGCATTAATGAGATAGTTCTCAAATTGCGACCCACTAGGAATCACAGCATTCAAAGGGATGGCAGCCTGCTGAGGTCAATAGACTACCATGTCTGTGATTGCTTTTAAATAGGCATTTTTTTAAATGCAACCCATTGAAAAAAAATGAAGCATGTAAATGTAAGATATAGACCTTGTCATAATCAGAACCTTGACATATCTAGGACCCTATGGTAATTCTGATCTTGCCATGGGACCTACTTCCATAGACAGATCCACACTTTAGGCCAGGCAGCAATACGGAATTTCTAAAAGCTAGGGAGGATGAACCAATACAAAGAGATATCCTCGGGATAGAAGAGCAGAGGCATGCTTGCAAGACAGAAGTCAAGCAATACCAGAGGATTCAGGAGAGGGTCAGAGAGGAATGAACTAGGCAAGACAGAGAATTAGAGATGGACTTATAAAGCACCTTGAACTGAAGAAGTTTTAACTTAAGACTGCTCAGGTCTTGCAGGTAAATTGTAGGCATCGGAAATAAATGAAAAAAGTGTCTGTTTTACAGTGAAGACTTCTCAGACAACAAGGCAACTATGGAGTTGAGTGAATCAATAAATAATTTTAATGAAAGATGCCGCAATTCCGAGATTTTGTCTATTTCCAGCCTAGAACCGTGACAAGTTTAAGAGTGCTGAGAAGATGCTGAAAGTGAATCAGGAAATATTCACACACGATATTTCAAAAAGTTTGTGTGGGTGTGAAGGAGAAGACAGCAACAACCTTTGAGCATTTGTTCAATCTGATGATGATGGAGCAGGTTTTGAGAGTTTGTCTAGTAGAGCTGAACCAGCCCTTTACTAATTCACGGATTGCTGAACCCAAGGCACTAGCTTTACAGATTGACAAATGGATAGGGAGTAGGGAAACACCATGTAAAATGTCATGTTGAGACTGTGAGGAAATAATAAGCCAAAATTACTGTTCAATGTGTTGGCTAGCCTTTAAAAGTGAATGAGGGATTTAAATTTAGTGATGAAACACACAGGACATTTCTTCCCATGTTAGTTGGACTCTAGAACACCATAAAATGTCAAACCTTAAGGGGTCTGATGGTCAGTAGTTGTTTTGTATTGTCATTGGTAGTGATAGCGGGGGCAATGGGTGGGGAAAGCTGCAGTCGCCTCCTGTCAAGGCCACTAATTGCCTATGCAGCACACATTGAAAGAGGAAATAACACGCAGAAATACAGATATTTATCCTTATTTATGCGTCTGTTGGGAAGGTGCAGCATGTTGATGCAATTTTAAGTTTATTACCCTTAGTAAATCTGGGATTGCAAGATTGAGGAAGGTCAATGCTCCAACAATGGAATGCTATCCCAACACAGAGCAACTCAAGGAATTGATTTGTAATGCCTTGCGATACTCTGGATTTACTAAGCCACACAGAGCCACGCAAGGTAAGTCCCACTAATGGGTTTGCATCGCCTTGTGTCACTTTGCTTGACACAAGGGCAACACTTGCCCTTTGTAAATCTGGGACCCAAGATCTAGAACAGCACCCCAATGCAGATGTTATATGCTCCTTCAGCCCTTCACATTACCATTCCATATATGTTCATTACAATTTAAATATTGAGAAAATTCAATAAACTTACAAAAAAGTGTACAGAATCTTTGGCAAATGATTAGCAATTAAAATGCTGTATGCCATGTTAATATAAAAAACATTATGAAGAAAAATGAAATAAAGAAAGAAAAGTGAGCCCCTATAAATATAATTGTATCATGGGAATTAATATAAATGATAACAAGTTGTGACTTAGGGCCATATGTATCAAGATACCAATTAGCGATTCTGTAATAGCGATTTTTAAGAAATCGTTATTTCAGAATCGCTAATTGGTATGTATCAAGAAAATCGCAATTTTTTTGCGATTTCTTGATATTCCTTAATTGCGAATTCGCAAATTGCGAATTCGCAATTAAGGAATACTTTCCCATTCATTTCTTTGGGCGTCCTGGCCCATAGGAAGGAATGAGAATTTATTCTCAATTTGCAATTCGCAATTCGCTAATCGCAAATTGAGAATAATTTCAAGGGTGCATGGGTGTCCAAAGGACACCCTGTTGCACCCCTGAAATAAGTATGGGTGCACATGTGGTGCATATAAATGCCCTAAAGGCATGTATGTGCGTCACATGGCACTTAGAAAAATGCAAAAATAGGCATTTTTCAAGAAATTCGCAAATTATCACCAACTTGAAGTTGGTGGTAATTTGCGATTCCTTAGGGACAATTAGCAATTTTTTTGAGCTTCATACATTGCATTTATGGAATCGCAAAATTTGCGATTCCTTAAATGTAATTGCAAAATAAGGAATTGCAAATTTTGCGATTCCTTATTTTGCATCGGATTTTCATTCATACATCCCATTTAGCAAATTCGCATTCGCAAAGGCCTTTGCGAATACGAATTTCCTTCATACATATGGCCCAAAATGTCTATTCCGTTGTAGTATTAAGTATCGCAAGAAAGTAAGGATAAACCATTTTCTGGGAACTTTCATGCTCATTTTAGCATCTTTCCAGTTGGTTGAAAAGTGATACATTTTCCTATTACAGTAACCCACTTTAGAAAGGAGTGGAACAGCATCTTAAATCTTCTAATCTTCCTTTACCACATTTCGGGGCTGGCGTTTGGTGTTACCAAATAATACACAAATACAAAGTGCAAACTCAAAAAGTACAAAGATACAATGAGCAAACTTAAAATCTGGCATATTTTTCAAAATACAATTGCCATCAATAAGTGCATACATAGATTCAGAGGGGTAATAGTCTGGTGTGGGAAGTTAAAATGTGTAAGTGGGCAGGACAATTTTATTACATGGGTTGTGGATAGACACAAAGGGTCTCATTTACATGAAAATGACGCAGCGCGGTGCCGCAAGCCAATTTGATGCATTGTATTAACAACAACATGATGCTTCCCTGTGTTTTCCCCTACGATGGTGATCCAGCGAAAAGCCAGGGATAAACACTTCACAGTCAACAAGAAATTAAAATGGGCCCATATATACATTCAAGTTTCCCTGGTAGTTTTGCTGGGGGGTCAAGTTTTATTTTCACTTAGATCTGGATTAGTCAATGTCTAACGAATCTTCACAGATCAACACTCTTCCTTTGGTCAATGGACCATTAGTTGAGTAGTTGATAGTGATATTAACTAACTCACTTACAGATCTTAATAAATAACCACAGACTCTGGTTAAGATTCAATTAATTGTATTGAAATCTCAGTCATAAATTAACGCTCAGTAGTACAAATTAACAGTGCAAACTCCATCAACTTTCAAGGGAGAGAAAAAATTATTTAGCAAATTCAATACATTAGGAGTGGATGGATGAAGAGACAAAAGGCATAATAAATCCTACATTTGCAAAATATATGCAAATAATAATTACCCAATGGTGAAACAGTAAACCCAACCCTCTGGCCAAAGGACTGGTGGATGTCTCACAATTAAGAATCAGTAGATAAGGACTATAGGACAGGATCAGGACAGGGCAATACTTACTAAAATGTTATAGACCCAATCAGGTTTTCATTCAGAAATGAATCTTCCCAGTCTGTTCTCTTCTTTTCAGCAGCAGCTCTTGCCCACACCTCACTCAGCATTGATGTCATCAACTCCACTCAAGTCACTCTGGTTATACTCTTTATTTCTGCATGTCCCACCCTCAAAAGTTGCAAATACCAGTGGATCACGGACTGTGATTGGGCAGGGGCAGGGGAGTTGTCATCATCTCATGCTGACATATTCACTTCCTTAATAAACTTTATTATCTAACAAACCCTTTCACTTTTGCTCATTCAGTATTTTGTTTTATTTCCTTTTCACATTCATTTGATGTTTCAAGTCAAAATGCATTTGGATACAGTTCTACAGTCGAGAAGAGGGTTCACACAGTGGCTTGTCCTTGGCTCTTGGAAGCCTGTCAGCGACACGGTCAGCGGGTAACATTATTATCACACTGCACATGTCTTAGCTTGCTTCCATCTTCACCGCCATCTTTTTCATTTGCCTACCACATTAGGCCAAAGCGTACACTATTACTAAAGGAATCATAAACAAATGTTACTTTCTCAAATATGTGATTGTCACTGTTCACTACCCACTTCTACTCTATCCCATGTTAAATTCTCTTTCTTTAAGCAAAAGCATTAGCAACATCACTTTTTAAGTTCTGGAAAGCATATGTCAGGCATAGGGTGCCTCAATAAATAAGGTTAGTAACTCTTGCGCATGCGTGAGAGTTTTCCCTTTCAAACAGGTTAGTCATGTGTTTATCTACGTAGTTCTTGTTTGTGCAAGCGCAAAAGCATTTTTCGGGTTCACGCGGGGTTTGGTCACGCTGCAAACTCTTCTTTGTTGCTTAAGCATGCTTAAAGCTCTTTTTGCCATATGTGAATGTCGTGCTCATGTTATTTTTCTCTTCTTTACTGTTTCTAGTGATTATAGATTGGTCTGAGCAAGATTTGTTTTCTTGAATTCGTGCTCCATCACTGGCACACAATTACCTGCTATTTCCCAGGGCAGGCACTCTTACCTCATTTTGCAAAGGGGCCTCCGTTGCAGGGATGATGGTTTTTGTGCAGAAAGGGACACCTTCCTGCACAAAAAAAATCATTGATGGCATTTACGTCTTTCTATGTGTGCTGCACGCATAAAAAGGGGAAAATACGAGGAGAAATTAGGGAGTTTCTCCTTGTTTCGCCATTCTTACACCTTCCCTGGGGAGGTGTAGGATTCTAACGCATTCCCAGTTTTACAAAATGTTGTAAATCTGGGAATGTGTCAAGTTCCATGGAAGTTGCATGGGGATACCCACAGCAACATCCATGGGATGTCTCTTTCACACTGAGTAATGCATGAAAGGTATCCATATTTACAAGGCCACGAAAAGTCACACAGGGTGACTTTATGTGGCCTTGTAAATATGGGCAGGTCCATTGCACCTCTGGTGCATCAAAGAAAGGGATGCACCGGTGGTGCAATGGGCTTGTAAATAGGCCCCACAGTTGGGGAAATTCTGCGCAAGTAGAGCAATGGGTTTCCCGTGTTGTGTGAGCAGTTGCATGAAAAAAAAGTGGGGAAAAAGATGAAAAAAGAAGTGGGCAATATCTCATTAAGGGTATTTTGTGTTGGCTCTGTGTACACATATGAGGTGGTGTTTAGGTTTCCAGATATAATAAGTGCAGGGCGGGAGCTCTATACTACCCAGGACTTCTATGGCACCACCTTTACTGTCACAGTGTCAGAATGGAGTTTTCCAGTAAGACTTTTAAAGTTGATGTTTCTTATCACAAACTTTGCCTCTTCTAAAGACATAATCATAGATTCCTACGGCTGCACTCTAGGATAATACAATCTGTATCCTGCCTCAAGTGCACATTACTTGCTGTTATGCTAGGGGAAAATTCAGATTACACTTCACCATATGGCATGAAGTTGATGTGTCCTTAGATGAGCTCCTTGTTAGTGCCGCCTGCTTTGTTGTTCTTTTGTATTTCTTTACAATATTTTGTTAGCTCCGATGGTTCATCTTGGGATGTGCAGCTTTGTGTAACTTTAGCTGCCAGTTTGTCAAATGATTGCACGAGTGTATCTGTATTAGTTGCAGTATTTGTGAACTGTGGAGCTTAGTTTTACTCTCACACTTTGTCTGTATGACTGCAGTGGAGATTGTTCTAGGCAGCATGCTTCACATGTTCCCGCGAGCTTCATGTAGAATATTTACTAATATATCTCCTTACTCTTCAGAGACTTCCAGTCAGGTCGTTTTGACTTTATTATTGCTAGCAGATCAGATGCTTGTGTCTGATCCATCCGTAAGCTCATCAGTTTCTCCAGGTCTCCTACCCATTCCTCAGGTAGATCTTTTCAAGGACCTAACCAAAATCTACTCTCCCTGTTTCTTGAGGGCACTGACTTGACTTTCTTATTTGTTTGGAATCGATTACAGTAGAGTTGCTAGTTCAGTTTCATCATAATATCTCGCCTCTGTGGCAAATGCGATTTTCCTGGATCTAGTAACACGTACAGAGTTGGCAATGTCAACTTGCTCCTTGCTACATGCTGGCACTGGTTGAGTAGGTAAGTTTTAATGTGTTGCCTACCAAACTACGGGGCATATTACCAAGCAATAGCGATAATTATCGCTATTGCTTGGTTAGAGACAAAAATTTACCGCTGAACTGCGGCGATTTGTACCGCAAATAAACCTTGGTATTACCAAGGTTTATCGCAAATGCGATAAAAATCGCCGCAATGCATGAATAGGGGGGATTCTTTCACGGACTCACCAGCCCCTTGGAGCCTCGTGTTTTTGCTGCTGCGTAGCGTGACTGTCTTTCGACCAGGAGGAGAAGGGGGAGCCTGTCCTGCAATCACCATCAACCCTTGGACACCGGCAGGGCTGCGAGCTGCCTAACAGGGACTCCAGTGACCAGGAGTCCCTGCGTGCACCACCTGTGGCCGCTCTCCCTGCCGGCACCGCCCCTGACAAGCTGAATCAAAAGTGAGCGTTTTCCCTTGCCTTGTGGGATTCTTTCACGGACTCACCAGCGCCTTGGAGCCTCGTGTTTTTGCTGCTGCCCTGCAACGCCTTGCCGGACCCGCTGCGCGGGTCCCGCTGCGTAGCGTGACTGTCTTTCGACCAGGAGGAGAAGGGGGAGCCTGTCCTGCAATCACCATCAACCCTTGGACACCGGCAGGGCTGCGAGCTGCCTAACAGGGACTCCAGTGACCAGGAGTCCCTGCGTGCACCACCTGTGGCCGCTCTCCCTGCCGGCACCGCCCCTGACAAGCTGAATCAAAAGTGAGCGTTTTCCCTTGCCTTGTGGGATTCTTTCACGGACTCACCAGCGCCTTGGAGCCTCGTGTTTTTGCTGCTGCCCTGCAACGCCTTGCCGGACCCGCTGCGCGGGTCCCGCTGCGTAGCGTGACTGTCTTTCGACCAGGAGGAGAAGGGGGAGCCTGTCCTGCAATCACCATCAACCCTTGGACACCGGCAGGGCTGCGAGCTGCCTAACAGGGACTCCAGTGACCAGGAGTCCCTGCGTGCACCACCTGTGGCCGCTCTCCCTGCCGGCACCGCCCCTGACAAGCTGAATCAAAAGTGAGCATTTTCCCTTGCCTTGTGGGATTCTTTCACGGACTCACCAGCGCCTTGGAGCCTCGTGTTTTTGCTGCTGCCCTGCAACGCCTTGCCGGACCCGCTGCGCGGGTCCCGCTGCGTAGCGTGACTGTCTTTCGACCAGGAGGAGAAGGGGGAGCCTGTCCTGCAATCACCATCAACCCTTGGACACCGGCAGGGCTGCGAGCTGCCTAACAGGGACTCCAGTGACCAGGAGTCCCTGCGTGCACCACCTGTGGCCGCTCTCCCTGCCGGTACCGCCCCCTGCCCTCCCCTATTTCTATCAGGTATGGCACCCGCGGCGCGGGAGCGCGCGGGAGCGACCGGGGCGAAGACCGGGCAAAGAGCGGGCCGTTTGAGGCCGTTCGAGGACTGAGTGGACTGGACTGGTCCAGCCCTCTAAGTCCTCATATACGGGCCCTATTGCTATCACAAGGTACCATGTCATCCCGGGAGTACAAGGAGAGGGCTGCTAAATCTAAACTAAAAAACGGAACCCTAGATGATTTCATTACCAAAACCCATTCCGCTATAGACAATGAGATTGCCAAAATGCAACGTCGAGTTTCATCTGAACTGGACGCTGCAAGGAGGCTGTCACAGGAGATAGCTGCGGCCAAATAATACTCCTTAGGTGCCCTTGCCTTTGCCAAAACCCCTGACCGTTCTATCGCCCAGCCACTAAAATTGATTGAAACAACTGCAGACATCCACCAGCCAACTGTTCCTACTACACCCACACCAAAGGAGATCCTACCATCACCTTTATTATCCCCTAACCTTTCAAAAACACCTATATCTGGGGTAATAGAGGAAACGAATGAGTGTAAAAAAGACGTGCCGGTGTCGGGCTTAAAAATTATTTCTATAGAGCAGGCTGGGGGAACTCTTGAAAACAAACAGCAAGGGTCATACACCAAAAGGAAGCGTGGTAACCAAACATCATACGCTAGGAAAAAAGTAAAGGTTGCAAAGTCCCAATTATCCACCAAGTTGCCATCTCTGTCTCCAGCGATTATTACACAACCTTCTGACTTTATATCAGAGGTTGCCGTGGATTCGCTGGAGATAATCCAAGATAAGGATAAATTGACAATAGTGAAGGAGAATAATGAAGTACCATTTTGTGTTATAAATGGGGAAGACGTTGAATTTCCGACTGTAGTGTGGGAAACGCTTAAAAAGCTTTTAAATCCCTTTGAGGATAGATTATCACAGATAGGATCCCAACTTTCCAATATTGAAAAGAACTTCTCGCACTCAGGGAAAAAACACCCCGGTAAGGAAGATAAAGATCTAATGGTCGGTGTCGAGAAACTTATAAAAAGTTTATTGAATCCCCTGATGGAGAAAACTCAAATAATAAATTCCAAACTAGATCAATTGGAGTTCTTAACATCTAAGAACACCGCTTTATTGGAAAGCCTGGTAGGAAATAAAAAACAACCAGCTACCACTGTTGGTAAGACTAATAGTGATAACACCAGTTTAGGGAAAAAGGGCACTAAGCCTAACCTGATACCCCAACCTCTATCTAGCGGTATTACCGCCTGTACCACCCCCTCTTTAGTACCAACACCACTAATAAAAACCAAGCAGGGGAACACATTGGGCCAAAAGTCAAGTAACTCGCTGGTGGTAACCACACCGGTTACTACATCTGCGCCGGCCCAGATTAATAAGAAAGTGAAAGAAACTCCGTCGAGCAAACCTCAGGCTCCCAGTAAAACCCCATTACAAGGTAGAGAGATCTATGTAAATATACCCCCGGAGTCTGCCCCTTACATGGCAATCCTGACAGGTGTACCATTAATCCCAGAGAATAAATACGAGAAAAATGAGGACCTCTTAAATAAAACAAAATTTTGGCTAAACACAAATAGGCCATTGACTGAGGATACTGCTACAAAAATCCTAAGCGTTCGGAGGGTTCCCTGGGTTGGACCAAGTAAAAAAGACCTGGAGGGCGATTGCATTTTGATAAACTTTAGAGACAACTGGGTCAAGGATATCATTTGTAGTAAGGCCAGGTTTGGGAGGATGGGGGATATTCAGTGTGTAGGTCTTGAATATTTTTATCCCAACCTCTATCAGTCTATCCCTGATCAAAATCCCTTCCACCAAGGACATGGCATAAATGGTAGATACCAAACGGGTTGAACACATAACCTGAATATGAATCAAGGCCCGCATCACCATTACACCCCTTGGCACGAGACAGTTCATTTCATGGGGCCGCCAAGTATGGGTAACTTTACACAAGTCCCTTATAACCCACGAAGACCAAGGTTTAGGGGCACAGAATACCCTGGTTGGTTCCCAAATAATAATTACAACAACAATATTCCACTGAGGAATCGCTTTGATCCTTTAATGAACTTGGATGAGGTAGACTGACTACCACCCAGGATCAAAGGCACCGCACCTTCCATATTAACTGGGGGAACGAAAGAAGACCAAGGAATATGCATCAATGATGTTGATCCAGTGCAGGTAACTCTTGAGGGCGATAGCGCGATTGCTGGACATCCACAGATGGGGATTGCTGCTATGCCAATGGTCAACTCAGACAAGGGCCATGAACAGAATAGGTCACCATTGCTCAACCCAAATACCACTGTTGTAAGAGATGTTTTGGGAAATAGTCACGGAATACAAGGGTCTTCATCATCATCATCACTAATATCTCTATTGTCCTGGAACATCTCTGGAATAATGAACAAATTAGAAGATGAGATATGGTTAGATTTTGTGGAAACTCACGGAATTCTGTGTCTACAAGAGACATGGTCTAGGACCACCTGTGACATCGAGGGCTTTCAATCATTTGCTGTCTCGGCTGCCCCATCTACATCGGGGAGGGCAAAAGGTGGAATATTGACAGCGTTGTCAACAAAACTACAGGACCTCAAAACCTCGACACTGGTAGAGACAAATTGGTATCAAGTGTTGTTATTGGAACACCTTTTCCCTGAAGCAGTGTTACTAATTAATTGGTACTATAACATCTTTAATGGATATGATACCTCAATAATTCAAGACTTGGAGTATGCTTTGGGTAAAGTCCGCTGTAGGCACCCTTCTTCGCCGCTCATTTGGGTTGGTGATTTTAATTGTACACTTTGCAGTCATGGAGGATCGAATGTATGCGGTTTAGAGGATTTGAATGCCCAGCCTCTAAACCATTTCAGGCATACACCACAGGGGGATGCCTTGAATAATATTATCATAACCAATGATTTGTGTGTAGTAGACCCCTGGTCTCCCCCAGACACTCTGCATATACCAACTTTCCAGGGCTTGAGGGGAGAAATGAGTACAATTGATTTTGTTTTGGTATCAAGTACCTTTCTTAAGTATGTGGAAAAGTTGGAGGTGGTGGCAAATCCCACTAGTGATCATAACCCTTTAATACTATCAATTTGGGTTCCAACACAAGAACCACTAAGGACCTGGGAGCAATCCATCAAGTATAACAAAAACCAGGGTGTTACTCTGAAATGGGGGAAGATAAATGTGCCCAAGCTGGAAGATGATATTGTTGTAAATTGTAAAACTGAAATAGAAACATGTTTAGTAGGATCTGATTCACATAAGGTCATAGAAAGTTTTGAGAAGTTGTGTTACCATATAGGACAGTGCCTAAAAAAGCCTAAAGGGAAGGGAGGCCAAAAGGCCTTTAGATGGTTTGATTCCGTGTGTTCTGCCACACATCGATCATTGAAATTAGCTCTGTGTCAAAAGCCAAGAAATAAAGAGCTTGTAAGGATCAGTAGGAAGGCTTATAGAGATGCTATCACAAAAAGAAAGCAGGATCTGAAAAACATGGCCTGGGATGATCTTGAAAAGGCAGCAGAACTGAAAGACAGTAGGCTATTCTGGGAGGTTATTAATCATCCCCTTTTCAAGAGCAATAACAAGGAAGCTATAGCTATGCAGGTTACTGCTGAACAATGGGTTCAACATTTTACTAAGATTTTTAATCCTAACTCGTATTCAATAATGCCAAGCAATGAGGGGACAGGGGACGTGGTGCTGTCATCTCCCTCGGCTTTGACCCTCAGCTCTTCAATTACATTGACTGAGATTGAGGAAGCCCTAGGGAAAGGAGCATCATTAAAAGCCCCAGGCCCAGATGCTGTCCCTCTGGATCTTTTCAAATCTAATGTTAGTCTGTGGGCACCCATTTTATTAAATGTTTTCAAAGCTGTAGTGGTTGGCCGTATCCCTGGCACATGGAAGGAGGCAACTGTAGTGCCAATCTTTAAGAAAGGCAATAGATCCGATCCTCGTTGTTACCGCCCGATTTCTTTAATAGATGCCGCATGCAAAATTCTAGGCAGAGTAATCTTGGCGAGATTGGAAAGTTGGGCAGATTCTGTTGGATTGATAGTTGATTCTCAATATGGTTTCAGACGTGGAAAGGGGACAAATTAGCAGTGCCTCAATTTGGCACTGATCTTGGGCAAGTACATGAAGGCCAAAAAATCTCCTATACACCTGGCCTTCATGGACTTGACAAGCGCTTTCGATACTGTTTGCAGGAACAAGTTGTGGAGGATGATGAGTGACATGGGCTTTGAGGAACCTCTAGTGACCCTGCTCCGTAGGTTACACGAAGCAACAAATGTGTCCATCAGATTTGGCTCTGGAGGGGAAATAACGAAATCAATACCTTCTACTGAAGGAGTGCGTCAAGGATGCATCTTGGCGCCTTTCCTCTTCTTGGTTTATACAAATGGATTAGAACAGTACCTATTAAATCAGGGCTGTGATTTCCCAAAAATTAATGGTAAAAGCATTCCTATGCTTTCGTATGCGGACGATACTGTCCTAATGACATTGACAGGAAACAGCATGCAAGTGTGCTTAGACGCATTCAACAAATTCATGCTTGATTTAGATCTAAAGGTAAATTTTGAAAAATCCTTCGTAATGTCTTGTGGCCCAAAGGGGTCGTCTATTAGGAAGTTCGTGGTAAACAACCGCACAATTGGGAAAGTGGATAATTTCAACTACCTTGGTAATCTGTTTGATAGTAAACTAAGTTGGACACCGGTAATGAAGGTCCGAGCCCAGAACATGACAAGGGCGATAGAGGGTATTTTCCGCTTCTGTAGTAAATTAGGGCAAAAGCACATCATGCATCTCAGAACCCTTTATACCTCAAAATGCTTATCTGTAGCTACCTAAGGGGCAGGGGTGTGGGGGACTGAAACGCCTGCCGCAATACAGGTGGTGGAAAATAACTTTATAAAAAGGGTCTTGTCAGTCTCAAAAAGTACCTCAAACACTTTCTGCCATAATGAAATTGGTATGGTTAGCGTTTCCGATACAATCCGCCTGTCCCCTTTACTGTTATGGGGTAAAATTTGGCAATCTGAAGACCTGCAACTAACCAAAGAAATCATCACTGATTGCATGGCTTTAGAAAACTCAAAACAGATCCCCTGGTTGTCCTATGTCTGTAATATGTTGAACAAAATTGAACTTGGTTCTTATTTTTATAACCCTGGGAAAATCGAGGGGAATTACAAGGTGGACATAAAGGCAAAGTATCTGAAGACAGTGAACCAGCCTTCTAGGGATAATATAACTGATACTGGCATTACTCATGCCTGTAAACCCCAACCTCAGTTTTATTTAACATTTACCCTTAATGTGCAATGGCGATTTCTTTTAACAAGGTTTAGACTGGAGATTCTCCATTTTCTACTTGCCTTTCCTAAACAAGGGGGTTGGGGTGAGAGACTGCCCCCTTGTCCCTGTAACAACAGGGATAGGCAAAGTACCTTACATCTGGTCCTTTTTGCTCCTTGTATAAAGAGCCAAGACTCCGGTTTATCAAACCAATCCTGAAGGGTAGGCAACCTTGCACTTATAAGGAAGGTTATGAATATTTGTCATCACTATCTTCTGTGGAAATCTGTTGTGCAATGTTAAATTTCATCAGAATCTCACTAAAGATTAGGAAGAATTATGGGTAGCACCACTGTATAGAAATTTTACAAAATTTTATAATGCAAATCCTTCTCGTATTTTTTTATTATTGTCATCATCATGTCTTTTTTAAAATTATTGGTATAATTGTGTTTTCAATTTAGCTTTTTCTTCTAAAGGCAAGATGAATTGTATGTTCAATACTTTTATGATTCATTCTATGTATCGAATAAAGTTTTTGAATACGAATGCATGAATATCGCTGAAAGGTCCACGATATTCATGCATTAGCGAGCTAATGCTCTTAGCCATGTTATCCAACTCCCATTGGATAACATGGCTAAGAACTGCTCAGGGCAGGTGTTAGCTTTTGGAGATATTCGCGCTTAGCGCTTAGCGCGAATATCTCCAAAAGTTGGTAATAGGAGATAGCGATGTTAGCGACTGTTTTCAGTCTCTAACATCTTGGCACGCCCACTTTGCATGTCATTAGTGATAAATATCACTGACATGCAAAGTGGGGCCCAAGATGGTCGCTATCTCCTACTAGCTGTCGCTAACTGGTGTTAGCGACAGCTAGGTAATAGGGAGATCATTTTATCTCCGCTTTCTTGGCTTTTAAAGCCAAAAAAGCGGAGATAAACCCCCTTGATAATATGCCCCTACATGTCTTGAAGTTGTTTTTTGAGGGGTTGGGTTATTGCTTGTAAGCCACATAGCTCACCACCCTCCTTTAAGCACTCATGTTCCAATGTCCTACTTTTGCACTTACCTTGATTCTAAAAATTATTGTAAAGGCATAGTAAGCATGATGGATATTTATCCTAGTGGAACTTCCATTGTAGTGACAATCCTGTCTTAAGCCTGCTTTGGAACCTGTCTCTTTTTGCACCTCTTGTGTCTGTATCAAGTAATCCACGTCAATGTAATAGCTACATCTGTGTGCTATACCTAACCCTGGTGATCTGCATCAACAAGAGTGTTGAGTAGAACAGTAAAACATCATGAGAAAGGTGTGGACACATTTCAACAAAAGCTAAACTGTGCCACCTCTTGATTACCTCTGACTCTGTGGCCTTTGCCTGATAAAGGTTTTTAAAATTAGCTATTGCAGGTATAATTTTCAAAATGGCTAAGACAGTCTGCAGCCATTCTTCAGCATAGTTATATTTCAATTTTTTTTCACCCATGACACAGACTGTTCATATACAAGAAACTTTGTAAACACCAGTGTCTTGCGCCAATAAAAACAATAAAAATTCAAACAACACTTGCACATCTACAATCGACTTCTTCACTGAAGATGGCTAAAATTATGCAAGTAAAATCCTTCACCTCCTCAACCGACTTTCTTCACCTCAAAGATGAGGCAAGAAAGCAAGCTATACCATAAGTAGAAAATGCATCCAGGAGTGACTGTAGGCACATTAAGGCAGGATTTACTTGGACAAAGAGCAACGTTTTATAATGGAGGTAAAAACACACATGGGTCGTGGGGGGGAGGGGTCTCATCAAAATCACAAAAAAAGTACAAAGTGCAGTAGATCCTGAGGCAAAGTTATCACAAGTACTAGGGCACTTTTTACACCAGACATCGTGGGGCATATTTACAAGCCGCTATCACCACCACAACGTCACTTTTCAGGGCACTGTAGTGAAGATAGGGGCTTCACCTTATTTAAAAGGCAGCATTATGACACTTAATGTGGCTTAACACTACCTTCTAAATAAGACACACTTTCACGCTACACTTAGCATTAAAGAGGTGGGCAATGGGAGTTGCGGTGGGAGTTCCACGGCAGCACCCATTGATTTTGACTCTGCCCCTATTTACAACGGAGATGTAATTCGGAGGCAGTGCCAAAATTAAGAACAGGGAAAACCCGGTCTTAACCTGGCAAATTGAGGAGAAATGTTTAATTTCTCCTTGGTTTTGCTGTTTCCATGTGTGCTGCGTTGTGCAGCAAACATAGAAACAGCAAAATGCCATTGATTGTTTATGTACAGGTGTCCCTTCCTGCACATAAACAATCATTTAAATAAATGACCTTTTGCAATTTCTATAACTGCTGCATTAAGAAGCACACATAGAAGTTACAAAACGCCATTTAAGGGAGACCCTAATCTTTCCCTCAACGTAGACGCCCTTGCACTATGGTGCAGGGGTGCCTGCATTAGAGCTAGGCAGCTACATTTAGTGCCAGTGCTAGGGGAAACGCAGGGCTGCACCATATTGTTGTAAGTATGGCGCAGCCCTGTTTTTCAGAAGTGGGGGAGTGCAGTGTTAAGCCAGGAAGGCCAACGCCACATTCAGTCACTCCTTAGTAGTCAAGTCAAGTCAATAATACTTTATTCGATTACAATGTATAATCATAAAAGCACAGAATAAAAAACAATTGATAAGATATTATACAGAGGTTAAAAAAAAATTCTGCAAGAATGGGGAGGAAACCACAAGCAAAAACATCATGCTAAGATATAATTAGATTTTAGCACATCATAATTGTTTTCCTGCATTTAAAAACATTCCTTAAAAAAGCTGTTACTGATGCTACAGCAAACACAGTTTCTAATTGCTGCAATTTAACATAAACAGGCCGGCGAGTCCTTATTAACCCTGGGCGTAGTGGGCGTAGTGGGGCTTCGCGGAGCTACGTGAAGTGGGCGAGAAACTACGCCCACCTCCGCACTCCGCGTAGCCCCACTACGCACCACAGGCCTCCCTCCCGCCCTCCCTAAATACTTTAAATTACATCTGTAAAAGAATTAAAAGGCACTTACCTTGCCCGCCGCTGCCCGCCGCTGCCCGCCGCGTCTCCTCGGCACCCTCTCTTCGTCGCTTCCGTCTTGGGTAATAATGCGCATGCGCGGGCGGCCGTGCATGCGCATTTCTCGTGAGAAATGCGCATGCGCGGCCGCCCGCGCATGCGCAATATTACCCAAGACGGAAGCGACGAAGAGAGCGAGCCCCGGGGACGCGGCGGGCAGCGGCGGGCAAGGTAAGTGCCTTTTAATTCATTTACAGATGTAATTTAAAGTATTTAGGGAGGGCGGGAGGGAGGCGGGTGGCGGCCAGCTACGCTCCGTCTGCGGAGCGTGCGTAGTGCCGGATTCTACGCCTGCTACGCAAAATGCGTAAAAGCCGGCACTACGCACATTCCGTGCACGAAGCGTAGCCGCCCGCCCACCCTTAGTCCTTATCCCCAACAATGTTATTACCGGGAGAATCCATGCTTTCCTGTACAAGGTATAACATTTGCAGAATAACACAACATGTATGGTAGACTGGTCTGACATATCGTCACAGGGACATTTGCAAAGCTGTTTTGACCAGTCGTTGGCAGCTGGGAAGCTTAATAACCTATGAATAGTACCTAGTCGGAAACGGATCAGTAAGAATATATCATAATCAGTCGTTATCAATTGTAGATAGGGCTGCAGACTAAAAGATATTAGGGTGAGATTGTGTGCTTGCACCGTAGATGTACTCATTTCCACACACAATCTCTGGTCGTTCAAGAAACTCAGACAGATTTTCTTTAGATCCTTCCTACTCATACTAGTCATATTTAGTGGTTCATCATAAAAATCCCGAAGGCCTATTTTGTAAAGGAATGTTTTAACATACATTAACCATTTAATTCGTTTCACCCCGTCTAGCCTCCTGCAATCATTTATTATCTCACAATTAAAATTATTTTCCTCTATTGTCTGTATCCTGTGCCACAACAGAAACGGTTGTATCTTTATTATATCTTCCAAATAAGTCAAACCTAGCTCTGAGTGGCAGATAAAGTATGAGGTACTTTTTGGGACCATTAGTAGAAATCTTAAAAATATATTTTCGGCGACCTGCAGCGAGCTTACATCCACCGAGCCCCAAATGCTGGCTCCATATGTGGCCACGGTGACGGATTTTGCTTTATATATATCCAGTCGCTCTGCTGTGGGGCGCCTATTTAATTTCCTGCTAAAACTAGTTAGTGCAGACAAAGTCTTTAACTATAGCAGTCTCCTCGTTTTGACAGTCTGCACCCATGACCCCGAAGAATTAAATAAAATTCAGAGATAAGAAAATGATTTAGAATTTTCAATGCGTTTATTGTCAATGAAAATAGATCTCGTCTTAGGACACCCTGCGCCGCAGTTCATTGTAAAGGTTTTGGCGGACTTCATGGTTAGGCCCCTATCTCTCATAAAATTTGTAAAATAAGTAACCAGCCTTTGCAGTCCCAGTGTAAATGCGTGACATTAAAACGGCATAATTTGCAAATAGCAATGTGGGAATTAGGCGTTTGCCTGCTTCGGGAAGATCTTTACATTCCTGAATCAGAGACTTCTCTAAATTATTAATATATAAAGTAAACAGCAGTGGGGCAAGGACACAACCTTGCCTCACGCCCAGTTTTACTTTAAAGAGGCTCGTGTATTCCCCCCAAACCCAAGCCTCACCCGTGCCCTTGGCCCTATATAAAACTCTCTTATAAAAGAAATTAAGACTGGGTCAACTCCTAATTAAAGTAAAATTGCCCATAATTTGGTGTGGTTAACGCAGTCATATGCGGACGATAAGTCGACAAAGACCATGTAAAGTGGTTCTTTTTTTGCTACAGTGTATTTATTAATCAGGTTACTTAAATTTAAACACTGTTCTATTGTGCCAAGCTTTTTGCGGAATCCATACTAAATATCGCTTAGCACAGTGTGTTCCTCTATCCAGTCTTGTAGCTTATTTAGTACTACCCGGCCTACTATTTTCGCCGTTGAATCCAATTATGAAATTGGTCTATAGCAGGCCGGGTCAGACCTATCACCTTTTTCATATATTGGGACAAGGATCGACTCATACCATGTATCAATAAAAACATCCGAGCTTACTGCGTTAAACCCTTGGGTGAGGAGGAGGCCCCATAACGAAATATTGTCTTTGAAAATATCCACGGAGACTTCATCCGGGCCTGCAGCCTTACCTCCTTGGCTTGCTGTAATGGCCATAATAACCTCATCTAATTCAAAGACCAGTGCGGCCCCTTTATCTCAAGGCAATACAACTTGTTCCCCTTGTTCCGTCTCTATTAGTTTGCTTGGGTATATCCCATTGCTCACCTCCTCCGGTATCTCCGGAGAGTTTTCATCATATAGCTTCATAAAGTGCTCTATCCAGCTGCGTTCGGGGATAGCCACCTCTATAGTGGCAACCTCCTTATCTCTAAGGAAGGGGGCGTTCACTACCCTCCAAAATGCACTGGGATCTTTAGAAGAGGAAGCTTCATGGAGAGCTATCCATGCATCATCCCTCAGGATCTGTCTTCTGGCTTTTAGGGCACAGTTATATTTTTTCCTTGCATCACTGATTGTGGCTCTATCTTTGGGTTCAGTATGGAGGGCATGTTTAAGATTTCTATATGTCCTCGTACAGTTCTAGTCGAACCAACCCTTTTTCCCTTCATGTTTTTTTCTTGCGTTTTATAGTATTAGTAAGAGCCTTCTTAATATGAACAGTGATGTTTGTGAAGGTAGCAACAATATCCTTTGGCGCAGCAATTTCATCCAGGCATACTTGAAAACTATCCTGGCACTTCTTCGTCACGCCTGCCAAAAACTCAATAGGGATCACCTTCTCCCATTTCAGGGTGTAACCGTTTTGCCTAGACTTGGATATATTTTCCAACATATAATTGGTAGCGTTAGCATTCCTTTGGTCTTGTTCCGGCAGACTAATCTTCAGGCTCTGGGCATAATGATCACTTATTGCCACATAGTGGGTACAAAATTCTTCAATAATTGACCCATAACAGTTGGATACCAAAATGTAATCTAATGTGGAGAAAAATCCACGACCAATGACCTTAGGGCGGAAAGGCACAGACGGACAGGATAGTGTATTGGGAAACCTTAAGTGAAGTTTAAATATTATCTCATTTAGGAGTTCACCATACCTTGTCTGTGGGAAATGCGGGATATAAGACTCAGTATCATACGAAATTCCACAGTTCCCTGACTCCCAATAGGGACATAAGGCCATGTTAAAATCCCCCCCCCCCAAAAAAAAATATAATCAGATCTCTGCTCTGTATCTCCTGTAACTTGTGCAAATGGCCACGTATCACCTTTACTACTTCTTCCAGTAAATCTGGTGGAACATTGTTGTAGAAGTTCACCAATATTGTCGTATGGTTTGAGTCTGCCATAAGTTTAATGATTTGGTAGTAACAATCTTCACAAACCAATTCTAATTTTAGGAAATGAATTAGGTTAGATATATAGACACACAGCCCCCATTTTGCTCTGCCATGTCTTGAGGCTACGGCTGCAGTGTGTAGAGTTTTGAATCCAATGATATGTACAGGATCTATCAACCAAGTCTCCTGTACACAAATAATATCAAATTGATGAAAAAAATGAATCCATACTTTTTTAATTTTTTTTTTTTTTATTTGTTGATTTTCATCAAGAAACAAGTACAAAACATTGGTCACTTCTCACTATAGTCACATAATGTTCACCGCATTCAAACAAATCCATATTACACAGCACCCAGTGTCACAAGGTCAGTAATCATAGTTGAAAAAGGACGAAGAGAAATCAATAGCCCAGCAATCAATCAATGCAAAAAATCTGTTGTTCGTCTTAAGCAAATCTGGATGGTCTCGTAGATAGTCAGCGAGAGGTCCCCGAATATCTGATGGTTTGGAAGCAGTGGGGAGTTCCTCTGCATATAGTAGAAAATTGTCTCTGCAGTATATCACATCTAGAATCCAGCGTTCCACCGTGGGAGACCTTCTGCTATCACAGTGCATGGCTACTCTCCTTTTAGCAAGCAATATCATTATTGCCACTAACTTCTTCTTGACAGATCGCAATGGTATATCCAGGCTTAGCAAACATACTCGCGGTGTACATGACAGTGCACATGACATCATCGAACCCAAGTGGTTGACTACACTTGCCCATTACTCCTGCACCTTCCTGCAGCCCCATGCCAAATGCGCAAAGTCCGCTCGATCAGCCCCACATCTCTTACAATAGGCATTCTCCCTCAAACCATGCTTATAAAGACGGGCCAGAGTGTGATATACTTGGTGTATATATTTATAATGAATGAGACGAAGGTTGCCATTGGGTGTAAGTAATGTAATCAATGTGCAACAGCCTGTCCAGTCATCGTCAGTGAGAGGGTTATCCAGCAATGCATCCCATTTGGCACGTGGTGCCTGAGTGTCAGCACCTATTTCTGTTTGCACCAGTCTGTACAGTCGTGAGATTATATGCAAGTGAGTGGTAACAGTGATTAAGGTTTGTAGCGGTTGTAAGGTAGATGGTTCGGTGGGGAAGTCGGGGTACAATACCCTAACAGCTGCGCGTAGCCTGTGATACAAGAACTGAAAAAGCATTGATTGATTACTAACATATGAGAGGTCGTTGTGTGTTATAAAAGTACCGCCAGGATATAAATCCCCCAGTTGTGTAATGCCTACTTGTGCTAACAGTGACATGTTGTTTTTCTCCAGTGTAACAGATAGCTCAGGGTGATTAGCCAGTGGATAATTAGGGGCATATATCAGAGTTTTTTGCACCAATTTACTGATGCGCGAGGGCTTTTATGCAATAGTGTGCTAGGTAATGGTGTTGGCCAAGCATCACCATCTTCAACTGCAAGATGTGGTAGGTATTGCACCGGGTGGTACCAATAATATGTAAAGTGCGCTTGGGCACATAAGTAATATATATAGACGTCTGGTACTGCAAAGTCGCCCGCATTGTAAGGTAGGGATAGCGTTTTGAGGATTATTCAAGCTTGCCTACCAGCCCAGATTAATTTTATAAAGTTTGCTCGCAGCCTAGCGAATACTGAGGTCGGTGGTGCTATTGGTATGTTAATAAAGAGGTACAGCAGTTTTGGCAAAATTACCATTTTTATTAAGGCAATACGGTCTGCCAGTAAGAGAGGAAGTGCAATCCATGTAGCTATTTGTGCTTCTATATGGTGAATCGCGATACCATAGTTCTGTCTAATTACCAAATCAGCATCCCTGTGTACCCTTATTCCCAGGTATTGAATAGGTTTATCTTGCCAGACTAGAGGGAAATCCATCTGCGGGGCTATTGTGCACTCCGTCAGTGGCAGCACTGCGGACTTATTCCAATTTATCTGCAGTCCCGAGTGCCTTCCAGACTTAACATATTCTCGTAATAGTGGCGATAAGTTGTCTTCAGGATCTCGTAGGGATAGTACCATATCATCAGAGTATAATGAGATACTGATCGGGCGCAACTGAAATCGCAAGGCTATGTGTGCATAGTGTTGATGTATTATGCATGCCAGGGGTTCTATTGCTATTGAGAACAGGAGAGGGGACAGTGGGCCGCCCTGCCTGATGCCACGCTGTATAGGTATGCAATCCGATATATGTCGGTTTACTTTTATCCATGCAGTGGGTTTGGTATACAACAAGGAGATCCAGGTTATAAGACTCGGAGGCAGCCCAATTCGCCGGAGTATCGTGAACATATAATCCCACTCCACAGAATCAAAGGCCTTGGCGGCATCCAAAAGGACCGCCACTGCTTGTAGATTCGGATTCAGCTGATGTAAGAAGGAGAAAATCGTGCACACGTTATGTGTGGTGAATCTATTGGGAATAAAGCCCGATTGATCAGGGAGAACAATTGTTGACCTAAGGGGCTGTAATCTTGTGGCAATAATCTTCGCTAATATCTTAACGTCAGTGTTTATTAAGGATAAAGGCCGATAAGAGCCTGCTTTGGTGGGACATTTGTCTTGT
Organism: Lissotriton vulgaris; assembly: GCF_964263255.1. Classification (NCBI taxonomy): domain Eukaryota; kingdom Metazoa; phylum Chordata; class Amphibia; order Caudata; family Salamandridae; genus Lissotriton; species Lissotriton vulgaris. The sequence goes on from NC_141689.1 coordinate 1,158,657,175, forward strand.
TTTAGCAGCGCCACTATAAGAACCTCACGCAGTGTCTGGGGAAGGATCTTATAAATATAAGCCTCGTCATACATCTCAAGAAGATGAGGTATTAACAGGTCTGAATATGCTTTATAGAATTCACCGGTAAACCCATCAGGGCCCGGGGATTTGCCATTCAGTAAGTCCTTTATGGCAGCTTGTGTTTCTTTCTTCGTTATCGGCTGTGCCAGGTATTCACGATGTGCGTTTGACAGCCACACTAGTGCTATATCCTCTATGTATTGTAAAATCTCAGGTTCAAAAGCTGTATGTTGTGTGGTGTAGAAGTCACCGTATGTTTTCACAAACGTGTTAAATATCCCCTGAGTGTCATAATGCATTTGTCCCACATCATCCTCTATCCACGTGACGGTGTGTTGTTTATGTTCTGTGCGTATCTTCTGCGCTAATATACGGCCTGGTCGGACCCCTCACCCAGCCTGCGCGCTTTGTGGCGTTGGAATGTGTATTTCATTTCATCATCAGCCAGATCATTGTATCGGTTCATTTCAGCTCTCAAATTCCCCAAAGAGGTGGCAATATGGGTGGCTTCATATTCAGCTTCCAGCAAACGCATGCTATCTTCACTATTCTTTAACTGTGTCCTGATATCTTTTAAGATTCCTGCGGTGGTGCTTATGCAAGTGCCTCTTATTGTTGCCTTGAACGCCTCCCATACAGTACCCGCGCTGTTCACAGGGTGCGTATTGTGAGTGAAAAAATCTTCTATTGCGGTATGTACCTTTTCTTTGTAAATGGGATCTAAAAGAGCCGTCCCATTAAAGCGCCAAGCAAATGGTGGGGGCACATATGTAGGGATATGTAAATGCAGAGCCACCGGTTTGTGGTTCGATAGTGTTCTGGGAAGATGTGTATTGTGCATAGTCCAGGTGGATGCATATTCCAACAGTAACCATTAGTCCAACCTGGACCAGCTGTTATGCACCGTGGAGGAGTGTGTGCTCTCTCGTGTATGTGGATGTCTGTCCCGCCATATATCATAGAGGCGAAATTCCGTCATGCCATTAAGGATAACCGAGAGGGCACGCTTGTGGTGTTCTGTAGTGTCATGTGACCTTTCCATAGTGGTGTTTAGAGCCACATTCTGATCACCTCCCCATATTATGTCCAGAGGCGGTAAGTCACGTATTTTGGTGAATAGGGTCATGAAAAAATCGGGGTCATCCAAATTCGGCCCGTACACATTCACGATACCCACCCTAGTGCCTCTGAGTAGGCCCGTTATGATAACAAACCTGCCATGTGGGTCAGCCTGCATATGTTCGAGGATAAACTGGGTGCCTTTTCGTATGAGGTTTGAGACACCTCATGCATAAAATGAATAGGTGGCAGATACCGAATGTTCAGACCATCTATAGCCTAGTTTACTCGCTTTACAGGGGAGTTGGTGGGTCTCGTGTAAGAGTGCTATATCTATGGAGTGCCTGTCCAGATATGCGAAGACCTGTCTAATTTTCCTGGGGCTATTAAGGCCACGTACATTCCACGTTAGGAATTTCAGGGGTTTAGTAGTGGCCATTGTGTCTCAGTAACGTTACATGTATCCATTCTGATACCCCGGGCATAGGTGCATAGTGTCGGACTCTTAACCACAGGAGAGCAGTGACCAATGACAACAAACCATAAACATCCCTCCCACCCCCCCACCCACTACGCCATCCCAATCATGACAAAGCCTAAGACCCATATTCGTTGCTTAAAAAAAGAAAGAAAACCCACAACTCGATAGCTTCCTAAAGTCGGATATTCCAACAGAATGAATCAAACAATGTGGTGCACACAGGGGGGGCCACAGTGCCTACTAACGACCCCATTGAAGGTACGCCTGGGGGATCAAGCCTGAATCACGGAAGACCGTGAAAATATAGAGCAAGGGCATACATCCAATGTATAGTCGCTAATAACGAAACATTACCTTACAGCGACAGTATGTGTGATCATAATTACATCCTTATACAGACAAGGGTTACATACATCATTTTCGTGTCTTGTGGACTTAGGACGTAAAGTCCAGATTAAGAAAGAACTTCCGTGGTGAGTGAATTATGTATGACTGCGACAACATAGCTATGCTGATTTACTTTATCATACTAATGGATATTAAATTCAATAGTGAAGGATACATTGAATAGTCCTATCCTAAGAGGGTATGACATGGAGCCACCATTGCAGTCTCTAGAAATATGAAGAAAGTTACTTATTCCGCATCCGATGGGGGATCCATTTCAGCGTGTTGGTCACGCGGGGATTTTCCGCCGGAGGACGTGTGGATGGTTCAGCTGCAGAAACTTCAGTACTTCATGCGGAGCATTGCAAATTGTACTCTTCCCATCAATCAAAATTTTTAAGCGGGCTGGGTAGAGCATGGCGTAGGAGATGCCATTGTCTTTCAGTTTCTATTTCACGTCCATGTATCATTTTCCGGCTTCCTGGACCTGGGACGTGAAGTCAGGGTAGAGAGAGATGGACATACCCTCATGAGTTATTGTTCCCAACTCCCGGGCCTTTCGGAGGGCTGCATCTCTATCCCTGTAGTTTAGAATTTTTGCAATTATAGGGCGGGGTCGTGCTCCAGGTACTGGCAATGGTGCAAGAGAGCGATGAGCTCGTTCCACAATGAAAACGGAAGAGAAGGTGTCTGCCGAGAATTGCGAGAAGCAGATCCTCAACGTATTTCTCCATATTTCCGGACTTTGTTGTCTCCGCAACTCCCAGAATGTGTAGGTTGCATCGTCTTGACCTTGCTTCCAAATCCTCTGTTTTAGCCAGAAGGTTCTGCAGGGCCTTGTCTGCTTTTTTGTGTTTCAGCTCAAGCTGCTGGGCCGCATCTTTAGGGTCAGAGATTCTACGCTCTGCCATATCGATATGTTCCATGTGTTTGTCTAATCTTTCGGACATGCGGTCTACACGGTATGCGAGGGAGTCTATCTTCCCGTCAATGTTGGCTAGGGTGGATTGTACGGTCGCGAACATTGCTTGTACATCTGTCGCTGGTGGCAAAGCAGCTACAGACGTGTCCTGCTGGCCCTGACTGGGTTGACCGCCGGGAGTCTACGCGGCTTTCCGCCGCTGTTCGAACTGCAGCTTGGGCTGGTTCTTTTCTGGCTTACCCATTCTTATCGCCAGATGGCCGCAGCAGTATTGTGCTCCACTTCAGGTGCAGGCTGTTTCCCCACTGTCCGGTAGCACCGCTATAGGGTGGCGATGGTACAAGCAAGTCCTGTAGCTGCCGGCAGATGAAGGGCACAAGGCGCTATAGTTGTGTGCATGATAAAGAAGCTTGCAACACCATCACCCAGTTCACGAAGGGCAGAAATACTCAACAGCCATCTAGCCGTGGCCCAGAGTTCCCACAGGCAGCAGAGTGTTCAGCAGCCACAGTCACAGGGGCGCACCAGGGCAGGTACACCGTGTGGCGGCGTTGTGTAGCGTTAATGCATGTAGACCCCCAGTGGTTAGGTCATTTGTGTATGTTGCTCAGGGGTATGTTGGAGGAGGGGGCTGAGCATCACACCAGGGTATCACCATTCCGTTTTCTCAGATGCCCCCATATATCATGCGCTCCGAGCTGGTGGTGTTAGGGAGTTGTACGCAGCACGGGGTGCCCAGTCTCTCACCCACCTTACACGTGCTTCAGAGGCCTTGTTCGGGCAGTCCAGCGCTCCGCCATCCATGCTCGGGAAATGGGTTGAGGAACAAGCCGCTACTTCGCCCGCGCCCCCTGTTGTAGTATTTCGAGCACTATGCAGCCGTCCTCGCCGCAAGATGTCCGCCGGGCCTACCTCGCTCACTACGATCCCCGGACTCGCGTAGGCGTTACGTGCTCACTCATGCAAATGGAATCCCCGTACGGGACTCTGCACTGCAATGTTCAACGCCGCTGCGATGTTTAATGGCCCCGGTCATCTCCAATTTTAACATCAGGCTGGTTACTACACACAGTTGCTTCCCTGGCATCAGTTTCAGATCATTAGTTGCCCAGGATAATTGGAGGTTATTGACTTGATTGAGAGAGCTCGCCTACGGCGCAGCCATTTCCCAGCTCGGCTTGCTCCGCCCCCCAAATTAATCCATACTTCATTTGTTACTTTGGATTTCAAGCCCGCAACATTCCAAAACACAGTATTACAAGTTTCCTTTTTTTTATCGGTTCTAATTTCTAGTAAATATGCGCCCAGGTTTGGGAAAGACTAACAACATATGGAATGGCCAAACCTGAATCTAGTAAGGAGGAATCTATGATGAACATTAATAGTAGTTAGCAAATAGGGCTCCATGGCAGGACCTGTTTTGATCAGTGCATGGACACGAATCAGGGTTTTTTCCAGCTCAATGGCTTCCTTCTGGAATGACCTCCACTACGAAAAGTTGTCCCTGGCCAAGTCAATGTCAGCTTTAGAGATGGAAGAGATCTTGAAATGGTCTTTTTTCAGTTCCAGCACCATTGACTGCGATTTGCCATAATTGGTGGAAAAATATAAATGATTCATATAGCTCACAAATCCAATTAACAGGGTCTGGAGACCCAGTGCAGTTCTAGCCAATAAAACAGTATCCTCTGCAAATAGCAATGTGGGGATCTGGCGAGAACCAATTAGGGGGCAATACACCTGCTTATCAAGTAATCTGGTCACTTAATTCTTCATGTAGAGGGTAAACAAAAAAGAGTCCATTATACACCCTTGCCTAACACCACTCCTCAAAAGAAAAAGGCTTGTACAGGACCCATCCATGTTGAGCCGGACGACTGCCTTCATTTCCCTATGTAGCTCACTAAGAAAATACACAATAGCTAGATCCAGGCCCATATACAACACAATCTTCCGCGATTAAGATCTAGTCACTGTGTATAATGCAGAAGACAAGTCCATATTTGCAACAAATAAAGAGCACACTTTTGCCACTGTATACTTGTTGAACAACAGACCCAGCTAGAAACCATACAGGAGGTCTGATAGAACAGACCCATCCTCTGCTCACAAAATTTCCCCCTCTAGCATCACCCTGTCCATTGCTTTGATGACCAACTCTATCAAAGAAATAGACTTGTATCAGCTTGGAAGGTCTCTAGAGCCCTTTTTGTATACAAGGATGATAATGGACTCTGACCATGAGCGTGGTAAACCAGCAAGCACAGCCAAAATAAATAATCGTGTTAATATTGGGTCCCGCAAGCTCTGTGAAAATGTAATCAGGTCAGCAGGAATCCTGTCATGGCCAGAAGCCTTGTGACTTGTCATGGGTACTATTGCTAGCTTAACCTCCTCTACTGCTCATAATAAATATAATTGCTGCAGGACTGCCATGGGAAGCCCAAGCAAAGGCACATAATCCTCTGAACCATAAACACCCTCGAAATGTTCAGTCCATTTTTCAGGAGATATGTGGGAGCAGATAGCATGACCATCACTCATGCTGCACATTGGGCGGTAAACAATCTCCAAAATCTCACTATCAGCCTTTGTTACTGTCTCCACCAAAACAAACCAGGCCTCTCCTCCCCAACACTTTTTTGTGTAAAGCATGCCTGAGTGAAAATAGTCTCCGATCTTTGGGCTGAGTTTTAAGTGCAGTAAATACCAATTTCTGGGCATCAGAGCATTCCCTTTTAAATCACCTGGGTTTATTTGTCAGTGCCTTTTTGGGGGATAGATACAAACTGGCCTTCACATCTGCCTCAATCTTGTGGTAAGTGCTCAAAAAGATAGTATCATCCAGAAAATCCCTCAAGCAATAGTGAATTCTTTCCCCTTGGCAACAACAACATCCTTCAAAAATACATCAGGGATCACTTTAGCCCACTTAATACTTCTACTCTGGTCACTTGTTTTGCGGTCCAGCTTGTAAGTTATAAATGGTGCAGGGACATGCCCAAACAGATCATTGAGGCAAACAAAAATACAATAATTGTCACTAAAACCAAAAGGGCCAAGCAGGTTCCATAGAAAGGCAGAAACAAAATAAAATCCAGGGTTTTCATACCAGGCCCAACAAATGTATGGGGGAACTACCATCAGAAGTTTTAAGTGCTTCGGTCATGACACAAACCACATTGAACTCCATGAAAATGTCATTTGAACAACATTCTAATAGATTATCTTCTAAGCGAAGAACATTGTCTCCATCAATTTGATCACAGAGGGTAAAAGTATGACAACACAGGTGTATATTAAAGTCATCCACTAAAATAAAACTAGCTCTGGTGATAAACTGAGAGTCAGTATCTAATATCTGGGCCCAAATGGCAAGAAGGGATTACAATCATTCGGGTCCTGAGTCCCAATGCAAAAGTTCAAAACCATAAAATTGCCACCCACAGAAGAGGAAAATAAAATGGCTTGGACAATAGGGGACATTATGGTAAAGGTTCTCATCCTACAATCCAGTGAAAGACAAACCAGAGCTAACTGTCCCCCACTTAGAATAATCCTTTGAGGAAGGTATGGCAGGGCTAAAAGTTGATTTGCAAGCATCTAAAAAAGGAACTGTCAGTCTTCCAAGTCTCCTGAAGGCAAATTATGGAACATGATTTTAGATTAGATAGCCAATCCAGGTCGAATCTTTTGTTCTTTACACCTGCCAAATTCCATGCAGCCAGTATCAGAACTCTAGCAGCACTATTATGGTTCAATACTGTGGGGCCAACAAGGTCAAAGGCCCCATTGACACCAGAGGCATCTAACTCCAGGAGAGCAGCATTACACCTATTGTTACACAATGTGATGTTCAAAATGCTACAGTCCTCGTGGGAGCCTGAGCCATTTCTGCTAGAATTACAACCCCAGTAGCATCCTGAACCAGAAAGTATGAAGACCCATATTCAATGTAGTCACGTGGCATAGGCAAGAAAGACCCCAAAAATGAGAGCTAAGTCAAAGACCTGCCGGACACAGACCTTGGTCGTGCAAAGTCCCTACTGTTCTCAGTTGTGGGGCAAGAGAGTCAATCTAAGGCCTCTTTGACATGTTCTGTCCCTTTTATAGGTACAGACTGATGTTTCTTTTCTTTATAGTTCTGTAGTACATTGAATCATTGAAGGTGAATGCTCTCAAGGTCATACCTATTGAGACCACAATATTTTCCCACAACAACTTGTTCTTGTTAACTAGTAGCATTTGTACTAACTATTGAGGTGTCTGAAGGACAACAAGGATGGTAGCTGAATCGTGCAAATCTGTGGTATGCTGCTGAATAATGTAATTTCAGAAACACTGTACTGTTATTTCTTTAACCTGGCTGATCCACTTTGTGTGATTCAAAAATAATTTTATTAATCTATGGTTTTCATTGTTTTTTACATTGTAAAAGAAGCCCATTTCTCAGAGTGTTTGACTCACTTTCCTTTAACTTTAGAAGACAACTCATCGATTTGACCTCTGGTATGGTTTACTTCTTTACAGTGGAACTATACTTGGTTCTGCTTACTGAATTTTTGTACATATTTTGAGCTTCATGCTGTTATTTGATATAAATGACTAATGGATTGACTTCTAACCATTTCTGTAATGATTTAAATCTTTAATACATTTTCATAGTCTCACTATATTATTTGTCCAGTTTTTATAGGAAAACCTAGTGTATTTTATTATTTACATTGTAATTTCCATTCATATTTGATTGGACAAGTCCAGTTAAGGAGCAACAAAATCCTTATGAGGGTGTTCGGACAAAATATTGAGTTGTAAATATCGGGAGAAACAAATATTGGAGAAAAGATATTGTGTCAAAAATATTTTGATGCAAAAATATCACTATCAAGAATATATTGTTATTTTTAAGTAAGTAATATTGTTTTTAAGAAGATATTTTTTATATCATTTTCAATAATATAGTTGTAAAAGATGCTTTTTAATTATTTTAATGTGCTTTAGTTTATTTATTATCATCATAAAGACATAAAAGGATTTAGATTTCGGCAGACGGGCTATCCGTGTCTGTTATGAAGGAGTACATCTGCCTACATCTAAACCAATGTTATACTACGGCACATCTTGAATCAAAATGAAATAACAATCTAAAATCCTAGAGTGAGTCTGAGTTTAAAATCTACATGCCTAAAACTCTTATTAAAATAATGGGAGGAAAATTTTACTGAACCATATCTATTTCGGATTCCCAGTGCATAACATACAAAATGTCCCCTGCCATGCAGATCTCCATATTCTTCAAGTTTTGCAAATGTGCAAAAGCATTCTTATGATAATGGGTATTAAAGGAATGAAAAATAGAGTGCAAGAAACGTTTCCTAGCATGAGAATACAGACTACAAAATACAATAACGTGCATTGTGATTTGTAGGGTGATGTTGTTACATGGACACTTCAACAATGGTACTCTCAAGGCTACATTCCTAGGGAAGGCAACTAGGAAGTTCAATAAACTGAATATTAATCTAGTTGAATACAACCTGATATTCCCCTTCTGGAACCAAGGGAGATAAGATTCACACCAGCCGACAAATTGATTAGGTTATAATTAACACTTGCAGTCAATTCACCAAAAGCAGCCAGAGTCTACCTTGTCTGAACTAGAAAGATTCTTTTACTTTTCGTACAGCTCTAGCATCAATACTTGATTGGTTGCCGGTCAATTCTGGCAAACCCAGATCCATGAATCCTTTCCTTATATAGCTGAACCAAGGTATGGCATACACATTATCCATAGAGAGACAATCCTCGATTACATCTTTTGTTAATTAGGCTTCCAGTTTTACCCAGACACTGAGCAATAGTAACAGGCGTTTGAGCTTTATCTTATCCACCGGGGGGCCAAACCCATCACTGAGAGGCACATAAAAGCAGGGATTGATTTTAGGCCAGCTAACCACCTGATCACAAACTTACTTTCTACCTGCTGTATTGGTCCTGGACTTTTATATCCCCACACTCCTGCACCATAAGTCGCCACAGTGACACATTTACTCTTGTACATCTTAATAATTTCTCTAATAGTTTTTGACTCAACCTTCTGGTAAATTAGAAGTCCAACTCCACAGCTCTTTGAATACGGGCAGCCCTAGAATGGTGCAAGTTTTGCTAGGGTAAACTTTGGTCAAAAGGAAGGCACAGGTACAGAAAAGTTTTCACTCTTGAAATGTCCGGTCCCCCTAAATAAAATTACCTGGTTTTCACAATTCTTGGGCTAATACTCCTTGTAAATGATTTTTGTAGATTCGTTTTTAGACCCAGACCCCCCATAAAATATTTACATTCATCTGAAAGAGGCTGTAAACCATTAGCGGTTCTTGCCAATAAAACGGCATCGTCTGCATACAACACTGGGAGAGCTTTAAAACTGCATCGTCTGCATACAACACTGGGAGAGCTTTTGATTAATTTTGGGCAGATATTTCCCTACTTTGGTCAGGTTTGATTCTAAATCTTTATTAGAAACAAAAGACAACATAACTCAACCTTGTCTAACTTCTAGGTGTCACTGAATGTCCTGAAAAAGTTCCCCATCTTTGCCATACCTGACGCTCATGGTAGTGTCCCAATGCATTTTTTGTAGAAGCCCTATTAACCCTTGATCAACTCCTATCATGGACATGACCCCCCACAACTTCCCCCTAATTACCATATCAAATGCTGAGGAGAGGTCCTTAAATGCAAGATGAACAGAACCTTTCCAAGCCTTTACATATGTTCCTATGGTCAGCTGTAGATTAAGACACTGCTCTACAGTGTCAACCCCAGGCTAAATCCATACTGGATTTTCAGAAATTGGCTATCCTACAGCCAAGCTTTCAGTTTGGCTGCAATAACCCTCCCCAAATCTTTTAGAGAACAATGCAAGTGGGAAATGGGGAGACAGCATAACAGCAAGTTCCGATTTATTTCCCCTTTTTAAAAATTGGCACAACTATGGCTTCAGACCAAGTAGCAGTTAGGTCCCCTTTTATCGATGCTATAAAAACATTGATTAGGATGGGGGTCCAAAGCAAAACATTTTCCCTCTGGCCCAGTAGCTTTTCTCACAGGCTTGCAGCTAATAGCAGTAATAACATCCTTTATTCTGAAAGAGTCACTCAGAGCCTTGTACATCCAATCACATTACCAGCTTGATTACAATTGCCAACAGCTTCTACATTCTCAGGATTAAACATATTGTTAAAATGATGAACCCATGCTTCTGCTGAGATTACCGTATATAAATGTTTATTTAATATATCCAGTGAAAAAAAGTTGGTTACCAACCTTCCAAAAAGAGGCATTATCCAACAGTGTAGCTGCCTTATCCTGTTCTTTTAGGGCAGCCCTTTTCCTGGCCTCCAGAATAGCTTTGTAAGACTGCTGAGTTTATTCACGTGTCTTATCTGAGGAGAGGAGTTTTAGATAAAACTGATTTCTACTTCTTATGAGTCAGGGTGCACTCATGATTAAACCAACTGTTTTACTTTTGTTTATATATCTGTAAATATTTTTTTAAATACAGTTTGTAATTTTAAGTAGTTTCTATTTTTTTGAAATAACTGTCAATAGAATAGACATTCATAGTTTTGTAGAGAGTTGTTGGGTTTGTAGGGTTATAGAGTGAGACATTAATTACGTAATAATCAATTAACAAATAGTTATTGTTTTATTGATAATTATTTAATTGTCTATTAATGATGTACATTGTGTAATAAATACATATTTTTGCTGTGTTTTAGGTTTAAGCGAAACAAAAGGGGATGATGGACGGAGCGTTTGAGCAAATCAAACACTCACCCCTAGTTAACTGATCTGGGTTTAATCCATCACCATGTTTTAGCTCACTCAGCCAACCCAGTTCAGACATGGCCATATGCAAATCAGTCTGACCCTGTGCCTCATGGGAACAGTCCAGCCCGAACTGCCAAGCCATGTTTTCCCTCGACCGGAAACAAGCATCCTGGGACTGGTTTCGGATTCATAATCCTCATCAGTTAGCTATCTTAAATCTAGTGACCAAGTGAGCAAGGGACTCACGTCTGAGCATACCCTGCCAACTTAGGGCGAACAAAGAGAAACAAAAGGGGATGATGGACGGAGCGTTTGAGCAAATCAAACATTCACCCCCAGTCAACTTATCTGGGTTTAATCCATCACCATTCTTTAGCTCACTCAGCCACCCCAGTTCAGACATGGCCATATGCAAATCAGTCTGACCCTGTGCCTCATTGGAACAGTCCAGCCCGAACTGCCTAGCCATGTCTTTCCTGGACAGGAAACAAGCATCCTGGGACCGGTTTCGGATTCATAATCCTCATCAGCCAGGCTATCTTGAATCCAGTGGCCAAGTGAGCAAGGGACTCACGTCTGAGCATACCCTGCCAACTTAGGGCGAACAAAGCGAAACAAAAGGGGATGATGGACGGAGCGTTTGAGCAAATCAAACACTCACCCCCAGTCAACTGATCTGGGTTTAATCCATCACCATTCTTTGGCTCACTCAGCCACCCCAGTTCAGAAATGGCCATATGCAAATCAGTCTGACACTGTGCCTCATGGGAACAGTCCAGCCTGAACTGCCAAGCCATGTCTTAACTGGACCGGAAACAAGCATCATGGGACCGGTTTCGGATTCATAATCCTCATCAGCCAGGCTATCTTGAATCCAGTGGCCAAGTGAGCAAGGGACTCACGTCTGAGCATACCCTGCCAACTTAGGGCAAACTATAGAGTTTTACAAAGTATTTCTTGCTGAATTAGAACAACCTTTATTAAAATTATTTAACCATATAAAATTAGGAGGTTCCGTTCCTGGGGCTTTCAAAGAATCGACAATTATATGCTTTTTAAAAAAAGATAAAAAAAAGGATGATGTAAATTCATACAGGCCAATTAGCCTTTTGAACTCCGATTATAAAATATTTATGAAAATATGGGCAGAAAGATTTGTCCTGGCAGCTCAGGAAGTAATCCATCATGACCAGACCGGGTTTATTGCAGGACGTTATATGGCCACAAATACGGAATACCTAATTCAGGCTTTGGACTATCTGAACACCAATTCGCTGCCAGCTTGTATTTTAATGGTTGATGCCGAAAAGGCATTCGACTTGGTAAATTGGGACGCCCTATTTTATTCCCTTGGACAATTTGGATTCCCGGTCCAGATAATTAAGATGTTACATAATATATATTCTGGAGCCTCTGCTCAGGTAATAATTAATGCACAACAGGCCGGCAGGATCAATGTAACCAGGGGCACTAGGCAGGGCTGCCCTTTATCTCCCCTGCTTTTTACTTTTTTTATTGAGCCCTTGGTGGCAAGGATTAGGGATAATGCAGCTATCACGCCCCCCATCCTCGGCATGTCTAAACTTAAACTTTTTGCTGATGACATTATTCTTTATCTTGCTCCTGAAAAGGAGGTGGTTGAGAACTTATTGAAAGAGTTTAAAGCTTATGAAAAGATTGGGGGATATAAGATAAATGCTAAAAAAACAAGTTCTTGCTTTAAATACAGATACAGGTTTTCTCCCTAATTTCTTGCAAGCCCAAGCCGCAAAAAGAGACCCAATAAGATATCTGGGTATTTTTGTAACTGCAGAGTATGATATGCTTTTAGAACTAAATTACATGAGAATGAAAAACAAAATCAAGCATATGTTAGATAAATGGCTTTTGCTACCTCTGACAGTGATTGGTAGGGTGTCAATGGTTAAAATGTCAGTTCTGCCTCTACTTATATTTTTGTTTACTAATGTACCATTAAAAATTAATTTGTCTTTCTTTAAAGAATTAGAAACAATGTTAAGAGGATTTATATGGGGTAATAAAACTCCTAGAGTTAAACTCCCGGTGGTGCAACTAACAATAGATCAAGGAGGGTTAGCGCTATCCCACTTAAAAACATACTACGAAGCTGCATTCTTTGATATAGTGGCAGGTCTTTTAAGGGTGTATCAGACAAGAGACAATTTCTTTTTGGAGAAGATGGTCCAAGAAGCAGGCTCCCAAATCCCTATTTTTTTAAAGACCGCAAAACTCCCCAAAAAATCGAGGTATAAGACCCTGAAAGAATATACTACGCGTTTATTGCTGCTTTTTAAAAAACATGGTTCTGATGGTTCCCAATATCTAAGTTTGTTTGAATGTAGTAAAATAGGACTTCCGTTAAGTTTCTCGAAGATTAAAAAATGGGAATTGAGTGGGTTTCGGGAATTGAGAGACTTGCTAGTCCAAAATAGGGTTATTAGTTGGCAAGAGGTGATAACTAGATCCAACATTTTAAGGCGACTGTCCTTTTTTGAATATCTTCAGATCACTCATTTTATTAAAAAGGAAGGAAGTGGCTTGTTGAATACCCCTAATAATTCACTAAATAACCTTTATGGTAGGAAGAGCAGCGGGATAGGGCAGTGGTATAAGTTGCTTCATTGCTCTGGCCAATCCCCACTCATTGTTAAACATCTGAATAAAGTAAGTCTCTCGACCCAGTGTTTTTTTTCCTTCAAAGATTGGGAGGCTCTCTGTTTACTGGGAAACAAGTCCTTGCGTGCTGCCAACTATAAGAGGATGGCCTTTCTGTCTCGTTGGCTAGCCTACTATACGCCAGAGGCTATGGAAAAAATGTTTCCTGGAACAGAAAATAAGTGTTTTAGATGCTTAGCACATGGCCAGGGGGGATGGTATCATATTTTTTTTGCCTGCCTAATGTTGGAGTCATTCTGGAAAGAGATATTTGCGCAAATTGAATTGGCCATTGGAAAACCATTTTCGCCAACGGTAGAAGTAGCCTTGTTTGGCATAAGCAAGGATAGAAGCAATATCAATAAATCGGAGGAGGTATTTATATTTATATCATGTGCGATTGCTCGCTCTTTAATATTACAAAACTGGAAATCAAGGGAAATTCCATCACTTATAAAATGGTTTAATACGATGAGGAGAACCTGTCTTTTTGAAAAAGCATATGCGGGCAGAGTAGGTTCTATTAAGAGATTTGAAAGGAATTGGAAATATTTTGGGGATTTGGAACAACTGAAGGAGGGATGAGCAGCAAAAGAAGGATAAAGATAAAGAAAGGGTTAATACAATTAAAAGCACTAGCACTTCTTTTGGATGTCGCTGTATCATAGTTCTTTGCACATGCAGTAGCACTTTATTGTAGGCTTTTGCACTTTTTTACAACGACACTTTATAAATTGCGGATTTTGCACAGTTCCTTCTAGATTAAATCGTTATTTGTATTCCCTTTTTGCTGTCCTCGATGAATCTCTTCCCCTTTTCCTAATTCTCATGTCTGATATATATATGTATATAGATGTCTTTCTTCTTTATTTATTTATTTAAAACTGTAAAGATGCATTGTACCATTGATTATCCATTGCTATGTTCAATAAAAAATTAAAAAAAAAAAAAAAAATTAAATGATTGTTATTCAATTATTAATTAATTAATTTCCCACCCTATACCCTGTCCAACCTTAGCAGTCTGCACCTAAAACATAACTGAAACAATTGCTATCCCATAACTTCCATATTTAAAATAAATTAAATGACTATTTAACAATTAATTGTTATTTTTTAAATTCCTACCTTAGATTGCTACAAACCCAGCATCCAGCAACTAAAATGTAACTCAAATTAATAAGTATAGGACAATTTACACAATTTATAATCAAGTAAATGATTGTCTAACAATTAATCATTAATTGTTAGTTAATTAATTTTTACTTAATCAAATTGTCACCCTATAACCCAACAAACCCAGTATCCCTCAACTAAAATGTTACTCAAATAAATAAGCATAGCACATTTTACATGATTGATAATTGATAATTGAATAAGTAATTAACAATCAATAATGCATTGTTAATTAATCATAACTTAACTATCCCCATATTCTTGCAAAGCCAGCAGCCCAAACCTAAAACATGAGGCTCAGGGTCAGACCGATTTGCATATGGCCATGTCTGAACTGGGGTTACTGAGTGAGCTAAAGATTGATGATGGATTAAACCCAGATCAGTTGACTGGGGGTGAGTGTTTGATTTGCTCAAACGCTCCATCCATCATCCCCTTTTGTTTCGCTTTGTTCACCCTAAGTTGGCAGGGTATGCTCAGACGTGAGTACCTTGCTCACTTGGCCACTGGATTCAAGATAGCCTGGCTGATGAGGATTATGAATCCGAAACCGGTCCCAGGATGCTTGTTTCCGGTCCAGGGAAGACATGGCTTGGCAGTTCGGGCTGGACTGTTCCTATGAGGCATAGGGTCAGATTGATTTGCATATGGCCATATTAGCTGGATGGAGGCTGCAGAGAACCACGCCTCTGCGTAGTCTCCCGTGACCCGAAGGCTGGACTCCACCCCCTCAATGGCGATAGCGAGACGCTAGCTGATTGTATCCGGAGCTCCCCTGCTCCCCTGCTCGAAAATCCGCTCGTAATCCAGGCAGTGGCAGAGGCATTTTGCTACACAAGATAGCGGACA
The DNA here is from genome assembly GCF_964263255.1 of Lissotriton vulgaris. Taxonomy (NCBI): domain Eukaryota; kingdom Metazoa; phylum Chordata; class Amphibia; order Caudata; family Salamandridae; genus Lissotriton; species Lissotriton vulgaris. Next base: position 1,158,672,620 of record NC_141689.1, read on the forward strand.
TGGGCGAATAAATGAATACAACGCTGCTATATTAAGAGAAAACACCGTGAAAAAAAATGCCGATCCAGCCTCCAGTCATCTGTCATCGCGCGTTCTCAACCGGAGCTCCCAGCTTAAGGTCAGACAGAGTAATTGTTCTGCAAAACGCTTTGGGGACTTGGAGGAGGACTTGGAGGAGGTTGGGAAAAAAAAAAAAAGTTGCTGTTGCAGCTTTTTCTTTTCTTTTTACCCCGTGCATTGGATGGACTGTGGTCTATGGAGCAGCATTGTTTTGAGTAGCTGTCTGATGCAGTGTCTGAGGTGGTAGGTATTCGGACTGTGATTTTGTGGATCTGTTATGGTCAGCAGCTACTCCCAGACCGGCTAGACCACTTGATCTCTGGATCAGGACCAGAGTGCATCACCCGGATTCCGCCAAAACCCGGTGGGGACTTTTTTTTTTTCTTACAACCAGAAACAGAAATAACCTTGCAGTCCTGCAGTGAGGTTAAAGAGGGTGTAAGGAAGGTGTAAAGGCAGAGAAGAGGAGAGACCGCAATGGGCAAACCCATGAAAGAGGGAGAGGGAGAGGAGGTGGTTAAACTAAGCAAAGTCGAAATGGCCGCCCGCTCAAAGGCAAGGACACGACTAGCCAAAGCCAAAAAAGCCGCACGTAAAGCAGCCAAAGCTGAAGAAGAGAAAGGGAAAGATAAGGTTAGAGAGGATAACTCTGCTGAAGATACTACGCCGGAGTCCTCGGAGGATGAACTTACTCTCTCCTCCCCCTCCCTCCCTTCCTCCCTCCCTCCCTCCCTCCGTCCCTCCCTCCATGATGAAGATCATTTGAGAGTAGCCGTAGAGGGGTGTAAAAGTCTGGGCTCTCTGGTTCAACCTCAGGCAGGGGCTCAAGAACAGAACCCCACTCCTATCCCTACCCAGGTCTTAGTCTCAGTCTTAACACCATCGCAGCTAACGGAGGAAATAAGGAAGAGTGATAATGGAGCAAATGGAGCAAATGGAGCAAAGGAACTGAGACACTTCCCTCTATTTGCCAAGAAAGTGTCCCCAAAATCTCTAGTGCCACCACCTCCTCCACAATCTTCTATTGTTTCTATTGACATTGCTGCTCCTAGAGACTCTGTTCTAATGGAGGGGGGGGCCAAAGCTCTGAGGTTCTTTTGACATCTGGACCCCAAACCCCCCATACCCCCCACTTGGCAAGGGAGGAGTCAGCCATGGAAGGGGAGACCCCACAGAATGAAACATCAGGAGCAGAAGAGGCAGAAATTGCTAGTATACCCACGGAAGTAAGATATCAGCTAGATATCCGTGAAATGTTAAATCTGATCCTAGATGAAATTCGGGAAATAAAGAACAACCAGCGAACCGAAATAGCCGCTCTCCATGCTAGGATGGATAAATTTGAAGAGGTATACATGGTGCTCCCGAGCAGGATTCAAGAGGCAGAGGGGAGGATTTCTGTCCTCGAGGATCGTATGAATCTAGCCTCGGAGGGTGCCAAGGAGGCAGCAAAGAAGAGGATCATCATGGAGAACAAGCTCGAGGAGCTTGAAAATCACTCTCGAAGATCAAATCTAAGAATTGTGGGGGTTCCGGAAGGCACAGAAGGCTCGGATACTGTCCAGTGGGTCAACTCATTCATCCAGAGATCAGTTCTACCCGATTTTGAAGGAGACCTGACCATAACTAGGGCCCATCGAGTTCCAGCACAGAGGTTTGCTAACTCACCATTCCCAAGAACTATTCTACTGAACTTTGCAGATTACAGGATCAAGGAAAGGATTCTTTCGAAGGCCTATCAGCAACGCCAATTTGCAGTGACTGAGACTACAAAATGTAGGATCTTTTCTGATATGACAGCGGCAGCTGCAAAAAGAAGGAAAGAATTTGTAAAACTTCTACAGCTATTCAAAGCAAATGGTGCTCAAGCCTCGATTGCTCAGCAATCAAAGCTGAAAGTTTTGGTCAGGGGGAAGTTTTTCATATTTTCAGATTTAGATGAGGCACAGTCTCTCTTGAAAGAGATATCAGGGGGTCGGGAGTGAAATGGATCGAGAGGAATTTTCTTTCTTCTTTCTTTGGCGTTCTTTTTCTTCTTTTCCCCTTCACCCCTCCTACCTCAATGGTTTTTCTCTCTCTTCGTCCTCTCTTGGAATCCTGTGGGCTCCGTGTAGGGAAGGAGGAGGCAAAAGGGTGAGCTAGCGTTCTATAAAAGGGGAAAACACATTTCTTGGGTAAAAAACAGGGTGGATCCAGTCAGTCGGGTCACCCAGGGTGTAGGAAGAAGACACCCAGTTGAAAAGGAAGGGAGGGAGGAATGTGGTCAGCGTGGGAGTGCAGGGTGTTGCCACATTCCTGGGGTGGGGGGGAGCAGGGGGTGAGAAACGCAGTAAAAAGATACATAAGCAATGGATGTAATAGTTATTTTCTCAGTATTTGGTACTTAACAAGGATAAGACACTTCAGTTTAAATGAATCATGATATATGTAAGATACTGTCAGTCAATGCTAATGGTATGTTGAACAAACAAAAGTATGGGGCTCTCTTAAAGTGGGTAATCTCACTAAATCCTCAAGTAGTATACTTTCAAGAGACACATCTGAAAACGAACGACCCTAACCTATTTATTCCGAGATACTTTAGTCAAGCTGTTTTTTCATCTGCGGGAGTTGCCCAGAGAGGGGTAGCAATTTATTTCTCTAGGAATTTACCCTGGGAGTTTATTCAGACCAGAAGGGACTCCAAAGGAAGGTGGCTTTGGGTTACAGTTAAACTTCACGGGAAGCCCCTAAACTTCGTGAACTACTACGGCCCAATTCTTGACGATGTTTCTTCTTTGAAAGAAATTCATGAGGTGTTAAGAGGTGTCCCAGGACAAATTATTTGTGGAGGGGATTTTAACTTTATCCAAGATCTGAAAAGGGATACTTCAAATAAAAATAAAAAACAGTTGAAGCCCAGAACTAAAGGCTTTCTCGAAACTTTCGTAGATGAATACCAACTTCGGGATCCCTGGCGCTCCAAGAATGTAGAGAGGGAGTTGTTCACATGCTATTCTCATCGTTTCCGGACTGCATCCAGAATAGATTTTTTCTTGATATCAAGATCTTTGCAGATCTCAAATAATCTGATTGGATGCAATCCTTTCTCCGACCATGGCAGAATTGAATTGGATCTTGTTTTGGGAGGGACCGATAGGGTGCGCCCAAGATGGCAGTTAGATCGCACTTTGCTTCAGGACCAAACCTGGGTATCTGGATTCAGATCATGGATTGTGGAATATTTTGAAATAAATCAAGACTCAGCTGAACCCTTCTCAGTCTGGGGTGGGTTTAAAGCAGCAGCACGGGGTAAGATAATCGCGTTCACAAGCGCTCAGGCGAAGGAAAGGAAACTAAAAATAGCTAAATTACAATCTACTGTCGAGGAGCAGTATTTATTACAGCTCCAGTCTCAACCAAACCACTTGGAGCAAGCTAAAGCATGTTTAAGGGATTTTTTTATTCTCGAAGAAATAAATAACTCAAAAACTTTCCAGCAAAGAATCTATGAAGATTCTCAGATGGTTGGGAAATTATTAGCCAACTCTGCAAAAAAAAAACAGGAATCTTCTCATATACTCAAAATCCAGGATCCTCTGAGTGGGATCGAAGTGGTGGAAAATGAGAAGATCTCTGGGATTTTCCTAGATCACTTTGAGAGAATCTATTCCACAAATTATCAGGTAGAGGAAGAAAAGATTCACAAGTATTTTGCGAATTTATAGATTCCTAAAATCTCGGAATCTCGGAAGATACAAATAGACAGGGAATTAACTGTTTTAGAAATTCGTACAAGTATCAAGGCGACCTCTGGGGGAAAGGCTTGTGGTCAGGATGGGTACCCTATAGAGTTTTGTAAATGCTAATTCCTAACTATATATGGTCTATAACAAATGACATCACTGATGACATCTCAAATGACATCACTGATGACATCACTGATGACATCTCATTTGACATTACTGATCACATCACTGATGATATCATTCATGTGATAATACGATGAACCTCTTCAGACTCTAATATAACCTTAGATACAATCAGTGTAAACAGACACTCACAGACTGTCACTCATCCATGGAGTTACTCACACACCTAGTCAGTCATGCAAAGAATCAATCACACCTGCATTTCCTCAACTATACAGTTATACAAACTTTACTTATTCAAACATATACTAACACATATTTACTCTCTTATACAATCCCTGATACAAGTTCACAATGATCCATACAGCCACTCACACATTCACTGGCTCTTATGCACAGTTATTTATATATGTCAACTCTCACATGTACTGTGTTTTACATATGTACTTACTTTGACATGTAGCACTGAGATATCCATTCACTCACCAATACACTCATGCACACAGTCAACCGCCCATACAGCTGTTTCCACATGCACTTTTGAAACCATACATCTAGTGAATCAACTGCTCACACATCTATGCACAGAGTCATACACCTCCCAGCCACCCACACACACACTCAGTCTCCCATACAAATACTTGGGCAACCAATCAATAACCCATATAGTTACTCATATAGCTACTTATCAACACATGCAACAGTTTACAGAACAACAGACATAATGATGCACAAATTAAGACAGTTTAGTCACTAACCGATGCACTCAGTGAGACACATTCAATCACTCACTCATACAGTCAGTCATGCACCTACTAAATCCTTCATCCAGACACTTATACATCCACTCATTCTTCAATATATAAGACATATTTTAACTTTACAGAAACATACAGTCACTGGATGTTGTCATCAGTGATGTGATCAGTGATGTCATTTGAGATGTCATCAGTGATGTCATCAGTGATGTCACTGACCATGTCATGAATGATGTAATATGTGACATCATCATCAGTGGATTGCGGGTGCGCGATATATAGTTAGTGCAACTAACTATATATGGAATTTCAATGGTTTTGTGTGAGTAAAATAAGGTTTTGTAAATGCGAATTCCTAACTATATATGGTCTATAACCTATGGTTTTTTCAGTGAATTTTCAAGGTTTTGTAAATGCTAATTCCTAACTATATATGGTCTATAACCTATGGTTTTTTCAGTGAATTTTCAAAGTTTTGTAAATGCTAATTCCTAACTATATATGGTCTATAACCTATGGGTTTTTCAGTGAATATATATATATACATACATATATAAACATATATCATCTGTATATCTATATAAATACAAACATAAATGCATGCATACATATACTTATATGCATACAGATGCATGTTATTTACATGAAAGTTGAAAAAACACTAATAAAAGCAAAGCTAAAAAGCCACCTCATTACAAACAGAATGGCTTTAACTTAAACGAGGGCGAGATCTATTGCATTTTCAATGCTTGTTTACTTTGGTTCCATCAAGAAGGCATTCAGATGTGTCACACATTTGCCATAAATTCTGAATGTTAGCACTCTAGTTGCACATTAGATCACTGTAGTAAAGCTACTGCTCACCAGGGACGTCTGCTGCTGGTATTCAAAGTGCATGTTTCAGTCTGCATGTCAGAATTTTTTTAATGAAATAGAAGAGGATTTGAGAAGTCACTCAAAATGATCCCTAATTTTTCTTTCTGAAGCACTAATCATACTTTCTATGGCAAAATTAACCCCCTCATGTTGTTCCTTTTTAAATTGAGTGTTTTCAGACTTACCACTTCATTCCAATCAAGATGGCTTCTGGTGTGCCATACTTTTGTCATAAGTAAGACTGTTAGCGCTCTAGTTGTTCTTTAGAACACTCTGGGACATTCTGTCATTGGGCTATACTTGGGGTACATCTGGGTGATATTTGGGCTACATTTAGGCTCTTTTGTCTCTGGTGGCCATCTTGGGAGACTGTATGTCAGAATTTTTTAATGGAATTGAAGAGGGTTTGAGAAGTCACTCAAAATGTGCCCTAATTTTTCTTTCTGCAGCACTAATCATAATTCATATGGCAAAATATACCCCCTCATTTTGTTCCTTTTTAAATTAAAATGTTTTAAGAGTTACCACTTTATTCCAATCAAGATGGCTTCAGGTGTGCCATACCTTTGTAATAAGTAGGACTGTTAGCGCTCTAGTTGTTCTTTAGAACACTCTGGGACATTCTGTCATTGGGCTATACTTGGGCTACATCTGGGTGATATTTGGGCTACATTTGGGCTCTTTTGTCTCTGGTGGCCATTTTGGGAGACTGCATGTCAGAATTTTTTAATGAAATAGAAGAGGATTTGAAAAGTCACTCAAAATGTGCCCTAATTTTTCTTTCTGCAGCACTAATAATACCTTCTATTGCATAATATACCCTCTCATGTTGTTCCTTTTTAAATTAAATGTTTTAAGAGTTACCACTTTATTCCCATCACGATGGCTCCAGGTGTGCTATACCTTTGTAATAAGTAGGACTGTTAGCGCTCTAGTTGTTCTTTAGAACACTCTGGGACATTCTGTCATTGGGCTATACTTGGGCTACATCTGGGTGATATTTGGGCTACATTTGGGCTCTTTTGTCTCTGGTGGCCATTTTGGGAGACTGCATGTCAGAATGTTTTAATGAAATAGAAAAGGATTTGAGAAGTCACTCAAAATGTGCCCTAATTTTTCATTCTGCAGCACTAATCATACTTTCTATGGCAAAATATACCCCCTCATGTTGTTTCTTTTTAAATTAAATGTTTTAAGAGTTACCACTTTATTCCAATCAAGATGGCTTCAGGTGTGCCATACCTTTGTAATAAGTAGGACTGTTAGCGCTCTAGTTGTTCTTTAGAAAACTCTAGGAGGCTGCAGTAGAACACAAAGGAATCAACTGACAGTCTCTGTCCTTGTTGGATGTACATGTTTTACTGAGAATGTCAGACTTCATTTTCACATGACTGAGAAAGATAATGTGAATTTACAGAAAATATGCTTTCAGTTTAGCTTATAGATCCCCTTCCAAACCACTGTGGGAAAATCATGAGATATTAGTTTTCTTTCAAACAATATTCATGATATCACAGCAGAAGGTTTTTTCACATGGTAAAATCACCTTAGAACCCACCACAATTCCTAAAACGAGTATGGTACCATCAACAAATGATTTATAATGTAACTAAAGTCCTAAAACCCTCTATTAACTACAATGCTTTTTAATGAGGTGCTATCATGTATATTGGTCCCAAGATGGCTGCCAACACTTCTTGGATGAAGTGCTGACAGCCAATCAGATCAGATGTGTGGTTAGGCTCCGCCCAGATATATATCTTTTTTTGAACCTAAATTACTCAAAATCCACTGGAGCACATATATTGAGACCTAGCAAAGGCACATCGGGCTAACAGTCCCTACAATTTTGCCAAGTTTCGTGCAAATCCATTCAGCCGTTCGAGCTAAAAGTGAGGCCAACCGCCCTATGGAAATTAACATGGGAAAAACGCGTTTTGGGACCCCCCTTTTTTCTCGGCCCCCCCTGGATGAAACCCCCCCAAATTGTCAGGGGCTGCTCAGAAACAAAATGTTCCATTTTCCTGAAAATTTCAGCCAATTCCGTCCACAAACGCCAAAGTTATTAGACATAGAATTTTCAAAAATCCCATAGAGAAAAAATCCTAACTATATATACCTACTGGCGACCGCCAGTAGGTAATATATATATATATATATATATATATATATATATATATATATATATATATATATATATATATATATATATATATATAATATATATATATTACCTACTGGCGGTCGCCAGTAGGTAGTTATAGTTAGTATTTTTTTCAATGTTAAATCTCAAAATTCTATTTAGAATAACTTTGGCGTCGGTTGACGAATCTGCCTTAAAATTTCCTCAAAATGACCTCGTCGAGCTCCGGTCCTTCCCTGAAAGTTTGGGGGGGATGCGTCAAGCAGGGGCCGAGATAAAAGGGGGTCCCAAAACGCGTTTTCCCCATGTTAATTTCCATAGGGCTGTCGACCTCACTTTTAGCCCGAACGGCTGAATGGATTTACACCAAACTTGGCAAAATTGTAGGCACTGATAGCCCGATGTGCCTTTGCTATGTCTCAAGATATGTCCTCCAGTGGATTTTGAGTGATTTAGGTTCAAATATATATATATATCTATAGCAGCGCTCCGGTACGCGCACGGGGGTGCGTACCGGGCGCGACACGCGACTTGCGCGCGGAAAGCTGATTGGCTCTTGGGTGTCTGTAAACATTCTAAACAGTCCGGAGCGGCCGCCATCTTGTCTCTCGGTAAAATCGAGACACAAGAGCTGCCAAAAATAAAGGGGGGAATTGACCATAAGGGGGCAGGGTAGACCCCCCTGACCCACTAGGTTTGATGTGGGGGCTTTAAAAGGGCCCCCCGGGGTAAATTATTTATTTTTTCGATTTTCGCGGGGGAGCGCCCGGAACGCGCACCGGGGAGCGCACCGGGGAGCGCACCGGGGAGCGCACCGGGGAGAAAAGAGAATGGCATTTTTTCCTTTTTTTGGTTTTTCAAAACAATTTTATATATTTTTTTGTTTTTTTAGTACTTCGAAAAAAACAGAAGGATTTGAAAATGGCTCAACAGGAGCAAAAAAAAACAATAAAGAATCATTGCTTTTGTTTGTGAGAGCACTTGTGGTTTTCATCTGCTCTGTTAATTAAGGTGATACTTTTTTCACCATAAGCAATAGTAGCCCCACAATAAATACAAACTATTTTGTAGTTTGAGAATTTACTTTGGATGTTAGGCACCATTTGACGACCTTCAGGTGCTGCAAAAGATGATTCCGCACTTGAGGTGCTAGGCTGAGGGGTCTGTGGGTTTTCAGCCATAGCTCTCACCTGTGCTTGGGCCAAATTATTTGGGTGCCACCTTTCCATGTGGCGAATCATGGTGTGGTTGCCAAAACTATATTTTTAGCAGGATTGCCACGTGAAAGGATGTTCTTGCAAATTAGACATTTTACTTTAGGGGCATTAACTTTCTTCAGTCCTGCAGGAAACGTAAAGAATTGCCAAATGTAGTGCTCCTTTACATGAGATGAGTGGGGTTGCTCTTGTAGGAACTGTCTCTCCTGCTCCTCCTGCTCCTCTTCCTCCTCTTCGTCCTGCTCACCACTAAAAAGCAGAGGTGGTGGTGGTGTTGGAGCACCAGCAGCAGCAAGTAGAGTAGCCATTATTGGTCTCTCACAAAGAAATAGCTCTTGCTCTCTCAAAGAAGAAAGTAAGAATGAGGAAAAAAGGTGGGGGCTTACCTCATTTGGAAAAAAAAATATTAGGAACCAATGAAAAGTGTTATTTTCAAGTCACATGACCCGATGCGCTTACGTTACGCGCTCCGGCATGCTTACGTTACGCGCTCCGGGCCGCGTCGCGGAGCGCTTCCGGGTGCGTTTACGCAGCGCGTCATAAGACACATCACGCGGCTACGCGATACGTCACGCTTACGCGACGCGTCACGATGTTGTTTTCGATCGCGACATTGGCGCTAACGGGACACTTCCCGGTTCGCGCACCAGGGCGCTTCAAAATACTACGCTTTCCGGGGCGCTCACCGGGGCGCACACCGGGAGCGCTCCAGGGAAAAAAAAATAAATAAAAAATGAAAAATTGTAAGGACATGTGCGTTTGCTATGTCTCAAGATATATGCTCCAGTTGTTTTTAAGAAAATTAACTTTTAAAAATATATATATTGGGCTACATTGGGCTATATATATGTTAGAGCCCACATGTAGCCCAAATGTAGCCCAATGTAGCCCAATGTAGCCCAATGTAGCCCAAAGATGGCCACGAGAGACAAAAAATACAAATGTAGCCCAAATATCAGTCAGATGTAGCACAACTATAGCCCAATGATAGTATGTACCAGAGTGTTCTAAAGAACAACTAGAGCGCTAACAGTCTTACTTAAAGAACTGTTTCTTTTTTAGTTTCAATTTTTTTTTACTTTTTAAGAACATTTTAAAATTTATTGGGTATTTTTTTCACAACAAAAACAAAACTAGGGAATGCAAAACTGCTCAACAGGAGCAAAAAAAAAGGGGAAAAATTAGGGCTGAGGGGCGCAGCGGTGTTCCTCCCTCTTTCAAACAATCAGGTCAACGCTCTGCTCTCCATAACATACCAGTTGATCACACTGCTTACAACGAAATGTAATATCAGCAAAAACAGTGGGTCATCACTGCTGGTCTTCCTCTCACCGATGATGTTGATGTTCCGGTGGAAGTGGAGGGGCAATCGGGTGGTGGATTGCGACCCAGGGCCCTGGTGCTCTCCTGTGCAAAATTAATCAGGTGCTTCCTCTCAACATGCCTGAGTAATGTTGCATTGCCAAAACTATATTTCCGGTTGGGATTTCCATGTGAGAGAACAGTGTCACAAATTTTACACGTGACTTTTGCTGCATTGCATTTTTTCTCCCCCTCCGGAAAAGAGAAAAACTTCCAAATGAAGTGGTCCTTTACTTTTCTCTGTGGGGGGACCTCAGGCAGGAATCCATCTGAAGAGTCTGAGGACTGGTCCTGGGAAGGGTTCTGGGAACCAGACATGGTTAAATTTGTTTTTTTGGAAGGAACAGACAAGAGGTGTTGTCTCAGCAAAAGCAAACAGGTTGTGAGGGAAATGGGTGGGGTGTTTCCCTACTTGTGAAAAAAAACTGGTATTAACCAATGAAAAGTGTTATTTTCAGGTCACATGACCCGACGCGCTTACGCTACGCGCCCCGGGGCGCGTCGCGTATGCGCGTTGCACGATCGTATTCGCCCGAGTGCTTCCGGGTGCGCTTACGCCATGCGTATCACGCGGACGCGGCTACGCGATACGTCACGATCATGAGATCGGCGTTTATGGGACGCTCTCCGGTGTGCACCGGGAGCGCTCCGAGGCAAAAAAATAATGAAAAAAAAATTTAGGCAAAATTGTAGGGACTGGTAGCTTGATCTGCCTTTGCTATGTCTCAAGATATATGCACAAGTGGTTTTTACAAATGTAGCCCAATGTAGCCCAATGTAGCTCAATGTAGCCCAATGTAGCCCAAAGATGGCCTCCAGGGACAAAAAAAAAAAATGTAGCCCAAATATCAGCCAGATGTAGCCCAAATATAGCCCAATGACAGAATGTCCCAGAGTGTTCTAAAGAACAACTAGAGTGCTAACAGTCGTACATATAAACTGAGACTTATAGTTAGGAATTAGCATTTAAAAAACCTTTGAAATTCACTGAAAAAAACATAGATTTCACACCAGCTATAGTTAGGAATTAGCATTTAACAAAAACAAAAAACTATGTCTCAAGATATATGCTCCAGTTGTTTTTAAGAAAATTAACTTTTAAAAATATATATATTGGGCTACATTGGGCTATATATATGTTAGAGCCCACATGTAGCCCAAATGTAGCCCAATGTAGCCCAATGTAGCCCAATGTAGCCCAAAGATGGCCACGAGAGACAAAAAATACAAATGTAGCCCAAATATCAGTCAGATGTAGCACAACTATAGCCCAATGATAGTATGTACCAGAGTGTTCTAAAGAACAACTAGAGCGCTAACAGTCTTACTTAAAGAACTGTTTCTTTTTTAGTTTCAATTTTTTTTTACTTTTTAAGAACATTTTAAAATTTATTGGGTATTTTTTTCACAACAAAAACAAAACTAGGGAATGCAAAACTGCTCAACAGGAGCAAAAAAAAAGGGGAAAAATTAGGGCTGAGGGGCGCAGCGGTGTTCCTCCCTCTTTCAAACAATCAGGTCAACGCTCTGCTCTCCATAACATACCAGTTGATCACACTGCTTACAACGAAATGTAATATCAGCAAAAACAGTGGGTCATCACTGCTGGTCTTCCTCTCACCGATGATGTTGATGTTCCGGTGGAAGTGGAGGGGCAATCGGGTGGTGGATTGCGACCCAGGGCCCTGGTGCTCTCCTGTGCAAAATTAATCAGGTGCTTCCTCTCAACATGCCTGAGTAATGTTGCATTGCCAAAACTATATTTCCGGTTGGGATTTCCATGTGAGAGAACAGTGTCACAAATTTTACACGTGACTTTTGCTGCATTGCATTTTTTCTCCCCCTCCGGAAAAGAGAAAAACTTCCAAATGAAGTGGTCCTTTACTTTTCTCTGTGGGGGGACCTCAGGCAGGAATCCATCTGAAGAGTCTGAGGACTGGTCCTGGGAAGGGTTCTGGGAACCAGACATGGTTAAATTTGTTTTTTTGGAAGGAACAGACAAGAGGTGTTGTCTCAGCAAAAGCAAACAGGTTGTGAGGGAAATGGGTGGGGTGTTTCCCTACTTGTGAAAAAAAACTGGTATTAACCAATGAAAAGTGTTATTTTCAGGTCACATGACCCGACGCGCTTACGCTACGCGCCCCGGGGCGCGTCGCGTATGCGCGTTGCACGATCGTATTCGCCCGAGTGCTTCCGGGTGCGCTTACGCCATGCGTATCACGCGGACGCGGCTACGCGATACGTCACGATCATGAGATCGGCGTTTATGGGACGCTCTCCGGTGTGCACCGGGAGCGCTCCGAGGCAAAAAAATAATGAAAAAAAAATTTAGGCAAAATTGTAGGGACTGGTAGCTTGATCTGCCTTTGCTATGTCTCAAGATATATGCACAAGTGGTTTTTACAAATGTAGCCCAATGTAGCCCAATGTAGCTCAATGTAGCCCAATGTAGCCCAAAGATGGCCTCCAGGGACAAAAAAAAAAAATGTAGCCCAAATATCAGCCAGATGTAGCCCAAATATAGCCCAATGACAGAATGTCCCAGAGTGTTCTAAAGAACAACTAGAGTGCTAACAGTCGTACATATAAACTGAGACTTATAGTTAGGAATTAGCATTTAAAAAACCTTTGAAATTCACTGAAAAAAACATAGATTTCACACCAGCTATAGTTAGGAATTAGCATTTAACAAAAACCTATTAAATTCACAGAAAACACCATTTTTAGTATCAGTGGATGTGTATATAAATGGTGGAATTACTGAATTGGTTGTTGTAACTGGTATAGGTATCTCCACTTTTTTGAAAATGTTAGTTTCTATTTTTGAATATGTGTTTCAAGGGTTACTTTAAAGTGAAAGGAGGTCAGTCACTCTGTCACAAGGATGGTGTCATCAGTGATGTCATGAGTGATGTCACTGACCATGTCATGAGTGATGTAATATGTGATGTCATCAGCAGTGCATTACACGCGCAAGTTATAGTGAGTCCAACTAACTATAACGTGGGAATTTCAATGGTTTTATGTCAGTAAAATTTCCAGCTAACTATAACTGGTGTGAAACCTATGGTTTTTTCTGTGAATTTAATGGGTTTTTTAAATGCTAATTCCTAACTATAACTGGTGTGAAACCTATGTTTTTTTCTGTGAATATATATATATGTGTGTGTGTGTGTCAAGAATTGTTCTTTTAAGACTTTAGACTTTTTTTTATTTTTCTGCCTTCATGGGGTTGCTCATATATGTAATGTGTTTGAAGTAAAATATTTTACTACTCTTGCTTAGACTGCAGTAGGAATAGTAGCTCAACACTTTCACTACTGTTGCGCTGTTTGGAGTGGGAATAGTACATTTCACCTCTCTGAAATCCAACACTTTCCCTACTGTTGCACAGATTAAAGTGGTAATAGTAAATGTTACCCCTCAATTCAAACCCTTTCCCTACTGGTGTGCTGACTAGCGTGGGAATATTACATTTCATTGCTATTGTGCTGTTTGGAGAGGGAATAGTACATATTACCACTCAGAACTCGTCTTCTATCCCTGCTTTTGCATTGTTTGGAGTGGGAAAAGTAAATGTAACCCCTCCAAAGTCCAACACATGCCCTACTGTTGTGTAGACTTGAGTGGGAATAGTATATTTCACCCCTCTGAAATCCAATGTGTTCCATACTGTTGCTTAGACTGAAGTGGTAATAACATAGAGTGGAAATAGTATGTTTAACATTCTTAGACTCTAATAGTTTCATTATATTGGTGTAATAGATTTGATAGAATTAATTGTTTAACTGTTTTATAATCTATGTTATTAGTTTTCAGTTTTACATGTATTTTAATGTTTCTAGTTTAAATGATTTTCAATGTTTAACATTTTATTTATTGTCTAAATTAACGTATATTTTTCTTATTTAATTGTATATATTTTTGCATGATTTTATTGTGTATGTTTATATCTATAAATTAACATGTTTAACATTTACAACTTTAAACCTAGATGAAAGAAAATAGATATTTGTGTTTATTTTTTGGCGATATTAGTGTCAAGGTTATTATTTTCAGATGTTTTTGTACTTACCATTATAAATATAGGGGCAAGATATTTTGGTAAGCAACATTTTGCAAACAATATTTGTGTCAAACGATATTCTTCACTACGATATTGTGTCAGTGATCCTTTATGGGATTAACACCACTCCCATTCCACCAGAAGCAGTTTTAAATTAGACATTATTGGAAAAGTGCCAGATGCCTCTCTCCTCCTGGGGAGTGTTAGGTTGGCTAGAGTGAGCTGGGATGCAGGGTCAATGATACAGTAAATCAGACACCAGGGCCCTTCTCCTATGGGCCATGCTCTTGTTTCCTCTAACTTTCTTAAACCAATCTTCCATCCAATGCTCGCTGGAGAAGGGGATGGAGATAGAACACAAAAAGAGCCAGGATCTTCCAGGAAGCTGTGCAGATGCCTATTGTGTTTGTCCCACCTAATTATACCTGGGCAGGTCAGCAGATTAGTGATCAAAAGGAAAATGCAGCGAAAAACCAATGAAAACCATATTGCACCCACTGCTACGGTTGTATGTTAGAATACTGATTTCAAGAATATCATCTGACATAAAAAGGGTGTACTGAACTATTGATGTATTAGGAGTAGATTGTTTCTTATTTACTCCTATTGGGGTGATACTTTTGTAAATGTAGGACAACATTTTTTATGAAGTTTTTGGTACCATTCTGCAGCTCTCTATGCCACCTGCCTCTGCTCTCGCCAGCAGCCC
Organism: Lissotriton vulgaris; assembly: GCF_964263255.1. Lineage (NCBI taxonomy): Eukaryota > Metazoa > Chordata > Amphibia > Caudata > Salamandridae > Lissotriton > Lissotriton vulgaris. The sequence goes on from NC_141689.1 coordinate 1,158,687,662, forward strand.
CTCCAGGTACATGTGCATGCAAGTGTAGCACCCCTCCTTCCTTGCTGACTAGTAATAAAGCAGACAAGCACCTCATCTATCACCAACAAGGAAACTCTAATCAACTTCTGCATTTCCCATCAAACATGGTTGTAAACTCACAGTCTTCACCACCCCACCAGTAGTTTGCACAAAGAAAGTTGAATCAGTCCCTACTCCTCATACAAAGGGACTTTGAGATAGGCTGGCACAGTAGGATGGAGATTAGAGGCAATTCTGGATGAATAGTCAAATGGATACCTCAACGGGAAAGGCTGGCTTTTTGCTAAGCGTTCTTTTTAAAGTCCTTTGTTCTCACTAGGATATTGTCACCAATTAATAATGTCTGTTTTCCTTTTAATGCTAATCTCCCTCTTCACTACTTCGATGTTTTAGCTCACAATCTGCTTTTTCAACTCTTGCTGTTGCATTTTCTGAGCTCAGTTTATAATGACAATATGACCAGTTTATCCTTCTCATTTGTTTTTGGCTAATTAAGCCAGTGATCTTACAATACTACAAAAGAGGTTCACTTCGTCTCCATTATGAGCTTGAAATGTCTCTTACATGAACTTTCGAAAAGTCCTTCTCAATTCATAAGGGCCCACTATGTGCTTATGATGTACCCCATGGTATTTTATAAGTAGGGCATTTTATGGTATTTTGTTTTACATTTTTTATATATTGATCCATATTTCTTTTTTGCTCTATTTTCCTGTTTTTATCTATTGCTTATAGTTTGTGAAAAAAAAGAGAATGGAGCTAGTATATTTATGCATTTATTAAAAAGATAATTATCCACGGAAACTAGGCACTAATACAATTGGTGGTAAAGCATGAGCATTATTGTTAAAACCTGAACATCTGCTGATGCTTATACTTCATAAGTAAACATGTCACTTTGTTTACCTATTTAGTAAATCAGTTCCCTAAAGCATTGGCCTTGGCAGTCATGATTGATATCATTGGAAATCAATCCAAAAAATCCTATTTTCCATATTTGGAAATGCATGCAGATATGGGAGTAAAGGAGTGTTGACCTGCATTTATCTGTACACATCATTAAAAATGAAAACTAGGAGTCACACTTATGATGCCTCTGTTAGCCATTTGCTATGCCCCATCACCGATTCACAATTTCCAAATGTTCATCCTTTCACTTCATCCATTTAGTTCATTTAATTCAATTTCACTTCAAATTAATAGCGTTTTCAAACACCCTAACGTGTCCTGACACTGGGTAAAGTAGGAAGTCGAGATGAGGGGGCTAATTGGTGGGTTTTAAGCAGTCTATGAAATTTACTGGTGGGGTTCAGAATAATGCTCCAAGTTTGAGCTGCAGTTGTAGAGAGGGAGCATACCGCCCACATCGAATTTTTTAAAACGTGGAAACATATCTAAAAAATAATTAAAAGAGTGAAGAACATAGGCAGGCTCATAGGGTAAAGAATGTGCACACATCATTTAAGGTTGAGACTTGGTATTTGTAATGCGTTCAGGAGCAAATCTTGACTTCAATGGGGAAATAATTAACAGAGACAACTTAGTCCCAGTCAGAATTAACACATATTTCTTCAGCATTCGTGCACCAAGACCAGTTTACAAGTTTTCCTAAAATTAAGTAAAAATCAAACCAAAACACACACATCTACTTCATGGTATATCCTAAATGCACAGATCTTGACTCTTATTGCCTAGCTACCACGGAACCACAGCATCCACCGAAGCAGCAGAGTTTGGGTTGCAAAATAAATATATACTTTTCGCAAAAATATGCTCTCTGCAGATATGTTAGCGCTTTCAGTGAAATGCACTTCTGACTTGTGTGAGCGCTCAATTGTGCGAGCAATATTAGTGGTCTGTTTAGAAAATACCATATAGACTTTTGGACCTCACCACTTGTCTCTAATCTACCCTAGGCCCAGCAACATGCTTTCATATCATCCTGATGTTTTAAATATAGGTCTATAGTGCACTGTGTTGACACTCTGTTATACAACACTGTATATTAATGTAAATGAAAGATGAAGTCTACATAGTTGAATTTTTATTCCATGTCTAGAAGAGGCCCAGGTGTCACAGAAGCACAGGAGTAATCTTGCCTTAGTATACTAGTTGCAACTTGATACAGCAACCAGAGCAAAGTCAATGTGCTGGTTAACATTAGCCACTGCGATGGATAGGGTTCTATTAACCCGTCAGCATTTTATATATTTGAACCACTCAGTTTGGATTTCTGCTGGGAATGAGACACAGCTTAACTCACTGCAAGTTCTGGTAAGAGGAACTTAACCTAAAGCAACATTTAACATCTATTTCTATAGGGAAACACAGGATGACAGCGCTAATATGATATATTAATTTAAATGAATGAAGGCATTTTTTAGGATGTAACTGGTAAGGATCAGGAGCCTTATTAATTTCTGAATAACCACAGGGCATGTTATCAAGAAGGATTTAAAATTATTGCCGTTTTAGCGGCAGGAAACTGCCGCTAAAGCGGCGATAATGGGCATGATAATATGCCCTTGTGAATTTCCATAGAAGCCCAGGTTCACACCAGAACCTGGGCTGCTATGGGAATTCACAAGGCCCTATTATCAAGCTTACTATCGCCGCTTTAGCTGCAGTTTCCTGCCGCTAAAGCAACGATACTTTTAACGTCGTTCTTGATAATATGCCCCCACGTTTTTAAGGATTTCCAAAATTATAGTAAAGAAGAGACATATTTCAAATCCAGATGGAAACTATTCCGATTCAAAGCAGTACAGATAACAAAGCAGGCACAATTGACCATATTAGCATTCCATCATGTACTCAGGTTGTTACAGTATTTTACTGAGTAAGCCCCGAATTAGATCTTTGAACTACTCTGCTTGGCTAAGTTAATTTCTTTATTAGCCAGCTGGTAGATCAAAACGTCCACTAAACAATAGGGCCATTTAGCAGGATTAACCTTTTCCAGGGAAATGAAATGGGTGGAGGAGAAATATGTATTGGCCAGTTAAATTACACTCATTGACAAGGCTGGGCAAGCCCCGCCTAGAGAAACAAACGGATGTCAACATTCATAGGAGGGGCTCTCCTTTCAGGTTTTGGAGGGAAACCACTGACTTGCTGTGTGAGCTAAAGGAGGAGCTAAAAGCTCTAGAAGAAACGTGACTGACAAAGAATGAATTTTGGCATCTTGAAATATCCCATCACGCAGAGCAGGGAGATAGATCTAGGGTGGATGATGTCAAGTATCTTTGGATTGAGGAGAGATATCCACCTTTTAGAACCCTCCCCCTTTAAACCCCCACACAAGGTAGAAACTGAGAAGCACTATGGTCTGACGAAGACAAGGACATATAGGCCCTTTGTGGAGGAATCCCTGTGTACAGTGGACACTTTGAACTTGTCCTGCCTTGGACTATGTTGGACCTATGCCTGGCCTCCCCAATACCTTTGGAGGAAGCAGTAGCAGGTATATTTGTTAAAGACTCTAGAGGAGAGGTTCCCTTAGACTTCTGGGGAATGGTCCTGTGGAGAATACCGCTGGAGAGGCAGGAAGTGTTACCTGTTTTCAGAGCTTAGTTATGCTGCTGAAGGAGAACATCAGGCCAAAAAGATTACTAGAATCCCAGATATAAGCTCAGGTCTTGACCTCTGTGCACTTCCTCATGGCCGGAAGGAGGCAGCTGGGTGCTGAAAAGCCAACAGAGGCTGGAAATCAAGCTGGGGAGCAAAATGACAGGAATGTAGGCCCTAAGATTTACCTCATGGGAGGGAGTGCATTAGAAAAATCATCTTCAAGAGTGTAAAATGTTAAAGAGCAGAGGCCTAAAATCAGCATTCTTGGTTGCTGGAGTGTGCCTCTAGGCGCTAAGTGCAACACATCCTACTTCATATGGACCAACCTGACCTAACATAGGGCCTCATTAGGATGGAGGATTTTCCGCATCCTCCGGGCCGGCGGAAGCCACCGCCGGCCCGGAGGATGCAGAAAATCCTCTGCGGACCCACCAAAGACCCACCGCCACATTTGGATGGCTGGTGGGTCCTGGTTTCCGTCCGCAGCTTTTCCACCGCGGTTGGCTTACAACCGCGGCGGAAAAGCACTAATATGGTGACGGTGTCTCTCAGACACCATCAGCCAGATTAGGATGGGCTCTGAAACATGCTTTTCCGCGGCGGCTTTTCTGCCGTGGAAAAGCATGTGTAACTTCACTGCGGGGGCCCGTTGCGGGCCCCCTAGGTGAAGGGGGGGTGGGGGGTGCACATGGTGCCTGCCACTTTCTACATACAAATGCAATGCGTGCATTTTTAACATTGCAGCGGGTGCAGCTTGAAGCCGCAACCCCCGCAATGTTAAAAATAGAGGATGTGACCGCCACCCTGGCGGTCACATCCTAATTGCACAGGAGGGAACTCCGCAGCCCATGCGGAGGTTCCCTCCTACTCTATGGTGGCGGACGGACTCAGGTCCGTCCGCCATCATAATGTGCCCCATAGTAGTGTTATTCCCCAGTGCTAATTGCCAAAGAATATACCGTATAATAACTTTTATACTAGGGGCCCTCCTCAGTCGTGTTGGTACACATGATATATGTTGACAGCACAATCTACGATATTTGCTACATACACAGTCAGGTCCCATTTTATTTTACATAAATACTTATCAATCAATGTATCTATGTTAGAAAACCTTGATAAATGATCCCAGCTCAGAAAGTTACTAATTGTACAATAAAAGAATCATATGAGACATCTTGCAAAAACAAAATTACGGTTGATTATATTTTTCTCTTTTGCACATTTCAACATTTAAATCGTAAATCCATCACCACTATGCCAGAGCCACATATCATTCTATTATTGGCTCCATATCTAAGAATTAAGCCATCACCTAATAATCTAGCCCAAGGGGACTTCTGTCTAAGATGGTGCTAATAAAGACTGGCACATTGACATATGCAATTGCAGACACTGTGATTCAGCTCTCACACAAGAAACCATTCCACACAAATGCCCAAATTGGCAATTGTACTATTATCATTACCACAGAAATTAAAGTTATCTAGATATCCCTGGTGCTGCCAGAAGCCACAAACCCATTGTATTAAAAAACCAAGCAAATGGAAGGACACAATGCAAGACATTTCATGGTAAAAAAACCTTATAAATGTGTACCACCTATTCTGAATAAACTATACAATCTAAGAGTCCTTGAATGGGAATTACTTTTTACACATTTTGGAATATTCCAAATTGTACCTGCACAAAAAAAAATTGCATAGACAAAAAATAAAATCTTTTATAATTCGGGAATTATGTGCCTGATTATTATGGCTGTCAGATAAGCATACGATAAAGGTGGGTGGCAAATTCTGTTCCACTTGCGGAATTTGCAAAATGTAGGCATTTTCGCATTCTGCGGAGAACGCGGAAATGTCGACATTTCGGCGATCTCCGGCATAGCAGAGATTTTTTTCATGTTTGCGCTTTAAAAATGCGTTCTCGCATGTGCGTTGGACTTACCAGGATCCCTGCGTTGGCCAACTAGTTTTCCTATCTGTTTGCGTGCGCCACGGTTTGGTAGCCGGTCGTGCTATCCCTTAAGAGTTTGCGATCGAAAACACGTAATTCACTGTGCCATCGGACACCGCAAGAGTCTGCGATCACGAACACGTCATTCGCCACTGCCAGAGAGAGCGTGCGATCACAAACATGTCATCCGGCGGAAGTTTGGTGAAGCTCACGATCCCGAACAAGCAAAAGGTTCAATCTGGAGATGAAGAATATCTCGAGCAGCATTAAACCTTCTGTAAATGATGATTTGGATGAAAAACCTCCTCAGATTGACATTTGGCTGTCCTTTTTGTGCAAGGAGTCCATTTAAAAAAAAAAACTTTGGGGGGGAGAGGGAGAAAGTGCCACGGAGTCGCCAACTACCTGTCCCTGTCCAGCAGGCTCCTCCCAGTGCTTTGTCTATCTCCTGGTCATTCTTCCTTTGGATTTTGAGCAGAAAGTTTCACTCTTTGTGTCTGCTGCATCATTATCATTACATTTTAAGACTTTTGAATTTGATATTTTACAAGTAAGTTGTTCTTGTTGTTTGTTTGATTGGGGCATTGGAGTTGCTGCAACTACAATTTTGGTACTTATAATTTTTTAATTTTTTTTTATTGTTGAGGGTAGCCAGTAGGCCCAGAGCTAGTCATGGGTGGGTGCATGATGAAGCAACTGTTCCTTTGGTGTGTGTTGAATTTATTTCAAACATCATTTAGGGCATAAATGGCTTTGGATTGAATTGCAAAATGTGTTTTTGGGGGGTATTTCTGTTTTTGAGTGTGTGTTAAATAAATGCCTTTATTGTGTGTGGTGAGTTATTGTGTACCTTGCAGACCTTGTTTAGCCCTGTGGATTTTCGTTTTTGCATTTTATTGCATTAAAGGCAAAGCAGTGTGGTTTAGCATGCATCCTTTGCCTGGCTATTATTGGCCCTTTTTCAGTCCACTGTTTTCCAAGCATCCTGCTTGTTGCTTTTAAAAATGTGAGTGTCCATGTGGCTGGTGCCAATTTCTGGAGGGAGTTATTAGTGTGCTTTTTTTGCCATATAGACCTGCACGTTATTTCTTTGTGGCCTAGGTTTCTTGGTGTTGTGGGCCTGGCCATGAGGCTGGCCGCCATTTTGAAGCCATGCAGTGTGGTTTTTACAATAGGCTTGCATTGTCTGTCTTCAGTTTCTTGTATTTGTGTGGGCCTGGCCATGTGGCTGGTGGTCATTTTGAAGCTCAGTAGTGTGCTTTTGACATAGGCCTGCAAGCTTCTGGCCTAGTCTGCCAACAGACCTTTCACCAGTAGGTTCAGAGGTAGTCACAGGTGCATGAATCAACTGTTTCTGTGTGTTCTGTTGAATGTAAACATCATTTAGGGCACGGATGGCATTGGATTGAATTGCAAAATGTGTTTTTTGGGGGGTATTTCTGTTTGTGGGTGTGTATTCAATAAATGCCTTTGTTGTGTGTGGTGTGTTGTTGTGTACCTTGCAGACCTTGTTTAGCCCTGTGGATTTTCGTTTTTGTATTTTATTGTATTAAAGGCAAAGCAGTGTCGTCTAGCATGCATCCATTGCCTGGGTATTATAGGCCTTTTGTCAGTACATTATTTTGCAGGCTTCCTGTTCGTTTCTTGTGATTTGTTCGTGTCCATGTGGCTGATGGCCAATTCTGGTGGGAGTTATCAGTGTGTTGCCTTTGCCATATAGGCCTGCACGTTATTCCTTTGTGGCCTAGGCTTCTTGTTATTTTGTGGGCCTGGCCATTAAGCATGGGCGAATTTTGCGAATCTCGCGTTCGCGAATTTTGCGGATTTGCGAACTCGCAATCCGCAAAATCCGCGAATTCTCGCGAATTTGCGGATTTTTTTTTTATTGTGTTCGCGCGGGTTTCAGCTAGTTCGCGAGGGTTTTGTACAATTTCGCAACACGCGAACTTACCTGTCGGGTCGCAAGTTTCGCGAACTTGTTGTTTCTACGTGTCCAGCCTGTTTGGGACACTCTTCTTCATCACTGCCACTCTCTGTCACCACTGCCACTCTCTGACTACTCATGCCACCCTCTGGCCCACCCATGCCACCCTCTGTTTCATCACAGCTTACTGAGACACTTCCCTCTATTTGCCAAGAAAGTGTCCCCAAAATCTCTAGTGCCACCACCTCCTCCACAATCTTCTATTGTTTCTATTGACATTGCTGCTCCTAGAGACTCTGTTCTAATGGAGGGGGGGGCCAAAGCTCTGAGGTTCTTTTGACATCTGGACCCCAAACCCCCCATACCCCCCACTTGGCAAGGGAGGAGTCAGCCATGGAAGGGGAGACCCCACAGAATGAAACATCAGGAGCAGAAGAGGCAGAAATTGCTAGTATACCCACGGAAGTAAGATATCAGCTAGATATCCGTGAAATGTTAAATCTGATCCTAGATGAAATTCGGGAAATAAAGAACAACCAGCGAACCGAAATAGCCGCTCTCCATGCTAGGATGGATAAATTTGAAGAGGTATACATGGTGCTCCCGAGCAGGATTCAAGAGGCAGAGGGGAGGATTTCTGTCCTCGAGGATCGTATGAATCTAGCCTCGGAGGGTGCCAAGGAGGCAGCAAAGAAGAGGATCATCATGGAGAACAAGCTCGAGGAGCTTGAAAATCACTCTCGAAGATCAAATCTAAGAATTGTGGGGGTTCCGGAAGGCACAGAAGGCTCGGATACTGTCCAGTGGGTCAACTCATTAATCCAGAGATCAGTTCTACCCGATTTTGAAGGAGACCTGACCATAACTAGGGCCCATCGAGTTCCAGCACAGAGGTTTGCTAACTCACCATTCCCAAGAACTATTCTACTGAACTTTGCAGATTACAGGATCAAGGAAAGGATTCTTTCGAAGGCCTATCAGCAACGCCAATTTGCAGTGACTGAGACTACAAAATGTAGGATCTTTTCTGATATGACAGCGGCAGCTGCAAAAAGAAGGAAAGAATTTGTAAAACTTCTACAGCTATTCAAAGCAAATGGTGCTCAAGCCTCGATTGCTCAGCAATCAAAGCTGAAAGTTTTGGTCAGGGGGAAGTTTTTCATATTTTCAGATTTAGATGAGGCACAGTCTCTCTTGAAAGAGATATCAGGGGGTCGGGAGTGAAATGGATCGAGAGGAATTTTCTTTCTTCTTTCTTTGGCGTTCTTTTTCTTCTTTTCCCCTTCACCCCTCCTACCTCAATGGTTTTTCTCTCTCTTCGTCCTCTCTTGGAATCCTGTGGGCTCCGTGTAGGGAAGGAGGAGGCAAAAGGGTGAGCTAGCGTTCTATAAAAGGGGAAAACACATTTCTTGGGTAAAAAACAGGGTGGATCCAGTCAGTCGGGTCACCCAGGGTGTAGGAAGAAGACACCCAGTTGAAAAGGAAGGGAGGGAGGAATGTGGTCAGCGTGGGAGTGCAGGGTGTTGCCACATTCCTGGGGTGGGGGGGAGCAGGGGGTGAGAAACGCAGTAAAAAGATACATAAGCAATGGATGTAATAGTTATTTTCTCAGTATTTGGTACTTAACAAGGATAAGACACTTCAGTTTAAATGAATCATGATATATGTAAGATACTGTCAGTCAATGCTAATGGTATGTTGAACAAACAAAAGTATGGGGCTCTCTTAAAGTGGGTAATCTCACTAAATCCTCAAGTAGTATACTTTCAAGAGACACATCTGAAAACGAACGACCCTAACCTATTTATTCCGAGATACTTTAGTCAAGCTGTTTTTTCATCTGCGGGAGTTGCCCAGAGAGGGGTAGCAATTTATTTCTCTAGGAATTTACCCTGGGAGTTTATTCAGACCAGAAGGGACTCCAAAGGAAGGTGGCTTTGGGTTACAGTTAAACTTCACGGGAAGCCCCTAAACTTCGTGAACTACTACGGCCCAATTCTTGACGATGTTTCTTCTTTGAAAGAAATTCATGAGGTGTTAAGAGGTGTCCCAGGACAAATTATTTGTGGAGGGGATTTTAACTTTATCCAAGATCTGAAAAGGGATACTTCAAATAAAAATAAAAAACAGTTGAAGCCCAGAACTAAAGGCTTTCTCGAAACTTTCGTAGATGAATACCAACTTCGGGATCCCTGGCGCTCCAAGAATGTAGAGAGGGAGTTGTTCACATGCTATTCTCATCGTTTCCGGACTGCATCCAGAATAGATTTTTTCTTGATATCAAGATCTTTGCAGATCTCAAATAATCTGATTGGATGCAATCCTTTCTCCGACCATGGCAGAATTGAATTGGATCTTGTTTTGGGAGGGACCGATAGGGTGCGCCCAAGATGGCAGTTAGATCGCACTTTGCTTCAGGACCAAACCTGGGTATCTGGATTCAGATCATGGATTGTGGAATATTTTGAAATAAATCAAGACTCAGCTGAACCCTTCTCAGTCTGGGGTGGGTTTAAAGCAGCAGCACGGGGTAAGATAATCGCGTTCACAAGCGCTCAGGCGAAGGAAAGGAAACTAAAAATAGCTAAATTACAATCTACTGTCGAGGAGCAGTATTTATTACAGCTCCAGTCTCAACCAAACCACTTGGAGCAAGCTAAAGCATGTTTAAGGGATTTTTTTATTCTCGAAGAAATAAATAACTCAAAAACTTTCCAGCAAAGAATCTATGAAGATTCTCAGATGGTTGGGAAATTATTAGCCAACTCTGCAAAAAAAAAACAGGAATCTTCTCATATACTCAAAATCCAGGATCCTCTGAGTGGGATCGAAGTGGTGGAAAATGAGAAGATCTCTGGGATTTTCCTAGATCACTTTGAGAGAATCTATTCCACAAATTATCAGGTAGAGGAAGAAAAGATTCACAAGTATTTTGCGAATTTATAGATTCCTAAAATCTCGGAATCTCGGAAGATACAAATAGACAGGGAATTAACTGTTTTAGAAATTCGTACAAGTATCAAGGCGACCTCTGGGGGAAAGGCTTGTGGTCAGGATGGGTACCCTATAGAGTTTTGTAAATGCTAATTCCTAACTATATATGGTCTATAACAAATGACATCACTGATGACATCTCAAATGACATCACTGATGACATCACTGATGACATCTCATTTGACATTACTGATCACATCACTGATGATATCATTCATGTGATAATACGATGAACCTCTTCAGACTCTAATATAACCTTAGATACAATCAGTGTAAACAGACACTCACAGACTGTCACTCATCCATGGAGTTACTCACACACCTAGTCAGTCATGCAAAGAATCAATCACACCTGCATTTCCTCAACTATACAGTTATACAAACTTTACTTATTCAAACATATACTAACACATATTTACTCTCTTATACAATCCCTGATACAAGTTCACAATGATCCATACAGCCACTCACACATTCACTGGCTCTTATGCACAGTTATTTATATATGTCAACTCTCACATGTACTGTGTTTTACATATGTACTTACTTTGACATGTAGCACTGAGATATCCATTCACTCACCAATACACTCATGCACACAGTCAACCGCCCATACAGCTGTTTCCACATGCACTTTTGAAACCATACATCTAGTGAATCAACTGCTCACACATCTATGCACAGAGTCATACACCTCCCAGCCACCCACACACACACTCAGTCTCCCATACAAATACTTGGGCAACCAATCAATAACCCATATAGTTACTCATATAGCTACTTATCAACACATGCAACAGTTTACAGAACAACAGACATAATGATGCACAAATTAAGACAGTTTAGTCACTAACCGATGCACTCAGTGAGACACATTCAATCACTCACTCATACAGTCAGTCATGCACCTACTAAATCCTTCATCCAGACACTTATACATCCACTCATTCTTCAATATATAAGACATATTTTAACTTTACAGAAACATACAGTCACTGGATGTTGTCATTAGTGATGTCATCAGTGATGTCATTTGAGATGTCATCAGTGATGTCATCAGTGATGTCACTGACCATGTCATGAATGATGTAATATGTGACATCATCATCAGTGGATTGCGGGTGCGCGATATATAGTTAGTGCAACTAACTATATATGGAATTTCAATGGTTTTGTGTGAGTAAAATAAGGTTTTGTAAATGCGAATTCCTAACTATATATGGTCTATAACCTATGGTTTTTTCAGTGAATTTTCAAGGTTTTGTAAATGCTAATTCCTAACTATATATGGTCTATAACCTATGGTTTTTTCAGTGAATTTTCAAAGTTTTGTAAATGCTAATTCCTAACTATATATGGTCTATAACCTATGGTTTTTTCAGTGAATATATATATATACATACATATATAAACATATATCATCTGTATATCTATATAAATACAAACATAAATGCATGCATACATATACTTATATGCATACAGATGCATGTTATTTACATGAAAGTTGAAAAAACACTAATAAAAGCAAAGCTAAAAAGCCACCTCATTACAAACAGAATGGCTTTAACTTAAACGAGGGCGAGATCTATTGCATTTTCAATGCTTGTTTACTTTGGTTCCATCAAGAAGGCATTCAGATGTGTCACACATTTGCCATAAATTCTGAATGTTAGCACTCTAGTTGCACATTAGATCACTGTAGTAAAGCTACTGCTCACCAGGGACGTCTGCTGCTGGTATTCAAAGTGCATGTTTCAGTCTGCATGTCAGAATTTTTTTAATGAAATAGAAGAGGATTTGAGAAGTCACTCAAAATGATCCCTAATTTTTCTTTCTGAAGCACTAATCATACTTTCTATGGCAAAATTAACCCCCTCATGTTGTTCCTTTTTAAATTGAGTGTTTTCAGACTTACCACTTCATTCCAATCAAGATGGCTTCTGGTGTGCCATACTTTTGTCATAAGTAAGACTGTTAGCGCTCTAGTTGTTCTTTAGAACACTCTGGGACATTCTGTCATTGGGCTATACTTGGGGTACATCTGGGTGATATTTGGGCTACATTTAGGCTCTTTTGTCTCTGGTGGCCATCTTGGGAGACTGTATGTCAGAATTTTTTAATGGAATTGAAGAGGGTTTGAGAAGTCACTCAAAATGTGCCCTAATTTTTCTTTCTGCAGCACTAATCATAATTCATATGGCAAAATATACCCCCTCATTTTGTTCCTTTTTAAATTAAAATGTTTTAAGAGTTACCACTTTATTCCAATCAAGATGGCTTCAGGTGTGCCATACCTTTGTAATAAGTAGGACTGTTAGCGCTCTAGTTGTTCTTTAGAACACTCTGGGACATTCTGTCATTGGGCTATACTTGGGCTACATCTGGGTGATATTTGGGCTACATTTGGGCTCTTTTGTCTCTGGTGGCCATTTTGGGAGACTGCATGTCAGAATATTTTAATGAAATAGAAGAGGATTTGAAAAGTCACTCAAAATGTGCCCTAATTTTTCTTTCTGCAGCACTAATAATACCTTCTATTGCATAATATACCCCCTCATGTTGTTCCTTTTTAAATTAAATGTTTTAAGAGTTACCACTTTATTCCCATCACGATGGCTCCAGGTGTGCTATACCTTTGTAATAAGTAGGACTGTTAGCGCTCTAGTTGTTCTTTAGAACACTCTGGGACATTCTGTCATTGGGCTATACTTGGGCTACATCTGGGTGATATTTGGGCTACATTTGGGCTCTTTTGTCTCTGGTGGCCATTTTGGGAGACTGCATGTCAGAATGTTTTAATGAAATAGAAAAGGATTTGAGAAGTCACTCAAAATGTGCCCTAATTTTTCATTCTGCAGCACTAATCATACTTTCTATGGCAAAATATACCCCCTCATGTTGTTTCTTTTTAAATTAAATGTTTTAAGAGTTACCACTTTATTCCAATCAAGATGGCTTCAGGTGTGCCATACCTTTGTAATAAGTAGGACTGTTAGCGCTCTAGTTGTTCTTTAGAAAACTCTAGGAGGCTGCAGTAGAACACAAAGGAATCAACTGACAGTCTCTGTCCTTGTTGGATGTACATGTTTTACTGAGAATGTCAGACTTCATTTTCACATGACTGAGAAAGATAATGTGAATTTACAGAAAATATGCTTTCAGTTTAGCTTATAGATCCCCTTCCAAACCACTGTGGGAAAATCATGAGATATTAGTTTTCTTTCAAACAATATTCATGATATCACAGCAGAAGGTTTTTTCACATGGTAAAATCACCTTAGAACCCACCACAATTCCTAAAACGAGTATGGTACCATCAACAAATGATTTATAATGTAACTAAAGTCCTAAAACCCTCTATTAACTACAATGCTTTTTAATGAGGTGCTATCATGTATATTGGTCCCAAGATGGCTGCCAACACTTCTTGGATGAAGTGCTGACAGCCAATCAGATCAGATGTGTGGTTAGGCTCCGCCCAGATATATATCTTTTTTTGAACCTAAATTACTCAAAATCCACTGGAGCACATATATTGAGACCTAGCAAAGGCACATCGGGCTAACAGTCCCTACAATTTTGCCAAGTTTCGTGCAAATCCATTCAGCCGTTCGAGCTAAAAGTGAGGCCAACCGCCCTATGGAAATTAACATGGGAAAAACGCGTTTTGGGACCCCCCTTTTTTCTCGGCCCCCCCTTGATGAAACCCCCCCCAAATTGTCAGGGGCTGCTCAGAAACAAAATGTTCCATTTTCCTGAAAATTTCAGCCAATTCCGTCCACAAACGCCAAAGTTATTAGACATAGAATTTTCAAAAATCCCATAGAGAAAAAATCCTAACTATATATACCTACTGGCGACCGCCAGTAGGTAATATATATATATATATATATATATATATATATATATATATATATATATATATATATATTATATATATATATTACCTACTGGCGGTCGCCAGTAGGTAGTTATAGTTAGTATTTTTTTCAATGTTAAATCTCAAAATTCTATTTAGAATAACTTTGGCGTCGGTTGACGAATTTGCCTTAAAATTTCCTCAAAATGACCTCGTCGAGCTCCGGTCCTTCCCTGAAAGTTTGGGGGGGATGCGTCAAGCAGGGGCCGAGATAAAAGGGGGTCCCAAAACGCGTTTTCCCCATGTTAATTTCCATAGGGCTGTCGACCTCACTTTTAGCCCGAACGGCTGAATGGATTTACACCAAACTTGGCAAAATTGTAGGCACTGATAGCCCGATGTGCCTTTGCTATGTCTCAAGATATGTCCTCCAGTGGATTTTGAGTGATTTAGGTTCAAATATATATATATATCTATAGCAGCGCTCCGGTACGCGCACGGGGGTGCGTACCGGGCGCGACACGCGACTTGCGCGCGGAAAGCTGATTGGCTCTTGGGTGTCTGTAAACATTCTAAACAGTCCGGAGCGGCCGCCATCTTGTCTCTCGGTAAAATCGAGACACAAGAGCTGCCAAAAATAAAGGGGGGAATTGACCATAAGGGGGCAGGGTAGACCCCCCTGACCCACTAGGTTTGATGTGGGGGCTTTAAAAGGGCCCCCCGGGGTAAATTATTTATTTTTTCGATTTTCGCGGGGGAGCGCCCGGAACGCGCACCGGGGAGCGCACCGGGGAGCGCACCGGGGAGCAAACCGGGGAGAAAAGAGAATGGCATTTTTTCCTTTTTTTGGTTTTTCAAAACAATTTTATATATTTTTTTGTTTTTTTAGTACTTCGAAAAAAACAGAAGGATTTGAAAATGGCTCAACAGGAGCAAAAAAAAACAATAAAGAATCATTGCTTTTGTTTGTGAGAGCACTTGTGGTTTTCATCTGCTCTGTTAATTAAGGTGATACTTTTTTCACCATAAGCAATAGTAGCCCCACAATAAATACAAACTATTTTGTAGTTTGAGAATTTACTTTGGATGTTAGGCACCATTTGACGACCTTCAGGTGCTGCAAAAGATGATTCCGCACTTGAGGTGCTAGGCTGAGGGGTCTGTGGGTTTTCAGCCATAGCTCTCACCTGTGCTTGGGCCAAATTATTTGGGTGCCACCTTTCCATGTGGCGAATCATGGTGTGGTTGCCAAAACTATATTTTTAGCAGGATTGCCACGTGAAAGGATGTTCTTGCAAATTAGACATTTTACTTTAGGGGCATTAACTTTCTTCAGTCCTGCAGGAAACGTAAAGAATTGCCAAATGTAGTGCTCCTTTACATGAGATGAGTGGGGTTGCTCTTGTAGGAACTGTCTCTCCTGCTCCTCCTGCTCCTCTTCCTCCTCTTCGTCCTGCTCACCACTAAAAAGCAGAGGTGGTGGTGGTGTTGGAGCACCAGCAGCAGCAAGTAGAGTAGCCATTATTGGTCTCTCACAAAGAAATAGCTCTTGCTCTCTCAAAGAAGAAAGTAAGAATGAGGAAAAAAGGTGGGGGCTTACCTCATTTGGAAAAAAAAATATTAGGAACCAATGAAAAGTGTTATTTTCAAGTCACATGACCCGATGCGCTTACGTTACGCGCTCCGGCATGCTTACGTTACGCGCTCCGGGCCGCGTCGCGGAGCGCTTCCGGGTGCGTTTACGCAGCGCGTCATAAGACACATCACGCGGCTACGCGATACGTCACGCTTACGCGACGCGTCACGATGTTGTTTTCGATCGCGACATTGGCGCTAACGGGACGCTTCCCGGTTCGCGCACCAGGGCGCTTCAAAATACTACGCTTTCCGGGGCGCTCACCGGGGCGCACACCGGGAGCGCTCCAGGGAAAAAAAAATAAATAAAAAATGAAAAATTGTAAGGACATGTGCGTTTGCTATGTCTCAAGATATATGCTCCAGTTGTTTTTAAGAAAATTAACTTTTAAAAATATATATATTGGGCTACATTGGGCTATATATATGTTAGAGCCCACATGTAGCCCAAATGTAGCCCAATGTAGCCCAATGTAGCCCAATGTAGCCCAAAGATGGCCACGAGAGACAAAAAAATACAAATGTAGCCCAAATATCAGTCAGATGTAGCACAACTATAGCCCAATGATAGTATGTACCAGAGTGTTCTAAAGAACAACTAGAGCGCTAACAGTCTTACTTAAAGAACTGTTTCTTTTTTAGTTTCAATTTTTTTTTACTTTTTAAGAACATTTTAAAATTTATTGGGTATTTTTTTCACAACAAAAACAAAACTAGGGAATGCAAAACTGCTCAACAGGAGCAAAAAAAAAGGGGAAAAATTAGGGCTGAGGGGCGCAGCGGTGTTCCTCCCTCTTTCAAACAATCAGGTCAACGCTCTGCTCTCCATAACATACCAGTTGATCACACTGCTTACAACGAAATGTAATATCAGCAAAAACAGTGGGTCATCACTGCTGGTCTTCCTCTCACCGATGATGTTGATGTTCCGGTGGAAGTGGAGGGGCAATCGGGTGGTGGATTGCGACCCAGGGCCCTGGTGCTCTCCTGTGCAAAATTAATCAGGTGCTTCCTCTCAACATGCCTGAGTAATGTTGCATTGCCAAAACTATATTTCCGGTTGGGATTTCCATGTGAGAGAACAGTGTCACAAATTTTACACGTGACTTTTGCTGCATTGCATTTTTTCTCCCCCTCTGGAAAAGAGAAAAACTTCCAAATGAAGTGGTCCTTTACTTTTCTCTGTGGGGGGACCTCAGGCAGGAATCCATCTGAAGAGTCTGAGGACTGGTCCTGGGAAGGGTTCTGGGAACCAGACATGGTTAAATTTGTTTTTTTGGAAGGAACAGACAAGAGGTGTTGTCTCAGCAAAAGCAAACAGGTTGTGAGGGAAATGGGTGGGGTGTTTCCCTACTTGTGAAAAAAAACTGGTATTAACCAATGAAAAGTGTTATTTTCAGGTCACATGACCCGACGCGCTTACGCTACGCGCCCCGGGGCGCGTCGCGTATGCGCGTTGCACGATCGTATTCGCCCGAGTGCTTCCGGGTGCGCTTACGCCATGCGTATCACGCGGACGCGGCTACGCGATACGTCACGATCATGAGATCGGCGTTTATGGGACGCTCTCCGGTGCGCACCGGGAGCGCTCCGAGGCAAAAAAATAATGAAAAAAAAATTTAGGCAAAATTGTAGGGACTGGTAGCTTGATCTGCCTTTGCTATGTCTCAAGATATATGCACAAGTGGTTTTTACAAATGTAGCCCAATGTAGCCCAATGTAGCTCAATGTAGCCCAATGTAGCCCAAAGATGGCCTCCAGAGACAAAAAAAAAAAAAATGTAGCCCAAATATCAGCCAGATGTAGCCCAAATATAGCCCAATGACAGAATGTCCCAGAGTGTTCTAAAGAACAACTAGAGTGCTAACAGTCGTACATATAAACTGAGACTTATAGTTAGGAATTAGCATTTAAAAAACCTTTGAAATTCACTGAAAAAAACATAGATTTCACACCAGCTATAGTTAGGAATTAGCATTTAACAAAAACCTATTAAATTCACAGAAAACACCATTTTTAGTATCAGTGGATGTGTATATAAATGGTGGAATTACTGAATTGGTTGTTGTAACTGGTATAGGTATCTCCACTTTTTTGAAAATGTTAGTTTCTATTTTTGAATATGTTTCAAGGGTTACTTTAAAGTGAAAGGAGGTCAGTCACTCTGTCACAAGGATGGTGTCATCAGTGATGTCATGAGTGATGTCACTGACCATGTCATGAGTGATGTAATATGTGATGTCATCAGCAGTGCATTACACGCGCAAGTTATAGTGAGTCCAACTAACTATAACGTGGGAATTTCAATGGTTTTATGTCAGTAAAATTTCCAGCTAACTATAACTGGTGTGAAACCTATGGTTTTTTCTGTGAATTTAATGGGTTTTTTAAATGCTAATTCCTAACTATAACTGGTGTGAAACCTATGTTTTTTTCTGTGAATATATATATATGTGTGTGTGTGTGTCAAGAATTGTTCTTTTAAGACTTTAGACTTTTTTTTATTTTTCTGCCTTCATGGGGTTGCTCATATATGTAATGTGTTTGAAGTAAAATATTTTACTACTCTTGCTTAGACTGCAGTAGGAATAGTAGCTCAACACTTTCACTACTGTTGCGCTGTTTGGAGTGGGAATAGTACATTTCACCTCTCTGAAATCCAACACTTTCCCTACTGTTGCACAGATTAAAGTGGTAATAGTAAATTTTACCCCTCAATTCAAACCCTTTCCCTACTGGTGTGCTGACTAGCGTGGGAATATTACATTTCATTGCTATTGTGCTGTTTGGAGAGGGAATAGTACATATTACCACTCAGAACTCGTCTTCTATCCCTGCTTTTGCATTGTTTGGAGTGGGAAAAGTAAATGTAACCCCTCCAAAGTCCAACACATGCCCTACTGTTGTGTAGACTTGAGTGGGAATAGTATATTTCACCCCTCTGAAATCCAATGTGTTCCATACTGTTGCTTAGACTGAAGTGGTAATAACATAGAGTGGAAATAGTATGTTTAACATTCTTAGACTCTAATAGTTTCATTATATTGGTGTAATAGATTTGATAGAATTAATTGTTTAACTGTTTTATAATCTATGTTATTAGTTTTCAGTTTTACATGTATTTTAATGTTTCTAGTTTAAATGATTTTCAATGTTTAACATTTTATTTATTGTCTAAATTAACGTATATTTTTCTTATTTAATTGTATATATTTTTGCATGATTTTATTGTGTATGTTTATATCTATAAATTAACATGTTTAACATTTACAACTTTAAACCTAGATGAAAGAAAATAGATATTTGTGTTTATTTTTTGGCGATATTAGTGTCAAGGTTATTATTTTCAGATGTTTTTGTACTTACCATTATAAATATAGGGGCAAGATATTTTGGTAAGCAACATTTTGCAAACAATATTTGTGTCAAACGATATTCTTCACTACGATATTGTGTCAGTGATCCTTTATGGGATTAACACCACTCCCATTCCACCAGAAGCAGTTTTAAATTAGACATTATTGGAAAAGTGCCAGATGCCTCTCTCCTCCTGGGGAGTGTTAGGTTGGCTAGAGTGAGCTGGGATGCAGGGTCAATGATACAGTAAATCAGACACCAGGGCCCTTCTCCTATGGGCCATGCTCTTGTTTCCTCTAACTTTCTTAAACCAATCTTCCATCCAATGCTCGCTGGAGAAGGGGATGGAGATAGAACACAAAAAGAGCCAGGATCTTCCAGGAAGCTGTGCAGATGCCTATTGTGTTTGTCCCACCTAATTATACCTGGGCAGGTCAGCAGATTAGTGATCAAAAGGAAAATGCAGCGAAAAACCAATGAAAACCATATTGCACCCACTGCTACGGTTGTATGTTAGAATACTGATTTCAAGAATATCATCTGACATAAAAAGGGTGTACTGAACTATTGATGTATTAGGAGTAGATTGTTTCTTATTTACTCCTATTGGGGTGATACTTTTGTAAATGTAGGACAACATTTTTTATGAAGTTTTTGGTACCATTCTGCAGCTCTCTATGCCACCTGCCTCTGCTCTCGCCAGCAGCCCCTCCAGGTACATGTGCATGCAAGTGTAGCACCCCTCCTTCCTTGCTGACTAGTAATAAAGCAGACAAGCACCTCATCTATCACCAACAAGGAAACTCTAATCAACTTCTGCATTTCCCAACAAACATGGTTGTAAACTCACAGTCTTCACCACCCCACCAGTAGTTTGCACAAAGAAAGTTGAATCAGTCCCTACTCCTCATACAAAGGGACTTTGAGATAGGCTGGCACAGTAGGATGGAGATTAGAGGCAATTCTGGATGAATAGTCAAATGGATACCTCAACGGGAAAGGCTGGCTTTTTGCTAAGCGTTCTTTTTAAAGTCCTTTGTTCTCACTAGGATATTGTCACCAATTAATAATGTCTGTTTTCCTTTTAATGCTAATCTCCCTCTTCACTACTTCGATGTTTTAGCTCACAATCTGCTTTTTCAACTCTTGCTGTTGCATTTTCTGAGCTCAGTTTATAATGACAATATGACCAGTTTATCCTTCTCATTTGTTTTTGGCTAATTAAGCCAGTGATCTTACAATACTACAAAAGAGGTTCACTTCGTCTCCATTATGAGCTTGAAATGTCTCTTACATGAACTTTCGAAAAGTCCTTCTCAATTCATAAGGGCCCACTATGTGCTTATGATGTACCCCATGGTCTTTTATAAGTAGGGCATTTTATGGTATTTTGTTTTACATTTTTTATATATTGATCCATATTTCTTTTTTGCTCTATTTTCCTGTTTTTATCTATTGCTTATAGTTTGTGAAAAAAAGAGAATGGAGCTAGTATATTTATGCATTTTTTTAAAAGATAATTATCCACGGAAACTAGGCACTAATACAATTGGTGGTAAAGCTTGAGCATTATTGTTAAAACCTGAACATCTGCTGATGCTTATACTTCATAAGTAAACATGTCACTTTGTTTACCTATTTAGTAAATCAGTTCCCTAAAGCATTGGCCTTGGCAGTCATGATTGATATCATTGGAAATCAATCCAAAAAATCCTATTTTCCATATTTGGAAATGCATGCAGATATGGGAGTAAAGGAGTGTTGACCTGCATTTATCTGTACACATCATTAAAAATGAAAACTAGGAGTCACACTTATGATGCCTCTGTTAGCCATTTGCTATGCCCCATCACCGATTCACAATTTCCAAATGTTCATCCTTTCACTTCATCCATTTAGTTCATTTAATTCAATTTCACTTCAAATTAATAGCGTTTTCAAACACCCTAACGTGTCCTGACACTGGGTAAAGTAGGAAGTCGAGATGAGGGGGCTAATTGGTGGGTTTTAAGCAGTCTATGAAATTTACTGGTGGGGTTCAGAATAATGCTCCAAGTTTGAGCTGCAGTTGTAGAGAGGGAGCATACCGCCCACATCGAATTTTTTAAAACGTGGAAACATATCTAAAAAATAATTAAAAGAGTGAAGAACATAGGCAGGCTCATAGGGTAAAGAATGTGCACACATAATTTAAGGTTGAGACTTGGTATTTGTAATGCGTTCAGGAGAAAATCTTGACTTCAATGGGGAAATAATTAACAGAGACAACTTAGTCCCAGTCAGAATTAACACATATTTCTTCAGCATTCGTGCACCAAGACCAGTTTACAAGTTTTCCTAAAATTAAGTAAAAATCAAACCAAAACACACACATCTACTTCATGGTATATCCTAAATGCACAGATCTTGACTCTTATTGCCTAGCTACCACGGAACCACAGCATCCACCGAAGCAGCAGAGTTTGGGTTGCAAAATAAATATATACTTTTCGCAAAAATATGCTCTCTGCAGATATGTTAGCGCTTTCAGTGAAATGCACTTCTGACTTGTGTGAGCGCTCAATTGTGCGAGCAATATTAGTGGTCTGTTTAGAAAATACCATATAGACTTTTGGACCTCACCACTTGTCTCTAATCTACCCTAGGCCCAGCAACATGCTTTCATATCATCCTGATGTTTTAAATATAGGTCTATAGTGCACTGTGTTGACACTCTGTTATACAACACTGTATATTAATGTAAATGAAAGATGAAGTCTACATAGTTGAATTTTTATTCCATGTCTAGAAGAGGCCCAGGTGTCACAGAAGCACAGGAGTAATCTTGCCTTAGTATACTAGTTGCAACTTGATACAGCAACCAGAGCAAAGTCAATGTGCTGGTTAACATTAGCCACTGCGATGGATAGGGTTCTATTAACCCGTCAGCATTTTATATATTTGAACCACTCAGTTTGGATTTCTGCTGGGAATGAGACACAGCTTAACTCACTGCAAGTTCTGGTAAGAGGAACTTAACCTAAAGCAACATTTAACATCTATTTCTATAGGGAAACACAGGATGACAGCGCTAATATGATATATTAATTTAAATGAATGAAGGCATTTTTTAGGATGTAACTGGTAAGGATCAGGAGCCTTGTTAATTTCTGAATAACCACAGGGCATGTTATCAAGAAGGATTTTAAATTATCGCCGTTTTAGAGGCAGGAAACTGCCGCTAAAGCGGTGATAATGGGCTTGATAATATGCCCTTGTGAATTTCCATAGAAGCCCAGGTTCACACCAGAACCTGGGCTGCTATGGGAATTCACAAGGGCCTATTATCAAGCTCATTATCGCCGCTTTGGCTGCAGTTTCTTGCCGCTAAAGCAGCGATAATTTTAACGTCGTTCTTGATAATATGCCCCCACGTTTTTAAGGATTTCCAAAATTATAGTAAAGAAGAGACATATTTCAAATTCAGATGGAAACTATGCCGATTCAAAGCAGTACAGATAACAAAGCAGGCACATTTGACCATATTAGCATTCCATCATGTACTCAGGTTGTTACAGTATTTTACTGAGTAACCCCCAAATTAGATCGTTGAACTACCCTGCTTGGCCATGTTAATTTCTTTATTAGCCAGATGGTAGATCAAAACTTCCACCAAACAATAGGGCTATTATCAGGATTAACATTTTCCAGTGAGAGGAAAAGGGTGGAGGAGAAATGTGTATTGGTTAATTAAATTACACTCATTGACAAGGCTGGGCATGCCCTGCCTAGAGAAACAAACCGATGTCAGCATTCATAGGAGGGGCTCTCCTTTCAGGTTTTGGAGGGAAACCCCTGACTTGCTGTGTGAGCTAAGGGAGGAGCTAAAAGCTCTAGAAGAAACGTGACTGACAAAGAATGCATTTGGCATCTTGAAATATCCCATCACGCTGAGCAGGGAGATAGATCTAGGGTGGATGATGACAAGTATCTTTGGATTGAGCAGAGATATCCACCTTTTAGAACCCTCACCCTTTAAGCCCCCACACAAGGTAGAAACTGAGAAGCACTATGGTCTGACGAAGACAAGGACATATAGGCCTTTGTGGAGGAATCCCTGTGTACAGTGGACACTTGGAACTTGTCCTGCCTTGAACTATGTTGGACCTATGCCTGGCCTCCCCAATACCTTTGGAGGAGCAGTAGCAGGTACATTTGTTAAAGACTCTAGAGGAGAGGTTCCCTTAGACTTCTGGGGAATGGTCCTGGGGAGAATACTGCTGGAGAGGCAGGAAGTGTTACCTGTTTTCAGAGCTTAGTTGCTGCTGAAGGAGAACATCAGGCCAAAAAGATTACTAGAATTGCCCAGTATAGAATATACCGTATAATAACTTTTATACTAGGAGCCCCCCTCAGTCGTGTTGATACACGTGATATATGTTGACAGCACAATCTACGATATTTGCTACATACACATTCAGGTCCCATTTTATTTTACATAAATACTTTTCAATCAATGTATCTATGTTAGAAAACCTTGATAAATGATCCCAGCTCAAAAAGTTACAAATTGTACAATAAACGAATCATATGAGACATCTTGCAAAAACAAAATTACAGTTGATTACATTTTTCTCTTTTGCACATTTCAACATTTACATCTTAAATCCATCACCACTAGGCCAGAGCCACATATCATTCTATTAGTGGCTCCATATCTAAGAATTAAGCCATCACCTAATAATCTAGCCCAAGGGGATTTCTGTCTAAGATGGTGCTAATAAAGACTGGCACATTGACATATGCAATTGCAGACACTGTGATTCAGCTCTCACACAAGAAACCATTCCACACAAATACCCAAAATGGCAATGG
This sequence comes from Lissotriton vulgaris, assembly GCF_964263255.1. Lineage (NCBI taxonomy): Eukaryota > Metazoa > Chordata > Amphibia > Caudata > Salamandridae > Lissotriton > Lissotriton vulgaris. The sequence goes on from NC_141689.1 coordinate 1,158,711,832, forward strand.
TACAATTATCATTACCACAGAAATTAAAGTTATCTAGATATCCCTGGTGCTGCCCCAAGCCACAAACCCATTGTATTAAAAAAACAAGCAAATGGAAGGACACAATGCAAGACATTTCATGGTAGAAAAACCTTATAAATGTGTACCACCTATTCTGAATAAACCCCACAATCTAAGAGTCCTAGAATGGGAATTACTTTTTACACATTTTGCAATATTCAAAATTATACCTGCACAAAAAAATTGTATAGACAAAAAATAAAATCTTTTCTAATTCAGGAATTATGTGCCTGAGTATGATGGCTGTCAGAAGAGCGTACGATAAAGGTGGGTGGAAAATTCTGTTCCGCTTGTGGAATTTGCAAAATGTAGGCATTTTCGCATTCTACGGAGAATGCGGAAATGTCGACATTTCTGCGATCTCCCGCATAGCAGAGATTATTTTCATGTCTGCGCTTTAAAAATGCGTTCTCGTATGTGCAGTGGACTTACCAGGATGCCTGCGTTCGGCAACTAGTTTTTCTATCTGTTTGCGCGCGCCACGAGATGTTGGTAGCCGGTCGTGCGATCCCGTAAGACTTTGCGATGGAAAACACGTCATTGACTGTATCATCGGACACCGCGAGAGTCTGCGATCACAAACGCGTCATTCACTACTGCGAGAGAGAGCGTGCGATCGCGAACAAGTCATCCGGCAGAAGTTTGGTGAAGCTCACGATCCCGAACCAGCAACATTTTCAATCTGGAGATGAAGAATATCTCGAGCAGCATAAAACCTTCTGTAAATGATGATTTGGATGAAAAAACTCCTCAGATTGACATTTGGCTGTCCTTTTTTTTGCAAGGAGTCCTTTTTTTAAACAAAAACTTTGGGGGGGAGAGGGAGGAAGTGCCACAGAGTCTCCAAAACCCTGTCCCTGTCCAGCAGGATCCTCCCAGTGCTTTGTCTATCTCCTGGTCATTCGTCCTTTGGATTTCGAGCTGAAAGGTTCACTCTTTGTGTCTGCTGCATCATTATTATTACATTTTAGGACTTTTGAATTTGATATTTTACAAGTAAGTTGGTGTTGTTTGTTTGATTGGGGCATTATAGTTGCTGCAACTGAAATTTTGGTACTTATCATTATTATTATTTTTTTATTGTTGAGGGTAGCCAGTAGGCCCAGAGCTAGTCATGGGTGGGTGCATGATGAAGCAAACTTTCAGGGGCACTTGGGCTCACTTGCTACCTCCCGGTTATTGGTGCCCTTATCCAGCCTGTCCTCCCGCCGCCGCAGCCCTCCACTCTTGTGGTCGCCGAGAGGAGAACTCCATCTCCCAGGCTCCCTTGCGGCAAAGTCGCCAGCGTCATCTGCGCACCCAGAGGCGCTTCAAATATTGCTCAGCCCCCGCGTCGCGGGACTGCGTGTGGGCTGCGCGGGGCTAAGCCCGGGCCAAGGGCGGGCCCGTTTGAGCCCGTTCGAGGCCTGAGGGGCTGGGTTGGGCAACCTCCCTAACATCTGGGACGGAGAAATATATTCAGTAAGTGCACCAATTTAAACTTACATCTTTTTTCTGTGCTCATTTTATTTCATCATGGCTGATCACCCAGGAAGAGGGAATACTGTTAAGCGAAGGGGTACAGTGAATGGAACCCTAGATAATTTCATCATCAGAGCTACTTCAGTTCTAGCTTGTGAAATTGATTTAACTGAACGCCGCCTTTCTCTGGATCCATTATTTAACAAATGGTCCTCTCTGGGTAACATTGTTTTGCCTCACAGTCCAGAGGGATGTGCTAATATCAAAACAACCAATGACTCAGTTGCTATGAATTTAATTAGCGACATAACTGATGATCTTACTAGTATCAAGGCAAATGAAATCACAAAAACACAGATGCCATATGTCAAAGATCCAGTTATAATCTTGCCCGAAGAAGTTTCAACGTGTGCACAAACACTAGCTGGAAAAGGGGGTATCGTTCTTCCAATGGGTAACACGACAGGAGCAATACCTAAAAAGAAGAGGGCAGCGGGCTCAAAAAAGGGTAAAAAGGGTAAGCAAGCCAAAAGCCCCATCGAAAACTGCCCAGCGCCAATATTGGCTGATCAATCTAACCAGGACCCTGAATCACACAGAGAAAATAACATCGATCCTAACGTTATATTTGGAGGTCCAATGGTTTTTGACGAAGGGTTCTGGACTAAAATTGGTGGTATTGTTGCTTCTTCGATTCAAATCATTCCAGACAGATTAAAAGTAATGGAAGAGCAGTTGAAGAAAATTGAACAACAGACTTTATCAAATGTGGAACTTTATAAAAAAGATAAACTTACAACACATTCCAACTCTCTTCCCCCCACAATTTTAAATAGTGTGCAGATGCCCATGTCAGTACCCGCAACTAAGCCTTGTGTTGTGGATTTGACAGAGGGGGCCCCCAGGAGCATCGTAGAAAGTGGACTGTATAGAAACAACGCACCTAGAGCACAGGGGAAAAATGGCTCACCAGATAGAACTGGAGATCAAAAAGTGGTAGGGATGGGTGGCTTGAACAAAGGGAAGGGGGGTATTGGAAATGGACTTAATGAAAAGGTGGTACAAGGTTCATTGCTTTCTAACGTTGATTTGCCCCCGGAATCTGTCCCATATGTCGTAGTCTTAACAGGGGTCCCAGAGCTAGGGAAAGAGAGCCATGAATCATTCCTAGAGCTAAGAAATAAAACTATACACTGGCTCAATGTACACAGACCCCTACCCCATTACGCTCAAAGTAAGATCCTATTTGTACGTAGAGTAAATTGGGTGGGTACATCTAGAAAAAATATCCAGGGAGATTGTATTATTGTAAACTTCCAGGGCAGGCAAGCGGTACAGCACATTTGCGCTGAGTGGCATACTTATACTAATACTAAAATACAACCCCTAAGCTTAACCTATTTGTATACCCCTGAACTGGCAAAGAAAAATCAAAATTACAATCATGGGAGAAGCCCTTGGGAAGTGAACTTCAAGGCAAGTCGCCCGCTGAAAGCGCACGATTACGAGGGATTCGGTATGAAATATGGTTTTCCAACGAGTAATAGATATAACGCGCTTGAAATGGTTGACTGACTTATCCCATTGACAACTACATCTAAGATTCCTAACATAGATAAGGCAAGAGACAATGAGAGACACCATAGTGATCATAGCCCCATTAGTGTTAGCATGGGTGGGGAAAATGTAGACACTGTATATGATAAATTGTACACGACGACCGATTCCTGATTTGTAATTTTTTTAAAACAAAATGTAATTTTATCTGTGCTTTTGTGATTTTCTATGATTGAAATCGAATAAAGATACTTTTGTTTTGATTTGATGAAGCAACTAGTCCTTTGGTGTATGTTGAATTTATTTCAAACACCATTTAGGGCAAAAATGGCATTGGATTGAATTGCAAAATGTGTTTTTGGGGGGTATTTCTGTTTTTGGGTGTGTGTTAAATAAATGCCTTTGTTGTGTGTGGTGAGTTATTGTGTACCTTGCAGACTTTGTTTAGCCCTGTGGATTTTCGTTTTTGCATTTTATTGCATTAAAGGCAAAGCAGTGTGGTTTAGCATGCATCCTTTGCCTGGCTATTATTGGTCTTTTTTCAGTACACTGTTTTCCAAACATCCTGCTTGTTGCTTTTAAATATGTGAGTGTCCATGTGGCTGGTGGCCATTTCTGGTGGGAGGTATTAGTGTGCTTCTTTTGCAATATAGGCCTGCACATTATTTCTTTGTAGCCTAGGTTTTTGTTGTTGTGGGTCTGGCCATGAGGCTGGCCGCCATTTTGAAGCCATGCAGTGTGGTTTTTACAATAGGCTTGCATTGTCTGTCTTCAGTTTCTTGTAGTTGTGTGGGCCTGGCCATGTGGCTGGTGGTCATTTTGAAGTCCAGTAGTGTGCTTTTGCCATAGGCCTGCAAGCTTGTGGCCTAGTCTGCCAACAGACCTTTCATCCAGTAGGCTCAGAGGTAGTCACAGGTGCATGAATCAACTGTTTCTGTGTGTTCTGTTGAACGTAAACATCATTTAGGGCACGTATGGTATTGGATTGAATTGCAAAATTTGTTTTTTGGGGGGTATTTATGTTTTTCAGTGTGTGTTCAATAAATGCCTTTGTTGTGTGTGGTGTGTTGTTGTGTACCTTGCAGACCTTGTTTAGCCATGTGGATTTTCGTTTTGGTATTTTATTGTATTAAAGGCAAAGCAGTGTAGTTTAGCATGCATTCTTTGCCTGGCTATTATAGGCCTTTTGTCAGTACATTATTTTCCAGGCCTCCTGCTTGTTTCTTGTGATTTGTGAGTGTCCATGTGGCTGATGGCCATTTCTGGTGGGCGTTATCAGTGTGTTGCCTTTGCCATATAGGCCTGCACGTTATTCCTTTGTGGCCTAGGCTTGTTGTTGTGGGCCTGGCCATGAGGCTGACCGCCATTTTGAAGCCATGCAGTGTGGTTTTTGTAATAGGCCTGCATTGTCTGTCTTCAGTTTCTTTTAGTTATGTTGGCCTGGTCATGTGGCTGCTCTTGGCTTACTCCTTCCACCCATCTCCTTTGCCAACACCAGCTCCCTGAATGATGTGATTAGCAAATAAGTTAATGTCAAACAGGGACCTCTTCAATTACATTTGTATTTTTGTTCTTCTTCTTCTTCTTTCCCATCCTTCCTGAGAGTGTAGTGTACCATGAAAACCCTTGTTAACAAAGTCTCTATAATGGCTACACTATATCTTTTATTTGTTCGTTTGTACAAATAGTAATTGAACCACAACAACAAATGCAATATTTCACTGATGTTCTTCTCCTGGCTTCTTTACTTTTAGGTGCACAAAAAGACAGACGAGGAGGTGTCATCCTCATCACCTGTTTTACTGGCATACAGAAGTCCTGGTGCGCACGACGTCACAGCAACATGTGACCACAGACATCTCTGCAACTTGTGGACCTGAGTCCTGCTGACATCTGAAGAAGATGGGCCCAAAGAAAGGTAACAGGTACTCCAGTACCAAGAAAGTTGTCACTGAGAAGAAGGAAAAGAAAAAGGAAGTGAAACTTACCAAGACTGGAGTGCAGCCCGGTGTTTTTTGGAGAAAAAAAAAAACCTGCTGCAGCATTGTCTTGGGACCAAGCTGGGAGAAGCACCTCCGTATCAGCGGGCCAGCCCCACAACCTAGGCCGAAGCCCATGAGTGTTGCAGAGGTAGCCAGTCTACTAACGAGCAACAATGCAGAAATGTAATTATCGCAAAGTAGTACACAAACAATGCAGATGGAAACTCAGCAGATAAGTGGGCAGCAGCAGGCGCAGCAGCAGCCACAAGAACAGCAGCAGCCACAAGAACAGCAGCAAGAAGAGCCACAACAACATCCCACAATAGTAGTTGTTCCTCCTGAAGTTGGGGCATGTCAGGAAATCGAGGTTCCTGCAGACAAAGTGGAGCAAGCCACTGTCTCAGCAGATCCATTGTCTTCCAGACCCCCAGCAAGGAAAAGGAGGGTTAGTCTATCCTCTTCTTCCTCAGGCCCTGCTTCTGATGATCAAGATGCCACTTGGAAGCCAACAGCTCAGTCTGAGAGTGATGCAAGCCACAAGACAAGGCTAGTGAAAGGGAAGGTTCCAGTAAGCCTTGGAGTTATGGAGGTAGATGTACAAGAGGGGGCTGATGATGATGACAAGCCAGTCATCACGAACATCACTCCTGGCCCAAAGGAGATGGAGACCAACATTATTACCCTATCCAAAATGGCTGCAAGGGATGTAGCACGGATACCACCAACACAGGTAACACGAACACCACCTCAAGCTTCCATATTCGCATTTGCAAAGGCCCAGCAGGGACCTACATCCAGCTCAACCACCAGCTCAGTAGGTAGTGGTAGTGTAGCTGCACTGAGTCACATTCCAAGCCCACCCTCCAGTTCATCTGGTATTGAAAGTGGCATATCCAGCAGCGCCAGAAAGTTCTTCTCCCCAGTTTGGTACTTCCTTTTGGTTAGCAGTAAGGAGGAGAACATTGCTATATGCTCAAGTTGTCGGCATGCTTTTAGGCGGGGTGAGCTTGGTACAAACGATGGTACCGGAGGCCAAACAAGTCATCTCAAAATACACCACAGTATCCAGTGGGAGGCTCACCTACTTCGCTTAGAAAAAAGTTAAATGGAACCCATTGCTGTTGTTGGGGATGAAGAATTAGGGGAAGATATGACCGCGGTGGAAGGTGAACAAGAGGGAGACATTTATAGCCCTGTCCCCAGCAGTGTAGTGGTACTGCCCACATCCTCAGCCACATTTATTTATTATATTTTGAAAGTTTGATTGAACGCAAATAAGACCCTTGCAGATATCAGAGCGCCCCTACAGTAAATAGAGTTCTTTACACATCAGTTCAATGCAAATCAAAGCTTGTATACATACCATCTTGTAAAAACAAAGTAGTAAGGTACATCACAAAACTAACCCGGTGAGTCCGGTAAAGGGTAGATATAATGTCTAGGTTGCCTGTATGGTCCCTTGACGCAATAAGGGTTAGTGGTGGGGTACGTTGGGCTTCAAAATTTCTTTAGAACATGATCAGGTGAATTTGGCCATGAGAATCGATTTTACTTCCTTTTTGAAAGATGCAGTAGAGGAGTTAAGTCTGGTTTCTGGGGGTAAGGCATTCCAGTTTCTGGGCACCATCCCTGAAAAAGTTTGATTATATGTTTTCTTCTTGTTGAATCTTTGCGGTTTCAGTAGTAGGTTTCCCGCACTTCTTGTAGATCTTATCCCACCAGAGATCGTCAATTTTTGTGCCAGATAGCCGGGTCCCTTGTGATGCATGGCTTTATGCATCATACAAGCTATTTTAAAATGAATTCTGGTTTCCATAGGTAGCCAATTCAAGGATTTTAGGTCCGGAGAGATGTCGGAACTTCTTTTAGAAGCAGTGATGAGTCTCACTGCAGCATTGATTGAAGCTCCTAGAGGTGCCATTGTAGCTTTGGGCAGGCCACAAAGAGAGACACTTCCGTACTCCACTCGGGGGATAACTAGAGCTTGTACTGCCTCATTGAAGTCGTTATCTGACAGGAAAGGTTTCAGCTTCCTAAGTGTGTTTATCTGGAAGTTTGCTCCCTTTGTTGCATTGCTGATGTGTTTTTGCATATTGAGGTTACTGTCAAGAGTTATTCCCAGTGATTTGGCTGTATCCACGATGGTTGATTGACCGTTCAGTGCCTTAAGATGTTTGATGCAGTCTTGCATTATGGGGACTTGGGCGGCTGGAGCGATTAGGAGGATTTCATTTTTTAGGGCATTCAATTTGAGATGGTTCCTGCCAGCCATGTCATGGTATTCCCAAGCATCGTGTTAAGCGATTTGATGTCTTCTAGGGTGTGGATCTTAAGGTATAGTTGTGTGTCATTGGAGTACATGTGATATTGCACGTTAGACATGCGTAGAATTTCGGTGAGGGGTTCCATGAAAAGATTGAATAATGTTGGGGATAGTGAGGACCCTTGTGGGACTCCCAAAGTTACTGGGATGGGTTTGGACAGGAAGTTGTTGACCTTGAATTGTTGTGCCCGGTTTTGGAGGAATGAGCACTCACCCTGATAATCCCATTCTGTGTTTCAGAAGATCTATCAGGTTCTCATGTTTGACCATATAAAAGGATGAGGAGAGGTTTAGCAGGATGAGTAGGCAGGTTCCATTCTCATCAAAAATTTGTAGAGCGGCGTCAATTATATGTGTCATGGCTGATTTAGTGCTGTGACCTGCTCAGAAACCTGATCGGTATTTGTTAAGAAGGTCGAAATGATCAATATGCCTTGTCAGCTGGAGGTGTATACATTTTTCCAATAGTTTGGCCAAGGTAGGAACATTTGAAATTGGACAATAGTTGTTTAGGTCCGTAGGGTCGGCAGTGGGGTTCTTTAGAATGGGTGATACCTGTCCGACTTTGAGGGTGTCTGGGATGCAACCTTGTTGTAGTGAACTGTTTATAATTTTGGTCCAGAGAGGTAGAAGCAGCGGAGTTACGTTTTTAACAGCGTTTGCAGGGAGAGGATCAGTGTAGTGATTGGCAGTATTCAGGGCAGTTAGCATTGTGCATATAGTTTCTTCATTGTAAGTAGCAAAGGATGACAAAGCTGCATCATTTTTTAGGGCAAACTTTGATGGGATTTGGTGTGGTGTAGTTGGAAGTGATGGGGAGGTTTTCATATGAAGTCTAGAGTGTAAATGTAGATCATTAGGCGGTCCTTGATGTTGTCGGTCTTCTGAGTAAAGAAGGCAGCAAATTCTGCACAATTGGGTTGTGGGCAAGCTATGAGTTGCGGACGGTGAGGAGCATCCATAGTTGGGTTTTGATTAATTCAAAAAGTTTTTGGGGACGATTTTTTCCTTGGTCTAGTTGGTAGCTGAAGAAGTCTGCTTTGGTGTGCTTGATCTTTCTGAAATATGCATTTCTCTTCTTCCTTAGACTCTTTAGGTGAGTAGCAGATGGAACTGATCTCCATCTGCGTTCAGAAGTTCTGAGAGATCGTCTATGCTCGTTGAGTATTCCATTGTTCCAAGTCTTGGGGTCTTTTGTGGAGACTCTCTTTATTTGAAGAGGGGCTACCTCATTTAGTATCGAGTTCATGGAATTGAGGTAATGATTGGTGAGGTCATGGACTTCGGAAGTCCCTGCAGGGAGCAGAAGTATGTTGTAGCTGGAAGATGGTAATGTGTTAGGGTTGATTTTTTTCAGATCTCTTTTCCATCCTTTTGGTCTGGTCGATTGAACCGAGTTAAGTTTCACTGTTTCCTTGATAAAAAAGGTGATAATATGATGGTCTGACCAGTCGCATGGTTGGATCGACTCTAACTGAATGGAATCTCTTTTAGAGATTATTATATCCAGAATTGAACCTTTATCGTGTGTAGGGCTGTTACAAATTTGGGTGAGGTCTAGGTCATAGAGGAAGTTTTTGAGACTGCATCATTGTGGACTTTCCAATGGAGATTGTAGTCTCCCAGGAATATTTGGGTATTTTGATGACCGGTGTTAGATGAGACCAAATCCATGAAGTGTTCAGTGAAGGCGAGGTTGTCACCTGGTGGATGATAGAGGGTGTGTAAAGAGCATACTGGTTTGCCATTCCTGGTGATGTCAAGGCAAATGTATTCGCAAGAAGGGAATACAGGGGATATGGATCTGTTTACTGAGATAATGCTACGGGGTAGGCAGGCGATACCTCCGCTTGTCTTATCAATTCTGTCCAGTCTGATGATGTTGTAGTTTGGAGGTACAAGTATGTCAATGATTGGTGTGGAGGATTTCTTTAGCTAAGTTTTGGTTAACATCATCAGGTCTGGTTCTTGTGTGAGAATGAGGCCAGCTATGTCCACTGCGTGTCTTGAGGCTGATCTTCAGTTTAGGAGTATACATTTAAGAAGGGGCGTGATGAGGGGTTAAGTAGGTTCCTGAATGAGGGGGACTTTTCTTAGGTTGCTGTCAATGACACCTCTAGTGTTGTATTTAGTGGTCCAGTGAGGGTTGGGGGGGATAGTTGGGATAGTCTATAAAATGGGAGTGGGAGGGTTCATGAGAGAGGGTTGATATGATTGTAAAGTGAAAGTAGATCACTCTCCGAAAAGGGATTGGTGCTACGGATTGGGCAGGTTGATTTATTACTGGAGGGAACTGATTTCCAGCTGGGTAGAGTAAGTTTCGAAGTGAGTATTATGTGATTCAGGTGCCCACTAGATTTAACCTGTCTTGATATCAATTCATTAAATGCTTGAAGTTCTTCTGTGATTCGATGTAATGAGATCATGATCTCATCAAGTCTGGGGTCTAGTGCATGTATGAGTAGGGTTGGAGGCTTTATTATGGATGTGGATGGCTGCGTTGTAGTCTGGTCAAGTCTGGGGTCCGGTGCATGTATGGATAGGGTTGTAGGCTGTGTTATGTATGTGGATGGCTGAGTTGTGGATGTGGATGGCTGAGGTGTGGATGTGGATAGCTGAGTTGTGGATGTGGGAAGTGTAATTGTCTCCAAAGTGTCATCAGAGGGCAGCATGTCTTCTATGTGATATGGCATGTCCTATTATGTTCCAACACCTGAACTAGGAGGGGTGGGCTGGAATGGGGGATGTACGTGCTAGGAGTATCATTGTGTAGCAATGATGATGTAGCGGTTGTGTTGGTTTTGGAAGGGATGATGTTAACAAGGGGGTAGCTGTGATCGTATGTGGAGGGGATTCAATATCTGTTAGGGGTCCAATAACTGCTAGTGGTGCGTATGCTGCCGTAATCGTGCGGGGTGAGTGTATTATGTGTGGGTCAGGTGGAGCGGTAGGGGCATGTGTCTCTAATGTGAATAATGGTTGATGTAATAAAGAAATGTGGATGGTGGGAGGGTTTGGTGAGGTGATGTTATGTGCATTGGTGGAGGGCATAGAGGCATGTGTCTCTAATGTGAATAATGGTCAGTGTAATAGAGGAACGTGGTTGGTGGGAGGGTTTGGTGAGGTTATGTGATGTGTGTTGGTGGAGGGGGTAGTCTGGGTGGTGGTAGCGTATGAGTCGGATGTAGATACTGGTCGGAATAATGAGTTGGGGAGGAGCTTATCCCGTCGCGTAGCTGACAATACAAGGGTGCAAAATAAGATTTTGTTACAAGAACATTACATTTGTGCCACAATTCTGGATCCACGGTCCAAATTGGCACTGAACAGTAAGACAGTAATTCCTTTTTCAGAAGTGAATGTTGCCTGGTACAAAACTTGGATAGCTGAGGCAGCCAGTAATTTGGAAAATGAACGGCTGGTAATTAAAAGCCCGCTACATAAACCCACAACAAGTACTGCAGCAGGGCATCCGGCGTCAAGTTCAACTTCGGAGCCTGAGGGCAGTGCGTTTGGCTCAGAACACTCAACAAACTATCGACAACAGCAATAACCTGATTATCAGCCCCAGTAAAATCATTAAAGGATTGGTATTTACAGCAAAGATTTGCCAGGTCCAGTGCTGATACAAAGACAAAAGAGGTAGAACAAAGTGTAGCACCCCTGAACATTGAGCGGATGGTCCAGGCCTATCTGGATGATCCAACAGAGGTGTACATTGATCAAAACCCATTGCGGTATTGGTATGGGAAAAGGGGAATGGCCACTGCACAGCAGGCTGGCAATAACCTATCTGGCTTGCCTTGTCGCAAGTGTCTCTTCTGAATGTGTTTCAGTGCTGCTGGTTCCATTTTAACAGTGAGAAGGACCAGTCTCTACCCCAAAAACATGGAGAGGTTAACCATGATCAAAATGAATCAGCACCTTATTCCACCGAATTATACAATACATGAATCAAAGCAGGAAGATGAGGACAGCGGCTCAGGTGATGGAAAAAGCATGTTAGATGATGATTACCTACTCCTGGTTGAACCCCCAGAGATTGAAGACAAGCTATACATTCCCTTACCAACTAGACTTCCACTTCTTACTGTCTTCCTCCCTTATTTACTTGTATTTATGCGTCTGTCTTTCTAGTTGGAAACTTCAAATCACAACAAATCCATCACAATGTCTTCTAGTCTTTTATTGCCATAGATGTGTTTCAGCTTTTTGCATTTCAGTCCACTCCTCCAAGTCCTTCTCCTCCATCCTCCTGAATCGCTCTAAATCTATTGCCCTCAAGCCAGATGATTATCATAATAGAAGAAAAAAGAAACTCTTGCTTTGGTGAGTCCCTCCAAAAGAAGTGGAACATGATGATGACTACTATAGCTATCCTACTTTTCAAGCTGAGAGAGACTGCCCATTAACTGAAGATGAGAAGGAACAGGTAAGGAATGATGACATGCATTGGACGCTGACTGAGTGATTTGTGTTGTTATTGTTTGTACTGCATGAAGTTAATTCATTGTGTACTATTATCTAATCTACACACTAAAAGTAACTCAAGGCAATGTTTGTTTCCCTCTTGTTTTTAATACCAAATTTGTACTTCTACTGCAGGCCGATCCATTGCATTTTGAATATATGGAAAGGGGACTCAATCTGTACAATGCACACTGAGATGGACAACACCATGATGATGATGACCACAGTGACATAATATCTTCGCAGTCACTCAGTAGGATCCAAGATGATTGATGGAACAACTCAGGGCGTTTCATGAGTGGCAAAAGGTAAACAAGTCAACAACAACCACTGCATACCTACATGTCTGTTTAGTGGTGGATACTGAGAGCAGTGTATTAATTTAGTCACTTGGCGATACATTATCGCCGCTTTTATTGGCAGAAAACCTTAGCAATTAATCTACATCTGCCAGGCCGGCAGTGGCGTCACCCAAGATCGAAGGCCAGATCGTCCATGAAAGGAAGGACCAACAGGAATGCTGAGATCTAACCCCCCATTTTGACCAGGATAAAATACAGTAACAGTATCAACTTTCATCATCTTTTAAATAATTGGATTCATTTTTTGTCTTCAATCATTACTACTGTGAGTTGTTGTTATTAGTACATTTGCTCTCTGCTTCTAATTCAATTCATCCCTACAGCTATTTTTGATTTTTTTGCTATCTTTAATAGTAAGCCCAGGCCGGTACAACAGAACAGAAACTGAATGTGATTCGGGTCTTTCGGAGGGCAGACAGGGAAGGCAAATTGCATAATATACTGCTGCCCTGTACTGTCTAATTGTCTAGTAGTAGTTAGTAAGTACTTCATTAACGATCAAGTTATCATCATCATGCATGCATTTCCTTTTTCTCCCTTAACAGATTTATGGATTTGGTTGTCTGCCAAGATTGTGTTTTCTTTTTTTGTAGTTCATGCTTCCTGTTTTTCTTTGTCAAACCTTTCCCCAAACCCCCCTTCTCAACCATTCATCAAACCCTAACCCTCTTCCCCCGGGCTGTGTGACTTATTGAGGTGTGGCTAAATTAAATGGACACCAATAATTTATTACACGCTTGCTGGGACGGATGTGGCAAAAGTAACACTAATTCAATTTCAAGGCAGGGTGAGGATCTTCTTCTGCTTGCCCACTCATGAACAGTATATTTGCGTGGTAATGTTTTTTAACCAAAAGGAACCTAATCCATCAGCATTAATTGCCGGCATCAATTGGATTTGTAGTCATCCTTCTACACATCACTTACGGTTACGCTTGTGTCGAGTGTACTGTCGCCTATTCGAGTGACTCAACAAAACTAGAGTATGTAACTCTATGTACATGGCTATCCCCACCACTATTATGTTTTATTGTATTTTGGCATAATATTGTTTGGCTGTAAGTTCTGTACTGTACTTCGTTCTACTACTCCTCCAACAGTCTCTCTCAAGTGACCGACTGTCTCATTTTCTATTTTTGCAAATGCTACTGCCAGTGTCTACTACTACTACCACCACAACCATGGCATGTTGGGAAAGAAAACCATCATTACCATGCAGCCATCGCTGTGCCTAAGTTTAACATCAAGCACAGGTAAGAGAAGAAGTTTGGGGGAGGCATAATTAATAATGGAAATGTTTTCATTAATTCAATTTCACACACCCCTTTGAGTCCAGTTGCAGAATGCATAGACTAGGAGGAGATACTGACAGTACTAGTAGAACAAGTCACTCAGTGACGGGCATCTATCTGTTTGTGTCTTACAAAGTCAGCCAATTATTTAAATCAAACACTGGCTGTGGCCCTGCACCAGCAAGGGAACAGTGTGATGTAAAACTGTAACCCCACCCACAAAACATTGACCACATAGTATGTAAAGTATAAATATATAATGTAATCCCCTAACAATAATAAACTATGTAAAACATCCCACAACAACACCTGACCCACCCCTCTCCCTAACCCCAACCAATGTCTGAAACGATGAAGTTCAACAAAGTAAATGTCCAATTGTCCAAATAAAGTGAACCCCAACCCCTGATTCCCACCCACCAAAAGAAGCAATAAAAAAGGGGCAATTAACAGGGTCTGTTCATCGGTGGGCTCGCCTTTCCAGGAGGACAAAAACTTGTTCCTCTAGACGGGCCACGTAGCACTTCAATGCACAGCAATTGCATCCACAGGGGGCAGCAGTGCTATTAAATGACGGTCGGCGGCGGGCGCCTGCCAGGTGGTGGCCCCGTAACACACGAGGGGGGTTGCTGGTGCCTGGGGCATTGGAGGAGGCTGCAGCTGCTGCCGACTTCTCCTCTTCCACCAGAACTACCAGCCGCTGGTATTCCGCTTGTATAGCCTCCAGCTTCTGGTGCTGGGCCTTGACTGCCAACTCCTTCCCTTTGGAAGGAGTAGCTATATCAAGAAGAAAAAACAAGACTATTGTAAAATATACTCTTAGCAAAGCAGTAAGACAAATTAATTTTGCACATAGTGGCACAGTAGCACTAGTAAGCACAGTACATAACATTTGTGGTATGTATCTATTCTCCCACTTCCTCTGCCTCTAACATTTGTGGGAGTTTCAGGCATTCAACCACCCATGTATCTGATTCCTATCAGCCGCCTATGCATGCATGCATCTCACGTATCTTTCTCTGTCAGTTATAAATATTAAAACTCGCTCGTCCTTCTTCCTTCCACCTTCTATCCCTTTTCGTTCAACCCATCCATCAAGGTCATCTGATCTGAATTTTAGTCTCTTCCATAAAACTTTCACAGCTGAGTTGAAGTCAGATAGAAGAGACCATTGGTTACTCAACATTCCCGCCACTAATGCTTTTGCTAAGGCTAAGTAAAGGGTGTCTTCTTCAACCGTTCACAACAACTTCTTACTTAATAAGTCTCAACAGTACAGTATACAGTACACCCTTGCAGTGAGTGTCATGTCAATAAGTAAGGATTAGGAATATAACTTACCACTGCCCGCCATTGCTACTGGCTCACTCCCTGCAGCTCCTCCTGCAACTGCCGCATCTCCTTCCTCAGCAGCCGTGTCGCCTTCGCAGCTTGCCCCTGCACTGGTGGTCGGTAGTGCACCTAGAAAAAACATTACACATGTATAGATGCCATGTACACCTCCCCCTATTTTTCACTAGCAAGATTGAAAAAAAGTTAATACATACATATACAACATACATCACTAGTACAAATCAGGTAGTAGAGTAGACACTAGTAGTGTTATAGGGTCCCTAGGGTCATTCTAGTCTTTGCTTAGTTAGTCCGATCCATGCAACCATTTTAGCAATGTGTCTTTTATTTTTTCGCATGTTACCTCGCAGCTTGTTGTGTAAGACGTCTTTGAGCCCACATGATCTTATACTGCTACTGTCTGAGGGCTGCGTACAAGGTCAAAAACCCCTGGGTTATAGGGCGCTATATAAGTCACAATAAATAAATAAATAAATAAATAAAAAACAAGCCACTTTGTTATGGAGTTCTGGTGTTAGTCCATGTTGCTTATCCATAAAAATGCTACATTTATTGGCACGATTGAGAAATGCATTCAATATACTAACACGCACCATTTCTCTCATAGCAGACGGAAGATTCCCTTCTATGAACCAGAGCTTATGATGTAACCAGTGCTAGGTTCTTCTAAGGTGAGGGGTCCCTAGAATGCGCTCAGAGATCTTCTTTTATAATTTTATATAAACTATATTCCAACGAAGGGGATGGTGGTTCTTCCACCACTGTTCAGTTATCATTATTTTGCCTTTTGTCTTCTATGGACTTGTAGTTGTAAGTGTAACAATGTTTATTGTTTTAATCTTATGCATTTTGCTGTTGGTGCGGCATTATAGAACAACGTACAGAGCTATTCAATTGAAAATAAACCTTTTGAACTTACATAGACTCAGTGGTATTTGGTGTCGACTTACACAAGTGAGTGAGCAAAAGGGTGTGCATTGCTTCCGCGACTGAGATGTCAGGAGTGTTATGCTTTGGGTTGTCTACTCATTGGGTATCTTGGGGTGGTTCGAAGAGCTAATAGTAATGAGACACTATAACAAGTCAGTCAGGGGATTGTGGTGGGTTCTGATTGAGGTGTGAGGAAGGTCCAACCTCCTATCACCAAAGTCCTATTTTCTTGTGCAAAGTTCTGTATGTGCAGAATCGTTACAACAGTAGTAGTATGTCCCATTCCATTAAAAATAGTAAAATATGGTTGGGCATTTTGTTGGTGGGAATTGTTGAAAAGCCTCAAGATTAAGAAGACTAGAAGTAGTAGAAGAGGACAACCCAAAGGACTGGACTCAATGGTTAGAGCTATTGGTGAATCTGGGTTTTATTTAAAACCTTTTAAAAAAAGAGTGGCCAACTAGGCAAGCTTAGCTACAGACAGACAAATAGTAGTAGTACTGAGAGTCATAGCAGAGGCAGTTAGAGGCAGGGATAACAATAATTTAGAAACAGATAGTCTAGATCGAAGAAGAATTTGTAAAAAATAGAACTAGAAAACTGAAATAATAGTTCGGAAAAAATAAGGTGCAGGAAAAGTTAGGGAAATATAATTATGAATATTAACCACTGGAGGGCTTACTGGGGCCAGCGCAGAGCCCTCGGTAGAGAAGTGATCCTTGCCCTGGGAGGCATTTTAGTCTGGTTCCACCAACTCGGACCCCGTCTTCTTGCCCCTGGGTGCTGATCATGTAAGATTTTATAAAGAAAGAGACACACAATAATGTTTGGTGTGAAACAAATAAAATATTTTAAAATACACTCCAAAAACATTTTTTTGAACAACAATTGCAATAAAATTGACCTTTCTTATCTGATCGATTAGTAGTATTGCGAGATTCATGGACCGTCTAGTAAGCCTAAGTACCATCCGACCTAACCCACCTATTCCAGACGGGCCAATTGTTCATTGAGTCTTCATTTTCATTTATTTTAGTCATCAAAAATGTATGAATGGAGGGCACATGCATACATTTTTGCATACATCAAATTGTTGGTTGGTTGCTGCTGATGTTCTGCTAGTGATGATAAGCCTATTAGCACTCACTAAACAAACTACAAAACGTTCTACTAAGGACTGGGGTAAGCAGCACGTGATGTGACAGAGGACGCATCACGCAGACCACTTATAAATTACCAACTAATACTAATAAGTAACTAAATCTATCAATCCACCACTATCTCTTCTTAGTGGCAGGAGGACCAAACAAAGACTAGAGTCTCTCTAGCATTGCCTAACTTAAGTTCTCTAAAGTAAACTTTCATATAATCAGGCCCAGCAAGCGCAAAGTTGCAAACAAGTAAGATTAGTAGCGCTGAGCACCTGTGTAATAACAATCACAGAATATTTTTAAAGATAATTTACCTGCAATGTAAGCAGCAGCATTCTTGCTGGTCGGAAAAATATATATTCGCAATATATAACACAGAGCAGAAGAACACAAAGTAGCAATATTAAATAGCTACTCACCAAGCCCCAGGACCTCCACTCCTAGCAGGTCCAGCAGGTCCTGCTCCCAGTCGAGAATATCGGTCCAACGGTTTGTCAGCTAGTTATTGGTGCACCGGACACCAGAGCAGTGAAACAATGCCCGGCACACCTTTACCCACTGCTGCTGATGCTCCCGGAGCCCGTACCAGGACCCAGGCTTGCTGCCTGATGTCAGGTTAAGGGGAGGTGGCGTTGCACAAAAAAAACCAGTGCAGCCACCTCTTGCTCACCAAATAAGGCCCGTGCCTGCACCCCGTGTTGGCGGCACTTTCCGCAAGGAAGGCGGTCGCGGCTCTTGCTGTGGCTACGAGCCCTGCGGCCCTTTGCAATGGTTTTGGGTGGGGGATGGGGATGGAAAATAAAAGGTAGGAATGAAAAAAGTAAGTAAAAGAAATGAAGAAAGTAGGTAATAGAAAAAGAGTGAAAAAGGATTGAAAAATACACAAAAAGTCGAAAAAAACTCAAAATATCGAATCAGGAAAATAGAGAGACAGATAATAAATAAAAAACATTAAAAAAAGTTTCCAGAAACAAAGGATTGAAAAGATAGAGGGAGGATTGAAATGCAGGCACAGAACCATAGCAATAGAGTGAAAAACAAGATGGCCACACCCATTGCAACCGCATGGGCACGTTTGCGCGATATTTCCCCCTGAGCACACAAAAAGCATTACGAGCACGTAATACGCATTCCCAAATAGGAAATGCTTATCACGAACGGGCGGGAGCATGCAATACGCAACCCAGAACAGTAAATAAGTATTGCAAGCGGGCGCGAGCATGCAAAATGAGGCCCGGAACAGGAAATAACCATCGCGAGCGGGACTGAAACAAGTGAAAAATGAGATGGCCGCGCCCATTAGTGACCGCATGGGCAAGTTAGCAATATATTTTCCCGCGAGCACGCAACAACACATCGCCTACGGGCGGGACAAGCAACTCTGCGTCTTTGTACGCCACCAATATTGCTGCTCTCATCCTGAACAAAAATCTTGACTTAGCAATTCTAACTGAATCAAGGCTAAACAACTTCTCATCCCCATGCCTAGAACTCTTACTCCCTCCCAACTATAACATTGCAAGGCTGGACAGGCAACATAGCAAGAAAGGAGGCAGCATCACCGGCATCTACCTCTCTAACCTTCTTGTCACGGAACTTTTGGCGGATACCACCAACTCCTGCGAATACCTCGCCCTCTCCATTTGCAGTAACTCCCCCCAACTATGCAACCTGCATGTATTTTACCACCCCCCAGGCATGAATGACTCCTTTATAGATCACCCCATGGAAATTCTCACAGAAAAGAGTTCCCCCAATGCTAAAGACATTTTCCTTGGTGACTTCAATCTGTACTGGAACAATCCCAAGGCTCCTCATGTCAACGCCATTAAAGACGTCCTGGCCGATCAAGCCCTGACCCAATCTTGCTCACTCCCAACTCACTCAAAAGGGAACACCCTTGACTCGATCATCTGCAGGGAATCGACAGTCAAACTCATCTCCATAGACCCTTGTGACTGGTCTGACCACCATGCCATTGCCTTCCAACTACCCAGCACCCACGAGACAAGGGATCGCAGCCGAAGATTCCTAATTGCTGGGTCAGAGACACTAAGAACATGGACCACAAAGAACTGTAGGTTCGGTGCAAATCTGACCTTCGACCCCCCTCACATCTCACAACAGTCAATGACCTTAAAAACCACTACTCTGCAAAAATATCGAACATTCTGGATGACCAAGCCCTTCTAAAACTAAAATGAACCCAAGTCAAAGATAGAAACCCCTGGTTCACTGGATCCCTCACCAAAGAGAGGAAATCTCTCCGGCAATCCGAACGAATCTGGAGACAGCACCTCTCTGCCGCTCACCTAAAACTTCCAAGCCAGGCCAGAAATACATACAATAGAAACATCCTCAACTCAAAAAAAGAATTCTTCAGACCAGAACTGGGGAACACCCAAAACAGACCCCGCAAACTCTTCGAACTGGTCAATCACCAATCCAACAAACTGGCCAAAACATCGAAATAAAACCCCAAGGCTCTAATATCATCCGAGGAATTCTCCTCGTTTTTTGCGGACGAAATCAAAGCCTTAGATAACAAACTCAGTTCCGCCTCCTACTCTCTACCCCCTGACATGACTCCTCCTTCCAAGCAGTCCCAAAAAGCTTCACCTAAGAATCAAGCACACTGGAGCGACTTCATACTCTACGATGAAGACTCCGTCTCCAAAATCCTCAGTACCTTAAACCCGAACAACCACTTCAATGACGCTCTCCCCTCCAACTGCCTAGCTGCCGCCGCCCAATCTATTATTCCTAGCTGGACTGCAATAATAAATGCCTCTCTCCGGCAGGGATCGATTCCTGACTCTCTGAAAGCCGGCCAAGTCCTACCCATATTGAAAAACCATCCCTGGATCCAGCCTCCCCCGACAACTTCAGACCCATTTCCAACATCCCTCTCTGAGCTAAAGTGTTGGAGAAGTGTGTGCAACTGCAGCTATGTCAACACATCAACAACTTCCACCTTCTCAATGACTTCCAATCCATATTCAGACCAGGACACAGCACTGAAACCACCATGCTCCACATTGTAGATGATGCCCTCCAAGCCCTTGACCAAGGCAAAACTTGTCTCCTAATCCTCCTAGTTCTATCCTCGGCCTTTGACACGGTCAACCATGGAAAGTTACTTGAGCACCTCAAACTAAGGATGGGATTGGATGGTTCTGTCCTAGAATGGTTCAGATCCTTCCTCCAAAACCGGTCTCAGAGATTCCTAACTAATGGCAAACTGTTTGCTCCCACTCCGGTCACGGTTGGAGTCCCTCAAGGATCAACGCTGTCCCCCACCCTCGTCAACCTTTACTTAGAAAGGCTTGCAAATATCTCCTACCATATGTACGCTGATGACACTCAGATCTATATCAAAATCTTATCCCTCAAGGAGATTCTCTCCCTGAACGAAGCCCTGAAGCTGACCATCCAATGGCTTGTCTCCAATCAACTCAAACTGAACGCAAAGAAAACAGAATTTCTGCTAATTTCCCCTCCTAAAACTGACCCTGACATTCAGAAATGGATTGTGGCCATCACAGCCTTAAACTGCCTACCGATCATCGTGGACTTGACCAAATCACTGGGAATAACCCTGAACTGCTATTTGAACATGAGGAACAACATCAACTCAATGGCCAAATCAGCCAGATTCCACCTAAGCTACCAATGGAAACTGAAACCCTTCCTTGATGCTCCTGACCTAAAAATGGCAGTCCAAGCACTAGTCATCTCTAGGCTGGAATATGACTGCTCAACCCTCTCGGGGTTACCCAAGATCTCCCTGGCACCCTTAAAAGCCTGCCTCAACGCGGCTGTTAGACCACTCACCGGCACAAGAAAATTCAACCACATTTCTCCACACCTGAAAGTGCTAAACTGGCTTCCTCTCGAGGCCAGAATACAGCTTAAGCTGGCATGCGTCACACTTAAGGCTTTACACTCAAACTCCCCTGCATATCTCGAACAGAAACTTGAGCCGGCACGCTTTCGAAAAAAAACGTACAATCGGGCTTTTGCTGGGGCCGCACCAAGAATATGGAACTCTCTCCCACCTGCTATCAGAAGATTCTACTCTCTTGCACGCTTCAAAAAGGAGGCCAAATCCTTGCTTATGGGTAAATTCCTTGCTTAAACTTGGCCTACTCTTGCCTCTTTCTGATGACCTACTCACCCCACCATTCAACCTGTGACCTTGTCTTGAGTAAATGGATTGTAAATTGTCCATGTTATCCCTCCTTCCCTTATGTACCCGGCACCCCGCCCCCTCGCTATTGATGGTATACTATTTATAATTCATGCCTTTGTACAACTATGCAACTCTGTAAAGCGCTCTGATACCCTAACGGGTCAAGTTTGCGCTCTATAACACACAAATATAAAATAAAGTAAATATATATATATGTGTGCGTGTGTGCATGTGTGTGTGTGTGTACATATATGTATATATATATATATACATTAATTAATATTATTGAATTAATCAATCAATTATTTAATTAATTAATTAATTAATACATATATATGTTCCACTGCCTTCGCTTCACCTTTTAAACAGAAACTCACAGCACCATAGACGATATGTTTTTTCTTTTATTAAACGGTGTTCATCACCATAGTGCAAATACATAGACGAACGGTCTACGCATTTCAGCTCTCAGCCTTCTACTGGACCAATATATATGTTTCTAAGTAAATCAGAAAATTGAAGAACAGAGGGCTCTCCAGTTCGTGTGTGTTTTTTTTTATTTTCTCATTTAGCAGCCAGTTCCTGCACACTGATACGTTTTGGCTTAAACAAGCCATTCTAAAATGTTTACATATATATTTATTACCCACTGGCGGTCACCATTAGGTAGTTATAGTTAGGACCTATTTTCCATAGGAAATCCGCAACACTCTATTTGAAATAACTTTGGCGCCGGTTGACGAATCTTCATGAAAGTTTCAAAACTGGTGGGGTGCTCCAGTCCTCTCCTATCCTGAAAGTCTTAGGGTGAATTGTGAAGCGTGGGCTGAGAAAAAATGGGGGTCCCAAAACGTGTTTTCCCATGCAATTTTCTATAGGTACCTTTAGCTGCCGATACAGCGGGAGCTACTGAATGGAATTACACCGAATTTGACAAAGATGTAGTCCTCAGTTCTTACTCATGCCTTTTTCTTAAATGGTGTACATCTGTTCAGTAGTTTCTGAAATAATTATATTTAAAAGTACATATATATCTATGGCCACGCAGGATCCGTGCACCCAGAGCGCATGCTGAGCACACCCTGAGCGCAACCTTCCGATCACATGCTGAATGCTAATTGGCTGTCAAGTGGTTGTCAACATTCGAAACCAGGAACTGTTGGCAGCCATTTTGTGCCTTGGTAGAAGCAATTCTGAAGAAGTTAGTGGTACAAGTGTGTAAAACGTATAAAGGGGGCAGGGTAGAAATATCCGGATCCCCTAGACCTGCTTAGGGGGTCCCATAAGGACCCCCAGGGGGCCCAACATTTTATTTAATATTATTTTTTTAAACGGCATGTGGGTGCAGGGTTTTAAAAAAGAATTAAAGGGGCCCAGAGGGGCCTCCCAGCACCGGGAACGCCACCCCCAGGGCTATAAAATAAATGGTTGGGGGGCTCCAAGGCCCCCCTGCAAAATTAGTGGTTGGCGGGCCTCAATGGCCCCGGGGACCACCACCCCCAGGGCATTCTGATTTGCGGGAGGGGGCTATGTGGACCCCCTCCTGGAAGCCCTTGAGGGCCCTGGGGGCTTCCAACCCCCAGGGCCGGCTCCTGAAGTATCCCGGCATACCAATCCCCGGGACACTGCTATTTTCTATGAGAGGGCGGGAGTCCCGCGTCTCACGCCCTCCCGAAGCAATCTTGGTTGGGATTTTGAAAGAGAGAGCAGGGAAACCTGCTCTATATTTCAAAATCCAAACCATATTGCTTTTCCACATGGGGAGCTGCATGTTGGCAGCTCCCTATGTGGAAAAGCAATGGCGGCTCCCGAAGGACGCAGGGAGCCAGCGAGACAGTGGGTGCATAGGGGCTCTGCCCACAGTCCCCAATGTTTTTTATAAACCCTGAGGGATGGGGTCCCCGGGGATATTAGAAATTAGTAATAGTGGCTATTTGTTTTTTTACGGTAAAATTAGGAGTCGCACACCCAGCGCAGCTCTCAGTGCGGCCCCCTGGTGTGCACGCGTTGGATGCACAACTCATAAGCTATAGGGTGTGTGACCCCAACGCAATTGGTGCACGACTTCTAAGCGTTCGGTGCACGACTCTGTCGCGTTTGGTGCGAGACTCCAAGCAAAAAATCAAAAAATATTTTTTAAGTTATACATCAAGCTTTTGTGTTTAGTTCTTAGGTGGCTCTAAAAAGAGCCCTTGAGTTTATTGAGATATTTTGGTACCTACAAGTAAGTACCTATGCAGAGTCTAAAGTTCAAGAGGAAGACTCTGTTACCCTCATCTGTAAAATATACACCATCTCTCCTATAGATGCCATCCATATTGAAACGCAGATTGTTGTGGTAAATAGACCCCAGTCTATAATCTCGGAGAAAAGCAGAAACAGATTTATTGACATTTTTCCTAGATTTCTCAATTTGTGGACAAGATTGACTGCACCAGTTCCATTTCTGACTTTGACATATGTTAGAATAGACAAAGGCAGTTTGGGGGAAAAGTGACATCAATTCTGTAAAGGTTTCTTTTATAAGCATTTCCAGACCTGCTCCAGTGAAAGTGCCTAGGTCATTGCCACCACAGTGCACAATTATGAGGTCAGGGTGTTAGAGATTCAAAAAGGATTTACCAATGGCATCGATTGGAGCCACTTTAACCCTCTCTGTCCAATCCATTAAATGTCTTCATTTGGTAAAGCTAGGTCTAAGTCCATGTTTTCGTTTTCTGCATATCTTGGGTTCCAGAAAATATAGCTGTGTCCCACAATCCACACTCTAAGCATCTTGAAGGGAGTTCTAGATACACTCAGATGGTCTCTGTATGTTAAATGTCAGTTTGAGAAGTGAGATTTTTCTAAAATGGTGAATAAGATGCAGTTTTGAAAAAAGAAAAGAAATGATTGGGTGTTTGAGATCATTTTTGTCTCAAAAGTAGGGTGCATGTTTCTGTTTTTGAAAGCATGTCTTTTATTGGTTTACAAAAAGTATTTCAAAGGAAAATTACATAGGATACTCTGATATTTTGAATAGTCATGCACACTTGCTGTTTGGAGATGTAACAATGTGTATTGAACTTCTGACCTATGAGTTCTGTTAAGTGTTCCATGAACTGTTTCTTTGGTAACAGGCAGTGAGCAGATTGGGGGTCAGGTTCACATTTATGTCACTTGGAAAGGGCTGAAATGTGTAATCAATAGAAATATGTGTTAGCTTTTGAATTATTGTGGGAAGAAATGTGATTTGATATTTACATGTATATGTGTGGAGAATGAGAGGGGAAGCTTGCCATTCTTTTGGTTTTGCTATCAGATGCACAGAGCAGAGATTCTGTATAAGAAACTCTGGTGTGTGACTAGAAAAAATGGTTAGGGGTTCTGCCCACCTCACCCTCCCGTACCTGAGCAGGAGATATCCAAAGATGAAAAAGTAGAAACAAATGGTACTGAAGGGATCAATCCACTTTTAATTATCAAACAAGAAACAATTAATTGTCTTGTGATTTGCGAATTATACGCAGCGTAAGTATATATTAATTCATATACACATATATGAGCGAACAGCCAGAGAGGCACAATGTAAACAAATAACACAGTCTATATACAACACATCACATGTACATTATATACAAATACACAGAACACTATACAATACCAAAAACACTTCTCTGTACCCTTGAGACAAATTTTTTTATATATACAAACCAATTTACTTATGTACCTCCTCTTAATTTGGGGAGGAGTACACAACAAAATGGTAGTCCCAAAAACAAAGCACCAGGGGGTTAACTTTTCAACCCAGCCTACATTTGTGTTGGTGCACCTAAGAAAAAATCCAATCTCCCTTAAATTTTTACAGGGGACTCCGTTGACGCAGTCACGGTCGCGTTTCAGAAAATGATATAGGCTTCATCAGGACATGGGTACTCTATTCTTCACGGCCCTGGCTAAACCTCAGGCTGGTATCACCGGCCCCCTCACAACCCCTCTAGTGGGTGAGGTAGGAACCACAGTCTCGGCTTTATTTCCGTAGACTCTTTATATCTTCACAGTGTCCGCCCAGATAGAGAATAATATCTGAAGTGGCTCCAGTCTCGCAGTCTTCCTGCAACATCCACACAAGGTCGGCAGCACGTTAACTCAGTGCTCGCTACAACGCCTCTCCAGCCAAAGCACTCGAGGTTTAGCCAGGGCCGTGAAGAATAGAGTACCCATGTCCTGATGAAGCCTATATCATCTGGCTGAAACGGGACCGCGACTGCGTCAACGGAGTCCCCTGTAAATAGAGTCGGAGATCACCCTCCCAGGTAAAATCATTTGACTCACACTCTCCCCTGAGGCGGAAAGCCGGGGGCGCCTTGCTTTACTTTTTGCTGCAAAATCTACGCGCTATTGATTCATATTAGCGTTTTTTAAACTTTGTTTATATTTTAATCAGCCCGTTTTTACCAGCACAGCCCCACCTCGGTGCGAGATTAGCGTCGCCCCGAGGCTCCAGACAGGATTCATAGGTCTACAGCGCTTGCTCACACGAGCTGACACATCACCCCACCCACCTCAGCAGCCATCTTGAGTGAGGGAAGGGTGGCGGTGCAGTGCTTGGAAGACTCCCGCCCTTCTAGATTACTTAAGGGTCGGAGATCACCCTCCCAGGTAAAATCATTTGACTCACACTCTCCCCTGAGGCGGAAAGCCGGGGCGCCTTGCTTTACTCTTTGCTGCAAAATCTACGCGCTATTGATTCATATTAGCGTTTTTTAAACTTTGTTTATATTTTAATCAGCCCGTTTTTACCAGCACAGCCCCACCTCGGTGCGAGATTAGCGTCGCCCCGAGGCTCCAGACAGGCTTCATAGGTCTACAGCGCTTGCTCACACGCGCTGACACATCACCCCACCCACCTCAGCAGCCATCTTGAGTGAGGGAAGGGTGGCGGTGCAGTGCTTGGAAGACTCCCGCCCTTCTAGATTACTTAAGGGTCGGAGATCACCCTCCCAGGTAAAATCATTTGACTCACACTCTCCCCTGAGGCGGAAAGCCGGGGGCGCCTTGCTTTACTTTTGCTGCAAAATCTACGCGCTATTGATTCATATTAGCGTTTTTTAAACTTTGTTTATATTTTAATCAGCCCGTTTTTACCAGCACAGCCCCACCTCGGTGCGAGATTAGCGTCGCCCCGAGGCTCCAGACAGGCTTCATAGGTCTACAGCGCTTGCTCACACGCGCTGACACATCACCCCACCCACCTCAGCAGCCATCTTGAGTGAGGGAAGGGTGGCGGTGCAGTGCTTGGAAGACTCCCGCCCTTCTAGATTACTTAAGGGTCGGAGATCACCCTCCCAGGTAAAATCATTTGACTCACACTCTACCCTGAGGCGGAAAGCCGGGGGCGCCTTGCTTTACTCTTTGCTGCAAAATCTACGCGCTATTGATTCATATTAGCGTTTTTTAAACTTTGTTTATATTTTAATCAGCCCGTTTTTACCAGCACAGCCCCACCTCGGTGCGAGATTAGCGTCGCCCCGAGGCTCCAGACAGGCTTCATAGGTCTACAGCGCTTGCTCGCACGTGCTGACACATCACCCCGCCCACCTCAGCAGCCATCTTGAGTGAGGGAAGGGTGGCGGTGCAGTGCTTGGAAAACTCCCGCCCTCCTCTCTCTCTCTCCATGCATAAATACATTAGACCATTCCGTCTGCGCAGCGGGCGGGCGCAGCGGGAGCGCCGGCGGCGCGCCGAAGGCGCGCCAATGGCGGGCCCGTCTGCGCCCGTCCGCGCCAGGACCGGGCCTAGGGCCACGACCCCTGGCCGACCGTTGGATACCCATCCCCAACCCGGTAACTCACGCTCGACGTTACTGCAATCTAGACCTGCACAAGACCCAAGCTGCCCCATACTAGATCCATCCGTGGTCCCACATGCCCTCAGTGCCTCATGCACCCATTGTCATCTCTCTATTCCTTTATGTTGTGCCCAGGCTCATACCAATCAGCCGACCAGCTCCAAAAACGA
Organism: Lissotriton vulgaris; assembly: GCF_964263255.1. Classification (NCBI taxonomy): domain Eukaryota; kingdom Metazoa; phylum Chordata; class Amphibia; order Caudata; family Salamandridae; genus Lissotriton; species Lissotriton vulgaris. The sequence goes on from NC_141689.1 coordinate 1,158,738,964, forward strand.
CTCCTTTCTATTTGCACTTATCAATGCCCGCTCAATATGCAAGCATAGCCAGGAAGTAGCTGACCTAATTACCGATAATAAATTAGATATGCTGTTTGTCACTGAAACCTGGGCAGATGAGTCTTCAGAACCAGATATGGTCACGGCAGTACCCATGGGTTACAAGGCTTACCGACATGATAGAGCCGGGAAAAAAAGGGAGGGGGCCTGGCCATCATAGCCAAAGACTGCTATACGGTTAGAGTAACTCCCATCCCTTCTACATCCTGTGAAGCGATGGAATTCGGAATAAAGCTCTGCTCCGTCTTCAATTTCAAGGGAATATTGATATATCGCCCCCCTGGGACGAAGACTGGCTTCCTTGCCAACATCAACACAATGCTGGAAACCTTAGCCACAGAAACAACACTTACAGTTCTAGGTGATCTGAACTTTCACCTAGATCAAGCCGACCAAACTGATACATCCTCCCTTGTAACAGACATGGAAATATTAGGGTTAAATCAATTGGTCGCCTGTCCCACACATTTAGCTGGCCACACGCTTGACGCTATATTCTCAAATGTTGAGGGCCTTCAAATAATGAACACCTTACCTATGCCGTGGACTGACCATTACGCTATTTTTGGCAAACTCAACATCCCCACCGAGACTCCTCAACCTAAAACACCTCGGATAAGGAACCAAAACACTTTCAAAGACTGGAAGCACATAAATCACACAGAGTTAAAAACGCAACTGGTCAAAACCTGTCCCACGGTGTCCACTGACCCCAATACGGCTACATCACAATTCCAGACATGGCTCGCCCACGCAACGGAGAGCTCCGTCCCCACTAAATCACTGTCTAGGAATAGATCCAAACCTACCGCTCCATGGTATTCCGACGAGCTAAGATTGCAAAAACAGACTAGCAGGAATCTGGAAAGGCGCTGGAGACTTACCTATCACATGGATAGCAAGAAAGTCTATAAAGACTCATTGGCCCTCTATAAATCCATGATCATTAAAGCAAAAAAAACTTTCTACACAAATAAAATTGATCAAGCTAAGAACTCTAGTAAGCAATTGTTTGAAGTTACGAAAATATTGGCAGGCAATGCTCCTGACCTCATCCCCCCCGTCTCAAGCTCTCTGTGACGCTCTGGCAGACTTTTTTTTCACCAAGGTGGACGAAATTTATCAGGCCTTCGCCTCTAAACCTGCGACCATTAATAGGGATCCCCTTTGTGCACACTCTACCAATGATTTCTCAAGTTTCACCCCACTCACAGATGAGCACACAAGGACTATTGTTTCCTCTATCAAAAGTGGTTCCGCCCTGGACCCTTGTCCTCTATCAGTCCTACCACCAGTAATGGAGTCCATCATACCTGTGTTGACACAAGTCTGTAATACCATCGTGTCTTCGGCTATTTACCCAAAATCTCTAAAAAACACTTTACTGAAACCTTTATTAAAAAAACCCTGCTTAGATAAAAAAGAACTTAAAAATTACAGACCTATTGCTAGCCTTCCATTCTTGGCCAAAGTGGTCGAAAAGGCCATGAATTCCCAACTATCTGACTTTTTAGAAAAACACCGACTGCTCGACGACTCCCAATTCGGCTTTTGGAGGTACCACGGGTCCGAGACGGCCCTCATTAAAGCTGCTGACGATGTCAGAGCCATCCAGGACCAAGGAGGTACCGCTATTCTAGTTCTATTGGATCTATCTGCAGCCTTCGACACGGTCGACCACAACATCTTGGTCGACCGTGTCGGAGAGTTGGGCATCCGACATCATGCCAGAGACCTACTTGCCGCCTTTCTAGCAGAGAGATCTCAAGCAGTCACCCTCGGACCTTTCCAGTCTGCGCAACTCTCGCTGCCATGCAGGGTCCCCCGAGGCTCATCCCTTAGTCCGACACTATTTAATATATATGTGTCGGACCTCGCCCATGTCATCAGGGCATATGGGATGAGCCTAACGTCTTACGCAGACGACACACAACTGGTCCTGGCCATCAAGGGTGACGGAGGACAAGTGGCACAAAACTTTAAAGATGGACTACTGGAAATAGGAGCGTGGATGACCAAAAATTGCCTCAAGCTGAACTCAGAAAAAACTGAGGTAGTCATCTTTGGACCACTCCTCCCAGCATGGTCACCATGCTGGTGGCCAGCAGCTTTTGGCTCACCCCCCACTCCATCAGTTAAAGTCAGGAATTTGGGAGTCATCTTTGATGACGGGCTCACCTTTCTGGACCATGCAAATAAAGTCGCTACCACCGCCCATTTTAAACTGAAAATGATCAGGAAGATTCGCCCCTTTCTACCTGAGGCAGCAATTAAGACACTTGTCAGTGCTTTAGTCTTGTCATCACTAGAGTATTGTAACGGGCTATTTCTTAATGCCTAGGCCAGGGTCATACAAAAGTTACAGTCCATTCAGAATGCGGCTGCACGACTGATTTCAGGAACTGCTAAGTTCAGTCCCATTTCAGATACGATCAGGCAGTACCACTGGTTACCGATCCACAAAAGAATAAAGTTCAAGTCCTTGTGCATAGTTTATAAATAACTTAACAACCAAGGACCGCATGCCCTCAAAAACCAATTAACTCCCTACATACCCTGCAGACAGTTACGCTCTTCCACTTTACACCAATTAGTGATTCCTCGAACAAGAACAGTGTCCTGGGGTGACCGCCGCTTTTCAGTGGCCGCACCCAAACTCTGGAATGCCCTTCCTCAGTACATCAGGACGAGTCCGTCACTCCAACAATTTCGAAAACTTTTAAAGACATGGCTCTTCAATCAGTGAGGCGGTGACTACACACAGGAGACAGATGATTTTTAGCGCCGAGACGCCTACGGGTATTTGCTGTGCTCTATAAATGTCAAAATAAATAAATAAATAAAAATTTAAGGAAGATTGGATTTTTTCCTAGGTGCACCAACACAAATGTAGGCTGGGTTGATAAGTTAACCCCCTGGTGCTTTGTTTTTGGGACTACCATTTTATTGTGTACTCCACCCCAAATTAAGAGGAGGTACATATGTAAATTGGTGTGTATATATATAATTTTTTGTCTCAAGGGTACAGAGAAGTGTTTTTGGTATTGTATAGTGTTTTGTGTATTTGTATATAATGTACATGTGATGTGTTGTATATAGACTGTGTTATTTGTTTACATTGTGCCTCTCTGGCTGTTCGCTCATATATATGTATATGAATTAATATATACTTACGCTGCGTATAATTCGCAAATCACAAGACAATTAATTGTTTCTTGTTTGATAATTAAAAGTGATTTCTGGTGTGTGACTGACATACTTCTTAATCTACAAATCAATTTCAAAGGTAACTTATTCTTTTGTGAGAGGTTGTATTTGGTATATTTGTTTTTTATTAAGAATAATGTGTTTGTCTTGGTAAACTGCAGGGAGTAGTGTTGCATGTCTAGATTCAGTTTGTGAGACTGTGTATTAAAATAGGTGGAATGTGTGCAGTCATGTTTCCTGTTCCAGACTACTAAATGTTTTCTGGTAAAGTGCAAGCGGTACTGTTATTTGCCTAGAATCACACTGTGAGTCTGTGTGCATTTGGGAAAATTGCGAGAGAAGCATTTGGTTGCTTAATGTGTTTGCAGACACATAAGTGCTTTAAAACTTTTTTTGATGTTAAGTTTTGATAGAATTAGAAATAGACATAGCTTATGTATTTGTAAAATGAGTTAGGCTTTAAAATTGAAATGCAGTAATGAAATATGTGAAATGTGTGTTGACACTTTTGTTTTTGTAGATCAGTAAATGTGTTTTGATAAAGTCTAAGAGATAGTCTTGGTTGTCTTGAATCACACTGTGTCTCTATGTAAGTTTAGGAACTGTTGTGAGAGAACCCTGTGCGTATTTCATGTGCTTGCAGTTCTAGCACTGGTAAAAACTTGTGATGTTGCTAAGTTTTGTTAGAATATCAAAGCAGTCATTGCTTATGTATTTTAAAATGTGTCAGGCTTTTACTCTCAAATGTAGTAATGAAATATATGAAATGTGTGCAGTCATGTTAACTCTTGTAGACTAGTGAATAGTGTTGCTTCTGTAGAATGACACTGTGAGTGTGTGTTCATTTGTAATGCATTGTGAGAGAAGCATTTGGTATGTGTGGTTGTAGTAATCCTTTCAGTAAAGTCCAAGGGACAATTGGTCCAACCTGCTATAAAAATTCCACAGCACACACCTCACCAGGGGAACACAAATAAAATTACACCACAGACTATACAATCAGTCATTGGCAAATTACCAGAAAACGACAACAAATTCCGTTTTGGACAGCTCAAAAAATTACTCAAATAGAGGCATTATTCCCTGATAGTACACCTCTTGAAAAACACAGAATTCTGACAATCTGTTTACCAATGGGGATCGCACCACATGTAGAGGACTGCGACACTTGGGGAACAGTTTTTGCTTCAATCTACACTAAAACACATGGTGTTCCGTCTATGGCCGTTATACCAGACGTACTAAGACAGATTCAAAACGAATACGGTCCAGAGAGCCTGCTTTAAATCTAGGTATGAAATTACTGAAAGATTTTAAACAAGTCTCGGCTATACTACTAGCCAACATAAAAGGAGAAGCAGCATCTGTGGCGATCCGCCAAAAATGAAAAGAAACAGATATAGCAGGACAACCTTTTGAACTTGCCAGAATAATTGAAAAATCCTATGAAGAATTAGGTAGAGATAGTTTGGGTGAGAAACCACTAAAACCACAACTAACTGAAAATCCTGAAAAAATCTTTATTAAGAATAATCTCATTACTCCAAAGAAGAAGTGGGAGGGTAATAAACAAATTACTCCCAGAGAAAAACAGTTCCAATCCAGAGGAAGGTCTCCCCAAACGGAGAGATAGATCTCCAGAACGTGGGGGGAAAGTCTCCACAGCGGGAGCCCTCTGAAAAAAGATACAACCTTAGAAATAGGGACAATTTGAGAAAACCTGACAGAGTTTGAGTTTGAGTTTAAAAGTTCTTATATAGCGATCTTACACCAGCGGTTTCATGGCGCTGTAATTGGCAGATCTCCACAAGTGACAAAGGGAGGAGGACAGGTGACAGGGGACTAAGTAAAGATTTTACTGAAAAAATAAGCTTTAAGTTTCTTTCGAAACTGGGAATATGGAGTTAGGGATCTGAGCTCTAAGGGTAATGAATTCCAGAGAGCTGGGGCAAGGGTCGCAAATTTTGAACCCCCTCACTTTTTCCGGCGAAACCGGGGGACTGTCAGCAGAAATTGAGAAGAGGATCGGAGCTCCCTGGCTTACAAGTAGAGGATAATCTCCGAGGAAATGAAAGCAGGGGCCGTGCCCAGTCAAGCCTGGTAGGTGATAGTCGCAAGCTTGAATTGGACACGTTCCCGAACCGGGAGCCAATGTAAAATTTTCAGGAGGGGAGTGACATGTGAAGATTTGGGAAGGTTAAAGACCAACCGAGCCCCCTGGTTTTGAATCATCTGCAACCGCCTGAGGCTATATGCAGGTATACCTGCATATAGGGCGTTGCCATAATCCAGGCGGGAGATGACCATCGCAAGGACGATCAGTTTCAAGGCCTCAAAGGTGAAATATCGAGAGACCTTGCGGATCGTACGAAGAGAAAGAAAGGAAGAAGAAACCACAGAACTAACCTGGGAGTGAAGGGTAAGATGGGAGTTGAGTTTAATACCTAGGGTTTTGACAGAGGTAGAGGGGACCGGAGGGAGACCAAGGGAAGGGGGCCAAAAAAGTGATGACCAGGGACTGGAGCAACCACCCGTCAACACCAACTCGGTCTTATCGGGGTTGAGTTTCAGGTGGTTGCAATCCATCCAGTCCCTGATAAAAAACATAGTAGACTGGAAATTAGAAATAGAGGCAGGAGAAGAAGACAGGTTGAAAACAAGTTGGAGGTCATCCGCATAGTTATATACGGCGACCTCCATTTGTTCTAAAGAAAAAACTGAGGGGAGAAATGTAAAGGTTGAACAGAAGAGGTGAGAGGGAGGAACCTTGGGGGACCCCGCACTGAACCTTCCGGAAGTCCGTAGAGAAGTCACCCAGGCGAACTGCCTGGGTGCGGTCCCTCAGGAAGGAGGATAACCATACCAGGGCCGTGCCCCCGATCCCCGCCGCCGCGACACGGGAGAGTAAGATGGTATGATCCACCGTGTCAAAGGCGGCAGAGAGATCGAGGAGGACCAATGCCTGGGATTGATTGGTATCCCTCCCCTCCCTGAGGTTGTCAAGGACCGAAAGGACTACGGACTCCGTGGAGTGTGCGGGGCGAAAGCCGGCCTGACGGGAAGCCAATACCCCATTCTCCTCCACAAAGGTGCTCAGAGACCTGGTGACATGGCACTCGAGCACCTTGGCCAAAAAGGGTAGGAGAGAAATGGGGCGATAGTTGGCTGGGATCGAAGGGTCCGCGCCAGGTTTTTTTAAAATAGGTAAAATAATAGCTGATTTCAAAGGGTTGGGGACAACCCCCTGAGAAAGGGAGCTGTTGAGAAAGTGAAGGGGAGGATCAGGGCAAGAGGTGTAAATGTGACGAAGTATGTGAGCGGGACAGGTATCAAGGGGAGAGCCAGATTTTACGAGGGGGATTAATGATGTAAAGGATTCCTTGGTCAGGAGGGGGAGAGTATTTAATTGTCCTTGCGGAGGAGGGCACTGAGGGTCAACAAAAGACGGGGAAGGTGAAGGGATATTGGCTTTGATAGCGGCGATTTTATCAATAAAAAAGTTATTCAAAGAGTGACAGAGGGCATGGGAGGGGGAGGGCTTAAGGGAAGTGCGATCTGAAAAGGCTAGGTTCTGAACAATCGAGAAGATTTCCCTTGATTGGTTCTCAGCTGTGAGGATCTTGGAGGAAAAATAGGCTGTTTTAGCGGCCAGGATAGCATTCTTATATTGAGCTAATAGAGTAGTAAAATCAGCTCTTAGGATGGGACAGTAGTTTCTCCTCCAGGCCCTCTCAGCACGGCGTACCAATAATTTGATGGTTTTAAGGTCATCGGTAAACCACAGATTGGCATCTTTCTCCCGCTTGGAGGTCAATCGCTTCAAGGGGGCAATGGACTCGCTGGCTGAGGAGAGCCATTGTTCAATGATGTTGGCCTGAGCCAGGGTGGAAAGACCGTGTAAGGCAGGGTAGGAAGCACTTAAAAGGGCAGATAAGTTCGCCGGGTCAACTCTGCTCCACGAGCGGACCCAGACATTTTTAGGAAGGGGGACCCTAGCTGTGGAACTAATAGGAAGAACAAAAGAAATCAGGTGGTGGTCGGACCAAGTGCAGGGAGAGATAGAAAGGGAGTCGACAGGGCAGTTCAAGGACCAAATCTGGTCCAAAACATGCCCCTTGACGTGAGTTGGAGAGGATACATGGGAGACAAAATTAAGAGATAAAAGTGTGTCTGAGAACTCTCTCGAGGATAAACACTCTGCTGGGTCAGAGGGCCAGAAATTAAAATCGCCCAGTAATAACACAGAAGAGTTATTGACAGAGAGGGTGGCTAGCACCTCCTGGAAATCAGGGAGAAAGCATAGAGGTGACTGGGGAGGACGATAAATGAGAACACAGGTGAGAGGGGGGGATGTGGACGTGGCAAGATACTCGGTGGTGGCAATATCGGGGAGAGAGAGCAGTTAAAATGGAAGATCAGAACGGGCAATGACTGCTACACCAACCCCGTTCTGCCAGGTGAATGATCCGCTCGAAGGGCGTAGTAAGGGGCGGGCAGAGTGGCTAGCAAAGTAGATAGAGAGTCATCACAGAACCATGTCTCGGTTAAGAGGAGAAGATCCGGTGTGTGGAGATCTAACAGCACTGATAGTTCATGTGAATGAGCCACCGCCGATCTGGTATTCAAATAATAAGCCTTGAGGGTCTTTACTGGAGCTGTGTTGGCAACCTCTATGGGGGGGGAGCCGGAGTGAGAGAGGCAAATGAACAAGAGCAGTGAGAAGCAGAGGATAAATCAAGCTGGGATATCCGTGAGTGTGTAGAGGGAGATAGAGCCCACGGACCTTGTAGACTGTGAAGCTGGGAAGAAGTGTAAGAAATAATTTGGGCAGGGTGATGAGCCCCTAGCCCCGGTCGGCCGCGGACGGGCGCAGACGGGCTTAACTTAGGCGCAACTTCGGCACGTCTTCGTCGCGCCCGCTGCGCCCGCCCGCTGCGCCGTCGGTAGTGGAAGTGATTATATAGGGACACATGTGGGGGGAGTTTTGAGTGGGGCGTAGCAGGGGGTGGAGATATCAAGATATTGATACACCTCCCGCTCAATATTTTCAGACTTCCTCGCAGAAATCGGAAAGAAGAGGACGTCAGAACATAAAGAAGAGTGTGTCAAGTCCAAAGACAAGGAACCCGCTCATCAAAGTAAAAAATTACAATTTCCTAAAAAGAAGGTAGCTAGTATTAAAATAAAACATGCCGAGGATCCTGAAGACAAAACTCAAGAACGGAGAGTGGGCCCAGACTATGCTAGACAGCGCAGCAGAAGTGACCATAGCTCGCAAGATCCTGATGAATCTTCTGGAGACAGTGGACACAAATGAATACATTCAGGTGGAAACTGCAGACACCAGCGTTAGTGTACCCCATACATTATATGAAATAACATTGTGTATAGAGGGGGACAAAACTAGGAAAATAAGAGGTCTCTTTTGGGAGAATCTTTCTAAAGGCTATGATATTCTTCTAGCTGAGAAAGACTGGCCACCAGAATTTGTTAGGGAGTGTCCACATGGCGAATAAATGATTATGCCTGCCTTCTCAAATCATATTCCAATTCACAAACAATACACATATGCTAGAAAATGGGCAGTAGCCCAAGCCCCTGCATTATATAAGAATCATGTAGGATGGGATTAAGCATGGGTGAATTTTGCGAATTGGCAATTCGCAAATTTGCGGATTTGCGAATTGGCAATCTGCAAAATTCGCGAATGTGCGCGAATTTGCGGATTTTTTAATTTTTGCGTGTTCGCGGATGTTCGCGAGGCGCTTTGCTTGTTCACAAGACGCTTTGCAATTTCGCGGTTTTTTTTTTTGCCTGCTTAATCACTGCCACCTTCTCGTTTTTTATGCCCATCTGCCCTCTATACCACTTGTTTCTGTGCCCTTCTGCCCTCTGCCCCACTCATTTTTTGTCCCCTTCTGCCCTCTGTCCCACTTTTGTGCCCTTCTGCCATCAGCCCCACTTAGAATGGCGCCGGCAAGCTGCCAGCGCCATTCTAAAATAGCTAGAAATAGCTTCAACAGGAAGCACTAATAGATAAAGTAAAGCAGGTGCTCCAGTTGAAGGTCAAGTTAAGTTACACAATCATTAATCACCCCAAGTTTGGGGTGATTAATGATTGTGTAACTGAATTTGAGCAGCACCTGCTTTACTTTATCTATTAGAGCTTCCTGTTGAAGCTGACTTTTGTAACTATTTTAGAATGGGTCTGGCAGCTTGCCGGCTCCATTCTCAAAGAGTTACAAAAGTCAGCTTGAACTTTTGACCCAATCCGTTCCGTTTGCGGATTTTGCGGGAAATTCACGAATCTCGCGGATTGCGAATTTACCGAAAATCCACGAAATCCGCGAGCGGAACGGATTTTCCGCCCATGCTTAGATGGGATGAGGATTCTCCTCACCATAAAATTCAGTTAAAAAATCAACCTACTGCACAAAGGCAGTATCCTGTTAAGCAAGAAGCTAAAAAACAAGTCAGGGAGATCTTAGATCAACTTGAATACCAAGGGGTGATTAAAACATGCACCTCGCAGATGAACAATCCTTTGTTTCCTGTCTCCAAACCAGACAATACATATCGTCTAGTTTTGGACTACAGACACTTAAACTCTTGTTGCAAAACATTTGCAGTACAAAATTTACACAGTGCAGCACTAATGAATAACATTGTGCGCAAAAAATATAAAACTACATTAGATATTTCAAATGGTTTCTTCTGTCAAAACATTGCACCAGATAGCAGGTATTTGACCGCTTTCTCCAGCACGGGGGCCCAGGGGCAATTTTGTCGTCTCCCCCAGGGATTCAAGAATAGCCCAGGGTTATTTTCAGCCAGAGTAACAGAGTTAATACAAATGTTTGATGATGAGGCATTATCCTATGTCGATGATATCTATCTAACAAACGATGACCTGGAGACACACTTGAAAAAAGTGAATACCATTATAATTGGGTTCGCATCTGAAGGGTACAAATTCAACTTTAAAAAATCACGATTTGCCCACCTCACTGTCATATTTTTTGGATATGAGTTATCAAGTTAGGGCAAAAGCCTAGCAGACAACCTCTTAGAGAAGTGTGCAGTGCTCCAAGCACCAAAAACGCTAAAAAACTTACAATCAATTCTAGGTTTCCTGAATTTGGGAAGGACTTACATTCTAAACTACGCAGAGAGGGTTAAACCTCTCTACGAATTAATAGAACCTGATTTCAAACCGATTAATTGGACTCAGAAACACACAAACATTTCTACAAACAATACAAACAGACATGTTAACTAAAACAAAACTGCAAACATGCGCAAACGTATGCAACCTTGTAATCTGAGTCATCCCAGGAAAATGCAGATTTACGGACCTGACCTTTAATGAGGGAGAAACAGTACCAATAGCTTACAAATCACACTTGTACACACAAGCTGAAATAAAATTCAGTTCTACTGAAAAAATTCTGACAGCGGTTCAAATTGCTATAGCAAAAGAAAAAGCCCAAGCTCAAGGCAAGAGCATATCTGTATTAACAGCAGTATCAGCCCTTGAGGCAGTAACAAGACCGAGCATTCCAAATGCTATGGCATTAGATCCAGAATGGATCCAATGGGTTAATTCTCTTGCTGCAACAGACGTGATACACGCATTTGATCCCAAAATGAAAAAACTAGAACATCTAGAATACGAATATGAATGTCCTCTGTCAATCGGAATTCTGCCCCTCGAACATTACGCCTGCGTAATCTACACAGACTCATCTGCACAACATTACGTTGTGGATAAACAAGTTTACAATGCAGCATGCGTGATTGTTAAAGGTCGTTCGCGCATAGGTAAATTCAGACCAATAGTCACTAAAACTGAATCACTCAGAAACTGTACAGCTCAGCGAGCCGAACTGCAGGCTTTTAACATGGTGCTTGAAAATGCAGATCGCGAATTCCCCACACTCATAGTGTGCGATTCGTATTACTGCATCCAGTCTTACAATGAATACTTGCAGAAATGCGTTCAAAACGGTTTCAAAGATGCAAAAGGGGGCACAATCAAGCATAAAAAGCTATGGGAACATGTAGTTATTTTACAGAAAGAACTACGAAAGACTCACGTGATACATACGCAGAGTCATCGACGTGATGGCATTCACGTTGAAGGGAATTCATTGGCTAACGAAGCCACAGCGGAAGCTGTTTAACCGGCTTTCGTAGCTACAAAAAAGTGTTCCAAGAACAAATAGATGGAGAAACCATGCTGGCAGTAAAAGCCTCAATGGAAGGCGACCATGCGGCATTACCTCTAAATTATCCACTCAATAATACATACATAATTGATGCGAACTCCGTTACTTTTGCTCGAATCCCTGGAGTGGGGGATAGAGTAATTCCAAACATGAACCGGAGGGCTTACTTGATTCAAGAAGCACACATGGGAATGGGTCTGAGGCACCAAGAGATCCTGAAATCTCTAATAGAATTGCAATCAAAATACTGGTGGCCGGGAATGAGCGTGCAAATTTATAACTTTGCAATTAAATTGTCAAAACTGCAACAGAGATCGCAGTCATGAACCGGACCAGGGGACTGACAAAAGCGCAGTCAGTCCAGCCCAGACACCTCTGTTAGACAGCATTAGACTATCTACACGCAGGCGTCCAACCAGACAAATGCGATCCCATAAACATTAAGACGAGATTCATTTGGATGTGGCCCCAGCACTAGGCTGATGCCAGAACTGTTATAAAAGATTTGTGAGTCTTTATCGGCACATACGCAATTGGCATGCTACATTCTGACCAGGTAGAAAAGGGGGTGGTGATGAACAGAGTGTCTGAGTTAAACAGACCACTCTTACCCAGTCCAAAGATCAGGGCTTGATCCATCACCGTTATTTATCTCACTGCCCCATCCCAGCTCAGAACCTGGCTATATGCAAATCAGTCTGTCCCTGGCCCAGTGCATCATGGGAACAGGGCAGACTAAACTACCAAGCCAATTCTTCACCAGAAAGGAGACAAGCTACCGGGGACCGGTTTCTGGCATTTCAGCCTTCTTCGGCCCGGCTTGCTTGAATCCTGATGGAGCAGTGAGAAAGGGACTCATGTCTGAGTATACCCTGCCACACCTATAGTGGCCAAAAACGATTTAGAAAAGGGGGTGGTGATGAACAGAGTGTCTGAGTTAAACAGACCACTCTTACCCAGTCCAAAGATCAGGGCTTGATCCATCACCGTTATTTATCTCACTGCCCCATCCCAGCTCAGAACCTGGCTATATGCAAATCAGTCTGTCCCTGGCCCAGTGCATCATGGGAACAGGGCAGACTAAACTACCAAGCCAATTCTTCACCAGAAAGGAGACAAGCTACCGGGGACCGGTTTCTGGCATTTCAGCCTTCTTCGGCCCGGCTTGCTTGAATCCTGATGGAGCAGTGAGAAAGGGACTCATGTCTGAGTATACCCTGCCACACCTATAGTGGCCAAAAACGATTTAGAAAAGGGGGTGGTGATGAACAGAGTGTCTGAGTTAAACAGACCACTCTTACCCAGTCCAAAGATCAGGGCTTGATCCATCACCGTTATTTATCTCACTGCCCCATCCCAGCTCAGAACCTGGCTATATGCAAATCAGTCTGTCCCTGGCCCAGTGCATCATGGGAACAGGGCAGACTAAACTACCAAGCCAATTCTTCACCAGAAAGGAGACAAGCTACCGGGGACCGGTTTCTGGCATTTCAGCCTTCTTCGGCCCGGCTTGCTTGAATCCTGATGGAGCAGTGAGAAAGGGACTCATGTCTGAGTATACCCTGCCACACCTATAGTGGCCAAAAACGATTTAGAAAAGGGGGTGGTGATGAACAGAGTGTCTGAGTTAAACAGACCACTCTTACCCAGTCCAAAGATCAGGGCTTGATCCATCACCGTTATTTATCTCACTGCCCCATCCCAGCTCAGAACCTGGCTATATGCAAATCAGTCTGTCCCTGGCCCAGTGCATCATGGGAACAGGGCAGACTAAACTACCAAGCCAATTCTTCACCAGAAAGGAGACAAGCTACCGGGGACCGGTTTCTGGCATTTCAGCCTTCTTCGGCCCGGCTTGCTTGAATCCTGATGGAGCAGTGAGAAAGGGACTCATGTCTGAGTATACCCTGCCACACCTATAGTGGCCAAAAACGATTTAGAAAAGGGGGTGGTGATGAACAGAGTGTCTGAGTTAAACAGACCACTCTTACCCAGTCCAAAGATCAGGGCTTGATCCATCACCGTTATTTATCTCACTGCCCCATCCCAGCTCAGAACCTGGCTATATGCAAATCAGTCTGTCCCTGGCCCAGTGCATCATGGGAACAGGGCAGACTAAACTACCAAGCCAATTCTTCACCAGAAAGGAGACAAGCTACCGGGGACCGGTTTCTGGCATTTCAGCCTTCTTCGGCCCGGCTTGCTTGAATCCTGATGGAGCAGTGAGAAAGGGACTCATGTCTGAGTATACCCTGCCACACCTATAGTGGCCAAAAACGATTTAGAAAAGGGGGTGGTGATGAACAGAGTGTCTGAGTTAAACAGACCACTCTTACCCAGTCCAAAGATCAGGGCTTGATCCATCACCGTTATTTATCTCACTGCCCCATCCCAGCTCAGAACCTGGCTATATGCAAATCAGTCTGTCCCTGGCCCAGTGCATCATGGGAACAGGGCAGACTAAACTACCAAGCCAATTCTTCACCAGAAAGGAGACAAGCTACCGGGGACCGGTTTCTGGCATTTCAGCCTTCTTCGGCCCGGCTTGCTTGAATCCTGATGGAGCAGTGAGAAAGGGACTCATGTCTGAGTATACCCTGCCACACCTATAGTGGCCAAAAACGATTTAGAAAAGGGGGTGGTGATGAACAGAGTGTCTGAGTTAAACAGACCACTCTTACCCAGTCCAAAGATCAGGGCTTGATCCATCACCGTTATTTATCTCACTGCCCCATCCCAGCTCAGAACCTGGCTATATGCAAATCAGTCTGTCCCTGGCCCAGTGCATCATGGGAACAGGGCAGACTAAACTACCAAGCCAATTCTTCACCAGAAAGGAGACAAGCTACCGGGGACCGGTTTCTGGCATTTCAGCCTTCTTCGGCCCGGCTTGCTTGAATCCTGATGGAGCAGTGAGAAAGGGACTCATGTCTGAGTATACCCTGCCACACCTATAGTGGCCAAAAACGATTTAGAAAAGGGGGTGGTGATGAACAGAGTGTCTGAGTTAAACAGACCACTCTTACCCAGTCCAAAGATCAGGGCTTGATCCATCACCGTTATTTATCTCACTGCCCCATCCCAGCTCAGAACCTGGCTATATGCAAATCAGTCTGTCCCTGGCCCAGTGCATCATGGGAACAGGGCAGACTAAACTACCAAGCCAATTCTTCACCAGAAAGGAGACAAGCTACCGGGGACCGGTTTCTGGCATTTCAGCCTTCTTCGGCCCGGCTTGCTTGAATCCTGATGGAGCAGTGAGAAAGGGACTCATGTCTGAGTATACCCTGCCACACCTATAGTGGCCAAAAACGATTTAGAAAAGGGGGTGGTGATGAACAGAGTGTCTGAGTTAAACAGACCACTCTTACCCAGTCCAAAGATCAGGGCTTGATCCATCACCGTTATTTATCTCACTGCCCCATCCCAGCTCAGAACCTGGCTATATGCAAATCAGTCTGTCCCTGGCCCAGTGCATCATGGGAACAGGGCAGACTAAACTACCAAGCCAATTCTTCACCAGAAAGGAGACAAGCTACCGGGGACCGGTTTCTGGCATTTCAGCCTTCTTCGGCCCGGCTTGCTTGAATCCTGATGGAGCAGTGAGAAAGGGACTCATGTCTGAGTATACCCTGCCACACCTATAGTGGCCAAAAACGATTTAGAAAAGGGGGTGGTGATGAACAGAGTGTCTGAGTTAAACAGACCACTCTTACCCAGTCCAAAGATCAGGGCTTGATCCATCACCGTTATTTATCTCACTGCCCCATCCCAGCTCAGAACCTGGCTATATGCAAATCAGTCTGTCCCTGGCCCAGTGCATCATGGGAACAGGGCAGACTAAACTACCAAGCCAATTCTTCACCAGAAAGGAGACAAGCTACCGGGGACCGGTTTCTGGCATTTCAGCCTTCTTCGGCCCGGCTTGCTTGAATCCTGATGGAGCAGTGAGAAAGGGACTCATGTCTGAGTATACCCTGCCACACCTATAGTGGCCAAAAACAATTTAGAAAAGGGGGTGGTGATGAACAGAGTGTCTGAGTTAAACAGACCACTCTTACCCAGTCCAAAGATCAGGGCTTGATCCATCACCGTTATTTATCTCACTGCCCCATCCCAGCTCAGAACCTGGCTATTTGCAAATCAGTCTGTCCCTGGCCCAGTGCATCATGGGAACAGGGCAGACTAAACTACCAAGCCAATTCTTCACCAGAAAGGAGACAAGCTACCGGGGACCGGTTTCTGGCATTTCAGCCTTCTTCGGCCCGGCTTGCTTGAATCCTGATGGAGCAGTGAGAAAGGGACTCATGTCTGAGTATACCCTGCCACACCTATAGTGGCCAAAAACGATTTAGAAAAGGGGGTGGTGATGAACAGAGTGTCTGAGTTAAACAGACCACTCTTACCCAGTCCAAAGATCAGGGCTTGATCCATCACCGTTATTTATCTCACTGCCCCATCCCAGCTCAGAACCTGGCTATATGCAAATCAGTCTGTCCCTGGCCCAGTGCATCATGGGAACAGGGCAGACTAAACTACCAAGCCAATTCTTCACCAGAAAGGAGACAAGCTACCGGGGACCGGTTTCTGGCATTTCAGCCTTCTTCGGCCCGGCTTGCTTGAATCCTGATGGAGCAGTGAGAAAGGGACTCATGTCTGAGTATACCCTGCCACACCTATAGTGGCCAAAAACGATTTAGAAAAGGGGGTGGTGATGAACAGAGTGTCTGAGTTAAACAGACCACTCTTACCCAGTCCAAAGATCAGGGCTTGATCCATCACCGTTATTTATCTCACTGCCCCATCCCAGCTCAGAACCTGGCTATATGCAAATCAGTCTGTCCCTGGCCCAGTGCATCATGGGAACAGGGCAGACTAAACTACCAAGCCAATTCTTCACCAGAAAGGAGACAAGCTACCGGGGACCGGTTTCTGGCATTTCAGCCTTCTTCGGCCCGGCTTGCTTGAATCCTGATGGAGCAGTGAGAAAGGGACTCATGTCTGAGTATACCCTGCCACACCTATAGTGGCCAAAAACGATTTAGAAAAGGGGGTGGTGATGAACAGAGTGTCTGAGTTAAACAGACCACGCTTACCCAGTCCAAAGATCAGGGCTTGATCCATCACCGTTATTTATCTCACTGCCCCATCCCAGCTCAGAACCTGGCTACAGACTAATTTGCATACAGCCAGGTTCTGAAACTGGGATGGTGCAGTGAGCTAAAAAACGGTGTTGGATCTAGCCCTGATCTCTTGACTGGGTGAGAGTATTCTGTTTAATTCAGAGACTCTGTCCCTCACCACCCTCTATTGTAAATATTTTTGTCCACCCTAAGCGTGGAAGGGTATACTCAGATGTGAGTCCCTTGCTCATTGCACCATCAGGATTCAAGCAAGCCGGGCCGAAGAGGCTGAAATGCCAGAAACCGGTCCCCGGTAGCTTGTTTCCTTCCCAGTGTAAGAATTGGCTTTTGTAGTTTGGTTTGCCCTGTTCCCATCATGCACTGGGACAGGAACAGACTAATTTGCATACAGCCAGGTTCTGAAACTGGGATGGTGCAGTGAGCTAAAAAACGGTGTTGGATCTAGCCCTGATCTCTTGACTGGGTGAGAGTATTCTGTTTAATTCAGAGACTCTGTCCCTCACCACCCCTTATTGTAAATATTTTTGTCCACCCTAAGCGTGGAAGGGTATACTCAGATGTGAGTCCCTTGCTCATTGCACCATCAGGATTCAAGCAAGCCGGGCCGAAGAGGCTGAAATGCCAGAAACCGGTCCCCGGTAGCTTGTTTCCTTCCCAGTGTAAGAATTGGCTTTTGTAGTTTGGTTTGCCCTGTTCCCATCATGCACTGGGACAGGAACAGACTAATTTGCATACAGCCAGGTTCTGAAACTGGGATGGTGCAGTGAGCTAAAAAACGGTGTTGGATCTAGCCCTGATCTCTTGACTGGGTGAGAGTATTCTGTTTAATTCAGAGACTCTGTCCCTCACCACCCCTTATTGTAAATATTTTTGTCCACCCTAAGCGTGGAAGGGTATACTCAGATGTGAGTCCCTTGCTCATTGCACCATCAGGATTCAAGCAAGCCGGGCCGAAGAGGCTGAAATGCCAGAAACCGGTCCCCGGTAGCTTGTTTCCTTCCCAGTGTAAGAATTGGCTTTTGTAGTTTGGTTTGCCCTGTTCCCATCATGCACTGGGACAGGAACATACTAATTTGCATACAGCCAGGTTCTGAAACTGGGATGGTGCAGTGAGCTAAAAAACGGTGTTGGATCTAGCCCTGATCTCTTGACTGGGTGAGAGTATTCTGTTTAATTCAGAGACTCTGTCCCTCACCACCCCTTATTGTAAATATTTTTGTCCACCCTAAGCGTGGAAGGGTATACTCAGATGTGAGTCCCTTGCTCATTGCACCATCAGGATTCAAGCAAGCCGGGCCGAAGAGGCTGAAATGCCAGAAACCGGTCCCCGGTAGCTTGTTTCCTTCCCAGTGTAAGAATTGGCTTTTGTAGTTTGGTTTGCCCTGTTCCCATCATGCACTGGGACAGGAACAGACTAATTTGCATACAGCCAGGTTCTGAAACTGGGATGGTGCAGTGAGCTAAAAAACGGTGTTGGATCTAGCCCTGATCTCTTGACTGGGTGAGAGTATTCTGTTTAATTCAGAGACTCTGTTTCTCACCACCCCTTATTGTAAATATTTTTGTCCACCCTAAGCGTGGAAGGGTATACTCAGATGTGAGTCCCTTGCTCATTGCACCATCAGGATTCAAGCAAGCCGGGCCGAAGAGGCTGAAATGCCAGAAACCGGTCCCCGGTAGCTTGTTTCCTTCCCAGTGTAAGAATTGGCTTTTGTAGTTTGGTTTGCCCTGTTCCCATCATGCACTGGGACAGGAACAGACTAATTTGCATACAGCCAGGTTCTGAAACTGGGATGGTGCAGTGAGCTAAAAAACGGTGTTGGATCTAGCCCTGATCTCTTGACTGGGTGAGAGTATTCTGTTTAATTCAGAGACTCTGTCCCTCACCACCCCTTATTGTAAATATTTTTGTCCACCCTAAGCGTGGAAGGGTATACTCAGATGTGAGTCCCTTGCTCATTGCACCATCAGGATTCAAGCAAGCCGGGCCGAAGAGGCTGAAATGCCAGAAACCGGTCCCCGGTAGCTTGTTTCCTTCCCAGTGTAAGAATTGGCTTTTGTAGTTTGGTTTGCCCTGTTCCCATCATGCACTGGGACAGGAACAGACTAATTTGCATACAGCCAGGTTCTGAAACTGGGATGGTGCAGTGAGCTAAAAAACGGTGTTGGATCTAGCCCTGATCTCTTGACTGGGTGAGAGTATTCTGTTTAATTCAGAGACTCTGTCCCTCACCACCCCTTATTGTAAATATTTTTGTCCACCCTAAGCGTGGAAGGGTATACTCAGATGTGAGTCCCTTGCTCATTGCACCATCAGGATTCAAGCAAGCCGGGCCGAAGAGGCTGAAATGCCAGAAACCGGTCCCCGGTAGCTTGTTTCCTTCCCAGTGTAAGAATTGGCTTTTGTAGTTTGGTTTGCCCTGTTCCCATCATGCACTGGGACAGGAACAGACTAATTTGCATACAGCCAGGTTCTGAAACTGGGATGGTGCAGTGAGCTAAAAAACGGTGTTGGATCTAGCCCTGATCTCTTGACTGGGTGAGAGTATTCTGTTTAATTCAGAGACTCTGTCCCTCACCACCCCTTATTGTAAATATTTTTGTCCACCCTAAGCGTGGAAGGGTATACTCAGATGTGAGTCCCTTGCTCATTGCACCATCAGGATTCAAGCAAGCCGGGCCGAAGAGGCTGAAATGCCAGAAACCGGTCCCCGGTAGCTTGTTTCCTTCCCAGTGTAAGAATTGGCTTTTGTAGTTTGGTTTGCCCTGTTCCCATTATGCACTGGGACAGGAACAGACTAATTTGCATACAGCCAGGTTCTGAAACTGGGATGGTGCAGTGAGCTAAAAAACGGTGTTGGATCTAGCCCTGATCTCTTGACTGGGTGAGAGTATTCTGTTTAATTCAGAGACTCTGTCCCTCACCACCCCTTATTGTAAATATTTTTGTCCACCCTAAGCGTGGAAGGGTATACTCAGATGTGAGTCCCTTGCTCATTGCACCATCAGGATTCAAGCAAGCCGGGCCGAAGAGGCTGAAATGCCAGAAACCGGTCCCCGGTAGCTTGTTTCCTTCCCAGTGTAAGAATTGGCTTTTGTAGTTTGGTTTGCCCTGTTCCCATCATGCACTGGGACAGGAACAGACTAATTTGCATACAGCCAGGTTCTGAAACTGGGATGGTGCAGTGAGCTAAAAAACGGTGTTGGATCTAGCCCTGATCTCTTGACTGGGTGAGAGTATTCTGTTTAATTCAGAGACTCTGTCCCTCACCACCCCTTATTGTAAATATTTTTGTCCACCCTAAGCGTGGAAGGGTATACTCAGATGTGAGTCCCTTGCTCATTGCACCATCAGGATTCAAGCAAGCCGGGCCGAAGAGGCTGAAATGCCAGAAACCGGTCCCCGGTAGCTTGTTTCCTTCCCAGTGTAAGAATTGGCTTTTGTAGTTTGGTTTGCCCTGTTCCCATCATGCACTGGGACAGGAACAGACTAATTTGCATACAGCCAGGTTCTGAAACTGGGATGGTGCAGTGAGCTAAAAAACGGTGTTGGATCTAGCCCTGATCTCTTGACTGGGTGAGAGTATTCTGTTTAATTCAGAGACTCTGTCCCTCACCACCCCTTATTGTAAATATTTTTGTCCACCCTAAGCGTGGAAGGGTATACTCAGATGTGAGTCCCTTGCTCATTGCACCATCAGGATTCAAGCAAGCCGGGCCGAAGAGGCTGAAATGCCAGAAACCGGTCCCCGGTAGCTTGTTTCCTTCCCAGTGTAAGAATTGGCTTTTGTAGTTTGGTTTGCCCTGTTCCCATCATGCACTGGGACAGGAACAGACTAATTTGCATACAGCCAGGTTCTGAAACTGGGATGGTGCAGTGAGCTAAAAAACGGTGTTGGATCTAGCCCTGATCTCTTGACTGGGTGAGAGTATTCTGTTTAATTCAGAGACTCTGTCCCTCACCACCCCTTATTGTAAATATTTTTGTCCACCCTAAGCGTGGAAGGGTATACTCAGATGTGAGTCCCTTGCTCATTGCACCATCAGGATTCAAGCAAGCCGGGCCGAAGAGGCTGAAATGCCAGAAACCGGTCCCCGGTAGCTTGTTTCCTTCCCAGTGTAAGAATTGGCTTTTGTAGTTTGGTTTGCCCTGTTCCCATCATGCACTGGGACAGGAACAGACTAATTTGCATACAGCCAGGTTCTGAAACTGGGATGGTGCAGTGAGCTAAAAAACGGTGTTGGATCTAGCCCTGATCTCTTGACTGGGTGAGAGTATTCTGTTTAATTCAGAGACTCTGTCCCTCACCACCCCTTATTGTAAATATTTTTGTCCACCCTAAGCGTGGAAGGGTATACTCAGATGTGAGTCCCTTGCTCATTGCACCATCAGGATTCAAGCAAGCCGGGCCGAAGAGGCTGAAATGCCAGAAACCGGTCCCCGGTAGCTTGTTTCCTTCCCAGTGTAAGAATTGGCTTTTGTAGTTTGGTTTGCCCTGTTCCCATCATGCACTGGGACAGGAACAGACTAATTTGCATACAGCCAGGTTCTGAAACTGGGATGGTGCAGTGAGCTAAAAAACGGTGTTGGATCTAGCCCTGATCTCTTGACTGGGTGAGAGTATTCTGTTTAATTCAGAGACTCTGTCCCTCACCACCCCTTATTGTAAATATTTTTGTCCACCCTAAGCGTGGAAGGGTATACTCAGATGTGAGTCCCTTGCTCATTGCACCATCAGGATTCAAGCAAGCCGGGCCGAAGAGGCTGAAATGCCAGAAACCGGTCCCCGGTAGCTTGTTTCCTTCCCAGTGTAAGAATTGGCTTTTGTAGTTTGGTTTGCCCTGTTCCCATCATGCACTGGGACAGGAACAGACTAATTTGCATACAGCCAGGTTCTGAAACTGGGATGGTGCAGTGAGCTAAAAAACGGTGTTGGATCTAGCCCTGATCTCTTGACTGGGTGAGAGTATTCTGTTTAATTCAGAGACTCTGTCCCTCACCACCCCTTATTGTAAATATTTTTGTCCACCCTAAGCGTGGAAGGGTATACTCAGATGTGAGTCCCTTGCTCATTGCACCATCAGGATTCAAGCAAGCCGGGCCGAAGAGGCTGAAATGCCAGAAACCGGTCCCCGGTAGCTTGTTTCCTTCCCAGTGTAAGAATTGGCTTTTGTAGTTTGGTTTGCCCTGTTCCCATCATGCACTGGGACAGGAACAGACTAATTTGCATACAGCCAGGTTCTGAAACTGGGATGGTGCAGTGAGCTAAAAAACGGTGTTGGATCTAGCCCTGATCTCTTGACTGGGTGAGAGTATTCTGTTTAATTCAGAGACTCTGTCCCTCACCACCCCTTATTGTAAATATTTTTGTCCACCCTAAGCGTGGAAGGGTATACTCAGATGTGAGTCCCTTGCTCATTGCACCATCAGGATTCAAGCAAGCCGGGCCGAAGAGGCTGAAATGCCAGAAACCGGTCCCCGGTAGCTTGTTTCCTTCCCAGTGTAAGAATTGGCTTTTGTAGTTTGGTTTGCCCTGTTCCCATCATGCACTGGGACAGGAACAGACTAATTTGCATACAGCCAGGTTCTGAAACTGGGATGGTGCAGTGAGCTAAAAAACGGTGTTGGATCTAGCCCTGATCTCTTGACTGGGTGAGAGTATTCTGTTTAATTCAGAGACTCTGTCCCTCACCACCCCTTATTGTAAATATTTTTGTCCACCCTAAGCGTGGAAGGGTATACTCAGATGTGAGTCCCTTGCTCATTGCACCATCAGGATTCAAGCAAGCCGGGCCGAAGAGGCTGAAATGGCAGAAACCGGTCCCCGGTAGCTTGTTTCCTTCCCAGTGTAAGAATTGGCTTTTGTAGTTTGGTTTGCCCTGTTCCCATCATGCACTGGGACAGGAACAGACTAATTTGCATACAGCCAGGTTCTGAAACTGGGATGGTGCAGTGAGCTAAAAAACGGTGTTGGATCTAGCCCTGATCTCTTGACTGGGTGAGAGTATTCTGTTTAATTCAGAGACTCTGTCCCTCACCACCCCTTATTGTAAATATTTTTGTCCACCCTAAGCGTGGAAGGGTATACTCAGATGTGAGTCCCTTGCTCATTGCACCATCAGGATTCAAGCAAGCCGGGCCGAAGAGGCTGAAATGCCAGAAACCGGTCCCCGGTAGCTTGTTTCCTTCCCAGTGTAAGAATTGGCTTTTGTAGTTTGGTTTGCCCTGTTCCCATCATGCACTGGGACAGGAACATACTAATTTGCATACAGCCAGGTTCTGAAACTGGGATGGTGCAGTGAGCTAAAAAACGGTGTTGGATCTAGCCCTGATCTCTTGACTGGGTGAGAGTATTCTGTTTAATTCAGAGACTCTGTCCCTCACCACCCCTTATTGTAAATATTTTTGTCCACCCTAAGCGTGGAAGGGTATACTCAGATGTGAGTCCCTTGCTCATTGCACCATCAGGATTCAAGCAAGCCGGGCCGAAGAGGCTGAAATGCCAGAAACCGGTCCCCGGTAGCTTGTTTCCTTCCCAGTGTAAGATTGGCTTTTGTAGTTTGGTTTGCCCTGTTCCCATCATGCACTGGGACAGGAACAGACTAATTTGCATACAGCCAGGTTCTGAAACTGGGATGGTGCAGTGAGCTAAAAAACGGTGTTGGATCTAGCCCTGATCTCTTGACTGGGTGAGAGTATTCTGTTTAATTCAGAGACTCTGTCCCTCACCACCCCTTATTGTAAATATTTTTGTCCACCCTAAGCGTGGAAGGGTATACTCAGATGTGAGTCCCTTGCTCATTGCACCATCAGGATTCAAGCAAGCCGGGCCGAAGAGGCTGAAATGCCAGAAACCGGTCCCCGGTAGCTTGTTTCCTTCCCAGTGTAAGAATTGGCTTTTGTAGTTTGGTTTGCCCTGTTCCCATCATGCACTGGGACAGGAACAGACTAATTTGCATACAGCCAGGTTCTGAAACTGGGATGGTGCAGTGAGCTAAAAAACGGTGTTGGATCTAGCCCTGATCTCTTGACTGGGTGAGAGTATTCTGTTTAATTCAGAGACTCTGTCCCTCACCACCCCTTATTGTAAATACATTCTGACCAGGGTCCTGCGTTTATCTCTCGAGCTAACAAGGAGGCCTTGGCCAACTTGGGCATTGCATTGCGGTACTCTAGTCCATTCCATCCTGAGGGAATTGCGGTAACGGAGAGAAAAAACCATGACATAAAGCAATCTATAACAGCTAGGGTATTAGGTTCGTGTAATGGGTGGGTCACACATCTAACAAGTGTCCGACGTAGTCTTAATAATCTGCCAAGAAATTCTTTGGATGGAATCACTCCATATGAACTTTTTTTGGTACAAGAATGTTAATCGAATACCTCAATAGTCAGACATCATTGGTGAAACAAAAAACCTTTGATATCAAAGATCGTTTCGCTGTTTTACAGGACTTAAATGAAACAAGAAGAAGTCTAAGTAACACAAAGCTAAAGCCAACGACCCAACGAAAAAAAAACACCTGTCCCAGCAAGACCTGTCTGGTTTCCAAAGATTGGGGATCTGGTCAGAGAAAAGATCGCGGTGAAGAAGGAATTTGGGCCTTCTTACAGAAAAGCAGTACCTGTCTTAGCAATCAGCGGAACAAGATCAGTAGTACTACCGCCCCTTGCTGGTAAAAAGGAGAACAGAGTTGTTTCAATCGACCTGGTAAAAGCACAATGATGTAGCCAATAATAAGTAGTAGGCCCAGTGGACTCCCAAGAAGTAGCAGAAGACCAAAGCTAGCTACAATTCAAGAGGTTCAAACTGAGAGACTAATCAATTTTGATAAACCTGCAGTAAGAAAAGAAGGACTATGCAACAAAGCCATGGAACTTATGCCTCTTGAAACCCAAATTGCAACAGTTCGTCAAGAAACACCAGTCTACAATGATGTAGCCTCTGACTATACTAATATGACAATGGAAAAAGCAACTGCAAAGATTCATAAAAATCCTGAAGCAATTCCAACAATTGACAGAACTGCATCTGGTTAATTTATCAATTTCGATGACTTTTCTGATAATCCAAGTGAACATGAAGACAAGCCAGTAAACACAACTTTCAAAGAAACAGTAACAGAACTCTTTCATCAACTTGGGGAAACATATCTGATCTCACTATGGATTGATTTATGGATTGTGTTAGGTGTTATTTTCCTCCTGCTCTGGCTCATTTTGGTTTAAGCTTGGGAAAAATGATTGATGGAAAATACAGTACAATGGACACAGCAAGTCAGAACATCAACTTGGTGCTAAAGCCTCACAGATCTTCTCACGTCGAAAAAAGAGAACTTTCATCAGTAAACATCACAGCCATTCCTATACCTGGTGTGTAGCATGGGACACTACTGATTACGACATCTATGGCCCGGTTGAACTCTTGAAATATCCAAATCAATTCAAGGTTTCTTTAAGTGACTTTGTATCACCGAGCACTTTTTCCGATGATTGGGACTTTGAAACTATTAATAATATGATGTCAGATTTAGAAATGTCAGCAAAATTTACAGAACAATGAGAACATGATTATTTAGAAGGTTCATCAGATTATGAAGAAATGTATTGCTTTAATCATTATGGCCATCACTATTTGCATAAATCTGCTAATCCTAGAAATGTTTTTACTTATAAATAATGGGACTTTGAAACTATTAATAATATGATGTCAGATTTAGAAATGTAAGCAAAATTTACAGAATATGATTATTTAGAAGGTTCATCAGATTATGAAGAAACGTACTGCTTTAATCCTTATGGCCATCACTATTTGCATAAATCTGCTAATCCTAGAAATGTTTTTACTTATAAATAATGGGAACATTGTCCAAATCCGCCAAAAGGCAGCTCAAAAACATTTTATGAGAAATTTCCATTCTTCTCAGGGTTTAATGTCACAGATCCAGAAACGTTTTATTTAAAAAATGTGAATAAGACAGGAATGAAAAACATGTTGACAAATACTAAACTGATTTATTCTACAAAATGTTATGAACAATTGTCTACATTTGGTTTTGAATTTTGGAAAAACAACATTGAGACAAAAACTGTCTGGGATTCAAAAGATTGGCAAGTACAGGGATTAGAATCATTATTCAGAGCCTGCATGATCCCAGAACAAATAATGTTCCTGAATGACAACATTCAACCAACAACCTGTCTTGGCCTAGCCAGGATAAAGGACTTAAACAAGCCGTCTATACCAAAACCCATATCTGATAGTAACAGCACTTCAAATATGGAGATAGACGTATCCCATATTTTACACCAAAACAACTAATCCTGATTTGAAAAAAGGGTTGATCTGGCCCACAGACACTAATAACTGTCAAGATAGATTCCTGGACAAAACACAGGGGTTCAAACAGAACAGGCCAGACCCAAGATATTCCCAGAGACAACATCCAGGGATAATAACAATATACAGTGTAGGAAAACTATGCCTCGAATGGCTACAGAAATCCACACTACATGAAATTAAGCAACACTTGACTTTACTTAAAGAAGGTGCTGACTTGCGAGATTTCTTATTGGGACCTCGCAAACAGCGTCAAAAACGTTTCATATACGCAGGAATATATGCTGCTTACAACGAAGCTTGGAAAGTAACGCAAATTGAAACTGCTGAAAAAAATACGAGAAATTGATCGTATTACTTTGGAAAAAACACTGTCTGTAGTGGACAATGGGTTAACGACTCTGTCCTCCAGAATTTATTCACTGGACAGCATTGTATCATCTGCTATTGATATATTAGGACTCGTTATGCTAATGTTACAACATGGCCAGTCCCAATTACGTTCTATTGTACAAGCAGGCTGGACGTTACAAAATCTGCTTTCAGGCTCGGTGCCATGGCGTCTAATCAACACAACATCATTATTTTCTATCTTTAACATTACTGATAAACAAATCTCTTTGGCACAAAGAGGGGCAGACTATACGGTGCTGAGCATTGAAAAACTAGAAAGATTACCATTGACAGTCTCCGAAAAACCTGTCATTGAATGGATAATACATGGCACTATTAAAATTCCGATAACGACTTTTCAGTTTCAATATTGCCAAAAGCATATACCAGCAGGCCTGTATGAAAGGTTCGGTAAAGGGTACATCAAGTCAACCTGGAATTTACCTTACACACATAGATGTTGGAGTGGGGGCAAGAAAGAGGTATTTTTTAGTGGTAACAACTGAAGGTTCATCAAATAACCTTTCATGCCACATGCACGGCACCCCTGCTACACAAATAGAACCTTTTTTCAGACAACTTTCCAACTGCAGTTACGTTATATTAAGTGACCGCAGCTGTTGTGGCATGGTGCCAGGAACGGCCTATCTCGTGAGTGTTTCATCCAGGGTTACTTGCTGTATGCAAGTATTGTATCCAAACAGCAAACCATACAAGGATGCAGCAATATGGCCTTTATTGAATATCTCTTCTATTCAAATTGATACTTTAAGCAGAATGAAGTCCATTCTTTTACAAACAACTGTGCCTTTAACCTTGTCTAGAGAAATGTATGATCTGCAAGTTTCAAGGACAGTAGCAGAGATACATGCATTATTATCAACAAATTGTCCCGTACATTTCGTAGAAATGTTGAGCCAAATCTTGAACATGTCTGATACCAGTGGCATCACACATGTATTTCAGACAATTTTTTCAGGACTGTTAGCACCCTTTGAAGCAGTCCTGAGCATCTTCCCGAATTTCGTGCACTCTGTGTTCGGCGGCCTGCCTCTCATCTTCGGACTCGTATCAGGAATCTTATTTTTGTTCCTTCTGCTGCGATATGGCAAGTCAAGTCGCAGACAAAACTCATTCTACAATGGAAGAAACGATCCTCGCAATGCAATACGGAGAACGGATCACTAAAGTCCTCAACTTGGCTCGGCTAAAAGATCTGAATACTACCTGGTTTCTTTCATTCAGACCAATCTGGCAAGATTGCATCCTACCTGTTCTACGATGCCTGCTCTGTGGAGAAGAATACGTTTTAGACGTCTGTCTCACACTCCCATCAGCAGTACCTATGGATATCGATACTTTGCTTGGTTCGGTAACAGCTCATGCAACGTGTTGTCCCCAGCGGCTACCTATTCTGATGACGGCATTCATTGAGACCTCACCATTACGACTAGGTGGTGATGGGGTACGAGATGAAAGCGGCACACAGGTACAACCTTCTGTGACCATTGCTGATCTAGACACCGATGACGGCAATGCTTCTCACATATGCACTATTTCTACTTCTTCTGATCTGGTCCAACTTTCACCTACTGTTGTAGATGAATTCTTTGCAAGCTTATCTGAGTTAATGTTCTCTCCCAACACCGAGAATAACTTTTGAAAACACGAGCACAAAGCGTTCCCTGAACTCGGAATTCGGCCTTCAGTTTTGATAAACAGAACTTCTTAAAAACTTTGGAACAATTTTTTTTCCGCAAAACAAAGTTATTTTTCCCCAGTTCCCTAAATATTTACTTTTTTGGCACATGATACTCTGCTCAAAGTAGAACTATTCTTAGAGAACAAGATTTCTATTTTTGGAACTCTAGAGACAATATTTTTACTTAGCCTTGAGCACATGTACAGTCTTGTATAAATATGTGATGAAATGGTCTCGACCTTCTCTTCTGTATTAAGAGCAATGTCATAAATGTAAATTTCGTGATTCATTCAGTCAACATTCTAAATGTGCAAAATATGCATTATCTGAATGACACCACTGCTTACAAAAAGCGTACAGTATAATACTCATTTTTTGTGTGTATACCATTTCAAATGCATTTTATGTATTTTGTGGTGGGATGGAAAAAACATGCATACATAAATAATTTTTTAATATGCAAAATAGCTTGGCTATTTTATAGTATTTTTTTACTGTTTTTATCATCATGTTTTTATTGTGTACTTTTATGATTTTAATTAATCGAATAAAGTGATTTTGACTGACTGACTGACATGCATAGATATGCTTAACATTGCTTAGTGTTTAGTAATGGTGGACATTATACGTGGAGTGGGTGTTGTAGCTGATTCTAGGACTCTAGTAAATGTTCCTGATTTTATGCCCTTATGTGGTTATATAAAATCATATCCATATATAGGCATAAGAATTATACCCATATTAAGACATAGCCAATGCAGTCCAAATACGGCAAGGCTACTCCCATAGACTCCTAGAAAGCTCAATGCGTTCTTAAACAAACCAAGCCTTCAGCAGCCCGGGAATTCCCCCTGCTTCTGTATTGATTTGTCTTAGAACCCCTGGGGCCTTATTTATGAAGGCCTTGCGTCAGTTTTGCACCGCCGGTGCATCACTTTTTGTGACGCACCAGCGGTGTAAAAAATGCGCCTCGCTGCGCCATATTTAAAAAGTGACGCATCTAGGTACATGCATCACTTTTTAAACCCCTGCGCCACATTATACCTGCGTCAGGTATAATGTATGCAGAGGGGGCGTTCCCCCGCAAAAAGCCTCGTAATAGTGACGCAGTGAAATCTATGAGATTTCACTGCGTCACTTTTAGGACGCTGTTGCGTCGAAATCTTGCGCCTGCCTCACAGCAGGCGTAAGACTGACGCAAGCCCTTTTACATGGGGCTTTCCCCATGTGAAAGGACGCATTGCTGGAGTTGCGTCACTTTTGTGACACACTCCAGCAATGCGTCACTTTTGCGCTTACAGATACGTCAGAAATACTGACGTATCTGTAACTCCTTGCGACATGATGCGTCATACATTAAATATGACGCATCAGGAATGTCGTAAGGAGTGCGCAGTGAAAAGTGACGCATCGCTGTTTTCACGTAGCGATGCGTCACTTTTCATAAATGAGGCCCCTGGAGTCCTGAAAGAACTGCGAGTTCTTAGTGAAGTCTTATGTCCAACCTTACATCAAACTCAGCATCTTCCAGGTATAAATATACCAGCATCTACCCTAGCAAAACACACGGTGGTTTGGAGCAGATCGACTATCTACTTGCCTGACGCCCTGCTGTAAGTGAGTGCCGAAGGAAGCTGACCCTCCCATTGACGCACTGAGAGAGACAATGTCTTTTCTCCTGCCGAGAAATCCAGCTCCAGTGTTTCCCTGTCACCCTTGCGGGTTGCTGGGAGATCGAGTCCAGAGAACGATATGCAAGACCTCCTTCATTCAATAACCGAGGTATGGAACTGATTAGACCCTTAGAGAATTCTTGATTCAGATTCTTGGCAGAAACTATCTCAACTCAAACTACATCTTATTTATTCCGTCCCATGTACTAGGCTTAGTTTAAGTACACCGGGGTAGGCGTATCTTAGAAGCACCAGTTGAGTACGTTTAGTCATTATTTTATCATTGTAAGTATCTTATGGCTTAGAAACCATATAAATGCTTTTACAGAATTATTTCGTAATACTCCTAATAGTGTACGCACTTTACTTTATGACAAGTATTGCAATTGTAGCAATTCACTTCTCTTGCATGAGAAAGACTGCTCAATAAATAACCACTTTTATTGAAAATGCTCTGCACTTCTGGTGAAACTAAGCATGCACGATTGACTGAGTAAAATAGCTATCTATTGTTTCCGCGACTCTGGAGATATACTCCTTGTTCTAGGGGAGGAAAGTTGTCATGTTTATGCGGTTGTCAGAAACTAATCCCTTCTTGTGAATTCGAGAAAGTTTCTAGTGACCTCTGAGCTAGCTGGTATTCATAATTAAGTCTAACATATTCAATAGAGACCTAGTAGACTTCAGTCCTACGTCTACACTGTTGTTTATGTTATTACAATGCTCAGAGCCTATTGGGAATAAAGGAACTACACTACATAGTGACCTAAGCACCTTCACACTTGTATTGTATTTCAGGCCTACAATTCCCCAGTTAGTATCCACACACTCCAGGATACACCCTGTGACTTCTCTTGCAAACCTATACTGACTCTTTCAGTAGCATGTAGTAATCATTTCAGTAAAGTGCAAGGGATACTGTTATTTGTCTAGAATCACACTGTGAGTCAGTGTACATTTGGGACAGTTGAGAGAGAATCATTTGGTTGCTTGATGTGTTTTCAGATACAAAAGTACATGTACTCATGCAGTTAGCCAGGTTTTAGGGCATGCAGTGCTTCAAACTCCTAAGGTATATGCATTAAGGGAATCTAAGCACGTTCACACTTGTATTTCCGGCCTACAATTCCCCAGTTAGTGTCCATACACTCCAAGGAAACAGCCTGTGACTGCTCTTGCAAAC
Organism: Lissotriton vulgaris; assembly: GCF_964263255.1. NCBI lineage: Eukaryota > Metazoa > Chordata > Amphibia > Caudata > Salamandridae > Lissotriton > Lissotriton vulgaris. The sequence continues at coordinate 1,158,769,895 of NC_141689.1, forward strand.
CCACAGTGACTTTTTCAGTAGCATGTAGTAATCCTTTCAGTAAAGTGCAAGGGAAACTGTTATTTGTCTAGAATCACACTGTGAGTCAGTGTGCATTTGGGAAAATTGAGAGAAAATCATTTGCTGGAATGGTGTGTTTGTAGACACATACGTACATGTACTCATGCAGTGAGCCAGGCTTTTGGGCACACAGTGCTTCAAACTCCTATAGACTATGCATGTAGTGATCAAACCACCTTCACCCTTGTCTTATATTTCAGGCCTACAATTCCCCAGTTAGTATCCATACACTCCAGAACACACCCTGTGACTGCTCTTGCAAACCAACAGTGACTTTTTCAGTAGCATGTAGTAATCCTTTCAGTAAAGTGCAAGGGATACTGTTATTTGTCTAGAATCACACTGTCAGTCAGTGTGCATTTGGGAAAATTGAGAGAAAATCATTTGCTGGAATGGTGTGTTTGTAGACACATACGTACATGTACTCATGCAGTGAGCCAGGCTTTTGGGCACACAGTGCTTCAAACTCCTATGGACTATGCATGTAGTGATCAAATCACCTTCACCCTTGTCTTGTATTTCAGGCCTACAATTCCCCAGTTAGTATCCATACACTCCAGAACACACCCTGTGACTGCTCTTGCAACCCCATAGTTACTCTTTCATTAGCATGTAGTAATCCTTTCAGTAAAGTGCAAGGGCTACTGTATTTGTCAAGAATCACACTTTGAGTCAGTGTGCATTTGGGAAAATTTAGAGAGAACCATTTGCTTGCTTGATGTGTTTGTAGGCACATAAGTACATGTAGTCATGCAGTGAGCCAGGTTTTAGGGCATGCAGTACTTCAGACTCCTAAGGACTATGCATGTAGTGATCTAACCACCTTCACACTTGTATTTCACGCCTACAATTCCCCGGTTAGTATCCAAACACTCCAAGAAACACTCTCTGATTGCTCTTGCAAACCCATAGTGAGTCTTTCAGTAGCATGTAGTAATCCTTTCAGTTAAGTGCAAGGGATACTGTTATTTGTCTAGAATCACACTGTGAGTCAGTGTGCATTTGGGAAAATTGAGAGAGAACCATTTGTTTGCTTGATGTGTTTGTAGACACATAAGTACATGTAGTCATGCAGTGAGCCAGGCTTTAGGGCATGCAGTGCTTCAGACTCCTAAGGATCATGCATGTAGTGATTTAACCACCTTCACACTTGTATTTCACGCCTACAATTCCCCGGTTAGTATCCATACACTCCAGGAAAACACCCTGTGACTGCTCTTGCAAACCCACAGTGACACTTTTAGTAGCATCTAGTAATCCTTTCAGTAAAGTGCAAGGGATACGGTTATTTGTCTAGAATCACACTGTGGGTCAGTGTACATTTGGGAAAATTGAGAGAGAATCATATGCTTGCTTAATGTGTTTGTAGACACATAAGTAAATGTAGTCATTCAGTGAGCCAGGCTTTAGGGCATGCAGCGCTTCAAACTCCTTTAGACTATGCATGTAGTGATCTAACCTCTTTCACACTTGTGTTTCAGGCCTAAAATTCCCCAGTTAGTATACATATACTCCAGGAAACACCCTGTGATTGCACTTGCAAACCCATAGTGACTCTTTCAGTAAAGTGCAAGGGATACTGTTATTTGTCTAGAATCACACTGTGAGTCAGTGTGCATTTGGGAAAATTGAGAGAGAATCATTTGGTTGGTTGATGTGTTTGTAGACACATAAGTACATGTACTCATGCAGTGAGCAAGGCTTAAAGGCATGCAGTGCTTCAAATTGCTAAATAGTATGCATGTACTGGTCTAAATGCCTTAACACTTTTGTTTCAGGCCTACAATTCCCCAGTTAGTGTCCACACACTCCAGAAAACACCCTGTGACTCCTCTTGCAAACCCATAGTCACTCTTTCAGTACCATGTGCTAATCCTTTCACTAAAGTAAAACTCAATGAATTATGAATTCACCCACTGACTCTCCTTATAGTAGTGTAAACATTCAGTCGGTATGCATGTACTGATGCAGTGAGCCAGGATTTAGCACAAAGTAGTTTAAACTCCTAGGCACTATGTATGTAGTAGTCTAACCACCTTCCCACTTGTGTTTCAGGCCTACAATTCCCCAGTTGGTATTCATACACACCAGCAAACACCCTGACACGTAAGTACAGGGACTCATGCAGTGAGCCAGGCTTTAGGGCATACAGTGCTTCAAACTCCTATGTACTATACATGTATTGATCTAATCAGCTTCACACTTGTGTTTCAGGCCTACAATTTCCCAGTCAGTATCCATACACTCCAACAAACATCCTACGAGTGCTCTTGCAATGTTATAGTGACTCTTTCAGTACCATGTAGTGATAATTTTAGTAAAGTAAAACTGAAACAGGCGAGGTTTTAGGGTATGGAATGCTTAAAACTCTTATGTAATATACATGTAGTGCTCTAACCACCTTTACACTTGTATTTAAGATCTACAATTCCTTAGTCAGTATTTATATAAAATGTGTTTGTATGGTAATAGAAAAGTATAATTTATAAAGGTATTAATATACATTTATTTTTGATGATTTTTTACAGATACTGTTTCTCATCATTACAATAAAGTTATCATGCCGGACAAAGTAAAAAAAAGAAAAGGACAGAAAAAGGATAATAACTTGAAGAAACCTCAACCACAAGTATTGCATGACCAACATAATATGGCTAAAAAGAGAAAAGTTTCTGGTAAGACCACAAAGGACTTCATTAAAAATATTACTAGACTCAGAAAGAATACTGAAAATGTTGAAAGCACTGAAAATGTTCCAAGCACAAAAAAAGTGCAAAAAATAGGAAAGGAAAAAAAGGCAATATACATACAAAGGATACAACTTATAGCAAAAGAAGAGAAAATCTATATAAAGAAATCCATAAAAAAATAATTTAGAATAGAGTAGTACATAATTTGCTGAAAGATATGAAGAAATATAAAAAGAGAGCACTGTTTTATAAAAAGAAGAAGCATATTGAATCTATTGTTGAAAAGGCTTTTGAAGTAAAGAGGAAATTATTTATTTTAGTTTTAAACAGAAATCGATCACTAGATAAACCAATCCATTTAATGAAGGCCAAAAAGAGGAAAAGAGTAATTAACAGAACTAATTTTTGTGATTTTTTTTAGGGGAATGGAAACACAGTTCAGGTTCTGAGCCTTTCTTTAATGAAGAGAGTTATTTTCAGACCAATGATTTGTTGCACGCAGTTGACACCAGTGGTCGCGCTTAAGAGGTTAGAAATGGTTGTCCAATTGAGAAAGAGGAAATGGTTCCCAGAAATGCTGAAGAAGTGATAGCTGATGAAGTTCTAGGCAGACGTCCTAAAGCTCCAGTGTTTACTTGGGATTGCAGTAGTATTTGTAGTGTACGACAAGAATATATTGATCTTTTACGCAATTTCTTACGAGAATATGCTAAAAAAATGTTATACAAAAGATTAAGATGTTGCTAGACCTAGTAGAGTAAGAAAAAATACTTGTTTTTCAAGGTCATTCTCTGGCTTGTCTTTCTAGGAAAGTTTGTCAAAGTGTTTTTCACCATTTCAGGATGTTGACAGTACATCATACTCAAATGCGGAATTTAGTCAGAAGATTGTATTATGCAAAAAATCCAGCACTAAAGTTAAATGAGTTGAAAAGTGCTCTTTTGCGTTGGTCAGTTTCGGATGTGAAGAAGATTTGTGATGACAGTGAGTATTCTTACTTTGGTCCTGAACAAGAGAGTGAAGAAACTCAGACATTAATAGAAGAAAATGTTGGAGAGAATGTTGAACATAGTTGTACCAAAATTTTGAAGGTAAAATTACAAAGTTTAAGATGATCTCAGGTGAAAGGCCACATTTTTCTAGTATTTGTTGTTGGGGAACTCACTATAAACCCCAGCGCCGGAAACAACGACATCACCCCCTCGCAAGACCTCTGCGACTCACTCGCCTCGGTCTTCCACCGCAAGATCACCGATATACAGAACAGCTTCGGCGCATCTACCGCACACCCAACCACCGAACCAACGCCCCCACCACCACCCTCCGCGCCTGGACCCCGATCAGCACCGAAGACACCACCTTCATGATGAACACCATTCACTCCGGATCACCAACCGGCCCCTGCCCCCACCACGTCTTCAACAAGGCCAGCTCCATCATCGCACCCCAACTCCGGGACGTCATCAACACATCCTTCAACACCGCCACCTTCCCGGAGACCTGGAAGCATGCCGAGCTCAGCGCCCTCCTGAAGAAACCAACTGCAGACCCCACCGACCTCAAGAACTACCGATCCATCTCACTCCTCCCTTTTCCTGCCAAAGTCATCGAGAAAAACGTCAACAGACAGCTTGCCGCCTTCCTCGAGACGAACGGATCCCTCAACCCCTCGCAGTCCGGTTTTTGAGCCAACCACAGCCCCAGGACCGCCCTCATCGCAGCCACTGAAGACATCAGATCCCTGCTTGACAACAGGGAAACAGCGGCCCTCATCCTCCTTGACCTCTCTGCAGCATTCAACACTGTCTGCCACCACACCCTAGTGCAGCGCCTCAGCAACATCGGAGTCCAAGAGAAAGTACTAGAGTGGATCATCTCGTTCCTCGCCGGAAGAACCCAGAGAGTCCGCTGCCCCCGTTCAGATCCAAGGCCACCGAAGTCATCTGCGGCATACCACAAGGATCATCACTCAGCCCAACCCTCTTCAATGTCTACATGAGCCCTCTCGCAGCCATCGCATGCAAACACAACCTCAACATAATCTCCTACGCTGATGACACCCAGCTGATCCTATCCCTCACCAATGACCCCGCCACCGCCAGAACCAGCCTACACGAAGGGATGAAAGACGTCGCCGAGTGGATGAAGAACAGCCGCCTGAAACTGAACTCAGACAAGATGGCAGTCCTCATCCTGGGATCATCGCCCTCCGCCTGGGACGACTCCTGGTGGTCCCCTGCCCTGGGCACCACTCCCAAGCCTACGGACCACGCACGTAATCTTGGCTTCATCTTGGACTCCTCCCTCTCGATGACCAGACAAGTCAACGCCGTTTCATCATCATGCGCATGCTCCGTAATATTTTCAGATGGATCCCAACTGAAACCAGGAAGACGGTTACCCAGGCACTCTTCACCAGCCGACTGGACTACGGAAACACCCTCTATGCCGGAACCACACCCAAACATAAGAAAAGACTCCAATGCATCCCGAACGCCTCCGCACGACTCGTCCTGGACGTCCCCTGACACAGCCACCTCTCCGGCCACCTGAGAGACCTGCACTGGCTCCCCGTCAGCAAGAGGATCACGTTCAGGCTCCTCACTCACGCACACAAGGCCCTCCATGACCTGGGCCCCAAGTACCTCAACAACCGCCTGACCTTCTACGCACCCACCCGCCAGATACATTCGACCAGCCTCGCCCTCACCGCCGTGCCACGCTTCCACAAAGCCACCGCCGGGGGAAGATCCTTCTCCTACCTGGCGGCCAAGGCATGGAACTCCCTCCCCATCCACCTTCGACTGACCCAGGATCACCTTTCATTCAGGAACCTCCTCAAGACCTGGCTCTTCGAGCAGTAGCGGTCCCCCCTCAGCGCCTTGAGACCCTTCCGGGTGAGTAGCGCACTATACAAATGTCCATGATTGATTGATTGATATAAAAATCAGACTAGGAGTGTTGATCTGTATTTAAAAAGTGAAACAGAAAATAATGATAAGTGGAAGGAATTTGCAACTACTTTGTTGGTAGAGAATTATTTTGATTTGGGTTCTGATCAGCGTAATTGTAAATATTGTTATAATAAATTAGATGAGGATAAAATGCCCGCTAGAGCTGTGCATAATAATTTAGAGTTAGTTGCTATTCCTCCAGAATTGATAGATTTAAACACCTATGAGTCTATTCTCATTCAATGTGTGCACCCGTTTCAGGCTATTGTTCGTATGGAGCCTTACCAGGTAAATTTCCTCCTTCAGATTTAAAAAGAGGATTAAAAGGAGAGTTATGTATTTACCATTTGATTTAAAGAAAAATATTGAAACTATTGGTGTAGAGAGTCTAGAAAGTGAATCACTAGTTATTCTTGTTAATTTTTTCATTTATAATCTTTATTTCGGCACAATAGAGCCATAAACGATACATAAAAGCAAGAATCACAGCCAGTTCTAAAGTGGTAAATTAGTACTCTTACAGGTAGCACGGATGACGTTAGGAAATCGTAACATTAAAAATGTAGTTTAAATAAGCTAAAAAGGCATCTAATTAAAAAACACATAAGAATTATGCATAAAAACAGTTTACAATTCATTTACCATTACAAAAAGTACTTTTAAAATCTAAGAATATATGGACATGATAGCAGCAACATTTTGTGATCAGTTACAATACACTTTCATCACTGGTTTCATTATAGATTCAGGCCCACTTTGTTAAGTTAAAAAGTTACATCACTGGTTTCATTATTGTTTCAGGCCCACTTTATTACGTAAAAACGCATTGCTAAAAAGAATCTACTGACAGCAAAAACTATCACCTGCCTGGTGTCGGTTTTAAGGATCCTTTCCGCTTCCTTGTATGAACGCACACCTAGATTTCGACAGACAGGTATAATCCATCTTTTCCTAGCTACCTCATAAAATGGGCAAAAAAAGAGGATATGAACTTCATCTTCTTTTGAATTATTCGTGCATAGGGTCCATAAATCATTAGTCTTCTCTTTACAGAGACTTGTCCACCTGGCAACAGTCTTATTTGTTTTCGGAATTCCATACCTTAGCTTCAAAAACAATGTTTTAACCAAAGGTGGTTGAACCTCATCTAGGAACTGTTCGAAGTAGGGACTATCTTTAAATGCAAGGAAGCTATTTATCAAGGTTACACCTATTTGATCATTAAACATACTGTTGTCAATGTATGCCCAAAATAGAGTTTTTAGTAGTTTTTTTGAGACTTCGGTCAATATTAAAGGTTCTTCCCAAAACTGTGTCAAGCCAATTCTTTTTAAATATGTACACATGTGTTTTAGCCAAAAGTTTGTAGCATTGCAATCTATTCTCATTATTTCCTGGAGATCATTTTTATAATCATCTAGCTCTGGTGTACACCAGCGTCTCACCCACAGAGATAATGGTCGCAAGATGGCATAATGATCCATGCGCTTCATGTTTAGGTCTAACATTACGGGTATTAGTGGTGTACTTATTGGCTGTCTCAGGAGCACCCTATAAATCTTGTTTTCACTGGTTGCGAAAGCATTCCTACACATGGGCCCCCATATAATGCCGCAGACTGGCCCTTAAACTTAAAAACCTCTAGTGCCAGAGATACTGCCTTGCTAAGACTCTCTCCATGTTTTTTTCACAATAGGCAATGTATTCTATTGTAGTAGCATTTTACATTTTTCTACTTGGGTTTTCCACGTTAGTTTGGAATCCAGTGAGACTCCCAGGTATGTAAAGTTCTGTACAGGTTCTATTTTTTCATTATTTAACAAAAGATTACTCCTAAAAGATTTATGAGGATTTATGGCCATGTATTTAGTCTTGTTGGTATTAATTTCAAGGCCATTCCCATTGCAATATGCTTGAAATAGATTTAAGAGAGATTGCAGTCCCCTGGACGTTTGAGATATCAATATAGTGTTTGCAAATAAAAGGGCAGGAACCCTTTGCCCATTCAGTTTCGGTGCATCATTATTACAACCCTCCAGGTATGATGGGATGTCATTTACAAACAGTGAAAATAGTTTGGGGGCCAGCACACATCCTTGGCGTACTCCCCTCATGATTGGAATGGCTTTTGTTAATTCACAGTTTGGACCCCATCTCACTTTGGCAATGTTATTTTCATACAACCTTATAATCTGTTGCAGAAGACAGCCAGGAAGCCCTTGGGAATTCAATGACTCCCATTGCAATTTGCGTGGTATGAGATCAAAGGCAGCCCTGAGATCTACAAATGCAACATACAAATGTCCCTTCCTTATGTTAACATATTTCCAGCATAAGCAACAGAATCTAAAAACCTGGTCTACAGTGCTTATTCTCGGTCTAAAGCCTGCTTGAAACATCGTGAGGATAGAATTTTCCTCAGTCCATATATTCATACGAGCTAAAATATGCCTTGCATAAATTTTTTGTAAAATGTCCATTAATGAATAGGCGATTACTCCTATTGCCCTTCTTAAAAATTAGTACGAATTCCGCCCCTCTCCAACTATCCGGCAAATCTGCACCAGCTGAAGTATTGCATAAATAATTGATGTAAGGTGCCCACACATTGATTTCGTGCTTGTATAGATCGTCCAAGACTTTATCAAGTCCAGGTGCCTTTCCATTTTTGACTGCATTAATGGCTGCAACTGTTTCTTCCAATTCCAACACCAGTTTTGTAACATTGGGGATTAACTATGGTATGTCCTTATCCGAAGCCCCAATATTATCAGGTGCCCTATATAAGTGAGTAAAGTGTTCAACCTAGGTCATTTCATCTAAAAAAAACATCCCTAATCACTCCTCCTGTACGGTTCCCCTTTACCACCAATCTTCAAAACCCACCTTGGTCCTTATTCTTAGCTGCCATAAGCAAATCTGAGCAGCTTTCCTCATCCTAGTTTGACTTTGCCTTCTCTTGTATTTTCTTATATTGTCTTCTAGCCTCCTTCATCTCAGTAGAATCCTTCTTTTTAATTGCTTTTAATAGTCTAGCTTTGCCATTACGGCAATCCTTGTCATACCAAGGTCTCTTGTTTGTCATATTTTTAATATTTTTGGTGACTTTTCTTGGCATTTTAGTTACAAATGATACTAATGAGTCAAACAAACCATGTATACGAAGGCATTCCCTTCAAGTGGTGTACTCAAATGCCGAGCAATTGTGTCTGCCAGTAGGCTATAAATTTCTGCTAGCACTTCACCATATTCCAAAATATGGTCCCATTTTAATGAGTGACGGTTGTTGGTGGCTAATATGACATCATTGCTTACATTGGTTAGTTTGACTACTTCATTATTGTTTTTGGATGTTATTCGTTCCGCGAATTCGCGTGAAAGTAAATTCGCAATTCGCAAAATCCGGTAATTTGTGTGAATTTGCGAATTTGTTTTTTTTGCGTTTTCGCAAGGGTTTTTGCCAGTTCGCGAGGGTTTTTTGCAAGTTCGGGAACGCAAACTTATTTCTGTGGTCGCAACAGTCGCGACCATGTTGTTTCTACGTGTCCAGCCTGTTTGCGACCCTGTGGTTCATCGCGGCCACCCTCCAGGTCGTCACTGCAACTCTCTGGTTCACCGCTGCCACACTCTGGTTCATCACTATCACCCTCTGGTTCACCACTGCCACGCTCTGGTTCATCACAGCACCCTCTGGTTCACCACTGACACTCTCTGGTTCACCACTGTCACTCTCTGGTTCACCACTGTCACCCTCTGGTTCACCACTACCACCCTCTGGTTTACCACTGCCACCCTCTGGTTCATCACAGCACCCTCTGGTTCACCACTGACACCCTCTGGTTTATCACTGCTATCCTCTGGTTTATCACCCTCTGGTTCACCAGTGCCACCCTCTGGTTCATCACTGCTACCCTCTGGTTCATTACTGCTACCCTCTGGTTCGCCACTGCCACCCTCTGGATCATCACTGCCACCCTCTGGTTCATCACTGCCACCCTCTGGTTCGTCACTGCCACCCTCTGGTTTGCCACTGCCACCCTCTGGATCATCACTGCCCCCCTCTGGTTCATCAGAGCACCCTCTGGTTCACCAGTACCACCCTCCGGTTCATCACTGCCACCCTCTGGTTCACAACTGCCACCCTCTGGTTCATCACTGCCACCCTCTGGTTCATCACTGCCACCCTCTGGTTCACCACTGCCACCCTCTGGTTCATCACAGCACCCTCTGGTTCACCACTGCCGCCCTCTGGTTCAAGACTGCCACCCTCTGGTTCATCACTGCTTTCCTCTGGTTCATCACCCTCAGGTTCACCACTGCCACCCTCTGGTTTATTACTGCCACCCTCTGGTTCGCCACTGCCTCCCTCTGGTTCGCAACTGCCACCCTCTGGATCATCACTTCCACCCTCTGGTTCATCACTGCCACCCTCTGGTTTGCCACTACCACCCTCTGGATCATCACTTCCCCCTCTGGTTCATCACAGCACCCTCTGGTTCACCAGTGCCACCATCTGGTTCAAGACTGCCACCCTCTGGTTCATCACTGCTATCCTCTGGTTCATCACCCTCTGGTTCACCACTGCCACCCTCTGGTTCATCACTGCCACCCTCTGGTTCATTACTGCCACCCTCTGGTTCGCCACTGCCACTGTCTGGATCATCACTGCCACCCTCTGGTTCATCACTGCCACCCACTGTCACTGCCACTGTCACTGTCACTGCCACCCACTGGATTGCCTCTGACACCTTCTGGATCATCACTGCCCCCCTCTGGTTCATCGGAGCACCCTCTGGTTCACCAGAACCACCCTCCGGTTCATCACTGCCACCCTCTGGTTCACCACTGCCACCCTCTGGTTCATCACTGCCACCCTCTGGTTCATCACTGCCACCCTCTGGTTCACCACTGCCACCCTCTGGTTCATCACAGCACCCTCTGGTTCACCACTGCCACCCTCTGGTTCAAGATTGCCACCATCTGGTTCATCACTGCTATCCTCTGGTTCATCACCCTCTGGTTCACCACTGCCACCCTCTGGTTCATTACTGCCACCCTCTGGTTCATTACTGCCACCCTCTGGTTCATTACTGCCACCCTCTGGTTTGCCACTGCCAACCTCTGGGTAGCCACTGCCACCCTCTGGATCATCACTGCCACCCTCTGGTTCATCACTGCCAGCCTCTGGTTTGCCACTGCCACCCTCTGGATCATCACTTTCTCCATCTGGTTCATCACAGCACCCTCTGGTTCACCAGTGCCACCCTCTGGTTCATCACTGCCACCCTCTGGCTCACCACTGCCACCCTCTGGTTCATCACTGCCACCCTTTGGTTCATCACTGCCACCCTTTGGTTCATCACTGCCACCCTCTGGTTCGCCACTACCACCCTCTGGATCATCACTGCCCCCTCTGGTTCATCACTGCCCCCCTCTGGTTCATCACAGCACCCTCTGGTTCACCAGTGCCACCCTCTGGATCATCACTGCCACCCTCTGGTTCACAAATGCCATCCTCTGGTTCACCACTGCCACCCTCTGGTTCATCACTGCCACCCTCTGGTTCATTACCGCAACCCTCTGGTTCGTCACTGCCACCCTCTGGTTTGCCACTGCCACCCTCTGGATCATCACTGCCCCCCTTTGATTCATCACAGCACCCTCTGGTTCACCAGTACCACCCTCCGGTTCATCACTGCCACCCTCTGGTTCACCACTGCCACCCTCTGGTTCATCACTGCCACCATCTGGTTCATCACTGCCACCATCTGGTTCACCACTGCCACCCTCTGGTTCATCACAGCAACCTCTGGTTCACCACTGCCACCCTCTGGTTCAAGACTGCCACCCTCTGGTTCATCACTGCTATCCTCTGGTTCATCACCCTCTGGTTCACCACTGCCACCCTCTGGTTCATTACTGCCACCCTCTGGTTCATTACTGCCATCCTCTGGTTCGCCACTGCCACCCTCTGGTTCGCCACTGCCACCCTCTGGATCATCACTGCCACCCTCTGGTTCATCACTGCCACCCTCTGGTTTGCCACTGCCACCCTCTGGATCATCACTGCCCCCCTCTGGTTCATCACTGCCACCCTCCGGGTCATCACAGCACCCTCTGGTTCACCAGTGCCACCCTCTGGATCATCACTGCCACCCTCTGGTTCACAACTGCCACCCTCTGGTTCACCACTGCCACCCTCTGGTTCATCACTGCCACCCTCTGGTTCATTACCACAACCCTCTGGTTTGCTACTGCCACCCTCAGGATCATCACTGCCACCCTCTGGTTCATCACTGCCACCCTCTGGTTCGTCACTGCCACCCTCTGGTTTGCCACTGCCACCCTCTGGATCATCACTGCCCCCCTCTGGTTCATCAGAGCACCCTCTGGTTCACCAGTACCACCCTCCTGTTCATCACTGCCACCATCTGGTTCACCACTGCCACCCTCTGGTTCATCACTGCCACCATCTGGTTCATCACTGCCACCATCTGGTTCACCACTGCCACCCTCTGGTTCATCACAGCAACCTCTGGTTCACCACTGCCACCCTCTGGTTCAAGACTGCCACCCTCTGGTTCATCACTGCTATCCTCTGGTTCATCACCCTTTGGTTCACCACTGCCACCCTCTGGTTCATTACTGCCACCCTCTGGCTCATTACTGCCACCCTCTGGTTCGCCACTGCCACCCTCTGGTTCGCCACTGCCACCCTCTGGATCATTACTGCCACCCTCTGGTTCATCACTGCCACCCTCTGGTTTGCCACTGCCACCCTCTGGATCATCACTTTCCCCCTCTGGTTTATCACAGCACCCTCTGGTTCACCAGTGCCACCCTCTGGTTCAAGACTGCCACCCTCTGGTTTGCCACTGCCACCTTCTGGATCATCACTGCCCCCCTCTGGTTCATCAGAGCACCCTCTGGTTCACCAGTACCACCCTCCGGTTCATCACTGCAACCCTCTGGATCACCACTGCCACCCTCTGGTTCATCACTGCCACCCTCTGGTTCACCACTGCCACCCTCTGGTTCATCTCTGCACCCTCTGGTTCACCACTGCCACCCTCTGGTTCAAGACTGCCACCCTCTGGTTCATCACTGCTATCCTCTGGTTCATCACCCTCTAATTCACCACTACCACCCTCTGGTTCATTACTGCCACCCTCTGGTTCGCCACTGCCACCCTCTGGATCACCACTGCCACCCTCTGAATCATCACTGCCACCCTCTGGTTCATCACTGCCACCCTCTGGTTTGAAACTGCCACCCTCTGGATCATCACTTCCCCCCTCTGGTTCATCACAGCACCCTCTGGTTCACCAGTGCCGACCTCTGGTTCATCACTGCCACCCTTTGGCTAACCACTGCCACCCTCTGGTTCATCACTGCCACCCTTTGGTTCATCACTGCCACCCTCTGGTTCGCCACTACCACCCTCAGGATCATCACTGCCACCCTCTGGTTCATCACTGCCACCCTCTGGTTTGCCACTGCCACCCTCTGGATCATCAGTGCCCCCCTCTGGTTCATCAGTGCCACCCTCTGGTTCATCACAGCACCCTCTGGTTCACCAGTGCCACCCTCTGGATCATCACTGCCACCCTCTGGTTCACAACTGCCACCCTCTGGTTCATCACTGCCACCCTCTGGTTCATCACTGCCACCCTCTGGTTCATTACCGCAATCCTCTGGTTTGCCACTGCCACCCTCAGGATCATCACTGCCACCCTCCGGTTCATCACTGCCACCCTCCGGTTCATCACAGCACCCTCTGGTTCACCAGTGCCACCCTCTGGTTCATCACTGCCACCCTCTGGTTCACCAGTGCCACCCTCTGGTTCATCAATGCCATCCTCTGGTTCCTCACTGCTACCCTCTGGTCCATTACTGCCCCCCTCTGGTTCGCCACTGTCACCCTCAGGATCATCACTGCCACCCTCTGGTTCATCACTGCCACCCCCAGGTTTGCCACTGCCACCCTCTGGATCATCACTGTCCCCATCTGGTTCATCACTGCCACCCCCTGGTTCATCACATCACCCTCTGGTTCACCAGTGCAACCCTCTGGTTCATCACTGCCACCCTCTGTTTGATCACTGCCACCCTCTGGCTCAAGACTGCCACCCTGTGGTTCACCACTGCCACTCTCTGGTTCACCACTGTCACTCTCTGGTTCACCACTGTCACCCTCTGGTTCACCCCTGTCACAATCTTGTTCATCACAGCACTCTCTGGTTCACCACTTTCACCCTCTGGTTCACCCCTGTCACCCTCTGGTTCATCACAGCACCCTCTGGTTTACCACTGACACCCTCTGGTTCACCCCTGCCACCCTCTGGTTCAGCACTCACCACTGCCACCCTCGGATTCATCACAGCACCCTCTGGTTCACCCCTGCCACCCTCTGGTTCAGCACTCACCACTGCCACCCTCTGGTTCATCACAGCACCCTCTGGTTCACCACTGTCACCCTCTGGTTCACCACAACCACCCTCTTGTTCACCACTGCCAACCTCTGGTTCATCACAACACCCTCTGGTTCACCCCTGCCACCCTCTGGTTCAGCCCTCACCACTTCCACCCTCTGGTTCATCACAGCACCCTCTGGTTCACCACTGTCACCCTCTGGTTCACCACTTCCACCCTCTTGTTCACTACTGTAGATTATGGGGGGGAAAGCACACCTTCCCAGCCTCAACTGAGATGAATGAATTTGGGGGTGGTTAATGTGTCACTGAATTTGAGCTTCACGTCTGGCACCTGCTTCCTTAGCTGAAAGTGCTTCCTGTTGCAGTTTATTTTTTTTTTACAGGAGCATTGTGCCATACTTGTAACTATTCTCTGACCCTGCTTTGAGGGTCAGAGAATAGTTACAAGTAGGCAACTGAACTCTGCAGGGGCCCCTCAGGAAGCACTACAGGGAATGGTTACAAATTAGCTTGAAATTTTGCACCTGCTAAGTGCTTTCAGTTTTGCAAAATTCGTTTTTCTGCAATTTCGTGAGATTCACGGGGCGCGAATTCGCTCGAAATCAAACTTGCAATCCGCGAATTCGTGCGAATTTGCGGATTTACTTTTTTTTGCGCGTTCGCGTGTTTTTTGCTTATTCGCGGACCGCTTGCAGCGCACCGACCACGAGGTTGCCCATTCGGTCATACTTGGGCGCAGCCATCTTGTGCGCGTTGCATATTTCCATTTCTGGGCGCTATCGGCAATGTCGCGTTGTGTGCGGTGCGCTATAACGAGTTTGAGCGTGTTTTTGAGTACTCGCAGGGAAAAATCACACAAACTTACCCATGCGGTCCTCAATGGGCAGGGCCATTTTGTTTTTCATTCATTGCTATGGTTCTGTGCATGCTTTCTAATCCTCCTTTCATTTGTGCAATCCTTTGTTTCTTTGGACTTTTTTTTATCATTTCTGCTCTAAATCTATCCCTCTTTTTTTCTAGATCTATATTTTGTGTTTTTTTCAACTTTTCGTTACTTTTAAAGCTACTTTGAATTTTTTTTAAAACTTTTACATTTTCCCTATTCTTTCCTTTTTTTCTTTCTGCTGTACAGGACCATGGCAAAGGGGGCCGGGAAGGAGAAGGGAAAGGGTTCCCCACCCCGTAACCAGCTCCCATGCGGGCAATTGCGGGGGGAGCAATTCACAGCCCGGGAGATCTTCAGCACGGAGGAGGTGGCCGCACTGGTTTACTATGTGCAGCGCCGCCTCCCCAAGACCATCACGGCAGGTGGCAGGATTGCTAGTGAGTACGGGATCCAGGAGCGTCGGAAGCTGTAGGAGAAGGTGTGCCGGGCCATGTACAAACACTCTCGGGTCCAGCGCACCTACAACCAGGCCACACACCGGTGGTTCGACCTCCTGGACCGTGAACACGACCTGCTCGACCAGCTAGGCGTTGAGATCCCCAGGCTTGGTGAGTAGTAGTAGCTATTTAATCACTACTCTGTTTTCTCCTGCTCTATGGGTTATCATTTTTCCGAAAAGCAATAATGCTGCCGATTACATTGTAGGTAAAATATGTTTCAAAATGTTCATCACTGCCACCCTCTGGTTCATCACTGCCACCCTCTGGTTCACCACTGCCACCCTCTGGTTCATCACAGCACCCTCTGGTTCACCACTGCCGCCCTCTGGTTCAAGACTGCCACCCTCTGGTTCATCACTGCTTTCCTCTGGTTCATCACCCTCAGGTTCACCACTGCCACCCTCTGGTTCATTACTGCCACCCTCTGGTTCATTACTGCCACCCTCTGGTTCGCCACTGCCACCCTCTGGTTTGCCACTACCACCCTCTGGATCATCACTTCCCCCTCTGGTTCATCACAGCACCCTCTGGTTCACCAGTGCCACCATCTGGTTCAAGACTGCCACCCTCTGGTTCATCACTGCTATCCTCTGGTTCATCACCCTCTGGTTCACCACTGCCACCCTCTGGTTCATCACTGCCACCCTCTGGTTCATTACTGCCACCCTCTGGTTCGCCACTGCCACTGTCTGGATCATCACTGCCACCCTCTGGTTCATCACTGCCACCCACGGTCACTGCCACTGTCACTGTCACTGCCACCCACTGGATTGCCTCTGACACCTTCTGGATCATCACTGCCCCCCTCTGGTTCATCGGAGCACCCTCTGGTTCACCAGTACCACCCTCCGGTTCATCACTGCCACCCTCTGGTTCACCACTGCCACCCTCTGGTTCATCACTGCCACCCTCTGGTTCATCACTGCCACCCTCTGGTTCACCACTGCCACCCTCTGGTTCATCACAGCACCCTCTGGTTCACCACTGCCACCCTCTGGTTCAAGATTGCCACCATCTGGGTCATCACTGCTATCCTCTGGTTCATCACCCTCTGGTTCACCACTGCCACCCTCTGGTTCATTACTGCCACCCTCTGGTTCATTACTGCCACCCTCTGGTTCATTACTGCCACCCTCTGGTTTGCCACTGCCACCCTATGGGTAGCCACTGCCACCCTCTGGATCATCACTGCCACCCTCTGGTTCATCACTGCCAGCCTCTGGTTTGCCACTGCCACCCTCTGGATCATCACTTTCCCCATCTGGTTCATCACAGCACCCTCTGGTTCACCAGTGCCACCCTCTGGTTCATCACTGCCACCCTCTGGCTCACCACTGCCACCCACTGTCACTGCCACTGTCACTGTCACTGCCACTCACTGGATTGCCTCTGACACCTTCTGGATCATCACTGCCCCCCTCAGGTTCATCGGAGCACCCTCTGGTTCACCAGTACCACCCTCCGGTTCATCACTGCCACCCTCTGGTTCACCACTGCCACCCTCTGGTTCATCACTGCCACCCTCTGGTTCATCACTGCCACCCTCTGGTTCACCACTGCCACCCTCTGGTTCATCACAGCACCCTCTGGTTCACCACTGCCACCCTCTGGTTCAAGATTGCCACCATCTGGTTCATCACTGCTATCCTCTGGTTCATCACCCTCTGGTTCACCACTGCCACCCTCTGGTTCATTACTGCCACCCTCTGGTTCATTACTGCCAACCTCTGGTTCATTACTGCCACCCTCTGGTTTGCCACTGCCACCCTCTGGGTAGCCACTGCCACCCTCTGGATCATCACTGCCACCCTCTGGTTCATCACTGCCAGCCTCTGGTCTGCCACTGCCACCCTCTGGATCATCACTTTCTCCATCTGGTTCATCACAGCACCCTCTGGTTCACCAGTGCCACCCTCTGGTTCATCACTGCCACCCTCTGGCTCACCACTGCCACCCTCTGGTTCATCACTGCCACCCTTTGGTTCATCACTGCCACCCTTTGGTTCATCACTGCCACCCTCTGGTTCGCCACTACCACCCTCAGGATCATCACTGCCACCCTCTGGTTTATCACTGCCACCCTCTGGTTTGCCACTGCCACCCTCTGGATCATCACTGCCCCCTCTGGTTCATCACTGCCCCCCTCTGGTTCATCACAGCACCCTCTGGTTCACCAGTGCCACCCTCTGGATCATCACTGCCACCCTCTGGTTCACAAATGCCATCCTCTGGTTCACCACTGCCACCCTCTGGTTCATCACTGCCACCCTCTGGTTCATTACCGCAACCCTCTGGTTCGTCACTGCCACCCTCTGGTTTGCCACTGCCACCCTCTGGATCATCACTGCCCCCCTTTGATTCATCACAGCACCCTCTGGTTCACCAGTACCACCCTCCGGTTCATCACTGCCACCCTCTGGTTCACCACTGCCACCCTCTGGTTCATCACTGCCACCATCTGGTTCATCACTGCCACCATCTGGTTCACCACTGCCACCCTCTGGTTCATCACTGCAACCTCTGGTTCACCACTGCCACCCTCTGGTTCAAGACTGCCACCCTCTGGTTCATCACTGCTATCCTCTGGTTCATCACCCTCTGGTTCACCACTGCCACCCTCTGGTTCATTACTGCCACCCTCTGGTTCATTACTGCCATCCTCTGGTTCGCCACTGCCACCCTCCGGTTCGCCACTGCCACCCTCTGGATCATCACTGCCACCCTCTGGTTCATCACTGCCACCCTCTGGTTTGCCACTGCCACCCTCTGGATCATCACTGCCCCCCTCTGGTTCATCACTGCCACCCTCCGGTTCATCACAGCACCCTCTGGTTCACCAGTGCCACCCTCTGGATCATCACTGCCACCCTCTGGTTCACAACTGCCACCCTCTGGTTCACCACTGCCACCCTCTGGTTCATCACTGCCACCCTCTGGTTCATTACCACAACCCTCTGGTTTGCTACTGCCACCCTCAGGATCATCACTGCCACCCTCTGGTTCATCACTGCCACCCTCTGGTTCGTCACTGCCACCCTCTGGTTTGCCACTGCCACCCTCTGGATCATCACTGCCCCCCTCTGGTTCATCAGAGCACCCTCTGGTTCACCAGTACCACCCTCCTGTTCATCACTGCCACCATCTGGTTCACCACTGCCACCCTCTGGTTCATCACTGCCACCATCTGGTTCATCACTGCCACCATCTGGTTCACCACTGCCACCCTCTGGTTCATCACAGCAACCTCTGGTTCACCACTGCCACCCTCTGGTTCAAGACTGCCACCCTCTGGTTCATCACTGCTATCCTCTGGTTCATCACCCTTTGGTTCACCACTGCCACCCTCTGGTTCATTACTGCCACCCTCTGGCTCATTACTGCCACCCTCTGGTTCGCCACTGCCACCCTCTGGTTCGCCACTGCCACCCTCTGGATCATTACTGCCACCCTCTGGTTCATCACTGCCACCCTCTGGTTTGCCACTGCCACCCTCTGGATCATCACTTTCCCCCTCTGGTTTATCACAGCACCCTCTGGTTCACCAGTGCCACCCTCTGGTTCAAGACTGCCACCCTCTGGTTTGCCACTGCCACCTTCTGGATCATCACTGCCCCCCTCTGGTTCATCAGAGCACCCTCTGGTTCACCAGTACCACCCTCCGGTTCATCACTGCAACCCTCTGGATCACCACTGCCACCCTCTGGTTCATCACTGCCACCCTCTGGTTCACCACTGCCACCCTCTGGTTCATCTCTGCACCCTCTGGTTCACCACTGCCACCCTCTGGTTCAAGACTGCCACCCTCTGGTTCATCACTGCTATCCTCTGGTTCATCACCCTCTAATTCACCACTACCACCCTCTGGTTCATTACTGCCACCCTCTGGTTCGCCACTGCCACCCTCTGGCTCACCACTGCCACCCTCTGAATCATCACTGCCACCCTCTGGTTCATCACTGCCACCCTCTGGTTTGAAACTGCCACCCTCTGGATCATCACTTCCCCCCTCTGGTTCATCACAGCACCCTCTGGTTCACCAGTGCCGACCTCTGGTTAATCACTGCCACCCTTTGGCTAACCACTGCCACCCTCTGGTTCATCACTGCCACCCTTTGGTTCATCACTGCCACCCTCTGGTTCGCCACTACCACCCTCAGGATCATCACTGCCACCCTCTGGTTCATCACTGCCACCCTCTGGTTTGCCACTGCCACCCTCTGGATCATCAGTGCCCCCCTCTGGTTCATCAGTGCCACCCTCTGGTTCATCACAGCACCCTCTGGTTCACCAGTGCCACCCTCTGGATCATCACTGCCACCCTCTGGTTCACAACTGCCACCCTCTGGTTCATCACTGCCACCCTCTGGTTCATCACTGCCACCCTCTGGTTCATTACCGCAATCCTCTGGTTTGCCACTGCCACCCTCAGGATCATCACTGCCACCCTCCGGTTCATCACTGCCACCCTCCGGTTCATCACAGCACCCTCTGGTTCACCAGTGCCACCCTCTGGTTCATCACTGCCACCCTCTGGTTCACCAGTGCCACCCTCTGGTTCATCAATGCCATCCTCTGGTTCCTCACTGCTACCCTCTGGTCCATTACTGCCCCCCTCTGGTTCGCCACTGTCACCCTCAGGATCATCACTGCCACCCTCTGGTTCATCACTGCCACCCCCAGGTTTGCCACTGCCACCCTCTGGATCATCACTGTCCCCATCTGGTTCATCACTGCCACCCCCTGGTTCATCACATCACCCTCTGGTTCACCAGTGCAACCCTCTGGTTCATCACTGCCACCCTCTGTTTGATCACTGCCACCCTCTGGCTCAAGACTGCCACCCTGTGGTTCACCACTGCCACTCTCTGGTTCACCACTGTCACTCTCTGGTTCACCACTGTCACCCTCTGGTTCACCCCTGTCACAATCTTGTTCATCACAGCACTCTCTGGTTCACCACTTTCACCCTCTGGTTCACCCCTGTCACCCTCTGGTTCATCACAGCACCCTCTGGTTTACCACTGACACCCTCTGGTTCACCCCTGCCACCCTCTGGTTCAGCACTCACCACTGCCACCCTCGGATTCATCACAGCACCCTCTGGTTCACCCCTGCCACCCTCTGGTTCAGCACTCACCACTGCCACCCTCTGGTTCATCACAGCACCCTCTGGTTCACCACTGTCACCCTCTGGTTCACCACAACCACCCTCTTGTTCACCACTGCCAACCTCTGGTTCATCACAACACCCTCTGGTTCACCCCTGCCACCCTCTGGTTCAGCCCTCACCACTTCCACCCTCTGGTTCATCACAGCACCCTCTGGTTCACCACTGTCACCCTCTGGTTCACCACTTCCACCCTCTTGTTCACTACTGTAGATTATGGGGGGGAAAGCACACCTTCCCAGCCTCAACTGAGATGAATGAATTTGGGGCTGGTTAATGTGTCACTGAATTTGAGCTTCACGTCTGGCACCTGCTTCCTTAGCTGAAAGTGCTTCCTGTTGCAGTTTATTTTTTTTTTACAGGAGCATTGTGCCATACTTGTAACTATTCTCTGACCCTGCTTTGAGGGTCAGAGCAGGGTCAGAGAATAGTTACAAGTAGGCAACTGAACTCTGCAGGGGCCCCTCAGGAAGCACTACAGGGAATGGTTACAAATTAGCTTGAAATTTTGCACCTGCTAAGTGCTTTCAGTTTTGCAAAATTCGTTTTTCTGCAATTTCGTGAGATTCACGGGGCGCGAATTCGCTCGAAATCAAACTTGCAATCCGCGAATTCGTGCGAATTTGCGGATTAACTTTTTTTTGCGCGTTCGCGTGTTTTTTGCTTATTCGCGGACCGCTTGCAGCGCACCGACCACGAGGTTGCCCATTCGGTCATACTTGGGCGCAGCCATCTTGTGCGCGTTGCATATTTCCATTTCTGGGCGCTATCGGCAATGTCGCGTTGTGTGCGGTGCCCTATAGCGAGTTTGCGCGTGTTTTTGCGTACTCGCAGGGAAAAATCACACAAACTTACCCATGCGGTCCTCAATGGGCTCCGACTCTGTTTTGCTCAGTGACGGATTACGCTGCCTGCCTGCCCTGCCTGCGTTGAGCCGATCGTCCCGTAGTACCGCCCTCCCCCCGCCTGACGTCAGACGCAGGAAGCAGAGCGGAGGGTGAGGGAGAGGGAACAAGGAACCCTGCGGCTGCCGTGGCTGCCGTGGCCGCCGTGAGTGCCGTGGCCGCCGTAAGTGCCGCGAAATACCGGGAATTACCCGAAATTACCGGGAAGTGCCGCGAACAGACTCCTGAGTACACCAGGAAGGAAGCAGGAGAAGCAGGAGCACGCCCTGTGCTCACCGAAAGGAGGAAAGAAGCCTACTGACAGCCTGGAGGGGGCCTCCTGGGTCCCAATATAATCACTGGACGCGGGGCACGGCATGGCTTAAAGCTCAAATCCCACAGGCACACAGAGGTAAGTGTGGAAACGGCGAGGCAGTGAAAGTGTGGAACTTAACACCGCATTGTACCCTGTTTACCCTTACTTTGGCTTACCCTGACCTGGTGAGCCGTTTGAATAAATGAATAATATAAGGTGATAGGACTGCTGCAAACCCTCAAGCAAAGACATTCTACAGGGCAGATCTTTTGGCCCAGCAGGCACTTGTAAATATCCTGCAGACTTCACCCCAATCAGAGACCTAGCCTCGGCAAACCACAATAGTGCTGGGAGAAAGACAAAAATGGCTACGAAAAAAATGAAAAAACAGATGGAACACAATTTGAGACCAAGACTTAATGCTGCAAATACCACAAATGCAATTAGTCCAGGCTATTTGGAAGAGAGCAGTGAGTGCGTTGAAATAACTCCGAAAGCTAAAAAGAAAGGAGCCAAAAAACCAAAGGCGACGGCCAAAACCCCGGGCAGTGCAGCGTCAAACTCAATAAAGGAGTTTATGGGGAAGCACTTTAAAAAGGTGTTTACACCGGTAAAAGACAAAGACACTACAACAAGTAAAGTGGCTTCCCTGAATGGAAGCCTAGAGGGTAAGAAGAGTGCAGGTGCCTCCCTTCCCTTGGAGATACATGTGTCCAACTCTTTTAATTTGGCTAATCAATCGCTACAGCTTCTACTAGATCAGGGGGGCCTAACCTCGCCTCGGCTGTCATCATCACCACGTCTATCCTTCTCCTATGAAGTAGAGGGAGGATCTTTGGACAGCCCGGTCCCATCAAAGAGTCCAAACCCTGGGGTTGGAACGGAGAAAGGCACAAAAACACCCCAGAGTAAAAAGTCAAGTCAGAATAGGAGCCAAAATGAATGCCCAGTGGAAACTGAAAATATCAGTCCAAGACACTGTGCCGAATTGTATAAAACATCTGAACTAAACCATGAACATAACCGTG
Organism: Lissotriton vulgaris; assembly: GCF_964263255.1. Classification (NCBI taxonomy): domain Eukaryota; kingdom Metazoa; phylum Chordata; class Amphibia; order Caudata; family Salamandridae; genus Lissotriton; species Lissotriton vulgaris. The sequence goes on from NC_141689.1 coordinate 1,158,792,815, forward strand.
ATCTGTCATCTTTGACAGCTACTTCAATGCTGGACTTAATGTTAATGCTACAAAGAACCTTGCAAGGTCTCTTAAAGGTCACTTTGTCAAATAACTCTATTCTAAAAACTCAGAAAACATATCTTGCTAGTATAGAAGGGGAGCTGCGGGGGATTAAATCACATATGCCAAACATAATAAGACAAACCCCTGATCCGGAACCCCTAGAACAGGCACAGGGTGAAACCATAAAAAATCCCAAGGGAATTGGGCACACATCTTCTATGGCAGGTAAAATCTCTAACCATGATCCTGTACCGAGGAATGAGGTTCCGCCCCGAACTGATATGGAACCCCAAACTGATATACAACCCAATGAGGGCCACCAGATATATATCTCAAAGTGGCCAATGAGGATAATAAGAAGGACTCAGAAGACAAGACGTGGGCCAAGAAATAAAGTAAGAAGCGCAGGAACAAAACCAGCAAGGATGGTGTGTCCCTTCTTGGAGGAAGTAGTGATGACGGAAGAGGCAGAAAGGATTACAGGAAAAGAAATAAAGGGTCCCTACCAGCAGATGAGTATCCCAAAATGGAATAGAACAAAGTTCCAGGGGAAAAGTGTAGGGCCACACAACACTCCCAAACCCCAGAAGAACACAGTTGATAACAAACACATAGGCCAGCCTAAGGGGGGGGAGAAGAAACTGGGAGGAAATCTAGAAGCTTGGGTAACACGCGAGGTGAGAGTGAACAGACCCAAAATCCACCCAGAAAAGGCAGAATCGAATGAACCCCCTGTTCCCAGCAGAGCAAGGAAAGTTGAAAAAGTAAATATGAATCTTTACCTTGAACAGATCCCGCTAAGGATAGGGGGAAAAAAGGTAGGAAAAAGGCGGCCCCTAAATAGGTCTCAACTCCTGCAAGGCTTCTCCAAATGCCAGAAGCTGAAAGTGATAGGAACGAGCGACATTAGGGGAGTGGGCTTTATACAAAATAGAGAAGGAAAAGAGATCACTAGAATCACACTATACTCAAACCTGGTAAAAGACACGATTGAAAAGGCAGTAAACGAGCTACAGAAAGAAGGAATCCGCCTACTAAATGAGAATGAAGTCTTAGCAGAGGTAGAAGGAAAGGGACGACTGGGAAACAACTTTCTAAAATGCCATGCAGGGCTAGGAAAGAGACAGGTTAGGATTTGCGATCAGGAGGATGAAGAGGAAATGCCGCTAGGAAACATAAAAATAGTTGTAAACAACTCGGAGATGGCACATGAATGGGGAAACTGGAGTAAGGTGTCCGACCATGCAGGACCCTCATCGAAACATACTAACGATTGCAGGGAGGAAGGCTGGTTAGATGATACCGAATAGGGAAAAGGTAGGCCACATAGCATAAGGATAATCTCCTGGAATATAAATGGCCTAGGAAATAACCTGAAACAAAATAATATAAGGGAACTGGGGGAAAATACAGAAATTATGTGTATCCAGGAGACTTGGCTATGTGGCAAGACCCCGATATTTGATGGCTTCTACCAGCTAAACCGACCTGCAAAGAAATGTAGATTCGGGCACGCTGCTGGTGGAATCATGACTCTGATATCAACTAAGATCATGAAGAAAGTAACTGAAATAAATGTGAAATGCAAATGGTTGTTGGCATGTAGAATAATACTTTCAGGATGTATAAAAACGGATACAATTTTAATGATAAATGTGTACATGCAATGGGATACCTTAGAGCAATATGAAAAGGAAATGGCTCTCTTCAAGGAGGACATAGACTACCTTGGTGAAAAATACGGTGGGGATATGCTTATTCTCATGGGCGACTTTAATCACAAACTTCACCCTGAGAAGGTCGATTATTGGTTTCTAGATATACTGGAGGCCTATGAAATACCTCAAGCGAGCTTCCCCGAATGTATATTTGGTGCTAAAGATATACAGTTGGGAAATCTCTTGGGAACTAAAAACCTGTTTTGTTTGAATGGAAGATGCGAGTTAGACTGCCCCGCCAAAAAAACATTTAAACCAGGCTTCCAATTCTGTCCCATAGACTATGCCTTTACCACACCTTGGAACTTTAGACTAATCTCAGAATTCAGAAATGTGAATAGAGAGGGAAGTGACCATAACCTGGTAACCATGGAGATCCCGGATACGCACTTTGAATCTAGCCAAAAGGTTATGGAACAAGAGGTGGATTACCCTAGACGCCGGACAACTAGGCTTACGGAAGAATATGTTGCCAGATTAATAAAATTACAGCAGAACCTAGACCTAAAGACAGCAAGGGGTCGAAACCTCGATTGGTATGTACAAAAAATAGAAGAGGTGGTCCTAACCCTTAGTATAGGTCTAAAAAATATAAATAGAGGAAAATATAAAAATAAGGTAAAAAACCAGAAGATAGAGAAACCCACCGGCTGGTTCACAAGGGAATGCCAGGAGAAAAAAAGGGAAGTTAGGAGAATGACCCGCCGCATTCAGAAAAAGAGAGACCAAGATAGTGTAAACACTCTAGAGGGCATAAAAAGAGAATATAGCATGCTTATCAGAAGGGCAAAAAGGGAATTTAAAGAGGGATGCTGGCAAAAATTACTCGAGGCAATCAAAACTAAGAATATACGAAATTTTTGGAAGTTAGTCCACGCAGCAGCAGACCACCAGCCAGGGAAAATGAACTGCATAGTAGAAGAGTCTGCATGGGAGGAGTATTTACAGGACCTGTATTGTGCTCGGAAAGACCGGGAAGAAATTCTGTACACAGACTGGAGCGGTCTGGTAGCAGATATAAAACCCGCTTTTTCCGCTCAAGAGGTTAAAAAAACGATAAAGGGTTTGAACCTCACAAGAGCGGCAGGCCCAGATAACCTCCCGGCTCAAATAATTAAAACCCATGTAGATTGGTGGGCGGAATTCTTTGCAGATATGTTTGAAGTCATTTTAGATACTGGGAAATTCCCTGATAACTGGAATGGGGCTATAAATAGGCCAATTCACAAGAAAGGGGAAATGAGCAACCCAAAAAACTATAGATTAATCAATCTATTGGACATCGGGGAGAAAATATTTGCAAAGATAGTGCTTGGCAAACTAAAGGACTGGGTGGAAGAGAAATTAATTATCCCAGTGGAACAGGGGGGCTTTAAAGAAGGGCACTCCACCATGGATCACTGCTATGCCTTGTGGGCTCTTGCCCGGAAGTCGATAGAACAAAAGGGAAACCTGTTTTGTTGTTTCGTCGACTTCCGGGCAGCCTTTGATTTGGTGGACAGGGCAAAACTATGGGAGTGCCTGATCAAATATGAAATCCCGGTGTGCTTACTAGAAATCTTGAAGGAATTACATAAAGGGAACTGGGCCCAAGTCATTAAAGACACACAAGGGGCGCTGACAAAGAGAATTGGAATAGGGAACGGGCTGAGACAGGGCTGCGTCCTAGCTCCGCTCCTTTTTTCAATATTTCTAGCGGATCTGCCAGCAGCGCTGGAGGTGGAAAGAAGCGCGAGCCCGAGAATAAATAGTAGAAAGGTCTCATGTTTGCTATACGCAGACGACCTTGTGATTACTGACTTGACAGAACTCGGGCTACAAAGAAAACTAAACGCATTCCATGATTACTGTAAGGATAAATTGCTTACAGTGAACATGGAAAAAACAAAAATCATGTGCTTCGGCAAAAGGACCAAGAATTTTAGTTGGTACCTAGATAGAACAAAACTAGAAACAGTAAAAGAATATAAATATCTAGGTCTTTGGTTTGAATCCTCCTTAAAATGGGACGTACATCTGGGACACCAAAACGCAAAAGCATCTTCCTCTATCTGTGGCCTGAAAAAATTCAATAAAAACTATGGGGACATGTCACACAAACCGCTATTAAAAGCATATGAGGCCATGATACCACCCCAAGTACTGTATGGTGCAGAAGTGCTCCTTCTAAGCGGAAAGGGAGGCTGGGATCGGGAGGAAGGTAGGGCCCTGAAAACATTATTGTCATTGCCAAAGTCATCAATGATACAGGCTGTTAGACTGGAAACAGATATGATTGGATGGAATACCTTGGCCAAAACGGCAATGATAAGATTCTGGAAACGCCAATCACAGGGGCTAGGGGAAAAGGTCTCACTTTGGTGTAGTGAGGAAATCCGCCACAGTAACCTTAGATGGGCATTAGATGCTAAAAGAAAAATAAAGGAAATAATTGGGAACCTAAAAGTGGGAGTAAACCAAAATTCCCTAGATGTGGAGTTCACGAAGAGTGCACTTAGAGCACAAGGAAGGGAGTACTCCAGAAGCCAGGATATAAGATATCTAAGAAACAAAAAATCTGTGGTAAATATGATAGAAGCATGGGAATACGAGACGGGGTATCCATACCTAGAAACCTTGCCAAATTACGCTTTTAGGTGGGAGATACTAAAAATTCGAATTGGCATCATCCCTTGGCAAATGGAGGGGAGAGTTAAGGCAGAAATGTTATACCCAGATGGTATATGTAAATGTGGCTTGGGAGCCAAGTGTGAAATGTTACATATACTTCTTGATTGCTTGACATGTCTAAAAGTGAGACAACGGTTCCTACGTCCTTTATTCATAAAACATGGCATAAGACAACGTGTACAAGCAACAAACTTGTTGATAGGAATGGAAAATCTGGAAATAGCAATTGCTCTTGGTAACTACCTGAAAGAGATAAATCGCTTAGCGCAGGAAGCTAAAAACTAAAGTATGAGGGATTGCAAGCCCATAAGACATCAGATAGTACTGTAATGAGCAACATATCAAAATCGTCTATTTTAAATGTAACAATCTCCAATTTTATTATGTATAGCATGTGTTTTAAATTTTTTTACGATTTTATAATTTTTAAAATTGTGTACAGTTTTGTTTGTTTATTGATGTGACGCAGCTCTACTTTGGATCTCATTGTTTAAAGACTACGGTCTAAATAAACAGAGTTTCTCTCTCTCTCTCTCCTCAATGGGCAGGGCCATTTTGTTTTTCATTCATTGCTATGGTTCTGTGCATGCTTTCTAATCCTCCTTTCATTTGTGCAATCCTTTGTTTCTTTGGACTTTTTTTTATCATTTCTGCTCTAAATCTATCCCTCTTTTTTTCTAGATCTATATTTTGTGTTTTTTTCAACTTTTCGTTACTTTTAAAGCTACTTTGAATTTTTTTTTAAACGTTTACATTTTCCCTATTCTTTCCTTTTTTTCTTTCTGCTGTACAGGACCATGGCAAAGGGGGCCGGGAAGGAGAAGGGAAAGGGTTCCCCACCCCGTAACCAGCTGCCATGCGGGCAATTGCGGGGGGAGCAATTCACAGCCCGGGAGATCTTCAGCGCGGAGGAGGTGGCCGCACTGGTTTACTATGTGCAGCGCCGCCTCCCCAAGACCATCACGGCAGGTGGCAGGATTGCTAGTGAGTACGGGATCCAGGAGCGTCGGAAGCTGTAGGAGAAGGTGTGCCGGGCCATGTACAAACACTCTCGGGTCCAGCGCACCTACAACCAGGCCACACACCGGTGGTTCGACCTCCTGGACCGTGAACACGACCTGCTCGACCAGCTAGGCGTTGAGATCCCCAGGCTTGGTGAGTAGTAGTAGCTATTTAATCACTACTCTGTTTTCTCCTGCTCTATGGGTTATCATTTTTCCGAAAAGCAATAATGCTGCCGATTACATTGTAGGTAAATTATGTTTCAAAATGTTCATCACTGCCACCCTCTGGTTCATCACTGCCACCCTCTGGTTCACCACTGCCACCCTCTGGTTCATCACAGCACCCTCTGGTTCACCACTGCCGCCCTCTGGTTCAAGACTGCCACCCTCTGGTTCATCACTGCTTTCCTCTGGTTCATCACCCTCAGGTTCACCACTGCCACCCTCTGGTTCATTACTGCCACCCTCTGGTTCATTACTGCCACCCTCTGGTTCGCCACTGCCTCCCTCTGGTTCGCCACTGCCACCCTCTGGATCATCACTTCCACCCTCTGGTTCATCACTGCCACCCTCTGGTTTGCCACTACCACCCTCTGGATCATCACTTCCCCCTCTGGTTCATCACAGCACCCTCTGGTTCACCAGTGCCACCATCTGGTTCAAGACTGCCACCCTCTGGTTCATCACTGCTATCCTCTGGTTCATCACCCTCTGGTTCACCACTGCCACCCTCTGGTTCATCACTGCCACCCTCTGGTTCATTACTGCCACCCTCTGGTTCGCCACTGCCACTGTCTGGATCATCACTGCCACCCTCTGGTTCATCACTGCCACCCACTGTCACTGCCACTGTCACTGTCACTGCCACCCACTGGATTGCCTCTGACACCTTCTGGATCATCACTGCCCCCCTCTGGTTCATCGGAGCACCCTCTGGTTCACCAGTACCACCCTCCGGTTCATCACTGCCACCCTCTGGTTCACCACTGCCACCCTCTGGTTCATCACTGCCACCCTCTGGTTCATCACTGCCACCCTCTGGTTCACCACTGCCACCCTCTGGTTCATCACAGCACCCTCTGGTTCACCACTGCCACCCTCTGGTTCAAGATTGCCACCATCTGGTTCATCACTGCTATGCTCTGGTTCATCACCCTCTGGTTCACCACTGCCACCCTCTGGTTCATTACTGCCACCCTCTGGTTCATTACTGCCACCCTCTGGTTCATTACTGCCACCCTCTGGTTTGCCACTGCCACCCTATGGGTAGCCACTGCCACCCTCTGGATCATCACTGCCACCCTCTGGTTCATCACTGCCAGCCTCTGGTTTGCCACTGCCACCCTCTGGATCATCACTTTCCCCATCTGGTTCATCACAGCACCCTCTGGTTCACCAGTGCCACCCTCTGGTTCATCACTGCCACCCTCTGGCTCACCACTGCCACCCTCTGGTTCATCACTGCCACCCTTTGGTTCATCACTGCCACCCTTTGGTTCATCACTGCCACCCTCTGGTTCGCCACTACCACCCTCAGGATCATCACTGCCACCCTCTGGTTTATCACTGCCACCCTCTGGTTTGCCACTGCCACCCTCTGGATCATCACTGCCCCCTCTGGTTCATCACTGCCCCCCTCTAGTTCATCACAGCACCCTCTGGTTCACCAGTGCCACCCTCTGGATCATCACTGCCACCCTCTGGTTCACAAATGCCATCCTCTGGTTCACCACTGCCACCCTCTGGTTCATCACTGCCACCCTCTGGTTCATTACCGCAACCCTCTGGTTCGTCACTGCCACCCTCTGGTTTGCCACTGCCACCCTCTGGATCATCACTGCCCCTCTTTGATTCATCACAGCACCCTCTGGTTCACCAGTACCACCCTCCGGTTCATCACTGCCACCCTCTGGTTCACCCCTGCCACCCTCTGGTTCATCACTGCCACCATCTGGTTCATCACTGCCACCATCTGGTTCACCACTGCCACCCTCTGGTTCATCACAGCAACCTCTGGTTCACCACTGCCACCCTCTGGTTCAAGACTGCCACCCTCTGGTTCATCACTGCTATCCTCTGGTTCATCACCCTCTGTTTCACCACTGCCACCCTCTGGTTCATTACTGCCACCCTCTGGTTCATTACTGCCATCCTCTGGTTCGCCACTGCCACCCTCTGGTTCGCCACTGCCACCCTCTGGATCATCACTGCCACCCTCTGGTTCATCACTGCCACCCTCTGGTTTGCCACTGCCACCCTCTGGATCATCACTGCCCCCCTCTGGTTCATCACTGCCACCCTCCGGTTCATCACAGCACCCTCTGGTTCACCAGTGCCACCCTCTGGATCATCACTGCCACCCTCTGGTTCACAACTGCCACCCTCTGGTTCACCACTGCCACCCTCTGGTTCATCACTGCCACCCTCTGGTTCATTACCACAACCCTCTGGTTTGCTACTGCCACCCTCAGGATCATCACTGCCACCCTCTGGTTCATCACTGCCACCCTCTGGTTCGTCACTGCCACCCTCTGGTTTGCCACTGCCACCCTCTGGATCATCACTGCCCCCCTCTGGTTCATCAGAGCACCCTCTGGTTCACCAGTACCACCCTCCTGTTCATCACTGCCACCATCTGGTTCACCACTGCCACCCTCTGGTTCATCACTGCCACCATCTGGTTCATCACTGCCACCATCTGGTTCACCACTGCCACCCTCTGGTTCATCACAGCAACCTCTGGTTCACCACTGCCACCCTCTGGTTCAAGACTGCCACCCTCTGGTTCATCACTGCTATCCTCTGGTTCATCACCCTTTGGTTCACCACTGCCACCCTCTGGTTCATTACTGCCACCCTTTGGCTCATTACTGCCACCCTCTGGTTCGCCACTGCCACCCTCTGGTTCGCCACTGCCACCCTCTGGATCATTACTGCCACCCTCTGGTTCATCACTGCCACCCTCTGGTTTGCCACTGCCACCCTCTGGATCATCACTTTCCCCCTCTGGTTTATCACAGCACCCTCTGGTTCACCAGTGCCACCCTCTGGTTCAAGACTGCCACCCTCTGGTTTGCCACTGCCACCTTCTGGATCATCACTGCCCCCCTCTGGTTCATCAGAGCACCCTCTGGTTCACCAGTACCACCCTCCGGTTCATCACTGCCACCCTCTGGATCACCACTGCCAACCTCTGGTTCATCACTGCCACCCTCTGGTTCACCACTGCCACCCTCTGGTTCATCTCTGCACCCTCTGGTTCACCACTGCCACCCTCTGGTTCAAGACTGCCACCCTCTGGTTCACCAGTGCCGACCTCTGGTTCATCACTGCCACCCTTTGGCTAACCACTGCCACCCTCTGGTTCATCACTGCCACCCTTTGGTTCATCACTGCCACCCTCTGGTTCGCCACTACCACCCTCAGGATCATCACTGCCACCCTCTGGTTCATCACTGCCACCCTCTGGTTTGCCACTGCCACCCTCTGGATCATCAGTGCCCCCCTCTGGTTCATCAGTGCCACCCTCTGGTTCATCACAGCACCCTCTGGTTCACCAGTGCCACCCTCTGGATCATCACTGCCACCCTCTGGTTCACAACTGCCACCCTCTGGTTCATCACTGCCACCCTCTGGTTCATCACTGCCACCCTCTGGTTCATTACCGCAATCCTCTGGTTTGCCACTGCCACCCTCAGGATCATCACTGCCACCCTCCGGTTCATCACTGCCACCCTCCGGTTCATCACAGCACCCTCTGGTTCACCAGTGCCACCCTCTGGTTCATCACTGCCACCCTCTGGTTCACCAGTGCCACCCTCTGGTTCATCAATGCCATCCTCTGGTTCCTCACTGCTACCCTCTGGTCCATTACTGCCCCCCTCTGGTTCGCCACTGTCACCCTCAGGATCATCACTGCCACCCTCTGGTTCATCACTGCCACCCCCAGGTTTGCCACTGCCACCCTCTGGATCATCACTGTCCCCATCTGGTTCATCACTGCCACCCCCTGGTTCATCACATCACCCTCTGGTTCACCAGTGCAACCCTCTGGTTCATCACTGCCACCCTCTGTTTGATCACTGCCACCCTCTGGCTCAAGACTGCCACCCTGTGGTTCACCACTGCCACTCTCTGGTTCACCACTGTCACTCTCTGGTTCACCACTGTCACCCTCTGGTTCACCCCTGTCACAATCTTGTTCATCACAGCACTCTCTGGTTCACCACTTTCACCCTCTGGTTCACCCCTGTCACCCTCTGGTTCATCACAGCACCCTCTGGTTTACCACTGACACCCTCTGGTTCACCCCTGCCACCCTCTGGTTCAGCACTCCCCACTGCCACCCTCTGATTCATCACAGCACCCTCTGGTTCACCCCTGCCACCCTCTGGTTCAGCACTCACCACTGCCACCCTCTGGTTCATCACAGCACCCTCTGGTTCACCACTGTGACCCTCTGGTTCACCACAACCACCCTCTTGTTCACCACTGCCAACCTCTGGTTCATCACAACACCCTCTGGTTCACCCCTGCCACCCTCTGGTTCAGCCCTCACCACTTCCACCCTCTGGTTCATCACAGCACCCTCTGGTTCACCACTGTCACCCTCTGGTTCACCACTTCCACCCTCTAGTTCACTACTGTAGATTATGGGGGGGGAAAGCACACCTTCCCAGCCTCAACTGAGATGAATGAATTTGGGGCTGGTTAATGTGTCACTGAATTTGAGCTTCACGTCTGGCACCTGCTTCCTTAGCTGAAAGTGCTTCCTGTTGCAGTTTATTTTTTTTTTACAGGAGCATTGTGCCATACTTGTAACTATTCTCTGACCCTGCTTTGAGGGTCAGAGCAGGGTCAGAGAATAGTTACAAGTAGGCAACTGAACTCTGCAGGGGCCCCTCAGGAAGCACTACAGGGAATGGTTACAAATTAGCTTGAAATTTTGCACCTGCTAAGTGCTTTCAGTTTTGCAAAATTCGTTTTTCTGCAATTTCGTGAGATTCACGGGGCGCGAATTCGCTCGAAATCAAACTTGCAATCCGCGAATTCGTGCGAATTTGCGGATTTACTTTTTTTTGCTCGTTCGCGTGTTTTTTGCTTATTCGCGGACCGCTTGCAGCGCACCGACCACGAGGTTGCCCATTCGGTCATACTTGGGCGCAGCCATCTTTTGCGCGTTGCATATTTCCATTTCTGGGCTCTATCGGCAATGTCGCGTTGTGTGCGGTGCGCTATAACGAGTTTGCGCGTGTTTTTGCGTACTCGCAGGGAAAAATCACACAAACTTACCCATGCGGTCCTCAATGGGCAGGGCCATTTTGTTTTTCATTCATTGCTATGGTTCTGTGCATGCTTTCTAATCCTCCTTTCATTTGTGCAATCCTTTGTTTCTTTGGACTTTTTTTTATCATTTCTGCTCTAAATCTATCCCTCTTTTTTTCTAGATCTATATTTTGTGTTTTTTTCAACTTTTCGTTACTTTTAAAGCTACTTTGAATTTTTTTTAAAACTTTTACATTTTCCCTATTCTTTCCTTTTTTTCTTTCTGCTGTACAGGACCATGGCAAAGGGGGCCGGGAAGGAGAAGGGAAAGGGTTCCCCACCCCGTAACCAGCTCCCATGCGGGCAATTGCGGGGGGAGCAATTCACAGCCCGGGAGATCTTCAGCGCGGAGGAGGTGGCCGCACTGGTTTACTATGTGCAGCGCCGCCTCCCCAAGACCATCACGGCAGGTGGCAGGATTGCTAGTGAGTACGGGATCCAGGAGCGTCGGAAGCTGTAGGAGAAGGTGTGCCGGGCCATGTACAAACACTCTCGGGTGCAGCGCACCTACAACCAGGCCACACACCGGTGGTTCGACCTCCTGGACCGTGAACACGACCTGCTCGACCAGCTAGGCGTTGAGATCCCCAGGCTTGGTGAGTAGTAGTAGCTATTTAATCACTACTCTGTTTTCTCCTGCTCTATGTGTTATCATTTTTCCGAAAAGCAATAATGCTGCCGATTACATTGTAGGTAAATTATGTTTCAAAATGTTCTGTGATTGCATTTCAGGTGCACTGCTCTCCTGCTCAGTGGCGGTGCTACTATGCCTATTTGTTTTCAATTTTTTGTGCTCATTTCATTGGACTGAGTAATTATGTATGAGTGTACTTTACAGAACTGCGTAATGCTAGACACTAAGGGGCAGATTTACAATTATTGGCCATGATGATGTTGTGTTGGGAGGCGATGGCTGCGAGAGGGCTCATGTAGACGTTAAATAGGGTAGGGCTGAGTGAGGATCCTTGCGGGACGCCACAGATGACTTCGGTGGCCGCGGATCGGAACGGGGGAGGCGGACTCGCTGGGTTATTCCGGCGAGGAATGTGATGATCCACTCCAGGTTTGTTCCTTGGATTCCTGTGTTGCTGAGGCGCTGTGTCAGGGTGCGGTGGCTGACGCTGTCGAAGGCTGCTGAGAGGTCCAGGAGGATGAGTGCAGCCGTTTCTCCATTGTCGAGCAGGGACCTGATGTCGTCAGTGGCTGCGATGAGGGCGGTCTTGGTGCTGTGGTTTGCTCTGAAGCTGGACTGCAAGGGGTCGAGGGAACCGTTGGTTTAGAGGAAGGCGGAGGGTTGTCTGTTGACGGCCTTCTCGATGACATTGGCTGTAAAGGGGAGGAGCAAGATGGGGTGGAAGTTCTTCAGTTCCATGGAGTCCGCGGAGGGTTTCTTGAGGAGGGCGCTCAGCTCAGCATGTTTCCAGCTCTCCGGGAAGGTGGCGGATGCGAAGGAGCTGTTGATGATGTTCCGGAGTTGGGGTGTGATGATGCAGTCGGCTTTGTTGAAGATGTGGTGAGGGCAGGGGTCAGAGGGGGATCCGGAGTGGATGGTGTTCATCAGGCGGGTGGTGTCTTTGGTGTTGACTGGGGTCCAGGTGCAGAGGGTGGTGGTTGGGGGCACTGGTTCGGTGGTCGGGTGCGTGGTATGTGCATTGAAGCTGTTGTGAATGTCGGCGATCTTGCGGTGGAAGAATGATGCGAGAGCGTCGCAGAGGTCTTGTGAGGGAATGATGTCGGTGTTGCAGGCGCTGGGATTGGAGAGCTCTTTGACGATGCTGAAGAGCTCCTTGCTGTTGTGGGTGTTGTTGTCCAGTCTTTCTTTGAATGCTGTCTTCTTGGTGGAGCGGATCAGCTGATGGTGTTAGTGGGTGGCATTCTTGAGGGCGGTCATGTGTTCTGTTGTCTGGTCGTGGCGACAGGCTATGTCGAGGGTGCAGCAGGTTTTCTTGGAGTTTTTGAGGTCGGTGGTGAACCATGAGGCTTCCCTGCTGCCGGGTCTGCGGGGGGGTTTCTTCAGTGGTGCGAGTTCGTTGGTGCAGTTGGTGAGCCACAGTGTGAGGTTGCGGGCGACTCGTCCAGGTCCGTCGCGTTGGTGTGCGGGTTCTGGCTGAGGGTGGTGGTGAGCTGGTCATTGAGGATCTTGCTCCAGTTTCTGCAGGGAGCTTGTTGCGGATGGTGGTGAGTCGTGGTTTTCCTGAAGTCGAAGTGGACGCAGCTGTGATCTGTCCAGTGTAGTCCGGTGGAGTGGCTGAAGGAGATGTGCTTGCTGGAGGAGAAGACGGGGTCAGGCGTGTGGCCGGCATGGTGGGTGGGGGTGTTCACCACTTGCTTGAGTCCGAGGTTGGCGAGGTTGTCCAGTAGGGTGGTGGTGTTGCAGTCCTTGTTGTTCTCCAGGTGGAAGTTGAGGTCCCCTAGGATTATTGTGTTTTTATCTAGGAACCTGAATCAATATTACCACTTTATGCCCTGTACGGCTATAATCAATATTATTCCTATAATGGCATAAGAATCAGATCCATATTTTAGTAAATCGCCCTTGCAGTCCAAGGCACGGCAAAAGCTACTTCCTTAGATTCCTAGAAAGCACAACGAGTTCTTTCAACACACCAAACCTCCTGCAACCTGAGAAATCTCCCGCTTGCTTTGTTTTGATTTGTAATAGAACTCCTGCGAGCACTGTAAGAACTGCCAGTTTTTAGTGACATCTTTTTTGACGTCTCATGTCCAAACCTTATGTCAAACTCGGCACCTTTCAGGTATAAATATAGCAACGTTGCCTTAAGCAAACAGACAGTGGTGGTTTTTGAGCAGAGCAGCTAATCTACTTACCGAGAGCCCAGCAGAAGGAAAGAGCCCACGGACGTTGCCCCTCCTCTTTGACGCGCTGAGAAAGACGCTGTCTTTTCTCCTGCTGAGAAAATGCAGCTCTGTAGTTTACAGCCTACCCTTGCATGTGACTGGGATATCGAGTCCTGAGAGAGAGATACCAGACCTCCTACATTCTATTCCCAAGGTACAGTGCTGACTAAACCCTTAGAGAGAATTCTTTTATCAGATTCTTGGCAAAACCTACTTAACCTAAACTGCTACTTACTTACTCCTTCCCATGTCTTAGGCTTAGGTCAGGTACACCGGGGTAGGCGTATTTTAGAAGCACCAGTTGAGCACGTTATCCTATGTATATATGTATGTATATATTTTATCCATTTTAAAGTGTCTTATGGCTAAGAAACCATATCAATGCTTTTACAGTATTATTTTATAATACTCCTTTTACTGTACGTACTTTACTTTATATTAAGTATTGCAATTGTGGCAATTCATTTCTCTTGCATGAGAAGGAAGACTGCTCAATAAATAATACCTTTTATTGAAAACGCCCGTCTCTCTATTCTCTGCACTCTGGTGAGACTAAGTACGCACATCTGACTGAGTGAAATAGCTGTCTATTGTTTTCACACGACTCTAGAGATTTACTCTCAGTAGATGCGAATCAACGGGGTTTCGATGTTACAGGGTTTAATGAAAATGAACCGGGTGCAATTATCATCTCGGCAAACTTAAGAAAAACTATAACTCTAAAACTTATAGAAAAGGGACTGACATCACGAGGTGGTACAGTCATTTTCATGATAGAGTCACACGAGTATCGGCAGACAGAGGTATTCTATTCATGGATAAACTTTCCAGCGGCAAACTCTACAACACACGAGTTCCACTATTACAAAATAGAGGAACCTCCGGAAGAATACACTCCTTTCGAGGATGTGGAAATTCCACTAGATTACCACCTGCTCTGGTTTAAAGGCGCCCTAAAACATAATGATCACATCACCAGGCTCGGTCCACTAGGTAGATCAGGAGCAACGTGGCCGGTCCTAGCCAGCTACATACCACATCCAGACATCAAAAAATGTCAGACAAAGAACTTTTAGCCCAGCTAAAATTACTAATTAAAATTCATAGACAATTAGTCCAATATGTAATGCGGACTGCAACAGTCCAACCAGCTGTTAACATTCCACAGCTGAACCCTCATCAGGGAAACACAAACAAAATTATACCACAGAACATACAATCATGTCTTGGTAAAACTCCCGCAAAACGGGAACAAATTCCATTCTGGCTAGCACAAAAAATAACTCAAATAGAGGCAGTATTCCCAAATACTACCCCTAGTGAGAAACACAGAATTCTGACTATCTGCCTTCCAATGGGGGTTGCACCACATGTGGAGGATTGTGACACTTGGGGCACAGTCGTTGCTTCCATTTACACAAAAACACATGGTGTTCCGTCTCTGGCGGTGATACCAGATGTACTAAGACAGATTCAAAACCAATACGGTCCAGAACCTGCTTTAACTCTTGGTATGAAATTACTAAAATACTTCAAGCAGGTCTCGGCTATATTATTACCCAACATAAAAGGAGAAGCAGCATCTGTGGCGATCCGCCAGAAATTGAAAGAAACAGATATAGCAGACCAACCAATTGAACTTGCCAGAATCATAGAAAAATCCTATGAAGAACTAGGTAGAGATAGTTTGGGTGGGAAACCGGTTAAACCCCAACTACTTGAAAATCCTGAGAAGATATTTATTAAAAATAATCTAAACACTCCAAAAAAGAGCTGGGATGGAAAAAAACAATCCACTCCCACAGAAAAAAGATTCCAGTCCAGAGGAAGGTCTCCTCAGTGGAGGGAAAGAACTTCGAACCGAGAACACCAGTCTCCCCAAAGGGAGCCCTCTGAAAAAAGATACAACCTTAGAAATAGGGATAATTTGAAAAAACCTGATAGATATCAAGATATTGATACACGTCCCACCCGATCTTTTCAGACTTCCTCGCACAAATCGGAAAGAAGAGGACGGTCATAACACAGGGAAGAGCACGCCAAGTCCAAAGACAAGGAACCTGCTCAAATAAAAAATTTAAATGTCCAAGAAAGAAGGTAGCAAGTATTAAAATAATCAAACATGCCGAGGATACTGAGGACACAACTGAAAAACGGAGAGTGGGCACAGACAATGCTAGAAAGCGCAGCAGAAGTGACGATAGCTCGCAAGATCCTGATGAATCATCTGGAGATAGTGGACACAAATGAATACATTCAGGTGGAAACTGCAGATACCAGAGTTAGCGAACCTCATAAAATATACGAAATAACATTGTGTATAGAGGGAGATAAGACTAGGAAAGTAAGGGTCTGTTTTAGGATAACCTCTCAAAAGGCTATGACATCCTATTAGCTGAGAAAGACTATCCACCAGAGTTTGTCAGGGAGTGCCCTCATGGCGAAGAAATGATTATGCCTGCCTTCTCAAATTCCAATACATAGAAAATACATATATGCGAGAAAATGGGCAGTAGCTCAAGCACCTGCATTATATAAGAATCATGTAGAATGGGATAAGTACTCTCCTCCTCACAAAATCCAGTTAAAGTCAACCAACTGCACAAAGACAGTACCCATTTAAGCAAGAAGCTAAAAAACAGGTCAGGGAGATCTTAGATCAACTTGAATACCAAGGGGTGATTGAAACATGCACCTCTCAAATGAACAATCCTTTGCTTCCTGTCTCCAAACCAGACGATTCATATCATCTAGTTTTGGACTACAGACACCTTAACTCATGTTGCAAGACATTTGTGGTACAAAATTCGCACAGTGTGGCACTAATGAATAACATAGTTCGCAAAAAATATAAAACAACATTAGACATATCTAATGGGTTCTTTTGTCAAAATATTGCACCGGAAAGCAGGTATTTAACCGCTTTCTCAATAATGGGTTCACAGGAACTTACAATCGATACTAGGCTTCCTGAATTTCTGAAGAACTTACATTCTAAATTATGCAGAGAGGGTTAAATCTCTCTACGAATTAATAAAACCTGATTTTAAACCAATCAATTGGACTCAAAAACACACAGAAGTTTTGAGATCACTGCAAACAGACATGTTAGCTAAAACAAAATTAGAAACTCGTGACAATACACGCAACCTTGTAATCCGAGTCATCCCAGGAAGATGCGGATTCACGTACCTGACCTCTAATGAGGGAGAAACGGTAACAATAGCTTACAAATCACATGTGTACACACAAGCAGAAAAAACATTCAGTCTTACAGAAAAAACTGTAAAGGCGGTTCAGACGGCTGTAGCAAAAGAAAGAGCCCAAGCCCAAGGCAAAAGAATAACTGTTTTCACAGCAGAATCAGCCTTTGAGGCGTTATTCACCCCAGTTAATCTAAAAACGGTGGCACTAGATCCAAAATGGATACAGTGGGAAAATTCTCTTGCTGCAGAAGAAGTGACATACTATTTTGTCCCGAACATGAAAAAACTGAATGATTTGAAATATGAAGAAGAATATCCTCTGCCAATCGAAATTCTGCCTCTCCAACAGTACTCTTGTATAATCTATACAGACAGATTTGTACAACATTACAATGTGGATAAAAAATCCTATAATGCAGCATGCACGATTGTTAAAGGTCGGTGGCGCTGTGGTAAATTCAGACCAAAAATAACAAAAACTGAATCACTGAGAAACTGTTCCGCTCAGCGAGCTGAAATCAGATCTTTAAAGATGGCGCTTGAAAATGCTGATCGTGAATTCCCGACACTAATAGTGTGCGATTCGCATTTTTGCGTCAAATCTTATAATAATGATTTGCAGAACTGGGTTCAAAACGATTACAAAGATGACACAGGTGCCACAATCAAGCATAAAATGCTTTGGGAACAAGTATTTCTTTTACAGAAAGAACTACAGAAGACTCACGTGAAACACACTCTGAGTCATCAATGTGATGGCGTTCACGTTGCAGGGAATCCATTGGCTAATACAGCCACAGCGGAAGCAACTAAACCAGCTTCCGTAGCCACAAAAAAATATTCAGAAAAATACATAGATGGGGAAACCATGCTGGCGGTAAAAACGTCTTCAAAAGGCGACTGTGCAGCACTACCCGTGAACTATCCACTCAATTATACATACGTAATTGACGCAAACTCCGTTCCTTTTGCTCAAATTCCTGGAGTGGGGGATAGAGTAATTCCAAACATGAACAGGAGAGTCTTATTAATAGCAGACGCACACATGGGTGAAGGTCCTAGGCACAAACAGATCAAGGAATCTCTGACAGAATTACAATCAGAATACTGGTGGCCGGGGATGAGCCTGCAACATTATAAATTTGCAAAGAGCTGTCCAAACTGCAACAGAGATCGCAGTAACGAGCCACCCAGAGTATTGTCATGGCCATTTCTGTAAGTTAGCATAAGGCTATCTATACGTAAAATCCAGCGTCCCATTAATTCCTTTTAAGACTAGATTCACTTAAAAAATGTGGCCCCAGCGCTCGGCTGACGCCAGAACTGTTATAAAAGATTTGCAAGTCTTTATCGGCACATACGCAATTGCCATGCTACATTCTGAAAAGGGTCCTGCTTTTAGCTCTCGAGCTTATAAGGAGGCCATGACCAGCATGGGCATTGAGTTGCGGTACTCTTGTCCCTTCCATCCTGAGGGAAATGGGATTGTGGAAAGAAAAAACCGAGACATAAAGCAATCTATAACGGCAAAGGTACTAGGTTCGGGTGACGGGTGGGTCCAACATTTAACAAGTGTCCAACGTAGTCTTAACAATCTGCCAAGAAATTCTCTAAAAGGTTTCAGCCCGTACGAACTATTGTTCGGAACAAGAATGTAAATTCAGGATTTAGATAGTCAAGCTTCAGTGGTAAAAGATAAGAAAAAATGCTTTGACATCAAAGATCGTTTGGCTGTTTTACAGGACTTAAATGAAACAAGAAAAGCCCTGAGCAACATAAAGTTAAAACAACAGCCAACAATAACTGAAGATACACCACCTGTCCCAGCAAGAACTGTTTGGATTCCCAAGATTGGGGATCTGGTCAGAGAGAAGATTGTGGTGAAGAAGTAATTTGGGCCTTCTTACAGAAAAGCAGTACCTGTCTTAGCTATCAGCGGAACAAGATCAGTTGTACTACCACCCCTTGCTGGTAAAGAGGAGAACTGAGTTGTATCAATCGACCTTGTAAAACCACAATCATGTGGCCAATAATAAGTAGTAGGCCCAGTGGACTTCCAAGAAATAGCAGAATACCAAAATTTGCTACAATCCAAGAGGTTCAAACTGAGAGACTAATCATATTTGATAAACATGCAGTGAATAAAAAAGGACTAAGCAGCAATGCAATGGAACTTGTGCCTCTTGAAACCCAAATTGAAACAGTTCGTCAAGAAACACCAGTCAATGTGGCCTCAGACTATGCTAATGAAAGTAAAATTGAAAAGGAAATTCCATCATTTGACAGAACTGCATCTGGCTACTTCATCAATTTCGATAACTTTTCTGAAGATCAAAGCGAACCTGCAGAAACGCCAGCCACAAAAACATTTAAAGACAAAGCAACAGAACTCTGTCATCAACTCAAAGAAACATATCTGATTTCTCCATGGATTGAATTTTGGATTGTGTTAGGTGTACTTTTCCTCCTGCTTTGGCTCATCATGGTACTATGTTTAGGAAAATTCATTGAGGGAAAATACAGTACAATGGACACAGCAAGTCAGAACATCAACTTGGTCCTAAAGCCACACAAGTCATCTCACATCGAGAAAAGAAAACTATCATCAGTGAATGTCACAGCCATTCCAATACCCGGCAGGGTAGTTTGGGACAAAACGGATTACAAAATCTATGGCCTGGTCGAACTCTTGAAATATCCTCATCAGTTTAAGGATTCATTAAGTGACTTTGTAAAACCAAGTACATTCTCTGATGATGGGGACTTTGAAAGCATAAATAATATGAAGTCAGATTTAGTAATGTCAGTAAAATTTACAGAACATGATTATTTACAGGGTTCATTGAACTATGAACAGATGTATTGCTATAACCCCTATGCACATCACTATTTGCATAAATCTGCTCAACCTAGAAATGTTTTTAAATATAATCAATGGGAACATTGTGCTACTCCACCTAAAAGCAGTTCAAAAACATTTTATGAGAAATTTCCATACTTCTTAGGGTTTAACACAAGTGATGCAGAAACATTTTATTACAAACTGTTAGATAAAACAGGGACAAAAACTATGCTGACAAATACTAAATTGATTTATTCAGAAACATTTTATGAAAAAATGATTACATTTGGTTTTGATTTCTGGAAGAACAACGTTGAAACAAAAACCATCTGGGGTACAAAAGAATAGCAGGTCCAAGGATTAGAAGCATTATTTCGAGCCTGCATGATCCCAGAACAAATAATGTTCTTAAATGACACCATTCAACAAACTACTTGTCTTGGTCTAGCCAAGATTAAAGACTTAACCAAACCATCTATTCCAAAGCCAATACCTGATAATACAACCACAGATATTGAGTTAGACGTATCCCAAATTTTACATCAAAACAGAACACATCCTGATTGGAAAAAGTGGTTAATCTGGCCAAGAGACACAAATAATTGTCAAGATAGATTCCTGAACAAAATACAGGGGTTCAAAATGACCAGACCAGACCCTAGATACTCCCAGAGACAACATCCAGGTGTAGTAACAACATACAGTGTAGGGAAATTATGCCTTGAATGGCTACAGACATCCACACTGGCAGAAAATTAAGCAACACTTGACTTTACTTAAAGACTGTGCTGACTTGAGCGATTTCATAATGGGACCACGCAAACAGCATCAAAAACGTTTCATAGCGGCCAGTATATACGCTGCGTACAACGAAGCTTGGAAAGTGACTCAAATTGAGACAGCAGAGAAAATACGAGAAATTGATCGTATTAATTTGGAAAAATCACTTTCTGTTGTGGACAATGGGTTAATGACTCTGTCCTCCAGAATATATTCACTGGACAGTATTGTATCATCTGCTATCGATATAATAGATCAGGACTTGCTAATGGTACAACATGGCCAGTCCCGATTACGTTCTATTGTACAGCTAGGCTGGACGTTGCTAAACCTGTTTTCGGGCTATGTGCCATGGCGTTTAATCAAAACAACGTCATTGTTCTCTATCTTTAACCTTACTGATAAACAAATCAGTTTGGCACAGAAAGGAGCAGACTATACGATTCTGAGCATTGAAAAACTTGAGAGATTACCATTGACAATGTCAGAAAGACCTGTCATTGAATGAATAATACACGAAATAATCACAATTCCGATAACACCTTTTCAATTCAAAAAATGGCAAGAGTATATGCCAGCAGGCCAGTATGAAAGGTTGGGTAAAGGGTACATTAAGTCATCATGGAAATTACCTTACACACACACATGTTATAGTGACAAAAACCAGATTGTATTTCTTAGTGGTAATAATTGTAAGCGATCACTAAGCGGTATACTTCTGTGCCAAGGTATTAATTTACATGGGGCCTGTGAGGGGACTTCAAATAACCTTTCATGCCACCAGCACGGCACACCTGCAACACAAATAGAGCCATTCTTTGGACAACTTTCTAACGGGAGTTACGTTCTAATAACGGACCACAGCTGTTGTGGCATGGTGCCAGGGAAAGCATATCTCGTAAGCGTTAGTTCCATGGTCACTTGCTGTATGCAAGTATTGTATCTAACCAGCCCTCCTAATACAGAGGCGACGATTTGGCCGTCCTTGAATATCTCTTCTATACGAATTGATACTTTAAGCAGAATGAAGTCTGTGATTTTACAGACAACAGTGCCTATCACATCATCAAAAGAAACGTATGATCTTCAAGTTGCAAGGACAACAGCAGAGATACATACACTTTTATCAACTAATTGCCCCGGGCATTTCGTTTAAATGCTAAGCCAAATCCTAAATATGTCCGATGCCAGTGGTATCGCACATGTATTTAAGACAATTTTTCGGGACTGTTAACACCCTTCGAAGCAGTCCTGGGCATCTTTCCCAATTTTGTCCATTCGGTCTTTGGTGGCCTACCACTACATTTGGGACTCGTAGCAGGAATTTTATTTTGACCCTTCTGCTCCGATATGGCAAGCCAACCGGCAGATAAGACTCCAGCAACAATGGAAGAAACGATCCTAGCTATACGCTATCGGGACCGCATAACTAAAGTCCTTGGGTTAGCCCGGCTAAGAGATCTGAATATGACCTGGTTTCTTTCATTCAGACCTATATGGCAGAACTACATCTTTCCTGTGCTTTGATGTATGCTATGCGGAGAAGAATGCATGTTGGACACCTGTCTTACACTACAATCAGAAGTACCAATGGTTATCGATACTTTGCTAAGTCCAGTAACGGCTCATGCATCGTGTTGTCCCCAGCGATTACCAATCCTGATGACGGCATTCGTTGAGACTTCTCCACTACGATTAGGTGGTGGCAGTGAAGTACGAGATGAGAGCAACATCACCCAGGTACGACCTTCTGTGAGCATTGCTGATCCTGACATCAATGATAGCAATCATTCTCACGACTGCCCCGTTACAGCATTTTCAACCATGGTCAAAGTTTCACCTGAAGCTGTAGACTGTTTTTCTGCACATCTGTCTGAAGTAATGTTCTCCCCTGAACAGAAAGAATAACTTTTTAAGCAAACCGGCACACAGCGTTCCCCTGAACTCTGAATTCGGCCTTCAGCTTTGATAAACAAAAGCTACTGAAAGCATTTGGAACAATTTTTCCCCTCAAAACGAAATAATTTTTTTCCAAATTCCAAAATATTTACCTTTTTTTTGGCACATGTACTCTGCTTAAATTGGAACTATTCTTAAAGAATAGAGCTTCTATTTTTAGTAAATCTAGAGACAAAATATTACCTCAGCCTCTAGCACAAGCACAAGCAATTGCATTTATATGTGATGAAATAGTCTCAACCGTCTTTTCTGTATTAAGAGACATTTCATGTGTAATTTTCGCACATTGTTCAGCTAAATATATATGAATCCTTTTTTCTGAATGATTACACTGCTTAAAAACGTACAGTACCAATAATCTTTCTTGTATTTCGCATACACCATTTCAAATGAAAAATGTATTTTGGGGTGGGTTGGAATACACATGCACCTTTACATGTTTACTATTGCTTAGTTTTTAGTAAATGATGGACATTAGATCGTGGAGTGGGTATTGTGTTTTTATCTAGGAACCTGAATCAATATTACCATTTTATGCCCTTGTACGGCTATAATCAATAATATCCCTGTAATGGCATAAGAATCAGATCCATATTTTAGTAAATCGCCCTTGCAGTACAGGGCACGGCAAAAGCTACTTCCTTAGATTCCTAGAAAGCACAACGAGTTCTTTCAACACACCAAACCTCCAGCAACCTGGGAAATCCCCCGCTTGCTTTGTTTTGATTTGTAATAGAACTCCTGCGAGCACTGTAAGAACTGCCAGTTCTTAGTGACATCTTTTTTTACGTCTTATGTCCAAACCTTACGTCAAACTCGGCACCTTTCAGGTATAAATATACCAACGTTGACTTAAGCAAACAGACAGTGGTGGTTTTGAAGCAGAGCAGCTAATCTACTTGCCAAGAGCTCAGCAGACGCGAAGAGCCCACGGACGCTGCCCCTCCTCTTTGACGCGCTGAGAAAGACGCTGTCTTTTCTCCTGCCAAGAAAATCCAGCTCTGGCGTTTCCAGCCTACCCTTGCGGGTGACTGGGATATTGAGTCCTGAAAGAGAGATACCAGACCTAAATTCTATTCCCAAGGTACAGTGCTGACTAAACCCTTAGAGAGAATTCTTGTATCAGATTCTTGGCA
The DNA here is from genome assembly GCF_964263255.1 of Lissotriton vulgaris. Classification (NCBI taxonomy): domain Eukaryota; kingdom Metazoa; phylum Chordata; class Amphibia; order Caudata; family Salamandridae; genus Lissotriton; species Lissotriton vulgaris. Next base: position 1,158,816,359 of record NC_141689.1, read on the forward strand.
AAACCTACTTAACCTAAACTGCTACTTACTTACTCCTTCCCACGTCTTAGGCTTAGGTCAGGTACACCGGGGTAGGCGTATTTTAGAAGCACCAGTTGAGCAGGTTAGCCTATGCATATATGTATGTATATATTTTATCCATTTTAAAGTGTCTTATGGCTAAGAAACCATATCAATGCTTTTACAGTATTATTTTATAATACTCCTTTTACTCTACGTACTTTACTTTATATTAAGTGTTGCAATTGTGGCAATTCGTTTCTCCTGCATGAGAAGAAAGACTGCTCAATAAATAATACCTTTTATTGAAAACGCCCGTCTCTCTATTCTCTGCACTCTGGTGAAACTAAGTACACACATCTGAGTAACACCCGGCGTTGATTGGATGGTACTTTCTTGTGATGAGCCAAGGTCACTGGTCGATGGTGATTGAACAACCATAGTGGCTGCTGCAGCAGCACTTATGTTCTTGGACCTAAGTTGGCGTGGTGGCACTGAGCCCAATGAAGCGGAGGTGCTGCTTCCAGCTTGGTCCCCGGCGGACACTGCTGCTGCTGCAGGCGTAGTTTTTTTTCCCCCAAAAAAGGTGTCAGTGGGCACACCAGTCTCCTTGGTAGGGGGTGCCACTTGCTTCTTTTGCTCCTTCTCACTGGCAGTGGCACTGGCAACTTTTTTCGCTGAAGCGCTACGGACAACTTTCTTTGGGGGCATCTTCTTGAGATGTCAGAACAGCAGGCCGCAGTTGCACGGCAGTTGCACGAGTTGCAGAGTTGTCTTGTCTGTGGCCACACGTTACGTTACGTGACGTTGTGCTGCACACACCGCTGCAGGACTTCTTCCTGGCACTGGTGGTTTGTTTGTGCACCTAAAAGCAATGGAAGCCAGAGGAACATCAGTTATACACCCCAAAAAGTCGAAAAACACACAAAAATCACCACAATCCCATGCCATCCATTGCTTTAAAATGGCCCCTTGACCCTCACCACATGACCAGGCCCTGCCTGTACCAGGCCTCAAAATGGCCCCCACCCACAGGCCCGGGGCCCAACAACAGCCCAAAAAGTCAAAAAATACTCAAAAATCACCACAATCCCATGCCATCCATGCCCTCAATGATGTTTAATTTCAAGACACCCCACAGAAAGACTAGGCCCATGCACCACTGATTACCCCTGGGCATAATGGTTGAAAGCAAGGCAAACTGGGTGCAGGCCTGGGCACACTGCCTGGCTTCAAAATGGCCCATTGACCTCCACCACATGGCCAGGCCCTGCCTGTGCCAGGCCTCAAAGGGCCCCCACCCACAGGGCCAGGCCCCAACAACACCCCAAAAAGTCAAACAACACACAAAAATCGCCACAATCCCATGTCATCCATGCCCTCAATGATGTTAAAATTCAAGACACCCCACAGAAAAACTAGGCCCATGCACCCCTGGGCATAATGGTTGAAAGTAAGGCAAAATGGGTGCAGGCCTGAGCACACTGCCTGGCTTCAAAAAGGCCCCTTGACCCCCACCACATGGCAAGGCCCTGCGTGTACCAGGCCTCAAAATGGCCCCCACCCACAGGGCCAGGCCCCAACAACACCCCAAAAAGTCGAAAAACATTCAAAAATGACCCCAATCCCATGCCATCCCTGCCCTCAATGATGTTTAAATTCAAGACACCCCACAGAAAGACTAGGCCCATGCACCACTGAGTACCCCTGGGCATAATGGTTGAAAGCAAGGCAAACTGGGTGCAGGCCTGAGCACACTGCCTGGCTTCAAAATGGCCCCTTGAACCCTACCACATGGCCAGGCCCTGCCTTTACCAAGCCTCAAAATGGCCCCCACCCACATGGCCAGGCCCCCACAAGACCCCAAAAAGTTGGCAAACACTCAAAATATCACCACAATCCCATGCCATCCATGCCCTCAATGATGTTTAAATTCAAGACACCCCACAGAAAGACTAGGCCCTTGCACCACAGAGTACCCCTGGGCATAATGGTTGAAAGCCAGGCAAACTGGGTGCAGGCCTGAGCACGCTGCCTGGCTTCAAAATGGCCCCTTGAACCCTACCACATGGCCAGGCCCTGCCTGTACCAGGCCTCAAAATGGCCCCACCCATATGGCCAGGCCCCAACAACACCCCAAAAAGTAAAAAAAACACTAAAAAATCACCACAATCCCATGCCATCCATGCCCTCAATTATGTTTAAATTCAAGTCACCCCACAAAAAGACTAGGCCCATGCACCACTGAGCACCCCTGGGCATAATGGTTGAAAGCAAGGCAAACTGGGTGCAGGTATGAGCACACTGCCTGGCTTCAAAATGGCCCCTTGACCCCCACCACATGGCCATGCCCTGCCTGTACCAGGCCTCAAAATGACCCCCACCCACATGGCCAGGCCCCAACAACACCCCAAAAAATCGAAAAACACAAACAAATCACCACAATCCAATGCCATCCATGCCCTCAATGATGTTTAAATTCAAGACACCCCATAGAAAGACTAGGTCCATGCACCACTCACTACACCTGGGCCTACTGGCTAGTAAGGCTTTACAGGCACCCTCATTTGTTTTTTTTTTTTAAACCAACATATAACAGTGAGCTCAAATTCCATGACATAAATGAGAATTAAGTTAAAAGAAATCACAGAAACAGTTATATCATGCACCCATGACTAACCCTGGGCCTACTGGATACTGTGGCTAACCACCACAATATATATTTCGTTAAAGTCGTGAAAAAAGTTTTAGAACTGTAGTTGCCTCAACTGCAATGCCCCAAACAAACAACACCATCTTACTTGTAAAATCTCAAGTCCAAAAGTGATCCAAACTCCAAAGTCCAAAAAGTCCTCAAATACAAATATCCAGCAGCAGTCACAAAAAGTAATCCTTCCAGCTCCACAGCCAAATGAAAAGTGACCAGGACATGGACAAAGCACTGGGAGGAGCCTGCTGGACAGGAACAGGAAGTTGGAGACTCTGGGGCTCTTCCTTCCTCCCACCCCACCCCAAAAAATGGACTCCTGCACCAAAATGTGCAGCCAAATGTCAATCTGAGGAGTTATTCTGATCAAAATCATCATTTTCACAAGGTTTATGCTTCCTGCGGTGGATTTCTTGTGCAAAATTGCAATTTTTGCAATTTCGGGAACGCGTGCTGTTCAAATCTCCGCCAGAAGTCAGCTGCGCGCTGCATCTACGTGTTCGGCATTGTTTACTCCAGCAATGCTTGATCGCGGGCCTTTATGACGTACTCGCGTTGTCAAACTCTCGCTGTGCAAGATGGCAAGCCGCGATAACGTAATTGCGTTCGAAAAACTCTCGCGCGATCACGCAGCAAGATCGAAAATGGCGCAGCATACGCAAAACCGGGAGAAAAACAACTCGGCGGACTCAGAATCACGGTAAGTCAACGCCGCGCGCGCGATATTGTATTTTTCAAGCGCGACCAAGCAAAATAATTCGTAGCTTGCGAATTTGCGGATGATTGGGTAAATTCCCGGATCGCGAAATTGTCAAAAATCTGCAAATTCACCCGCAAAACGGATTTTACGCCCACGCTTAGTAATGATCGCTCTCAATGCTGGGCATGATCTCTAGGTCTTTTCGATGTGACCAGATATCAAGGGAGGCCATAACAAAGTCTATTTTGCTTTGGCAGTTATTTCAGTAAAAGGTAGGGGCTTTTGATGAGTCTGATGGTAATCTTCCATTGCATGCTCTCAATCCATGGGTAGCTGTTAACCTCATGATTTGAACAGCAAATGCAGTGCAGGAGACCGCACTAGTGTTATTTACCTTAGGGATGTTGTTGGCACTATCTTCTTCTTCGAAAAATATCTCCAAGTCCTATAATTGACTCAAAATTACAGTTCAAATCGCCACCCAATATTATACTAGGTCTCTCATCCAGAGAATTTAGGAATGAGTCCAGCATTTCTATTACAGGTGACTCTTTTGATAGAGGGCCTAGTCTATTATACACATTAAATAAGTATAGAACCCTTCCTTCCTTCATGTTCATCCGTAGGCCGAGTATACCCTATGAGCTAATGTTTAGTATTGTTATTCTAATCTCAAGGGTTACCTTTACCCATATCACAAGCCCCCGAAGTCCTAACTCTTGCAGATGAAACTCCATCAACATTAAAGGTTCTATACCCCACTCTATGCAGGGTTTTTAACACCCAGGTTTCCTGCAAGAGACAAATGTCACTTGTTTCAATGTACTCGTTCCATTCCGGGTCACTGGCATTTTTCCTGAGCCTCGCTATATTCCATGAAAGGAACTTTATTCCTGGGAAGTTACCACACATAACTATGGGGGATTCGTCTGGCAAGATGTCATTTAAGCTCCTATTTTCCTCTAACAAGGCTGCTTCCCCACCCACATTCAATACAGTTTTTCCAATAGCTGGCCCCTTCCCGCCTGTATCTACCTCCTGCACCGTTAACACTTTGGTCTGTGTTACAGTTTGTAAACCCACTTTTACCCCCTTCATTTCTATTGCTGTTGGTACAGTCTCTATTACATCCTCCAAAACCATTGATGAATTCAGTCAATTGACTGCTTCCAAGAACAATAGTTCCTGGAACCTGTTGGAGATTTGGAGGGGGAAGGAATTATCACAGTTCTTGCGTATTTCTTCTCCATCCGGTCTATAGAAATACCCCAACTGGAGGGCATGGATGTTAGTTCTCTGTGTCAGGGTCTCCTCCTGTGCTTTTAGGAGATTACGAACTATATGGGGATGCCTGAAATGTATGACTATACAATCGCCTTCGATGTCTTTCCTGTGGATCCCCACCCATCCTACCCTACGCACCATTATAATTCCATTCATTTTATGTGGGCTAAATCTTTTGTGCCTTTGGAGACAATCTACGACCTTGTTCCTAAGGTTTGGCCATGTCTCAATTTGGTTCTTCCATATGGCCGGGATGCCGGTTAATATTAGGGCATACGGATATGCAGCTGGGGGTAGATATAGATTATCGTGATTGGGGATCAGATCAGTTTCATTTGTACTAGGTATTGGTACCCTCGTATTGTAGATATCAGAGTGATCTATTCTTTTTAAAATGTGGTCTACACTTCTATCACTAGGGCGCGTAATCTTGGTTTGGGATTCATCTTTTCTTATTGGTTGTGCTCTTCCCTCCACAGTACCAGTATCAATCATGGGGTCTGCTCTAGGTTGGACCATTGTAATTTCATCGGGGCTCACATCCATACCTTTATGAAAACTGTCCCTATCCTCTAGGAATAATTTAGCCCCTTCTTCAATATTGACTCTCCCTTTCTCAATCATAATATCAAGTTTGTGTATAGCCTGATTAAGTTCAACAATTTTACCATCTAATTCCTTCATTCTACCATCCAGGCAATCATTTATTCGAGACTGGACAGAGTCTAGAGTGGTCTCAAAGATATCTGCAACAATATCTTCTAAAGTCTCAACCATACCGTCTACTTTGTTAAGATATAAGGAATTATCAATTTCGGTTTGCGTTCCAAAGGATTTACAAGATGCCCCCATGCATTCAACCAAATCTGTGTGCCCTTTGTTTGACGTTCGTAATCACCCAAATTCCCCAGTTTTGTTCCGTTTTCCTTGTGATGTGTTTTTATTTTGGTTTTTTTTAATTGTCGCTGGACCCCCCTGCCTTAGCCCTCGGAGCCGTGTTGCTATAGATGGTGTTGATGTCTCTCTCTCCTCAGGTTGTACATTGGCGTTAAGGGTACCATTTACCACAGCGCTACCTAAAATAGGGGAAGTCAATGCAATACGATCGCTCATCGATGTTTGCAATAAGTCAGATGAATTTGGCCGGGCAGATTCATTATATGTCGGGAGTTTAGATGGATCTAATGATAATCTTCGTTCCGCAAGAGCAATTTCATGGGATATGAGGGATTCAGCTCTTAAAATAAAATTGTCCAAGGTCCCCGCTATACATTTTTGCTTGTTCATGATAGTATACTGAGTTAGCGCTCTCAAATACACAATGCAACTGGTATTGTTCCGCAATTCTGCACTAACGAAAATTTCCGCTGTACCCAATTAAATGCCAACTAGACATACACTTGGATTAGTCGTTACAGTTTCAGCCCTCCAATTACACTAGATTTAATATGTCAGCAATGAGATATACCCCTTTCTTCTTTGTCACCTCCAATACCTTATTATACAATCAATTAACGTGATAAACAAATGCAGGATGGCCAATTCCGTAAACTTTTTTCTTCTTTGCCCTGGCAGCCCCAAGACTATACAAAGGCAATTCTAGTGAGTGAGGTAATTGACAGCAGATTTAGACAAGTATTAAAACATGTATAATCATACCCAATAGAGTTCTATGATTGAATGTAGGTACGTTAGCCAAGGGGGGTGGCCCAGCCCAGCCTCCTCCAGTCTCGGACGGCCACAGACGGCCCCGCCCTTGTCCTGGGCTTTGCCAGGGCATCGCCCTGACATACCTGCGCGCATCCCATTCTGCGGGAGGCGTAGGTGTTTTTAAGCGCCTCCTGGTGCTTACGTGTGATGGTGTCAGTGGGCGCGGGGGAAAGCTGCTGGGAATTGTAGTCCTTCCACCCGAGTTGTAGTCCTTCCAGCCAGCAACAGGACAGGAAACAATGCGACAGCAGGAGCGAGCAAGGGTGACGTCCTTGACCCCCGAGAACAGTAACAGGTAAGGCAGGAGTCTCGCTAGTCCACCAAAAAGAGCCTGAGGAACCCGCGCTGCGGGAGGCTGTAGGTGTTTTTAAGCGCCTCCTGGCGCTTACGTGTGATGGTGTCAGTGGACGCGGGGGAAGGCTGCTGGGAATTGTAGTCCTTCCACCCGAGTTGTAGTCCTTTCACCCAGCAACAGGACTGGAAACAGTGCGGCAGAAGGAGCGAGTAAGGGTGACGTCCTTGACCCCTGAGAACAGCAACAGGTAGGGCAAGAGTCTCGCTAGTCCACCAAAAAGATGTGTGCCGACTAAGAATAAGAAAATCTGGCGGGAGTTAGTGGATGTTAAGAAAGTACAGAAGGCAACTTTGTATTTGATAAAAAAACAATGCATACTATAAAAATGTTTATATGGGAGAAGAAGAAATACTTTTAGCAGAAGATACTGAAACGTCAAGTGGACACATTGAAAAAATGGATATGTTAAGATGTGAAGAAATCTATGAACATTACAGTGTTTATCCACTTCATTCAAAAGAAGTGATGGGGACCACTATTGAGTTGTTCCAAATCAAACAAGCAAAAGAAAGTTCCATGAGTGTATGGGAAGAGAGCTTGGAAACTTGTTGTTTTCCACAGTTGTTCCCAACAGGAAAAGGAGAACGATATGATGAACGTCCTGTGCAGATTTCTGCATCTGAATATCGGACAACAAGATTATATGCAGAAGGTCCAAGATTTTGACAATGGATCCCTTATATGTTTCATCTTTTGTTTGAAAGTGACTTGTCTGGACTTTCATATGCAGTCTATCACATTTTAAAAAATGGAATACATCAGCAAAATGTATCTGCAAAGGATTTTATGGATAAAGTACACCGTAGAGATGGTCATTTAGAATCTCAGCTGATTAATCTGATGGCATGTCAGTGTGGGACTAATAGATATTGGTACCGTCGTCATGGAGAACTGAAATGTATGCTACGGAGCTTAGGAACTACTACATGGTTTCTTACCCTAAGCTGTGCTGAGTACGCTTTGGATGATTTACTTGAGTTTCTTCGAGAGGCAAATTTTAACATAAAAAATGTTGAATACAAGACACCTGGGGAATTGTGCTCTTTAGATCCTGTTAATGTATGCAGGTATTTCAAGCATAGATTTGTAGCTATGATGTATTTTATCTGCAATAAAAAAAATCTTCCTCTTGGAGAAATTGTGGATTTCTTTTGGAGAAAGAAGTATCAAGCAAGAGGTGCTCCTCATATACATATGCTGTTATGGATCAAGGACGCCCCCAAATTTGGAACAGATACGGATGATTCTGTTTTGTCTATTATTGAACAATATGCCACATGTGCTGTAACCAAAAGCACAGAAGAAAACAACTTAAGAGAACAAGTCTTACAATTCCAAAGCCACTGATGTGGAAAATACTGTCAACCAAAGTACAATTCTAAGGATAAGTTCTACACCAAATGTCGTTTTGCATTTCCACGTACTGTAATATCTAAGGGTGAGCTGGAAATCCGTTACGCCCGCGGATTTTGCGGATTTTTGGGATATTCGCAATCCGCGAATTTTGCGGATTTCCCGCAAAATCCGCAAAAAAAAATCCGCGGACGTAACGGGTTCAAAAGTTGAACCCCCACTCATGGAACTATTTTACAATTTCGCCAGCAAGCTGCCAGCGCCGTTGTAAAATAGTTACAAAGTTAGCTTGCACAAAAACCACTAGATAAAACGAAACAGGTGCTGCTTTATTTTATCTAAGTGCTTCCTGTGCAGGCTAACTTTGTAACTATTTTACAACGGCGCTGGCAGCTTGCTGGCGCCATTGTAAAATAGTTACAGCTCACAGGACAGCTCACTCAAGGGACCCCTGCGCCCTTCGGGGCGATTGCATAGTAACACACACATGATCGCTCGAACTAGTTGATGCTCAAATTCAGTGACTCATTCATTAGCCCAAAAACAATCGTGAGCGTCGTCGAGGCTGGACAGGTGTGCCTTCTTCCCAAATCTACCATGGAAAATCAGCTGTGATGCTGGATAGGCTTTGCATCCTTGACTTTCAGGAGCGCAATACCCGTGCTGTTCCTGTGACCAGGAGCTTCTTTCTCTTCATCTGCTGAACTGATCTTTCTCTGACCTTTTATACACACAAGAGGCACATACCCTACTGGGCACATTGTGTTCGCACGGGTTTCTGCAAGTTCGCGAGCGTTTTGTACAATTTCGCAATTTGCGAAATTGTACAAAACCCTTGCGAACTTACAGAAACCCGTGCGAACATAAAAAAAAAAGAAGATTCGCGGATTTTGCAGATTTTGCGGATTTTCGCAATCCGCAAATTCGCAAATCCGCAAATTCGCGGATTGCCAATCCACAAAATCCGCTCATGCCTAGTTAATATCCAATGGAAGAGTGAACAGTTTTATGTCATCTTTGCGACATACCATCACAAGAAAGTCTCCAAAAAATACGTAAAACTTAAGAAGAAGCGAAAAGTCAAAATAAATAAATGACTACAATTCAGTTATTATGTCCATGTGGAATGTTAACATGGATATTCAGTGCGTTGCAGACAATTCCATTGCTGTTGCTCGATATGTAAAGTCCTACATTACAAAATCAGAAAAGACAGAATTGAAAGGAATGTGGGAAGAGATTTCACACAAGAAGACTTTAAGTAAGAAATGACAGTTTCAGTTTGAAAATGTTATCGCATCGAGAAATTCAAGCATAGGAATGCACAGATCGGTTATCATCTGCAAGTCTTTACTCCAAATCTTGAAGAATAATTTTGGTGAGTCTAGGTCTTGTAGCCATACGAAATCAGGTACTGAAAACTGTTCAAGAAATTGAATATTTAGCAAAAAAAGATCCAGAAAGTACAGATATTTTAAAATCAAATATGTTGGGCACATATTACCCAAACAGAAGTCATCATCTTGAGAACATGTGTCTCTATGAATTGCTGCAAAACTGCACTTTTAAACAGAATATTACAGAGAACATCAATGATGAAAAAGATGGAATCGTTAGTTTCAAAGGATGTCTAGTGAAACAAACGAAAGGAAATTTGATTAATCACAGGAAGCTGAGTTGCGACAATGCAGATAAAATGGAATTTTACTATTTAGCTCTTTTGCAACTGTTCAAACCGTGGTGTTCAGAACTGGAATTACTTGGAGATTTCCAAAGCTATGAAGATTCCTTCAATGCTTGTAAGGATAGCATAGAATGCATTGCTTTTGCAAATTATGTGACAATATTGATTGATAAAATTGATTAAGAAGCTTAAATGCAGCTGAGATTGCTAGAGACAGTTCTGAAGACAGTCAAAGTTCTGCTGCGCTGAGTCAGGATCCACTAGGACAACCAATTGTTGAAAATGAAGCAGCTATTGCCATGAATGAGTTGGAAACAGCATTGCATTAGGTTCAAGAAGATGTAACGGACTTAGCAAACTTGGAAGAACAATTAAACATTGAACAGAAAGAAATATATCAACCAGTGAGACAACAGATTGACCATGGATTTCTTCATGAAAAGAACGAATGCACATGTACATCATTTCAACCTATCAGAATGTATGTGAGTGGACAAGCTGGAACAGGAAAAAGTTTCTTAATTAATCACCAGTTATCTACAGAAAACAACTGAGTCACATTTGTTTTGTGCTGTAACTGCTCCAACTGGGTTGGCAGCACACAACATTAAAGGAAATAAATTGCATTGTTTACTTATGCTACCTGTGGAGCATGAAAACAAATTGGAATATCACAAGCTATCTGGAGAAGCTAGTTGTGAAGTTTCAAGAGTGCTGAAAAAAATGAAACTTCTGATTATTGATGAGGTAAGCATGGTCTCAAACTTAATGCTTGCTTTTGTGCATTTAAGAATGTAGCAACATCTTAAAAAAGAGTATGCCGTGTTATTTGTGTTATTTGGAGGAAAACATGTCATAGTTTTTGGAGATCTTCTGCAACTTACTCCCGTAAAAGGACAATCAGTATTTAAAACCCTTCCCATGAAGACACTAGAAAGTGTCTAGGTAGTGTTGGAAAAGTGAACATTTGGTGATATTTTGGATACAAAGAACTTATTATAAATATGTGACAGGCAAATGATGTTGATTATGGTACTATTCTTCAAGATATGAGTATTGGACTACTGACAGAACATGGGATACACGCTTTGAAGAGTCAATTACTTTCCAATTTGTTTCCAAATGAAGATATAGTTCCTGAGAAAATATACATGAAAATTGCAGAAAACAAATCTATAATCTGCTTTATTCCAACATTGCGCGAGTGTTGTATATTCCACGAACAACTTTTGAAACTGGAAAATGAAGAAATAATAAAAATGGAAGCCATCGATCAAATAGAGCATGAAGTAATCACTATAATTTTGACAGAAAAATTGAAGACAAAATTGGATTCTTTAGAAAAATCGCTGGTTTAGAAAAGAATCTATATGCATGTAGAAACTGTCGAGTCATTTTAAGGCGTAATTTAGATGAAGAATAAGGTTTAGTTAATGGAGCAATGGGTAAAGTTGTGGATTTTGTTAATTATCAGAATAAAGATGGTATTGAATTCTTAAAAATGTAATTTGATCAGATTGAAGAAGTTAAACAAACTGGTTGTTGTTCAGTTCGTTTTTTGCTTGTTAATTATATGTCCGTAGAAAACAGTTTGCACTTTCTCTGGCATGTGCAGTGACTATTCATAAATCGCAAGGATTAAGTGTTGACAGTGCTTCGTTGAACATTGGAAATACTGTATTCAAAGAGGGTATGGCATATGTTGCTTTGTCTTGAGTCAGAACATTATCTGGTTTGTTTTGTTTGATTTTGATGACACAAAGGTTACTGCAGATGCAAACTGTGTAAAAGAGTATAATAGGTTAAGAAGAACGTATGCTCCCAATTTAGATCAATATCCTGTATTTGAAAAGCATGTGGTAGGTCGAAAAAGAAGGTACGAGAATATCTGCAGTGACGGTATGGAGAAGAAATAAAAAGATAATGTTATCACTGCAAGCAAAAAAACAAAGGACACTGTTGAAGAGATTGTTGGTTATCACTTTGAAAATAGTTCAGGTGTCAACTTCTATGCTAATGTAGTGGTCAATGTTGTTTTCTTTCTTGAAGGTTTGCAACTGCAAATTATGGAGAATTGTGAAAAAAGATTTTCTTCCTTGTTGCATTCCATTTATAAAAAATTGAGAACTGATACAAGTGAAATACAAAGTGTTTGTGATGTTCGTAATCTTTTGGATGTATGTTCTGGTTCTACACAACTTACGCAAAATATCCAACAAGATGCTCAAGAATTTCTAATGTATATGCTTATTGTATTGGACAATTAAGGTGTTGACATAGAGAATATTTTTGGCCTTTGTTACAAATGAGAACATCATTGTGAAAATTGTATGTATACAAGTAGCACTAATGTAGACACTGAAAGATTTCTATATTTGACATTACTGGACTGTAAATCAGTGTCTTTCAATAAATTAGTTTAAGCAGCAAATCAAAACATGGAGTGTAGCCAATGCAAATCAGAAATGTTATCAACATTATTTATACAAAGATATGGACAATATATAATTATAATGATGCAAAGTTGTACAACTGATGGTAGAAAATAGGACACTTTAATAAAACATTTTGTAGCAACTCAACTATCAATATTCGGTAGGACTTTTGTAGCAGTAGCAATAATTTTCCATGTTGGTCCTTCCACAACATCTGGAAATTACACTGCCTATCTAAAATGTGGAAAAGGCTGGACACTTTGTAATGATGCTCAGTTGGTTTTCAAACCATGTTTGACTAGCGAATTACCAAATTCCTACCTAATATTTTTAAAGCCAAAGTTTTAGGAAGATAATTCAGCCCCTGAGGAATTTATTATTATGATTTAATAGGTTTACCATTGGACAATTTACATAAAAAGGTAGTGCAAAAATACCACTTGGAAAGGTATATGTTTGAGTTATGGACTTTTTCTTGCACATTGTCTCGGTGTATACTTTTAAGGTACAACATTTACACTGTTTATAAATGTAAGTTATAAAATGTTCTTAGTAGTAAGGATTTTATATATGTGTGGTTTGTATTATATAGTATATTTTTGAGGATGGAATCGTGTTTTTTTTCCCAGAAAATATTATTGATTGTTTTTTTTGGGCCCGCTGTTATGTGATGAGTACGATTGGAATCACTGTTTCTAGTGAAATTCAATATATTCCGAGAGCAGCAAAAAAGGCAAAGAAATTACTTCGTAAAATGTTTAAATTATGCTGTGTTGTTCAACATATATTATTACAAGTTATAACTATTTTTTCTTTTCTTTCACAGATCCTCATTCTAAAATAAGCAGTTTACCACAATTTATATTATAAAAAAAACTGAATAAAATGTGTAGCGTTTTTTAAATGTATTACTGCTGAGGTAAGTTTAAGTAAGTTTTGCTCAATTTTTTGCGGGGGCGCACCAAAAAGAAGTCCAAAGAGAATATTGCTCGTGTATGTAGAAAAGTTCTTTATTTATTTTTATCCGTTCTTTTAAAATACAAATCACCAGGCACTTTACAAAAAAGATCAGCCAGCGCGTTTCACTCCCTTCCAAGGAGTTTCTTCAGGGCTGAAAACAAAATAAATAAAAGAAAGCTAACATGAGTTTCATATGTCATAGTTATTATACATTTTTTCTACCTGTTTCACATTCTATCTAAGTTAAAAAAGAAGACATATGACAACTAGTAACTAACATTTCAAGAAAAGGCGCAGTGTCCATTTTTTTTAAAAGACTACTAAAACCAAGATACAGAGTATCATAAAGAACAAACAGCTATAACCTCAATACAGGGTTTTACAGACCTAGTATTATCAATACAACTCTTATTGTTTGGTCTTCTTACATTCCCTAATCATAAGTTTCTCAAATATGTTAGCAGTGACTTTGTAAGTTTCAAGGATTCATAGATCTTTCATGGTAAATACAATTCAAGCAAGCACAATATGGTTCCCGACAATCCCTGTCCTTGAATGAGCGGCCGCGGAAGGGGGAAGAGGAACAGATTACGCGGTAACCCATAAAAAGAGATGGAAAGTCCAGAAGCAAATGCAAAACCAAGGAGCCGAACAAAATAGGGTTCAATTGACATGCTTTTGAACAAGATAGGTTTCAATTGGCATGCTGTATTATCACTAGTAGCACATTATTTTCTATTTTGTCTCAAGGCACCTTTACAATTCCATAACATAACATCTATGGATTTCATACATGACATGATTTTCCACCGCATTACTGTCTCGTTGATTAAAGAGTTCACATTTATTGTCAAAGAGAGAGCGTTGTCCCAACATGAATTTAATTTTGAATTTTGAAAGAAAAAAGTAGTAAGGTAAAAAGTGGGAATCGAAAAAGAGGGAAGAGCTGTTTGTTCTTTATGATACTCTGTATCTTGGTTTTAGTGGTCTTTTAAAAAAACTGGACACTGCGCCTTTTCTTGAAATGTTAGTTACTAGTTGTCATATATCTTCTTTTTTAACTTAGATAGAATGTTAAACAGGTAGAAAAAATGTATAGGAACTATGACATATGAAGCTAATGGTAGCTTTCTTTTACTTATTTTGTTTTCAGCCCTGAAGAAACTCCTTGGAAGGGAGTGAAACGCGTTGGCTGATCTTTTTTGTAAAGTGCCTGGTGATTTGTATTTTAAAACAACGGTTAAAAATAAATAAAGAACTTTTCTACATACACAAGCAATATTCTCTTTGGACTTCTTTTTGGTGCGCCCCCGCAAAAAATTGAGCAAAGTATCCTTTTGATCTGGAAAGCACAGCAACGTCAAACAGCAGCTGACGTTGGGGTTGGCAGCACAAAGCTTTAAAGACTAATTCTGGAACTGGATTTTAGGTGCGCCGCCGTAGGGTCTGCTGCTACATTCTCTGTGATCATCATCTAAGTTTAAGTGAGTCTTAAAATGCACAATTGCATGTGTTTGCACACAGTTGAAAAAAGGGAAGATGGATGGAGTAGATTTGTGCCAGAGAATTCTATTGTGGGCAGATTTCAAATAGGACACAGCTTCAACGCACCTGTTTGCAAGATACATGGTATAGTATACAATAGAGAGATATGGTGGACTTGTAGTGCCTGGTAATTTCAGAAATAAAAGAAATACAACTCCTAGCTATTAACTCTCTTTCATATTTACAAGGAGAGGAAAAGGCACTCTGTATTCCTTTTGTTTTCCAGGTAAATACATTCTCATCATACACACCACTTTGCGTTGAAAAGGCGTTCTATAGTTGCTGCTGTGAGTGTTTGCACAGAACACTCCTAGAACAAGACACATCTCCAGTTTTATAAAAGAATAATAAATCTGGACATGTGTGTGAATGCTGCACTATCCTACGATTGGTGTAGCAAGGTACAACAAGGAGAATTGTTTTCTCTTTCAATATATGCTACAATGCACAGCATATATTGAAGGAGAAAAGTGCCTTTACTGATTGTTTTTGTGTAGGAAGATGTGCCTTCCTGCACAAAGACAATGTCCGCATGACACAGACATCCTTGCACCATGGTGCAAGGGTGCCTGTGTCACTACATGGCTGCAGTTTAAGCAGTTGATCAGAGGGAAGCACAGACTTGCAACATATTTATGTACATATGTTACATCCTTGTGCTTCAGAGGCACCACATCACACTGTAGCTAAACACTTTACAGTGTCATGCTGCAGCACTTTCATATAGTTCCGCACATTCACCATACAGCACAAATGCATTCTTTCAGTCAAATATGCATTACATATACATCCATCTAAACTTTCACACACTAGCTAACAAGTTTATCTCTTTTTTTAACCAGAGTAGGTAGTTCTGAAAATAACTTTTTTTTTTTTGTAGTTTTGTACTTTCTTTTTGTATTTTTGAACAATTTTTTGATTTTTTTGGCTTTTTTAAAATGAAAAAAACCTCAACAGGAGGAACAAAACAATGAACTTTTGGGAAAAAAAAGTCTAACAATGATGGTTCTTCAGCGCCCTGCAAACAAAATCAACAGATTGCTCCCCATAGCAATGCAACCTATTGCATTTTATGCAATGAATTTTGGCATTAGCAAGTTGGGGCCGGATGTCTAAATCAGATGTTGAAGTGGACACCCCATAAGTAGTTGCAACTTGTGATGCTGGTGGTCCACTCTGTTGCAGTCTCTTGCACTCCTCCCTTGCCAGATTCACAGGAAGCAAACTATGTAAATGTTTGAATATACCTGCAGTTCCACATGAATACATTTTTTTCGGGATTTCCTCTTGAAAGAACAGCTTTGCATATTTTACACGTTACCTTAGTGGCATTGACTTTCTTCAAACCTTCAGGGTATGTGAAAAATTTCCAAACAATTGATTCATATTTCTTGGGGCGTGGTGGTTCAGGAACAAACCCCTACTCATTTGAGTGCTCTGGATCAAAAGAAGGTTGATTTGAAGCCATTTTTCCAATATTAAGGGCAAACAGGTTTGGAATCACCAAAAAGAGCAGTACTTGCTACCAGTTGTATTCTCCTAATGAAGGTCTAACGAGAGTGATTGAATTGGGTGGGGTCCTTCAATACTTACAATATGAAGTGTAATCAACCAATCAAATCTATTTTTTTGGGTCACATGGGGTCCACGTAGTGTGCACGCACGCAGTTCGCACCCAGATAAAACCCAGCACGACTTCGCAAAATTGCATTCAAAAGTAGTATACTTTATTGAAAGTTAAAGAATTTTATTTTTATAATTAGCTCAGATAATGACTTAATATTTATAATAAATATAAATATATATAATTTTTTGTACATTAAAAAGTTTAGCGAAGAGCACCCACCCACCGCGTCCAAAACGCATATGACGTCACGCGCACCGCACGACAGTCGTGTCGCGTAGTAAATACATGTCGCGTATGCGCTACAGGTCGCGTACCAGTCGCATAGCATCCGTGTTGGGAAAGTCATACTTGTCGCAAAATTAAAAAAAATATATAAGTATGTTTAAAAGAATATAAAATAATAAAAAAATAGTTATTTTTAAAATAAATATTTTTTTTAAATATGTGTAGTGTAAATAAAAAAATATCTAAAAATAAGTAGAATAAAAAAAGGTAGTTAAAGAATAAAAAATTAGAACAAGAAATATATTTAAAAATTATCAGTTAAAAAACCTTTGACATGCACTGGAAAAACCATACGTTTCAGACATGTTATAGTTAAGAATTAGCATTTAAAAAACCTTTGAAATTCACTGAAAAAACCATAGGTTTCAGAAATGTTGTAGTTAGGAAATAATATTTAAAAATCCTTTGAAATTCACTGAAAAAAACATAGGTTTCATACATGGTATAGTTAGGAATTAGCATTTAAAAAACCTTAGAAATTCACTTAAAAACCATAGGTTTTAAGGGTGTTATAGTTAGCTGGACATTTCACTCGTACAAAACCATTGAAATTCCTCCATTAGAGTGAGCTGTACTAACTGCAACTCGTGCGCCCGCAATCCACTGCTGATGATGTCACATATTACCATTATCATTCATGAAATGGTCAGTGACATCACTGATGACATCTCAAATGACATAACTGATGACATCACTGATAACATCATCCATGTGACAATCATATACACCTCATAATACACTAGCATAACCTTTCGACACTCATTCTAAAACATGGAGTATCATATCGGAATGCATTGACATACTAATACAAGTTTCTAAAAATCCACACAGTGATTCCTACATCTATACACACATCTAAACACTTACCCATATATTCACTCATAAATGCTAATAAAGATCAATAGAATACTATTATATACACTTATACACCTACATTATACACCAGCACACATCTTGTTCACTTATGCAATCATCCTACTTACTTATACAAACAATTGATTATACTTGCATTTACTCAGCTATACACTTATACAAACACCACTTCATGTATTCATATAGATAGTAACTCATTCTAAGTGGGTTATAAAATCACTATTACAAGTATACAGTTATCTATACAGTCACTCATACAGTCACTGAGTCTTATGTATACGTATTTATATACAAAAACTGTCACATACACTGTCTTTTATATTTCTACTTTGTTGGACATGTATCATTGAGAAATATATGTACTCATACTTACACCCATACAGACATTCTCTTACCTAAACAACTGTTTACAAATGCAGTCTTAACATTATATACCTACTAAATTATCTATTTACACATCTTTGAACAGTCACACACCTTCCACCCAAACACACATACATTTACTCTCCCATACAAATACTCACTTAACTAATTAATAAATAACATAGACTTTCAAATAGCTACTAACTAACTTATGCAGTAGTTTACACATTTAGGAGACAGAGTGATACAGATATTTACACAGTTAAATTACTATTGCATATATTTAGTGACACACTTTAAATTAGTGACTTAAAAGGTCAATCACAGTGCTAATACATCCTTTATCCAGACACTTATACATCCAGTAAGGCTTCAATGCAGATTAATATATATATGATACTTATTTAAATATCAAACCAAACCACATTCACTGGATGATGTCATCAGTGATGCCATTTGAGATGTCATCTGTGATGTAATCAGTGATGTCACTAACCATGTTATGAATGATGTAATATGTGATATCATCATCAGTGGATTTCGGGCGCACGAGCTATAGTTAGTACAACTAACTATAACTGAGAAATTTCAATGGTTTTAAACGAGTGAAATGTCTAGCTAACTATAACACCCCTAAAACTTATGGGTTTTTTCAGTTAATATATACATATATATATTCACTGAAAAAAATGTAGGTTTCAGGGACGTTGCAGTTAGTTGAACATTTCAGTCATACAAAACGAGAGAAATGCGAAAGTTATAGTTAGTAGAGCTAACTATAACACGCACCCTCGCAATACAATGCTGAGGACGTCACATATTACATCACTCATGACATAGTAAGTGACATCACTGATGACATCACTGTTGACACCTCAAATGACATCACTGATGACATCACTGACTACATTATCCAGTGAATGTGTGTTTCTGTAAAGTTTAAATATATTTTATATTTGTTAATGCCAAGGTGTATTGAAGAATGAGTTGGTGTATATGCGTGTGGGTGTAGGATTTAATAGTTGTGTGACTGACAGTATGAGTTAGTGATTACATGTGTCTTTAAAAAACCTTTAAAATTCACTTAAAAAAACATAGGTGTCAGACATGTTATAGTTAGGAATTAGCATTTAAAAAACCTTAGAAATTCACTTAAAAACCATAGGTTTTAAGGGTGTTTTAGTTAGCTGGACATTTCACTCGTACAAAACCATTGAAATTCCTCCATTATAGTTAGCTGTACTAACTATAACTCACGTGCCCACAAACCACTGCTGATGATGTCACATATTACATCATTCATGACATGGTCAGTGACATCACCGATGACATCACTGATGACATCTCAAATGACATAACTGATGACATCACTGATAACATCATCCACGTGACAATCAGATACACCTCATCATACACTAGCATAATCTTTCGACACTCATTCTAAAACATGGAGTATCATATCGGAATGCATCGACACACTAATACAAGTTTCGAAAAACCCACTCAGTGATTCCTACATCTATACACACATCATAACACCTACCCATATATTCACTCATACATGCTAATAAAGATCAATAGAATACTATTAAATACACTTATACACCTACATCAACATTACACACCAGCACACATCTTGTTCACTTATGCATTCATCCTACTTACTTATACACCAATTGATTATACCTGCATTTACTCAGCTACACACTTATACAAACACCACTTCATTTATTCATATAGATATTAACTCATACTTAGTGGGTTATAAAAGCACTATTACAAGTATACAGTTATCCATATCCATACAGTCACTCATACAATCAGTGTGTCTTATGTATACCTATTTATATACAACAACTGTTACATACACTTCTTTTATATTTCTACTTTGTTGGACATGTATCAATGAGAAATATATGTACTCATAATTACACCCATAAAGACATTCTCTTACCTAAACAACTGTTTACACATGCAGTCTTAACCTTATATACCTACTAAATAATATTTTTACACATCTTTAGACAGTCACACACCTTCCACCCAAACACATATACATGTACTCTCCCATACAAATACTCACTTAACTAATCAATAAATAATATAGACTTTCGTATAGCTACTAACTTATGCAGTAGTTTACACATCAATAGACAGAGTAATACAGATATTTACAGAGTTAAATTACTATCGCATATATTTAGTGACACACTTTAAATTAGTGACTTAAACGGTCAATCACAGTGCTAATAAATCCTTTATCCAGACACTTATTTATCCAGACAGTCTTCAATGCAGATTGCATTATATATAATACTTATTTAAATATCAAACCAAACCACATTCACTGGATGATGTCATCAGTGATGTCATTTGAGATGTCATCAGTGATGTCATCAGTGATGTCACTGACCATGTCATGAATGATGTAATATGTGACATCATCATCAGTGGATTGCATGCGCGCGAGCTACAGTTAGTACAACTAACTATAACAGAGGAATTTCAATGATTTTGTACGAGTGAAATGTCCAGCTAACTATAACACCCCTAAAACCTATGTTTTTTTCTGTGAATATATGTGGGCAGCACGAAGTTACAAGCGCACAAAAGAATCCTCCAGCATCTTAAAGCAATAACACACTCAGATAATACCTACCCGGTAGCCAGGCACTTCAAAGAGTTTCATAATTCAAACAACAGTTGCCTGAGCTATTTCCTAATAGACTCCATACCACCGAGCAGGAGAGGAGGAGACCGCGAAACAAAGCTCAGAAGACTTGAAATGAGGTACATATTACAATTAGATACTAAGCAACCGAACGGCCTCAATGTTACGGAGGATTTGTATACGTGCCTGTAACCATAAGAGTCGAGACTCAGTGAATAGCTACAAGTTTAAAACCAAGATAGTTGGTGGTACATAGGCACATTAACAGTTACAGGTAGCCAGCCTTTCCATGACTCGATGACATCATTGTCCCTTATCCGCAATAGGTAGACATCAGTACCCGTACAGGATTTAGAGGATTCTATAGTACCCCAGACTCTTGCGAGTCAACTACAATTATTGTTTACATTAGGCGGGACACATCAATACGATCTTGGACTTAAGGACAAGTACAAAGACAAAATGCGGTTCTTAGATGGATTTATTAAGTCCATATCTATATGAAATTTATTTATATGTATATATATATTCACTGAAAAAACCATAGGTTTCACACCAGTTATAGTTAGGAATTAGCATTTAAAAAACCTATTAAATTCACTGAAAAAACCATAGGTTTCACACCAGTTATAGTTAGCTGGAAATTTTACTGATATAAAACCATTGAAATTCCCACGTTGTAGTTAGATGGACTCACTATAACTTGCGCGTGCAATGCACTGCTGATGACATCACATATTACATCACTCATGACATGGTCAGTGACATCACTCATGACATCACTGATGACACCTTCCAGTGAATGTGTGTCTTTCTGAAAAATAAATATATTTTATATATGTATATGTAAAAGTTGATGGAAGAATAAATGTTTAAATAAGTGTCTAAATGGATGGTTTTTAAAAATTGATTGGTTAACTGGCTTAATAAGACATCATCAGCAGTGCATTGCACGCGCAAGTTATAGTGAGTCCATCTAACTATAACGTGGGAATTTCAATGGTTTTATATCAGTAAAATTTCCAGCTAACTATAACTGGTGTGAAACCTATGGTTTTTTCAGTGAATTTAATAGGTTTTTTAAATGCTAATTCCTAACTATAACTGGTGTGAAACCTATGGTTTTTTCAGTGAATTTCATAGGTTTTTTAAATGCTAATTCCTTTGTATATCGAGTTTCTAACCTTTTTTTTTTTTTTTACAATTTGCTGTTTTTTTTAAAGTATTCATGTTTTTTTATATAATTTTTTTCTTTTGCGCTCTGGGTGCGCGCTCCGGGAAGCTTTCATCTAAGCTCTCCGGTAAGCTTTTCCGTGAGCTCATCTGAAAGCGCACCCAGAGCGCAACTGTCGTTCGTGAAAAAAAATATGAATGAAAAGTTAATAATAATGCAAAACATTTCGTACCATACAAATAAAATTAGTTTTTTTTAATAAGGAAAATGATTATGCATTTCTATAAAAGATTGATGACGTCACTTCGGCGCGCAACGTAAGTGCCCTCGGAAGCGCCTACGTTCGCGGCGCATAAACGCACGCAAAAGTGCCTACGATCGCGCCACGTTTGCGCCCCGGAAGCGCCTACGATCGCGCTGCGTAAACGCACCGGAAGTGCTCCGGAGCACGCAGCGTAAACGCGTCGGGTCATGTGACCCTAAAATAACACTTTTCATTGGTTGCTAACAGTTTTTTTTTACAATGAATGAAATCCCCACCCATTTCCTTCACTTCTTCTTTCACTTTTGTGACTGAAAGACCTGCCTTTTTTGCTGTTCCATATTCCTTGATTAATCATGGCTGCCAGACCATCCAGCAGTGAAGATGACTCCAATGATTTCATTGATGAAGAGCCTCCTCAGCCGAAGGTCAAAGAACATTTCATCTGGAAATTTTTTAAGTTTCCAGCAGACCAGAAGAAGGTGAATGCACCAAAAGTAGAGTGCAGGATCTGCAAACAGGTCCTGTCACGGGGTAACCCCCCAAAAAAATACTCTTTTGGCAACTTCACCATGATTCGCCATGTGGAGAGGAGGCACCCCCAGAATTTTGCCCGGGAAAGTGTCAGGGCTCTGGCACAAGAGGTTCCCAGAGATGGGGCCTCTACATCAACAGGAGGAGCAACTTCTTCTGGGAGAGAACAATCGCAGGAGCAGGTAGCAAACATACAACCTGCATTTAACCATGGGGTCGTCAAATGCAGATACTGCAATCAACTCCTCACCTATGGGGAGCAAAGTGTCCTGCTCATGGTTCGAGCATTGGAGAACCATCGCTGCCCTTCCCACCCCTAATTTTTTTCTTTTGTTTTTGCTCCTGTTGAGCAGTTTCCATTCCCTGTTTTTGTTCCTGTTCTGTTAAAAGAAGAAAACCAAAAGTTCTTTTCAGAACTACCTCCAATTCTCATCAAAGAGCTATATTCTTAAAAAAATGAAGAGTAAGTGAAATATAGTGCATTGAAAATTGAAAGGAGAATGAGTAAGAAAGAACAGAAAGGTATGAGAGGTGAAAGGAAGTGAAGTAGGAGGAATGAAAGAAGGTGAGTGTTAGAAAAGAAAGTTATGACACAGTGAATAAACTGGAGGCCTCATTTCTGAAAAGTGACGCATCGCTACGTGAAAACAGCGATGCGTCACTTTTCTGGACGCACTCCTTATGACATTCCAGATATGTCATATTTAATATATGACTAATCAATTCGCAAGGAGTTACAGATATGTCAGTATTTCTGACGTATCTGTAAACACAAAAGTAACGCATTGCAGGAGTGCGTCACAAAAGTGACGCAACTCCAGTAATGTGTCCTTTCACATGGAAAAAGCACCATGTGAAAGGTTTGCTGTGAAGCAGGCGCAAGATTTTGGCGCAACAGCATCCTAAAAGTGACGCACTGCGTCATTATTACCAAGCTTTTTGCAAGGAACACCCCCTCTGCATGCATTATACCTGACACTATTTTTTAAAAAGTGACGCATCTAGGTACATGGGTCACTTTTTAAAACTCTGCGCCACATTATATCTGCATCAGGTATAATGTATGCAGAGGGGGCAATCCCTCGCAAAAAGCTTGGTAATAACGACGTACTGAAATCTATGAGATTTCTCTGCGTCACTTTTAGGATGCTGTTGCGTCAAAATCTTGCGCCTGCCTCGCGTCACTTTCATGTTTACAGATATGTGAGAAATACTGACGTATCTGTAACTCCTTGCAACATGATTCATCATACATTAAATATGACACATCTGGAATGTCATAAGGACTGTGGACAGAAAAGTGACGCATCACACCAGCAGTGTAATAAAATGTGCCTCGTTGCACTATATTTAAAGGATGCAACAGCATCCTAAAAGTGACGCAGTGAAATCTCAAACATTTCACTGCGTCGCTATTACAAAGCTTTTTGTGGGGGAACACCCCCTCTGCATGCATTATACCTCACGCAGATATAATGTGGCGCTTGATTTTAAAAAGTGACCCATCTACCTAGATACGTCACTTTTTAAATATAACGCAACGAGGCACATTTTTTTACACCACTGGTGCGATGCGTCACTTTTCTGTGCGCACTCCTTATGACATTCCAAGTAACGCATTGCTGGAGTGCGTCACAAAAGTGACGCAACTCCAGTAATGCGTCCTTTCAAATGGGGAAAGCAGCATGTGAAAGGTCTTGCCTCAGTCTAACACCTGCTGTAAAGCAGGCACAAGATTTTGACGCAACAGCATCCTAAAAGTGACGCAGTGAAATCTCAAAGATTTCACTGCGTCGCTATTACAAAGCTTTTTGCGGGAGAACACCCCCTCTGCATGCATTATACCTGACGCTATTTTTAAAAAGTGACGCATCTAGGTACATGGGTCACTTTTTAAAACTCTGCGCCACATTATATCTGCGTCAGGTATAATGTATGCAAAGGGGGCATTCCCCCGCAAAAAGCTTGGTAATAACGACGTACTGAAATCTATAAGATTTCTCTGCGTCACTTTTAGGATGCTGTTGCGTCAAAATCTTGCACCTGCCTCGCATCACTTTTATGTTTACAGCTATGTCAGAAATACTGACGTATCTGTAACTCCTTGTAACATGATTCGTCATACATTAAATATGACACATCTGGAATGTCATAAGGAGTGCGCACAGAAAAGTGACGCATAACACCAGCAGTGTAATAAAATGTGCCTCGTTGCACTATATTTAAAAAGTGACGCATCTAGATAGATGCGTCACTTTTTAAATATTGCATAACAATGCGCATTTTTTTACACCGCTGGTGCGTCACAAAAATTGACGCACAGGAGGCGCAAAACTAGCAGCGCAAGGCCTTCATAAATATGGTCCTGGATTTTCCCCGTGCTTCGCCGGTGCGCGTACCATGCGCTTCCCCCGCGCAAAACGAAAAAAAAAATGTAATGCCCTGCAGGACCCTATTTTAGTCCCTACATCAAACCTAGGGGGTCAGAGGGGGTCTACTCTTCCCCCTTATGGTCATTTGCCCCTTTTTTTTTCAAACCCCTTGTGTCTCGATTTTACCGAGACACAAGATGGCGGCCGCTCCAGACTGTTTAGAATGTTTACAGACACCCAAGAGCCAATCAGCTTTCTGCACGCAAGTCGCGTGTCGCGCCAGGAGCGCACTCAAGTGCGCGCACCGGAGAGCGCCTATAGATATATATATTTTTTTGAACCTAAATTACTCAAAATCCACTGGAGCACATATCTTGAGACATAGCAAAGGCACATCGGGCTACCAGTCCCTACAATTTTGCCAAGTTTGGTGTGTATCCATTCAGCCGTTCGGGCTAAAAGTGAAATCGACCGCCCTATGGAAATTAACATGGGGAAAATGCGTTTTGGGACCCCCCTTTTATCTCGGCCCCCGCTTGACGTATCCCCCCCAAACTTTCAGGGAAGGACCGGAGCTTGACGAGGCCATTTTCAGGAAATTTTCAGGCAGATTCGTCAACCGGTGCCAAAGTTATTCCAAATAGAATTTTGAGATTTAACATTGAAAAAAATCCTAACTATAACTACCTACTGGCGACCGCCAGTAGGTAATATATAGTGGTATATATGCAGATATATTTATATTTTTGTATCCATGCATATTTTGACACACACATATTTACATTTATATATTTATATATTTATTACTGCATATATCTTCGCAGGTGTATATACATATATATATATATATATATATATTCTTTTAATGTAACATATTTATTTATATATTTGATGAGTATATGCATTACTTTGTACTTGCACAACAGACACTTTCTGGCTACATTATGTAACCACATATGGCAGTTTGTTTAATTAAGTCTCATCAATTGCATAAGTATCCGTCAGGCACTATAGGACATTTAATCACTGACATTACAAGAATCATATCAAACAACGAAAGAACTGATCAGCATTTTACCTTTGAACTATACTGGTATGTGCTCACCACTTTTCGATTTAAGGCATTGGGCACCTATGATAAGTTTTCTCAGAAATGTCATTGTACTGGTTTTTATTACACACACAACAAAAAAACCAAACATTACATTTTTTATTATTACACTTAAACATGCATAACCGCACTTTAAAGGTGTATTAGCACTAGGGGGACTTGTGTTCTTGTCATGTTATATCGGAATAATATGGTCATGGAGAAGGAGAAATGGATACATAAGGGGTTACCGGAAGACATGGGTGTCAATCAGCTAGTTGGAATATACAAGTGGAGGGGTATTATACATGACACATGTGCAGTCCATAGGAGACATCAAACAGCAGTAGCAATGAGATCATGGAGACTTACAATTATTGTAGGCAAAACCACAGTGTACGTATATGGGTACATTTCTTTTATGTCTTTGTACTACTTTTTTGTATGTTTTAAATGCCGACATACAGAGTATTTAACCGGTATAACTCATTTTACCCCAGCATTGTAAGTATTTAACATATATTGTGTGAGGATTTTTTCATTTCCATAGCCGATGAGTGTCACATGACACACTAATCGTAGGTGTATGTCACTTTAAAAACAAATCAGTTTCACGGTACTGTGTCAAAGTGAACAAGCAGTGCAAGCTGCGAAACGCGTCTTTGGCTGTGCCAGAAATAAAATCCCCTTGAGCACGAAATCTGGGTCTGTGTACGAATTTGCGGCAGGAGGAGCTGGGAGGAAGCTAGCGCTCGCAGCGGGTTGGAAAGTTACGATATATATATATATATTACCTACTGGCGATAGCCAGTAGGTATATATAGTTAGGATTTTTTTCCTATGGGACTTTTGAAAATTCTATGTCTAATAACTTTGGCGTTTGTGGACGGAATCGGCTGAAATTTTCAGAAAAATGGCACATTATGTTTCTGAGCAGCCCTTGAAAATTTGGGGGGGTTTCGTCAAGGGGGGGCTGAGAAAAAAGGGGGGTCCCAAAACGCATTTTTCCCATGTTAATTTCTATAGGGCGTTTGGCCTCACTTTTAGCTCGAACGGCTGAATGGATTTGCACGAAACTTGGCAAAATTGTAGGGACTGTTAGCCCGATGTGCCTTTGCTGGGTCTCAATATATGTGCTCCAGTGGATTTTGAGAAATTAACATTTTAAAAAATTTATATATCTGTGACAGCGTCCCGGGTAGCGCTCCAGATCGCGTACTTTTCGCATCACGGAGCTTTGCGAAGCGATGCTGATTGGCTCCCCGGTGTCTGTCAACATTCTAAACAGTCCGGAGCGGCCGCCATCTTGTCTCTTGGTGGGATCGAGAGACAAGAAGAGGTGAAAAACGAAGGGGGAATTATATGAAAGGGGGCAAGGTAGACCCCTAGGAATGATGTTGGGGTTATTAAAGGGTCCCGTGGGGAAAATTAAAAAAATGTGATTTTTCACGGTAGAAGCGTTTCTCGGTTCGCAAATTAACGGCTGAATGGATTTGCACGAAACTTGGCAAAATTATAGGGACTGTTAGCCCGATGTGCCTTTGCTGGGTCTCAATATATGTGCTCCAGTGGATTTTGAGAAATTAATGTTTAAAAAACAGGTATATCTGTGACAGCGTCCCAGATCGCGTACTTTTCGCGTAACGGAGCTTTGCGTAGCGAAGCTGATTGGCTCTCCGGTGTCTGTCAACATTCTAAACAGTCCGGTGCAGCCGCCATCTTGTCTGTCGGTAGGATCGAGAGACAAGAGGAGAAAAACGAAGGGGGAATTTAATGAAAGGGGGCTAGGTAGACCTCTCTTGACCCCCTAGGAATGATGTTGGGGTTATTAAAGGGTCCCGTGGGGCAAATAATAAAAATTTGATTTTTCGAGGTAGAAACGCTTCTCGGTTCGCAAACTGGTAGCGAAACATGAATTCGCCATTTTGTGTTTCGATTTCATTAAATTACTAGGTATAAGGGGGTACGGGAGACGTATCCTGACCCCTTTTGTTTTCTGAGGGTGGCTGAGGAGGCTCATATATGTTGATACATGTCTTCCAGCGGCTGTGCGTGAGCGTTTTTTTTTGTTGCGTGACGTCTGTTAACGTTCGATTTGATGGAAATCAGGAAGTGTTGACCGCCATTTTGTCACTGCGAGTAAATATTTTGTTTTAAATAATTGTTATAAATTAATCCTTATTGATAAACATTGTCTGCGCCATCTTGTCTTTTTTGCAATGCCACACTTGTTGAGCCCGGCAGCCATTTTAGATGCCTTGACCAGACCCACTCTCTGCACGCCGCCGATCCTCAGCATGGCTCCTCACCCTCGCAAGCATCTCCCCCACGCACTGGTCACCCCCGCTCTCTCTCTCATGCATGGGCCAGAAACCTCCTCTCATGTGCGCTGCTTTTCCCTGAGAATCACACCCTGTGCCCGCCCGACACCACCCTTTCACCCTATTCACTACCGCACCCTCTGACACTCTTCTTCCTCTGTGTCCGATTGTTCAGGCCGGTCCCAGGCTATCACCTAGCCCTGCAGATGTAGTTTATGGCCCCAGCTGTAGAGAATCACCCCTCTTCAAAGGAGTTACAGTAGATCTGTCACACCACACGCGTTCCTACTATCTGATAACCATCCTGTATTGTGCTTGGGGAGGGGATTCTCACTGTGAGGGCGTGTGGGACCGAGCCTGAAGCGGAAGATTCCAGGGATCCCTCTTTGTACATCAAAGTTTTTACAATTATGTGTCACATTATAAATATATAGTACTCCAACAAAGTAGGATTATAACACTTTAATAACTTTTAAATATATAGAACGCAACAAAAACAGTAAATACATTTAAACATTTTTTTGAAAAAAGAAGCAACAATGGTCAGTAGCTGTGTTTTGTGCGAATAGTCCCAAGGCAGCACAACGTGCTGAGTTCTGGAGGGCACCCAGGTGATGTTACCTGGGTGCCGCACTGGTTTTTGGTATCCTACAATGCAGCTCCGAAAAACGGCGTGGGGCGTCCCCGGGGGTGCGCGGGGAGGCCTCGTCAGTAGCGGTCTGTTGTGCGAATAGTCCCAAGGCAGCAGAACGCGCTGAGATGTGGATGGCATCCAGGTGATGTCCAGTAAGTTGTCGCACTGGTTTTGGCATCCTACAATGCTGCTCCGAAAAACGGCGTGGGGCGCCCCGGGGGGGGGGGGGGGGGAGGGAAGGCGGCGTGAACGGGTCTCCCCAGGTGGAGGCTCGTCGGCTGTACTGGGGCACCCCTTTACCGTTTCAGTTGCCATTCCGCCCGCTTTTGCTACACTGTGCCTTATCCGCCATTCAGCTGTTTCTCGCCCGCTCTTGCGGCTTCAGCGTCTCGCTCACCATGTAGTTGAGTTGCGCCCACTCTTGCGGTGCAGCGATAGGCGGCTGCCACAGGAGTCTTAAAATGGCGGACGGCTCTTCGGATTTGGGCCTGGTCCACTAACATGGCCCTGGGACACCTTGGAACTCGGACGTCCCCTGAGCCTTGAAGATTTTACAAAAGTCTTGGGGGCTCCCGACTCCTGCAGGCTTCCGGTGGGGAGCGGCTGCCATGATTGCTCGCGGAATGACCACGACGGAGCCACGAGATGGTGGTGCCAGCTTTAGACTGAAACATCTAGAAACAAGGTGGGGCTTTCATCGTTTGGGAAAAAAAAATGTTTTAATCCAATGAAAAGTGATATTTTTAGGTCATATGATCAAGCCTTCCATCATTAGGAAACCAAAAGTAAAATGAACCAATGAAAAGTTTTATAAAGAAGTTACATGACCTGTTATGCTTACGTTACGCGCTGCTATAAAAAGCGTAGAAAATCCGTTGGCACGTGAGGCGGCGTCAGTAGCGGACCGATGTGCGAATAGGCCGAAGGCAGCACAACGCGCCGAGATCCGGATGGCACCGAGGTTGTGTCCAGCAAGTTGCCGCACTGGTGTGGTCATCCTACAATGCTGCGCCGAAAGTCGGCGTGGGGTGCCTGGGGGGGGGGGGTTGGGGGGGCATTTGGTGGCGCAAACTGGCCTCTCTCGCCTCCCCAGGTGGAGGCACCTGATGTGCAGTGCGGCGCCCCTTATCTTTTCACTCGCCGTCCAGCAGAGTTGCGCCCGCACTTGCTGCTACAGTAGGCCGAAGGCAGCACAATGCGCCAAGATCCGGATGGCACCGAGGTGGTGTCCAGCAAATTGCCGCACTGGTGTGGCCATCCTACAATGCTGCGCCGAAATTCGGCGTGGGGCGCCCCGTTGGCCTGTGAGGTCGCGTCAGTCAGTGGGGGCTGTTTGAGAAAGCAATGTGATGCTGTGCGTCGCCCCCAAGATGGAGGCTCCTCGGCTGCAGTGGGGCGCCCCTTGGTGTTTCACTCGCTATCCAGCTGAGTTGCGTCCGCACTTGCGGCTACAGTAGGCCGAAGGAAGCACAACGCGCCGAGATCTGGATGGCACCGAGGTGGTGTCTAGCAAGTTGCCGCACTGGTGTGGCCATCCTACAATGCTGCGCCGAAAGTTCCATGGTCCGGCGAAATTTTTTTCCTTTTCCTTTCTGCATCTTGTCCCACAATCCGTTTAACCTTTAGACACGACCAGGTCCCTGAATGTGTGCAGGGGGACGCTATTGATTGAATCAAAATGGCGGCTTCACACAAAGCTGACTCAAGCGTTGCTGGTGATGCTATACAGACAAAAAATGGTTTTCAGTTTGTACATTCTTCAGGATTTTTCCATCCAAGTCTGCTTGAGAGTTTGTAGAACAATGGCTTTAGATCTTGCCCTCCCCTCTTTTGACTGTTGGTCTTGTTGCCTATGTCTTCTGTTGTCATTTAACGGAACCTTTTTTGACTGCCGAAAGGGGTTCTGGTCCGACCGCTGGTTGGTGGAGATATTTTGACTATATCCTGGACCTGCCCGGCCTTGCCCAAAATGGCGCCGGTATAAATGGGACTCGTACCTCCTTGTTGTGTACTGGTTGCACAACCTTGATATCACGAGATACGTATGCAGTTTTGAAGCACATGGCGGGCGGGAATGAGAATTGATTGAATATTTCGACATCCCAATTGATATTAAGTTCTGATGTGTTATTGATTACTGTACTATTGAAAGTTCGAATTAACGTCACGCATGGTACTTGCCCGCAAATGTATATCTAGATAATTTTATTTTAAGTGGCCCTGTCGTATTTTAATTACAAAATGTACGTCCACCGATTCCGCAACTGTTAGACACCTTAGTTCTTGCAACCTAATGGTTCGCTCGTTGCGTTCCTCTACAGTGTAAATGTCTCCTCATCATATACGATTCCAGTTTGCTCCGTGGCCGGCCCACGTGGTTATAGGCCCGTATTTGTATACTGACATCTTCACAATAAAGGTTTTTAAAACAAAACATGGTAGTAGTATTTACATTGGTAAAGTTTTTAATTTTAGTCACTGTTTTCGAATCAGTAAAAGGCAAGTGAAATAAAGCAGTCCAATTACATGACGGATAAAAGGTATAATACGCAGGAACGCAGTAAAGATAAATGGTCAAGGGCTGTTGTGTCTTTTACTCCTGCAACATAAAGTGATCGATAAGAATCTGATATTCAGGCGTATCGGCGACTAAGACAGCAGGCCGAGCATCTTTTGCTCAACGGCTCCGTCATGGGACGAAGAAACGCCCTTTTGCTAGAAAAAGGAATATATTTTACTTGCAGGACAGTTGTAAATTTTCCTGGAAAATACATTAGCCTGGAACATTATAACATATATGTTTAAGAAAAAATAATGTTCGAAAGCAATAAAAAGCGTAATTTTTAGGTCATATGACCAAGCCTTTCATCATTAGTATAACAAAAGTAAAATGAACCAATGAAAAGTTTTATTAACAATTCACATGACCTGTTATGCTTACGTTACGCGCTGCGCCCCGCGCCCCGGATACCTTCCGGGAAGCTGCGCTTCGCGCACTGGAGTACTTCCAGGTGCGCTATTGCGGCGTGTCATATAACGCATTACGCGACAACGTAGGTCCAGAATATGGTCAAAATGTCTCCACCAACCAGCGGTCGGAACACAACCCCTTTCAGCAGTCTAAAAAGTTCTGTTAAATGACAACAGAAGGGACAGGCAACAAGAACCATCAGTCAAAGAGGGGAGGGCAAGTTCTTCCCTACCGGGTCACGTTGGGGCGCTACCGGAACTGATCGAATTGGTAGTCTACAGTGTTTCTGGATGTTTCAGACTGAAGCTGGCGTTAGCATGAGAGCACCACCATCTCGTATCTCAGTCGTGGCCATTCCACGAGCAATCATGGCAGCCGCTCCCCACCAGAAGCCTGCGGGAGTCGGGGGCCCCCAAGACTTTTGTCGAATCTTCAAGGCTCAGTGGACGCTTTCGAGAATGGGGCCCAAGCCCTAGCAGACAAGCGTCCGAGTTCCAAGGTGTCCCATGGCCATTTTAGTGGACCACGCCCAAATCTGAAGAGGCGGCCGCCATTTTGAGAGTCCTGTGGCAGCCGCCTATAGTTGCATCGCAAGAGCGGGAGCAACTCAACTACATGGTGAGCGAGACGCTGTAGTCGCAAGAGCGGGCAGTAAACAGCTGAATGGCGGAAGAGGCACAGTGTAGCAAAAGCGGGCGGAATGGCAACTGAAACAGTAAAGGGGCGCCCCACTACAGCGTGTCTTCAGGTCAAACGGATTGTGGGATAAGGTCCAGAATGGAAGAGTCATCAAAAGGCAAAAAGTTCCGCCGGACCCCGGGAGCTGGCCGCCTATGTCGGGGACGATCTTAGGCCACGCCAGGGCAACATGACTTGGGGAGGGGGCAGAAGTCAAGCGCACCCTCCCAGTCCGCGCCACCACACCGTATGTTGAAAATCTGAAGCCATCGTTCTACAAACTCTCAACCAGCCTTGGATGAAAAATCTTGAAGAATGAACAAACTGAAAACCAGTTTTGTTTGCATAGCATCAGCAGCAACGCTTGCTATCAGAATGCATGAGTTTCATGCTCGATCGATTGAGCTAGCCGGATCAGGCAACAAAAAGTATAAAATAGTTATGTAAATAGTTATTTAATAAAATGTTTTACCCTGTTACTTTGCTGGTGTGTTGTATATATTTATAATATTTGCATAGAGTTTATCATTATTTTGGGTGAGGTGGGTGGCGGAGCCGAGCTGTCTTGCAGCCATCATGGTGTGGAGCTCAGTTCATCTCACTAGTTTCGTATTTCTCATGAAGGGTTGTTCCTAATGTTTCTATTTTAGCAAGGTCAAAAAGAGATCCCATTAGTGGCCTACTGATTTTGCTCGATTCTTTTTTTTCTTAACACGATTTTTCACTATCTGCAAAGACTAAACAGAGTATTGCGGCTTTGTGCTTGTTAGTAAATAGAGAATGAACCAAAGAGAATAAATTCTAAAATAGTAAATGCTTGGATAACAATCAATCAAATGGAGAGACAAGCAGGCACGACGGATTACAACGGGGGCAAAGGCCTGCGTTAACTACCCTTCACTATCTGCAAAGAGAGAGTACTTCTAAGAGAAAAGAGGGGGGGGCAGCGTTTAAAGCACATCAGCGTGCATAAACACGAAAATGTTTTTACCTATCACGTACTTGACATTTGACAGCTTTTGATATTTGTTATTAAAAAAACATTGAAATTCAATGAAAAAACCATAGGTTTTAGCCCATATATAGTTAGGGATTAGCATTTTCAAAACCTTATTTTACTCGCATAAAACCATTGAAATTCGCATATATAGTTAGATGCGCTAACTATATATCGCGCACCCGCAATCCACTGCTGATGATGTCACATATTACATCATTCATGACATGCTCAGTGACATCACTGATGACATCACTGGTGACATCTCAAATGACATCACTGATGACATCACTGATGACATCTCAAATGACATCACTGATGACATCACTGATGGCATCACTGATGACATCTCAAATGACATCACTGATGACATCTCATTTGACATCTCATTTGACATTACTGAGCACATCACTAATGACATCATTCATGTGATAATACGATGAACCTCTTCAGACTCTAATATAATATCAGATACACTCAGTGTAAACAAAAACTCACAGACTGTCACTCATACATGGAGTTACTCACACACCTAGTCAGTCATGCAAAGAATCAATCACACCTCCATTTCCTCTACTATACAGTTATACACACCTTACTTATTCAAACATATACTAACACATATTTACTCTCTTGTACAATCCCTGATACAAGTTCACAATGATCCATACAGCCACTCACACATTCACTGGCTCTTATGCACAGTTATTTATATATGTCAACTCTCACATGTACTGTGTTTTACATATGTACTTACTTTGACATGTAGCACTGAGATATCCATTCACTCACCAATACACTCATGCACACAGTCAACCACCCATACAGCTATTTCCACATGCACTTTTGAACCCATACATCTAGTGAATCAACTGCTCACACATCTATACACAGAGTCATACACCTTCCAGCCACCCACACACACACTCAGTCTCCCATACAAATACTTCGGCAACCAATCAATAACCCATATAGTTACTCATTTAGCTACTGATCAACACATGCAGCAGTTCATAGAACAACAGATATAATGATGCACAAATTAAGACAGTTTAGTCACTAACCCATGCACTCAGTGAGACACATTTAATCACTCTCTCATACAGTCAGTCATGCACCTACTAAATCCTTCATCCAGACACTTATACATCCACTCATTCTTCAATATGTAAGACATATTTTAACTTTACAGAAACATACAGTCACTGGATGTTGTCATCAGTGATGTCATCAGTGATGTCATTTGAGATGTCATCAGTGATGTCATCAGTGATGTCACTGAGCATGTCATGAATGATGTAATATGTGACATCATCAGCAGTGGATTGCGGGTGCGCGATATATAGTTAGCGCATCTAACTATATATGCGAATTTCAATGGTTTTATGCGAGTAAAATAAGGTTTTGAAAATGCTAATCCCTAACTATATATGGGCTAAAACCTATGTTTTTTTCATTGAATATATATATATATATATATATATATATATATATCCAAAATGAGTTTTCAGATCCACAATTCCACCAAAAGCATCCAGGCACTCACGAACAGGTTTTGTCAAAAAGCTTATTTATTAAGCATCCTCATCAACGCGTTTCGGGAGTCACGCTCCCTTGCTCACGATGTTTGTGCGTTGGTATGAGTTTCCCTTTTCACAACCATGTAGGGTGGTAAAGACAGAAAAAGGACTTAAGGGGAACACTGTTAGGTAAAATACAGCGGCCATCTTAAAACATTGAGAGTACATAGATATCCCAGTGAATACCATATTGTAGGACCTCTCACAACACAACATTAGTACAAAATTCATTTGTAAAAAATGTTAAAAATGTATAAATGGAAGAGATATATACATATGTGTGTCTCTATCCATTTCAATATTACATTTGAAATTCTCAAAGTGCAAGTGCATATACAATTCCATATATTCACTGAAAACAACGTAGGTTTCAGGGACGTTACAGTTAGTTGGACATTTCAGTCGTACAAGACCAGAGAAATTGGAAAGTTATAGTTAGTAGAGCTAACTGTAACTCGCGCCCCCCCAATGCACCTCTGAGTAGGTCACATATTACATCACTCAAATGACACCTCAAATGACATCACTGATGACATCATCCAGTGAATGTGTGTTTCTGTAAAGTTTAAATATATTTTATATTTGTTAATGCCAAGGTGTATTGAAGAATGAGTTGGTGTGGGTGGAGGATTTATTAGGTGTGCGACTGACTGTATGAGTTAGTGATTACATGTGTCTTATTGAATGCATGGGTTAGTGACTAAACCATGTACATTTCTTTATCAGTCTTTCAGTTGTTGTGTAAGCTGCTGCATGGGTTGATGATTAGGTACCTGACTGCCTATATGGGTTACTTATTGGTTGCATGAGTATCTGTATGGGAGCCTCAGTGTTTGTGAGTCTGGGTGGGTGGGCGGTGGGTGACTTTCTGCCTACATGTGCGAGTGGATAATTTACTGGGTGTATGGGTTCAATAGTGCATGCAGAAATAGCTGTACAGGTGAGTGAGTGTACGTATCAGTCTGTTGGTGAGTGAATGTATGTCTCACTGGTACATGGGTGCTTAACTACATATGTGAAAGGTAGCATATATGAGTAATGAAGTACATAAATTACTATATTTGTGAGAGTGGCAGTATAAAAGAGTGTGTGCTTGTGACAGTGATTGTATAAGAGAGTAAGTATATGTTAGTTTCTATATGAATAGGTTAGGTAGTGATGTATAACTATATAGTAGGGCTGGGTGTAGTTCGCGAAGTAGCGTTACACGTAGCTACACGAAGTGCACTTTGAACTACATGAGCTACGCGTAGCACTACGCGAACTGCGCAGTACCCTGTTCGCACTGTGCAAGATGCCGTTTTCAATGATTGCACAGTGCGGACAAGCATTCGGCACTGTGCAATCATTGAAAACGGCATCTTACACAGTGTGAGCTGTAGTTTTCTGCCGCTCGCGTGGATTTTTACTTGATCTGCAGCTTTCTCAACGCGGACTAGTAGTTTCTCATTGCGAGCGGTCGCAAGCATACGCAACAATACGCAATGAGAAACCTGACTTCCCCGCATTGAGAATCTCGCCGGGAGGTTTATTTCTCTAGCTCGCGATCGGCAACTTGATGTTGCTGATTGCGAATGAGGAAAAAGTCTTGCCGAGATATCATTTTGCTCACTCGCGATTGCCAACTTGATGTTGAAGACCGCGAGCAAGGAAAAAAATCACTGCAGCACTACGCTACGCTACGCGTGTTTGCATTGTGCTATGTGTAGTTCTCATAGTGCGAAGTAGCGCAAACCTCACAAACTACGCAAGCGTAGCGTAGTGCTTTGCCCAGG
The DNA here is from genome assembly GCF_964263255.1 of Lissotriton vulgaris. Classification (NCBI taxonomy): domain Eukaryota; kingdom Metazoa; phylum Chordata; class Amphibia; order Caudata; family Salamandridae; genus Lissotriton; species Lissotriton vulgaris. The sequence continues at coordinate 1,158,853,299 of NC_141689.1, forward strand.
GTTACTATATAGGTGAGTAAATGGCAATGATATTGATTCTTTACATGTCTAGTTAGGTGTGTCAATAACTCTATGGATGAATGACGGTGTGTGAGTGTTTGTATAGGTGTTTGAGTACATATAATAGTGCTGTATTGATGAGTACCTCGATAATCATAAATGGGAATGGACACTTGTATCTACCATAACCATTGGTTATGTGTTGACAACCCTCATAGACGCTAAGATGTTAAGTGTGCGTTTTATCTTTTATCCGCCCCTTCACTTGCGTCATGGCATATTCATCGGGTTGACAAACGACGTGCTATATGCCAGCCTCACCCGAGGCAACCTCTGGATAGGGTAGAAGTGTCCAGAGAAAATGAGAGTTGGAGTGCAGTGCCACCAAGCAAAAAAAGGTTTTTGCGAAAAATTTTAAAACAGTGTTGCACCAAAAAAAACAATTTATTATAAAGAAGATGCACACTGTAAATTAAAAGGAAAAATAGTGGTATATTTAATCGAGTTACATGATTACCATATAACTATTAATAGGTCGACATGTTTCAGCTCTATTTGGCCCAGCGGGTCTGTAGAGCTTTCGTCAGGACAAAACAAACAGACAAGAATGAATACTCACACTATTTGTGTAATGTTCAAATGGAAGTGTGAGAATTTCACACTCAGATTCCTATATGAAGGAAACAAAATTAAACAATGTATCATGGCATATAGCATGAGTAAGAAGGTCTTCTTGTATAGACCAAAACACATATGAGACAGTAACTAACCAATCTCAATTTGTACTGTTATCAGCACCACTCTATAGGTACTGCAATTCGCAAGAGAAGGGAAAATAGAGAGCAAAAGAGCGGACAATTTTACTGGGACTTCAGATGGAGTCTCACTATATCATGTATAGTATGGAGATTATAGCATATGTTGCATATAGAAGCAAAGTTTGGGATGGAATGCTGGGGTAATATGTCATAGTAACAGCGTTCACATCGAGGTATTACTAATCATAGAGCATGGTAACGCTGTTCATAGGCGGGAATATTACTAAAAAAAACAATTCGTGGGTTCGCGTGCAGAGAACAAACAGAAAACAAACAGCACAGTGTAAAAACACCAAGAGCGGAACAGCGCTGTTTTCAGATGAGGGCATTAAGTTGATATAACAGCGTGTGGGTTGCTGCGCAAATAACAGTGAGCACGAGTAAATACTAAGCGCATATAGAGTGACGCGTTGCAACAGAACCCGGGATTCTTATTAGAACGCTATTACACGGCGTAGTGCCGAACATGTACATGTAAAAATACCTTCTATTGCAGGAAATCAATCCACATCAGAAGGGCCCAAGAGTCGCCACACACAAGGCGTTTGCTATAGTGATGAAAGCAAATACGTGGCATGAACAGTTTACAGATTTAGGACGAAGATGCTGTCACTTACTGTGTTTGAAGAGACTACCAAGCGCCATTCTTACCCTCGTGTTAGTCGCAATTCCTGCTTGTGCTGACTCTGCCCCTGGAAAATGGGAGGGCATTTCCTTGTCTGTATTTAAGGAAATAGAAAGCCATGAGAGACTATGGTGTTTAATGGCTGTTAAAGGGATAGTGCAACTATTTGGAGGGTCTAGGCAAATGCTATGACGGGAACCAGTGATTATTAAACTGATTAACCAGGCATACCTTGATATGTGTAAATTAAGAGAGAAGTGTGTACACAGAGAGCTTGACGCTACACAGACGGTATCTGTTTGTTTTAAAGAACAATTGCATTAAACATCTGAGGCAATATTGCGAGTAATTTTGGACAAATGGTATTTTTAAAGAACTTCATTAATCAGGTTAAAGCGTGACTGAGGTACTAAGGCCGAGTAGTGGATTTGGGATAGTACTATAACTGAGAGCCAGGGAAATTATTAGAACTGGTGCCATGGAATGTTATCGTTCATCCCCAGTATATGGGTTCTCAATCGATTGACCCATCGCTGTTCCCTTTCAAACAGTATACGTTCTGCATCGTTGTTCTTGTCTTGGAGCATTTCCAAGATTGTCCATCTGAGGTCATCACATGAATGGCCAGCTTCCACAAAATGTGTGCAGAGTTTGGTGGTACTTTTCTTAAGTCGTATATTGCTCCTGTGTTCTCCTATACGGATCTTAACTTTGCGGCAGGTCATCCCTACGTATTGTTGTTGACAAGGACAGGTTATAAGGTACACCACAAGGGTGGAGTTGCAGTTAGTGTGCTGTCTTTGTGTCCATTTCAAACTGTCAGTGAGATGTAGGGTTTTTGTAGGGTTTGTGAATTTACACACTCCACAAGTGCCACACGGGAAATGACCAGTTACTGGGGTCATATTGATGTTTCTAGTGGTGATCGTTGTTGGTCTTTTTCTCGGGCGAGTGTGAACTAACACAGCTCTGAGGTTTTTTGTCCTTCGGTTAGAGAATCTGGGTTTTGGCCAGTCAAAGGTCCCTGAGGTGATTATTTGCCAATGTTTTCTTATAAGTTTCTGTACCTGATACGTGGCTGGGCAGAAAGTAGTTACCCATGTGACAAGATCTTTGACTGGTTCCTTTTGGTGACTTTGTAGTAGACATTCCCTGGGTTGGTTTTTTGCTCTTTTTGTGCACTTTGCAATTGTCTGTGGAGTGTAATTTCCTGCTCGTAATTTTTTGCTCAAAAGTGTAGCCTGTTGTTTGTAATCACTTTCTTTGCTGCAATTTCGTTTGTGTCGAAGAAATTGGCTGTAAGGGAGATTGTCTCTGAGCGGTTGAGGGTGGAAGCTGAAGTATGATAGTAGGCTGTTCTTAGCCGTAGGCTTTGTATAGGTCCTAGTCTCTAATTTTCCATTCTCAGAGAAGATGGCAGGTCTTGAAAGTCTATGCTTTCCTTGTTGGAGTTGTAGGTGAACCTAAGCCATCGGTCTCTGCCATTTAGCCATTCCTTGAATGTGGCTAGGCAGTTCTTAGTATCCCAGATTAACAGGATGTCGTCGATGTCACGTTTCCAGTATAATATACTGGAAACGTAAGGATTGTCATTGTGAAGGACAAATTTCTGTTCAAACTGACTCACATACAAACCTGCTACAGAGGGAGCAAATGCACTGCCCATGGAAGTACCATGGCACTGAAAAAAGACTTGGCCATTATATTCAAAATAATTTTCTTTCAATGCTAGTCGACAGCACTCAAGGATAAAATGGCGGGGAGTTTGATGGGGCCATTCTGCAAGAAATAAAAGGTCTTCCAGCATTTGCATGGTGTCATCTTGTGGCAGACTCGTATAAAGCGATTCTACATCTAATCCTACTAGGATCATGGTGTTCGGGTCGAATGCTTTATCGGCTATTTGGATTAGGAGGTCACGGGTGTCCTTTAGGTAGGTCGGAGTGGTTTGTACTAGTGGTTTTAGATACTCATCAGCAAATTTTGAGAGAGGTTCTAGAAGTGAACCTATACCCGAAACAATCGGGCTTCCAGGTGGAGGGACACCTAGAACACCTAAAGTCCCCTTTTTCTATTCACTACCAAAAACCCAATAAAACAAGTCCCCTCCACCTGGACGCCCGAAGTACCACCAAACTCTGCACACATTTTGTGGAAGCTGGCCATTCATGTGATGACCTCAGATGGACAATCTTGGAAATGCTCCAAGACAAGAACAACGATGCAGAACGTATACTGTTTGAAAGGGAACAGCGATGGGTCAATCGATTGAGAACCCACATACTGGGGCTGAACAATAACATTCCATGGCACCAGTTCAATTAATTTCCCTGGCTCTCAGTTATAGTACTATCCCAAATCCACTACTCAGCCTTAGTACCTCAGTCACGCTTTAATCTGATTAATGATGTTCTTTCAAAATACCATTTGTCCAAAATTACTCGCAATATTGCCTCAGATGTTTAATGCAATTGTTCTTTAAAACAGATACCGTCTGTGTAGCGTCAAGCTCTCTGTGTATACACTTCTCTCTTAATTTACACATATCAAGGTATGCCTTGTTAATCAGTTTAATAATCACTGGTTCCCGTCATAGCATTTGCCTAGACCCTCCAAATAGTTGCACTATCCCTTTAACAGCCATTAAACACCATAGTCTCTTGTTGCTTTCTATTTCCTTAAATACAGACAAGGAAATGCCCTCCCATTTTCCAGGGGCAGAGTCAGCACAAGCAGGAATTGTGACTAACCTGAGGGTAAGAATGGCGCTTGGTAGTCTCTTCAAACACAGTAAGTGACAGCGTCTTCGTCCTAAATCTGTAAACTGTTCATGCCACGTATTTGCTTTCATCACTATAGCAAACGCCTTGTGTGTGGCGACTCTTGGGCCCTCCTGATGTGGATTGATTTCCTGCAATAGAATGTATTTTACATGTACATGTTCGGCACTACGCCGTGTAATAGCGTTCTAATAAGGATCCCGGGTTCTGTTGCAACGCGTAACTCTATATGCGCTTAATATTTACTCTCGCTCACTGTTATTTGCGCAGCAACCCACAGGCTGTTATATCAACTTAATGCCCTCATCTGAAAACAGCGCTGTTCCGCTCTTGGTGTTTTTACACTGTGCTGTTTGTTTTCTGTTTGTTCTCTGCACGCGAACCCACGAATTGTTTTTTCTAGTAATATTCCCGCCTATGAACAGCGTTACCATGCTCTATGATTAGTAATACCTCAATGTGAACGCTGTTACTATGACATATTACCCCAGCAGTCCATCCCAAACTTTGCTTCTATATGCAACATATGCTATAATCTCCATACTATACATGATATAGTCAGACTCCATCTTAAGTCCCAGTGAAATTGTCCGCTCTTTTGCTCTCTATTTTCCCTGCTCTTGCGAATTGCAGTTCCTATAGAGTGGTGCTGATAACAGTACAAATTGAGATTGGTTAACTACTGTCTCATATGTATTTTGGTCTATACAAGAAGACCTTCTTACTCATGCTATATGCCATGATACATTGTTTAATTTTGTTTCCTTCATATAGGAATCTGAGTGTGAAATTCTCACACTTCCATTTGAACATTACACAAATAGTGTGAGTATTCATTCTTGTCTGTTTGTTTTGTCCTGACGAAAGCTCTACAGACCCGCTGGGCCAAATAGAGCTGAAACATGTCGACCTATTAATAGTTATATGGTAATCATGTAACTCGATTACCTAATATACCACTATTTTTCCTTTTAATTTACATTGTGCATCTTCTTTATAATAAATTGGCTTTTTTGGTGCAACACTGTTTTTAAATTTTTCGCAAAAACCTTTTTTTGCTTGGTGGCACTGCACTCCAACTCTCATTTTCTCTGGACACTTCTACCCTATCCAGAGGTTGCCTCGGGTGAGGCTGGCATATAGCACGTCGTTTGTCAACCCGATGAATATGCCATGACGCAAAAGAAGGGGCGGATAAAAGATAAACCACACACTTAACATCTTAGCGTCTATGAGGGTTGTCAACACATAACCAATGGTTATGGTAGATACAAGTGTCCATTCCCAGTTATGATTATCGAGGTACCTATTCAGGGGAACTGAATGGACGCAAATTCCTCTTCCCTTTCCTGATCAGAATCTTTAAGCAGCGCACAGCTGCGGGAATATAACACTTGTGCTAACAAGTCCTGTCAGCACTCAAGTGTATTTCTTCTTTGAATCAAGGAGCTTTGCACGATGGAGAACAATAACGGACTGAGTTTCACTGGTGACGATATAGATGAAATCCTGGCAGCACAGCCACTTCTACAGAATGCTGACTTTACACAAGCAATTGCCCAGACTGATGAATGGGAGACTTTAACCAATAAAAAGCGGGAACAGATCCGAACTGCTATTCACGGAATCATCATGACCGAGTATCTGAGAACCAAGTCAGCACCTAGAGGCCTATGGATCTCCAATGCCCCCAGATTTTTTCTTCACGACCTAGCCTCCCGCCCTTTATTGGTCCTCCATATCCTGGAAGTGTACTTTGGACTATCTAGTCCTAATAATCAAGACAGCCAAAAGATTATCAGAGGCACTATTAGCAGAAATTATAGCTTGCGAAACTCAATTAAAAAACAGTATAAACCCACAAATTTACAAGAAACGACTGGATGAGATCACAAAAGAAATGGATGAGACTCAGGAGTTCCTGATGCAAAGCAAGCTACAAACATTGGCTAAAGATCTAAAGAAATTTAGTCAGGAACGGATGCATCCCTATTCAAAAGAAGATTACACTGTGATCGATATCACTTCAGATACAGATTCAACTGGGTGGTCCTCAGACGGTTCAGATTCTAATTCAGACCAATCAACACCAAGAAGAGGGCATAACAATTCTAGATTCAGAGGACCTAGACGTGGCTATAGAGGTAATAGGTGGCAAAGACCTCCTTTCTATCCCAGTAATTCAATACCTTATTTTCAGCCCTTTTTGCCCCCCTTCGGTGGCTGGATGAACCCTTACAACTCTGGGAATGAACAACAGCAACACATGAGCGATCATATGCTATCAAACGCAAATCACTCCCACCAACCACAGCAGCCTTTTTTAGGAAGAGGCCAAAATCAACCACGAGGCAAAAAGAAAAATCTAACTTGGCAGGATCGCCAGCCAAATGTTCAAACACGGAGCATGTTATCGGCACAAACGGAAGGGAACAAGAAGAGTCAGTAATCGTGAATTTAACTGATGTTGTCCTGACAAAAGAACAGACAAACATCCTAAATAAAGGCCTGGGGTTTGTCCCTACTCCACCAGTGGATCCTTCAAATTAAAGTGCGAACTGTCCGAGTTCTGCAGAACACTAAAACTTAAAGCCTTTTTTGATGGGTCCCCTATCCAAAGAAAAGATGGTGACACAACACTCAGAAGAAAATCTAAATTCCTACCACCCACGAATGTGGTACCTATAGAGATACTAACCTTTGAAAAGGCTATCCTCAAAGGAATCGACAACTTAGATAAGAAGGCAACTTTTCAAAACCTCAACAACAAAGAGAGACGCGCTCTAGAAGAACTGAGAGATAATGACAATATAGTCATTAAGCCCACAGACAAGGGCGGTGGCGTTGTCATCCTCACCAAAGAAGGATATGATCAACAATGCCTCACATTATTATCAGATGTAAATTTCTACAAGAAAATTGACTCAGACCCTACGGAAAGACTGACCAACACCATTGCCATAATGACTCATGAGTCAGAAGTAAATGGTTGGATTTCCAAAAAAGAAGCAGACTTTTTGACACCTAGAACACCTAAAGTCCCCTTTTTCTAATCACTACCAAAAACCCATAAAAACAAGTCCCCTCCACCTGGATGCCCGATTGTTTCGGGTATAGGTTCACTTCTAGAATCTCTCTCAAAATTTGCTGATGAGTACCTAAAACCGCTAGTACAAACCACTCCGACCTACCTAAAGGACACTCGTGACCTCCTAATCCAAATAGCCGATAAAGCATTCGACCCGAACACCATGATCCTAGTATGATTAGATGTAGAATGGCTTTATACGAGTCTGCCACAAGATGACACCATGCAAATGCTGGAAGACCTTTCCTTTCTTGCAGAATGGCCCCATCAAACTCCCCCCCATTTTATCCTTGAGTGCTGTCGACTAGCATTGAAAGAAAATTATTTTGAATATAATGGCCAACTCTTTTTACAGTGCCATGGTACTTCCATGGGCAGTGCATTTGCTCCCTCTGTAGCAGGTTTGTATGTGAGTCAGTTTGAACAGAAATTTGTCCTTCACAATGACAATCCTTACGTTTCCAGTATATTACACTGGAAACGTTACATCAACGACATCCTGTTAATCTGGGATACTAAGAACTGCCTAGCCACATTCATGGAATGGCTAAATGGCAGAGAGCGATGGCTTAGGTTCACCTACAACTCCAACAAGGAAAGCATAGACTTTCTAGACCTGGCCATCTTCTCTGAGAATGGAAAATTAGAGACTAAGACCTATACAAAGCCTACGGCTAAGAACAGCCTAATATCATACTTCAGCTTCCACCCTCAACCGCTCAGAGACAATCTCCCTTACAGCCAATTTCTTTGACACAAACGAAATTGCAGCAAAGAAAGTGATTACAAACAACAGGCCACACTTTTGGGCAAAAAATTACGAGCACGAAATTACACTGCACAGACAATCGCAAAGTGCAAAAAAAGAGCAAAAAACCAACCCAGGGAATATCTACTACAAAGTCACCAAAAGGAACCAGTCAAAGATCTTGTCACATGTGTAACTACTTTCTGCCCAGCCACGTATCAGGTACAGAAACTTATAAGAAAACATTGGCAAATAATCACCTCAGGGACCTATGACTGGCCAAAACCCAGATTCTCTAACCGAAGGACAAAAAACCTCAGAGATGTGTTAGTTCACATTCGCCCGAGAAAAAGACCAACAACGACCACCACTAGAAACATCAATATGACCCCAGTAACTGGTCATTTCCCGTGTGGCACTTGTGGAGTGTGTAAATTCACAAACCCTACAAAAACCCTACAACTCACTGACAGTTTGAAATGGACACAAAGACAGCACACTAACTGCAACTCCACCCTTGTGGTGTACCTTATAACCTGTCCTTGTCAACAACAATACGTAGGGATGACCTGCCGCAAAGTTAAGATCCGTATAGGAGAACACAGGAGCAATATACGACTTAAGAAAAGTACCACCAAACTCTGCACACATTTTGTGGAAGCTGGCCATTCATGTGATGACCTCAGATGGACAATCTTGGAAATGCTCCAAGACAAGAACAACGATGCAGAACGTATACTGTTTGAAAGGGAACAGCAATGGGTCAATCGATTGAGAACCCACATACTGGGGATGAACAATAACATTCCATGGCACCAGTTCTATTAATTTCCCTGGCTCTCAGTTATAGTACTATCCCAAATCCACTACTCGGCCTTAGTACCTCAGTCAAGCTTTAATCTGATTAATGCTGTCCTTTCAAAATACCATTTGTCCAAAATTACTCGCAATATTGCCTCAGATGTTTAATGCAATTGTTCTTTAAAACAAACAGATACCGTCTGTGTAGCGTCAAGCTCTCTGTGTACATACTTCTCTCTTAATTTACACATATCAAGGTATGCCTGGTTAATCAGTTTAATAATCACTGGTTCCCGTCATAGCATTTGCCTAGACCGTCCAAATAGTTGCACTATCCCTTTAACAGCCATTAAACACCATAGTCTCTCATTGCTTTCTATTTCCTTAAGTACAGACAAGGAAATGCCCTCCCATTTTCCAGGGGCAGAGTCAGCACAAGCAGGAATTGCGACTAACACGAGGGTAAGAATGGCGCTTGGTAGTCTCTTCAAACACAGTAAGTGACAGCGTCTTTGTCGTAAATCTGTAAACTGTTCATGCCACGTATTTGCTTTCATCACTATAGCAAACGCCTTGTGTGTGGTGACTCTTGGGCCCTCCTCATGTGGATTGATTTCCTGCAATAGAAGGTATTTTTACATGTACATGTTCGGCACTACGCCGTGTAATAGCGTTCTAATAAGAATCCCGGGTTCTGTTGCAACGCGTAACTCTATATGCGCTTAGTATTTACTCGCGCTCACTGTTATTTGCGCAGCAACCCACACGCTGGTATATCAACTTAATGCCCTCATCTGAAAACAGCGCTGTTCCGCTCTTGGTGTTTTTACACTGTGCTGTTTGTTTTCTGTTTGTTCTCTGCACGCGAACCCACAAATTGCTTTTTCTAGTAATATTCCCGCCTATGAACAGCGTTACCATGCTCTATGATTAGTAATACCTCGATGTGAACGCTGTTACTATGACATATTACCCCAGCATTCCATCCCAAACTTTGCTTCTATATGCAACATATGCTATAATCTCCATACTATACATGATATAGTCAGACTCCATCTGAAGTCCCAGTGAAATTGTCCGCTCTTTTGCTCTCTATTTTCCCTGCTCTTGCGAATTGCAGTACCTATAGAGTGGTGCTGATAACAGTACAAATTGAGATTGGTTAGTTACTGTCTCATATGTGTTTTGGTCTATACAAGAAGACCTTCTTACTCATGCTATATGCCATGATACATTGTTTAATTTTGTTTCCTTCATATAGGAATCTGAGTGTGAAATTCTCACACTTCCATTTGAACATTACACAAACAGTGTGAGTATTCATTCTTGTCTGTTTGTTTTGTCCTGACAAAAGCTCTACAGACCAGCTGGGCCAAATAGAGCTGAAACATGTCGACCTATTAATAGTTATATGGTAATCATGTAACTCGATTACGTAATGTACCACTATTTTTCCTTTTAATTTACAGTGTGCATCTTCTTTATAATGAATTGTTTTTTTTGGTGCAACACTGTTTTTAAATTTTTCGCAAAAACCTTTTTTTGCTTGGTGGCACTGCACTCCAACTCTCATTTTCTCTGGACACTTCTACCCTATGCAGAGGTTGCCTTGGGTGAGGCTGGCATATAGCACGTCGTTTGTCAACCCGATGAATATGCCATGACGCAAGTGAAGGGGCGGATAAAAGATAAACCGCACACTTAACATCTTAGCGTCTATGAGGGTTGTCAACACATAACCAATGGTTATGGTAGATACAAGTGTCCATTCCCATTTATGATTATCGAGGTACCTATTCAGGGGAACTGAATGGACGCAAAATTCCTCTTCCCTTTCCTGATCAGAATCTGTATTGATGAGTGACTGTGTGTATGAGAAACTGTATGGGTGACTGAATGAATGTGTGTATAACTAGGAATTAGTCAGTGGGTGTATAGTAACTGCTATTGATTTGACTATGGTTTCGAAAATGGTAGTCTGTATTTTAGAGTGGGTGTATCAAAAGTTATATTAGAGTGTGAGGAGGTGCATCAGATTAACACGTGGGTGATGTCATCAGTGATGTCATTTGAGATGTTATCAGTGATGTCATCAGTGATGTCACTGACCATGTCATGAGTGATGTAATATGTGGCATCATCAGCAGTGCGTTGCGGGGATGTGAGTTATAGTTGGCTTTACTAACTATAACTTGAATTTCTCTGGTTTTGTATGAGTGAAAGGTCCAACTAACTATAACGTCCCTGAAACAAATACTTTTTTCAGTGAATTTCTAAGGTTTTTTAAATGCTAATTTCTAACTATAAGGTCCCTGAAACCTATGTTTTTTTTCAGTGAATTTTAAACATTTTTTAAATGCTAATTTCTAATTATAATGTTTGTTAAACCTATAGTTTTTCAGTGATTTTAAATTATCATTCCATTCTCAACCTGGTGAAAACAGACAATATCACCAGTTTTCCAGCAACAGCTTCCACAAAAAAAATCAACAAAAATGAGAGCGACAATTAACACTAATAATATGCAGAGGAGGCGTTCCTGTGCAAAAATAACACAACAACTCCACTTCCCGAGATTTTCAATTAGCAGCCAAATCTACGATGCGATCCAAAACAGGCGATAAGCTGCATTAGAAGTAGGAATGTAACATCTGCTTTTTCTAGTGTAAAGTAGGATGACTACCTACAGTGTGAAAAGGAGCCCAGCCTAGAATGACATCTGAAGATCCACACATGTCATAGAGCTACTGATCATGCACCTCCGACCCCCAAGAAGGCCACAAAACCCACTTCCCCCACCGTCATGACCTCCCCCCGGACCACCCCCCTACTACCACAGCGGCAGTGCAAAACAGTACAGCAGACTTTCCAAAAATGGCATGGCTCCTCAGGCACACAATAGCTAAATGTTGGGAGATGTAGAAACCAAATATGTGTGAAGGATGCAAGTCACCCACCAATAATAATGCACACAATACCAAGTGTAGCAGTGATGTGCTGGACAGACCTCACTATGCAATGCAGTGCACAAACCTCTCCATGTGTACATATACTGCTGTTGCTTGTAGTGTTGTGGACAGTGGACACAACCATGTTACATCAGGCAGTGGGGAAGATCTTGGTCATGTACCTTTGTCGTTGTCCCCTGTAAGCGGAAGCGCAGTGGGCTGTTCCAACATATACACCACTCCAGCGTAGAAGTGTAAATAAATAGGCCAGGGCTCTGGGCGTGGTTCACTTGTGTGAAGGCCAACGCATCTTCCAGAGTGGCGGCACTCACCCTGCCACGTGGCTGCCGCCATGACCGCGGGCCTCCTCGACACGCCCCCTGCGAACACAGAGGCACAGCTCCGCAAACTTATGTCTGTACAGACTACTACCTTCCATGTACACTGTTGACAGCAGGGCTCACAATTCAGATGCAGTTGCGATTGCAGATCATGCAGTCCAGTAGGCAAGACACATTGCTCCCCGTGTGGCCCGCCCAGGCCACACATCTTTGCAGACTGCGCAAACCTGAATGCCAGAGGTACCACTAACTCAGTGCACCACAAGTCAACACCACGTGGCCTTTTTATGGCAGAATTAATTAGACAAATGACATTGCTACCAGTGCGGCCCGCTCAGACCACGCATCACAGCAGGGTGCGCATACGCTGATTGCTTCAGGTGACACTAACTCAGTGCACCATAAGTCATCGCCATGTGGCCTTATTAAGGCCGAATTAATTAGACAAAAGTCATTGCTACCAGTGCAGCCCACCCGGACCACGCATCATCGCAGGCTCCGCACAAGCTGAATGCTTCTGATGCCACTAACTGTGCAGCTCAACTCAATGCCACGTGGCTATGGGCCCTTGCTGACCTCTTATTTCTGGCTAAACTGTGGCCATCAGGGCTCACAATGAAAATTGAGTCTTGATTCATTAATTGCAGAGTCCAGTAGGCAACTAAGTATAACGTCCCACAAACCTACATAATATCCTTCTAGTATCCTTGTTTCAAGAACTTGTATTATATTAGTTATAGCTTCACTACAATGACCACATTCATCTTCCAAGTCCAAAGGAACACTGAATGACAGTCTACACTGCGGACAGCAGAGCTCACAATTTGAATTCAGTCTTGATGTATTACTTGCTGACAGAATTGTACTCTATGTCCTAGGTTTTTTTCAGGAGGAAGTGACAAAAAGCATTTCTTGATGTCTGTACTGACTACTGCCTTCAATCTACACTGCGGACAGCAGGGCTCACAATTCAGATTGAGTCGCCATTACAGATGACGCAGTCCAGTAGGCAAGAGACATTACATCATCGCTGGCTGCGCACAAGCTGGGTGCCACGCCTACCACTAACTCTAGTCAGCTCAAGTCAATTCATGGCTGTGTTCCCTTCTTGACCACTGCCTGCAGACCTACACAGTGCTCAACAGGGCTCACAATTAAAATTCAGTCTTCTTTCATTAATTTCAAAGTACAGTAGGCAATTAACTTTAATGTCCCTGAAACCTACATATTTCGACAGTGTATTCCATAAATGTTTCATCTTTTGTTCCATACACCTACACTGCGGTCAGCAGAGCTCACAATTTAAATTGAGACATGATTTATTTATTGGAGAGAAAATTGTAATCTATGTCCTTGAATTTTTTCAAGAGGAAGTGACTAAATGCATTCCTTGATGTCAGTGTTAACTATTGCCTTCGATCTACACTGCGGATAGCAGGGCTCACAATTCACATCGAGTCGTAATTGCAGATCATGCAGTCCAGTAGGCAACAGACATTGCTCCCAGTGCGGCTCGCTCGCACCATGCATCATCGCTGGCTGCGCACATTCTAAATGCTTCTGATGCTCCTATCTCAGTGCAGCACAACTCATGGACCCTTTATGATACAAGGTTTTGTATATAATTTCACATCTGCTGCTCCTACCTCATTGTACCACAAGTCATGGACCCTTTAAAATAAATTCTGTTGTGTATTATTTCACATCTGCTACCCCTACCTTAGTGCAGCACAAATCATTTACCCTTTATGAATAAATCTCTATGTCTGATCCAATGATTACTGTTGTACTTGTTGCCAGCACCAACCATTCGTGGAGGGCTGGCTTACTCTCACCCCACACGCATCCAGCACAGACGTTACTGGTCTAATTGGCTGCCCTCCATGTGCCAAAAACTGAAACTTGAACTTTGCATGGCTCTGTATTGCTTCTCTAGCAACACTCCACTGAATGTGCAATAAACATTCATATCCACACAGATGTATCATGCCCACCATCTTTCATGTGTAGAACTATGGATGAATGTAGGGTCAGTTATTCTCCATCCCTTCCATGTTGGCCATGTGTGGGACTTGGGTCACAGGGTGCCACATTGGCGCTTGGGGCCCGGGTGGCAGCAGCACTACAAAAGGGACACCCATATCAGTTGATTCCTCATACCTCCCAGGACAGAGCCACGCTTATAGCTCCGGAGTCATTCTTCACAGCCTCACACAGGACTGGCATAAGCCAGGCCAACCCACTATGCTCACGCTTACAGGGAGGGATGACAACGCTACATGACCCACATTTTTATTACAGTGATCTGCTGGTAACAGGCCTAGTTGTCAGTACGCCACAGCCACTCCCTCGCGGCTGGTATTCACCCACACCACAACCATCCAGCACAGGCGTCAAAGGGAAAAGTGTAAGTTATTGAGCCTTTCCAACGTAGAATTCGAGGATTTTATTATAGGCTCTATATTTAGGCGTACTATATCCTCAACCTTGGGGGATGTTGTAATCCCTAAATATTGTGCCTCTGATACAAATACCATGTCTTTAGGACGATCTTTTTCAGAATGAATTACCTGCGTTTTTGCAATATTTAATTTATAACCTGATAACTCACCAAATTCTTCCGCTAAGTAAATTATTTTCGGTAATGCACTTTTAATGTCTGAAGTAGTGATAGCGACATCGTCAGCGTATGCAAATATGTTGAATTTATTTCCTCTAATCGCAACCGGAGCAATTCCTTCCTCAATTAATAATTGACGGAGATAGGGTTCCAAATACATAGCAAACAGCAAGAGGGAACAGGGACAACCCTGCCTTGTTCCCCTTTAATAGCAGCTTTAGGCTGGTGATAGAGTGCTCTGATAGCATTCATAAATTCATCAGGGAATCCCATCCAGGTCATAACAGCCCAGAGAAACCCCCATGTGACCCTGTCAAACGCTTTTTCAGCGTCCAACAGGGCCACTGCTACCGGAGACCCTGATGCCTGCGCCCAATCCAGCAATGTTAAGATTTTTTTGATATGGTCCGTAGTATCTCTTTTAGAAACAAGTCCGTGCTGCCTTATAGATACAAGATGCGGCATCAGATTATTTAGTCTATTCGCTAAAATTTTAGATTTTCTTTTGCTGTCGGCTGAGATAAGAGATATGGGCCTCTAAGACCCAAGCTCTTCGATGGGCTTTCCTTTCTTTCTAAAAATAACAATGATAGCTAACGACCATGACTCTGGAGGGGTACCGGAGAATGGCAGTTGAAACAGCTTTGTCAATTCTGGTTTTAAAACTCTCCTAAATACTCGATAAAATTCTAAAGGAATATTGTCCGGCCCTGCTGCTTTACCAGGAGCCAGCCCCATTTTCGCTGCTTCAATTTCTTCCCAGGCGATTATAGCACTAAGTGGTTCCCTCTGTTCTTCCAATTGCCAAGTTCCATCTATACCCTCCAAATATTGAAGTGTTCTCACTTCTACATTTACCGTATTATTTGGTTGACAATATAAAGCCTGATAAAATTCACTGAAGCTGCCAAAATATCTTTCTTGGATGCTCTGACAGTCCCACTGAGATCTCGAATTTTAAGAATTTTGTTTGCTGTTGTTTTTTGACGTAATCTCTGAGCCAATATTTTGCCTGTTTGCTCACTTAACTCGTAACTTTCAGTTCTGTGTTGTCTATACTGAGAGACCACTCGCTCCGCAAAATGGGAATCAACTGTACTACGTTTGATAGAAAGATCAGTTTGAGATTCTTCAATGTAAGTATTGGATTTGATACTTTCGGCTAGCTTTCATTCTGCCTTCAAGACCATGTCACAATCTTTTATAAATGTATCCCGTTTGTTTTTACATTGAAAATTTGAATACTTTAAAGTTTCTCCCCTTACTATAGATTTGAATGTGTCCCACACAACTGGGATAGATGCATTATCATTATTAATGTCAAAAAATTCCTGTATACCTTTGGTCATAAATTGTATATATTCCTCATCGAGTAATAGACTCTTCTGAAAAGACCAAGTTGTTTTGGGCCCTTCCCAAACTAATGGTGAACTAACGTAAATTGCTAATGTATTGTGATCCAATAATAATCTGGGGAGGATCTCCATCTTTACTTTATCAAAGAAAAATTGGGACACAAAGAAGTAATCGAGGCAAACATGCTTCCGGTGCGGGGCAGAAAAAAACTATAGCCAGGGTCGTTACTAGGAAGGGAAAACCAAACACCTGTAAGACAGTTGTCCGTTAATAATTTCCTCAGGGCTCTAAAGGTCCGAGGCTTAAGACCCATGTATTTATCATGTCTAATATCAAAGTTGGGTTCTAAAGGAATGTTTAAATCCCCACAAAAGATAATAGGAAAAGTACAAACAGAAAGCTCCTGATTTAGAGAATTAAACAGCTCAGCATCATCCAGATTAGGACCATAAACTGTGTATATTACAACCTTCTGTTGGAATAATATAAGCTCTGCAGAAGCCCATCTTCCCCATTTATCAGCAGTTACTTTTATACAGGATCCTAAATTGCGTCACATGAAGATCGCCACTGCGCTTAATTCCCGTCTGTTTAGAGCAAAGCAGTAGGTCTAATCCTAAATTATTAAGAAGCCCCCTTTTCTCCCATGCGATGTGAGTTTCTTGCAGACAAAGAATGTCTATTCGTAACAAATCTATCATTTTAGCCAGAGTTCCCTTTTTTTTACTATCATTAAGACCATTGATATTCAGAGAGCATATTTTTATTTTAGTTTCCATTCATGAGCAAGGAGAAAAAAAAGAGAGAAAAAAGGAAGGGTCCATCAAAAAAAAAAAAACTTCCAACTTCCAACAAGATTAGATTTAAGACATATTTTCTTATAGATATTTTCAAACCTAAATTTCAAAGTACATCTACAACTGACTGTTGCTGATTTATTCCCCTACCACCAACACCACCCCACCCTCTCAGCCAACAACCCTCAGAAACCACCACCACCCAGCCAACCCCTCTTCCCCCCACCCAAACCCACCTTATGAGGCACAGGGACAGCCAGTCCCTGGGAACACAGAGTCCCACCCCCCCGCCCCCTCCAAGTTCTAAAGAAGAAATCCCAGATTACTTCCAGCCAAATCTACTATCAAGGGCATTAATAACCAATTTTGACTAGTATTCAAAAGAAACGGGATGTGTTAGGATTTTTGCAACTTCAGCAAAGTATACCAGTATTCATAATGAGGCTAGATAATCAGTGGCAGCTATTTCGGAAAAGAAAACTTTTGTTTGGCCCTTTACAATAACCTTTAGTTTGGCTGGACTTTGCAAGTACACTGGGGCCCCCTTCTGCTGAAATCCAGCGATCAATTGCCTAAGATGACAGCGCTTTGATACAGTCGCCTGACAGTAATCAGGTCTGACAAAGAAACTACAATCTTTACCAGTACGTTTTTTATCTGGTCTAGCCAGATCGAAAACAGCTTCTCTTGCTAAAAAGTTATTGAATGTGACAAGGATAGCTCTAGGGTAGACATCATCTTTCTGCTTAGTTCTGATGAAAAATGGGAAACGATGGGCACAATCAATTACCACGACCAGTCCCACATTCCTAGTTCTGGGAACGCAGCAGAGAAGAGCTCGCAGATAAACTTCCGGATATCAGAGCCACCCATATTTTCTGGCACCCCCAAAACTTGTAAATTGTTCCGGCGAGCTTGGTTTTCCAATTCCATTAATTTAGCACTGATATCATCTCGTTGATCTTTCACCCAAGGAGAGTTTTTTTTTCTGAGCCACAACTTCATCTTCAAGTACTGAGATCCTAGTCTCGGCTACCGAGACTCTTGCAGCCATATCAGTGCATATTTTTGTAATACGTCGAGTAGCGTTCTGTACTTTCCGACACGTGGCTTGAGTACGTGCGATCTCAACTTTTGTGTCAGACCCATGTGTTAGCAAGGTTTGATATATCGTCATTAATGCCACCTCCGAGTCAGAAACTGCTTCAGAATCAAATGCTGCAGCTTGTTCTCCTAGCTGACTTAAGTTTTCCAGTTCATTGCCTGAGTCTCTTGCAAGCTGTGATTTTCTAATCGTCTTTTTCTTCACTGTGATGTCTGACAGAGGAGAAACTTCACCCTGCCCCATTTCTTCCTCCCTGCTAGTATCGTCAGCCGGATAATCAGCCCAATCTTTATCCAAGCTTTCCTCAGACATCAGGTCGGACATTGAATAAAATTGAAGAAAAAGAGCCCAATTTCTGGGCTCGGAGACTGGTCTCGTGTGGTGGCTAACTACACAATGAAGTCTAAGTGTAGCCAAAAAAGAAAGGAAAAATGTCTTTCTTTTAGTCCCCTCACTCACCGGAGTTTCCTCACGGTGACAAGCTTCATCATTGGGGCCATCCCAGTTCTCTACGAAAAGGGGTGTGCTGCGACTTGCGAACTACGTAGGAGCACTGTTTTCGTGAAGGACTATGTGTGGTGTAGAAAAAATGGAGTGGAGTGGGTGAATGTGTGAGTTAAAAATACCGTGCTAGTGGGCCTCAATGTTTTATTCTGCTCCTAGACTGGTATGTTAAAAATGGGGTTATACAATACACCAACCAATAATGTAGGTAGGTTCAGTATATGGTCAACATGTTTCACGCTACCCCTAGCATTTCGTCACATAGTCCTTCACTACTACAGTGCTCCTACGTAGTTCGCAAGTCGCAGCACGCCCCTTTTCGTAGAGAACTGGGATGGCCCCAATGATGAAGCATGTCACTGTGAGGAAACTCCGGTGAGTGAGGGGACTAAAAGAAAGACATTTTTCCTTTCTTTTTTGGCTACACTTAGACTTCATTGTGTAGTTAGCCACCACACGAGACAGGTCTCCGAACCCAGAAATTGGGTTCTTTTTCTTCATATGTCTCTTTAGGAGGACGACCTGTTCTTTAGTACCTCCTCTTCCCTCTGATTATACATTGAATAAAATTGATCCTTAGCATCTTGCATTTTATCTTGACCATAGTTTGCAGAAGATACTGTTCTCAGGTTGTCACCCGAGGCAGTGTCCGAAAGGTGCTGTGTCTTAGTTTGTGCCAAAATGTATTGTACTTTGTGTCCGAAATTTCGTTTGTTCCATTAGTTCCTGCGTCTGATTGACAGATAGTTGATGCTGCAGCACGGACTACGTCTCCCATAATCCCATTCTCGTCAATCTCGCATTCAAGTGCAGGATCAGGGATCAGCACTGGCTCTGACTCTGGATTTATAGCAGGCAATTCAGGCATTTCTAATATTTTTGCGCGTCATTATTGTCCTGATTCGGTGCCGCTAAAGCTGCATTATTTCCATTTTCGGTTAAGATACTCTGGTCTTTCTGAGGAGTGGGCATTGCTGATCCCCCACACTGTATTCACACATTTTTTGCTGATTGCTTCTCAAATAGTGCGGGTACAGTTTGTGCAGAAGTATTATTTTTACTAATACGCTCACCCCCTTTCTTGAAAGCTTGAACATTCAGGTCACCGGATTTTGTTGCGTTTGATGAGCAATTCATTAAGTCCTCTTGTTCGTCGGCCACAGCCGATTGCTTGTTTCTCCCAATCCTCGTAGAAGGCGCTTTAGGGTGCGAATTCGTGTTTTTAGGAGGCATAGCAGCGCTACTCCTCCCGACCGCCCGAAATGCCCGAAGTACCTGTCCGAGCTGAGACGAAACATGTCAAGCCCGAATAGAGTGCTGGAGTGCACGGGCAATCAGCAACGCCACGAGCACCATTAAGGACGGAGCCGCTAATATGTTGATCCGTATTAAACCACTGATGGATGCACCGCCGCACCGCGATGATTAGAACAGCAGAACGCCACAATAGTCCCAAGGCAGCTTTTCAGACCATATCGGCTCGAATCGGTTATCCCAGTCCAACCCAACATCTCGTCTGTTCACACAGAATGCCAAAGTCAATTTCTGCCACATTTCATCTCCTTCAGAACGGGAGTGGAGGAGCCGTCAAACTTACACCGCCAGCATAGCGGTCGCCATCTTGCCTCTCTCTACTACATTGTTTTAAAGTATTTATTTTTAGATATTTTATTTTTTAAATTACATTACATATTTTTAATATAAATTGAAAACAATTAAAAAAAAAGATTTAAATTGTAATTTTTATTTTTTTATTTTATAGTTTTTTTATTTATATATATTTTATATAGCAGGCAATGATATCCTATGGAAGGAGATTCAAGTTACTGGTAAGTACGGCTAAAATTACTTTTCAGGATCAGTACTGGGCTGAAAGATGCAGCACTGAGGTCTCTCCTGATAACAGTTGAGTAAATCGGGATTCGTAGTTCGGCTTCTGGGGCCCCCCATTATTACAAATAAAAGAAGCCCCGGGTGGTGGTCCCCGGGTCTGGGGGGCCTCCGAGCCCCCCCAACCTATTAAAATAAGCCCCGGGGCTGGCGGTCCCCGGGGCTGGGGGCGCCCGTGCATTGCCATTTCTTGCGAGAAATGGGCATGCTCGGGCGCCTGCGTATGCGCATTTGGCTGGAAGAAGTCAGCGCAACAGCAGAAGATGGAGCCCCGGGACACCGCATATCAGGTAAGTCCTTTTTAATTTACTTTTACTCTATTTACCATTAAATTAGGCATGCCGAAGAGGGCGGGAGGGAGGCGGGTGGTGGGCAACTACACTCCTTCCCCAGAGTGTGCGTAGTGTTGCCTACTACGCCTTCTTTGCGAATCGTGAAGTAGGCAACACTACACACACTCTGTGGACGGAGCGAAGCACTGAGCCCAGGGTTAATTAAATTACCTTCTGGTGGTCGCCAGTAGGTAGTTATAGTTAGGACCTATTATCCGTAGGAAAATTGCAACATTCTATCGCAATAACTTTGGCGCCAATTGATAAATTTTCAAAACTCTTGGGGCGCTACGGTCCGCTCCTATCTTGAAAGTTTCGGGTGATTCGTCAACAGGGGCTGAGAAAAAAGGGGGTCCCAAAACATGTTCTCCCCATGCAATTTTAAATAGGAAACATTAGACAAGGCTACAGCCCGAACTGCTGAACGGAATTATACCACATTTGGCAAAAAGGTAGCCCTTGGTTCAGAAAGAAAACTTTTTGTTAAATGATGTAAATCTGTTAAGCATTTCCTGAGAAAATCAAATAAAAAAATCGTGATATATGTGGCCACAATGGATCCGCGGACACTACCGACCACAAGCTGTATTCTAATTGGCTGTCAACACTCCAAACCAGGAAGTGTTGGCAGCCATCTTCAGTATGAGTGTCTGAATGACTGTATGGTTAGGTGGGGGATATGAGGGAAAAAGGAGAGGTACCCCTTAACTAAGGTCAAGGGAAATAGGGTTCACCAACCAATATAAAACAACAATTCCCTTGAGCAAGATCATATATAAACACCATGTAAGGAAAAAGCAATAACTATTACAAGAAAATATAAGGTAAACAACTGACAAAAGTTATTGTATACAGTAAAATTAAAAAAGCAGAAACAAGGTATACTGCTTTACACAGGCTAAAACAATTATAACAATAAAATGACAATCATACATTCAATATTGACCAGCATTATTGCTAAGAGCAGACAGAAAAACAGTAAGACATACAGTTTGTGCAATACAAGGTATTGCACAAACTGTATGTCTTACTGTTTTTCTGTCTACTCTTAGCAATATTGCTGGTTTTAGCCTGTGTAAAGCAGTATACCTTGTTTCTGCTTTTTTAATATTGTTGTTTTATATTGGTAGGTGGGGGATATTACTTAGCGCATAGATGCATGAATGATTGACTCACTGTTTGTATGTGTTTTGAAGACAGCATGTGTGCAGGACTGTATGGGTCGATGAGTTTGTGCATAGGTATGTTAGAGAGTGAATGACTGTCTCAATAGTGTCTTCATGAGTAAGTACATATGTTTTAAACTAGTATATGTGCGTATTGATGAATATAAGTGAGTATGTATGAGAGTGAGAGATTGGAAGAGTTCCTGTATAAATAAGTATTTGTTTCTGTAAGTGATTGTTTAAGAGAGTAAGTATGTGTACGTTTCCGTAGAAGTAAGTGCAGGATGTATAGGTGTATGAGTACATATGATGAGTGAGAACATGTATGAGTGACTGTATAGAACTGTTGGTGAATGAGTGGATGTGTATGTAGATGTTGGAATTACTGAATAGGTTGTTGTAACTGGTATTGGTATCTCCATTTTTTTGAAAATTGTATTTGCTATTTTTGAATGTGTGAATCAAAGGTTATATTAGGGTGAGATGAGGTCTGCCACTCTTTCACAAGGATGATGTCATCAATGATGTCATTTGAGATGTCATCAGTGATGTCATGAGTGATGTCACTGACCATGTCATGAGTGATGTAATATGTGACTTCATCAGCAGTGCATTGCGGGCGGGCAAGTTATAGTTAGCTGAACTATCTATAACAGGGGAATTTCAATGGTTTTGTATGAGTGAAATGTCCAGCTAACTATAACATGTGTGAAACCTATGGTTTTTTCAGTGAATTTGCAAGGTTTTTTAAATGCTAATTCCTAACTATAACGTGTGTGAAACTTATGGTTTTTTCAGTGAATTTCAAAGGTTTTGTAAATGATAATTTTAAAATGAATTATTTATTATATTTCTTTCTTTTTATAGTAATTTCCTATGTTTTTCTTATAAATATTTGTTACTTTTTTATTTTTTAAGTTATATTTCATACTCTTAATATAAAATAATAACAAAACAACATATTTTTTAAAAGATATATCAAAATTTAATTCTATATAATTCCTTTTTTCATTGTTTTTTGGTAAGCATACCGTACG
This sequence comes from Lissotriton vulgaris, assembly GCF_964263255.1. Taxonomy (NCBI): domain Eukaryota; kingdom Metazoa; phylum Chordata; class Amphibia; order Caudata; family Salamandridae; genus Lissotriton; species Lissotriton vulgaris. The sequence goes on from NC_141689.1 coordinate 1,158,876,255, forward strand.
CATACGGTGATCGCACCATACTTTGTACTGCTAATCGTACTCTGCTCGTACCCGCGCATACTCTACGAATACGCTTATACGTTACGCGTCGCATCAACGCTTCTGTGTGACGTCATGTATGGTGCCCGTACGCGAAAGGCGCAAACGTTTTTAATTGTTTAAAAACATATATTTATGTATTTAATGTACATCCTAAGAGAAGACATTATCTGGTAGCATTACGAAAATATTTTTTTAACTTTTTTAATGAGCGTGTATTACTTTTAAAAGGAATTACGCAAATCACTGCATACTGACTGAGGAATTGAAGGTATAAAAGACAAGTTTGCAAGTACATAGAAGACAGCATGCATAGTTTATAGGGGTTTGAAGCAGTCTATGGCCTAAGGCCTATATTTAATGCATGAGTACTTAGGTAGTGAGTGGATGATTACAGTTGTCCAAGGAGAGTGTCGAGCTGAATGTATAACTGCTTCACTTTTAAAACAGTGTATAGATAAACACATACTTCTTTATCGCTCACTATAATACTAAAATAGCAGTAGCAGAATGTTTGGAGGAAGTGTAAGGATACAGACTGGGCAAGTGAAGCTTTAAAAGCCAAGTTTGCAGGTGTATAGAAAAGGGCATTTATTATTTATTAATCTTCCCAACGCCCGAAACGCCAGCACACCTTTCCGAGGGTAGGTTTACAATTTACAAATGCTAGCATTTTTTAAATTAAGAAGCATAATATTAACAAATATTAATCCTTTTTTTTCTTCTAATGATAACAATATTTTTTTTATGTCTTCTATTTAGATGTTTATAATCATTAAAATGCAAAGAACACATTTTACCGAGTAACACTTTTTAAACTCTCCAACGTATGTAGATAATAATACCTTATACGGGTTACGATCGAAATCGAAACCTTTACAGCTTAACAGTTTGTAACTTTTCCGAACACGTGCAGAAGAAAAACAGTTAAAACGTGAGCACGTGTAAACTGCAAAACGTTCCATCTAAATAGGCGGACCCACAGCTTCTTTCCGTAGACTACCAAACAACCAAAAACTATATAAACCACACCTACTGTGCAATTAGTTTCGTTTTCACGAGTTATTTCTGAGTCGCCAATCTATGTTGCAGGTTCTCTTTTCTAGGACCAGATTCTCCTTCTGCGTCAACAAACATATTCCAGAGCAGTCAGTTGTTTCAATATGGCATAGGCATAGTACTTAGTTACAATTTGTGGCTATTTATCAATATTTAAACATTTATATGTAGAAAGAAATGTTATTGCATGTTGTTTGCTTTTTCTCTGCAATGAAAGCAGCTTGTTCTTAGAAACAGATAGATTATAATAAACATTGCTCCTTTTCTGGCTCCTTTCACCTTATATATAGTGACTTTTTATATTATAATTTTGACACTGTACTTAGTTTGTGAGGTGTTGGTGACCTGTCGACGCAAACTCTAAACATTTACAATCAACGTCACCATCTTCCTCTTGCTATTGTGTTTTCCCCTAGAGATCACATATTGTTAATATGTATATTATAACATTAACAGTCTTGGTGATCTTAGTGGAGTTCACGATCCATCATCACAAAGAGTAACGATAAGTAAGCAACGAAACCGGCTTGCGGTTTTCAGTCTATTTTCCCCGTGTGATCATGCGCTGTGGAAACATATACATATTATTATTCTCACCGTCATGATCTCAGAGGAGTTTATGACTCGTTATCATGAAGATCAAACTTTTTCACCTCCCGGAGAAAAAAAGTTCAGTAAATAATTACCGCTCTAAAGCATTTCATTATGGATTTTCTGTTAAATACATAACTTTATTTTCCTTTTCTTTTTACTGTAACAATGGTATCAATCGTTATATTATATTAGATTGTCCTATTGCTACAGAAGAGGAATGGGAGAATTCTCAGCGCCATCTATAACTTTCAAATATTAAAAAGTACTTGATCAGATATTTTTTTCAAGAAACATAGTTTACGAAAATGCAGAACAAAGAAATATAGCTATCATGCATACTTTGTTACTTTAAATGTTTAATAAACCCTACATTTCTGAATGTTATTTTCTAATTTCTATTCTTATTTGTTGTTCCTATTCACCTTCTCCCTAAAGAATATATAGGACCTGTACTTTATATTATAAGAGTACCATCCTATATATTCTTTAGTGAGTATGTGATTTATTAGGGGAACAGTCTGCAACCTCTAAGCACTGTGACAGCACGTTCCTGAATTGTACAGAATACAAATTTGAAAAATAATAATGCATGCATTTCTATGTAATATGAAATAATTTGTATTTAACTGTTTTTTACTTGTTCTCTTGATCTAAGATACTGTAGTGCAGGAGTGTTTGTTGTAGCACTTCTATTCTACTTTATCTATAAGTAACTGATGCCCTCTTACATCATCAAGAATGTGGGGCAACACTTTTACAAAGTGTAGCACAAAAAAGAAGTATATGGCCACGCTTAACTGATATTTTATGAAATTCCATTTTTAATTGTCACCCCTTTCATATATACAGGGACAGTTCCTAAAGAAAGTTTATTGGTATTTGCTTAATAAAAACTGTTTCAAACCTAGACTGATTTTTTTGCTGCGCAACCACACCTCCCCATCAGGAAAGTAAACACCACATTATAAGTAAATAGTACTCCTAAGAAGTATGTCAACTACAAACTTTATAAAAAAAAAACAGCGCAATACACTGTCATTTTTCCGCCGTGATTTATACACCACACAGCAATTATATAAATGGCCCTTGAAACATATAAAATAAATTGTGGCACTCATAATCCCTCTCCACCACCTTATGGGCACTGTACAGAGTTAATAGTGTTCCTAACCTGCCCTCTACTACTTTCCACAGACGAGCAAGGAATGACTGCCAAACCTTCTACTTTTAATACTTCACAGCCAATGAACATTAAGCTTCGTAAAGTCCTGCTTGGAGTTTGTTACACTAATACTCCCCGAAGAGGAAGGAATCCCTAACAAAACATTTCCACTGACTTTTTGTACGACTAACGGTTCCTATGAAAAAAAGAAATATAAATCTCCAGCACAGTAACTATTTCAATTAGCAACATATTGTGGTGAACTTCTAACCTTTGTACTCACGCAAGTGATCCATGAACTGTTACTATGGTAACAGGCAGAAAGGTACTGACAGTACAAAAAAACGTTATATTTACCCTGGATCCTCTACAAGACAGAAAGGAAAGCAAAATACCACATTTACAACACCCATGCACAGTTTTTTTTTATAAAAAGAGGTCCGGGGGAGGCGGTTCCTGGAACTCCGGGGGGCCATGAGCCCCCCCGCAAACATATAGTTAAAGCGCCGGGGGTACGTCTGGGCCCCCCATTATGAAAAGAAAATTGCCCCCGGGATTTGGCCCCCCGGAGGCTAATTAACAATAAATTTTGTTTATTTATTTATTTAAAATATTTATATAGCGCGACTGTCACCTGGCAGGTATCCTGGCGCTGATAGCTACTCCTGTGGTTTATTGACGGGGGGGGAGCTGAAAAGGCCGGTTATTTGTTTTATCGGGACAGGGGAAAGAGCCAAGTTTTGATACGTTTCCTGAATGGGAGGAGGTGAGGGATATGGCGAATTTCGGCAGGTAGACTGTTCCAAAGCTTGGCTGCAGCTACTCTGAACGATCTTCCTCCCATCCTGGCCTTCTTACATCTAGGTACTCTCGCGAGGCAGGCAGTAGTGGACCTAAGTGTTCTGGTGGGGGTATACCAGGAGAATAGACGTTGGAGAGGTCTGGGTCCTGTTCCATGCAGTGCCTTGAAGACCAAACAAAGGGCCTTGAAGGCAATGCGTTGCCTCAAAGGTAGCCAGTGTAACTCGGCCAGTGCGGCAGTGGCCGAGGATCTCCAAAGCGGGCTACACGTTTTTTTCCTTTTCGCCCAAAACGCGTACCCCGCGACTTTTAAAAAAAAATTCTGCGTGACATAATGTACGGTACGAGAAAGTTTCTAATTGTTCAAAAAACATATATTTATGTATTTAATGTACATATTAAGGGAAGACATTATCTGGGGTAATCATGAAAATAGTCTTTTAAAACTTTAAATAAGCGTATATTACTTTTAAAAGCAATTACGGAAATCACGACCGTACGTCGTAAGAGCAAAGATGGTTTGAAGAGTTACACATTTTATAAAACAATATAGTATTGCACACTACAGAAAAAAAATCAGCACAATTATTGACCCCTCTACCAACATTTAAAAGCCCCTGGGGAGGTGATAAATTATTCGAGGCTGAATACGTTAGTACACCCTACTGTGCTTACGCTACCAGGAAAACACAACAACAGTACAAGGCCCAGATTATCATTGTAGTGATTTCTTAGTCCCAGGTCTAGTTGTCAGATTGGCATTCACACTCCCTCATCGCTCGTATACAACCACACCCATCCATCGCATTTGTTTCACTGCACGTGACCCTATGTATAAAAAAGACGAAAAGCTTGTGTTGTACGCCATTTTAGAGTTGTTCCCAAAGTACCGAACAAGGGGCCCACTAATACATGCGTGGCCTCTTTGGTCACTGAGTTAGTGGTGCCCGAAGCACTGAGCGGGTGAAGAACCTGCGATGATGATTATGGGAGCACAGTATGTCGTTAGACATAGAGATATCATGACTCTGCACCATATATGAGACTTCTTTGTTGGAAATCGTGACTACATCATGCAGAAGGTGTCTTTTCCACAAAAAGGTGAGCAGTGAGGTTTGAGTACACATCGGAGGGAGTCAGGTTTGTTGCAGACTAGATACAAAAACGCAACTTAGTATTTTAGACGAACGCACTCATATATAGTGTATTATTTACTTGTATATATTTTTTTCCCAATAGCAGGAACGTTTTTAAAATCGCTGAAATGTCCGGAATATTACCAATACAAACAGTTTGTAGAAATGTGAGAAGGAACGTGTATAAAAGCGCAATGTTATCTAACTCCAAATTAAAATAGTAACAATTACCAATCATAACATCTTTCTTTTATTATCTTTTAGATGTAGAGCTTCAGGATGGATTATGTCCGGCACGTGGTGAAAAACACCGGTGACAAAAAGGTGAGCTTCAAGAATTGTTTTCAATCACTTTCTTATTTCCTCTCTTGTTTCATACAAAAATTACACACAATGTTAACTTCCTTTTTATCTTACAGGTTGTGAATTACAAATTGACGACCCCCCCCCTAAAAGAAATTTACAAAGCTCTCCGTTCGTGTACTCTGCGATGATGCGTTGCCATTGTAACAAGGACTGAGAAGGCTGCTTCGGCAAGTAGTGCTCCCTGTTTGAATGATGGCAATGGCACAAGGTGAGCAAAGAAGCTTGTTTCCGAAAGAACGGCAAGTTATATGTGAAAGGAGAGAATGTGTAGTATGCAGCAGCCGCGCAAAACACACATTGGGCTAACGGGGCTTCAGCTAGGATAAGATAGCTTCCAGGACCCACACACAGATGCACCCGAGTACTTCACAGATCTTTTAAAGACATTTTGCTTGTTAATGAGGCTTTGATGTCCCCCCCGCTTACAGCCCCTGCAGCTCCACTCTTCTTTTTGCTTGAATTTAAGCCCCTCGATTTTTTTTCTAGCCCCCCAATATTTTTGACTGTGGTTGCACCTCTGGCTTCAGGCACCCCCCTTAACGTGTGTGTCTCTCCCACGTTTTAATGTCCTTTTATCTCTCTCTCTATACTATAGTAAGATGTATGACAGTAGGGTTGAAAAGTACTGGCTGTACAATAAGTTATATTTTCTCTGGATGGACTACAACATCGAAAGGAAATCAAAGTAAAACAAAACAATGTGTACCACATTTACAAACCTCTTGCGGCATTTTTGCGTGCAAACCTACCCCTCTACAAAATTAACTGTGTGGGCCTCAATGACGCCCCTCAAACCACGAAAACTACCACCACCCGTAGATTTCTATATTGTGTGAGGGAGGCTGCGTGGCCCACCGCCTGATGCCCTGGAGTCCACCACGCCCAGACCCGGTTCCTGCAGTGTTCTGGGGGGAAACAGCCATTACAATGCGGTCATAACCACGCATGACCGTCACCACAAGTTCATTAGCACACATATGGGATTACCACGCATGCTTTTACAACTACTGTACATTTACCACGCATGATAAAGGTATAAGCACAGTAATGACTTTGTGGTGATGGTCATGTGTTGTAATGGCTGTGCCTTACGTGCTTCAAATTCGTTTTTAGGTATGCGCGTGACAAAGTCTGATAAGATCGGAGGCCAAGGACAAACACTGTGGTGTCTGTGGCAGGAAATCTTATGGATCACAGAGAAGATAGGCAGGGGTAAATTGAAAGTAGCAGGTATAATAAAAATAACGGAGGAACACTACTAAAATGGACCGAGTATGCAATTAACATTTGGCGCCTCAGCAATACGTTTCAAATAAATATAGATAGAATATGATTATTAATATATTACAAAAGTATAGCAGCAGATGAGGCACACATCCCGACAGAAGAAAGCGGAAAATTTAATACCTGAAATGAGGTCAGGTTTGCTTGGGGAACTTGAAGAAAAACAAAGACGCGTGGGCTTGGAAACGAGGCTGCGCATGCGTAGAGAGTACAATGGTGCAGAAAAAAAACCTGAAAATTTTATATACTATCATAGAAATATCGCTCTTTTTTTGACCAGTAAAGTTAGTTCAGAAAAGAACTGTTTTTTATGAGCCCCAAAGCCCCACGGTCCCAGCCGGCTCCCCGTGTCCTTCGGGAGCCGGCATTGCTTTTTGTCACCCCGGGCACTGCAGAAGGCAGCACTGTAGGTACCCAGGGAAACTGCAGAAGCCGTCCCTGAAAGGTGGTGGTCCCCAGATCTCAGGGTGGCTGTGGATGTTTTCTGGGTCAGAACTGTGTTCTTTATTACTTGATTGGGCTTCGTACCTCTTAGGGACCTCCCAAATTCCAGTACCTCCTTCCAAAGGTCTGCTATGGGACACCACCAAACTTCATGTGCATCCTCCCTGGCCAGTGATCTCCCCTCTGCACCTGCCCTGTGTGTTATGTCACATTTTTAGTCCCCTGTCATGGGTCCCCATGTCAATTTCCAGGTTACTGTTATCCCCCTCTTGGCCGGAACCAAGTCCAGGTTTGCAAACAGAGTGCCCACTTTCTATTTGGTTGGTTGGGTGGCACATCACCCTTTAAATAAAAAAAACATGCCTGGGGATTGGGGCCCCAGGGCCTAATAAGATTCAGGGAGGGGGGCCCCATGGCTCCCATTTAATAAAAAGAAGGCCCTGGAGGATGTGTTCACAAGGGCCTAATAAGGTTCAGGGAGGGAGGTCATACGGCTCTACTTTCCCATTAAATAAATAAACCCTCCATGAGGCAATGGGTTCCCCAGGGCCTAATAAGCTCAGTGGGAGGGGCCATGCAACCCCTTTACCTTTCATTAAAAAAAGGCCCTGTGGGATGGAGTCCCAGGGCCTAATAGGGCTCAAGTAGGAGAGAACGTGGACCCCTCACCTCCAACTCCCCACTGTGCATGGCCGAATGCTTTACTTATGTTAATAAAATATTAGTTTACTTTAAAAAAAACATAGAATTTCACTGAAAAAAAAACAAAGATTGAAGTAACATTATAGTTAGATGTGATAAAAAGAGATGTTTCTGTTTAAAACAAAAACCTTAAAAATTCACTGACAAAAACAAAGGTTGAAGTAACGGTATAGTTAGGTGACTATGTCAGTGGCAACATTTATGTTGTGAACTAAAACAAAAGAGAAATTCACCAGTTATTGTTAGCCGAGCTAGCTATAAGTTGCGACCCTGCCATGCGCTGCTTATTACCTCACATATTACACCACTCATGACATGTTCTATGACATCATCTATGACATCACTGTTGGCATCTCAAATTACATAATTGATGACATGACTCATGCTGTCATACAATGAGTGTGTTAGTTTGTTTTGTAGCTTACATAGTGGCGGGAAACTACCATAGTAATTCTCTACCCTAAATTTGTACAGCCTATATGCAACTAATCGGATAAGTGTTTACAAAACACATGTGCTCCTAATGCACCAAAGGTCTGTAGAAGTATTTAACACATTATAAATCTCTACATTGATGAGTAAACCTGTGTGCAGGTAACTGTAATGAATTGTGTTCATTATGCCCCACACAAGTTTTTTGTTACTCACTAAAGAGTTTCCAGCTGGGCAAATATTGTATGTACTACATACTAAGTAGCCTTGACAAGTTATACAATATCATCTTAGCATGAAAATGTCTTCTTAACTGCAAAGGCTGTGTGCACCAGGTACTAACCTAGGTACATGTGCTTGTTTTGCTTCAGAAGTCGGGCTATCTGTAAAGGTTTCAACACAGTATAAAGACTGAAGGGAGTATGATCGTTAGCACCTTCATATTTTGGTTATTTTAAATAAATAGACACTTTTGGGCAAGTCTTGCATAGACTGTACATTATTCTCTGTAGATACTTTTTAATACTCTGTGTTGTATGTCTTGTGAGAGTTATACTGTCTGCAAAGAGTGTAATTCAGAGACAACTTTCCTCATATGTAAGCAGTGTTAACAGTACTCACTTTACTACTTATTATTATTATTAGTCTTTATTGTTTAGTTAATTAAAACCATAACAATTTTACTGCTTGTCAATTCTGATTTAAAATGAATTCATCCAACCAATATATCACTATGTAATATCACATAGCTATAAAAAATCTTCAATTGTCAAAACTCTCTAAAGTCCTGTAAAATGGTGTCTAAAATATTTAAGACCATGGATTCGTTTGGGACAGACATCTGTAAAACCATGAGATAACAGGTGGCAACCTTATTAGCTTCGTTTCCGGTAGGAATAGATTGTAAATTAAATATTATAGTCCTAAGTCTCTTATATTACTGCATTTACACAATCATTGACCCTGTGCGGTTGTGTTTGTTTCCTGCCTGGTGTGTGCAGCAGTAGGCTGTGCACAGTTCAGTCCTCAAGATAAGAATCGAGGAGATCAGTAACGGCGGGCGTGGTTCCTTCAGTAAGTAGTCCTTCGTGTAGGTGCTTAGATTTCACACCCTGTTTGCATATGTAAAGGAACTTAACCAATTTGCAGTTCATCTGCTGGTCGGATGGCTCAAGCAGTAGCAGATCTGCAGGATTTTCTTCCTATATTCCAGAAGGCTTCCTTTAATAAAGTTGTACATGCTGGATAAAGTTTCTGACAGATACATATCAAGTGGATAAGATCTTCCTTTTGACAGCCACACAGGCGACCCGTTTTTGAGCCATTGTTTTTCCACCTAGGAGCATCTGAAAGTGAGGGATATTTTTCAAAAGCGCAGTGCCATAAGCAGTTTTAAGTGGACCGAAAAAAAGTTAGATCTAGGTAAGCTGCCAGTTTGAGGACTTTATAGTTGTTGAGTGCTGTGCAGGAATGAGATCTTTGGCTAAAACATACTTTTGACCAATAATAGAGAATGGAGTTTTGCAGCTTTGTTTAGTGCTGAATTGAATGTTAAAAAGGGCAGGCTTTTGTTCCAAAGGTCCAAAAGTTAGTGTATGGTGATTTCTTCCCTTTCTCAAGTTCTAACCACAATACCTCGTTAAGGCTATAGCTCTCTGTGTTTTGTTTTATGCAAGTCGGCCCATGTTTTGTTAAGTAGGCTAAATTTCACCGGCGAGGTGATTTGAGGGAGTTAAAAAACTTTTTTTAAAATGCTAGTTGTTAAGTTATTAAGGAAAGTTGAGTCTTTTCCGTGAAGGGCGGCACTTGCATAGGTTAAAGTTGGAAGTTTTCTGGCTGTTATTACCGAAATCAGTGGTTGGATTGATGGACCTTCTAGTTTCTTTGCCAATGATTTGTTAGCAAAAGTTAGTGCGCTTTCATGGTGAGCCATGTGGTTCTTCTGGTCACGATGAGATATTTTATTGTCAATATAAAATCCCAGATATTTATAGCTAGACACATTTTCCAAAGATTTTCTATCTAGCCAGATGTGTTCCGGGTGGGCTGCCTGATTACTAATAAGCATCGTTTTTGGTTTTGTTGAGACGATTTCTAACTTATTTGCTGTTAGAAATTCTACAAGTTCAATTATTGATCTGGTTAGAAAAATCATCTTGGTTAAACTGAGTGAAACAATGTCATCGGCATAGGCAAGGTGCAATAGGACTAAGGTGCCAAGATGTGGGTAAGGGAATTAATTGTAGTAAGTTTTACTGACAGATCAGATATGAAAAGATTAAAAAATTTGGAGCCAAAACACTTCCCTGCTTCAGGCCCTTATTCATGTATACTTTTCTTGAGAATCTTGAGCCATCCCCAAGTTTCACTCTTACCCTTGTATTGGTATAAAATACCATTAATTCTTTTAAAATTCTTTCTGGAATGTTCCATACTCATAATTTGAACCAGAGAAGTTTCGGGTCCACACTATTGAACAAGCTTTTTGATCAATAAAACCGAGATGCAAACTCTGATTGTTTTTCTTAAACTTCTGTACGGATAGGGATAAGATGTTGGATATGGTTCCTATGCCCTTTCTAAAGACTGTCTGGTTTGTAGGGATCAGGTTGAGTTCATTGGACCAGTTGACCAGATCTTTTGGGATCTAGAAGGCAAGGTATTTTGAATCAACATCCAGTAATGCTATATAAGTCTGCAGTTAGATGGATTTGTTCTTTCTCCCCCTTTGTATATTAGTGTTATAATACATCCTTGCCAGCTCTCAGGGATTTGGTTTAAAAACACAACTTTGGCAAAAAGGTTTTCTGGTGGAGTGCTCCAGAAAGCTGGGTCATGTTAAAAAAAGACTTGCGGGACAACGTTGGGACCTGGAGCACCATCTCTTTTGCTTTGGTTTATTATGCTTTTTTATACCGTTTGCTGTGTACTGGAAGTTGTTTATGTTGGGTTCCCCTGTTAGGTCAAGGATCTCATTTTGTGGCTTTTGCGTGGGTGGAATGATCATCAGCACCTGATTGCTGGGGAAGACTTTCATACTTATATCCACTTTTTTTCTCAATGTAGGTTCAGTGACTGGGGTTTTATGCAGGTAAAGACTGTCTGTAGTAGGTGATTAGTTAGGTAACAGGGCTTCACTATCTGGAGAAACTTACCTTTCCCCAAACAGTTTTATACAGATTGAACATCGTGTGCGGATGGGTTATCCTTTCATCTGTGGTTTATAGTCAACATTAACACGGCTACCAATGAACTGTATGGTATTGGGTCAATGTTGCACACAGCACAAGCCTGCTTTAACCTTCTAGGTTGTTTGTTTGACAGCAGTAATTGTGCTTCTTATTAGTCTGAGTTATTTAGCACTAACTTTCATAGCTCTAATGCTACACCCATTTATAGAGCAATGTGTACAAAAGAAGTTTGAATTATGCCATCAGTGATGTCATCAATGATGTAATTTGGTATGTCATCAGTGGTGTCATGAATGTTGATATAGAACATGTCATGAGTAACATAATATGTGAGGTCATAAGCGGTTTTGAAGGGGGCATAAGTTATATTTAGCTCTGCTACCTATAATGGTGAATTTCTTTGTTTTTTAGTTCAAAATGTTAATGTTGAGTCTGTCATATTCACCTAACTATAAAGTTACTTTTACCTTTGTATTTTTTCAGAGAATTTGTAGTTTTCTTTAAGGTAAAGTAATATTGTATTACCATATGAAGAGCCAACATCCCTTCGGCCATGCTTGGAGGGGGGTTGGCCGCAGGGACTTATGCTTTTTATATTGGAGGGGTCCAGATGCCCCCTTCCCAAGTCTTTTCAGGCACTGAGGGCCCCATCCCCTGGTCTTCCTTTTTTACAAAGGGGTTAGGTGCCAAGGGGCAACCCTCACTGAGCCTTATAAGGCTCTGGGACCCCACCATCCAGAGCATTTTTTATAAAAGGGGTGGAAGCTGTGTGGCCCCTCTAGCTGACCCTTATTAGGGCCATGAAGCCATTCTTTTTACTTAAAGGAGAGGGGGTCACACGGCCCACCTCCCCAAGCCATATTAGTCCTGGAGGTCCCATCTCCAGAGCCTTTTTTTCTTAAAAAGGAGATGGGTGGGAGGAGCCGCGCCAGCGACCAAGATGGCCGCTTGAGTCTCGGCTCCGTCGGCCGCCACATCCTGACTAGCCATCCGGCATATTATCCTGACACCCGTCCCTATCATCAGGTGGGGGACCAGCACCTGAGTCACTAGGCGAAATTCTGGTTCGATTGGACGCTCCGGTGTCAGAATATCGCCGTCTGAAACTTTGAGGCCTACGGACGTGGAAGCCGGGACCCCGAGCTTGGAGGGGTCCGTGGTGGAGTGCGACAACATCAGCCTCTGGGACCGGAAGTGATCGGTCGGATCCTGGTTCACTGCGGAAGGGTCTTGGCTGAGGTGTCCTGAGTCCACCTATCTTGGTCTAGGGTCACATTGCTGAGGAAGTAGCCGGGACCCTAACGGTGGTGGCAATGGCGGCGAGAGGAGACCCTGAGAAGCCCCAGTCGAAGTCGTCAAAGAATACCCATCAGATTCAGTCCAACAAAATAGACAAATATGCCCTCTCCAAGGGGTCCCCGGTTGATGCGAAGCATACCCTGACTGGTGGTCGAGATGTTGATTCAGTTGTTGAGGACCCTACAGTGAAAGGCTTAATGGCAGCGATCACCGGGGTCCACTCATCCTTGGGCAAGATGGACGCTAAACTGGACTCGGTGTCGATTGAGGTGGGCCTCAAAAGGGCTGATATGACCAAAACGGCGGAGAAAGTTAAGGGCTTGGAAATTAAGACGACGAGCCTCATTGAGGATGTGTCGGAGCTCCAGAAGGAGGTACTAGACCCGGACTCAATTCGATCAAAAGCTCGATGAATATGAAGGAAGGGCACTCCGCAATAACGTCCGTATCCTGGGAGTACTGGAGAGGTCGGAGGGGTTGACTCCAGACCTCTTTGTCGAGGAACTCATCCTGCAACATCTCAAGCCTAAGGGCCTCAGTAACTTTTTTACGGTTGAGAGGGCCCATAGAGTCCCTGGTGGACGCCCAAAGACGGGGGCTCCTACTCGCCCCATAATAGCCCGGGTCCTGAACTTTCGGGACCGAGACGCTATCCTGCAAACGGCAAGATCCACGGGCCCGCTGGCCTATGAGAACGCTTCACTATTGTTTTTCCCGGACTTCGCTCAGTTGGTGCAGAGGCAGCAGCAGAACTTTATGGTCATCAAGCGACGCTTGAGGGACCGAGAGATGAAGTACTCAATGATGTTTCCGGCTTGTCTTTGGATTGAACATGATGGGAAAACGTGTTTTTTTGACAATCCTGAGGTTGCCGTGGACTGGCTGGATCGGATTGTGGGCTCGGACTCCGGAGGTCAGGCCCTGACAGATGATGGAGAACAGTGACTTATCGCTGTGACTGTACTGCATGAATGTTGCTGGTGATGTAGTGGAACTGGTCAGGGTTGGCTTTATTTCCCTCCCCTGGACTGTTTTTGCTGGGATTCCTTTTTTGTGTATGATTGAACGGGGGGACAGTGGTTGGTTCGGGGTGGTGGGGGCGGACGGCCTGTTGTAAGGTCCTCCTCCGTTTTCTACTTTTAGATACCTGTAGTTAGTTGGGGGTGACAGGCACACTGCGAATTGGGGATGTGCATTTGCTACATGCAGGGGTGCAGGGAGGGGGGTTGAGGGACCTTTACCAGGGGGGTTTTGATTGTTGAGTTGTTTGTTTTGTGTGACCAGAGTTCGCTATGGGTGCTTATGGATATCTTTTCTGGAGATAGGAATGGCCTCCGCTAGGTTGGGCTTGGGGTTTTCCGTCCTTAATTGGAATGTGAATGGCCTGGGTGACAAGATCAAGTGCACTATGGTGAGTCCGTTGATTAGAAGGCACTCGCCCGACGTGGCCCTACTACAGGAAACTCATCTCATGGGTAAACGTTGTATGGCGCTTCACAGAAGAGGCTATAAACTAGTGGCTCATGCTGGTTTTACTTCTGTCTCTAGGGGAGTGGGGATTTTGGTGAAAAACTCCTTTTCCCTCACTATCCAGTCGACGTGGTCTGACAACAGAGGTCGATATGTCGGAATCTCGGGGTTATGGGAGGGCAGGACTGTCACATTTTTGTCTATCTATGTCCCCCCAGTGTTACAGGTGGATACTTTTCGCGATTTGGGCCGTGTGTTTCTGACTTTGCCCATTGGCACAATGATGCTGGGCGGGGACTTCAATGCTGTACTGGATGGTGAACTAGAGCACACAGAAGGATACAAAGTTCCCCGGGGAGAGTGCAACAGTGTGGAGAAGGAGAAGAAGTGCAGAGTCAAGGAACTAGGGAGGTTCCCTTGTCGGAACTAGAGAGCCTCACACACCCAGAGCGCTAGGTGTGAAACACACCCTGACTGTAGGATGTCCAGTTTCATCATCGGCTCACTGCTCCTCGTCAGACCGGCGCTGCAATGTCTGACAGAATGCCAGGAGGCACTCTTTTGGCGGAGTTCTTTTGTTCCTTGCCGATGGTGTGTGTGAGTGAGAATAAGAAGTGTAGTCGGTGAAAAGTGATCTCTTTGTTGGGTCCTGCGGTCCTCTTCAAGATGATGGCCCTCCTGCACTTTTTGTACGCTCTGCAGAATTTCTTTGACCCGGCGCCTCAGTTGTATTTTAATGAGATTGAATCGTTGCAGCGCGGCCTGCTGTGGGAGGGGAGGCCACGTATTGCATTGTCAAAATTGATGTTGCCCTGGTATGACGGGGGTATTGGTCTGCCTAATATCAGGAAATACTATTGGGCATCCCAACTGGCTCCTATCAACCATGCCATTTATGGCTCACCGGTTGACTCGGGCTTTGCGATGGATCGTGGCCAGGTGCCTAGGGGAGAGTATACCAGAGTACTGTATGCAAGGTGCGGTCGTTTCCCTTTGGTGGGTCCTCCATCTACGGCGAAGAGGGTATGGCACGAGGCCAACAGGGCCCTCAAATGGGGGGGCGAATAACACTAGCTACGCCTAATATAGACAAAAGTGAAAATTCCTAACTATGTCAACTCGCTCTGGGAAATCACTCAGACCTGTAGGAGAAGGGGCCGGGGGAAATCCAATGATAGGTACTATGGACAGATTCATAACCAGAGTTGCGGCCGTCATAGAGAAGGAGATTGCGATGACGGAACGCCGCCTCTCTGGGGATTTACTACCAGTTAGGCAATCCTCTCTTGGCCCAGCGGCTAAAGTCCTATCACCGCCCCCAGCTAAAGCCCAATCCCCACTTATTGTTGAAGTGCCCGATCACCCCCGGTTATCTGAAATAGGGGGAAGTATTGACAGGCTGGAGAGTTTAGTAGTGCAGTTAACACCAGGGGATAATAGTGGCGAGATTGAGGGAGGTCTAGTCTTACCCTTGCCAGACCCTCTTCCTCCAGTGGCCACTTCATTGCCTTGCATGTTTCAGGGCGCCTTGAAGCGTGTTAAGAGGAAAAGAGTCGTGAGCACACGTAAAGGAAGCCACCGCTTAATGTACAAGCGCTCTAGGAAGCAAGGGCCAAAGTCCACGGGTGATATAAAAAGTCCCGCCCAGACTCTGGAGTACCTAGAAGGGTCGGGTGAGTCCCCCTCCTATGAAAAGGGTCAAGACACTAACGAAAAGTTACCCATATTCCAAACCCCAGATTTCCTAGATCATCTCACCAATGCGTTGAATCTCTCCTTGATACCCCTTATAGACCAAATTAAGAGGGAGGAGGCTAGAGTAAATAGTCTTGAGCAGTCGACTCTTGACAATTTCTTCTCACTAAAAACCTTAATCAAACAGCAGACTAGAATAAGTCAGGACCCTATAAGTGACAAATTGGGAAAAGGAACAGCTGTTGTAGCCGCTTCGGTACAGGATTCAGTCATGCTAAAGAAGGTCTCTGCAGTAGTATCAAGTGAGGCCTCTGCTCCAATTAGTAAGGCCCCACCAAAGTCTAATTCAGGTCCTGGCCCACAATCAAATTTACAACAAGGGAACTCTGTAAATGCTACCAAAACCCACAAGTCAGTAACACAGTCAAAGGCTTTAGCGGGTGGGCAAAAGTATGACACCAAACAAAAGCAAGCCCCCCCGAATAATGCTAAGAACAAGGGAGATGGGGCAGCTTTATTAGCCAAACCTGTAGAAACCCTCCCACCAGTACAAGCCTTAGTAGTTCCTGATGTAAAGAAATCTCCCCGTATTCCTTGTACCGACCTCCCCCCGGATTGTCATCCTTATGTAACGGTTCTGGTTAAGGTCCCCCCCCTGAAAGAAAACCAACTTGAAACCGATCAGGCTTTAAAAAACAAATGCCTTCATTGGTTAAAAACAAATAGACCGCTCCCTCCGGGCATTGATGGACTAATTCTCGGTGTCCGCAGGGTGAGCTGGGTGGGCAAGACTAAGAAGCAGTTGGAGGGGGATTGTGTAATAATCAACTTTCAGGATAACAGAGTGGCGGGGCTGATATGTAGTAGAGACCAAGCAGTGGGGAGTACTGGAGTTAGCGCAGTGGACCTGACCTATTTTTATCCGCGGCAACAAAACCATGCCATCCTTAGGCCTGTGTGGGGGGAAACAGCAACTAAGGGCGATACCGGCGGAATTTACACCATGTTCCAGCCCTTTCCCTACCCACAGACTAGAGGGCTTGGTCAGAACTATGGTCCTATGAGTCACTGACTCGAGGTAAAGGGAGGTTTGGATAAGGGGGGAAGAAGCGAGTCCCTACATGATTTAGTAATGTTACCCACTCCTTACACCCCGAGAGAAAGTCAATTTTCACCATTGGCGAATCTGGACCTTTTAGGGGATGCAGGTCATAACGAACATTGGGGAGTATTGCCGGGCATGGAGGGGGCGGCTCCAGGCCCAGAACTGGTTTCCAGTAGTGTTCCTCCTGTGACGGACCAAGTTCTAAAGGTCTTCAGCTGGAACATTGCAGGAATAACTAGAAAACTGGCCCTCCCTGACTGGATTGCATTAGTGGATGAGTACTCCATATGTATTTTCCAGGAGACGTGGACCAGGGAGCCAGTGCATAGGGTGGGTTATTCAGCTCATGCCATCCCAGCAGTCTGCCCACATTCGGGCAGAGGTCGACCCTCAGGGGGCCTTCTCATCTGGATAGCCTCATCACTAAATTGCAGGGTGGTGGAAACAAGACTAATAGCCCAGATATACTTAATGTCACACTGAAGGATGCTAGGGGTCGGGTAGTTTTGAACATCTTCAATGTCTACGCCCGTAGTACTAAGGGAGGGAGGCAGTCTTCTACAATAGCCTTGTTGGAGGACTTATTAAGGGAAACGCCACACAAAACCTGCACCTTGGTTGCGGGTGACGTTAATTGTACGTTCGAGCCCTTGGGCTCGGACGTTACTCAGGATCAGGATGAGGAGGACAGTAGGAGGGGGATACCTGTATTGGAGCTCCCACCTATCAAAAAATGGTCAGAGGTGGCATTGCAGCTTAACGCCCTTAGTATAGAGCATGGTTTGAGGGCCCTAAATGGTAGGACAAACTCAGACAGGGGGGGCGCCCATACATATAACAGGCCCAATCACACATCAAGAATTAATTACATCTTGCTTGATGTGTGCCTATGGAATTCGGTGAGGGACATGGTAATATTACCTACAGTTGAAAGTGACCACAACCTGTTGTCCCTCACTCTATTCCCTTGGTGGTCTGTTACTAGTGGGGGTCCTGTGCCTAGCCCCAAAGTTGATATGGGTGAGACGGAGGTATCCCATTGCGGCAGACGCCTGAAGTGGCCTAAACTTCTGTCTGCTGAAAAACTTGAGGCTCTGACCCAACTACTGGACCAAGCACAGAGGAATCTAGGCGCAATTAAAGGGGATTCAGGGGAGGTATGTGAAGTATTTAGTGTACTAACCGGGGCTTTGACAAACTTGTTCACTGTGCGTAGGAGGCCTGGCGGGGTGAATGAAAAGGCGGGGAAAAGTGACAGTTGGTACACTCACAAATGTAGGGAGGGAAAAAAAAACCTAGTGGAGGCGGTTAAGTCAAAGTCCCAAGCTAGGCCCTCCTGAATGCCATCTTGGAGGGCGGCCCGATCCCAGAGTCGTGGAGAGGAGCAGTGGTAGTCCCCATATACAAAAAGGGAAGTAAAGACATTCCTGGGAATTATAGGCCAATAAGCCTGATTGATTCCACACAAAAAGTAGCTGGAAAAGTTATTTTGGGGAGAATTCTCCAATGGGTGGACGAGAACCAAGTTTTATCGGACTTCCAAGCGGGCTTCCGCTCAGGAACTGGCACAATCGAACAGGCTTTCAGGTTAGCAATGCTCCATTGGAAGGTGGTGGAATTGGGCAAAGGCAGTCTATACTTGGCCTTCATTGACTTGAAGACTGCCTTTGACCTAGTTCCAAGAGAAGAGCTTTGGAGGGTTCTCCACCGATTGGGCCTGCCCCCATACATTCTGTCTCTCCTTATGAAACTCCACATGAATACCTTTGCTCAGGTTCGTTGGGGGAGTAATGGCGAAACAACAGAGAAGATCCCTGTCTGTAGGGGTGTCAGACAGGGCTGTGTGTTAGCCCCTACACTTTTTTCCCTATATGTAAACGGAGTAGTGGAGCATCTGTCACAGGAACCTGCGGACTCACACTGTTTGGGGGGTGTGCGGATCCCAACATTATTGTTCGCGGATTACACCCTGCTAATTTCAAAGACCCCTCAGGGGCTTCAAAAGCTGTTGACTCGCTTCCAGGACTTTTGCGTAACCAGGGGGCTGGTGATAAACGTAGAAAAAATAAAATATCTGATACTACGACCACCAAGGAAACTAGGTCGCCCCCCCACCCTGGATTCAGTCCCTCTGGAGAAAGTGACCAAATTTGACTATTTAGGTTTACGCCTAAACGGAAAAATGAGTTGGCATTCACACATAGACAAGATAGTCCTCTGCCACAAAAGGGTAGGGGGTGCCTTACTCAAGGAATACCACGCGTCCCCCAGATCTTCAGTTGCTCCTGTCATGGAGATCTATAAGGCAAGGGGGGTCACTTCTGCCTTGTACGGTGCAGAACTATGGGGCCATTGCAGTCTGGACTCCTTATCCAAGGCTGAAAACAAGTTTTTGAAGGACCTCTTAGCTCTCCCACAGAGCACTCCAACAGTCCCAGTGCTCATGGACTTGGGCTGTAAAAGCATTAAAGATCAGGCCTGTCTTCGCCCACTACTCCTATGGTCCCGCATATGGAGGGTTCCAGAATTAAAATCTTATGCCAACGGCCTTTTGGAGATATTGAATATGGGGGGCTGGGAAAAGATCAAGTGGCTGAGGGATACAAAAACTCTTTTGGGGGAACTGGGCTTTGGAGATGTTGGACTATAAGATCTGCTCCTCCGAAGGCAGCGCTTAAAAAACAGTATTGGGATTGGGTTTCTCACCAATTAATTGGGAACCCCCATCACTGCAACTCAACGGCAGTGTTTCTGGAAATAAAGGATGTGGCAATATATGAACCCTACATGGATTTAATAACCATGCCAATGGGCAGGGCCCTTTATTTTAAGTTTAGAGTTGGCACCCTACCGTTAAAAACAATCATGATAAAGTGGAAGTCATATGCCCATTTATCTCCCTATTGCGCCTGTTGCCCAACCAGACTTGAGACGATGGCACATGTACTTTTTGAGTGCTCAAACTATATCTGTCCAAGGAGATACTGGCTGAAACTCCTTTTTAAACATTTGGGAACACGCAACCACTTGGTGGCTCTCCGAATCCTATTGACTGATACCTCTCCTCTTATAGTCTGTGGCGTTTCTAAATTTTTAAAGCGTATGTGGTTGATTCGTTGCAATAGAGTGTCTATCTCGATTTAATTCTTTTTTTAGCTAACTTATCTTAGGGAGTTCTCTAAATTTTACTTTTTTAACTGTATGACTTACTTGTATTTTTATTTCTAAAATGATGTTTTTTAAAGTATGTTATGCTTGTAAGATATCTTTGCATATCGAATAAAGCTTTCAACCAACTAGCTACGCCTTTGTGGAGTTCGGAGATGTTGGGCACTCTTTGGAAAACGAAAGGGTTTGACCGTTGGGATTTGATTGGAATTACTCAGGTGCGTGATGTGTGGGGTAAAGATAGGGTGTTGACGTTTGAGGAATTACAGGCCAAGTACCAACTGCATGATACGGAACGGTTTAGATACCTTCAGGTCAGTCACGCTCTACATGCAGTAAACCCCAGTGGAGTGACACCCCCAGTAGCCTCCCCGCTGGAAGACAGACTGTTGGATGGTTATCTGCCCACCAAAGCAATATCGCTGACTTATAGAAAACTTATTAATCACACTGAGGATCCCCTGGTCCGACTCAGGGAACAGTGGGTGGCAGATGGCTTGGTCCTGGATGAGGAAGATTGGAGGGAGGCGGTGTCACCCCCTAGGGTAGTGGCGGTCCCGATGAGGCTCTGTTTGGTCCAACTACGGATTCTGCACAGCTCCTACACCACGGATCCTGGATTGTTCAGAATGGGGCCTGGTACATCCCTTCATATCCTATGGGAGTGTGAAAAGGTCCGTGATTTTTGGACCAGGATACATCTGAAGTAAGCATGAGCGAATTTTGCGGATCTCGCTTTCGCGAATTTTGCGGATTTGCGGATTCGCAATCCGCAAAATCCGCGAATTCCCGCGAATTTGCGGATTTTTTTTTTGTGTTCGCCCGTGTTTCTGCCAGTTCGCGAGGGTTTTGTACACTTTTGCAAATTGCGAACTTACCTGTCGGGTCGCAAGTTTCGCGAACTTGTTGTTTCTACGTGTCCAGCCTGTTTGGGACACTCTTCTTCATCACTGCCACTCTCTGTCACCACTGCCACTCTCTGACTACTCATGCCACCCTCTGGCCCACCCATGCCACCCTCTGTTTCATCACCACACCCTCTGGTTGTCCAGTGTACATTATTTTCGGCAAAGCAAAGCACACCTTCCCTGCCTCAAGTGACCTGAATTAATTTGGGGCTGATTAATGTGTCACAGAATATTTTTTTAGCTGGCACCTGCTTCCTTAGTGCGCCCTGATTAGTGATCTTTTGCACTTGCTAAGTGCTTTCATTGTTGCAAAATTAGTTACAACACCTGCCCTGCCCCAACTGACAATAATGAATTAGGGGCTGATTAATGGATTTTAACTTCCAGCCTGGCTCCTGCTTGTCTCCCTTAGCTGTAATTCAGGACCTTTGTGGCATATGTGTAACTATTCTGAGGTTCAGAGCAGGGTCACATAATAGTTTCAACTGGCAACTGAACTCTGGAGGGGCCCCTCAGGAAGCACTACAGGAAATGGCTACTAATGATGAGCCTGAACTTTTGAACCTGGTAAGTAGTTACTTTCAGTTTTGCTAAAATCGTATTTCTGCAATTTTGCACTTATTCGCGGGGCGCGAACTCACGCGAACTCACGCGAACAGTGCGAGCAGTGCGAGCAAAATCCGCTGCTCGCGGATTTGCGGATTTTGCGGGAGATTCGCAAATCTCGCGGATTGCGGATTTCCCGAAAATCCGCAAAATCCGCGAGCGGAACGGATTTTCCACCCATGCCTAATCTGAAGATGAGTGAAGTTTGGGGAGTGCGGATTGAGTTGGAGGCGCATCGCTGTCTGTTGAATGTTTGGGAGCCCACCGACCTCTCGAGTCATGGCAAAATTTGGGTCACATTAGCTTGTGCGATAGCCAAACGCAATAGCGCACAACTCTGGGGTGCTTCTCGAGCGCCTTGGGTTGGGAAGTGGATGGAGGACCTCGACTGGTGTATGTTCCGGGAGAGGTCTGGAACGCTTACCGGGGTGACATCTGTACGCCACCTGATGTGGATCCTGACAGTGTGGAACCGGAAGACACCTAAGTCCGTTCTTCATATTCCTTATATTCTGTTTATTTGTCTCTGGTGGAGGTCTATGTTCTCACTGTATACATTTGCAGTCACTCAATGCGCTCTGGTCAGTTTTGAGTTGTGTAATGTCTTTATTATTGTTTAATAAAAATGTTTTTTTTAAAAAAAGGAGATGGGTGCGTGGCCCCCTTCCTGAGCTTCATTTACAAACAAATGGCCCTGGGGGATAGGATCCCCATCCCCAGGGCCATTTGTTTGTAATTAAACATGAGAAGAACTGTGAGCCCGCTCCTTGAGCCTTGTTATCCCTGGGGAACCTATCCCCAGGGCCACTACTTAAAATAAGTAGAAGGGGGGCTGCTTGCTTGCTCCCTGAGCATGTTAGGCCCTGGGGTTCCCATATACCAGGACCATTTATTTTAATGAAAGGAGAGGTGAGCTGTGTTTCCCTCTCCCCAAACCTTCTTAGGTCTGTGGACCCCATCCCACAAAACTATTTTTATTGAAAGGGTTTGGAACCATGCCAACCCCTACCCAGGCCTCACTGGCCCAGGGGACCTCCCAGGGTGCTGAGAATATGTGAAATGGGGAGGGCCCAGTTTGTTCCCCCACCTTGAGCTGTTATCGACCTCAGGGACTACATCCCATGAGGCCCACACTGTTAAAGGTGGGTGCCTTGGTGCCAACCTCAGGGACCCACCATACACTTGTTGCGGCCTGCAGGTCGAGCCCAAGGATCCTACAACCCCAGCCATCTCCTCGCAAGCTGTGGGAGTTGGCATTGTTCCCCCCCAGAGGGAGCCCCTACTAATGCTGCTCCCTCTTAGCGGGAGAAATATTTTTATCTGTTTCCCTGATCACATCCAAGTGGGTAGGAAAATAGATCAAAAGTCTGCTCCTAGCAGCAGTAGCAGTTGCAAAGCTCTTGCTGGCTGGGAACAGAATTTGGGCCTTATTATGAGTATGGTGGTCCTCGTACTTAAGGTGGTGGTCCGATCACCACCACCTCCATTGGAGATCGCCTAGCAGTATTTCGAGTGTGACAGTTGGACCGCCACAGGACCCAGCGGCGGTGGCGGTGCTGAGAGGGTAGATAGTATGCTGGCACTGCCGATGCAGGCACCACCAAGCATATTAAGGCTTGTCTCTCCACCACCCTTTTCATTGTGGGAAGCCCACCATGAAAAGGGGGAGATGAAGATAAGGGGGCCCTGACAGAGCCCCCGGCTGCATCTGGACTGGTGGTGTGGGTGTGCAGGTATGTTGTACCCACAATATTTGCACCTTTGTTCCTGCATGGTGTGACATGGTCAACATGGTGCATGCCACACCATCCAGGAATGTTCAGTTCGTACTCTCATGGCGGCAGTCTGCATGTTAGGCTCTCCTATGAGCAAAACATACTACCACATTGAGACTACTGCTGCACTGCCTGAATCCAGCAAACGGGTGCACAACAGCCTTGATGGTCATCCTATGGGAACGGCTGGAGGACCGCCAAAGTCGTAATAAGGCCCTTTGTGGTAAACCCATACTTGGTGGGAGATTAAACAATGCTCCAGCCAATCAGGAGCATACACAGGTTTCCGTGCCCACACAGCTGCTGCAGAGAAAGGTCTATGTCTAGGAGTCAGCTCCCTAGGACATAGCATGTGAGCTGGCCCTTGAAGATGTGGTCCCGAGTCCATTATTGGCTTAGGAAGGGCGGTTGTGTGCACCCCTGTCCAATTACAGTTATTGTGGCCCAGGGGGTGGGTTTCCAGGGGCCTTTAGAGGATTGGGGAACGGGACTATGAGGCCCCCTCCCCATTTTGAAATATTTCAGCCCTGAGGGAGAGCTCTCCAGGACCCATAGAGGCTCGGAGGGAGGGCTGCACTGCCAGGGAGGCTTTGCGGAGTGTGAGGTTGGCTGCATGTGAGAGGTTAGCTGCAGGACCTGGCCACAGGCCAGGCCTTGTTTTCAACTCCCCACGTCACACAGCAAAAGGGGGTACACTGAGTCGGTTGCATGCATGCGGGTGGTTGGCTGCAGATCATGGTGAAAGGCCAATTGCAGAGGCAGTTGCAATAATGTATGGTAATTAAATATTACTTTATGCTAAAAAAGACTAGAAATTCTCTGAAAAAAACAAAGGTTACAGGTATGTTATAGTTAGGAACAACACTATAAAATTGTATAAATTCACTGAAAAAAAACAAAGGTTACTGCAACGTTATAGTTAGGAAATGGGATTTTTTTTTTAAAACCTTAGAAATTCACTCAAAAAAACGAAGGTTACAGACTCATTATAGTTAGGCTCAGATTTCACACTCGCAAAACCATAGAAATTCAGCAGTTATAGTTATCTGAGCTAACAATAAGTTATGCCCCCGCAATGTCCAGCTTATGACCTCCAATATTACACCCCTCTTGACATGTCAGTGACATCACTGATGATATCTCAAATGACATCACTGATGACATCATTCACAGAACTTCTTACACACCCATACAACCTCTCACATACCCATACAACCACTCACACACCAACTCACAGACCCATACAACCACTCACACACCCATAAAACAACTTTCCTACCCATTAACAGCTCAATACAACCACTCACACACCCATGCAACCACTCACACTCCGATACAACCACTCACTCATCCACTCACAGACTCATACAGGCAGGCACACGTCCAGTTACAAACCCATAAAACAAATCACACATCTACTCATAACGCAATACAGACACTCACGTACCCAATCACAGATCCATACAGCTACTCACACCCACTAACAGACTCATACAGACTGTCACACACAGTCATAGACCCAGAAACAACACACATACTTATAAAACCACACACATGCACTCACAGACTCATATAGCCACTCTCACACCCGTTCACACACCTATAAAGACACAAATACACCACTCACACACTGATACAGTCACTCACACACTCACATACCCATACAGCCAGTCACACAGCCACTCACATACCTAGATGCCACTCACACACCTAATCACAGACCCACAGAGCCACTCACACATCTACTGAGAACGCAACATGGCCACTCACACACCCACTGACAGATCCGTACAGACACTAACACACATTCTCACACACCCAATAAACCACTGAGACAGCCACTCATACACTCATACAGCTACTCAGATAACATATGTTCACTCATTAGTACTACAGAAAATATACTAACTTAAGTTATGTAGTACCTTAGTATACATCTTTAAATTAAACAAACTTTTATGAAATGCGCACTTCCAGGATGGAGTCATCAATTATGTCACCAGTGATGTCATTTGAGATATTATTAGTGATGTCATCAGTGATGTCTCTGACCATGTCATAATTGATGTAATATGTGAGGTCATAAGCAATGCATTGTGTGCACATATGTTATAGTTAGCTCAGGTAATTATACTGAATTAATTTATGTGGTTTTGTACATATGAAATCTGAGCCTAACTATAACGTCCCTGTAACCTTTGTTTTTTTTCAGTGCATTTCTATGGTTTTTAAATTCCATTTCTTAACTATAATGTCCCTTAACTATAATGTCCCATGAACGTTGTTTTTTAAGTAAATATATTTAGGAATTAGAATTAATAGAATAGAAACTTCATAAATTCACTTAAAAAAACAAACATTTCAGAGACATTATAGTTAGGCTTAGATTTCACACGTACAAACCATAGAAATTCATTTTTTTAAATATATATATATACATATATATGTTGTTTACTTAAAAACAAAGGTTACAGTGGCATTATAGTTAGTAAATAGAATTAAAAAGCCTTCGAAATATATATTAATTATGATATATAATATAATGTTATATAATAAAATATTATATACATATATATGTGCATGTGTGTATATATATATTCACTGAAAAAACCATAGGTTATAGACCATATATAGTTAGGGATTAGCATTTAAAAAACCTTATTTTATTTGCACAAAACCATTGAAATTCCATATATAGTTAGTTGCACTAACTATATATCGCGGACCCGCAATCCACTGCTAATGATGTCACATATTACATCATTCATGACATGGTCAGTGACATCACTGATGACATCACTGATGACATCTCAAATGACATCACTGATGACATCACTGATGACAACACCCAGTGACTGTATGTTTCTGTAAAGTTAAAATATCTCTTACATATTGAAGAATGAGTGGATGTATAAGTGTCTGGATGAAGGATTTAGTAGGTGCATGACTGACTGTATGAGAGAATGATTAAATGTGTCTGTCTATATGGGTTATTGAATGGTTGCCCAAGTATTTGTATGGGAGACTGAGTATGTGTGTGGGTGGCTGGGAGGTGTATAACTCTATGCATAGATGTGTGAGCAGTTGATTCCCTAGGTGTATGGGTTCAAAAGTGCATGTAGAAACAGCTGTATGGACAGTTGACTGTGTGCATGAGTATATTGGTGAGTGAATGGATATCTCAGTTCTACATGTCAAAGTAAGTACATATATAAAACACACTCCATGTGAGAGTTGACATATATAAATAACTGAACATAAGAGCCAGTGAATGTGAGAGTGGCTGTATGAATCATTGTGAACTTGTATCAAGGATTGTATAAGAGAGTAAATATGTGTTAGTATATGTTTGAATAAGTAAGGTGTGTATAACTGTATAGTTGAGGAAATGGAGGTGTGATTGATTCTTTGCATGACTGACTAGGTGTGTGAGTAACTCCATGGATGTGTGACAGTCTGTGAGTTCCTGTTTACACTGAGTGTATCTAAGGTTATATTAGAGTCTGAAGATGTAATATCACATAAATGATATCATCAGTGATGTAATCAGTAATGCCAAATGAGATGTCAGTGATGTCATCAGTGATGTCATTTGAGATGTCATCAGTGATGTCATCAGTGATGTCATTTGAGATGTCATCAGTGATGTCATCAGTGATGTCACTGACCATGTCATGAATGATGTAATATGTGACATCATTAGCAGTGGATTGCGGGTCCGCGATATATAGTTAGTGCAACTAACTATATATGGAATTTCAATGGTTTTGTGCAAATAAAATAAGGTTTTTTAAATGCTAATCCCTAACTATATATGGTCTATAACCTATGGTTTTTTCAGTGAATTTTCAAGGTTTTGTAAATGCAAATTCCTAACTATATATGGTCTATAACCTATGGTTTTTTCTGTGAATTTCATTGGTTTTTTAAAAGCTAATATCTATAGCTGTAAAATATATTCTTAATTAAGTGACGTATCACGTAGCCCGTGAGACGCCTCATGATGCATCGCATAACCGTGACGTATCGTCTCTGCAGCGCAAACCAAACCCAAAACGTAAGCGCGCCAGAACACGCTTAAAGATATATATATATTTTTTTAACCTTAATTAGACAAAATCCACACGTGCACATATCACAAACGTTCAAAAAACACAATATGTCGGACTCCCGTTACGCTGCCGGTTAGCTGCCCGGTTAACGTACCAGGAAGCACCTTTACCGCGAAAAATCGCAATTTTTTTTTTCACCCCCCAGGGAACTTTAATAGCCCCCTCATCAATCCTAGGGGTTCAGGAGGGGTCTGCCTTACCCCTTTCATTCATTTACACCTTTTTTTTTTCCACCTCTTGTCTCTCGATCCCACAGAGAGACAAGATGGCGGCCGCTCCAGACTGTTTACAATGATAACAGCCAATCAGCTTCTCCTCAGACTCCCGTTACACTGCCGGTTAGCTTCCCGGTTAGCTGCCCGGTTAGCTTCCCGGTTCGCGTACGAAGACGCGTCTCTACGGCGAAAAAATCGGATTTTTTTTTTTTTTTGGGCCCGGCGTGGCTCTATAATATCCCCCTCATCAATCCTAGGTGGTCAGAAGGGGTCTACCTTGCCCCCTTTTACTTCATTTCCCCCTTTGTTTTGGCCTCCTCTTGTCTCTCGATCCTACCGAGAGACAAGATGGTGGCCGCTCCGGACTGTTTAGAATGTTGACAGAGACCGGAGAGCCAATCAGCTTCGCTTCGCAAAGTTCCGATACGCGAAAAGTTCGCGAACCGGAGCGCTGCCCGGAGCGCTGTTACAGATATATATCTTGTTTTAAACGTTAATTTCTCAAAATTCACTGAAGCACATATATTGAGACCTAGCAAAGGCACATCGGGCTAACAGTCCCTACAATTTTGCCAAGTTTCGTGGAAATCCATTCAGCCGTTCGGGCTAAAAGTGAGGCCAACCGCCCTATGGAAATTAACATGGGAAAAACGCGTTTTGGGACCCCCCTTTTTTCTCGGCCCCCCCTTGACGAACCCCCCCCAAATTTACAGGAGCTGCTCAGAAACAAAATGTGCCATTTTCCTGAAAATTTCAGCCAATTCCGTCCACAGACGCCAAAGTTATTAGGCATAGAATTTTCAAAAGTTCCATAGAGAAAAAATCCTAACTATATATACCTACTGGCTATCGCCAGTAGGTAATATATATATATATATATATATATATATATATATATATATATATATATATATATATATATATATATATATATATATTTATTTATTTTTTTCTTTTGAAAAAGTCTAAACGAGTCTTGTCCTTGACTCGGCACCGGCACCAGCTGAATGGCCGCTCCTCCTCCAGTCAGGGACATTTGCTTGAACATATATATATATATATATATATATATATATATATATATATATATATATATATATATATATATATATATATATATATATATATATATATATATATATATATATATATATATATATATATATATATATATATATATATATATATATTCACAGAAAAAACCATAGGTTATAGTGGATATATAGTTAGGAATTTGCATTTACAAAACCTTGAAAATTCAATGAAAAAACCATTGGTTTTAGGCCATATATAGTTAGGGATTTGCATTTACAAAACCTTATTTTACTCGCATAAAACCATTGAAATTCCATATATAGTTATAAGCGCTAACTATATATCGCGCACCCGCAATCCACTGCTGATGATGTCACATATTACATCATTCATGACATGGTTAGTGACATCACTGATGACATCACTGATGACATCTCAAATGACATCACTGATGACATCACTGATGACAACATCCAGTGACTGTATGTTTCTGTAAAGTTAAAATATGTCTTACATATTGAAGAATGAGTGGTTGTATAAGTGTCTGGATGAAGGATTTAGTAGGTGCATGACTGACTGTATGAGTGAGTGATTAAATGTGTCTCACTGAGTGCATGGGTTAGTGACTAAACTGTTTTAATTTGTGCATCATTATATCTGTTGTTCTACAAACTGCTGCATATGTTGATCAGTAGCTATATGAGTAACTGTATGGGTTATTCATTGGTTGTCCAAGTATTTGTATGGGAAACTGAGTGTGTGTGTATGGGTGGCTGGGAGGTGTGTGACTGTACATAGATGTGTGAGTAGTTGATTCACTATATGTATGGATTCAAAAGTGTATGTGGAAACAGCTGTATGGGCGGTTGACTGTGCATGAGTGTATTAGTGAGTGAATGGATATCTCAGTGCTACATGTCAAATTAAGTACATATGTAAAACACAGTACATGTGAGAGTTGACATCTATAAATAACTGTGCATAAGAGCCAGTGAATGTGTGAGTGGCTGTATGGATCATTGTGAACATGTATCAGAGATTGTATAAGAGAGTAAAGTAAATATGTGTTAGAATATGTTTGAATAAGTAAGGTGTGTATAACTGTATAGTTGAGAAAATGGAGGTGTGATTGATTTTTGGCATAACTGACTAGGTGTGTGAGTAACTCCATGGATGAGTGACAGTCTGTGACTGTATGTTTACACTGATTGTATCTAAGGTTATATTAGAGTCTGAAGAGGTTCATGGTATTATCACATGAATGATATCATCAGTGATGTTATCAGTCATGTCAAATGAGATGTTTTCAGTGATGTCATCAGTGATGTCATTTGAGATGTCACCAGTGATGTCATCAGTGATGTCACTAACCATGTCATGAATGATGTAATATGTGACATCATCAGCAGTGGATTGCGGGTGCGCGATATATAGTTAGCGGTTATAACTATATATGGAATTTCAATGGTTTTATGAGAGTAAAATAAGGTTTTGTAAATGCAAATCCCTAACTATATATGGCCTAAAACCAATGGTTTTTTCATTGAATTTTCAAGGTTTTGTAAATGCAAATTCCTAACTATATATCCACTATAACCTATGGTTTTTTCTGTGAATTTCATTGGTTTTTTAATAGCAAATATGAAAAGCTTTAAAATGTCAAGTACGTGATAGATAAAAACATTTTCGTATTTATGCACACTGATGTGCTTTGAACGCTGCCCCCCCCCTACCCTCTTTTCTCTTAGTAGTACTCTCTCTTTGCAGATAGTGAACGGTAGTTAACGCAGGCCTTTGCCCCCGTTGTAATCCGTCGTGCCTGCTTGTCTCTCCATTTGATTGATTGTTATCCAAGCATTTACTGTTTTAGAATTGGTTCTCTTTGGATCATTCTCTATTTACAAACAAGCACAAAGTCGCAATACTCTGTTTAGTCTTTGCAGATAGTGAAAAATCGTGTAAAAAAATAAAAGTAATCGAGCAAAATCAGTAGGCCACTAATTGGATCTCTTTTTGACCTCGCTAAAATAGAAATATTAGGAACAACCCTTCATGAGAAATACGAAAATAGTGAGATGAACTGAGCTCCACACCATGAGGGCTGCAAGACAGCTCGACTCCGTCACCCACCCCGCCCAAAATAACGACAAACCCTATGCAAATATTAAAAATATAGACAACACACCAGCAAAGAAACAGGGTAAAACATTTTATTAAATAACTATTTACATAACTATTTTATACTTTTTATTGCCCGATCCGGCTAGCTCAATCGATCGAGCATGAAACTCATGCACTCTGATAGCAAGCGTTGCTACTGATGCTATGCAGACCAAAACTGGTTTTCAGTTTGTACATTTTTCTAGATTTTTCAATCCAAGGTTGGTTGACTTTGTAGAACGATGGCTTCAGATTTTCAACATACGGTGTGGTGGCGCGGACTGGGAGGGGGCGCTTCGCTCCTGCCCCCTCCCCAAGTAAGTTTTTCATACGTGAAAGTACGTTAATGGTTTTGGTCCCTGAGTTGCTTCAATGTCACTGCCATTCTCAAATGGCATAAGTTCTGGATGTTGGGTGCCATAGTTAAGAGTTCTGAGCAGTGCTTGTAACACTGTCTGAAGCTTATTTCCACCTACTGCAGCTTCACTATTCTCAAAGTAAGTGAGTGTCGTTTGTGGACCTGACTGCATTAGAAAACAATGTGATATGTTACCTTCCTAAACAGCTTGACGGAGGCCCCTGAGGGGCGGTGTGATGGCCATGGACTCGGAGAAGACGCTTGGCTCCGACACCCTCCCCAAGTCTTATAGCACTGGTGTAGCCTGAGATCGCCCCCGACATAAGCGGCCGGCTCCCGGGGTCCGGCGGAACTTTTTGCCTTTTGATGACTCTTCAATTCTGGACCTTGTCCCACAATCCGTTTGACCTGAAGACACGCTGTAGTGGGGCGCCCCTTTACCGTTTCAGTTGCCATTCCGCCCGCTTTTGCTACACTGTGCCTCTTCCGCCATTCTGCTGTTTACCGCCCGCTCTTGCGACTACAGCGTCTCGCTCATCATGTAGTTGAGTTGCTCCCGCTCTTGCGGTGCAGCGATAGGCGGCTGCCACAGGACTCTCAAAATGGCGGCCGGCTCTTCGGTTTTGGGCCTGGTCCACTAAAATGGCCCTGGGACACCTTTGAACTCGGACGCTTCCCTGATAGGGCTTGGGTCCCATTCTCGAAAGCGTCCCCTCAGCCGTGAAGATTCTACAAAAGTCTTGGGGGCCTCCGACTCCCGCAGGCTTCTGGTGGGGAGCGGCTGCCATGATTGCTCGTGGAATGGCCACGACGGAGCTACGAGATGGTAGTGCGCAACTCAGCTGGATGGCCGCCACCTGGGGAGGCCCGTTCACGCCGCCTCTCCCACGCCCCCCCCCCCCCCCGGGCCGCCGCACGCAAATTTTCGGAGCAGCATTGTAGGATACCAAAACCAGTGCGGCAGTTTACTGGACATCACCTGAGTGCCATCAACATCTCAGCGCGTTCTGCTGCCTTGGGACTATTCGCACAACAGACCGCTACTGACGAGGCCTCCCCCCGCCCCACCCGGGACGCCCCACGCCAATTTTTGGAGCAGCATTGTAGGATCCCAAAACCAGTGCGGCACCCAGGCGACATCACCTGGGTGCCGTCCAGAACTCTGCATGTTGTGCTGCCTTGGGACTATTCGCACAAAAGACAGCTTCTGACCATTGTTGCTTTTTTGGGTGAAAAATGTTTAAATGTTTTTACAGTTTTTGTTCCGTTCATTATAGTTAAATGTTAATAAAGTTTTAAAATCTAACTTTGTTGGAGTGCTATATATGTTTAAAAAATCGAGTGAATGGGGCCTTGAATCGGGTTATTGTCATGTGTGGGCTTTGCAAGTGTACTGCTACAAGATCGGACATTTCAAACTCAAATGCACGTTCTTTTTCTTACCTTTCCGAAGCATGGAGCGCAATAGCAGGCAGAGAAAGGGTGATGCACGTGTTGAACACTGCCTGGCCTGGCAAGTTGCTGGCAGTGCCCCCCCCGCCCGCTCCTGAAAGAGGGCACACACACACCGCCGCCCGAGTACTTCACAAATCTTTAAAAGACCATGCGCTTGTTCATGAGGCTTAAATGGTTTATCACCCCTTCTAGAACCCCTGCATCGACCCTCTGACGTTTCCTGGAAGAATTAGCACGTAACACAATACCAAGCCCTGTCAGCTGAAACCCCCGAGAAATCATGGGGCATATTATCAAGGGGGTTTATTTCCGCTTTTTGGGCTTTAAAAGCCAAAAAAAAAAGAGATAAAATTATCTCCCTATTACCAAGCTGTCGCTAACACCAGTTAGTGACAGCTAAAAGGTGATAGCGACCATCTTGGGCCCCGCTTTGCATATCAGTGATATTTATCACTAATGACATGCAAAGTGGGCGTGCCAAGATTTTAGCGACTGGAAACAGTCCCTAACCATCGCTATCTCCTATTACCAACTTTTGGAGATATTCGCGCTAAGCGCGAATATCTCCAAAACCTAACACCTGCCCTGAGCAGTTTTAGCCATGTTATCCAATGGGAAGTGGATAACATGGCTAAGAGCATTTGCTGGATAATGCATGAATATCGCTGACTTTTCAACGATATTCATGCATTGCAGCCGTTTTTTATCGCATTTGCGATAAACCTTGCTAATAGCAAGGTTTATGTGCGATAAAATTCGCCGATGTGCGGCGATAATTTTTGTCTCTAAACAAGTTAGAGACAAAAATTATCGCTAGTTGTTGGTAATATGCCCCCGGGTTTTTGCTTACAGGAATCGGGAGGCGGGAGACTAGCACTGAAATCAGTAGTCTCACGCCTGAATCGGAAGGGTTGGCATGTCTGGATACTCTACAGCTGGGGCCATAAACTACATCCGCAGGGCTAGGTGATAGCCTAGGTCCGGCCTGGACAATCGGACACAGAGGAAGAGGAGTGTCAGAGGGTGCGGTAGTGCATAGGGTGAAAGGGAGGTGTCGGGCGGGCACAGGGTGTGATTCTCAGAGAAGAGCAGCGCAGATGGGGGAAGTATATGGCCCATGCATGAGAGAAACAGCGGGGGTGACCAGTGCGTGGGGGAGATACTTGCGAGGGTGGGGAGCCATGCTGAGGATTGGCGGCGTGCAGAGAGTGGCCCTGGTCAAGGCATCTAAAATGGCTGCCGTGCACGACAAAATTGTGGCATTGGACAAAAACGCAAGATGGCGCAGACAATGTTTATCAATAAGGATTCATTTATAACAAAATATTTACTCGCAGTGACAAAATGGTGGTCAACACTTCCTGATTTCCATCGAATCGAACGTTAACAAACGTCACGCAGCAAAAAAAAAAAAAAAAAGCTCACGCACAGAGCAGTTTTTAGCCATGTTATCCAATGGAAGGTGGATAACATGGCTAAGAGCATTTGCTGGATAATGCATGAATATCGCTGACTTTTCAGCGATATTCATGCATTGTGGCCGATGTGCGGCGATAATTTTTGTCTCTAAACAATTAAAACGAAGCACAAAATGGCGAATTCCCGTTTCGCTACCAGTTTGCGGCCCAGTTCGCGGCCCGTGAAGCGCTTCTACCGTGAAAAATCATTTTTTTTTTATTTTCCCCACGGGACCCTTTAATAACCCCAACAACAATCCTAGGGGGTCAAGAGGGGTATACCTTGCCCCCTTTCAATAAATTCCCCCTTCGTTTTTCACCTCTTCTTCTCTCTCGATCCTACCGAGAGATAAGATGGCGGCCGCTCCGGACTGTTTAGAATGTTGACAGACACCGGAGAGCCAATCAGCTTTCTGTTATCCAATGGAAGGTGGATAACATGGCTAAGAGCATTTGCTGGATAATGCATGAATATCGCTGACTTTTCAGCGATATTCATGCATTGTGGCCGATGTGCGGCGATAATTTTTGTCTCTAAACAATTAAAACGAAGCACAAAATGAAGAATTCCCGTTTCGCTACCAGTTTGCGGCCCAGTTCGCGGCCCGTGAAGCGCTTCTACCGTGAAAAATCATTTTTTTTTTTTTCCCCACGGGACCCTTTAATAACCCCAACAACAATCCTAGGGGGTCAAGAGGGGTATACCTTGCCCCCTTTCATTAAATTCCCCCTTTGTTTTTCACCTCTTCTTCTCTCTCGATCCTACCGAGAGATAAGATGGCGGCCGCTCCGGACTGTTTAGAATGTTGACAGACACCGGAGAGCCAATCAGCTTTCTGCGCGCAAAGTTCCGTTTCGCGAAAAGTAAGCGGACCGGATCGCTGCCCGGAGCCCTGTTACAGATATATATCTTGTTTTGAACGTTAATTTCTCAAAAACTACTGGAGCACATATATTGAGACCTAGCAAAGGCACATCGGGCTAACAGTCCCTACAATTTTGCCAAGTTTCGTGCAAATCCATTCAGCCGTTCGAGCTAAAAGTGAGGCCAACCGCCCTATGGAAATTAACATGGGGAAAACGCGTTTTGGGACCCCCCTTTTTTCTCGGCCCCCCCTTGACGAAACCCCCCCAAATTTTCAGGGGCTGCTCAGAAACGAAATGTGCCATTTTCCTTAAAAATTTCAGCCGATTCCGTCCACAAACGCCAAAGTTATTAGACATAGAATTTTCAAAAATCCCATAGGGAAAAAATCCTAACTATATATACCTACTGGCGATAGCCAGTAGGTAATATATATATATATATATTCACTGAAAAAACCATAGGTTTCACACCAGTGAAAGTTAGCTGGAAATGTTACTGACATAAAACCATAGAAATTCCAACGTTATAGTTAGTTGGACTCACTATAACAAGCGCGCCTGCAATGCACTGCTGATGACGGCACATTTTACATCGCTCATGACATCGTCAGTGACATCACTCATGACATCACTGATGACACCAGCCAGTGAATGTGTGTCTTTCTTTAAAATTAATATGTTTAATATTTGTATTTGTAAAGGTAGATGGAAGAATAAATGGTTGCATAAGTGTGTAAATGGATATATTTTTTTAAAAATGATTGGTTAACTGCCTTATTAAGTGTATTTTATTGAATACATATATTAGCGAGTAACTTTTAAATATTGAAATATATGTATCAGTGTTTCACTTTGTGTATAAGTAGCTGCATGGGTTGGTGACACTGTTTGTATGTGTTTTGAAGACAGCATATGTGCAGGACTGTATGGGCGGATGCGTGTGTATATGTGTGTTAGTGAGTGAATGACTGTCTCACTATTGTGTTTTTTAGTAACAACATATATTTTAATCTAGTGTATGTGAGTTTTGATGTATATAAGTGAGTATATGTGAGAGTAAGAGATTGTGAGAGTTCCTGTTTAAATAAGTATATGTTTATATAAGTGATTGTTTAAGAGAGTAAGTATGTGTAAATTTTCCTTAGAAGTAAAGAGGTAATGTGTGTATAGTTTTATATGCAAATAAATGGATGTTCAATAATTTATTTGCATATGTGAGTATGAGTGTGAGTAACTTTTGGATGACTGTCGGTGTATAACAGGATGTATAGATGTATCAATACATATGATGAGTGAGTATATGTATGAGTGACTATATAGAACTGTTTGTAAATGAGTGGATGTGTATATAGATGGTGGAATTACTGAATTGGTTGTTGTAACTGGTATGGGTATCTCCATTTTTTTGAAAATGTTAGTTTCTATTTTTGAATATCTATTTCAAGGGTTACATTACACTAAAAGGAGGTCTGTCACTCTGTCACTAGGATTGTGTCATAAGTGATGTCCTGAGTGATGTCACTGACGATGTCATGAGTGATGTAATATGTGACGTCATCAGCAGTGCATCAGCAGTGCATTGCAGGCGCGCTTGTTATAGTGAGTCCAACTAACTATAACGTTGGAATTTCTATGGTTTTATGTCAGTAAAATTGCCAGCTAACTATAACTGGTGTGAAACCTATGGTTCTTTCAGTGAATTTAAGAGGTTTTTTAAATGGTAATTACTAACTATAACTGGTGTGAAACCTACGTTTTTTTCAGTGAATTTCAAAGGTTTTTTAAATGCTAATTCCTAACTATATATAGGGCCTCAAACCTATGAAATGTAATATTTTTTATAATGAATCCTATATTGTATATTTATATAATACTTTTTTAAAAAAATTTTTTTTTTTTGCCCTTGTGCGCTCCCGGTGCGCGCCCCGGTGTGTGCACTGGAAAGCGCATTTTTTCGGAGCGCCCCAAGTAGCGCACCGGTGAGCGTCCCGTTAGCGCTATTGCCGCGAATGAAAACATCATGACGTATCGCGTAGCCGCGTCCGCGTGATACGCACGGCGTAAGCGCACCCGGAAATACTCGAGCGAATACGATCGCGCAACGTAATCATCTGACGCGCTTACGCGACGCGCCCTGTGGCACGCCCGGGGGCGCGTCGCGTAAGCGCGTCGGGTCATGTGACCTAAAAATAACACTTTTTATTGGTGCAGAACAGTTTTGGTTTCTAAATGATGAAAGCCCGGGTCATGTGACCTGAAAATAACACTTTTCATTGGTTCAGGACAGTTTTTTTTCCAAATGATGAAAGACCCCACCTTTTTTCCTTATTCTGACTTTGTCCTTTGACTGAGGAAGACCTGTTTGGAAATCTATCAGAAATATTTTGTACTTTAAAATGGCTACAGTAGCAGCAGCAGCTGGAGCATCTGCACCACCACCACCACGACATTACATTGGTGGTCAAAAAGAGGAGGAGGAGGAGGAGGAGAAGAGAAGGTGGCTGCCAGAAGACAATACCCCATACAAGCCAAGGCAGCACATTGTATGGGAGTTTTTTTCTCTCCCAGAGGGCAAGAAGAAAGTTAATGCGCCCAAGGTGACTTGCCTAATCTGTGGCATGGAACTTTCAAGGGGGAACCCTAACAAAAAATATTCTTTTGGTAATAATACCATGATTAGACACATGCAGCGAAAGCATCCAAACAACTATGCTGCCACAGGGGTGAGAGAACTGGCCAGTAACCCTCCCCAATCTTCAACCACCACCTCCAAAAGAAAGCAACCCACTCCATCGGGACCAGAGACAAGGGAGACGATCCCTTGCATATAACCACGGTTTGGGGAATTCTGAATTACATGTATTTTTTGTGGTAAGACCATCTCCTATGGTGAACAGAGCATAAAGCTCATCCTCCTTGCTGGTGACAACCACAATTGTCCCAAAAAACCCAAATATTTTCCTGATTTTTTTTTGCTCCAGTTGAGCCATTTTCAATTCCCTGTTTTTTGTTTCTCCCCATAAAAATAACAAAAAAATATAAAATAGTTCATAAAAGCCAAAAAAAGTACAAAATGTTCAAAAAACATTAAAAAAAAATTAAAACAACAAAAAGAAGAAAAAAAACAGTTCTTTTTAGAACTACCTCCAATTTTTAAAAAAAGGCTACATTTTAAAAAAACTCTATCATTCTTTTTTCCCATGGAACGCTTCTGGTACGCTCCGCGGTGCGCGTACCGGGCGCTCCCCCCGCGCAAATAAAAAAAAATCTTTTTTTTGCCCCGCGGGGCCCTTTTATAGCCCCCACATCAAACCTAGGGGTTCGGGGGGTCTACCCTGCCCCCTTTTGGTCATTTCCCCCATTGTTTTTGCCACCTCGTGTGTTCGATCCTACCGAGACACAAGATGGCGGCCGCTCCGGACTGTTTGGAATGTTTACAGACACCCGAGAGCCAATCAGCTTTCCGCACACAAGTCGAGTAGCGCGCCCGGAGTGCTCCCCGGTGCGCGTACTGGAGCGCGACCATAAATATATATATTTTTTTAACCTAAATTACTCAAAATCCACTGGAGCACATATCTTGAGACATAGCAAAGGCACATCGGGCTACCAGTCCCTACAATTTTGCCAAGTTTGATGGAAATCCATTCAGCCGTTCGGGCTAAAAGTGAGGTTGACCGCCCTATGGAAATTAACATGGGGAAAACACGTTTTGGGACCCCCCTTTTATCTCAGCCCCCGCTTGACAAATCCCCCCCAAACTTTCAGGCAAGGACCAGGGCGCCGTGAGGCAAATTTGAGGAAATTTTCAGGCAGATTCCTCAACCGGCGCCAAAGTTATTCACAATAACTGCTCACCTCTTCTGTACCTGCCAAGGATTGGGACTGCGAGCACTTCACTGCGGATTTGCTCTTCCCTTAGTCCCTTGCTGCCACTTCTCGCGGAACCCGCTTCGCGGGTCCCGCTTCGCCTGCGGGACTGCTGGACTGCCTTAATGGTGTAGTGGAACATTGCTGGGAAGTAAGCCACGAACTGCCCAAATTCCATCGTGGGGCGGTGGTGAGTGCAGGGCTGCGAGCGCTGCATCACCATCAGCTGCAACGCTCTCCCTGCTGGCTCCTCCCCCGCCTCAGCGCTGCTAAAACCCTTGTGCCTGAGGACGTCGCTGGATTGCTCACCTCTTCTGTACCTGCCAAGGATTGGGACTGCGAGCACTTCACGGCGGATTTGCTCTTCCCTTAGTCCCTTGCTGCCACTTCTCGCGGAACCCGCTTCGCGGGTCCCGCTTCGCCTGCTGGACTGCTGGACTGCCTTAATGGTGTAGTGGAACATTGCTGGGAAGTAAGCCACGAACTGCCCAAATTCCATCGTGGGGCGGTGGTGAGTGCAGGGCTGCGAGCGAGGGCAGGCGCAGGACTCCAAGTCCCAGGAGCGCCTGACCCTCTGCATTACCATCAGCTGCGACGCTCTCCCTGCTGGCTCCTCCCCCGCCTCAGCGCTGCTAAAGCCCTTGTGCCTGAGGACGTTGCTGGATTGCTCACCTCTTCTGTACCTGCCAAGGATTGGGACTGCGAGCACTTCACGGCGGATTTGCTCTTCCCTTAGTCCCTTGCTGCCACTTCTCGCGGAACCCGCTTCGCGGGTCCCGCTTCGCCTGCGGGACTGCTGCACTGCCTTAATGGTGTAGTGGAACATTGCTGGGAAGTAAGCCACGAACTGCCCAAATTCCATCGTGGGGCGGTGGTGAGTGCAGGGCTGCGAGCGAGGGCAGGCGCAGGACTCCAAGTCCCAGGAGCGCCTGACCCTCTGCATTGCCATCAGCTGCGACGCTCTCCCTGCTGGCTCCTCTCTTCCCACACCTGCTATAAATCATCTCCTAGGTGCCACAGCGCGGGAGCGCGCCGGGAGAAGCCCGGGACAAGGGCAGGCCCTCTAAGGCCCTCGTAGGCCAGAGGAGGCCGGGCAGGGCCACCTCCCTAACAACTGTTGCTAGTGGACCCCGACCTGCTACACTAGGTCATGACGACAGAGGAGGATACCCCTGGAAAAAAAGGTAGATTACGCAATGGGTCATTAGAGAACTATTTCCAGAAGAAGAGTGAGGGTGAAAAGGACTCTATATTAGCAGAGCGTAGGGCAGAGCGTCGTCGCTCTGTCGAGAGCATGAAGCATAAACCCCTCACGGACAGATCCTTGCTTGCAATAACCCGGGAAGGAGGTTCTGTAGACTTGTGTGAGGACAATGCTAGTCTAGAAGGCGTCCCACTACTGTTCCGCGATTTCGAATCCACACCTTGTCTG
The DNA here is from genome assembly GCF_964263255.1 of Lissotriton vulgaris. Classification (NCBI taxonomy): domain Eukaryota; kingdom Metazoa; phylum Chordata; class Amphibia; order Caudata; family Salamandridae; genus Lissotriton; species Lissotriton vulgaris. Next base: position 1,158,916,452 of record NC_141689.1, read on the forward strand.
CCTGTGGATAATATTACAATAGTTTCTCCTACCCCTAGTCCCAGCCGCATTATGACAACATCCAAACCTAGGAAACAGAAACCTAAGCCTCTACCCGCGGCTCAGAATCACCGCCCACCACCTAGTAAAAAAAGGAGGAAACACAGGGAGGTCCCAGGTAAAGCAAAAATCCTGCATTCAGAGTTTGGTAAAAGGGCACAAACCCCTGTTTTAAATGAGATTATCCCAGCAGAGGCACGGGACTCCACACTAGCAGTAGCAGCCTCATTGAGTTGTAGTTCACCTGAAGTAGCTATACAGGTGGTGGCTTCAGACAGTAACATTAGAAATACAGCAGCGGATACTATACCGCCCCCCACATTGATAGGAAACTTGGAGTTTATGTTAAGATCTCTCCTTGTACCTATCAATGAGTCTATCAAAAAGGTGGAAATTAGACTCACTATATTGGAAGCAGCCATAACTAGTATGGCTACTCTGTCAAAAACCCAAAGGAGTGGGGTGGTGCATCCTACACCCTTAAATAGGCCCCCCCTACCACTGTTCAAAAGATCCCACCCGCCCCAGCTCAGTCGGCCAAGCAAACTATTCAGCCCCAGGGTAGAGCTGACATTCCCTCCGAAAACCCAAAGCCTCCAAAAAATGTAAAGACACCTGTTGTTGAATCAGGTGGCGCCTCAAATAAATCTAATCCTAAGGTCCCGGCACGCAACAACCAGGATGCACAAGGGGAAATTAGTAATAATAGAATACCACGCAAAAAGGTGCCACAAGTGGAGATTCCCCCTGAAGCAGTGCCCTTTGTGGTGGTCCTAACAGGGGTCCCTCAGCTAGCAGAAAACAAGAAGGAGGGATATGTTGACCTCAAGAATAAAATCATTCATTGGTTAAGGACGTACAGGCCGATAGCGCCCAATATAGATGGAGATATAGTCCATGTTAGGCGGATTAACTGGCTGGGGAGTAGAATTAAAAATATGGAGGGGGATCTAGTGGTGATCAATTTTAGAGACCCTCGGGCCGTTGATTATATTCTGAATTGGCCACCAGGAAACGGGGGAACTTGTATCATCCCTCGGGCCCTAACTTACTTTTATCCTAGGCCAGAGGATGCTTCATTTAACTATCCAAACAAACCTCACTCTTACAGACCACCCCTTACTTTGCCCTACAATAACAGTTATACCCACTTTGGGCAACACTTTTCCTTGGTACCTGATCAGCTCTCTGCCTGGTCTACTGTCCCTTGTAGGCACACGATGAACCATGGCACCAGGATGAACCATTTGAGGCCTTTTACCCCACTGGACACCTACAATCGGTTTTCCCAGCTTTCTGGGCTGGAGGATTGCGATTGAAGTTCAGCGCCTGGGGGGGAGGCAAGCGAACTTCTGGGTGGGGGGCCCCAATAAGACCCTATGATAGCATAGGTACAGGAGAAGATAGTCCCCCTTCAGTTCAAACTGTTAGCATTAATGACATTATGGAGGTTCCTTCCTCCGTCGGGCCTATGACTAGCATGGCTGGTAGCTCCATACCACCTACTCCCCCGGTACAGGAGGGGGGGAGACGTAAGACCATGGTGGATAAGGAGGGTGTGAATGGGGGGGGTCCACCATAGTGCCTAATGGTCGGCAGGTAATAAATTTCCTTTCTTGGAACATTGCGGGGCTAAAAAGGAAGTTAGATATCCCAGAGTGGCATACGTTCATCGAGAGGTTCGATGTTTGCCTATTTCAGGAAACTTGGAGCCTATCACCATTACACAAATCAGGGTACACAACCCATTTTCTGTCAGCAGTAAGTAAGGGAAAGGGTAGACCAGCGGGTGGTCTCATGGTCTGGATCAAAGTAGAACTGGATTGGGTGGTCATACGCCACAATTTGGAGTGTAATGATATACTCCATCTCTCCATTAGAGGAAAGTTAGAAGGTAGTAGGTTTGACATTTTCAATGTCTATGCTAGAGGGACACCTGGGGACTCTGCCTCTCTGACTTTAACAGCCCTGGATTCTGCCTTAGCTAATTGCCCTTCATCAGCAAAAATTAATGTGGGGGGTGACTTTAATTGTACGTTCGAACCCCTCCTCGGAGATGACCCCTTGGGTATTGAAGAGGAGGATTCAAAATGGTCCATCCCAAGTCTATCCTTGCCCCCCATCAGGAGGTGGTCGGCTAGGGCAATTCAAATCAATACATTGACCAGGGTTTATAAGTTAAGAGCCCTCAATGGTAGGACTAAATCCGATCAGGCAGGGGCATTGACCTTTAATAGGCTTACTGGGCCGTCTCGTATTGACTATATCCTAATGGATATTAGTTTCTGGGCAGAGCTTATTGACATGGAAGTCCTCCCAAGCCAGGATAGTGATCACAATCCCTTGTGCTGCAAGTTTTACTGGGGCACCCTTAAAGATAGGAGGACGAATGTTACCTTAAAAACATCTAACGAGATTATCCCCTATAATAACAACCGTAGACTAAAATGGGATAAGGCTAAACTCAAGGAGGAAGACCTAGGGGCAATAAAGTTGTTGGTGGAGGGCCTGTCTTCTGATCTGGAAGATTGGGCGGGTGAAAATCAGACCAGCAGGGCCCCATACCCCTCCCTTGACTCAGCCTATAAAGTTACAATTGATCATGTTGGCAATTTCTTTATCTCGAAAGGGAAAAGTAATAGGGATACTGTTAACCCTCCCTCTTCTAATAAACCCTGGTATACACCCTTGTGCAAGGGCAAAAGGAAACAGCTGACAAAAGCCCTGATTTCTGGGGATCCTTTGCTGGTTAGAGCGGCCAGGAAGGAATACCTCAATGTACTATTATTGGCCAAACGTGAGTGGGAGGAACAGCATTGGCAGGATTTATCCAATGCTGTAAGCAGTAGGAACCCAAACCTCTTTTGGGACCTGATCAATAGATCTAGACATAGGAAATCGCAACCATTGGCTGCACATATAACCAGCCAGCAATGGTTTGACCACTTCTCATCCCTTTATGGTGGAAATGAGGAAACAACCAGCCCTAGGGTAGATAGTTTGAGGGATGGAGATTCCTCTGGGGTGGATGATTCCCCATTTACGACCATAGAAGTAGCGATGGCAATTAGGCACCTAACCCCAAAGAAAGCAGCAGGACAGGACGGGATTCCGGGAGACCTGTTGATAGCAGAGCCGCAGGCTTGGGCTAAATTAATTGCCATAATAATGAATTTGATCACCAGGGGTCACCAGGTTCCTGACTCTTGGAAAGGGGCAGAGGTAGTAACCGTGTACAAGAAGGGGGCAAGAGACGACCCTGCGAATTACAGACCTATTAGTCTGATAGACATAATCCAGAAAGTGGTCGGCAGGGTCATCATCTCAAGAGTAGGAGACTGGATGGAGGAGGCCAGTATTCTCTCTCACCTACAGGCGGGGTTCAGAAGAAAGGTAGGCACGATGGACCAGGTCTTTCGCTTTTTTGCTATCTATTGGAAGGAAGTTACCATCAAGAAAGGCAGTTTATATATGGCCTTCATAGATCTCAAGACGGCATTTGACCTGGTCCCCCGGGCAAAATTATGGGAGATTCTAGGAGAGATGGGTTTCCCAAGTGGTCTCCTGAACCTTATCATAAAGCTCCATGAGGGGAATTATGCGAGGGTTAGATGGGGATCCCAGGGACAATTGACAGAGAAGATCCCTGTGCGGAGAGGAGTACGCCAGGGATGTGTTATGGCGCAGACTCTCTTCTCCCTATTCGTGAATGGAGTGGTGGACCATCTGAAGGGGGAGGAGACGGATGCCCCATCCCTGGCGGGGGAAAGAATCCCCACTCTACTCTTCGCCGACGACACCATATTAATCTCCAAATCCCCGGTGGGTCTACAAAAACTCTTGAACCTGTTTAGCTCCTTTTGTACCGCCCGAGGCTTAACCATCAATACCTCAAAAACCAAATTGATGGCACTCTCCCCCTCTAAAAGATTCAAAAATAACTTCCTGCTTAATGGTGTTCCCTTGGAGCTGGTTGAGTCTTTTGATTATCTTGGTGTCCGGATAAACAGCCGAATGACCTGGAAGGATCACTTGGCCAAAATGTTACTCAGTCACCAAAGAGTATCGGGGGTGATTCTGAGGGAAATCCGTGAATCAAGTAGTAAACCTGTCTCCCCGGCTATGGCCATATACGAGGGTCAGATTCTCCCAGCTGCATTATATGGCTCTGAACTTTGGGGGTTCGAGAATGTATCAGATCTATCGACAGCGGAAAATAATTTCCTAAGGAAGGTGGTGGCTCTTCCTGCTTCCACCCCACTAATTCCCCTGAGATTAGATCTGGGCAGAAGAGCACTAAAGGACCTGGTAAGGCTACGCCCGTTGCTCTTTTGGACCCGGTTAAGAAGAACGGAAGAGCTTGCAAAATATGCTGAGGGGCTGGACGATCTTCTTCTACTGGACACGGGGAAAAAAATTGGATGGTTGAACAAATTGAAAGACCTGGTTCTTAAGTTAGGGCTAAGAGATGCTTGGGAGTCACAATCGCCGCCACCAAAGGATGTGATCAAAAAGTTATACTGGGACTGGGTTCAGAGTAATGTGTTGAGGGTCATGGATGGGGGCTCACTCACGGACCAATTTTTGCTATTTAAATGTGTGTGGAAATTGGAGCCCTTCCTCGACCTGATAACTAAACCCTTTGATCGCGCACTATAATTAAAATTGCGATACGGGACGCTCCCGGTGCATGACTTTACGGTGAGATGGTCAAACTCTGGTGCCCCCCTGCGTCTATGCCCTGGCTGTGCAGCACCAACAGAGTCTGTGGCCCATATATTTTTTGCCTGCCCAGCTTACAAAGGGGCGCGTAAATTTTGGCTGAAACCTGTGTGCAGGGAACTGGGATTGAGGTGCCATAGTCAGGCTCTTCGTGTACTCTCTACGGACTCTTCATCTTCCTTTATGATTTGCGGGGTAGCAAAGTTCTTGGGAAGTGCATGGATGACGCGATCACGCTTACTGAAGTTACAGTCGGGGGGCTTAACGATCTGATGCCATATCTGCTAGTAGTATATTAGTGATTGTGTTGCACCTTATCTTTTTATTTGTATTTTAAATATTTTATTGTGTATCGGAAATGTATTTTATGTCTCTTTTATGGTGATTAAGTTGCTGAATAAAGATATTCAAACTCGAAACTATTCACAATAGAATGTTGAGATTTTGTATTGAAAATAATCCTAACTATAACTACCTACTGGCGACCGCCAGTAGGTAATATATATATTCACAGAAAAAACCATTGGTTTCACACCAGTTATAGTTAGGAATTAGCATTTGAAAAACCTATTAAATTCACTGAAAAAACCATAGGTTTGACACCAGTTATAGTAAGCTGGAAATTTTACTGACATAAAACCATTGAAATTCCCACGTTATAGTTAGTTGGACTCACTATAACAAGCGTGCCTGCAATGCACTGCTGATGACGTCACATATCACATCACTCATGACATGGTCAGTGACATCACTCATGACATCACTGATGACACCATCCAGTGAATGTGTGTTTTTCTGAAAAATAAGTATGTTTTATATATGTATTTGTAAAGGTCGATGGAAGAATAAATGTTTAAATAAGTGTCTAAATGGATGTTTTAAAAAAAAATGATTGGTTAACTGGCTTATTAATTGTATCTTAGTGAATACATATATTAGCGAATAATGTTTAAATATTTAAATATATGTATCAGTGTTTCACTTTGTGTATAAGTGGCTGCATGGGTTGGTGAGTAGCTACATGTGTGTGTATATGGGTTATTTGATTTTTTTTGGTATCAGTATGAGTGTCTGTATGGTTTGGTGGGGGTATTACTTAGCACATAGATGCCTCAATGACTGACTCACTGTTTGTATGTGTTTTGAAGACTGCATATGTGCAGGACTGTATCGGTGGATGAGTGTATATATGTGTGTGTTAGTGAGTGAATGACTGTCTTACTAGTGTCTTTATCAGTAACTACATATGTTTTAATCTAGTATATGTGAGTATTGATGTATAGAAGTGAGTCTATGTGAGAGTGAGAGATTGTAAATCCTGTTTAAATAAGTATGTGTTTCTATAAGTGATTGTTTAAGAGAGTAAGTATGTGTAAGTTTCCTTAGAAGTAAGGTGGTAGTGTGTGTATAGCTGTATATCCAAATAAATGGATGTTCAAAAGTTTATTTGCATGTGTGAGTTTGTGTGTGAGTAACTTTTGGGTGACTGTTGGTGTGTAACAGGATGTATAGGTGTATCACTACATATGATGAGTGAGTATATGTATGAGTGACTATATAGAACTGTTGGTGTATGAGTGGATGTGTATATAGATGGGGGAATTACTGAATTGGTTGTTGTACCTGGTTTGGGTATCTCCTTTTTTTGTAAATTTTAGTTTCTATTTTTGAATATGTGTTTCAAGGGTTACATTACACTGAAAGGAGGTCTGTCACTCTGTCACAAGGATGGTGTCATCAGTGATGTCATGAGTGATGTCACTGACCATGTCATGAGTGATGTAATATGTGACGTCATCAACAGTGCATTGCAGGCGCGCAAGATATAGAGAGTCCAACTAACTATAACGTGGGAATTTCAATGGTTTTATGTCAGTAAAATTTCCAGTTAATTATAACTGGTGTCAAACCTATGGTTTTATCAGTGAATTTAATAGGTTTTTTAAATGCTAATCCCTAACTATAACTGATGTGAAACCTATGTTTTTTTCTGTGAATTTTATAGGTTTTGTAAATGCTAATTCCTAACTATATATAGGGCCTCAAACCTATGTTTTTTTTCTGTGAATTTCAAAGGTTTTTTAATAGCAATTTTCTATAGCTTTGAAATATAATTTTTTTTAATGAATCCTATATTGTATATTTATGTAATACTATTTTTTTATGTATATTGTTTTTTTTTTTGCCCTGGAACGCTCCCGGTGTGCGTACCCGTGAGCGCACCGGTGGGCGCAGTCTTGCGGCGCGCCCCGGTGCGCGTACCGCTGAGCGTCCTGTTAGCGCTATTGCCGCGAACGAAAACATCATCGTGGCGTATCGCGTAGCCGCATCCGCGTGATACGCATGGCGAAGCGCACCCGGAAGCACCCGAGCGCATACGATCGCGCTACGTAAGCGCCCCCGGGCGCGCCCCAGGGAGCGTAGCGTAAGCGTGTCGGGTCATGTGACCTGAAAATAACACTTTTCATTGGTTCAGAACAGTTTTTTTCCAAATGATTAAAGCCCCCACCTTTTTTACTCATTCTCACTTTGTACTTTGACTGAGGAAGACCTGTTTGCAGACCTATTTGTAGTGAGAAATGGCTACAGTAGCAGCAGCAGCAGGAGCATCTCAACCACCAGCACCACCACAAGGACCACCACAACACCACAGTGGTGGAGAAGAAGAAGAGGAGGAGGAGGAGGAGGAGGAGGAGGAGGAGAGGCAGTTCCTGCCTGAAGATAATACCCCCTATAAACCAAAGGAGCACATTGTCTGGGAGTTTTTTAAAATCCCAAGGGGCCTTAAAAAAGTTAATGCTCCAAAAGTTACCTGTCTGATCGGTGGCACTGTACTTTCCAGGGGGAACCCTGCCAAAAAGTATTCATTTGGCAACAATACTATGATTCGCCATATGCAACACAGGCACCCAAACAACTATGCTGCGGCAGAGGTCAGAGAACTGACAAGGAACCCTCCCCAATCTTCTCGCAGCACCTCCAAAAGTACACAACCCACTCCATCGGGTCCAGAGACAAGGGACATGGTCCCAAACATCCAACCCCAGTTTGGAGATTTTAAAAGTGTTTGTAAATTTTGCTGGACTACAATTTGCTATGCAGAGCAAAGTATTAATCTGATCAACCGTGCTGGAGACAACCACAACTGCAGAAAGAAACCTTAATTTTTTCCTATTATTTTTTGCTCCAGTTGAGCTGTTTACAATTCCCTGTTTTTTGTCTGTCCCCATATAAAATTACAAAAAATATAAAATTGTTCATAAAAGCCAAAAAATGTAGAAAATGTTCCAAAAAACAACAATAAATATAAAATAACAAAAAGAATAAAAAAAGTTCTTTTTAGAACTACATCCAATTTATAAAAAAATGCTACATTTTTTAAAAACTCTGTCATTCTTTTTTCTCCAGGGTACGCATACCGGTACGCGCACCGGGGCGCGCACCCAAAAAAAAAATAAAAAAAAAAATGAAGCAGTGAGCATGATGGAAGGGAACAGAGAGAGTGACGAATCCCCCCCAAACTTTCAGGGAAGGAGCGGAGCGGAGCGAGGCACATTTAAGGAAAATTACAGGCAGATCCCTTAATCGGCGCCAAACTTATTCCCAATAGAATGTTGTGAAGGGAACAGAGAGTAAGGGAAGTAAAGTAGGGCGACAGAAAGAAGTTGAATGTGGTAGGAGAGTACGGGAAAGAGGAGTAAACATGGAGGATAAGAATAAGTAAGGGAAGCAGAGTAAGGAAACGGGGGTAAGGTAGGGTGAGAGAATAGTAGAGAGGTTAAAGCAAAGGGTGATGACAAACTACATTTATTTAGTCACACTTACCATATAATTAATGTAAACTTAATTACATATTTTTACTACACTTTGTATCTGTGAAAGAGAGAAGAAAACATAAGTTATAATTAGTAAAATATATATTTTAAAATAGAATAGACAGGTCAAGAGGTTAAAAATCATAAATGTGTACTAAAAATAAAGTAAGAGTGAAGGACACAGAAAGGGAAATAAAGTAATGTAGAAGGACAAAAAGAGGGAAACATAAATAAAAGGAGAGCGAATTACTTAGAGTAAGGCAGATACATTCAGTGACAGAGAGGAAGAGAAGAAGAGAGAAAGGTAAGTAAGATACTAAAAGAATGTGAGTTAGCAAAACTAAATCAGGAAAGAGGAGTAAGCAAAAAGGGAATGAGTGAGAGGGAAAGGAGTCTGATTGAGGATACATTTACAAGAATGAGGAATGGAAGATGACTGAGAGTGAGTGAAGGGGAGTCACAGAGTGAAGGGATGAAGGGAGTGAGGATAATATAGAAGTATTGAGGGAAAAGAAGTGAGGAAGTTACTATACAGAGGGACTAATGGAAGGACTGAGTGAAGTGGAGTACAATGAGTGAGGAAAGGAAAATGAGTAAGGGAGCAAAAGAAGGAAAGAGAGGGGAAGAGGACTAAAGCAGTGGTACTGAGAGAATGTGATTTGGTGATGAAAGTAAGGAGAAAGACAATGAAAGATAGGAAATGAGGGGTAGTAATGGAACCGGAGTAAAAGAACTGGGGTGAAGAGCGGTGAGAGAGGAGCAGTGAAGTTGTTGTAAGAGAAATGATAGAAGGTAGATAAACACAAGTGAGCATAACACAAGGAGAGTGAGGGACTGAGGACATAGAGGTAGTGAACGAAAAACAGAGAGAAGAGGACAAAAGAAAGGAGCAAAGAAAGATAAGTGAGGGAGAATGGGTGAGTTATAGTGATAGAGTGCAATAAAAGAGGTGAGTGAATAAGAGGAATTACTAAAAGAGCAAAGGAGGAAAAGAAGGAAAAGGGAAGTAAATCACAGAGACTAAAAGCTGAAAAGTGGCGCAAGGGAGATAGGGGATGCGGACAGTCGAAATGGGAATGAGGGGTTGTGAAAGAAGTGGAGTAAAGGAACGGGGTGAAACAGAGTGGGAGAAAGGCAGTGGGAGTGAGTAAAGAGAGCTGAAAGAGGGTGGAAAAAGGTGAGTGAGTGTGAGACAATGGGAATATAATATATATTACACAATACAAACTATAGAATAACTTGTACAACATGTTAGATAGTTTATTTTTGCTGTTCTCAGAATATATTGAATTTCACTAAAAACAGTGAGTTCAAACTATTCATCATATGACAGGGGGAAAAAAACACAATCTAAAAGATTGTGTTTAAAAAATCCCATATAAACTTAAAAATCACATATGTACACTAATCTTTGATTCACTTACTTTTCCTATAAGCCAAGTAGTACATCATGAAGGTCCTTTTCGTTGGAAAATACTCTGCTGTTCTCTAAAACTTCCATTTCATCGACTTTCTATAAGAAAAGCTCCAAGAACATCTGAAATATGTTTCAATGTTTTCATTTCCTCCTTGTGTTCAGTCATGACTCTTTGCTCATTCCTTCACCTTTCCTTAAGGCCAAATAGTGTCAGATGTATCAGTATGTTTTCAAATTACTCAAAACAAACTCTGAAATTACCGTTTTCCCGACTTTCTTAAAGAAAAGCTTATACAATATTGTCACAATGTTTAAATATTCATATTTCCATCTCTGGCTCAGTCATGTTCAACATTTCCTATAATACTGATATCACTTACTATGAGATCCACTTACAGTACTTATATGACATCTAGAATTTTTATATTATCCTGATCACTTTTACTCACAATATAATTTTAAACAGCAGACTAACATTTATTAACTGCTCCCGTCTTCATAGGCCAATTACATTTACTTAAATTTCGGTTATAAAAACACTAGGTAAGAATTTAAAGATAAGTCAAAAGGCAAACGTTGTTTGAAAGTCAAATGAGTATCATTACAGTAAGTCCAGCCTTTTCGACATTTTAAATAAGCTGTATAAGGACCGTCATGATAAATAATAGCTACAGTTGCAAAGGTTCTTCATGAAATTGATAACTGAGAAGCCACACATTTTTTAATAGAAGTTGTCAATTTAGTTCCATCAGGTCTACATCGTTGGAACATTAAAATGACATACTGACCATAAGTTTGTATAAATAATGTGGACAGCATTGCACACTTACAGTGGGTACACACCATGTTATGATAAGCTGCTTTAACTAGATTATTAAAAGACACTGATTTGCAGTCTGGTAAAGTCAAATATATAAATCTTTCAGTGTCTATTCTAGTACTACTTGATAAACTACAATTGTCGCAGTCATGCTGCCAATGATAAGAAAGTCTAAAAAGATTTTCTATATCTACACCTTCATCTTCCAATACACCAAACATATACATAAAAAATTCCTTTTTTTTTCTTTCTCATCTCACCGTGTCAAGTCTTTGTGGAACATTTACAGCCATACTCTCTCACTGTGCGCTGCCAGGCTGACCACGCTTTACTTGGGTCACCAGACCTCCTCCCCCTTAGTATCGGGGACATGGTGTAATCATTGGGGTGACTGAATCCTTCTTAAGTTTCTGCCCCACCTCATTAGAGGGTGCCAGATGTTGGACGGCTTCTCCTCTGCCCTTTCGTATTCCAGTCGAGCCATACTGAATGATGCTTTTAGCCAGTCCTCACTGCTCGGGGGAAGGCGATCTTTCCATCTTTTACATATTTCCCTCCTTGCCAACAGTATCAAATATAGGAGAAACCCTTTTTCCAAACATGTAGCTTGCTGATAGAAACGTTCATCATCGCCAAAAATAACAAGTGAGGAGTTGACTTTAATTGTAGTACTGAAAAGTCCCGTCAAAACCTGTCCTATCTCCTTCCAGTATTGATCCAGCTCTTTGCAATTAATAAACATGTGAATGTCATTAGCCATTAGTTCCTGACATCTTGGGCATTTCGGTGGGGGGATAGGGGCAAATTTCCCGATTTTGTAGGGGGTGTAGTAAAGTCTATTAATCACAAAAAAGTGATTCTTCTTCAAACAGGCAGGCTTTATATATTTATATAAGAGCTTCAATGATGGTTCAAGCATGTCCTCTGCCTGCAATGCCAATACAGTGTTGATCCAAATCCCCTCTGCCGGAGGTATCCCCTATCTTCTCCCTCTACTAAATGTTTATACCATGTTGAGATTTCTTTTGGTATCAATGTGGGGGATTGGCTAAGCCTTTCAACTACCTCATTACTCCCAGTCTTCTCCCGTTCAGCTGTATGCCAAGACACTAATTGGAGATATTTGAACCTCGATAGATCGTTCCCTACTTTCGCCCTCAAATATTCCCATGGGTGAACCCCCTCCTCATTCATTAACTCATTCCACCTCAAAATTCCGGCTCTTTTTATGGGCATGGCCAGAACATCATTTAAACAGTCGGGGGTACCAGGCGAGTCCCAGATTGGAGATGAGGCTGAAAAGTTTCCAATCCCACAAACTACCCTTACTCTGTAACATACCTCCAAAGCCGTTTTTAATATCTTCAGGCGGACCCTTTTGAAGTATTTTGGAGAGCCAAATTTATATAAGAAGTCATCATTCCGCCCTTCTACTCTCACCATTTCTTGCAACAATTTACCCCAAGATGAATCATCAGGTCTGGTGAGAAGCATACGGAGACTCTTGAACTGAAAAGCCACACCATAGAGATTAATATCAGGGAGGGCTAGCCCGCTCTTTAACAACCTTCTTCTAAGTTTTTTCCATGTTAGTCGTATCCCTTTATCTCCCCACACGAAACTCCCAATTTTACTCTGTATTTTTTTTACATCCTTTTTAGGGAATAGTAACGGTATAGTTGAAAATAAGTATGAAAGCTTGGGCAGAATAACCATTTTGACCAAATTCACTTTCCCATAGATTGTCAATGGGAGGTTTCTCCATCTACGGAACAGACGGTCTATTTCCTTAGTAGTTCTATCCAGATTTAACTTGGGAATCCGATCTAATTCTCTCACAATGTAGATCCCCAGGTACCTGAACTCCACACTCTCCCCTCCTAGCCAATGATCTATGTTCCAACACATGACCTCGGTTTTCGATCTATTCGCCATATACCCAGACAATGCACCGAACTCTGCTGTCAATTCCTCAATACGAGGGATAGCTGTTACTGGGTCGCTTGTGTATAGAACCAGGTCATCCGCATAGAGGGCCAACTTGGAGCTATACTGCCCAGTCTGAAAGGGTGTTATAACAGTGTCGAGCCTAATAGCCTGGGCCAAAGGTTTAATGTATAAATTGAACAGCAACGGGGAGATGGGGCACCCCTGTCTGGTCCCCTGCTGAATGTGAAACGCTGATGTTAATGCTCTATTTAGAAGGATCCTGGCAGAGGCACCTCTATAGCAGCTTTTAAGCGTATTTATAAATAGTGGCCCAAACCCCATTTCATCGACTTTCTATAAGAAAAGCTCCAAGAACATCTGAAATATGTTTCAATGTTTTCATTTCCTCCTTTTGTTCAGTCATGACTCTTTGCTCATTCCTTCACCTTTCCTTAAGGCCAAATAGTGTCAGATGTATCAGTATGTTTTCAAATTACTCAAAACAAACTCTGAAATTACCGTTTTCCCGACTTTCTTAAAGAAAAGCTTATACAATATTTTCACAATGTTTAAATATTCATATTTCCATCTCTGGCTCAGTCATGTTCAACATTTCCTATAATACTGATATCACTTACTATGAGATCCACTTACAGTACTTATATGACAACTAGAATTTTTATATTATCTTGATCACTTTTACTCACAATATAATTTTAAACAGCAGACTAACTTTTATTAACTGCTCCCGTCTTCATAGGCCAATTACATTTACTTAAATTTCGGTCTAAAAACACTAGGTAAGAATTTAAAGATAAGTCAAAAGGCAAACGTTGTTTGAAAGTCAAATGAGTATCATTACAGTAAGTCCAGCCTTTTCGACATTTTAAATAAGCTGTATAATGCCCTGATGTTGTCAAAGGACTGTCATGATGAATAATAGCTACAGTTGCAAAGGTTCTTCATGAAATTGATAACTGAGAAGCCACAAATTTTTTAATAGAAGTTGTCAATTTAGTTCCATCAGGTCTACATTGTTGGAACATTAAAATGACATACTGACCATAAGTTTGTATAAATAATGTGGACAGCATTGCACACTTATATTGGGTACACACCATGTTATGATAAGCTGCTTTAACTAGATTATTAAAAGACAGTGATTTGCAGTCTGGTAAAGTCAAATATATAAATCTTTCAGTGTCTATTCTAGTACTACTTGATAAACTACAATTGTCGCAGTCATGCTGCCAATGATAAGAAAGTCTAAAAAGATTTTCTATATCTACACCTTCATCTTCCAATACACCAAACATATACATAAAAAATTCCTGACAATCCTGCTGAATTTTCTGTGAAAATTGTTTTTGACCAGAACATATGTCTAAAAGATTTCGAATTTCTGAAACACTTTCTATTTCTGCTCTATCATTGCTACATTTCTCAAACACAGAATTCAATAAACAGCAGAATCTTTGATCCCGATTTTCAACAATCTGTTCTTGTAAAGTTTGAAGAAAAAAACCAACATTAACCACTACATTAGCATAGCAGTTGACACCAGAACTGTTTTCAAACTGAAATCCAACAACATCCTCAACAGAATCCTTTTTCTTTTTGCTTACAATTACAGTTTCATCTACTTGTTGTCTTTTTGCTACTACCTCACTGCAATTATTCTCATTTCTTCTTTTTAGGCCTACCACACATTTTTCAAACAGAGGATATTGAGGCAAATGTGGAGCATACTCTTTTCTTAACCTATTGTATTCTTTAACACAATCTAAATCTGCACAAATCTTTGTTTCATCACACTCAATCAAGTACAATCCTGATAAAGTTCTGACTCGTGATAATGCCACATATACCATACCCTCTTTAAACACAGAACTTCCGATCTTCACCAAAGCACTATCTACACTTAAACCTTGAGATTTATGAATTGTCACCGCATATGCCAAACAAACAGGAAACTGTTTTTGGCAAACATATAAGTCTTTTACAAGCAAAAAAATAGCAGAACAACGACTGATTTGTTGTACTTGCTCAATGCCATCAAATTTAATTTTTAAAAATCCAATTCCATCTCTATTTCTGTAATTCACAAAATCAACAACATGACCCATTGCTCTATTTACCAGACCTCTTTCAACATTTAAATTCCTTCTCAAAATGATACGACAATTTAAACACACATTCAGAGTCTTTTCAAAACCAGCAGTTTTAGATATACTCTTCTCTAATGAATCCAATTTTGATGTCAAATTTTCTGACAAAATAATTGTTGCTCCCATATGCTCTATTTTATCTAAAGCTTCCAGTTTCACAATCTCTTCATTTTCAAACTTTAACATTTTCTTGTTGATGATGGAACATTCTTTCAGAGTTCGCATCAAACATATCCCAGATTTGTTCTCAGTAATTTTCTTAAAAATATTCTCTGGAAGAATGTTTTCATTTGGATACAAATTTGAAATTAATCGTGCACGTAAAGCTTCTTTCCCATGCTCACTTACTTTTCCGATTCTTACATCTTGTAGAATATTTTTAAAATCGTCATCTTTTTGAAGCAGTTCTGCATATTTGAAATTTAACCATATATTAACATTTCCAATGCTTCCTAGGCACTTCCTGGTATCTTCATGTGTGAGCATTTTAAACACTGGTTGTCCTTTCACTGGAGTCAACTGCAGTAGATCTCCAAAAACAATAATGTGTTTCCCTCCAAATAACACATCATACTCAGTTCTAAGAATTTCTTGCATTCTCAAAAGCACAAAAGCAAGCATTAGATTTGAGACCATTAATCAATGATAAGAAGTTTCATTTTCTTCAGGACTCTGGAAACTTCAGAACACGCATCTCCAGATAGCTTGTGGTATTGCAATTTATTATCATGCTCAACTGGTAGCATCAGTAAACGATGTAAAGTAATCCCTTTAATGTTATGTGCTGCCAGCCCAGTTGGAGCGGTTACAACACAAGACAGCGGTGATTCAGTCCTTTTCTGCAGATAAGTTGCAATTGCTTTAATCAGAAAACATTTTCCAGTTCCCGCTTCTCCACTCACGTACATTTGGATAGGCTTAAATGATGTACATGAGCACTCTTTTTTCTCATGACTGAATCCATGTTCAATCTGTTCTGTGACTTTGTCATATATCTGTTTCTGCTCAACGTTTAGTTGTTTCACCAAATCTTCTAAGTTAACTACATCCTCTTGAGCTTGTTCCATAGCTCTTTCCACCTCATCCATGGCAGTGGCAGCTTCATTTTAGATAATTGGTCCTCCTAGTAGAACTCTGACTGTCTTGAGAACTGTCTCTAGCAATCTCTGCAGCAATTGTGGCTTCTTGCTCTATTTCTTCGTTCAACATTTGCAGATAATTAGGAAAAACAGGACATTCTATGGTATCCTTGGTTGCATTAAAAGAATCTTCGTAACAGAGAAAATCTCCAAGTAGTTCTTCTTCTGTACGACATGGCTTAAAGAGTTGCAAAAGAGCTAAATAGTAAAATTCCCTTTTGTCTGGAGATTCGCAACTCAATTTTCGATGATTAATCAAATGGCCTTTTCTCTGCTTCACTAGACATCCTTCACACCCAATGACAGCATTATATTCCATTATTGATATCTTCTGTGATGTTCCTCTTGTAACTATAGTTTTGCAGAACTTCATACAAACAAGTGTTCTCAAGATGACTACTTCTATTTGGATAGTATGTATCCAACATGTTTGTCTTCAAAATATCTGTACTGTTTGGTTCTTTCTCCGCCAAATACTCAATTTCTTGTACAGATTTCAAAACTCGGTTTCGTGTTGCAGCAAGACCTAGACTCACCCAAATGATTGTTCTAGATTTGGCATAGAGACTTGCTGATGATAACCGATCAGAACATTCATACGCTCCAATTTCTCGATGCGACAACATCTTCAGACTAAAACTGTATAATTTTTTACTTATACTCTTTTCATGTGAAATGTCCTCCCACATTTCCTTCAGTTCTGTCTTTTCTTTTTTTTGTGATGTAAGACGTCACATATCGAGCCACAGCAATAGAGTTGTCAGCAACGAACTGAATATCCATGTTAGCATTCCACATGGACAAAATCACTGGGTTGTAGTCGTTGATGTACTTGGACTCTTCCTTTCTTTTTAAATTGTGTGTATTTTCTGATGATTTCCTTGTCACAGTATGTCGCAGAGAACACATCAAATTATTTACTCTTCCTTTAGAAATCACTGGTCGTGGAAACCCGAAACAACATTTTGTGTAGAACTTGTCCTTGTTTTTGAATTTTCGGTGACAGTACTTTCCACAACGATGGGATTGAAAGCGTAAAACTTGTTGCCTTAAACTGTTTTCTCTCTCCAAGGGGAAGATTTTTTTTGTTGGTAATAAAAGACATCATAGCTTCAAATCTATGATTGAAATAGCTGCATACATTCACTGGATCCAAAGAACACAGTTCTCCAGGTTTTTTGAATTCTATATTTTGTATGTTTGCATTTGCCTCTCGTAGAAATTGAAGTAAGTCGTCACATGCATACTCAGCACAGCTAAGAGTGAGGAACCATGTAGGAGTTCCTAAGTTTCTTAGCATACATTTCAATTCCCCATGACAACGGAACCAATACTCGTTTGTACCACGCTGACATGCCATGAAATTGATTGGCTGGGATTCCAAAATACTGTCTTGCAGATTGACTTTCTCCATAAAGTCCCTCGCCGAAACATTTTGCAGATGTGCTCCACTTTTCAGTATATGGTTCACTGCATAAGAAAGTGCAGACAAGTCACTTTCATACAGTAGATGAAACCAATACGGAATGCATTGATGAAACCTTGGATCTTCAGCATATAATCTTAAAGTCCGGTATTAAGATGCAGGAATTTGAACTGGTCGATCGTCATATCGTCCACCTCGACCTGTTGGAAATAACTGTGGAAAACAACGAGCTTCCAAACTTTCTTCCCATACACTAATGGGACTTCCTTTTGCTGCTTTCATTTGAAACAAGTCAATTGCATTCCCCATTACTTCTTTGGAATGCAAAGGATGAACAGTATAATGTTCATATATTTCTTCACTTCTAGACACATCAACTTTTTCAATTTGGCCGGCTGAACAATCACTGTCTTCTTCTGCAGCTGTTTCCTCTGCTCCAACACATGCATGTTTGTAGTACTCATTGTTTCTGACCAAATACAACATCGCCTTTTTGACTTTCCTAACATCCACTAAATCTTGCCAGATTTTCTTACTCTTTGTAGGAACCCCATTAACTAGAATAACCAGAGGTTCCTCTTCCACTTTTTCTACACTGATTGTATCAATATTTTTCTTGAAATCTAGAGGCAAATAAACAACTCTTCCCTTTAATCCTCTCTGTAAATCTGAAGGAGGCAATTTCCCTATCTTAGGCTCCATGCGAACGATAGCCTGAAAAGGATAGACACATTGAATCAAAATAGATTCATAGGTATTTAAATCCATCAATTCAGAAGGAATGTCTACCAACTCAAGATCATTATGAACAGCTCTAGAAGGCATTCTGTTTTCATTTAATTTTTTAAAACAATAATTACAAATACGCTGATCAGAACTCAAATCAAAAGAATTCAACACCAACAAATAAGTTGCAAAATCCTTCCATTCACTATTATTTTCCATTTCACTTTTTGCATATAAATCAACCAACCTAGTCCGAATCTTATAATGAGTCCGTCGACAACACACACAAGTAAAATTAGGCCTTTCACTTGATTTCACCTTAAACTCGGTCATTTCCTGGTCAAACTTTTCTGTACTTGAAATCTGTACAATGTCTACCACATTACCTTCTATTACTGTGTCAATTTCTACACTGTCCTCTTTTTCACCAAAATAACAAAACTCAATTTCAACATAAATGTTCTTCCCATCTAATTCAGATCCATGCAAAAGAGCACTGTTTAACTGTTTAAGCTTAAGTGCTGGACTTTTTTCATAATACAACCTTCTCACTAATTTCCTCATTTTATTATGATGCACTGCTAACATCCTAAAATGATGAAAAACACTCTGACATACTTTTCTAGAAAGACAAGCCAGTGAATACCCATGCAAACCTGTGTTTTCTCTCACTCTGCAAGGATCTAAGTCTTGCAACATCTTCATTTTCTGTTTTAGACTATTCTTACTATATGTGCGTAAGAAATTACGAAGCAAATCGATTGAATCCTGTCGCACACTACAAATACTACTACACTTCCAAGTGTACACTGGACCCTTAGTGCGTCTCCCTAAAACTTCATCAGCTAATACCTCTTCTGCATCTCTAGACACAAGTTTCTCTTTTTCAATCGGACAACCATCTTTCACCTCATATGCTCGACCACTGTTGTCAACTGCATGCACCAAAACATTCTCCTGGAAGTAACTCTCCTCATTAAAAAATGGCTCACAACTTGAACTATGCATCCATTCTCTAGAAAAAATTCACAAAAATTAGTCCGATTAATTATTCTTTTCATTCTACTGTTCGATTTGAAAACATCAATTGCCTTGTTAAATATCCTAATTCTATTGATTACTAAAATAAATAATTTTTTCTTAACTTCAAAAGCCTGATCAATAATCTTCTCTACATTTTTCTTTTTCTTGTAAAAAGCAGCTCTCTCTTTACCTTTCTTAACATTTTTTAACAAATTTAAAACTACCCTATTGCGAAACATTCATCTACGAATGTCCCTAAATTGGTTTTGCCTTCTATTCCTATACATACTGTTCTCTCCTGCTCAAGTAGTAACATTTTTGGGGGGCCTCTCCATCCTTTTCAAATTTGCTCTCTGCTTCTGTATATTCACATTCCCATTAACATTTTTTTTATCTACATATGTTCCAAAAAAAAGACTTAGTTGTCTTACCAGGAGGTTTTTTTTGTGTTTTTTGAAGTATTTGTTGTAGAGTAAGCATGGGCGGAAAATCCGTTATGCTCGCGGATTTTGCGGATTTTCGGTAAATTGGCAATCCGCGAGATTCGTGAATTTCCCGCAAAATCCGCAAATTCGCACGCAGCGGATTTTTTTTCTTTGCGGTGTAAGTTCGCAATTGCGAACATGTAGGTGCGGCGGGCAGCAACAATCTTGCACTCGCAAAATTACAAAAATTGCAATTCCGCACAAGAAATCTACTAGCAAGCAGCATAGACCTTCTGAAAATGATTATTTTTATCAGAATAACTCCTCAGGTTGACATTTGCCTGCACTTTTTTAGATTTGAGGCCTTTTGATTTTCTTTGGATAACTTTTGGATTAGAAATCAACTTTCTCATATAAGCTTGGTGGGGCATTAAAGTTGCTGTAATGCTGCTCTGCAGAAAAACGAGTTTTGCAAAAGTGAAAGCAGGTTCAAAAGTTCAAACTCATTATTAGTAACCGTTCCCTGTAGTGCTTCCTGACAAGGGCCCCTCCAAAGTTCAGTTGCTAGTTGCAACAATTGTTAAGTTGCTAGTTGCAACAATTGTATGACCCTGCTCTGACTCTCACAGCAGGCTCATAGAATAGCTACAAGTAGGCCACAAAGGTCCTGGAAAAAAAAATTGCACTGCAACAGAAAGCAAATTACAGATAAGGATGCAGGTGCCAGACTGGAATTTTAAAACAGTGACACATTAATAAATCAACCCCACATTAATTCATGTCAGTTGAAGCAGGCAGGTGTGCTTGCTTTTTCCCCCCATAATCTACAGTGATGATGAACAAGAGGGTGGCATAAGGCATTGATGTACAGGAGGGTGGCATGGGTAAAACAGAGGGTGGCAGGGGTGAAACAGAGGGTGCTGGGAACCTATGATGATGAACCAGACGTAGAAACAACATAATTGTGACCGTTGCGAGCCGACATGTAAGTTCGCGATTGCGAACTGTTACAAAACCCTCGCGAACTGTCAGAAATCCTTGCGAACTGGCAGAAATCCTTGCGAACACACAAAAAAAATCTGCAAATTCGCGAGAATTCGCGGATTTTGCGGATTGCGAGTTCGCAAATTCGCAAAATTCGCGAACGCCAGATTCGCAAAATTCGCCCATGCTTATTGTAGAGGAGTGCTTTAATTCCATTGCTGTTTTTGATTTTTTCAGCTTGGCATCTTTCCTTCTCCTCTGCCTTGAGGGCATATTTCCTTACTATTGAAATCTTGATTTCAATCTGTGGTAAATAAATAAATATCACATTATAGACCACTATTACCAAACAACAAAGCAATGACAATAAGCAAATGATATAAACACTAGTTTACAACATATCTAAGTTTATACCACAGCAACTATGTAACCAGGAGTAAGACCAAGAAAAAGAGCTAGAGGGAGTAACACAAAGAGACAGAGACAGTGAGACAAAGAAACAGTTAGAGGGAGTAAAACATAGAGAAGGAGTAAGTCAGAGAGAGTGTATAATATGTTGTAAGACAGAGAAAGGATGTAATAGGGAGAGGGAGTAAGTCAAAGAAAGGGAGAAAGGGAGTAAGTCAGAAAAAGGGTGTAACAGGGTGTAAGACATAGAGAGGGTGTAAGAGGATGTAAGACAGAAGGAGGGTATTAGAAGGGAAGAGGATGTAAAAGAGACTAAGCAGAGAGAGGCTGTAAAAGGGAGAGAGAGAAAGTAAGTTTGAGAGAGGGTGTAAGAGGAAGTAAATCAGAGAGAGGATGTAACAAGGAGTAAGTCAGACAGAGGGTGTAACAGGAAGAGAGGAAAAGAATGAAAAAGTCAGAAAGAGGGAGAGTGGGTATAAAACAGACAAAAGGTGTAATAAGGAGTAAGTCAGAGAGAAAATGTTACAAAGAGAAAGGTTGTAAGACAGAGTAAATCAGGAAGAGGATGTAAGAGAGAGTATGACTTAGAAATTACTGTAAAAAGAGAGAGAGGGAATAAATCAGAGACAGGGTGTAAGAGAAAGTAAGTCAAAGAGAGAGTGTAAGAGAGTGTAACAAAGAGTCAGGATGTAAAAAGGAATAAGTCAGAGAGAGGGTGTTACAAGGGGACAGGTGGAAAAATAGAGTAAGTCAGGAAGAGAATATAAGAGAGAATAATATATTCTTGATAATGCTTGGTAAAGAAATGTTGGTGCCTAAAGGAATTGTATTTTGTAAATGAGTGAGGTTTCAGTAATGTAATGAAATGCTTGTACATATGACCTGTGATCTGTTTTTTTAATGTTATTTAAAAAAAGATTTCGGGCACATGAATTGGTTTTACATTATTGACAAGGATTAGATAGTATCTGCATGTTTAACAAAATATATTAGCACATTTCACAATCATATCACCTATGTTTCCTCAGATTAGTAAGCAGATTGTGCAGACGAGGTGAGGCCTGTCCAGGGGTGCAGTGGAGGTGAGGCCTGTGTCCAATAGTGCAATGGACAGGACTCACCTCCTCTGGCCCTTGGGCAAGCCTCACCTCCTCCGTGCCCCCTGGACAGGCCTCAATGTTTTGGGTATAATTG
The DNA here is from genome assembly GCF_964263255.1 of Lissotriton vulgaris. NCBI lineage: Eukaryota > Metazoa > Chordata > Amphibia > Caudata > Salamandridae > Lissotriton > Lissotriton vulgaris. The sequence goes on from NC_141689.1 coordinate 1,158,938,687, forward strand.
ATGGTAACAGGGTGCAGATGAGGTGAGGCCTGACCAGGAGTGCAGATGAGATAAGGCCTGTCCAGGGGAACAGAGGAGGTGAGGCCTGTGTCCAAGAGTGCAGTGGACAGGACTTCATAAAGCCTCTCCCCCACTGCACTCTTAGACACAGGTCTCACCTCCTCTGCACCTTTCGCAATCATGTCAGGTGTGTTTTCTCAGATTAGAAATCAGATTGTATTTTTTATTGTTGCTTTCTGTTATGTTTTTTGTTAATGCTTGGTAAAAATGTTTGCTGCATAGAGGAATTGTATTTTGTAAAACAATGAGGTTTCAGTAGTAAAATGGAAGGCTTGTACATATGACCTGTGCTCAGTTTTTTGAATGTTAATTAAAAAACGATTAAGGGGCAAATGAATTGCTTTAGCATTTTTCAAAAGGATTAGAAAGTGTCTGCATGATTAAATAAATATATTTGCACTTTTCACAAACATGTCAGCTGTGTTTCCTAAGATTAGGAAGCAGATAAAGCTTTTTTATTCTTCCTTTGTGTCATATTTCTTGATAATACTTGGTAAAGAAATGTTAGTGCATAGAGGAATTGTATTTTGTACAAGAGTGAGGTTTCAGTAGTGTAATGAAATGCTTGTATATATGACCTGTACTCTGTTTTTTAATTGTTAATTAAAAAACGATTTAGGACACATGAATTGGTTTTACATTATTCACAAGGTTTAGATAGTATCTGCATGATTAAATCAATATATTTGCACGTTTCACCTGTGTTTCCTCAGATTAGGAAACAGATTGTGCAGATGAGGTGAGGCATGTTCAGGGGTGCAGAGGAGGTGAGGCCTGTCCACCAGTCAGAGGAGATCAGTCCTGTTCAAGGTTGTAGAAGAGGTGAGGCCTGTGTTCAAGAGTGTAGTGGGGAAGAAGCTTGTCCAAGGGTGTAGATGAGGTGAGGCTTGTCCAGGGGTCAGAGGAGGTGAGGCCTGTGTCCAAGAGTGTATTGGGGGAGAGGCTTCTCCGAGGGTGTAGATAAGGTGAGGCCTGTCCAGGGGTGCAGAGGAGGTGAGGCCTGTCCAGGAGTCAGAGGAGATAAGTCCTGTTCAAGGATGTAAAGGAGGTGAGGCTTGTATCCAAGAGTGCAGTGGGGGAAAGGCCTGTTCAGGGGTGCAGAGGAGGTAAGTCCTGTGTCCAAGAGTGCTGTGGACAGGACTCACCTCCTCTGACCCCCTAGACAAGCCTCAACTCCTCCGTGCCTCCTGGACAGGCCTCAATGTATTGGGTATAATAGATGGTAACAGGATGCAGATGAGGTGAGACCTGACCAGAGGTGCAGATGAGGTGAGGCCTGTCCTGGGGAGCAGAGGTGGTGAGGCCTGTGTAAACGAGTGCAGTAGACTGGACTTCATGAAGCCTCTCCCCCACTGCACTCTTAGACACAGGCCTCACCTCCTTTGCACCCCTGGACAGACCTCTCTCCCACTGCACTCTTGAACACAGGCCTCGCCTCCTCTGCAACCCTGGACAAGCCTCACCTCATCTGCAACCCTGAAAAAGCCTCACCACATCTGCACCCCTGGACAGGCCTCACCTCTTCTACACCCCTGGGCAGGCCTCACCTCATCTGCACCCTGTTACCATCAATTATACCCAATACATTGAGTCCTGTCCATGGGGCACGTAGGAGGTGAGGCTTGTCCAAGGGTCAGGGGAGGTGAGTCCTCTGCACTGCACTCTTGGGCACAGGCCTCACCTCCTCTGCACCCCTGGATATGCCTCACCTCATCCGCACAAACTACTTCCTAATATGAGGAAACACAGGTGACATGATTGTGAAAGGTTCAAATATATTTATTTAATCTTGCAGACACTATTGATTCTTTCTCAAAAATGTAAAAGCCATTCATTTGCCCCAAAATCGTTTTTCCAATAACATTTAAGAAACAGAGCGCAGGCCCTATGTACAAGCATTCCATTTCACTACTGAAACCTCACTATTTTACAAAATACAATTCCTCTATCTAGCAAATGTAGATACCAAACATTATCATTAAACATAACAAAAACCAACAAGAAAAAAGCACAATCTGCTACCTAAACTAGGAAAAGACAAGTGACATGATTGTGAAACGTACAAATATATTTCTTTAATAATGCAAACACTATTTATTCCTTCTCAAAAATGTAAAAGCCATTCATTTGCCCCCAAATCGTTTTTTAAATAACATTTTAGAAACAGAGCGCAGGTCCTATGTACAAGCATTCAATTTCACTACTGAAACCTCACTATTTCACAAAACACAATTCCTTTCTCTTGCAAATGTTGATACCAAGCATTATCAAAAAACATGACACAAACCAACATGAAAGAAGCTCAATCTGCTTCCTAATCTGAGGTAACACAGGTGATATCATTGTGAAAGGTTCAAATATATTTATTTAATCATGCAGACACTATTTATTCCTTCTCAAACATGTAAAAACCATTCATTTGCCCCAAAATCGTTTTTTAAATAACATTTTAGAAACAGAGCGCAGGTCCTATGTACAAGCATTCAATTTCACTACTGAAACCTCACTATTTCACAAAACACAATTCCTCTATCTTGCAAATGTTGATACCAAGCATTATCAAAAAACATGACACAAACCAACAAGAAAGAAGCTCAATCTGCTTCCTAATCTGAGGTAACACAGGTGATATCATTGTGAAAGGTTCAAATATATTTCTTTAATCATGCAGACACTATTTATTCCTTCTAAACAATTTAAAAGCCATTCATTTGTGGCCCAAAATCGTTTTTTAAATAACATTTTAAAAACAGAGCACAGGTCCTATGTACACGCATTCAATTTCACTACTGAAACCTCACTATTTCACAAACACAATTCCTCTATCTTGCAAATGTTGATACCAAGCATTATCAAAGAACATGACACAAACCAATAAGAAAGATGCTCAATCTGCTTCCTATTCTGAGGTAACACATGTGATATCATTGTGAAAGGTTCAAATATATTTCTTTAATCATGCAGACAATATTTATTCCTTCTCAAAAATGTAATAGCCATTCATTTCCCCCAAAAACGTTTTTCACATCACATTTAAGAAACACGGCACAGGTCCTATGTACAAGCATTCCATGTCACTACTGAAACTTCACAATTTTGCAAAATACAATTCCGCTATGCAGCAAAATCTTTTTACCAAGCATTATCAAAAAACATGACACAAAGCAACATTAAAACACCACAATCTGCTTCCAAATCTTCTCCATAGAGCATAAAAGTCTCTATCTATATTAAATGAATCATTACTCACCTTTACAAATGCTTTGGGAGATTGAGAACAGTGTCAGACACACACACCAATATTTCTTTAGCAGAGCAAAAGGTATGCACTCCAGACACTGCAACCATGAATGGCACAGAAAACCTCTACTTCTACACACATATTCCTCATATTAACCAATTAAAACTCTTCCCTCACTATTTCAAAACCAACACCCTTCCCCCCTCAGCCCTTTCTGCCTGTTACCATAGCAACTCCTTCCTCACTGAGCTCCCAGGTTTAAAAGTGTATTCTATAATGTTGCAAATGAACTCTGCAAGGATGTTTGACCTCTCAATACACCAGCTTATCCGCTGCAATGTTTCTTTAAATGACGTTTTCTTAACCATTTAAATTACTTCTTTCACAGAACAGAACCATGCACCCTAACTTGCAGTTTTCAACTATCTGAATCCACCAATCATTGCTTGTGATTCAAGAGCACTGAAACTCCACAGGTTTTTTTTGCAAACTCCTACTGTTCCAACTGCCATTTCATTCCCACACTTCATCTGACTGCACCAGAACCTCCTCTCACCATGTATTCTGTCTGGATTATTGGACATAGCTACATCCACTGGGCTCAAAGGTACGCAGCTATAAGAAATTTTACAACCTTGATTTACCAAATGTAGACATCAAGTAGATTGGCCAGAGAGGATTGAAATGTCACCAATTGATACCATTGGTGAAAACCTTTTTGCATCTGCCACACCCTGACCTCATAATAGTGCACTGTGGTGGAAATGACCTAGGCACTTTGACTGGGGTAGGTCTGGAAATGCTTTTAAAGGACACCTTTGGGCAATTGATGGCACTTTTTCCACAAACTGCCTTGGTATATTCCAATATATGCCAAAGACAGAAATGGAAGTGGTCCAACCAATTTTGTCCACAATTTGAGAAAGCGCGGAAACATGTGAATTAATCTGTTTCTGTTTACACGAGAGACTATGGAATGGGTTCAATATACAACAATAAAACAATAACTTGCGTTACAACATGCAAGATATCTACAGAGGAGATGGTGTGCACTTCTCAGATGAGGGAACTAGAATATTCCTCCTGAATTTAAAACTGTGCATTGGAGGTACCTAAATCAGCCACAGAACCCAAAAGCTCTTTTCAGGGCTACCCTACCTCTGATCACTCAAAATAATTATTTTACTCTAACTTTTTTCACTATTTTTCACCATAGTACGCTCCCCAGTACGCTCCCCGGTACGCTCCCCGGTACGCTCCCCGTTGTGCGTACCGGGCGCTCCCCCGCGAAAATAAAAAAAATACATTTTTCTTTTTGGCCTATATGGGCCTCCTAAGCCCCCCTCAGAAAACCAAGGGGGTCAGGGGGTGTCTACCGTGCCCCCTTTTACCCATTTCTAACGTTATTTGTCCTCCATCTTGTGTCTCAATTCTACCAAAACACAAGATGGAGGCCTCCCGTAGCGCTGCCGCTGGAAGTTAATTTACATAAAAATCACTGGAGAGACTTTCACCAAATATAGAATAGGCCCTACTACATACCAGTCCCTACCATTTTCCCAAATTTGGTGGAATTCCATTGAGCCATTTGGGCTGTAGCCCTGTCTAAATATCCTGAGGTAAATTACATGACAAAAACACATATGAAAGTGTTAGAATTTACAACCAATTAAAATGTTACTTTTGTTTTGTATTTTTATGTGTTGACATTTGATTGGTTATGTACATGAATATATATGAAAAATGAGAGGGAAACATTTTGACTAGTACTACCTGAGGTACATTTATAAAGGATTTTCTCTCAAAACTTCAACTGCTTTCTGAAAGGTAAGTTGTTAATTTGTAAGGGGAACTATGCTGTGCACATTAAGTTAATTTTGAAAAACGTTTTCTGTTAGTTATTTACTGTCCCTCTGTTATAGTTATAGATTGAGATAGGCTTATCTGTTATAGTTATGGATTGAGTTAGGCTTCTCTGGTATAATTATGAATTTACTTAGGCTTCATCACATAAACTTTTTTATATTTCTACTTCCTGCCTGATACCATACACTGCCCAAAGATAACTTCACTGTTAAAAACTCAGAAGTACCTGTCTGAACTTAAACCCAACAGTGCCCTAACTCTACTGATATAGTTATTTTTTATGCAATTTACAGCAAGAAAATGGAAGGTAAAGAAGAGACCATTAATATTTCTTTTAAAATTATGGATGAGGACAATCTTGAAGAAGATTTTAATGACTTGGATTTCATGGATGAGTCTCTGGACCAAGAAATAATTGACTGTATAGAAACCATTGAATCATGCAATTAAAATTTTGAGGAGATTCCAGATAATCTGATGTTGGAAGTTCTATTAAATTATGAAAATTCTGAACAATAAATGTATATTTAATAATTAAACATTGTTTGAGACATTATTCATTTTTATATGTAATTCATGAAGTAGTACCAAAATGATTATAATATAAAGTAAGACTTATAGTATACTGTGCAACTGTTTTGTGTTACATAGTAAGTTTGCTCATTGTTACTTCCTTTCTCCCACTATATTATCTCCAATGTGTATTTGACATCTCTTTTACATCTCCTCCCTCCTTTCCCTCACTGTCTGTCTCTAATGCACCATATCACCGCCAATTTTGTGTAGATTCAGAAGAGAGTAAAATGTAATACTTGAAAACATCATAAGGGAGCAGGGTAGACTACCCATGATCCCCTAGGCCTTCTCAGGGAGTGCTTAAAGGATCTGATTCTGCTTTCCTGATAGACTATGGTATGGATTCCATATACCACAATAACGTCTGTAACAACATGCAAGATATCTTCAGAGGAGACGGTGTACATTGAATTTAAGACTCTGCATTGGAACCTACATGTTGCTACTTAAATCACCCACACAACACAACAACTCTATTCAGAGCTACCTTACCTCTAAGCACTTTAAAATATTATTTTACTGTTTCACTGGTTTTTCCCCATGGTACACTCACTGGTACGCTCACCGGTGCGCGTACCGGGCACTCCCCTCTCGAAAATCGAAAAAAAAAAATGTTTTGCCCCACGGGGCCCTTTTATGACCCCACATCAAACCTAGGGGGTCAGGGGGGGGTCTACCCTGCCCTCTTTTGGTCATTTCCTCCTTTGTTTTTGCCACCTCTTGTATCTCGATCATACCGAGACACAAGATGGCGCCCGCTCCGGACGGTTTGGAATGTTGACAGACACCCGAGAGCCAATCAGCTTTCCGCACGGAAACTCGCGTAGCGCGCTGGAGCGCGCCCCGGTGCACGTACCGGGGCGCGCTTATAGATATATATATTTTTTGGGACCTAAATTACTCGAAATCCACTGGAGCACATATCTTGAGACATAGCAAAGGCACATGGGGTTAGCAGTCCCTACAATTTTGCCAAGTTTGGTGGAAATCCATTAAGCCGTTCGGGCTAAAAGTGAGTCCAACCGCCCTATGGAAATTAACATGGGGAAAACACGTTTTAGGACCCCCCTTTTATCTCGGCCCCTGCTTGACAAATCCCCCCCAAACTTTCAGAGAAGGAGCGGAGCTGGCCATTTTCTTGGAGAAATTCAGCCAATTCCGTCCATCAACGCCAAAGTTATTCCCAATAAAATGTTGCTGATTTCCTATGGAAAACGATCCTAACTATAACTACCTACTGGCAACCGCCAGTAGGTAATATGTGTATGTATTAATATGTGGACAAGGTGTTGGTGATTGGAGAAGAGTCCGTCCAATGTGCGTCCAGCGGAATGAGTGGGGGAGGTGAAAATATGTGGGAGGCCTACGCATCTAGTTCAGCTAGTAGTGCTGCGGTGTCTTGGTCATCATGTGACTCCAAGTGGAAATTAAGATCTCCCAAGATGGAGAAGTTGTTTTCACCTGCCACTAGTAGGCAGCCTAAGGAGGAAAGGAATTCTGAACTGGATCCTGGGACGGTATAGAAGAATACCTTTAAAAGGCGAGAATTGGGGGATTGTAATAGAGAAGCAGCAGGCTTCACAGATGTTGGTGGGGACTAGTTCCGTTTTGATGGAATAGTTTTCCCGGTAAATGATTGCGAGGCCTCCACCTTTTTTATGTGGTCTGTCAAATCTGCAGACAGAGTAACCTTCTGGTGTGGCTGTGTGGAAATCGGGCCCAGAGGCTGGGTCACCCTAGGTTTTGGTCATCATGAGGAGGTCCAATTTGTGATTATCAATGAGATTCTAAATTTCATATTTGTGTTTTGGAAGGGAGCGAGCATTTATCAAAGCCGAGTGAATGTACGCGTGTAGGGAGGTGGTGGTAGGTGGAGGATGAGGTGACTGAAGAATGTCTAAAGAAAAAAGGCAATTGGGGCAGCACAGTATGGGGTGATGGGCTGGTTTTTCAAATTTAAAACTAGGACAATTAGAAGGGTAGTTGCAGGAGGAGCGTATGGTTTTTATTTGTTCAGGCGTGTAAACTAGTGGTTTATGGTGGATAGTCTCGCTGGATGGATCAGTGCGTGGCCCTGGACCAGTTCAAGGTGCGGACGGGCGCCGCCGGGCTTGCCTTTGGCGCGTCCGCTGCGCGAAAGGAAAGGCATCACTTTTTATAGGTTGGCCGGGGGCAGAGCAACAAGCCTGCTGACATGCACGCCGCTAACAGAGGATGAAGTAGTAGTCACTTCCAGGGTGCGGTAGGAATCTGTCTTCCCTCCACAACAATCTGAGTGAATTAGCAGTGGACTGGCGAAGGGAGTAAATGAGGTGAGAACAAGCGTGATTAAAAGGAGATTAGGATAAAAACAGTGAACAAAGTATCCAAATGGTTATCTGCGCATTTAGCAAAGATTTTAACAAAGACTGAGGGAGCCCTTTGCCAGGCGCTCCAGGATGCAGTGCTCTATCGTGATTACCTTACTTGGCATTCACCAGCAATACACACAGTCCCCCTAGGGCAGTGCTACATTGTTTCAATAGGCTGTTCCTGAGTGGGAAATTATTCAAAATGTCAATTGGATCATGCCTAATGTTGAATAACCACTTTTTTAGGCCTTTCCTGCCCAAAATCAGTCAATATAGAAGCTTCTGAGTAGATGGAAAAGCCTGTAAAAATGGCAATTTTGGTCACTGTGAGGCTTAAAAAAGTGTTTATTCAACATGAGGCATGATCCAATTGACATTTTGAATCATTTTCTGTACAGTCCAAAAAATGTATTTTCTGATGAAAAACGATGACTTGTTGAACTTCAATCAGATGGTCAGCAATGGTGATTTTTTAAACGTTTAATTTTTGACTGTTGGATGTAAATTATCACTTTAGGAACTAAAGAATTGTGTTTACAGTCATTTTCCTGCCTGAAATCGGTCAAACTCAAATCTTCTGAGAAGGATGAAAAGTCCGTAAAAGAATGGCAATTGTGGTCACTGTGAGGTAGTGGTAATTACTCATTCACTATAGGTACCATTCAGGTTAAGCCTCACTAGATATCTGATTCTCAGAAGTATCACTTTGACTCCAATTAAAGTCAGAAGTGTTTCAACCCTATTGTGATATATGGCATGCAGGTTTCCTCTGGGACTACTGTCCCAGTAAGCAGTCTTACCACTACCAGCAGGACCTGCACAACTGCAGTCTCGGAGAGCACCCCCCCCATGCAGGGGCTAAAGAGAACGTCAGAGATGAGAACCTCATGTGTGTCCCTGTGGGGACTGAGGATGGGTGTCCTCCATGCTCCTTTGATGCTGATACTTTTCTTTGGACCTTGACACTCCTGGTGCAGATCATCAGTCTTGCTTGAGCCTGCAAGGGTTACAACTGCAGCTACTTACCCTCGACAGCAGTCTAGACCAGACCACAATCCTCGCCTTTTTCCGGCTGGACCCTCCTAGCATACAAGGTCACAGTCCCCAATCTGAACATGCTCTATGGCGTAATTGGCTTGGCAGCACTCTTCACGATGGCCCCCCGGGCATACAGGGTCACCAACTTCACTCCTCACATGGGCTATGGCTTAATTGGCATGGCAGCAATCTTCACGGAGGGCCCACCTGACATACAGGTTTGTTGGCTTCACTCTGCACATGTGCTGTTGTCCCAACCAGCAAGACAGTAATCTTCATGGTTCCTCACCTGACATACAGGGTCGCCAACTTCATTCAGCACACCAGCTACTGTCGGATCGGGACAGCAGTAATCTTCCTGGAGTCCGCACCTGGCATACAGGGATACTGACTTCCCTCTTTATACAGCATATGACCTAATTAGTGCAGGCGCTGTAGCCTTAAACCTCCCTTTAGAGATCTAATCACCAGGATTTCCCACTGAACCTTGCTCCCTCCAGGGCTCTTCTCTTCCTTACAGGCACACTGGTCTTGGCAAGTGGGCAGACACTTGTGCTCCATGTTCTGAGGGCGGGTGATTTTGGATTCCCTGTATGAAGTCTTCTCATCCAGCTGGGACATAGGCAGGCCTTAGCATCCAGTCATGGTCACAGGCAGACGCCTTTTAGAGCTTCTCCTCCTCGCACAGCCCGAATAGCTGCTTGACAGTTGACAATTTTGAGGGCCTCAAGCTCACCTTCCTATGGTCCATTTCCACCAAATGTGAGTCTGTGTCTTTAAAGTTTGATTTGCGGCTCTGCCTCTTTTAGAAGTTCCCTCTCCACCACCCTTCCCTTTATCCAGAAAGCTGTCTGTCACAGCAGGTGGGACTTCCATTCTGATAGCCCCACAACACAGACCATGGAAGTGACTAGAGATTCAAACCTGTATGGCAGCCACTTTGTTATGTGTATCATAATGTTTTCCAGGGCCTCACCCTACTCATTATGATTACCTTATCACTCTTGCTGTGATGTGCCCTGACTCCTTCTCAATGACCTCTCTCTGAAGAAAAGAGCACCCTTTGACCAATACCGGAAAGCCTGGCTCTCCTTTCCTCCACTGTATCAAGCCCAGCTCACAGAAATGCAGCAATTAACAAATCTGTCTTGGGGATTCCTCTACCTCCTCAAGCTCCTCTAGTGAGCCATGGGTATCCCAAATTGAAACCAGAATCTTACATGTATTGTACGATTCACAAGCACACCACACATGCAACCAGTACATGCATATACCACCACACACTGCCCAGCACTGCATCATTCAGATATTGTACAGTTTGCACGCACACATACACCCAGCCCATGTATATAACACACGCACTGCACAGCACTACATATCAATCCAATGCAGGCCAAGGAAGAGTTAAGCACACATCAGAGGAACTTTAAATGAGTGAGCCTATAGGCCTCACTCTAATGACACAGATATAAAAGCCTGTTCACTTCTACTGATCACTACATGATATGCTGCCAACACTTCACTTACGCTGTTTAACACCTGGCAAAGGCAGTAGGCTTTCACCACTATGAGGGTGGTTCTTTGGGCACCCCTCCTGGTCCAAAAAGACTGCAATCTATGAGACAGGCCTTTTGTCTTAGTGCGCACACATGACAACAAGAATCAGTACCAGGGATTCAGACATCAATGCAGTTGGGGGGAGTCAGGGCAGGGGTACACATCCATCACCATGGAAGTTACTTTTCCTTCCCAACAATAACACTAAACTTTTACATGCCCTACTTTTAAATACCATGCACCCTGCGTTATGGTATTTCTGGCCTACTTTAGGGGGTGAACAACCTTTACAATTAAACTTTTACAACGCACTACCATTACAACGCGGTAATTACAACGCAAACCATTACAACGCATTGCGCTGGGGGGCGCTCTAGGATAGGGAATAAGTTTAATTTTCTATCCAACACCTTCACTAGTGTCCACGGGGACTGGAGTTGGAATAGAAAATTAAACTTTTCACTATCCAGCTCCTCTAAGCGCTATTCGTTGTAAAGGTATGCGATGTAAAAACTGCGTTGTAAAGGCAGGCTTTGTAATAGCCTGCGTTGTAACGTCATACATCCCTTTAGGGTGACTTATAAATATACAAAAAGGAAGAGTGAGGCCTGCCAATAAAGGGTTATTTGACAGGTTACATTTGCTGTTGAATCCCGCACAGCTACTTGTGGGCCTAGAGACATGTTTCCCAGTGTGCTGCAGTCCACCAGTAGCATTTAACTTACGAACTATACACTCAGGATTTAAAGGCAAATTATATAAACCAATCAGGTTGATACCCCTGTCATTGATGAAAAAAAAGGGAAAATGTGTTATTTATTTAATTTTCCCTCGTCATCGTCTATCAAAATCCCCCACCCCCCTTGCCCTCCCCCACTGTAGTTACCTGCACGGGCCGCGGCTGGGAGCCCAAGGAACAAGCACTTAACCACTGGTTAGCCAGAGTGAAGTGCTTAGAGTTCTCTAGCTAGCAATAATAGCGTTCCTTAAAAAACACAGAACAATTGCCAGGGGGCACTCTGGAAGTGTGCACGTTTCAAACTAAAAGCAATTCTAAACATTATTGCCCGTTTAAGAATGAATAGAGAATGCTTTACACAAATTTGTATTAAAGGTCCAGGTCCTGAACTTTCCAAAATATTAAGACGTTGACAAATGTTTTCCATTTTTGTTTGAGGAAGGCGGCAACAATTTAAGAATGAGAGGACAACTGCAGAAGCATTACAGGCCAAAATTATCCTGTAGGCAGGCTTCAATCTCAGATGAGCCTCGAAGCAGCGCTTTATGCCTTCTGCTAACTCAAAGAGCTGACTGGAATGCATTGACTTTTGTTTATGCAGAGGCTGCTCCCGAAGGGGGCTCGAGAGCCGGCGCCATAACCAGCGCTGCGCCCCTGGACACAAACAACTAGTGGGGGCCGGTTTTTGGCGCGCAAAGTGACCAGGAGCTAAGAAAATGCCCGGCCCCTCCCCCCGCGGCGGCCGCCGAAGAGGAGCCGGCACCTCTGGCCAATGGAGGCCGAAGCAGGCTACGAACTCGCCAATGGGCATGGGGGCCTACCTGGCCTGGAAGGTGAATGGGGGGGCATATAAGCGCTGCTCCCCCAGGCAAGCTCCTATCTTATCGGAGCAGGGGAGCAGCACCGGCGGTGGAGCGCAAATTCTTGTCGAGTCGAGAATCCCATTCATATGCGAAGGTTCTATTGATGAAGGCGAAGCCTTTCACGACTGAGGAACCGGCCGCTGCTGCCCGAAGAGGAACAAGGGGTTACCAGAGAAGTCGGAGTGCACACCCCGTTCCACTTGCAAGAAAGTGAAAGACTCCCGGAGCTCGCCGGAAGCGAAGGTACCCCCTCCGATTCGCAGGACAGAGCAAAGCAGCAGCACGACATCAGAGCTAGGCGGCACCTCGCGGGAACCGGGGTCCAGGAAGTTGGGATCAACTACCAGCGGTGGGAAGACGACCGACGCGGAGCAGGGTGCCAGAACGGCGACCCGTATGCACTTCAAGCCAGAACGGCGGTGCTCACGAGGAAGCGATCCAGGGCAGCTGGCAGGTGTTGGCGCATGGAGCTGGGGCATTTAAGGAACAGCAGCCAAGGCAGAACCAGTCGGGGCGGGCGGTGGTGCCCCCGAGATGACAGAGGCCGGGGCGGGCGGCAGTGCCCCCGCAGCGATCGAAGGAGGTAAGAAACAGGGTGGCAGGAATATTGCTTGCTGCCCGCAACGCAAGGTACAAGGAAATAGGGAGGATAGAAAGCGCCCGATACCGAGCATCCTTGGCATGCCAGAGATCGATGGCGCGGCACCCCCGCAGAAGGACCGGTGCTTCAGGCAATGGTTTCAGCCAATTGTGCTTCTGGCAGGGTTTTTCACATCGCGCTATAGTGGAGGTTCCACCTAGGGGCGCGAGTAAAAAAAAAAAAAAAAAAAAAAGATGGCGATAGTAGCCGGTGGCCCAGGCTGGTCAGGTCATCTCACGCTGCGGCTGCCGTTCCTGGCGGAGGGGTCAGGGTGGAGCCTTAGATCAGCTCCGCGCTGCTTTTACATCAGACACTCATGGGATCTCAGCAAAGAGATACCATGGAAATAAGGTAAATGAAATAAAATAGTGAACGATAGAGGGAGAACTATTTTACTCGATACATACCCCCGGTGCTCTCATGTCGGGAAACGAGGATTTGAAACCCGCGCTACCGTTGCTTTTAACGTGCTGTTGTTTTGAGAAACACTCCTCACACGCACCATACCCCCACGCTTCATAGGCTGAATATGCACAGATGCCGGAGCCCTTGTGTGCTGGCTCAGCTGCGCACAAGAATCAGGATTGGCTCAGGGAATAGGCCGAAGCCTTGCGGAATGCTAGCTGAGAATCGCGCAATTACAAGATGAGTGACACCATATTAGTGGCAGATAGTTTTTCAGTTCAGGATATAATTGTACTGCTGGCCCCCGACCCCCCTTTTTGTGTGATACAATGCAGGGCTGGAAGTGAACGTTTTTCGGGGAACTTGAGCAGAGGAGCACTCGCACCTGCACCCCAGACGGCCATTACACTGGGGACACGGGGTGGGTCTTGCCCTAAGTATGTTCAGAGCGTGAGATCGCCCCCGGTGTGTCGGCATGCCTGCGTGCACTCTACGTCAATAAGACAGTGAAAATGAACCAGGCCATTGTGCAAGAGCCCATGCGGTGCTCCCTTGCGGCTAAGTAATGGCGACAGGCAAGAAACTAGACGCTTTCAGAATTTTTTATTTATTTATGCAAGGTTATATAGCGCGGACTTTACCTGAAGGTGTCAGAGCGCTTCACAATAAGAACAGAAATGATACAAACTGAGAACATTACACGAGCAACAGATTGCAGAGGCATACGTTACATACGGTAAAGTGATAATTGTGAGCAAACAAGAATACATGAGGTAGTAAAAATTGTGAGAAACCAAAAATACATGAGGTTGAATGCATGAGGGAGAATGAAAGTCATCATGTCATTCTTGGCACAGCACTCACTCTCCCCGCGCCTGAATGCGTAATGTCAAAACGGGGCCCATATAAAGTGCTCCAATACCCCCAGGGCGAGCTATAGCCATATATCAGATACAGTCGGGGTTTGCAGGGTGCTTTTGATAACGCCAGTTAAGACAGCTACCCTTGTACAAGGGTTCTTGGTTCCCGGTCAGTTCAGAAGTACCTTCATGGCGGAAATAATGTTGGGTAATCTGGAGCGTGGTTAATTACTACATTAACCGGTAAATCCTGCTAGGACCAGGGCCACTTTTCTTTCAGCAGGATAGGAATGTATGCCTATAATATCCACCACCCAGGCAACTAGGTGAATAGATCAAGCTGCGTTCTCATAAGGGATACGGGGAGATAGCTTGCTAGGTGATTTTGGGAGCTCAGGCCCGATCCAAAATGACAAAAATGGAGATATGAAGAAAATTCCTTGGCTTTCGCGACTCCCCACGTGTAAAACCATTTACGAGCATGGAGAGACCCTATTTCAGCCTGGCCATGGTGATTCGTCTGACGAGGCCAGAGGAGTCCAACACTTGCAACGCTAGAGTCACAGAGGCGACAGATGGTAAATAGGCTTGCTTCAAAGGGCTTGGGCCAGGCAGAGAGCAATGCCCGCTATCAGGTTAATGTTAGATGGCGGCCTGGGGGCAGGGGCGCCATTTCCTGTGATGGTAATCACTGAGGTATCAGATTACTGCATAATAAATCAGGCGTGCACATTAGATACCGGACTAATGAACTCCGCCCCTAGCGCGGCTGGGTGCAAGGAGGAGCGAGGCAGCAGCAAACATGGCATGAGTGAGGACGCGCTGCGAGGGGCTCTACAAGGCACGAGCTCCGATGAGGGGAAGACGGACCCGCCTTTCAAAATACTTCAAAGAGTGGGGAAAGGAGTAACTGCACTCAGGGTCTGCCTGAGTGTCGCAGGAAGCGAGAGATGAAAGGCGCATAGGAATCAGACGACGCAAGGTATTGCCCGAGGCCAGGTCACAGCGGGCATTACTGATTTGTTTGCAAAGTGTAGTAAGGTCGCTGCAAGGTTGTTGAGTCCTGGTGTTCATATCGCAACTTCTCTGTCGGTTTGCCTACTCCTGCTTAGGGGTCCGTGACTGCACTCACATTGTGCGACAGGGAGAAGGCAGCGTACAATGGACCGATTTACTGTGTGCACCAAATTACCCCCTAAAGTGATAAGCAGCTTTCAGCAGCCAGTCATTGCCCGGAGGTTATTCAAGAGGTTATGTGCAGGCTGATCCGGGAGTGGTTAAATCCAATCTCCGGGTCATAGGAGTGTCCTCGGGAGAGACATATCTTTACTTGTAGAACTCCCCAAGATTCGGGAACGGCATGACTGAGTTGCGGGATTGGGACCTTTTTCTCTTTACACATAATTTGAATAAATTAATTGGTTCCGGTTTTACGCCACTTCACTGGCACATATTCTAACATCGGGATGTAGCTCAGTGGTAGATCGCGTGCTTTGCATGTACGATGAGGCCGCGGGTTCAATCCCCGGCCTCCAGTTAAAAAAAAAAAAAAATAAAAAAAAAAATAAATAAATAAAAATAATAATATTTGCTTTGAAGAGCGCATCGCTTTCTTTAGTCCAAAAGGAACATATACTATTACGATGCATACGGACAGCACATTGAAGTGCAGAAAAGCCACACATCAGCAACTGTTAAAAAAATAAATAAATAAATTATGACAATTGGCACCGCCAGAAATGCAGTGATAAAAAAGCGTGTTTAAGGGCTGGCATCAACTGATTTTCAATGGCCAAGGCCAGTCAAGCGAGCAGTTAACAGTGTTTTATAGATTTTAATGCCATATGGCATTAGGCGTGTGGGGAAGGCAAGAGAGACAGGAGAAGACGGAGGGGGCTATTGGTGACATCGAAATTGTGTGAAATAAAAACCCAGAGCCGAGCAAACTGCAGCGTAAATAAATAAGCTAGATTGAAAAGGTTCCTGCAGACCTGCTGTCTGGGCATAAGCTACCCGTTCAGCGCCGATGCCAGTTTAATTTTGTGATTAAGAGCCAGGCTGCCTCATTTCTGCCCTCCAGCAATTTGGCAGGAAACAATCGCAAGGCATGAAATCTCCCAACGGGCTGGCAGGAGCAGAGTCTTGTGTAGTTGGAGTTTTGACTCGGAAGTTCTGGGTTTTAGTCATAGTAAACAGGGCCGAGGGTTAATGTGCCTGCTGCAAGGAACATGGACCATGTGGACCACGAGACTCCCCTTGTTGGTAATAACAGTATACAGTTAGCCAGGAGCTGGCACATAACTTGCAACAAAAAAAAAAAAAAAAAAAAACTTTGGGTCAAAAACATCCGGCAGCTCTGCAGTCTGGGTAGAATAGGGAAGAAGGAGACGGTAGAGAGAACACCCCCCCCGCCTCAGCGCTAACTGCCTTCATCATATCTATCCCTTGTGGCTAAACCAGCCGTGGAAATTGCAGTCAATATGTTTACAGTAAGTTAAGACAGATCTCGGCGGGGGCTAAAGGGTGCCCGGGTCGTTATCAAGATGCCAGCTAGGGCTGAGGGGTTCCAGAGTACAAAAGGGGGTCAGTAGCTCACACTCTCGCCGATGAAATGCGAGAGGGCAACAGTTGGCATAAAGCCAAGAGCCTGGTCAGGTATTGAGGTCAATAACAACCATAAAGCAGCTGTTATTCAGCGCAAGGATGTCCTGTGGCAACATGAGCTTTACAAATAGGACTGTTAGGCTTCCTGCCACCCCAGTGGGGCCAACCCATGATTCTATCCTTCCAAGTAAGAAATGAGTACAGTTGAGGGCGGGGTGGCAGGTAAGGAACAATGCCCCATGTGGAAATACCACAATGAAATGCGCAATCGAGTGGGTATATTGGATACTAGTAGAAGCAAAAGCAATGGCAAAAGTGTGAAATAATAAAATGATTATTTGGACAAGATTGCAAGGGAGTAGGCGGTTACAAAGTTAAGCAAATGTCTTACCAATGCAACGTTTACCGAATGGGAATGATGGCTGCATCTCAATAGAACAGGCCCAGACAGCTTGCTGGTAGTGTCCTGGTCCCCGGGGACAAGGGAAAGAGTGCGAGATGGGGTGACCTCAACTTAAGATGTAATTACGCCCGTTATACAGGCTCAGATGGGCAGTATAGAAGACAAGGGCGGCCTACCACCATGGGACAAGTAGAGGCAATGATCCTGCAAGCCCCCCGGGAAGCCTCGCATGGTGGCACCGAGGAAAGAAAATGGAAGAAGACAGTCTCATGAGGGATAGAGAGGGTAGATGCTCAAGTCGGGCCAACCCGTGGGAGGCGATGCTCTTGGCAGGGTGCAAACCAGGAAGAGCAGGGCGTAGTTGGGGGGAGCCGCGGGGAGACGGAAGCCTCCCAGACGGCGTGGCGAAGAACTACGCTGATATCGGTTGGTACGGAGGCACACCGGAGGGCGGTGTGCCAGAATAGGTCCACTCACCTTCAGATGCCTCACGGCTGGGTGAGTTGGCCTAAGGACAGGTGTGTAGGACCACTCTCTCTGGGATGCCTCACGGCTGGGAAGGAAGTTGGCCTACCAATGATGGGGGGGGTAGCAAACGGAGACGGCGCTCGCAGCCCAGCCCCTGCCTGAAGGCAGGGCACAACAAGAGTCGGACAAGGTAGCGAGGGGGCCTAACTCCGGGACAGAAGCTACCCCCTCCCCGCGCAAAGGGAGCGCAAAAACCAACCTACCAAAGAGAACGACCCAGAAGGGCCATGAGACAATAACAAGGAAGTTTTGTCAGGACATAACATGCCAAAATATGCAAAGTATATACATGTTTCTTTGTATTCCTAATAAACTGCGGCCAACAAATGACCACTATGTGACGAATGTGTATGTTGGCCTTTTCTTGTCCGGATAAGGAATACAGTATGGGCGAAGGTGGTATACATGTGGGAATGGGGGCAGAGTGCGGGGGTTAATGCAGAGGCTGCTCCCGAAGGGGGCTCGAGAGCCGGCGCCATAACCAGCGCTGCGCCCCTGGACACAAACAACTAGTGGGGGCCGGTTTTTGGCGCGCAAAGTGACCAGGAGCTAAGAAAATGCCCGGCCCCTCCCCCCGCGGCGGCCGCCGAAGAGGAGCCGGCACCTCTGGCCAATGGAGGCCGAAGCAGGCTACGAACTCGCCAATGGGCATGGGGGCCTACCTGGCCTGGAAGGTGAATGGGGGGGCATATAAGCGCTGCTCCCCCAGGCAAGCTCCTATCTTATCGGAGCAGGGGAGCAGCACCGGCGGTGGAGCGCAAATTCTTGTCCCACCCACCCACACCTAAGGAACAGCAATGTCGCAGTGCTGAGGAACAGGCAAAGCGTGGCGAAGAACTACGCTGATATCGGTTGGTACGGAGGCACACCGGAGGGCGGTGTGCCAGAATAGGTCCACTCACCTTCAGATGCCTCACGGCTGGGTGAGTTGGCCTAAGGACAGGTGTGTAGGACCACTCTCTCTGGGATGCCTCACGGCTGGGAAGGAAGTTGGCCTACCAATGATGGGGGGGGTAGCAAACGGAGACGGCGCTCGCAGCCCAGCCCCTGCCTGAAGGCAGGGCACAACAAGAGTCGGACAAGGTAGCGAGGGGGCCTAACTCCGGGACAGAAGCTACCCCCTCCCCGCGCAAAGGGAGCGCAAAAACCAACCTACCAAAGAGAACGACCCAGAAGGGCCATGAGACAATAACAAGGAAGTTTTGTCAGGACATAACATGCCAAAATATGCAAAGTATATACATGTTTCTTTGTATTCCTAATAAACTGCGGCCAACAAATGACCACTATGTGACGAATGTGTATGTTGGCCTTTTCTTGTCCGGATAAGGAATACAGTATGGGCGAAGGTGGTATACATGTGGGAATGGGGGCAGAGTGCGGGGGTTAAGAATTCGATTGTCAGAGAGTTCAAAACCAGTGTCGTGTGAGACTGAAAATAGTGTTCTCTACGGTTATAATCGTCTTCACTAAGAGCTGATGTGCATTCCTTTTACCAGCATATATTGATATATTTTAATTATTAACCTGACACATTTCACGGGTAATTGAGCACAGCATAAATCGGCAACCCTCTACGCAAAAGCAGTCTGAAAATACATCCCTGTCACGGGAACAATGCACGATTGCTGCCAAGCCTGGCTGATTACACGATGACAGTCGAGCTGTGAAGAGCGAGAAGACTGAGCCGAATATCACATATTGTAAAACAAGGGCTATTTTTCGGCAGCTGCTGCTTTTGCAGATCTGTGGTTAGCAAAAAAGCTCAGGTGTAAAATGTCAAGGACATGCACTCATGTCCAAGCAAATCATGTAATTGTTAATTTTCGCTTTTCAGTTAGTCTTTTTCAGGGGAAAAAAGCTGTAATCAGCATTGCGCAGGGAGTTCAATTGCGGTGTTTTAGACGAATGATAAACCTACGGGTTGTGGCCGAGGTGTGACCTGCGAGATTGGCAGTCCACCTTCATCCCTCACACGTCTCTTTTGAATGGAAATTGAGCTGGTTATACGGCAAAGTGTCATGGAGGCCGTCTGTATATTGATTTACTGAAGCTGACTTTTATGTTGAAAAGGCAAGATGTTAATTTTAGAAGCGTGTACACTTGCCATTAACACTAACAGACATCAGTGCATTTGCCCTAGACAAATTGAAGCTGATACACAGGGCTCCTGATCGCCTGACATTTCGTATTGTCAGATTTAAATTCAGCCAATCCATAAAAACGTAAATGTAATAAATACGGAGCATTTCAAACGTAATAACATCCATCTGAGATCGCATTCAAAGCCCCTCTAGGCGAGGTATTTACATGCCCCCCAGTCCACATTTGAAGGTTGTAACATGCTTAAGACAGCCATGTTTCAGACTGTATTCAGGAAAGGGCTGGGTCTGTCTCAGCTCCCCACATTGATCTGGATGGAGCAGTGCAGTCAATCGCAGAGCGGATATATGTGGAAAAGGCTACATTAGTTTAGGGAGGTGTGTGCATTTCAACAAAAATACTGCACATATCTTCCTCACCTTACACACACCTATCAACCAAAATAATAATGCAAATCAACTCCCACCACGACCTTGGGCATGGGCGAGCTGAGCCCAAGCCAGGGGTGACAAATATTCAGAGAGGCACTGCAGGAAGCCGCCTGGCTTAATGTCATATGGAAACAGCCACTTGTCCACCCCTGTTGGTCTCAAGTAGGTCCCAATAAAGACTTTGTGAGGGGCCTTTAATGTACCTCAGAGTAATTGTTAGCACTCCATCAACCCTCTACCCTCCTCCCATCTTCCTCACACATCCTGCCACAGCAACGACCCCCCCCCCCAACAAAACACCACATTTTCTTTCTGCCCAGGGCGCTGTCTAGGTCAATCCGATTTAGGGGAGGCCCTTCCCCCCATCTCCCCCATGTGATCCACAGACCAGTTCATGCGGGACCACTGATACTTCCTTACAGTTACCTGTGCAAGAAAAGTACCCTTCTAGTTCTACAAGTCCTCATTTTGCATTCATACTTTGTTGTACTTATTGTCCCTCAGCCATTCCTAATACCCGTGATTATTTCCAGTTTTATAGATGCTCTTGTCCTAACATTAATCCCATTCTACCTTCAGCTGCTACTTCATAGCTCTCTCTGGAGATGCCAGACCTACAGCCTACCAGTTGACCATGCACCAAGCCTTCCAAGCGGGCCTGGCCAAACAATATATTAGCAGGCTAATAGAACAACACTTTTCCTACCTTATACTTCCATCTGAAAGCACTGAATTAACCATCGCCACATTCTGGAATACCCACTCCAAGGTAGTGATCTGCTCTTTCAATTTATTGCCCATTCCTTAACTTGCATCCTCATACAGATTCCCCAGGATATTGCAGCATGAATTAGCAAATTCAGCAGAAGAAATATGGGAACCTTGCAGCATTTTAGCAGCACTTTATTTTGCAATGTTTTCAACACCAAATGCAGAGATCTTATTTTTATGAGATATTTACAACATGAAAGTTTATACCAAAGCATTGTGTACAGTATTTATGCTGCCAGGTTTATGTACTGTATGTTTCGCAGCCGCGGTGCGTCCATTGGGGCGTAGGGGCGTAGCCTCACTAAGCCTGGACGCACCGTGGCAAGCTATTTAAGTATTATTAACCATTGACAAAAATTAGCGCTGTAGCGCGGGACACGGGGACAGGGGAGCGAGTCATGGTACTATTATTGTTATGCGGTGGCGGACCGGCGGTGCGTTCCGGAGTGTGCAGGGGGTGGGGGTGGGGCTGCTGGTCTGCTGCAGCTTGAGTGACAGTCTGCAGCAGGCCAGCAGCACTATTGGCGCACTGCGTATGATGGGCTGTGACTTGCCCGAGCATGCGCTGCAAACACTCAGTGAAGTTCAGCATAGAGAGGGGTCCGAAGAGGCCGGGGGTGCTGCTTCAGCCGGGCCCGAGTTTTACTAAGGCGCCAGGGCGAGTACTTAGTGTGCCCCCCTAGCCAATCCTGGCGCTGCATGCAGCGCCAGGATTGGCTGCGTATATCATGGCCAATCACTGTGTGACTTCAGCATGAAGCCATGCAGTGATTGGCCATTCGGAAGTGGGACATGCGTGCCGTGACGTTCTGTGAGTTACTTCTAACAGAACTTTGTCGTTGTCGCCACGTGCAGAGCCAGCAGCCAGCCCAGCAGACGTCCGACGGTCCACACCACACGTCACACAGTCACGTCACAGAGACTCAGACACAGTAGGTGGGTGCGTGCTGCATATCATATGTTTTGGATTCTGAGAGGAGCGATAAGGGAGAGCGAACGTATTGCATGTGCGGAGAGATTTTAAAGGGGGAGCAGACCGAGAGCGTCAGCCCAGCATGGCCCGCGGGTACACAAAGGAAAAGTTCATGGCCTAGCGGTCTTAGCAACAGGTTTATGGTTCCAGTCTCTTTAAAGGCTTTGGTTTGAGTTCCACGGCTGGCAGTTATTTTCATGTGGTAAGCGTTAGGAAGCTGGCTAAGCTAGCGCATTGGAAGCCATGAGCGGGGCTTCACGAAGGTCCAATAGAGTCGCTCCCACTTCGGGACCGTCGACACATGATTGCCCGCCTCTAGGAACGCTTTTAAAAGGCTGTGGAGCAAGCACAGTAGAAAGAATATAAAATTGAAAGCGCTGTTGGAGGGGAAGAGGCAGCAGATGGAGCTCTGGCACAGTATGGAGCGCGCATCAGGGTGGAGCAGGCACAGCATTTCCAGTATAGGCAGAACAATGTGCGTGTGCTTTGCCTTTTTGTTACCGGCATGGAACTAGACCACAGGCTTTAAGGGGGGCGGGGGACAGGGTCTCCAAAAGGGGGTATGACCTTAGCAAATGCATTTGAGGTCGTGGGGCCTAACCGGCGATATGGCATGACCCGGGGGAGGCACAGTGTGCAGGCAAGCAAACCGGGGTGCTTGGCTAGTAGGTGGGTGCGTGCTGCATATCATATGTTTTTAAATCATTTCTGCTGCAGATTTTTGTATTGCCTGCGACTGTCGCAGCCTGAGCCTCCAAAAATAATACGTGCGGGCCGGGGCACATTTTCAGTGAGTCACAGGCTACTGTGACGGCGAAGTAACGCGTACAAGGGTGGGTGAGGGCCCTTCTCAATATCTAAATGTTGTGCAGCAGTGTACGCAGAGGTAACTATGCAAAAGACCTGCCTTGACGTGATAGAGCAGAGTTTAAAAAAGTGCCGGGGCTGTTATTCAGTTCAGCTCTGGGAGTAATGTAGCTTTTAGGGCTATGGTGTGGGCATTCTGGTATTCCGGGAGTTTTTTCATCAGAAAGTCTGTGCGCACTCTCATACTTTTGAATTTGTGAGCACTCACCCAGGGTTTCCAAGCCCATTTCTTTTTGCATATTTACTCCTTTCAAGTATGGGTAGGGAACAACCCAATAACAGATATGTGAAAATCTACGCTCAAACTTAAGTGTAAACCTTATTTCTGTTATATTTCATATTTCTCTGTGAATTGAGTTCTAAATTCCGTTGACATTTAGGCAGCTGCAGACAAACCGATGTGCTTGTAGAATTCTGACAACCTATTATTGTAAGAGAGCATCAGAGCAGCAAAACTCTGTAAAGCTCCATTATATGGCTTCAGCAAGCTTGGTGAGGTTATACAGGAAACTTTGCAAATATCATGCCTGGGAATGTTCTTTCACAAATAGCTTATCTCACTTTTTGCTAACGTATATTTAGCTGACTTTTCCAAACATAGAGATTTACATAAATGTAGAACTTTACGTTATAGATGTTTTTCCATTGTCATCTGATTCCTTGTTTTTATTTTATTTATTTATTTATAATGTTTTATATAGCGCGGACAAGACCCGTGGGTATCAGAGCGCTTAACAAGGAAAGAATTACATATATAGATAATAAAAGCAGTACTAACAACAAGAGAATAGTGAGGTAGAAGGCAATATACTGTATGGTCAAGAATAAAAATATATATTCATATTGACTGTGCAAATTAACATTATATGGCGGGCACGGATTGGTTTGTGTCATGGTAACTAACCATGCCCGTTGAGGTAGGGTTATAAGGCATTCCAGTGCATATCCATGATAATAAGTATAAATAAATCAAGTGTGGTAGAAGTTATATATAATAATTGTGATAGATAGTTAAGGTTCCACATATATGGATAAATAAATCAAGTGAGATAGACGTTATATAGTATGACTGTGAGATATAGATAAAGTTCACATATATATGAGGTAGCAGTGATGTGTCAAGCCTCGGCTTGCGCACGGCAACAGTTCATTGTCCGATGAAGATCTTCCCATTTTCCATTGAAGTGGGCGGCTCTCAGTTATCGTAGTTGATCCATTCCAGTGATCCTTAAGTTTCTCTAAGTAGGGTATTTACTCATCAAGTGGCTCTTCAGTTCTCGTTTGAATGTTACTGTATTTTGAATCTTCCTGATGTTAGGAGGGAGTGAGTTCCAGATTCTGGGGGCGGCTCCGGAGAATGCTCGGTTGTAGGTCTTTTTCTTGTGGAAAAAGGCTGGTCGTAATAGCAAATCTCCTGCGCTTCTAGTTGTTCTGTTACCTCCTGAGATCATAAGTTTCTTGGCTAGGTATCTGGGTGTGTTGTAGTGAACTGCTTTGTGTGTAATACAGGCCATCTTCATTTGAATTCTGGCCTCGTAAGGTAGCCAGTTTAGTGTTTTCAAGTGAGGCGATATGTGATCGAATTTCTTCGTTCCCGTAATGAGTCTCGCCGCTGCGTTGAGGCAGGCTTTTAGAGGTGCTGTTGATGTTTTTGGCAGGCCCGCTAATGTGGTGCAGCCGTATTCGATCCTCGAGATGACTAGTGATTGTATAGCCAGTTTTAGGTCTGTCTCGGTGATAAAGGGTTTCAGTTTCCTTAAGTAATTCAGGTGGAAGCGGGCGCTCTTGGCCATTGAGTTAATGTGGTTTTTCATGTCGAGGTTCTTATCTAGTGTAATTCCTAGTGATTTGGCAGAGTTAACTAGAGTCGGGGTGCAGTCAAGCGTTGTCACCAATTTAGTCCACTCTATGACTTCAGATTGGCTCCTTGTCGGTGAGATTAGCAGGAATTCAGTTTTCTGGGCGTTTAGTTTCAGATGGTTCATTGTTAACCATCGCAAAGCACTCTTTAGTGTCTTGTTCATTAAGTCAATATCCTCAAGGGAGGCGATCTTTATGTATAATTGCGTGTCGTCCGCATACATATGATAGGATACCTGTGATTTTTTAAGGATCTCCGTGAGAGGTTCTACATATAAATTGAATAGATCTGGGGATAGCGTGGAGCCTTGTGGAACCCCTATTGCGTTGGGGCTCGGGGAAGAGATTACTTGGTTGACTAGGAATCGCTGAGTCCTGTTCTGTAAGAAAGAATTGAACCATTTCAGCACGTTTCCAGATAAACCCATCCTGTCTTGTAGTCTAGTCATAAGCACTTCGTGCTTTACCGTATCAAATGCTGATGATAGGTCTAGGAGGATCAGTAGGCAAGATTGATTTCGGTCTAGGGCTTGTAGGGCGTCATCGAAAATGTGCAGGATCGCAGTTTCGGTACTGTGCCCTGTCCTGAATCCTGATTGGCAATCATCCAGTAACAAAAATTTAGCGATGTGTTGACTTAGTTGGCCCTGCACGCATTTCTCAATGAGTTTAGCCAATAGAGGGATGTTGGTCACTGGTCGATAGTTGTTCGGGTCTTTAGCATCAGCTGTCGGTTTTTTGAGGATGGGCATCACCTGCCCTGTTTTGAGACAGTCAGGGAGGGTTCCTTGTGTAAGTGAGGCGTTTATTATCTCGGTCCAGATCGGAACTAGAGTGTGGCTGATTTCTCTTACACACTTTCCTGGTAATGGGTCTTGAAAGTGGTTGTTCGGTCTAAGTTCCGCTAGCGTTCTGGCGATCTTTTCCTGGTCGTATAATTCAAATGTGTCCCATTTTGCCTTATTTTTAGTTTGGAGGCTCTCTGGTGAGAAATTGGACTCGTTACTGGATGGAGGCAATGCCTTAAGGTTAGTTGCTGCAATTGTGAGGTCATCTTCAAGCAATTTAGATTTTACCGTGAAAAATGAGGAGAATTCCTCGCAGCTTATGGGAGTTATTGTATTCTCTAAAACCGTTTTGGCTAGTTTATTAGACTGTTGTTTTAGAATCTCGAAGAGTTTTCGAGGTCTGTTTCTGGCACTGTCCAATTCATCCCTGATAAATTCTTTTTTGGAGTTGATTTTTTGTTGTTGTATTCTTTTCTTGTTTTTCTGAGTGCTTTCAGCTCAGGGGAGGAGGGATGTTGTCTCCACCTCCTTTCGGCCATTCTCAGTTTGCGCCGGTCCTCATTCAATGATTCATTAAACCAAGGATTTTTTGGTTTCTCTGATACCTTTTTCAGTTTTTGGGGCATGGTGTCGTTGACGATATTACCGATTGAGGTTATGTAGTGATCCGTCAACTCATTGACCTTTTGCTTATTGTTGGGTGGTTTCAGGTCTCTCTCACACCTTTTAACCAGTCGTTCAGTGTTAGCCTCCTTTGTGTCACGAATCAGCTTCTTGAGCTTGCGTGGTTGCACGGTTCTACCCTTTGTCATTGTGGGTATCGTGAATGTTATGATGTGATGGTCAGACCAGTCGCACGGGTCTATAGCAAGGATAGATGTCTCATCCTTTCTTGAGATAATCCAGTCTAATGTCGCTCCTTGTGAGTGAGTGGGTTGGTTGCAAGCTTGTACAAGCTTTAGCTCATTGAGGAAGTCTTTAAGTGAGTTGACCAGATTATCACCGCCGTCATTCCAATGGAGGTTAAAGTCACCTAGGAATATGTTATTGGCGTCCGAGTTAGAATTGGTCGTTATGATCTCCATCAGTTGTTCTGTGAACTTAGCGTTCTCTCCTGGTGGATGGTAGAATGTATGCAGTTTGCAGCTTTGATTCTTAGGTGTTCTCACATTAAGACCAAGGAATTCACAGGATTCTAAGGGGTCAGATTGGAAATGGCAGACCTCGATCTCCGACCGGTGAATGCAAGCTATGCCTCCTCCCACATTCCTTGGTCTGTCTAGCCTGACGATGTTATATTGTGGCGGTACTAAGAGATCCATGGTAGGAGATGATGATTCATTGAGCCATGTTTCCGTGAGGATGGCCAGGTCAATTTCCTTATTGATGATGAGGGTGGCTATGTCTGCTGCATGTTTATTAGCCGAACGACAATTAAGTAGGAGGCAGTTCAGGGGTTTCTGTGCTTTAACGAGTTTTCCATTATCCGATTCGGATGCAATAAGTTGAATATGTTGTAGATTTTGGTGGATTGCTTTCCTATCATTCTTTCTGGCCGTTCTACTAGAGTCAATGGGTACAGTTTTGATATTTTCCTCCATACTACGTGCAGGTTGTTCATAGGACCTGAGTAAGGCCCGAGTTTCTTCATTCGACAAGGGCTTTGTCCTGTTAGGTCTGTTGTGTCTAAATACCAGATTCTGGATGTGTGAAACCTTGGTGTGCGTGCTTATCGTCATCTCCCAAATTTTTCCAATTGTCTGTGAGACTTTCATCGAGTTATGCGCCAGGTTATCTACAAGTTTCTGTAACTTCTTGATTTCTTTCTGTGTTCGGGATGAGTTCTTGTGTGAGGTAAATCTGGCTGGATGAGTATTGTAGTTTGCTCTTCTCTGCAACTGATATGATCATATTATTTCTGTTGTGCAACAAGGCCACCTACAGTGAACTTCAAAGTTTGGGTGTACCAGACAATATATTGGAGTGCATTTTTCATAAAATATATCACTCATCAAGAAGAAGCTGGTTAATCTATCACATATTTTATTTTATAAATGCATGTGCCTAGCTTTCATATATTTTATATATTGTGGTTATGATCCCATACAAGCAGGGCTGTAGCGTAGCCTCAGGAGGATGTTTGGGGTCGGGAATCCTCCTAATAAATGCATTTTGGGCGTGTTAGTTGGGTCTGCTAGCCCTGAGTTGGGTCTACTATGTCTGTATTGGTTTTGATCATCCTGCACCAAGAAAAAAAGACAAACAATGACTTTTGGAGAAAGAGAGCGAGGATGAGGGTGAGGGAGAGGATGAGAGAGGGAGAGAGAGAGAGAGAAAGAGAGAGAGAGAGGGAGAGAGAGACACATATCTGGTGGCCAAATCTCAAAACATAAAATCAGATAATGTGCAATACCAGCTTCCCTGCTTATCCAAACTGTGTGACCTGAGGCAAACATTTTATTCCACAGAGCCTCATTTTTAGGTCGAAGCCTACCAGACGGTGCAGCTATTTGGTTTGTTCACGACATCGTGGGGAAATTCTGAAAGCTTCTCTGGGAATACATTTCACCTATTGCTTACCCTTGAAAATGCACCATTTTTCTTCTTTTTCTTCAAAATTTTCTTGGAGGGGTAACCCCCCCAATCCCCCCTTTTGGGGTTCGGGATCGCTCCCTGCGCTCGCTCGCTACGGTGCTTTGCGCCCTACCACTTTCAAATGTCACCCATCGCCCCGGATGTATCGTGCAGTATTTATGTTCACATTACTTTCAGCTTGAGCACTGTGCCATCGGTACTTATGGATTTGTATACATTGGTTTGAGCAATATGATTGCAATTCTTTCTGATGGGATGACCTATGTATATGGTGTTTATTTATAATTTAGACAATTTGTTTTGGGTCAAAGGCTACATACATATGACTACAACACAGAACCTGGTGGCAGGTATTATTGCCGCACTAACTGGCAGTTTTGAAAACCGTTCCTTGGTTCCAGCCACAGTGTACACTATTGCCCGCCTCCTAAAACCAGCCACCAATGTTGGTCTTAACTTTACATATAAACTTCTTTACACAAATGTGGAGAGGCAACGTGTATCATACAGATTTTTGGTTTCAAATGCCATACATTAGACATGAATAGATGACAGGAGTGACGAATCTCCGAACAGATGACGTAGTTTTCAAATGCTTTTATTGTAATTCATAAAATCCACAGCCTATGAGTTTCGCCCAACACGGGCTTCTTCAGGGCTGTAAACAATATATATATATATATACAGTGTAAGAAAATATGTAAAACACACATATAATAACTATTACAAAAGTACTTTACATTTGCAAATTTATTTACATAAATGCACATTAAAAACACTAGTGCAAGAGAAAGAGAGACTAACACATTACATATAAAACAAATGGAACAGTGTTTTATATAAGTATCTTCAGCATAATGTCATAATTAACACATCACCTTATTAGTGTTACATGTATTCCTAATCAATTGCCTTCAAGTAACTATCCTTAATCCTGACAAACAAATCTGCATGTCAAATTTGCAATAAGGTAATAGTTTTTTCGCTTGGAAGAGAGAGGTAACCGAATTCTACATAGGGTTCATTGACACCTGTAGGAAGGGCAAGGGGGAGGGAAGCACAAGAGGTGCAGCACTATGTTGGCATTACTATCTAAACAATTTTAAAGCAAAACCTTGGAAAAGAGATTGTTAGCCTATTTATACAGATAGGGTAACGAATAAGAACGGTATCAAGTAAGTGTACCTTATCTTTATATCTTGGGACTGAAGCGTAATTTCTCCAATTG
Organism: Lissotriton vulgaris; assembly: GCF_964263255.1. Classification (NCBI taxonomy): domain Eukaryota; kingdom Metazoa; phylum Chordata; class Amphibia; order Caudata; family Salamandridae; genus Lissotriton; species Lissotriton vulgaris. The sequence goes on from NC_141689.1 coordinate 1,158,968,034, forward strand.
AGAAGTCTTCGCTGACTTCCCACTTCTGCGAGGGCGAGTGTCTCCTGGACCACAAGATCACCAATTCGTTAATTTAGTAGGTGAGATTTCTCTAAATGAATACGATCAATTTCTCGTATTCGTTCTGCAGTCTCTGCTGCTTGCTTCATTATAAATGGCATAGATACCGGCGAATATAAAACGTTTCAGACGCTGTTTTGCAGGTGCTTGAAGAAGTCCCTTAAATCAATGCCAATTTTAAGTAAAGATAAGTGTTGTTTTACTTCTTTTAGTGTAGATTGTTATAGCACTCAAGGCACAGTTTTCCCACTCTGTATGATGTTACTATCCCTGGATGTTGTCTCTGGACATATCTTGGATCTGGCCTTTGGAATGTGAACCCATGTGTCTTATGCAGGAATCTATTTTGGCAGTGGTTTGTGCCTGTATGCCAGACTAACCATTTTTTTCAATCAGGATCTGTTCTGTTTTTAAGTAAAATAGTATTCAAGTCGACCACCCCCTCTGAAGTGTTACTGGTATCAGGTGTAGGTGTAGGTATTGACGGTTTGTTTAAATCTTTTATCTTAGCTAATCCAAGACAAGATGTCTGTTGAACAGTGTCATTCAAAAACATTAATTGTTCTGGGATAATGCAGGCTCTAAATATAGCTTCTAAGCCCTGCACCTGACAGTCTTTTGTGCCCCAGACAGTTTTTGTCTCAATGGTGTCTTTCCGAAAGTCTAAACCTAAGGTAGAAAGCTGAGCATAAAAGGCTGCAGAATAAATTTGCTTTGTATTTGTCAACATACTTTTCATTCCTGTCCTATTAACATTTTTAAAGTAAAATGTTTCTGGATTGGAAACATTAAAATCTGAAAAGTATGGAAATTTGTCATAAAATGTTTTAGAGCTAACCTTCGGTGGCGTAGGGCAATGTTCCCATTGTTTATAAGTAAATACATTTCAAGGAACTGCAGATTCATGCAAGAAATGATGACCACAGTGATTATAACAGTACATTTGTTCATAATCTGATGAACCTTCTAAGTATTTATGACTTGTAAATTTTGCAGACATTTCTAAGTCTGACAACATATTATTAACAGTCTCAAAGTCCCAATCATCAGAAAAGGTACTGGGTGGAACAAAGTCACTCAAGGAGACCTTGAATTGGTGTGGAATCTTCAACAGCTCCGCCAGACCAAGAGTGTCATATTCAGTTCTCTCCCAAACTATACCACCTGGTATAGAAACGTCTGTGATGTTCACAGCTGACAAGTCTCTTTGTTCACGAAGGGATGATTTGTGTGGCTTGAGGAGTACGTTGATGTTCTTTCTTACTGTGTCCTTTGTACTATATTTTCCATTGATCAGCATTCCCAAGGTAAATACCAGAGTCAATCAAAGTAGAAGAAAAAGTACACCTAAGACAATCCATACTTCAACCCATGGTGAAACCAGATATGTTTTTTCTAGTTGGTGAAAGAGTTCTGTTGCGTGTTCTTTAAAAGTTTTTTTAGCTGGCGTTGTTTCAGGTTTACTTGGATCCTCGGAAAACGTATCAAAGTTAATGAAATAGCCAGAGGCAGTTCTGTCAATTGTAGGGATTGCTTCGAGATTCGATTAAATCGCTGGAACCGCTTGATCACTTGTCATATTAGTATCCTCGGATGCTATTCCATTGTAGGCAGGCGTTTCATGACGAACTGTTATTTGGGTCTCAAGAAGCACTAGTTCCATGGCTTTGTTACATAGGGCCCGATGTAGGTAATCTCGATTTACCTACTCTTAAATACCGAATCATACCGATTCGGAATTTAAGAGTAGGTAAATGGGATGTAGGTGATTTCTATTTTTAAATTACCGAATCGGTAAGATTCGGTAATTACCGAGTCGGTATTTACCGATTCGGTAATTGTCATTCATTCCTATGGGCCTGTAGACCCATAGGAATGAATTGTCAATTACCGAATCGGTAAATACCGATTCGGTAATTGGGGGAAACATTGAAGGGTGGCAGGGTGTCACTTTGACACCCTCTTGCACCCCTCAATCGTATATGGGTGCACATGTTGGAGACATACATGCCCTAAGGGCATGTATGTCTGCAACATGGCAGCGTTTGAAAAGCAAAAAAATGATTTTTCAAGGCTTTTCATTATTTACCACCAACTTCTAGTTGGTGGTAAATAACGAATTCTGAAAGCCCTGTAGCACTGATTACAGTGCTACCTACATCGCAAAATACAGATTTGGTAATTTTACCGAATCGGTAAAATTACCGATTCAGTAAAATTATCAAATCTGTATTTTAGGTGGCCCTACATCTCATTTTCCAAATACCGGTCGGTAACGACTGAAATTACCGCATTTCGGCCGTTACCAACTGGTATTTGCCTACCTACATCTAGCCCTAAGTCCTTTATTCTGTACTGCAGAGTCTTCAAATGTTATCAGTCTCTCAGTTTGAACCTATTGGATTGCAGCTAGATTCAGGCGTCTGCTACACCTTTGGGGAACACTTCGCCTACTACTTATAATAGGCATAAAGATGTGGTTTTACGAGGTCGATGGATACAAACATGTTCTCCTTTCTTCCAGCAAGGGGCGGTAGTAACACTGTTCTTGATCTGTGGATTGCTAGCACAGGTACTGGTTGTCTGTAAGGAGGCCCAAATTCCTTCTTGTCCGCGATCTTTTCTCTGACTAGATCCCCAATCTTTGTAATCCAGGCAGGCCTTGCCGGGACGGATAATTTCTCTTCCGTGGTTGTTGGCTTCTGCAATGCGTTGCTTTTACTTTTTCTTGTTTCTTTTAAGTCCTGCAAAACAGCCAAATGGTCTTTGATATCAAAAGGTTTTTGTTCTACCACTGAAGTGTGACTTTCAAGGTCCTGAACAATGATTCTAGTTCCAAAAAGGATTTCATATGGAGTGATTCCTCCTAGAGAACTTCTTGGCAGATTGTTAAGACTACGTTGGACACTTATTAGATGTTTGACCCACTGGTCACCCGAGCCTAGTACTCTAGCTGTTATAGATTGCTTTATGTCCCATTTTTTTCTCCCCACAACCGAATTTCCCTCAGGATGGAATGGACTCGAATACCGCAATGCAACACCAAGATTGGCCATGGCCTCATTGTAAACTATTGAGCTAAACGAAGGACCCTGGTCTGAATGTAGTGTCCCGACTGCGTATGTGCCGATAAAGACTCGCAAATCTTTTATAACAGTTCGGGCGTCAGCCGATCGCCGGTGCCACATCCAAATGAATCTTGAGCACGAATCAACTGCGACCATGATATATTTATAGTTACCATCCCTCTGTAAGGGACCGCATTGGTCCAGGTAAAGACAAGCTAATGGTTTATTGGAAATTAACAGGGGCATCTGCGCAGGAAGTTTCAAAGTAGAGACTTTCATATTTTGGCAGATTTCACGTTCCAAAACATAGTTTCTGGTTTGTTTCCTCATGCGCTGCCACCAGTATCACTGTTTTAATAATGATACTGTAGTAGAAACACCTGCGTGTGCAGAGGCAAGTCCTTCATGTGCTGCTAAGATTAGTCCTAATCTTTGTTCCATGTTTGGAATTACTTTATCCCCCACTCCAGGGATTCGAGCAAACGGAACATTATTTGCATCAGTTACATATGAGTAATTGAGTGGAAAGCCTTTTGGTAATGTTTTACCACTGTCTTTGCTTGAAGCATTGACTGCTTGCATTATTTTGCTGTCTATTTTCGTTTTGAACGAGTGATTGCAGCTACGGAAGCCGTTTGCACAGCTGCCTTTGCGGCTTCATCAACCAATGAATTCCCTGCAACGTGAACGCCATCACGTTGATGACTCAGTGTATGGATCACATGAGCGTTTTGTAGTTCTTTTCGTAACTGAACTATTTGTTCCCAAAGCAACTTATGCTTGATTGTGCCACTTTTTGCATTTTTGAAACCGTTTTCAATCCAGTTCTGCAAGTATTAATTATAAGATTGAAAGCAATAATACGAATTGCACACAATGAGTGTGGGGAATTCGCGATCAGTATTTTCAAGCGCCATCTTGAATGCTTGTAGTTCAGCTCGCTGAGCTGATCAATCACTGAGAGATTGCGTTTTTGTGACCATAGGTCGGAATTTACCATCGCGCCCGCGACCGTTAACAATCACGGCCGCAGCACTGTAAGCTTGTTTACCCCGAATTGCGGGTTGTGCTGATCCTTCTGTATAAATTATACATCCATACTGTTCTACAGGCAGAATCTTAGTGGGCAGGGGACATTCTTGTTCGTATTGTAGAAATTCTTGTGTTTTCAGATAGGGGTTAAAAAAGCATTTAACGTCTGTTGCAGCAAGAAAATTAACCCATTGAATCCATCTTGGTTGTAAAGCCTTTGCATTCATAATGCTCGCTTTTGTCACTGCCTCTAAGGCAGGTACAGGAGTAACAACCATTATGCGCTTACCCTGTGCAAGGGCTCTCTCTTTTGCTACTGCAGTTTGAACCGCTGTCAGAATTTTTTCTGAAGAAGTGAATTTCATTTCTGCTTGTGTGTACAAGTGTGATTTATAAGCAATAAGTACTTTTTCTCCTCCATTAAAGGTTAAGTACGCAAATTCTGAAATGATTTGGATCACTAGGTTGCGTACGTTTACGCGTATTTGTAAATGTGTTGTTGCTAACATGTTTGTTTGCACTGAACATAACATTTCTGTGTGTTTTTGAGTCCAATATACTGTTTTGAAATCAGGTTTGATTAATTCGTAGGGAGATTTAACCCTTTCTGCGTAATTTAGAATGTAAGTTCTTCCGAAATTTAAGAAATCTAGAATTGACTACGTTTTTCAGCGTTTTTGGAGGTTGGAGCAGCACACATTTCTCTAGAAAGTTTGCTGCCAGGCTTTTGCCTTCACTTGATAACTCGTATCCTAGGAAAAGGATATTGAGGTGGGCTATTCGTGATTTTTTAAAATTGAACTTATACCCTTCAGAGGCAAAACTCAATATTATGGTGTTCACCCTGTTCAAGTGCCTATCCAAGTCAACGTCTGTTAGATAGATGTCATCGACATATGATAATGCTTCATCATCATACGTTTGTAGTAACTCTGTTACTCTGTCTGAAAATAACCCTAGACTATTCCTTAATCCCTGGGGAAGACAACAGAATTGACGCTGTGTCTTCATTTTTGAGAAAGCGGTCAAATATCTGCATTCCGGTGCAATGTTTTGACAGCAGAAACCGTTAGAAATATCTAATGTTGTTTTATATTTTTTACGCACAATGTTCTTCATTAGTGCTGCACTGTGTGCATTTTGTACTGCAAAAGTTTTGCAACATGAGTTTAAATATCTGTAATCCAAAACAAGACGATACGTATTGTCTGGTTTGGAGACAGGAAACAAAGGATTGTTCATGGACAAGGTGCATGTTTCAATCACCCCTTGGTATTCAAGTTGATCTAATATCTCCCGGACCTGTTTGTTAGCTTCTTGCTTAACTGGGTACTGACTCTGTGCAGTTGATTGAGTTTTTAACTAGATTTTATGTTGAGGAGAATCCTCATCCCATCCTACATGATTTTTATATAATGCAGGAGCCTGGGCTACCTAAATTTTCTGGCATAGGAGTATTTTTTATGAATTGGAATATGATTTGAGAAGGCTGGCAATGTGAGCACTCCCTGACAAATTCAGGTGACCAGTCTTGTTCAGCTAGAAGAATGCCATAACACTTAGAGAGCTTCTCCCAAAAGAGTGCTCTTATTTTTCTAGTTAGATTCCCCTACATCTGGAGTGTTATTTCATATAACTTATGTGGGACCCTAACCCTGGCATCAGCAGTTTCAACTTGGATGTACTAATTCAAGTCCACTGTCTTCAGATAATCCTTCAGATCTTGCGAGCTACGGTTACTTCTGCTGCGCTATCCAACATAGTCTGAGCCCACTCCCCGTTCTTGAGTTGCGTTTCAAGATCCTCGGCATGTCTGATTTTTAGACTTGCTACCTTCTTTTTGGTGAATTGGGTTTTCTTATTTTTTGGAACATGCTGATCGTCTTTGGACTTCACGCGTTCTTCCTTTTGTTCTGACTGTCCTCTTCTTTTTGATTTCTGTGATGAAGTCTGAAATGTACGAGAGGAACGTGTATCAGTATCTTGATATCTATCAGGATTTCTCAAATTATCCCTATTCCTGAGGTTGTACCTCCTTTCAAAGGGCTTCTTTTGAGGAGACCTACCTAGGAATTGAAAATGCTTCTCTTTAGAATTTTATTTAGTGTTCTCCCACTTGTTTTTAGGAAGAGCGAGAGTGTGTTTAATAAAGTCCTTTTTAGGACTTTCAGTCAGCTGGGGTTTCACTGGTTTACCACCCAAACTATCTCTACCTAGTTCTTTATAGGATTTCTCTGTTATTCTTGATGGTTCTTTTGGTTGCTCATTTACATCAAATTCTCTTAGCTTTTAGCGGATCGCCATGGATGCTGCTTCACCTTTAATATTTGCTAATATTATTGTTGAGACCTGTTTGAAATCTTTCAGTAATTTCATTCATAGATTTAAAGCAGGCTCTGCCGCATTCATTTTGAATCTGTTTCAGGATGGCTGGTATTACCGCCATAGACGGCACACCATGTGTTTTGGTGTAGATTGCAGCAAAGACTGTACCCCCATGTGTCGCAGTCCTTCAGGTGTGATGCGATCCCCATTGGTAAATAGATTGTTAAAATCCTGTGTTTTTCATGAGGGGTAGTATCAGGGAATACTGCCTCGATTTGAGTAATTATTTGAGCTATTGAGAATGGAATTTGTTTTCTTTTTGTGGATAATTTACCAATGACTGATTGTATAGTCTGTGGTGTATTTTTATTTGTGTTCCCTGGTAAGGGGTGTGTTGTGGAATCCTTATAGGAGGTTGGACTGTTAGAGTCTGCATGACATATTGAACCAATTGTCTGTGTATTTTTATTAGTTGTTTTATTTGAAATAATAGTTCTGCACCTGTCATTTCTTCAATGGCAGGATGTGATGTATAGCTGGCTAATATTGGGCATGTTGCTCCTGGTTTACCTAGTGGACGTGCCTGGTAATGTGATTTTGATGTTTGTAGGGCCCCTTTAAACCAGAGCGCATGCTCTTGGTCAGTTAGTGGAATTTCAATATCCTCGAAAGGAATGTATTCCGTTGGATTCAACAAAAACGGTTCAGCACACCATACAATATATAGTGACAGTATTAATGAGGTTAATAATATCAATAAGCCATGGAGTTTTATTTTCTTGTTTTATTCCAAATCTTCACATACAAGTAGCTAACGCGTTTCGTCCGAAGGACTTCTTCAGGGCGAATAGTAATCAAAATACTGTCTTGTATTCTGGGCTTTATCATTGAGAACCAGTCTCCAGCTACTGTGATGGAACCAGTCTCCAGGAACTTGGATGGAAAGGATCCTTCATTTGGGATGGACTAGTCAAATTTCTGTGATAGATGTATTACAGTTGAAACGAAAATGGGGATGTCAAAATACACATCCGGGGGTGGTGATATCAATATTCACCTTCGAAAAACAGCATATCTCTGTTCTTCTCGGTCGTCGTCTCGAAAAAGTAGTTCGATGTTCCTCTTCTTTGTAGAAGTGAAACTCATGTGATACTGGATTTGCTTCAGGGAAGATAATCAAATGAATAGAATACCTCTGTCTGACGATATTCATGTGCCTCCATCGCACAAATTACCCTACCACCTCTTGGTGTTAGGCCATTTGTTATAAGTTTTATAGTGATGGCTTTCATTAAATTTTCTGGGATGATTATAGCATCATCGTCGGTCTCTTGGAGACCTGTAAAGTCTGTTGTGTTGCCGCCTGTAGCTCTACCATTCTCGGTGTCGCTATCCGACATTTTGTTGACTGAAAGTTTGCAAAGCAAGTTTCAAGGAAACAAAGAGAAGGTGCACATTATTTTGGAACACTGTGTCCTTCCAGGTTGAACAAACCAAAAACTAATATATAGGATTTTCGTCCTACTCAGTTATGGCATATTTTTTATTCTTTTACCCACTCCCGATGCCTATTGGAGTATTTTACGGGACAAATGGGTCTCTGAGAAAAGCACAACTGAGTTACTTTAGTACCTAGCCATAAATTAGTGCCTTACCAAATGTTGGGCGTCATGTAGTATAGTTCCTATAGTCCCAATAGGCTCTGCGCATTCGAATAATATATCCTATAGATTAGACGTAGGACTGAGGTTAACTAGGTCGCTATCGAATATATTAAACTTAATAGGGAGTGCAAGCTAGCTCAGAGGTCACTAGAAACTTTCTCGAATTCACAAAAAAGGATTAATTTCTGACAACCGCATAAACATGACAACTTTCTTTCCCAAGAATAAGAAATGTATCTCTAGAGTCGCAGAAACAATAGATAAGTATTTCACTCAGTCACTTGTGCATGCTTTGTTTCTACAGAGGTGCAGAGAAATCGAGAGACAGACGTTTTCAATAAAAGGTTTTATTGAACAGTCTTGTTTCTCATGCAAGAAAAGTGAACTGCTACAATTGTAATGCAGACTGCAAAGTATAATGCATACAGCGAGAACAATATTATAAAATAATACTGTAAGAGCATTGTATGGTTCCTAAACCATATATTAATACATACATAAATAACAATGACTAAAAATACTTAACTGGTGCTTCTAAAATACGCCTACCCTAATTTACCTAACCTAAGTCTAGTACGCGGGACGAAGTAAGTATTGTGTAGCATAGGTTTTAGTTTTCTTTGCCAGGAATCAATCCAAGATTTCTCTAGGTTCTAATCAGCTCCATACCTTAGTTTAGAATGAAGGAGGTTTGGTATCTCAGTCTCAGGACTCGATTTTCCAACACCCGCAAGAGGAGCTTGGAAACAATGGAGCTGGATTGTCACAGAGAGAAATGCAGCCTCTCAATCAGTTCTTTAGCTGGAGGGTCGGCTTCCTTCGGCATTTGCTGTAGCGAGCTGCGTCGGGCAAGTAGATAGTCGAACTGCTCCGAACCACTGTGTCTTGCTAGAGCAAGTGAAGGCCTATTTATACCTTGAAGGTGTCTAGTTTGATGTAAAGTCGGGCATAATAACGTCAGGAAAGAACCCCTAGGGAATAGTCGTTCTTTGCAAAGTACATGAGTTCTTGGACAAATGAATATTCAAGCAAGGGAAGGTCCCTGACTGCTTAATCCGATTTTCCCAGAAATTGTTGTGCCGTTTGGTACGGGTGGAAGTAGCCCTGCCTGTATTTGGTCTGCATGGGTTATGTCTGAATAAGGGTTTGGTTTCTTTGCCTTTATTAGGGCAATGTGAATTGTACCTATATAAGGGCATGAATCGGGAAAATTCATTCGGAGCCTAAAACGCCACACAAGAAGACAACTCAATTAAGAGCCTCCCATGTCACTATTTCTAAGCTATTGTGTTTATGGTGCAGCATTTGAAACATTCAAACATTTGGGACCTTTACACCTACAGGTTAGTGCCTGCATCTAAGCCAGTTTCACCACTTAGGGCCTCATATTGCACAATTTCAGGGTTGGGGACAACAATAGTGCTTATCATTATTGTTAGACCTGGCATCCTTTGACTACTCCCCTCCTATTTGCTGAGTTTTTCTTTTCACTGGCTTTAGGACTCTGCACATTTTCTCACTGCTAAATAGTTCTAAAATGCTTGTGTTCTCTCCTTAACCGCTTCGCCGTGGCACAAATTCCATCACGGTGCAGCCGAATTTGACGTGTGCGCATATTGGACGCCCCCGGGCGTCCAACACACAGGCCCATGCCCTGTGTGACGTTGGACGGCCGGGGGAGTCCGACGCATGAAAGAGGCTAGAACATTAGGAAATTGGCTGCTACCCAATTGGCATACTTGCTTTACTTGTTAGTCCTCAGTAAAGTGGTACATCCTGTGCCTAGGGCCTGTTAATTAAATGCTACCAGTGGGCCTGCAGCACTGATTGTGCCCTCACTTAAGTAGTACTTAAGCCTTGTGTATAGTGTTAAATTGCCATTTTGACCTGGCAAAGTAACCCCTTTGCCAGATTAAAACCTTCTTTTTTGATACTTGTAAGTCACCATTACGGTAGCAACTGGGAGCCCAGAGGGCAGGGTGCAATGAACTTAAAAAGTGGGGCATACTTTTTAGTTTTATATGTCCTGGTAGTAAAAAAACTATTCATTTCATGTTTTCCCACTGCAAAGCCTACCTCTTCCATGAGATAACATTGGAGTTACCTCTTTACATTTAATAAGCTGACATCTCAAAATGGGAACAGGTAACCTCAGGGAGCCTCTGGGAAAAAGGCTCCAACAACATCTACCCCAGCACCTGGACTCTCTTATCAGTGAGTCTACACTACCAAGTGGTGCCACCTCTCTCCTGGTCCCTTGGAAGTGGGCCTTAGGCTCTCTGCCAGCCCCTGTGGATCCATAGGAACTGAAGCATCACCACTGTTACATGGTGCAACTCCAAGCAGAAAAGACACATCACCAACACTGTGTGGGTCTCCTCTGTCTCATAGACCCGCATCGTAGCCCATACCCTCATCGGAATGGCCGCTGTGCAGCCCCTCACATCCCTTGTCGACAACAGCCATGATGATGAAGACGAACAATGCAGCGCAGCTTTGCAGGCCCTCAGAGCTGACCCATTGCCCTGACTGTGCAACACATCCTGAGCACCGGACTTCGCATTGTATGTATCAGTGATGGGATCCTTGACAACTCACGTTGCAGCCTTGCCGAACCTTGGAAATGACACATCACTTTGGTTGTGCGATGTGCATTCGACGTAGACCCTTGTAAGGCTCTGTAAACCAGGAATCAAGGTAACCTGTTCAGGGTGCCCCACTGGGTCCCAGTAGTTGACACAGGCTCCATCGCGGCCAGCCTGAGCTTCTGACTTTGACCCGGTCCAGCGCAACCAGATAGCCATTTCTGGTGCTATTTTCACTGAAATCTTTAAATTTGCATGTCTCTGGTACTACTGATTGGAATTTTGTTGTTTTGGTCTTATTATATTTATTGTAAATTAATCGTATTTTCTAATCTGGCATGGGAACATTTTTTGTCTGAAGTTTTCACTTTATTACTGTTTGAAGTGTTGCACAAATACTTTACACATGCCTGACTGCTCTGTTCCAAGCTACCAATGGGTTGAGCACATGATAATTTAGTGTGGCTTGTACCAAAAATTGTGGTTGTTGCTTGACCAAGGCTCACAACCCAATCAACAAACAACACAAGTTCTCAAAATGATGTGCAAAAACTTTTTGTGAGTTGGAAAAAAAGTGTTAACTAGTATTTTGCAATTGTGTCCGAATTTCAAATAGGAGGGTTTATGAAAAAGATTACCTCCCTCCCCTTTCAAATTCAGAAAGGAATTTATGTATAGCTTGTTACTGCAATTGCTGTCTCAAGCCATTGATAAGCTAATGACCCCTGAGTTTGACTAGTACCTACTTTGCAAAGATGAAGGGGTCCCCTTAGCACCCCTTTCCATTTAGAAATAACGAGGCAGCCTCAGGGAGAGACTTTTTCCAAAACCGAAAAGTATTTTGTTTTCAAACCAACACTGGTTCTTTTAAGGAACACACACTGCATTGGAAAGAAAACCTTATCCATTTCGGGATGCAGTCATAGAGATTTTAACGTGTTGTCCCTTGCAGGCCTGTGATTACAGTCAATCTCAGAAAATCACAAATTGGCACCTGCCTATTAATTAGGCAGTTTGTTCAGCAACCTCATGTGATTAAGTATTTTGTGAACCAATCGAAGAGTACATAGGTCAGTTTGCAAAATACTATTCCATTTGCAAAAAGTATGTTTGGAATTTGCAACCACTTTTTGTGAGTAAAATAGTAATATATTACGATCCATAAGGAGATGGATGTCAATTTTGTTCTCTCATTGCTAATAGTTGGTGTACCTGTTGAAATCTGCATATGGGATAATAAAACAGAATTACGCAGTTCAGACATGAGCTGGGTAAATTGTGAAGTTCTTCCACAATTTGCATGGCTACTGGCTAAGTTATACATACTCTCTACTATTTAGCTAGTCACCAGGTGAATAATTAAGTTTCTTTTTGAGTTATTTGAATGGCCACCAGCAATACAGTACATTATTTCTTCTATTTAGCCAGCTGCTGAGTAAACTTTTTAATTTTTTGGGTACTTTCAAGAATAATGGTTAAATAATAAATATTTTCAGCTATTTAATCAGCAGTCACACAAATAATTATGTTTATTTGTTATTTTCATAGCTGCTTACCTAAATGTCTTCTGTTTTGTTGGCAACTGGGTAATAAGTTAAGTTTTTTGTATGGTTGACTTTTGGACAAATTATGGAAAACCTCAGTTCAGGTAAATAGTGAATGTTCCTAAATTGCACACCTGTTGGCGAAACAGTGCATGATCTCTACTATTTAGCCAGCGGCCGGGTAAATAGTGAAGTTTTTCTGCTATTTTCATGGCTGCGAGCTGAGTAGTGCAGAATCTCTACTATTTAGCCAGTGGGAAGGAAAATAGTGACATTTTTCTGCTATTTGTACTGATGGCAGCCAAACACTGCAGATTCTCTACCATTTAGCCATCGGTTGAGTAAATTGTGAAGTTTTTCTGCAATTTGCATGTCTGCAGGACAAAAAATCTCTAATATTTTCAAGAGTACCAGCTGTTGAAAAGTGGTTTATTAGTAGTGATAAGTAGGGACCTTCCACTAGTAATAAGGCCACAAATGCAGTAAAAGGTTTAGTCAAGGTTTTAATAAATTATTCCATTGCTCAACCCTTGGTAACTGGCAATGAGCAGGCAGACTTCACATAGAAGACACGTGTGTAAAGCCTTTAAAACACCAATACATTAAAAAAAAAAGTAAGACACAACACATAATGCAATCCAACACCAATGTATACAAATAGGTTACATTGTTCTAAACAAATACACACCAAAATGACAAAATTCCAATGTAGGGAAATCGAGATATAAATCTTTAAAGAAGAAACAGTTTCTAGTCCTTAAAAATCAATAGCACCAATTTGGGAAATCTGGTCGCTCTTCACTAGGACAAAGTCATAATGTGAGGTCGACAGCGATGGAGCCCCAGTCTGATAAAATAAGCGTGAGGGGTCGGTCAAAAGTTTACCTTTGCACTTAGAAACTTTTCTGGAGGATTTTCTCTCGACGTTAAGGGGCCTCTCCAGCAAGCCAGATTCACAGCGGCTCTGTTGCCTTAGTCCAGCAAGAGCCCCCAATCAACTCCTGGAAGTCTTGAGCTCCGCAGCTCTCAATGGGATGAAACTGAATTCCAGGCTGAGTCACAGTTCGACGTAGTCGGATTGTCTCTCGATTTCGGATTGGTCACCTTCTGCAGTTTTTTCCAAAGGATGCTCCAAACTTCTCCAACAGCTGCAACTTCTTCCTGAAGTTCCTCTTGCGGGTACAACGTGTCCAAAACACCAATACAAGGGTCTAGAAGCTCTGCGATGATCTTTAGGATGTTGGGGCTACAATTCCCACAATGCACCTGGCCAAATCTTTAAAAGTCTACTGTACGCACTCCAGGAAGGGGACATCTTGGTGGAGCAGATGCAGTTCAGCTCTGTAAACCTGTAGCTTACAGGGAGTCCACTCCTTAATCCTCATGGAGCTAGGCAAAGCCCTTAGGTCTGTAGTACCAGATTGTGCAACAGGTGCAGTCTTTCAGAATGCAGTCCTTTGGGTGCAGATCAGAGTTCCATTGGGGAAGTCCTTCTTCTCTTTGCTGTTTCAGGCAGTAGATCTGAGTTACTTGGTAACTCTTCCATATTTCTTCAGTGTTACTAGGCATCATGCAGGAGGAGTACCCCTGACCAATGCAATGCTGGGTGCCACCATCAGATCTGACCACATCCTCCAAAGCGTGCCTTATTCTTGTCCCTAAAGGCAGTATTCTTCCAAAATCTAAGATAGAGAAACTCTCTCCTGGTGCATTACATTATGGCAAAGCTCACACAATGTGTAGCTAAGATTCCCTAATACTCCTCTTCTAGCCCCTTCACTAATCTCCTTCACATGGGCTCCTGTGTGGCTGGGTGTGCAGGAATGGGGGTGAGCATGTTCTGTCCCAAAGGGTCATCCTCCCTTTGAAGTTCCAGGCTGGCTACTCCACCCACATCCTGCATTTTGCTTCTGCAGCGGCAGTTCACACCCACAGGAAATCCTTTGTCTCTCCAGCAGGCCACTTCACACCTCATTAAGACAGCTTGGCTCAGTCTAACAGATGCTGGTCAATCAGGAGAGCGCAGCTGGAAGGCTAGATTTTAGCTGATGGAAAAGAAAGTTCTCTAACTTTTTTTGTAATAGTTTATATAAATCCTACAGTATCAATTTGTTAGATTTATCATAAATTCCATTTTGAGTGTTACAATGACATTTCTAGCTTGCTCCTGTCAATGTTCATGCTTAAATAAAATAATCCCATGTTAGCCTAAGGAACTAGTTTACTACAATGTTGAAAAATCTTTTGGCAGTTTTTCCCTTACCAGGCCTTATAAAACATGTTTTATAATGTTCTTGCTTATAGTTACAAGACACCCTACCCCGTGGCACCTGGGGCAGACCTTAGTGTTGACTTACATGTATAAATAAGGCAGTTTGAGACTTTGGAAGTACCTTTAAATCTAAAGTTGAATTTGCATATAAAGTTAATGTAAAGGCAGCTTGAAAAGCAGCGCTGCCTTCAAAACGACAACAGGCAGCACAGTGGTGCACAATAAAGTGCATTAAGTCTACTAAGCCTCTAACACTACATGAGCCTTAATATACTAGGGACTTGCAGCTAGACTATCAGTACCAATCATATTTACACCTTATTACCATATAATTTTAATCAGAGCACCAGCCCTGGTCTGATTAGCAGAGCCTAGGTCACAGTCAGAGTCCGAAAACCAAGTAGTCAAAATTGGGCCATAAAGTGGGGGGATACTGCAAACCAGTCTAATTTTTCACACCTGCCAAATAGCAAAGTATTTGTGCTATTTAGCCAGCCGCTAAATAAACAATACAGAAAATTCACTATTTACCGGTCGGGTAAATAATCAATATTAAGAGACACATGTAGCAATCGACATGGAGCTAGCAATTCCTCTATATATACACCATATTTGAGTGTATTTTCCCTTCCACTCGAATTACTGATGCATCAGTAGTTTTAGGAGGTGGGAGGGATTACATTTTAAAATCTGGTACACTTTTTAATGGGGCCCCTAATGTCTGGGAATATTTTCAATGAAATGGCTACAGAATTATTTTTGATGAATTCGTTCCGAAACATCAGCTGTCTCTGGAAGAAATCGATAGTACTTTCTTTTATCTGGATTCCTGTTACTTTTGTTCATCAAGGAGAAGCCCAGTGACACCGAGCTAATTTGTCTTTGATTGAACAGGAGGCAAGAAGAAACGTCACTTTATAGTGCGATTTCATTGTAAGTCACGTTGTATTTTTTCGGAGTTCTTCCAAGAGTTGTATACCCTTTCGGAAGGTCTTACCAAGAGCCGACACGTCTACATCCGCCCTGCACTCAATGAACAGTGCATGCTTTGCTTCACTGTGTGAACTGAAAATGGGTCAGACTGCCATACAAAAATTGTTCAGTGAGCATTTCTAATGTAAAGGTTCATAGAAGTTAAACCAACAATGCAAGCGTATTGTCAGGAAGTGTAACCTATGTCAAAGAGAGCTTTTTTGCACAGACAATGGGCTTGCACTGAGATTTTGATAGAAAATGCCGGGGTCTTTGTGGTAGATTTGAATGGTATGTACAGGGCTTAGAAACAGGTATAGACTTAGATGTATTGCAAATTCTTGCGAATATGGCTGGCATAGTGCAGCAGAGCAAGACATTGAATTGTCCTCAGTCGCGAGCCGTTCAATAAATCATGCCATTCATTCCGTTTCCTGAGAACGCCCCGTAGAAGGTAGGTCCTAGAATCGACGCCACAAATAAAACACCCCCACAGTCTTTTTACTCAAAATACAAGCAACATCAGTTGCCGAAACAAAATCTACTACTGTCTCTGGGCTGTGACTCCAAAATCCAAGACTGTGACATATTTCTTAATTTTGACGTGAAGGAAAAGCTGGGGAATTAAGTTAAGTAATTATTCTTTTTTAGTCGTTTCGTTCATTCACACTCCGTGAGGAAGTCAAATGTTCTGTCTCAAAGTACTGGAACATTCCATGAAAGTTGTACTCTAGTGAAAGTATAATAAATTGTAGTGTGAAGGTGAGGCTGGGTTTCTCCTCCTCTGGTGCGTTAGAACTAGCCCTGGAAGTAAATGTAACTATGCCAGAGTAATCAGAGTATTTTCAGTAATTCTGCATTACTCTTTGATGTGGAATTACCAGTAATTACCCGATAAGGCCGATCCTGTATCTAAGAGTAATTTAGATGGGGAATAAGCACAGAAAGAATTAATTTAGCTAGTGCGAGCGGCTGCTGTTTATGTAGTTTATTTTATTTTTATTTTGCGTGTTTATAGAGCGCTTGAATAGACTCCCAGGGGAGTATCTCCGCGCTTTATGACTGCCAAACCTACCAGGGAACAAGTTATATAACTGTAATCCAATTCTGAGACTTGTAAAGCTAGACCTGAAACAGAAACGTCTTCAACTTTTTCCTGAAGGCCAGATGATTTTCAAGCTGCCTAAGCTGGAGGGGGAGGCCATTCCAAATCTTCGGTCCCCTTACCGACAGAGCCTTACCCCCTTGCCTTGCCCGCTTGATCCTAGGAACCACAAGAAGCAATTGATCACTGGACCGTAGAGCACGGGAAGGGACATACAGCACAAACTTGTCTGCAAGATAAGAGGGACCCAAACCATGAAGACCTTTATGTACCGTACAACAGATGGCATTTAGCACTATTTTCTTAGCACAAATTGCACCTTCCCTGCAGGGCTTTAAGTGGCCCAGGTCCCTATTGGTCTCAGACCCAGTAGTAATTTGAAAAGAGCATTAAAGCAGGTCCCTTTCGGGCCAGGTATTCATGTCCTTTACTTTTCATTGCAAAAACATTGATCGATTTCTGAACAATGAGTGTAAAAAACATTGACGCAATCCATATCGTTCCTGCTTATATTTCACATATTTACCTAATCTTGCATTCCCTATGAGTGATTGCTTTTTCTGGGAGGTTGTATTACATTTTTTTCCAGACAGCATATTACTCTTGTCCAGTACATTATTTCAATTGAGTCACATCTAGGGGCCTTTTTTATTAAATGTGTTGCATCGCTGGACAAAAACAACAATGCTCCCTCCTTGTGACACCATGGATGTGCTCTATTTAAACTACAGTGCTAAATATCACAAGGAGTGAACAGATATGTCAGGAATCCTGATGTACCTGTTGGCGTAGTAATGGCACATTGCTGAAGTGTGTTGCAATATAGTCGCAACTCCAGCAGTGTCATAG
Organism: Lissotriton vulgaris; assembly: GCF_964263255.1. Lineage (NCBI taxonomy): Eukaryota > Metazoa > Chordata > Amphibia > Caudata > Salamandridae > Lissotriton > Lissotriton vulgaris. Next base: position 1,158,985,510 of record NC_141689.1, read on the forward strand.
AAGCCTTTTTTGCATGGGAACAACCACCCTAAATGCATTATATCTGACACAGGTGTGTAGAGCGCAGGGCTTTACAGAGTGGTGCATCTACCTAGATGCATTACTTTGTAAATAGGGCGCATTGTGGGGCATTTTTTATGCCTCTGCAGCGTCACAATAAAGTGATGGAACAGCAGCCTAAGGCCTCATAAATAAGGCCCCTATGTGTTTATGATGGGGCACAATTGAGTTATGGCTGAAGGCCGTGCGAGTTTCCCTCTGTGCCTGTCAGGGGCAAAAAGTTGTTCGGAAAACCTTGTCATCCAATTCTTGGCCTCTATGTAAACTGCACAGTATTCCAGTCACGTATGCCAGTTGCAGTTGATGTTCTATGCAAATGTGTTGGTGGAGAGGCCCTCTACACAATGTTTAGAGTTTATATTTAAGCCATGCTCTTAATTACATAGGTCCACCCCTTTCAGGGACTTCCCCCCCCCCCACATTTTTTATCTCACTTAAAACCATGCTCTCATGTTCATTTTGAATGCAGGTTTGCATTTTGCGCTAAAAGAAAGCACTTGATTGACTTAGGCCAGATGTATCAACATTCCCTTTTGCGATTCCTAAATAGCGATTTTTAAGGAATCGCTATTTAGAAATCGCAAAATGGTATGTATGTAGAAATTCGCTTTTTTTAGCGATTCCTTAAAATTCCTTAATTGTGATTAGCAAATTACTAATCGCAATTAAGGAATAATTTCCCATTCATTTCTATGGGCCAGGAGGCTCATAGGAATGAATGTGTAATGATTCTCAATTTGCGATTCCCAATTTGCTAATCGTGAACTGAGAATAATTTCAAGGGTGCAGAGGTGTCTCAAGAACACCCTGCTGCACCCCTGAAAATGACATGTGTGCGCATATGGTGCACATACATGCCCTAAGGGCATGTATGAGCGTCACATGGCACCTTTACAAATTGCATAAAGTGCATTTGTAAAAGAGATCACAAATTACCACCAACTACAAGTTGGTGGTAATTTGCGATTCATTAAGGGCATTTTGGATTTTTTTTTTGCTTCATACGTTGCATTTGAGGAATCGCAAAATTTGCGATTCCTTAAATGCAACCGCAAAATAAGGAATGGCAAATTTTGCGATTCCTTATTTTGCACCCAAATTCTTTCATACATACCATTTTGCGAAAATGGGATCGCAAATGCTGAAATTCTGCAAATTTCGGCGTTTGCGAACCCATTTGGCCTTGATGAATATGGCCCTTAGTTTCTTGCATTCGGTGAACAAATTCTGAATATAAAAAAGATAAAAGTAGTTGGTCCACCTCACATCTGGCTCCAGAAGTCTGTACCTGGAAGGACCATGTACAAGCCATGACGATGCATGAAGGAGAGAAGAGGAATTTTGGGCAGATCAGCTGATTTGTGGTCTGACTACATCTGCTAAACATGTCTAAGAAATGACTTATCTTGGTAATGTTGGATCTAATGTTGGGGGCATTAGTCATGCCTAGTGTCCTAGGCTACACTTCCCCAAAGCATATCACATTGTTCAGCAGATGGTGTTGCAATGTATGTTTCTTATAAATATGCTCAGTGCTTCATGTACGGGGAATCATGGATTTTCTCAGGCAGTGCGATGGTAAGCGTCTGCACTGACAGATACACTTTGTGATCAATATTTTTCATCCTTCAATTGCATGATTTCATGTAAGTCAGCTCAAGGCAAGATGTTTTTTTAAAATAATATTCTTTTCCGAGAACCTTTACTGTCTTCCCTAAGAATTTATCATTTGAGTTCACTAAAGGGCATGCGCAAGGCAGAACATGTTACAGCTTTGTCTCTGAAGGCTTACTAAAAAATCCTAACAGCTAGGGTTTTTTACATGCCTCAGTCATATTTCCATTGAGAAGGAACCGGGAAATCTAGTTTTACTACACTATTAGGAATATATGTAGTCACAGTTTACCACACCACTTCACAAGGCCGAATTCCACTCTGCACTCAGCCTCATATCTAACTCAAAATGACATATTAAAATTACTTTTATATTAAATATCAAAGTACATATTTATTTTCAATATAGAACAAATCAGGCTACAGCATATTTTCTTAATTTTGAATGAAATGTTCAATTAATGGAACTATGTTACATTTAAATTATTTAAATATAAAAATAAATCCCCAGCTGAGGAAAAATATTATGCACTAGTAATTATAAAAAGTGTTGTATAGACCTAATTAAAACGAATATGGTGACATTATAATAACAAATAATTTTACACTAATTATAAGATTTAAACGTAGGTAGTAAAATATTTTATAATATATTTTTAACAACAAATTTTATTTTTTTATATTTTTAACTATTTTCAATAATTTAATTTCAATTAACATTTTTCTATAGGATTTTGTTTTAATTCCCTACCACCATTATTTTCTATCGGAGGATGTTGCAATACCAGTGGTTGGCCATGTGTGGTCCCGGACTTACTATAGTTTTTTTTAAAGTAGTAACTTACACTCAACCTTTGTGAATAAGCGAAAAGCTGTAAACTTACTCAAAAGTGTATATTACTCAAAAGTATCAGTTACATTTTTAAATCAGGCCTTCGCTGTTTAAAAGACTATGCCCCAGTTTCAAAGTGCTTAAGGGTAAAAGCCCATTTCTATTACAACAACTGAGGGGCATATTTATAACCCCTATTGTCATAGGAATGTCACTTTTTTGACGTTCCTGTGACGATAAAACCTTTGCCCTATTTACAAGGTGGCATTAACCGACTTAAGGTGGCTTAATGCCACCTTGTAAATGAATCTTTTCAAAAATCACAAAAATTGTTGTGTTAATCATTCATTAATGTACCACACCTACAACTATTTATCAAAAATAGATTATTTTATTAATATGTTTTCACCTTCGCATCAATTTAAGCAATTTATGCAGAAAATCATGTTGGCTGTCTTAAAAAAATTGCTTATAAAATTGATGCAAAGATGAAAACATAATATTAAAATAATTTTACAAGGGTGGCATAGATAGAACGTGGAGACAAAATTAAGACCAAGTAAAACTTGGTCTTAACATGGTGAAAAGAGGAGAACTATTTCATTTCTTCTTGTTTTTGCTGTTTCTATGTGTGCTGCATTGCCCACCAGAATCTTGCGCCGCATTGTTGTGAATACGGCGCTTCCCTGCATTTTCAGAATGGCGGAGCGTGGCGCTAGCAATGTTTGCTCAACACCCCGCTTCGCCATTCCCTTGTAAATATGCCCCTATGTTTCTTTTCATTCTTTATGATGTACATAGTCTTCTTTACTGTGTATAGCCAGGATAAAAGATAAAGGCAGGGTGGCATGGCTTTTCATATACTGGCAATGCGCCACTATCTGCTGTATTGAGTTTAGGAAGTCCCTAAAACTGACCTTCTCGAACTTTTAATGTTCACATAGCTATGAAGCAGGAAACTCTTGTATCATGAGTTTCCAAAATAAAGTAAGAAAACTGCCCTGCCAGGAAACTATTTTATAGGTACTGCAGTGGGAACAGCAAACAAAACTCCTGTAAAAAAGTCATTATTGGGCAGGTGGTCCTCATGCGGGTTTGGTGGTGCGGCAGAGGGGCGGTGTCTTGGTCGTACTGTAAAACTTGTATTCTGGCCAAAGTGCCAAGTCGGGTTGCGCAGTTTAAGTGTTTATCCTTGGCCCTCTGGCCTTATTCAAAAAGTGGTGGATGTACGGCATAACCTTTAAGTGTATTGATGCCAATTGCATTCTGAATTTGACAAGATACCCAACACTTTTTTGCTGATGTCTCACCCCACTCTAAATATTTCTGGTAGTTAAGTCCCCAAGTGGGCCATTGCAAGAAGGAGAAGCCATTGAGTGTTCTTCAAAGTCAGATACACTGTCATCGGGTTCCCGTTGGAGACATTGGTTGTGGTACTAGAAGCTACGAGCAAGGCAAAGCTGGATTCCTTAAGCACCAAATTGTTTTGCCACTGGGGTAGATGTGTGGCCTTGTAACGGCCAAGGTTTTCCTGTTGGAAAAAGTACATTTTTTGGCTTTTGAAGAACACCAAAGAGAAAAGGTTTGAAACTGTAGCAAGGCATGGCTTCTTGAGGCTGAATATCTTTACTGCCAGGTTATGCTGAGCCCTTATTCATTGCAGCATAAAGCTCCAAGTGGTATGAACCTGTTGTTCTTGTCTGTCAAATCTGTGTCCTCCGTTTCAAAGCCTCAGCGCTTTGTCCTTGTCTACTCGAGGAGGGAAAATGATTAAGTCACATGTTTTTGCAATGCAACTGAAGGAAAAGTTCTTCCATAACACTTGTACAATCCTCCGGTCCTCAAAACAGATGACTAGGTACCAGATTACTTTCCAGGCAGGCCTTCTGAATGGTCCAGCATAAAATTGACTAAAACCTTTTCTGCTGCATCCAATGGTCCTGTGGCGGCAGGGCCACCACTAACAACCTAAAAAAAAAGTGTGCAGGGAGCTGTAGGAGCACCACATCTTCCCCCCAAAGACCCAAGGAACTTTCTAAGGTTGTACTGACCCTACGTCAAAAGAAGGACCAAGCTGGCATTTTCCTTCAGTTCAAGCATTGCCCAGACTGCATCATGTGCTCTACAGATGGGAGTGCAGCACCCTACGCTTATTGCTCCAGTTGTTGTGGCCTGAAGATGTATATTGGAAACTACATGTTATACAACACCCTCTAGGGGTGAGATCTATGGTGACCAAAATGTGATGCCCTCGAGCTGCTGATTGCAAGATTTTATGATTTGAAAGTATCCAATAAGCACACAGACACATGAACTTAGGGGCAGATTTATGTTAACTGGCACATCCCCAGGGATGCGCCAGTTAACGTGCGCCACAGTGCGCCACAGCTCCACCACCCATGGTGCGCCGCATTTATAATGCGGCGCACCATGGTGCAAAAACGGCACAGATGCGTGACGCATCTGTGCCGCAAATGTGGCGCATTGCTGGAGTTGCGTCGCAAGCGCGAAGTAGCTCCAGCAAGGCTCGGGGGTACACCATCTGCACAATGCTGCGTCAAGACCTATGCCTGCTTCAAGCAGGCGCAGGGTTTTGACGCAGCATTGCCCTGAAAGTGACTGAGTGAAATCTCATAAATTTCACTCAGCCACTTTCAGGAGGCGTTCCTGCGCAGGAACGCCCCCCCCTGCGCAGGAACGCCTCCTTATGGCGCAGTGCTTTACAACGTGACGCATCTCCTAGATGCGGCACGTTGTAAATAGGGCGCATTGTTTGCGCCGCAGTTGCGTCAAATAAAGTGACGCAATTGCGGCGCAAAGAGGCGAAATGGCCTCATAAATCTGCCCCTTAATTTTTAACTCTTTATTGATATCATGTTGACAGTGAATGCTGATCAAAATTCATGTGCTTTATTAACGTTAACAAGTGCACTTACCCATTGTTATTTTTGATTGCTGCAATAACTCCAGAAATTATAATATTTTGAAATGTGTTTTGCTGGTCCTGAACCTTTGACCAAGTCAATAGACTTATCGTACGTGTTGATGCAGCCTTTTAGGGGGTCACAGGTGAGTATGCAATGGCATTCAAGGTATTTCCACAAGCCTTATCTATATTTGCACTTTTTGGGGGCTTTTTTGCCAGTGAATGGTAATTACTAACCTATCATTTTTCGCTATGTTAGCCTAATTGCACACATTGTAGGCTGCTTTTCCTTTGCACATGCACATGCTAGGAAGTAACACACTTGTTTTTGTGCCAAACTGTTATTGTAGAAATATGCTGCACATGTTTTATTATTCAGTTCTTCTCTGGGATTCAATCTGAACATTTAGTACAAGGTCAAGCAACATTGTACCGTTTTCCCCGTGGTCAGACATAAACACCTAGACACAATAGAAGAGACCCAGCTACTGTTTTTAAGTAGGCTTCATAATAAAGCACAATAATGTCAATAAATATTGTAAGCTGTTTTCGCATCTCCCTTCTGTTTATTCTGGACATGCATGAGTAAGAGATTGAAAGGTGGTGACCTGCTACCATGCTTCCATGAGGAGACTACAGTGTTGTGTTCTGGATTGTCATATTACCTATTACTCTGAGAAGGTTAAGAGGGCAGGTAAGGCACAGTGAGCTAATCAGAATTTGAGCCCACAACTAATCTGGTTTGGTGCTTCAGTCCCTACATATTGAGGTGCTGTGACCCCTGGCATAGTTCTGTTTCCAAATCAGAATCCCTGCACCCCCCCCCCCCCCCCCTCGAGAAGGCCATGGACTGCTCTGCTCCATTACCATGAGAGATTTAAGCACTACAGTGGGTTGTTTGGTTCCCAGTGGAGGGCACAAATGAACCCATTACTTGTGTAGGACACATAACTATTGGCACATTTCCATACATCTAGTGATTATGAGCATAGCACATCCTGGCATGTCAAGCAAATCCTCAAAATGTAAATATGAGTATTATGAATATTTAAAAATCAGCTGCAGCATGTTATGTTTAATATTGTCCAGACTATGTCCCAGATTTACTAACATGTTGTGCTGTGTTTGTGTTAGTTTTGTTACACAATCTTGCCTCAAAATGTTATGCTTGAATTTACTATCCAATGCAAGGAAGGATTTGTGCTGGATAGCTTCCCAAATTACAAAGTTGCTTTAGGTGCTGCTTTGCGTTGCTTTGTATCAAGAGGGTGTTCCATTTGTGGCACATGGGCGGCACATGGGTATTATAAGGTAACCACTCATAGGCTTTGACCCATATTACTACCTACAAACATGAGTAGACAGGGATTTGCATCAAAATCTTACACCCCCTCGAGGCAAGCGTAACGAGGCGAAATGTTTTAATTTTTCCTGTTTCATTTCCACTTTGCATGCGTGCTGCAATGTACTTCACAAGAAAAGTTTTTGCAATGGAAGGTTCTCCAAGCAGCCGCCCTTGCACTATGGCCCAAAGGTGTGTGCGTAGGTCCTTTGAAGCCTAAAGTGCGCTAGCACAGAGAGAAAGTAAAACAAACCCATAGCATAGTAAATCAGGCGTTGTTCTGCTCTCTCCATGTTATGCAACCCAGCAGTTACTTGAGTTGCTGCGCAGATTTGCTATAATTTTTATTGTAAATCTCTGCCTGTGTAATTAACTTCCCTTCCTCTTCACCACCCATTTTGTGTTATCATATCGCGATTGGATATTACAGGAGGTATTGATTACTACAGTAGAACATTTCCAAGTGAAGTGGCCCACCGGCCGCTTCTTCAAGCTAGTTTGGTGCAACACAAAGCACTTAAAAAAATTAAGCATGAGAATGTAGGGTGTCACTTCCACGGCCACATGTTCGGATGCACATGCATCTTGTTTGTTGAAACGAACTGCAAATGCTTTTATGCACCAGTTCTGCTGTAATTTAGCGGGCCGTCTTTCCATCAACTTACACTTGATGGCGCTATTTACCTTTCGAATATCTAAAACGACTACATTTCCACAAACGATATTAACGAGAAATGGTCTTGTTTTGTCTTCCGCGCCTGCTTGCCATTCTATACCTTCACTGATTACTCGTTCTTTTGTCTTTCAGACATCATGACATGCCCAATTATTTATTAATGCCATGCAGCGTGCAGATCAGGTCAGGCATGTGTGAAACCTACCACTGTCACCCTCTTACAATAGATAACATACATACTTGGGAATGAATACAGATGTCAACGGCAAAAATGCACTATCACATTAAAGGACGCACAAAAGCCATTTATGAGATGCAAAAACAAACAAATGGATACTACGGTTTCAGACGAGTGAGTCATACCTCGCTTAGTTCGTCGAGGTTAGTGTTTAATTTGGTAATCGAAACACGCTTTCCCAGGGAAAAAAGATTTAAATGAATAAATGGGGCTATTAGAGACCACGCACACTTTAAACAGATGCCGGCCTTACTGCATAAAGTCCAGTTGTGTATTAATATTCAAGATACTGAGTGGCTCGAGCTTCATTTACTATTTCTATATATAATATGCTGTCAGATTATTTCCCTGTGCTATTGCTGCCTAATTCCAGTTTTTTTCTAATGTTGTGAACTTAAATTGCCACATCCTTGAAAATTATGGAGAGGGTTTAGCATTTATTCACGCAAGACGATGCAGCAAGAAAACTTGGGGGCATATTCGCAACAGAATAGAGAAGCGTGGCGTTAGGCAAACATTGCTAACGCCACGCTTCTCCATTCTGAAAACGAAGGGATGCACTGGGACTCATTTATGAGAAATGACGCAACGCTGCGTGAAAGCAGCGATGCGTCACTTCTCAGTGCGCACTCCTTGCGACATTCCTGATGCGTCATATTTAATGTATGACGCATCATGGCGCAAGTAGTATTTCTGATGTATCTGTAAGCGCAAAAGTAACGCATTGCTGGAGTGTGTCACAAAAGTGATGCAACTCCAGCAATGCGTCCTTTCACATGGGGCTAGCCCCATGTGAAAGGGCCTGTGTCAGTCTTACGCCTGCTGTGAGGCAGGCTCAAAATTTTGAAGCAACGGCGTCCTAAAAGCAGTGAAATCTCATAGATTTCACGGCGTCACTTCTACGACCCTTCCTTGCGTCAATACGCCCCCCCTTGCATACATTATACCTGGTGCAGGTATAATGTGGCGCAGGGGTTTACAAAGTGACACATCTACCTAGATGCATCACTTTGTAAATATGGCACAACGAGGCGCATTTTTTACGCCACTGGTGCGTCACGAAAAGTGATGCACCTGAGGCGTAAAAGTGACGCACAGTCTCATAAATGAGGCCCACTGTATTCACAAGAATGCGGTAAGCCCCGGTGTTTGCCCTAGTGCTAGAGCTGAATTCAACTGCCTAGCGACAAGGCTGGCACACTTGCACCCAAGTGCAAGTGTGTCTGTGTTGGGGGAAATGATTGTTAATATGCAGTAAGTTCCCCCTACCTGCGCATAAACAATCTTGAAATGCCGCTTTGTAACTTCTAAGGAGCGCCAAAGGAAAGCCTGTCTGCGCACGTCAGCATCCCAGAGGCGGACGAGGCCGGGCTGGGTTGTGGGCTAGGATGATTACATACACTAAGGAGGAGCTCCTGGCCCTCAGAAACCAGAGGAGCTCCTGCCGTTCGGTCTTCCCCAGACATCCTAAAGGTAACAGGCAGTTGGTTACCAGCTAAGGGCTCCATCTCCTCTCCCCAACCCCCTCCCCTCCCCAATTATAATAATTGTCTTTTACTGAATACCAGGTCCCTGGGGAAATATGCATTAGATATATATAATCTACTGACAGATGCAAAACCTTTATGCCTCTTCCTTACTGAAACTTGGCTGGGAGAGGGCTCTGAGCCAGACATTGCTACGGCGATCCCACCCAACTATGTGATCTTTAGGAAAGACAGAGTCACGGGTAGGGGAGGGGGGGTTGCCTTGGTGGTCGACAAGCGTTTCGCTTGCACAGTCATACCAACGGATGAAATTCAGGGATGGGAGACCTTGGGTTTCTTGCTATCTCTCTCGCCTCACCAATCATGCTCAGGATTGTTGGTCTATAGGCCTCCGAGCCCGATGGGCTCTTTTTTTGATGAACTTCACTCTGTAATCTCCTCACTCTGCCTTAGATCCAAACACTGTCTACTCTTAGGAGATTTTAATATCCACATGGATAGGGCGGATGCCCCTGACAGCATTAAGCTGAATGACATCATTTTGTCACTGGGACTCATCCCATATCTTCTGGCCCCCACAGACATGAAAGGGCACACTCTAGACCAAGTCTTTTCTACCATCCCGATTGAAATGTCCCCCCCTGTCCCGTTTCTTTGGTCTGACCACTTTTTAGCGGAATTTCAGAACATTAATTCCGGAAAAATCTCTTCCAGTGAGCCTGCCCGCCAAGCACAGGATGTCAGAGCCTTCCATCGAGTCTCAACCGCCATGCTTGCGCAGGCATTATGTACTCACCCTTGCCAGCTGACTGGGGTGCTGGAAACTGACCTGGAGCTCCTGCAGACCTGGCTCACCTCACAATTGGACTAACTTGCTCCTCCCCTTGCACCCCGAGGCATCCCCTCACGAGCATCTGCCCCTTGGTTCTCTCCTGCGCTGGCAGAGAAGCGGCGGCAGTGCAAAATAGCTGAAAGAGCATGGCGCAGGCAGTATGACCCTAGCTCTAAAGAAGCGTATAGAGACTTCACTAGGAAATACCATCGTGACATTACTGTACATAAGAAGTCTTACTTTGCCAAAAGAATTTAAACTGCTTCTAACTCTTGCAAAGAAATCTTCAGGGTAGTGAAGGAATTCACCTCTCCCGCCTGATGCACCCCCAGGAACTTGCATTCAACGCTGAAGAACTCTGGATCACTGAGCTTGCTAATTTTTTTGCAAATAAAATCAAGTCCATCGAGGCCTCTTTTGTAACCAATGGTGCGGCTACAGCTCCAGCATTGCCCCTGCCCTTCGCTCCCTCCCACACTGAGGGTCCCTCTCTCTGTGTCTTTACTCCCCTTACCTTCCAGGTTTCGTTGGACCTACTCACCGCACTAAAATCAGGATCTCCCCTTGACCCTTGCCCTGCTAAATTCCTCGCCAAAGTGGCACATGAACTTAATCTTTTAGTGAACCCAGTGCTCAACCTCTCCCTTAGCACAGGGGTGGTCCCTCAGCAGTGGAAACGGGCCCTTATTTTGCCCCTTTTAAAAAAACCTAACCTTGACCCCAAGGGTTACGCAAACTATAGGCCCATCTCCCTCTTGCAGCACTTGCCAAAGTGGTGGAGAAGCATGCCCATGTTCGACTGGTTCAAGTCTTTTCTGGCCAATCACGAACAAACGGTCTGGGCTCCTCCCTTCTCTGCCATGATGCCGCCTCTGGAGGTGGGAGTTCCTCAGGGCTCTATTCTGAGCCCAGCTCTCTTTAACATCTATATGACCCCTTTGGCGGCACTGGCAGAGGCCTACGGAGCCCAGATCGTGTTGTACGCGGATGACACCCAGCTCCTTTTCACGTGCGACAGAGACTCAAACTTTGATGGTATGAACATCAAGGGCTGCCTTGAGGCTATTTTTGGCTGGTTTCAGCTGAACAGCCTCAAGTGCAACTCTGATAAGTCGGAAGTGCTGTTTTTTGGCTGCCCAGCTGATCCCAGATGGAAGGCCTGGTGGCCATCCGCCATGTTTCCTCCCGCCAGCGACTCGGCGGTCGCAAAAAATCTGGTAGTACAAATTGATAATACTCTCTCTTTCAAAACTCAGGTCTTCGGCTTGGTCGGCAAATGCTTTGATATCCTTAAGATGACAAGAACATTCTTGCTCTTACTGTCACTGGACCACAGAAGAGTTACGGTGCAGGTGTTAATAGGTTCCCGCCTTGACTACCCTAACATACTGTATCTGGGCCTTCCCGAATTTCTTCTTTCACGCCTGCAAGTAGTCCAGAACTCTGCCGGGCGAGCCATCTTCGTCCTTACCAGGAGTGCCAGTGCCAGTACTTTGTTCAAATCGCTCCACTGGCTCCCAATCAGAGAGCGCATTGTTTTTAAGGCACTGACAATTGCCTTTAAGGCGCTGCACGGCTTGGGTGCCAGGTACCTTCGGAAACGGTTAACTCTTTATCAACCTTCCAGATCACTGAGGTCTTCTACCTTGGCCTTGGCTGCCATACCAGCGATTTGGCGTGCCCGGTGTGGCGGACGTTCCTTCAAACGCCTTGCCCCTCAGTTGTGAAACGCCCTACCCCTCTCCCTTAGAACCAATAGTAATTTGTTGGCCTTCAGGAGGGATCTCAAGACTCTGCTCTTCTCTCAGTAAAGTTGCTTCTGCTCGCCTTTTTTGGTACCACTGAGGATCTTAAAGCGCCAGGACACTCTTCGGAGTATCTGCTCGCTATAAAAATCCCCCGAATAACATAACATAACATACCATGAGTGCTGTTTAATACAGCACACAAAGAAGCTGCAAAACTGCATTTTTTTAAATGATTGTTTATGTGCAGGAAGGGGGACCTTCCTGCACATAAACAATCATAGGCAATTTGATGTTTCTATGTGTCCTGCCCAATGTAGCAGACATGGAAACAGCAAAAACAAGGAGACATAAAGCATTTCTCCTCGTTTTGCCTGTTTAAGACCAGGTTTTCCCTGCTCTTAATTGTGGTGCTGCCTCCTATTTATGCTGCCATTGTAAATAGGAGGCAGCGTCAAAATCAATCGGTGTTCTGGTGGAACGCCCACAACAACACCCATTGACCTCCCCTTTCACGCTAAATACAGCATTAAAGGGTGACACATTTAAAAGGCAGCTTTAAGCCACGTTAAGTGGCTTAACGCTGCCTTGTAAATAAGGCGAGGCCCCTATCCCCATCACAACATGACTGGAAGTGAGGTTGTGGTGGCGATGTGGGCTTGTAAATATGCCCCTTGCTGCGCTGAGCTATGTGACAGGGAGAGAGTAGGAATGCGTATATATCCACTAGGATTTAACGCAGTCCTGCGGTCTCCCTGTGCTGCACAAGCTGTTGCCTAGCGCCCATGCAGGCACTCTTGCACCATGATGCAAGGGTGCCTGCATTGCAGAGAGGAGTGTTTTATTCAGGAACGGAGAACTTCCTTCAAAAAAGCAATCCTCTGAGCATGTATCCTCTTTCTACGTGTTCCGCAGAATGCAGCACATGTAGAAAGAGGAAAACTAGGAGAAATAAACATATTTCTCCATGTTACGCCTCCCCTGGGAAGGTGTGTCATGTTCAAGCATTCTCATGCTTACCAGTCTTTATAAATCTTAGAATGTGCCAAAATCCATGGGTGGATACATTTATAAAACATCTCCTTGGTGCAGAGTAATGCAAGGAAGCAACTTGTGCAGCCCTGCGTTACTCCAGATTGCAGGCACTCTTGCACCACGGTGCAAGGGTCTGTGTGTTGTAAGTAGGATTATTTTTGGGTACGATGGGACACCTTCCTGCACAATAACAATCCCCTGAGGCATTTTTCTCTTTCTATGTGTGCTCAGAATGCACCACACATAGAAAGAGGCGAAAACTAGGAGAAATAAAGATACTTCTCCGTTTTACGCCTGCCTTGGGAAGGCATAGCATTTTGGCGCATTCCCAGTAATGGTAAATCTGGGAATGTGTCAAATCAATGGGTTGTGTTTGAGAACACCCACGCACAACCCATGGAACACCTCACTGGGGCAGAGTAATGCAGCGATCTGAACTGCATTGCATTACTCTGGATTTATTAATCCATTCAAGGCCATGGACGGTTCCCTTGCCAGCCATCAAGCCAGCGTGTCTCACCTAGGGAAAGATACGTCTTGGCTGTATTTTAGGAAGTCTCCTTCTAGCTTTTTGGTGTTCATTATTTTGAGTATCCTGACTTACTTGTGAACCTTGTCAGTATGCATGAACAGGTTTTTTCAGTACGCATGGACTTTTCATATGTTATGGGTGGTAAGCGCATGTGTGAGGTATAGTGGGGACCCACTCTTCACTTGTGGGTGGTGCACTTCCCCAATAACTCTGGTTAGAATTGTACACATTCATGCGAGAAATTGGGTTGTGTGCATTTGCATGCACTTTCTATTCATCACGAAGGGAGAGTGCAAATTGATGATTTATGTTTATTTAAGGTAAGTGTTGTGTGGGTAAAGTTGCTCATGAGCCATATTTTAGGAACCAGGATGATTTAAAAAGGAGAAACATGCTGCAACGCGGAGATCTAGTTCTCCATCTTCTTCCTCCTTGACTGATTCTCCTGACTCTTCCCGTCCTACCAAGAGGGGTGAGGCTGACAATAAGAAGGGGGCGAAGATTTTAAAGGGTCATGTTGGAGACATTATCTTGATGTTGGAGCAATTGTCGCTAATCACAAAATGCAAACGCTATGCTCCACCATTCTGAAAATGCAGGGATGAGTCATATTTACAAAGATACGGCACATCCCTGTATTTTCTCTAATGCTGGAGCTAAATTAAGCTGCCTAGCAACAACGCAGGCCCCTTTTCTAGGTGTGCCACATTGTGCAGCACACATAGAAGTTGCAAATCGTTATTTTTTAAAAGATTAGTTAAGTGATGGAAGGACACCTTCCTGCACATAAACAATCATTCATGGTGTTTGGCTGTTCCTATGTGGGCTGCACAATGCAGCACACATAAAAACTGTGAAAACAAGGAGAAATAAAGCGGTACTCCTCATTTCACCATGTTAAGACCAGGTTTTCCCTGGTCTTAATTTTGGCATTGCCTCCTATTTACCCCACCCTTGTAAATAGGGGGCAGCACCAAAATCAGTGGGTGTTGGGGTGGAACACTCACCGTAACACCCATTGCCCAACATTTAATGCAAAGTATAGCATGAAAGGGTGTCTGTTAAGTGGATTAACCCTTTCGCTGAGGTGGGTATTCCGCCGCAGCGCTAACGGGGCTGGGCGGCCGCGCGGCGGCCGCATGCTGGTGCCGGAACCGCTCCGTCACCAGCCGCGGTTGTGCTGTGCTCGTGATGGAGCGGTTCCGTCATGGCCCCGACCGCCTAATAGAATGCGCCGTGCAGGCGCGAAATCAGCGCCGCGCAGGCGCAGCGGTCGGGCCATGACGGAACCACTCCATCATCAGCACATCAGCAGATGCTGGTGCCAGAACCGCTCCGTCACCAGCCGCGGTTGCGCTGTGCTCGTGATGGAGCGGTTCCGTCATGGCCCCGACCGCCTAATAGAATGCGCCGTGCAGGCGCAAAATCAGCGCCGCGCAGGCGCAGCGGCCGGGCCATGACGGAACCGCTCCATCATCAGCACAGCCCAACCGTAGCTGATGACGGAGCGGTTCCGTCATCAGCAGGGGAGGGGTTAAATTCACCTTGTAAATAAGGTGAAGCACCTATTGTCACAGGAACATCAATAAAAGTGATGTCCCTGTGGGGATAGGGGATTTTAAATATGCCCGTTAGTCTCTTGGAGAAGGGGTGGCTGGTTCCATCATAGGCGCTGTGTTGTGACAGTTTAAAAAAAAACAGAGTCTTGCTTTGCCTTTTCACATGTTTGAAACCAGTAGGAGGAAGTGGTACTGAATGAGTGAGTGATAAGTTGCAGACTGGATTAACTTTTCTAGATTTTCAATGAAGCTACACCCTTTAGTGCCCATGGTAGTCTCACTTCCTGATACCATCTATCTTGATTTGCTGGTGGTAGGCCTTGTTAGTAGATCATCAATTGTTGAAGAGAACATCCTGGGAAAGCCAGTGGGTATGAAGATAGAAGTGCACCAGCTTTTCAAAGAAAATGGAGCAAGACATCAGGTATTGACTTCCATTCTGTAAAAAGCAGCAACCCTGTCTTGTGGAGCATCTATAATGGCAAGGCGTAATCTGTTCCTGATGGACTGGAACACAGATTCATCTCGGAGATAAGCAGTTTAAAAATTTCATTGGAGGTTCCGTCTTCAAAGGGGCACAGGAGGCAGAGGTGGAGGTTTAAATGTCTTTATTAAGTTCAAGACCTCTGAGACCTCATCCAACTCTGAAGACTGGCAACTGTCATCTGACCAGAAACACAGCCTTCCATAGCAACCTAGGAATTCCACATTCCAAGCTGTGTCACAAAACAACATATGCTAATGTAGCCTAATGTAAGACAGTACAAGGTTCTTTATTGTTTGGTGTCGAACTAGAAGACAAGCTGCATAAAATATTCAAAGAAAGAAAGCAGTCCTCTTCTAGGACTCAATCACATCCAGCATCAAGACAAGACCCTCTGATTAAATCTCAATGCTGCTTACTGTGCCAGGTGTCAGGACGCAGATGGTCAGGAGTTAGAGGTTAGTGGCAGGATCCATCTTATCATGGATATTTGGCAAAGATCTACCTCAGGCAAGTGGGTCCCAGTAGTCAAGAGAGGTTATTGAATAGACTTTGGCCCATATTTACAAATGTTTTGTACATTACAACATTTTGCTTATGGTTTGCGTTACTATGTTTGTTGCAGACCCGAAAAAATCGTTTTTGGGATTTCCACACCACCACATATTCGCATTTGTGTTCGTTTGTAAACCCTGCTTTGTGTTACACTACATTAAGAGAGTGTTCCGTGGGTGGTACATGACATTCCCTTTTATTCACCCATGGTTTTTGATGCATAGGAGAAAGACCACTAATGACCTATAGAAGAGCTCCCAATCTTGCAGATCACCTGGTACATAGCCACTACGAAGGAAAGAAAACGACTAATTGGCTTACCGAAAAGAAGAAAGGTTTTGTAAGATGCAGTACATGCAAAGCCTGCAAGATAGGAAAAAACATGAAAACAACCAATGATCCCAAAGGCAAGACTTACATTATAAGAGAACACATCACTTGTGAATCTAGCTTTGTAGTCTATATGCTACAATGCTATTGTGGAAAGCAATACATCGGAAGTACCACCTGCACCCTAAAGAAAAGGATATTGGAGCACATCCGTGCAATAGAGAACAAAGATTTCACATATGCTATGGCTAAACACATAGCAACCCATGCCAACAAAACGTGGAACGATACCCACTTTTTTGGCCTGGCAGCAATACAGCAACATGAACGTGGTGGTAACAAAAAACAAAACCTAAGAAGATTAGAATCAAGACTAATCATGAGTTTCAAAACAAGACAACCGATAGGATTGAACGAGAGCGAAGAACTCTATTTCCACCTTTGAACGAATGTACAATGAAAATATGCCGAAGGAAATCATGAATCTAACTGACATTGGGAACACATATATGACCAAATGAAAACATTTTGCTTTCTCTATTTGGTGCGCATGTATTTTATTGTGTCTAACTAGTGGCGGTGACAAGGGCACTCAGCCCGAGAAATCATACTGTGTGCACAGCCGGATACTTTAACATATGGCAAAAATATGGAGGACGTATTTCCACAAGTGCACAGTTAAAGACACTGCCCAGACACACATTCATAATGCTCAAAAGAACATTGAATCGATGTATGGCACTAAGCCTACAACTCAGCAAACTGTGTGCATGCATAGAAATGATAACATGATAGAAACAAACAAGCTAAATCAAACTTGTACTGCATGTCCCACAATGCACTATGAGAAGCACCAAAAGATATATAGTTGTAAGTAAAGTAGGACAACTGTGTAACACTGCCGTGAGAAGGAACCATCCGTTTCGAAACGCGTAGGCTGTAACAGTGTCTAAATAAATCTCCAATTCCAATGAGCGGAGTGCTGGTTTTTCTTTTCGTGAGTGATATATATAATATATATTGCCCTCCTGTTTTGCCAGCTGACAGTGCAATAAAGGATCTGTGAATTTCAGTGGTCCGTCTCCTACCTTGCTTCGCCGGTCCTGGGTGGATTTTGGAAGTGGCGTTTGTTTGGAGTACAAAAGCATATATATATATATATATATATATATATATATATATATATATATATATATATATATATATATATATATATATATATTACCTACTGGCGGTCGCCAGTAGGTATATATAGTTAGGATTTTTTCTCTATGGGATTTTTGAAAATTCTATGTCTAATAACTTTGGCGTTTGTGGACGGAATTGGCTGAAATTTTCAGGAAAATTGAACATTTTGTTTCTGAGCAGCCCCTGACAATTTGGGGGGGTTTCATCAAGGGGGGGCCGAGAAAAAAGGGGGGTCCCAAAACGCATTTTTCCCATGTTAATTTCCATAGGGCGGTTGGCCTCACTTTTAGCTCGAACGGCTGAATGGATTTGCACGAAACTTGGCAAAATTGTAGGGACTGTTAGCCTGATGTGCCTTTGCTAGGTCTCAATATATGTGCTCCAGTGGATTTTGAGTAATTTAGGTTCAAAAAAATATATATATCTGGGCGGAGCCTAACCACACATCTGATCTGATTGGCTGTCAGCACTTCATCCAAGAAGTGTTGGCAGCCATCTTGGGACCAATATACATGATAGCACCTCATTAAAAAGCATTGTAGTTAATAGAGGGTTTTAGGACTTTAGTTACATTATAAATCATTTGTTGATGGTACCATACTCGTTTTAGGAATTGTGGTGGGTTCTAAGGTGATTTTACCATGTGAAAAAACCTTCTGCTGTGATATCATGAATATTGTTTGAAAGAAAACTAATATCTCATGATTTTCCCACAGTGGTTTGGAAGGGGATCTATAAGCTAAACTGAAAGCATATTTTCTGTAAATTCACATTATCTTTCTCAGTCATGTGAAAATGAAGTCTGACATTCTCAGTAAAACATGTACATCCAACAAGGACAGAGACTGTCAGTTGATTCCTTTGTGTTCTACTGCAGCCTCCTAGAGTGTTCTAAAGAACAACTAGAGCGCTAACAGTCCTACTTATTACAAAGGTATGGCACACCTGAAGCCATCTTGATTGGAATAAAGTGGTAACTCTTAAAACATTTAATTTAAAAAGAAACAACATGAAGGGGTATATTTTGCCATAGAAAGTATGATTAGTGCTGCAGAATGAAAAATTAGGGCACATTTTGAGTGACTTCTCAAATCCTTTTCTATTTCATTAAAACATTCTGACATGCAGTCTCCCAAAATGGCCACCAGAGACAAAAGAGCCCAAATGTAGCCCAAATATCACCCAGATGTAGCCCAAGTATAGCCCAATGACAGAATGTCCCAGAGTGTTCTAAAGAACAACTAGAGCGCTAACAGTCCTACTTATTACAAAGGTATGGCACACCTGAAGCCATCTTGATTGGAATAGAGTGGTAACTCTTAAAACATTTAATTTAAAAAGAAACAACATGAGGGGGTATATTTTGCCATAGAAAGTATGATTAGTGCTGCAGAATGAAAAATTAGGGCACATTTTGAGTGACTTCTCAAATCCTTTTCTATTTCATTAAAACATTCTGACATGCAGTCTCCCAAAATGGCCACCAGAGACAAAAGAGCCCAAATGTAGCCCAAATATCACCCAGATGTAGCCCAAGTATAGCCCAATGACAGAATGTCCCAGAGTGTTCTAAAGAACAACTAGAGCGCTAACAGTCCTACTTATTACAAAGGTATAGCACACCTGGAGCCATCGTGATGGGAATAAAGTGGTAACTCTTAAGACATTTAATTTAAAAAGGAACAAAATGAGGGGGTATATTATGCAATAGAAGGTATTATTAGTGCTGTAGAAAGAAAAATTAGGGCACATTTTGAGTGACTTTTCAAATCCTCTTCTATTTCATTAAAAAATTCTGACATGCAGTCTCCCAAAATGGCCACCAGAGACAAAAGAGCCCAAATGTAGCCCAAATATCACCCAGATGTAGCCCAAGTATAGCCCAATGACAGAATGTCCCAGAGTGTTCTAAAGAACAACTAGAGCGCTAACAGTCCTACTTATTACAAAGGTATGGCACACCTGAAGCCATCTTGATTGGAATAAAGTGGTAACTCTTAAAACATTTAATTTAAAAAGGAACAAAATGAGGGGGTATATTTTGCCATATGAATTATGATTAGTGCTGCAGAAAGAAAAATTAGGGCACATTTTGAGTGACTTCTCAAACCCTCTTCAATTTCATTAAAAAATTCTGACATAGTCTCGCAAGATGGCCACCAGAGACAAAAGAGCCTAAATGTAGCCCAAATATCACCCAGATGTACCCCAAGTATAGCCCAATGACAGAATGTCCCAGAGTGTTCTAAAGAACAACTAGAGCGCTAACAGTCTTACTTATGACAAAAGTATGGCACACCAGAAGCCATCTTGATTGGAATGAAGTGGTAAGTCTGAAAACACTCAATTTAAAAAGGAACAACATGAGGGGGTTAATTTTGCCATAGAAAGTATGATTAGTGCTTCAGAAAGAAAAATTAGGGATCATTTTGAGTGACTTCTCAAATCCTCTTCTATTTCATTAAAAAAATTCTGACATGCAGACTGAAACATGCACTTTGAATACCAGCAGCAGACGTCCCTGGTGAGCAGTAGCTTTACTACAGTGATCTAATGTGCAACTAGAGTGCTAACATTCAGAATTTATGGCAAATGTGTGACACATCTTAATGCCTTCTTGATGGAACCAAAGTAAACAAGCATTGAAAATGCAATAGATCTCGCCCTCATTTAAGTTAAAGCCATTCTGTTTGTAATGAGGTGGCTTTTTAGCTTTGCTTTTATTAGTGTTTTTTCAACTTTCATGTAAATAACGCACCGTTTTCACCAAATCGACTTTGCCCAAGCACACCCTTCCCTTCGGCCAACAAATCCCAAAAATTCGGCACACCTGCCGATCCACTCTCCCTACAGCTCACCCAAGCCCCGTCCCTCTAGCGCAACTGGAACACCCCAAATTCACCTTCTCCATGCGCACCAAAAACTCCCATTAAATAACATGACAATTCGCTACTCCGCACAAAAATTGCTCTTTAAAGCACTTCCACTGCTCCGATCCGCTTCAAACTTGGCTGGACACTAGTTCCAGCGATTCCCTAACATCTCACCAAAAATCAGCCCAATCCATACACTGGAACGGGGACGAATATCAACCCGAATACGCGCCCCCGGCAAACACAAAAAAAAGCCATAAAACGGCCAAATCTCGACCAAAAACCGCCAAAATCCCTCAAAACCTTGCCAACACCAATATGCACGAAACTGAACCGGCCCCTCAGCCCTAGACTCCGGGAACCCTACTTAATTGACCCAAAAGCCCTAAAAAAGCAACATAATACACACGAAAACGCCCTAACAACCCTAAAATGCATATAAGTATATGTATGCATGCATTTATGTTTGTATTTATATGTAGATATACAGATGATATATGTTTATATATGTATGTATATATATATATTCACTGAAAAAACCATAGGCTATAGACCATATATAGTTAGGAATTAGCATTTACAAAACCTTGAAAATTCACTGAAAAAACCGTAGGTTATAGACCATATATAGTTAGGAATTAGCATTTACAAAACCTTGAAAATTCACTGAAAAAACCATAGGTTATAGACCATATATAGTTAGGAATTCGCATTTACAAAACCTTATTTTACTCACACAAAACCATTGAAATTCCATATATAGTTAGTTGCACTAACTATATATCGCGCACCCGCAATCCACTGCTGATGATGTCACATATTACATCATTCATGACATGGTCAGTGACATCACTGATGACATCACTGATGACATCTCAAATGACATCACTGATGGCATCACTGATGACAACATCCAGTGACTGTATGTTTCTGTAAAGTTAAAATATGTCTTACATATTGAGAATGAGTGGATGTATAAGTGTCTGGATGAAGGATTTAGTAGGTGCATGACTGACTGTATGAGTGAGTGATTAAATGTGTCTCACTGAGTGCATGGGTTAGTGACTAAACTGTCTTAATTTGTGCATCATTATGTCTGTTGTTCTGTAAACTGTTGCATGTGTTGATAAGTAGCTATATGAGTAACTATATGGGTTATTGATTGGTTGCCCAAGTATTTGTATGGGATACTGAGTGTGTGTGTGGGTGGCTGGGAGGAGTATGACTCTGTGCATAGATGTGTGAGCAGTTGATTCACTAGATGTATGGTTTCAAAAGTGCATGTGGAAACAGCTGTATGGGCGGTTGACTGTGTGCATGAGTGTATTGGTGAGTGAATGGATATCTCAGTGCTACATGTCAAAGTAAGTACATATGTAAAACACAGTACATGTGAGAGTTGACATATATAAATAACTGTGCATAAGAGCCAGTGAATGTGTGAGTGGCTGTATGGATCATTGTGAACTTGTATCAGGGATTGTATAAGAGAGTTAATATGTGTTAGTATATGTTTGAATAAGTAAAGTTTGTATAACTGTATAGTTGAGGAAATGGAGGTGTGATTGATTCTTTGATTGACTGACTAGGTGTGTGAGTAACTCCATGGATGAGTGACAGTCTGTGAGTGTCTGTTTACACTGATTGTATCTAAGGTTATATTAGAGTCTGAAGAGGTTCATCGTATTATCACATGAATGATATCATCAGTGATGTGATCAGTAATGTCAAATGAGATGTCATCAGTGATGTCATCAGTGATGTCATTTGAGATGTCATCAGTGATGTCATTTGAGATGTCATCAGTGATGTCATCAGTGATGTCACTGACCATGTCATGAATGATGTAATATGTGACATCATCAGCAGTGGATTGCGGGTGCGCGATATATAGTTAGTGCAACTAACTATATATGGAATTTCAATGGTTTTGTGTGAGTAAAATAAGGTTTTGTAAATGCGAATTCCTAACTATATATGGTCTATAACCTATGGTTTTTTCAGTGAATATATATATATATATATATATATATATATATATATATATATATATATATATATACATATATATATATATATATATATATATATATATATAACCTGCTGGCGGTCACCAGTAGGTAGTTATAGTTAGGATTTTTTTCAATGCAAAATCTCAAAATTCTATTGTGAATAACTTTGGCGCCGGTTAATGAATCCACCTGAAAATTTCCTCAAATTTGTCTCGCGAAGCTCCGGTCCTTCCTTGATATTTTGGGGAGGATTCGTCAAGCGGGTGCCGAGATAAAAGGGGGTCCCAAAACGTGTTTTCCCCATGTTAATTTCCATAGGGCGGTCGAACTCACTTTTAGCCCGAACGGCTGAATGGATTTCCACCAAACTTGGCAAAATTGTAGGGACTGGTAGCACGATATGCCTTTGCTATGTCTCAAGATATGTGCTCCAGTGGATTTTGAGTAATTTAAGTTAAAAAATATATATATATCTATAGGCGCGCCCCGGTACGCGCACCGGGGTGCGTACCCGGCGCGCCACGCGAGGTGCGCACGGAAAGCTGATTGGCTCTCGGGTGTCTGTAAACATTCGAAACAGTCCGGAGCAGCCGCCATCTTGTGTCTCAGTAAAATCGAGACACAAGAGGTGGCAAAAACAAAGGGGGAAATGACCATAACGGGGCAGAGTAGACCCCCCCTGACCCCCTAGGTTTGATGTGGGGGTCATAAAAGGGCCCCGCGGGCCCAAAAAAAAATTGGGGGGGGGGGGGGTTTCGCGGGGGAAGTGCCCGGTACGCGCACCGGGGAGCGTACCGGGGAGCGTACCATGGGGAAAAAGAATGACAGTTTTAAAAAAAAGTTTTTTTTAATATATATATACATACACATACATATATATAAATGCATATGCATATATATGCATATATGTGTGTATGTGTGCGTGTAGAGAGAGGTAGAGAGGTAGAGGTGTAGAGGTAGAGAGGTAGAGGTAGAGAGGTAGCGGTAGAGAGGTAGAGACTAGTAGAGAGAGAAGTAGAGAGAGGTAGAGAGGTAGAGAGTAGAGAGTGAGTAATAGAGAGTAGAGAGTGAGTAGTAGAGAGTAGTAGAGAGCAGTAGAGAGAGTAGCAGAGAGTGAGTAGTAGAGAGTAGTAGAGTGAATAGTAGAGTGAGTAGTAGAGAGTGAGTAGTAGAGAGTAGTAGAGAGTAAGTAGTAGAGTGAGTAGTAGAGAGCAGTAGAGAGTGAGTAGTAGAGAGTAGTAAAGAGTGAGTAGTAGAGAGTAGTAGAGAGTGAGTAGTAGAGAGTGAGTAGTAGAGAGTAGTAGAGAGTGAGTAGCAGAGAGAATAGTAGAGAGTAGTAGAGAGTGAGTAGTAGAGTGAGTAGTAGAGACTAGTAGAGAGAGAGTAGTAGAGAGTGAGTAGTAGAGAGTAGTAGAGAGTGAGTAGTAGAGTGAGTAGTAGAGAGTGAGTAGTAGATAGAGAGTAGTAGAGAGTGAGTAATATAGAGTAGTAGAGAGTGAGTAGTAGGGAGTGAGTAGTAGAGAGAGAGTAGTAGAGAGTAGTAGAGTAGTAGAGAATGAGTAGTAGAGAGTGAGTATTTGAGGGTAGTGGAGTAGGAGAGAGTAAGTAGTAGAGAGTAGCGTAGAATATTCCAAAGTTTGGCACAGCACCACTTGCACAATGAGTCCAATCAAATCATATCACTTAGAGTCCTTATTGAAGCGCTGAATCTTGGTGTATATTCATATGCTTTTATTTTCCTTAAGTTTATGTACCACAGCCAGCCGAAACGTTTCGTTCTGTACTACAGAACTTCTTCAGGGCGTTCTTATTTCCTTCAAGTTATGTCGGTATCCTGTTGTCATATAACTACATATTTCTTCCAAATGTTAGACGAGACGTAAGTACATTCTTATTCAAAGTGACTAGGTATCAATTTTACCCACACAATTCGGGCAGACTTGAGTAATTTATAGCATCCTCAAAGTCAGTCTTTCATAAATTCCAAAGTATAGGACATGATAATCCAAATCCAAATGTTTCTCAAGAAAAGTCATTTTCAATTGTTCGGAATATCGGAGTTTGGGCAGATATGACCCAGGGACCCCCAGTATGCAAGGGGAATTATTCCCCCTCTGCAAACGCGCCAGTGGCCTGCATTGCAGAGAGGTGTAAAAAGGGTGTGGCCTCATTACACTTCTCTGCAATGCAGCCCCTTGGCACATACTGGAGGCTCCTGGTGGGCTAGTTGGCCCCCAGGGACCCCCAGTATGCAAGGGGAATTAGTTCCCCCTCTGCAAACGCGGCAGGGGGCTGCGTTGCAGAGAGGTGTAACAAGGGGAATAGCCTCATTACACCTCTGCAATGCAGCCCCCTGGCGCATACTGGAGGTTCCAGGTGGGTTAGTTGGCCCCCAGTATACAAGGGGAATTAGTTCCCCCTCTTCAAACATGCACGAGGGCTGCGTTGCAGAGAGGTGTAAAAAGGGTCCTGGCTTCATTACACCAATGCAGTCCCCTGGCGCATACTGGAGATTCCTGGTGGGCTTTCAGGTCTTATATAGTTAGGAATTAGCATTAAAAAAAACTTTGAAATTCACTGAAAAAAACATAGGTTTCAGGCCTTATATAGTTAGGAATTAGCATTTAAAAAACCTATGAAATTCACTGAAAAAACCATAGGTTTCACACCAGTTATAGTTAGGAATTAGCATTTAAAACACCTATTAAATTCACTGAAAAAACCATAGGTTTGACACCAGTTATAGTTAGCTAGAAATTTTACTGATATAAAACCATTGAAATTCCCACGTTATAGTTAGTTGGACTCACTATAACTTGCGCGTCTGCAATGCACTGCTGATGACGTCACATATTACATCACTCATGACATGGTCAGTGACATCACTCATGACATTACTGATGACACCATCCTTGTGACAGAGTGACAGACCTCCTTTCAGTGTAATGTAACCCTTGAAACACATATTCAAAAATAGAAACTAAAATTTTCAAAAAAATAGAGATACCCATACTAGTTACAACAACCAATTCAGTAATACCACCATCTATATACACATCCACTCATTCACCAACAGTTCTATATAGTCACTCATACACATATTCACTCATCATATGTAGTGAAACACCTATACATCCTGTTACACACCGACAGTCATCCAAAAGTTACTCACACACACAATCACACATGGAAATAAACTATTGAACATCAATTTATTTGCATATACAGCTATACACACACTGCCACATTACTTCTAAGGAAACTTACACATACTTACTCTCTTAAACAATCACTTATATAAATACATACTTATTTAAACTCTTTCAATCTCTCACTCTCACATATACTCACTCATACACATCAATACTCACATATACTAGATTAAAACATATGTAGTTACTGATAAAGACACTAGTGAGACAGTCATTTACTCACTAACACACACACATATACACACTCATCCACCCATACAGTCCTGCACATATGCTGTCTTCAAAACACATACAAACAGTGAGTCAGTCATTGATGCATCTATGTGCTAAGTAACACCCCACCAAACCATACAGACACTCATACTGATACTAAAAAAAAACATCTAATAACCCATATACACACACATGTAGCTACTCACCAACCCATGCAGCCGCTTATACACAAAGTGAAACACTGATACAAACATTTAAATATTTAAACAATACTCGCTAATATATGTATTCACTAAGATACACTTAATAAGCCAGTTAACCAATCATTTTTTTTTTTTAAACACCCATTAAGACACTTATTTAAACATTTATTCTTCCATCGACCTTTACATATACATATATAAAACATATTTATTTTTCAGAAAGACACACATTCACTGGACGGTGTCATCAGTGATGTCATGAGTGATGTCACTGACCATGTCATGAGTGATGTAGTATGTGACGTCATCAGCAGTGCATTGCAGGCGCGCAAGTTATAGTGAGTCCAACTAACTATAACATGGGAATTTCAATGGTTTTATGTCAGTAAAATTTCCAGCTAACTATAACTGGTGTCAAAACTATGGTTTTTTCAGTGAATTTAATAGGTTTTTTAAATGCTAATTCCTAACTATAACTGGTTTGAAACCTATGGTTTTTTCAGTGAATATAAATATATATATATATATATTCACTGAAAAAACCATAGGTTTCACACCAGTTATAGTTAGGAATTAGCATTTAAAAAACCTATTAAATTCACTAAAAAAACCATAGGTTTCATATCAGTTATAGTTAGCTGGAAAATTTTACTGACATAAAACCATTGAAATTCAACGTTATAGTTAGTTGGACTCACTATAACTTGCGCGTGTAATGCACTGCTGATGACTTCACATATTACATAACTCATGACATGGTCAGTGACATCACTCATGACATCACTGATGACACCCTCCAGTGAATGTGTGGCTTTCTGAAAAATAAATATATTTTATATATGTATATGTAAAGGTCGATGGAACAATAAATGTTTAAATAAGTGTGTAAATGGATGTTTTTTTTAAAAAAAATGATTGATTAAGTGGCTTATTAAGTGTATCCTAGTGAATACATATATTAACGATTAATGTTTAAATATTTAAATATATGTATCAGTGTTTCACTTTGTGTATAAATGGCTGCATGGGTTGGTGAGTAGGTACATATGTGTGTATATATATTATTAGATGTTTTTAGTATCAGTATGAGTGTCTGTATGGTTTGGTGGGAGTGTTACTTAGCACATAGATGCATCAATGACTGACTCACTGTATGTTTTTTGAAGACGGCATATGTGCAGGACTGTATGGGTGGATGAGTGTGCATATGCGTGTGTTAGTGAGTGAATGACTGTCTCATTAGTGTCTTTATCAGTAAGTACATATGTTTTAATCTAGTGTATGTGAGTATTGATGTATATGAGTGAGTATATGTGAGAGTGAGAGATTGAAAGAGTTCATGTTTAAATAATTGTGTGTTTCTATAAGTGATTGTTTAAGAGAGTAAGTATATGTAAGTTTCCTTAGAAGTAAGGTGGTAGTGTGTGTTTAGCTGTATATGCAAATAAATGGATGTTCAATAGTTTATTTGCATGTGTGAGTATGTGTGTGAGTAACGTTTGGATGACTGTCGGTGTGTAACAGGATGTATAGGTGTATCACTACATATGATGAGTGTATATATGTATGAGTGACTATATAGAACTGTTGGTGAATGAGTGAATGTGTATATAGATGGTGGAATTATTGAATTGGTTGTTGTAACTGGTATGGGTATCTCCATTTTTAAAAATGTTTTAATTTATATTTTTCAATATGTGTTTTCATGGGTTACATTACAGTGAAAGGAGGTCTGTCACTCTGTCACAAGGATGATGTCATCAGTGATGTCATGTGTGATGTCACTGACCATGTCATGAGTGATGTAATATGTGACGTCATCAGCGGTGCATTACACGCGCAAGTTATAGTGAGTCCAACTAACTATAACGTTGAATTTCAATGGTTTTATGTCAGTAAAATTTTCCAGCTAACTATAACTGATGTGAAACCTATGGTTTTTTTTGTGAATTTAATAGGTTTTTTAAATGCTAATTCCTAACTATAACTAGTGTGAAACCTATGGTTTTTTCAGTGAATTTCATAGGTTTTTTAAATGCTAATTCCTAACTATAAGTCTCACTTTATAAGTAAGACTGTTAGCGCTCTAGTTGTTTAGAACACTCTGATACATTCTGTCATAGGGCTACAGTTGGGCTATATTTGAGCTATATATTTTTTTTTGTCTCTGGTGGCCATCTTTGGGCTACATTGGGCTACATTGGGCTACATTTGGGCTACATTTTTGCTCTAACATATATAACGTCCAATGTAGCACAATACATTTTTTTCCAAAGTTAATTTTCGTAAAAAGCACTTCAGAATAGGGCTACCTGTCCCTACAATATCCCTTTTTTTTTTTTTGTGCGCTCCTGATGTGCGCCCCAAGGAGCGCCCCGAAAAGCGTACTTCTATAAAGCGTCCCGAGGCGCGCTCCGAGGAGCGTCTCGAGAGCGCCAATATCGCGAACGAAAACATGATCGTGACGTATCGCGTAGCCGCGTCCGCGTGATACGCACGGCGTAAGCGCACCCGGAAGCACTCGAGCGAATACGATCGTGCAACGTAGGCGTCTGACACGCTTACGCAGCGCGCCTCTGGCCGCGCCCCGTGGCGCGTCGCGTAAGCGCGTCGGGTCATGTGACCAGAAAATAACACTTTTCATTGGTTCATAACAGTTTTGGTTTCATAATGAGGAAGCCCATGGTCATGTGACCTGTAAATAACACTTTTCATTGGTTCAATAATTATTTTTTTCTAAATTTAGAGAAACCCACCCATTTCTCTCACTATTGATTTGCACTTGGAGAGAGCAAGAGGTGTTTTGTGAATTTTGAACTCATACTTTCCTGATCTACAGCAATGACTGCAAGGGAGTCATCCAGCAGTGATTCAGATGGATTTGTGCAAGAGGACCCTCCTCACCAGAAAACAAAGAACCACTTCATCTGGAAATTTTATGACATCCCTAAAGGACAAAAAAAAGTTAATGCAAGTAAAGTAACTTGTAAAATATGTGGAAGTATTTTATCCAGAGGCAATCCTCTAAAAAAATACAGCTTTGGAAATGCCAATTTAATTAGGCATGTCAAAAGAAGACACCCCAACAATTACTCCAGGGAGAGTGTCAGGGAGCTGGCAGAGAAGGCACGAAGAGATGGCAGCAGCACCTCCACTGGTGGAGCAACACCTTCAGGTTCAACACGTGCAAGAATGGTCCCTAACATCCAGCCGGTATTTGCAGGAATAACATTTTTATGCAAGGACTGTGACGAACTACTCTGTTACGGGGAGCAGAGCGTTGAACTCATTGCAATAAAGAAACAGGAACACCAATGCTCTCCCCGTCCCTAAATTTTCTCATTTTTTTGCTCCTGTTGAGCATTTTTTGAATCCCTGTTTTTGTTTTTCCCCTGTAAAAAATCCCAAAAAAGTATAAAATCGTTTCAAAAAGTATAAAAAAAATATAAAACAACAAAAACAAAAAAAAAGTTCTTTTCAGAACTACCTCCAATTTATAAAAAAATGCTATTTTTTTTAAAAGAAAGTGTCATTCTTTTTCTCAATCGTACACTCACCGGTGCGCGTACCAGGCGCTCCCTCGGCGCGAATTAAAAAAAAATATTTTTTTTTTGCCCCGTACGGCTTTTTTATGACCCCCACATCAAACCTAGGGGGTCAGGGGGGGTGTACCCAGCCCCCTTTTGCTCATTTCCCCCTTTGATTTTTACCACCTCAATCCTACCGAGGTACAAGATGGCAGCCGCTGCGGACTGTTTCGAATGTTTACAGACACCCGAGAGCCAATCAGCTTTCCGTACGCAAGTCGCGTGGCGCGCTTTGAGCGCTCCCCTGCGCGCGTACAGGGGCGCGGCTCTAGATATATATATTTTTTTGAACCTAAATTACTCAAAATCCACTGGAGCACATATCTCGAGACATAGCAAAGGCACATCGGGCTACCAGTCCCTACAATTTTGACAAATTAGGTGGAAATCCATTCAGCCGTTCGGGCTAAAAGTGACATCGACCGCCCTATGGAAATTAACATGGGGAAAACGCGTTTTGGGACCCCCCTTTTATCTTGGCCCCCGCTTGACGCATAACTACCTACTGGCGACCGCCAGTAGGTAATATATATATATATATATATATATATATATATATATATATATATATATATATATATATATATATTTCCCAAAGGTGCCCTGAGCTCCAAGGACGCCACTCCGCAGATGCTGATTAACAATCCTTTTATTCCAAAACAGCGCTAATATTTACATAATTTTCTTTTCCCAACGCGTTTCAGAGCCCCTGCTCCTTCTTCATGGGGATGGAAGCTGGCAAGCACGGAATTCTGCAACTTTTTAAATTTCCGTTTGGCACACGTGCTCCCAGGTGAGCAGCATGCCGGTAGTTGTAGTGTCATTAATCCCCAGGTTGGGGTCCGTGTCTTTGACAGTTCATTTTTCCTTCCAATGTCTATCATTTAAAACCCTCCAGTGGGTTTAGCAAATATCGCGCTGGATTATTTTCGGGGTCATCTGTGCTGGAAACAGGCTCAGGAGAAGTCTCCAAACCCGCAGAACTGTAACATCTTTCACACAGGCGGTGCAATCCTCACACGGCCGGGCTGCCGTGTCAAAATGTTTCCCAAAGGTGCCCTGAGCTCCAAGGACGCCACTCCACAGATGCTGATTAACAATCCTTTTATTCCAAAACAGCGCTAATATTTACATAATTTTCTTTTCCCAACGCGTTTCAGAGCCCCTGCTCCTTCTTCATGGGGATGGAAGCTGGCAAGCACGGAATTCTGCAACTTTTTAAATTTCCGTTTGGCACACGTGCACACACTGCGGAGCGCGTCCGTATGGCTGATGGATCACTTTGGATGCAAAGAAACGAAGCCGAGTGACGCGCCCAACTTCCTGCACCGAAAGGCAGCGTGCGAGTGATTACCTTGCTGGACTGACGGAGAAGCTGTGCAACGCAACCTCCGACCGAAGAAGTCCCGCACAAGGTAAGCGGAGTACAATTCTCCACTAATGCGAGCAGGAATTTGAAGTGGCTGACGAGATCTACGTTTAATTAATGCTGACTCCGTGAACAACACGGGCAGCTTTACGGAGGTCAGTCAGATCAGGATACAGCCTCAAAGCGACATAGACTTGAAAACATTCTTTCGCCCTTAAAGGTTTAAGGCGTGCAGCACATTTAAGAATTGGAACTATGGAGGCTCGCATAGCGAAAAGAGCGTCCAAGGTAACAACGATGTTTAAAACTGGGGGCAAGCCAGATGAAACTCCAGTAACCTCGACAACATCCTCAATACCAGAAAGCACTTTGAAACAGCAGCTAAACGCTTTGGAAAAACTGTACAAGAAAGAGATCAACAAAAGTTGGGAAGCAATTGCTTTAGAAAAGTATTTGGAAGTGAAACGCATCCCTCGAGGGCTAAGGATCTTTACAATGCCAACGCACACGGAGGTAAAGAAAGAATTGATTGAAGAATGGATAGATAACAATACCCAATGTTCTCTAAACATGATGCGCATTCTTGTGAAGCATGCACGCTTTGAGGTGGATGAGATTACACAAAAAATTAAAGAGCTGGAAGACAACATAACAAATGACACTAATCAAGAGGAAGTCGTCAAACTCCGTAAGGAAATGGAAACCAGACTAGACTCCTACGAAAATGAAATTGAAGAACGCAAAGAGCGTAAATTCCAACGGGATAAACAGGACTACATTCATGGTAGAATTTTGACTTTTGCCAGAAAATATGACAACCTAAAAAAGAATTATCCGATGCAAAAATTAGCATCAAGTGCAAGTGAATCCAGCATTAGTGATGATGGCTCAACACGAAGCACCTACCAGTCAAAAAACTGGTCAGTTTTAGAGGAGGTCGAATTGGTCAATCTGGAAAAGAGCATTGCGAGAGGCGGAGGAAGGGGAAGAGGAAGGGGGAGACGACCATACCCCAACCAAAGATACAGAGGAAGAGGCAGGGGGCCGCAAAATCAGACAACCCCCACACCAGCGCCAGAAAACCCCGCAGGGCAAAACGAAGAAAAACGTCAGTACCCCCTCCGCAATCGCAATCCGAGGCCAACCTAATAGTAAACCTTTCAGACCACCAACTGACAGAGACAGAAAAGCGTGTTTTGAACAAGGGA
The DNA here is from genome assembly GCF_964263255.1 of Lissotriton vulgaris. Classification (NCBI taxonomy): domain Eukaryota; kingdom Metazoa; phylum Chordata; class Amphibia; order Caudata; family Salamandridae; genus Lissotriton; species Lissotriton vulgaris. The sequence continues at coordinate 1,159,017,622 of NC_141689.1, forward strand.
TTATCATTTTGTCCTGAAGCTCACTTCGATTACACAGAAACACGGATAGACTTCTACAAATATGTGAGGAAGTTGAAATTGGCAAAAGTGCACGCCAACAAACAAATAGAGCCTATGAATACTGTTGATGAGAATGTGGATAAAGTCCTTTTTGATACTATTGCAGATATCCCGGATATGAGAAATAGCTTTGAATCACTATTTGACCTGGACGGGGCCTCTATATCGGATGCTGAACTGTTATAGGAACTAAACATCCCAACAGATGCAAGACCAGCCACCGGACTAAAAAGAAAATCAAGGTACTACCCAATACTATCACCAGGGAATAAAATAGATCTATTCTCAGAAGCAATAATAAAAGAACTGGACAATCTCTCTAAAGTTAGGAACAAGACACGTGAAAATCTTTCAAAAATTGAACGTGCAGCCATCAAAACACTAATGAATAATGACAAAGTCACCATAAAACCGGCGGACAAGGGGGGCAACATTGTCCTCATGAAAACATCTGACTATACATGGGAGGCAATGAGACAACTAAATCAAGAAAACAATTATCAAAAACTGGAAATGAACCCGTATGCAAACATGAAGAAAGAACTACAAGAACATTTGGAAGTGTGGTACAAAAATGGTTTAATAGATGAGGAAAAGAGAAAATACCTAACCATTGACCACCAATAACACCGTGTATATATTTTCTCCCGAAAATTCATAAGACCTTAAATCAACCACCAGGGAGGCCCATTGTCTCTTCATGCGGATCATTATATGAGAACATTTCCAACTATGTTGATAAATTTCTAGCCCCCATTGCCCAAAGTCTTCCATCGTACATAAAAGACACTGGTGACTTTTTGAGAACTCTGATGAATGTAACCTGGAACCCTGAATTTCTGTTAGTAACCATTGATGTGGTCTCACTCTACACCTCAATTCGCCATGAAATCGGAATGCAGGCCTGTGAGTACTATCTCAAACAACGCAACATCATATACCTAGACCACTCGAAAATGCTAATGAAAATGATTGATCTATGCTTAAAGAACAATGTCTTTCTTTTCAACAAACAACTATTCAAACAAACTTGTGGCACCGCCATGGGCATTTCTCTATCACCGAACTACGCTAACATCACCATGGGGTGGTGGGAAAAAACCATAGCATGGAATGAAGAAAACCAACAAGATCTGGAACGGATATTGTTATGGGTCCGTTATATTGACGACCTGTTCATTATTTGGCATGGCACGGATGAACAATTTCAAATTTATTTCTACAAACTAAATAAGAACGAAGTTGGGCTACAATTCACATGTAACATGAGCACACAGGAAATAGACTTCTTGGACACTAAAATATATGTGCACAATGAAAAGTTAGAATCGACTCTATTTCGAAAAAAGACAGCTACAAATTGTGTGCTTCATGGCACAAGTTTTCATCCCGCACCCCTTCTGCGCAGTATACCGTATGGTGAATTCACAAGATTAAAGAGAAATTGCTCAGTACCAGAAGATGCAGAGAAAGTCATTGAAGAGAGCAAATGCAGATTCAGAGCGAGAGGCTATGAAGAAAGAGTGTTAACCAACTGCAAAAAGAAAAATCAACCTAAAAACACGTACTCAAACACTGATGGAACAACCTAAAAAAAGTGAAACCCATACACCTCCAAGACTAATAATGACCTACAGTAAAGAAAGCTCAAACATTGCCCGCATAATGAAAAAATATTGGCATTTACTGACAAAGGACCCTGACATTGGCACCACCATCGGCAACGCTCCACTCATAACATACAAAAAAAACACTTCACTCAAAGACTTACTGGTCAAAAGCCACTTTCAAGAGAAACCAAAACAGAACTGGCTGGAAATGCAACGGAAAGGATTTCAACCTTGTAACTCATGCAAAGTTTGCAAGATTGGCAAAAGCATGAAAGTGATCGAGGAACCAGATGGCAAGTTAATGAAAATAGAACAACAAATCTCATGCACCTCAAAAAACGTTGTATACATAATTGAATGCAAGTGTGGAATGAAGTACGTGGGGTGCACAACCTGCATGTTGAAAAAAAGAATTTTGGAACATATCCGAGCGGTAAAAAACTCCAACATGCAATATGCCACTGCAAAACACATGAGCGCATGCCAGAACGGAGATTGGAGACAAATGCATTTCTTCGGGGCAAAGGTACTGGATAAAATGGAGAGAGGTGGTGATGTGGTGCGAAGACTGCGACAAATGGAGTCGCGCATGATAATCAGACTCAGAACTAAACACCCGAAGGGGATGAATTTTGGAGAGGATCTGCATATTCACCTGGAATAATAACCTCAGAACAAAATTGGGTACTATACCCTCAACAACAATCAATAAACAATAAACATCAATGAAAGACAAGGGTACGATACCCAGTATTAAGGACACTATATAACTGTTACCACAGTGCTATGATTTATAAGCATGCAAAGTCTTTCTTTCTTTTAATTTATTTTGTCACTGAAATGTAATGGAACTACAGATCCCATAATGCCTCATAAATGGCTAACTATGGGCTAGTATAAATAGAAACATAGTAGATGGACTAACCAACCGTGAGCAAGGCCGAGTGAGGCCGAAACGCGTTGGTGGGGTGAAGTCTTGAAATAAATAAGGCTGAAAAAAGATATCCTGATTGTGCCGCCTCTTTTGTTTTGAAAAATTGCCTGGGTCAGGATCCGACCCCTAGGCAGAGCACACACTGCGGAGCGCGTCCGTATGGCTGATGGATCACTTTGGATGCAAATATATATATATATATATATATATATATATATATATATATATATATATATATATATATATATATATATTACCTACTGGCAGTCGCCAGTAGGTATATATAGTTAGGATTTTTTCCCTATGGGATTTCTGAAAATTCTATGTCTAATAACTTTGGCGTTTGAGGACGGAATCGGCTGAAATTTTCAGGAAAATGGCACATTTTGTTTCTGAGCAGCCCCTGAAAATTTGGGGGGGTTTCGTCAAGGGGGGGCTGAGAAAAAAGGGGGGTCCCAAAACGCGTTTTTCCCATTCATTTTTCCATAGGGCGGTTGGACTCACTTTTAGCTCGAACGGCTGAATGGATTTGCACAAAACTTGGCAAAATTGTAGGGACTGTTAGCCCGATGTGCCTTTGCTAGGTCTCAATATATGTGCTCCAGTAGTTTTTGAGAAATTAACGTTCAAAACAAGATATATATCTGTAACAGCGCTCTGGGCAGCGATCCGGTCCGCTTACTTTTCGCGAAACGGAACTTTGCGCGCAGAAAGCTGATTGGCTCTCCGGTGTCTGTCAACATTCTAAACAGTCCGGAGCGGCCGCCATCTTATCTCTCGGTAGGATCGAGAGAGAAGAAGAGGTGAAAAACGAAGGGGGAATTTATTGAAAGGGGGCAAGGTATACCCCTCTTGACCCCCGAGGAATGTTGTTGGGGTTATTAAAGGGTCGCGTGGGGAAAAATAAAAAAAAAATGATTTTTCACGGTAGAAGCGCTTCACGGGCCGCGAACTGGGCCGCAAACTGGTAGCGAAACGGGAATTCGCCATTTTGTGCTTCGTTTTAATTGTTTAGAGACAAAAATTATCGCCGCACATCGGCCACAATGCATGAATATCGCTGAAAAGTCAGCGATATTCATGCATTATCCAGCAAATGCTCTTAGCCATGTTATCCACCTTCCATTGGATAACATGGCTAAAAACTGCTGTGCGTGAGCTTTTTTTTTTTTTTTTTTGCTGCGTGACGTTTGTTAACGTTCGATTCGATGGAAATCAGGAAGTGTTGACCACCATTTTGTCACTGCGAGTAAATATTGTGTTATAAATGAATCCTTATTGATAAACATTGTCTGCGCCATCTTGCGTTTTTGTCCAATGCCACAATTTTGTCGTGCACGGCAGCCATTTTAGATGCCTTGACCAGGGCCACTCTCTGCACGCCGCCGATCCTCAGCATGGCTCCCCACCCTCGCAAGCATCTTCCCCACGCACTGGTCACCCCCGCTCTCTCTCTCATGCATGGGACATATACTTCCCCCCATCTGCGCTGCTCTTCTCTGAGAATCACACCCTGTGCCCGCCCGACACCTCCCTTTCACCCTATTCACTACCGCACCCTCTGACACTCCTCTTCCTCTGTGTCCGATTGTCCAGGACGGACCTAGGCTATCACCTAGCCCTGCGGATGTAGTTTATGGCCCCAGCTGTAGAGTATCCAGACATGCCAACCCTCCCGATTCAGGCGTGAGACTACTGATTTCAGTGCTAGTCTTTCGCTTCCCGATTCCTGCAAGGAAAAACCCGGGGGCATATTACCAACAACTAGCGGTAATTTTTGTCTCTAACTTGTTTAGAGACAAAAATTATCGCCGCACTTCGGCGAATTTTATCGCACATAAACCTTGCTATTAGCAAGGTTTATCGCAAATGCGTTAAAAAACGGCCGCAATGCATGAATATCGTTGAAAAGTCAGCGATATTCATGCATTATCCAGCAAATGCTTTTAGCCATGTTATCCACTTCCCATTGGATAACATGGCTAAAACTGCTCAGGGCAGGTGTTAGGTTTTGGAGATATTCGCGCTTAGCGTGAATATCTCCAAAAGTTGGTAATAGGAGATAGCGATGGTTAGGGACTGTTTCCAGTCGCTAAAATCTTGTCACGCCCACTTTGCATGTCATTAGTGATAAATATCACTGATATGTAAAGCGGGGCCCAAGATGGTCGTTATCTCCTTTTAGCTGTCACTAACTGGTGTTAGCGACAGCTTGGTAATAGGGAGATCATTTTATCTCTTTTTTTTTGGCTTTTAAAGCCAAAAAAGCGGAAATAAACCCCCTTGATAATATGCCCCATGATTTCTCGGGGGTTTCAGCTGACAGGGCTTGGTATTGTGTTACGTGCTAATTCTTCCAGGAAACGTCAGAGGGTCGATGCAGGGGTTCTAGAAGGGGTGATAAACCATTTAAGCCTCATGAACAAGCGCATGGTCTTTTAAAGATTTGTGAAGTACTCGGGGCGGCGGTGTGTGTGTGCCCTCTTTCAGGAGCGGGCGGGGGGGCACTGCCAGCAACTTGCCAGGCCAGGCAGTGTTCAACACGTGCATCACCCTTTCTCTGCCTGCTATTGCGCTCCATGCTTCGGAAAGGTAAGAAAAAGAACGTGCATTTGAGTTTGAAATGTCCGATCTTGTAGCAGTACACTTGCAAAGCCCACACATGACAATAACCCGATTCAAGGCCCCATTCACCCGATTTTTTAAACATATATAGCACTCCAACAAAGTTAGATTTTAAAACTTTATTAACATTTAAATATAACGAACGCAACAAAAACTGTAAATATATTTAACCATTTTTTGAAATTAACCAGAACTATAACGATAACAACAACAACAACAATAATATAACTTTTATGCCTAAATTACGCAAACATTTAGCTAATCTGCTAAAGGGGGGAGTCGCCATTTCTTTACAATAATCAATAATGAAAAATCCACATCAATAGGGTTGTCCGTTTTCTCGATGCAGCACTATAGTGCAATATACACAGCACCTGGGGTGTCAAGAGTGAACAGGTCTTTCTTTGTTCCTTAAGATGTTATCTGTGTCAACCTCTTCCGAGAATGCTGATGCGTTAGGATTTCCTTGTGTTTCTTAATAGCATTGGTGTCTGTACACTTCTTTGTCAATTCTGTCAAGATGATAACTGCTTCATAAACAGACGATATCTTTGTTTAGTCATTAGTGTTAAGTGTGTCTGAAACTACAGTGCCCTTCTGTTTTTTTTTTCTTCATGCTCCACAGAGTTTTGTGTGTTGTTCTTTTGAGCGACAATTATTCAAGAGGTTTCAGGTTCACTTGTTTTGTCCTGCAGTGAGTTAACAGCTTTAGAGAGTTCATGTTTATTTGCTATGTCCTGCTGTTCGTCAACTGCTTCAGAGACGTCAGCCTCATTTGTTATGTTTCAGTAGATCCTGGACCTGCCCGGCCGCGCCCAAAATGGCGCCGGTGTAAATGGGACTCGTAACTGCTTGTTGTGTACTGGTTGCCCAACCTTGATATCACAAGATACATATGCAGTTTTGAAGCACATGGCGGAGGCTTGTCTGCTGTAGTGGGGCGCCCCTTTATCGTTTCAGTCGCCATTCCGCCCGCTTTTGCTACACTGTGCCTTTTCCGCCATTCAGCTGTTTAGCGCCCGCTCTTACGGCTACAGCGTCTCGCTCACCATGTAGTTGAATTGCTCCCACTCTTGCGGTGCAGCGATAGGCGGCTTCCACAGGACTCCGAAAATGGCGGTCGGCTCTTCGGATTTGGGCCTGGTCCAGTAAAATGGCCCTGGGACACCTTGGAACTCGGACGCTTGTCTGCCAGGGCTTGGGTTCCATTCTCGAAAGCGTCCCCTCAGCCTTGAAGATTGTACAAAAGTCTTGGGGGCCGTCGACTCCCGCAGGCTTCCGGTGGGGAGCGGCTGCCATGATTGCTTGCGGAATGGCCACGACGGAGCTACGAGATGGTGGTGCTCTCATGGTGACGCCAGCTTCAGTCTGAAACATCCAGAAACAAGGTGGGGCTTTCATCGTTTGGGAAAAAAAATGTTTTAATCCAATGAAAAGTGTTATTTTTAGGTCACATGACCTAGTCTTACATAATTAGGAAAAGAAAAGTAAAATGAACCAATGAAAAGTTTTATTAACAAGTCACATAACCTGTTATGCTTACGTTACGCGCTGCGCGGCGCGCTCTGGATCGTTTCCGGGAAGCTGCGCCTTGCGCACCGGAGCACTTCCGGGTGCGCTAACGCGTCGCGTCATATGACGCATTACGCGACAATGCAGGTCCAGAATATGGTCAAAATGTCTCCACCAACCAGCGGTCGGAAATCAACCGCTTTCAGCAGTCCAAAAAGTTCGGTTAAATCTTAAGAGCGGGAGCAACTCAACTACATGGTGAGCGAGACGTTGTAGTCGCAAGAGCGGGCGGTAAACAGCTGAATGGCGGAAGAGGCACAGAGTACCAAAAGCGGGCGGAATGGCAACTAAAACGGTAAAGGGGCGCCCCACGACAGCGTGTCTTCAGGTCAAACGGATTGTGGGACAAGGTCCAGAATGGAAGATTCTTCAAAAGGGAAAAAATTCCGCCGGACCCCGGGAGCCGGCCGCCTATGCCGGGGGCGATCTCAGGCCTCACCAGGGCAACACGACTTGGGGAGGGGGCAGGAGCCAAGCGCCCCCTCTCAGTCCGCGCCATCTCACCGCCCCTCGGGGGCCTCCGTCAAGCGGTTTAGGGAGGCACCGTATCACATTGTTTTCCAATGCAGTCAGGTCCACAAATGGACCCCACTTACTTTGAATAGTGAAGCTGCAGCAGGTGCAAATAAGGTTTAAACAGTGTTACAAGAGCTGCTTAGAACTCTGAAGTATGGCACTCAACATCCAGGACTTATGCCATTTGTGTAAGGCAGTGACATGGAAGCAACTCAGGGACAAAAAGCATGAACGAACATTCACGTATGAAAATCTTATTTGGGGAAGGGGTAGAATCCAAACGCCCCCTGCCAGTTCGCGCCACTACACCGTATGTGGAAAATCTGAAGCCATCGTTCTACAAACTCTCAACGCTTGTTATCAGTGCATGAGTTTCATGCTCGATCGATTGAGCTAGCCGGATCGGGCAATAAAAAGTATAAAATAGTTATGTAAATAGTTATTTAATAAAATGTTTTACTCCGTTTCTTTGCTGGTGTGTTGTGTATATTTATAATATTTGCATAGGGTTTGTCGTTATTTTGGGCGGTGTGGGTGGCGGAGTCGAGCTGTTTTGCAGCCCTCATGGTGTGGAGCTTAGTTCATTTCATTATTTTCGTATTTCTCATGAAGGGTTGTTCCTAATGTTTGTATTTTACCGAGGTCAAAAAGAGATCGAATTAGTGGTCTACTGATTTTGCTCGATTACTTTTATTTTTTTACACGATTTTTCACTATCTGCAAAGACTAAACAGAGTATTGCGACTTTGTGCTTGTTTGTAAATAGAGAATGATCCAAAGAGAACCAATTCTAAAACAGTAAATGCTTGGATAACAATCAATCAAATGGAGAGACAAGCAGGCACGACGGATTACAACGGGGGCAAAGGCCTGCGTTAACTACCGTTCACTATCTGCAAAGAGAGAGTACTACTAAGAGAAAAGAGGGGAGGGGGGTCAGCGTTCAAAGCACATCAGCGTGCATAAATACGAAAATGTTTTTATCTATCACGTACTTGACATTTTAAAGCTTTTCATATTTGCTATTAAAAAACCAATGAAATTCACAGAAAAAACCATAGGTTATAGTGGATATATAGTTAGGAATTTGCATTTACAAAACCTTGAAAATTCAATGAAAAAACCATTGGTTTTAGGCCATATATAGTTAGGGATTTGCATTTACAAAACCTTATTTTACTCGCATAAAACCATTGAAATTCCATATATAGTTATAAGCGCTAACTATATATCGCGCACCCGCAATCCACTGCTGATGATGTCACATATTACATCATTCATGACATGGTTAGTGACATCACTGATGACATCACTGATGACATCTCAAATGACATCACTGATGACATCACTGAAAACATCTCATTTGACATGACTGATAACATCACTGATGATATCATTCATGTGATAATACAATGAACCTCTTCAGACTCTAATATAACCTTAGATACAATCAGTGTAAACAGACAGTCACAGACTGTCGCTCATCCATGGAGTTACTCACACACCTAGTCAGTTATGCCAAAAATAAATCACACCTCCATTTTCTCAACTATACAGTTATACACACCTTACTTATTCAAACATATACTAACACATATTTACTTTACTCTCTTATACAATCTCTGATACATGTTCACAATGATCCATACAGCCACTCACACATTCATTGGCTCTTATGCACAGTTATTTATAGATGTCAACTCTCACATGTACTGTGTTTTACATATGTACTTAATTTGACGTGTAGCACTGAGATATCCATTCACTCACTAATACACTCATGCACAGTCAAGCGCCCATACAGCTGTTTCCACATACACTTTTGAATCCATACATATAGTGAATCAACTACTCACACATCTATGTACAGAGTCACACACCTCCCAGCCACCCATACACACACACTCAGTTTCCCATACAAATACTTGGACAACCAATGAATAACCCATACAGTTACTCATATAGCTACTGATCAACATATGCAGCAGTTTGTAGAACAACAGATATAATGATGCACAAATTAAAACAGTTTAGTCACTAACCCATGCACTCAGTGAGACACATTTAATCACTCACTGATACAGTCAGTCTTGCACCTACTAAATCCTTCATCCAGACACTTATACATCCACTCATTCTTCAATATGTAAAACATATTTTAACTTTACAGAAACATACAGTCACTGGATGTTGTAATCAGTGATGTCATCAGTGATGTCATTTGAGATGTCATCAGTGATGTCATCAGTGATGTCACTAACCATGTCATGAATGATGTAATATGTGACATCATCAGCAGTGGATTGCGGGTGCGCGATATATAGTTAGCGCTTATAACTATATATGGAATTTCAATGGTTTTATGCGAGTAAAATAAGGTTTTGTAAATGCAAATCCCTAACTATATATGGCCTAAAACCAATGGTTTTTTCATTGAATATATATATATATATATATATATATATATATATATATATATATATATATATATATATATATATATATATATATGTATATATATATATATATATATCTACTCCTCATTCTCCAGAGAAAGACTGCCACCTTCCAAACCAGCGGGTGTCTCGTCTCGTACGGGATCTCCGGAGCTAATCCCGACAACACTTTACCTCCCAGGCAGAAAAGACCACCAGGACGAGACTCGTGCAGACCAAAAGTGTATTTATTTGTCGCCCTCGGACGCGTTTCACCTGACCAGCAGCCTGCTGGTCAGGTGAAACGCGTCCGAGGGCGACAAATAAATACACTTTTGGTCTGCACGAGTCTCGTCCTGGTGGTCTTTTCTGCCTGGGAGGTAAAATATATATATATACATATATATATATATATATATATATATATATATATATATATATATATATATATATATATATATATATATATATATCTGATTCAGCTGGTGAGAAAGTTTCTAATCAAAATGGAAACTTTACAATGCATAGTTCGGTGAATACAAAATGATCATTGCTCACATTGCCTGGTGGCCTTGAATTCAATAGATGCATTTCAATATATGAAGATGGAGAGCTCCCTTCAGAAGGATTTAGGGTTTTGTATAAAAAACCTGCATCAGAATTTTGACTCCTTCCTTTTGAGTTAAGGCCATCCCTGAGAGTCTTCATAAAGGCAATGGCACGCTTTGTTAATTTTCTTCATCTGCAGGAGAAATCAATATTCACTTACCTACACAACTGATTGTTGCAAGCCTTTTTACCCCAACATCTGCATACACACATTCAGACAATAACGATTCTATACCAACATGGGTTTCTGCTCAACAGAGCCAAGTGACCAACCATTTAGGGATCTCGTATTTTCAGAGGGAGTGTTTCCCTCCCAAGAAAGTTCTTTGGTAAAAGACTTGCACCGGCTGCCTCAGAAGGAAAAAGAAACAGCCTTTGTTTGGATAGATTTGCAGGGCCATTTGGCAGCATGTATGTTCACAATACAGTGGGAGAGGTCACAACATAAACCTTTACTCTGGCACCTCCAAAGACATTGCACACTATCTTCACACAGTCTGGGAAAGATGGTGCCATTTCCCCAGGATACAAGGAAGAAGCTTCATTGCTGGCTGGTGTCAGACAATCTTTCTAAGGGGATGCATTTGTGCTAACGACAGATGTCAGGTCTGTGGGAGAGGATGCCACTCTGGAGAAGTGGTCATTTTAGGCAAGATGGACTGGGTCAGAGTCACTAAGGGCATCTAAATGAAGGGAGTTATCAGCAGTATTCAGAACACTGCTCCACTTCAGACAGTATTTGATCCTTTACAATGTGTTGTGAGGACCGACAATTTGGTTGCTGTAGCCTTCATCAATCACCAAGGCAGCACACAAACACTCAAATTTTAAACAAGATATCATGTTCCCTCCATCATGGCAGTGCAAGGGATCAGACAATGTAGAAGTAGAGCAGGATTGTTTTTCATCTAAGCGGTTTTTGCTTCATCTGAGATTGAGAGTGGATACTCTTCTTCTAAAGTGGGCAAATAAATAAATAAATTACTGTTTACCTTCACTGGTTCCAAGGTTGCTGTTGAAGATCAAACAACAAAAGTGCCAAGTGGTGTTAGTCGTACCACTTTGGCTGAGGAGGATATGGTTCCCATTACCAAAGGAGTTTTCAGTACGTTTGCCTTGCATTCCTTTGTTCACTATCATTGAAGACATCCAAACTTCAAGGAAGCCATCTATTCTGATGTCCTGTTCAAGAATTGGGGTATTTCTGGCAGATTTACCAAGACTTACACAACACTGTGTTGTGTAGCATGTGAAATAGGTGCATTGAGTTACACTGCTTTCATGTGTTGTGAATGGGCTGTATTTACTAAAAGGTGACCCATAACGCAAGGGTGAGAGCAGTGTTACACATCATGATTTAAAGTTGCAGTTGTAGGGCAGTGCTGTTTAACACAAGTGGTACATGCATGGGGCAAAGCTGTATTGCATGTAGTAAGTCACATTTATGTGCCACAATTCAGCTGCATGCTACACATGGGCCACATGCATGGTGCAAGAGGTCAAAATACCATGCAGCAAAACCATTGTTTGAGCATCAAGCTGCCCTCCTTGGATGAAGACACCTTACTTCTGGATGCTATTAATTGTTCTTATCCTATCTTGGCTAGGGAAGAAGACGTTATTGGGTCTCCAAGTGAACCAATGCAGACTGCTTCCCATACAGCTGCTACACATATGGCTCACGGGGATCCGGAGGACATACAAGTTAACTTCCAGGTCAAAGTCATTGGGGTACTGCAGGTTATGATGAGAGAAGTCAGGTTGGGGTAGGAGACTTTATCAGGCCCTCTATAAGGAGTTTAGAGGTATCTGGGCACCAATAAGAGGTTGACAGAGCCTGTATAAGACCCTATTCTTGGCACCATGAAATTGATGTCTCCTTAGTGGACATTGCTTGTGTTATGATGGAGACAACAAAGAACAACAGCCTTCTTCATCAAGCACCAGTGATGTTTTCAACCAACTAGGAGTCGCCAATTCCTCCATCCAGTCCGTACATAATGGACATGAGGGCTTATGAAATAGAATGGAGGTCAAAGATGGACTCCTTCATGGCAACAGCAAATGCCCTCATCACAACGTCATTGCTGTGTTGCAAAATCAGCAAAGTGAATACCATGCAGCCTTTGTGGCAATCACTAATGTTTTAGCAAAAATGGGGCATCATATTCTACTTCTGATGATTATGCATCACATTCCTTTGCTACTACATTCACAACATACACGTTAGATCACAAGTACTCGAAACCCTCAAATTTTGCAATAACTGCAAGCAAAAGAGGTTGGATAATCATTTTAGGATGAAGATGTGATGTAGCCCAGTTTCAGATTTTGAATTGTCAGATGAACATTAGTAATGTTTGGCCATTTAATCACTTAGTCATGTGTTTGTCATCATGCCATCTCCTTTGCAGTCCTCTGTTGTCATAATGTATTTAAACATGTTTATTTGTACTTGTCATGAATCATCTTTTTTCTCTAATGGTAATATCCATATACCGCCTAGATACCATCTTGGGTGATTCAGCGCTATACAAATAACTAAATATCAAATATCAAATAAATATCAAATATCAAAATATCAAACATTAAATATCAAATATCATAAGGTCATAATGTGATTATTGGTAATTTAAGTTCAGAATTATATATGTTTGATTGCCTTTCCTTCTCAGTGAGAAACCTGGATATGAATTGTGTCTATCTACCAGCTTATAATGGACATATGTACTCAACGATATATAATTCAGAATGGCCTACATTTACATGGCCTAACAATAGTCATCCAAAATACATCTTAATCACATGAGAAATGTGTGGTTGTAAATTCCCTGTGTACTATTGTGCAAGTTCATCATTCAAAATTCCAGAATGAAAGTCAGTAGCAAAATGGAGATTTCAACCACTAGCATGCTACCAATCATGCAGCAATATCAAAGCACATGTACATGTATGTCAGGTATGTCCTTACATCAACATAAACATCGAAATAAGTAAGGATAATACAGACAGCAAATAACAGAAGAAGCCATTGCTACTTATGATGGTAAATGTTTAGGTTCTGCCTTGTGTACATCATTATGGAAACGTGACCTTCATAATGGAAACACATTATTAGCTACATACGCAATGATGCTGGTACTGAGAGTGGAAGTGGGCATGTGAAACACTGTAGCTATCTAGCAGGCATGAGTCCCAAATGAGGGATAAATAATTGGTCTAAGAATGCCAAGGGGAAAATTCAATAGAGAAGAAGCCAAAAAGAAGTTCCCTTGTAACGGGTGAGGCAAGTTGGGGCACTGGAAGAACGAGTGTAAGGCTATGCAAAACATAACATGCAAACTAATGATTTGAATCCACAGACACAGAATGAGGTGCCACTGAAACAACAGCAGCAGGTAATACAAAACCAGTTACCCCTTGCACCTATGCCAAATTTTAGGAGCAAAGCACACCAGAGTGTGGATACCACAAATTGGGAGGGAAGTGAGAGGAGAGACACAGCAACATCACAATTTCTTTTGAGTGATTCGTTTTTCAGTGAGGACACATACTGAGGGTGCCTGAGAGAGGAGAATGAGGAGTGCGTACTTGGCGCCTCCTTGCCGGTAGATCAGTCAGGTCCATACATTGAAGGAAAGGTTGAAGGAAATGATGTCACCTTTCTATTGGACACTGGTGCTACCCGTTCTACTGTAAGAACAGCAGACGTTCCAAACCTACCCCTCTCTGGAGAAGCGATCCAAGTAGTGGGCGTTTCTAATAAACAAATTAGTACCCCAATTATAGAACTAATGGAAGTTAGAATAGGCAATTTTAAAGAAATGCATAGATTTGTTGTGTGTGATTCAAGTCCAGTGAACTTGTTAGGCTGAGACTTGTTGTGCAAAAAGAATTGCACCATCTTTTGCACCCCAAGTGGTGTTGAAATTCAAACCCCAGATGAAGACGGAGTTCATGAATTAATGTTAGCAAAACAGGAAATTGAAAATAAAAGATTCACCATAGAAGATATAACAAAATGGTTACAAGAAACTGTAAATCCTAATGTATGGGATTTTACCGGAAAAGATATAGGATTAATAGCAAATGTCGATTCAATAAAAGTGACAGTAAAAGAAGGTGCAGTTTACCCAAATACTCGACAGTACAAAATGAGCCCAGAAATAAAACCAGGTGTTGCAGCAGAAATAAAGCGTTTGGTTGAAGCAGGCATTTTGCAAGAAATAATGAGCAGTCCTTGTAATTCGCCCATAATTGGCATAAAGAAACCAAGTGGCAAGTATAGGGTCGTACAAGACCTCCGAAAAATCAATAAAATTGTTGTCCCATGCTGTCCAGTTGTGCCAAATCCTGCAGTAATTCTGTATCAGATACCGTAGGAAGCTGGATGGTTCACCGTAATCGATTTGTGTCACTCATTTTTCTCGATACCATTGCATCCAGATAGCAAATTTCTTTTTTCTTTTGAATTCGACAGTCATGTGTACTTCTGGAACCGCGTTCCTCAGGGGTATACAGAGAGTCCATCGTTTTTTAATCAGATTTTGAAAAAGTTCCTTGAGTCCTTGGTGTTGCTCGGACAGTCAGTCCTGGGCCAGTATATAGACGACCTATTGGTGGCGTCTAAAACTCAAAATAACTGTGTTGTTGATACCATTGCTTTACTAAATCATTTAGGTGAAGGAGGACATAAAGTGTCACCTGAAATATTGCAATTTTGCACCACATCAGTGAAATATCTGGGGCACCAGATAGAAAGAGGTGTCAGAAGGGTTACCTCAGAAAGAATCTGAATAATCAAAAACATGAATTTACCTCAAACTCAGAAAGAGATCAGAATATTTCTTGGAGTTGTAGGTTACTGCAGGCAATGGATTGTGGGATTTGCAATCCTAGCAAAACCATTGATACAAATGACAATGAAAAGAGCAAAAGACCCAGGTGAATGGGATGATGAAAGCATGACTGCTTTCTTGAAATTACGAGAATGCCTGTGTACAGCTCCAGCATTAGGGATGCCTGACTATTCAAAAGATTTTGCACTATTCTGTGACACACAAGATAATTGTGCACTTTCAGTTTTGACCCAAACTCACCGTCTGATGAAACGTCCTGTGGCATATTTTTCTTCTACACTAGACCCAGTGGCATCTGCATTGCCAGGATGTCTGAAAGCAGTAGCTGCAACCTGCATGAGCCTTGAGCAAAGTGAGTCCATTATTATGGGACATCCAGTGACAGTGTATGTTCCACATGCAGTTGTGATTTTGTAAACAAGGACCAAGACTCAGTATCTCACTCCTAGTTGGCTGCCTAAGTATGAGCAAGTCCTTGTAGGTGCAGGAAATGTAACCATTGCTAGGTGTAATATTCTGAACCCAGCAACACTGCTACCTAATTCACACTTTGCAGAAGTGAAGGGAGAAGTCGAACATGATTGTATCAACCTGACTGAATACAGTACAAAACCACGTCCTGACATAAGAGAAGCGCCATTAATTGAATCTGAATATAAGCTATTTGTAGATGGCTCATGTATGAGACATGAGGAAGGAGGTTTGAGTGCTGCCTATGCAGTATGCTCTTTGGGGGGTCCAGTTGAAGCATCCTATTTACCTGGAGTCAAGTCTGCACAAGTAGCTAAATTGGTCGCATTAACAAAAGTCTGCAAATTTGGGAAAAATTGAAAAGTAACCATTTATACTGATAACCAGTATGGATACAGGGTTGTGCAGGACTTTGGCCAATTATGGATGCAAAGGGAGTTTCTGACTTCTTCCGGTACTCCTATTAAAAAAGGTCATTATGTAAAAGATTTGCTTGAAGCAATCCAATTGCCAAAATAAGTGGCTGTGGTCAAGTGTGCTGCTCACCAATCTAGAAATGACAAAGTGACAGCTGGTAACCGATATGCTGACCAGTTAGCCCACCATTGCGCCAAATTAAAATGTCTATAAACAAGAAAATTGAAGTGGGTGGAAACAGATGCCAACTTATGTTGCTTGAAGGTGTGAGAACATGGAAAAAAGTGAGAGACTTGCAAAATGAAGCAGAACCAAAAGAAAAGGAAGAGTGGAGGAAGATAGGTTGTCAGAGAAGGGTTGAAGATGGTGTCACTGTTTACCTTGATGGTAGGCCTGTGTTACTAGACTATTTGTTTGCTCCTATGGCTAGGATGTTCCATGGAAATTCTCATATGGGAAGAGGTGCCATGATAAGTTTGTTCAGACAGTCATGGTTCAATGTGAAGTTCAGGTACAATGCACAAGCACTTTGCAAGAGGTGTTTAATTTGTCAACAAATGAATCCTGGAAAGAAAACTGTAGTGTTACCAGAAAAGATTGGGAAGGCAGAGGGTCGCTTCATACAATTACAGATTGATTTCATTCAGTTACCCCCTTGTCGAGGACTAAAATACATTCTTGTCATTGTCTGCCTATTTTCAAAATGGTGGAAGCTTACCCCACACGTAGGAATGATAGCATCACTGTAGCCAAACTCCTACTCAGAGAACTCATACCTAGGTTCGATTTTCCATTAACAATTGAATCAGAGCGAGGCTGTCATTTTAATGATGAAATAATTGGCCCAATTTGTGAAGCATTCAACGTTAAGCAAAAGCTGCACTATGCACACCGCCCAAAGGCTTCTGGAGTGGTAGAACAACTGAATGGCACAAGCAAATCAAGATTGGGAAAGATGTATAAATCTACCAGATTAGAGTGGCCCGATGCCTTACCACTTGTTCTAATGGGACTCAGAAGAATTCCAGACCGTAACACAGACTTGAGTCCTCATGAAATACTAATGGGAATAGCAATGAGGCAAGCATGGGTGCCAGGACACAAGCTGTTAAATATATCTGATGGTTTAGTACTGGAGTACTGCAAAGAACTGGCTGACCAAGTGCGTTCTACCTCTCACCAGGTTGGAGAAGACGCTGTCGCCAGACAAGCAACTCCAAAACCACAGTTGATGGACAGAATGCAGAACAATGTCATACATTCACCCCAGTACAGAGATCTTGGCCTAAATCCATCGTTATTTTGCACTCCACACCACCCCAGTTCAGACATGGCCATATGCAAATCAGTCTGACCCTGTGCCTCATGGGAACAGTACAGCCCGAACTGCCAAGCCATGCCTTCCCTGGACCGGAAACAAGCTTCCGAGGACCGGTTTCTGGCATTCCAGCAATCTTCAGCCCGGCTTGCTTGAATCCAGAGTGTGGAGTGCATGGGACTCACGTCTGAGCATACCCATCCCACTCGGGCTGACAAATGCAAAAACCACATTTGATGGACAGAATGCAGAACAATGTCATACATTCACCCCAGTACAGAGATCTGGGCCTAAATCCATCATTTTTTTGCACACCACACCACCCCAGGTCAGACATGGCCATATGCAAATCAGTCTGACCCTGTGCCTCATGGAAACAGTCCAGCCCGAACTGCCAAGCCATGCCTTCCCTGGACCGGAAACAAGCTTCCGAGGACCGGTTTCTAGCATTCCAGCCGTCTTCAGCCCTGGTTGCTTGAATCCAGTGGTGTGGAGAGCATGGGACTCACGTCTGAGCATACCCATCCCACTCGGGGTGACAAATGCAAAAACCACAGTTGATGGACAGAATGCAGAACAATGTCATACATTCACCCCAGTACCGAGATCTGGGCCAGATTAGTAATCAGGCGGAAGAAACCGAAATAAGACCTGGACCTAGTCAGATAGAGAGGGGTACAGAAGACAGCATTTAAATAGATGTGCCACAACTGAATGAAAATAAGAGTACACTTGAAGAAGGGCAGATCATAGTGCCAGCTAAAAGGCTCAGAAAAGGAGACAAGTGGCCTAGGTTTGTCAAAAGATTGAGATTTCATCTAAAGACAATAAATGAAGAACCAGAACAAGTAAATGAAATAACAAGTCAAACTGAACAATCTTCAGTACAACCAAGAAGGAGAAGTCCACGACTGAAAAGGGTTAATAACAAATTCAGAGGCCCTGATTGGACTTAGATTGTCCTTGAATATTTAAAAAACGTAGAAATAAGTGACAAAAGTGATGACAAATTAGTTGTTGATCAGACTGACGGAGAAGTGAGACCCACTTGAAAAATGTCACAGGTAAAAGACTGTAAAAGCTACAAAGAGGGGTTAAGTCTCCTTGGTCAGAAATGGCTTATCATACTGGACACGTGTCGAAGCGGCGGGAATCAGAGGAACAGCCCTACTATGGTTATCCTCCTTTTTGAGCGGCCGGACTCAAGCGGTCCGTCTGGGAGAGTTCTCTGCGGATTTTCAACCAATCCAGTGTGGTGTTCCCCAGGGCTCCTCTCTGTCCCCCCTCTTGTTTAACCTCTACATTGCCCCCCTCATTTTTGCTTTACAGCGTCTGGAGGTCTCTGTGTACAATTACGCAGACGACCTCCAGCTCATTTTTTCCCTTTCCTCTACCCCTGAGTCTATGTCCAAAGTCCAGTCCATTATGACCTTTATTCAGGACTGGATGAACTTCAACCACCTGAAGCTCAACCCCGATAAAACGGAGTTGGTGTTAACGGGTGGTTGTTCCAGTCCCTGGACCTCCTCCTTTTGGCCCCCTTCACTTGCCCCCCCCCCACCCCTGTACCCTCTGTCAAAACCCTTGGATTTAAAATCAATATTCAACTCTCCTTACATTCTCAAGTTTCTGCTGTGGTTTCCTCAGCCTTCCTTTCACTCAGGACTATCCGCAGAGTCTCTCGATTTTTCGCCCCAGACGCGCTCAAACTAATTCTTTTAGCCATGGTAACATCTCGCCTAGATTATGGTAATATCCTTTACCATGGCATGCCCGATTACCTTTTGAGACGCCTCCAGCTTGTCCAAAACCAGGCCGCTCGGCTGGTTTTTAACCTTTCTAAGTCACACCATGTAACCCCTCTCCTCTTTTCCCTGCACTGGCTCCCTGTCCGACAACGCATCTTATTCAAGCTCGGTTGCACCATCTTTAAAGCCCGGACAGGTTCTGCCCCCTCCTTCATTAACTCAGCCATTCAATCCTACATGCCTTCACGAGACCTTCGATCCGCTTCTCACCACCTTCTCCTGGTTCCCCGTTTTAAACGGAAGAAGTGGGGTGGCTCTAAATTTTCTACCACGGGTCCAGTCTTCTGGAACTCTCTTCCATTGCACCTCAGAACCTGCACCCAGTACTCCCTCTTCCGTAGAGACTTGAAGACTTTCCTCTTCACCCAAGCCTTCCCATCCTGAACGCTCACCTTCCCCCCTTTCCGACCCGCCAAGTAGCAATTGCCAGTGAGCGCCAAGAAACCGCCAGGTGTACGAGCGCTATACAAATCCCTTCAAATTCAAATTCAATACTGTTAATGGAAGACCGAAAAGAAACTGTTTGAAAACATGCTGTAGAATATGCACATGTAGTATAGTGATAGTACTCATAGTATGGTTAGGACTGACAATAGGTATTCCTTACATAATGAGTAGAGACATGAAGAATAATTTTAATGAGCTACAAACAATAGATACACCTAGAAGAATAGATACACAAGAGAAATCACTTAGCATTAAACAACAGAAGGTAGACTTAGAAGCATCAGATGAGGAAGGACTACATTATACTAGAAATAAGAAGAGAACTCACTTAAATGTATCTGCAAACCTATTAGTACACTATGTAGAGGCTATGGAAATAGAAGATTGCTATGTTTGTATGAATTTACCTACTTCGGTAGCCGAAGGTGTGACTTACCATCATTTACCACTAACTTATGGTATTTCATGTAGTATTTTAGCTAGTTTATTCTATAAGAAAGGACCTTTGCAGTATTACTATTCAAATTCAGATGTGATATTTTCTGAACTTCCTATACGTAGTAACCTAAATCCTGTGCATACAAAGAGTGATGTAACACGTTATATGGGTGAATATTTTCTAGCTATAGGTACAATAGATATAGCTGAAGCACACAAGAATAGCTGAACATGCTTATTACGTGAAAAAAAGAAAATATTTTTGAATATGGTTGAGAAAAGGAGAGAGAATTTCCAAAGAAAGGCAAATGATAAGAATCATAAAATTCCTTAATGGGCTGAAAATATAGGGTTCACCCCAATTGGCAAGACTCATGCTGCTTTGTTGCTGGATTTCGAAAAGAAGGGTAAACTCTGTCTCCACAGGGAAAGAACTAGGTATTATAACAATATATTCATTGGTTTCAGTGAATGTGAACACAATTGTAAGCTAACTAGCAGCCCGACCCGACGTTGTCAGGGTATGAATTGCTGCCGGCCAGTAGTATATTGTTTTGTTGGATTTCGTTTGGATAGCATTTCTTATCTGTGAGAGGCCTGTGAAACGCTCCGATTCACAGTGCACTGCTGATGCACTTAAGAGTGCGCATTCAGTAGTGTGTAACTCGAGTTTCCCTACTTTATTTTTCCTTGCAATATTATATAGCGCAAACTCGACAACATGGCATGAGCACAATTTACATTACAGAAGAACACATTCATTTGTGGTAGGCACGGGGAGACAAAGCGATTTGCCTAGAATCACAGGTTGTTGGGCTGATGCCGAGATTCGAAAGTAGCTCCCCAGCTCTAAAGTTCGCAATTCTAGAATTTGTGGTGGGAGGTGTGTCTTAAAGTGTATGTCGGTGCTGATCATCAATGAGAGAGATCTGTGCATTTTTCAAATGGGTGTTGCTGGAGATGTGGTCCGCTGTGCCACCAATGTACTTATAGGGGGAGAGTAAACACCCATTATTCCGCAACTTTCTTTCCGCATACCATCACTCCGCATACTTTCATTACGAAAGTACCATGACTTCGCAATGCCATTATAACGCTTGGCATTATATTTTATATGCTTTTATCAAGCATACATTTATAACGAAATTCGTTGTAAATGCCTGAATGGTAAAAGCATGTTTTTTTATGTTTGGATAAGGTAAGTATGTGTATAGGAGTATATGTTTTGGGGTACTGAGGTATATGTTTTGGGGTGTTTGGGTATTTTAAGGGTTCAGATATAGTTTTGGGTTATGGGGTACAGGGGTAGTTTTAGGGTTTAGGGATAGGTATGGAGTTTGGGGTACAGGGGTATTTTTAGGGTTCTGGGCTAGGTTTGGGCTTTGGGGTATAGGGGTATTTTTAGTGTTCAGGGGTAGGTTTGGATTTTGGGGTATAGGGGTATTTTAAGGGTTCAGGGCTAGGTTTGGGTTTTGGGGTACAGGGGTATTTTTAGGGTTCAGGGCTAGGTTTGGGTTTTGGGGTACAGGGGTATTTTAGGGTTCAGTGGTAGGTTTGGGTTTTGGGGTACAGGGTTATCTTTAGGGTTCAGGGCTAGGTTTGTGTTTTGGGGTACAGGGGTATTTTTAGGGTTCGGGTGTAGGTTTGGGTTTTGGGGTACAGGGGTATTTTAAGGGTTTAGGGCTAGGTTTGGGTTTTGGGGTACAGGGGTATTTTAGGGTTCAGGGGTAGGTTTGGGTTTTGGGGTACAGTGGTATTTTAAGGGTTCAGGGCCAGGTTTGGGTTTTGGGGTACAGGGGTATTTTTAGGGTTATGGTGTAGGTTTGGGTTTTGAGGTACAGGAGTATTTATAGGGTTCAGGGCGAAGTTTGGGTTTTGGGGTACAGGGGTATTTTTAGAGTTCAGTGGTAGGTTTGGGTTTTGGGGTACAGGGTTATCTTTAGGGTTCAGGGCTAGGTTTGTGTTTTGGGGTACAGGGGTATTTTTAGGGTTCAGGTGTAGGTTTGGGTTTTGGGGTATAGGGGTATTTTAAGGGTTCAGGGCTAGGTTTGGGTTTTGGGGTACAGGGGTATTTCTAGGGTTCAGGGCTAGGTTTGGGTTTTGGGGTACAGGCTTATCTTTAGGGTTCAGGGCTAGGTTTGTGTTTTGGGGTACAGGGGTATTTTTAGGGTTCAGGTGTAGGTTTGGGTTTTGGGGTACAGGGGTATTTTAAGGGTTCAGGGCTAGGTTTGGGTTTTGGGGTACAGGGGTATTTTAGGGTTCAGGGGTAGGTTTGGGTTTTGGGATACAGTGATATTTTAAGGGTTCAGGGCCAGGTTTGGGTTTTGGGGTACAGGGGTATTTTTAGGGTTCAGGGGTAGGTTTGGGTTTTGAGGTACAAGAGTATTTATAGGGTTGAGGGCTAAGTTTGGGTTTTGGGGTACAGGGGTATTTTTAGGGTTTAGGGATAGGTTTGGGTTTTGGGGTATAGGGTATATTTATAGGGTTAAGATGGTTTAGTGTTTAAGGGTGTTGGGGTATTTTAAGGAGTAAGAGTGGGTTATGATTATGGGGTGCAGGGGTATTTAAAGGGAGCAGGGTGGGATTACCACACAATATGAGACATGGCATGAAGGGCAGAACGTACCACACGCCCCCAGCGTTTGTCACGCCCCCAGCACACGCCCACAGCACAACACAGACATGCCCACAAGGGACTACTTTGCTGGCACGGTTCTTTTACCTTTTAAATGTATATGGTGGGCGTCTGCATAGCCTATGTCCTTCTGCTGCAACTCCCCTTTCCAACGCTGTATTGGGTGTTGTGATTGGTGCGTGGTTCCTGAGATTACCGGCCTCAAAGGTTTGGGCTCTCTCTTTATTATATTAGTACTAGCAGCCCGCCCCAGCGTTGACTGGGGCAGAAGGGGGCTGGGGGGCAGCATTTCAGGCTTGCGTGCACTCCCGCCCCGGACCCCGCCCTCCACAACATTGTCTGTGTCCCGGACAATGTTGTGGCAGGCGGGGTCCGGGGGGGGGAGTGCACGCAAGCCTGAAATGCTGCCCCCAGACCCTGAGCCTTACCGCAGTTGTTCCGGGCCAACCTCCCTCACCGGCTCCCTCCCGTCCTGTGTCCCTGAAATGCTGCCCCCAGACCCTGAGCCTTACCGACCCTGAGCCTTACCGCAGTTGTTCCGGGCCAACCTCCCGCACCGGCTCCCTCCCGCCTGTGTCCCTGAAATGCTGCCCCCAGACCCTGAGTCTTACCGCAGTTGTTCCGGGCCGACCTCCTGCACCGGCTACCTCCCCTCCCGTGTCCCAGAGCCTTACCTGAGCCGCTGCTCCTCCCCGAGCTCCTCACTTCACCGCCGCTCCTCCTCGTCATCACGTACATTGCGGCCAGCGCTACGTCGTGGCCGTCAGCGTCGCGGCCGGCGCTACTTTCAAGGCACTACATTTCTTTTTAAGTTATATTTTAAATTTACGTTTTTTTTTATTTTCTTTAGCCTATGTCCATTTGCACACCCTGAGGATTACAACAATGTATTGGGTGTGTGGATTGGCGCTGTGGTTCCCGAGTTTACCTTGCCAAAAGGTTTGTGTTCTCTCTTTATAATAGTAGTATAGATGGATAATGAGGCTTATCCACACGTGCAATAGAAACAACACAGCCGCATACATTCCATAATGAAGGCTAAACGTGAATCACATTTCAAATCTTAATTGTGAACAGCAACTAAATTAATTTCTTTCTGTGGCCTAGTTTGGTAATTTAACTTGTGCAGAGGGTTACAGAACATGTGTACCTTTCTTCATAAGATAATGCAGCTGCTTAAGACACAAATAAATGGAATGAATTATAAACGTCTTAGGTTAACTACATTTACACATGATTAATTCAAATTTTGCATATAAACATTAAACATTAGTTGCGCACATCCTAATTAAGTATCTCACAATATGACATTTCATGTTATTTTCTCCTGCCACATTAGTACCTAAATTGTCATGTAACTTTATTAATCACATTCTAAATACATGTACTTCAAACAAACTACCCTTTCACATAGAATACCCTGCTCCTTTTAGTGTGTTAGTCTCAACAGAATATATTTGAGTGCTGACTATGCATGAGTATGATGCACTCCTACAATATCTATAGATGGGATCAAGATTACACTTCTTCAATGGTATGCACTTCCTGAAGGCCTTCTAACGTCTACACCTATGTCTAAGACATGGTGTGTGTGCAAAGGCAAATGATTCCCTCATTTACATGGGACGACATCCTCAATCACACTCATCAAACAAAGGATAGCATCATACATGTCAACCCTCCTGATTCAGGCGGGAGACTACCAATTTCAAGGCAAGTCTTCTGCCTCCTGATTCCTGCATGCAGAAATCCAGTTCCTCTGTGGGCTTCAGTTGACAGGGATTGGTTTTGTCTTACTCTGATTATGCACTGTCAGTAAGCTGTTCCTGCAAGCAAGTGCGCAACATTTTTGTCATGCTTTTCCTGCCTGCCAGAGTGGTTCCTCTGCTCCTGACATGTATGCAAAATATATTTTAATTTCTGACATCCGATCCTGCAGTAGCACACTTGCAAGTCCCATACATGCCAATAGAGCGGATGCCGGCCACAAAATAGGAGAAATACATTCGCCCAAATATTTCCTAAAAATCTCCCACTTTCCTCTTCCATTAGGCTGGCATGTATGTAGCATGCCCAGCGGGATCATGTCAGTGCACTTCCCCCGGTGTGATCCTTATTACTAAAGAGGCTACCCAAATGTCTGTGGCCCTGTCTGTAATACTATTGTGCCCCAGGATGCAAACGGATGGCCCACATGACAGTTGCGCCCTTGGAGAGGTATTCATAATACACTCACTGCAGTGGGATGTCGGATGGATCCGCCGGCTAGAAGACACTCTCAGATAGTGTTTATTGCACAACTCTTCCAATGCAGTGCAGCACTGAGTCTCCTCCGAGAGTCCATTTCCCCTGCGCCACCATTAGCAATTATGTAGAGGTACGGGGCAAAGCAGGGCACAAGTCCTGAAAAAAGAAGTGGGGGGATGCTGTCACCGGAAGTGACATCACGACAGGAAGTGACGTCACGAAAGGTGCCGAGCTCCTCGTCCCAGAGAGGCCAAAGAGTGAAGTCCAGCTGTTTGACAGGGGGGATGGCGTCCCCCTGGTAAAATAAGTGGGGGGACGCCGTCCACCCGCGTGGTACCCCGACTCGAGCCCTGGGGCAAAGGCATGCTTTTATTTACACTAGGCTAGGGCTGAGCAAATGAAGCAATGCGATCAAGCAAGATCAACATGTGCACCTGGGTTTCCAACTAAAGTGGGTGGTGGGGGTCACACAAGTGTATAGCACTATGCTTTGTTAAACTGGCTATGGGAGCTTTCCTGCTTTTATCTTGGCTCTGCTACTCACAGAGCAGTAAATGGCAGGCCAAGGCCCTTACTTAACCCTTGGCACAAACCAATCTGTTGAACTTTGAACTGTGAAATAGATTTAGTTCATAATAAGGATGTCATGTATAGATGTAGCCGGGTAATCAAATGGTACCTAGCTATCCTGAGTCTTTGAGCAGTTCGTGTTTCACTTTTGAAAGATGGTGCTGCTCCAGTATTGTGGACTATGTAAGTTAATGTCCCACTGTACATTGGTATGAATCCTTTAACATCAAGACGTAAACTCGTACTATAACCTGTCAGCATGTAAAGCGAGCAACACAGCATCAAAAGCTGCACCCCCATCCAGTACTGTTTTTAATGTGGAAGGATTTCAAGAGGTTGAAAGCACCGAGAAGGACGCTTAGTTTCACTAGAAATTCCAAACTGACTGTATTATCTGTTTTGATTGTTCTCCTCACAATTTCTGGCACCCAAAGTCCTTTCCTCATTAATAAATAAGCACCTTTGTGAAGTGCGCATGGTTCGTGTTCATTCCATTAATGCCACTGTGTTTTCCTTTCATCTTCAATAATTCATGGCTGTGGCACTGCCGTCGCTCAAGGAGATACAGTCTACAGCGGAATTAAGTAAAGGAGAGTGGAAGGGATTCAGGACACGCTTTTTTGAGCAAAAGGTTAATGCATGGCACCCTTGCTCCAAATATGAGGCTTCGGTATTTTTGACGCTGTGGTTTCGATTTAGAAAGGACCGCACATGTTCGTATATAAAACATTACCTAACAAACACCTCTGTATATGGACATGGAGTTAAGTAATACATCTACGCCGCAATTAGATGGCTGGGATTATCGCACAGGCCTTGTGCTATTTACAGATCCTGGTAAATATGAATTTTGCTTTCATACTTTATATTACATAATTTACATTCAGCATGATTCCCTCCTGGTGACTTGTGACACATCCAGTCGCCGATTATAAAGAAAAGAGGTCAGAATGAAACTATTATAAGTTATTACAGTCGAGGTCTGATGTCACAGTGCCTGCTGCCAGAGCTAGCAGCAGAGATGAAAGGTTGATTTTCTTTCTCCAGCTCTATTTTTAATATTACAATGCCAAGCAGAGTGAACATGTTCATTTTTTTTGCACTCCTTAGATCAGGGGCAGCCGGCACAGCTCGTGGATGGGGGTGGGGGGGGAGTGGCTTGCGGGATGCCGCCAGGTCCCGTGTCTTCTCTCCTGCTTGCCTGTGACTGACTCCAGGTCGGAACAGGAAGCAGGCAGCCAAGCACCCACACCATAGCTAATCACAACGCTCCAATGGAGTGTGTGATTGGTCTGAGTGCCTTCACACGGCGCAAAGCCATGGCTGTAGGGGTGGTCATGTTCTCCATGCAGGCTGTAATGCAACCTGCATGGAGAACAGGGGACTGTGCATGACTGTTTTGGGCAGTCAGAGTATCTATCACTCTTGCCCTGGAGTCTTGCAGCTCCGCCCGCCCCCTCCAGCAGGAGGTAAAAAGAAAAGGATAACATTCTGTTATCATTTTATTTTTGCCTTTCTTTGCTGCTCCTGGCAGTGGGGCGCCGCCCCTCGGCCTTAGCGGAGGAGCCTCCACTGCCTTAGATAGAGAAAAGCTAGAATCTTTCTGCAACTGACTTCTATTGAACTGTTTCCTATATCTGTTTCCAACAAACTACTATAATGTTGTTGATATGTTTAATTTTGTACTAGAGGTTTTATTTTTCTTCTTTGCGTTTGCAAACGTACTCGCCCTTTCATATTATAGAGCTATATACAAAGTTTTTAAGTGGTTTGCGTGAAAGGCGATGGGTATGATCCTGTATTATATGGGATAAGGTACTCCCTGGCGTACATGATAAGGATATTACAAGTCACTTCAGAGATCCATAACCACTAAAAGACATCAGTCTTTGGAACTCCTCAGTGACTTGCAGTTTCCTTATAATGCTCATCAGGGGTACTTTATCCCTTGATATAGCAGGACCAGATTGGTAATTCTGTCTTTGGCATTTTCCAGTTTATCTGAAGTTTTGGGGTTCTCAACCATGGAAGCCACTATGTCATCATTCTAGTTGCATGTTTTGCTGGTTTGAATATTCTTGTAAGGGCTGATTTTGGGTTGCGGTCTGGCCTTGTAACTCAGCTTTCTCACTCAGGCATTATATAAGGACATAGAATAACTTGTGAGAGGCAAGATGGCAGCCGCTTAGTTGTGGCTGTTCACAGCGGAGCAGTGGAGATTAGACTGGAGCCCCTGTAAACTACG
The DNA here is from genome assembly GCF_964263255.1 of Lissotriton vulgaris. Lineage (NCBI taxonomy): Eukaryota > Metazoa > Chordata > Amphibia > Caudata > Salamandridae > Lissotriton > Lissotriton vulgaris. The sequence goes on from NC_141689.1 coordinate 1,159,045,438, forward strand.
CTGAGGATGTCTGATCCCCCTTCCTTCTGTCAGTAACGGCGAGAAAACTGTTTTTAAAAGTGGAACAAAGCGAATGCTTTCTCTACTAACCTGCCGCGGTTCTGCAGCTCGGCTGCTGCGGGAACTGACGCTGGCTCTGACGGCTCTCAGCGCCGGCCATCGAGTCTCCCGAATCCGCCCGCAAACGAAGGGGTGGGGCACAGGTGGAGTGTCCTCAAACCCGCAGTGCAGAGCGGAGGCTCCGGAACAGGGCTACAGTGAGAGCAGGCTGTGGAGGCGCTTGTTCGTTGGAGACGAGACTAGGAGGAGACGCGGCGTGATGGCCCCTAAGGTGAACGCTGGAAGTAAAGCAGCCGAGAGAAAGAAGAAGGCTGGCGTCGAGATGGCTTCAGGCGAGGCGGATAATAGCCCAAAGGCTTTAACACAGACTCCCCCGGTAGGAAAGCAGATTGCAGGGAGGACAAGGCAGGCTGCTGCTAACGCCCCTATTGCAGATTTTTTTACTAAAGCAGGAAAAGAGAAGGGGGCCAAAACGATAGTGCAAATCAGCGAGACTGAGCCAGCGGCAGGGGCAGAGGCAGTCGAGGTAACCCGCCCTAGTATAACAGAAGTACAGAACAATGCACAGATCAACCCAGAGGCAGTAAAAATGGCACTCCCTCCCCCAGAGACTTGTAGAAAAACCCGGGAAAGTGTAGAGGGGTCAGATGATGCCGATATGGAGGACTCAGCACTAAATGTCTGTACTAACTCGGAAGGGGTCAAGGATTGCGACGTTAGGCAACAGGAACAAGGGGTTCTAGTTGCCGGGGCGACTCTGCCTACCAATGTAGGCACCATAAGCTGCATAGATCCTACTACGTTACAGGTGGATGCCCATGACCCGCAGGAATGCAACCTGGTTGACAACGCGGCAATCAAGGTGCGAGATCAGAACAATCAGGAACGTGATGTGGCAAACAATGTGCCCCAACTGGAAGCAGACAAAGCAAAAGACAAAGGGAAGGAGAAAGACCCGAGCAAATGCTTTTACTCGGTATCGGAGGGAGGTGAATGGTCAGAAGATGATGAAGAAGACCATAGCTCCTTTCTGGATGATAGCGACCCGACCTGGAGAGCGATCCTGAGCTGAAGTCCCTGGCAATGGCAGTCAAAACCCAAATCGGCTTAAACGGACAGAAGTTCCCCCAAAGAGAGCTTAGCTGGGATCACTCCTCTGCAATGCCTCTGCAAGGGAGTCCCGGTGGGGTAGATGCCCAGATGTCACTTTTGGAAATTATCCATCAGGTGATCCTCGCCCACTTCGAAGAAACTAGACAGTTCAGCCGAAAATCCCAAGCAGCAGTTAGGAAAATTCAGGGAGTTGTAAGGAAACTCTCTAAGGCCTGCACCAACCTGGGAGATCGGATCTCGAACCTTGAGGAGAGAATAGTCTCAACGGAGACGGAGGCTGCTGCTGCTACCAGAAAGGTTGATGCTCAGAGCTCCCAAGTCACGGACATCCAGTGGAAACTGGAGGACATTGAGAATCATCTCAGGTGGAATAATCTCCGGGTCCTAGGGGTGCCCGAGGGTATCGAAGGAACCGATGTAAGGGCCTACACAATTAAGCTATTTGAGCAGGCCTTCCCTGAGCTTTCAGGCTGGAATTGGTCCGAAGAAATTCAGGGGGCGCATCGTACCCGTTTAATCTGAACAAAAACGCAAAGGAAGGTGATAAACCTAGGGCAATTGGAATTTTCCTGGGCAACTTCGTGCTGAGACAAGTAATTGCGGAAAAAGCCTGACCTGATGCTAAGAGGGTAATTGAAGGGATGGCATTCTTCGTCCGTCCAGACTTCTGTCATATGACAGTTGAAAGACGTTGGAGACTCAGACAGCTGAATAAGCCATTTCAGGACAAAAAAATGCAGGCCTATTTGATTAATCCGGCTCAACTGAAAATAATGAATGAAGGAAAGACACTATTTTTTGCATCAGAAATCAAGGCCAAAGAGTATCTAGAATCCCAGGGGAAGTAACTTAATGAACGATAATATTCTTTCGCATAGATAATTGAAGCATCATATATAAGGTCCCCCGGGTCGGAGGTCTTCGGATTACTCTTAGTGTAGCTTAAGGGTTGTAAGGGGTATGGCAATGGAAGTTATTTGAATGCACTGTATTTTTCTCCACTGCTCCAACTGTGACCATCACGTGCACAGACTAGGTCTGAGCGCCTCACGAGTGAGGGTTCAGGCAATGGGAGGGGGGGTGGGGCTGGGGCTCCGTCACGGTGGTCGAGGGGGAGGCCAGGGAGGCCAGAGGGGGGTGGCTGGGGGGGGTTTGGGCAGCAAGGAAAAAAAAATGAGATGACTATGTGTTTTGAGCTAAACAATATTAGTTTGTTAGTATCATTGAAAGATGTAGCAGCAGTAGCAGTCAAGGAATGCTTAGAACGCTCAATTCATAGATAGGACAAACATTAGAATCTGTACAGTTAATGTGGGTGGGTTGAATGATTGGAGGAAACGCCAGAGGTTGGGACACTTTACTAAGTATAATACCATTGATATTTTTTGTATACAAGAGACCCATCTTCCCTGGGCAAAAAGAAATCATATGAATATTACGGGGTATGAACTGCTGGCTGTTCGCTATCTTGGCAAGGCCTTAAATTGGGGGAGTAAGCGTTCTAAGGCAGATAGCTCAGGGAGGTGGGTTGTAGTGGAGCTCAATACAGGCTATACATTGTGTGTAGTTTATGGTTCCAACCAGGACGACCCAGAAATTTACGATCACTTGGAGGGAGAACTAGCCAACTGGCCTACCCCTATCATAGTCTGCGGGGATCTAAATATCTCTGTGGACTGGAATATGGTGGCCGGTTACTTAGGACGTAAACCCAGAGTATATCGTGCACTGGATGCTCTTATAAAATCCCATGGGCTCATGGATGTCTGGGGGGCCAAGGAGCCATTGGACCCAGGCTATACATATTATTCTGGTCCCTCTCAACGATATTCTAAACTTGACTACTTCCTGATATCCTCCTCAGAGATAAACAAGGTGCATATCAAGAAACTACCGAAGTCAATTTCGGATCATAACCCTTTGCTGTTGGTCTGTGAAGTGACTAAGGTGGAGAGGAAGCACACTAGCTGGACATTTGAGAGGAAACTACTCTCAGATTCCAGGTATGTGGAGCATATCAGAAAATGGGCTAGGGAATTCTATGATGCTAACCGCTATAGTACGTCGCGTAACAGCGGTTGGGACGCATTTAAAGCTTCTCTTAGGGGTGAAACGATAAGCTGCTCAGCAAGGCTAAGGAGAGAGGATAAGAGAGAGATCAAGAACCTCATTAGCGAGCTAGTGGTAGCGGAAGAACAGCATATTAAAGACATTAGTCCAGGGGTTGATGGTCAGGCAAATTTAAATAAAATCTCTACTACCAAAGCTGATCTCCAGAGAATAATAACACAGAAAGAAGTTAGTGAATATCAGGCTTCTAGGACAAGGCGTTATGAAACAGGGGAACAGGCAGGGAGGGCACTGGCCTTACGAATAAGACAAGAGAGGACTAAAAACACAATCTCTAGTATCCAGGAAAACGGAAATGAGTATAGCGAGCCATCAGACATTCTAAGGGTTTTTAAAAACTTTTATCAAATGCTGTATGATGACGAGGGAGGTATGAGTGACCAAAATCCGATATTTGAGGATGGGGGTCCAGGGCTAGATGAGCTGGCCAGGGAAGACCTCGATAGAGACCTGGCTTTGAGCAAAATAACTACAGCCCTGCAGGAGCTAGCTGCCGGCAAGGTTGTAGGCCCAGACGGGATCCCCCTGGAGGTGTATAAATGCATGGAAAAAGAGATTGCCCCTATCCTGCTGGATCTATTTAACGAAATTTTGTGTACAGGCATAATACCGGACTCTTGGAAGGAGACCAACATCGTCATCTTTCATAAGAAAGGGAAGTCTAAAGAAATGCCGGGGTCCTATCGCCCAATTTAGCTCATAAACGCGGACACAAAGCTATACTCTAAGGTCTGCGCTACTAGGTTGGGGGGATCATAGGTCATCTCGTTTCCCCGTGGCAGCATGGGTTCGTGCTGGGCAGAAGTACGACGGACCACACTAGTCGAGCAATAGCCTTATTTGTCGCCCTTGGCACTACCGGGAGGGATATGGCCATGATCCTCCTCGACGCAGAGAAAGCTTTTGACCGCATGGTCTGGGATTTTCTGTGGGTCATTCTGGCCGGTAGAGGCTTCAGCAGTAAATTTGTGAGGGCCATTAAAGCCATGTACGTTGATCCAGTGGCTAGGGTTCTTGTTATGGGCCAGCGCTCAGACAAAATTTTAATAAAGAGGGGGATGGGTCAGGGCTGTCCATGCTCTCCGATCTTATTTTCCCTATACACAGACCCCCTCATACAGACAATTTTAGCCTCTCCTCAGATCAGTAATGTGGTTTGCAATGGCTTTACCACGAAATTGCTAGCTTACCCCGATGATCTGGCAATATTAACTACGGATCCTCATCGAGCTATGCCTGCCTTATCACAATTAGCCAAGCAATTTGGACGTCATTCAGGCTATCGTCTAAATGAAGGAAAAACCCAGATTATATGCACTAAGAACATCATCAAGACGGATCAAAGATTTGTAGACTAAGCTGTATACTTAGGGGTAAGGGTTAATGCCTCGGTAGATAAGATCATTGAAGAAAACTACCCGCCCCTCATTGAGTCAATCGAAACTGATTTGAAAAGAATCAATGTTTTACATCTCTCTCTGATCGGCAGGGTCAATGTCCTAAAAATGACCATGTTCCCTAAAGTGTTATATCTTTTTAGGGCCATCCCATTATTATTAGGAGACAGCCTGATTAGGAAAATAGAAGCCACTTTTGTAAGATTCGTCTGGCAATATGGTAAGATCAGGCGTTCGATCAATCTTTTGTCACTTCCATTGGCAAGAGGGGGATTGGCTATGCCAAATCTTAGGCTCTATCATTATACCTGCTTACTTATACAAATTAATATATTGTTCCAACTCGATTCTACTCCTCAGGAAGATCTGGCCGGGAATCAGAGCCTTCCATCTATTTTCGAGCTGCTGTTGGGGAGGAAGGCCCTCGGTGTGTTGAATTGTGAAGTTGAACGCAGATATTACAGGAAAGCCAGATACAAGATCTTGGAGGGGGCCTGGGGAACATGGAAAGCCATTAGAAAAATCCTGATTATCCCCAAAATCAACGCTTATATGAATCTGTGGAAATCTAGCCTTCTCCCTCACTTAGGACAGAATAATAACTCCATGGTCTGGGGGGAATGCGGGATAAGGCGTTTGGGAGACATCATGTTAGGTAATGAAATTCTTAGCTTTGAGTTGATAAAGCAGAAATACGATGTCCCTCAAAGCCACTGGCTTTTATATGGGCAAATCACTCAATCATTGGCGGCAATAAGACCAAGGCTTACGCTGCCTCCGGATACCCCAATGCTTGACTATCTAATAGGAGGGGTAAAAAGATAAAAATAGTCTATAATCATCTTCTCCTTAGTCTACAGGACGACTTGGAGAAAACTGAAACCTCTCTGGCACAGAAGCTGGGGGACCCTGATGTTGATTTAGACCTTGCCCTGCTCTTAAATAAGAAAATATTTCGATCTTCAAACTTAAGGGCCCAACACTATAAGACCCTGTTTAATCTTTATTATAACCCCGCGAAACTGCATGCATGGGGAGTAAGAGAAGATGATAGATGCCCTAAATGCAATAGCGGCCCTGCAGATCTTTTACACATGTTTTATCACTGCCCCAATCTTACTTTAATTCGTAGGGAAATAACTCTGTTTCTGGAGGGGCTGCTAGGTCACAACATCGATCTATCCCTTACCCTGGTCTTAACAGGGACAGACGACAAGCTAAAGGCGGGGAGGGATGCTAAAGCCCTCTTCTATATCTTGGTCGCTGTCTTGCGAATTTTAATCTCTGCAGATTGGAAGGACACTACTGCCCCCACATTCCAGATGTGGCTTGCCAGACTCCTGGGCATGCACAATGTAGAGTCATGTTTATATGAATTTAAAGGCAAAAAATCTAAAGAAATGGGCAGAACAATTTGGGCACCGCTAAAAAACTGGAGGGATTTGAAATAATTAACTTCACGATACGTATTTATTTGTGGCTATTGGTTTTACTTATCCCTCTCTTTATTGGGTTTCCTTAGTACTTAAACTTGTATAAAACTTGTATAAAATGTACACCTCCTGACTGTTTTATGCCAACTAAATTACGTCTGTTAATAATATTGTATTTTCTGTATCAAGCTTTAATGAACTGTATTTGCATTGATTTATTGTTTGACTTGCACCATGTCTCCCAACAATAAAATAAAAAAATAAATAAAAAAGGACATAGAATAACACTGATCTGCCGAAAGGTAAGGATGGAGCTAGAAAGGCCAGTGCTGTATTAGAAGTTTGTAAGTGGCATGCTTCAATTCTGTGATAAGAACAATGAAAAATATCTAGTGGGGATAGCCTTGTGAATTTGAAGATGTGTCTAGCTTCGGATATTTGAAAAGTTACAAAAAGGGTTTTAGAGACTTGTTGGACTTGGCCCTTTTGGCAGGTTCACCCCAAAACTTTTTGCATGCTCCTGCCTTTTTCTGTAACACGGTGTTGGTGGTTTTAGGCCTCTGAGCACTTTATCACTGTTGTCCAGTGTAAAGTGCATGCGCTCTCTTTGTGCGTGTGGTGAGATTGACGTGCCCTCCCATAGGAATGCATTGTGGATAAATGTGTCCATGGTAATTCCTGGTATGAGAGGAGTGCAGGGTCGAGTTTAGTATGTATGAACTTGTGAGGATGAATGCTGGGCAATAGTGTGGGCAGATTTATGGTGACTGGTGGAGAAATGCCACTTCTAGAGGTTGGCAATCCTGTGTGCTATGTGTCTGCCTGCCTGATGTGAAATGCATGTCTGCCTTGTGAGTGACAGGGGTTGAGAGGTGTGGGTGGCTCCAGGAGGGGCAGGGTGAGTCAGCGTTAGGCTGAATGGGACACCTGGAGTAAGAGTGGTGGGAGGGGTAATCTCCTGACTCTGAATAGAGAGGTGCTTCCCTAGTGAATGCTGGCTCTGTGCCTCTGTGGTGTGTCTGATGGCGAGACCCCACCTGACAAAGGGGAAGAGGATCTTGGCAAACAAATTGCTCCAAATCCCCTCTGTAACTGGTTATTCCCAAGCCCTGCACTAAAGACAAAGAGAAAGGTTGTATAAAAGAAGGGTGTGTGACCCCATAAGGTTGTTCAGTTCCTGTTCTGGTGTGCTGTTCCTGACGGAGGGGGCATGCTGCTGCTGGGGCCATGGAGGAACCACCATGGGGGCTGCCTCCGTGCTGGAGGGCCCTGTGTGCTGTGCTGGCCTCCCTTGGCCCAGCTGTGCCCCTGAACATCTCATGGACTTTTTCTAAAAGAGCTGAGCTCCTAGGCCCCTGAAGAGCACTTTATTTGTACTTCAGAAGAAGAAGGAGCACGAGGGCTCCGCAACACTGAGCTGCACTCTTTTCACCAGGAAATCCCGATGTGGGGATCCCCCCTGCTGGAGGGGAGAGATGCGGGTACACACCTCGTTTATATGCTTGTTTTTAGGTGGGAACCCATCCCACATTGCCACTTCTTGCTTGTTTTTAATGCGGGTGCCTACCCTGCGTTGTCTGCCATGGCGGGAGCCCACCCCGTACGTTGCCACAAGAAGTAATTGCCCCCACAGCTCGAGCCACTAAATAAGTATTTTCCGGGCCGCTGCCCAGCGCGACCCTGTGCTGTCCGGGGGTGGGGCTTCAGAGACGGAAGCGACGCCCCGTGAGTGTGAAGTCCAGTGCTGCAAGGCTCCAGTGAGCTGAGAGAGCCCTGCGCCTTGGCTGGTAGGAGTCCCGGTCCCAGAAGGGGGACCAGGCAGAGAGGAACACAAGCGAGGAGAGTAGTTCCAAGCCCCTGAGCAGCACTCGCTAAATGCGGCCGGTTGGTGCCACAGAGATCCGCACCCACCACAAGAGGTGAGCAGAGTTTCCCTACAGGAAGAGGAGCCTGCCAACAGCAGCCGGGTGAGTAGGGCTGAGGAGGGTCTCCTTTGTGTTGTGGGCACGCACAAAGCACCCGGGAAGTCTTTTGTGGTCAGGGCAGTCACGAGAGAGGGTGGGCTGCCCCAGCTACGGGCACAGTAATTGAGAGAGGGCCCGGAGGGGCCCATGCCCTCCAGTTCCGGCCATGTTTTTATAGTTGCCCCGCGTGACAGTGGGCAACTGCAACATTGGGCATGTTAATTTCACGAGCCCCAGAGGGGGGTTCAGGTCATTTTCCCCAGCTGCCCAGCGTGATAGAGAGCAGCTGCAACATTGCGCAGATCTGTTCAAGAGGGCACAGTGAGTCCCCAGGCCCATGTTCTGTTTCCCAGCTGCCCAGAACTTAGTGGGCAGCTGCACCATTTAGGCCGGTACCTGTGCGCACTTTCTGCGTGCTGCATAAGCTGCAGCACTGACATTCTGGAAACAGGGCATTTGAGCCCAAAGAAAAGGCCAGTTGACCTGTGGTCAGTTGATAAGGTGCTGTGTGCACTTTATCTGGGCTAGTGAGGCCTATTGCGTAATGGGATTTATGCTGGTGATACCTAATCCGTAAGGTGTTTACGCTAATGAGGTTTGGGCCTAATGTGCTAATGCTTAATGTCATGCAATGATGTTTTGGGGTAGTACCTGTTTGTGTAATGTGTCTATGCTTATGGGTATGATGCATAATGTGTTTCTGCTGGTGAGGCCCATTGCGTAATGTGTTTATGCTGATGAGGTTTGGCCTATGGTGGGTTTTTGTCTAATGTGATAATGCTTAGGTCTTTACGGTACCAGTAGTTACTGGTTGTTTCACTACTTGTGTTTTACTTACCTGTTCTGATGGTTCTTACCAGGGCCCGATGGGCCTGGTCCTGTATATAATTCCCCTGTGAATATTGCTGGTGCCAGTTGGCATAGTGTAAATGTGTTTATGTTTCTAATGTGTTTGTGACAATACAGAGGCTATTTTTTTATATTCCCTGTTCCTCTGTGAACGCAAGTCCAGACATTCCTGCAACGTTTCCTGTGCAACCTACATGGGAAGATATTATCCTGAGGTATTGACATTCAATAACCATGACTTTGTAACCCAGCGCCCCTATATGTGGTTGGCTTAGGTGTTCCCGGAAGTACCACCCCCTCTACTAGGCCAGCCGGGTATAATTGTCCGAGCCTCAATGAGCTCAGAGCAACCCAGACTAGTAGAGCGAGGGGGAGAAATACTGCTGGTTCTTCGCGACAAACTGTGAGTAAATGGGTGTACACGCTACCCTCCTGTGGTACTCGGTGCTTGGGAATTGTTGAGGCGGTCTTGGCGGACTCCTAGGCTGCCATGGATAATTGCAGCTAGGTCCGCTGTGATTCTACTGAGCGGTTGTTTGACCCAACTAATTGCGATGGTTGTGGGGATTGGCTTCAGCTTTTCAATTACTACCTTTCGGACTGTGGAGCAATGCTCTATGCGCTTATATTGTTTATAATACTGAACGGGCGAGTAGATGGGGTTGCCGGAGTTGGCCATCACGCGTACACTGGGAACATGTCTACCTTGGTTGGCGGTGGAGATGCAACTGGCTGGCGTGAGCGGGGTTTGCTCTGCGCTGCCACTATACTTGCCATAACAGTATATTTACTGGGGGAATCCCTCTGATGCTAATACACCACCATGTTGAGACTCAGGTTGGGGCTTCCATGCTCTTGACTCTGGCCCTAGCATTGCCCACTGGGCACCAGATACGGGACCTGGTGTTCAAACTCAGTTTTTTGTTTGTTCATTAGGACCTACACCTAGTGTCTGCCTCGGCCGGTACATGATGCCGTTAGCTTTTGACCCAATTTGGGTGAGTTCCACGACCATGCCACCAACTGTTTTATGTCCTTGGTTATTTCTTTGTTGTTTTGTCTGCTGCCATTAATGTTTTTATCATACCCAGTTCACAGATGATGCATGTCACATATCACCTGTGTTCTGCATGCGTGTGAGGCACCATGGATGTTTAACGGTGCACCCACCACATTGTAATCAACCTAATTACTTTGATACAATATAATAATGTTGTCATATTGTGTTTTTGTTCCAGGTTTTGTTATAGATCTACAGGTACCACTTTTTAGGTTGCTGTTTGAGTGGTCGTATTTATAATTCACCTACTTCCTGACCACCACCAAAAGGTGTGGGTGTGTCTAAATTTGGTCCTGAAGAATTGCCATCTAATAGATAACAAGCAAGAAACATGTTGCCCTATTTCATGAGCGTATTTCCTCACATACCTTAGAGTGAGGGTACGTGCCTTTTTTGGTTTTAGTCAGGGTAGTGACCACAATTCATTAAAATTGTTCTGAGCGGACCACTTTCCCCTGTTGTAATCTCACATCCCTACACTATTTTAGGGCCCTCACATGCACTGCACCCAATGGCATTAGGAATAAAGATCTCTGCCAAGTAGGCCGCATCACGTGTGCTGATCGGATATTGCAGCGCCGACCCGATAAGGAGAAGACCCGATGATGAAGGAAGACACCTAGCTGGCTGGGTGTGGGGTGTGTGAGGATCTTTTTCCGAAAAGAGGAAACCCTTCTCCTGCTCATTGATTGCACACATACTTGTTAAACCCTTTGATCACATACCATTATCTGCACTGCGTGTTAGGAACGGCATACTACTTCTGTTTATAATACCATTTTTTTTTACATACCTTGTGTGGAGTACCTTTTGTGGTGTGCCTAGTGTGTTGCTGCTGTGTGTGTGTCTGTGTTGTGCAAATGCTTTACACATGGCATCTGGGATAAGCCTGACTGCTTGTGCCAAGCTACCAAGGGGGTGAGCAGGGTTTTATTTTGGCGTGTAACTCCCTTGCCCTGACTAGAGTGGTGGCCTTGTTTTGGCGCAAGCCTTAGCCAGACAGAAATCCCATTTCTAACAAGACTGTAGAAAATATTTGCTAAATTATGTTATGTTGACATCAAGGATGTCAAGTGAAATGGACAAAGGGGCTTAGGCAGGGCAACAGATGTCAGGAGTAGAAAGGCAATGAAGCAGTAATAAACTGAAGACAGAGAAATGAACAAACAGGACACAGAAGTCAAACAAACATAAAGAGACATTAAAAACCTAAGAAGCTGGGGCTGATAGAAGACTTTGACTAACTAAAGTGGCTAGGGCTAATAAAAGGCACATTCTAAATAAGGTTCATTTGACTTTATCCATGCTTGATGGTCTAGAGGGACGAATACAATGCACAGTCAGTGGAATCAGATTGGTTAAAATTTCTAGCAGAATTGATTCACCTTCTCCATAGCTCATCATACAACTCGTGCATTGTTCGCATTTGCATTGAGTGACAAAGTTGTTTAAGACGCTTGCAGCCTAATTATAAGTCAAAAGAAGCAAAATCTGCAGAGTAATGACACTCTGATACACTATGAATTGGCCATTGTGTCTGCACCTGTACCTGGGTGCAAGAACACTGGGCTCAGTTTTATCAGCGTCAGGTCTGAACCTAAGAAAGTCAGGCTGTCGCAAAGTTGCAGACCTTGAAAGGTAGCACAATGCCGACCTCGCCAGCACCCATGCTCTCGCCTCCACGGACTACATCCTTCTCGGGGATCTGAACTTCCACCTCGAGAACAACAACGAGGCCAACTCCGCCACACTGATCGACAACCTCGCCAACGTAGGCCTCAGACAACTCGTCACCACACCCACCCACGCCGCCGGCCACACGCTGGACGCCGTCTTCACCACAACCACCCACATCTCCTTCAACCACACCACTGAACCCCACTGGACAGACCACCGCTGCATTCACTTCACCTTCAAAAAACCTGCCACGCACCAACGCACCCAACAGCTGCCTCACCGCTGCTGGAGCAAAATCAACGAAGACCAGATGACCACAACCCTCTCCCTGAACCAACCCACCAAGCCCACCAACCCGGACGCCGCGGCCCGCAACCTCAGACAGTGGATCAAAGACTTTGCCAACACCCTCGCCCCACTGAAGAAATCCCCAAACAACCACGCCAGCAAGAGAGCCTCCTGGTTCACCGACGAGCTCCTGGCCTCCAAGCGCGCATGCCGGAAACTGGAGAATAGATGGCTCCACTCCCACACCCCAGACAACCAAGCAGCCCACAAGGACGCCACCCTCAGACACCACCACCTCATCAGATCAGCCAAGAGGTCCTCCTTCAAAGACCGACTGGACAACAACGCACATGACAGCAAAGAGCTCTTCTACATTGTAAAAGAACTCTCCAACTCCAGCGCCAACGCCAATGACGTCCCGCCCTCACAGGAACTGTGCGACTCCCTCGCCAACTTCTTCCACCGCAAGATCGCTGACATCCACGACAGCTTCAACGCCACGACCGACCCGACCGCACAGACCCCACCCCTCCTGCGAACACCCTCAGCACCAACCTCCTGACCTCCTGGTCCAACGTCTGCGATGACGAGACACGCAAGGTCATGAACTCTATCCACTCAGGATCTCCGACGGACCCGTGCCCACACCACATATTCAACAAGGCAGGCGCAACCATCGCACCCCAACTACGGAAGGTCATCAACATCTCCTTCGAAACCGCGACATTCCCGGAAAGCTGTAAGCACGCCGAAATCACCGCCCTCCTCAAGAAGCCCAAGGCGGACCCCAAAGACCTCAAAAACTTCTGGCCCATCTCCCTGCTCCCGTTCCCGGCGAAGGTCGTCGAGAAAATCGTCAACATGCAACTGACCCGCCACCTAGAAGACAACAACATCCTGGACCCATCCCAATCCGGATTCAGACAAAACCACAGCACCGAGACAGCCCTCATCTCCGCCACAGACGACATCAGGCGCCAATTAGACAACGGCAAAACATCAGCCCTCATTCTCCTGGACCTATCTGCCGTCTCCGACATGGTCTGCTATTGCACACTAAAAACTTGCCTCCATGAAGCCGGTATCCAAGAGAAGGCCCTCGACTGGACCACGTCCTTCCTCTCTGGCAGATCCCAGAGTGTCCGCCTCCTGCCTTTCTGTTATGACATAATCTGCAGCGTCCCAGCCCGCCACCACAACCTCAACATCATCTCCTACGCCAACGATACTCAGCTCATCCTCTCCCTCACCAAGGACCCACGCACCGCCAAAACCAACATCCACGACTGAATGATGGCCATCGCCAACTGGATGAGGAGCAGCCATCTGAAACTGAACTTGGACAAGACGGAGGTCCTCATCCTCGGGCCCAACCCCTCAGCCTGGGACGACTCCTGGTGGCTAACCACTCTGGGGACAGCACCGACCACGCACGCAACCTGGGATTCATCCTTGACTCCACCCTCTCCATGTCCAAACAGGTCAAAACCATCTGCTCCTCCTGATACAACACCCTCCGCAGGATTTACAAATGGATCCCGGCCGAAACAAGAAGAACGGTGACACAGGCCCTCGTTAGCAGCAGGCTGGACTACGGCAACGCACTCTACGCCGGAATCCCAGCTAAACACCTACGACGACTCCAGCGCATCCAAAATGCCTCTGCCCGACTGATCGTCAACACACCCCGCCGCTGCCACATCACCCCCCACGAGAGGAACCTACACTGGCTCCCCGTCGAAAAGAGGATCACCTTCATACTCCTCACCCACGCACACAAAGCACTCCACAACGCCGGACCAGCCTACCTGAATAGCAGACTCAACTTCCACAACCCCACCTGCCAGCTCCGCTCCGCTAGGCTCGCCCTCGCCACCGTCTCCCGCATCCAATGAACTACCTCCGGCGGCAGATCCTTCTCCTACCTCGCTGCCAAGACCTTGAACACCCTTCCTACCCATCTACGTCAGACCGAAGACCTACTCGCCTTCAGAAAACTCCTCAAGACCTGGCTCTTCGAACAGTAGCGTCACCCCCCCCTCAGCGCCTTGAGACCCTCACGCGTAAGTAGCTCGCTTTACAAATCCCCTGATTGATTGATTGAGCAGGAGGCTAGGCTAGAATGGACCTCACCCAATAATATAAAATACCAGTGGGAAAAATAAAAAAGTTACAAAAGAGTGTTTCAAGTTTCTTAAATGTTATTGTTGCTCTATAAAACTATCTTTAAACACAATGTAATAGATGTCTGAATCTCATTTATCATCCTAACCAGTATAGCAGCAAGGCCAGAAATGGAGAGCAAGGAGAGATGGGCCAATATCTGTCCTGATACAGTCCATAGTGCTGAGGAAGGAAGACAAAAAAGGGAGTGTTAGACTTGGCATCCTTAGGGTGGTCTTCCCCTGAACTTTGTGCCATTTGCCTCCACATTTTGATTCTTTTTGTTGGCCTCAGGGCTCTGAGCACTTCACCACTGCTAACAAGTGCTAAAGTGCATATGCTTCTCCCCCAAACATGATGAGATGGGCGTATACTTGATTGGCATATCTGTTTACTGGTAAGTCCCTTATAAAGTGGTATACCATATACCCATGATCTGTACTTCAAATGCTACAACACAAATTAGATCAACTATCTCTTTAAATAAGTCCCTTGTAGCATCTTTTGACTTCAACCATACAGTTCCCAAGTCTACAAGGGTCGATTGGGTTTCCCCTGCCTATAACACTAGTGGGGTGCAGCACTGATTGTGCCACCAAAGAAGTAGCCTTTCAAACCTGTCTCAGGCCTGCCACTGCAGTGCCTGTATGTGCAGTTTACTGCCACTTCAACTTGGCAAGGTGGGTCCTAACTAACCCTAAGGGCAGGTTTCTATCTAAGTAAAAGTTAGGACATGTACCTTGATATTTTGTATGTCCTGGTACTGACAAACAGCCCATTTCGTTTTTTCACTACTTTAAGGCCTACTTCTCTCATAGGCCAGCACTGAAAATTTCTAAATACACTTTAAGCTGTAAATCCTGATCAGAGAGGAGTAGTGTTGGACTTGGCCCTTTTTGGCAGGTTCACCCCTAAACTTTTTGCCTTTTTCCTGACCTGGTATTGGTGGTTTTAGGCCTCTGGGCACTTTAGCACTGTGGTCCAGTGTACAGTGAGTGTGCTTTTTGTGTTACATTTGTAAAGTTGACCTTCCCTCCCATAGAAATGCATTGGGGATTCTCAGATCAATGTGTGTCAGTGGTAATTCCTGTTATGAAAGGAGCAGTGTGGTCAAGTCTGGTATGCATGAAATTGTGTGAATAAATGCTGCGCAGTGGTGTGCACAGATTTATTGTAGTTATTTTAGAAATGCCACTTTTAGAATTTGGCATTTCTGTGTGCTGTGTGTCTGCCTGCCTGATTTGAATTGCATGTCTGGCTTGTGAGTGACAGGAGCTGGGAGGTGTGTGTGTCTCCAGGAGGGGCATGAGTCAGCGCTGGGCTGAATAGGACCTCTGGGCTGAGAGTAGTGGGAGGGTTAATCCCCTGACTCTGAAAAGGATGGTGCCTCCCCTAGTGAATTCTGGCTGATCACCTAGCCCCCACCTGACAAAGGGGAAGAGGAGCTTGAAAAACAAAGTGCTCCAAATCACCCCTGAATCAGTTGCATCTGGTTCCCCCATGCCCTGCACTTGAGACAAAGGAATTCTGGGTATAAGTATAGGGGCTGTGACCCCATGAAAAGGCTCTCTTCCATGGTGGTGTGCTGTTCCTGACTTGGGGCCTTGCTGCTGCTGGGGCCCAGGAGGAACCGCCATGGGGGCTTCCCTCCCTGCTGGAGGGCCCTGTGTGCTGGCCTCCCTGGGCCCAGCATTTCCCCCCTTCATCTCCCAGGACTGTGGCTGCCTCTTGCACCCTGTGAGCGCTTTGCCTTTTACTTTTCAGGACCTTTAGGACTCCTAGCACCTGGAAGAGCTTTTATTTTCAATTGCCCACAGAAGGAGAACGTTAACAAAAACAGTGATCCTTGACCTAATTCAATGCAGTGATTATATCACAAAAGTTTTTAGTTTACTAACTTGGAGCCCAAATAAATTTTGCTCTTTGAAAAGGATCTAGACTTATTCATACAGTCCCAGAGCCCAACAACTGTATCGTGTTTATAGAAAAATATAATATCTTTTATTATTTTTACCAAACCATGCTTATAACCTCTTAAGATTCAAAGGTTTCAAAATTCAATTTTATCAGGTTTCTACAATATTTACAATGTTTTTAAAGGTACGCATAACAGGGTGCTCATGAAAACGTGCATAGAGTTAGTGCTCGAAAGGCGGTGCAGGTGATTGAGAGAAAGAAAAGAAAGAATTGGTGACAATTTATACAAGTGAGTATACTGATTCAATACTTATAAACAGTATAGCCTGTCCACTCTCAAAGTTCAGAATCTAGTGTATCAGAATCTCATTCATTTTTTAACACGTTTAACACTAGATTTTTTAGTGGTACAGGGAGTCTTAATAGGGGTGTCGACGTTTTGACCCGACTTAATGCCTTTGGGACAACTGATAGCCTCTGCTTGCGGGTCTTCTTCAGGACTAGGGAGCACCCTCTGTACCTGACGTAAAACAGTACCCTAATGGTAATTCAAGTGGTCGTCATCAGTAATCGACCAAGGATCTATGTATCCATGTCTCAGAATGGAAGCCGTAAGAATTAATCCACTCTCAATGGTGGTGAACTCACTCAGTAAACGACCCAGGATCTATGTATCCATGTTCCCGTGGTACGCAGGGAAATCCGCTATGTAGCGCCGGTCGTCTCTCATCGCCAGCGGTGAGAGATGACCGGCGCTACATAGCGGATTTCCCTGCGTACCACGGTTGGTGTATATGAATTAAAAAAGAGTGACCACACCGGCACTAATGTGTAATACCCCCCATTGAGTCGGGATGATACATTGGATACTCAAACCGTGAGGGAATTCTCAACACTACTTGGCAGTGGGAATTCACTATCATTACGAGTGGATTAATTCTGACGACGCCACAAAAACACTTTGGGAACATGGATACATAGATCCTGGGTCGTTTACTGAGTGAGCTCACCACCATTGAGAGTGGATTAATTCTTACGGCTTCCATTCTGAGACATGGATACATAGATCCTTGGTCGATTACTGACGACGACCACTTGAATTACCATTAGGGTACTGTTTTACGTCAGGTACGGAGGGTGCTCCCTAGTCCTGAAGAAGACCCGCAAGCAGAGGCTATCAGTTGTCTCAAAGGCATTAAGTCGGGTCGAAACGTCGACACCCCTATTAAGACTCCCTGGACCACTAAAAAATCTAGTGTTAAACGTGTTAAAAAATGAATGAGATTCTGATACACTAGATTTGAACTTTGAGAGTGGACAGGCTATACTGTTTATAAGTATTGTATCAGTATACTCACTTGTATAAATTGTCACCAATTCTTTCTTTTCTTTCTCTCAATCACCTGCGCCGCCTTTCGAGCACTAACTCTATGCACGTTTTCATGAGTTTCATGAGCACCCTGTTATGCGTACCTTTAAAAACATTGTAAATATTGTAGAAACCTGATAAAATTGAATTTTGAAACCTTTGAATCTTAAGAGGTTATAAGCATGGCTTGGTAAAAATAATAAAAGATATTATATTTTTCTATAAACACGATACAGTTGTTGGGCTCTGTGACTGTATGAATAAGTCTAGATCCTTTTCAAAGAGCAAAATGTATTTGGGCTCCAAGTTAGTAAACTAAAAACTTTTGTGATATAATCACTGCATTGAATTAGGTCAAGGACCACTGTTTTTGTTAACGTACTGTACCCAGGTCCAGGACCGTTTTGGGATACCCCATTTTTTATAATCACAGAAGGAGAACAGCATGGGCTGCCCAGCGTTGAGCTGCAGCCCCTTTAAGAGGGAATCCCCTCTGTAATGATTCCCCCGTGATTATTACAGCGGCGGGTGCCCATCCCGCGTTTTTCCTTAGTTTCGCAGGTGCCCACCTCGCTTTGATCTATAGTTGAGGTAAGTGCACAGCTCTATTGTTATCCCAAATGTTTTTTTGATTTTTAAAGGTGCTCCATAGGTGGCGACCGTGTCCATGGACGCCTAACTTAACTCACAAAAACGTGTCTTCAATGAGGCATTAAAGGCATCCCTACGGGCACACCTCGCTTTAATGCCACGCATACTTTTTATTGTAACAGCTGGTGCCACCCTGCATTTTGCCTTGCTTTTATTTTAAAGGCGGGTGCCCACCCAGCCTTATGTTTTTAAATTGAGAGGGAGCCTACCCCTCATTGCCGCCAAGAAGCAAAGGAATTGCGGCTGTCTCGATCGTGCAGCCGGTAAGCCAGGCAAGAGCTGTCTGACTGTGGGCGTGTGCGGGGCCAGGTACGCGGGCCAGAAGAGATCGGGCTCCCATGAGCTGTGGGGGCCCCATGTGCCGCCTTGGATGTTGGGAGCCTCGCAAACTCCATGCGGAAGTCCCGGTCCCAGGAGAGGGACCGGGTGAAGAGAAGAGCAGAGTGCGGGTGTCCCTGTGCACCACAAAGACTGGAGGAGCCTGATCCCAGCCCCGGTGAGTGGGACCAAGGACGTCCTCTTTTTCTTTGTTGTTGGTGCCCGTACAAGGCACAGTGCCCAGGGGTATTTCCTGAGCAGACCCACCATTGTGGACCGCTCCAACGATGGGGCAAATTTGTTTTAGTTCCCTAAGGGGGTCCAGAGGGCCTTCATGTGCCCATGCCTTTAGTTTTGGCCATCCAGCTGCCTCGCCTGACAGTGGGCAGCTGCAACACTTTGGGGGCAAATGTATTTAGAAAAGGCCCAAGTGGGGGTCTGGAAGGCGCAGTGATGCGAGGCCCCTGTACTTTGTTTATTTACAGCTGCACCGCACCAGTGTGGGCAGTTGCAACATTTTGCACATATTTCGTCCGAGGGCACAGTAAGTGCCCAGGCCTTTCCCTTCATTCACAGCTGCGCAGCAATTAGCATCAGCTGCCACGTTTAGGTATCCGCAATTGCACACTTTGGAACCCTGCTGCATTGGCAGCCGCCCTGACTCTTTGAACAAAGGGCATTTGAGCCCCTTTGAGAATGCCAGTTGGCCAAGAGTACTGTTAGGTTTGTAGAGCGCCAGGCCCTAATGCGATTAATGTAAGTGCGCAGGAAATGTAATTCATGTAGTGTTTATGCACCGTTATTTATGCCTCTAATGTGGGTTTGTAATTATGAGGTTTTGCATACTGTGGTTTAGGTATGAGGTTATTTAACTACAGTGGTTTATGCTAGTGAGATTATTTCCTAATGTGAGTTTTGCTTAGGAGGTTGTGGTCTAATATGTTTGGGCTTATGAGGTTGGCGCAGAATATATTTCACGCCTAAGGTGAAACTGTGCATAATATGATTTATGTTACAGGATAATGCTGAATACAGTGTTTGCCAGTAATTACTGGTTGTGTTCTATGTTTATTCTATGTTCTACATTTACTTTTTTTACTAAGTGATGATTCTGACAGTGGTCCAAGTGGCCCTGTCATATGTACATATTCCCCTGTAAATATTGCCCAGCGCCAGTTGGCACAGTGTATATTGTGTGATTACTAATCTAATGTGTTTTTTGATAATACAAAGGCTATTTTTGATATAACCTTGTGTGGAGTTCCTTTTGTGGTATGCCTAGTATGCTGTTGCTGTGTGTGTTGTGTAAATGCCTTACACATTGCCTCCGGGATAAGCCTGACTGCTCGTGCCAAGCTACCAAGGGGGTGAGCAGAGGTTATCTTTGGCGTGTAACTCCCTTGCCCTGACTAGAGTCGTGGTCTCTGCCTGGCTTTGGCGCAAGCCTTAGCCAACCAGAGATCCTATTTCTAACAAATAGCTTTTTCATGTTTCATATCTTTGGAATGGTAATGATAAATCTTTTCTCTGGTGAAGTTGGATTTAACATTACTGCTTTAGAAAGGCCACTTCCAGAAAGTGGACATTTGTCATTGCTCATAACTCTCTGGGCCAGATGCATCAAGCATACATTTTGCGATTCTGAAATGCGATTTTTACCAAATCGCTATTTTGGAATAACAAAATGTAATGCATGTAGGAATCGCAAAATATAAATAGTGAATCACTATTACGTAATATGACTCCATTCATAGGCATGAATGGTTTGCATTTGCTAATTTGCGATTACCAAATTGGTAATCGCAATTAAGTCAAGGATGCCTGGGGGCCTGAGGCCCCCCCTGAATCACCCCCAAAAAAGAGGGTGTGTACATGTAAAGCACACACATGCCCTATAGACATGTGTGTGCTACATGGCACTTTGAAAAATGCATTTTTGTGCATTTTTCAAAAGTGTGCACATGGTTACCATCAACTTGAAGTTGATGGTAATTAGTGTCCCCTAAATGCACAGTTTGCATTTAGAAAAAGCTTCCTTCATGGGCATTAGTGAATAGCAAATTGCGATTCCCTATATGCATTCGCAATTTAGGTAATCGCAAAAAATTGTGATTACCTAAATTGCGAATGTCAAGCCTTTCATATATTAGAAAGGGCGTTTTCCATTCATAAATGAACCGATTCTGCTAATCGTCCCATTTGTGAACGGAAAATGGCTTGATACATCTTGCCCATGGTGCCTTGCTGCCTGTCTCCAATACACGTCTGGGTTGGGTGAGAAAGAGACAAAGGAAGGTGCACTATATTGAAGTCAATACAAAAAATATATGTTTTAAAATTTCTTCTTTTATTGAATTTTTGTTGAAAAGAGGACTGGCACACAGCCAATGCGTTTCGTTCCCAGTGCCACCGGATCTTCGTCAGGGCTGCAATAATCATAAAAAGCCAACATAAATATACATACATAGATATACATATATATACATTCAGGACAAAAAATAATTATATTACAGTTCCAGACCTAATCAAAGGAGATACATTAAACGCATATTGAATATAGCAAAATAAAACAGACAAAAAACATCATAAGTAAACAGGAGATTAAAAAGAACCCAACATTTTGACAACAAACAACCAATAACAATAATGCAACCAATATGATACAAAATCCAAAAATAGAAAGAAACGTTTGTGAACATAGATAACCTAAAACAACTTCTGTAACCAACAGACATTATATCTTTAAAAAAAACACATGTGATGTATTGCTCATACATTCAGAGAACATCTCAAAAATACATTTGGAGATAAAAATATATAAGACTAAAACTAACACACTTCGCATCTGGTGGGTGATAGCTACAATTTGTGCATTCCCTCTAAACAGCCACAAACACATGAAGGTGAGGCTCATCTGCATTCAGAGCACTCATCTACATTCATCTGCATTCTGATGGGTCTTCCTGAACAGGGAGGAATGGGATGGGTGGGACTTACACTTCAATATGTAGTGTCCTGTCCACACACAAAGCACTGATTTGCCCCCCACAGATAGCCTGGCAGACAGGACTGGGTTGAAAGGGCTCGTGGGCACTTCAGAGAGCTGCTTTGAAGTCACCCCCTACACCAAAGGCACTTTTGGGTATAAGTACTGCGTCTCTGACTCCTTGAAATCAGAAACTTCTGAATCGTGAAGAAAATCTCTGTCACAACAACTGATATGCTGCTTAACCCGTTCTGCGCTGATGGCGGAACCGCTCCGTCATCAGACTCGGTAGCGCTGTGCTGATGATGGAGCGGTTCCGTCAAGGCCCGCTCGCCGCACATGCGTGGCGCGGATTCCACGCCTGCGCTGGGCGTTCTATTGAGCGGGCGGGGCCATGACGGAACTGCTCCGTCATAAGCACAGCGCTACCGAGGCTGATGACGGAGCTGTTTTGTCACCAGCAGGAGAGCACCACGCGGCCCCCCCTACCCCCTAGCGCTGCGGCGGAATTGCCGCCGCAGCGAAGGGGTTAAAGTACTCAACTGAACTGTTTTTCCGGAAGGGCTGCTTTTATGATTGTTGCCCTGCTGTCTGCTGCTTCCTGACTCTGCTGAAAGAGAGCTAGACTCTGCCTTCCCTCCAAGTGATCTCCAAGGGCTTGTTGGCTTGCCTCCAGTTTTCTGAAGTCTAAGGGACAGAATTGACATCCTGCAATTGTTTTGGTGCTTCTGGACTCTCCTTTCTGTGAGCCCTACCCTTGCCTGAGGTGCCCTCTCCAAGTTCTGGGCCTCAGAAATTTGTTCTGCAGCTGTTTTCTACAAAACCGACACATTGTCACCACTGCGCCGGTCAGAACCGATACATTGCCCTTCGTTGCAAACGCAGAGGTTGTTTGAAAAAAGCAGTCCTACAGACTGTGCAGACCTTTGACAGCGCACTGCGTGGCTCAAAAACAGCGCATTACCTTCTAAGTGATGCTCAACAATGACACAGCAACCCAAATGCACGGAAAAGATCAACACATCGAGCCCTCAGCATCAACACTGTTTCATCCAAGGTACTTCTCAGCATGTCCTGCGTGGGTTCTGTAGACAACCTGCCCTCAATCACGGTCGGCCTGAACTTTGGATTTGCATCGGTCCCTCATGACCTCAAGTAACCTTTTACCGCTATTGACTTCCAAGCACTGTTTTTGCATTTAATCTCTAAAAATGCATATCTCAACTTCTACTGATTGGATATTTGCTGTTTTGGCCTTGTTTTACACAGATAAATATTCTCTATTTTTCTAAACCTGTGTGGAGTCTTTTTGTTGTTATATACATTGAGTTTCTGTGTGCGTGTGTGTTGCACAAATACTTTACACATTGCTTCTTTACATAGACTGACTGCTCTGTGCCAAGCGACCACAGGGTGAGCACAGGTTATCCTTTAGTCTGTATCTAGCTTACCCTGACTAGATTGACCTGGTATACCTCGGCCAACCAGGAGTCCCATTTCCAACAGGGAGGCACACAAGGCCTCTTCCTTGTTAAACAGTTATTTCGAGACAATTCACATGAAGTAGTTAAGATGGTAAATCATGACCAAGTCTGGGAAGTTGAATTGGGCAGGCAGAGTGTGAACGGGACTTGGGAAGTGTGGTGTGTACTGCTAATGTGCACCACTGTGAGACAGATTTTTGGCAGATTAAAAATTGTGCTTAGGAGGGCCTCCTCTCACTCACCCATGAAAAATGCTGATTTTGAGAACAGTATCCTAAGTTAAACCAGAGATAAAATAAACAGCAGTTAACTATCTAAGTGTCCTGCTCATCAGGTCAAGCAATTTAAATTGGTGCTTTTACTTACTATCTGCAAATCTTTACAAACTGAGTATGGTTTTTAAAAAATGGCAACACAGTATCGTTTTTGGTCATCTTGGCGATTCACTGGTCTTGATAACACAGTACCATGTTCCAGTGAGGAAGAACATTTTAAATTACCCTCTGCCAAGGTGCTGTGGTCCAGAGGAGACCGGTTAAATATAATAAGCTCCATTCATTTGAGCAGACAGTATTACTAACCCTTAAAGCTCATTTCGACTCTGCAATAGATAACTATCTATTTATTATTCATTAATTGAATTTATTAAGCGCGACAGCTAACCAAAAAGGGTTTCCCAGCGCTGGACAGGCAGGGTGCTTGAAAGACACCAGACTCAGAAATTTTCAGGAGCAATTAAAGGTGGAACTTTATTGGTCACAATTCCATGTCTTAATGGCCTTGCGAAAACGGGCATAGTTGTTTTCAGTCCATATATTCGCAGGCAGAGAGTACCAAAGTGTAGGGCCTATGTAGGCAAAGGACCGGCTGCCCATTCTAGAAAGTCTAGTTCTGGGCACAGAAAAATATGCCAGAGAAGAAGAACAGAGGGTACGTGGGGGATTGTATGTATTGACTAGGGAATGCAGATTGCGGGGAGCTGTGCCAGCTTTGATTTTGAACATGTAGCTCAGGGTTTTAAATTTGCTGCGGCTTTCAACCCTGAGCCAATGTAGCTCTCGTAGGGGACCAGAGATATGACTGGATCTTGGGATTTTACACAGCAGTCCGGCGGCGGCATTTTGTACTAGCTGCAGACGTCTGGTCACAGATTTGTTGGCCCCTAAGTAAAGAACATTGCCGTAGTCCAGCCGCGAGGTGATCAGGGCTTGGATCACGGTTTTTTGAGTATCGGTGGGCAGCATCCAAATGATTTTTTTTAGCCAGCGCATAATTGTGAAGCAATAACTATGGGTTATATTACAGACAAGTATCTTCAATTTACACACTGGTGAATGTCTTCTACTGGTATTGATAGGCCCTTCTCTTTCATGTTGTGGAACAAAGAAGTGACCCCTCAAGGGATTTAACAGTGATTGGCCACTGGTCCAAGAAGTAATACAAGAAATAATTCCAGTCTGAAGTGAGTCTTATTTCTAATGGTGTTGGACAGTGCACCTCTGGTCGGCTTAGGCTAGTGAGGGCTCAGTTGGGGTGCTAAGGTGATAACAAGATGACTGAAAGGGCTCAGTGTTTACAAGATATGCAGTGCAGGGGATGAAGAGAACCACCTCTTTTAACTCACCCCCCCTTACCTCCCTCTTTCTTGACCTCATGAACCACTTTCTCCTCCTGGGGAGTATCATTGCTTTTATCCACCCTCTTTTCTCACACCCACATATTGGTGTTCTCCATATCCTCTACAATAGCTACAGTCTCTTTCAAATAAGGATTGTTTTCAAGGATTTTTTGTCACATCATTTGTGCACCTGACAGTCTGATCTCTCACAAGAGAATCTGTAAGCTGTTCGAATTCACAAAATTATGTGCTAGCAAGTTGCCACACAACTACCATTTTTTTTTGTTTGCCCTGAATTCTTGAGAAAAACGTATGTCGTTCCAAAACATTTGTTTTGTATCCAAACTATCTCTCTAGCATCATAACAGACATGTCAAAAACATTGTCTCGTTTCACCTTCACTATGCCCCAAAACAATTTCATCTAAGCTGTCATACACATGTCTCCCCTCAACCCCCAGATTATGTAACAGCACATCTTGCTTTCTCAATGCAGAGAATGTTTCACCCCAATGGCAAGTAAGTAAGAATCAAACAAAGATTTCCACCTATTCCATGGCAAAATTGGATCACCCTTGTCAGAAAGGAATTGGGGAGGTTGAGACATGCTGGAAGATGCCATGATGGTAGAAAAACAATCATAAAACAACCAAATAAAATAATAATTTAAATAAATGAAAATCAGTAGAATAAAACTATGAGAAAATAAACTAAATATCAACACTAGAGAAACATACAAAAGTGGTGTGCGCGTCACCGCGCTGAATCAGTAAATAAAACAGTACCTCCAGGCATTCGCTTTACGGTGCAGTTGACAACACAGGTTATACTCAGGCAATGAACAGGAGAGAAAAGAGAGTGCGTGACTGTGTACGCTCCAATTAAATGAGCTCCGAAACCTTAAGATGTGTGCATCACCGCACATGTCCCAGAAGAAGAAACTGACCCGGAAGTAGTGGTAGAGGTGAGCGCACCACAGTGCACACTCGGAAATCCAACAATTGCAAGGAGAGAAGATGGGATGTTCCAAAAAATAAAAGATCCGGAAGCTCATGCAGAAGCTGACACTCGCGATCACAATGAGCCTCAAGAGCTCAGTTGAGCAGGAGATCAGATGTGTGAGCCAGGAGGATTTTGTTGTCTAGGAGACCAACTTCGAGTGGTGAGATTAACACACATGACTGCAGAGAAGCTCGAAGACATGAAGATCCTCAGAGGTAAAGACGTCACAAAGCTGTTTCACTCCATGCAAGCACACACCACAAGCAGGCCTTTCTTCCCCTTTTTTTTTAAATATGCTTGTTTGAATCACGATGTCAGGAGTAGCTATACATCAAAGTAGTAGACTGACAAACTGCATCCAATTGACACAAAGTACCTGATTCTCCACAAGTTCCTTGCAGATAAAATAAGTAGACAGTCCAAAATTGCCACAGTCCTCATGGGTCCGTGGGGAAGCCGGTGGTCTTTAGATACCTGTCCCCTTGCAGGCCAACTCGTCCCCAGTGATAAATTGTGATGACAGACACTAGAAAGTCATTTTGAAGTATTTGTTCAAGTAGGAAAACAACAGACCACCAGTCCACGCAGCAGCTCAAGTCCAACTGCCACCAAACTGTGCTAGGCCCTCCAAACCAGAGCAGACCATTGTGTTGTAACGGATGACGAGTCAGACGGTAAGGTGCTGCCAAGCAACAGGGACAGGCGAGCACTTACACAGAAAGAGGTGACAATTTACAAAGCCCATAAAATGTGCTTCTGTGGCCATGATTCGATAGATGTTGTCTATGTGTCCTTGCTTTATGTAGATGTGGGTAAACCTTCCTTGGTGTGCTCTGCTTTGGCCTTAGACAACCAGTGCATTTTTGGGAGGTTCCTCAAGACCCTCAGTGACATCCCTGGCTCCCACTGATCGGGTGAATTGCAGCCCTGCTTGTGCCTCTGCCCCTTTCCTCTGAATCGGTCATCACTTGGTTCTTAACCAGTTCAGTGAGCAACTCATGAAAGGCATCAATAAATACCTCTTGATATCGCATGGTCTGACACAGCACAAAACGCTCATAGCTAGAATTTAATTGGAGGATGAAGTGAGAATTTAGGGTTGCCACTGCTGCTGTGTCACCCTTTGCCTCGCCAGGTTCTGCTCAGCCACAACAAGCTTTTACAGATCTTCACATGCGATGAAGAAGACCAGAGAGTGTTTTGTGGTGCCACCTTCTCAGTTATCCCTCTTAAGTTCTTGGAGAACCTTGACTTGCAGATCATTAAGTGAGGTCAATTTGAGTCAGAAAATGCTTGCGGCAGAGAAGCAAGGAGTGGGTTGATCTTCTGGGAGGGTTGTTCCTGTCTTTACCTTCCATATGTTGAATTACTGTTAAGTACCGCTCTGCAGGGCTTTGGTTTTGCTCAGACTTGGAGCACTGGGTCGGGAGGCTCGCCTATATTGATATGCGTGTCTGCCTAGGTGTGTGCAACTCTCTTTAGCACATACATGCAGGAGTGTCTATTATCTACACATGTGTTATCATTGATAATATCATTAATCGTTTTTAGAAACTACACTGTGAACCCAGTAGATGAAAGCTGTTGCTTTGGATCCATGGAAGCGCAATATAATTGATAATAATGAATTCACTTCTGATGAGGAAGATGGAGGGTTGGAATAAATAAATTGAAGTTGAACATAGAATATTTGATGACTTATCTTTGATACTATCATCTGGGATCCACTCAATTGCAAAGCAAAGCCTAACTAGAGCTGATTCACCTGGTTTTGAGCATTTACTTACGACCCTGATGAAGTTCCTTTAGGACGAAACACATTGGCTGGGCTAAATTCATGTTTACATCTTCAAAAAGTGTAGAAATAAAACAAGATTTTTTCATCACGATTCCGTGACTCCTGTGTATTACTAATGTACACTCCCGTAATTACCGGTTGGATAATTTATATATTTGGTCTTTATTAATTCAGACCCCCCAGGATATAGCGGCATGGATTCGCAAATTTAGCGGCACATAAATGGAAATTTAGCGGCACAAATATGGAAATTTAGCGGCAATTTTGCGGCATTTTATTTGCCCATTTTTCCTACAACAAACACAGATATCTTAGCTTTTTTAGTTATTTAACAACATGAAGCTATATCGCTATATTGAGGTGTTAAACTGGCACTAATGAGGAGCATCCAATGCCCATAGAGTATTACCAAGTTGAAAAGTACTGAAATAATGACATAATCCAATGACAAATTTGCTACATTATACCGCATAATCTGCCTTTTATCGCCAACAAAATTACTCAACCCTACTGCATAATTTAGCCTTCTACTGCCACATTATTCCAGTAACCCTGATTATAAACTTCCTTTTAAAAGCTTGGTTAGCCTGAAACGTATTGTGATTCTTTCTCTAAGATAAACATGGACCATTCTAAGATGGCAGTCAAATTGACTTGTTGGAAGAAGCAAATTCTGACATCCTACCACCTGGATTGTGGCTTCTAGCTGTCGAGTGTCAATATCCTAATTCATCCATCGAAATGACAGCATCATGTGGCAGCACAAAGGCATCCATTATTACAGTAAATGTACTTTCACCTCTCTTATGCAGTAAGCACATGAATAGTTAAAACATTGATAATTCTAGTTTTACAGTGATGGCTCAAATAAAGGAAATATTAAACTATCTTCACTTTTGTTTAGGCGTTTTAATTTAATTTCTGGTGTAACCTACATACTGATGACATTGCAGCTGAGGCCGCCAATGTGTTGTCCTGCCTTGTTGCCTCCAGTACTGAGGGAGTACCACAGGACACATAACCAATTCAAAAATAATAATTTAGGGCTCCCAATAGCTAGATGCTCAGGGTATCTCTACCCTTCCCCAGTACATATTTTTTGAAGAATATTTTTCAGGACATGGAACCGAGTACAGAATATCTCTAGTCACGCTGCAGCCAGCAAATCAGAGCACTCGCTCCCAAAAAATCTTCAGCCAATCAGAAGGCTTGATTTTATATCAATGTTAGCCTCAACAACAAATACATTCAGTCACGTGCAAGCTTTTCTATACAAAGATCTTGCATGCAGGTGAGTAACTTGCTATCTATCCAAGGCTGAAGGAGATTATTCTCCCAGTGTTGATGATTATAGTTTGTGTAAATGGCTACATGGAGTGAAAGGAGAGCTAAAGTCTTAAATTACAAATGTTTTCAGAGTGCTTCGGCTTTCATGGCAATCATGTAATTCATACTCCTTTTTAAAAAAATCCATGGAAATGGTGTGGTTGCGTAAGGGGTTGAGAATGTAATGATTTATGGCGAACACAGGCATAGGCTGTTTAGTTTAAAACTTCTTAAACCCATAATGGGTGTGAATTCTCGAAGACCTTGGTGGCAGAATGCATTTGTGTGTGGCTCGGGTATGAGTTAGCCTTGGTACACATAAGCATAACTTCCAGCACAGCTGATATTGCAGGCGCTTAAGTGTGGGTGAATGGTCCTTCATTAGACTGGGTCAAATCTAACTGCTTTTCTGTTGAACGATCAGCTTGCTGTTGATTCACGCCATCTCCGTACTGTTGATACACAGCCTCGACATTGCATCCACCGTGAATGGATGCCTTGCTGACATTACCTTGTTGATCTGCTTAAATTGATATTTTCTTTGATTTGGCAGCCCTTTCAGTTTCACGGATCCTGCTGGTAAGTATATTTTTCGTGCACTTGTCTTAACTTTGGCCGTGCAAAGTCTTTCATGTTCTGTGAGCAACATGAACTGCCTCATACACGTTTGCTGTCTGAAGAATGCAAGTTGTTCCTTTGCCACTATATCTTTGCATAAAAGCTGCTTCAACCGAAAAGGTGTTCTCTTCAAAGTTTCTGTTGTGTAGGGTAAGAATGCAGCGACCACAAACTTCCCCCTTGAATTTAACTGTGATATTTGTCTGCAGTTTACGATCCTAATAGCACGTGTAGGATTTGTAACTGTCACTTGTTTACCAAGAGTTTGTTGTTGATACTGTTAGTGATAATGAAGGATGACCATGATCGACCGTTTTGTCCTTTAATGAAACTTTAATGTTTTATAATGCGTGTTTTTCTCATCAATTATACTAAAAGTATTAACCTGGAAAAAAAAAAGTGTTGCTTCCACAGGAGCCAGAACGGGCTGCAGCGTGACACACAGATCAAAGGCACAGCCGAGGCCAGAGCTCCGAGCAGGATTAAAAGCCGAGCAGCGCTGGGCCCGCACCTGCATGCCTCCCACCTCCGAGGATCTGGAGGGACATCTTCCGAGCCCACTTTTTCAGACCCCCCAGGATATAGTGGCATGCTTTTGTGAAAATACCGCGATTTCTACAAAAGTGCCGATTTCGCGGGCACTTTTGTAAAAATCGCGGCATTTTTTCAAAAGTGCCGATTTCGCGGCAAATCGCGAAATCGCGAAATGGGCAAATAAAATGCCGCAAAATTGCGATATTGATTTAATTGTGATGTCTGGGCATCATCAATGATGGAAATGTGAAGTTTCTAAAAAGATTAATGATAATATCAATGATAACACATGTGTAGATAATAGACACTCTTGTCCTGTATGTGTCAAGAAGTTTTGTGTAGTGATTCCTTGGCAGTTGAATCACAAACAGTTGAGTGTCTGGGTCTAACTAACGAACTAATACAGATAAATACTAGTGTGACAGTCCTGTAGCCCTACTGCCTTTCTTTGTCTTATAAAACTAACTGTAGCTTTCAGCCCTGCAGAAACTGGCCTCATGGATGTGTGGTAAACTTGCACGCTGTCCTTATAATATGGACCAAAGACATCACAGGAAGCTCCTGAAGTCGCCACTCCTCCCTCACATAATGCATAGCAGAGGGCAGCAGTGATAAATAGTCCTCGGAACCCCGACCTAGTGGTGGAGGCCAATTGTTACCACGTCAGTACTTTAACTTGCCCGCTGAATTTGCCCCGCTCCCTATAAATCTGGAGTTGGCCCTTCCCTATTGCTTGTTCCATGTTTCAGAAAGTCTATCGAGATTTTGCTCCAAACGCCATTTTGGTTGGGCGAAGGTGTCTTCATTGACTCCTTTTCTGTAATATCACATTAGCGATATTTACATTTGAATGCGAAGGAAATTACATACATATTAAGGCTCAACAAAAGGGAGTACTTTAGATAAGGACATGTTTACAAACCTCCACATGCCTGTGTTTAATCCTTAACTCATCCAGGGCTGGATAAAAGTACCGGAGACGACTGCCCAATAGTACAAAAATAAACTAGATAATCACAGAGGACACAAAGTAAATACATGCAAGTATTCCAATCTAAATATATATCAAACATTTAAAAAAAGTCATCTTCTGAAGCACTTTTATGAAGAACATAAAATAACACATATATTTATAAAACTTGAGGAACTAAAATGATGCCTTGCATCTTGTGGCTCCAGAGATATTTGAATTAGTACTTGGAAAGATTGAATGGTACAGGGTTCAATTAATGTTCAGCTACAATACAGCTTTGATGTCTTCCTAAAGATGCATGCTGTCATCACACCCATTCATGCAGGGCTGCCGCTGTGCATACATTTTTAATATAAACGAGGGAACGCAGCATCCGGCGGAGCTGGGAGGGCATTAAAAATGAATCGGCGCTGGAGTCCGACATCAGAGAGCCAGGCTGCAAGCGCGCCTTTGAAGGTCACCCTCTTTTCTTTGCCGCGCGTTTTGTGCCAGGTTTGGTATCCAGGAACATTTTATGTAGTCGCCATTTTCTCTTTTGTCAAACGACATGGGAACAGGTATGATTCCGCCCTGCACATCTTGCTGAACAGATGGGCATTTACATACCGGTGTACAGGCTTTGTTTCTGTGGAAAGGGTGTCTGCTCTTCAAAGATATAGGCCCCGTATGTCTTTCGCGCAGGTGTGATCTAGACAGGTGAGGGACACAAACTACAGCTTTGTCAGAGGGCTCATTCCATTCAATTTGCTATTTAAAAAATCATTGTAATATTCATTGTGAATTTCCATTCAGTGACATTAGAAGTAATGCATTTCAAAACAAGTAGAAAAAATAGCACTGAAGCATTTACATCCACAGGATTGAAGCTTTAGGTCCTTGTAACTGGAGTTACAAACTTTAGGTTTTTGTAATTGGGATTACAAACTTTAGATCTTTGCAATTGGTGCTCTGTAATTGTCCATTTTCAGTCTGTTACCTTAGCCTGTGTGTGCAACGTCTGCCAGATGTCTGTGGCTGTAAGATTTTTTTCATGAAAGAGATAGCTATTCTGTCCAAAACAAGGGCGATTTCTGTAGCCATATGGATAGTTCTGTCACGTTCTGGGACCTTAGACTGTACAATCTGTGTCACCTAGGAGATCTATTTGTTGTCTGTAGTGTGATCCTGTGAGGGATGAGTAATTAAAAGGATAATTAATTTGTCTGACTGAAATCCTACATTGGAAAACTGTGCAATCGGAAATATATGTTTGCTCTTCACTGAGTGACAATAAAAATATCTGTAAACTGAGGGGTGGCACTGTCTGAATCCTTAGCAAGCAGTGGTAATCGGCTTGCTTAGGCCTCTAACAGGAGGATTATCATTGAAGTTACATGGATCATAACAAATCTGGCTTCTGACAAGAGGCAGCCTGCTGATTACACATATTTCTCAGTCACTGGACAAGATGAATCCTTGAGATTACACTGTTCAATCAGGCTCAGGTGTCTGGTAGCAGAGTTACTATCAGGTTATAAAGACCTTACCTGCTCAGATGTCCAACAGTAAATCTGATCCCTTGTTTACAGAGATCGAACAAGTGCATGTCTTATGTATGACGTCCAACAGAACCCATTAGTGAGGACAAGGATTACCAAACCCAGCAGTTTTTCTTAATTAATTATTGGGGGATGTCGCCCTTGTATACTTACAGATAGATACTTACCTTGACCACAGAGTGGGAAAAGATAAGGCAAATGCAATATTTTGTAGGTCAATATTGCTGACATTGATTTAGTGACGTCAACCCCCCTCCTCCAAGCTCATTGTGATTACTCCTACAGAGAGGGAAGGGAACGAAAGGATAATTGGACCCTTTGGGATCTGGAATTTTAAAAAGAAGAGTGTACACAGATCTGAGGAGTAGGTTCCTAAAACACAGAGTTGTCTTTAAACATTCGTAACATGAAGGAAATAATATTTGGGTGAAATAAGGGAATCACGTAGGTGAATGAAAGCAATATCGACTCAGGTGTATCTATGCTGAGACACGGTTGGGAGGATAGTGGGGTCAGGGTTTGAACCCAATGTCAGCATTTCAGTGGCAGCATAGATCAGAAACTGTCTGGCTCTGTATCTAAGGCAGCACAGTATTTTGAGCAAATAGAGGGTTCTGCACATACCCCTCAAAAAGCAGGGGGTTGGTCTACTCTGCTTTGCAGACAAAGGGTTCTAGATACCCTTTAAAAGTAAAGGGAATGTTGGCCAAACCCTTATCACAGATACAGCCTTGCCCCACTCACCTCAGATTAGACAACGCCCCCTCTACAGCTGAGTGATCTATACTCCACACTTCCGCCTCTCCCAAGGAGCTGGAGCAGGTGAGCAAGCCTGCTTATAAATAAGCAAAAATACTGATCCCAAAGGAGCAGTTATGCCCTGAGGAGTCTTAAGCAGCAGCAACCTCCAACCTTAGCATCCCGCAGAGCTTGTCTATCAAATACATATCAACGAGGGGTGGGCGTAATTTGCATAGTCGCGCTATGCAAAGCTCTGCAAAATGGTAAAAAATCTCCGCAAGCACGCAGAGTTCCTCAAACACATGGAATGGCTTGTTCCACCCATTCACAATGCTTTATTCCAGTTCTCGAATGCTGTTTGCGTGCTCAGGGGGAAATATTTCACGAACACGGACTTTGAAAGCACGAACAAGCAAAAAATTCAAGGAAACCATGGATCGCAGAATTTTGGGCAATTCTGCGTTCTCCGCGGAGCGCGAAATTACCCAAATTCC
This sequence comes from Lissotriton vulgaris, assembly GCF_964263255.1. Lineage (NCBI taxonomy): Eukaryota > Metazoa > Chordata > Amphibia > Caudata > Salamandridae > Lissotriton > Lissotriton vulgaris. Next base: position 1,159,078,938 of record NC_141689.1, read on the forward strand.
GTGAGCGGAACGGAATTATCCGTCCAGGCCTCATATCAACTGAATGCAAATGGAACCCCTTGTCCACTATAATTCACATTAATAATGACTGCCCTGCCTCTCTAGTTCTGGGACTCTTGCTTTCTAGGGCTTTTCAAAAAAGCACCAACAATTCTTTACATTTTTACCTTCTCTTTGCAGTCTTTCTAAGCACAAATTTGCTATATATAATTGACGGATCACTGTTTAGATGAATACTCACACATGCTGTTACATAACTTCCAACCAGCACTATCCTGATGGAACTACATGGCTGTAGTATGGCTTTCACTGATATTTTTCACTGCACTCTAATATTCAATCATCAGAAAAGTCTTGGTGTTCCTTAGAGCAGCCTGCAATTATAGTCACATCAAGTAATAGGTGTGTCTAGACAAAAGATTATGGGGCTTATTTATGAGCCTCTAACATAAGTTTTGCGCCGCCATTGCTTCACATTTCATGAAGCAGCAGCGGAATAAACAATGCACCACGATTCGCCATATTTACAAGGTGACGCATCTACTTAGATGGATTACCTTGTAAAGCCATGAGCCACATTATAACTGCATCAGGTATAATGTATGGAGGGTGGGCATTCCCGCACAAGAAATCCATGTAGGAGTGGCGCAGTGAAATCTGTAAGATTTCACTGTGCCACTTCTAGGACGCCAACGCATCAAAACCTTATGCCTGCCTCATAGCAGGCATAAGTGTGATGCAGTGCTATGTTTGTGGGCCTGCCTCATGCTTTGCTGGAGTTGCGTCATGCTTGTGACACAACTCCAGAAATGCGTGATAGATATGTCAGGATTCCTGACGCATGTGTCACTCCTTGCAACATGGAGTAAATACGAAGCATCCATTGTGTCGCAAGGAGGGCGTAATGAAAACTGTTGCATTGCTGTTTTCACCAAGCAATGCAACAGTTTTCATTAATAAGCCCCTTAAGTGGTTTGACTATGCCACTGCTGCACACTCTTTGCAAGTATTCACTTCTTTACCCAACGAGTGAAAGGTTGTTATGCTCCTTGATTTCCTGCAACAATATGCTACTTTCACAAAATATAAAGTGAGGTAATCAACCATTAGTACGGTCTTAGTCACTCCTCTTGAGGTTGTCACTGTTGTTAGAGTAACACTGGACTTATGTTGACTCTTTGGCTTTATGCTGACAATGCTTAAATGTCGTTCTCAGTTTTTGATGATTCACGGAAACCGGGAAAGTCAAGTGGAAAGTTTATCTATGTGGAGGCCGCTAAGTTGCCACCACAGTCAATTAAGCTGCTTGTGGTTTTTGGGAAGAAAAGGTAGAAGAAGTTCTTGAAGACCTATCAATCTGGATAGTCTAATCAGGGCTTAGTGAGCCCACAAGGTCTGGTACAGCTCTTGGCCATGACTCACAGCAATGACACTGTGCATTAAACAAATATTTATAAAATCTCACCTTGGAGAATTTCCAGGCTCATGTCATCTAATGCCATGGCTGAGTGCAGAGGGACCAATGACCTGTTGTTTATCTAAACTCAGAGAAGCGAACATTACGCACCTCCTTTGTGTATGACCGGAACTGAAAGTTGAAAGAATATCTATTCTTAAGAGGCATTTTAATGTTCTTGGAATTAGGAGTTGCAGGCAAGCTTTGATAAGATGCCTCCATACTGACGATATAATATTAACTTCATTATTTTCAAAGTTCTTAATGTGACTGAGAGTTAAATTAGATTATCAAAAACAAACAGAATGTAATGTAGGATGTATCTAGTATGTAAATAGTACAATGAACTTCAAGTCCAATATCTTTTTTCTTTGATCTATGTTTTATAACTGGATTTTATAAGTAAGAATTACTGCATATAAAATGTAATATTTTATTTAATCAAACAATAAACTTTAAACAAAAAAAACCCAAAAAATGTGCACTAAAGAACTACAGAATCACAAAGTACCTATCTAATCCCTACTATGGCACTGTCAGAACTCACTGCAGCTTCTGAAGAGGTCTCAAGAATAATTTTCACCTCTAAATAGAGAATCATTCTTGACTTTTTTTCCATGTGGGAGATCAGAAATCTTAAGAACCAGGGACAGACTTCATTCAGCTGGCCCACATTGGAGAACATGCAGTGATCTGGGACTTAAAATCTTCATCAGCTCTAAAGGAAATTCTGGAGGGAAAAGGAATTGTTGGATAGCTACCTGATAAGTCTTCACCCTCGAATAAGAATATGCTCTTGAGGACAAGGGCTAAGCACAGGCCACTTTTTATTTGCATTAATGATATCAATTAAACTCATGACTCCTATGATACCCTGGGGGGAGAAGTTAAACATGACACTCCTGATAAATCAGATTTTTGTACAGAGGATTCACTCTCCTTGGGTCAACTCCTAATGAAGTATGAATTGATGTTAGAATGAAGGAACTCTTTCTCCCATCAATGAGATAATGGACTCCAGCCTCAGATAGTGGATCCTCCAATCTCTAGCATGATGACTTTGATCCACTCGCTGCTTTCTTCACTACTGATATTGACTAAATAGCAATTATTAGTTCTAGAGAACTCTTTGTTGATGCAATAACTAATTCTGAAAACACTTACTGATAAATTGCATGATGAGGTGCAAAGCAATTTCAGATTTGACCCTGAAGATTTCTTGATTTCTACGATCCAAATTGTTCCACATAGTCTATTAGGCCAGCCTGGAGGGTAGGCCATCCTCTGCTAGTTCCAGAACTCCCTCTCAGAATAATGATTTAGTGGCAATTGAGATATTGGACTCTAGTTGTTATGACAACTCCAAATGTAAGGTCTCCTTGTCATCTGCCTAAAGAATTAGCCCTGGGAAAGTTGGTGCAAAGAATCTAGAAGTAAATTCACCCCAGAGGGTCGGGTTGATTATATGTAATCCAAACTATGAGTTCCACACTAGTGTTCAGGCTGTTAATGAAAAGAATGATATAAAGAATGGTTGTTAGATAAAATGGCAAGATCTGTAGCACCAAAGCATCAGAAAAAGTGTATACATTTTAACCTACAGAGAGTAAAATGTAACCCTACAAAAAACAAAATCAGGTTTGTTAATCATCCTGAATTAGTCACATAACTGACACTTCTCTTCAAAAGGACTCCGTGACTTTTATTCCTTTATCTGATCAATCAATCAGGGATTTGTAAAGCACACTACTCATGACGGTGGGGGGAAATTCGGGCAGCTCTGATTCAGCCTAAAAGACAGATCTCCAGGCTCTTCCTGAATGCTTGCAGTGTGGGGGTTCGCCTGATGCTGAGGGAAAGTTCATTCCAGGTATTGGCTGCTATGTAGGAGAAGGGTCTTCCTCCTGTTCTGGCTCTAGGAATGTGAGGGATTTCAGGCAGGGCAAGGTTTGGCAGAGCGGAGGTTTCTAATGGGTTCTTAGAAGGATATTCTTTTGTTGAGGTATTGGGGTCCGGTGTTGTGGAGGGATTTTTTGGCTTGAGTGAGCAGCTTGAAAGTCACTCTCTTTTCGGTGGGGAGGTCTCATTGGAGATGGGTGATGTGGTCATGTAGTTGCATGCTGCGGACAAGTCTGGCAGCAGCATTCTCGATTGTCTGGAGTTTGTAGAGCAGAGATTTGTTGATTCCGGTGTAGAGGTCATTGCCATAGTCCAGTCTGCTGGTTATGTGAGTGTGGGTGACGGTCTTTCTAGATTCAGGGGGGGGCATTTGAAGGTCTTGCGGAGTATGTGGAGGTGTTGAAGCACATGGAAGATATGGTGTTGATCTGTCGATATATGGTGAGGGATGAGTTGAGTATGATGCCGAGGTTGCTGGCATGATCCGTGGGTGTGGGAGGGTTGTCGGGGGCAGGGAGCCATCAGGTGTCGTCCCAAACGGAGGGAGTAGAAACGAGGACGAATCTGATGGCAGTCCTATGATGGTAAATGATAATAGTGATGAGATGTTGCCCCTCTGTTCTTTGAAAGGGGGGAGAGGGGAGTCAGGGTGAACGCTTGTGTCAAGAGTAATACTAGATTTCTTGAGGCAGGGAAAGAGGAAAAGTTTAACGTTAATCCAAATGCTACCATGTTCTCCCCAAAAATTGTGATCAGATCAAAGAAGTGTGAATCTGCCATCTTGCAAGACCTAAGGAACCTCTGTGTACACTCAACGTTTTAAAGTTTATTCAGCTTTTTCCTTCATCCAACATCGATTCTTGCCTGTAACGACTAGCTGTATTGAACATATTGTAATGTATATGGCCTTAGGCTTATCTCTTCTCAAGACATTGCTTTGATCGAGTTAAAGACTCATGTTAAAGAGGGCCTTGTTTTTCATTAGTCTATTGTACACTTTCACTCAGAATTAATTTCCTATCTAATTTTCCAATTGCCCATTGATGTCTTCCCTGTTATTTGGAATGAAAGGCAAAATATATCTTCAGTTACCCATTCTCTCTTTTGTTGCTCCAGTTCCTATTCTCAGTTTACATGGCCAGGAAAGATAAAGTTGTTAGTGGCCAATTTGGCGGTTGTTATTCTGAATGGCCACAGACAAGCAAAGGAAAAATTAAACAAATGCCCTAGTCAGCACTCTTCTTACTAAGCTTTGGAAGTTATGTATGTGGAATGTGGCTTGGCTACAAGGTCTTCTGTCACTGAATAACCTCAGCTCTTATTCTGAGGATGCCTTCATCCTTTTTTTACAAGAAACATTTCCGCCTGATTCATCAACGGGCCGTTTTGCGAGCCCCTAATAGCGAATCATAGCGATTCGCTATTAAGGACTCGCAAAACGGCATTCATGTAGGAATCGCATAATAAAATGCGATTCCTACTGATTCCTAATTTGCGATTAGCAAATTGCTAATCGCAAATAAGGAATAACTCGCCATTCATTCCTATGGGCCAAAAGGCCCATAGGAATGAATGGGGAGTATTCCTTATTTGCGATCAGCAATTAGCTAATCGCAAATAAGATTGCGATTTGAAGGGTGCCAGGGGTGTCCACAGGACACCCTGTAGCACCCCTCAAATGAAATGTGACACAAGTGTTGCACACACACATGTCCAAAGGACATGTGTGTGTGTAACATGCAACTCAGAAAAATGCATTTAAATGCATTTTTCTGAGTTTTCGCAATTTACCACGAGGTCTGACCTCGCGGTAAATTGCGCCTAGAAATTGCGAATTCGCAAAAAAAAATAGGATGATGAATTGCATTTAGGGAATCTCAAATAGAGATTCCTTAAATGTAAGATTGCAATTAGCGATTTTTACATTTGGGATGCTGAATCCCAATTGCAAAAATCGCTCTTGCAAAGGGCCAGATTCTGAGAATCTGGCCCTTTGCGAGCGCAAAAAAGCTTGATGAATCAGGCTGTTAGTTAGCTAAGGATTTTGATCTAGATAATTAGTTAGTTTATTGTTGATCCACTACTCCTTCACCTAGTAGCTGCCCAAAGTGTGTGGGGGGGGGGGGGTATCCAACTTGTTGAGCTCCTTTTTTAGCTGGAAATACACTCAATTAGTTACCATAGTACCATATGCTCTGGTTGTCTATTGTTCCTTTATGGGATCAGGCAGCCTTGTGTATATGTTTTTACTGTGCAAGGTTTATTTTGCCCCATTATCAATAACCTACAAGCAATCTTATTAAAATTGCTAGCTCAGTTCCCAAAGTCAGTTTTAATTTGACAGGAGATTTTAAAACAAGAACTACATCTCTAGCGTATAAGAAAGTAGGTGTTTTGGTGTTAGATGCTGTTTGGGGACTTCAGCTGACCACCCTCCCAAATGACAAGTGTTGTAAGCTCCTAGTCCATTTGTTAACTTGGGCCTTAAAGCTAAATATTCCTTTAATAAATGGAATCTTTGGTCATTCGAATATCAGCAATTTTACTTGGCAAAGAGGTGTGTAGCATTCTATATCTATTATATATATTCTATCTATAACTATTTGGGTACTAATTGTATTGCAAATTTGGGAATCTGTCCTAATTCAAGGAGTGATCACTTCCAGCTTTATGTTTCTCTTGACCCTAAAGTTGTTAAGGCGAGGAATACTAGTGTATCTACTTTTGAACTAAGATCTTGTCTAGATAGTGTCTATTCTTGGAAGTATGTCGTAAGTGATAAATTAACACATTGATTGCATTTTACCTTGTCAGCATATTTCAGGGAAAATCCTTATGGTCCACACTTGGGTTATACCTGGCCTTGATGGACGCCAAGCTTTATTTTCCCTTTGTACTTTATCTCCAGGGCCTGATAGACTAGGGGCAACATGTACAACCATTTCCTTATGCCACTCGCAATTTGCAAATATTAGGGACTCACAATTTGCTAATTTTAGCGACTTGCAAACCAAATTTTGCGAGTCGTAATAGGTTACCAACTCTTAAAATAGCATTGGTGCATTTCAGAATGCATTTTTCTGGTTGCAAATGGCCCTATGGCCGTAATGCATCGTACATCTGGCCCTGGGTCTCGAGGACAGCCTTTGCATGGCTGTATCTTCTGTCTAGTCAATAGCTACATATAGGTATTTTCAAATATAGCCCTTTGACTGGACAGTAGAGTGTTTGGTCCCAAGTTGCTCACGTTTCTCCCCAGCTCTATAATAGCTTGTGGAACTCACTCATTAGGAAGGTTGGTCGATTTTTGTTTTTGTCTGCTGGAAATAAACTAATATCTTTATATGCTAACTGAATGAGGATATACTTCTCTTTTGTGTTGATAATCCTCTGCTTCACAAGGAGATAAATGAATCAAAGTGCTTTAAATGTAAGGGGTTCAACTAAAAGTGTAGCTTTTAAGTTCTCACTTGTGCCTGCAGTCTGACTGAGATGCAAATGTCCCTGTTCTGTCTTGGGATGCATATCATATTTGCCAACATTCTCACAAATCTTGTGGTTTTCTTTCATTGTGATTGAGAATGGAACCTCAAGTCAGATGTGGCGGTTACAGAGAGTCCTACCTCTTATCCCATATGAACTCAGTTCAAATTGTATTAGCTAAGATGCAGCCAACCACAGATCAACAACTCCCAGAAATCAATAAACAAAATGGATACTTATGTTATTATATCTAAATGTTAACCATTTTGATTGACTGCTGTATTTGCAGATACACCAACGTCTACTAATCACCTGCAATCAGATATCCAGAAATATATACATCTTATTCTATATAAGTGTGTTACATCAGTATCAAGTGATGTGCAGTGAAAATAATGTTTCAACTGGACCAGCTACACTTTGCTTATGAATCATCAATACCAACATTCTGTGAGTAAGCTGTGCTTTTCCTAAATTGTGTGTACTGCTTTTCTATATGTTTGAACCAGAAATAACTGATTAACCTTTTGACCCACTGAAATGCTCAGGGGACCAACCCAGAACTGAGGCAAAACAGATAGGGAGAAAACCATGGTAAAAACATTCAAAGGAAAAAGCACTAGTTAAAGAATGTGAGATGGGTTGGAGAGTGGAAGACTGAGGGAATATCCATTTACCAAACCTTCAAGCTAAGGGGCATATGTATAAGCCCCTATCCCTACCGAAACATCACTTTTTATTACATTTTCGTGGCGATAGCGGCTTCGCCTTATTTACAAGGCAGGGGTGGGCAGTGGGTGGTGCGGTGGGCATTACACCGCAACACCCATTGATTTTAATGCTGCCCCCTATTTACAAGGGCTGCATACCTAGGAGGCAGCGCCAAAAGTAAGACCAGGGAAAACCTTGTCTTAACGTGTTGAAACGAGGAGATATGCTCTATTTTTCCTCGTTTCTGCTTTTTCCTGCAGGACACATGGAAAAAGTAAAATGCCTTGGATTGTTTATGTGTAGGAAAGTGACCCTTCCTGCACATAAACAATCCTTTAAAAAATTACATTTTGTAACTTCCATAGATGCCACATTAAGCTGCAGACATAGAAGAGACAAAATGGCATTTCAAGATTGTTTATGTGCATGAAGCGGCACCTTCCTACATATAAACAATCCTCCCCTGCACGCAGACACACTTGCACTATGGTGCAAGGGTGCCTGCTTTGGCAGTGTAGCACCAGCGCAGGGGGACGCGCAAGGCTGCACCATATCCTTGTAAATATGGTGCAGATTTGCATTTTTCAAGTGGTGGAGTGAGGCGTTAAGCCATGACAGCTAACGCCTCACTCCGCCACTTCTGTTGTACATATCACCCTAAGTTTGCTAAATAATCACAGTATTGTGTCTAATAAAATAAACACTGGAATCCGGGGAAGATAGGGCAAGGAGTCTGCTTGATAGATATTCAACCCAAGGAGACATTCCTTTCCACGGACAAAAGAGAGAATGTTTTAAAAGGCTTCATGAATGCGAAGCAGACTGACATAATGCCAAATACCAAATATGGACCAAATTGCTTGATTCTAACATCTCCTCTATTCAGGAGGTATCTGCAGTTGTAAGAGCATCAACCACAAGCCCTTATGCTCTCAAGGGTTCCTCTACTATTGTTGAAGGATAAGGTAGTAAAAATTGCAAGATGCAGGCGAACATGGTGGCAGGTTGAATGCGGTTCTGTGTGCTCTTCCCTGACATCGCACACAAGGACTGAGATGGCTAGAAGATTGTAAGCCTGTGAAGGTATTCTTGAAAAACATCTTACCTTATACTTTCTAGTTACTACTTTGGTTAGTAGGTCAATGTCTGGAGGGCACGCCATCATGGTCCATCGGTGTTTACTGATTCTAGCCTCAGTAGCGACTTCAGTTTGGGTCCACCGTGGAGCAGGAAGCAGTGCGGAGGTGGTCTTCTCTAGGGGTAAGCAACAGTACTTGGAGCGTCACGCCACAACACAGTTGTGTGAGTGAGCATGGAATCTCACTGCCTGATGCCCTGGGGAGTTAGCTCAAAGAAGCAGTCAATCTAGGGTGTAGGATGGCAGTTAATGTAGGGCCCAAGCTTGCTTTGCTTTCCGCTCCTAGACTTCCAGGTCATAGCGCCATTGATTCCACTCTCATCTTCAGCTTTGATTTTGGTCTCATGAGAGACACAAGCAGTAGGGGGAAATGAACATATGTAAGGGGGCAAATGGCACAGAATATTGCAATTATTCCTACTTCTTGTTTTACTTCTAGTTTTTCTTCTACTTTAGAGTCATCACCCCCAAACCGCAGTCTCCCAGTGGATTTAGAAAGAGCCATTGGCATAGCAGGGATGGAAGAAAGGTGTTAGAAATGGGGTAGCCAATTCTACAGGGGGTAGCATGGAGCAGAGCGGGCAGGCCAAACTTCAGAGGACATGTGTGAAGCATTCCCGCAGTACCCACAGACGACACCCCAGGCACACCACAAAAGAGACACGACACTACTTCTGGTTGGAAAAAAGAATAACATTTGTATTATTTCCAACCTGCAAAAGGTAAAATACTATAACAGTAGTAATTACAATGGGGCGCCAACTGGCGCCAGAGCCAAGTATATCAGGGGGATTATGTACAAGGAAAAAATGGGAATAGTCAGAAAAGGTAAGTAGTCCCTGGGTGTCCAGCTGAAAATAAAAGAATGTTAACAATTGACATGAACCTTCAGCAATGTCAAGATGAGGGAGATAAAACATTAGGGATAAACACATCAGGGTCAAAGCTGCAGGGAAAATGTAGGCCTTAATCCTCGGCAGTAGGCATTAGGGTAAAAGGAAACATTAGGCCTAAACACACAGCAGGATATTCAGCATACAATAAGCATTAGGCATGAAGGCACCTCATGCATGGCATCTACATCCCCTGCAACAGAAGGAACATTGAGCGTACAACATTACATCAGGCCTAGGCCTGAATCCTGAGGCAGGGCCCGCTGCACATACAGTGGCATTAACAGCTTCAGCCACAGGCGGAACGCCTAAAATATACCAGGCCTGAATCACATGTAACATGAGGCATCCATAACTCTTTGGAGAACACTGGAGCAGGTAAGTGCACCATCAAATGAAAGACTAGGTGCAAACCATTGACATCAGACCACCTGTCATCATAAAGGGGCTATGGGCAGAACCATTTCGTTAGGCAGGAGGAAACTCACTAGTGCAGCAGAAACAGGTACATTCCATTAAGCATAAAAACCTTGTTTAGCAGGGCATGTCAACATGGGGGCATAACAGGTGAGCCCTGGGTAACTTCCTGGGACCTTATTTTACATGGGTCAACTGAGACTGGGCACAGTTCTGAAGTGCCAGGTTCTTTAAACGCCAGCCCCGCTGTCAAAGGGGCAACAGGGCAGGTGGGCTGTACTACTCCCCTAGCCAGGGGTGATCTCTATGGTGGGGCAGTCATCAACTGTGTAATTCGGGCTCCTGCCCAGTCCAGGGGGCTCCGATGTACAATTAGGGCCAACGGGGCCCAACCATAGTCCTCCAGGGGAGGGGCGGCCGAATCTGGCACGGTAGCGCTTAGGAGCACAAAAGTAGCCTCTTCCAGCTGCGCAGCGCTAGCCAGCACAGCTCTGTGGGGGAACAATCCTCCTCATACAGTGCTTATGCAGCACAGCGCTTTCCAGAGACACATAGCACTTTACGATTGTGGCGCTTAGGGGGGCAGCCAACTTCTCAAGCCCCCGCGCCTAGCAGGTACAGCGCTCCCAGATTATAGCGCTTGGCAGGCAATCAGCGGGGCAGTCTTGGTCACCGCACTCTGGGGACACAAGCAGTCTTCTGCAGGCCAGCACTTCCAGGCACACAGCGCAAGGGGGGCGGACAGTCCCAGCAGCAAGCCCCAGGGTTACACTTCTCACCTCCTGGGGGGTCCAGTCCACAATGCTCCTTCCCTTCTAGGCCCTTCTTTACGCAGTGCTTGCATGGCGCAAGGTCCCGGCAGCTTCAGGGACCTAGGGGGGCCCTCCTTCAGGGGCCCGGGGGACAGAGCATTATGCACTACTGGGCCAGGTCAGCAGTTAGTGGGGGCATCATCAAAACAGGATGGTAGGCTTTCACCATCCCCACTGCAGCATGGCCCTCCTCCTACACAGCAGCCTGAACTTCTGCAGTGGGGCTCCACTAGCCCTGGGGACAGTAGGGGGGTTCTGGATGGGTGCAGGGTCCAGCACACAGGCCCAAGTTGTGGTATCCCCTGGCAGCAGGTCCCCTCACATTCATGTCTCAGCACATGACAACTCTACTGCTTTCCCTATACCAGAAAGGCTGGAAGCTTCTAGAAGGCACCTCCAAATGCAGGGGTTGCTGGGTACCTAACAACTAGACTGCTAACCTCCTGCAGTCAGGTGGCACAACGCACAGCCATGGCAGCCATTTTAAAAACACAACATTTCACCAGGGTACATTTTACAATGGGGGAAATTGACATGTGCTCACACCATTGCATGACATTACATGTTAACACTGGGGGAGACATTTCAAATTAGGGGGGGGCAAAAAGCGAAAAAGTTTGGGGGAAAATGGCCTAGTCCAACAAAGGGATAATAAAGCACAAATGTTATCTTGCTCCAGACAACCAATCCTCAACTGAGAAGATAAATCCTACCTGCAATCTGCTCCAGTCATTCCCTAGCACCTCTCAGGGAGTGTTGTTTTCTAATAAATATAAAAATCAAACCTCTCTGGAACCTTACACAATAGCTAGCCCAGTTACCATCCCACCCACAATAGTGCCAGATATCACAGCTGTGGAAATACTGCTTACTGGACGTGATAACATTGATGATTATTGTTGGATTACTAGTTGGTGCATCAGAGGAGTAAGGAGAGACTGGCAACGTTTTAATATAATCCTTTACATAATCCATCCTACCTCTCGGGCTATACCTCTGTAACCTTGGTTCTGAGTCTTCAGGGGCAATTTCCAGGTCGAAGGTGGACTATTGAAAGAAAGTCACAAGAGCTCTTATGCTATCAATGCATTCATTTTGCACCTTAATCTGCAAAGGTGCTCAAAGAAACTACAACCACTCTACAGGATTCAAAGCTATGTAAAAAGCAATTATACAACCTTGACCTAAAGGGTAGTAAGCAGTGCCCTATGGGAACAATTAGTTCAAGATTGTATGCATAATATGCAAGTCATATGGGCTGAAAGAGCAGAGTAAATTATGGAACATGGCCTCACAAAACACTGAACCAGAACATCCGATCAGGAAACAAGAAACTTCTCACCTGGTAGAATTCAAATAGAAGACATTTGAAGCCAGCACCCTCATAGTAGAGGCCCCTATACACAAAACACTATTTTCTGGTACTTAACGATGCTGTCTAGCCTCCATCATTCAAGAATAACTTAACAGCAGTTTTGCCCAGGTCGGCCTTGTGCCGCCACAAAAGAGTTGCTGGGCGATCCCACCCTCTCCTTTTTAAGGTATCACGCAATCAGAGGACTGTTCAAGGCCTCCCACATTCATGCAATAATTTAAGCATCAAAGACAATATTTAAAGTTTGCCCAGTAACACCTGAGAGTTATGTGTGAAAAGAATAATTCCCCTCTGAAAAGAATGTGAAGACAGTTCTAAGACCATACTTCCTACCGTGCATCAGTTCGTAGAAGAGAACTTAGACAGGTCAGCATAAAACCTATGAATAAGAAAAACATGTTTTAATGAAAAAGACACCTACCCCAAATACTACAAAATGGTCTCAACGAACTTCAAAAAATGTTACAAAAACAATATCCCTCTTGTAGAAAATATCACAGGAAAACCACTGCCTTCTAAAAGTCACCCAGTGTCGTGACCACCTCTATGCAAGTCATTATGGACACCGTATTCAGGCCTGCACATTTGTCCAATATCCTAAATGTATTCTGTATGTTGTTGTTTTGTTTTGTTTTCCTTTAACTAATATGACTAACACAGCTTGAATCAATGATCGGGGGGTGAATGTTCAAGACTGGAGTGTCCGTAGAGACGACCTGCCAGGCAGCTAAGAAGCATTTGGTTGTATGTAATAAAGTTTGCTTTTAAATGTCGACTACAATAAGGTCGAGGCTAAATTGTTGAGATAATAAAGGTGTGTCCTTCATTATTACCTATGACAATTCGAATATTTCGAATTTTAACAGTTGTTTTAATTACATGTATTCCTTAATTTATCTAATTGTACTCTAGTAACTCAATAGTATCCTTTAACACTCATCATTTCTTAAAACAATGAACTATCACTTATTTCTTCCCTAAAACCTTAAAGCACTTACCCCCCTTTAACTTTAGCATACTCAGAACGCCAAGAGCCCCTGACTACCCCTTAACACTACTATCCCTGAACCCTACCAACTCTTTTCTGCCTCTTATGCTTACCTTTCCTGAACTGTAAAAACATCTTACTGTCCCTTTATGCACCCTTCCCTAAAACCTAAACACCCCTTACCTTTACTAAAACAATTACTTCCCCTTATTGCTACCTTTCCATGAACCCTAACTAAACCTCTGAACCTCTAATGCTGTCTTTCTCAGAACTCTAAAAAGTACCTGCTACCTTTTTACACTACTGTCACGGAACTCTAAAAGCCCTAAACTACCTATTAATCCTACCCTTCCTAGAACTCTAAAACACCTACCTACCCTTTAGCACAATCTTCCCAAAACATATGCACCTCTTACTTGCCATTATTACTATCCTTACCTGAACCCAAAAATACCCGAACCTCCCCTTTCTATCTCCTAATGGTACTTTATACTGAATCCTAAAAAAAAATTAACCAGTCCCCCAAACCTCTCCCACCTCCCTGTAAATGCTTCCTCTTTGCCCCTGCTCCCACTACACTTATCTTTGCCCTATAAGGCAAAACATATTTTGATATTTATGTTGCCACAAGATTTTCTTCTCTGATATTTCCGTAGATAACATTTCTTCCTTCGATTTTCCCCACAATTATTTTACTGCAAATATTCCATTTGCAGTAAAATTAAAAAGATCACTCCAGTCACATGCCTTGGAATCCCTACTTCTCAGCAAGACCCATGCATAGGTAGGAAAGGAAAAAGGAATAAGTTAGTGAACCTTTTTTGGTCTTTGTTAGGACCTGGTAAGTGCTCAAAGTGAGTAGCCATACCCCTCACTTCTCATGTAAGATGCATGCTACCCTTTTCCTCACCTGAAGAATCTCATACACAGTTCTTCTATCATTTAGTCATCATCAACTATTCATATAAAACACCTGACAAAGTCTTTCACATCTCACTCGATTACAAGCTTGTCAATGCACATTCCTGTTGGACAGGCCACATGAAGGGCTCGCTCCCTCCCCGCAGGACAGGGCCCGGACACCAGCTCTCCAGGTGCTACCCACAGAAGCAACCCGCAATCCGTCCCCTACGGGACTCCTGCCCCCGGACATCTCTGTATCACGGGCCCGGGCCACCGTCAGCACCATTGCCCGGCCCGGCCGCCATCTTGGACACTGCACCACGAGGCCGCATGGCCTCAGCTCGACACCAACCCTGGGCCTGGCCAGGCCCCGACATCCCGGCACCACCATCCACCCAGGAGGTGAACGGACCACTTGGCAGGTCAATGGGAGGAAGAAGTGTCGATGGCTCTCCCCCGCCAGGTGCCGACCGCCCCCAGCCTCCCCGGACGCTGGCTCCACCCCCCTGCTGGGTGTCTGGACTCCCTCATCCCAGACCTCCCGACCTCCAAGTGCGAGGGTCCGGACATCAAAGGCCGCCAGACCTATAACTGGGGCAGCTCCAGAGCAGGAAGGCAGTTGTATCCTGGAGTCGAGAGACACCGAGAAGAACTCATCCTTGACGGACTGCTGGCGCTGCCGCAGCCCTGCCTTGTGAACTGTCGTCTTGTCCGCTGGCGCTGCCGCGGCCCTCTGCAACCTTCATCCTCGCCGGGACCTGCTGGCGCTGCCGCGGCCCATTGTAACTACCATCTTCGTCGGGACCTGCTGGCGCTGCCGCGGACCGTTGCCATCTTCGATCTCCCCGGGACCTGCTGGCGCTGCCGCGGCCCGTCCTCCTAGAACGCCGAGCTCGAGGATTGTGAGCTACCCATCATCTCATCGCAACTACCATATTGGTAACAAGACTGTCCCGCTACCCCCTTTCCCGTCCAAGAGACTAGAATCGAGGGGACCCCTGAGTCCAGACCTCCTTGTACCATTCTACCGTACCTCAAGACTGCTTATAAAGAACGTTAAACCTTATCTTTGTGTGGTGTCCATCTGTGGGGGGGGAAGTTACTTGTCTGTACGATCGCTGGAGACGGCTCTCCCCGGAGACCTCTCCCCTTGTCCTCGGCCGACCCTCCAGGTCCCGTCTAACATTGGTGGCCAGCGGCGCGATCCGAACCAACGCGTAATCGTACAGAAAGCAACTCACCCCATGACTAAACCACAATGTCGACCCAAGAGAGCGGATCTACGGAGAAATTCCAAATGGAAAAACTGGAGGAGTACAGCCATCGAGAATTAAAACAATTTTGTATGGAACTGGGCATTGCTACCACCGGTCTGAGCACAAAAGATGACTTTAAACACGCCCTAGAATCGTGGGCAGAAGCAAATACCGCCGGTCCCCGGGACCAACACATCGAAGCACCAGAGGCTAGCACCGCTCCTTCCGAAGAAAGGAGAACGGGTCTCTCCCAGGAAGAGATCCAAGAGCGAGAGAAAAGCAGACTGCACGAATTAGAGTTGGCACGGCTCAAATTGGATGGAGAACTAAAACTAGCGGAACAAAAATTGAACCTAGAACACTTACGGCTCCGAGAAGAGCGGGAAGAAAAGCAAAGACAAAGAGAGCTCGAAGAAAAAAGACTGGCATACGAACACGAGCGCAAACTGGCAGAGATAGAACTACAAAAGCAAAACAAAGTCCTGGGGATGCCCGAGCCACCGCGCACCCCAGGAGCTACAGAACCAAAGGTCCACATTCCCAAAGATGTCGTCCGAGAGTATTACCGAAACGACGACATACAACAGTGGTTCAAGGCCTACGAGATCGCCATGACCTCCCACCGGATCGATCGAAGTGACTGGGGAGCCGGTCTATGGGGGAGGTTCGTCAATGAAGGCCGTGATGCCCTGTTACAGCTCCCGGACCATCAAATGACGTCCTATGATCACATGAAGGCCGCCCTCCTCACTCGATATGGGCTGACACCCGAAATGTACCGCCAGAGGTTCCGCGACTGCGCCCGAATCTCGGGTACAACTTGGGTGGAATATGTAAACTATTTCAGCCGAGCCCTTGAGGGATGGATCAAGGGGAGCCACGTAACGACCTACGAGCAGCTTTTTAACCTCATCGTATGGGAGCACCTCTCCAACAACTGCTTCGTCGAGCTCAGGCAGCACCTCCTCGACAGTAAACTGACTGATCCACAGCAGCACGCCGCCGAGGCTGACCGATGGGAAAGCACCCGAGTGGGCCGGGGTGGGCCGAACGAGCAGAACAGGAACAACCAAGGCCATCACCGTCCCCGAGGAGGAGGAGGAGGCCAGGGCCGGGGGAAAGACGCCGTCCCGGCCGCTCCTGCTACCAGCACCCCGCCCCCGGCCGGCCGGGGCAACCCCCCGACGCGCCCGGGATTCAGAGCCAATGTCACTTGTCACCGGTGCCAGCGAGTCGGTCACTACGCCAATGACCCGAACTGCCCAAAGAACCAGACTCCGGGGCCCCGCCAGGTAGCTGCCGCCGCCCTAGGTGAAGAGCAAGTCTCCGAAGAGCATGAAGAATACGAACAAGAGCAACAAGAGTGGGAACCGGCCGCCATGGTCCTGGCGTGCCTAGGGGGAAGAGACATGATCCCGCGGGCTCCCCTACCCGCCAACACCAGAAAATACAGTCAGTGGGTGAACATAAATGGGCGCAAGGCTGAAGCCCTACGTGACACGGGGGCCAGTGTGACGGCCGTCCGCTGTCACCTGGTGACCCCAGAACAAATACTACCGAACGTTCTCTGCCCCGTCCGTTCAGCCGACAATTCGGAAAGCCTGTGTCGGATGGCCTGCGTCCCCTTCGAATGGGGAGGAGTATCCGGCATGCTGAAGGTGACGGTCCGCGATGATGCCCCCGTGGACTGTCTCCTGGGGAACGATCTCGAGAGTTCCCCGTGGGCCGCCGTGGAAAGAAGAGAGCACCTGGGGATGTTGGGTCTCCCGGACTGGGCGTGCGTAACCACCCGGTCCATGGCGGCCCGCGCCATTCCCCAACCCGAAGAACCCGAATGGCCAGCACCTCCTCCCCCGATCGCTCCAGTGGGGGACGCCGACCACGCCGACCCCCCAGAACAACCCCAAGAAGGGCTCGCTCAGCCCCAGGACCTCCCAGACCTGGCCCAGTGGCGTCAAGAAGGGGGACCCACCCAGGAACAATTCCGTCAAGAGCAAAAGACATGTCCCTCCCTCGAGGGACTACGACAGCAAGGCCTCGCCCAGAGCGCGGGAGATACTGCCGGGGCCCACTGGATCTATTGGGACAATGATCTATTGTACAGCGAACAAAGAATCGCGGAGTTGGGGGCCAGTCGAGTATTGGTGGTGCCCCTCCGTTTTAGAGACTTCCTGTTGAACTTGGCCCACGATGTCCACCTGGTCGGACACTTGGGTCAGGACAAAACCTACAACCGCCTGGTGACCCACTTTTACTGGCCCAAAATGAGAAATGACGTACTCAACCACTGCCGGTCCTGCCCCACTTGTCAGGCCAGCGGGAAGAGCGGCCGCAAACTCAAGGCACCCCTGCAACCCTTCCCGGTTGTTACCACCCCGTTCGAAAAGGTGGGAATAGACATTGTGGGGCCCCTGGACCCCCGAACAGCACAAGGGCATCGATTCATCCTGGTACTGGTGGACCACGCCACCCGCTATCCCGAGGCCATCCCCCTTGGAACTGTAACAGCACCGGTGGTCGGCCGAGCCTTAATGGGGATCTTCTCTCGGGTGGGCTTCCCCCGGGAAGTCGTCAGCGACAGAGGCACGAACTTTATTTCAAAATATATGAAATCCCTCTGGCAGCAGTGCGGGGTCACCTACCGATTCACAACCCCCTATCACCCGCAAGGAAACGGACTGGTTGAGCGGTTCAACCGCACACTCAAGGGAATGATTATGGGGTTGGAAGAGCCCCTCCGCCGCCAGTGGGATGTGCTACTCCCGTGCCTCCTCTTCGCCTACCGAGAAGTCCCCCAGAAGTCCCTCGGCTTCAGCCCCTTCGAACTCTTGTACGGACACCCTGTTCGAGGGCCCCTCAGCCTAGTCAAGGAAGGTTGGGAGATGGCCCCCCTGAAAACCCCTCCAGACGTCTACAAGTACCTCCTGACCCTCCGCAATCAGACCCGGCGATTCCGAGAGATCGCCAAAGCCAATCTTGAGGCCAGTCAGGAGGACATGAAGAAATGGTACAATCAGAACGCCTCCTCCATAGAGTTCGAACCTGGCCAGCAGGTATGGGTGATGTCCCCCACCGAACCTTGTGCCTTGCAAGATAAATGGACGGGGCCCTTCAAGGTGATCGAGCGCAAGAGCCCCGTCACCTATCTCATCGACATGGAATCTCCCCGGAACCCCCTCCGGGTCCTCCACGCCAACAGACTCAAACCCCACTTTGTGCGCTCGGAGCTCAGCCTACTGATGGCTACAGACAGTGGAGCGGAAGAAGACTCCGAGCCCCTCCCTGACCTACTGAGGACCCGTGAGAAAGATGGTTCAGTAGACGGGGTCCGACTCTCAGATGCCCTAACCCTGGAGCAGCGCCAAGACTGTCGGGCTCTCCTGCTGCAATTCGCAACCCTATTTTCCCTCACCCCAGGAGTCACCCCCTGGTGCTTGCACGACGTGGACACTGGGGACAGTACCCCTATCAGACATCGAGCGTACCGCGTACCAGATCGGGTACGTGCCTGCATCCAAGAAGAAGTGTCGAAAATGCTCACACTCGGAGTCATCTAACCCTCGGACAGCCCCTGGGCCAGCCCAGTCGTGCTGGTCCCCAAGGCTGCTGCCCCAGGCACCACCCCTGAGCTCCGATTCTGCGTTGACTATCGGGGGCTGAACGCTGTCACCGAACCGACGCTCATCCCATTTCCCGAGCCGATGAACTGATCGACCGCATGGGGGCTGCCCGCTACCTCAGCATCTTCGACCTGACAGCGGGCTACTGGCAGATCGGCCTCACCCCCAGGGCCCAAGAACGGTCCGCTTTCTCCACCCCGGATGGTCACTACCATTTCAAAGTGATGCCATTCGGCATGAAAAACGCTCCCGCAACCTTTCAACGCCTTGTGAACCAGGTATTGGCGGGCCTCGAAGAGTTCAGCGCCGCCTACCTGGACGATATCGCGGTATACAGCCGCCACTGGTCAGACCACCTCCGCCACCTCCGAGAGGTCCTGCAGGCCCTCCAACAGGCCGGCCTCACAATCAAGGCCAGCAAATGCCAGATTGGCCAGGGGTCCGTGACCTACCTCGGACACCAAGTGGGAAGCGGTCTGGTGGCCCCCCTCCAGCTCAAGATCGCTGCCATCCAGTCCTGGCAGCCACCCGTAACGCAAACCGAGGTCCGGGCCTTCTTGGGGCTCACCGGATACTACCGGCGGTTTGTGAAGGACTATGGCAGCATTGTGGGGCCCCTCACGGCACTTACATCCAAGAACCAGCCAAAAAGAGTCGACTGGACTCCCGACTGTCAAGCGGCCTTCGAGAAGCTGAAGGCCGCCATGTGCACCGCCCCGGTACTCCAGGCTCCCGACTACAGCCGGGAGTTCATCGTCCAGACTGATGCCTCTGACCATGGCATTGGGGCCGTCCTCTCCCAACTGAACCCCGAGGGAGTCGACCAACCAGTGGCCTTCATCAGCAGACGTCTGTTGGCCCGAGAACAGCGCTGGAGCACCATCGAGAGGGAGGCCTTCGCAGTAGTATGGGCCCTCAAGAAGCTCCGGCCCTACCTCTTCGGTACCCACTTTCGGGTGCAAACAGATCATCGCCCCCTGCAATGGCTAATGCAGATGCGGGGGGAAAATCCCAAGCTCTTGCGATGGTCCATCTCCCTGCAAGGGATGGACTTCACTGTGGAGCACCGCCCTGGCCAGGATCACGCCAACGCGGATGGCCTGTCACGCTTTTTCTGCCTCGACGAGGAAAGTCCCCAAGAGGATGGGTGACTCTCCCCGCCTTCAGCTGGGGGGGACGCATGTTGGACAGGCCACATGAAGGGCTCGCTCCCTCCCCGCAGGACAGGGCCCGGACACCAGCTCTCCAGGTGCTACCCACAGAAGCAACCCGCAATCCGTCCCCTACGGGACTCCTGCCCCCGGACATCTCTGTATCACGGGCCCGGGCCACCGTCAGCACCATTGCCCGGCCCAACCGCCATCTTGGACACTGCACCACGAGGCCGCATGGCCTCAGCTCGACCCCAACCCTGGGCCTGGCCAGGCCCCGACATCCCGGCACCACCATCCACCCAGGAGGTGAACGGACCACTTGGAAGGCCAATGGGAGGAAGAAGTGCCGATGGCTCTCCCCCGCCAGGTGCCGACCGCCCCCAGCCTCCCCGGACGCTGGCTCCACCCCCCTGCTGGGTGTCTTGACTCCCTCATCCCGGACCTCCCGACCTCCAAGTGCGAGGGTCCGGACATCAAAGGCCGCCAGACCTATAACTGGGGCAGCTCCAGAGCAGGAAGGCAGTTGTATCCTGGAGTCGAGAGACACCGAGAAGAACTCTTCCTTGACGGACTGCTGGCGCTGCCGCAGCCCTGCCTTGTGAACTGTCGTCTTGTCCGCTGGCGCTGCCGCGGCCCTCTGCAACCTTCATCCTCGCCGGGACCTGCTGGCGCTGCCGCAGCCCGTTGTAACTACCATCTTCATCGGGACCTGCTGGCGCTGCCGCGGACCGTTGCCATCTTCGATCTCCCCGGGACCTGCTGGCGCTGCCGCGGCCCGTCCTCCTAGAACGCCGAGCTCGAGGATTGTGAGCTACCCATCATCTCATCGCAACTACCATATTGGTAACAAGACTGTCCCGCTACCCCCTTTCCCGTCCAAGAGACTAGAATCGAGGGGACCCCTGAGTCCAGACCTCCTTGTACCATTCTACCGTACCTCAAGACTGCTTATAAAGAACGTTAAACCTTATCTTTGTGTGGTGTCCATCTGTGGGGGGGATAGTTACTTGTCTGTACGATCGCTGGAGACGGCTCTCCCCGGAGACCTCTCCCCTTGTCCTCGGCCGACCCTCCAGGTCCCGTCTAACAATTCCAAACACAATCTGAACAGATTCTTCATTACCAAAACAAGCCATAAACCTAAATCCAAACATATTGCAGGAGTCCAAAATCCCAAAGGCATAACGTTCAACACTTCAACCACATATACAAGAGAAAAGGTTAATGCATTCTAAAATCATCCGGGCCCTGAATCCTTTAGGAAGCCTTAACCTCTTAATTCCCTGGAGCTCCTGACCTCCCATTCACTATCTCTGCATTCCATACAAACACTATTTATATACTCTGAGTTGCACCCTTGGGAACTCCCTCATTTACCATAATCTCACTGACTACTAATTGCCAAGCCAAAACCTTCCTTTTAAATATGTAGATGTTATCCTAAAATAGGCCTATCAAGCTCTAAGCCAGTGTGCTTTATATTAAAAAGTAGGACACGTTTTTACATGTCTTGACAGCAAACCCCACATTGTTGTTCTTACTGTAGAAAGGCAAGTAGCACTATTAGTGAGTATAGGGTTACATGCTAACAACTCAGCAGGGTTATCTCTGAATTGGACTACTAAATATGACACTTCTCAGTATCAAAAGAATCACTGCATTTAACCTGACTTGATGCTCAAGACAATTTTAATGTAATTTCTGCACAAATGGCAACTTAGCAAAGTTGCCACTTTGTTCCCTAAAGTCTTTAAGTGGCTATTCATGGTTGCTGACTACATAGCAGCCTTCTGCCCTCTTTGAGGGAGTTGTGAACCACTCTCAGGAAGGAACACAAAGGACCCGTAGCAGAAAGGCCAAACAGGGTGAGAACCCAAAAGTCAAGCTTTCTAAGGAGAAGCCCCCTTATAAGGGCAAATGGTTGACACACACAAAGGGGGCTGCTCTTTTGTGTTTGCAGATGCACTGGCATGGGTATGCAGCCCAGAGTTAGTCATTACTCAGGGATGGCGTAGAGAGCTCCATGCATCCAAGAGAAGGTTCTGCAATGTTGCGAGTAGGCAGAATAGTGCATTCTAAGCTGGTTAGATTCCAAACTTTACTGGAAGCCATCACTAGATAGGAGGAGACCAGGTTTCTCATTAGCTATTAGCCGCCACACTCCTGAGAGCATAAACAGGGTATAAAATTGTCATCCCTGGCACCCAGCCCGAGATTGCCCCTGTACCGAAGAAGGACTGCTGTGCTGTTCTCTGGACCCTACAAAGAGAGGCAGCACCAAACACTGGACTGCATCTGTTGCTCTTTAGACTAGCAAAGAGAGGACCATGCTTGCAATGCACTGCCTGGGGAAAATTCCTCCCCACCCTCAGACAGAAGAAGCTGCGTCAAGAGGCGGTGTGCTGACTTGCTGTTATAGTTACAGGGCCACACAAGTTGAAGAAGCCTGCCTTAGTAAGTTGATAGCCAAGAATTCCTGATTGCCACTGACTGCCGAAGTGCAGCCTGGGAGACTGAGTCCCAACCCTCAAAAGTTGTAACAGAGTCTGCTTTACCCAGAAGAGTTGTCATAGTACAGCTTGGTCACCCATCAAAGAAGTTACCGCCAGTTAAACCGAACTGCTGTTTTTTTTGTAATGGAGACCACAAGACAAGTGGCAACTGTTTTTTGATTGGATTTTACCCAGACTTTGAGGGAAATTGACCCCTGTGGCCAAACTCACACCTCTGTTGTGTAGTTCTTATAAACCTATATAGGATCTGCACGTTTAGACAACATAGACTTTGGAATTGGTGTCCATACTGATTCCATACACCTCCGCAGAGTATGTTCGCCTGTATACCAGCTAGCTCACAGTGCCACTATCAACCCCTCTTACAAAGGAGAGAATAATTCTTGGAAACTCAATTTTACCTCCACGGGGATTCAGAAAACAGGGACTGTACTTATCTATTCGTAGAGATAGTTGAGATTGGGTTTTGGTGTACGGAACCGGAATTTCATCTCCCTTAAACTTCCTAGGTTAAAATAAACCTTAATATCAATCAACTATAATGGTTCAGCACCCATCAATGTAACTGGCAAGTGATTTTTCTTTTCAGTAGAGTTCAGCAAAAAACACTTTAAATGATGTAACACAAATTCTCAGTTTCTTGGCAACTATTGAACATGACAACTACGTCCCATCAGGGATCGTAGAAAGAGTACAGTACGTTTATTCAGTCACTCGTGCCTACTTTGTCCTAGAGAAACACTCAGAATAAACGGTGGGGATGTTTTTTCAATTAGCATTTTTTGAACCATCGTCATTCTAAGGTAAAATATGTGTTCTGAAACAGCCATAAGGCAGAAACAGATATAAATGATCATAAGCACCAACAGAGTAAAAGGATAGTAGATTCCTACCATAGTGCTAAAACAATGAATACAGAAAAGTCTATAAAATACATGACAGTAATAATGCATACTCCTACGATGCAACACTAACTAGATGCTCCTTATTGTACCCAGCATGTATGTAGGTGTAGAGCCCAGAATCCCTCTAGGATTTAGTCAACCCCATTAGCTGAAGTAAGAGACTGTGTGACCTCGTTTCGGTCTCGAGATGAACACACCAAGAGGGATGTCAAGCCACTGCGAGCTGGAGTTTCTGCATGCAGGTACCACGGTGTCTTGTGTCAGTGTGTCAGGGGATCTACTTTGCTGTATCACGTCGGACTAGGATGACGGAAGAAATGACCCTTATAGATAGTTAATATGCAGGAGATGGTAGTCCTGCTGAGATTCCAAGAATCCTCATGCATAAGAATGACGCTAGTTTTCGAAGAAAACCACACATCATTTAGGCATTACCTTAACTAGGTAAAAGGTGAGTACCAAGAACCATTATGTAGTGTAATGGTAGGGGAAATGTAGGTGAAAGGTTTAGTTACTACTTAAGCCAATTTCGGGGTACCGGTATGAAACATAACACCACAATGTTCATGGACTGAAGAGTGGCCGCAGGAAGAACCACAGCACAAGCTTAGCATCCTTGTGCATCTTTACCATCCTGTATCTTTTGCATCAGACCATTATTTTAAATCTATAGCGTTTCACCCATAGAGCCTGGAACTGGACTTGAGACTGCTCTGACTGTGAGGTGAATGTTCATCTGGACCTTATTGTTCCTTGTGACTTGCTCCCTACCCGAGTGCCAAAGCAAATATTTACAACTTTATAAAAGTTTACCGCTATTGTCATCCATTACAATGATATATTGTGCTCAGTGAAAAGCTGTGATTTATTGTTTATTTAAAAAATTCATATCTCCGGAAGCATCCAGTGGACTTTTGTTATTGAGTTATCTATTTATAGACACAAATGCAATCTATTTTTATAAATTGGTGTCAATTTTTTTTGTGTTGAGTTGTCTTCTTATTAAACTGTTTAGCAGTTTAGCACTTCTTAACCGCATCGCTGCTGCGGTTATTTCTGCGCTGTGCGGCTGTTTTCGAATAACCGCGTTACATGACGAGCTCAGCTCGTCATCCGCACACGTCATCAGCATCGAAGGGGTTAATGATTAACACTTGTTCCTTCAATAAACCGAATTCCTCACACTTGGTTTCATTTTCTGGATCTGATTATCCACATAATTTCTGAAGAATCTGCTCCAACAAGAAATAAGAAACAAGAAATAGTTACTTAAGTGTAACACAATGTAATGTAAGTATACTTGTAAAGCGCACTGTTACCTCATTACGTGGCGTCCTGGCGCTGTATACTGCTGGGGAACCCGTCCTGGCTTTTCCTGTGAGAGAGCACCCCCAAGGTGAAGCCAGGCATCCCCGGCGCTGCTGGGGCCGTTGTGGAGATTAAGCAAGCTATTGCCCAGAGTTACAGAGTAGGACCCATGGTTAGCATAGGCACCTAGGCGAGAATTATAGAGTCCGCGGACACTGACCCAAGACCCTGCCGCGTCGGGAATTGAACCCTGGTTCCGGGCCGACTTCTGCTTCAGGGTATGCCGCTTCTAACCAGTGAGCCACACTTCTCCACCAAGCAATCTTTGATGAGTATCTTCACTTAAATTTGAAAACAGAGACTAGCCCTTGTCACTTGCAGGACTCCAAGGCACCTTCAAAATATATAGTACAGCTTGCCGTGATATAAAAGTAAAATTAAAAAGATTGCCAATGCGAAGGCTACATCTGCCCTCCATTTGCTGTCCACTGCATGAACTATAAAAATACATACATTTAGAAGTTTCTATACACACATAGCAGCTCCCCCTTCACCTACAGTCTATTCCCTCTCTCCAAAGAGACAAAAAAAGAACTGCCTCACAGGTATGCTGCTCCAGAAAGGAAAAACAGTGGTTATCGCAATCCTGATGACGGAATCGGAACATCCCAAATTAAATGTAATAACTGCTAGCATCTCAGTTTGAGAAAAGAGGTCCCCTTGTTTCCTTGGCTTACCAGTATCAGATTTGTGTTACAAAGGCTAATGTTAATGCATGGCTTAACATTAAATGATGTATTTAATTAAATAAGCACTATGGGGCCTATTCACAAACTTTATTTTGTAGCACATTTAATACTACTAAAATAGTACTTCTAATGTACTATGAAATGCCAATCACACACCTACAGCTGTAATTCTCCACTCTCCAACTCCTATCCTTTCTCCGGAATGATCCTTACACATGTAAGTTTAGTACTTTGGGCCTCATTACGATGCTGGTCGGATGAGCGTCTGACTGATACCTTTGGTTTATGGAACCACCTGACCATAGTTCAGCAGTTCCACCCACTGTATTTGGATGTGACCGCCCAATGGGCGGTTGAAAACATCAATTTTTCAATTTGCAGCTTGTGTGGCAGGTGGAAAAGGGCTGCAGCATAAGCTGCAATTGAAAAATGGGTGTTTATAAACATCCCTGCACCATGAGGTTGGCACCATGTGGAGCCTGTCGCACGGTGCAGGGATTTTTAGAGGGCAGGACCCATAGCTGAGGGCCAGGGAGGAAGGCTCCCTGCTAGGAGGCCCCCAAAATAACTTTCAGCCTGCCTTTTCTTGGCGTGCGGAAAGCAATATCGTAATCCCGAAGGCGGAGCTGAGACTGGCTCCACCATCTTTATGGGATTACCATTCCACTAACTGTCCAACCGACTCTGTAAGCCCATTGTATGCAGAGCAGAATTCCACCACAGGTTTTCCTCTGACCACCAGTACTGTAATATGGCGGTTGGACCAAAACCATGAAGTCGGGTGGAAAGCCTCAGGCTAGCCGTTGGATAACTTTCCTCCCGACATTGTAATCGGGCCCTATGTATTAAACTACTCCAGCTCAATGAAAATGTATGTGCACCAACATACAAGGCCAAGCACTGGTAAATAAACATAATCTATTGTTTATAAAGTTTTTTAGATCAGTTTCGAAAATATTTGGATTTATAGTTTTGTCTGTTTTAAATAATTTAATTTAATATAATTTTAAATTATTTCCTATGGGGGTTTATTTTAAGTCCTTGCCTTCATTATTTACTATGGGACGGTGATGTAATATCAGTCATTGGACATGAGTGGTACTAGACTTACTACTTTTTAGGTTTTGCCTGGCGTAGCACTGCGCAGCAGTGGTCGCGCAGGCCAAATCTTATGTTAGAACAGTATGGGGCTTTGTCCCGCCTCTCTCTTCAATTGGCTAGCTCCATAAATGGAGGCTAGCCATTGGAAGGGAGATATGTCCGTCATTGTCGGAGCAGATTCGTGGGCGTTCTGGCGATTTTTTTGCTCTCCGCCCCTTTTAGAACGTCATTGCGGCGGTGGGCGGTGTTTTTTTTTTAAGGTTTGTTTTGACATTCCTCCAGGCCGACCGCTGCCGGAAGAAGTCCAGGTGAGTGCTCCCCTCCACTCCTGCTGTCCGTGTGCCCATTCCCACATCCCCTCCCACTGTCTGTGTGCCCGTTCCCGACCCCCTCCCGCTGTCCATGTGCCCGTTCCCGCCCCCCACCCTCCCGCTGTCCGTGTCTCCGGCCCCACTTGTAAATGCTTGTTTGGAGGTGGGGGGGGGAGGTGGATGAAGGCGGCTCTGACCCGCTTCAACAAAGGCACCCTTCTCCCAGCTTCCATATTACATCCCAAGATACTCGTTCACCATAGGATTTCCTTTCTTAGAACGCTAGTTGCAACACAAAATTGTCCAGTTATTACCAAACATTTACCCTGATAGAAAGCCCGATCTGTTGGCTTTGGCAGTGCTTGTTTCAATATTCTGTGTAGTAGTGAAAGTTGTGTTCTGTCACTTAAGAAGAGTCTTATCATTTTCTCTGCCCGTTTATGTGACACCAAAACTGTGCGGCATTGGCCAAAGTGTGTGATCTTGAGCGAAACACCTAATATATTGTGCCACTGTTCCTCCTCTGCAGACACATGTGTATAAACGAGAAAACTGGACCTTTGCAGCTGTCGCAGTACCAGGCTCTACGTCATTTCCTGGTGAAAATCATAGCTGCAAAGTGCTGGTAAATGATTTTCAACACCGCTGCAAAGTGCTAGTAAATTCTGTAGAGGAAACATAAACACATGCATAATTTGCGGCTAGTGTAATAGCTGTAGCCCCCACCCAGACTGCCAGCCGCCCCGGAGGTGGCTGTGGCGGGAAGCACGGAGCGGCGGGTCTGTGGTGCCCCATGTTGAGGCCTTGTCTTCCCTCCCTCACACTCACGGCTGTTTCTCGTGCCTGCACCGCTGTGATTGTGATTTCACCAGAGCCCTGGACGTCAGTCATGTGACCCCTGGCGAGGTTGTCACCGCCAGTTGGGTACACAAACATCACAATGCACGGTGATTGTTTACCTGGTGGTGGACGGGGCCTGTGCAGAGGACGTGCTGCCATGCCCTTTCAAAGAAAACCTTGTTCACCCGATGTGTGCACACTCGAGGGCACAACGTGACCCGTGGCTTGTGCTGCTGTTGTTCACCTTCCAGGCTGCTGCTCACACCCACGCCTTCTGTACGAACTCCTGCCAGTTGCTCGGGCTGAAAGGGCTTCAGTTGCCACGCACCATTCGAAGCTGTTGTGTACATTGGTGTATAGTAAATGCTGTGATGTACACGAGGCACTCACCCGGCTTGGTGGATTGCTGTTGTCTGCACAAAGTTACGTTTTCAGACCCTTTCAAGATGTCACTTAGATTAGATCCAGTTATTCGCACGTTGTGATGCTATGCTGGTGGAGCTGACTTCGGAGCACAGGGTTCATAATTCGATTCCCGGCTCCGGCGGCAGCTCAGCTCACCACCATGTGACTCTGGGCAAAAGCTCACTTAATTTCCACAACGGCGGCCCCCAGCGCCTGAGACCCGTAAGGGTGAGTAGTTTGCGCTATACAAATAAGGATGCCATGCTTTACAAGCCGGTCCTCACTCTAAGCCTCCACCCCGGTAAAGTAGCTGCGCCGGACGCAATATATATATATATATATTTATACTGCACACCAGAGGACCAAGCCTCTGTTAGGCTCACGCCTATCACCGGATACACTTTCCTTATTCCCCGCAGGATACCTGTGACTGCTGCTCTATGTAGCATAGTTTGAGGTGTATCCAGCCCTTCCTTCCAATCCTCTTCTTCATTCCTCTGCCATGACCGTCTTACCATACCTGTGCCATTTACTTCCCAGCACTACACCTCTGACATGAACCTTGCTCCCAGTCACCATACCCGCTTCGTGCACCATGCCACTGTTTTCAGCCCCATTATAAGAACTTGTGTTTTTCCTTTTTAAGCACTACAAAGTAACTTTTAATATTGTTTAGGTAATGGTTTTTGGTTCATTGACTTTAGAAGCCCCACGTGGACTCAAGGTTGTTGACTTACAGGGCACCAGATTGTGTGCAATGTGCGCTTAGCCTTCCCAGACATATACTGTTTTTGTCAGGTATTTTTCGCCTATATGCCTAAATGCAAGTTGTGGCAGACCCATAAGCACTGCCTACATTTAAATCTCTTGTGCCTCTGCATCAGTTTATTTTTTCACATGCTCTGTTGCTTTTAGTTGAGAAGATGCTTGATTTTTAAAATTTTATTTATAGCTTTTGGCCAGTTGAACATCTTCACTCTCTTTTTTTGAAAAGCAAATACATGTATGTCTCATTGCATAGGTAACTATTTAATCTGTGTGGACATGTATCCTTTTTAAGTTTTCTATATTTAATTGCCTCATGGAAAGAATTTTGAAAACTGATCCTGTGTGTCTATCCTCAATAGGTATTCCTTTCCGAAAACCATTTCTTATTATAATGTTGTGTCAGAACACTACAATGGTTGCTGACCTAGATTGACAGTCGGTGCTGACCTTTCATGATGTCTGTTAACCAAATATAATGGGTTTTGTATTCTTTCATTGAAAGTAGTTTCCTTCATTGAGTTTAGAATAAACAAGGTTTTAAAGCAACACTTATATATGATAAACTCCAAACAATATGATCTACATTTGTTTACAGAAACTATTTTGGTAGTAAACCCTGCCTAGCTGTCTGTACTTAAAATTTTTATATGCAGCCGCTACATTACTTATTTTGCTACTCATGAGGTTTAATTGTCTAAAAACATTCGATTTTTAGGCCTACACGGTATAATTAAATTACAGATGGGCTGATCCTCAAAATACATTTCAATAGTGATTTTGTTCATATTTCGTTATCTGCTGGTGCTGAAAACCAGTATGTTCTGTTGGATTCTTCTGGCCTGATAAAACTGAAAGCATGCCACATGGAAATGAGGTTTGTTGTTTACTCAACTAGCTGTGTAATACTTCATAAGATTATCAAGCCATTCTGAACGTGGTGTGTACGAATAATCCATGGTGGAATCAGCATTATGATTACCTAATGCCTGGTGGTTTTTTGGGTGTAGGAAGGCATGGGGTGAACTCCATGAGACCTGTCTGATGCACCTAACTGACCTCTGGACAAGGTTCTCGGGTGCTTACTTTCAGGGGGGGAAGCTTTGTTGAAGGGCATGTAGAACGGTCAAATCGCCCTTCAATCAATGAGAGTTACTCATCCTGTATGTGATCATGTGAACTTCAAAATGCAACACATTTTTTAAATGAGAGAAATGTATTGTATAGAGAAATGTTCTGCAAAAATTTTATAATATAGAACATTTTCCTGCATCTTAAATGTGTCCCACTTATAAAAATGGCTGTATTTTTCAGTTCTAAATATGACACTGTGTATCCCAGCCACTGGGAGCAAGATTCTTGCTGCGTGTAAATGCAACACTTTGAAATGGGAGAAAATTAAACTTAAAAGTTAACTTTATTTGTATGGATTCCATAAAACTCATAATTGACATTTTCTCCTATTTAAAAGTGTTGCATCTACAAATAGAAGGCATCTTGCACCCAGTGGCCTCTGGATAATGCTATATTTATAACAGAAAAACACAGCCATTTGTTTAAATGGGAGGAATTTTAAAGTGAAGAAACATGCTTCCAAAAATGTTGAGACTTAATTGGATTAATTAACAGTTGAGAAAACAATGACTGAATGTCTTTAGAAATATTTTATTCTCCTTACATTTTTCCCATTTTTGTTTTAAAGGCTAGTTGTCAGTTATCACGCAGTGTCTACTGGTCATTTGGAGCAAGAGGTCTGCTGTTTCTAAATGGGACACTTTGAAATGGGAGCAAATAAAAATGAAGAGTTAACTTAGCTATTAAGGCAACTCTTCATTTTAATTTTCTTCCATTTAAAAGCACTCAGAAGCATCATTTGTTTTCACCCACTATTGAGTTGACAAGGGCATTTATTTAAGACTCATTTAAGACTTTAGTGTTCTGGCAACTGCCTCTATTTAACTTTCTTGATAGAAAACGACCAGCAGAGGTCAGTAAAATACCAGAACCTCTTTAGCATTCTCTAGATTCCAGTCCATAGAAATTGTCTTCCACGAGCACCCGTAGACAATAATATTTTTTTCAAATCTTGTATTTTCAGTGATATAACCACCGAAGGCCCTGATTTTATATTAAAAACAGAGCTTTGGACTATACCATTTCCCGCTGAAAGGCAATATGTCTCTCCATGTGTTTCTATACCTGGTGTGTCACACAGTTTGGTGCTTACTTTCCCTCCATGTTTTAACACCCAGGCTAATGTGCTGCATAGCTAAATACAATGAAGGTCCCAAAGGCGACACCGTTTGCATTGCAAATGCTTTTTTTTTTTACTTTGGGTGGCTACACTTTGTCAGTCTTGGGCTATACTGGTGTATTCTAGAAGTTGTAGTCTTTCTTCACTTAACCTGATACTCCTCCTTTACAATGGTTTGTATAAATAAATGTCAGGATTGTGAAATGGTGTCCCCAGTGACACAGAGGCTATGTTGTAAAGTTCTAGCGAGCAAAGATACTTACTAGTGGCTCTGTGTGTGTGTGGATCTGTGTGTGTGGCTCTGTGTGTGTGGTTGTGTGTGGGTGTGTCTGTGTGTGTGTGATGATCTGGAAACCCACATCCCACAATCCACACCTGCAGTGTGAGAGACAGCAGTGTGTATGAGAGACAGCAGTGTGAGAGACAGCATTGTGTGTAAGAAAGACAGCAGTGTGAGAGAGACAGCAGTGTGAGAGAGACAGCAGTGTGAGAGAAACAGCAGTGTGAGATCTTTTATTTATGTTTTGGTTTTTGAAACATAAATAAAACGCATTGTTATTTGCAATGTCAATAGCCCAAAATCTCGTAAATATGTGACCTATTGCATTGCAAATGCAATAGGTATCGCATTTGGGAGAGATTAAGCTATTGGCATTGTAAATGCCAATGCCATTTATTTATCTGTTTTCAAAACTAACACATAAATAAAAAGTTTGTCATTTGCAATGCCAATAGCTCTAACTTTTGCAACGGTGAGACCGTTGCATTGTAAATGCTTGTTCTCTTTTGCAGTGGTAGCTTACAATCATACATTTGTCTACACCCCAGGAGGAGGGTAGAGGCATATATTTCTACACTTTTGAGTAACTTTACACTCAGATTATTTTTGAAAATCCAAAATTAGTAAAGTTACTAAATTGTGTAAGAATAAGCTTACATGTGTAAATTATTCACAAGTGCAAGTTAAATTTGTTAATAGTCTCGTATGTCATATTATATTACCTAACAGACACTAAAATCATAGTAGTACTAAATTACATATATTTCTACGGCCATTGTTTTATTTTATTTCAGACATTTCCAGATTTTCTACACTGTATAGTAAGTGTAACACAATATGCTTGCTGCACTGCGCTGCATGAAAGTATGATCAATCAGGGCCCAAGAGTCTTAGTACTCCAAACTGTATTGTTGTCTTTGCTGGGGTGGGATCATTTTTGTTTGGGTGACATGTCTGACTGAAGGGGATTTTTGCGATTTTCAAACTGGAAGCTCAGCAGCTGGGCTTTCAGCCCACTGTATTGTTCAGTGTTTAATCCAGAGACCACTGAAACGGAGAACAAGACATAAAAAAATTAAGTTACTACATTGTATTCTTTTTTCCTAGCACACTAACTTATGAATATATTATTTTGTAAGAGCATAGAAGTAACACAGAAGTGTCATGGATACAGATCAGTGGCCAAATTTGGGGGGGATCTGAGAGGCATGAAGTTTCCATACTTTTTTAATTTTTGAAAAAAAGTTCCTCTACTTTGAGTGAAAACACAACTATCCAGGGACTGTTAATTCCGAGATTGAAACGCTTAAACCAAAGAGAAACGGAGGGGGTCTCCTGGGCTGTGAAGCCGATGGAAGGACAGACAGCCAGGGTGCATGCTTCCCTGAAAGAAATGTAAATGTGTGAATCTGGTCAATATGCAAACGTAAAGGTTGCTTGGAAGCTGGTATTGGCTTTAATCTAGGGAATTGCTGAAACTTCCTGATACACACATTTATTCTTTTTTGAGAGATGTTGTAAGGGAGCTACCAATTAAGCTGTGAAGTGTATGCTATAGAAAGACCGTTAAAAAACTAAATTGCACTATGCACAGTCTAAATATGACTAAAATCTATATTTTGGAAGCACTTTTTTTCTTAATCCTTTTTGTACATTTCGTAGAAGCCTACTGTGTGAAAGTTTAAAATAATGTGCTTTCTGTCACAGACTAGGTCCTTGTAGCATTAAACATGCACAAGTCACTATTCTCCACTGCACCGACCAGGATTTAATTCTGTGGCTTTCTGGTGCAGTGCACAAACTTAAAGAGGTTTCATAATGTACAATAGTGCATTTCCAACTGATTAACATAACTTGCCTTTAACTGTTATTTAAGATGTGCGTTATTATATATGTAGTTATCTGAAGGTGAAAGACCGAAAAAAGTTACAGCATTTTTAAGGGCTTATTTACAAGCCTCTTGTGCCGTACCTCACTTTTTTACATTTTAAAAGTGACACACTGGTGGTGCAAGGGGCTTGTAAATAAGACCCTAGGGGGCATATTACAATGACTAGCGATAATGATCGCTATGTTGGTTTAGCAGTGATATTTTTATCGCCGAGCTTCGGCGATTTTTATCGCTTAGGAACCTTGCTATTATCAAGGTTTATCTCCTAAGCGATAAAAAACGGCCGAAATGCATGAATATCGCTGTAAAGTCAGCGATATTCATGCATTACTGAGCTAATGCTCTTAGTCATGTTATCCACCTCCCATTGGATAACATGGCTAAGAACTGCTCAGGGCAGGTGTTAGCTTTTGGAGGTATTCGCGCTTAGCGCGAATATCTCCAAAAGTTGGTAATAGGAGATAGCAATGTTAACGACTGTTTCCAGTCGCTAACATCTTGGCACGCCCACTTTGCATGTCATTAGGGATAAATATCACTGTCATGCAAAGCAGGGCCCAAGATGGTCGCTATCTCCTATTAGCTGTCGCTAACTGGTGTTAGCGACAGCAAGGTAATAGGGAGATAATTTTATCTCCGCTTTCTTGGCTTTTAAAGCCAAAAAGCGGAGATAAACCCCTTGATAATATGCCCCTTAGATTTTTTTGCTACACCTTTGACCACACTCTCACACTCCCTAATTCCACTCCCCATTGCGCTCAGCATCACATGTCCTTTACATGTTTTAAATGCACTTCCACCACTGGTACCGATGGCAATAAATAGGTTACACAAATAACAACTTAGCAAATAGTGCAGATTCCGTTTCTAGAAATAAATATTAGGAATCAAAAAACATGTACTCTTTTTAATGGTGCATGTGGCACAGTGGCAGAATCTGCTGCTCTGCTTAATCTGATTAATACTATCAGAAACTCCTGATCAAGGCGCGGGCGCAGCTCCAGGTGCTGGAAGCTTAGCGAGATTAGGCGCCATATCTGGATAGCAATTTAGGAACTGAAAAAAAACTGATAACCATGAGTAAACATCCAGAAAATTGAGCACATTGTGTCCGCGATTGTACGGTTCAGACTGCAGTTCGGTTTATTTGACAGCTAGTTGCAATAATAGCTATAAGCTTTTCAAGGGGCTTCAGCTCCAGCCGGGTAATGAAGGACAGAAGCTGGACAGAGTGCGGCCACGCAGCGTGGACTTCACCCCGCAACCAACAGGTCCCAGAGCATAATGGCAAATGCACCAGCACAATGCAGCATCGTGTT
This sequence comes from Lissotriton vulgaris, assembly GCF_964263255.1. Lineage (NCBI taxonomy): Eukaryota > Metazoa > Chordata > Amphibia > Caudata > Salamandridae > Lissotriton > Lissotriton vulgaris. The sequence goes on from NC_141689.1 coordinate 1,159,113,684, forward strand.
CTATTCTGCACTTTTAGCCTGCGCCCGGAAAGGAGATCTATTTTTCGAAGCGCTATTAGCTAGACGTCACACTCTTCCCTCCTTTTCAAGTCCGTCTTTTCATTGTAGACTGCATCCGAAAATTCTCGTTTGAGAAATCCTATAAAAATTAGGGAATGCATTCTTATTTCTGGAAAGCTTTTAAAGTGATATTTTGTTTGTCACAGTCAGTTATTTAAAGATCTTTTCCAACCGAATCAATCCGTCAGGTGATCGTAGCCTATGTTAGAAGTTTCAAGTTAGTGAACTCGTAGGCCGAGGGCAAAGCAAAGCGATGCTAATTGACGCGAAGTAGCACAAAGCGTTGAATGCTATTGACTGCTGTACAAAAGGTGTTTTGTAGGATGAAGGTGAGCTTTTCAGAGCGCTAAAACTGGTGTACACTTCCTTGCCTCAAGGGGATGTTACCGGGGCCGATCAATCAAACAACCCTTCTTCTTTTTGCAAAGCCAGACAGAGCTTTGCATCATTAACTAATAGATACCTAAAGCAGGTAAAAACAAGGGGAAATGCGTGAATTTCTAAAAAAATAACGTTACATGTATGCTGCAGTGCACAGCACACGTCCGGTGTGTACAAACTTTCTGATTTTTTCGACACCCCGGAAGGGTAGGCCTCCTGCAGTAGCGGCTTGCACAGGTAAGAGTGGTGAGGCAGGGCAGGGTAGGGTAGGGTAGGGGTGGTGGACGTCGACAATGGGATACGTAATATTAAATAAATAAATTAAACTACTTACCTTGCGATCACCGTTTTGGCGATGCGGCGAGCTCAAGGTAAGTGAAAACATTTCTCCTTGTGCTTTCATTTTTCCATGTGTGCTGCATTCTACAGCACACATAGAACAATCATTTGCAATGCAATTGGTCTCGCATTTGCGAGAGTTTGAGCTATTGGCATTGTAAATGACAATGCCTCCGATTTATGTGTCGGTTTTCAAAGCAGATAAATAAAAAGCATCCTCATTTAACATGCCAACAGCTCAAATTCTCGAGAATGTGAGCTCTATTGCATTGCAAATGCTTGTTTGAGGTGTGTAATAAGAGCCAAGTCTAGAATTTGCCAGTAATCCCCTTCTGCAGGAACTGACCAGCACCTAAAGCTTTAGAATTTTCTTTCCTTGTTATGGTGACAAAAGTGAAAGAGGCAGAGGTGTCATTGGGAATATTTTCTTATCTCTTAACTCACTTTAGTTTGGAGGGTCTCCCCCTCCTTGGACCATCTTCAAACCAGTGAAATAACTTCCCAAATACTTCACTGTGATCACCAGACCGGAAAGCACTCTTCACCCACAAAAAACATGTTTGCATCGCCATCGATTTTAAAAGAACTCCCTCCAGAGCCATTTTCGCTCACTCTACTACAGAGGTCTTCAATCTGTGGGGCGCGACCCACAGGGGGTCGTGGAGTCCTTGGAGGGGGGTCGCAGATTCTGTCAGGGGCATGCAATTCCTGGCGTTGGGCTGATCGAGGGTGGTCATGGCGGAGGCCTAATTCACACCGAGGTGTGAAAAACATCAAAGGCTCATTAACAAGTAGAAGGTCTTTTAAAGACATGTCAAGTACTCGGGTGTGGCTGTGTGTGTGTGTCCCTGAAACAGTTTCAGCCAGGCTCACACACACGAGCTGGGGGATGGGGAAAAGTGGGTGGGGATGGGGTCTGGGGGAGCAGGCTGTAGTGTAGCCCTTCGAGTATAATGGATGTTGCGCGCCTGGAGCTGTGGGTCCCGTGACACGTCCCCCCTCCCGCCCTCAGCAGGGAGGCACAGAGATGCCCTTCCAGGGTAAGAAGGAAGATGAAGCTGAGATACTGACCCCCCCCCCCTCCCCCCCATGAGAGAGGCACAGAAAAGGTGGGTGGATGAATGATGGGTGGATGGATGGATGTAAGGATGAAGGATGGACGGATATGTGAAACAGTGGGTGGATGAATGATGGGTGGATTGATGGATGAAAGAGTGGATGGATGGATGAAAGGGTGGATAGATGGAAGGATGAAAGGGTGGATGGATGGAAGGATGAAAGGGTGGATGGATGGATGAAAGGGTGGATGGATGGAAGGGTAGATGAATGAAGGATGTATGGATGGATAAAAGGTTGCACTTATGAATGATGGATGGATGGATGTGTAAAAAGATGGGTGGATGAATGATGGGTGAATGGATGGATGAAAGGGTGGATGGATGAAGGATGGATGTATGGATGGAAGGATGAAAGGGTGAATGGGTGAAGGATAGAGGGATGAAGGATAGATGTATGGATGTAAGGATGGAATGGTAGATGGATGAAGGATGGATGAATGGATGAAAGGGTAGATGGATGGAAGGATGGAAGGGTAGACGGATGAAGGATGGATGGATGGATGAAAGGGTGGATGGATGTATGGATGGATAAAAGGTTGTATGGATGAATGATGAATGGACGGATGTGTGAAAAGTGGGGGGATGAATGATGGGTGGATGGATGAAAGGGTGGATGGCTAAAGGATGGATGGATGGAAGAATGAAAGGGTGGATGAAGGATGGATGTATGGATGGATAAACAGTTGCATGGATGAATGATGCATGGATGGATGAGTGAAAAGGTGGGGGGATGAATGATGGGTGGATGGATGGATGAAAGGGTGGGTGGATGGATGAAAGGGTGGATGGATGTAGGATAGATGTATGGATGGGAGGATGAAAGGGTGGATGGATGTATGGATGGATAAAAGGTTGCGTGGGTGAATGATGGATGGATGTGTGAAAAGGTGGGTGGATGAATGATGGGTGGATGGATGGAAGGGTGGATAGGTAAAGGATGGATGTATGGATGGAAGGATGCAAGGGTGGATGGATGAAGGATGGATGTATGGATGGATGGATGAAAGGGTGGATGGGTGAAGGATAGATGGATGAAGGATAGATGTATGGATGTAAGGATGAAAGGGTGGATGGAAGAAGGATGGATGGATGGATGAAAGGGTGGATGGATGGATGAAAGGGTGGATGAATGATGAAAAGGTGGATGGATGGAAGGATGAAAAGGTGGACGGATGAAGGATGGAAGGATGGATGGCAGAAAGAGTGGATGGATGTATGGATGGATAAAAGGTTGCATGGATGAATGATGCATGGATGGATGTGTGAAAAGGTGGGGGGTGAATGATGGGTGGATGGCTGGATGAAAGGGTGGGTGGTTGGATGTATGGATGAAAGGGTGGATGGAGGAAGGATGGATGTATGGATGGAAAGATGAAAGGGTGGATGTATGTATGTTTGGATAACAGGTTGCATGGATGAATGATGGATGGATGTGTGAAAAGGTGGGTGGAGAATGATGGGTGGATGGATGGAAGGGTGGATGGGTAAAGGATAGATGTATGGATGGAAGGATGAAAGGGTGGATGGATGAAGGATAGATGTATGGATGTAAGGATGAAAGGATGGATGAATGGATGAAAGGGCGGATGGATGGAAGGATGAAAGGATGGACGGATGAAGGATGGATGGATGGATGAAAGGGTGGATGGATGTATGGATGGATAAAAGGTTGCATGGATGAATGATGGATGGATGTGTGAAAAGGTGGGTGGATGAATGATGGGTGGATGGATGGAAGGGTGGATGGGTAAAGGATGGATGTATGGATGGAAGGATGAAAGGGTGGATGGTTGAAGGATGGATGTAGGGATGGAAGGATGGATGGAAGGATGAAAGGAAGGATGAAAGGATGGATGGATGTGTGAAAGTGTGGTTGGATGAATGATGGATGGATGTGATGAGGTCTAACAGGCGCATTTATGGTTGTCAAAAGTTGATGATGAGGAGTACCAGTTTCTAGAAACTTTTGTCGGAAGGGGGTCCTCACGCCTAAAAAGGTTTTACAAGGGGGTCTCGGCATCAAAACGTTTGAAGACCTCTGCTCTACTAGGAGAGTCAAAAGGTTGAGAGACACGGCCATTGAACTACGTAGCTCTCCTCATATACACCAGGGCCGGACTGACTACCGGGCAGTTTGGAATGCTGCTGAACTGGGGGTTGATTTTGTTCGTGGAGACCTGCGAGTGCTAAACGAAATTCGTTGCATTAATTATTTCGAAGCACACGCAGGTCTCCATGAAAGAAATTAGCCCCCACCGCAGTGAAAGCAGCCCCCAGCTCAGCAGTATTCCAAACTGCCTCGTAGTTAGTCCGGCCCTGGAGCAAATGCTTTCCTAGCCAGACATAAAATGTACTCCTTGCAGGATTGTGCACTGTGAAAATCACAGAGGGATTATTCTAGAAACCTGCATGATTGCGCTATTTTGAGATTCTATGACACACTTGTTTTTTTCTATTGAAAACGTAACACTTCCAATACAACTACTGTGAAAAAAGGCGTTAAAATCTGCATTCTCAGCTGTCAAATGAAAATAGTTTATAAAACGCACTCATACACTGGGGCATCTGGGCGCTGGAAATGTTATCTGATTTCCGCGCCTATACTGCTTTACGCTGCCTGGGGCTCAGGAAGCTAACTAAACAAAAATGACGGGCTTCCTTTCTCCAACGTGACAATAGTGTAAGGCAACCTTGGTCGCTCCTGAGTAAAGGAAGACACAGCTGTTAAAAGTCATGAGGGGTGCTTTAATACATATCTTCTCTAGGCATGCAGCAACACAGCTGAGCTGCTATGTTACACTTTTTTTGTTTCATTTTCAGATCGACTGTGCACCATTTAACAGTTCGCAGGTTTTTGTTTAGCTCTCAAAACATTTAACTATGTCAGGCCTGGAGGCGTGCAGCTGTTAAATAAATCTAAGTTTAGGCATAAACATTTGGTGAGTTTTACCTCCGTTACACGTGTCAACGGGCGAGATAGTGAAAACCCTTTTGTTTAGCTGTCATTCAGCAGGTACAGGCAAAAAAGCGGAGTCCCGGGTCCACACACTGTTTTTTAAAACAGCGGGTGGTAATTCCTGCACTCTGTAATTTGTCCCTAGGTGATGCACGGCAGTAGGTGGATGTAAAACCCGTGGCGCACATTTCCAGTCACCTCGAATGAGTCATGAGTGATGTCACTGAGCATGTCATGAGTGATGCAATATGTGACGTCATCAACAGTGCGTTGCGGGCGCGCGAGTTATAGTTAGCTGAACTAACTATAACGGGGGAATTTCTATGGTTTTGTATGAGTCAAATGTCCAGCTAACTATAACATCTGTGAAACCTCTGTTTTTTTCAGTGAATTTCTAAGGTTTATTAAAATGCTAATTCCTAACTATAACGTGGCTGAAACCTATGTTTTTTTCAATGAAATTCAAAGGCTTTTACAATGCTAATTCCTAACTATAATGGGTGTGAAACCTATGTTTTTTTCAGTGAATTTCAATGGTTTTGTAAATGATAATTTATAAAGGTATTCATTATTATATTTCTGTCTTTCTACACTAATTTCCTACATTTTTATTATAATTATTCATAGTTATTATATTTTTTAAGTTATATTTCATAGTCTTAATGTAAAATAATAACAAAACAAAAGTCTAAAATAATTTTTTATTAATTATTTTTTTTCTCCAATATATTTAAATCAAATGCTATATATTTCGTTTTTACTTTTTGTATAATCGTACTGTACGTGTACGGTGATCACACATACTTTGTACAGGTAATCGTACACTGCGCGTACAAGTGCATACGTTACAAATACATTTTGACGTTACGCGTCGCATAGACGCTTCCATGTGACGTCATGTAAGACGCCCCGTGCGCGTATGGCGCAAAAGTTTTTAATTGTTTAAAAACATATATTCGTGTATTTTATGTACATCCTAAGGAAAGACGTTATCTGGGATAATCATGAAAATACTTTTTTTTACTTTTAATAACTGTATATTACTTTTGAAAGCAATTACGAAAAATGCAACTGTACGTCGTAGTTACTCGCACCGTAAACGCACGGTAAATGCACTGTAAGTGTATGCAAAGCCGTGTGAGCATAAAACGAAAGTTTTGATTCGTTCATAATACTTCATATTTAAACTGTTGAAAGACCCTTCCTATTTTGATCATTCTACTTGGACTTTCTCAAGAGAAGCATCTCCGCCGCCGAGCACCCCTGTTCTCTGCCTCCTGACCTGCCTACCAACTGCTGCTCCTGCCTGTTGCCTGCCGCTCCTGCTCCTGATTCTCTCGCTGCCCAATTGCCTGCGGCACCCGTGGCCTTAGCCCCCTTCCGTCCTTTTCCCCGCACTCTGCCTGATTTTCCTGCCGTTGCCTGCCCCGCGGCCCCACCCCTTTCTGCTGATTTGCTGTCCTCTCAGCCCCTCCCGCCTCCCAGCTGAGCCTCCCTCCCCACGCCTCCATTTATGGCGGCCGCTGCAAGGCGCGCAGCGGACGTGCGCAGCGGGCACGCCACTTGCACGCCGAAGGCGCGCCTAAGGCAAGCCCGTCTGCGTCCGTTCGCGCCTGGACCGCGCCCAGTGCCACGACCCTTGGACCACGCAGCATCCAGGTAGCCCGCATCCGGTACAATGCCAACACCCTCATCGCACTCAACCACGGACGGGCGCTCAACTGCCACAAGGCCGCACCCAAGCGAACCCATGGCCCCTTCACCTGCCGGAACTGCAGCTTCTCCTGCATCAAAGACGCCGTGACGCCTGTAATGACGGAACCCAACCAACTCCGATACATACTGCTCAACACCCGCTCCACAGGCAAACACGCCGTCAAGCTCTGGGACCTGCTCGATGCCACATCACCAGACATAGCCTTCCTGACCGAGATCTGGATGAAGAAGCCTCCGCCCCAGACCTCACAGTGGCCATCCCCGACGGATACAAGATCACCCGCAGAGACCGTACCAACGGAGTCGGAGGAGGAATCGCCGTCATCCACAAGAACACCATCAAGGTCTCTGCAAACACCGTCGACACCCTCAACACCGCCGAACACATGCACTTCCAGATCCATACAGACCCCAAGACCACCCTAAGGAGCGCCCTCATCTACAGACCACCAGTACCCCGTCCCAATTCTGCAACTCCATCGCCGACTTCATCAGCACGCACGTACTGACCTCCACCGACTACATACTCCTTGGCGACCTGAGCTACCACCTGGACAACAACAACGACAGCAACTCTTCCACCCTGATCGACAACCTCGCCACCCTCGGACTGACACATCGCCGGCCACACGCTCAATGCCATCTTTTCCTCCAGCCCCCACGATGCATTCAGCCACACTTCCGAACTCACCTGGACCGACCACCACTGCGTCCAACACCTTAGCCCCGATAAGACAACACTCCCACAGAGACACCAGCCAGTGAGCCAGCTGGTTCACCCCGGAGCTCCTATCCTCAAAGCGCACCTGTCGGAGACTGGAAAACACCTGGCACAGCGAGAAATCGTCCAACAGCCGCGCAGTCCTCAAAGACGCCATCCGCAGTCAACACCACCTCATCAGGACCACCAAGAAGGCCTCCTTCAAAGACCGCCTCAACAACAACGCACACAACAGCAAGGAGCTCTTCCACATCGTGAAGGAACTCTCATACCCCAGCTCATGCACCAACGACATCCCGCCGTCACAAGCCCTGTGCGACACCCTCGCTGCCTTCTTCCACCGCAAGATCACCGACATCCATAACAGCTTCAATCCTCGGATGAACCCCGCCAACCATACCACGCGGGACCCACCGATCCCCACCAACCACGAACGCCTCACCGCATGGTCCAGCATGACCACCGAGAACACCGTCAAAACCATGAGCACCATACACTCAGGCGCCCCTTCTGACCCCCTTCCTCACCACGTCGTCAACAAGGCCGACCGCTCCATCGTACCCCACCTGTGTAACATCATCAACCTCTCCTTCGAGACCGTGACTTTCCCTGAGAGCTGGAAACACGCAGAGATCAACGCCCTACTGAAGAAACCCAAGGCAGATCCGAGCGACCTCAAGAACTACCGGCCCATCTCCCTGCTTCCATTCCCGGCGAAGGTCATCGAAAAGATCGTCAACACTCAACTCACCCGATACCTGGAAAACATCAGCATCCTTGATCCCTCACAGTCAGGTTTCCGCAAGAACCACAGTACCGAGACTGCCCTCTTTGCCGCCACAGACGACATTAGAATCCTACTCGACAACGGCGAGACAGCAGCCCTCATACTCCTGGACCTCTCCGCCACCTTCGACACCGTCTGCCATCACATGCTACTCACACGCCTCCACGACAAAGGGATCCGCGACAAGGCCCTGGACTGGATCACCTCCTTCCTCTCCGACAGATCCCAAAGAGTCCACCTCCCCCCGTTCCACTCAGGAGCCACCAAGACCATCTGCGACACTTTTCAACATCTACATGGCACCACTCGCTCGCATTGCCACACTTCACGACCTCAACATAATCTCCTACGCTGAGGACACCCAGCTGATCCTCTCCCTCACCAAGGACTCCCTCACCACCAAAGACAACCTCCACTGTGGTATGAAGGCCGTCGCCGACTGGATGGAAGAGAGCCGGCTCAAACTGAACACAGACAAAACGGAGATCCTCATCCTCGGGTCCAACCCCTCAGCCTGGGACGACTCCTGGTGGGCCACAGCTCTGGGCAGCGCCCCCACGCCAACCAGCAACACAGGCAGCCTGGGAGTCATCCTAGACTTGAAGCTCACCATGTCCAACCAAATCAACGCAGTCTCCTCAACCTGCTTCTACACCCTCCGCATGCTCCACAAGATCTACAGGTGGATCCCTACAGACACACGAAAAACCGTCACCCACGCCCTCATTAGCAGCAGACTCAACTACGGCAACGCCCTCTACTCTGCAGCCCCGTCCAAGCTCATCAGCTGACTTCAAAGAATCCAGAACTCCTCTGCGCACCTGATCCTCGATGTCCCCTGCCCGAGACCACATCACCCCCCACCTGAGAGACCTGCACTGGCTCCCGTCGACAGAAGAATCACCTGCAAACTCCTGACCCACGCACACAAAGCACTCCACAATAAAGGCCCAGAATACTTCAACATCCGACTATCATTCTACGTACCCAACAGGAAACTTCGCTCCGCCGACCTCTCACTGGCCGCTGTCCCACGCATCCACAGAGCCACTTCTCCCACTGTGCTGTCAAGACATGGAACTGCCTCCCCCTCCTCCTACGTCTGACAGAAGACCCACAGACCTTCAGGAGACTACTCAAGACCTGGCTCTTTGACCACTAGCTGCACCCCCCCCCCCAGCGCCTTGAGACCCTCGCGGGTGTGTAGCGCGCTTTATAAACTCTCTCTGATTGATTGATTGATTGATTGATTCTGTGGAGCTGTAGTCCTTTAGAACCAAACTATACAATAGATGCTCTTTTTGAAACTTCATCAGAACATTCCTCTGACGAAGAATTTGTTGCTGAGCAACCTCAGAAAAAGAGAAAGAAGCTTTCATTTGGAAGTTTTTTTACATATCCTGAGGGAAGGAAAAAGTCAATGCACCAAAAGTAACTTGCAAGATCTGTGAGGTTACTCTTTCCAGGGGTGATCCCACTAAAAAGTACTCTTTCAGTACATCCACCATGTCAAGAATTTACATCCAAATAACTATGCAAGGATGGCAACACAAACGTTGCAGGAGAATCCTCAACCTGCAGTTCCTACTACCTCAACTCCCCCACCACCTCCTCCCAGCAGTCCGCATCCTAATATTGTGCCACAGTTTGCAGATCTGAAATTTCATTGTAAATATTGCAACTAATGACTTTGTTACAATCAGCAGTCTATTGATCTCATTGTGAAGAGGAAAGAAGAGCACCATTGTCCAAAACATTAATTTTATTTTTAACTTTTTTGTTACTGTTCCACACTTTTTTGTTTCCAGTTCCATTTTTTTTAAAACTTGTTGAAAAAAAATAGAAAACTAAAAAGACAAATAAAACAGTTCTTATCAGAACTACCTTCGCTGGTCAAAGAAAGAACTATATTCCTATATTAGTCTGTAAACGTTTGTCAAAATGAAAGTGTAATTCATAAATGAATGAATGAATACATTAGTAGTGTACAGTGAATGTGAAACTGCCAAGTGAGAGTGAAAGTGAGAGTGTCTGGCTGAATGTATAGCAGCTTTACTTTTAGAACTGTATATACATAAGCACATACTGCTGAATGACTCACTAGAACATTGAACCAGTAGTGTGAGTGTTTGGTGAAAGTCTAATGATACACGCTAGGGAATAGAACCTATAAAAGACAAGTTTTCAAGTGCATAAAAAAATACATATGTTGTCTATAAGGGTTTGAAACAGTCCATACCCTAAGGCCCACTTTGCATCATGAGTACTTGCGTAGTAGCTAAATGATTACAATTCTGGAAGCAGAGTGTCTCAAACCATTATTATTATATAATAATACATTTATTCTTGTAACATTTCATAAGTTAATGCAGCGTCTATTAACATTTCATCAGGTATTTCATTTTCCTGGACATCATTACAAAAGTCATCTGATGAACCTCAATCTCATCTAATACTTCCACAAAAGCATCTTCCAAGGTTTCATCAAGAAAATCAGACCTGATATCTCCAACATTAATTTCTTCCACTTCAATAATGTTGCTCATAAAAGATATGTTCATCTCTTCTCCGACAGTGTTAGTATTTTCAAAATCATCTTCCATATTGTTTTCTTGATTTTCCTCCTTCTACAAAAACATAAACACTTTATTTTATCTTTTTACCTAATACAGATAACAAAACTAGCTTTATCAACTAATTTGCCCTTTAATAAATATTATATAAATACCATTCTCAATTACTTTATAACATTATATAATTATAATTATTTATATGAACGTTCAGTTTTAAAATTTCTTAAATTACTAAACCAGTCACTCCTTATCACTATCTGAAAAAAACAGGCTGTTATTATAACATTCAGTAGTAAGAAAATTACAGTATCTCTATTCACCTTACCTGGTACAAACTAGTAAATGTGTTGTAGTGAAATGCAAAGAATACTGGAACACTCAGTATATTTATATTTTAAGTTTTTCAAATCTATATAAAAGATACAACCGTCTTTGTATCATTGACATGGATACATAACGGAAACTAACCAAGAACAATTATTTAATAACCTACCCTAGTCTATCTCTATTCCTTATCTATATTTTAGTCTAACACTACTAATTACCTACTCCTAGGTCTTTTGACCTAACCTCTCCTCTAGTGTTTTTCTGCAACCTTTGTGCTTTCTCTTCAGGAATATCTATGGAGCAATTAAAAACGGGTCTGAACTCGGGAACATCTTAGGTGAAGTGCGCACTCGTTAGGGAGTGCGCGCCTAACCAAGGATTCCGCACCGCGTCTTTCCTCGAGACGGCCATATTTGAATTCCTCTTTTGCACTAAAGCACTCCAAGTCTGTTTCCTTGCAGATTCTTCATTTCTCCTGGGCCAGCTAGGGTTTAGATAAGCCATTATCATATCCACTGATTAATTAGGGGTTATGACATGTACACTCAGTATATAATTTTTTGAAATGTCTTCAAAAAATACAAACCCTCTTTACACACTTATGTTCTCCAATCCTTGTTTTGTTACTTCAGCTTGGTTGAAGCACATTCCATCGACTATTTTTAACAGTTATTTGTACTTACCGTAAGCATAATAAATAATAAAAAAATGATATATTATAAAATTACCATCTGTGGAAGACACAAAAAAATACAGTTACAATATATCTTTTAAAATACAAAATAATTTATAAAGTATTACATTTGCCTTTTTTGCTGTTCTTAGAATATATTGAATTTCACTAGAAACAGTGAGTTCAACAGTACTTATCACATAACAGCGGGCAAAAAAAAGACAATAAATAAGATTATCTTAAAAAAAACATTCAACATTCTCAATAACAATCTAAGAAATAGAAATAAAACAAATCTTAAATGGTTTTGTCTAAGAGCAATTTCTTACGTAAATATGACGCATCTCAAACTATCATAAAATAACAAAGCATTATGATTAATTTTCAGACACTGTAAATAATGTTACTTACAGATATATGCTGACAAAATATACAACAAAAACTCGTTATTGCTTTCACATACTTTTCCGCACGACCAAATAGTATGCGTCAAATTCTTACTTTGCAAACTATCAATAGTAATCCTGAGCATCTGCCTCCCAGCCTTCTGATCCAAAACCACTGACATCATTTGGTCCGTCCGCCAGTGCTCATCCCTCAACCCAATGCTATTCAACATCTACATGACCACCCTCACACAAGTAGCCCACCATCACAATCTCAACAACATCTCCTACGCCAACAACACCCAGCTCATCCTTTTCCTCACCAAGAAGAAACATACCACCAAAAGCAACTTCCACGACACAATGAAGGACGTCACCAACTACTTAAAGAGCAGCTCTCTAAACATGTACTCGAACAAAATGAAGGTACTCATCCTCAGACCCACCCCCTCAGCCTCGGACGACTCCTGCTAACTGACTACACTGTGGACAGTACCAAAACCTACCAACCATGTCCACATCCTAGGATTCATCCTCAACTTCTCCCTCTCCATGTGTAAGCAAGTCTACACGTCTCATCGTACTGCTATAACATACTCCACATACACCGAACATTTATAAGTGGATCCTAACTAAAAGAAGAAGAACAGTGACAAAGGCCCTCATCAGCAGCAGACTACACTGTGACAAAACACTCTACACAGGAATTCCAGCCAAACAACTACAACAAGTCCAAAACACCTCCTCCTGAGTGATCATCCATGGCCCCTGCTGCAGCCACATCACCCACCACCTTATACACCTACACTGCCTCAATATCAACAAGACGATCACCTTCAAGCTCCTCACCCTCACTTACAAAATACTCTACTACACCAGACTAATCTACCTTAACAGCAGTAATCCTGAAAGGCCAAATTTTGATCTTAAACCTTTGGCTTTAAAAATATTAGGTAAGCATTTAGTAACTCTTTAGGCAAACATTGCTTAAAAATGAATTGACTATCATTACAATGTATCCAACCTTTCAGACATTTTAAATAAACAGTGTAATGTCCAGATGTTGTAGAAAGTCCATCATGAAAAATAATTGCAACAGCTACAAAAGTTCTTCCTGATATTGAAACTTGACCAGCTACAACATTTTTAATTAGTTTCCAATTTTCTTCCATCAGCTCTACAACGTTGCAGCATTAAAATTAAATACTGTCCATATCTTTGTATAAATAATGTTGATGACATTTCTGATTTACATTGGCTACACTCCATGATTTGACTTGCTCCTCTAATTAGATTGTTAAAAGACACTGATTCACAGTCAGGTAAAGTCAAATATATGAATCTTTCAGTGTCTATGTTAGTGCTAAATGTAAACAAACAATTTTGACAGTCATGTTGCCATTTATAAGAAAGGCAAAAAAGATTTTCAATATCTATACCTTTATCTTCCAGTACACCAACCATAAACATTAACTTTTCCTGACAATCTTGCTGAATATTCTGCGTAAATTGTCTAAAACCAGAACATATGTCCAAAAATTTCGAATATCAGAAACACTTTGTATTTTACTTTTATCACTACTACATTTCTCATAAACAGAATACAACAATGAACAGAATCTTTTGTCCCGATTTTCAACAATTTGCTGTTGCAAACTTTCAAGAACAAAATCAACATTAACAACTACATTAGCATAGCAGTTTACACCACAACTATTTTCAAACCATTAACCAACATTCTCTTCAACACTGTCCTTTTTCTTTTTGCTTTCAGGCACAACTTCATCTTGTTTTTTTTCTTTCTCTACATTTTCACTACAGATATTGTCAAATCTTCTTTTTCTACCTACCACACGCTTTTCAAATACTGGATATTGACCTAAATTAGGTGCATATTCTCTTCTTAACCTATTATACTCTTTCACACAATTGACATCTGCACTAACCTTTGTCTCATCAAAATCAATCAAGTGCAATCCAAATAAAGTTCTGACTCGAGACAAAGCAACACATGCCATACCCTCTTCAAACACGGTACTTCCAATATTCACTAAAGCACTATCTACATTTAAACCTTGAGATTTATGAATGGTCACCGCATACACCAAAGAAACAGGAAACTGTTTTCTGCGAACATACAAATCTTTTACAAGCAAAAACCGAGCTGAACAACGACTAAATTGTTGTACTTCTAGATTTGATCAAATTTGATTTTCAAAAATTCAAAACCATCTCTATTTACGTAATTAACAAAATCAACAACTTTACCCATTGCTCCATTTACTGAACCTCTTTCCACATTCAAATTGCGTCGTACAATTACCCTGCAGTTTACACATGCATACAAATTCTTTTCTAAACCAGCAATTTTACTTATCGATTTCTCTAAAGAATCCAATTTCCTCTTCAACTTTTCACTCAAAATAATAGTGATTCCTTCATGTTCTATTTTATCAATAGCTTCCAATTTTAAAATGTCTTCATTTTCCAACTTTAACATTTCTTCATTGAATTTAGAACATTCACGTAGTGTTGGGGTTAAGCAGATTACAGATTTGTTTTCTGCAATTCTTATGTATATTTTCTCTGGGACAATATTTTCATTTGGAAACAAATTGAAAAGTAATCATCTCTGTAAAGCTTGTTTGCCAAGTCCAGTCATTTTTCCAATTCTTATATCTTGAAGAATAGCTCCATAATCAACATCAGTTGACTGTCGCATATTTGTAATAAGCACCTTATACTCAAAATATGACCAAATGTTTACATTTCCAATGCTCCCCAAAGACTTTCTAGTATCTTCATGCGCCAGTGTTTTAAATAAGGGTAGGCGTAGTAGCGCTACGCGAAGCTACGCGAAGTGCACTTCGCACTACGCGAACTTCACGTAGTACTACGCGAGCTGCGTAGTAGCATGTTCCCACTGTGCAAGATGTGTTTTCAATGATTGCACAGTGCGGACAAGCATCCGGCACTGTGCAATCATTGAAAATGGCATCTTGCACAGTGCGAGCTGTAGTTTTCTGCTGCTTGAGTAGATTATTACTCGAGCTGCAGCTTTCTCAATGCAAACTGGTAGTTTCTCATTGAGAGCGGTCAAATGAGAAACCTTACCTCCCCGCGTTGAGAATCTCGCCGGGATGTCATTTCGCTTGCTCGCGGTCGCGAACATGATGTTCAGGACCGCGAACAAGCAAAAAATGAGCGCTGCACTACGCGTGTTCGCACTGTGCTACGTGCAGCTCGCGTAGTGCGAAGTTGCGCAAACTTCGCAAACTCTGCGAGCGTGGCGTAGTGCTTCACCCAGGGTTAGTTTTAAACACTGGTTGTCCTTTTCCAGGAGTAAGTTGTAGAAGATCTCAAAAAACTATGACATGTTTTCCTACAAATAATACGTCATACTCTGTTTTAAGGATTTGCTGCATTCTTAAATGCACAAAAGCAAACATTAAGTTTGATACCATGCTTACCTCATCAATATTAAGAAGTTTAATTTTCCTCCAAACTCTTGAAACTTCACAACAAGCTTCTCCAGATATCTTGTGGTATTCTAATTTGTTTTCATGCTCTACTGGTAGCATTAATAAACAATGTAAAGTAATGTAGTGTAGTTCCTATATTCCCAATAGGCTCTGTGCATTTCAATAACATATACTATAGTTTAGAAGTAGGACTGAGGTCGAGTAGGTCTCTGTCGTATATATTAGACTTAATTGTGAGTGCCAGCTAGCTCACAGGTCACTAGAAACGTTATCAAATTCACAAGAAGGGATTAGTTTCTGACAGCCGCATAAACATGACAACTTTGTTTCCCAAGAATAAGAAATCAATCTCCAGAGTCGCGGAAACAATAGATAGCTATTTTACTCAGTCATCGTGTATGCTTCGTTTCACCAGAGGTGCTGAGAAAATAGAGAGACGGGCGTTTTCAATAAAAAGTATTTATTGAACAGTCTTCTTTCTAAAGCATAAGAAATGTACTGCTACAATAGTAAAACTGTTTGTAAAATATAATACGAACAGTATAAATAGTAGAATAAAATAATACTGTAGGAGCATTGTATGGTTTCTAAACCATATATAAATACATACATAAATAACAGAGGCTAAAAGTACTCAACTGGTGCTTCTAAAATACGCCTACTCCGGTATACCTAACCAAAGCTTAGTACGAGGGAGGAAGTAAGTGAGGTGTAGCATAAAGGTAGTATTCTTTTGCCAAGAATCTGCTCAAGATTTCTCTAAGGGTCTAATCAGCTACGTACCTTAGTTTAGAATGGAGAAGGCTGGTCTCGGGACTCGATTTCCAAACAACCCGCAAGGGTAGCTTGGAAACACTGAAGCTGGATTTCTCGGCAGGAGAAAAGACAGCGTCTCTCTCAGTGCGTCTGCTGGAGGGTTGAATTCCTTCGGCACTTGCTGTAGCAGGGTGTGTTGGGCAAGTAGAAAGTCGAACTGCTCCAAACCACTGTGTGTTTGCTTGGGCGAGTGTGGGCATATTTATACCTTGAAGGCGCAGAGTTTGACGAAAAGTTGGACATAATATTATCATCAAAGAGTCTCAGTTCTTTGAAAACTCCATGCGTTCTTGGATAAATCAATACTCAAGCAAAGGGAAGTCCCTGACTGCTGAAGGCGGGTTTTTCCAAGAAATCATTGTGGATTTTCGGAACTTGTGGCAGTAGCACTGCCGTATTTGGACTGCATGAGCTATGCCTAATATGGTTATGATTTCTATGCCTATATAAGGATATGGTGATTTATACCTGTATAAGGACATGAATCGGGAAACTTACAATAGGGTCCTAAAATGATACATAACCCCACTCCACGCTATTATGTTCATCTAAAAGTAAATACTAAAACATATAATCTAGAGCATGTATTTACAACCCGCAAAAAATCATATAAAATGCATTTGGAATGGTTGCACATGAAAAAATGAGCATTCTTGTACAGTACACATTTAAAGGAAATGACTTAATTGTAAGCATATGATCTGATATTAGCTAACTGAATGAATTACGAAAAATACATTTATGAAATAGCTCTTAGTTACAGAAGGAAAAGGTCGAGACCATCCCATAGCAGAATATACAAACTGTTTTTGTTTGTGGATTTGGCTAATATTGTTTCTAGGAAGTGTTCAAGGAATTTCTTGTTCTCTAAGAATAGTTCTACTTTAAGCAGATTACTTTTTGTGCCAAAGTTAATTTTGTTTTTTGGAAAAGGTCAAATAAACCTGTCGTTAAATTAGAGTTCCAAACTTGGTAGCTTAGCTTTTGTTTTGAAAAAGTGAAGGTCGAATTTCAAAGTTCGAAAAACGCGGTGTGCTAATTTTAAAAGTTATTCTCGGTGTCAGGAGTAAACATTAAGTCATCAAGGCTGGCAAAGAAATCGTCTACCACAGTAGATGAAAGTTCGACTACTTCATTAAGAAGGTCAATTGTGGGAGGAGGAGCCTGGCTCGCGAGCAAGATGGCCGCCTGACTCCTCAGCTCCGCTGACCATCTCGCCACTCTCCCGATTTCCGCCTCATCCTGATCCTGTTTCTTGTACTGCTTGCCGGCAGCGGAATCGGGAGGCGGTGCTGATCACGCCGATGTGCTCCTCGGGTTGATCCCAGCAGGGGAAGCACCGAAACGCCCCCACCTTCCTCTCCTGCTTCCCGGAGGTGACCGGGTCTTTGTCCTTTGTTGGCGTCCGACTCTCCGCGGAACAACGGCGGCCATTGCCGGCACTACGGGGTCGGCTGGCATGGCGGAGCAGCTGTTCTACACCCTCCGCTTCCCACCTCGCCTGATCTCTGGGCTATGGACACTCTAGCAGGGAGGCGCAACGTTGTTTCTCTTGGGCTCGGGAGCGGCTCTACAGATACATTGTGTCCCCGAGTGTGGAAGCGGGCGCCATCTTCCCGATTGCTTTCATCTTCCGCAATCGTCAACCCTGGGCTGCTGCAGCGGACGCCACCTATTGCCCGCGCCGCTTCGACACCGGGAAGAATGGATGGGGCTGCCCTAATGTCCTTGGACTCGTTTTGCCAGGCTGAACGTTGGCGGGGCGCCCAGACGCCTGCAGGGAGTGACGGTGGCCGATTGCCGGGGCAGCTCCACATCGAGTTGCCTTGGGTGCAGGATCAAGATGCGTCCTCTCTCCCTGCGGAACCATTGCAGCTCAGCGATATTTTGGGTGCCCTACTCGACTTGAAGGCTGCCATGTCTACAGTGGCCTGTGACTTGGGGGCTCGGTTGGACGCGATGCTGACTGTACCCTCTCTGCCCTACCAAGGATGCCATCGAAAGCCGGACACTACGCCATACCCTGTCTCTGGCCTTTGTGGTGTCTCCGCCCTGGTGGCTACTGGTACACTGGGGTTGTCGGACCCCAATATGGCCGCGGTGCCGGCGGTAACACCTTCACGGAGGTCCACCGCTTCTGGAGCCACGCTATGCCCGGAGGACCATCACTGCGAAATATACCCTATGGCCTCTTTGTGGAATATTGCCGTGACCCGTTCCCTTCTCCGAGACCGGCTGCCACTCGCTCGTGTACTGGATCCTGGGGAGACTTGGCCGCGTGTGGTTTTCCCCCCTACCACTGCAGACCACCTGACTATGCGCTGGATTAACTCTACTGACCGCCTCTTCGTCCTGTTGTGGTCCCTCTGCTCCCTCACCGTCTCCGGACCGCCTGTTGTGCAGTTGGACTGTGTCGCTACACCGTATCGACGGGGTCAGGGTTGAGGTTGCCCCTTACCTAGTCAGGACTGTCCTACTTGTACTGCTGGGATGCTGATGGACTGCTGGGACTGTGTCACGTTGGTACTGTACTGGTTGAGGGGTCGGGGTACGGGCGGCCTGAGTAATACATGTCCGGGGCTTTTAGGTATAACCGTGCTGCTGTTATTTATCCAGTTGGGCTAAGTTGTTGCATTTTACCGTAAAGGGCAAGGCTGCGGGTGTCCTCTCTCAACTCGGAACTTTCTCTCGTATTGCTGGGGTGCTGACGGACTGCCGGGGACTTTGCAAATTGGTATTGTATTGGCAGTGGGGCTGGGGTAAGGGCGGCCGGAATAATATGTGCGGGTTGCTTTCGATATGTTCTTATGGCCCTCCCCCGGTCTTATGTGATTTGTACTTCTTTCTTCCTCTTCTTTATGGTACTCTCTCTCTTTTCCCTCCTTACTTATTTCTATATTTCGGGTTCTCTTTCTTGGGGCGACAGACACACTGCTAGGGGGTGTAGGCCATAGCCTCTGCATGCGTGTAGGGTGGGGGGTCCTCATTGGTTCGTTTTTGTTTCTATGGGCCTTATTTTTCTCTTTTTGTTTCTCCTTTTCTTTTTGCTTCTCTTTTCCTTTCTTCTTTTTTTCTTGTCTCTTGTCTCTATATTTCGGGTACTCTAATGGGCGACAGACACACTGCAAGGGGGGGGGGTAGGCCGTAGCCTCTGCATGCGTGTAGGGTGGGGGGATTTATATGTATAATTTTTTCGTTTCTATGGGCCTTGTTTCTTTTTACTTTCATCTTTCTTGTCCTTTTTTGTCCTTGGGGCTATAGTTTGGCTTGAAGCTGGGTGGGTTCGTGTTTGCTCTCGGCGTAGTGTTTGCTTACCTCTCCTGTCGTTACCTCTGCGATGCTGTTATTTTGATTGCAAATTTCCTGTGTTTCATGAAACTCGCCTGCTGAACGTTGCCTATTACTTCTGTAATGTGATGGACTGGACTATGGCTCTCCTGGACTTCATTCTTGATTATGTGTTTTTATAAACCTTAAAATTAACCTCAATCTTCCTGTATATCGGCGGTATAGCATGGTCCAGTGTAACGCTCTATGCTTGCTTACTAATGTCGCCTTGCTGCCGATGTACCGTATTGCTCGCAACAGTGCTCACAGTTTTGTGGCCGGCCAGGTGGTTGTAGGCCCGTATTTGTCTGCTGTTTATGCACAATAAAGGTTTTCAAAAATTAAAAAAAAAAAAAAGAAGGTCAATTGTGCACATATGTGAAGCATCGCCGTCAGCGTCGGTTGCGGCGTTAGCAATGTTCATAGCAGATGGTACCTGTGCGCCTGTTGATCCGCGTATCTCACCTCCAGTTGGTTTTGCCGGTGAGATCTCAATGAATGCCGTCATCAGGATTGGTAGCCGCTGGGGACAACACAACACATGAGCAGTTACCGGACCCAGTAATGCGTCAGCATCCGTTGGCATAACCGATGGTAGTGTTAGACAGACATCTAACACGCATTCCTCTCCACAAAGCAGGCATCGTAGAACAGGTAAGATGCAATCTTTCCAAATTGGTCTGAATGACAGGAACCATGTGGTATTCAGATCTCTCAAACGAGCCAAGCCAAGGATCTGTGTTATTCTGTCACGGTACCTCATAGCCTGCGGCGTATTTTCCATGCTGACTTGGGTATCGCTGGTGGCCGGATTTACCATAACAGAGCAGGAGGAATAAAAATAAGATCCCTGCTATGAGTCCCAAAATGAGAGGCAGGCCGCCGAACACAGAGTGGACGAAGTTAGGAAAAATGCCCAGGACTGCTTCAAAGGGTGCTAACAGTCCTGAAAAAATCGTCTTAAATACATATGCAATACCGCTGGTATCAGACATGGTAAAGATACGACCTAACATTTCTGAGAAATGTACTAGGCAGTTTGTTGATAATAATGCATGTATCTCTGCAGAGGACCTTGCAACTTGCAGATCATACGTCTCTCTGGACGAGGTCAGTGGCACAGTTTTTTGCAAAAGAATTGCTTTCATTCTGTCTAAAGTATCAATTCATATAGAAGAGATGTTCAGTAAAGGCCATAGTGGCGACTCCCCGTCTGTCTTGGTTTTAGGAAACAGCATACAGCAAGTGACCCTGGCTGACACAGTAACTAGATAGCTTATTCCTGGCATCATCCCACAACAGCAGTGATCCTTTAACATAACGTAGATACCATTGGAAAGCTGCCTGAAAATTGGATCTATCACTGCTGTGGGCGAGCCCTGCAGGTGGCAAGGAAGGTTATTGGAAGAACCTTCGCAGATTCTGTGTACATTAATAGCTTGATGCAATAGTGTACCACTTAGTGAGTTTTCACAATTTTTACCACTAAAAAATACTTCCTTTCCCCCACTCCAACATTTGTGTGTGTATGGTAAATCCCAGGTTGACTTATTGTATTCTTTACCCAACCTTTCATACAGGCCTGCTGGTATGTGTTTTAAGCAATACTGAAACTGGAAAGTCGTCACTGGTATCGTGATGGTGCCATGTATTATCCATTCAACTGAAGGTTTCTCAGAAACGGTCAATGGTAATCTCTCCTGTTTTTCCATGCTCAGCACCGTATAGTTTGCTCCCCTCTGTGCCAACGAGATTTGTTTATCTGTAAGGTTAAATACAGTAAACAGTGACAAAGTGTTGATTAAACGCCAAGGGACATAGCCAGAACTAAGGTTTTGCAACGTCCAGCCTAATAGCATTATAGAACGTAATTGAGACTGGCCATGTTGTAACATTAGCAAGTCCTGTTCAATTATGTCTATGGCAGATGATACAATGCTGTCCAAACAATACATTCTGGACAACAGAGTTGTTAACCCGTTGTCAACTATATAGAGTGATTTCTCTAAATTAATACGATCAATTTCTCATAATCTTTCAGCTGTTTCCATTTGCCTGACCTTCCAAGCTTCATTGTAAGCAGCGTATATACCAGCATATATGAAAAGTTTATGACGTGGATTACGAGGTCCAAGTAAGAACTCTCGTAAACCAAGGCCATCTTTAAGCAAAGATCAGCGTTGTTTTATTTCTGGGAGTGTGGATTTCTGTAGCCATTCAAGGCATAGTTTTCCTACACTATAAGTTGTTATTATCCCTGGATGTTGTTTTGGCATATATCTTGGATCTGGCCGAGTTACTGTGAACCCTTGTGTCTTGTTCAGGAATCTATCTTGACAGTTATTCGTGTCTGTGGACCAGATTAACCATTTTTTCCATTCAGGATTTGTTCTGTTCCGTTGTAAAATATAATTTACATCTACCTCCTCATCTGAAGTTAAATTACTATCAGGTGTGGGCTTAGGTATGGACGGTTTGTTTAAATCTTTTATTATGCAATGCCAAGACAAGATGTCTGTTGAACAGTGTCATTTAGGAACATCATTTGTTCTGGGATGATGCAGGCTCTGAACAATGCTTCTAAACCTTTTATCTGCCAGTCTTTTGTGCCCCAAACAGTTTTTGTATCAATGTTGTCTTTCCAAAAGTCGAAGCATAAGGTGGACAATTGAGCATAAAAGGCAGCACAATAAATTTGTTTAGTATTTGTCAACATACTTTTCATGCCTGTCTTATTCACATTTTTTAAGTAAAAACTTTCTGGGTTTGTAGCATTAAAACCTGTGAAATATGGAAATTTTCTAAGAAACGTTTCGAACTACCTTTTGGAGGTGTTAGACAATGTTCCCATTGATTATAAGTTAACACATTTCTAGGGTTTGCAGATGTATGCAAGTAATGATGGCCAACATGATTAAAACAATACATTTCTTCATACTTTGATGAACCTTCTAAGTATTCTTGTTTTGTAAATTTTGCTGACATTTCTAAGTCTGCCATTATGTTATTAACAGTCTCAAAGTCCCAATCATCAGAAAATGTGCTATGTGTGACAAAATAACTCAAGGAAACCTTAAATTGATGAGGAATCTTTAGCAGCTCAACATGGCCATAAATATCATAATCAGTTGTATCCCATGCTATTCCACCAGGTAGTGGGACCGCTGTGATGCTCACTGATGAGAGGTCTCTTTGTTCATGATGAGATGATTTGTGTGACTTCAAGAGCAAGTTGGTGCGGTGCTGAGTCCATTTTAATGTGTTTTCCATCTATCAGCTTTCCCAAACTTAACACAAGAATGAGCCATAGCAGGAGATGAAGTACACCTAACACAATCCAAAGTTCAACCCATGGTGAAACCAGATATGTATTTGTAAGCTCTTGACCAAGTTCCTTTACTTTTTCCTTGAAAGATTTCTTTGCTGGCGTTGTCTCAGGTTCACCTGGATCCTCAGAAAAGTTATCGAAGTTGATAAAATAGCCAATTGTTGGTATCGCATCCGGATTTTTTTAAATCGCCGGAGTTGCTTGTTCCCGTGACATGTTTGTATAGTCAGATGCTACATCATTTTAGATGGGAGTTTCTTGACGAACTGTTATTTGGGTTTCAAGAGGCACAAGTTCCATGGCTTTGTTGCATAGTCCTTCTTTTCTCACTGCAGGTTTATCAAAGGTGATAAGTCTTTCAGTTTGAAACTCTTGGATTGTAGCAAGATTTGGTCGTTCGTCTACATTTTGGGAGTCCACTGGGCCTACTACTTATTATTGGCCACATGATGTGGTTTGACTAGGTCGATGGACACAACTCTGTTCTCCCTTTTACCAGCAAGGGGCAGTAGTACTACTGATCTTGTTCCGTGGATTGTTAAGACAGGTACTGCTTTTCTGTAAGAAGGCCCAAATTCCTTCTTTACCGTGATCTGTTCCCTTACTAGATCCCCAATCTTAGGAATCCAGACAGATCTTGCTGGGACAGGTGATTTTTCTTCAGTGGTCGTTGGCTTCTGTATCGTGTTACTCAGACTTCTTCTTGTTTCATTTAAGTCCTGTAAAACAGCCAAATGATCTTTGACATTAAAGGGTTTTTGTTCCACTTCTGAAGTTTGACAATCAAGGTCATTGATTATCATTCTAGTACCAAATAGTAATTCATATGGAGTGATTCCACCCAGAGAATTTCTTGGCAGATTGCTAAGACTACGTTGGACACTTATTAGATGTTTGACCCACACATCACCCGAACCTAATACCTTAGCTTTTATGGATTGCTTTATGTCATGTTTTTTTCTTTCCACTACCGCATTACCCTCAGGATGGAAGGGACTAGAATACCGCAATGCAACGCCCAAGCTAGACATGACATCTTTGTAAGTTCGAGAGCTAAATGCAGGACCCTGGTCAGAATGTAGCATGCCAATTGCGTATGTGCCGATAAAGACTCAAATCCTTTATAACAGTTCGGGCGTCAGCCGAGCACTGGGCCACATCCAAATTAAACTTGTCCTAGTAGTTGTGGGACCGCATCTGTCCATGGTGACGTGTGCGTGTAGAAAGCCTGATGCTGTCTAACAATGGTGTCTGGAATGGGCTGGCTATACTGTAGTCAGGAACCTGGTGGTTTTCAAAGCTATGATCTTTGTATCAGATGTCACAGTTAATTCCGAATTTGTAAACTTCGACGCTCATTCCCGGCCACCAGTACATCTCTTCTAATTCTATTAGAGATTCTAAGATCCATCGATGTCTCAGACCATCTCCCATATGTGCTTTGTGTACCAAAGCACCTTTCATGTTCCTGTTTGGAATTACTCTGCCTCTCACTCCAGGGATTCGAGCAAAAGGAACAGAGTTTGCATCAATTATGTATGTATTACCGAGTGGATAGTTCACAGGTAAGGCTGCATAGCTACTTTCCATTGAGGCTTTGACTGCTAGCATTGTTTCACCATCTATTACTCTTTTCGAGCAAGCAATTGTAGCTATGGAAGCTGTTTGCACAGCTCCCTTCGCGGCTTCATCAGCCAATGAATTCCCTGGAACGTGAACGCCATCACGCTGATGACTCAGTGTATGAATCACGTGAGTCTTTTGTAGTTCTTTCTGTAAAAGAACTATTTGTTCCCAAAGCATCTTATGCTTTATTGTCCCACCTTTTGTATTTTTGAAACCGTTTCGAACCCAGTTCTGCAAGTGCTCGTTGTAAGATTTAACGCAGAAATACGAATCGCACACTATTAGTGTCAGGAATCCGCGATTGGTATTTTCAAGTGCCATCTTGAAAGCCTGTAGTTCAGCTCGCTGAGCTGTACAGTCTCCGAGTGATTGAGCTTTAGTGACCATAGGTCTAAATTCACCTTTGTGCCAGCGACCTTTAACAATCGTGCACGCAGCACTATAGGCTTGTTTACCCCCAATTGCGGGCAGTGCTTATCCGTCTGTATAGATTATACATCCATAATGTTCTAGAGGCAGAATCTCAGTCTGCAGGGGACATTCGTGTTCCTATTGTAGGAATTCTTGTGTCTTTAAGTAGGGGTCAAAGACGTATTCAACGTTTGTTGCAGCAAGAGAGTTAATCCATTTAATCCATCTCAGATGTAAAGCTTTAGCATTTGGAATGCTCGCCTTCGTCACTGCTTCTAAAGCAGGTACAGGTGTAACATTAATTATGTGTTTACCCTGTGCGGTTTGAACCGCTGTCAGAATTTTTTCTGTAGAAGGGAATTTTATTTCAGCTTGTGTGTACAAGTGTGATTTGTAAGCTATTGGTACCTTTTCACCTTCATTAAAGGTTAGGTATGTGAATCCACATCTCCCTGGGATGATTCGGATCACAAGATTGCGCACATTGTGGCGTGTTTCTAACTGTGTTTTTGCTAACATGTCTGTTTGCACTGAACGCAAAACTTCTGAATGGTTTTGAGTCCAGTTAGTTGGTTTGAAATCAGGTTTGATTAGTTTGTAGAGAGATTTAACCCTTTCTGCGTAGTTTAGAACATAAGTTCTTGCAAAATTCATGAAACCTAGAATTAACTGTAAGTTTTTCAGCGTTTTTGGAGGTTGGAGTAGCTCACATTTCTCTAGAAAGTTTGCTGCCAGGCTTTTGCCTTCACTTGAAGCTTTGTATCCCAAGAATAAGACATTGTGGTGGGCAATTCGTTATTTCTTAAAATTGAATTTGTACCCTTCTGAAGCAAACCCAACTATTATGGTGTTCACTCTTTTCAAGTGCACATCCAAATCATTGTCTGTAAGATAGATGTCATCGACATAAGATAATGCCTCATCATCATACATTTGTAGTAACTCTGTTACCCTGGCTGAAAATAACCCTGGACTATTCTTGAATCCCTGGGGGAGATGGCAAAATTGTCGCTGTGTCCCCGTAATTGAGAAAGCGGTCAAATGCCTGCTTTCAGGTGCAATGTTTTGACAGAAAAACCCATTTGAAATATCTAATGTGGTTTTATACTTTTTGTGCACAATGTTATTCATCAGTGCTACACTGTGTGCATTTTGTACTGCAAAACCTTTGCAACAAGAGTTTAAATGTCTGTAATCCAAAATTAGACGATTTGAATTGTCTGGTTTGGAGACAGGAAACAAAGGATTGTTCATTGACGAGGTGCATGTTTCAATCACCCCTTGATATTCAAGTTGATCTAAGATCTCCCTGACCTGTTTTTTAGCTTCTTGCTTAACTGGATACTGCTTTGTGCAGTGGGCTGATTTTGTAACTGGATTTTATGGTGAGGAGAGTCCTCATCCTATCCTGCATGATTTTTGTATAATGCTGGAGCTTGAGCTACTGCCCATTTCCAAGCATATGTGTATTTTTTATGAATTGGAATGTGATTTGAGAAGGCTGGCATAATTATCTGTTCGCCATGTGGGCACTCCCTGACAAATTTAGGTGGCCAGTCTTGTTCCGCTAGAAAAATGTCATAGCCCCTAGAGAGCTTCTCCCAAAAGAGTACTCTTATTTTTTTAGTTATGTCCCCCTCCATTTGGAGTGTTATTTCATATAACTTGTGGGGTACACTAACCCTGGTGTCTGCAGTTTCAACTTGAATGTATTCATTCAAGTCCACTGTCTCCAGTTGATCTTTCAAGATCTTGAGAACTATGGTGACTTCTGCTGCGCTGTCTAGGATTGTCTGGGCCCACTCTCCGTTCTTGAGTTGTGTCCTAAAGATCCTCGGCATGTCTGGTTTTTATGCTTGCTACCTTCTTCTTAGTGAATTGAGGTTTCTTATTTTTTGGAACATGCTGTTCTTCTTTGGACTTCACGCGTTCCTCTTTCTAATCTGATCGTCCTCTTCTTTTTGATTTCTGTGATGAAGTCTGAAAGGTATGAGAGGAGCGTGTATCAGTGTCTTTATGTCTATTAGGTTTTCTCATATTATCCCTATTTCTAAGGTTATATCTTTTCTCAGAGGGCTCCTTTTGTGGAGACCTACTTTCCCGTTGGGGAGATTTTCCTCTGAACTGAGAACGTTTCTCTTTAGGAAGTGTCTGTGTAGTATTTTCCCACTTCTTTTTAGGAATGGTGAGATTATTTTTAATAACAAAAAATTTCAGGATTTTCTGTTAGTTGGAGTTTTAATGGTTTTCCACCCAAACTATCTCTTCCTAGTTCTTCATAGGATTTTTGTAATAATTCTGGCAAGTTCATACGGTTGCTCAGTAATATCAAATTCTTTTAATTTCTGGCAGATTGCCACTGATGCTGCTTCACCTTTTAATGTTAGCTAACAAGATAGCTGAGACCTGTTTGAAATCTTTCAGTAATTTCTTACCTAGATCCAGCGCCAGTTCTGGACCGTATTCATTTTGAATCTGTCGCAGAACGTCTGGTATTACCGCCATAGGCAGGACACCATGTGTTTTTGTGTAGATTGAAGCAAAGACTGTACCACAAGTGTCACAGTCCCCTACGTGTGGTGCAATCCCCATTGGTAAACAGAATGTTAGAATCCTGTGTTTCTCATGAGGAGTACTATCGGGAAATACTGCCTCTATTTGAGTAATTTTCTGGGCTAACCAGAATGGAATTTGTTCCCTTTTTGCGGGCAACTTAACGATTACTGACTATATAGTCTGTGGTGTGATTTTGTTTGTGTTCCCTTGATGAGGGGTGTGCTGTGGAATTCTTATAGCAGGTTGGACTGTTATGGTCTGAATGACATATTGTACCAATTGTTTATGTATTTTAATTAATTGTTTTAGCTGAGCTAACAGTTCTACATCTGACATTCTTTCAATGTTAGGATGTGGTGTATAGCTGGCTAGTACCGGCCATGTAGCTCCTGGTCTACCTAGTGGACCAAACCTGGTAATGTGATTTTAATGTTGTAGGGTGCCTTTAAACCAGAGCTGTTGCTCTTGGTAAGTTAGTGGAATTTCAACGTCCTCGAAAGGAACGTATTCCGCTGGATGTTCCACCAAACGTTGGGCGCCATGTAGTGTAGTTCCTATATTCCCAATAGGCTCTGCGCATTGTAATAATATATACTATAGTTTAGACGTAGGACTGAGGTCGATTAGGTCTCTATCATATATATTAGACTTAATTGTGAGTGCCAGCTAGCTCAGAGGTCACTAGAAACTTTCTTGAATTCACAAGAAGGGATTTGTTTCTGATTAGTTTCTGACAACCGCATAAACATGACAACTTTGTTTCCCAAGACTAAGAAATCAATCTCCAGAGTCGCAGAAACAATAGATGGCTATTTTACTCAGTCAATTGTGCATGCTTCGTTTCACCAGAGGTGCTGAGAAAATAGAGAGACGGGCGTTTTCAATAAAAGTATTTATTGAACAGTCTTCTTTCTCAATCATAAGAAATGTACTGCTACAATAGTAAAACTGTTTGTAAAATATAATGCGTACACTATAAATAGTAGAATAAAATAATACTGTAGGAGCATTGTATGGTTTCGAAACCATATATAAATACATACATAAATAATAGAGGCTAAAAGTACTCAACTGGTGCTTCAAAAATACGCCTCCTCCGGTGTACCTAACCTAAGCTTAGTACGAGGGAGGAAGTAAGTGAGGTGTAGCATAAAGGTAGTATTCTTTTGCCAGGAATCTGCTCAAGATTTCTCCAAGGGTCTAATCAGCTACGTACCTTAGTTTAGAATGGAGAAGGCTGGTCTCGAACTCGATTTCCCAACAACCCGCAAGGGTAGCTCGGAAAACACTGGAGCTGTATTTCGTATTCCAAGCAACCAGCCATGCCGCTACGGTAAAGACACTAACGCCGTAAGATACAGTATCACAACGACCTCACATAGACATGGGCAGGGAAAGGAAGGAATTGGACTTCCTGAACTATTCTGTGGCAACAACTACCAACATTGGAAGCGTGGCTATATATAAGGGAAGAATTATATTACACTGACAAAAGACCAATATAAGAATAAGTAAGTGAACAGGACCAACAAGGAAATAGCTTGGAAAAGGGAACTACTTCACCCCACGCTGCCAGAAAAGACCGCAGTGCCCTGAAGAAACTCCCTGGTAGGGAGTGAAACGCGTTGGCTGATCTTTTTGTACACTACTTGGTGATCTGTATTTTAAGAATGGATAAAGATAAATAAAGAAATTTTTCTACTACTTAAATGAAATGTTTTGTTTGGACTTCTATTTGGTGCGGCCCCATAAACATCGAACAAACCATCACTTTTGTGTCACTTTTAGCATGGGAAAAGTGACGCAAGGAGCTTGTAAATCTACGTCTGACTTTTCAAGAAAAAATCTCAACATTAGACTCTGCGAGACAGTTTTATTGTTGTTTTCTCCTTCTTTCTCTCTCTCACTCTTTGTGACATAATTTCTCTTTCTCTTTTAAACTTATAGACACTGCTGTCTGCTTGGACGTGTAGAAGCAAATGTGTCTTCAAGTTGTGAATTCCACTGGTAAGCACAGAGGCCTAGATATACAATGCCTTCTTTACAATGCATTAGAAATAAGTCTGCATATTTACAATCCTGTTGTGCCACTTTTGTGTCAGTAACGCAGTAGGCACTTCCATATAGACACCACTTGAAGGCGGCACTATAACAGAAGTAAAATGTACCAGGCACACTGCACACGTAAAATCGTAGTGTTACCTTGACTTGTAACGCTTCAGCTCATTTACTCACATCTACATAATTCTGAACTCTAATTTTCGTTTTTGTTTTGCAGATTACCAATCGTACGTCTTTTGGAGTCCACTTCACAATTTGTTTATAATATTGTTTTTTTAAAATTATTTTTCTAGTTGTTTATAATATAGTTATCATTAAGTTTCGTTTACAGTTATTCTTTTAATAAAAGTTAATAAAAAAAACGACATACTTCTTTTTGCTTGTGGGGGGGTGAAGGTCCACAATAAAAATAATATTTATATTGTTGAAGTACTATAGTATGATGTTCAAGAGTAGGATTGAAAAGTACTGAGTTATATTTTCTCTGGATACACTACAACATGGTAAAGAAATCAAAGTAATACGAAACAATGTGTACCATATTTGCAAACCTCTTGCCACATTTTCCCATGCAAACCTACCCCCTACAAAATTAAGTGAGTGGGCCTCAATGACGCCCCTCAAACCACGGAAACAATCACCCCACAAAGATTTCTATATTGTATGAGAGGGGCTGCGTGCCCTCCGCCTGGTGCCCTGGAGTCCACCACGCCCAGGCCCGGTTGCTGCAGTGTCCTGGGGGAAACAGCCATTACAACGCAGTCATAATCAGGCGTGATCGTCACCACGAAGCCATTAGCACACATATGGCTTTACCACACATGCTTTTACAACTAGTAAACATTTACCACGCATGATAAATGCATAATCCTAATAATGTCTTTTTGTTGACGAACACGCGTTGTAATGGCTGTGGTTTACGTGCTTCAAATTAGTTTTTAGGTATACGTGTGACCAAGTCTGCTAAGATCGGAGGCCAAGGACAAACACTGTGGTGTCTGTGGCAGGAAATCTCATCGATCACAGAGAAAATAAGCTTAGGGTAAAATGAAAGTAACAGGTATAATAAAAATAACGGAGGAAAACTAATAAAATGGCGGTGGACGGAGTATGTAATAAACGTTTGGCGCCTCAACACTACATTTCAAATAAATATAGATACAATATGTTTATTAACCCTTTCGATGCTCATGACGAGCTCAGCTCGTCATGAGGCACAGTTGAGCTGTGCTGATAACGAGCTGAGCTCGTCATGAACAACTGGCATCAAGGATCTGCAGCACAGGAGGGGAAAATGCACAGCAGCCATGGTGTTAATATATTACAAAAGTATAGCAGCGGACGACACATATGGCTCGGGAAAATAAATCACCAAATGTAATACCTGAAATGAGGAAAAGTTTGCTTGGCGAACTTGAAGAAAAAGAAAAAAACGTGGGCTTGGAAATGAGGCTGAGCATGCGTAGAGAGTACAACTGGTGCACAAAAAAACCCGGAAAGTTTTACATACTATCATAGAAATATAGCTCTTTTTTTTGGACCAGTAAAGTTAGTTCTAAAAAAGAACTCTTTTTTTTTTTAGCCCCAATGCCCCCACGATCCCGAACGGCTCCCCGCATCCTTCAACAGCCCGCATTGCTTTATCAGAGACAGCAGCTTACATGCTGCTCTCTCTGACGAAAAACAATCTGCTTTCTTACTTGAAAGAGAGAGCAGATTAACTTGCTCTCTTTTTCAAATAAGAAAGCGGTTTGCTATCGTAAAGTGGGAGCGGTGATGGTACAGCCCTACCATAGCAAACAGCAGTGTCAAGGAAGTAGGCACCCTGAGACACTGCAAGAGCCGGCCCTGGGAGATGGTGGACCCCAGGACCATCAAGGGTTCCAGTAAGGGGGCCGCACGACCCCCTCCCAACATTAAAAAACCCCAGAGAGTCCACGGACCCGGGGCTGGTAGGTTATTTTACATATTACTACCCCAGGAAGGTGGCGGTCCCCGCGACATGTACGGGGAGTGAGAGAGGAAGAGCTGAAAACACACTTTAAAAAAATGTATTTAAAAAAAAGCCTTGTATTGGTGACAGTCCCCGAGACTGAGGGGAAGAGGACCGTAACCCCCCGCATACTTTAAAATAAAACCAGAGTGGTGGCGTTCCCCGGTGCTCGGGGCACCTTACAAGCCACCCATTATGGAAAAAAATTGCCCCTGCAATTTTCCCCCCGGGACCTAATGAATAAAACAGACTTCTAGTTTTTTTTTCCCTTTTCCACTGCATACGTGTACCATACGCGTACCCCCTGATTTTTTATTTAAAAAAATAAAATTGAGACTAAAGATCCAAGTACGACCCCCTGAGCAAGCCTACAGGGTCAGGATGTTTCTACCCTGCCCCCTTTCCTTATTTCTCAACTTTGTTTTACTGTTTCCTTGTGACTCGCTTCTAGCGACGAACAAGATGGCTGCCAACACTTCCTGGTTTGGAGTGTTGACACACTGTTGACAGCCAATCAGCATGCAGCTCGTGCTAGTAATTGTACTGGTTTTTTGTACCCGTGCTGTGCTTCGTCTCTAGATATCGCCATGATTTTACTTTTAATTTTCTCAGAAACTACTGAACGTATTTACACCATTTAAAAAAGCACAATCTGCGAACCAAACTCTACCTCTCTGCCAAATTTGGTGTAATTCTGTTCAGCCGTTCGGACTGTGGCCCTGGCTAAAGGTCCCTATGGAAAATTGCATGGGGAAATCAAGTTTTGGGACCCCCCTTTTTTCTCAGCCCCCACTTGACGAAACACACCCAACCTTTCAAGGAAGGAGCGGAACTTAGCAGACCATTTTCTTGGAGAAATTCGCAAAGATTTGTGCACCAGTGCCAAAGTTATTCCAAATAGAATATTGTGGATTTCCTAAGGAAACTAGGTCCTAACTATATATATATATATATATAAATATATATATATATATATAAATAAATCGTAACGGTCGGCGAACGCCGACCAGCGCCATGACTCTTCCACTAATCAACAGCGGTTTGTGCTGGATGGCGAATCCTAATATCCAACTCACATCCACTCTCCAATCCCTTGTGTCACAAGGTAAGTATGAAAAGCACGAACTCCAGAATAGCATCAAATAAGTTTTATTTGACGGACTTCAAGGCAACAAAGTAAATACTCGACGCGTTTCGGAAAACACCCTTGGTCACGAGTCAAGATGTGAGCATTTGATTAGTTTAAATATGTGATCACAGTGCAACATAAACAAAAACAACAGACTACCTTAAGCGCATCTATCGCGCTGAGTAGTCGGAATGTGCCTTTACGATTTCATTCTGCATATAACTTTTTACCAAAACGAAAATGAGAGAAACAAAAATCAACCACATTGCAAGTCAATTTAAGTGAATTGATATATGTACACTTTGTTTAAAAAATAACGGTGTCAATGAAGTTCATACAAATTATATCTGCTCTAATGTTGCCCAAGTGGGCAGGAAGCACTTAAACAAAATTCAAGAGTCATAATAGTCCAATGTTACCCCTGTGGGCAAAGCGCCTACAATTCATCAAGCATTTCAAAAGAAACCACCTGTTATTGAATCAGTGTCACAATGAAAGCAAACATTGAAAGCTTTTTGATCGTAAACATCACCACAATCCAGCCCAAGTGGGCATAAATCTCAATGTTATTCTCTCGATCATTCAACGGAACAGTAGTGCAGTTTAGTGTTAGGGACACATTCCCTGAGAAAAAACCAAAATAATATGTATAAATCACATAATTCATCACAAATTACAAAAAAAACACACAAACTTGATATTCATACAAAGTTAAAAAAAGACTACATACAGGTACATCTATCACTATCAGATTAGGATTCTCAAATTGGGAACAAATGCGGGGCTCCATAGGGGAGAAGAACAGGTCAGAATTCATCATTTATAAAGTGCTCAGCTTGGGCTTTTCAGCCTAAATGTACTTCCAATTCATCATCATTGTTGTGTCCTAACGGGGTCATTGTTCTGTATTGTATTATGATCTTGGACTCTAATCTTCTCAAACATTGCATTCTATTGCCCCCTCTTTCATTGTGTTTGATAGTATCGAGTACACAAAAGCTTAATAGGTTTGAGTTCTGATCATGATGGCTTTGGAAGTGTCTAGCGATCGGATAGGTTTTGTCCACATTTTTAATCGCTCTTAGGTGCTCAAGAATACGCAGTTTTGCTTTTTTAATTGTGCTGCCAATGTATTTCTTCTTACATGGACAGAACAGTGCATAAACTGCGTATTCAGTGTTACAAGACGTATGTTCATGTATAACAAATTGAGCTGTTGGTGATAGAATGGCTACTTTCATATTGCGACTATTTTTGCAGGCTTTGCAATACCTGCAAGTGTAAAAACCTTCTACATTAGGCATGATGATTTTCTTAGGTTCTGTAGCCCTACACAAATAATCTTTCAGAGATCTTGCTCTCCTAAAAGTTACTTGGGGAGATATTTCTACACTAGTCGTAATGTCTGGGTCAGTCTGTAGTATAGGCCAAAATTTGTTCAAGCTCTTTCTTAACAAGAATGCCTTACTACTATAAGTAGTGATAAATCTGGTTTCTGCATCTTTCTCGGCTTCTTGTTCAGTTTCAGATTGCAATTTTAGCAGTGACTCTCTCATTCTTAATGCCACAGCTTTCTGCGCATTAGTGATGGTTTTGGGAGAATAGCCTCTAGCTAGAAATCGCTCGCACATTGTTTTTTCTTCAGCCAAGAAACTTTTGCTGGTGCTGCAATGACGCTTAGCTCTAAGCAGTTCGCCTACCGGAATGCTTTGAATCAAGCAGCTCGGGTGGCAACTATGAGCGTGCAAGAGGCTATTTCCAGCAGTTGTTTTCCTAAACAATTCACTCTCGAGCTTGTTATCTATGGCTTTCAACTTAAGATCCAGAAATTCAAGTGTGTTTTTTGACCAATGACTTGTAAATTTCAGGTTGAAAGTGTTGTCATTCAATGTCTGCACAAACAACAAGGCCTCCTCCTCTGTCCCTTTCCATATCACAAAGATATCGTCTATGTAACGCATCCATTTAATTGCGTGTTTTTTATACATAGACGATCTGTAAGTGACTTCCTCCTCCCAGTACCCCATGAAAAGACCCGCAAAGCACGGGGCAAAGCAAGTCCCCATGGAAGTACCGAGAGCTTACTTAAAAATCTTGTTGTCAAATAAGAAATAGGTCTGCGTGAGGCATGTGTGCATCATCTGTAGAAGCATTTGAGTGTGGTACAAGTATGAGACTGATCTTTTCGCCAAAAAATGCCTGCAGGCCTCTAATCCCAACTGATGCGGATACTTGTATAGGGACTCACGACATCAAGTGACAAAAGGGAAAAGCTGTCGTCCCATACAATATTAAAATTTGTTTCAGGAAATCACCCGAGTTCCTTACATAAGATGGGATTTATATATATACAGACACAAAATCGCGGATCTCCTAGCCACTTGATGGCGATGGGCTCGAGGTGAGGTCGCGACCCTCCCAATATACTCCAACGAATTTTTCTTTGTTCCAAATACAAAATTCACTCGAGCCACGATATGATTCTTGAAGCATGATTTAATTATTCAAATATGCAGCAAGTAACCGCCCAATGCATTTTGGTGCCAAAGCACCTTGGTCACGGGTCAGCCTGAGCTTATATATATATATATTAATATGCTATTTAATCTTGTGTATATATATCATCAATAGTTTATCACAAATCTAGGTGTATTTATTGGATTTCATAAAGTTTTAACTATTTATACTATTTATTATTATTAAGTGACGAATCATGCACATAGAATTTTGTGGTAATCAGTTGTACCCAGGGATCTGTGAGACTGATATGTGTTTTGATATTTTTCATCCTTTAGTTAATGAATGGTATTGCACATAATCTCGTACAGCTTTCTCTTCCTCGCACTTTCTACAACTTTTGCACTTTATTTCAACCTTCACTTAGTACTTTATCAAAACTGCCCTGGTTATGCGATCAGACAATCTTTTTGTACATTTTGATGTGGGAGTTTCCCAGCTTTATTAGTTCGTCAGTATTCATACAAGAAATAAGGTATTGTCATATTTCAATACTATATGATGCAAGTTGGACTAATATATTGACTGCCTGAAATGTACATTTATGAATATGGATTTATCCAGTTATTTATCTTATTTGTCTGCTACCATGAGATGCATATACATAAACTGTGGCAGTATGTTTTCACTGTTCATTAAGTCACATGACTCACTACGTCACTGTGAAGGGGTGTTCACTTTCTAAAATTGCATTTAAAAAGCATTAAGTCTCAAGTACATGTTGCAGCGTGAACAAGGGCATACCTTGCCAGAAACGCGTAGCTGCTTTCTGTGTACCGAAAATAAAAACGATATGCTGATGTTTCGTGGTCCGTCTCCCTTCTGTTTGCTGGTGTGCTGAGCAGGCGCTGGAAACACCGAGAGATCCAGAGGAGTCACGTGGTTCATATATATATATATATATATATATATATATATATATATATATATATATATATATATATATATATATATATATATATATATATATATATATATATATATATATATATATATTCAGAGAAACAACTTATGAATCACAAAGTTGACTCGAGCCCAGGTCCTTTTAGCGTGTTATTTATTCACACACAGAATGCCAAACAACACCCGACGCGTTTCGGTGCAGCCGCACCTTGGTCACGGGTAACGGTGTTTACAAACAATTACATTTTTAAAGTCAAAAAATATAAACATAAACGTAGGACTACTCGTCCTCACACCAGTGTTAGTTCAACCACAGTTGTGGCGGCCATATTTGAATGTGTAATTGGACACAGATATAATATACATTATACAATATGTACAAAAGAAACTGTGTAAGGACCACAGAGATTAATGTAACTTTAAATTAATTTGTTACAATTTACTCAAAGGTTAAACCCTTATGTCAAATCAAAAAGTTTTTTCAAACGTTTCTCAAGATTGAGCCCAAGTGGGCGAATGTACCAATGCTCAGATACATAAAACATGACAATTCCACCCCAGTGGGCATGACTGCATCATACCAGTCAGTGATCTCAATGTCCTGGAACTTCAACATTTTAGTTGAATTCCAAAAGTTTTCAAATAAACAAATGTATAGTCCTGTGATTCCATCCAATTAAGTCAAATCGGCAGCAACCAGTGGTATTACGTCATCCCTGTGCGGCGACACATATGTCTCCTACAAACATAAAAAAATATATAATCACTTTAAAATATACTCAAATAGTTAAACATCCAAGACAGCTTCAAATTCATGTTTTTAAGGGATTACATGACTAGAGTATCATCAGTACGGTGAATATGTTACACGGACTCTTTAAATTAGGTGGACTGCTAACTCCTCATCCTTATTCAACCCCAGCGGGTGTACAGTGTCATGCGCACTTGCCTCTCAAGCAATTATTTCTTGTTCAATCATGTTGTCTATTGCCAGGCCAGGGGGACTGCGATGGGGACCTGCTTTGCCCCCAGTTACGCAGGTTTATACCTGGGCTGGTGGGAGGAGCAGGTGGCCAGCAACATCTTGGCCTTTACCCAGAACGTGGTCCTCTGGGCCAGGTACATAGACGACGTGTTTTGTCTGTGGAAGGGCAGTAAAGAGGCAGCTTTGCAATTCGTCAAAGAACTGAATCAGAACGAATGTAACTTACAATTTACCAGTACTATTGACAAGCAGTCAATTGAGTTTCTGGATGTTTTGGTATCAGTTAACAATGGACGACTCAAGAGCAAGCTGTATCAAAAGCCTACAGCAGGCAACAGCTTGTTGCATGCGTCGAGCTGTCATCCCAAAAACCTGATTCACAGCATACCTTTTGGCGAGTTGCTACGCGCAAAGAGGAACTGTGCAACCGACACAGACTTTCACAAGGAAATGAATATCATGAAGGAGAGGTTCAGGGAGAGGGGCTACCCGGCCAAAGTGGTCGAACAAGCCTGTAACAAAGTCAGAGACGTAGAGAGAAAAGATCTTCTCATATCCAAACAACCAAGCGACAGTGAAGAGGGACCTCTTAGATTTATCACCACATATTCTGACCAAACATGGCAGGTCAGAAGAAGTCTGAAGAAATTTTGGCATATACTCCAGCTGGACGAAACACTAAAAAAGGCTGTGGGGAATCAACCTATGATTACCTACAGGAAATGTCCAGCTCTGAAAGACGTGCTATGTAGCAACATGGTAAAGGACAAAGAAGATACCAGGAAGGTAGAAGGTTTCTTTACCTGTCGCTCATGCAAAGCTTGCAAGAACAGTGTCAATAAAAAGGAAATCACTTTGTCTAAAAATAACAAACCCTTTAGGATTGCAAAACATTTGACGTGTAAATCTGACTACTGTGTCTATGCACTGCAATGTCCCTGTCCATTGACCTACATTGGCAGCACGATACATCCCTGTAAAAAACGTGTGTTAGAACACATGCGGGCCATAACGAATGAGGACAAAAACTATCCAATTGCCAAACATTTTAAGGACCTGCATGGAAAAAATCTAAGTGTATTCAAGTTTTGTGCATTAGACAGAGTCCCACCGTCAGAACGAGGCGGAGACAGACTGAGACAAATACGCCAGCTTGAATCAAGGTTCATAATTAAATATGACACTGTACACCCGCTGGGGTTGAATAAGGATGAGGAGTTAGCAGTCCACCTAATTTAAAGAGTCCGTGTAACATATTCACCGTACTGATGATACTCTAGTCATGTAATCCCTTAAAAACATGAATTTGAAGCTGTCTTGGATGTTTAACTATTTGAGTATATTTTAAAGTGATTATATATTTTTTTATGTTTGTAGGAGACATATGTGTCGCCGCACAGGGATGACGTAATACCACTGGTTGCTGCCGATTTGACTTAATTGGATGGAATCACAGGACTATACATTTGTTTATTTGAAAACTTTTGGAATTCAACTAAAATGTTGAAGTTCCAGGACATTGAGATCACTGACTGGTATGATGCAGTCATGCCCACTGGGGCGGAATTGTCATGTTTTATGTATCTGAGCATTGGTACATTCGCCCACTTGGGCTCAATCTTGAGAAACGTTTGAAAAAACTTTTTGATTTGACATAAGGGTTTAACCTTTGAGTAAATTGTAACAAATTAATTTAAAGTTACATTAATCTCTGTGGTCCTTACACAGTTTCTTTTGTACATATTGTATAATGTATATTATATCTGTGTCCAATTACACATTCAAATATGGCCGCCACAACTGTGGTTGAACTAACACTGGTGTGAGGACGAGTAGTCCTACGTTTATGTTTATATTTTTTGACTTTAAAAATGTAATTGTTTGTAAACACCGTTACCCGTGACCAAGGTGCGGCTGCACCGAAACGCGTCGGGTGTTGTTTGGCATTCTGTGTGTGAATAAATAACACGCTAAAAGGACCTGGGCTCGAGTCAACTTTGTGATTCATAAGTTGTTTCTCTGAACATTACGAGGATCGCCTCCTCACTCGAGCCCGCCGCCGTGTGTGGCTGGGAGACTGGCGGACATTTGTGGATTCATATATATATATATATATATATATATATATTCACTGAACAAACCATAGGTTTAGCCACGTTATCGTTAGGAATTAGCATATAAAAATCCTTATAAATTCACTGAAAAAAACATAGGTTTCACACATGTTATAGTTAGATGCACATTTCACTCATGCAAAACCATTGAAATTCCCCCGTTATAATTAGTTCAGCTACCTATAACTTGCGCGCACGATGCTGATGACGTCACATATTACATCACTCATGACATGGTCAGTGACATCATTCATGACATCACTCATGACATCTCAAATGACAATACTGATGACATCACTGATGACATCATCCAGTGAATGTGTGTCTTTCTGAAAAATAAATATTTTTTTATATTTATATCTAAAGGTCGATGGAAGAATAAATGAGTAAATAAGTGTCTACATGGATGTTTTTCTTGTAAAATTGATTTTATAACTGACTTTTTAAGTGTATCTCAGTGAATACGTTTATTAGCAAGTAATGTTTAAGTATTTAAATATCTCTATCAGTGTCTCACATTGTGTATAACTGGCTGCATGGGTTGGTGAGTAGCTACATGAGTGTGTATATGGGTTATTAGGTTTTTTTTGACTATCAGTATGAGTGTCTGTATGGTTCAGTGTGGGATATTACTTAGTGCATAGATGCATAAATGAGTGACTCACTGTTTGTATGTGTTTTGAAGACAGCATGTGTGCAGGACTGTATGGGTGGATGAGTGTGTGTCTGGGTGTGTTAGTAAATGAATGACTGTCTCAAGTGTGTCTTTATGAGTAAGTACATATGTTTTAAACTAGTATATGTGAGCATTGATGTATATAAGTGAGTATATATGAGAGTGAAAGATTGGAAGAGTTGCTTTATAAATAAGTATGTGTTTCTCACATCCCCCACTTTCTCTACTCAACAGTTCTTTGACCACTGGTATTGTTCCTGACTTTTTTAAATGCGCCGCAGTAACGCCGATTCTCAAAAAACCTAATGCGGATCCTCTAGTACTGAGCAACTTCCGCCCCATTTCCGTACTCCTTTTTCTTAGCAAAAACCTAGAGGCCCATGTGACTAATTGTCTCAGTGCCTTCATCGAGTCCTCCCAATTTCTGGACCCCCAGCAGGCGGGCTTGTGACCGGGACACTCGACGAGGCGGTTATTGTGGCTGTGATGGGCGAGCTCAGGAAGGGAGCCGATAACAACATTCCCCAGGCGCTTGTGCTCCTGGATCTGTCGGCTGCCTTCGACACGGTCGATCACACTCTTTTGATCGACCGTGTCGGCAGAGCCGGCATCCGGGGCACAGCACTAGAGTGGATTAGTGCCTTTTTGCTCCATCATTCCCAGGCTGTTCATCTATCTTCCTTCTCAGACACCCCTGAGAAACTATCTTGCGGGGTCCCTCAAGGGTCGGCCCTTTCACCACTTTTATACAACCTGTATATGCAACCCCTGATCCAATCATTACATAATCATCCCATCACTATTTTCAACTCTGCTGATGATATTCAAATTGTCTTTAATCTTAAATCCACACCTACATCCATCACCAATTTTCAGTCTACCATGTCCTTCATTGGAGAATGGATGTCCCAAAGCCAATTGAAATTGAATCCCAACAAAACGGAGCTGGTTTTAACAGGAGGCCCCCTTATTCCCTGGAACCTCAACTTCTGGCCACCATCTTGGGGCCCGCTCCCTCCCCCTCTGAATCTGTAAAGAGCTTAGGGGTCATCATCAGCAAAGATCTCTCATTGGCACCCCAGATCAAGGCAGTTACTTCATCATGTTTTTTTCAACTACGACGAATTCGAAAAATCTCCAGGTT
Source organism: Lissotriton vulgaris (assembly GCF_964263255.1). Taxonomy (NCBI): domain Eukaryota; kingdom Metazoa; phylum Chordata; class Amphibia; order Caudata; family Salamandridae; genus Lissotriton; species Lissotriton vulgaris. The sequence goes on from NC_141689.1 coordinate 1,159,154,789, forward strand.
TTTGACCACTGAGGCCCTTATACTGGGTATTATGGCTTTGGTTATCTCCCGTCTTGACTATGCCAACGTTCTTTACGTTGGCATCCCAGCCTACCAACTCCACCAATTACAACTGGTGCAGAATCAAGCGGCAAGACTCGTATTCCGTCAACCTAGACATCAACATGTCTCCCCCATATTGAAAAAGCTCCATTGGCTACCAGTGATAAGACGTGGTCTTTTTAAACTTGGTTGTACCGTCTTCAAATCCTTGACTGGCCATGGCCCTGCTTTTGTAACCTCCAGGATTCATTGTTACGTTCCCTCCGTAACCTGCGTTCCTTACACCTTAACCTTCTTTCAGTTCCTTCCTTTAAGTGGAAGAAACACGGTGGCCTTGGGTTTTCTTTTCTGGCCCCTAAAACCTGGAACTCTCTCCCCCACAAACTTCGATCAACAACCTGTTACATGCCCTTTAGGAAACTATTAAAAACCCACCTGTTCCGACAAACGTTTATCTGTCCTACAGCGTCATGAAACCAGTGGTGTCCGAGGGCTTTATAAATAATTTTTACAATTACAATTAGAATTACAATTTCTATAAGTGCATGTTTAAGAGGGTAAGTATGTGTAGGTTTCTGTAGAAGTAAGTGTAGTGGTGTATGTATAGCTGTATATGCAAGTAAATGGAAGTTTGATAGTTTTTTTGCATGTGTGAGTTTGTGTGTGAGTAACCCTATGGATGACAATTAGTGTATAACAGGATGTATAGTTGTATGAGTACATATGATGAGTGACTACATATATGAGTGACTATATAGAACTGATGGTGAATGAGTGGATGTATATGTAGATTTTGGAATTACTGAATAGATTCTTTTAACTGGTATGGGTATCTCCATTGTTTTGAAAATGTAAGTTTCTATTTTTCAATCTGTTTATCAAAGGTTATATAAGGGTCAGAGGAGGTCTGCCACTCTTTCACAAGGATGATGTCATGAGTGATGTCATTTGAGATTTCATGAGTGATGTCATGAGTGATGTCACTGACCATGTCATGAGTGATGTAATATGTGACGTCATCAGCAGTGGATTGCGGGCGCGCACTTTATAGTTAGCTGAACTAACTATAACGGGGCAATTTCAATGGTTTTGTATGAGTAAAATATCCAGCTAACTATAACATGTGTGAAAGCTATGTTTTTTTCAGTGAATTTCTAACGTTTTTTAAATGCTAATCCTAACTATAACGTGGCTAAAACCTATGTTTTTTCAGTGAATTTGCAAGGTTTTTAAATTCTAATTCCTAACTATAACATGCTATATATATATATAAATGCACTGGAAAACTAAACACCCACTTCCCTTACAAAGAAATGGAAAGTTGGCATCCCTGCAGCCTCTCTTATTTTTCACCTCATTCACCTTCCACTCAATCAACACATCATCCACAAGTACACACACCTACTTGCTGCCTTTCTTGGCTGGGCTTATCAAATATTCTTCTTTAATTCAAATTCAAAGTGCAGGCCCTTTATTCAGCCTTCTTGGTAACTGCTACCTATGAATAGCAGTGGGTAATTTGCACACTTCCGTCCTTTCTTGCGTCCTTTCTACTGCACACTGTGTGTACTTTATGCACTAGCTTGCTTCCTTATATGTGGTACTCGTTTCTCTTGCTCCCACTGCGGATTCCAACACCCCATCTGTGTAATGAGCTGGAAATCCAAAGATCCACTTCACTGACAAAGCAGTGGGTAGTTTGCGTGTCTCCAGCCTTTCTTATTTTTCACCTTTTTCATCTTCCACTCAATCAACACATCATCCACACATACACACAACTACTTGCTGCATTCCTTACATGTGATTATCAACATTCTTCTATTTCATATTCCTATTCAAAAAAGGCCTTTATCGAGCCTTTTTATTGTAACAACTACCCCGGCCGAAGGCACTGTAAATTTGTACACTTGCTCCGTTTCTTGGCTGGGGTTATCAAATATTCTTCAATTACATATTCTGATTCAAACTCAAGGCCCTTCATCAAGCCTTTTTGTTGTAACTACTGTTGCAGGAATTCCGGTCCTACACAGAACTGTGCATAAAGACTTAAGACCTCAGTGAATTACGGTGTACCAAAACCCACCTTAGTACCCAAACCCCCTACCAGACTAGCAATCAGTGACTCATTGGTTCTTTGTCCTTTAGCAAAAACACCAATGACTAGTCATTCCAGAACATGCGACTTCGATTACCTCAAGTAAGGTGGATAATAAGAGCAGTCTTTCGTTATAGTCTTACATCAGTCCAGAACAAGGAGTAAATAAAGACAAGTGCAAGTTTGAAATGTTTATTTCTAACGCCGTAATCTCATGCGCAGTACCTTAGATAATACAACCAAACATATTATCAGAAACAAGGTTGTCAGCATTGTTACTATTCCATAAAATACAAAGGGAGAAAGCATCCTATAATGCTAAAGAGAAACATATTTAAAATATACCTACATTTCACCCTCCCTACCGACCAGGTTAGTTTATAACTACAGAAGGTCTCATAGGACAACATGGGCGGACCCATACCTCTGGAACTCAGCAGTAGTGGATCACATTGAGTTCTGCACAAACTGTCAGGATATGAATGTTCTCCAACTGGGTGTAATTATGCCTCCACAATGCATTATTAAACACGCCGGTATCAGAGGTGGCCACAGCTGCATATGTGTTAAGGGACGAATGTGCGAGGATCATTCCGAATAACAGACACAGTATCCAAGATAAACTTGATGTTCCATGCTCTGACTATACACACTAAAGTAGCGAGGCAGTCTAGAAATGTAGCATAACAAATTATTCTCATGTGAAGCAAATACTCAGCCTTCTCTAACAATATCACAAGTGCGTGTCATGTGCAAAGCAGAGCAGGAAAGCAAAAATGGCGTTTAAGCTTCTAATAAACCCATGCTAACTTAACACAGTGTGAGCGCAAGGTTCAGCCCACGACACCCTCCCTCGATCGAAGCACGTGATATAAACGTGGGCGAATTAGGAATGCACAGTCCAAGACTGAAAAGCAGAGTCAAGTTCCAAAAATGTATTTGCTGCTTGATAGAAAACAGTAACTAAATAATAAAGAATAGGTAGAAAAATCAAAGAGTCCTAATCCAACAGCATATAAGCACAGTATATAGCAACAGCCTCCAAGAGGAAGTCATTGTTCTCATCTGAAAACATTTCAGCCATCCAATTCAATAGTGAGAATAAACATACATGTTCCTCAATGACCGGAGCCTCTATCACCATCGCAGGAAAACTCTGGTCATCTTCAATGTAACTGTGTGCCAAGAAGTCAAGCGCAACTACAAAAACATTCCAACTTCCCAATATTCCATGTATCGCTGCTAATGCCATAATCCCGCCGCCAGAGCAGAGCAAGTCATGAACCACTAAGGGGCTCATCAGCTGGTCATAATCCGCGTTGGGAAACACCGTACTGCAGAGACTCAAATCCAGGGCCCAGTTGAAATTGCAGCTCAGGCAATGGAAGACAGGTTGAACGCATGTGAAAAAGGAGAATCGAAACAATGATTCATAAACTGCACTCAATGTAGCCAGAGGCAGCACTCTGTAATAACTAAGCATTCGGTTGCGGAGCAGCAACAGCCGGGACATATTCTAGTGTGCTGCAGTATGTGCATCCATATTTATGTAAACAAATTAATAGAACCACACCGGCAACTAATGCAAGTATTAAGGGGAATCCACCAAAGATGCTGGAAAAAAGCGAATGAAAAAATGCAGAGAAGACACCAAATATAGTTTGAAAAGAAGTCACAAGGCCACTGCTTCTAACTTAAAAAAAAGTAAGGTAACGCAGTAGTCAAGGACGCATTGAAGATACTCTGAATTAACTCCCCAAAATGCAGGGGCACGTCTGTATTTAATATATCATGCACTTCTGTGCGGGTGTTTGCTACATGAAGAACAAATGTTTCTCTAGCAGATGTAAGAGCGACCACTTTTTGAGACAACACCGCTCTTATACAGCTCATTTGGTTCACTCTGATTTCAAGGTCGAAATCGACGGCCAGATGAAAACATCCAGCTTCCCATGCAGAGGAGTAAGCACAACTTTTTTATAGCAAACCACACGCTCAGTTACCATAATCATGTAAGCGATGCCTGCTAACATCGCACAACAATCTGCATTATTTCAAATTAAATAACTCACGTTTCCAGTAAACTGAACGTTGGTATGATAGCACGTGTCAAAGTGCCTTTCAAAACTCTGGCCAAATTAGGCGCATCTTGAATACAAGAGCCATGCAATTGTATGTGTCTACAAATTAAGGAGTGATCTGGTGCTATTGTGCTATCCTCGCCATTCAGATAGACTTCTTTTCCCTCCCTTAGGCATCTATATGTAAATGATAATAACCAAGCTTCATGGAGATAAGCGCTGCCTAAAGATCCATATCTGCCTAGAGCATAGTATTTCATGCAAACCACAAATTTAAACATGCTAAAAAGTAATGTTATGATACCGTGGATAAGCCAAACAGTTGAATCGGATCTCCAATGAGTGACCACTTCTAACCATTCTCATAGCGTGCCCTGTGCTCTGATTTGACAGTGAGAGAGTGATCACACCATAGTTTGTACTGCTAATCATTCTCAGCATACGCTACGAATACGCTTTCACATTACGCGTCGCATCAAAGCTTCCTTGTGACGTCATGTATGGCGCCCTGAACAAAAAGACGCAAATGTTTTCAATTGTTTAAAAACATATATTTATGTATTTAATGAACATACTAACAGAAGACATTATCTAGGATAGATATGAAAACATTTTTTTTTTAAATTCCAATAATCCTATATTACTTTTAAAAGCAATTACACAAATCGCGGTGGAACGTCACGTGTACTAGCATCGTAAGAGTACCATAAGCACAACGCAAGCGTACGCAAAGCCATGTGACTTTAAAAGAAGAGATTTGATTGGTTCATAACACTTCCTATTACAACTGTTGAAACTTCAGTCCCATTTTAATAATTCCACTTTGAATATCTAAGAAGAAGCATCTCTTCTGAGATTCTTGTCAAATAGAACAAAGTTTACCATAATAACAGCAATGGACTAATCTTCCAGCCATTCTTCAGAGGAATATTTAATTCCTGAAGTACCTCCAAAGAAGAGGATTCTTTCCTCTTCTTTGGAAGTACTTCAGGAATTTGACAGGTTTTACTTTTCCAGAAGGGCAAAAAAAGGTTAATGCTCCAAAAGTAACCTGTAAAATTTTCCAAACTCTTTCAAGGGGTGAAACATCTCAAAAATACCCCTTTGGCACAGCAAATATGGAGCAACACGTGAAGAACTTACACCCCAACAACTTTGCTCGAGCTGCAACATGGAGATTGAAGGACAACCCACCTGCTGCTGGACCAAGCACATCAACTGCTGCACCAGCATTTTCCGCAAGCAGTCCACCCCTACAAATTGATCCTGATTTTGCTACAGTTAAAATTCTATGCAACTTTTGTGTTATGGGGAACAGTGTATTGACCTGACAAAACGCAGAAAGCAGGAGCATCGCTGTCCTTGACATTCGTTTTTTTTTTTATTTCTTATGTTCCTGTTGGACACTTCCAAGCCCCTCATGATAGAAAAAAATTGCACCCGGAATTCCCCCCCACCCCCCCGGGGAGCTAATTAAGAATAAAAAGGACTTCTAGTTTCTTTTTCCTTTCCCACCGCGTACGAGTACCAAACGCATACCCCGCGCTTTTTTTTATTTTTAAAAAAATATTAATTTTTGCACCTAAAGATCCATGTGGGACCCCCTAAGCAGGCCTAGAGGGTCAACATGTTTCTACCCTGCCCACTTTTCTTTCTTTTCACCTTTGTTTCCCTGTTTTCTTGTGACTCGGTTCTACCGAGGCACAAGATGGCTGCCAATACTTCCTGGTTAGGAGTGTTTACAGACAGTTGACAGCCAATCAACATGCAGCTGTCATCAGTGATGTCATTTGAGATGTCATCAGTGATGTCACAGACCATGTCATGAAAGATGTAATACGTAACATCATCAGCAGTGGATTGCGGCCATGCGAGATATAGTTAGTACAACTAACTATATCGGAGCAATCTCGATGGTTTTGTACAAGTGAAATGTCCAGCTAACTATAACACCCCAAAAACCTACAGTTTTTTCAGTGAATTTCTAAGGTTTTTTAAAAGCAAATTCCTAACTATATCAGGCCTGAAACCTATGTTTTTTCAGTGAATTTCAAAGGTTTTTAAAATTCTAATTCCTAACTATATCAGGCCTGAAACCTATGGTTTTTCAGTGAATTTCAAAGGTTTTTTAAGTGCTAATTCCTAACTATATCAGGCCTTAAACCTTTGGTTTTTTCAGTGAATTTGGAAGGTTTTGAAAATGACAATTTTTTTAATGCATTCATTGTTATATTTTTTATACTGATTCACTACATTTTTTAACTATTTATTTTTAGATATGTTATTTTTTAAATTACATTGTAATTACAATATACATTACATAACAAAATATACTTTCTCAGAATGAATTACTTTAGTTTAAATACTTTGCAAATAGGCAATAGACTTTTAAGTACAGTAGTTACAGTTGTTGCAATGGGCAACTCAATTTCAAACACAATGCAACATTGACCTCAATGTGTTTTTCTAGCTAATTGCAATTAGTTACTTTATGGATTACATCTCCTGTAAACGGTTGAGTAAAAGTGTTTTAGTTACAGTAGTGATTTTTAAGGAATATTATTGCATTTTAAAAGTTTAAAAGTTTTAAAAGTTTTTTCACATAGAATCACCAATGATATCCTAAGAGAGGAAATTCACTTAGCAGGTAAGTAGTGTTATCAATACTTTTTCTTACTCAGTGGTGGATCCTGTTTCCAGCACTGGTGCATCTCCTGTAAACAGTTGAAAGAATGTGTTTAAGTCATGGGCTCAAAGATGCAGCACTGACGTCTCTCATGATAACAGGTGAGTAAATCGGAATTAGTAGTTCCGCTGATTTTAGAGCAGCTCTGTGGCGCTTACTGGAGGTACCTGGTGAGCTAATTGGCCCCCAGGGACCCCCAGTATTCAAGGGAAATTACTTCCCCCTCTGCAAACGCTCCAGGGGGTGCATTTGCAGAGTGGTGCAGGGAGGGGGCAGGGCTTGAGGTGACAGATTGCACCACTCTGCAAACACGCCCTCTGGGGCATTTGCAGAGGGGGAACTAATTGCCCTTGAATACTGGGGGTCCCTGGAGGCAAACTAGCCTAACAGGAACCTCCAGTATGCACCAGGGGGCTGCATTGCTGAGAGGTGTAAAAGGGGGTGTGAACTCTTTATACGTCTCTGTAAGGCAGCCCCCTGGCGCGTTTGCAGATGGGGAACTAATTACCCTTGAATACTGGGGGTCCCTGGGGGCAAACCAGCCCAACAGGAACCTCCAGTATGCGCCAGGGTGCTGCGTTGCAGAGAGGTGTAAAAAGGGGAGTGGCCTCTTTACACGTCTCTGCAAGGCAGCCCCCTGGCGCATACTGGAGGTTGTTGGTGGGCTACTTGGCCCCCAGGGACCCCAGTATTCAAGGGGAATTAGTTCCGCCTCTGCAAACGTGCCTTAAAAGTTTGGGGGTGATTGGTGAAGCGGGGGCCGAGAAAAAAGGGGTCCCAAAACATGTTTTACCCATGCAGTTTCCCATAGGACCTTAAGCCACGGCTACAGCCCGAGCGGCAGAACGGAATTATACCAAATTTGGCAGAGAGATAGGGCTCAGTTCTGACTTTTGCTTATATGGTGTCAATCTGTACAGTAGTTTCTGAGAAAATTAGGGTTAAAGTCATTGATATATCTATGGGCGCAGTGGTTCCCTGGATTGTGTTAGGATTGGCATCGTAGCATAAGTGCACTGTCCCGATCCCGCTCTCAATTCTAATTGGCGTCAAGCGGTTGTAAACATTGGAAATGTTGGCAGCCATTTTGTGCCTCGGTAGAAGTAAGGGTGAAGAAGTCGGTGAAATATGTGTGAAAAACCTGAAAAGGGGGCAGGGTAGACACACCCTGACCCCCTAGGCCTTCTCAGGGGGTCCCATATGGACCATAAGGACCTGTAGGGCAAAAATACATAAGAAAATAAATTTTTACAAAATTAAAAAATTGCGGGATGCGCGTAAGATCCACGCATTTTGCCGCTAAAAAAAATGAAGCATGTATTTTTGAGATATACATCAAGCTTATGTGTTTAGTTGTTGGGTGGCTCCAAAAAGAGCCCTGTGTTTATAGAGAGATTTTAGTACCTACAAGTAAGTATCGATGCAGAGTCTAAAGTTCATGAGGAAGACTCTGATCCCTTCATCTGTTTAATGTACACCATCTGTCCTATAGATGCCATGCATATTGAAACGAAGATTGTTGTGGTATATGGACCCCATTTTATAGTCTCGGAGAAAAGCAGAAACAGATTTATTCATGTGTTTCCTAGCTTTCTCAATCTGTGGACAAAATTGATTGGACCAGTTCCATTTCTGCCTTTGGCATATGTTAGAATAGACAAAGGCAGTTTGGGGAAAAGTGACATCAGCTCTCCAAAGGTGCCCTTCATAAGCATTTCCAGACCTACTCCAGTCAAAGTGCCTAGGTCATGCCACCACAGTGCACAATTATGAGGTCAGGGCGTTGGAGATGTAAAAAGGATTTCACCAATGGCGTCAATTGGTGCCATTTTAATCCTCTCTGTCCAATCCATTTAATGTCTATGTTTGGTAAACCTAGGTCTTTGTGAATTCCTTTCTGTTCTGCGTAACTTTGGCTCCAGAAAATAAAGCTGTGTCCCGCAATCCACACTCTAAGCATGTTGAAGGGAGGTGTGGATGCACTCAGATGGTCTCTGTAAATGAAGTGGCAGTTTGAAAGCTAAGATTTGTCTAAAATGGTGGATAAGATGCACCGTTGAGAAAATAAATGATTGGTTGTTTGACAACATTCTACTCTGAAAACTAGGGTGTATGTTTCTGTTTTTTAAAAGCATGGTTCTTATTGGTTATCAGAAAGTGATTGAAAAGAACATTACTTAGGATAAGCTGGTATATTGAGAAGTCAAGCACACTTGCTGTTTTTATTAGCAACATTGTGTGATAAACTTATAACCTTTGTGCTAAGTTAACTGTTTCATGAAGTGTTTCTGTGGTAACAGGCAGAAGGCAGATTGGGGGTAGGGTTCAAATGTATGTCATTTAGAAAGGATTGAAATGTCTAACCAATAGAAATGTGTCTTTGGTTTTGAATTAATATGGGAATCAATGTGATTTGATGTGAAGGTGTATATGGAGTGGTGTGGCTCACTGGTTAGAGGCGGCAGACCCGGAAGCAGAGGTCGGCACCAGACCAGGGTTCGATTCCCGACGTGGTAGTGTCTTGGGCCATGGTCAGCGGACTCGATAATTCTCGCCTTGGTGCCTACTCCAACCATGGTTCCCACTCAGCAACTCTGGGCAATAGCTTGCTTAATCTCTACTAACGGCCCCATCAGCGCCGGGGATGCTTGTCTTCACCTTGGAGATGCCCAGGAGGAACATCTCACAGGGAAAGCCAGGATGGGTTCCCCAGTGGTATACAGCGCCAGGACGCCCCTTTGCTGGGGCAGCTGTGCGCTTTACAAGTATTCAACATGTAATATTTAACATGTGTTGAAAATGAGAGGGAAACTCTGTCATTCTATAATTCTGGTGAGAGGTATTGAAAACAGAGATTCTGAATAAGAAAATCAGCTGTGTGACTGACATACTTCTTATTCTACAAAACAATTGGAAAGGTGAGTTATTAATTTCTGTAGTGATGTATGTGGTGCATTTTGTTTTTAATCAGAGTAATGTGTTTGTGCAGGGAATACTTTTTTTCTCTAGAATTTTATTGTGCGTGTGTGTGCATTAGAAAGTATTCTGATGTAAGCATTTGTTTATTTTATGTGTTTGTACAGAGATAAATATGCTGTTCTAATGTTTTAGTAGAATTAGAAACCAGTTTTTTTATGTATTTGCAAAATAAGTGAAGTTTGTACATTAAAATGCAGTACTTATTCTACACTATGAAATGTGTTTTGGTAAAATAGAAGGGATAGTGTTGTTTGTCTAGAATCACACAGTGAGTCTGTGCATTTAGGAATCACTCTGAGAGAAGCATTTTGGTAGTTAATGTGTTTCCCGACATGTTATTTGCTAAAAATGTATCGTGTTCTCATATTTTGGTAGAATTAGAAAATAGTCATTGCTTATGTGTTTCCAAAATGAGTTTAGTATTAATAATAAAATGCAGTTCTGAAATATATGGAATGTATGCTTGATGTTTTTGCAGACAATTAAGTACATGTAGTCTTGCAGTGACACTTCCACCAGTATGATTTCCTACACTACGCAAACACCACTGCACTACTGTAAACCCTTAATCTACTTCCAGCATGACCACCTACTCTACCTATTCACCACTTTATTACCCTAAACCTTAAATCTACCCCAGCAGAACCTCCTATTCTTCCCAAAGAACACTTTATTTCCTAGAACACTACCCTACCATGATCCCCTACACTACACAAACACCACTGCCCTACCTTAAACCCTAAAACGCTATCCCTAGCATGATTTCCTAAGGTACATAAACACCACTGCACTATGCTAGAACACTACCTCAGTTTGACTCCCTATACTACCTAATCACCATTTCACTACTCTAATACTTAAATCTATCACAGCAGGACCCCTTACACTAGCCAAACACTACTATAGTATCTTACAACTGTATTTATAAGAAATATTGTTATTTGTCTAGAATTACACAGTGAGTCTGTGCATTTAGGAATCACTCTGAGAGAAGCATTTTGGTATTTCATGTCTTTCCCAACATGTAATTGGTTAAAAACGTATTGTGTTCCCACATTTTGGTAGAATTAGAAAATAGTCATTGGCTATGTGTTTCAAAAATGAGTTTTGTGTTAATAGTAAAATGCAGTTCTTAAATATATGAAATGCATGCTTGATGTTTTTGCAGACAAAGGAGAGCATGTAGTCTTGCAGTGACACTACACCCAGTATGATTTCTTACACTACCCAAACACCACTGCGCTACGGTAAACCCTTAATCTACCTCCAGCATGACCACCTATAGTACCTATTCACCAATTTACTACCCTAAACCTTAAATCTACCCCAGAAGAACCTCCTATACTATTTAAACACCATTTTATTTCCTAGAGCACTACCCTACTACACCCCTCTACACTACACAAACACTACTGCACTACCTTAAACCCTAGAACGCTATCCCTACAATGACCCTGTACACTACATTAACACAAACTCACTACCCTACAACACTACCCCAGTACAATCTCCTACACTACCCATTTACCAATGCACTACCCTAAACTCTAAAACACCATAGCAGCACGGCCCACTACAGTCACAAACACCATTGCACTACCCTAAACCTTAAATATACACCAGCATGACCCCCTACACTACTGAAACACTAATGCACTACCCTAAAACACTACCACAGCAGACCCTATATACTACATAAAAACCAGTGCACTACTCTAAACTCTAAATCTACTCCAAGTATGACCCCCTGCACTACATAAACACTACTGTACTACCCTAAACACTAAAACACTACCCAGCACGACCCTGTACACTACTCAAACACCACTGCACTACCCTAAACATTAAATCTATCTCAGCACGACCTCCTACACTGCCCAATCACAACAGCACTATCCTAGAACACTACTCCAGCATGACCCCGTACACCACCCAAACAGTACAGCACTTCCGTAAAACACTACTGCAGCACAACTCCATACAGTACAAAAACACCACTACACTACTTTAAACACTAAAACACTATCCCTATTATGACCCCATTCACTACATAAACACCACTGCACTACCCTAGAACAGTACCTCAGCACGACCTACTACACTACTCAAACACCCTTGCACTATCCAACAAGACCCCTTACACTACACAAACAACACTGCATTATCTTAAATCCTAAAACACTATTCCTAGCATGACACTGTACACTATATAAACACCACTGTACAATCCTAGAACACTGTCCCAGCAGGACCCCTTCAGTACACAAAGACCACTGCACTACCCTAAACCTTAAATCTACCCCCAGTACAACCAACTACACTACTGAATCACCAGTGTAGTACCCTTAACTCCAAAACACTACCCTAGCACGACCCCTTACACTAATGAAACACTGTTACACTACCCTCAACCTTAAATCTACGCCAGCACAACATCCTACACTACTCAAATACCACTGCACTACCCTATAACAGTACCTCAGCACGACTCCCTACACTAGAGAAACAACACTGCACTATTGTAAATTATAAATCTGTACTGTTGTTTATGTACCATGTAGTAATCTTTTTACTAAAGTAAAAGTGATCCAATTATGAATTCACTTAGTGTCTTTCCTTATAGTATTGTAATCATTTAGTAAATATACATGTAGTCATACAGTGCTTCAGGTTCTAGTGGTATGGAGTGTTTCAAACTGCTATGCATTATGTATGTAGTGCTCTTATCACCTTTACAGTTGTGCTTCAGGCCTACAGTTTTTTGTCAGAATTTGTATGAAATGTGTTTGTATAGTAATAAAAGTGTATAATTTTTCAAAGTTTTTAATATATACTTATTTATGTTCATTTTTTACAGATACTGTTTATCATCGTTAAAATAAAGTTATCATGCCACAGAAAGAAAGAAGAAGAAAAAGTCAGAAAAAGGATACTTACTTGAAAAAAACTCAACCACAAGTATTGGAAGACAAAAATAATGTGACTAAAAAGAGAACAATGTCTGGTAAGACTACCAAAGACTTTATAAAAAACATTACTAGATTTTGGAAAAAAATGCAAATGTGCAAAGCAGTGAAAATGTTCCAAGCCCAAAAAAAAGTGCAAAGATTAGGAAAGGCAAAAAAAGGGAATGTAAAAACAAAGGATACAACTTAAAGTAAAAGAAGAGAAAATCAATATAAAGAAATTCACCCAAAAATATTTTACAACAGAGTTGTCCATAATTTACTGAAACACACAAAGAAATATAGAAAGAGAACACAATTTTATACAAAGAAGAAGGTTATCGAATCCATTATTGAAAAGGCTTTTGAAGTAAAGAGGAATCTCTTCATTTTAGTATTGAAAAGAATTTGATGACCAGATAAACCAATCCATTTAATGAAGGCCAAAAGTAAGAGGAAAAGAGTAATTAACAAAACACATTTTTCAGATATGTTTTTTAGGGCAACGGAAACATAGTTCAAGTTCTGAGCCTTTTTTAAATGAAGAGAGGTTTTTACAGAGCAATAATTTGGTGCATGCAGTTGACACCAGTGGTCGAGCTTATGAGCTTAGAGATGGTTGCCCAATTGAGAAAGAGCAAATAGTTCATAGAAATGCAGAAGATATGATAGCTGATGAAGTTCTAGGCAGACGTCCTAAATCCCCAGTGTACACTTGGGATTGTAGTAGTATTTGTAGCGTACGACAAGAATCTATTGATAAATTACACAATTTCTTACAAGCATATTGTAAAAAATGTGTTAAACAAAAGATTGAAGCTGTTGCAAGGACTAGACCCTTGCAGAGTGAGAAAACATACTGGTTTGCAAGGTCATTCTCTGGCTTGTCTTTCTAGGAAAGTATGTCCAGGTGTTTTTAACCATTTCAGGATGTTGGCAGCACATCATACTCAAATGGAGATTGTATTCTGCAAAAAGTCCAGCCCTAAAGTTAAATGAGTTGAACAGTGCTCTTTTACGAGGATCAGTATCAGATGTGAAAAAGGTTTGTGATGATACTGAGTTTTGTTACTTTGGTCCTGAAGAAGAGAGTGCAGAAACTGAGACATTAACAGAAGAAAAAGTTGTACAAAAACTTTTGAAAATGAAATTACAAAGTTTAAGGTGATTTCAAGTGAAAGGCCACATTTTTCTTGTATTTGTTGTCGCCAAACTCACTACAAAAATCAGACTAGGAGTGTTGATCTGTATTTAAACAGTGAAAAGAAAATAATGATACGTGGAAGGAATTTGCAACTTATTTGTTGGTAGAGAATTGTTTTGATTTGGGTTCTGATCAGCGTATTTGTAAATATTGTTATAACAAATTAGAACGAGAATAGAATGCCTGCTAGAGCTGTGCATAATAATTTAGAGTTAGTTGCTATTCCTCCAGAACTGACAGATCTCAATACCTATGAGTCTATTCTCATTCAATGTGTGCACCAATTTCAGGCTATTGTTCGTATGGAGCCTAAAACAGGTAAATTGCCTCCTTCAGATTTACCAAGAGATTTAAAAGGAAGAGTGGTGTATTTACCGTTAGATTTAAAGAAAAATATTGAAACTATTGGTTTAGACAGTGAAGAAAGTGAACCACTAGTTATTCTAGTTAATGGTGTGCCAACTAAGAATAAGAAAATCTGGCAGGAGTTATTGGATCTTAGGAAAGCGCAAAAGGCAACATTGTATTTTATAAAAAACAATAGATACTATAAGAATGTTTACATAGGAGAAGAAGAAATAGTTTTAGCAGAAGATACTGAAACGTCAAGTGGACAGATTGAAAAAGTGGACATGTCAAGATGTGAAGAAATCTTTGAACATTACAGCGTGCATCGACTTCATTCAAAAGAAGTGATGGGAAACACTATTGATTTGTTCCAAATAAAAAAAGCAAAAGGAAGTCCCTGAGTGTATGTGAAGCGATCTTGGAAGCTCCTTGTTTTCCACAGTTGTTCCCAACTGGAAAAGGAGGACGATATGATGAACGTCCTGTGCAGATTCCTGCCTCTGAATATCGGACAACAAAATTATATGCAGAAGATCCAAGATTTCAACAATATATCCCTTAAATATTTCATCTTTTGTTTGAAAGTGACTTGTTAGGACTTTCATATGCAGTAAACCATATTCTAAAACATGGAATACATCTGCAAAATGTATCTGCAAAAGATGTTATGGCTAAAGTGCATCAGAGAGATGATCATCTAGAATCTCAGCTTAATAATTTAATGGCATGTCAGCGTGGGACTAATTAATATTGGTACCGTGGTCATGGAGAACTAAAATGTATGCTACCAAACTTAGGAACTCCAACATGGCTTGGGATGGTTTACTAGAATTTCTTCGAGAGGCAAATTCCAATATAAAAACATTGAATACAAGACACCTGGAGAATTGTGCTCTTTGGATCCTGTTAATGTATGCAGGTATTTCAATCATAGATTTGAGGCTATGTTGTCTTTTATCTGCAATATAAAAATCCTCTTTTTGGAGAAGTTGTGGATTTCTTTTGGAGAAAGGAGTATCAAGAAAGAGGTGCTCCTCATATACATATGCTGTTATGGATTAAGGACGCTCCCAAATTTGGAACAGATGAGGATGATACTGTTTTGAGTTTTAAGGAACAATATGCAACATGTGCTGTACCCAAAATCACAGTAGAAAAGAACTCAAGCGCACAAGTGTTACCATTCCAAAGCCACCTATGTGGAAAATACTGTCGACGAAAGTACCAATCTAACGACAAGTTCTACACTAAATGTCGTTTTGGATTTCCACGTCCTGTAATATCGAAAGGAAGAGTGAACAAAATTGTGGATTTGTTAATTATCAAAATAGAGATGGAATTGAATTCTTAAAGATTAAATTTGATCAGATTAAAGAAGTGAAACAAATTGGTTGTTGTTTTGTTCGTTTTATGCTTGTTAAAGATTTATATGTCCGTAGAAAACAGGTTCCATTTTCTCTGGCATATGCAGTGACTATTCATAAATCTCAAGGTTTAAGTGTTGGCAGTGTTTTGGTGAACATTGGAATTTCTGTGTTTAAAGAAGGTATGGCATATGTTGCTTTGTCGCGAGTCAGAACATTATCTGTTTTTTTTAATTGATTTTGATGATACTAGGATTACTGCAGATGCCAACTGTGTCAAAGAGTACAATAGGTTAAGAAGAACATATGCTCCTAATTTAGGTTAATATCCTGTATTTGAAAAGTGTGTGGTTGTTAGAAAAAGAAGGTATGAGAATATCTGTACAGAAGGTGTGGAGAAGGGAAAAAACAAGATAATGTTGTTATTGCAAGCAAAAAGTAAAAGAACACTGTTGAAGAGATTGTTGGTTTTCAGTTTGAAAATAGGTTTGGTGTCAACTGCTCTGCTAATGTAGTGGTCAATGTTGTTTTTTTTCTTGAAGGTTTGCAACAGCAAATTAAGGAGAATCGGGATAAAAGATGTTGTTCCTTGGTACATTCTCTTTATGAAAATTTGAGAACATATAAAAGTAAAATACAAAGTGTTTCTGATGTTTGTAATCTTTTGGATGTATGTTCTGGTTCTACACAATTTACAGAACATATCAAACAAGATGCTCTGGAGTTTCTAATGTATAAGCTTACAGAATTGGAAAATGAAGGTGTAGATATAGAGAATATTTTTGGCCTTTGTTATAAATGGGAATATCAATGTGAAAATTGTATGTGTACATGTAACACTAATGTAGACACTGATTTTTTTATTATATTTGACATTACCAGACTGTAAATCATTGTCTTTCAGTAAATTAGTTAAAGCTGCAAACCAAAACATGGAGTGTAGGCAATGCAAATCAGAAATGTTATCAACGTTATTTATCCAAAGATATGGAAAATATATAATTTTAATGATGCAACGTTGTACAGCTGACAGAAGAAAATTGGACACTTTAATAAAACATTTTGTTGCTACACAACTATCAATATCTGGAAGGACTTTTGTAGCAGTAGCAATAATTTTCCACAATGGTCCTTCAATAACATCTGGACATTACACTGCATATCTCAAAAGTGAGAAAGGCTGGAGTCTTTGTAATGATGCTGAGTTGGTTTTCAAACAACATTTGCCCTTCGAATTGCCATATTCCTATCTAATATTTTTAAAGCCAAAATTTTAGGAAGATAATTCAGCTTCTGAGGAATTTATTTTTACCATTTCATAGGATTATCATTGGACAATTTACATAAAAATTGCGGCAAAAATACAATTTGGCCTCAAGGAAATGTATTTCTTTGAATTATAGACTTTTTGTTGCACATTGTCTCAGTGAATAATTTTAACTGGCATTATTTACAGTGTTTATAAATTTAAAGTTATAACAGTTTCTTAGCAGTAATTATTTGACATATGTGTGATTTATATTATCTAGTATTTTACTATAGATGGATTATTGTATTTTTTTTTAAACAATCTAATTGATTTGTTTTTTTTCCGCCTGCTGTTATGTGATGAGTACAATTGGAATCACTGTTTCGAGTGAAATTCAATATATTCTGAGAACAGCAATAAAGGCAAAGAAATTACTTTGTAAAATGTTAAAATTATGCTGTGCTGTTAAAAATGTATTATTATATGTTATAACAATTTTTTATTTTTTTTACAGAATTTACTTTTAAGATATCAAATGCACCACCATTCAGATTATAAAAAAAACAAGTGAATAAAATGTGTACTGTTTTTTACGTGTATTACTGTTGAGGTAAGTTTAAGTAAATCTTATAATGCACAATGGACTGTTTCCACACAGTTGAAGAAAAGGAACATGGATGGACTAGATTGCAGTCAGAAAATTGTAATGCAAAAAGTTTAAAATAGGGGACAGCTTCAGAACACCTGTCTGCAAGATATATGGTATAGTATAGAATAGACTACTATTTTTTTCTGCAGGTCTTAATAATTTGAGAATTAAAAGAAATGAAACTCTTTAACTTAAACCACATCAGTCAGTGTTTTTGCATATGTCATATTAGATCACAACCCTTCCCTTCCGTACTATATAATAATGTCCTATCAGTTTCCTAAAGCGTAAGTAGTTGTAAATGTATGTTATTCTTTGTTATCAGTACACAAATGTACTCCTATAATAACAATTGGCCTAGCCATTAACTCTCTTTCTTATTTATAAGGTGAGGAAAAGGCATTCTGTAAACCTTTTCTTTTCCATGTAAATATAATCTCATCATACACAATGCTTTGCGTTGAAAAGGTGTTCTATATGTTTTGCTGTGCGTGTTTGCACAGAAGACTCATAGAGCAAGACACATCTCCAGATTTATCGGAAATCATTAATCTGGACATGTTTGTGAATGCTACACCATCCTCCTATTGGTGTAGCAAAGCACAATGGGGAAAATTGTTTTCACTTCTAATTTTTTCACTTTCAATATATGCTGCAATGCACAGCATATATTGAAGGAGAAAAATGCCTTTACTGATTGTTTTTGTGCAGGAAGGTGTCCCTTTTTGTACAAAAACAGTCTCCACATGACACTGACATCCTTGCACCATGGTGCAAGGGTGCCTGTCTCACCACATGGCTGCAGTTTGTGCAAATGTGCAGAGAGAAGCACATCGTTGCAACATATTTATGTACATATGTTACATCCCTGTGCTTCGGAAGTACCACGGCACGCTGTTTTTAAACAGTTTACAGTGTCGTGCTGCAGCACTTCCTTATAATTCTGCACTTATGCATTCACCACACATCAGAAATCTATTTTTACAGTCAATTATGCACTACACATACACTCATCTCAACTTTCACACACTAGCATACTAGTTTAGATCTTTCTTTAACTAGAGTAGTTGTTTCTGAAAATAACTTTTTTTTTTTCTTTTTGTTGCTTTTAGGGGGGGGATTTTTTGAACAATTTTGTAGTTTTTTTGTTTTTTTGAAACAGGGGAAAAAATGAGAAATGGGAAAAGAGAACTAAAAACTGGGCGGAGAGGAGAAAAGAAATCTCACAATGGTGGTTGTCAACAGCTCGACACACCAGATCCACTGACTGCTCTCCATATGCTATCAGCTGTCCACATTTTACACAGCTCATTCTAAGTTTCACAAATTAGGGATGAATATCAAGGCGTACGGCAGAGGTTGATGGTGTTGCTCCACTCCTACTCGGGCCTTCTGATAAAGCAGGAGGAGCCTTTCTCAATCTCCTTAACTCTTACCTTGCAAAGTTGACCAGATGCTTAGATTGCAAGTGCTTCCACATACTTGCAGTTCCGCATGAGTACTTTTTGTTGGGGTCTCCCCTTGAAAGCACTTCATTGCATATGCGGCAAGTAATTCAATTTCAAAGCTTTATTCGATTATTAAAAACAATCACAAAAGCATACAATATAAAAAACACAGGGTGCAACATTACAGTGGAGACAAGAACTCATCAGTATAGGATTTAAAAGATATTAAAACACCAGACTTTTCCTATACAAAACAGCTTTGAGTAAAAAGGTAGCGGTAAAAAAACAGATATCTACAGAGTCAAGTGCAAATAACAATTTCAGAGCTTGGGCTGTAGTATACACTGAGTGTTTTCTGAAAACAGGTCTAAGGTAATAACGGCGAAGGTGCATATAGAGAGGGCAGATAAGCATAAAGTGCAAGGTGCTTTGCCTGGATAGACCATCACAGGGGCAGGGGGATTGGCTATGTATTTTCATCACTGGGAAGGCCATTAGGTTATGTACAATACCAAGCCTTAACCTCGTGAGAACAAACAAATGCGATTGCTTGGTAATAGATTTAAGGTACATAGGCATGCCCTTGTCCTGCAGCATATTATAATAATAAAATACATGGGTTGACATTGAGCTGCATTTCGCCCTGCGTAAGTTAGATTTGGTCCCAATAAAGACATTTTTGAGTTCTTTTTTAGAAACAGTAACAGCACTATGGGGGTCATTAACAATGTCTAGGTTAAGTAACTTTTGTTGCATTCACCTTTTTTAAGCCTGGTGGAAAGGTGAAGAATTTCCAGACAATGCTGGTATATTTTTCCTTTGGTGGAGGTTCAGGAACAAATTCTTGCTCTGCTGAGTTGTCTGAATCAGAGGATGATGGTAGATTAGCAGCCATAGTATCTTTAAATGAATCTTTTGTACAAAAAAGAAAGAGCAGCAGATCTTCTCAGGAGGTCTTTTCCAAAGAAAAGTTCTAATATGAGTGATTGAAATGGGTGGGGTCCTTCAATAGTTTCAATAGGAAGTGTAATGAACCAATGAAATCTCTGTTTTTGAAATCACATGGGGTGCGCGTAGGTTGCGCGTAGGATGCGCACACTCAGTACGCAGCCTGCTTGCATCGTGCTCGCGTCCAGCACAACTTCGCGAAATTGCATTAAAAAGGGATATACTTTTTATGAAAGTTAAAGAATTTTATTTTTATAATAACATCAGATAATCTATTGTCTTAATATTTATATTACATATATATAAATACGTTTTCCAACATTAAAGAAATTGCGGAATCCGCACAACCACCGTGTCCAATATGCATATGACGTCACGCGCTACTGCGCGTCCGTCACGTCGAGTTATATGTTCATCTCGCGTATGCGCCAGGCGTCGCGCACAGGTTGCAGAGCAACATCGTTGGAAAAGTCGTACCCGTCGCCCACCCTACGCGGATCCTATACAGTGACCCTAAAATGGTGGACACGTTTTGAGCAGGAAACGAGCAGGGTGTTCGTAGGGTGCGCAAATAAAAAAAATTAAAATTGTAATAATAATATAAGTATATTATGAACAACATATAATAATGGAAAAATATATTTTTATGTGAAAATAAATTATTACAAAAAATGTGTAATGTAATTTAAAAAATAACATCTAAAAATAAAAAGATTAAAAAAATGTAGTTAGAAAATATAAAAAAAAACAATAAATATATTTAAAAATTATGATTTAAAAAATCTTTGAAATTCACTGAAAAAACCATAGGTTTCACACAAGTTATATTTAGGAATTAGCATTTAAAATACCTTAGAAATTCACTGAAAAAAACATAGGATTCAGACAAGTTACAGGGCCCGATTCACAGAATGAACTTAAGACTAAATCCTGAACTTACTATTTGCAGCTCAGAGGTGGAGATTTCAGCCATGGCTAAATCCCAACCTCTGAGCCGGAAGCTCCGCCACCAAGCCGCAAGCCCCGCCTCCTGGCTGGAAGCTCCACCTCCGGGCCGCAAGCTCCACCCCAAAGCCGGAAACTCCGCCTCCGGGCCGTAATTTCCGGCCCGAGTGCGGACGTAAAGTTAGTAGTCTTAAATCTATTCTGTGAATACCAAAAGTAGTAAGTTCATTCTGTGAATCTCGAAAGTAGTACGTTCACTCTATGAATACCGAAAGTAGTAAGTGCATTCTGTGAATACCAAATAGTAGTAAGTTTAGGATTTAGTCTTAAATTCATTCTGTGAATCGGGCCCATAGTTAGGAATTAGCATTTAAAAAAAACTTCGAAATTAACTGAAAAAAACATAGGTTTCAGGGGTGTTATAGTTAGCTGGACATTTAACTTGTATAAAACCCTTGAAATTCCCCTGTTAAAGTTAGTTGTGCTAACTATAACTCGCGCGCCTGCAATCCACTTCTGATGATGTCACATATTACATCATTCATGACATGGTCAGTGACATCACTGATGACATCTCAAATGACATCACTGATGACATCATCCATGTGACAAACTGATACACCTCATCATACAGTAGTATAACCTTTCAACACTCATTATAAAATATGAAGTACCATATTTGAAACCATTGACACACCAGTACAAGTTTCTAAAAACCCACTAAGTGATTCCTACATCTACACACACATCTAAACACTTACCTATAGATTCACTCCTACATCAGTAGAACACTATTAAATATACTTATACACCTACATCAACATTACACACCAGTACATATCCTATTCACTTATGCAGACATCCTAATCACTTATGCAAACAATTGATCATACTTATATTTACTAAGCTATCTGGCTGTCTCCGTCCACATGGGTGTGTATTGGACTTTATACAGGTGTCCTGAACCTTCTTGCCTCATTCACTACATCAAGCTCATGAAGAAGTGCGCGCAGCACACAAAACGCGTCGGTTAGATTGACATTGATCCCTGATGCTTGTTTTCACCCAGCAGCAACAGCTCTCCCGAGTAAACCGCTAAAAACTTACCCTTTGTTTTGTGGCTTCTACCAAGAGGACAACTCTTTTCTGCTCATATTTTCTGGCTGGTCCAGCCGCGGTGGAAGCCCTGCGGTGTTGCATGGCCCATGTGCTTGCGCCAACCGACGCTAGTACAGGAAGCAGAGGGAGCGGAGAGGAGAGTCAAATGGTGTTGCTGCTTTGTTGAAACCTTCATCGACCTACTGAGGAACTCATTGTATGTTATTTGTGATTACAGGCAAGACTCCACTGAGAGAAGATTGGCAGGCACTACAGTAACCAGCAGGCAGCTGGACTGCCTCCGCCCACATGGGCGTGTATTGGACTTTATACAGGTGTCCTGAACCTTCTTGCCTCATTCACTATGTCAAGCCCATGAAGAAGCGCACGCAGCGCACAAAACGCATCGGCAAGATCGACATTGATCCCTGATGTTTGTTTTCACCCCGCAGCAACAGCTCTCCCGAATAAACCGCTAAAAACGTACCCTTTGTTTTGTGGCTTCTACCAAGAGGACAACTCTTTCCTACTTTTCTACTTCTACTTTTGTACTAACTATATTTCGCGCACCCGCAATCCACTGCTGATGATGTCACATATTACATCATTCATGACATGTTCAGTGACATCACTGATGACATCACTGATGACATCTCAAATGACATCACTGATGACATCACTGATGACATCTCATTTGACATCACTGATCACATCACCGGTGATATCATTCATGTGATAATACGATGCACCTCCTCACACTCTAACATAACCTTTGACAACACCCACTGTTAAATACAGACTACCATTCTTGAAACCATTGACACACCAATACCAGTTACTACATATGCACTCACTGATTCCTAGGTCTACACACACATTCACTCATTCACCCATAGAATCACTCATACATACAGTCACTCATCAATACAACACTATTATATGCACTCATACACCTATACAGACACTCACACACTGCCACTCATCCATGGAGTTACCCACACACCTAGTCAGTCATGCAAAGAATCAATCACACTTCCATTTCCTCAACTATACAGTTATACACACAACACCTTACTTATTCAAACATATACTAACACATACTTTATCAATTATGCAATCACTGATACAAGTACACAATGATCCATACAGCCACTCGCACATTCACTGGCTCTCATGTATAGTCATTTATATATGCCAACTCTCACATGCAATGTGTTTTACATATGTACTTACTTGGACATGTAGCACTGAGATATCCAATCACTCACCAACACACCCTTGCACACAGTCAACCGCCCATATAGCTGTTTCAACATGCACTCTTGAACTCATACACCTAGTGAATCAACTGCTCACACATCTATGCACAGAGTCACACACCTCCCAGCCACCCACACAAACACTCAGTCTCCCATACAAATACTTGGGCAACCAATCAATAACCCATATAGTTACTCATATAGCTACTGATCAACACATGCAGCAGTTTACAGAACAACAGACATAATGATGCACAAATTAAGACAGTTTAGTCACTAACCCATGCACTCAGTGAGACACATTAAATCACTCACTCATACAGTCAGTCATGCACCTACTAAATCCTTCATCCAGGCACTTATACATCCACTCATTCTTCAATATGTAAGACATATTTTAACTTTACAGAAACATACAGTCACTGGGTGTTGTCATCAGTGATGTCATTTGAGATGTCATCAGTGATGTCATCAGTGATGTCACTGACCATGTCATGAATGATGTAATATGTGACATCATCAGCAGTGGATTGCGGGTGCGCGATATATAGTTAGTGCAACTAACTATATATGCGAATTTCAATGGTTTTGTACGAGTAAATTAAGGTTTTGTAAATGCTAATCCCTAACTATATATGGTCTAAAACCTATGGTTTTTTCAGTGAATTTTCAAGGTTTTGTAAATGCTATTTCCTAACTATATATGGTCTATAACCTATGGTTTTTTCAGTGAATTTCAATGTTTTTTTAATAGCAAATATCAAAAGCTGTAAAATGTCAAGTACGTGGTAGGTAAAAACATTTTCGTATTCATGCACGCTGATGTGCTTTGAACGCTGCCCCCCCCCTCCTCTTTTCTTTTAGGAGTATTCTCTCTTTGCAGATAGTGAAGGGTAGGTAACACAGGCCTTTGCCCCCGTTGTAATCCGTCGTGCCTGCTTCCCTCTCCATTTGATTGATTGTTATCCTAGCATTTATTGTTTTGGAATTGGTTCTCTTTGGTTCATTCTCTATTTACAAACAAGCACAGAGTCGCAATACTCTGTTTAGTCTTTGCAGATAGTGAAAAATAGTTAAAAAAACAAAAGGAATCAAGCAAAATCAGTAGGCCACTAATGGGATCTCTTTTTGACCTCGCTAAAATAGAAACATTATGAACAACCCCTCATGACAAATACGAAACTAGTGAGAGGAACTGAGCTCGACACCATGATAGCTGCAAGACAGCTCGGCTCCGCCGCCCACCCCACCCAAAATATCGACAAACACTATGCAAATATTATAAATATATACAACACACCAGCAAAGTAACAGGGTAAAACGTTTTATTAAATAACTATTTACATGGCAGCCTGCTGCAACATCGATCCAAACAAGCCTTTGTATTTTGGGCTCAAAATAAACCATCAATAGTAAGGTTTTCATAGGTGAGTGTAGGTTCATGGTTTTCCATCCACAGACTAAAAGCCTGGAGTGGGAGTGAAAGAACAATAACTAGGTAAGAAGGAAGGCAAAGGTTGTGGGAAGGACTCTGGATATGGTATGTTACTTGGTCCCTGAGATGCTTCGATGTCACTGCCTTGCACAAATGGCATAAGTCCTGGATGTGATGGTGATGCTCTCATGCTGACTCCAGCTTCAGTCTGAAACATCCAGAAACACTGTAGACTACCAATTCGATGACTTCCGGGGGAGCCCCAACGTGACCCGGTAGGGAAAAACTTGCCCTCCCCTCTTTTGACTGATGGTTCTTGTTACCTGTCCCCTCTGTTGTTATCTAACGGAACCTTTTTGGATTGCCGAGTGAGAAAAAAAAAGGTGGGGCTTTCATCATTTAGGAAAAAAAAATGCTTCAATCCAATGAAAAGTGTTATTTTTAGGTCATATGATCAAGCCTTCCATCATTAGGAAACCAAAAGTAAAATGAACCAATGAAAAGTTTTATAAACAAGTCACATGACCTGTTATGCGGCTTTGGGCTATAAAAAGCCTACAAAATCCGTTGGCCTGTGAGGCGGCGTCAGTAGCGGACCGATGTGCGAATAGGCCGAAGGCAGCACAACGTGCCGAGATCCGGATGGCACCGAGGTGGTGTCCAGCAAGTTGCACTGGTGTGGCCATCCTACAATGCTGCGCCGAAAGTCGGCGTGGGGTGCCCGGGGGGGGAGGCGGTGCGAACTGGCCTCTCCCGCCTCCCCAGGTGGAGGTACCTCATCTGCAGTGCGGCGCCTCTTACCGTTTCACTCGCCGTCCACTTGAGTTGCGCCCACACTTGCTGCTACAGTAGGCCGAAGGTAGCACAACGCGCCGAGATCCGGATGGCACCGAGGTGGTGTCCAGCAAGTTTCACTGGTGTGGCCATCCTACAATGCTGCGCCGAAAGACGGCGTGGGGTGCCTGGGGGGAGGGGGGGAGGCGGCGCAAACGGGCCTCTCGCACCTCCCCAGGTGGAGGCACCTCATCTGCAGTGGGGCGCCTCTTAGCGTTTCACTCGCCGTCCAGCTGAGTTGCGGTCACTCTTGCTGCTACAGTACGCTGAAGGCAGCACAACGCGCCGAGATCCGGATGGCACCGAGGTGGTGTCCAGCAAGTTTCACTGGTGTGGCCATCCTACAATGCTGCACCGAAAGACGGCGTGTCCAGTTGAGTTGCAGTCACTCTTGCTGCTACAGTACGCCGAAGGCAGCACAACGCGCTGAGATCCGGATGGCACCGAGGTGGTGTCCAGCAAGTTTCACTGGTGTGGCCATCCTACAATGCTGCGCCAAAAGATGGCGTGGGGTGCCGGGGGGGGCCGGAGGCGGTGCAAACGGGCCTCTCCCTCCTGCCCAGGTGGAGGCTCCTCTGCTGCAGTGGGGCGCCTGCAGTGGGGCGCCCCTTAGCATTTCAGTCGCCATTCAGCTGAATTGCGCCCGCTCTTGCGGCACTGTGCCTCATCCGCCATTCAGCTGAGTTGCGCCCGCTCTTGCGGCTACAGCGTCTCGCCCACCATCCAGCTGAATTGCGCTTACTCTTGCGGTGCAGCGAAAGGCGGCTGCAACAAGACTCTAAAAATGGCGGCCGGCTCTTTGGATTTGGGCCTGGTCCACTAAAATGGCCCTGGGACACCTTGGAACTTGGACGCTTGCCTGCTAGGGCATGGGCCCCATTCACGAAAGCGTCCCCTCTTTTGACTGATTGTTCTTGTTGCCTATCTCTTCTGTTGTCATTTAACGGAACCTTTTTGGACTGCCGAAAGGGGTTCTGGTCCGACCGCTGGTTGGTGGATACATTTTGACTATATCCTGGACCTGCCCGGCCTTGCCCAAAATGGCGCCGGTATAAATGGGACTCGAAACTCCTTGTTGTGTACTGGTTGCCCAACCTTGATATCACGAGATACGTATGCAGTTTTGAAGCACATGGCGGGCGGGGACAAGTACTGATTGAACATTTGGACATCCCTATTGATATTAAGTTCTGATGTGTTATTGATTACTGTACTATTGAAAGTTCGAATTAACGTCTCCCATGGTACTTGCCCGCAAATGTATATCTAGATAATTTTATTGTTACTGGCCTTGTCGTACTTTAATTATAAAATGTACGTCCACCGATTCCGCAACTGTTAGACACCTTAGTTCTTGCAACCTAATGGATCGCCGTTACGTTCTTCTACAGTGTAAATGTCCCCTCATCATATACGATTCCAGTTTGCTCCGTAGCCGGCCCACGTGGTTATAGGCCCATATTTGTATACTGACATTTTCACAATGAAGGTTTTTAAAACAAAACATGGTAGTAGTACCTAGATTGGTAAAGTTTTGAATAATAGCCACTGTTTTCGAATCAGTAAAAGGCAAGTGAAATAAAACAGCCCGATTACATGAAGGTTAAAAGGTATAATACGCAGGAACGCAGTAAACATAAATGGTCAAGGGCTGTTGTGTTTTCCACTCCTGCAACATAAAGTGATCGATAAGAATCCGATATTCATGCCTATCAGCGACTAAGACAGCAGGCCGAGCCTCTTTTGTTCAACGGCTCCCTCATGGGACGAAGAAACACCCTTTTTCTCGAAATAGGAATATTTTACTTGCAGGACAGTTGTAAATTTCCCGGGAAAATACATTAGCCTGGAACATTGTTAGTGATAAACTGTAAATGCATCTGGGTCCTTTGCTTTACAAGTCAGAGTGAGAACAAAAAGGTGGGTCTTTCATCATTTGGGAAAAAAAAATGTTCGAAAGCAATGAAAAGTGTTATTTTTAGGTCATATGACCAAGCCTTTCATCATTAGAATAACAAAAGTAAAATGAACCAATGAAAAGTTTTATTAACAAGTCACATGACCTGTTATGCTTATGTTACGCGCTGTGCGCCGCGCTCTGGATCGTTTCCGGGAAGCTGCGCCTCGCGCACCGGAGCACTTCCGGGTGCGCTAACGCGGCGCGTCATATGACGCATTACGCGACAACGCAGGTCCAGAATATAGTCAAAATGTCTCCACCAACCAGCGGTCGGAACACAACCCCTTTCAGCAGTCCAAAAAGTTCTGTTAAATGACAACAGAAGGGACAGGCTATAAGAACCATCAGTCAAAGAGGGGAGGGCAAGTTCTTCTGTACCGGGTCACGTTGGGGCTCCACCGGAACTGATCGAATTGGTAGTCTACAGTGTTTCTGGATGTTTCAGACTGAAGCTGGCGTCAGCATGAGAGCATCACCATCTCGTGGCTCCGTCGTGGCCATTCCGTGAGCAATCATGGCAGCCGCTCCCCACCGGAAGCCTGCGGGAGTCGGGGGCCCGATGACTTTTGTAGAATCTTCAAGGCTGAGGGGACGCTTTCGAGAATGGGGCCCAAGCCCTAGCAGGCAAATGTCCGAGTTCAAATGTGTCCCAGGGCCATTTTAGTGGACCAGGCCCAAATCCGAAGAGCCGGCCGCCATTTTAAGAGTCCTGTGGCAGCCGCCTATCGCTGCACCGCAAGAGCGGGTGCAACTCAACTGAATGGTGGGCGAGATGCTGTAGTCGCAAGAGCGGGCACAACTCAGCTGGATGGTGGGCGAGACGCTGTAGCCGCAAGAGCGGGCGCAACTCAGCTGAATGGCGGATGAGGCACAGTGCAGCAAAAGCGGGCGGTAAACAGCAGAATGGCGACTGAAACGGTAAAGGGGCGCACCACTGCAGCAGAGGAGCCTCCAGCTGGGGAAGCGGGGGAGGCCCGTTCGTTCCGCCTCCCCCCTCCCGGGGCGCCTCGGGCGGGCACAGGGTGTGATTCTCAGGGAATAGCAGCGCAGATGGGGCAGGTTTATGGCCCATGCATGAGAGAGAGAGCGGGGGTGACCAATGCTGAGGATCGGCGGCGTGCAGAGAGTGGGTCTGGTCGAGGCATCTAAAATGGCTGCTGTGCACGACAAAAGTGTGGCATTGGAAAAAAGGCAAGATGGAGCAGACAATGTTTATCAATACGGATTAGTTTATAACAATTATTTTTAACAACATATTTACTCGCAGTGACAAAATGGCGGTCAACACTTCCTGATTTCCTTCGAATCGAACGTTAACAGACATCACGCAGCAAAAAATTAAAAATCCGCTCACGCGCAGCCGCTGGAAGACATGTATCAACATATATGAGCATCCTCAGCCACCCTCAGAAAACATAGGGGGTCAGGATACGTCTCCCGTACCCCCAGAGGGTGCGGTAGTGAATAGGGTGAAAGGGAGGTGTCGGGCGGGCACAGGGTGTGATTCTCAGGGAAGAGCTGCGCAGATGGGGGGAGGTTTATGGCCCATGCATGAGAGAGAGAGCGGGGGTGACCAGTGCGTGGGGGAGATGCTTGCGAGGGTGGGGAGCCATGCTGAGGATCGGCGGCGTGCAGAGAGTGGGTCTGGTCAAGGCATCTAAAATGGCTGCCGTGCACGACAAAAGTGTGGCATTGGAAAAAAGGCAAAATGGCACAGACAATGTTTATCAATACGGATTAATTTATAACAATTATTTTTAACAATATATTTACTCGCAGTGACAAAATGGCGGTCAACACTTCCTGATTTCCTTCGAATCAAACGTTAACAGACGTCACGCAGCAAAAAAATAAAAATCCGCTCACGCGCAGCCGCTGGAAGACATGTATCAACATATATGAACATCCTCAGCCACCCTCAGAAAACATAGGGGGTCAGGATGCGTCTCCCGTACCCCCTTATACCCATTTCTCACATTGTTTTTCCTCCATCTTGTAATTTAATTAAAACGAAACACAAAACGGCGAATTCCCGTTTCGCTACCGGTTCGCGAACCAGAAAGCGGTTCTACCGCGAAAAATCAAATTTTTTTTATTTGCCCCACAGGACCCTTTAATAACTCCGACATCATTCCTAGGGGGTCAAGAGGGGTCTACCTTGCCCCCTTTCATTAAATTCCCCCTTCGTTTTTCTCCTCCTCTTGTCTCTCGATCCTACCGAGAGACAAGATGGCGGCCGTTCCGGACTGTTTAGAATGTTGACAGACACCGGAGAGCCAATCAGCTTCGCTTCGGAAAGTTCCGTAACGCGAAAAGTACGCGAACCGGATCGCTACCCGGGACGCTGTCACAGATATATCTGTTTTTTAAAAAAAGGTTAATTTCTCAAAATCCACTGGAGCACATATATTGAGACCCAGCAAAGGCACATCGGGCTAACAGTCCCTACAATTTTGCCAAGTTTCGTGCAAATCCATTCAGCCGTTCGAGCTAAAAGTGAGGCCAAACGCCCTATGGAAAAATGAATGGGAAAAACGCGTTTTGGGACCCCCCTTTTTTCTCGGCCCCCCTTGACAAAATCCCCCTGCTCAGAAACAAAATGTGCCATTTTCCTGAAAATTTCGGCCGATTCCATCCACAAACGCCAAAGTTATTAGACATAGAATTTTCAAAAGTCCCATAGAGAAAAAATCCTAACTATATATACCTACTGGCGACCGCCAGTAGGTAATATATATATATATATATATAAATATATTACCTACTGGTGGTCGCCAGTTGGTAGTTATAGTTAGGCCACAACATTCTATTTGGAATAACTTTGGCGCCGGTGGACGAATCTTCGCGAATTTCTCCAAGAAAATGGCCTGCTCCGCTCCTTCCCTGAAAGTTTGGGGATGATTGGTCAAGTGGGGGCCGAGAAAAAAGGGGGTTCCCAAAACGTGTTTTTCCCATGCAATTGTCTATGGGACCTTTAGCTTGGGCTACAGCCCAAACGGCTGAACAGAATTACACCAAATTTGGCAAAGAGGTAGAGTTCGGTTTGCAGATTCTGCTTTTTGTTAAATGGTGTAAATGCTTTCAGTAGTTTCTGAGAGAATCAAAAGTAAAATTATAGTGATATCTAGAGACGAAGTACTGTACGCGTACCTAAATCTGTACAATTATGAGCACGAGATGCATGTTGATTGGATGTCAACTGTCTGTCAACTTTCCAAACCAGGAAGTGTTGGCAGCCATTTTGTGCCTCAGTAGAACCGAGTAAAAAAAAAAACAGTAAAACAACGTTAAAAAATAAGGAAAGGGGGCAGGGTAGAAACATCCTGACCCTCTAGGCCTGCTTAGGGGGTCCCACATGGATCTTTAGGCCCAAAATGTATTTATTTTTTTTAAATAAAAAATTGCGGGGTACGCGTATGGTATGCGTACGTGGTGGAAAAGGAAAAAAAACAGAAGTCCGTTTTATTCTTAATTAGCCCCCTGGGGGCCAAATCCCGGGGGCAATTTTTTTCCATAAGGAGGGGTTTGTAATGCCCTCCGAGCCCTGGGGAATGCCACCCCTAGGGTTTTATTTTGAAATATGCGGGGGGCTCACGGCCTCCCCCGTTGCCCCGGGACAGCCACCCCCTCGGGCTTTTTAAAAAAATGTTGCTTTAAAAAGGTATGTTTTCAGCCCACCCACAAGCCCCAGGGACCACCACCTTCCTGGGGCAGTAATATTTAAAATAGGGAGGTCAGTGATGGCACGGACCTCCCAGCCTGTGGACCACCACCTCCCGGGGCTTTTTAATGTTGGGAGGGGGTCGCGCGGCCTGCCTCCTGGAGCCCTTGATGGCCCTGGGAACCACCACCTCCCAGGGTCGGCTCCTGTAGTGTCCCGGGGTGCCTACCCGGAGACACTGCTGTTTGCTATTGTAGGACAGGAGCGTCCCGGCTCCCACTTTACCACAGCCAACGGCTTTTATATTTGAGAGAGAAAGTTAACCTGCTCTATTTTTCAAGTAGGAAAGCAGATTGCTTTTCGTTAGAGAGAGCAGCATATATGCTGCTCTCTCTGACAAAGCAATGCCTGCTCTCGAAGGACGAGGGGAGCCGACTGGGACTGTGGGGTTATTGGGGTTCCCCCTACGGTCCCCAATGTTATTTTTTGTGTCCTGCGGGATGGGGTCCCCAGGGATTATAAAAAATGAGTGATATAGGCTATTTTTTTTTCTATCTATGTTGAATCTATGAATGTATGTTGGCAGTGTGTGTTGACTGGTGTTCAGCTGCCGTTGATGGGGAACAGATAGTTTTGCTTCTCCCCGTAGTTTTGTATACCCCCTAAGTCTAAAGGGAGCTTATACAGGTCGATTCTAGGTTGGCAGTGTGTGTTCACTAGGGTAATGGTGTTTGTGTACCCTCTTTGCAGCTCTTTAAACATTCGAACATATAATTTCTGAATTTTTTGTGTGTTGGGCAACAGAGTATTACCCCAGTGACTTTGTCATCCATGTATCTTTTTAACTTTTTCTTTATTTTAATTCCGCTTTATTTACATTATCTTTCAACTTCTCATCACAATGAGTTTTACAGTATAGCATCTGTTGCAGTGTTGTTAGTTTTCATGTTCTTTTGCTGACTTACCAGTTTGTGTTGAAGATTGGCTGTCCTATTTGTGTAGCTTTCATTTGTGTATCTTTTGTGCAGCCTTGTTTTGTGTATGTTCTTTTGTATCTGACGTTGTTTATTTAGTGCTTGATCCAGTGTCCTGAACATAGTAGTATATCTGTGGACATGTAGTTTACTCCTTTCCCTCCCTCCATCCTAATTGACAACGTAATGGGGGGAAGTCAAAATAAGGCACTCCTGTCATCACTTTTTTAAGCTTGCAACACAATTGGTAGGACACAATTTAAGAAACCCAGGCTGTACCACTCTTCGACCCTGCTGGCCCTTGTTGCCTTCTCATTTGCTATGTCTTAAGTGTTTAATCTCTGCACTTGACCATGGTCCTCCAACAGTGTATTCTCATCATAGTCCAAGCAGAAACAATCCAGCATTTTATCTGCTCTTGTCCATTCTGTGTGGTGATACCTCCACCACATGTTACACATTATAGAACACCTTGAGTGTACCCGCCCTCAAAACGTCTCCACTGGCGATTGTACATGCAGACCTTGGACCACCCTTTTCATCCATTCTTGTATGCTGAGATGTAACCTCTTACCTCTGTTCTTTACTTCTTAGTTTACCCTTTTAAATATTCAAATCTTCTTGGGAAGATATTAGTAATCCTTATCATCGAAAAAGTAGCAAGTTTCTGAAATCATTTTATATGTGAGTTCTGTATGTTATCCTAATACCCAACATTCCAATGACATGCTTTGTACCATTATGTAGTGTGCTTTAGTTGAAGTGTTCTATCTTGTTTTGGTTTGTATGTCATTACAATCAAAAGTAACATATTCCTGTATATCCTAAATAAAGCACTTGACACAATGATTGTGACATTGTATTTATTGTATTTATTTTTCGAATGTTTTCAAAATAATATACACTCAAGTACAAAATATTGTTGCTTCATTTCCAAGATAAATATTTAATTTATTTTATATGAATTACCACATATTATGATATTACAGTAAGGATAAAATGAAGTGTTTATGTTTTTGTACACAGACCTAAAACATAAGAAATTCAGTATGGAAAATCCACAAAACAATTTGGAAGGCGGTTTCGAAATTAGTAACAGTGTCATAGAAGAGCTGAACATACTTTTTTGTAAGTAGCGAGAATGAAGAGGAAGAAATTAATGCTGCAGATATCAGTTGTGATTTCCTAGACGAAACCTTGGATGCTGATTTTGTGGAAGCATTAGATGACATCGAGTATGATCATATGACTTTTAAAATTGATAATCAGAAAAATGAAATACATGATGAAATTATTTTAGAAGCTCTATTAAATTATGAGATGTTACAATAATACATTTCTTATTATATAATAATAATGGTTTGAGACAGTCTTTTTTCAGAATTGTAATCATCCAGCTAGTACTGAAGTACTCATGATGGAAAGTGGGGCTTAGGGCATGGACTGCTTCATAAACCTATGGACTATGCATGCACTCTTCCATGCACAGTCAAACTTGTGTTTTATACCTTCAATAGCCCAGTTCAATAGCCCAGTCTGTATCTTTACACTTCCAGCAAACACTATCACACTTCTGTTTTAATATTGTAGTGAGACACACCACACAATGTAACATTTATTTTCTGTTACCACTTCAAACACTGATATTACAGTAAATAATTTTTTAGAATAGTTGCAATGTATCCAAATTTTTTTTAGGAACGCAGTTGAAACACTGATATTATAGTCAACAAGTTAAAA
This sequence comes from Lissotriton vulgaris, assembly GCF_964263255.1. Classification (NCBI taxonomy): domain Eukaryota; kingdom Metazoa; phylum Chordata; class Amphibia; order Caudata; family Salamandridae; genus Lissotriton; species Lissotriton vulgaris. Next base: position 1,159,188,733 of record NC_141689.1, read on the forward strand.
AAATAGTTTCAAGGTATCACAAAATATTCTATGTGAGCACCACAAACCTCGATATTACAGTAATGAAGTTGCTGTGTAGCTTAAACTATTGAGCGTGAGGAGCAAAAAATACTGTAACAACAAAGAACAGTAAAGAAGTTGTGAAAATAGTTTCAATATATCACAAAAACTCATTTCACTTCACTGAGAACATGTTTATTTTCTATTGACAGATCTTATATCTTACAGATGGAAAATGTCACTTACACAGTAAGCATTTCTTTTTGGCAAGTAGTCCTGTAGATTTAGATGCTTTTCATAGTCCTGCCATGTTGTGTTGTGTTTGGCAGAGGTAGTAGCTATAACAAAAAGGATCGATAAAGGGCCTTGACTTTGAATCAGAATATGAAATTCAAGAGTAATTGATAACCTCATTCAAAAAAGACAGCAAGCAGGTGTGCATAGGTGTGGATGATGTGTTGATTGAGTTGAAGATGAAAAAGGTGAAAATTAAGAAAGGCAGCAGACGCACAAATTACCCACTGCCTTGTAAAGGAAGTGGGTGTTTGGTTTTCCAGGCCATTTTAGACTGTGAGTCGGATTCCGTAGTGGGAGCCTGAGAAACTGGCACTACAACTGAGGAGGCAAGCAAGTGCACAAAGTGCATACACTGTGCAGTAGAAAGGACGCAAGTGTGCAAATTACCCACTGCCATTCACGGGTAGTAGTTACAAAGAAGGCTCAATAAAGGGCCTGCACTTTGAATTTGAATTACTTTTAGAATTGAAAACCCCAGCCAAGAAAGGCAGCAAACGTGCAAATTTCCTACTGCCTTCGGCCGGAGAAACCTTGACTTTGAATCAGAATATGAAATTCAAGAATAATTGATAACCCCAGCCAAGAAAGGCAGCAAGTGTGCAAATTTCTCACTGCCTTTGGCTGGGGTAGTTGTTACAACAAAAAGGCTTGATAAAGGCCTGCACTTTGAAATAGAAGAATAGTTGATAACCATAGCCAAGAAAGGCAGCAAGTAGGTGTGTGTATGTGTAGATGATGTGTTGATTGAGTGGAAGATGAATAATGTAAAAAATAAGAAAGGCTGCAAGTGTGCAAATTACCCATTGCCTTTAGCCGGGGAAGTAGTTACAACAAAAAGACTCGATAAAGGGCCATGAGTTTGAATCAGAATATGAAATTGAACAATAATTGATAACCCCAGCCTAGAAAGGCAGCAAGTGCGCAAATTTCCCACTTCCTTCGGCCGGGGTAATAGCCACAACAAAAAGGCTCCATAAAGGGCCATGACTTTGAATCAGAATATGAAATTGAACAATAATTGATAACCTCTGTGAAGAAAGGCAGCAAGTGCGCACATTTCCCACTGCCTTCTGCGGGGGTAGTATCTACATGAAAAAGGCTCAAAAAAGGGCCTTGGCTTTGAATCAGAATATGAAATTGAACAATAATTGATAACCCCAGCCAAGAAAGGCAGTAAGTGTGCAAATCTTCCACTGCCTTCGGCTGAGGTAGTTGATACAACAAAAAGGTTTGATAAAGGGAATGCACTTTGAATAGAAATATGAAATTGAACAATGGTTGAAAACCCCAGCGAAGAAAGGCAGCAAGTGCGCACATTTCCCACTGCCTTCTTCCGGGGTAGTATCTACATGAAAAAGGCTTGATAAAGGGCCTTGACTTTGAATCAGAATATGAAATTGAAGAATAGATAACCCCAGCCAAAAGAGGCAGCAAGTAGGTGTGTGTACGTGTGGATTATGAGTTGATTGAGTGGAAGATGAATAAGATAAAAAATAAGAAAGGCTGCGGACGCGCAAAGTACCCACTGCCTTGTAAGGGAAGTGGGTCTTTGGATACCCAGCTCATTACACAGACTGTGCGTCGGATTCCGCAGTGGGAGCCTGAGAAACGGCTACTACATTGAAGCAAGCAATGCAAGTGCACTAAGTACACACACTGTGCGGAAGAAAGGACGCAAGAAAGGACGCAAGTGTGCAAATTACCCACTGACATTCACAGGTAGTAGTTACCAAGAAGGCTCAATAAAGGGCCTACACTATGAATTTGAATTGCAAGAAGAATAATTGATAAGTCCAGCCAAGAAAGACAGCAAGTGCGCACTTTTCCCTACTGCCTTTGGCCGGGGTAGTAGTTACAACAAAAAGGCTCCATAAAGGGCCTTGGCTTTGAATCAGAATATGAAATTGAAGAATAATTGATAACCCCAGCCAAAAAAGGCAGCAAGTAGGTGTGTGTATATGTGGATGATGTGTTGATTGAGAGGAAAATAAAAAAAGATGAAAAATAAGAAAGGTTGCAGACGTGCAAAGTACCCACTGCCTTTTAAGGGAAGTGGATCTTTGGATACCCAGCTCATTACACAGACTGTGTGTCGGATTCCGCAGTGGGAGCCTGAGAAACGGCTACCACATCTAAGCAAGCAATGCAAGTGCACTAAGTACACACACTGTGCGGTAGAAAGGACGTAAGAAAGGACGCAAGTGTGTAAATTACCCACTGCCATTCACAGGTAGTAGTTACCAAGAAGGCTCAATAAAGGGCCTGCACTTTCAATTTTATTTACTTGAAGAATAATTGATAACCCCAGTCAAGAAAAGCAGCAAGTGTGTAAATTTCTCACTGCCTGTGGCCGGGGTAGTAGCTACAACAAAAAGGCTTGTTAAAGGGCCTTGACTTTGAATCAGAATATGAAATTGAAGAATAATTGATAACTCCAGCCAAAAAAGGCAGCAAGTAGGTGTGTGTGTGTGGATGATGTGTTGATTAAGTGGAAGATAAAAAAAAGTGAAAAATAAGAAAGGCTGCAGATGCGCAAAGTACCCACTGCTTTGCAAGGGAAGTGGATCTTTGGATACCCAGCTCATTACACAGACTGTGCATCGGATTCCGCAGTGGGAGCCTAAGAAACGGCTACCACATCGAAGCAAGCAATGCAAGTGCACTAAGTTCCCACTATGGGCGGTAGGGAGATTCAGTTTGCACAGTTCCCCTGAGGCGGAAAGCCGGGGGTTTAGGCTCTAGGTCAGAGGTCTTCAAACTTTTGGCTGCCGAGACCCCCCTGTCAACATTTTCAAGAGTAAGGACCCCCTCCTGACAAAAATTTCTCAACCTCTAGGTTATGAGGAAGGTGAGGACCAAATTATGCGACAGGCTTGACTAAATTGTCTGAGTAGAAAATGTAAATAATGTTCTGTGATGCTGCGTATTTTGGGGTAGTATTGCTTTATTATTTAGAATTTCTTTAAACACAGTAATACTGAGGAAAGATTTCACACCATCAGTACCAGTTTATAACCAAAATACAGCAATTAACATCAGAAAGATGTCTAGTCAACCTCTGTGAAGGACCTCCCAATCCGCAGGAATACGCGCTGCCACATTAGAAGCTCACCTGGCCATGGCCGGGAGCAGCAAGGGTGCATTCAAATCGTGGCGGTCTTGTGCAGAGTTAATCAGTTTACCCATGCCCCTTTCCACTCACCCCCTTCCTTCCATCCCTCTCTTCTCTCCCAACCCCGGATCCCTCTCTCACATTGCAGGCAGATGGTTATTAGCCCCAGGACACCTTTTAGTAACAGTAGCGCACTACAAATGTAAATAATAAGCAGAAGCAGGGGATCCACTAGACCCGAACTTCGGGGGGGGGGGGGTTAACACTCCCAGCCAGGGCTTGTCCAAGCACTGGTCGCACACGGTGCAACAGTCTTTCCTCCTTCTCCATGAATTTCCTCACTACCACTCACCAACAATACACCTCGTCTTTCTATAGCACCTGTCTGACAAACATTTCATTTTTTTATAGCGCTACTCTTAGTTTACTCACACTCAGTTCTGTGATGTGCATGGTACATCTTCTTTGTACCAGGCACTTTAACCTTCTGCACTGTGTGGATGACAAGAGTGCCCATGTGACTGCACGGTGAGCAATGCAGCAGTGTGAGAGTAGTGTAAAAGGAGTGACTTCAGGGTGAGTGAGGTGACCATATGAATTTAGGTTCGGCTGTAAGTGCAGAGAGGGACGAATTAGTGCATGGTTAGTGATGGCCTTGTTTGAGTGAGCTACAGATTGAGCAGTAAGGGGGGGACAGGTGAGTGAAGTGTCACATGAGTCCAGGGTGAGAAGTGTGCTCGTGTGACTGCAGGGTGAGGTACAGAGTGAACAATGCAAGCACATTTTTAGTGCAGAGTGATCACTGTGAGAGCAGGGTGAGCGGGTGAATGTTGTGAGTGCATTGTGATCACTGTGAGTGCAGGGTGAGCGGGTGAACGGTGTGAGTGCATGGTGATTGGTGTGAGTGCATGGTGATTGGTGTGAGTGCATGGTGATCAGTGGGAGTGCATGGTGATCAGTGGGAGTGCATGGTGATCAGTGGGAGTGCATGGTGATCAGTGGGAGTGCAGGGTGATCAGTGTGAGTGCAGGGTGATCAGTGTGAGTGCATGGTGATCAGTGTGAGTGCAGGGTGATCAGTGTGAGTGCAGGGTGATCAGTGTGAGTGCAGGGTGATCAGTGTGAGTGCATGGTGATCAGTCTGAGTGCATGGTGATCAGTCTGAGTGCATGGTGATCAGTCAGTGTGAGTGCATGGTGATCGCTGTGAGTGCACGGTGATCGCTGTGAGTGCTGGTGATCGCTGTGAGTGCATGGTGATCGCTGTGAGTGCATTGTGATCGCTGTGAGTGCATTGTGATTGCTGTGAGTGCATTGTGATTGCTGTGAGTGCATTGTGATCAGTGTGAGTGCATTGTGATCAGTGTGAGTGCATGGTGATCAGTGTGAGTGCATGGTGATCAGTGTGAGTGCATTGTGATCGCTGGGAGTGCAGGGTGAGCATGAAAGTGAAGGCGAGAATGAGAAGTGAGTAGTATGAAAGCAGGGTGCATTCCCAGAAAATTGAAGCATAGGGTTTCGGATATAAGTTAAACTATAGCTATAATGGCATTAATCAGGGTTTGAGGGTGGAGGAAATAAATAATGTGCTGATCCTGCAACAAACTTCTAGTGTAATGATTAGGGTTACCAGCTCATTATTTTGATGGCCCAGTAATAAGCAGTCACCTACAGCTGTATATTTTGCACTTATCTGTGAATACTTAGAACAGCAAATATAAATAGAAAGCACTTTTAATTGTGTTCTAGGGATGCCTCAATGATCCATGACTAATAATTAAAGAGAATAAAGACAGAAAAGTCACATAACTAATTAATACATACTTTTTTATTTATAACTCAATTTAGTGTCAAGAGCAGGTCTCTGCAGGATCTTTAAACACATAGCAGGCATGTTTCTTTTGGCAACCCAACTTTATATTTCTTTTCATTAACTGCATTGTCACACTACAGCAGTAAGTGTAAAAATACAAATGTAAGTAATAGGCAGAGTGGGGGCCCAGGGGGTACTGGAACCATACAAAAACTAAGCTTTGGTAATCAGTTAACAAAGGCATGTAAATATGCTAATGGTCTTTAAAGACCTGTGAAAAACTCGGCCGGAGATAAGACTCCAGACACTGCCTAGCCGAGGCCCCAGGAGCGCGAGCTGCACTGCAGCAGCCCGGGCTGAGACACAGGATGGGGGAGGAGGGGGGCTGAAGCCCTGGAGGCCAGGGCAGAAGTGACACTGTGAAGGCGCGACCCCCTTTGCATCGCTCCACGGCTCCCCTGGGGGTCGCGCCCCACAGTTTGAAGACCCCTGAGTTGCATGAAATTTTTTATAACTGTCACGTAAATTGTCGATTTATTTTTAAAATTCATTGGAGTTTTTGCACTATCTACCTTGCCACATCTCGAACCCCGCGTGTCTCACACAGCTGACTAGGTGCTCACGCGGTAGGAGACAGGGGTGGACGCCATCTTGGGTGAACGCCAAGGGTAGCGCTCTAGCTGTTGGCTGCCTCCCGCCCTCCTAGGTTATTTAACTCACGCAGCAACGCCGGCGCATAGATTTAGTTTGCACATTTCCCCTGAGGCGGAAAGCCGGGGGTTTAGGCTCTAGGTTGTTGCATGAAAAGTTTTAAAACTGTCACGTAAATTGTTGATTTATTTTTAAAATTCGTTGGAGCTTTTGCACTATCTACCTTGCCGCATCTCGAACCCCACTCCCCGCGCAGCAGACTAGGTGCTCACGCGGTAGGAGACAGGGGTGGATGCCATCTTGGGTGGACGCCAAGGGCAGCGCTCTAGCTGTTGGCTGCCTCCCACCCTCCTTTCTCTCCTATTTAATGATCTCTACCCCCGACAGCGCAGCAGGAAGGTGCAGCGGGCGCGCCAAAGGCAAGCTCGTCTGTGCCCGTCCGCGCAGGGACCGGGCCCAGGGCCAGGACCCCTGGCTCACCGATTACAAAAGCCCCGATTTTTTACACCACAAATGATTTATTGCGGCTATATCCTGTTCTAGGTAACAGTTGCTCATTGATGGAACCTGAAAACGTACTGAATAATCTGGTAACCAGTTGTCATCATTGTATATCGAATCTACCCTACATCCATCCCGTCTTAAGAACCACGGTGGATAAGAACAACAAAGGCTTTAGCTTAGTAATCGCACTTATTAACATCCAATCACTGGGCAAACACAGACAGGAGATAGCCGATATAATCATAGATAGAAATATTGATATACTGTTTATGACAGAAACATGGATGGACCATGCGTCCGATCCTGATCTTGTGGTCGCTCATAAACAGGATAGACTCAATAAAAAAGGTGGTGGACTGGCAATAATTTCTTGCAACCAATTTCCAGTTAGAACATATCTAATTCCCTCCTCCATTTGCGAGGCTGTCCATTTCTCTATCCTACTAACCCCTTTGGAAAATTTTAAAGGAGTTCTCCTATACAGATCCCCAGGAGCACGGACTGAATTTCTGGCTACCTTTAACACATTATTAGAATCATTGGTTATAGATGAGTCATTCACTGTACTGGGTGATTTTAACTTTAATTTGGAAAAAAACGATAACAAGGAGACTCTCACCTTGGACATGGAAGCCCTCGGGCTTGTACAGTTAGTTACATCACCCACGCACAAAGTCGGCCATGTGCTGGATGGCATCTTTTCGAATTCTAATGAAATCCTTATCCAAGATATCCTTCCACTTCCTTGGTCCGACCATCACAACATCATCTTTAAAATAGCATCCAAATGCCCTTCCATTAAGAAGGTGGTTGAAACTGGTCACGGTGTATTTAAGATTTGGAAGGATATAAACAACATCCATCTATTTACACTCCTAAATAACACCTGCCCGGCTATTTCATTTGACCCTAATATAGCTACCGAACAATTCACGGACTGGATAAGTAACGCCACGAACCAACTGGTACCGAACAAAAAAATCTCTAAAAATAGGTCCTCCCCTTCTGCGCCGTAGTTCACGGACTCTCTCCGAGAACAGAGACAGAAGTGTAGAAACTGTGAAAGACACTGGCGCAGATCGTATTCTATGGAACAAAAGATGCATTACAAAGAGGAACTCAATAAGTATAAAAAAATGATTAAGGAGGCAAAAGAAATGTTTACACTACACAAATTGAAACAGCAAAAAACTCCCATAGAGAATTGTACCAAGTGGTGAAGCAACTATCTGGAACAACACCTTCTTCAACACAAGTGCTTACCAATGCCCTGGCTTTATACTTTTTAGAAAAAGTTAATAATATCTACGTAGAGTTCTCTTCCAAAGTAATTACTCACACCAAGCTATCTAGAATTAATCTTCCTGACCACTGCTTATCACAATTTAAAGAAGTCAACAAACAGCACATAGTGCACATTATAAAAGCGATAAGGTCGGGCTCTGCCCTCGACCCTTGCCCACCTAAAGTCCTTACCCCGGTCATTAATTTAATTGCACCGGTGATAACCCAGATCTGTAATGCCATGTTTGAAACAGGTATATACCCAGCCGCGCTGAAAAACACGCTTCTCAAACCACTCTTAAAGAAACCTTACCTTGATGCGGACGAGTTGAAAAATTATAGACCTATAGCCAGCCTGCCCTTTCTGGCGAAGGCTGCAGAGAAAGCGATGAACACACAACTTTCGGAAATCATTGAGGAGCATCATCTGTTGGACGATACGCAATTCGGGTTCCGTAAGCTTCATGGAACTGAAACTGCTCTTATTAAAGCCACAGAGGACATTAGAATAATTAGAGACCAGGGAGGCACTGCAGTGCTCATACTGTTGGATCTGTCTGCAGCCTTTGACACGGTCCATCATGCTATCTTGATCGACCGTGTCTCGGCGATGGGCATCCAACACAGAGCCAAAGATCTGCTGGCTTCTTTCCTGTCGGAGAGAATGCAGGCAGTTAGCCTGGGGCCATTTCGATCGGCTGGGCTAACCCTTCCTTGTGGTGTTCCTCAAGGCTCATCCCTAAGTCCAACACTTTTTAACATCTATGTGTCGGACTTAGCTAGAGTTATAAAATCTCACGGGATGGGCCTTACCTCCTATGCCGACGACACTCAGTTGGTGTTGGCCATAAACAGGGATGGAGACAGGGTGGCAGAGTTTTTCCAAGAAGGCATGCTGGCCATCAAGGATTGGATGGTCAGTAATTGCCTCAAACTCAACTCCGAGAAGACAGAGGTGGTTATCTTTGGGAAACTATCCCCAGTCTGGTCCAGTTCATGGTGGCCTCCATCAATGGGGTCGGCACCCCAACCGGTCTCAAAGGTTAGGAATTTGGGAATAATATTTGATGACAATCTAAACTTCATCTCCCATGCCAACCAAGTTGTGTCCCCAGCCTTTTTCAAACTCAGAATGATACAAAAAATGATTCCATTCCTACCAGAAGGTGCAGGAAAGACACTGGTCAGCACTCCGGTAATGTCGTCATTAGATTACTGTAATGGACTGTTTGCAAATGCACAATGCAGGGTCATTAAAAAAAATGCAGATGGTCCAAAATGCAGCTGCTCGTCTGCTCTCAGGGACACCTAAATTTCAGGCAATCTCACATGTCATTCGAAACTACCACTGGCTGGCGATTAATAATCGCATAAAATTCAAGACCCTATGTCTGACTTATAAAGCTGTGCACAATCAAGGCCCACAGTTTTTATCTAAACAGTTGGTCGCATACTGTCCCACGAGACAGCTCAGATCTATAAGGGCTCATCAGCTAGTGGTACCCCGTACTAGGACAATGTCCTGGGGAGACAGACGTTTCGTGGTGACAGCAGCCAAGCTATGGAATTCTCTACCACTACAGATCCGCTCTGCCCCATCACTGCTTCAATTCTGCAAAATGATTAAAACCTGGTTGTTTAATCAGTAAACCTAGCCGCTTACATCCGGCACTGAATCGGTAGCGCTGAGACTCCTAAGGGCATTTGTTTGCGCTTTATAAATTTCAAAAATAAATAAATAAATAAATAGGGCTGAAAAATTACAACACCGGGCCCATATCAGGGCCTCTACTTTGAATTAGAATAATACCTGGCAAAGGCAGCAAGAAAGTCAGCAGATAGGTGTGTTTTAGGTAGTGGAGGCAGAATAAGGTGAAAATTAAGAAAGGCAGCAGACGCGCAAACAACCCACTGCCTTGTAAAGGAAATGGGTGTTTGGTTTTCCAGTCCATTACAGACTGCGAGTCGGAGAAACGGGTAGCACATCTAAGGAGTTAAGCATGTGCACAAAGTACACACACTGTGCGGTAGTAAGGAAGCACAGAAAGGACGCAAGTGTGCAAATTACCAACTGCCATTTACGGGTAGTACTTACCAAGATGGCTCAATAAAGGGCCTGGACTTTGAATTTGAATTACTTGAAGAATAATTGATATCCCCAGCCAAGAAAGGCAACAAGTGTTCAAATTTCCCACTGCCTTCGGCCGGAGTAGTTGTTACAACAAAAAGGCTTGATAAAGGTCCCGCACTTTGAATACAAATATGAAATAGAAGAATAGTTCATAACCATAGCCCAGAAAGGCAGCAAGTAGGTGTGTGTACGTGTAGATGATGTGTTGTTGATTGAGTGGAAGATGAATAAGGTAAAAAATAAGAAAGGTTGCAAGTGTGCATACCCACTGCCTTTAGCTGGGGTAGTAGTTACAACAAAAAGGCTCGATAAAGGGCCTTGACTTTGAATCAGAATATGAAATTGAACAATAAATGATAATCCCAGCCAAGAAAGGCAGCAAGTGCGCAAATGTCCCACTGCCTTTGGCCGGGGTAGTAGCTACAACAAAAAGGCTCGATAAAGGGCCATGAGTATGAATCAGAATATGAAATTCAAGAATAATTGATAACCCCAGCCAAGAAAGACAGCACGTGTGCAAATTTCCCACTGCCTTCGGCCGGGGTAGTTGATACAACAAAAAGGCTTGATAAAGGACCTGCACTTTGAATAGGAATGTGAAATTGAACAATAGTTGATAACCCCAGCGAAGAAAGGCAGCAAGTAAGCAAATTTCCCACTGCCTTCTGCCGGGGTAGTATCTACATGAAAAAGGCTCAAAGTATATCTCCAAAAAGTATGATATTTTTTTTCTAAATAAGTAATCGCATTCAATACGGTCACGTGATGATTTCTGGTGCACTGAGTTAGTAATACCTTTGGCGCTGAGCTTGAACATGCCCTGTGATGATGTGTGATCGGGGGAGGCACAGTAATTGAAGCAATGTCTTTTGTCCATTGTATTCTGCATCAATGCCATTTAAAAGGGGCAGTATGTCTCACTGTGACATAAAACTGTTCACTCTTCTTTGTGATGATTTACGGTGCAAGTAGTATCTTTGGCGCTGAGCTTGTACGCTCCCTGCACAGTGAAGATTGAAGGCAGTTGTTAACAGACATAGATGAATGCTTTTTGTCACTTATTTAAACAAAATGTGAAGACATATAGTAGAATTGTTTCTGCATTAAATAAATGAAGGCTGTTCAAACTGTAAGTAAATCTGAGGACATTGTGCCATTGTCTCTGTTTTAAATAATTCAAGATTGTATTGAATGTTTTCTGCAGTGCTGGCGCTCTTGGTCTCTAGTTGTCAACTCTACTGAGCGCAGAATTGATTGAAGGCAGTTCTCAGCACAGATACTGAAGAGAAATTTACATCCAAAGCTGAATTGAAGTTGTGTACCCTGCTGTCGGCAATGTAGATCGAAGGTACTACTCGACACAAACATCGATGAATGCAATTTGTACAGTTAACAAAATCTGAGGAAATAGTACAATTGTCTCTGCCTTAAATAAATCGAGACTAATACGTCATACTCTGTTTTAAGAATTTGCTGCATTCTTAAATGCACAAAGGCAAGCATTAAGTTTGATGCCATGCTTACCTCATCAATAATAAGAAGTTTCATTTTCTTCAAGATTCTTGAAACTTCACAACAAGCTTCTCCAGATAGCTTGTGGTATTCCAATTTGTTGTCATGCTCCACAGGAAGCATCATCTGTTGGACGATACGCAATTCTTGCCCATGAAGATGCCAGAAAGTCTTTGGGTAGCATTGGAAATTTTAACATTTGGTAATATTTTGAATATGAGGAACTTATTAGAAATATGCGACAAGCAAATGATGCTGATTATGGAACTATTCTACAAGATATAAGAATTAGAAAAATGACTTAACATGGCAAAGAAGCTTTACAGAGACGATTTCTTTCCAATTTGTTTCCAAATGAAAATATTGTTCCTGAAAAAATATATATGAGAATTGCAGAAAACAAATCTGTAATTAGCTTAATGCCAACACTGCATGAATGTTCTATATTCAATGAAGAAATTTTAAAGTTTGAAAATTAAGTAATTATAAAATTGGAAGCTATTGATAAAATAGAGCATGAAAGAACACTATTATTTTGACAGAAAAGTTGAAGAGAAAATTGGATTCTTCAGAGAAATTGATATCTAAAACTGCTGGTTTAGAAAAGAATCTATATGCATGTATAAACTGTGGGGTAAGTTTATGACGTAATTTGAATGTGTAAAAAGATTTAGTAAATGGAGCAATGGGTAAAGTTGTTGATTTCGTTAATGATCTAAATAGAGATGGTATTGAATTTTTGAAAATCAAATTTGATCAAATTGAAGAAGTACAACAATTTTGTCGTTGTTCAGCTCGGTTTTTGCAAACTTCTTAAAATGTCAGCTTTGGGCTGTTGACTTATGTAAGAAACTGCAAACAGTGTCAATATCTGGGACATTATCAGTGACAGCATCTATTCTTGGAATATTGAGCTATTGATTAACATGTGTCCTCCTGCCTACCCCGCCAACACCTGTGATTGTTTCATGTCTTTATTTATTTCACATACACATTGACAACTCTATGTTACACATACTTACTCTATTATCAAACTTGTGTGTGAATAGAAACAATGGAGTTGATGTCCACACAGAATAAAGAAAGAAGAGGAAGAGTAACCTTACTCGCAACTTGAAAGCCTTCTTCAAAGAAATACTACTTATGATAATCCGGACACAACTCTAGATGGCAGGAGTATGCAAAACATGTAATTTTACAGCTGGCATGTGATCACATCTTTATTTTCTTAATACATACATTTGTTACATTTGTAACCTGAAAAAGGTAAGTAAGATCTTGCATTCCTTTGATACATTCAAAGTGGATCCATCCGCAGCATTCTAAATATTGAGCCTGTTGGGAAGAAAGTGAAAATTAATTTGTTACTCTAATTGAATTGTATAAATGTCAATAGCTTTTTGTTATGCTAACTTACATTTATTTACATAGTAATCATAGTGAACTGTCCTCAGTCAGTGGCAAAGTGGTGTTGAGTCCATTACTAGGAAAGGGTGCATAACCTGCGAACCAACATGGTGGATGCAACTCAGAAAAGATCCTTACCATAAAGTTTTCCGTATAAATTGCTGAAGCTTTTTGGTTGCAGACACCACAATACTTTTCAACAGACTCTAAATGTAAAAAAGATGTACATTAGTGCATCACAATAGGAATGCTAACCATTGAAAACTTAATTTGCAATATATTGTAAATGTTTCCAAGTGTTTTCACATCAAGGAAATGAGACTATCACTACTGTTCCAAAGAAATTGTAATGGCTAGACAACGAACATAATTGAAAATTCAGAAACATAATGAATATAAATGTTAAATGTCGTATACTTGTAAAGCGCACAGCTGCCCCAGCAAAGGGGCGTCCCGGCGCTGTATACCACTGGGCAACCCATCCTGGCTTTCCCTGTGGGATGGTCCCACCTGAGCATCCCCAAGGTGAAGACAAGCATCCCTGGCGCTGATGGTGCCTTTAGTAGAGATTAAGCAAGCTATTGCCCAGAGTTGCTGAGTGAGACCCATAGTTGGAGTAGGCACAGAGGCGAGAATTATCAAGTCCGCTGACCATGGCCCAAGACCCTGCCGCGTCGGGAATCGAACCCTGGTCCCGGGCCGACCTCTGTTTACGGGTCTGCCGCCTCTAACCAGTGAGCCACACCACTCCACACATAACAATAACAATAGCAATTGTTCGCATTAGGATTGGGGTTGAAAAGCAATCATAGGTTTCAGAGCAACCGTGTTAGGACCATAGAAGTGGTCAGACAAAATCATATGCGAATAGCAATATGCTTCCGACGGGCTCTATAGATATGTTCAGTAGACGTTCATAAATGTCATCCCTGAAAACCCTGTTTGCTATTTACGAGTAGTGTAAAGAAGTAAGCTATTAAGATAAAGTAATGTATCTTTAAGATATTAAGATTTAAAAAAAAACATAATGGAGGTATCATTACCTGTATGCAAAAAATACCACAACTGTAGCTGTCCTGTTGCTTTTGGTTACATTCTATGACTAACTGCCATTGACCATAGTCGGGACGCTTCAATTGCTGTAGGAAAATCCTTTAGAAACATACGAATGGTTATGTTAAATATTTTGCTTTTTTAATTTCATAAAGAGAAATCATATTGACAATTTTATAGTTATGCAATATAAGAAATAATAAAGAGATAATGAACATTTTTTTAAGGGAAAAGTAACATTCAATTTAATAAAAACTCTCGATAGGTCTGAATTTTGTTACTCAGTGAATCATGAACGATTATTGTCTTGGTTAAAGGTTTCAAAATCTATAAAAAAACATTATAGAAATAAGATTTTTAGTATGGACAGTTTACATTTTATGGTACAGATGTCTACTCTAGATACATTACAAAATAATTGTAAAATATTAGCCTTTAAATTATTTGAATTTTTTTAGACAGTTTAAACTATTACAACCAGTCATATTTTCGAACAATAACTTTCAAAACGGCCGGATAAATGTTAAAAAACTTGCACTCACCAGAATTATCCAATGACAGCCGCTATTTGTCGGGCAAAGAACAATGTCCATTTTCCCAAAAGGTACCTGCAGAGTTAAAATTGCAATAATTAATAACTTTACATTTCAACCCAAATACATACGTTTAGACTTACAACTATTTGAAAACATGAATATCAATGCAATATATATTCAAAATAAACAACATTCCCTTGAAAAACATCTTACATTTGTCATAGTGTTCTAAACGTTATTTCATTCTACTAACTTTCAATATTCCTTTGCACCTGTAACACTGAAAAGTCACATAATAGATATGAATATTTACCCCTAAAAGCAGAATAGCGATAATTGCCCGAGAATATGCAGGACGATACTGTTGCTGAGATTGCTAAACACTAAGGTTAAAATAAAAGGTTTTCAGTACCCAAATTGATGAAGAATTATTATTTATGGCTAGGTAACTGGAACATCATTACACCACACAACTAAATTATGTCCCATTACTTAAAAAAGGTACCCTTTATTAGATTACTTTTCACGCTCGAACCATGCTTCAGGACTTTAGAGAAACCATGAGGGTACACATTAGGGCTTACATAATCCAGAAGCTCTTGGTACTTAGTGGCATCCATTTCTATTTCAAATAAAGATAAACAGGAAAAAAATGAGTGAAGAGAATTCCATGATAGATGTAAAGAACAAATTTGACATGCTCACATTCAATTACAAAGACATAAATGACTTTAAAGGTGTCTGAATACACAATTACTAAAACAACTGTCACTCCGTCTTCACAGCTCAATCCGCCAACGAACTTTAAGTGAGGGAGAGGAAGTACCTACAATTACATGCGAGGAAGCAATTTCCTGAGCGGGAGAAAACTTACATTAACTATGGGGTTTTGGTACACGCAATTTATAAGAATAGAGGCCTGGGAAGCCCACTTGAGGCAGTAATAAATATTAAAAGTCGTGGGGGAATTAGGAGGGAGCAAATACGATGAACCACAAAGCATGTATCCTACAAAAATGAAGGAAAACAGATTTGGAAGGGTCACATGACGCAGCAAAAAATACCATCAAGGATGTAAAATTTCTAAGAACAGACACGAAAGCCCGTTGCACACTTCAAAAATACGACACAGAAACTCATGCACGCATAATTTAATAAAGAAAGGCCTAGGAGGGCGCTGTGACACAGAAGAAATAAAAAAATAGGATCATCCAAGTACGATCAATAAAAATAGAGGGGTGGGAAGGCCACGTGAGGCAGTAATAAATATTGAAAGTCATGGGAGAATTAGGAGGGAGCAAATACGATGAAGCACAAAGCACGTGGCGCACAAAAATAGAGCTGGGAGGGCCACTTGATGGAGAAAAAAAATAATACTATTATGAACGCACAATTTATAACAATACAGGCTAAATACGACACAGAAATTCATACATGCACAATTTATTTAAAAAAAGGCCTAGGAGGGCGCCGTGACGCAGAAGGAAATATTATGATTAACCATATACGTTCAATACGAATAGAGGCCTGGGAAGGCCACGTGAGGTAGCAGTGAATATTAAAAGTCACAGAAGGATAGAAGGGAGCAAATACGATGAAGCACAAAGCATGTGGTGCACAAAAATAAAGCAAATACAGCTGGAAGGGCCATGTGATGCATTCAAAAGTAATACTATTATGAAGGCACAATTTATAACAATACAGGCTAAAGCATGTGACACAGTTCATAAATACGACAATAGCATTTAAAAAACCTTGCAAATTCATTGAAAAAAACCATAGGTTTCACACATGTTATAGTTAGCTGGACATTTCATTCAAAAAAACCTTTGAAATTCCCCCGTTATAGTTAGTTCAGCTAACTATAACTTGCTTCCAATCTCTCACTCTCACTCTCACATATACTCACTTATATACATCAATACTCACATATACTAGTTTAAAACATATGTAGTTACTCTTAAAGAGACAATTGAGAGAGTCATTCACTCACTAACACATCCATACGCACACTCATCCACCCATACGCTCCTGCACACATGCTGTCTTCAAAACACATACAGTGAGACAGTCATTCAAGCATCTGTGCGCTAAGTAATATCCCCACCAATTCATACAGACACTCATTCTGATACTCAAAAAACCACCTAATGACCCATATAGACACTCATGTACTACTCACCAACCCATGCAGCCACTTATACACAAAGTGAGAGACTGAGGGTATACTCAGACATGAGTCCCTTTCTCACTGCTCCATCAGGATTCAAGCAAGCCGGGCCGAAGAGGCTGAAATGCCAGAAACCGGTCCCCGGTAGCTTGTCTCCTTTCTGGTAAAGAATTGGCTTGGTAGTTTAGTCTGCCCTGTTCCCATGATGCACTGGGCCAGGGACAGACTGATTTGCATATAGCCAGATTCTGAGCTGGGATGGGGCAGTGAGATAAATAACGGTGATGGATCAAGCCCTGATCTTTGGACTGGGTAAGAGTGGTCTGCTCAATTCAGACACTCTGTTCATCACCACCCCCTTTTGTAAATCGATTTTGGCCACTATAGGTGTGGCAGGGTATACTCAGACATGAGTCCCTTTCTCACTGCTCCATCAGGATTCAAGCAAGCCGGGCCGAAGAGGCTGAAATGCCAGAAACCGGTCCCCGGTAGCTTGTCTCCTTTCTGGTAAAGAATTGGCTTGGTAGTTTAGTCTGCCCTGTTCCCATGATGCACTGGGCCAGGGACAGACTGATTTGCATATAGCCAGATTCTGAGCTGGGATGGGGCAGTGAGATAAAGAACGGTGATGGATCAAGCCCTGATCTTTGGACTGGGTAAGAGTGGTCTGCTCAATTCAGACACTCTGTTCATCACCACCCCCTTTTGTAAATCGATTTTGGCCACTATAGGTGTGGCAGGGTATACTCAGACATGAGTCCCTTTCTCACTGCTCCATCAGGATTCAAGCAAGCCGGGCCGAAGAGGCTGAAATGCCAGAAACCGGTCCCCGGTAGCTTGTCTCCTTTCTGGTAAAGAATTGGCTTGGTAGTTTAGTCTGCCCTGTTCCCATGATGCACTGGGCCAGGGACAGACTGATTTGCATATAGCCAGATTCTGAGCTGGGATGGGGCAGTGAGATAAATAACGGTGATGGATCAAGCCCTGATCTTTGGACTGGGTAAGAGTGGTCTGCTCAATTCAGACACTCTGTTCATCACCACCCCCTTTTGTAAATCAATTCCTAACTATAACATGTGTGAAACCTATGGTTTTCTCAGTGAATACATATATATATATATTACCTACTGGTGGTCGCCAGTAGGTAGTTATAGTTAGGATTTTTTTCAATGTTAAATCTCAAAATTCTATTTGGAATAACTTTGGCGCCGGTTGACAAATCTGCCTGAAAATTTCCTCAAAATGGCCTCTTCGAGCTCCGGTCCTTCTCTAAAAGTCTGGGGGGGATTCGTCAAGCGGGGGCTGAGATAAAAGGAGGGTCCCAAAACGCATTTTCCCCATGTTAATTTCCATAGGGCGGTCGACCTCACTTTTAGCCCGAACGGCTGAATGGATTTCCACCAAACTTGGCAAAATTGTAGGGACTGGTAGCCCGATGTGCCTTTGCTATGTCTCAAGATATGTGCTCCAGTGTATTTTGAGTAATTTAGGTTAAAAAAACGTAATATATCTATAGGCGCGCCCCGCTACGCGCACCGGGGAGCGCACCGGGCGTGCTACGCGACTTGCACACGGAAAGCTGATTGGCTCACGGGTGTCTGTAAACATTCTAAACAGTCCGGAGCGGCCGCCATCTTCTGTCTCGGTAGGATAAAGACACAAGAGGTGGCATAAAAAAAGGGAGAAATGACTATAAGGGGGCAGGGTAGACCCCCCCTGACCCCCTAGGTTTGATGTGGGGGCTAAAATAGGGTCCCACAGGCATTTAAAAAAAAAAGAAAAATTCGATTTGCGCGGGGGTAGTGCCCGGTACGCGCACCGGGGAGCGCACCAGGGAGCGAAGCATGGGGAAAATCCAGGGCCTTATTTATGAAGGCCTTGCGACAGTTTTGCGCCGCCTGTGCGTCACTTTTTGTGACGCACCAGCGGGGTAAAAAATGCGCCTCGTTGCGCTATATTTAAAAAGTGACGCATCTAGGTAGATGGGTCACTTTTCAAAACCCTGCGCCACATTATACCTGCGTCAGGTATAATGCATGCAGAGGGGGCGTTCCCCCGCAAAAAGCTTCGTAATAGTGACGCAGTGAAATCTATGAGATTTCACTGCGTCACTTTTAGGATGCTGTTGCGTCAAAATCTTGCGCCTGCCTCACAGCAGGCGTAAGACTGACGCAAGACCTTTCATATGGGGCTTTCCCCATGTGAAAGGACGCATTACTGGAGTTGCATCACTTTTGTGACACACTCCAGCAATGCGTCACTTTTGTGTTTACAGATACGTCAGAAATACTGACGTATCTGTAACTCCTTGCGACATGATTCATCATACATTAAATATGACACATCTGGAATGTCGTAAGGAGTGCGCACAGAAAAGTGACGCATCGCTGTTTGCACGCAGCGATGCGTCACTTTTCAGAAATGAGGCCCCCAGTTTATTCACTGTGTCACCTCTACGACCCTTTCTTGCGTCAATACGTCCCTTTTGCATACATTACACCTGAGGTAGGAATAATGTGGCGCAGGGGCTTACAAAGTGACGTAACTACCTAGATGTGTCACTTTGTAAATATGACTGAATAAGGTGCATCTTTTACAGCACTGGTGCGTCACAAAAAGTGATGCATCGGTGGTGTTAAAGTGACGTATGGCCTCATAAATGAGTCCTTCAGTCTTCTACTCATGCGTCATATTAATTTTATTACTTATTGTGTTGGAAGTTCTTACAGATACGTCAGTATTTTAGACGTATCTGTTAGCGCAAAAGTGATGCATTGCTGGAGTGTGTTTCAAAAATTAAGCAACTCCAGCAATGTATCCTTTCACATGGGGCCAAGCCCTATGTGAAAGGGCCTGCACGCCTGCTGTGAAACAGGTGTAAGATTTGGACGCAACAGCGTCATAAAAGTGACGCAGTGATATCTCATAGATTTCACTGCGTCACCTCTACGACCCTTTCTTGCGTCAATATGTCCCTTTTGCATACATTACACCTGATGTAGGAATAATGTAGCGCAGGGGTTTACAAAGTGACGCATCTACCTAGATGCACCACTTTGTAAATATGACGCTCTGGTGGTGTTAAGGTGACGCATGGCTTCATAAATGAGGCCTTCAGCCTTCAACTCCAGCAATGCATCTTTTCTTACCCTTCCACACCCTCGTTCATTTTCAACATTTTCTTTGAATATCAACATTCCCTATATTCACTCTTCTTCTCCTTACTTTCCTTCCCAACATTCACCTTCTTTCAGTCCCCGCACTTCACTTCCTTTCTCCTCTCATACCTTTCTGTTCTTTCTTACTCATTTTCCTTTCCATTATCAATGCACTCTATGTCACTTACTCTTTTTCTTTTTTTAAAGAGTATAGCTCTTTGATGAGAATTGGAGGTAGTTCTGAAAAGAACTTTTTGTTTTCTTCTTTTTTCAAAACAGGAACAAAAACAGGGAATGGAAACTGCTCAACAGGAGCAAAAAAAACAAAAAAAATTAGGGGTGGAAAGGGCAGTGATGGTTTTCCAATGCTCGAACCATGAGCTGGACACTTTGCACCCCAAAAGTAAGGAGTTGATTGCAGTATCTGCATCTCAGGACACCATGGTTAAAAGCAGGTTAAATGTTTGGCACGAGCTCCTGCGATTGCCCCCTCCCAGAAGTAGTTGCTCCTCCGGTGGATGTAGAGGCCCCATCACTGGGAACCTCTTGTGCCAGAGCCCTGACACTTTCCCGGGCAAAATTCTGGGGGTGCCTCCTCTCCACATGCCGGATCATCGTAAAGTTCCCAAATGAGTATTTTTTTGGGGGGTCACCCCGTGACAGGACTTGTTTGCAGATCCTGCACTCCACTTTTAGAGCATTCACCTTTTTTTGGTCAGGTGGTATTTAAAAAAATTTCCAAATAAAATGTTCCTTCACCTTTCGGGTAGGAGGCTCTTCATTGATGAAATCAGGTTCTTCATCACTGCTGGATTCTCTGGCAGCCATGGTAAACCAAGAAAGATCCAGGAGCAAAAAGCAGGTCTTTCAGTCACAAAAGTGAAAGAAGAAGTGAAGGAAATGGGTGGGGATTTCATTCTTTGTGAAAAAAAAACTGTTAGCAACCAATGAGAAGTGTTATTTTAAGGTCACATGACTTGACGCGCTGACGCTGCGCGCACCGGAGCGCTTCCGGGTGCGCACAAGCGGCGCGAACGTAGGCGCTTCCGGGTGCGCACAAAGGGCGTGAACGTAGGTGCTTCCAGGGCGCATACGTGGCGCAAACGTAGGCGCTTCCGGGGCGCATACGCGGCGCGAACTTAGGCGTTTCCGGGGGCGCTTACGTTGCGCGCCGAAGTGACGTCTTCATAGTTTTATGGAAATGCAAAATCATTTTCATTTCCTTATAAAAAAAAACTGCTTTTATTTGTATGGTACGAAATGTTTTGCGTTATTATTAACTTTTCATTCATATTTTTTTCACGAACGAAAGTAGCGCTCTGGGTGCGCTTTCCGGAGACTTTTAGTTAGGAATTAGCATTTAAAAAAACTATGAAAATCACTGAAAAAACCATAGGTTTCACACCAGTTATAGTTAGGAATTAGCATTTAAAAAACCTATCAAATTCACTGAAAAAACCATAGGTTTCACACCAGTTATAGTTACCTGGAAATTTTACTGACATAAACCATTGAAATTCCCACGT
This sequence comes from Lissotriton vulgaris, assembly GCF_964263255.1. Taxonomy (NCBI): domain Eukaryota; kingdom Metazoa; phylum Chordata; class Amphibia; order Caudata; family Salamandridae; genus Lissotriton; species Lissotriton vulgaris. The sequence continues at coordinate 1,159,209,885 of NC_141689.1, forward strand.
TATAGTTAGTTGGACTCACTATAACTTGCGCGTGTAATGCACTGCTGATGACATCACATACTACATCACTCATGACATGGCCAGTGAAGTTATAGTGAGTCCAACTAACTATAACGTGAGAATTTCAATGGTTTTATGTCAGTAAAATTTCCAGGTAACTATAACTGGTGTGAAACCTATGGTTTTTTCAGTGAATATATATATATATATATATATATATATATATATATATATATATATATATATATATATATATATATATATATATCCACACAAAAGTGCTCCAGTGAATGAGCCTCAGACTCTGTAGGGCGGGTCAGTGTAGCGGGACTGGAGCTCACCGCGCAAAACATCCACACAGACGCCTCTCTTATTCTTAAGGAAAGGCACACTGACTCCCGGTGAAACTCAGGAAAAAGGCTTTTATTCCATGTTGAAAATTGCACAGGTAAAGCACACCCAACGCGTTTCTCCTCCTGCGAGGCTTGATCACGGGTAAAAGTCTCTGCCTTTGACTGGCTGCATAGGTTAGCACTGCGGTTTAAGTCGTCTTCCAGAGTGCAAAATACAAACAGGTGAGTCAGTTTTTTTCTTCAGTCAGACAGCAGCGTGCCAAAACTTTATTAGTTCATGTTTGCATACTGACTGCTCTTGCGTTGTGAATGAATACAGTTTATAAATGCAATTCGTTTTTAAAAGCTATTCTGTATTGCATATTTTTTCATGTAGCTTTAATCTTGTACTTTTCACCAGCAAGCGGAAAAATCCATTTCGCCCTCGACGAATTGCATTTATAAACTGTCTTCATTCACGACGCAAGTCTGACTGACTGAAGAAAAAAACGGACTCACCTGTTTGTATTTTGCACTCTGGAAGACGACTTAAACCGCAGTGCTAACCTATGCGGCCAGTCAAAGGCAGAGACTGTTACCCGTGATCAAGCCTCGCAGGAGGAGAAACGCATTGGGTGTGCTTTACCTGTGCAATTTTCAACATGGAATAAAAGCCTTTTTCCTGAGTTTCACCGGGAGTCAGTGTGCCTTTCCTTAAGAATAAGAGAGGCGTCTGTGTGGATATATATATATATATATATATATATATATATATATATATATATATATATATATATATATATATATATATATATATATATATATATATATATATATATATATTACCTACTGGCGGTTGCCAGTAGGTAGTTATAGTTAGGATTTTTTTCAATGTTAAATCTCAAAATTCTATTTGGAATAACTTTGGCGCCGGTTGACAAATCTGCCTGAAAATGTACTCAAAATGGCCACGCAGCGCCCCGGTCCTTCCCTGAAAGTTTGGGGGCGATTTGTCAAGCGGGGGCTGAGATAAAAGGGGGTCCCAAAACATGTTTTCCCTATTTTAATTTCCATAGGGCGGTTGAACTCACTTTTAGCCCGAACGGCTGAATGGATTTCCACCAAACTTGGCAAAATTGTAGGGACTGGTAGCCCGATGTGCCTTTGCTATGTCTCAAGATATGTGCTTCAGTGGATTTTGAGTAATTTAGGTTCAAAAAAATATATATATCTATGGCAGCGCCCCGGTACGTGCTCCGGGGTGCGCTCCGGGCGCGCCACGCGACTTGCGCGCAGAAAGCTGATTGGTTCTTGGGTGTCTGTAAACATTCGAAACAGTCCGGAGCGGCCGCCATCTTGTGTCTCGGTAGGATCGAGACACAAGAGGTGGCCAAAACAAAGGGGGAAATGACCATAAAGGGGCAAGGTAGACCCACCCTGATCCCCTAGGTTTGATGTGGGGGCTATAAAAGGGCCTCGCGGAGCAAAAAATTATTATTTTTTTTTTCGATTGTCGCGGAGGGAGCGCCCGGTACGCGCACCGGGGAGTGCACCGGGAAGCGCACAAAAGAGAAAAAAGAATGCCAGTTTAAAAATTTTGGCAATATTTTAAAAATGGGAGGTAGTTCTGAAAATAACTTTATTTTATTCTTTTTGTTGTTTTATATTTTTTTGTGAACATTTTTTACTTTTTTTGGTTTTTCACAACAATTTTAGATTTTTTTTGTTTTTTTAGTACTTCGAAAAAAACAGAAGGATTTGAAAATGGCTCAACAGGAGCAAAAAAAAACAATAAAGAATCATTGCTTTCGTTTGTGAGAGCACTTGTGGTTTTCTTCTGCTCTGTTAATTAAGGTGATACTTTTTTCACCATAAGCAATAGTAGCCCCACAATAAATACAAACTATTTTGAAGTGTGAGAATTTGCTTTGGACGTTGGGCATCATTTGACGCCCTCCAGGTGCTGCAAAAGATGATTCCGCACCTGAGGTGCTAGGCTGAGGGGTCTGTGGGTTTTCAGCCATAGCTCTCACCTGTGCTTGGGCCAAATTATTTGGGTGCCACCTCTCCATGTGGCGAATCATGGTGTGATTGCCAAAACTATATGTTTTTAGCAGGATTGCCACGTGAAAGGATGTTGCTGCAAATTAGACATGTTACTTTAGGGGCATTAACTTTCTTCAGTCCTGCAGGAAACTTAAAGAATTGCCAAATGTAGTGCTCCTTTACACGAGATGGGTGGGGTTCCTCTGGTAGGAACTGTCTCTAATGCTCCTCCTGCTCCTCTTCGTCCAGCTCACCACCAAAATGCAGAGGTGGTGGTGGTCCTTTTGGTGGAGGTGGTGGTAGTGATGTCACTGCCCATGTCATGAGTGATGTAATATGTGATGTTATCAGCAGTGCATTACACGCGCAAGTTATAGTGAGTCCAACTAACTATAACGTGGGAATTTCAATGGTTTTATGTCAGTAAAATTTCCAGGTAACTATAACTGGTGTGAAACCTATGGTTTTTTCAGTGAATTTAAGAGGTTTTTTAAATGCTAATTCCTAACTATAACTGGTGTTAAACCTATGGTTTTTTCAGTGAATATATATATGTATGTCACACAGCAAGAGGGTTATTCTCCGGGATCCATTTCCCTATTGTCAGGTGGCGTGTTCCCTCGGCAAACCCCGCCGCCGAGTTTTCAGTAGCTTCCAAAGTTCTGCCACAATAAGCACCACACGCACTCGAAGAAGTACAGCAAGTTAGCGTTTATTTCCCAAGTAACGCTACGCGTTTCAGCACAAAAGTGCCTTGATCACACGTTTAACCAACATCCAGTAAGGAACATCTTAAGTACAAGCCTGCCGATTTCAAACTTATGTAAACATAAAAGAATTACAATGCATACTTAGAGACTGGTGCGGCCATTTGTAAAGAGTTTTTTTTCAGCGCAACATCCATTTGAATACAACGTGATGCCCGCAGCTTCCCTCCCATCCTACTTAAGGATTTTAATGACAAGAAATGAAAGTGCAGACACGCCAACCTACTTAAGGTCATTATTTTCCTTCTCTTCACAGGACTACGTCAACCATGAGTCCCGGTGTTGCCAAACTCCACCCACTTAGGGAGGACGACACCAGCTGTTCAAACAAAAACGCGTTTGACTAGCGTGAAGAGAACATGGTGATGAACTGCGCACAGTCCATGAGGAAGGGGCGTTTGTTGGCCCCGAAACGCGTCGGACTCAATTTTTAACTCAAGGGAAACTGTAAACATTGCTGAGGAGCCAAACACAGACCGGAGGGTCGGAGGAAGCGGTGAGCCCTCCTGAAGCGCTTGCGCAATTTGCTCTACTATATTCAGGCGGCCAGCCTTGGTCGCGGAAGGAGCTCCACTCTGATGGCGGAACATGTATCCTGTCCTAAGAGACTGAGGCAAGATCAAATACACTTGCCTGTCAGCGCAACATCCATTTGAATACAACGTGATGCCCGCAGCTTCCCTCCCATCCTACTTAAGGATTTTAATGACAAGAAATGAAAGTGCAGACACGCCAACCTACTTAAGGTCATTATTTTCTTTCTCTTCACAGGACTACGTCAACCATGAGTCCCGGTGTTGCCAAACTCCACCCACTTAGGAAGGATGACGCCAGCTGTTCAAACAAAAACGCGTTTGACTAGCGTGAAGAGAACATGGTGATGAACTGCGCACAGTCCATGAGGAAGGGGCGTTTGTTGGCCCCGAAACGCGTCGGACTCAATTTTTAACTCAAGGGAAACTGTAAACATTGCTGAGGAGCCAAACACAGACCGGAGGGTCGGATGAAGCGGTGAGCCCTCCGGAAGCGCTTGCGCAATTTGCTCTACTATATTCAGGCGGCCAGCCTTGGTCGCGGAAGGAGCTCCACTCTGATGGCGGAACATGTATCCTGTCCTAAGAGACTGAGGCAAGATCAAACACACTTGCCTGTCAGCCCAACATCCATTTGAAAACAACGTGATGCCCGCAGCTTCCCTCCCATCCTACTTAAGGATTTTAATGACAAGAAATGAAAGTGCAGACACGCCAACCTACTTAAGGTCATTATTTTCTTTCTCTTCACAGGACTACGTCAACCATGAGTCCCGGTGTTGCCAAACTCCACCCACTTAGGGAGGACGACGCCAGCTGGTAAAAAAAAAACGCGTTTGACTAGCGTGAAGAGAACATGGTGATGAACTGCGCACAGTCCATGAGGAAGGGGCGTTTGTTGGCCCCAAAACGCGCCGGACTCAATTTTTAACTCAAGGGAAACTGTAAACATTGCTGAGGAGCCAAACACAGACCGGAGGGTCAGATGAAGCGGTGAGCCCTCCCGAAGCGCTTGCGCAATTTGCTCTACTATATGTATATATATATATATATATATATATATTCAATGAAAAAAACATTGGTTTTAGGCCATATATAGTTAGGGATTTGCATTTACAAAACCTTATTTTACTCGCATAAAACCATTGAAATTCCATATATAGTTAGATGCGCTAACTATATATCGCGCACCCGCAATCCACTGCTGATGATGTCACATATTACATCATTCATGACATGGTCAGTGACATCACTGATAACATCACTGATGACAACATCCAGTGACTGTATGTTTCTGTAAAGTTAAAATATGTCTTACATATTGAAGAATGAGTGGATGTATAAATGTCTGGATGAAGGATTTAGTAGGTGCAACTGATTGTATGAGGGAGTGATTAAATGTGTCTCACTGAGTGCATGGGTTAGTGATTAAACTGTATTAATTTGTGCATCATTATATCTGTTGTTCTGTAAACTGCTGCATGTGTTGATCAGTAGCTATATGAGTAACTATATGGGTTATTGATTGGTTGCCCAAGTATTTGTATGGGAGACTGAGTATGTGTGTGAGTGGCTGGGAGGTGTGTGACTCTGTGCATAGATGTGTGAACAGCTGATTCACTAGATGTATGGGTTCAAAACTGCATGTGGAAACAGCTGTATGGGTGGTTGACTGTGTGCATGAGTGTATTGGTGAGTGATTGGATATCTCAATGCTACATGTCAAAGTAAGTACATATGTAAAACACAGTACATGCGAGAGTTGACATATATAAATTACTGTGTTTAAGAGCCAGTGAATGTGTGAGTGGCTGCATGGATCATTGAAAACTTGTATCAGTGATTGTATAAGAGAGTAAATATGTGTTAGAATATGTTTCAATAAGTAAGGTGTGTATAACTGTATAGTTGAGGAATTGGAGGTGTGATTGATTCTTTGCATGACTGTCTAGGTGTATGAGTAACTCCATGGATGAGTGACAATCTGTGAGTGTCTGTTTTCACTGAGTGTATCTAAGGTTATATCAGAGTCTGTAGAGGTTCATCGTATTAACACATGAATGATGTCATCTGTGATGTTGTCAGTGATGTCATTTGAGTTGTCATCAGTGATGTCATCAGTGATGTCACTGACCATGTCATGAATGATGTAATATGTGACATCATCAGCAGTGGATTGCGGGTGCGCGATATATAGTTAGCGCATCTAACTATATATGGAATTTCAATGGTTTTATGCGAGTAAAATAAGGTTTTGTAAATGCAAATCCCTAACTATATATGGCCTAAAACCAATGGTTTTTTCATTGAATTTTCAAGGTTTTGTAAATGCAAATTCCTAACTATATATCGACTATAACCTATGGTTTTTTCAGTGAATTTCAATGGTTTTTTAATAGCAAATATGAAAAGCTTTAAAATGTCAAGTACGTGATAGATAAAAACTTTTTCGTGTTTATGCACGCTGATGTGCTTTGAACGCTGCCCCCCTCCCCTTTTTTCTCTTAGTAGTACTCTCTCTTTGCAGATAGTGAAGAGTAGGTAACGCAGGCCTTTACCCCCGTTGTAATCCGTCCTGCCTGCTTGTCTCTCCATTTGATTGATTATTATCCAAGCATTTACTGTTTTACAATTGATTCTCTTTGGTTCATTCTCTATTTACAAACAAGCACAAAGTCGCAATACTCTGTTTAGTCTTTGCAGATCGTGAAAAATCGTGTAAAAAAATAAAAGTAATCGAGCAAAATCAGTAGGCCACTAATTGGATCTCTTTTTGACCTCGCTAAAATAGAAATATTATAAACAACCCTTCATGAGAAATACGAAAATAGTGAGATGAACTGAGCTCCACACCATGAGGACTGCAAGACAGCTCGGCTCCGTCACCCATCCCGCCCAAAATAACGACAAACCCTATGCAAATATTAAAAATATAGACAACACACCAGCAAAGAAACAGGGTAAAACATTTTATTAAATAACTATTTACATAATGTTTGTTTATAAGATGATGTCAGTAGTGGACCGATGTGTGAATAGGTCGGAAGCAGCACAAGGCGCCAAGATCCGGATGGCAAGTCCTGGATGTTGGGTGCCATAGTTCAGAGTTCTGAGTTTGAGCCTTTTTCAATGCCTGTGCTTTGTTGTTTCCCCTCCATCAAAAACAAAAAAAATATATAAAACTGTGCAAAAATACAAAAAAATCAAAAAATGTTTACAAAAGCAGTGCTTGTAAGACTGTCTGAAGCTTATTTCCACCTACTGCAGCTTCACTATTCTCAAAGTAAGTGAGGGTCGTTTGTGGACCTGACTGCATTTGAAAACAATGTTATATGGTACCTCCCTAAACCGCTTGACGGAGGCCCCCGAGGGGCGGTGTGATGGCACGGACTCGGAGAAGACGCTTGGCTCCGACCCCCTCCCCAAGTCTTATAGCACTGGTGTAGCCTGAGATCGCCCCCGACATAGGCTGCCGGCTCCCGGGGTCCGGCGGAACTTTTTGCCTTTTGATGACTCTTCTATTCTGGACTTTGTCCCACAATCCGTTTGACCTGAAGACACGCTGTAGTGGGGCGCCCCTTTACCGTTTTAGTTGCCATTCTGCCCGCTTTTGCTACCCTGTGCCTCTTCCGCCATTCAGCTGTTTACCGCCCGCTCTTGCGACTACAGCGTCTCGCTCACCATGTAGTTAAGTTGCTCCCGCTCTTGCGGTGCAGCGATAGGCGGCTGCCACAGGACTCTCAAAATGGCGGCCGGCTCTTCGGTTTTGGGCCTGGTCCACTAAAATGGCCCTGGGACACCTTGGAACTCGGACGCTTCCCTGATAGGGCTTGGGTCCCATTCTCGAAAGCGTCCCCTCAGCCGTGAAGATTCTACAAAAGTCTTGGGGGCCCCCGACTCCCGCAGGCTTCTGGTGGGGAGCGGCTGCCATGTCTGCTCGTGGAATGGCCACGACGGAGCAACGAGATGGTAGTGCTCTCATGCTGACGCCAGCTTTATTCTGAAACATCCAGAAACACTGTAGACTACCAATTCGATCAGTTCCGGTAGCGCCCCAACATGACCCGGAAGAGAAGAACTTGCCCTCCCCTCTTTGACTGATGGTTCTTGTTGCCTGTCTCCTCTGTTGTCATTTAACAGAACTTTTTGGACTGCTGAAAGGGGTTGTGTTCCGAACGCTGGTTGGTGGAGACATTTTGACTATATTCTTGACCTACGTTGTCGCGTAATGCGTTATATGACACGCCGCGTTAGCGCACCCGGAAGTGATCCGGGGCGCGGCGCACAGCGCGTAACGTAAGCATAACAGGTCATGTGACTTGTTAATAAAACTTTTCATTGGTTCATTTTACTTTTGTTATTTTAATGATGAAAAGCTTGGTCATATGACCTAAAAATTACGCTTTTTATTGTTTTCGAACATTTTTTTTTTTTTTAAACATATATGTTATAATATTCCAGGCTAATGTACTTTCCCGGAAAATTTACAACTGTCCTGCAAGTAAAATATATTCCTTTTTCGAGAAAAAGGGCGTTTCTTCGTACCATGACGGAGCCGTTGAGTAAAAGAGACTCGGCCTGCTGTCTTAGTCGCCGATACGCCTGATTATCAGATTCTTATCGATCACTTTATGTTGCAGGAGTGGAAAACACAACTGCCCTTGACCATTTATCTTTACTACGTTCCTACATATTATACCTTTTATCCGTCATGTAATTGGACTGCTTTATTTCACTTGCCTTTTACTGATTCGAAAACAGTGACTAAAAGTAAAAACTTTACCAATGTAAATACTACTACCGTGTTTTGTTTTAAAAACCTTTATTGTGAAAATGTCAGTATACAAATACGGGCCTATAACCACGTGGGCCGGCCACGGAGCAAACTGAAATCGTATATGATAAGGAGACATTTACACTGTAGAGGAACGTAACGAGCGGGCCATTAGGTTGCAAGAACTAAGGTGTCTAACAGTTGCGGAATCGGTGGACGTACATTTTGTAATTAAAATAAGACAGGGCCACTTACAATAAAATTTTCTAGATATACATTTGCGGGCAAGGAGTTAGGAGTCCCATTTATACCGGCGCCATTTTGGGCGAGGCCGGGCAGGTCTAAGATATAGTCAAAATGTCTCCACCAACAATCGGCCAGACCAGAACCCCTTTCGGCCCTTTATGCTACAAGATGGTGTCTTCCATTCAGAAAATATTGTTGGCAACATTTTGAAAGGAAAGATAAACAGCCGTTCTCCTAGTGAGTCTCACATTGTTACATTTAGGAAGAATGTTGAAGAGTAATATGTGGAAAATCTGAAGCCATTTTTCTACAAACTCTCAATCAGCCTTGGATGGAAAAAAAAATCCTGAAGAATGTACAAACTGAAAACCAATTTTTGTCTGTATAGCATCAACAGCAACGCTTGAGTCAGCTTTGTGTCAAGCCGCCATTTTCATTCAATCAATAGCGTCCCCCTGCACACATTCAGGAACCTGGTCGTGTCTTCAGGTGAAACGGATTGTGGGACAAGAAGCAGAAAGGAAAAGGAAAAAAGTTCCGCCGGACCTCGGGAGCCGGCCGCCTATGTCATGGGCGATCTTTGGCCACACCAGGGCAATAGTGAAGCTGCAGCAGGTGCAAAAGAGCTTCAGACAGTCTTACAAGCACTGCTTTTCTAAACATTTTTTTGTATTTTTGCACAGTTTTAGATTTTTTTTTTGTTTTTGATGGAGGGGAAACAACAAAAAACAGGCATTGAAAAAAGCTCAACAGTGCAGGGCGCCTTGTGCTGGTTCCGACCTATTCACACATCGGTCCACTACTGACATCACCTCATAAGCCAACGGGGCACCCCACACTGACTTTCGGCGCAGCATTGTAGGATGGCGACACCAGTGCGGCAACTTGCTGGACACCACCTCGGTGCCATCCGGATCTAGGAGCGTTCGAGTCACTGTACCGCAAGAGTGACCGGAACTCAGCTGGTCACGCCGTCTTTCGGCGCAGCATTGTAGGATGGCCATACCAGTGCGGCAACTTGCTGGACACCACCTCGGTGCCATCCGGATCTCGGCGCGTTCGAGTCACTGTACCGCAAGAGTGACCGGAACTCAGCTGAACACGCCGTCTTTCGGCGCAGCATTGTAGGATGGCCACACCAGTGCAGCAATTTGCTGGACACCACCTTGGGCAATAGTGAAGCTGCAGCAGGTGCAAATAAGCTTCAGATAGTCTTACAAGCACTGCTCAGAACTCTCAACTATGGCACTCAACATCCAGGACTTGCCATTCGGATCTTGGCGCCTTGTACTGGTTCCGACCTATTCACACATCGGTCCACTACTGACATCACCTCATAAGCCAACGGGGCACCCCACGCCAACTTTCGGCACAGCATTGTAGGATGGCCACACCAGTGCGGCAACTTGCTGGACACAACCTCGGTGCCATCCGGATTTCGGCGCGTTCGAGTCACTGTACCGCAAGAGTGACCGGAACTCAGCTGGACACGCCGTCTTTCGGCGCAGCATTGTAGGATGGCCACACCAGTGCGGCAATTTGCTGGACACCACCTCGGTGCCATCCGGATCTCGGCGCGTTGTGCTGCCTTCGGCCTATTCGCACATCGGTCCGCTACTGACGCCGCCTCACGTGCAAACGGATTTTCTACGCTTTTTGTAGCCCTATGCCGCATAACAGGTCATGTGACTTGTTTATAAAACTTTTCATTGGTTCATTTTACTTTTGGTTTCCTAAAGATGGAAGGCTTGGTCATATGACCTAAAAATAACACTTTTCATTGGTTTAGAACATTTTTTTTTTCCCAAACGATGAAAGCCCCACCTTGTTTCTGGATGATTCAGACTGAAGCTGGCGTCAGCATGAGAGCACCACCATCTCGTGGCTCCGTAATGGTCATTCCGCGAGCAATCATGGCAGCCGCTCCCCACCGGAAGCCTGCAGGAGTCGAGGGCCCCCAAGACTTTTGTAGAATCTTCACGGCTGAGGGGACGCTTTTCGAGAATGGAGCCGAAGCCCTAGCAGGCCAGCGTCCGAGTTCCAAGGTGTCCCAGGGCCATTTTAGTGGACCAGGCCCAAAACCGAAGAGCCGTCCGCCATTTTAAGAGTCATGTGGCAGCCGCCTATCGCTGCACTGCAAGAGTGGGAGCAACTCAACAACATGGTGAGCGAGACGCTGTAGCTGCAAGAGCGGGCGCAACTCAGCTGGATGGCCGCCACCTGGGGAGGCCCGTTCACGCCGCCTCCCCCACGCCCCCCCCCCCCCAGGCCGCCCCACGCCAATTTTCGGAGCAGCATTGTAGGATACCAAAACCAGTGCGGCAGTTTACTGGACATCACCTGGGTGCCATCAACATCTCAGCGCGTTCTGCTGCCTTGGGACTATTCGCACAACAGACCGCTACTGACGAGGCCTCCCTCCGCACCACCCTGGACGCCCCACGCTGTTTTTCTTTGATGCATTATAGGATCCCAAAAACCAGTGCGGCACCCAGGTGACATCACCTGGGTGCCGTCCAGAACTCAGCACGTTGTGCTGCCTTGGGACTATTCGCACAAAAGACAGCTTCTGACCATTGTTGCTTTTTTTTGTGAAAAATGTTTAAATGTTTTTACAGTTTTTGTTCCGTTCGTTATATTTAAAAGTTAATAAAGTTTAATAATCCTACTTTGTTGGAGTGTTATATATTTTTTTTAAAACGGGTGAATGGGGCCTTGAATCGGGTTATTGTCATGTGTGGGCTTTGCAAGTGTACTGCTACAGGATCGGACATTTCAAACTCAAATGCACGTTCTTTTTCTTACCTTTCCGAAGCATGGAGCGCAATAGCAGGCAGAGAAAGGGTGATGCAACTATTGAACACTGCCTGGCCTGGAAGTTGCTGGCAGTGCCCCCCCCCCGCCCGCTCCTGAAAGAGGACACACACACACCGCCGCCCCGAGTACTTCACAGATCTTTAAAAGACCATGCGCTTGTTCATGAGGCTTAAATGGTTTATCACCCCTTCTAGAACCCCTGCATCGACCCTCTGACGTTTCCTGGAAGAATTACCACGTAACACAATACCAAGCCTTGTCAGCTGAAACCCCCGAGGAATCGTGGGGCATATTATCAAGGGGGTTTATCTCCGCTTTTTTGGCTTTAAAAGCCAAGAAAGCGGAGATAAAATTATCTCCCTATTACCAAGCTGTCGCTAACACCAGTTAGTGACAGCTAAAAGGAGATAGCGACCATCTTGGGCCCCGCTTTGCATGTCAGTGATATTTATCACTAATGACATGCAAAGTGGGCGTGCCAAGATGTTAGCGACTGGAACCAGTCCCTAACATCGCTATCTCCTATTACCAACTTTTGGAGATATTCGCGCTAAGCGCGAATATCTCCAAAAGCTAACACCTGACCTGAGCAGTTCTTAGCCATGTTATCCAATGGGAGGTGGATAACATGGCTAAGAGCATTTGCTCGATAATACATGAATGTCGCTGACTTTTCTGCGATATTCATGCATTGCGGCCGTTTTTTATCGCATTTGCGATAAACCTTGCTAATAGCAAGGTTTATCTGCGATAAAAATCGCCGATGTGCGGCGATAATTTTTGTCTCTAAACAAGTTAGAGACAAAAATTATCGCTAGTTGTTGGTAATATGCCCCCGGGTTTTTGCTTGCAGAAATCGGGAGGCGGGAGACTAGCACTGAAATCAGTAGTCTCACGCCTGAATCGGGAGGGTTGGCATGTCTGGATTCTCTACAGCTGGGGCCATAAACTACATCCGCAGGGGTAGGTGATAGCCTGGGACCAGCCTGGCATCTAAAATGGCTGCCGTGCATGACAAAATTGTGGCATTGGAAAAAAGGCAAGATGGCGCAGACAATGTTTATCAATAAGGATTCATTTATAACAAAATATTTTATCGCAGTGACAAATTGGCGGTCAACACTTCCTGATTTCCATCGAATCGAACGTTAACAGACGTCACGCAGCAAAAAAAAAAAAAAGCTCACGCACAGCCGCTGGAAGAGATGTATCAACATATATGAGCCTCCTCAGCCACCCTCAGGAAACATAGAGGATTAGGATACGTCTCCAGCACCCCCTTATACCTAGTAATTTAATTAAAACGAAGCACAAAATGGCGAATTCCCGTTTCGCTACCAGTTTGCGGCCCAGTTCGCGGCCCGTGAAGCGCTTCTACCGTGAAAAATCATTTTTTTTTTATTTTCCTCACGGGACCCTTTATAACCCCAACAACATTCCTAGGGGGTCAAGAGGGGTATACCTTGCCCCCTTTCATTAAATTCCCCCTTCGTTTTTCACCTCTTCTTCTCTCTCGATCCTACCGAGAGATAAGATGGCGGCCGCTCCGGACTGTTTAGAATGTTGACAGACACCGGAGAGCCAATCAGCTTTCTGCGCGCAAAGTTCCGTTTCGCGAAAAGTAAGCGAACCGGAGCGCAGTCCGGAGCGCTGTTACAGATATATATCTTGTTTTGAACGTTAATTTCTCAAAAACTACTGGAGCACATATATTGAGACCTAGCAAAGGCACATCGGGCTAACAGTCCCTACAATTTTGCCAAGTTTCGTGCAAATCCATTCAGCCGTTCGAGCTAAAAGTGAGTCCAACCGCCCTATGGAAATTAACATGGGAAAAACGCGTTTTGGGACCCCCCTTTTTTCTCGGCCCCCCCTCGACAAAACCCCCCCAAATTTTCAAGGGCTGCTCAGAAACAAAATGTGCCATTTTCCTGAAAATTTCAGCCGATTCCGTCCACAAACGCCAAAGTTATTAGACATAGAATTTTCAAAAATCCCATAGGGAATAAATCCTAACTATATATACCTACTGGCGATAGCCAGTAGGTAATATATATATATATATATATATTTATATATATATATATATATATATATATATTTGAAAGCACAGAGAAAAATGTCGAGGCAACAGAACCCAGCACCAGTTGGTATTATATGCAATGACTATGATATGGTAATCAGAACCAGGTGCAATGGACCCAGGACGTGACCGGCATACGTCCCAGAAGGGTGGTGTATAACCAACCCACACAAATGCTTTTCCCTGTGTTGGTGCACAATTGGCTGCCATATGCCAATGCAGGCACCCGTACACCATGGTGCAAGGTTGCCTGCACTGCAAGGATGATTGTGTTTGTAAGGAAGGGACACCTGCCTGCACAAAAACAATCATTAATGGTGTTTTCCTCTTTCTATGGGTGCTGCAGAATGTATTTCTCCTCGTTGCGACTTCTTACGCCTCCCCTGGAGAGGCGTAGGATTCTGATGCATTACCAGGTTTATTAAAGGTTGCAAATCTGGGAATATGGCGGAATCCATGGGTTTCACATGGGAACTTCCACAGCAACACCCATGGCATGACCCTTTCAACCAGAGTGATGCGTGAGAAGGGGACGTATTTACAAGGCCATGAAAAACCACGAAGGGTGGCTTTGCGTGGCCTTGTAAATATGGGGCAGCATACTGCACTGCAGGTGGCGTAAGGGGCTTGTAAATAATCCCTTCAATATTGCGGCAGAATACTACTATCAACAATACTGGAGATGTGTTAGGATTTTCAAGAGCTGACGCCTGATTGGCAGCGGACGTTTTTCCACACTTCAGTTTTGTAAACAAATCCTCAGTTGCACACAACATCACTACTGCATGCACTTTGTAAAAGTACGAATGTAAGCTCAAGCAAATTATTTCAAACTAGTACAGTGATGCCAGGAAAATGATTTGGTTTAGGAAGATTTTGCAATTAAGTTAATAATTCAGCTGGAGATGATAAAATAAGAGACACGCCATGGGAAACTTTCATGGGGGTGTACAATGCAGGATTATGTTGCCAAATCGCTCTTACTATCTCAGACATCTTAAGCAATTTTCATCATTAAACAGTCTGCAAATTGTTGAAAACGAAACAGAGGGACATTTATAAATATGTTTATGTTGAAAGTAAAACACCTTTATTTTCTTTAATAGTACTGTACATCAATAAAAAAAGCTTTAGAGAGCCATCTAAAACTAGCTTTCCTACTCAGACGAGTAAATGATTCTGTTCTGTTCGTTTTCCCTGCAGGCACAAAACATCTAAGACATCGTAGAAATGAGACAAATTTACATAATGGATTTTATTTACATAAATTACACATGGCTTATGTAGCACTTCTCAGATACCTTTGTAACAAGAAAAGAAGGTTTACATGAAGAGTAAATATATGAGTAAATAGCTGTATCGTGCTTCTCATCTCAACCCCCTTTATTCACCAAGTTCAATTCCCTGTCGTCGTCATTGTAATAAAGTGTAATAGTGTGAAGTGGGTGTAGGGCTGTCACCTTCAAGTGGAGGAACTGTAGAATGTTTCTGGAGATATGTTTATATTGTTTAACTCCAATAAACAGTCTACCGGTATTACTGAGATTATTCAACAATAAAAACCTAGATACAAGGCCAAGTAGAAGAAAAGAGGAAAGAGGCCAAGGGGGCATATTTTCAAGAACAGCGTTAAAAATTATCGGCAGTTTAGCGGCATGAAACTGCTGCTAAAACGGCGATAATGGGCTTGATAATATGCCCTTGAGAATTCCAAAAGAAGTCCATGTTCTGGTGTGAACATGGGCTTCTATTCGAATTCTCCAGGGCATATTATCAAGCCCATTATCGCCGCTTTAGCGTATGTTTTCTGCCGCTAAACCGGCGATAATTTTAACGTCGTTCTTGATAATATGCCCCAAAGTGCCTTGAACCCCGACTGGTGACAGATTGGCCTAGAGAAAAAGTTGACCTGCTATTGTGGTCCAAGCTTGACTATATCATTCTTGACACCAAACAGCCTCAAATGCACAACCCATATAGTCCAAAATTGAACACAGCTATGTGACTCTAAACTGCCTATCACCCTGTTGCACCTTACCCTGTCACCCTCCCTTGCACTTCGCCCTGTAATCAGCTCATACACATCATATTATTCTCTCCAGGTGCACATTAGGCTGTGCCCCACACAGAACATATTACTGTCTACTTCCCTGATGCACATAACCGTGTGCCTCTTTCTACACATTATCCCCTGTTACCACGTACACACTACTTCACTTTGTTATGCATTGCTCTATGGCTATTAGTCTTTTCTCATATACTATATTGGTATCTGTGCATCTATTGTTATAACTGAAAGGATGCATACATGACTGTTATTCTGTGCACACAGAGGCATCTACTTACACACCCCTCTTTGCTCTGGTGCCTGTATGTTGGTTGGTCTGTTTGAATAGTTTGTCTGGATGTGTTAGTCTTTGTCTGTGTATGCATATATACATGTGCTCTGGGCGTGAATGGACTATACAAAAATTAAGCATATTGGGTCTGTGAATGTTTGTTATTAATCCGACCCTATGGGACTAAGGACATTTTCGATTGATTTGGAAAATCCTCCAATTTCTCGAAGAGAAAGATAAAACCAGAATATCCTCACCCTTACTATTCCTCTCATGGGGAAGATTCAACTTGTGGTTTCTATTCTGGTTTAGCTTCTCCTTCTGAAATTGGCAGATTTTACATTCCATTAGCATCTAACTCTGAATTAGTCCCTGTGAATTTGCTTGATCTTGCTGTGTGGATTTGAATTTGTTTCCATCCCTATTTGAACTTACACATTAAGGGCCTGATTCACAAAGGTAAACTGGGACAAAGGTCTAACTTTACGACTTTTGGTATTCACTAAGGGTATTCACAAGTAGTAAAGTTTGACTTTTGTCTCAGTTAAACATAAGTTTTCATTTTAAGATTAGACTTTTATTCTCAGCTAAATTTAAGACTAAGGGCCCGATTCCGATGTGGTTTGGACATCTTCTAAACTGAATGGGTTTGGGAACGGTTGCTGACCGACTCGAATCAGGAGAGTCCAACCGACCATGTACGATGCATCCGTATGCTTCCAGATACGATTTGGTTGGACTCCCATTAACTTCAATGGGAGCTTATGTTCCAACCGAATGCATAGGCTCCCATTGGAAAAATGGGTGGCTGGGGAAAATCGGGCACCCTTTGGCGGGCACCCCCTGGTGCCTGCCACACAGTGCATGGCTGGTAAAAGGGGACTCATGGGTACCCTCATTGGCCCGATTGGGAAGGTTCCAGGTGCAGGGGGGCCCGCTACAGGCTTTCAAACTCTGATTCTGACTGCTAATTCGAGTCAGATGACACGATTCGTAAAGGCTGCCTGCATCCACCCTCGTATTCGGTCATTTGGAAACGTGGCCCATAGAGACATACCATTCTGCTCTGTACAGCTTGGTCTTTCCAAATGCTGCCAGGTTCAGATTAGGATATTCCTAACGCCTAACTCGCATTGTACTTGGTTGGTCAGAAACCTTTCAGAGTCGGTCAGAAAAACAAGTTCCCGATCCGATTCGGATGGAGCAAATGCTGCTAGGAGGCCTTCCTAACCGCATAAGAATTGTGCCCTAAAATGTAAGTTCAAAGGAGACAAAAGTCTAACTTTACTACTCATAAATGCCCTTTTTCAATACCAAAGTTGTAAAGTTAAACTTTCGTCACAGTTTACCTTTATGAATCGGGCCCTTCATCTTTAAAGCTATTCTGTCCCCAAAGCTCTTGTCACAAACCCAGACATCAAAACGAGGCACAGGGTGAGGTGCAATATAGTGCTAAGTGATGCACAGTAAGGAACAGAGGGTGACGGACAGTGGAGGCCCATTTTCGTACTCACACATTAATGATCAACCAATCCTGGTTCTTTTCGTTGTATTCAGGTACCTATAGTATTTTTGTCATAAATGAGTGACTACTGGTACCAAACTGAAAAATAAACAGCGTGACCAGATAAGCTACTCAAAGTAATATTTTTTATATATGTTTTTCTCCTCATGCTTTCCTTTTTCTATGTGTGCTGCAGAATGCAGCACACATAGAAAAACGAAAGCATGAGGAGAAATAAAAACATTTCTCCTCGTTGCACCTCCCTAAGGCCACCACTGGGGTGACGTTAGGGTCTGACGTATTCCCAGGTTTACGATTTCTCATAAATCTGGGAATGTGTCACATTCCATGGGTGTTGCTTGGTAACACCCACCACAACACCTCTTTCACATTTATAAAGCTATGGAAAGTGACTTTACATCCCCTTATAAATATATCGTGGAACACTGTGCTACTGCAATTTCAACAAATTGACATTCTAGTGGTGAAAAAAGTGCTGGTGGTGTCTCATGGGTACCTGGCAATTGCTTTCTATGACATTATGTATAACAGTTTGAACTTTTTGCTTGCTGGTTGATCAACGTTTTTGTGCATGTATTTACCTTGATCTCATGTATTGCACTTTGGATGCACATTTTTGCCCATTTACTGTCTTTTCTTCTTTTTTTCATTTAACTATTTTTCTCCTGCCACTTTGATATTTTCCACAGACGTTTTCCACTTACATTTCTATGTGGTTCTTTCTTTCATTTCTCTTCCATACCTCCTTGGCATTATTTTTTTGCACCTTTTGCACTACTTGCACTCTTCCCGAGACGTATGTTTTTCACTAGTCTCTTGTATGTGTTCATTGCCCCTACCCTCTGTTTCAGTCCGTTTTCCATTGCACCCGTTTGATTTCTTAAACGCCATCGCGGCTTTTCGATCAGTTTCACTCGCGTCTGTTGGCGTCTTCATCATCGGCTTTCCCGCGGAGCCCTGCCTCTCTGCATGTCAATCCTTGGTAAGCGCGTCCGAGCACAGGTTTTTAAACGCGAACGCTAAAGTCCGCTGGGGACAACACGGGTTGTTTCTTTTCACAATTTATGTTCTTTTGGTGACGGAAGTATGCGCTATTATCCCACACTCGGTTAACTTTCAGGGTTACAGCGTTAACCGATTTCATACTTTCTAGACACTTTCACCAGCTCTTGAGGTTCACTCCGTTTTATTTTCCTTAAGCATGCGCACGACCTACCGATACATCCATCTATGAACCAGAGCACTGCATGTTGGTTTACATGCCCATTTTAGAATCTCGTTACTGTTAGTTTTCACCCACTTCCGGCTCCGTACTGATACCACCTTCCTTTACTTTATTCACAGCTTATACCCCCTGACGAAGAGCCTTCAGGCTCGAAATGCATCGGGGTGAGGACATGTGTATGTGACGCTACCGCATTGAATGGGAATATTTTGGACAAGCTTTATCCAATGAATGAAAATTTGCTCATCATTTGAAAATTATTTGAAAAACTGTTTTTGAACATTTCTTGAACAGTATCATGAATATTTACTTTAATGAGAAAAAGTGAATAAAACTTTTTTGAACAGTATTTTTGGATTACATTTGCTCATTATAGCACACAGGAGTGCTCAGGTCAACCACCCTGTGCCTACAGGGTTTTTTCAAACATTTTTCACGTTCTGCTCTTTCTGGACAGTAAGAGCATCATCCTGAGCACCCTAAAAGACTTTACTTTCCTATATACTTACAAGAAGACCTTTGGTTAACTTAGGAGTGCAGCGGAATCCCAATTTCTCACAGTTATCTCCTTCTGTCCAATCCGCTATTGGCACCCACTTGTTGAACATCATGTCGTATGCAGATATCGCAAACTTGACATCAAATAAAGCTGATACCTTTGAATTTTCCACAGAGGATACGGAACGGATTTATACTTTAATTCAGGAACCGGAATGTGTGAGTTCTAGCACCGGATCAATTCAGTCTAATATTCGACAATTACTTTATGCAGCAAAAAGGGAGATCAACCAGCGCCTACACGCTAGTACACTCATTCGCTATCACAAAGTGTCAAGAATACCAAGAGGTCTACGTATTCCTTTAAAATCCACGCTATGTAAGAACAACAGTAAATTTACTGAAAGATGGTATGGGATTTTAAATAAATGTTCGCTTGACCTGATTTTACTGATTGTTGAAGAACTCTCAAAAATGCTAGAAAATCTTACAATTGAAGTACACACAGCTCAAGGAGAAACTCAGTTCCAAACTCACTGGAGAAGAACTAAAACAAACCCTAGAAGACATTAACACCCAATTGGAGAAGTACACAAAAGAAATCCATGAACGCAAACTACGCAAATTCAAACGGGACACCGTAGATTATAAACTGGGGGAGGTGTATAACTGGGCTGAGATCTATGCAGCGAGGCGACAACAAAGAACACAACACAACAAATCTACAGAAGGTGACACTTCCTCGTCAGATGACTCCACCCGCTTCCGGCAACCAAGACCTCTACCCTGTGCAACCCCACACCAACAAGGAGGCGCCTCGGCGAGCCTTCAACCGCAGAGCGCAGCATCAACCAGTCAAACCACTACACAAAGCACTCGACCGGTACCTTTTTTAGGGGTAGGCACAGATGCAACCAGAGATCCCGGAGAACACAGTACAACAGAGCAACAACGTCCCATAGCACAGTCAACGAGGAGCCACAGAACCTAATCATAAATATTTCAAAAACGACCATTTCAACTACTCAAAACAAAGTTCTACAGAAAGGGATCTCGTTTGTCCCCACCCACAACTTGAATGACCTTGAAATTCAGACCAGCCTGTTTAAATTCATGCGAAATTTGCGGCTAAGACATTTCTTTTCTAACATTTGTCCTACTCCCTCCAATACAGAGGAACATACATCCTTGGATTTACGTCCTAAAAGCAACTTTATGGCCCCAGTGAGCCACAAAACGTTGGATCTATTCGAAATTTTGGTACAAAAAGACCTAGACAAAATTCGTAAATTTCCCACAAGACACAAGCAAAATTTGAACAACCAAGAGAAAATGGCTTTGAAACAACTAGCCACCAACGACAACATTATGATCTGCCCTGCGGACAAGGGCGGATCTCTGGTTATCATGGACAGTCAATTTTACCTTGACATTGTACAAAAACATCTTACAGAGACTAACACCTACATGGAAATTCCATCAGACCCAACTAAGGAGTATGCTGCTATTCTCCAGACAATCGTTGATAAAACTGTGTCCACTGGAACCATCACTACTAGAGACCGCAACTACCTCATCAAGAACTATCCTAGTGTTCCATATTTATACATGATTCCCAAAATCCACAAGCATCCGACAAAACCACCATTCAGACCCATTGTCAGCACTATAAACTCAATTCATGAACCAGTTGGAACTTACATTGACCGTCATCTACAACCATCTGTTAAATCTATGACCAGCTTTCTACAAGGCACCACAGATTTCCTAGCTAAACTCAGTCAAGTGACCATTGATCCACACACATCCATCCTGTTGTGTACGATTGACGTAAATGCTCTTTACACCTCTATTCCCCACCACTTAGGAATACAGGCAGCAGAAGCGGCATTGATGAAAACGGACAAACCACAAAGTTTGCAAATTTTTCTAATGGAACTCATTGAATTTACCTTGATGCACAGCTACTTCAGATACAACAACAAATTTTACAGCCAACTATCCGGAGTAGCCATGGGCAACTGTGCTGCTCCGGCATATGCCAACCTGTTCATGCAGGACTTTGAAAATGAACACATCCTCTCAGTACCACATTGGAAGAATTATTTGCAAACTTACTATCGTTACATTGACGATATCTTCCTAATCTGGACAGGCACGGAAGAACAACTAATATTTGCCATTACTGATTTGAACAACATTGATGAAAGAATCCAATTTACCCACCAGTACAACAGCTCCAATATCACTTTTCTGGACGTCAACATCACCAAGAAAGATCACAAACTGGAAACATCTATGCATATCAAATCCACCGATCGCAATAACTATTTACACTACTCTAGTTTCCATCAATCCAGTCTCAAAACTCATTTACCATATTCACAACTCCTCAGAGCACGCTGAATAGCTTCTACCGAAGAGTCATTTATACAGGACAGTTCTACCATCATGAAAAAATTCACAAAAAGAGGTTATCCACAAAGGATTATCAACAACGCTTACCAACGCGTTACTTCTACCGTTCGCTCTACATTATTGCAACCTAAAGAGAGAACAAGTGCGGACACACAACCTAATGTGTTTGTTTCCAAATTCTCTACCAAAAGCCACCTGATCAAAAAAACTATATAAAACTCATTGGCAAGTGCTACAATTAGAACCAGATTTTAACGGGATTTTCAAGGACATGCCCATATTCGCTTATCAAAGATCTAGAAACCTACGATCATTAATCAAACCACGGAGCAATGAACCCGCAGTATTCAAAGGAACCATTCCATGCCATAATTGTCAAAATTGCCACAATATCATCCCAGGGACAAACATCAACCATCCTAGTTCTGGCAAACTGATCCCTCTAAGAACCACCAACGTGGTATATCTTTTAAAGTGTCCTTGCGGATTACCATATGTAGGTAAAACAGAGCGCAAGATAAAAACACGCCTAAATGAACACAGGAGTAACATCAGGAATAAAAATTTGAAATCTTGCGTGTCTGCTCATTTCACTCAACAAAACCATACGAACAGCCAGATCCGTTTTTGGTTCTTGAAACTGTCAACAAACCGGAGGGCATGGATCCCCAAAAATATCTATTACAAAGAGAACTATTTTGGATTTTCAGATTGGGAACGACTGTGCCACACGGTCTCAACGAACGCCTGGAATTTAGCAGCTTTCTATGACATTATGTATAACAGTTTGAACTTTTTGCTTGCTGGTTGATCAACGTTTTTGTGCATGTATTTACCTTGATCTCATATATTGCACTTTGGATGCACATTTTTGTCCATTTACTGTCTTTTCTTCTTTTTTTCATTTAACTATTTTTCTCCTGCCACTTTGATATTTTCCACAGACGTTTTCCACTTACATTTCTATGTGGTTCTTTCTTTCATTTCTCTTCCATACCTCCTTGGCATTATTTTTTTGCACCTTTTGCACTACTTGCACTCTTCCCGAGACGTATGTTTTTCACTAGTCTCTTGTATGTGTTCATTGCCCCTACCCTCTGTTTCAGTCCGTTTTCCATTGCACCCGTTTAATTTCTTAAACGCCATTGCGGCTTTTTGATCAGTTTCACTCGCGTCTGTTGGCGTCTTCATCATCGGCTTTCCCGCGGAGCCCTGCCTCTCTGCATGTCAATCCTTGGTAAGCGCTTCCGAGCACAGATTTTTAAACGCGAACGCTAAAGTCCGCTGGGGACAACACGGGTCGTTTCTTTTCACAATTTAAGTTCTTTTGGTGACGGAAGTATGCGCTATCTTATCACACACTCGGTTAATTTTCAGGGTTACAGCGTTAACCGATTTCATACTTTCTAGACACTTTCACCAGCTCTTGAGGTTCACTCCGTTTTATTTTCCTTAAGCATGCGCACGACCTACCGATACATCCATCTATGAACCAGAGCACTGCATGTTGGTTTACATACCCATTTTAGAATCTCGTTACTGTTAGTTTTCACCCACTCCCGGCTCCGTACGGATACCACCTTCCTTTACTTTATTCACAGCTTATACCCCCTGACGAAGAGCCTTCGGGCTCGAAATGCATCGGGGTGAGGACATGTGTATGTGACGCTACCGCATTGAATAGGAATATTTTGGACAAGCTTTATCCAATGAATGAAAATTTGCTCATCATTTGAAAATTATTTGAAAAACTGTTTTTGAACATTTCTTGAACAGTATCATGAATATTTGCTTTAATGAGAAAAAGTGAATAAAACTTTTTTGAACAGTATTTTTGGATTACATTTGCTCATTATAGCACACAGGAGTGCTCAGGTCAACCACCCTGTGCCTACAGGGTTTTTTCAAACATTTTTCACGTTCTGCTCTTTCTGGACAGTAAGAGCATCATCCTGAGCACCCTAAAAGACTTTACTTTCCTATATACTTACAAGAAGACCTTTGGTTAATTTAGGAGTGCAGCGGAATCCCAATTTCTCACAGTTACCTGGCAATAACAACATGGGCTGAGCCACGCGTGCCCTTTCCCCGCAATCCGTACCACACTTGCCTTAACCATGCGTGTGCCTTAACAATACATATACATGGTTAAGGCAATGCGATATCTAGTTGCCAAGAGGAAGGGAAAGACAGGAACAGGAAGACTCAGACTTTGAAGACACGGGAGAGGACATGGTGAGTTAAGTGGGGCTGGGGCTTGGGCTTGGGGATGGAGAGGTAGTTTTTTGGGGTGGGTATGTTTCAGGTCTAAAGAGGGGGCTGAGTAGTTTTTAGGGTCGGGGACAGTTTTTAGATCTAAGGGCCGGGAAAAGAGGGACAGGGTCTTGGTTGTTTTGGAATGTACGGGATAGCTTACAGGGCTCGGGGCAGGGGGACTGGGGTCAGGGAAGTTTCTGGGGTATGGGTTTATTTTTTAGGGCTCAGGGCAGGCGGAAAAGTGACAGTTTACAGGACAGGGAGCAGTTTTGGGCTAGTTTAGGTATGTAGTGGATAGTTTTTAGGGCACAGGGCAGGGCGCTGGGCCGGGTTAGTTTTTGGGGTGTGGGCCTAATTTTTTGGGCTCAGGACATGGGGAGAAATGATAGTTTACAGGGCAGGGTTGGGGTAGTTTAGGGATGTATTGATAGCTTAGGGCTCAGGGCAGGGGGGCTGTGGTTGGGGTAGACTTTGGGATGTGAGTTTATTTTTTTGGGCTCAGAGCAGGCGGGACAGATTACAGGGCAGGGAGCAGGGTCAGGGTAGGTTAGGGATGTAGAGGATTGTGTTTAGGGCTCAGGTCAGGGGGCTGGCTTGGGGTAGTGTTTGGGGCATGGGCTTAATTTATAGTACTCATGACAGGGAGAAGGGACGGCTTAGAGGACAGGGTCGGGTAGTTTAGGGATGTAGGAGACAGATTAGGGCTCAGGGCAGGGGTACTGTGGTCAGGTTTGTTTTTGGGGTGTGGGTTTCATTTTTAGGGGACAGGGGAGAGAGAAAAGGGACAGTTTGTAAGGCAGGGGGCATGGGTATGATCTTTAGACTGCATGCCCCTTTACCCATCATGTCTTTACAGCGAAATAGAATGGTAAAGGCATGCGTGGTAAAGGCATGCAGGCTAAAGACTCAATCGTGGTAGAGACCATGTGGTACAGACATGCATGGTTTAGGCATGCGCTCTACCATAATACAACCGGGCCTCATGAATGAAGCTCTCTATTTTAAAGTGAATAATAAATGATGGGACATGTAGCACTAATGGCGGAGGAATAGTGTAACATGCAGGGTTGACTGGTTGACTGGTGAAATTTGTAAGTGATGTGGCGTAAATGCCCAAATTAAATTGCACTGATAGGCCGACCCCAAGGTCCTCCAAGTAAGTTTGAAAACATATGACACAAAGTGTCATTTTGCAACACGATTTTAACTTAAATTGTATATAAATTGTAAGGTCTTCTGAAATATTACAACATATAGTTTGCCGTTGAAATCTATTTATTATTAAACAAACAACTAACACCTCCATCCAACGGCTGGTGACAAAGGTAAGTCATGGTACATTGTAGGAGGACAAGATATACACTTTAACCCCTGATGATTACATACACCCCATTCCTCCGACATCCTCACTCCCACCCTCCGCTACTCTTCCTACTATGTAGCAAGCACTTACTTACCATAACGCTTGTGTTGTAAAGTGGATTATTGGTAGTGATAAGTAGTGAATCACCACTAGTAGTAAGGCAGCAAACACAAAAAAGGGTCTGTGAAGGACTCAATAAATTATTCCCTTGCTCAACCTTTGGAGGTGGATAACGAGTAATAGGCCTAACTTAGGAGACAGGTGTGTAAAGCATTTTAAAACACCAATACATTAAAAAAGTAAGACACAACATACATAGAAATCAAACTCCAATTTAGGAAAATAGATTACATTTTTATGAACAAATTGGCACCAAAACAACAAAATTCCAAAGAAGGGAACCAAAAATATGAATTTGCAAAGAATAAATACTTTCTAGTACTAAAAAAAAATAGCGCCAAATTGGGATATTGCTTACGCTTGACCAGGACACAGTAAAAGGTCGAGGCTGACAGTAATAGAGGCCTGGTTGGATACACTAAGCAGGAATTTAATTTTACACTTAGGGCGGAATTACGAGTTTGTAGGTGCGGTTCCAGGTCTGCCTTGCCGCCGCTCCGCCAAACCTGTGGTGAGGCCACCCACCAGATTAGAAGATTCCTCCTATCTTGTGGGATTTTTATTGGTATTCCCATGGTGGTGCCTTTAAAAACAGGCACTGCAATGGTAACACTAAAAGCAGTTACTGCATGGCATGGATTCCAAAGTCCATGCTGTGAAGGAACTGGTGTGCATGAACATAGGGGGGCACATGTTGTGCCACCATGTGTGCATCCACAGGGCGCAGATGCAACAGGGGGCCCCCTAGGGCCCAATTTTCCCTCTCAGACAGGGTTTACATGGAGTCCTAAAGTTAGGAGTCTTAACTTTACTACTACTAAATTGAGAAAAATCCTAATTTTAACACTTTCGGTATTCACAGAAGGCATTTAGGAGTCCTAAAGTTAGGATTCCTAACTTTATTACTACTAAGCTGAGAAAAATCCTAATTTTACGACTTTCGGTATACACAGAAGGCATTTAGGAGTCCTAAAGTTAGGACTACTAACTTCTGTGAATACCGAAATGAGTAAGTTTATTCTGTGAATGCCAAAAGTAGTAAGTGCATTCTGTGAATACCAAAATAGTAGTAAGTTTAGGATTGAGTCTTAAGTTCATTCTGTAATCGGGCCCTGCGAGCGTGTCACTGTGTTTTGAGAGCACATGCTAGTCTAGGAAAGTATGTGTTTCCCTGAACATCGCACTTGTTTTCATTGTTATAATAAGAAAAAGAAGAGAAGATTTGAGATTCTGTTTCAGGAAGAGGCATTGGGATATGGGTATAGTAAATAGTGCCACAGTAAGAGAGTCGCCAAATTCTGCCGCTGTGTGATATGGAATACACCCAAAATGATGGGACCTGAGTGATATTAAACAGGAACCTATTTGAAAAAAAGAAGTCTTGACACATAAATGTATTAGAGGATGCTGGGGAGCCCAAACATATAAATCATTGATGATTAGTTATATTGCCCTCATGTATTTTTGCTCATAATTAATGGGGATGGACTCACAATGGTATAAGCATATAGGGCAGATGGAATAATGCCCTAGAAAGTGTGTTAACCAGTAGTGTACTGTCTGTCAATGCACATATGTTTGTAGTTGCATTATTTCCCAATCTGTAGCCAAGGTATCTCATTGTTCAGTCCTGTATCCCATGTTCGTAGAAGGTATACCCATCGTTGCTCTCTGGTAGGTGGTATTTTCTGGATATCTGGGCTTGTCCTTCTAATGACCTCAAGTAATATCCATCTCAGATCTATATCTGTATGGTTGTATTCCAGGTAATGACTTGTCAATTTTGTGTTCGTTTTTTTTCCATCTGATTGTGCTCCTGTGTTCATTTATGCAAACTTTGATCTTTCTCATGGTCATGCCCATGTACATCAAATTGCAGGGGCATGTGATCAAATAAATAACATTCTCGCTATTGCAGTTGCAGATGTTTTTTAGTATCAATAGTTTGTTTATTATTATTACTTTAGTCAATATGAATATCATTAAAGTACAAACATACATACATTGTGACAGAAGGTAAAAATAGATTTAAAAGGAGCGATTTGTAGCTATTTCATGTAACGAAAAAACACATTTAAAAGACAATAAAAATGCATATGTACAAGTTAAAAACAGGATTTTTAGACAATTTCTCAATTTTTAACGGTAATGAACAAGCAAAGGTTCAGTTTCTGTAGGCTCAATAGTTTGTTGTTTTTTATGTCTATCTCCTTAGTTGTACTGGTGAAAGAGCATGCCACACAACCACCACAGGGGTAATGTCCAACTGATCTTTGATTGGCCCACAGTATGGGTTGGTTCTGGATCTTCGTTAGTGGTATTTTGGAATGCACCAACTCATCCTGTAAGCTTGTTTTCTGCTTAAAAGCAGAAAGTGGCAGTGTCCTGTATTTTTGTGCCCCATTGAGGATGTGCCAATGTTTTTGTACGATGTTTTTCACTTTGTTCGATATCGAAGTGTATGTAGTGACACATAATACTCTTTGGTTCTCTTTCTTCTCCTGGGTCTCTAGTAGAGCTTCCCAATTGTTATTCCTGGCTCTTTTTCTTAGTTTTCTGATAATATTTCTGGGATAATGACGTGTTGACAGCTTATTTTCCAGTATCTCAGCTTGCTCATCATAAGTTTCGATGGTTGAGCATTTCCTCCGAATCCTGAGAAATTGGCATACCTGAAGGTTTTGTCAGAGTGACTTTGGATGAAGGCTCTCAAAAATTAGTAGACTATTTTAATCTGTGCTTTTGTTGTGAACTTTAGTTTTGATTCCCTCTGGGGTCATGGTTATTACTAGATCCAAAAAGACTGCCTCTTCATTACTGATTGAATGTGTAAATCGCGGGCAACATCCTTTACAACGCGGATGTTACACCTCAGTTCCCTTACGACGCAAGTTTTACAACCCAAGTTGTAACAACGAATTGCGATGGGGGGCGCTCCAGGATAGTAAATAGTTTAATTTACTATCCAACTCCTTCCCTACTATCCACAGGGACTGGAGTTGAAATAGTAAATTAAACAATTCACTATCCAGCCCCCAACAATGCAAGTCGTGGTAACGACTTGCGTTGTAAAACATGCGTCGTAAAGTACTGCGATGTAAAACATCGCGTTGTAACGACATACATCCGTAAATCGCAGATGTTTGTCTCTCATGTTAACCCATCATCTATGTATCATCGCCAGATGTTCAGTTACGCTGCACAGGGGTTGTCTTGATAAAATATATGGTCAACTTCAAATTGGTGTACGTAGGGGCATGCTATGCTGGGAGAAAATGTGCTCTCCATGGAAGTATCTCTAATCTGATGATATATTGTATCCTCATAGTCGAAGAAGTTTTCTGTGAGAGCCAATTCTGCTCACTCCATGATGAAGTGTCTCAGCGTCATATACTCCCAATCTTTGTCTAGTGGAATGTGTTCCACCACGCTTAAAGTGCGTCTCTGGGGTATGCTAGTGTGCAGCGCCTTGCTGTCCATTGTGATAAATAGGTCTTTAGCTGGGTTAATCTCAAGGTCTCTGCGGTGTCAAAGGACATTCTTTGTGTCTCTCAGGTAGGAGGTGGACATTTGTACGATTGCTCTAAGGAACCATTTGCAGATTGTGATAAAGGCTCAAGGGCTGAGCCTATACCCAACACTATTCGTCTTCCTGGCGGGGGCATCCTGTTTTTATGAATCTTGGAGAGAGTGTAAAATCTAGGGGTGCAGGGGTTTTCACATACCAGAATCTCAACTTCATCCACAATGATCTTAATTCTGTTCACAAGCCATGGGGTTGGGTTGGTCTGGTAAACTTCGTAGCTGTCTGATAACAATCTGATACATTCTCCATGGTACATATCTTTGTCCATGATGACGATCACTCGCCCTTTTCTGCTGGTCTGATGACAAGTTTAGTATTCTCCTTCAGGTGCATGAGTGATTTTCTCTCACCTTTCTTCAGATTCTGAAAGCCTTTATTATTCTGGCAGTCAATTGTTTGTGTTTCATTCAGTACTGCCTGTTGTTCAAAGGCCAGTACATGGCATGGAATGGACTACGTAGGTGGCATGAAAGTTGATCTCTTTCTCAATCCGGTGTTAGGTAGCTCCTGTGGTTCAGATTCAGAATTCTCAAAGTAGCTCTTAAGTTTGATTTTTCTGAAGAACTGAGCCAGTTCGATATGTAGGGCGAAGCAATCGTTCCTGGGGGTTGGCACAAACCCCAGCCCCTTGGAAAGGACAGAGTCTTCATCCGGCGATAGCATGTGGCCACTCAGGCTGACTATATTAGTGGTTCCCTTTATCGTGGTGGTCCTTGTTCTTTTCCTTTGCTCCGTGTGACTACTATGCTGGGTATCTGATCCTTCCAATGTACTCTGGCATGTTGTCTTGACTGTTTTTGTTTTCCTATTTCCCTGCCTCTGCCCCAGTATAAAAAAAGTGGTGGCCCTTTTTGAAACGGAAATCCTGGCGGATAATATGGTTCCTGCGAGTAAACGATTGGGTGTTTCAGAGGGGGCATAGGTGGCTGTTCGAAGTTTGGGAAGTATTTCCCCTGGGGCGTCCTGCGCTTTCATCACTGCTGCTGTCACTTCCTCTCCTTTCTTCTCTGAAACTGAAAGTCCAGTTTTGTGAGGTGGGTCTGAATCGCTGTTGTTTTCTTTCCGTGGGTTGTGGTTTCTCTGTGGTGTCTGTTACACGAACAAAAGATAGATCTCACACCAGGTAGAAGTTAGGTCCGATTTATTAACATCACCCATCGACAGCAGATCTCCAACTGGCAACTTCAGATCCATACATCAGCAAGTTCTACATGGAACCCAGTGTACGGTTCCATGCAGAACCACACATGATGTCACACAGCTTCCCTCTTTACAACAAAAGAAATATTAACAAAGAGAACTGAGAGGGAAGAGGAAAGCAATTGAGAAATACAAATAAGTAAATGAGATCTCCATCGCAGATAGAGAGCAAAAGAGAGAGTTAACCTTGACATACATAATCTTTCATATACAAAGGTGGTGTTCGTACCCTCCGACTCCTCTCTCTAACATTAACAGGCAGAGAATGAGTCCTTGACAGAGCAGAATCAGAATTGGTTGTGAAATTATGAGGGCTTGAACAGCCCGTTAGACTCGTGACTTGAGGAGGTTTGGAATTAACTAACACAACACGGCTCTTGTTCCAAACCCTTCCATCATCAGTCTTCACAGAATTTTTTTAAATGTTAGTAACACTTCTAGCACTAGTATACTTGGACCAGGGTTGGCACCCAACAGGAGCTTTAATTTTCACTGAGTAACCAACACTCACATCATTAGTTTGAGCACAGCTCTTGTCATCAAAGTACATTTTCCTATCAGCTGTTTACTAATCTTTGTACTTCTCCAATCACCAATACAATTGTCAATCAAACCCTTATTTAAACTCATTCAACAAGGACATAACTTGGAGTTTAAGGCCCTGCCTTTGAATAACTCAAAGGGGTTTCTTCCCGTGTTCGAGTAGGGAGACATTGGTAAGCAGTGATCCTGTCTTGGAGAACATCTTTCCAGTTCAAAGAATTGGCTCGGGACAATTGTATTCTCTCTTTGAGAGTCTTGTTTACCCTTTCCACTGCTCCATTGGTTTCCGGGTCGTAAACAGAACACCTTTTAAGCTTAGTACCACAATCTCTCAAATAAGATTGAAATTCTATTGAACAAAACTGTGGCCCATTGTCAGAGAGAATGCCATTAGGGAAACTTTCTCTCTTGAAGATTTCCCCTAACAACTTAATGACACTAGCTATGGAAATGTCTCTGACAGCACTCACTTCAATCCATCTGCAACATAGATCCAGAAAAACAATTAAATAGGGGGTATCACACAATATCAATTGCTAACTCATCACAGGGGTGATCAGGTAATTTTCTACAGACCATAGGCATTTGCTTATTTTTTAATATTTTGTCACTGGGGCAACATTCTAGACAATCGTGAACCATCCTCTCAATCTCTTTATCCATCCCAGGCCACCAGAATTGTAACCTCAAGTACTCCTTGGTCTTCACTATTCCAAGACGACCAATGTGAGCTAGATTAAGAAGCTTATCCTGCACCCCTAATGGAGGTACCAGTTTAGTTCCCCGAACAAGTACACTATCAACAATCGATAATTCCTCACAAATCAGGGACCATGGCTTCTCAAGATTTCTGTTTTTACGTGACGCAAGTAAGTCCATAACTTTTCTGATTTCCAGATCATTTCCAAATTCGGTTTTCCACTCAGACTCACCTACCGCACCCAAAGTGACTTCACAAACATTAATTACATCATCATCCAAACTCTCCTTATCCATATCTATTTCCTTGACATCAACCAACCGCCAAAGACAATTAGCAGATTTGTTGGTAACACCTGGAATGTAATCTACCTCAAAATCAAATTCCTAAAGAGAAATTATCCACTTCTTAATTCTCGAAGAAATGGAATCAAGACCTTTTGTAGAAAACACTTTTCTCAAGGGTTTATGGTCAGACATGACTTTTACTCCAGTACCCCAAATCAAATTGCGGAACTTTCTCAGTGCCCAAAAGATGACCAAAGACTCCTTCTCAATCATGGACTAGTTTATTTCCGAGTCCCTTAGGCACCTAGAGGAACAAGCAATAAGAAATGCAACTCCACAATTCTTTTGAAGCCACACTACTCCCAAACCTTTGTCTGAGGCATCATTGTAGATTTGAGTCTTATCACCTGGCACAAAGGCATGTAAAGAGGGAGCTTTGATGAAATCCTCCTTTATGGAGACAAACTCTCTGGCACACTCAGAACTCCAAAGAAAAACTACACTCTTACCTGTCAATCTCCTAAGATTCTGCGTCTTGTCAGCATATCTAAGGATAAATTTACTGTAAAAATCCACCATGCCTAAAAATGTCAACAACTCCTCTTTGTCAGAAGGATCACTAATCTTCACAATGGAATTGACCAATTCATTTTTTGGGAACACACCTTTCCGGGGATGGAATGCCCCAGGTAGTTCAGTTCCTCCACCGCAAACTGGCATTTCTCTTTTTTGAGTGTCAATCCTGCTTTCCTGAAACATTCAAAAACAGCACAAACCCATGAGAAACGCTCAGCCTTAGTGCTCCCATAAATCAATAAATCATCCTAATAACATTTAACACCTGAAAGCCGTTTAAGAACATTGGTTATTATACACTGAAAAACAGATACTGTTGAAACAAGACCAAATTGCATCCTAAAACATTTAAAAGTACCCAAGGGTGTCACAGAGGCTGTCAAATCCTGTGAGGGCTTATCTAATTTTACCTGATGGTAAGCCGATATAAGATCTAGGGTTGTGAAGTACTTGGCACCCACTAAGGTGCTAATCATTTCAGCGATGTAGGGATGTGGGAACCTATCCACAACTACCTACCTCCTTATTGAGAGAGCGTAAGTCGATGCATAGGCGTATCTCGCCATTGGCCTTCTTGGGAACAACTATAGGAGATAACCACTCCGTTGCCTCAACAGACTCAATGACCCCTATGTCAACCAAGCGCTTAGTCTCATTTTGCACACTAGCTTGCTCGTTCAACAGCACTCTCCTAACTTAAGCAACAATGGGAACAGCACTCTCTCTCAATTTTATTTAGTATTTGTACACTTTGAGACATCCCAGTTTGTCTTCAAAGACATCTGGAAAATTCTCAAAAAGGATGGCAGCAGGGTCCTCTACCACTTGAATTTGTACTTGTGGCACTGAATTAGGGTTAAGAAACACACCCAGCAAACGATGATGAAGCCAACCTAACAGTGCATCCCCTCTCTTGGCCACATATACTTTACCAGCAATTATTCATCCACTCAATTCTATGCATGCTAAGAAATAACCCAAAATATTTATGGGTAAACCACCATAACAAACTGGAGATACATAATTTTTTAAGAGTGTGACCTCGTCTCTGAAATAAACATCAAATGTATTTTTGCTAATCATGGTGAGGTGTGAGAAAGAATAAAATGTAAACTCAAGTTCAACACCTTCAATAGAGACCACATCAGAGGGATGTTTTTCTATTTGGGGGTCTACCTGAAAGATAATTTCCTTAACTTGTGGTTGATCTTTGCCTTGTGTTTGTTCACTCCTTTTAACCTTGCTCTTGCAACACTTAGCAAAGTGCCCTCTCCTCCCAGAGATACTGCAATTAAAATGAAGAGCTGGTTGGAATGGAGCATTTGCTCTGTGGCCAATTCTCCCATATCAGTAACAGGTGCAACTGTTGTCCAGAGATAAGGCACCCTCCACAACACAAGAGGATTTGCCTCTGTCACTGTCAACAGAACTTCTTTAACATTGTTGGCCACAACATTGGACTTATTCTTAGAAGTGCTCAACTCATCCACACATTTCATCATATGTTCCACTCGTTTTGCAATTGCCAGAACCTCATCCTAGGGTGGCTCATTTTTTAACCATAATTCTTCCCTAATTTTATTGTGTGCACATTTTAAAACAAACTGATCCCTAATTCTCTCTTCTACAGCACCACCAAAGTTGCATGAGGCAGCAAGCTTTCTTAACGCAGTGACAAATTCATCTTTTTTTTACTCACGTAAACCAAAATGGTATCTTTCCATTACTGTGCTTAAGCGAGGAAAATAGTGTCTCTCCAGTTGAAGAATAGAGATCTCAAATTCATTCAATGTGTTTTGATCCACAGCACCCAGCTCTGGCAAGTGTTCAAGTACCTTATGCCCTTCTCTACCTAGACAGTGAAGAAGCAAAGAATGTTTTCGCTCAGCGCCTAAGTTTGTGCCACAAACTCTGGTGTAGTTCCTAAATATCTTTATCCATTTTTGCCATTTAATAATTGGCTCTCCTGGGCTTGTCAAGAAAAATGGAGGCTGTGGAATGTTTTGCATAGTTGCTATTTTCTAAAACCAATAAAGCAATGCAAAATAAGTGATAAACATGCACAAAAATATCTTAAAGTATTACATGTATACTAATGACAACCTTTTCAAACAACAAAGGGTAAAGTTTCAACTTGGTTGACTTACGACACCATTGACGAAGAGAAAGGTGTGCTAATCACCGCTATTCAAAGTGTTGGCACCAAGTGACGTTACCAGGATAGAGATGAGTAAATCACCACTGAAGACAAGAAGTTGCTTTGAACACTGACAGAAGGAGCGATAACTAGCAATGATGTGACTGTTGAGGTAAAATTGCCCTTGTGTAGAGTACATAAGATGAAAACCAAACTGTCAGGCGGTGACAATTAACAGGAAGGGAACTATAAAGCGCATCAAAGGTAAGTTCAGGAACTCAAGATGGCTGCCATTTACGCGTGACTTAAAAACATATTGAAAGTACCTCTTCCCAATCCTCTAAAATGGCGCTTACGTGAGGGGAGGTAGAATGACGCTTGATGAAAGCTGCATCAGCTGGAACGCAGATGCGTTCCAGCACTCGTCGAGTAGAGATTAAGGGCCATATGTATCAATGTTAGGTTTTCCGTTTCTCAAATAGCGAATTTTTGAGAATTGCATTTTGAGAATCGCAAAACGCTATGTATGTAGGATTTGCAAAACATTTTGTGAATCCTACATATTCCTTAATTGCGATTCACAAATTGCAATTCACAATTAAGGAACACCTCCCCATTCATTCCTATGGGCCTAGAGGCCCCTAGGAATGAATGGGAAAACATTCTCAATTTGCGATTCTCAATTAGAGTCTCGCACATTGAGAATGCAATTTCAAGGGTGCCAGGGTGCCAAAACGAAACCCTGTTGCACTCCTGAAATGAGCATGGGTGCACATGTGGCACACATATATCCCTAAGGGCATTGGTGTGCGCCACATGCCACTTTGAAAAATACAAAAATTTGCATTTTTGAAACAAATCACAAATTACCACCAACCTGTAGTTGTTGGTAATTTGCAATTCCTTTTTCCATATTCGCACAACTTGGTGCCTCACACATTCCATTTAAGGAATCACAAAATGCGATTCCTTAAATGCATTAGCAAAATTAGGAATCGCAAATTTTGCGATTCCTTATTTGGCGAGGCAGTTTTTCTTTTATACATACCATTAAGCCTAATTGCGATCGCAAACGCCAAAATTCTGTGAATTTCGGCATTTGCGATCGCAATTATGAATGATACATATGGCCCTCAGGCCTGTAAAACTCGAACAAGGTGGAACGCATATGCGTTCCACCTCACGCCCCTCCCTCCGACCTCCTCCCCAGTTAGAGATGAAAATTCTGTCGTCACATCTCATTACTGCACTGCCGCTGGAGAAGTGTGGTGAACACCTTCTCGTCGGCACATAAATCTGCCACTGGAGGAGGAAGGCTGACCAATTCTTGGAAACAAGAGATTTCATGGAAATTGCGACTTGTGGATCTGCTGGATGTTTCGGTGAGGCACCCACTCGTCGCCAAATAAATGTGGTGTCTGTCACACAAACAAAAGATAGATCTCAGACCAGGTAGAAGTTAGGTCCGATTTAATAACCTCAGCCATAGATGACAGATCTCCAACTGGCAACTTCAGAACCATACATCAGCAAGTTCTACATAGAACCCAGTGTAAGGTTCCATGCAGAACCAAGTTTGGGAAGTGTTTCCCCTGGGGGCGTCCTATGCTTTCATCACTGCTGCTGTCACCGCCACTCCTTTCTTCTCCGAAACTGAAAGTCCAGTTTTGTGGGGTGGGTCTGAATTGCTGTTGTCTTCTTTCAGTGGGTTGTGGTTTGTTGTAGTACTAATCTGTGATGTATGTGTAGGTTGTTTCCCAGCTAAATGTCTGTGCATCCTTTTTGAGTTTGGTTAGTTTAGATTGTGTAAGATATTCATTACATTGGGAATGGTCCTTGTTAATCTCCACTAGTTAATTTATAAAGACTGAAATATGCACTGTCGTCTTAAGTTTGCTCTCACTTTGTTGTATTTCCACAAGTAAGGCATCAGCTAGTTGTCTAGCTGTGTTAATGATTAACACCAACCAATATTTAGTACATGTCCACACTACGCATGACCAATTCTTCCGGAATTCTTTATTATTCAGAAAAAGTCTTGGTTCATTAGTGACTATGAGACCTCGTAGTACAGTGTTCTTCCGGAGGTATTCAGTCATAAATGCACTGTGCAAGGCAGTGCAAATTTGTTCTTTCTTACTTATGGAGAGGGCATCCCATTCATCCGAATTTGTCACCCTCTGGGCTACAACTGTGTCTGCTAACAGAGAAGGTGTTCTCAGTATTCCTGCTATTGTTGCTTCATCGAATGTTAGTTCGTTCTCCATTGTTAGCAGGGGGTAGCATAATAAGTCTCACCAGATTGGGGTGGACTCAGAGGGGGGGCGGGTAGTTATTCCTTATATTCAAGGTACCCTTGTTTTTTGGCTACTAATGCCACTCTTTTGTCAGAGAGAATGCCCCTTATTTGTTCTAATAGCAGCCAGCTGTACAAACCATGCAACACACTAACCCTAGAGAGTTCTAGGGGAGGGAACTAGAGGCACGGAGCACTCAGAGCAAGCTGGCCTCCATCCTACCATTAATACGCAAAATAAGCTGCTCTGAGTTAAAATGACCGAGACTTAGAAGATACTAAGTGAAGGTGCTGGCATCTCACAAAAAGTGAAGGACTGTCCTCGTAAACCACCAGGTGTCTTGATTCATCATTGGCATTCCTCGCTCTCTAAAAATTTGGTTTGATAGAGAGTGGGCCTACACCTGGAGACAGGGAGGCACTTCTAAAACTAAGTGGGGGCTTGTGACAGTGAGTGAAAGTCTTAAAATGAGTATAATTGCCAAAATACCTTTATTTAAATAGGCAATTATATGGTAATAAAAAATACAAGAACGGTGAAAAGGGGGAGTTATTGCCCCATCGCCGTAGCGGTTAAGGTTGTTGACATATTTCTGTCTTAGTGGCCCAAAGTATCCGCAGCATTCATCAGGTCGGGATTATGTAAAAAATGGTCTCCTACCTTACCAAAATATTAATATGAAGCCACAAAAACTTTCGGTCAAAGAGAATGATTGCCCCACATGCATCACTAATACATATAGTGGCCATTTTTGTGTACCACGTGTCACTGCAAATGTGAAACACATGCAGTTTTATTTTTCAGAAATGAATGTGAGACTATCTCACAGCCTTACCCTAGTCATACTTCCTACACACCACATGGGAGGAGAGTGAAGGAGAGACCCCTGTAGTCAAACTGGAAGAAATAGAAACTGTCATCAAGTCAGCTCCTATCATCCAACCTTCTCCAGGTGGGGAAATGGAAAGGTATTCTACAAGTGCACATTCATACTGTTATTCATGCTCTTACTACATCAAGGTGTGTCTCTCTCCGTGGGCCCGATTCACAGAATTAACTTGAGACGAAATCCTAAACTTACTACTTTTGGTATTCTCAGAATGCACTTACAACATTTGGTATTCACAGAATGGATTTACGACTACTAATTTTACGTCTGCACTCTGGCCATAGATACCGGCCCGGAGGTGGAGCTTCTGGCCCAGAGGCGAGGTTTTCGGCCCGGAGACAGAGCTTCCGGCCCAGAGGTGGGGATTCTGGCCGGTGACAGAGATTTAGCCATGGCCGAAATCTCCACCTCCGGGCCGGAAGTCCCACCTCTGTGATGGAAGCTACCCTCTGGGCCGAAAACTCCGCACCTGGGCCGGAATCTCCGGCCGAGTGTGGACGTAAATTTAGTAGTCGTAAATCCAGTCTGTGAATACCAAAAGTAATAAGTGCATTCTTTGAATACCAAAAGTAGTAAGTGCATTCTCCGAATATCAAAAGTAGTAAGTTTAGGATTTTGTCTTAAGTTAGTTCTGTGAATCAGGCCCCATGATCCTAGATGTGTTTGCTCTTCATCCTTGAAGTAGAATGAGGAGCGTAAGAATCAGGCTTTAAATTGTGCCCTTAATGATTAAATTTTGTAAATTTGTAGCACATGTGCTTGTAATTACTATTTCAAAAAGAGTTTCCGGTGCCTGAAAGAGCCTCTGTTATCTCTGGATTGTGTGCCTGATCCCCGCGTCAGCAGGAAGGAGACACAGAAAACCTGAATTCCAGCGGAACACCTGTGATTTCCTGGTATCACAAAGCTTGTAGCCTGGCCTTGCCTGGATCACGTGTCAGCTGGGAGCACGGGGCGGTGCCGCTCATGAGTACACGTGCGTGCACCGCCGGGTCCTGTGGTGATACCTACTCTCTGCGCTCTAAGCGAGTGTGTTTTTGTGTTTTTGAGAGTATGTCTTCTTTTTCATCGTAATAATTACAACAAGTGCGATGTTCAGAAAAAATAAACACACGGCATTACTACAACCACACGTTCTCTCAAAAACATAGGAAAATGCATGAGATAATTTCATGTTTTACCTTTTTATTTAGTGTATTTAGGATGCCATCTTGGTGTGGACATTTAATTTGTTCTAATGTATACCTGATTAAAGTAAATCCCAGGAAAATGGAAAATACATTTTAATATTATTATTGCAGAAATCTGTACAAGAAAATAATAAAATCGCATACGTATAAAAATGCAAATTAAAATAGTCTAGCGGTGTAAAGACATGCAGTTTAAAATACATTTAATTTGGAGTGCATGTAATTGTGTGGTAAAGGCACATGTTGTAAAAACAGCATTGTAAAGGCATGTAGAGTAAAGATGTGGATGATAAGGTCTGATATTTTACACAGAACCATATTAGTGTAAACCAGGGAGAGAGCTTGTTTGAAAAGATATTGAAATGATCCCAAGCAGGTTTTGGCGCAGCCCTTGAAAATAAATATCAAGCATAAGCTCCTTCAGAAATCAAGTTGTACATCCCAGAATAATCATAAGCCTTGCTTTCCCTCACCCAGCACTTCAGTGCCTTACTGCATAATGAAAGAAATCTACCAAGGTTTGTGATGAGATTTTGTGGTAGCCCCAGATTTTTTGCCAATTGCTCTCAGGGGTCAGCCAAAACTTTTGAGAAAGAATGGATTTCATTGCAGTGTAGAGTGCTTGTTTTTCTACCTCCAGTGCTAAGAGTGTGTCCCTCATCACTGTAGGAATGTACCTCCACAACCTACCCCCCAAGGACTCTTCAAAAACCTTGTGCACCTTTACAGCCAATTCATTGGCCGTGAATCATTTGTCAATGTCATCTCTCACCAGATAACTGGGCACCAAATGTTTTCTGATGCAGACACCATTACTGTGGGATTCCACTTGCATGGCACTAATGTCTGGTCCTCAGAGGCTTAGCTAATGGGCCATCTTCCTTAGTTCTGTGGCTAGTCTCTTCTCCTCTAGAGCTTGCTCCTTCTCCAATTTTGCACATTTCTGTTCTTGTTTTAGTTTTGCTAGCTCCAGCCTCAATTTCCTCTTGTCCCTCCTGTCCTCCATCTACTTTTAGGAGGATGTTTCACCCCTCGTCAGCAGGTTGCATGACAAGACTCTTAGGAAGGTCATGATCACACTCTTTCTTAGATTTTGACCCTTTCTCTGGATCATCTGGTGGGCCTCCGCGTATGCGCTCAAATCCTTTTGGAGCTCCGTCTTTTTGATGCTCATCTTGGAAGGCAACCCCCTCTCCTGCAAAATGTCCTTGAGCTGGGCCACAGTGTAATTCTCCAGATTGGTCCTCTCAAACTCCACTTTTACCAGTGGGGTCACAGACTTAACAGATAGGTACAAATGGGTGAACTTTTGAAAAAATCAGAAGTTGGACTTGGATATGGAGTAGTAGTGAACACCAAGTCTCTGTATGGCACTGCACCAATACAAGTCCTATCCTCACCGCTGATCACCAATGTTAGAAGCTGAGGTCCTGGTTGGCAGAGGTATGCTCCCTGTCCAAACAGGAACCACAATCCTAGTCAGGGTAAGTCAGATACACAACAGAAATTAGCCTGATCACCCGCAGGTAGTTTGGTACAGAACAGTCAGGCTTAACTTAAATGGTAATGCGTAAAGTATTTGTGCAACACTTCAAACAGTAATAGAGTGAAACACCACAAAAAGACTCCACATTAGTTTAGAAACACATATTATGATTTTATTAATAAAACAAGACCAAAGATATGATTTTATTAATATTAAAGGCAAAAATAGCACTTACAAGCAGTCAGTGCCTAAAGAGTTAATTGGTAACACTGGACCAGGGCAAAGTCAAGAGTTTAGGCCGACTGCGGTGGAGCACAGGATGGAACAGGACCCACGCAGTCCCTGCTGAGCAAAAGTGCCCTAAACCTGATGCAAACAGGCTTCAGACCACAATGACTCCCTTCCTGGGCAGCCATGGCCCTGGTGGTAGCACACATTTACTCAAGCAACCCTAACTTCTCCAAGTGTGCCTGTAGCTTCACATCCTTCCAGGTAGTGTGCTCAAGTAATTCTCTAACAAACAGTCCACAGGCATGGCAGGGCTAACAGCAGCTTTCAGAAGATCAGGGTGCATCAGAGCGATGAGCTGGTTTTGATCCCTCAAATGAGGAGAAGAATTGATTTTCTACACTCAATGAGGGCGAGGCATTGGTTTCAAAGACAAAGCGCGGAGTCTGAGACGTGTTGGTTTAGAAGCTGATACATCAGGTTTTTCCACACAGTCAAGGGGATGCATCGATCATCCTTCTGCAGTAGCAGCAATGCAGTGGTTCTGATACTGTGGTTCTGATGGTGGTGCGCTTGTTCCGAGTGTGAGTTGCTGGTTCTGTTCAGGCATCAGTGGCAATGCCTCATGTCTGATTTCACAGCAGAGGATGCATAGGTTCTTCTGGACCAAGCACCTGTGTCCCCTTCTAATGAAACAAGCACGGGAGCAGGATAGGAGATTTTAAGGTTCCTGAGTCTTCTAAGAACAAGAGGCTAATCAGCCTGCCCTTGGAGTCACTCTGGGTCAACTGAATAATGTCCAGTCAGAGAGAGCAGCAGTCAGCAGGGCAGCAAAGCTGCAGTCTTCCAGAGCAGCAGTCTTCCAGAGTGGCAGGCCTTAGCAACACAGTTCTTCTTCTTGGCAAGCTGGTTTCA
This sequence comes from Lissotriton vulgaris, assembly GCF_964263255.1. Lineage (NCBI taxonomy): Eukaryota > Metazoa > Chordata > Amphibia > Caudata > Salamandridae > Lissotriton > Lissotriton vulgaris. Next base: position 1,159,251,261 of record NC_141689.1, read on the forward strand.
GGTCCAGAAATGCACTGGATTGGTAGGGTCAGAGGTACAGTACTTATGCACAGTTGTGCCTTTGAAGTGGGGGTGACTTTAAAGAAGGGTCTATGAACTGTGTAGGGGTCCTTTTTTCCTGCCCTGGCTTCAATTTTACTACAGGGGTTATGCAACCCTTTGCGTGGACAGAGTCCAGCCAATTCAGATGTAAGTGTAAGGCTGTGCCCACTCCTCCCTTTCTTCCGGCCAGGAAGATGCATTAAGTCAAATCGAGCCTTCCTTTGTGTGGCTGTCTAGAGGGAATTCCCAAAATGTACTGTCACCCAATCCAGCCAATGATCAGAGACAGGCAACAGACACCAAATGGCAATTAGCAGGAAATTGCCTAACTTTCTAAAAGTGACATTTTAAGAATAGTGATGACAAATCCAACTTTACCATTAAAGGGCATTTATCATTACCATTCGATACATATTAACTATGAATGCTCTACCTTCTTTCAATTAGGAATTATAGTCTACGGGATGCAATAAGGACTCTCCAATGTTAATCTATAAGGGGGTAGGGCTCTCAGTTGTAAAAAACAAATTTGGGAATTCCTTACTAAGACATGTAAAACTTAAAAGTGCATGTCCTACCTTTTGATTACACAGCACGCTGCGCTGTGGGCTACCTAAGGGCCTACCTTAGGGTGGCTTATATGCAATAAAAGGGGAGTCTAAGACTTAGCAAGGGATTTTAAATGCCAGGTCATAATGGCAGTGTAAACTGTACACACAAGCTCTGCTGTGGCAGGCCTAAGACATGTTTAAATGCTGCTTGGAAGAGTGGCAAAAGCAGTGCTGCAGCCCCACTAGTAGCATTTAATTTTCAGGCCCTGGGCACATGTAGCGCACTGTACTAGGGACTTTAAGGTATATTAAATGTGCCAATTGTGGAAAAATCAGCCCAAACATGTTTAGGGTAGAGCCTGCGAAACCCTTCATCACAAGACCAAACTAATGAATGGCAGTGTAAATAAAGGACTTCATACACTCTTCATCATTGGGCTCTGCACAACTGGGAAGTGTCTCTGTTTGAGGCAGCTTCCAGCTACATCAAAATTAATCCCTGAAGTCTCATGACACATAAATATAAACTATTAATGACTGCGTTCATATAAACAAGACCTTAAAACGTGCTTTCTTCCGCACTTTTTCAGGATTCATTCTTTGCAAAAGGCATTCTAAAAAAAGCTCTTTTTGTACCGATGAGATCATCAGGGTGATCATCACCTGGTGTTAGGCAGCTGGTGTATGAGTGAAACCTCCATATGGCCCATCATATTTCTCCCTTTTCTTTTTTCTTGCAGGGATGATTCATGTCCAAGTATCAAATTGTATGGTGTTTCAGTGTGTTTAAACATAAGTATTAGCAATAATTTAAGTGGTCATAATCGCTATTTTTTTCTTTGCATACTGAACTGACTGAAAACCAAAAGTTTTGCTCTAATGAAGATGCTATGACTTTGTCCCCATTTGCAAAGGTCAAAGTACGTAGGCACATGAGGAACAATTGTGACCTATTTGGACATTTGGTTCTTGTTAAAAAAAAAGAAAATAACAAAAAAAGAGAACCACAAACTTGGTTACTTTAGACCTCATGTCATATAGAAAGATAAACATACATTCTTCGAACTTGCTCTTGGTCCGAGATTAAATTGATTGTGCTCGATATGATCTGTTCGTATGTTTGGCTGGATATCACAAAATGGACAAATCTTCAATTTGGCTAAAGGGGCATTTTTACAACTTGGCTAACTTCCTAGGGGCAGGTTTACAAGCCCCTTGCACCACTTTTGCATCACTATTCCTGTGTTAAAAGTTACGCAAAAGTGGCACAAGGGGCTTGTAAATCTGCCCCCTAATTTTTAGCCAGATGTTTAGAGGAATATCTGAGCTGGTGGATAGTGGAAAGAAGCCTCTTTCTATGTGGTATAACAATTGTATCAAGTATGCTTGTGACTGGGAGGAATTGTTAAAGAGGATACGTTGAAAGCAGGAATAGAAACTTTAATGAGTTTTTCACTTTTTGGACACATGTAAATCAGCAAATTGTGGGGCAGATTTACAAGCCCCTTGTGCCTCTTTTACGCCGCTGTTGCGTCACTTTTGTGATGCAGCGGCGATGCAAAATATGTGCCATGGTGTGGGGTATTTACAACGTGACGCACCTCCGAGATGCGTCACGTTGTAAAGCCCTGCGCTATAAGGAGGCGTTCCGGCGCAGGGGGGGGTGAAATCTACAAGATTTCACACAGTCACTTTTAGACCAATGCTGCGTCAAAACCCTGCTTGACACAGCATTGGAAGAATAGGCCCCCCCAGAGCATTGCTGGAGCTGCGTCACCCTTGCGACGCAACTCCAACAATGCGCCGCCTTTATGGCACAGATGTGTGACGCATCTGTGCCGTTTTTGCCACATGGTTCAACTTCGATTGGAACATGATCATCAGAGGTTCCGCAAAATTTCCAGCTCTGACAAGACATCTTTCCTGGTTCTTTGAGTATCTGCTGGCGCTGCGAGACCTACGGGAGATACACGCGCCTAACAAATACCAAATACAATACAACACCATACAATACAATTTTAAGGTCCAAGCTGTCAGTATAGAGTTGTCTGCACACAGGAGGACCAGGACCTGAAAGCCATTAATGGCAAGTACATCCTTTGTCACTGTCAACATGTATAGATTGTTTGTATACAAGGAACACAGCATTGCAGTGAGTGTCCAGCCTTGCTTCAGCCCGTTCACTGTAGCAAAACACCAGCTGAGGGCTTATTTTTGATTTATAATCACTTGTGATGAGATCTCCATGTACAACATCCTTATTATAGTCAGTAGTGATAGATTCATTCCCATCTCTGATAGTTTATCTCTCATTCTTTGTTTTAGTACTAAATCAAAAGCAGATGAGAAACCTAAAAAGGAGACATAGATGGACATCTTGTTTTCTGTTGTGTACTTGTGGATGATATGTGTGAAAGTAAAAATGTGATCTACGACCTTCCCTAAAGACCTCACCTCGTTTCGGGTTTAGAATATTTGTATCTGTTCCAGTCTTCTCCTGCTCTGAGTAATAACTTGGTAAAGATTTTGCAGTCAATACCAATTAGACTGATTGGCCTGTATGACTTTGCGTCATTATTTTTGACCTTTTTTATATATAGAGATGATAATATTATTTCTCCACCATGGTGGCCGCTTGTTAGATGAGGCAAATTTGATGAATATTGGGGACAGAATTCTTGACCACTATTTAGCATTATGTTTAAAGATCTCTGGAGGGACCATGTTCAGTCCCAGTGCTTTGCCTTTTGTTATTGCTTTGAATGATAACATTATATTATCCCCTACAAAGATGTCCTTAAAACCTTTCTCTTAGTTGTTTGTTTCGACCATCTCTGTATTGTCTATACCTGTTGAGTAGTTTGGGCCTGTTTTGCATGTGCTAACCAAAATATTGGCCCCAAACATTTCGCTTAAGTGACAAATCCAGGAATCTTCTGATATATTTGCTTTCATGACATCCCTTTATGTGCCAAGGCCACCATCTATGTTTTTTGCCAGAAAGATCTTGAGTCATTTTCCATTGCTGCATTTGTCCAATGCTGAATTAGGCCAGTAGGGCATTTTCATTTTTTAAATTAATTGGTACTTTGAAATACTTGGACTTGAATTCTTCTCGAGCCCTTACGTTATCTCTGATTTTTATTCGAGGTTTTTAATACTCTTGTCAATATCCTACTTAATGCTTTTGGAATAACACGCTTCTTGTGCTGGGCATTTGCACCGTGAGTAAGTCTGCACTATAGAATGGATAAAAACTGCTTGGCCTTAACAGACGAGCAGATTGCTGCCATTTTGGCGGGTCCATCGTTGTTCGAAGATAATCCTTTAACAAGTAAAAACACAGTAATAGAGGAATGGGAAAAGTTAAGTAACTTAAAGAAAAAACACATAAGGATTGCCCTTCATGGGGCACTTATGTCCGAGTATTATCGAGCAGAAGCATCCCCAGCGAGTCTAATAGTGAGGATCGAACCTCGCATCTTTCTTGATGATAAACAGTTCCGCCTTGACTGGAGCTCCATTGGAAATAAATGTACCAGAGACTGGTTAATCCTTATAATCAAAACAGCACAGAGGCTGAGTGAGGAGGTACTCAAGAGATGATTGAGTTAGAGGAACCCATCAGTCATGTTAGTAGTTTTACGGACCCGAAGGAACATCTACAGAAGATAAAAGAAGATCTAGACGAATACAAGCAGTATATGGTAACCCAGAAAATCAGAGGATTGCAGCGGAACCTACAGTGCTACACACATGAATAGGCATTTCCTTATGTGAATGACTCACACTACCAACCTGCCGAAGATCAACAGCAACAATTTGGTGGAGCAAGAAGAGGAAGAGGAGCCAGGCAGCAACAACAGAGGTGGACACCTTCGAACTGGACGTTTGACAGCACGTCCAGTGAAGAAGAGCCTGAACCTGGACCAAGTACCAATAGAGTGAGATTCAATCAGCCTGAACCTTCCAACTCCGATCTAAGTGCATTGTTGCACAATTTTTTAGAGCAGGGACAGGCGACAAACAAGGGACCGGGCCAACAAGGACGAGGACGAGGCAGCCGCCCATCACCTCAATGGCAAACATTTTCCCCGCGACATACGCGGAGCAGAGGGAGGAAGCCACTCTGAAGAGCATTGTGGTCAATTTATCTGACCACCCACTAACCATGAACGAGGAGAAAGTGCTCAACAAGGGGTTGGGATTTGTCCCCACCCCCTCACACGGCGCCTTCAGGTGTCGGATTGAATTTCACAAGACCGTGAGAAAAATCAAATTGAAGAAATATTTTGCAAAACAACCCTTTGAGGAGAACAAAGGTTTCAATACGAACTTGAGGAAACCCTCTACTTTCTGTCCACCCACTGGCGCTGTGGGGCCGGAAGTGGCCGTATTTGAGGCGAAGGTCTTGGAAGATATCGGAAAGATCGAAAATAACAACAAAAATAATGGCTTTAAGAACATGACCAAAGGAGATTGGGAAGCTGTGAAGTCACTTCAAAACAACAGTAACATCACAATAAAGAGCGCCGACAAAGGCGGCGCAGTGGTCATATTAAACACCTGTGACTATGAAGCCGAGGTTCACCGCTTACTAAATGAGAGAGCTAACTATCAACCCTTGAAGAAAGACCCCACTCCTGAACTACTGGTAATCATAATGGAGTTAATTGGCAACGCGAAAGAGAAGAAATGGATCAGTGCTAAGGAGGCGAAGTTCCTTATTAACAACAATCCAAGGACCCCAGCCTTCTACATTCTTCCTAAAATACATAAGCCGGCCCGGCCACCGCCGGGGCGGCCAATTGTATCAGGAATTCAATCAATATTGGAACCACTATCACAGTTCACTGATTACTATCTTCGCGAATCTGTGATCACACAGAAATCATTTGTCAAAGACTCTATGGACAGTTTGAATGTCCTGGGGGAAATGACATTTGATCCCATGACGGAGTATATAGTGACTATCGACATCGAGACACTTTACTCATGTATCCCTCAGGATGCCGCGCTGGTGGCAGCAGCGCGGGCATTAGCCTCTGAGGAGTGGTTTTATGATGCCCCCCAGAGCTTTGTTCTGCAATGTGTTGAACTAGCACTGACAAGAAACTTCTTTAGCTATAAGGATGACCTGTTTCTTTAAGTTACAGGTACATCCATGGGCGCAACCATGGTACCGAGTCTGGCCTGCATTTATGTAGGCCAGTTTGAAGAGCACATCATCAACTCTGACATCAATCCCTTCAAAGGCCATTTGCGCCTTTGGAGGAGATATATTGATGATGTGCTCTGCATTTGGTCAGGAGAAGAAACATCTCTCCTGCAGTTCTTGTACTGGCTGAATACGCAAGATCGGAGTTTGCGTTTTACCTGGTCATACAGCAAAAAAGAAGCAGTCTATCTCGATCTCGATATTGAGGCAATGGAAGGGGGTTCCAAACGAGTGTACACCAAAAGCCCACGGATAGAAACTCACTGCTCTCCTATCAGCCATATCACCCCAGAGCCTTAAGAGATAATCTGCCCGTGGGACAATTCCTACGCTATCGGAGGAACTGTTCCTCAACCGAAATGTATAAAGAACAAGCGGAAGGACTCAGTAGGAAGTTGGAAGCTAGGAACTATCCTCAGAGAGTCATCAAACAAGCTAAGAAAAGGGCTCTGAACACCCCCAGAAGTGCGTTACTAGAGACTCGCACCAAAGAGAAAGAGGAATGTATCCCGGTGATAATGACTTATGACCCCATGGCGACAAAGATTCGCCAATCAATCAGAAAACATTGGACACTATTATCCAACAAGGACTATAAGATGCCACCCCCACGCTTCGCGTTTCAGAGAGCTGGTAACTTAAAGGACAAATTGGTTCATACCAGGGTAAGAACCAGTCTAGATCCAAAACCTGATACCATTCCCAATGGGCATTTTCCGTGTGGAAATTGTTCGGTGTGTCCTCTAACATGCAAAACATCATCAGTGACTCTCCAATCAGGAAAGAACTGGACCCTTGAACAGTTTAGTAACTGTAACACTGCCAACGTAGTGTACAGATTGAAATGTGAATGTGGTCTGGAATACATTGGACTCACCACTCGTAAAATAAAACTCCGCATACAGGAAGACTTAAGCACCATCAGAAGTGGAAAACTGACCACTAAGCTGGTACAACAAAGCCATCGCAACAGACATACATTCACCTGGGTTGTCTTGGGGAGAGTGACAGGGGATGCCCAAACGGTAGAGAGACATCTGATTACAAAAGAAGCCAGATGGATTTTTCAGGAGAAGAGCGAGCAGAGGGGATTGAACGAACTTCTGGAGTGGAATAAACTACGCTAGATGTTCCTTCGGGAATGTATCTACTGACTGATGGGAACATAGGGGCTTGGGACATTACATGCTGGTATCTTTGCAAACCTTGATAGTGAAAACCTGTAAGTGATAAGAGAGCACATACATAACACTAGAGCTTGCCACTTAGGATTCCATATAAACATCATATTAGGTAGAGGGGTATATAACACGATTATTGTCATTATTAGAACACAACGGCAAGGACATATTTCCCACTATCTTGGTTATGGCCTTATATGAATAAAGGTGCCGTATGAAATTGTAGGCATTGATACCATATTGGTATCAACAAAAAAGCCCCCCCTAAATCAACAATCTATATCCATCTTTTTAGTAGAATATGTGAACAAGTGGTCTAGACAACAAAGTTCTAAAAATTACAAACCGGATTTGCAGGTTGTATCTAATTATGAGGCAGCAACACAGGCTAGACTTGCATGGCCAACGTAGTACTTGCCAGCTTGTCACATATTGAATCACATGAGAAGATGCCAGCAGAATAGCTGATTTACAGATTTGGGTGTTACACAATTAAGGATGTCTCACGTAGGTGTGGACATCAATACAATAAACAAGGTCACAATTGATATGCACTCTTTAGATACAAGTGATGGGCTGAGATTGTTATTTACAATAAAGTTATGATAGCGAGATCCCGCGAGGATTCGTTGCTCTACAATTACAAATCTCTGTTTACAATGTGTTTAAGACCGATCCAAGATGGCGGCCATGTACCTGAGACGTGCACAGCCAATCAGATGCTATGCAAGACGGCGCGTCACACGCTATAGGTAATGGCAGGGAAGAGCCTCGGTGTTCCAGGGCTGATTGAGCGCCGGACTTCTCCTCACTACCGGTAACTTTCTAAATTGGATAGGAAGGAGCCAACGAGCATAAATGACGAAAACCACAGGTATAAGACGATGTTTTTGATAGTTCCTGGTTGATTGTTAATACAGTAACAAGAACGGAGGGAGACTTAACAAAGCTCACCATTGGGAGCTGTGATCCTGTTCAAATTCCTCTCGGCTGGTATGAGAGGCTAGGATTATTGAAGGGTAAATATTAACACTTTGCAGCATGATGGTGTGTGTGACGCATATAAGCACTTTTGACTTGACTAAGGCATCAAAGTGGGATAACCTCGATTCTGTTTATTGTTTATGTCTTGCTACAGTGCGCAAAGCCCAATGATGATAACAGGCCCATCCTGGTGAGCACCAGCCAGGGGTCCCATTGGTGTTGCGCCCGTGAGGTGCCATCTCGCTTTCTCACCTTTTTTCTATGTTACACTAGGTGAATGTGGGCTTTGTAAATGTTTGTTAAGTCTATCAGAGTTGGGCTATTTTAGTAGTGGCAGCATACTGAGGCATCCCCTACCCCAAACTCATTGCAAGAGGGGAGGTATGTTATAATTTTGGTGCAACTTGTGATGCCGCAGATCTTATGACAATATTGTTTCTGCCTTGAGCACTAAGACATCATTATTGTTGTGACTTTGAAATACTTCCTTGTTGTTTTGATTGTCTGTGGTAGTGCATCCAACTGTACTGAGTTTTTCAGTCCTTCCAATGTATGTTTACAGATTTGATCAAATCATCCTGTGTTCCTAGAGTTCGATTATTTTTTCTAATTTTTTAACTATTTTTCCATACTAGAGATAACAAAGAATCAATAAGGTTTTGATATTGCCTTCTCCCTTCTGATTGCTGATTTGTATTTTCGATTACCTTTAATATGAGCTCTGTGATTGCTGGGTGATTTTATCAGTATTCTATTTTTGATTCCATTTAATTATTCCATCGTTCTCTCTCTTTCCTGCTTTTTTCCCAGATACGAATAATATCCTGGTATTTTCTTGGAGTTGAGTTTTGATTGAGTTGAGGGACCAATAATGTTGTGCTGAAATTAAGCCTCTTTAGTGCAGTATTTCATAAGGTACTTTAAAATTGCGGGGGATATTCCCAAGAACGTGTGATAATTACTGCAACATCAGCTTAACGCAACTCTTCACATCGCAGTCTATCGCAGGAAAATAACGCTGTGTTAATGTTGTATTCTCAACACGGTGGTACCATGCGATAGGCCCACGATAATGCATCAAATGTCCCCGATAAAGTCAACACAAATGCAAAAAAAGTTGTGATGAGGCAAATTGCGATTCAAAAATCAGCGAAAACCAGCGACAGGCCTGCAATTCATACCCGTCAGGAGGGAAAAATCACCAAAAAAGTAGAAAAAAACATACAAACAAAAGCCAAACAACAGCGAAGCACAATGGATGTTTCCGGAGCAAGTACAGAGGACAGCCAGAACCCCACAAGCCCCCGGAAGTCCAGCCTGGGACCTTGGGGTCAAGGAAGGCCTAAGAGAAGAAAAGTATGAAGAAGCGGTTCAGTCCGCAGGAAAACAGGATCCTGATAGCGGAGGTGGTAGAACACCATCAACTACTGTTTGTCACCTCCACTCTGTCATTGGCAACAAAAAATAGAATATGGCACTCCATCGTGGACAAGGTGCATGCAGTAGGAGTGCTGAAGAGGACAATGGAAGAGGTCAAGAGGCGCTGGAATGATGTGAAGCCCAATACCAAGCATAAACTTGCAAACACCCGGAAGGCAGCAATGCAGACTGGAGGTGGGAGTCCTACACCACAGGAGTAGCTGGACGAGATGGAGGAAATGGTGTCCACAGTCATCAGTGGGGAGACTGTGGCAGAAGTTGGGGTACCGGACACTGCTCAACATGACCGGACACAACAGCACCGGGGTGAGTAACGACCAGGGCCTGGGGGGACTGGGGGTGATGGGCACAATAGCACACATGCACAATTAAGAAGAGCTCATCTGCGGACACACCATGCCCCAGAACCCCAATTCCCACCACGTGACCAATGTACCCAAGTGTCCAAAATCCCAGAACTGTACAACACAGAAGTTAAAGGTACACCACATGTAAGGGAGAAGGGGAAGCAAAATCAGAGCTGCAGGTGTGACTCCCCCAATATGCAGCACACACACACAACATGCAGAGCACATCAAAATTGACAACAATGTGGTACAAACTGCAAAACGTCCACAACAGAACACAGGACACAACTGGTACCGCATGTGTGTAGAAACAGGCCAATCTCAATTGGTATTGCAGGAAAATGTGGGTTGATAAAGCACAAGTACAAACACACATCCGTGATGTCGTTGAAATGTCCACTGTCCCGCATCAAATAGGAAGCTACTCACAGTCACAATGTACCATGTCATGCAGTCTGTGGGCCCGATTTACAGAATGAACTTAAGACTCAATCCTAAACTTACTACTATTTTGGTTTTCACAGAATGCACTTGCTACTTTTGGCATTCACAGAATGAACTTACTACTTTTGGTATTCACAGAAGTTTGGATTTTGTCTTAAGTTTGTCTTAAGACAAACTTAAGACAGACTTAAGACAAAATCCTAACTTCTGTGAATACCAAAAGTAGTAAGTTCATTCTGTGAATGCCAAAAGTAGTAAGTGCATTCTGTGATTACCAAAATAGTAGTAAGTTTAGGATTGAGTCTTAAGTTCATTCTGTTAATCGGGCCATTAGTGTGAACATGTAGAATGTGACAACATACATGTGAACACAATGTTAAACTGCATCCCCTTCACATTGAAGAGAGAAGTCCAACACCTCCTGCAGAGCAGCCCAAACATCTCTTCTCTGATGACAAAGAGGACCTCCACACCTTCAAATCCGATGCCCTCCAACAGCTTATGGGGAACCTCTGAAGCCCACCTTCGAGAGTAGGGCAGCCATGCTACGAGGAGACCCCACACACTGCACAGACCACACATCAGGAAGCATCCACAAACCCAGCTGCCACCAGGGACCCCCACGAAGAACACATGGCCTTCCGACGCCGTGTGTTGGGGTGCCAGGAGAATCTGCATGAACACGTGCAGGTGGGGTTTGACCGCTTGGCTGCCAAACTAGGTGCCATACGTGGGTGTCTAAGTCCCATCAGGGACCACTCACAGTTCCTAACAGACACCCACAGTCAGCTCCATGCCCTCCACCTATCCATGCAAAAGACATACATTTGATGAATGGAATGCAGAACAAATCAAAGCACTCACCCCCAGTCAAGAGATCTGGGTTAAATCCATCATTCTTTTGCTCACCATGCCACCCCAGTTTCGACCAGGCCATATGCAAATCAGTCTTGATCCTGTGCCTTACGGGAACAGTCCAGCCCGATCAATGGCTGACATTACTGGAGCCCTGACTTAGAGAGTAGAACAACTGTCCAGTCAGAGTGGCTCTAGAGATGTCACACAGGAGTTGGGGTCACATGCAGAGGTTAATGGAGACCATTGAGTGGCCGCACACCAGCGAGAGGTAGCTGGGTTCCTCAATGACCTCAAGACCATCCTCATGGCATTGCTACCACAAGGCATGGCACTGATGTGTGCTGCTGCTACCCCTACATCCTCACCTCCGCCCCCGAAAGTGTCAGTGCCACACAGTGCTGGAGAAAAAACACCACCACCCACACTTGAGGCATATGAAACAGCAGTGGACGAAGATGCAGATGATCCTGCCTTTGCGGTACGAAGGACACAGTAGCATTCATCTCTGCCATATGGCCCGTTTCTGCTTGGTTCGGCCCTTTGCATCATCACCTTCCACTGTCCGCTGATACTCTCTGCAACACTCACCTTGGACCTAGAAATGGACTGCCATATCCTGTTTGATAGCCAATGACACAGCAATCAGACTGCGGACTGAACTCTTCCTCTTTCTTTGGACTAGTCATTCCCTGAAGGACTCTGGCTGGCCCTCCGTGGGCCAACATTGTAAAGTGGGGTTTGCCTGGCCCAGTACTGCTCCAGCTGCAACACTCCACTGAATGTGCATTAAACATTCATAATCACACAGATGTGCCATGTCTATTGTCTTTCAAGTGTGGAAGTATGGATGAATGTAGGGAAATTGATTCACCATTATGTCCATGTTGCTCATGTCATTGGACTTGGGTCACAGGGTGACACATTGCCGAATGCGGTCCAGGTGGCACCGACAAAACAACAGGGACACAACCATTAGTTACTTCCTTGTCCAGCCCAGTACAGAACCAGGCCCAGAGCCTCTGGGTCATTTTTCATACCCTTATGCTAGACTGGCATGCCCCAGGCCAGCCCACTCTGCTTACGCTCACAGGGGGGGAATGACAATGCTACATGTCCCAGGTCTTCCCTGTAGTGATCTGCTGATCACAGGTCTCATTGTCAGCATGCCATAGCCACTCCTTCATGACTGGTTTACACCCACACCACACCCATCCAGCACACGCGTCACAGGACATGTGACCCTGTCAATAAAAAGGGCCGGGAGCACATGCTCGATGCCATTTACAATGTCTCTCCGGGTGTATCTGTGTGATTATTATTTCTGCTTGCTCACATTCCCCAGGTCCAGAGGTGACATGATTTTGGCCGCACTACGATACTCATTAATAGAGGGTCCATGACCCTTCAGGGCACAAACTTGATGGCACTGGATACACTGCGGCCGGCATAGGCACACCGACATGGGACGGTGTCTTTCGGTGAACTGAGGTAGGGGCACCTTAAGTCCTGGCGGTCCAGACTGGTGATGATTGTTGTGAGCCCTGGTGGACTGCAGTGTAGGCCTGAGCCAGCGGGCAGTGCGGGCCTACCGCCACCTGGTGTTGCCTCGGGGGTCACAGAGTTAGTGGCACCTAAAAGGGCTGAGTGGGTGTGCAGCCTGCGAAGATGCCTTGTGCACTAATATGTCCTCTGCCATAGCGAAATCAAGACCCGGAATCAAGTGTGAGACCTGGTGGCACGCGGAGTAGGGCTGCATGAGGTGGAGGGTGCCATGTTCACGGGCCCCAGGCTTTGGGGCTTGCACTGGTATGTGGTGGGCCCTCTTGGAGACACGCTGGTGGCAGAAGGTTAGCAGTGAGGCTGGGTGCGCAGAGCGGGCATGCACCGCTGGGCGGCGGGAGGCGCTAGTTTCCAGCTGCCTGGGTGCATAGGGGCATACAGGCAATGGTGGCAAGTGCAATTGTATGTACTCAGCCATTCATGTATCTGGGCTCTTTCAGATGAGGGACCTGGTGAACTGCAGTGCATACTGGCATGTGGTTGGAGACACACCACTGCCAGCAGGTGAGCAGTGAGGTCTGGATGCGCAGTGTAGGCAATTTATCTCCCTATCCCTCTCTTCTTTTCACGGTGTCTCTCTCTCCCTCTCTTTCCGTCTTTCTCTCTCTCCCTCTCTTTCCATCTTTCTCTCTCTCCCTCTCTTTCAGTCTTTCTCTCTCTCCCTCTCTCCCACTTTCTGTCTTTCTCTCCCTCTCTCCCTCTCTTTCTGTCTTTCTCTCACTCTCTCCCTCTCTTTCTGTCTTTCTCCCTCTCCCTCTCTCTCCCTCTTTTACTCTCTCTCTGTATCTCTTCTCTCTCTCGTTTGCTCTCTCGTTGTCCTTTGATGTGCGCATGACACACCTTCTTATCTGGAATTTTGTCTTGCAGGCTGTGACCTACAGATTGTCCCGAGGAGACCCGCCATGAGTCTTCAAAATTGTTGTTTGGAGTTTTTTAAATAAAATGTTTAATTTGGTAATTCAAAGGTGAATGTGTGATGTTAGATTTTGTGACGACACATGCATGTTACCTGTTGTGATTGTGCAACATGAAGCAAAATATTTTGTACATGATTTTGTGAAGTTGATGTGACGTGCCTTTGCCCTGGGGAAGGGGTGCCCGGGGGTTCTGGAGGTGGTGGCGGTGGGTGTTGTGGCCCTATTGGGTCTCCAAGCTGCATGATCAATGGCTCCATGCCATCTGTTGCCCATCAGGTGTGACTCTGGCCTGGCCCTTTTCAGGTGTAGGCTGTCATCAGACTTTGCACTAGGTCAGAGCAGGTGTTAAATTCCTGCTGCTCTTCAGCGTCATCAAAGAGTTCACCAACCCCAGCGCCGGAAACAACATCACCCCCTCGCAAGACCTCTGCAACTCACTCGCCTCGTTCTTCCACCGCAAGATCGCCGATATACACAACAGCTTCGGCGCACCTACCATGCACCTAACCACATAACCAACACCCTCCACCACTACCCTCTACGTCTGGACCCCGGTCAGCACCGAAGACACTACCCGCACAATGAACACCATCCACTCCGGATCACCAACCAACCCCTGGCCCCACCACATCTTCAACAAGGCCGACTCCATCATCGCACCCCAACTCCTCGACGTCATCAACACCTCCTTCAACACGGCCACCTTCCTGGAGACCTGGAAACACGCCGAGCTCAGCACCCTCCTGAGGAAACCAATGGCAGATCCCACCGACCTCAAGAACTACCGCCCTATCTCGCTCCTCCCTTTTCCTGCCAAAGTCATTGAGAAGACCATCAACAGTCAGCTTCCCGCTTTCCTCGAAACTAACGGATCCCTCGACCCCTCGCAGTCCGGTTTCCGAGCCAACCACTGCACAGAGACCGCCCTCATCGCAGCCACTGACGACATCAGATCCCTGCTCGACAACGGGGAAATGGCGGCCCTCATCCTCCTGGACCTCTCTGCAGCGTTCGACACTGTCTGCCACCGCACCCTAGTGCAGAGCCTCAGCAACATCGGAGTCCAAGAGAAGGCACTGGAGTGGTCCATCTCGTTCCTCGCCGGAAGAACCCAGAGAGTCCGCCTCCCCCCGTTCAGATCAGAGGCCACCGAAGTCATCTGCGGCGTAACACAAGGATCATCACTCAGCCCAACCCTCTTCAACGTCTACATAAGCCCTCTCGCAGCCATCGCACGCAAACACAACCTCAACATCATCTATGCCGACAACACCCAGCTGATCCTCTTCCTCACCAACGACCCCGCCACCGCCAGAACCAGCCTGCATGAAGGGATGAAAGACGTCGCCGAGTGGATGAAGAACAGCCGTCTGAAACTGAACTCAGACACGACGGAAGCCCTCTTCCTGGGATCATTGCCCTCCGCCTGGGATGATTTCTGGTGGCCCCCTGCCCTGGGCACCGCTCCCAAACCAACGGACCACGCAGGCAACCTCGGTTTCATCCTGGACTCCTCCGTCTCGATGACCAGACAAGTCAACACCGTCTCATCTTCATGCTTCAACACCCTGCGCATGCTCCGTAAAATCTTCCAATGGATCCCCACTAAAACTAGAAAGACGGTCACTCAAGCACTCATCACCAGCCGACTGGACTACGGAAACACCCTCTACGCCGGAACCACAGCCAAACTTCAGGAAAGACTCCAGCGCATCCAGAATGCCTCCGCACGACTCATCCTGGACGTCCCCCGACACAGCCACATCTCCGGCCACCTGGGAGACCTGCATTGGCTCCCCGTCAGCAAGAGGATCACGTTCAGGCTCCTCACCCACGCACACAAGGCCCTCCACAACCTGGGCCCCAAGTACCTCAACAACCGCCAGCTACGATCAACCAGCCTCTCCCTCGCCGCCGTTCTACGCATCTGCAAAGCCACCGCCGGGGGAAGATCCTTCTCCTACCTGGCAGCTAAGACATGGAACTCCCTCCCCATCCACCTTCGACTGACCCAGGATCAACTTTCCTTCAGGAAGCTCCTCAAAACCTGGCTCTTCGAGCAGTAGCGGACCCCCCCCCCAGCGCCTTGAGACCCGACCGGGTGAGTAGCGCGAGTAGCGCGCTATACAAATGACCATGATTGATTGACTGATTGCTGCTAATGCACCCTATCACCTGTTTTGGGTTCTATTCGCCGATCTGGCTGGTTGTTGTGAAAGTTGCGGAGTGGTGTTGTCGCGGCTTTTTGCACGGGAACACCTGCTCTGCATTTCAATTGCAATAGTTGCCGGTGTCATCTGTGGCGATGTTTTTTGTAGCTGCTATCGCAAGTAAAGTGGTAATATGGGCTGTTAGCACCAGCTTGTGAATGGTGCGATAAAATTTATCGCCAATTTGCCTGCTATAAATCGCCGATAACTCTGCGATAAATCCTTGAGAATATGCCCCTGCATCTTTTGTTGGAAAATAAACGTTAACTAATTGGATGCCTTGTGATGATTTCAACTTCCATACTTGGTCGGAATCGCTTTCCCAACCACCTATTTTACAGTTGTATTCAGGACAAGTAAAAAAAAATCTGATTGGAATCTGTGGGCGTATTTATGGCATCTCTGATGGCTGATAACTGTTTTAGAAATTCATCTATTTTCATTTGTTGGGCATTCACCTGTATGATTCTAAAGATGTCATCATCAAGTAGTAGTAGTATTAATGTAATTTTAGTTCTGCATGCTGTCTGCAGGTGGACGCTGTTTCATGTTTCATTCAACTCAATGGATAATCTTGCGTGGCTTATATACCTAAGTATTTTCCACACAGATAACGTCCATGTTTCCAGGAGGAGTTAGAGGTCATATTCTTTGTTGAAATGTTTTTGAGGAATTACGGCAGCACATCTGTGTTTTCTCAGTCAGAGTCCTCAATCCCCTTGGATGACAGTGAGATTTCATCATATAATTGATACTAGGGGGGAATTTACAATACAAATATTGGCCCTCATCAGCCTGGATAGCTTGATTCCAGTGGCATGGAGAGCACGGAACTCACGTCTAAGCATACCCGTCCCACTCGGGGTGACAAATGCAAAAACAATAGGTGATGGACAGAATGCAGAACAATGTCATACATTCACCCCAGTACAGAGATCTGGGCCTAAATCCATCGTTTTTTTGCTCACCATGCAATTTCAGTTTGAACCCAGCCATATGCAAATCAGTCTTGAACCTGTGCCACATGGGAAAAGTCCAGCCCGAACTGCCAAGCCAGGTCCTCCCTGGACTGGAAACAAGCATCCAAGGACCGGTTTCGGGCTTTCAGCCCTCATCAGCCTGGATAACTTGATTCCAGTGGCATGGAATGCACGGGACTCACGTCTGAGCATACCCGTCCCACTCGGGGTGACAAATGCAAAAGCAACAGGTGATGGACAGAATGCAGAACAATGTCATACATTCACCCCAGTACAGAGATCTGGGCCTAAATCCATTCCAGATAGGGCAGTGGTCTGTGGTGTACTTAGGACACCAGATAGGGATCGGCATGGTGAAGCTCCTACAGATATTGATCAACAAGATTCTGGCTTGGGCACCCCCCCAAGACCAGGCAGGAGTAAGAGCATTTTTTGATCTTACCGGTTGCTATAGGTGCTTTGTCAAGGGATACAACTACATTGTTCCCCCTTGACAGTGATGACTTTCAAGAAGCAGCCCTGTCAGGTGATGTGGACAGAGGCGTGCCATACCGCTTTTGACACTCTGAAGGAGGCCATGTGCACGAGACCCCTCCTCCTGACTTCTCCAAGGAATTTGTGGTGCAGACTGATGCCTCAAAGAAAGGTGTGGGAGCCATGCTTTTACTGCTAAACAAAGAGGGCCTAGATCAACCAGTAGAATCATTAGTAGGAGCTTACTTCCCAGGAAACAGAAATGGAGCGCAATAGAAAGGGAATATTTTGCTGCGGTCTGGAAGCTGAAGAAGCTACAAGCCTACTTGTTTGGGACTTACTTCTGGGTTCAGATGAACCACAGGCTCCTCAGATGGTTAAAATGAACAACCGCAAAGGTGCACCACAAAGTTCTACAAACAACAATATTATGAGTATAATGAATCGCGAGAGATGATGTTCTCTTGTCTTTCAAAGTTCTTTATTTTCAAAGAAAGCACCATACAGCCAACCCGTTTCGTCCCTTTGGGACTTCTTCAGGGCTTGTAAATTGGAAGAGAGTGCTTCCAAGTAAATCGTCAAAGGAAAAAATTCCATATGGCTCCTTTCACCAAATGCTAACTCATAAGAGATGAGGGCATGAACTAGACATTCTAAGAACTTTGTGGTGCACCTTTGCGGTTGTTCATTTTGAATCTAGTTCCCTAGGGAATAGGCACAGTTACGATGAGTGCCAGTCAGTGTGCACACAAACCCCAATTGTAATCTAGGGGAAAACAAATACTTGGGGAGATAGGAGGTTAGGTGCTGTTAGCAAGAAGGGTTCATCGTTAGGCTTTTGTTTTTATCCTAAGATGGTTAATATAGATGAGGGGTGAGAATTCTAAACTGTTTAGTTGGCCCATCTCCGTACAGGGGATGTACTTTATGTTGGAACACCGCCCTGGAACAGAACACGCCAATGTTTATAGCCTTCCAGGCTCTTCTGTTTTAATGATGAGAACTCCCAGGAGGTTGGGTAGCTCTCCCCACTTTCTGCTGGGGGGGAGGGGGCGAGGGCGGGCATGTGTTAGACCTGGAATCTTTTGATGTGGTTTCCCTTGTCTTTTTGCTTCTGACATCCTTCTTTTGATTGTCTGCTGAATGTCATTTTTGCTGGCTTTAGGACTCTGGGCACTTTATCACTGCAGACCAGTGCTAAAGTGCAAGTGCTCTATTTCCAACATGTATTGGCATTTGGTTTTGCCATGATTGGCATATTTATTTCTGGTAAGTCCCTATTACATTGCACCAGGTGTGCCCAGGGTATGAAAATGACAATTTTAAAAAGTTGCCATTTTCTTACTTAACCATTCTGTGCCTCTGCCTATGCCAAGAATACACATCTGGTTTAGATGAAAGTTGGACTTTGTGAGATCACTTTAGACATCACACACAAAGGAAGTTGAGGTGTACCCTGCATACGGCTGGGTCTAAAACTGGGGTGGCGTGGTGAGCAAACGAACAACGGATTTAAGACAAACCTCTTGACTGGGGGTAAATGTTTGATTTGTTCTGCATTCCATCCATCATTTGTGTGTCTTTTGCTTATTCACCTTAAGTGTGTCAGGTATGCCCAGACATGGGTCCCGGGCTCACTGTGCCACTGGATGCAAACTAGCCTGGCTGATGAGGGATGATACCATGAAACCAGTCATAGCATGCTTGTTTCTTTTCTAGGGGGACCTGGCTTCCCAGTTCAGGCTGGACTGTTCCAATGAAGATCAGGGTCAAGACTGATTTGCAATATGGCTGGTTCTAAACTGGGGTGGCATGGTGAGCAAAAGAACAATATTTTTAATCCAGATCTCTTGACTGGTGGTGAATGTTTGATTTGTTCTGCATTCAGCCCATCATTTGTGTGTCTTATGCATATCCTGATGGTCCATCTCCAGGTTGATGAGCCTTCCTGAGCTAGAGTGGTGGGGGGAGCTGACACTTGCTCCTGAATAGGGCTGTGTCTGTCACCACACAAAGAGCTTCCTACCCCCTCGTAGAGTGTCTAGAGCCATGGCCAAAAAGGGTAGGTTATTTTGCACTACATGACCTTTCATTGACTTCTCCCTACTTCAAAGGCTAGAATGGCTATAACTACTGGACCTCTGACCCCATATACTCAGAACATTACTGAACTGAGGACATTCTGTCAGGAAGAAGAGCTGGTGTGCTGCCAGGAGGGACTGCCACTTTGCTGTTTACCTTGCTGTGTTGGTCTGCTGCACATGTCCTAGGAGTGAGCGGACTAGACTTTGATATCTACATCCTGCTTTCTAAAGTTTCTCAAAGGGCTGGAGATGAGCTTGTCTCCTATTGGAAGTATCAGGGCCAACATAGACTTCTCCTGTAGCACCTGGGCTCCTCTGCTAAGAGCCCTACTTATCAAGTGGTGTCAAATCCAGTTCTTAGGCCCTTCAAAGTGAGTGTCAGTACTACAAGAGGAAACCAGCGCTGAGCGACTTTGGAACTACGGCCTGCCTGCAATTTTTATGCTGTGCCACTGCCTGCACGGAAGCAATGGTTTCCATTTGACACAACAACCGCAAATTACAACAGATTCTGCAATGACAACACAGTGCCTCCAAAGAAGCTCCACTGCTGGATTCCTGATCACCACATGACCGCTATCATGGCACCCTGCTCTGACGCCACAACTGTGGCCCAGTGGTTCAACCTCAATGCCATGAATCCGAACCTTGTACCTTGACCTATAACCCCTCATCGGCGCCGCCTACCTGTAAGGAACTGAGGGTCAACTCGGAAACCCTAGCGTCACCTCCCATGCGTCCCGCAACGTCCCTAGGCATCAGCGACTCCCCAACCCCTCACCTCTGCCAGAAACCTCAGTAGCACCTCACCTCCTTCTTGCAATGCACTGTGCTCGAGTGCCAACAACCGGCATAGCAGTAAGAAACTGATGTGGCAGCAAGGAACCAGAGGGTGGCAGTGATGAACCAGAGGGTGGCAGGGGTGAACCAGAGGGTGGCAGTGGTGAACCAGAGGGTGGCAGTGATGTACCAGACGGCGACAGTGATGAACCAGAGTGTGGCAATGGTGAACCAGAGGGTGCTGTGATAAACCAGAGGGTGGCAGTGATGAACCAGAGGGTGACAGTGATGAACCAGAGGGTGGCAGGGGTGAACCAATGGGTGGCAGTGATGAACCAGAGGGTGTCAGTGGTGAACCAGAGGGTGGCATTGGTGAACCAGAGGGTGCTGTGATGAACCAAAGGGTGGCAGTGATGAACCAGAGGGTGACAGTGATGAACCAGAGGGTGGCAATGGTGAACCAGAGGGTGCTGTGATGAACCAGAGGGTGGCAGTGATGAACCAGACGGTGACAGTGATGATCCAGAGGGTGGCAATGGTGAACCAGAGGGTGGCAGTGATGAACCAGAGGGTGGAAGTGATTAACCAGAGGGTGGCAGGGGTGAACCAGAGGGTGCTGTGATGAACCAGAGGGTGGCAGTGATGAACCAGAGTGTGGAAGTGATGAACCAGAGGGTGGCAGGGGTGAACCAGAGGGTGCTGTGATGAGCCAGAGGGTGGCAGTGATGAACCAGAGTGTGGCAGTGATGAACCAGAGGGTGACAGTGATGAACCAGAGGGTGACAGGGGTGAACCAATGGGTGGCAGTGATGAACCAGAGGGTGTCAGTGGTGAACCAGAGGGTGGCATTGGTGAACCAGAGGGTGCTGTGATGAACCAGAGGGTGGCAGTGATGAACCAGAGGGTGACAGTGATGAACCAGCGGGTGGCAGTGGTGAACCAGAGGGTGGCAGTGATGAACCAGAGGGTGGCAGTGGTAAACCTGAGGGTGACAGTGGTGAACCAGAGGGTGCTGTGATGAACCAGAGGGTGGCAGTGGTGAACCGGAGGGTGGCAGTGGTGAACCAGAGGGTGGCAGTGATGAACCAGAGGGTGGCAGGGGTGAACCAGAGGGTGGCAGTGGTGAACCAGAGGGTGGCAGTGATGGACCAGAGGGTGGCAGTGGTAAACCTGAGGGTGACAGTGGTGAACCAGAGGGTGCTGTGATGAACCAGAGGGTGGCAGTGGTGAACTGGAGGGTGGCAGTGGTGAACCAGAGGGTGGCAGTGATGAACCAGAGGGTGGCAGGGGTGAACCAGAGGGTGGCAGTGGTGAACCTGAGGGTGGCAGTGGTGAACCATAGGGTGGCAGTGGTGAACCAGAGGGTGGCAGTGATTAACCTGAGGGTGGCAGTGATGAACCAGAGGGTGACAGTGGTGAACCAGAGGGTGACAGTGGGGAACCAGAGGGTGCTGTGATAAACCCGATGGTGGCAGTGATGAACCAGAGGGTGTCAGTGATGAACCAGAGGGTGGCAGGGGTGAACCAGAGGGTGGCAGTGGTGAACCTGAGGGTGGCAGTGGTGAACCATAGGGTGGCAGTGGTGAACCAGAGGGTGGCAGTGATTAACCTGAGGGTGGCAGTGATGAACCAGAGGGTGACAGTGGTGAACCAGAGGGTGACAGTGGGGAACCAGAGGGTGCTGTGATAAACCCGATGGTGGCAGTGATGAACCAGAGGGTGGCAGTGGTGAACCAGAGGGTGCTGTGATGAACCAGAGGGTGGCAGTGATGAACTAGATGGTGGAATTGATGAACCAGAGGGTGGCAGTGATGAACCAGCGGGTGACAGTGATGATCCAGAGGGTGGCAATGGTGAACCAGAGGGTGGCAGTGATGAACCAGCGGGTGACAGTGATGATCCAGAGGGTGGCAATGGTGAACCAGAGGGTGGCAGTGATGAACTAGAGGGTAGCAGTGATGAACCAGAGGTTGGCAGTGGTGAACCAGAGGGTGCTGTGATGAACCAGAGGGTGGCAGTTATGAACCAGATGGTAGCAGTGGTGAACCAGAGGGTGCTGTGATGAACCAGAGGGTGGCAGTGATGAACCAGAGGGTGGCAGTGGTGAACCAGAGGGTGCTGTGATGAACCAGAGGGTGGCAGTGATGAACAAGAAGGGGACAGTGATGAACTAGAGGGTAGCAGTGGTGAGCCAGAGGGTGCTGTGATGAACCAGAGGGTGGCGGTGATGAACTAGAGGGTGACAGTGATGAACCAGAGGGTGACAGTGATGAAACAGGCAGTGCTGTGATGAACCAGAGGGTGGCAGTGATGAGCCAGAGGATGGCAGTGGTGAACCAGAGGATGGCAGTGATGAACCAGAGGGTGACAGTAATGAACCAGAGGGTGGCAGTGGTGAACCATAGGGTGGCAGTGGTGAACCAGAGGGTGCTGTGATGAACCATAGGGTGGCAGTGGTGAACTAGAGGGTGCTGTGATGAACCATAAGATGGCAGTGATCAACCAGAGGGTAGCAGTGGTGAACCAGAGGGTGGCAGTGATGAACCAGAGGGTGACAGTGGTGAGCCAGAGGGGGGCAGTGGTGAACCAGAGGGTGGCAGTGGTTAACCAGAGGGTGCTGTGATGAACCAGAGGGTGGCAGTGATGAACCAGAGGGTGGCAGTGATGAACCAGAGGGTGGCAGTGGTGAACCAGAGGGTGCTGTGATGAACCAGAGGGAGGCAGTGATGAACCAGAGGTGGCAGTGATGAACAAGAGGGTGGCAGTGGTGAACCAGAGGGTGGCAGTAATGAACCAGAGGGTGACAGTGATGAACCAGAGGGTGGCAGTGATGAACCAGAGGTCGGCAGTGGTGAACCAGAGGGTGCTGTGATGAACCAGAGGGTGGCAGTGATGAACCAGAGGGTGGCAGTGGTGAACCAGAGGGTGCTGTGATGAACCAGAGGGTGGCAGTCATGAACCAGAGGGTGACAGTGATGAACCAGAGGGTGACAGTGCTAAACCAGAGGGTGGCAGTGGTGAACCAGAGGGTGGCAGTGATGAACCAGAGGGTGGCAGTGGTGTACCAAAGGATGGCAGTGATGAACCAGAGGGTTGCAGTGATGAACCAGAGGGTGGCGCTGCTAAACTGCCCGGGAGCCCTGTGGGTGTGAGCCCCCGTGCTGCTGAGCTGCCCAGGGGTTGTGAGCCCACGTGCTACTGAACTGCCCCGGGGCCCAGTGGGTGTGAGCCCCCGTGCTGCTGAACTTCCCCGGAGCCCTCTCAGTGTGAAAATCATTCGTGCTCAATTACCTGGGAGCCCTCTCGGTGTGAGCACTCATTGTGCTAAGTGTCCCCTGCCCCCAGTAAATATATACCGGTACCGCACAGCACCATTATGCTCTTGCACCATGAAGTCTGGTGCCTGGATGCTCCTGATCCGTGTAGGTGGTACCACCGTCTGGTGCAGTGAAAATGTAAAGTCATAACTTGCTACACAGCACCAATAAACACATGTCCCCCCTGGCACCGGTATGCACATGTACCAGGCATGGAGCACCCGCACGCCACTGCACCCTAATGCCCAGCGCCAGCATATGCCTGTACGGGGCAATTTAGTATGAGATGGGAGATTGTCCAGCAGCAGCAGCTGCATGCGCCTGAACCCACTGAGCAGGATCAGAATGGCTTTGTACCAACAAGTGCAGCAGAGCTATCTTGGACATCTGAAGGACTCTGAGGTCCTGTGCCAAACGTATTTTTGCATACATGAGTTTCCCGAGCGCAGTTCCGTGTAGCTCCTGTGACCAGGAGGCTGCTTTTTCCTCATCTGCTGCTCTGCTCGGTCTCTGACCCTTTATAAACAAGATGCATGTGAACTTGCAGAGAAGCCCCACCCGTTTGGCCCCGTCCACCACACACTAGCGGTATGAAACGTCTTCCTGCCCGTCTCCACTATAATGGCCAGCTCAGTCAAGGGACCTCGGCGCCTTTTGGCACACTGGCCAAGTTACAGGCACACGTGGTCACATAAATGTGCAAATGGCACAAAAATACGCGAGTTCGCGGGAAAATTCGCGAACTCGCTGATTTTTTTTGCCATTTTGCACGAATTCGCGGACCGCGAATTCGTAAATTTCACCAATACTTAGCTATTATTCTAAGCTGGTGTACAATATCTTTGTGGTGTTTTGACTTTGTTATTGTCTGTGTGTGGTTATAAATAGTTTGTACAGTGCCTCTCGGGATAAGCCTGACTTCTTCCAAGGGGGTCCACAATCTGGTAGCATTGAGCCTTGAGCGATTCATGAAGTGAGCTGCTGAAGGATCCTGGCAGGTTTTAATACCATCTTATCCTAACAGGGAACACATATCCATAATTCAAAGAGAATTTACCTAATAAATGTTTACAGTACATGCGACTCGAATTCCAATACACTCCTCATCAATGCCACCGAAGAACTCTTTCAAAATAAAAGAAACTTCACACCATCACATGTAGACTGTCTCCCATCCACATTGTTGTACCCAGAGGCTAGAAGATGAAATGCTCACTTTATTCCCAGAATTGTAGCAACTGCAATGTTTAGCTGAAATCAACAGTTGATCATTCATAAATCTTTCTTGTGGTATGTATACTTTGATCGAATAGGATCTTGTTCTGAGGAGCCAATATCTGACCCCTTTTCAGTCTGCTGAATCAAGGATGCCTCCATATTTTTGTGAATGGAAATTGAAAACCCCTGCTTACACTGGAGGCTGTACAAGGTGGCCTTGTGCTCTTATGTATGGCTCAGTTGCTTTTCCAATTTAAGTAGCTGCTGTCATTGGTCCATATGATCCAACGTGGCATTAACAGAATAGTTGCAATATCTTTAAGCTTAATTTGCCAACGCAGGACTCATCATATGGTTTTAACATTATACTCATAATATCTACACTAACAATCCAATTTTCAGGCCTACCCAGGCCCCCTCAGATGGCATGTGTGTACCATCTCAAAAAACTCAGAAAGGTCCCACATTGGATGTGTGCTGTGCATCAATTGTTTGAGAATTGAACGAATGTCCATTAGTTTGTGCCTGCTTAAATTGAGTATTAGTTTTGGATGCCAACCCTCATATGTCTATCAAAGCAGATCAGGATCGTTTTGTTTTTTTGTACTGATCTGCCCCTGTAACACTTCCATCACACACAGAAAGTCAAAACAGTGGTAAGCATTTTTTTGTGCTGAGAAACTGCCACTTCTCCAACATAGAACACTCTTGAACTTGATAGTAAATAAGATGCACCACCTTGCATCACTTTGCTGTAATCCTTAATAAATGTGAGCCCTAGTCTGTTGGCCAAAGTTCTATCAATCTGAGTACTAAAATGTCAGATGCCAGACTTAAATTTGTTCACCAGTTTGTGAAACTGCTTTCAAAACTTATTTCAGAAGTGACACAAGATGACGTCAACGTTAGTCAGTATTTGCCATCACTCTATGAGGTCTAACATTAGTCAAGCCCTTTTAATTGAATTATATATAGTATACTTATATAGATAGACTTTCAGCAAGCCCTCTTTAGTCATTGGTCTGTTGTGTCATTCAGATTGTTTTCCATTTACTACAGCATGGAGCAGTGAGCCAGCCCATAGTGAGCCACAGACTAACTTCAATGCGAGTGAAGACATTTAGCTCTTTCTCAAGGTAAACATCTATATAAAGGGCCTAATGTATAAGGCCTTGTAACAATTTTGCACTGCTGTTAAGTATTTTTTGTGATGCACCGGTGGCGTAAAAAATGCACCATGTTGCGCCCTATTTGCAAAGTGACAGGCAGATGCGTCACTTTGTGAATCCCTGCGCTATATTATACCTTGGCTTTTGTAGTTTGGTTTGCCCTGTTCCCATCATGCACTGGGACAGGAACAGACTAATTTGCATACAGCCAGGTTCTGAAACTGGGATGGTGCAGTGAGCTAAAAAACGGTGTTGGATCTAGCCCTGATCTCTTGACTGGGTGAGAGTATTCTGTTTAATTCAGAGACTCTGTCCCTCACCACCCCTTGTTGTAAATATTTTTGTCCACCCTAAGCGTGGAAGGGTATACTCAGATGTGAGTCCCTTGCTCATTGCACCATCAGGATTCAAGCAAGCCGGGCCGAAGAGGCTGAAATGCCAGAAACCGGTCCCCGGTAGCTTGTTTCCTTCCCAGTGTAAGAATTGGCTTTTGTAGTTTGGTTTGCCCTGTTCCCATCATGCACTGGGACAGGAACAGACTAATTTGCATACAGCCAGGTTCTGAAACTGGGATGGTGCAGTGAGCTAAAAAACGGTGTTGGATCTAGCCCTGATCTCTTGACTGGGTGAGAGTATTCTGTTTAATTCAGAGACTCTGTCCCTCACCACCCCTTGTTGTAAATATTTTTGTCCACCCTAAGCGTGGAAGGGTATACTCAGATGTGAGTCCCTTGCTCATTGCACCATCAGGATTCAAGCAAGCCGGGCCGAAGAGGCTGAAATGCCAGAAACCGGTCCCCGGTAGCTTGTTTCCTTCCCAGTGTAAGAATTGGCTTTTGTAGTTTGGTTTGCCCTGTTCCCATCATGCACTGGGACAGGAACAGACTAATTTGCATACAGCCAGGTTCTGAAACTGGGATGGTGCAGTGAGCTAAAAAACGGTGTTGGATCTAGCCCTGATCTCTTGACTGGGTGAGAGTATTCTGTTTAATTCAGAGACTCTGTCCCTCACCACCCCTTGTTGTAAATATTTTTGTCCACCCTAAGCGTGGAAGGGTATACTCAGATGTGAGTCCCTTGCTCATTGCACCATCAGGATTCAAGCAAGCCGGGCCGAAGAGGCTGAAATGCCAGAAACCGGTCCCCGGTAGCTTGTTTCCTTCCCAGTGTAAGAATTGGCTTTTGTAGTTTGGTTTGCCCTGTTCCCATCATGCACTGGGACAGGAACAGACTAATTTGCATACAGCCAGGTTCTGAAACTGGGATGGTGCAGTGAGCTAAAAAACGGTGTTGGATCTAGCCCTGATCTCTTGACTGGGTGAGAGTGTTCTGTTTAATTCAGAGACTCTGTCCCTCACCACCCCTTGTTGTAAATATTTTTGTCCACCCTAAGCGTGGAAGGGTATACTCAGATGTGAGTCCCTTGCTCATTGCACCATCAGGATTCAAGCAAGCCGGGCCGAAGAGGCTGAAATGCCAGAAACCGGTCCCCGGTAGCTTGTTTCCTTCCCAGTGTAAGAATTGGCTTTTGTAGTTTGGTTTGCCCTGTTCCCATCATGCACTGGGACAGGAACAGACTAATTTGCATACAGCCAGGTTCTGAAACTGGGATGGTGCAGTGAGCTAAAAAACGGTGTTGGATCTAGCCCTGATCTCTTGACTGGGTGAGAGTATTCTGTTTAATTCAGAGACTCTGTCCCTCACCACCCCTTGTTGTAAATATTTTTGTCCACCCTAAGCGTGGAAGGGTATACTCAGATGTGAGTCCCTTGCTCATTGCACCATCAGGATTCAAGCAAGCCGGGCCGAAGAGGCTGAAATGCCAGAAACCGGTCCCCGGTAGCTTGTTTCCTTCCCAGTGTAAGAATTGGCTTTTGTAGTTTGGTTTGCCCTGTTCCCATCATGCACTGGGACAGGAACAGACTAATTTGCATACAGCCAGGTTCTGAAACTGGGATGGTGCAGTGAGCTAAAAAACGGTGTTGGATCTAGCCCTGATCTCTTGACTGGGTGAGAGTATTCTGTTTAATTCAGAGACTCTGTCCCTCACCACCCCTTGTTGTAAATATTTTTGTCCACCCTAAGCGTGGAAGGGTATACTCAGATGTGAGTCCCTTGCTCATTGCACCATCAGGATTCAAGCAAGCCGGGCCGAAGAGGCTGAAATGCCAGAAACCGGTCCCCGGTAGCTTGTTTCCTTCCCAGTGTAAGAATTGGCTTTTGTAGTTTGGTTTGCCCTGTTCCCATCATGCACTGGGACAGGAACAGACTAATTTGCATACAGCCAGGTTCTGAAACTGGGATGGTGCAGTGAGCTAAAAAACGGTGTTGGATCTAGCCCTGATCTCTTGACTGGGTGAGAGTATTCTGTTTAATTCAGAGACTCTGTCCCTCACCACCCCTTGTTGTAAATATTATACCTGCGTCAGGAATAGGCATGGTGGGCTACTCCTAGCAAAAAGCCTCGTAGAAGTGACACAATAAAATCTTTCATTTTTCATGCGCCACTTCTAGGTTGCCACTGCGTCAAAATCTGACTGATGCAGGCGCATTTATCATAGGACTTGCCCACGTGTAATGACCCACTGCTGGAGTTGCGTCACTTTTCCGACACTCTCTAGCAATGCGTCATTACTGTGCCTACAGATAGGTCAGAAATACTGACGTATCTGTAACTCCTTGCGACATGGAGTGCAACACAATAAATACGGCGTATCCATCATGTCACAAGGAGGGCGCAGTGGAAACTGTTGCATCACTGTTTTCACGCAGCAATGCAACAGTTTTCATAGATGAGGCGCAAAGTAATTCCTTTCATTGCCAAGGGCTACTATTGTAGTAATGTGTGGTTTTTGAGGCCAGAAAACGACTTTTGCTTCTAGACACATTTATTTTGTACTTTTGAAGGGCCAACATCTCCCCAAAAATAACGTTTTACAAAAACTATGACAAAACAAGCATTTTCAAAGCCAAAAGGCCGGCAGGCCACCCAGAGTACTGGCTTAACCAATGCTTATTATTTCATAATCCTCCTACAGATGAAATTAAAAGATACCACATATTGCAATCACTGTCGTGCTCTCAATTAAACTGTGCTACAGTGTGACAGGCGGCGGTGGAGGAGGGGTGGGATGTTGAGCGGAAGATGTTCTCCATTCAGATGGCTCTGCGCCATCTTGTATCTCTCAACCCCTGGAGGTGACACTGCCGGAGAGGACGAGGGCAGTTTGTCAACTGACACTACATTAAATCACTGCCACGCGGGACATGAGATGGAGACAAAGCCCGGTGACTGCTTGTTTTATGACGTTCTCACTGTAAAGGCTTCCCCGATGAATCACGAAAGGCCGGATAGAAAATATTAAAGGCGGCTGCTTGACTCGTTGTTTGGTGTTTCATGACCAGCGTGAACTTGCGGTGAACTGTGGCCAAGTCACCTGGGCATAGAATACTAGTGAACATTCCATTAAATATAATAATCTACCGAGTGCGTCTGCCTTGGTATCGATCATTTCGCTGCGCACGTGTTCAACAACGGTATCATGGGTCAGCGCACATTTTCTTGTCAAAATCATTAGAGAAGTTATTTCCTGGCACAAAAATGTGATACGAAAGATTCCACAAATTCTGTTATATTTTTTTTGTTTATGACCCAGTGTATTTAGTTTATGCTATAAATTATATAAATAAGTAAAGAAGCTATGGTTTATTTTTTTACAACTAACCGAGTTGACTTCTTTCCCAGACCTTTATGTCCTGCATCCTCTGCTTTTGTGTGCTTGGTTCACGTTTGTTTGCTTAAGTTTTATAGGCATTTAAAGTCTCAGCTTTGATTTTCATTTCATTTGGAGAAAACAAGTTCACCCTTTTATTTAAATCACCTTGGGCCTCATTCATGAGAAATGCACATCGCTATGTAAAAGCAGCGATGCGTCACTTCTCAGTGCACCCTCCTTGCGACATACTGGATGTGTCCTATTTAATGTATGACGCACCATGCCGCAAGGAGTTACAGATACGTCAGTATTTCTGACGTATCTGTAAGCGCAAAGGTGACGCATTGCTGGAGTGTGTCACAAAAGTGATGCATCTCCAGCAATGCGTCCTTTCACATTGTGAAATGTGAAAGGGCCTGCGTCAGTCTTACGCATGCTGTGAGGCAGGCACACGGGGCCTCATTCATGAGAAATGACGCACCGCTATCTGAAAGCAGCGATGCGTCACTTCTCAGTGCGCACTCCTTCCGACATTCCTGATGCGTCATATTTAATGTACGACGCATCATGTCGCAAGGAGTTACAGATCTGTCAGTATTTCTGACGTATCTGCACAAAAGTGACGCATTGCTGGAGTGTGTCACAAAAGTGACGCAACTCCAGCAATGCGTCCTTTCACATGGGCTCAGCCCCATGTGAAAGGGCCTGCGTCAGTCTTACGCCTGCTGTGAGGCAGGCGCAAGATTTTGACGCAGCGGCGTCCTAAAAGTTACGCAGTGAAATCTTAAAGATTTCACTGCGTCCCTTCCATGACCCTTTCTTGCGTCAAAACGCCCCCCTTGCATACATTATACCAGGTGCAGGTATAATGTGGTGCACGGGTTTACAAAGTGACGCATCTACCTAGATGCGTCCCTTTGTAAATATGGCGCAACAAGGCGCATTTTTACCGCCACTGGTGCGTCACAAAAAGTGACGCACCAACGGCATAAAAGTGACGCACAGCCTCATAAATGAGGCCCAAGATTTTGACGTAAGGGCGTCCTAGAAGTGACGCAGTGAAATCTCATAGATTTCACTGCGTCACTTATGTGAGGCTTTTTGCGGGGGAACGCCCCCCCTGCATACATTATACTTGACACAGGTATAATGTTAGTGTAGGGGTTTACAAAGTGACGCATCTGCTTAGATGCGCCACTTTGTAAATAGTGCGCAACAGGAGGCATGTTTTACGCCTCCGATGCTTCACAAAAAGTGAAGCATCAGAAGCGCAAAACTGACGCAAGGCCTGATTAAAATGTGGCCCCCTGTTTTTTGTTGATACGGTTTCTGGTACTCTAAATGCATCTTCGTTTGAAATTCCCAGAGCGCCATCTTTGACTTTAAATTTGCAACTTTAGCAGTCACCTACTTGCACAGCGGCTTGTCTGCCATTTCTGCTGTTTTCCCATACTACTGGGATCCTTACACATCACATTACTGTGGGGTTTGCCATCCCAAAGATTTAGGAAGTACGATGCAATACACCTGCACAGTTTTTCTCCATTCAACGGGGCTCTGTCCGCCACGCTACACAAGGCAACCATCTAATCTCCTGCGACAAAACAAGATATGCTACCTGCAGCCTGGGTCAAGCAGACCCAACTCAAAACTTTACTGTTCTTCTCCCACCTCTACTCCCACCCGCTGTCCCGCGGCAAGTATCTGAACACACCAATACACCATCCCTCATTCAATCATTCCCTATAGTCCCATTCTCCAGAGCCCGTGGACCTCCTCTGATATCTCCCCTGCAGTGACGGCTCCTCCGCCTTCGCAGAGGAGCGCTGCCTCACTGCTATTGCTGCAGTGAAAAAAGAAAATGATAATAACAACACAATATTATTATTTTCTTTTTCTTTCGGGAGTCCGGGTAGGGCTGGCTCCCTGATTCTAGAGAAAGGGAGGAGTGGTTTGCACTCCTCTAAGTGCACATGACAGTTTGGCCGGCCCTCTAGGGCACTGTGGAAAACATGCGCAGCCTACCGAGGCACTGCCTGAGCCTCCAAACAGGATGCTCAGGCCAATCACGATGCTGCTCCTGTAGCATTGTGATTGGCTGGGGGAGCCAGGAAGCCTGAGTGCTTCCAGTGCTTCCAGCAGAGGAGGAGAGGTGTGCGGTGGCGGCATAGGAGTGCGCCTAAGAAACTAAGTTTTTTATTTTTTATTTTTGCGTAATCTTCCCCGTTCCAAGTGAGCCACCACCGCCCCAGCTGCGAGACAGCTAGCCCTGCCACAGGATAGGGAATAAAGCACTCCTTCAATCATTGATGCTCCCCTGAGCTCCATACAAAACCATACATTCCATACCATACCAAACCACAGTGGCGGCTCCTCTATGGGGGTGTTTGAGCGCCGCCCCCCCTGCTTTCTCGCTGTGCGAGAAGGCAGAAACAAATGGTAGTTATTACCATAATAACTACCATTTGTTTCTGCCTTCTCGCACGTCGAGAAAGCAGAAGTTCCTGGTTTAGAGTGGGCGGTGTTACTCGAGGGCAGGGGGGAGAGGCTTGCCCACTGTTGTTAATACTGTCTGTTTGGGCAGCCTGAGGCCGCCCCAACAGACAGTATTAACAACAGTGGGCAAGCCACTCCCCCCTGCCCTCGAGTAACACCGCCCACTCTCCCTGTTCTCTCTGTATGCTGCAGCATACAGAGTGAAAATGACGCGTGTGGGGCAGCGGCCGCAGCAATCAAAAACGCTGCGGTGCGGTGGAGGGGAGGGAGGCTGCCTGCAGCCTTCCTGATGACGACGAGTCCTAGGAATTCAAACGCAGCAACGGCGGGAGTCTGGAGTCTCGGGAACGGGAAGGTAAGTTTACTTTTACTTGTATTATTTATCCCGCCCCCCCAACCCCTCTGCGGCGCGACAACCCCATTCCCCCCCACCCTCTCGTAATGCCGGCTGCGACTGGTAATTTCAGTTTAAGTTATCACAAGCAAGTTGTTTGTCTTTGTCAAGGGAACAGGGGAGATTTTAGTACAGTTTTGCAGCTCTTCCGAAATGTTTATTGTAGGGCTGGAATTGTTTGCAGTGAACGAGCAGTAGATGGAAAAAGGCATTTTTTTTTAATCCAGCCATTACATTATTGGATATTTGGAACAAAACTGTATTTGGCCATTTCAGTCAGAGCGGGTTATAGCGCTAAACTCCCCCTCTGCTGGTCAGAAGTCAGGCAACAGTGCTGTATATTGTAAAGGCCTGCTTTTGTTTTGTACAAATAGCTACTTTGCTTGCTCTTATTTACCATTTTGTTTTTTAAACACTTCCTTGATTTACAACAGCCATTGCTGTATTTTAAGTACTCTTTTAGGATTATTCAATATGAATAATGTGCATGCAGGGGAGGAGCCAAGCTCGACAACGAGATGGCCGCACGTTAGCTCGGCTCCGCCGCCCTACCTGCCTGAAATCTAATATCCTGTCGATTATCCTGCCCAAAACGGACAACAACTTGCATCCGGCTGGTCCGGTGTTCGGTGGATCCACAGCGGTGCCCTTCCGGAGAGTGCGGCCTTCCCTGGGGCTGAGACCGGGACCTCGCCCTTAGCGAGTTGCCGGCGAGACGGTGTCGGCGGCGGCCTCGGGTGGAGGTCTGGGGCCGGCCGGAAGATGCCGATGTGCGAAGAGCCCGGAGGCAAATGAACGTGCCTGGGACACTCGTCCGGTGCTCCAGAGGTGGTGTGCGGCAAGTTGTGGGTTGGGGGCGCCATGGTTGGTGGCTCCCCCCTTTGTTGCCTTCCGGCCGCTCCGGGCTCCTTCACTTGGTGGCGAAGAAGGACTTTGGTGGAACGATGTCACTGGCGGGTCCCCCTCCCTCGTGACCACTATTTCAGCGCTGTGGGTGCTGCTTGAGCGCTTGAGGGGGGTCCCGCCGGGGTTCAGCTGTTGAGCTCACCCTTGGAAAAGAATCCGGAAAGACGGCGTAACTAAGCATGGGCGAATTTTGCGAATCTCGCATTCGCGAATTTTGCGGATTTGCGAATTCGCAATCCGCAAAATCCGCGAATTCTCGCAAATTTGCGGATTTTTTTTTTTTGTGTTCGCAAGTGTTTCTACCAGTTCGCGAGGATTTGGTACTAGTTCGCAATTGCGAACTTACTTGTCGGCTCGCAACGGTCGCGACTATGTTGTTTCTACGTCTGGTTCATCATCACAGCCTCCCAGCACCCTCTGTTTCACCACTGGCACCCTCTCTTTGACCCATGCCACCCTCTGTTACATCAATGCCACCCTCTGGTTCATCATCACTGTAGAAGATGGGGGGGGAAAAGCAAGCCCACCTGCCCTGCTTGAACTGACATGAATTAATTTGGGGTTAGTTTATTAACAACACCTGCCCTGCCCCAACTGACAATAATGAATTAGGGGCTAATTAATGTGTCACTGAAAGAATTTCAAGTTCCAGCCTGGCACCTGCTTGTCTGCTCCTTTAGCTGTAAATCAGGACCTTTGTGGCATACAGTTAAGGTCAGAGCAGGGTCACACAATAGTTGCAAGCAGGCAACCGAATTCTGGAGGGCCCCCTCAGGAAGCACTACAGAGAATCGTTACAAATCATGAGGTTGACCTTTTGCACCTGCTCATTGCTTTTGCTTTTGCTGAAATCGTTTTTCGTTTTTTTCGCGCTATTCGCGGGGCGCGGCGTCGTGCGAAACCGACCGCGGAAGCCGCCAATTCGTGCGAATGAGCATTTTATTTTTTTGCGGTTTGTTGTTTCGCGAGTTTTTTTGCAGTATTCGCGAGTCGCTTGCAGCGCAACACGCGAATTTACCCCAAGGTCGAGTACGGGCGCGGCCATTTTGTTTGCGTGACGTATTTCCGTTTCCGCCCGCTATGTATAATCTCGCGCAGTAAGCGCATTGCGAGTAGAGGTTTGCACGAGATCGCGCGGGAAATCTAGAGGTTCGCACGAGATCGCGAGGAAAATCTCGCGCGAACTTACTTTCGCGCTCGTGAACGGGCGCCGGCCATCTTGTTTTTCATTCATTTCCTGTGTCTGGGCATGGTGTTTAATCCTCTTGGTATCTTTGCCATCCTTTGCTTGTTTTCAGTTTTTTTTTTTACGATTTTGCTTCTTATCTATCCCTCTCTTTTCCTAGCTGTATATTTTTGTCTTTTCTGCTATTTTTCTTTACTTTTAAACTACTTTTTTAAACTCTTTTCTTTTCTTCTTCCCTATCCTATTCTTTCTTAATTTTCTACTTCTTCCTACCTTACCTGCCCAGACCATGGTCAAGCCAGGCGCCGTGAAGCTGCCCAGGCACTTGAGGGCCGCAGCGGCGGCGGGGAGTAGTGCTGGACCCAGTGCCAGGACAGCATGCGGGAGATTGAGGGGGGAGCAGGTGACGCGACGGGAGATATTCAGCCCGGAGGAAGTGGGAGCGCTGGTCTACTTCGTCCAGCGCCGCCTGCCCAGGACCATCGCGGGAGGCGGCAGGATCGCGGCCGGCGGCTACAACATGCGGGAGCGCCGGAAGCGGTGGGAGAAGGTGTGCTGGGCCATATCCCACCTCTACGGGGTCCAGCGCACCTACAGCCAGGTCACCCATCGCTGGACGGACCTCCTGGACCGCGAGCGCGACCTGCTGGACCAGCTCGGCTTGGAGATCCCCGGGCTTGGTGAGTAGTAGTAGCCATTTAATCACTCACTACTATGATGTTTTCTCCTGCTCTGCTACCTTGGTATAATGTTTGACAGGAAATGTCGTTGGAAACAGGCGATCGAAGCAAGAAAGCTGGCCTTTATCCACACTATAAGCGCCCTACGCGCCTTTTCAAACAGAGTGGGTGGTAAACCAGCCAAAGAACTGGTTCAAATATATCAGGCGAAGTGTGTGTCCACAGCCACCTACGGGGCGGGACTTTGGGGCATCGAGAAGGACCAATCCTTGCAGAGCTGTGAGAACCAGTTCATCAGCTACCTTCTGGGTGTCCCAAAGACTACATCCTCATTTATGACACACATAGAGGCGGGAGTCAAGTACCTGGGCGACACAATTAAGATGGCCCCAATTCTTTTATGGCACAAGGTATGGACAACTAGAGAGGCCAGTTTTAATAGGGACCTCCTGGAGGACTGCTTGGCCCTAGATGGGGTCGCAAACTTCCGGTGGTTGTCGTACGTAAGATCTGTACTTAGTGACATAGGTCTCCTGGACTATTATGTAAATCCCAGGAGCATGGACGGCGTACCTAGATCATGTCTCAAGAAAACACTGACCACCCATCTGGAAATTCTGAGATGGAACACTGAAAAAAACAAACAAACCATCCTAAATTTCCAAGAAATCACCCCCACCGAAGGCATGCAAAAGTATTTAAAAGTGGACCCCAGCCCTTATTATAGAATGCTTTTGACCCGTTTACGTCTTGGTATTTTCTTTCGTATTGTTTCCATCCCGGAGATGAACAACTGGTCTACATTGACTTTGATATGTCCGTGTGATAACATCGCACTTCAATCTAACCTGCATTTAATGTTCTTTTGTTCCTTTTATTCCACCCCCAGAAAACTTTATTTGAAACCTTTGTTAAAACGCTGGGGAGTAAGAAATTGCAGGTCTGCTTTCATAAGACTGTTAAAATTGGAAGACGAGCATGTGATCTTTGCGGTATCTCGTTTTTTAAGATCTGTTATGCTGTTGCGGAAAACCATGCTGTAAAACACTTCTGTCTGGGTCTTTCCATGTATTTTGTGCTGATTAGTATTAACTGCAATTCAAATTGTAGGGTATTGGATGTTTTTTAAGATTTGATTATGACTGCAGCTCTTTTTAACTGTTAAATTTAATATGTAAACTCTTATTAAGTGTGATGCTTTTACATGTATTTTCTGTGCTTTTATGATTTTACGCAAATCGAATAAAGCTTATTCTTACTCTTTTACTCTTACTCTCCTGCTCTGTGTTGTTGTATTGCAAATATTTGTTTTTTACATGGAGCAAGCCAATAATGCCGCTGATGACTATTACATTGTAGGTAAATTATATTTCAAAATCTTCTGTGCATTTCAGGTGCACTGCTCTCCTTCTCAGTGGAGTTGCTACTATGCTTATTTGTTTTCTATTTCGTGGTCTCATTGGCCTGAGTAACTATTATGTATGAGTGTACTATACAGAACTGCGTAATGCTAGACACTAGGGGGCAGATTACATTTACAAGCCCCTTGCGCCACGTTTACGTTGCCTTGCGTGACGCAACAGCGGCGTAAACGTGCCGCGAGTCATTTACAGCATGACGCATCTAGGGAGATGCGTCACGTTATAAAGCCATGGGCCTGCACCACAATGGGTGCGTTCCTAGTACGCAGGGTGGGCGGTCCGGCGGCTGTGCGCCTCGCAAAATTGCCTGCGTGAAATCTACAAGATTTAACGCAGGCACTTCTGCGACGCTGCTACGTCAATTCAATTCCTTATGTCTGTTCGAAGCAGGCGAAAGGACTGACACAGCATGTTAAGTATTGGGTGGCCCTGAGCATTACTGGAGTTGCATTGCGTTGGCGACGTGACTCCAGCGATGCGCCGCTCTTACGTGACGAGATGCGTCACGCAAGTGCCTACCCTTGCGCCAGGGCGCGCCGCATTGTAAATGAGGCGCATCTGCCGTGTCGCAAGGGTAGTTTTGCGTGACGCATTTGATCTGGCGCATCTCTGGAGATGCGCCAGAACGCGTAAGTAAGTATGCCCCTAAGGGGCAGAATTGCAATTACCGTCGCATCCCTGCAAAGTAGCAGGGATGCGCCATTAATTGTGCGGCCCGCTACCACCACCAAACATGGTGCGCCGTATTTGCAATGCGGCGCACCATGTGCCCAAAACGTCACCGAAGCTTTACTGCTGGAGTTGCGTCGCAACGATGGCGCAGCTCCAGCAATGCTCTGGGGTACCCTATCTCCCCAATGCTGGGTCAAGCCGTACGTCTGCTTCAAGCAGGTGCAGGGTTTGTGTGACGCATCATTGTCCTAAAGGTGACTGATTGAAATTTTGTAGATTTCCCTCAGCCACTTTTAGGATGTGTTCCAGCGCAGGAATGCCCTCCCTTGCGCCGGAACGCCCCCTGATGGCGCAGGGCTTTATAACGGGATGCATCTCCCAAATGCGTCACGTTGTTATAATATTATACGCCGCACCATGGCGCCCTTTTTTGTTTAGCTGCTGCGTCACAAAAGTCACGCAAGAACGCGCAAAAGAGCGGCAAGGGCTTAAATCTGCCCCTTCCTTTGTACCCCTGACAATAAGAAAAATAGTGGCGGTGGATTGATAGTTTGACTATTTAAATGACTGGTAATGTAGCAGGCAACTGTTAGTGTTGTCACTGATCTGACTGAAATCACAATGGAGTTTGTCTGTCACTTTGCGTCTTGCCTGCGGACTGCTGCCTGCCAGTCCTAGGTGAACGTTTCAGTACTTTGTTTAGTGAGTTACGTGACTTTCGAAGTCACAGGTCCGCAAATAAATGAAAACTAACCCTAATCAATATAATTTCGCGGAAATATTTTGTTATTGTTCTTTTGAAATGTTTGATTTGGTTGACATTGACAAGCAACAATCATCCATGTTTTCTGTTCTTTCTTTCATGTTGTACGTCAGCTCCCCCCAGGGGCGAGAGGAGGACACAGGAGCAGCAGGCGGCGGATGCTGTTCAACAGGGCCAGGATCGGGCAGGCGAGGGCTCCTCTGCTGGCCCCAGTAAGTTTTCATTTTAGACTAGTACCTATTTTTCCTAGCGTTCCTCATTTGACTTTTTTCAAAATTGTCTTTGCTCTTTCTTTAGACTGTATCTAAATTCTTATCCTGCCTCTACTATGACTCCCTGTGGTATTACTAGATTATTCTTATTAGTCTGTCTGTGTAGCTAACTAAGATTGCACGGTTGGCGAAACTCCCATGATTCTAGTCAGCAATAGCTCTATCAACTTAGTGCAGTCCTCTGGGATTGTCCATAATGTCTTTTGAAGTGTTCTATCTGGACTCATGCTTGCAAAAATTGCAAAACTTTTCGCTCAGTCACTCTAGTCTGGACCAAAAAACACAGATTGTATTTAAGTTTAAAAGCTTTATTTAAAGTAAACACATTTATTAAAATGAAGTCATAATAAAACTAAACGTTTAACTGATAATGGAAAAGTGGTTAGTGCTGACGATTAATTGAAGACATTTCTTGTGGTCGAGCCGAGCTCTCACCCGGTTTCAACTTGATCTTGTTGTTAGAAGTCCATCTTCTGTCTGTGTGGAGAAAAATGGTGCGTGTTAAAAAAACAGCCTTCATCAGTTGTGCCAAAAAGTGCAGCAAGACAACCTTCCCTGGAAAAAGGGACATTTTTTTTAACTTTAACGTAGACAGTCACAAATTACATTGTTTTCACATGTCTTCATTCCTAGACCAAAGACTAGTGAGTGCTTTATTCTAACATTCTTAAATGTACTTTGTAGGTGGAACATCTGGTGGCGGGGCCAGTGTGGAGGTGGTGGTGCTCGACACGGAGGCGGAGGGCGATTCTTCAGGGGAGGAGGCGGCGGCTGTGAGAGTTGAGACGGTGGTCGTGGCGGCCAGAGGTAAGCTCTTATATATTCCTTACTTATTGAGATTGAAGACTAGCTGGGAAGGCAAGAATATGAGATGCATGGCTGGGTGAATGATGAAGCAATGATGGGTGGAAGGACAACAGCCTGGGTGGGTGACACAGAAACTGTATGTGTCCATATACCTGGATCATGCTACTATCTGACTCTTAGATAGCATATGTGTATCTAGAGCAGGGGTACTCATAGTATGGCCCGCGGGCCGGTGGTGGCCCGGCAAGCCTTCCTTGGCGGTGCGCAGACCTTGCAGACAATCACTGCTCCCCCGGCCCCCACAGAGCAGAGGCTTTTTTGTATTTCACCTGTTAGCGCCCCTGCATCTCCACTCTGACAATCACTGCTCCTCCGGCCCCCACAGAGCAGAGTGGAGATGCAAGGCCACAAAGAGGTGAAATAGAACAAAGCCTCTGCTCTGTGGGGCCGGGCAAGCAGTGATTGTCAGGGTGGAGAAGCAGGGGCGCTACAACAAACAAAGCCTCAATAATATGTTAATGGTCTTTTAAAGACCTGTTAAGTACTTTGGTGTTGTTGTCTGTGTGTGCGCGTTGAGGAAGCAGTCTCAACCCGGGCTGAAGGCTGACACAGATAGACACACACACAGTGAGATGACAGAGGGGGAGGGAGAGGGAGGGCAGGAGGGAGAGAGAGATGGAGAGGGAGGGCAGGAGGGAGAGCAGGAGGGAGAGAGATGTATGTAAATGCTGGGTCTGGTGGCTCAGTGGATGAGGGCATCTGCTGCAGGGACCTGTGTGCAACCTCATGGTCACAAGTTATCGTTTTGCTTTAGCCCCGCCCCCTCTGACTCCACCCCCACCAGTGCGGCCCTCTGCCCCAAACTACACTGTAAATGTAGCCCCTGAGAGAAAGTTTGTGAGTACCCATGATCTAGAGAGAGTAGACGGTCAGTGGATGAACTAAGTGTAACTTTGAAGAGCATGTAACACTGCACCCGCACGTCCGTTCCGGTGTAGGAAAGGCAAGGAAAAGAACTTTTAATTTTGTCCAAATACTACCATCAATAGTAGCAGTAGTTTGTATTGCAAGCACTGCATAGATCCGGTTATTACGGTGGCCACTCCCTACCTCTCTTAATAAGTTTAGTAGTACTCAGTCATTCATGTGTGGATGTATCACTGGTCACTCAATAAAAAGCAAAGCACCTAAAGTCATCCCATATATAAGCAAAAACATCCCATGTGAAGTGATAGATAATCAGATTATTTATCTTCTTCAATTTTCCATTTCTAGTACTCATTTCCACTGTAGGGTGAAAGTTAAATTAATTAAGCAGTAGCCCTTGAGTTGTAACAGAGTATTCTCAGTGCCACCCGTAATAGAAAAGTAAGAGCTTCACCACCTGCATTTACTGGACGGGTACAGTAACGCAACACAAGTCTAGGTCACTCCTCATGGCGTGCGTCTCTTTTTCTCGGGTGCAAGTTTACTGCGCTGGCATTATGCCGGCTTGCAGAAGATAACGTACCAATTTTCCAAAACAAGAGACAAGAAGAAGAATAAGACTGGTGTACTTTCATAGTCGACTCCAATGGAAGTCCATAGTGCTCGTAGAATTTGTTCCTTAAACTCCCACTAATGTTAGAGCAAGGATGAAGAAGTGTGAGGTTAGATAGATACTGGCCTCAATAGTTATGTAATGCGTTTGCAAGTTGCTAGTTGTAGTGCAACACAAATTTCTGCTGAATGATTGAGTTAATCTTAAAGAGCATTGGTTACAGACTATGTCTTTCTTTCTTCATATAGGTTCTCCTTCCAAACGAACAAGGAGGAAGGAGCTGGCTAGAGCGGCCCGGCAACGGAGGATCGATGCCACTGTGGCCGAATATCGGCGGCTGGTGGCCCTGGAGGACGAAGAAAGTGTGCAGTTTACCACAACAACTACGTCATCTGCATCGGCCTCCGTTCCCCCACGGGCTGCCAGTGCCACCCAGCACAGTGGTCCACCCAGACTGAGCCAGGCTGCCAAAGCCAAACGCCACCGCCGAGTAGCAAGGACAACAGCTACAGCTTCCTCTCACAGCCGTTGCACCTACAAGGCATTGAAGGCACGCCTGCGCCGCAGTACCCTGATGGTGTCCCGCCTCCAGCAGGAGCTCCACCACTTTTCCAACCAGTTGGAGGGGCTCCGCGTAGAGCACGCCTTGCTCCGCCAGGAGCATGATGCCCTGGCCCAAAAAGTTGACAGCATCCACCCATAGTGTCCCTTGCCCCTTTTTTAGAGACTTTTGGGGGGTGGGAATTGGGAGTTGGGTTTTTGGGGACTTTTGAAGGACAATCGTTGGGGTTAGGGAGGGTCTTGCGGGAGATTATTTTGTTAGGGATATAAATATACTTTTTCAAACTTTATCCGAGCATACCCGTTTCTTACTGCTTGCCTGGTGGGTGGGGGTTTAACAGTGACTTTGTTTTCCTGAAAGTTTAGTTCCATTTTCTTCCTTTAAGTGTAAATGCCCAAATGTTTTCAACACTAAGTGCCTCTCACAGACTAAGTGAAGTGAATCCAAGAGTCCTAGGACTTTAGTAGTACTACCTTCAGTCTCTCGTCTCTCCTACTAATACTCCATTATACCCCCAAACCACCAAACGCTTATCTTACCTGTAATTTGTGTTTGAAAGTAGGGCTAGACCCAGGGCTGGCTCCATGGGAAACAGCGAATAAGGTTGGCAATCTTGGTCCGATAAAATTTCCTCATAGCGGTGGTACTAGTGGTGTGACACAGTGGCAGTTGCATGCCTATGAAAAAAAAGAAAATGAAATCTGGTTTGTCCTCCTGACCAATTCAACGGTACAACTGAGAATATAGCAGGTGACAGAAGTACAGTAGAACAGTGCCACATTGTAG
The DNA here is from genome assembly GCF_964263255.1 of Lissotriton vulgaris. Classification (NCBI taxonomy): domain Eukaryota; kingdom Metazoa; phylum Chordata; class Amphibia; order Caudata; family Salamandridae; genus Lissotriton; species Lissotriton vulgaris. Next base: position 1,159,293,236 of record NC_141689.1, read on the forward strand.
CCTAACAAATGGTAAAGTATAACTACTAATTCGGTTGATGTTCTTTCACATTAGCAATGGTTCTTTGTCAAGCAGAGTAAGAATATATCCTCGGATTTCTTCACCAGCCTGTTGCTATCACCTTATCCTCCCCAGCAAGTGTGTGGATTTATTGCTGTCATTTAGTCACACATCAATCAAAACCACACAGCCCGGGGGAAGAGGGTTAGGGTTTGAAAAATGGATGGGTACGGGGGTTTTTGGGAAAGGTTTTGGGAGACAAGAAAAAATAGCACAGCATAGACAAACAATTGTGAACATAAACAAATCTTTGGGTACAAACCTATCCATCAATCTTTGACATGTCAGTGAAAAGTAAGTAGTACTTTCGACAACTGTGGAAGAAAGAATGCGACAGTACAGGGCCTGTGTGGAATTATTGATAACGATATTCAACATAAGGTCTCTGTAGCCAGATACCCGAGAGCCTTGCTGGTCACTATAAATCCATTCACAACAACACTCAGTGGGGTTGGTCTGGAAGGTATAGTAGATAGAAAAGGAGAAATTGCTTTTTTTCTAGGTGTCCCCTCACTCACCAGGGTTGCCCCTTGGTGACATGCTTCATCATTGGGGCCATCCCAGTCCTCTACGGCCTGGGGCGTGCTGCGACTTGCGAATTACGTAGGAGCACTTACAAATGACTATGTGTGGTGCAGATGTGATAGTGGAGTGGAGTAAGTGATGTGTTAAGGGATCAATTTAGAAGCAGAGAGAGATCCAAGAAATGCAGTCACAGTCAGAGAAAAAGGCAAGGGATACTGTATCTATGTGGTTGTAGTGGTCCTGTTGGAAGTGGTAAGTAAGTTGCCTGCAGAAAAAAAATCCTCTTATTAGCGCCACTCCTCCATTGCAGCCGACGCTTCGTCCATCGATGTTGGTCACCAGAAGACACCCTGTAAAAAAAAGCACAGCATAGACAAACAACTGAACATAAACAATTCTTTGGGCACAAACCTATCCATCAATCTTTGAAAGTGCATGCACTACTGCATGCATGTCAGTGAAAAGTAAGTAGTACTTTCGACAACTGTGGAAGAAAGAATGCGACAGTACAGGGCCTGTGTGGAATTATTGATAACGATATTCAACATAAGGTCTCTGTAGCCAGATACCCGAGAGCCTTGCTGGTCACTATAAATCCATTCACAACAACACTCAGTGGGGTTGGTCTGGAAGGTATAGTAGATAGAAAAGGAGAAATTGCTTTTTTTCTAGGTGTCCCCTCACTCACCAGGGTTGCCCCTTGGTGACATGCTTCATCATTGGGGCCATCCCAGTCCTCTACGGCTTGGGGCGTGCTGCGACTTGCGAATTACGTAGGAGCACTTACAAATGACTATGTGTGGTGCAGATGTGATAGTGGAGTGGAGTAAGTGATGTGTTAAGGGATCAATTTAGAAGCAGAGAGAGATCCAAGAAATGCAGTCACAGTCAGAGAAAAAGGCAAGGGATACTGTATCTATGTGGTTGTAGTGGTCCTGTTGGAAGTGGTAAGTAAGTTGCCTGCAGAAAAAAAATCCTCTTATTAGCGGCACTCCTTCATTGCAGCCGACGCTTCGTCCATCAATGTTGGTCACCAGAAGACATCCTGTAAAAAAAAGCACAGCATAGACAAACAACTGAACATAAACAATTCTTTGGGTACAAACCTATCCATCAATCTTTGAAAGTGCATGCACTACTGCATGCATGTCAGTGAAAAGTAAGTAGTACTTTCGACAACTGTGGAAGAAAGAATGCGACAGTACAGGGCCTGTGTGGAATTATTGATAACGATATTCAACATAAGGTCTCTGTAGCCAGATACCCGAGAGCCTTGCTGGTCACTACAAATCCATTCACAACAACACTCAGTGGGGTTGGTCTGGAAGGTATAGTAGATAGAAAAGGAGAAATTGCTTTTTTTCTAGGTGTCCCCTCACTCACCAGGGTTGCCCCTTGGTGACATGCTTCATCATTGGGGCCATCCCAGTCCTCTACGGCCTGGGGCGTGCTGCGACTTGCGAATTACGTAGGAGCACTTACAAATGACTATGTGTGGTGCAGATGTGATAGTGGAGTGGAGTAAGTGATGTGTTAAGGGATCAATTTAGAAGCAGAGAGAGATCCAAGAAATGCAGTCACAGTCAGAGAAAAAGGCAAGGGATACTGTATCTATGTGGTTGTAGTGGTCCTGTTGGAAGTGGTAAGTAAGTTGCCTGCAGAAAAAAAATCCTCTTATTAGCGGCACTCCTCCATTGCAGCTGACGCTTCGTCCATCAATGTTGGTGACCAGAAGACACCCTGTCCACTGCCTGCCTGATGCTGAATTGTGGCTCGCTACTGTAAAGCCTGACTCCATCCTTTTTTCCCCATTGCAGAGACTGAAACCCGGCCTGTAATTATTCAACGAAAAACAGGAAGTGATATAATATTACAACACCACTGATAAATAAATATAAGGTATGTAGGCTGTGGAGTGCAAAAAGTCACAATTTGATTTTCCTAGTAGACAGTACAATATTTTTGAAAGTGCGTACTCTGTCTGAGTCACCTTTTGAAGGATAAATAAGTATGGGCAAATTAATGTAGCGGATCTTTCCCCTCAAGCTAGGTGTGCTGTAAACTGTGTTTTAGAACAAAATTAGATCTTCCTAGCAGTGCTCCCACCCAGACCCTTACTAAAGCCAGTCGGAAAAATGTAGAAGACCCCCAATCAAATCTCAAAAAACGAGGCCTAGCAGAAAACTGGTGACAAAACTTACTTTGAAAGTAAAAGTAGGCCGAAGTACCCCCTTCCTAATTACCCCTTACCCACCGTGGATTGCATTCAAACCACTTGCAAGCAACCAAGCAAAATTAGCCATAGCCAGCATCGCTCCAAGACTCGAAATCCCCCCCACTCAAACACATGCAATAGAAATACTGCTAACCCTAACGAACCCTAAGTTAAGAATAGTGGCAAAGGCTTTCTTTAACTATGCCAAATCCCCCCTTTCCCACCATGGATTTTCTTCAAATGACTTGCAACCAAAATTACACATTCTCACGAGTGCTCTAAGAGAGAACACCCCGAAACACATGCAATCCTGCTGCTAGGGCTAACCCTAACGAACCCTAAGTTACAAAAAGTGCCAAAAGGCTTTTCCGCAAGGATTTTGTCCCAACCACTTCTACCCGGTATTAGACCTTCCCAGGAATGCCCCAAGACCCACCAACCCAACCCACCCGCCAAGAAGCATAACACCCCCAAACAGGCCAAAAGCAAAATCTCATACTTGCAATATTTCTCGGCCTTCGGTCCAAACGCGCTGCGTAGCTAGGCCATAAGTCGGGGTTGCCACGACGGATTTCCTGAAAAGCAAATGCAATCAAGATTAGAGTGTCCCAGCAGTGCTCCCAGACCACGAAACTCACCCACAAACACCGGGAAGCCCCCCAAACAGGCCCCCGAAAACGCTACATTGAGCAAAATGTCAGAAATAGCCACAAAAAAAAATCGGCCTGGATTTTGTCCCAACCACTTCTACCCGGTATTAGACCTTCCCAGGAATGCCCCAAGACCCGCCAACCCAACCCACCCGCCAAGAAGCATAACACCCCCAAACAGGCCAAAAGCAAAATCTCATACTTGCAATATTTCTCGGCCTTCGGTCCAAACGCGCTGCGTAGCTAGGCCATAAGTCGGGGTTGCCACGACGGATTTCCTGAAAAGCAAATGCAATCAAGATTAGAGTGTCCCAGCAGTGCTCCCAGACCACGAAACTCACCCACAAACACCGGGAAGCCCCCCAAACAGGCCCCCAAAAACGCTACATTGAGCAAAATGTCAGAAATAGCCCAAAAAAAAATCGGCCTGGATTTTGTCCCAACCACTTCTACCCGGTATTAGACCTTCCCAGGAATGCCCCAAGACACGCCAACCCACCCGCCAAGAAGCATAACACCCCCAAACAGGCCAAAAGCAAAATCTCATACTTGCAATATTTCTCGGCCTTCGAGCCAAACGCGCTGCGTAGCTAGGCCATAAGTCGGGGTTGCCACGACGGATTTCCTGAAAAGCAAATGCAATCAAGATTAGAGTGTCCCAGCAGTGCTCCCAGACCACGAAACTCACCCACAAACACCGGGAAGCCCCCCAAACAGGCCCCCGAAAACGCTACATTGAGCAAAATGTCAGAAATAGCCCAAAAAAAAATCGGCCTGGATTTTGTCCCAACCACTTCTACCCGGTATTAGACCTTCCCAGGAATGCCCCAAGACACGCCAACCCACCCGCCAAGAAGCATAACACCCCCAAACAGGCCAAAAGCAAAATCTCATACTTGCAATATTTCTCGGCCTTCGGTCCAAACGCGCTGCGTAGCTAGGCCATAAGTCGGGGTTGCCACGACGGATTTCCTGAAAAGCAAATGCAATCAAGATTAGAGTGTCCCAGCAGTGCTCCCAGACCACAAAACTCACCCACAAACAGACGGAACCCCCCCTAAGAGCACCTCAAAGGCAAGCAAGTCATCAAAAACACAAAAAAATTCCGCCTGGGATTTGGTCCAAAACACTCTTATCCGGTATTAAAGCTTCCCAGAAATGGCCCCAGAGCAGTCAACCCAGGAGAAAACGAGTAGAAGACCCCCAAACAGCCAAAGAGCAAAAGTACAAAAATGGGGACTTAGTCAATTTTTCACAAATTTCCCAAATCACTCCGCGCGCGCTCTGCAGCTAGGCCCTAACTCCCCTCTGCCACCATGGATTTGCTTCAAACCTCTTGCAAAGTAAAGTATATATAGCCAGCAGTGCGCCCAGACCCCGAAACCCACCCACAAACACCAGGAAGCCCCCCAAACAGGCCCCCGAAAACGCTACATTGAGCAAAATGTCAGAAATAGCCACAAAAAAAATCGGCCTGGATTTTGTCCCAACCACTTCTACCCGGTATTAGACCTTCCCAGGAATGCCCCAAGACACGCCAACCCACCCGCCAAGAAGCATAACACCCCCAAACAGGCCAAAAGCAAAATCTCATACTTGCAATATTTCTCGGCCTTCGGTCCAAACGCGCTGCGTAGCTAGGTCGGGGTTGCCACGACGGATTTCCTGAAAAGCAAATGCAATCAAGATTAGAGTGTCCCAGCAGTGCTCCCAGACCACGAAACTCACCCGCAAACACCAGGAAGCCCCCCTAAGAGCACCTCAAAGGCAAGCAAGTCATCAAAAACACAAATATTTTCCGCCTGGGATTTGGTCCAAAACACTTTTATCCGGTATTAGAGCTTCCCAGCAATGGCCCCAGAGCCGTCAACTCACCTGCAAAGAGGTACACCAACACCCCCACAAGTGCTGAGTCTTTCTTCATTGGGCGTAAACCAGCCCTCTGGTTTGATGGAAATAGGAGTCTGGAGGAGGAGGATAGAGGAGCATGTTCTTCTGAAATTGTGAACCTGAGGAATGCAGACTGCGGCAACTTCAAATCAATTAGCAAACCAGTGAAGATAGTTCTGCTGATGGGCTTGATTTTGTGATTATCTGATTAAAGTTTGAAATATATTAACTGTGCACAACAAAGAAAGACAGACAGACAGGAATAAAAGTGAATAGGGACGAAAAAGAAAGTTATTGATTCGTTGTCTCATTTTCAGGGCTCGGTATCACGGTCCAGGAATAAGAATAAGGCTTCGTCATCATACTCTGCGAATTCAGGCAGGGTGAGCTCAGTGTCACCTGACAGAGTAGAAATTCCCTCATCTATGTTGCTGGCCACCTCCTCTTCATCCGACACGCTTTCTCGTACTCTGAAATCTGGTGGTATGAGGTGCTGATTCATCTTGATCATTGTTAACCTCTCCACATTTTTGGGCGAGAGGCGGCTCCGTTTGGGAGTTACAATGCCACCAGCAGCACTGAAAACCCGTTCAGAAGACACGCTTGCGAGTGGGCAAGACAAGTAGTTTAAAGCCAGGTTGGTGAGCTGTGGCCACAATTCTTTTTTCCCATGCCAATACGCCAATGGGTCAGAATTAACATAGACCTCTGTTGAGTCATTCAGATAGTCCTTCACCATCGACTCAAGGTCCTCTTCCAAGGTTCATCCACTTTGCTTAGCTCTTGCTGTGCCTCTGACCTTTTGAGAACCAAACCCACGCAGAGCTAGCCAATCCTCTTCAGCCTCCAATGTTTCTGTTGTGTCTCGTGCAGATGATCCGGTTGCCGGTGTCTTTAACGGCTGAGAGGTCACTTGTGCCACAGCCACAGGTGCAGAAGTGGATTGTTTTGACTGGGGATGGCCTGCTGATGTACTGCCATTTCCTTCAATTTTCAGCCGTTCTGTTTCAAACCTCTTGGCTGACAAGGCTAGCCAACGTTTGTACTTTGGAACATGTTCATCATCAAAAGGAAAGAATGCTTGGCCTGCCAGCGCCTTTTTGTAGCGTGGATCCAGAATAGTAGCACAAATGTAATGCTGTTCTGAGTGGATCTTTTTAAGACGTTCATCACCTTGTAGGAGCTCTAATAATTGCTCAGCCAGAAGCAAAGAGTCTTGGTTTTTGTCATCTTTTTCAAACACAGAACACACCTCCTTCAGTTGGTCCTCCAGCATGTACAACAATGGGATAGCTTTTCCCAAATTAGAGTCCTCCTTGCTGACTGCACGTGTGAAGAACTCAAAAGGACGAAGCATGCGTGTCAGGCCTTGAACTATCTTCCATTGCGGCCCACCCATCCTCAGCTCCTCTGTACCCTCTGTAAGGAAATATTGATCGAGTTCCATATACTGCTCATACAGACGCTCAAGCATGTAGAAGGTTGAGTTCCAACGTGTTACCACCTCCTGGATGAGTGCTTTCACTGGCATTTTACGTTGATATAGCAGGCTCCTCAGCTGCTTCCGGGCCTTAAAAGAATGGCTGAAATGCTTGCACATTTTTCGGCAGGTGTCCAATACACTGTACGCTGCACTGGCTTTATTAGTCAAGAATTTTTGGACAACCAGGTTTATACAGTGCGCCAAACACGGCACTCTGAAATAGTAACCGTCCCTCATGGCCTTAACTATATTGGCGCCATTGTCCGTGGAAACATAACCAACCTGGCGTTTTAGTGGGGACAGCCAGTTAAGGACCTTTGTGTTAAAGACATCCAAAATGTTTTCTGCTGTGTGACGTTTCTCCAAACCAAACATGGCTAGTGTTGCATGTTTCCGAGCAGCTTTAAAAACAATGTCCGTGTCAACACCTGTGTTTAGCTTTGCTTTAGCCCCTGAAAAAGAGACCCAGTGTGCAGTGATGCACATGTAATCAGCACCTGCGCCACTGGTCCACATGTCTGTTGTCAGATGTATAGTGTGAACAGCACTCTTCTGCAAAGCTGCCCCAATCACCTTCAGAACATCTTCATGTAGTGCTGGAACCGCAACTCGGGCAAAATAGAACCGGCTAGGAACCTTCCATTTAGGGCAGAGCGCTGCCACTAATTCTAGAAAACCAACCCCTTCTACAAAAGAAAAAGGGAGAAGGTCCAGAGCTAGCATTTTAGCCAGCTTAGTGTTATACAGACGCGCCAGTGGGTGGTTGCGTTCATATTGCGTTTCTGTAAACAACATCTTTTTAATGTTGCCCTGGACCAAGGATTTACGGGATGATGATGATATCTTCGACCCAGTTACGCTCGCTGATGAACTTTTCCGCATTGATGTCTCACTCTCTCCCACACTCTTAGTGTGGCTCACATGGGGTGTGCTGCTGACAGGGGTACTGGGTGTAAGTGAAGTGTTTGAATCGTCTTCCTCCTCCTCGTCATCATCAGATGAAAAATCAACGTTTTCATTACGTGCAATTCGGGCTTCCTTGACCGCGTCTAGGTGCGCAAACCATTGGACAGCGTGCGTTCTCCTAAGATGACCTCTCTGGCCTCCGGTACCATAGTTGGTACCAAACTTACCACGACTAACTCGAAGCTTACAAATGCTACAAATGGCTAAGTTTTCCTTTTTTGGGCAAACACTACAGAAGTCCCAAACTGGAGACTTGAAATGTCTTTGGGGGCCGGAGGAGGCGGCGATACTGGTGGTGGTGGTCCTGCTGCTAATGCCAGATGAAGTGGAGGATGTGGATTGCCGAACTTCAGTACGTTTTGCACTTTCACCACCACGAATTGAGGTCGAGGTGGGTACCTTCTTGCGAGGAAGAAATATGGAAGCGGTAGGTTTTGGTATACTACTTAACTCCAAATCTAATGATTCCATTTCCATTGCCTCCTCGTCGACATCATCATCACGCTCAGCAGCTTCTCGGGATAGGGTCAAAATGTCTCTTTGCTGCATGCCCGGTGGGGCTGCAGTGACCATTGTGATGACTGGCTCGTCGTCATCGTGAGAGGCTTCATCACCAGCAGTATCTGTCACTTCTTGTTGAGCCTCATCACACTCCATAGGTATGAGTTTTTCGACGACCTTCCTTTTACGCTTAGGTACCGGTGTCAGATCATGGTGTGCCTCACTCTCAGGCTGCCGTGGTGGTACCCATTCATCATCCAGATCATCAGAAGGCGGTGGGCTTGAAGAAGATGTAGACACCCCCCTTGATCTTTTCCTTGCTAGGGATGTGGAAGACAATGAATGATCATCAGGAGGAGTGGCTTCCAATGATACCTCGGCTTCATTGTCGATTTCCTGATGTGCCCCTACTTCGGGAGGAACAACTATTGTGGGCACTTGTGAACCTCCATGCACCTTTGCTTGCGCATCTCCTTTTGATGCCTCTCCTTCCACATGTACTTGGGCGTGTACTTGCACATGGTGTTGTTGTTGCGGCTGTGGTTGTTCAACACTTGTCAGATGAGTTACAACAACCTGTGTTGATTCAGGGACATTGCTGCTACTTTCTTGCGATGAGCCAACATCACTGGTCGATGGTGATTGGAGAAGTACACTGACTGCCTCTGAAGCACTCAAGGGCTTTGACTTAAGTTGGCGTGGTGGTGGAGGCACTGAACCCAATGGAGCAGGGGTGCTGCTCCCAGCTTGGTCCCCAGCAGATCCTGCTGCTGCAGGCGTACTTTTTTTTTTTCTCCCAAAAAACGTGGCGGGTGGCACACCAGCCTCCTTGGTAACTTGCTTCTTCTGCTCCTTACTAGCAACTTTCTTGGTAGAGGAGCTACGGAGACCTTTTTTTGGGGCCATCTTCTTCAGAGCAGGTCAGACAGCAGGCCGCAGTTGCACGAATTGTAGAGTTGTCTGAGGCCAGACGTGACGTCGCGTGACGTTATGCTGCACACACACACCGCTGCAGGACTTCTTCCTGGCACTGGTGGTTCTCTTGAGTCTTGTGCACCTAAAAACAATGGAAGACAGAGGAACATCAGTTCAGTTATACAGCACAAAAAAATCGAAAAACACTGCAAAATCAGCACAATCCCAATCCATCCATGCCCTCCATAATGTTTAATTTCAAGACAACCCACAGAAAGACTAGGCCCATGCAAGACTCACTACCCCTGGGCAATAATAAAGGTTGAAAAGTAGGCAAAATGGTTGCAGGCCTAACAACAAAGCCTGCATTCAAAATGGCCACTTGCCTGCCAGCACATGGCCAGTGCCTGTAGCTGCACTCAAAATGGCCACCAGCCACATGGCCTGTCCCTCCCCATGAACACCCCCAAAAATCGAAAAACACTGCAAAATCAGCACAATCCCATTCCATCCATGCCCTCCATGATGTTTAAGTTCAAGACAGCCCACAGAAAGACTAGGCCCATGCTAGACTCAAATACCCCTGGTGAAAAGGCCACAAGTACAGGCCCAAAAAACGAAAATCACTGAAAAATCAGCACAATCCCATTCCATCCATGGCCTCCATGATGTTTAAATTCAAGACAACCCACAGAAAGACTAGGCCCATGCAAGACTCACTACCCCTGGGCATAAATAAAGGTTGAAAAGTAGGCAAAATGGTTGCAGGCCTAACAACAAAGCCTGCATTCAAAATGGCCACTTGCCTGCCAGCACATGGCCAGTGCCTGTAGCTGCACTCAAAATGGCCACCAGCCACATGGCCTGTCCCTCCCCATGAACACCCCCAAAAATCGAAAAACACTGCAAAATCAGCACAATCCCATTCCATCCATGCCCTCCATGATGTTTAAGTTCAAGACAGCCCACAGAAAGACTAGGCCCATGCAAGACTCACTACCCCTGGGCATAAATAAAGGTTGAAAAGTAGGCAAAATGGTTGCAGGCCTAACAACAAAGCCTGCATTCAAAATGGCCACTTGCCTGCCAGCACATGGCCAGTGCCTGTAGCTGCACTCAAAATGGCCACCAGCCACATGGCCTGTCCCTCCCCATGAACACCCCCAAAAATCGAAAAACACTGCAAAATCAGCACAATCCCATTCCATCCATGGCCTCCATGATGTTTAAATTCAAGACAACCCACAGAAAGACTAGGCCCATGCAAGACTCACTACCCCTGGACATAAATAAAGGTTGAAAAGTAAGCAAAATGGTTGCAGGCCTAACAACAAAGCCTGCATTCAAAATGGCCACTTGCCTGCCAGCGCATGGCCAGTGCCTGTAGCTGCACTCAAAATGGCCACCAGCCACATGGCCTGTCCCTCCCAATGAACACCCCCAAAAATCGAAAAACACTGCAAAATCAGCACAATCCCATTCCATCCATGCCCTCCATGATGTTTAAGTTCAAGACAGCCCACAGAAAGACTAGGCCCATGCTAGACTCAAATACCCCTTGTGAAAAGGCCACAAGTACAGGCCCAAAAAACGAAAATCACTGAAAAATCAGCACAATCCCATTCCATCCATGGCCTCCATGATGTTTAAATTCAAGACAACCCACAGAAAGACTAGGCCCATGCAAGACTCACTACCCCTGGGCATAAATAAAGGTTGAAAAGTAGGCAAAATGGTTGCAGGCCTAACAACAAAGCCTGCATTCAAAATGGCCACTTGCCTGCCAGCACATGGCCAGTGCCTGTAGCTGCACTCAAAATGGCCACCAGCCACATGGCCTGTCCCTCCCCATGAACACCCCCAAAAATCGAAAAACACTGCAAAATCAGCACAATCCCATTCCATCCATGCCCTCCATGATGTTTAAGTTCAAGACAGCCCACAGAAAGACTAGGCCCATGCAAGACTCACTACCCCTGGGCATAAATAAAGGTTGAAAAGTTGGCAAAATGGTTGCAGGCCTAACAACAAAGCCTGCATTCAAAATGGCCACTTGCCTGCCAGCGCATGGCTAGTGCCTGTAGCTGCACTCAAAATGGCCACCAGCCACATGGCCTGTCCCTCCCCATGAACACCCCCAAAAATCGAAAAACACTGCAAAATCAGCACAATCCCATTCCATCCATGCCCTCCATGATGTTTAAGTTCAAGACAGCCCACAGAAAGACTAGGCCCATGCTAGACTCAAATACCCCTGGTGAAAAGGCCACAAGTACAGGCCCAAAAAACGAAAATCACTGAAAAATCAGCACAATCCCATTCCATCCATGGCCTCCATGATGTTTAAATTCAAGACAACCCACAGAAAGACTAGGCCCATGCAAGACTCACTACCCCTGGGCATAAATAAAGGTTGAAAAGTAGGCAAAATGGTTGCAGGCCTAACAACAAAGCCTGCATTCAAAATGGCCACTTGCCTGCCAGCACATGGCCAGTGCCTGTAGCTGCACTCAAAATGGCCACCAGTCACATGGCCTGTCCCTCCCCATGAACACCCCCAAAAATCGAAAAACACTGCAAAATCAGCACAATCCCATTCCATCCATGCCCTCCGTGATGTTTAAGTTCAAGACAGCCCACAGAAAGACTAGGCCCATGCTGGACTCAAATACCCCTGGTGAAAAGGCCACAAGTACAGGCCCAAAAAACGAAAATCACTGAAAAATCAGCACAATCCCATTCCATCCATGGCCTCCATGATGTTTAAATTCAAGACAACCCACAGAAAGACTAGGCCCATGCAAGACTCACTACCCCTGGGCATAAATAAAGGTTGAAAAGTAGGCAAAATGGTTGCAGGCCTAACAACAAAGCCTGCATTCAAAATGGCCCCTTGCCTGCCAGCACATGGCCAGTGCCTGTAGCTGCACTCAAAATGGCCACCAGCCACATGGCCTGTCCCTCCCCATGAACACCCCCAAAAATCGAAAAACACTGCAAAATCAGCACAATCCCATTCCATCCATGCCCTCCATGATGTTTAAGTTCAGGACAGCCCACAGAAAGACTAGGCCCGTGCTAGACTCAAATACCCCTGGTGAAAAGGCCACAAGTACAGGCCCAAAAAACGAAAATCACTGAAAAATCAGCACAATCCCATTCCATCCATGGCCTCCATGATGTTTAAATTCAAGACAACCCACAGAAAGACTAGGCCCATGCAAGACTCACTACCCCTGGGCATAAATAAAGGTTGAAAAGTAGGCAAAATGGTTGCAGGCCTAACAACAAAGCCTGCATTCAAAATGGCCACTTGCCTGTCAGCACATGGCCAGTGCCTGTAGCTGCACTCAAAATGGCCACCAGCCACATGGCCTGTCCCTCCCCATGAACACCCCCAAAAATCGAAAAACACTGCAAAATCAGCACAATCCCATTCCATCCATGCCCTCCATGATGTTTAAGTTCAAGACAGCCCACAGAAAGACTAGGCCCATGCTAGACTCAAATACCCCTGGTGAAAAGGCCACAAGTACAGGCCCAAAAAACGAAAAATCACTGAAAAATCAGCACAATCCCATTCCATCCATGGCCTCCAGGATGTTTAAATTCAAGACAACCCACAGAAAGACTAGGCCCATGCAAGACTCACTACCCCTGGGCATAAATAAAGGTTGAAAAGTAGGCAAAATGGTTGCAGGCCTAACAACAAAGCCTGCATTCAAAATGGCCACTTGCCTGCCAGCACATGGCCAGTGCCTGTAGCTGCACTCAAAATGGCCACCAGCCACATGGCCTGTCCCTCCCCATGAACACCCCCAAAAATCGAAAAACACTGCAAAATCAGCACAATCCCATTCCATCCATGCCCTCCATGATGTTTAAGTTCAAGACAGCCCACAGAAAGACTAGGCCCATGCAAGACTCACTACCCCTGGGCATAAATAAAGGTTGAAAAGTAGGCAAAATGGTTGCAGGCCTAACAACAAAGCCTGCATTCAAAATGGCCACTTGCCTGCCAGCACATGGCCAGTGCCTGTAGCTGCACTCAAAATGGCCACCAGCCACATGGCCTGTCCCTCCACATGAACACCCCCAAAAATCGAAAAACACTGCAAAATCAGCACAATCCCATTCCATCCATGCCATCCATGATGTTTAAGTTCAAACTAGGCCACAGAAAGACTAGGCCCATGCTAGACTCAAATACCCCTGGTGAAAAGGCCACAAGTACAGCCCCAAAAAACGAAAATGACTGAAAAATCAGCACACTCCCAATCCATCCATGCCCTCCATGATGTTTAAATTCAAGACAACCTACAGAAAGACTAGGCCCATGCTAGACTTAAATACCCCTGGTGAAAAGGCCACAAGTACAGCCCCAAAAAACGAAAATCACTGAAAAATCAGCACAATCCCAATCCATCCATGGCCTCCATGATGTTTAAGTTCAAGACAACCCACAGAAAGACTCAGTCCACCCACCACTGAGTACCCCTGGGCAAAAGGCCCCAAAACAGCCCAAAAATCGAAAAATTCCAAAATTTTAGTTGCAGCAACTGTAATGCCCCAAACAAACTTACTTGTAAAATTTCTAATCCAACAGTGATCCAAAGAAAGTCAAAAAGGCCTCAAATCCAAATATCCAGCAGCATCCACAAAAAGTAATCCTTCCAGCTCCAGATCCAAATGAAAAGTGACCAGGAGATGGACAAAGCACTGGGAGGAGCCTGCTGAACAGGAACAGGAAGTTGAAGACTGTGGGGCACTTCCTTCCTCCCACCCCCCTCCCCCCCTCCCCAAAATGGACTCCTCGCTAAAAAAGTGCAGGCAAATGTCAACCTAAGGAGTTATTCAGATAAAAATCATCTTTTCTAGAAGGTTTATGCTGCTTGCTGGTGGATTTCTTGTGCAGAATTGCAAATTTTATATTTTCGCTCGCCGCATCTCAAATCTCGCAATTGCGAAGTACCGCGAGACGTGATCTCGCCGTACTCGCGTTGACAAACTCTCGCTGGCAATCCGCGATGACGTTGCGCGCTCGCCAATTCCCGCGGGATCACACAGCAAGATCCAAAATGGCGCAGCACTGGCAAACTATCGAGAAAAACAACCCGGCAAACGATGATAAACGCCGCGCGCCGCAAAAATTGTATCACCAACGCCGCGCGCCGCAAAAAAAATCCGCTGCGTGCGGATTTGCGGATTTTGCGGGAAATTCGCAAATCTCGCGGATTGCGAATTTCCCAAAAATCCGCAAAATCCGCGAGCGAAACGGATTTTCCGCCCATGCTTAGGCGTAACTATCGCAAAATGGCGGCTGCTGCCATGTTTTGTGCAGGGTCCCGGGATGCCGATTTCTTGCCCTTGCATTCCTCCTGGGCTTGTACTTGGGAGCTCGAACCCACGGTGAGCGACGTCCTGCAAGCTTTGAGGTCCTGGAGGTCGACCTTGATCCAGGATTCCTGCGTGCAGAGGGAAGTAATGGCCGCCATTCCTCCCGGGCCAGCTTTTGAGGATGCGGATGGGTCCGGTGCTGCCGTTGATTGTTCCCCGCTTCCTGGCTGGGGTGGCGATGGTCCTACTCATGAACGGTTGGAACCGCTGGAGTTCACAGACATTGGTATACACGGCTGCTGTGAACAGTATCTGCATTGCCCATGTGAGAGGGGATCCTCTTGGCTGCTTCCGTTTATACTCCAACAACTTTTCCATGGCCTCTCTTCATCGATATGTCCTATGCCCACTGGATCTACGTACATAGCGACGATGGCCAAGAAGGGACTAGGATGAACCCGGTTCTTTTCGGAGAACTACTGATTGGTATTTGGAGTTATGGACTGCCTTACATTGTAATACTTTGTTGACTCCTTTGTATTGGCGTGTGGCTGAATATTTGCTGGCTTCGTTTTGGGCATCACTCATGGCGTAAGCGGGCGGGGGGCGGGGGCCGTACCATATGCCGGTGGTTCCTCTCCCCAGGCCCTTTCTTTCTCTCTTTCCCTTTCCGTTTCCTTATATTCTCTTTTTCTATATTTCGGGTTCATTATCAGGGCGACAGGCACGCTGCTGGGGGGGGGGGGGGGGTAGGCCGTAGCCTTCTGCAGGGGTGCAGGGTGGGATGGGTGAAGTAGGGTCTATTAGGTAGTTCTTTGTTTCTATGGCTCTTTTGTATCCTTTCCTTGGGTCTCCACGACTGTTTGTAACCCCTAGGGGTAAGTTACTGTGAGAGGAAGAATAGGTATTTTACGGCACATGATACTCATGGCACTGTTTCCCCCTGATTTATTGCTCCGCCCCCAAGCACGTTCGCTATTTGTATTATTGCTCGCCAATATACTTGAGGGGCGGGTACAATAACGTGGAGTCCCCCTACTTCTTTTCTTCTTTGGTTTTCTCGTTTTCTTATTTCTGGGGTTGGGATGTATAGTGATTGCAGCCTATCTGTTTCCCTGATGGTTTTTATTACTGCGGAATTGCTGTTCAGTTAGTCTCTGGGTACATGTGGTTGGGTGTGGACACTGCCATTGTGGAATTATAAGCGGACCTATGTTTTGCATTCTATGGACCTGTCTGATTATTGCTTTTTTGTTGTACTGCAACGACACAGTGTGACTAATTCCCGCCAGTACTCCAGGTTGCTATCTATACGTCCGATCCTTTATTCTTTAAATATATAAAATTAACCTCCTCTAATCCTGGGTCTAGTGGTTCTAGTTGGCCGATAATATTTACTTGCTGCGCTTGATAATATCGTCTAACCGCTCTGTGCCTTTAATTGATGATGGTGCTTTCCAGTTTTGCTCCGTGGCCGGCCCCCGGGTTGTAGGCCCGTATTTGTATGCATCCATTTTCTCAAATAAAGGTTTTCAAAAATTAAAAAAAAAAAAAATAATGTGCATGCAGGGGAATTTGTGAACCAATGATGAAGGATCACACTATCTACCTGCACCTCGTGTAAGAGAGTTGTTTTCAATCGGAGCTCTTCAAACCTTTTGTGACCTCATTAAAAATAACAAAATTTATTTATGGCAAGACAATTTAAAGCCTCTATCATTTTGATATAGTAGGCTAAGTAGATCGTTTAATGGGAGAGCGTGTGTAGATAAATTGAGGCAACCTGGATTGGTGCGTGGAAAGATGAATGGATGGATGGACAGATACATGGATGGATGAGAGATCACCTCGGGATGGCTGGATGCTCTGGTGATTCACCAGTGGTGAATGGATACATAGATGGATGGGTGGGCGAAGGAGTTACAGGAGAGTGTGTCCAGAAGGATGAGTGGATGTATAAATGAAAGAATGGATGAATGCTCCATATGATGGAGAAATGAATGGATGATTTTCTAGTGAATGGATACCTGTATGGATTGGGGTGGATGAGTGAATGGGAGAGTTTCTAGAAAGATGGATGGATGGATGAATGCATGAACAGAAGAAGGCAGTGGATGATGGAAACATAGATGAATTAGTGGGGAGATGATTGGGTGAGTTATGCATGGGCTGAACACCCTTCTGTTGGTCTTACTCACTCGCTACGTGAAATTCACCCCCAGCTTTTTCGCCCAGCTATTTTGAAATGTCACCAGCCTCCACTGCCATACCATACCATACCATACCATACCATACCATACCATACCATACCATACCATACCATACCTACTACACCACACCATACCATCCTGTACCATACAATACCTACTATACCATAACTATACTATACCATCCCGTACCATACAATACCTACTACACCATACCATACCATACATACTATACCATACCTATACCATGCTATACCATACATATCATACAATATCATACAATAGCATAGCATACCCTACCATGCCATACCAGTACACCCCCTTAACAACCATCTGTCCACATAAAACATACCAAGAGGACACTGGAAACTAAGTCACAAATTTGTGAATGGTGACAGAGGGTCCAACTAACTGCCACCATGTCCCACGCAAAGCTTCTTTAGTATGCACAACACAATGCCTTACCCAGGACAGGATCAAATATGAGCCAAGAGTCACACTCTTCACTCCAAGAAACACACTGAGTCTCACAAACAGCTGAACACTGTCATTTGACTTTATGGGAGGAGAAATGGTCAGAACTTTAGGGAAAATCCCCCCACCCACGGGGAGAGTTGCCACTTTTGTTTCGGCCTGCTCTTAAAAATAAAGACCAGGCCTGTAAAAAAACAGCCAGGTGGTATTCCTTCCTCAGGCAAAATGTACTGGGTTGTGACATCCCCACCAAAGTGCCACGCTTGCTGTTTCAACTTTCGGTTACAGCCCTTATGCTGCACCTACACTACCCATTTCACCAAGATACTCTCACTCTAGATATCTGAATATTTTAATGCCCCTTGTTAATATTGGCAAGCTCAGTATATCCATCTAGTTGGAAGGAATGCTACTCCAGACACACTAATATTATTAACATCACCAGTGAAACCAGTTTTGGCACAGCCAATAGGTCATGCATTTTTGGAAGTGCTTGTTAAAAGTTGGGCACCCATGTGTGTGTTGACCCTAGCTGTTCTAGAAAGGAATTCGGATGAAGAGACCGCATCTTGAGCTACAGCCAAATGGAAGCTAGGAGTTGCACCACTCTGGTATACACACAGCTTTATCAGAGTTAACCTGTACCCTCAAAGACGTTTATTATGAAAAGGAGTCTTGAGAGGAAGTTTGCATTAAACAAAAAAATATGTACATACAACAGCGTTATCATTATAGGAAACTAAAACAAATAAATGTGCTAGGAAACATACTGAGTAGTACTGTGTCTATGACATCGTTTGGCATCCCAATAGCACATATTCCTAATCAAAAAAGCTATAAATCAGCAGTTAAAATGTTATTATGTCAGCATAGTTAGTAGATCAAACTACATACACTGTAAGCCACATCATCTCACATCTGCAGTCGAACTAAAGGACTACCTGTCAACCCATTACGAACTCAATGAAAAAAAACAAATTGGACTATGCAACTATACCCAAATTGCCATGGTTTTGATGGACAAGTCATATGAGCAATGGTAAACCTTCAAAAACACACAAAAAATGGCTAATGGGATGTGGCTAAAGCCCTTTCTGCACTTCTTTTAAGCTAACTGTAGACCTACAAACAAACCAGTCTGCCAGCGGCAGCTCCGACGCTAAGGCAGAGGAGTGCTGCCCCACTGCATTTTGAGCAGTGGACAAAGGAAAAATAAAAAGATAATAACTTGTTATTATCATTTTATATTCCCATTGTCAGGCAAGTTTACGGGGCGGGGCTTGGCTGTTCTCACAGTGAGCAAGGGGAAGCGTGGTGGACACTTAAGTGCGCATGACGGTTTGGCCTGGTGAGGAACATGCAAAGGCTACCACTGCCTGTATAAGCACCGAACCACAGCGCTCAGACCAATCACAAAGCTGCATTAGGCTTAGGGGAGCCTGGGTGTTCTTTCTGCATCAAGCAGGAACAGAAAAGGACAGCGGGAGGCAGCGGTCCGGAAGCAAGAAAGGTAACTTTTTTGTTTATTTTTCTATCTCACACCCTCACCTGTGCTACTGTATAGCAGCCGCCACTGCTGTCTGCATTCACCCGCCATGAGTTTGCTCTAGTACAGCCCATAGTGCAGGAGTGGCATTAAGAGACTTAATGCAATAAAAATCATATTTTCCTTTTTAGATTAGTAAAACACAACTATACATAGGGTGCACTGGGCTCTGTCGTTGCTGTACTTATTGCACTAATGATAGCTACACCACCCTTAGATTTTATACAGAAGCATAGTTAAATATATATTTCTCTCATGTGAGCGCTGGCCAGATGCCAGCTGCTCATTACCACGCTGATGGACTGAGAAATTCCTCAGGTGCTTTGCATCGCCCTCGCAGACTGCAGCCTCATCGTGACTCATTTTTTCTGATCATCTGGTAAGCATTATAATTTTACCTTCTGGAACCAGTACACTACAGTTGTAATTCATATGCAAATCACCAACATGACTAAATAAAAACATGTGGAAATGAGTTATCTTAAGAAGCCTTAATTGTATGAAAATTATGGTGCAGTGAATACTAACATACACAGACCCACATATGTACATTGCCACCACCCCAAGAGTCTATATAAATGTTTTAAAGAATGGAGCTGAAACAATGAACTTGTGACACTAATTTAATGGTACCCCTTCGACCAGGAGCAACATGTTTTTCCTTTTATGTTGGCAAAGAAACAGGGTCAGTGGACAGAAACAATATTTGAAGATTTAATTGAAAACATTTCTAACACGGCCTAAAGCAGGTGTTACTTTAAAGGGTGCAAGGGAAATGTAGCAGCTGGGAAAGTGCTGAAAGACTTAAAAGGTTGTAGTGTGAATTCCAAAACAAGGAGAAGCCAGAGAAAAGGTCAGAGACAAATAAAACTAATTTTACGGTCGATGCAAGAACTGAAAACAAGCACAAACTGAAAGAGTGACTAATAAATATTGTAATGTTTTTTCACAAATGAACTTGCAGAGAACTGGAAATCTTGCACTTTTAGCAGAGATATCTACTGTCATTCATTCTAATGGTACAAGTAATTTTGAAGAATAGAATGTTGCTAAATGCTAAAATATAACGGTCTTCAGTCAGGGCTGGACTGGCCGTAGCGGGCACCGGGCAATCCACCGGTGCCCCGCATGGGTGGGGGGCCGGTTTGGGGGCCCTGGGTGCCGTTTTTGGTACAGGGCCATTTTTGCAGCATAGCCGAGCACTTTGCCAGGGACTGTTTTGGTTCTCACTCCGGCCCTGTCTTCAGTCCCCACTTTATTCAAGGATCTAGAACTAAACCATGCCTTCACCTCACTCAGCCATTGGTTAAAACCCAAATAACCCTTTCCTACATAATAATTTCTTAGTTTCAGCAAAAAATTTACACCTGGGGCCGTATTATGTATGGACCGAATTCTGCTGGTTAGCGCTGGTCGCACTTTTCAAAAGGTGCGTCCAGCACTAACCAGCAAAATGCACCGCAGACCCCAGGGCAGCCGCAAACTCACACTGCCCTGGGGGTAGCGCATTCATGTGAGAAACAGAGCAGCTGCTTTAAAGCTGCTCCTTGTTTTCACAGTACGGGTTGCAACCCACCTGCACTTTTGAAGGGGATTAAAAATTCCCTTGTAGGCGGGTGCAGTCAGTGATTGACCCCACCTGCAAGGGGATGTCTCTGGGGGTCCATGGGTACCCCTTTTCCCCCTCCAGAGGGCTGCCATCAGTGGCAGTACTGACAGTGCACCACCTTTTAGGGGACACACTGTCAATGCGCCTCTTGAGAGCTTCTTTGCCTCTGTGCAGGTGTCTGCAATAGAGCATGGGCCCTGAGGCAAAAAGATCCCCTCATTTACATATGGCACACCTCCATGTAAATGAGGGAATGCCCCCTGAAGATAACGATTGCGCTTTATGTGCATCTGTGGCCCCTTCTGTGATACCAAAGTGCCCCAGGGCACGCAAAGTGGGTGTAAACGCCCTTTGCACCCCGGGCTCACTTCTATAATACAGCCCCAGATAGACATCGCAAACCAGTTCACAACTTGATGGCACACTCAGAGCAGAATGTTGATCGCAGAGGAAGGTTTATGTATGGTGGACAACCTTTATATGAGCTGACCTACAATAAACTTCATTTTGCTGCTGCTGTGAAAAACTTGGATGTGCACTTTACTCTGCACCTTGCAGTCTCCTTTGTAAGCAATGGGTGACAACCATAATATATGCTAATATAAATGAGTGCAACAATTACACAAAATTGCAGAGCATCAAGCCAGCACACTGATTATATTATTCGCTGTGACAGTGGAATTCCTTTTGTTTCCAACTTCAAAGATTATTTATAACTATATTAAGTCTGCCTGATGGCGTCACTGCAAACACTCGTCAGCCACTGGTGTTCCCATCAATCTCCCATTACACAGTTGGAGGTGGGTGGGCACCACATAGAGCACGCTACATTATTGCAATTGTGTGATAAATATAATACTTTAATAGTGTCAGCCAGACGGCCCTTTAACATATATTTTAAAAATATGAGTGAAATGTGCCTGCACCGTAGAGTAAAAATGGCTGCCTGATGGTTGTTTTATGTTTTTAATTTTTTTAGGGCATGCAAGGCAAAGAGGAAACATTTAATCTGATAACTGAAGAAAGTCCATCATTTCACACTGATTTAAAGAAACATTATGTTACAGTGTATGCTTAGGAAATTCAGTTTCCAGTTTTATATACCTAATTAAAATCAGTTACTTTCCATAATGAAATGGTGTATGACTCATTGTCTATTTTTAATTGAAAGGGAAAGCTATTGCCATGGTTGCCTGCTACCCATCTGAACGAGGAGCGTGTACTGTTCAAGCAGAAGTGTGACAGTACAAACGATCCCTTAGGGAAGGATGAGGACACTCTTTGGGGAGTACCATCTTTATGCTTAAATCCTGTCAAGCGGTGGACGAAGGATATTCTGTTATTAAATGCCATCTGTATGGAGTATGGCCTAAGAGCCCTGAATGGGAGAACACCAGGGGACAAGGAGGGCAGTTGTACTTTTGATAATGGCCATAGCAGGAGTAGAATAGATTATGTAATATGTAGTCTCCAGCTGTGGCAGGGAGTTATTGATATGGTCATTAAGCCCAGAATAGAAAGTGACCACAACCCCCTTTGTGTGGCCCATAGGTGGTGGAATGTTGGATCCCGAAATATGCATTTAAGAAATGACCAGATCCCAGTAATGGCTAATGACGCACGAAGGCTAAAATGGCCAAGGGTATTGGCAAATGATGAAGCAATGACCTACATTAATCTTGAGGTGGATAAGGCAATTTCCACTATGGAAGCGGCAGAATCTATAACCCCCGGGTCTAGGGATATTACAGACATCCATGAAAAGCTATTTTCCCTCCTTAAACCATGTTTCATACAGCCAAAAAACAATAAAGGGAAAAAAAAACCGGAAGTTGCTAGGTGGTTTAATTGCCAGTGCAGATCTGCCCGATTGAAATTGGGCCAATCCATTAGAGAAAGGGACAGTGCTGCAATCAGAGCGGCTACGAAATTGTACAAAATAGCCATCTCCCAGGCAAAGAGGAAATGGGATGAAGACCACTGGGCAGAGTTAAAGGAGGCTTCTAGTAGTAAGGATTCTAGGCTTTTCTGGAAAATTATTAAGTGGGGCAGAGGAGGTACCCCCGCAAGGCCTGATAACAATGTAGCCGAAGAAGCCTGGGTTGAGTACTTCAGACCACAATACGCTGAAGTAAAGTATCCTGGGATGGGGGAGGTCATACTGCCAGTCTTTGCTATTGACAATTTGTTCTCCCTCAAAGAAGTAGAGAATGCAATTAGCACTGTACAATGCGGGAGGGCACCGGGGCTAGACGGGATACCCTCGGATGTCTTCAAGCACGACATGAAGTGATGGGCGAGGTATATCTTTCTGCTGGGAAATGCTCTAGCCAAGGGGGGGGTGGTACCCGAGCTATGGCAAGGAGCAGGTGGTACCCGAGCTATGGCAAGGAGCAATCATCATACCCATTTACAAAAAAGGAGATCGTTCTCTCCCCGCCAACTACAGGCCCATAAGTCTGATAGCAACCATACAAAAAGTAATGGGGAAAATGGTTACAAACCAGCTTATGGATTGGGTGGATGCTAACAACGCTCTTTCCCCCTATCAGGCAGGATTCAGCCGGGCAACCAGCACAATTGACCAGGTCTTCCGTTTTACTATACTGCGGTGGAGGACGGTTTTGCTTGGCAGGGGCTGCCTGTATGTCGCATATGTCGACCTGCGGGCCCCAGGTTTTTTGATTTGGTCCCCAGGTTTAAGTTATGGCTGGTCCTGCAAAAGCTAGGCATTCCGGTTGAATTGCTCACCCTAATCATGCGACTGCATGAATGCAATTTTGCAAGAGTTCAGTGGGGTGGGAATGGTGAGTCAACATCGGACTTCCCGGTGGAAAGGGGGGTCCGCCAAGGCTGCGCCATGGCACCCTTACTCTTCTCATTATTCATCAATGGGATTGTCGAGCGAATGTTAGACGTGAGTATAGATGCACCATCGTTAGCGGGTGCCAGGGTCCCGATCCTGATGTTCGCTGACGACACCCTAATCATGTCAAAGACTCCTGCAGGGTTACAACGTGCATTAAACATATTTGATGTTTTTTGCAAAGAGCACAGCTTAGAAGTAAATGTGGGTAAGACAAAATTAATGGTCTTTTCCCAACGCCGTAAAATTCATCCCAAGGTAACCCTGAATAACACTAAGCTAGAGGTTGTTAAGGAGTTTACGTACTTAGGGGTCCAAATAGCAGAGGGCTCGGGTTGGTCCCATCACCTGGAAAAAATGGCCCTAAAACACCAACAATTATCAGGTGCATTGCGGGGGGAACACAGAAAATCCAAGACTAAACCGATTAAACCTGTCCTTATAGTATACGATGCAAAGGTCCAAGGTGCGACCTTATATGGTGCAGAGTTATGGGCCTGGGACAACCTCTCGACCTTACAGATATCTGAAAACAGGTTCCTTAGAGGGATCACAGGCCTCCCACAGAGTACCCCCTAATACGATTGTTCCTGGAGTTGGGTAGACGGTCAATTAGTGATAGAGCGCGACTGCGCCCTGTTCTCTATTGGAGACGTCTTTGGACAACCCCTGAGATTAGGCATTATGCTGATGGTTTCCTGGAAATAATCAAGGAAGATAATTTTCACAAGATAAAGTGGCTAAAAAATCTAAGGGCTATGTTAATCAACCTGGGGCTTTCTAATCTTTGGACCAACCCGCAGGGGGAAGTCTTCCCAAGTAAGGAAGCCCTCAAGTCCCAATATTGGGATTGGGTGGATAACAACCTTCTGAGAGGCACTAGGTCTGATTCCATGGCAGGTCGCTTCTTGGAAGTCAAAATCTACCCTATCTTAGAAAATTATTGGGACAACATCACAGTCCCACTGGACAGGAAGTTATTCTTCCAGTTAAGATCTGGATCCCTCCTGCTAAAAAAACTAACTGCGGGATGGCAGAGGTCGACCAATACGTCATGTCCAGTGTGTGAAGCAGCTGTTGAAAGCTTAGGCCATTTTTTATTTGTCTGCAAAGCCTATTCGTCACCTAGGAGGGTATGGCTCACCCCTGTATGTAAAAATCTTGGGACACGACATAGTGCAGTGGCATTGAGAATTCTATGTACATCTACCCAGGAGTCGATAGTTCTCGGGGTAGCCAAATATCTGGGGTGGGCTTGGGCAATTAGGCGGCGGTCGATGGGTGGGCTTAGTTAATCTGGTTTATATTCGTTTTATAAATCCCAATGTAACTTGTTAAATATGTGTACTTTTATATGTCGGTATTGTATGAGCTTGCACAAACTGTTTTACATGAATATGTATATGTTAAGTGATCTGTTTTTATCTGTTATGTCTGATTTTATGCTGTGCTTTTATGAGAAATTATCTCGAATAAAGCTTGTTCAAAAAAAAAAAAAGTTACTTTCCATAATGCAATGGTGTATGACTCATTGTCTATTATTAAGTGAAAGGGAAAGGTATTGCCATGGTTGCCTGATACCCATCTGAACGAGGAGCGTGTACTGTTCAAGCAGAAGTGTGATCTTCATAAGTTGAGAATGAAACAACAGATTTTCATGGACACATGACCCACAGTAGCTAAATACAAAATATGTTTCCCTCTTCTCTCGTCTGGATCACAAGTATAACATAACATGTATTTGTAAAGCAAAGGTTCACCAGCAAAGGGGGAATTTTGGCATTGAATAACAGATGTTTACAGTTACCCAACTCAATGGTACTCATTTTATTGACCTCAAAAAAGATGAGCAGATCTGCAGACACAGGCCCCTGCAGAGGATGCATTAGTCCAGTATGCCCCCAGACCCAGGCTTTCCACCATGTGCTACATTTAAACATTATTTGTTTTTTATAGCAATTTAGTCATATGTGGCAATGAGTTGATCAGGCAGCACTACCAGCATCCTCAAAAAGCTGCACTGAATCATCCACTGTACAAAATAGAATATTTACCCATCTCTTCATTGATTGTGTAAAGACAATTTTATATTACCCCCTGGTTGTAGGCTTTGGTACTGGTCATCAAGGCAGTCCCTTAACATTTTTACAGATGGGGAGAGGTCATAAACATAGAAGTAGGACTATGGTTTGCAGTAACCATTGACATAAAAGTAGGACTATTTGACAGCTGTCATAGACAAAGAAAAAGGACTACATTGACTGCTCCCTCCACAGAACAAGATGAAGCATTAAAGACGGAAAGGGCACGTTGAATCTTTCTTTTAGGCTGAGGAACACCATGCTATTTTAGCTTTTGGGTGTTTTGAGTAACCAAATTTTAAAAAAGCTTAACGTAATTCAATATTGTTTGGCGTCATGAAGGCTTAAAATAGCTGAAGTTGGATGGAAGGATTTCCTGAACAGGAGGCCCCAAAATATGTCCTGCCCAGAGCTCCAAAAGTCCACAGGATGGCACAGGGACATATAACCAGACATGTCACACAATGGCACAGAGAACACATTGATACATTTTAGAATTGCATTTGCATAGTGCATCATTCACCGCTATCTATATTACTATACATCTACCTGGCCGCTTCCTAAACAATACCATTTTTCAAAAAACCATGACCGAAAAAAAAGAATTTCCATTGGCAAACGGCTGGCAGCTCCCAGATGCCAATGGCCAGAACATGTACATTTTCAGCTGCTCCCAATAAGACTGCACCACAGGTTTCTTTTCTGCTTTCATACTGAATGGGGAGTTATTGATTTAAGTGAGCCAAATCTGTGAAGCTACAGTCTGCGGCCATCCTCTCTAGCTCTCACATTATTACACCACTGCATTCCCTTTAGCAGACCAACACAAACAATTTCTGACCTTCAGTAAACTCATTGATGTCATTACAATGTCTAGAGTGTTATTCTTCCACAGCATGCAATATCCTGCGCCCTTACCTTCCTGTACTACACAGTCCCACCAGAGAGGCTATGCTAATTGTTACCGACTGGACCAACTCTGTGAAGAATACTTAATCCAGTGTCTCCAGTGAGCTGGATGGGGTTCCATAGTCAGGGAAAGCATCCCTTCACAGGAGTGGCACACAGGGGAACAGTAGCAAGCTCGCCGAATTTTGAAAAATGCATCCTGATCACTCAATTCTGCATAAGCATCCCAAGAGTTTTTACTAATTTGCATACATTTTTAAATGTGAATTTGTGTATTGTTGAAAACCATCACATGTCGGTATTTACATACAAACAAGTACTTGCCTATTTGTGATCCAGAAATGAACACATGCATTGTATACATTTATGTACTTTCACAACATGACAACTAGTATATGTATATATATGTGTGTGTGTGGATAGATAGATAGAAAGATAGATAGATAGATAGATAGATAGATAGATAGATAGATAGATAGATAGATAGATAGATAGATAGATAGATAGATAGATAGATAGATAGATAGATAGGCAGATAGATAGATAGATAGATAGATAGATAGATAGATAGATAGATAGATAGATAGATAGATAGATAGATAGATAGGCAGATAGATAGATAGATAGATAGATAGATAGATAGATAGATAGATAGATAGATAGATAGATAGATAGATAGATAGATAGATAGATAGATAGATAGATAGATAGATAGATAGATAGATAGATAGATAGATAGATAGATAGATAGATAGATAGATAGATAGATAGATACTCCTAAAATGAGAAAAATCCTAATTTTAAGACTTTCGGTATTCACAGAAGGCATATAGGAGTCCTAAAGTTAGGAGTCCTAACTTTACTACTACTAAATTGAGAAAAATCCTAATTTTAAGACTTTCGGTATTCACAGAAGGTATTTAGGAGTCCTAAAGTTAGGAGTCCTAACTTTACTACTACTAAACTGAGAAAAATCCTAATTTTAAGACTTTCGGTATTCACAGAAGGCATTTAGGAGTCCTAAAGTTAGGACTACTAACTTCTGTGAATACCGAAATGAGTACGTTCATTCTGTGAATGCCAAAAGTAGTAAGTGCATTCTGTGAATACCAAAATAGTAGTAAGTTTAGGATTGAGTCTTAAGTTCATTCTGTGAATCGGGCCCTCCTTGTCAATTGTTTCCAGTTCTGGGTTTTTCAGATAATTCATTGCTATCAGGTTTGCTTATCTGAGTATTTCAATTGAAGCAAACCAAGACTACAACACCCAGAATGCACCAAGTTGTCCCATGAAAGACCCTAACTTACATGACAGAGGTGCAGAACAGCATACCAATGAGTGGATAAGCTAATTAGTACCAGAGCGACAACAGAAGGTGTAAACCCACAGGCAAACCCATCAGGGTTTTAAGCCTCCTCTGTTCTTGTTGCTAAACCCCTTTTAGCTGGAACTGTGAGATCTGAAGATTCACACTTTGAAGGAGTCCGAGTAACAAACCACCCTCCCTCCTCCTCGCTGGAGGCGTTCACCGACCACCCAGCACCTAAAAAGCCTAACTGAAGCCGGTAAGGTAGCTCAGTGGGTGGATGCTACCACTGCAGTGATCTACAGATAACATTCAAGGTGCTGTTTTAGATCAATGAGGGCCTGTCTCAGTCGTTCATACTTCTCATGATAAAGAAACCATAACAACTGGTTGTTATACAAGTGCTTTACCTTGTCCTAATGCAATGAGTTGTCAGGAAATCTCTGAGATTCACAAGGGGAAAGATGTGGTATGCGAGATCAGGGAGATGGGTCGGTATGTATATTTATGTTGTCAATGTGAATCTGCAAGGTTTGTTTAATCAGCAAAGGTACCTGGCCATTAGTATAAGCACATCTTGGAAACCCTTAAAATTAGATATAAGGGGAGGGGGGGGGGGTTGCAATAGGATATTCTGATCTTTGGGTAGAGAAGGTCAAACACAAACAGTACTGCAGCACATATGTGCAATAATGTTTATATTGAGTAAGTAAGGAATACAACAGTTTCTGATATTGGTGGTGTTTGGGGCATTTAGGAAGGACCTGGGAGTGAATACGTGTGAAATATCAATGAACACCAGAGTTATCATCCTGCAAGGCTTCTCACTGGGGCAATATGAGTTTGCTTTTCCTCTTAATATCTCAAACCTGTATTGCCATTTCCTTTATTATCTACTCAAATGAAGTCAGATCAAACTGCACAGATTCTGGTTAATTTTCCCTCATTGTGGGCTAGTTTGCGCCAGTACCAGACACTTTTTCAGTAACATCTGCATCCAAAGTCCCAAAATGTGTATTTTTACCAACTAACCAGAGAGGATATTTCCCACCAGTTGTTTGGAGAAAATGCCAATTCAAGACTGGAGAAAATTTGAGCATCACCAGAGAGAAATTCCACAGTAATCGGTGCAAATTTGCCCAATGTTTGTTGAGCTGGCTTAATGTGAGCACTTGTGGTCCATTTCTTCCCATTTTTCTTTAATTAATATCTTATTACACACTTAAGGGAAACTGTCTAATTTCAAGTAAGTGTTATTTGGTATCCCAATAGTAACTAAGCAATTTCGCTGAGACTACATAGTTAACAAAGGCACTTGATGCTGACCAATGGTTTCCTTTAAGATGTTTGATGTCATTTTTCAAAAACATAAAATATGGTATAATTCAAGCATTCCACCCATCATATTTTCCTCACTGAGAAACCCTTGCTTTTATTATTTTTTTTAATTATTTTTTTTTAAGCCACAAACATAGATACTTTACAAAAAAACTCAAAAAATATATCACTTTGATACTCGTTAACATAAGCATAGGTAGGGCACATACAAAGACATGGAAGAAAAGAAAAAAGACCATCATATTATAAAAGAAAAACCCAAGAGAAACAATACAATAAATCGCTAAACCCATTAGAGACAGGACCATATCCTATTGAATCTTTGCCGGTACCGATGTCGTTCAGCTTTAACTAATGCCATCTCCATTTCATAAATTTCCCTTAACAGTGTCCAAAATTCATTAATACTTGGACTCGTACTTTGGATCCAAGAGCGGGCAACACAGAGTCGTGCACAGGCAGAGACAATAGAAACAAAAGGTTTCGTAAGACGACCCAATTCAGAAAATATTCCCAGTATCAACTCTTTCCCAGAAATAAAATAGGGGTTATCGTATCCGGACCAGGTTTCCAGAACAAGAGCTATGCTTCACAAGTATTCCTTCAACTTTGGACATGCAAGCAACATATGATTAAGATCTGCAGCATATTCTTGACATTTCCGGCAGAGTGATTTATCAGTGATGACATTGTTACCCCATTTTGAAATTCGCTCTTGAGTGTAATAAATCAGGAATATTTTTCTATATTGCTGTAACTTCAGATTTACTGAAGTTGCGGCTGCATCAATAGTTTCTAAGGATTCATGTATCTCTTCTACAGTTATGTTACAATTAAAAATCCAACTAACTTTTGGCAGCAATTTGTAGACCATCATCGCTTACAACACCTATAAGCTTTTGGTAGGTTTTGCCTATAATCCCCTGCCCGGTAGCATTGAAAAAAATAGACAAAATCTCAGATGGACTATTCAACTCTGATAACCCCCTCCGCGAATAAAGTAGTCCCTCACCTGTAAGTACTTAAAAAAAGGAGTATGCGACAAACCAAATTCTTCTTTCAACGAGGTAAAAGATCTAAATTCCTGCCCGTCATATAGTTGGCCCAACTATGACCGAGCCATTCCAAGTCATTCGTGCCCGACACGGTCGTGAAATATACTAGGGAACATAGGATTGCCCCACACCATAACATATGGATTAAAGTCCGGTATTTCATACATTTTTCGTATTTCACGCCAGATGTTAGTAACATCCCTAATTACATTGAATTTTACTCGCTTATAATAGTTTGGGTCGAGTGTTTTATACAATAGAAACCCAGTATTTTGACCTTCAGCCAATTGGTAGAGAAGCCAGCTATCGTCCTTTGAAAGCCCACTAATTAGACTCTGTATTCGCCCAAAACCCAATTTGTCAAATCACGAGTCGAAGCGAAGTTGCCCAACGGCCTTGTGCCTGGTATCAGTCAATGTGATTGTATATTCCCCTTCTGTGTACAGTATCACACAGGACTTAATTACATCAGTGTTTGTAAACATACGAAGAGCAGAGCAATGTGAAAGTAGATGAACATGAAACTCAGAGGGGTCCGTCCGGGTCGGCTTTACTATGGACTTGAGATATTAACTTATTTTTGAACTGTGCCTGAACATTTTCAATGTAGCCTCAAGCAAAACTAAAATGCTCAATCGTAACAATATTTTCGAATTCTGGGGAACCAGTGGTGCTCAATATTTGCCTTGTTTTCCCTTCGTTTTGAGAGTCACTCGCAGCAGGTACAAAGAGAAGGGAAATCCCGAGAGAAAAAGTCTCTCTTCAAAGGATTGCTCTTCCTGCTACAGAGCTCACCTAAGTGACGTCACAAGCCTTAGGCAGTGCAAAGAGAGCATGTGCATGCATGCTCAACCAGAAAATAATAAAAAACCGGGACATTTCTATGTTTAGCCTGGACACTGTTCGAAAACTGGGACATTTCATTCACTTAGAGAAAAGTGTCGGGACTGTCTGAGGAAAACCGGGACGTCTGGTCACCCTATTCAACACATGCTACCATTAAAATGGATGTATGAGGGAGATCAGGCATTAATCACTTCCTGTTTGCACAAGTGGCATATAGAACCATATAGAACCATGGCTGCTGGTATCTAGGGGAGCATACTCAGTTGCTTTCAACTTCTTTCACTCTTCTCTCCACCGTTCCATCCACTTATCCATCTCTCTAGTAATCCTTTCTTCCATCCTTGCACCAACTAATCCTTTCTTTTTCTATCCATCCAATCATCCTTTCAACAATCCATCCTTGCACTCACTCTTCATTTTTTCTTTTCAACAGCCATTCCTTTCACTGATAGGTTTCAATGTGCCACTTCTACGAGGCTTTTTGCAGGGTAATCCCCACCCTGCATGCGCTGTACATGGTGCATGTATAATGTGGTGCATGGGTTTACAAAGTGACGCATCTGCCTAGAAAACAGCTTCGCCCATAAAGCGTCGGCCCATTTGGAAGGCCCGCCATCTTTCAACGCAACAGGAGCAAGAATTGGATGAAGGTCCGTCTACTATTAAACCCAATAAGTTGGCTACAAGTCAAAAACACACTGAGCCCTCATATGACTCGTCATATTCCCACATTTTACTGGCACCCGAATACAAATCAAAGGGCCGCCAAGACATTCTTAACAGATCAAACATTATAAAACTGGCAAATGGTATCCCCGGATTCCCTGGTCTAGTATCAGATGACATTGAATCTATTGAATTTCTTCCACCAAGAGGAACCCAACCGTCGGAGGTAACGCTAGTGACATTTAAATCGGCTACATGGGCAGGCATGTTCTTGGACCACAAAGCCACACTAAGGGAATGGGGCATCCGAGCGTACCCATATCATACCCCAGGCTACCCCACCGCCCTACTAAACCAGCCAACACCACCACAAAAAACTGGAATTATAAGACTGAAAGACCACCAGAAAATATATTCAATCTTAAAAAACGCGTCGGGGCCAGAAGAAGATCAGAATATCCTTCCCACAGTGGTCACTAACATCGACACCAGCCAAGGATGGGATTGGCTTCCAGCCATTCTATCAACCAAAAGCTCAGAATGACCACCCGAACCAGAGGCAGTGGCCCTTGGCCTCATACGCTTGACAACGCCACCTCCCCCAGAAGCAGCATTAAATACACAAGCGGACTCTACCATCTCATTATGTTCCTGGAATATAAGCGGCTCCAGCAAAAAATTAAGGATCCTGATACCTTTTCTTTCCTGTGTGAACATTCAGTAATAGCCCTGCAGGAAACTTGGGCCACACAAGGGTGCCCAGTCATCGGGTACATTGAGTTAAGGAATCCAGCACTTAGGGACAGCCGCTTTGGTCACCCCAAAGGTGGCCTGTCAATATATATTTCAAACACCTTAAAAGGTCCAATCTCACGACTGCCCCTTGACGAAGATTGGCTACTTGGGGTTAAAATCAATGCTTGGCGGAAACATCGTCCACTGCTCCTTTTAAACGTATACATCAACCCCAGCACTCGTACAAAAAAAGAGCATCTGACACGTTTAACGGAAATCATGAACGATATAGCCGCGGAACACTGGAACTCAGACTGTATTGTTACGGGGGATTTTAATACCTACTTATTTCAAGGGAACGTAGCAGACATTGATGGGCCCTTCCTACTTCCAATCACCGAGGCTATAAATCAAACCAAACCACCCATTCAAACTCAAAGTGGACTGGGCGAGCTTTGTGTGATGAAATTTTACAGTGCAGGTTACCTTGTCATCAACGGCAGAACAGTAGGTGACACCCCGCCAAACTGGTCCTGGACAAACGGCACCAAGCAATCCTACTTGGATTATACCATCTGCAATGCTGCCCTGCTTCACTGTTTAACCAACTTCCAAATTTATCCAAGAACCGAAAGCGACCACAGGCCTCAGGTTATTTCCTTTAATATAAACCCTGTGAAACACAAAACTGCACCATCAGCATGCCGGGGAATACATACCGAAAACCTAAAGCGCCTTAAGTGGACTGAAGAAATTAGCCCGAATATCCTCCAAGCAAGTGTGGACATCATAAGAATAGGAACCGAGCAAGAGGCAATCCCGACTTTAACCTGGACAATGCTCTGTTCCCACCTGACTCACCTTTTTCCAGCAAAGTATCAGGCCGAAAGGGTAATTCAGACACGTCCATTTACAATCTCACAGCATACCAAGTCACTTAAGAAAGCAAGAAACGCAGCCCTGCGGGCACTGGCTAAATCTCCGGGGAACAGTGAACGTACAATTCACTATCAAACTACTCAAAGATCCTTCAAGCTGGCGATCAAAAAAGATAAATGGTCTCACGAAAACCAATTTTGGTGCAAACTGGTGTGGGAGAGTAAGCAAAAAAACTCTAGAAAATTTTGGGCTCTTATTAACCACACTAATCCTAGCACATCGAGCTTTGGATCTGCAAACATCCAGGAATCAGACTGGGTAAGATGCCTATCTGACCACTTCAAGTGTCCAGAATACCCAGATTCCAAAGGAAGCAGCTCTTTAAATGAGATTAACCATGGGCCTGCCACCATACAGAGTCTACCCGCCGACTGTTTACACCCCGCCAACATGGACCTTGAAGTGACACAAGAAAGAGTAGCCACAGCAATGACAAAAGCAAGATCTGATGGGGCTCCTGGCCCAAACGGCCTGCCACAGAGCCTGTTTAAATCTGACATTGTCTTCTGGTCCAGAACACTAACTAATCTCTTCAATTATGCTCTGAGAACAGCAACAATTCCGGACTCATGGCGGGGCGCCATAATCCACCCAATTTACAAATCAGGATCACGTGCCCAACCGAGCAATTACAGAGTGGACTCATTGCCCTCCTGGATATTGAAGCCAAGCATTATGCAGGCCTCCTACTGGAGGATCTAAGGTTATGGGCAAAGGACTATAAACTGTTGCCAATTAATCAAACAGGGTTTGTTGCAAACTCAGGGACCAGCACTAATTTGCTAGCAATTTCAACTATAGTCGACAAGGCACTAAACACATCTAGGTTAGTGTTTTGTTGCTTCGTCGACTTCAAAGCAGCATTTGATAGAGTCCCTAGGGAGGCTCTATGGGTAAAATTAAGAAAGTGGGGGATTCCAGAGAATCTATTACAGGCAATTATCGAACTCCACTCGCGTACATGGGTTCGAGTGAAGCTCGGGTCCGGCACACATCTCTCGCGGAAAATAATGACAACTAGGGGCGTGAAGCAGGGATGTGTGTTGGCCCCCCTTCTCTTTAACCTGTTTATAGCAGATCTGTCGGCGACCCTGGACGATACCAACAGCCATTCTCCAAAAGTCGGTGGCTTGGGTCTAAGCAACCTTTTGTACGCCGATGACCTTGTCCTTTTTAGCCTCACCAGGGTTGGCCTACAAAGGCTCCTTGATAAACTGCATGACTATACGGCTATTAATCAATTAGAGGTCAACTTAAAAAAAACGCAAGTCGTTCCTTTTGGTAAGAAACGACACACAGGTGGTGGTTGGTCATTCAACAACATAAGCCTCGTAACAGGCCAGTCATATAAATATCTAGGCGTCCACCTGGATTCTAAATACAATTTTAGAAAGCAGCGTAACGAGATCGCAGTCAAAGCAATAACCCTTGCGGTATCACTAGGCAAGCTTGCAAAAAATCTCTCAGGCCCAACCCTATCGCCTCTTTTGGAGGTGATGAGAGCAAAAATTGGCCCTACTCTATCGTATGGCATAGAGTTATTTGGGGGGAAAATGAATACAGCCTTGAACCAGCACACAACCAAAATTTATAAAAAGGTCTCCAGCTGCCAAAATCCGCATCTGCTGCACAGATAAGACTGGAGATGGGACTGATAAACTACGATGCCTCCAACATCGGGGCATATCTTAATCTCTGTCACAAACTAAGACAAGCGGACCCCAATACATTAGAATCCCTAGTCTGGGAAGAAATAACCCAGAAAAATCCAGGTGGAACATACGGCCGTCTCTTTAAAGACGCCATTCAGCAAATGTCAGCAAGTGATTTGTGGGCCCTGAATCCTAGTCAGACAGCATTCAAAATAGGGATCAAAAAGGGTGTGAGAATGAGATCAAGTATCATCGATAAAGCACTCTTTTTGAAACGCAGTCACGCCTGGGCTCTTGTAAACTCTTATAGACGGCTAGCCCCCGCCTCCTATCTGGCCTGTACATATTCACTCCATCTAAAGCGCAGCCTTATCGCCATTAGAATGGGCGACTGGCGATTCCTGAAAGATTTACCCTCCTGGCGACGCACCGCTGAAGATTTAACTTGTAGAGGGTGTGGCAAAACAGCTGAAACCATGTCGCATGTGATCTGCCTCTGCCCAGCTTTTAATTCAGAACGCAGGCGGAGACTAAAACCAGAATGGAATAGGCTGGGTGCCAGGACTTGCAGGCAAGCTATCATGGTAGCTTTAAATCCGGAAAACACATCCCTAAACATAAGACTCATAAACTTCATTCTGCAAGCATACCGTAATTTCAATCAAAAGAGGCCCTGCTAAAGTGCCCCTCCCACTTTCCAACTCTTAGGGAGGTTAAAATAAAACGACCAGTAACCTCAGGAATGTCGGCTGCTTCCTAAAAGTAGGATACCATTGATGCCGAGTATAATATAAAAGGGAGGAAGAGACAACTTTTTTCCCTATACATCATGCTTCAAGCTACTCTATTTTATTTAAAGAGGCTTAAGAGAAGACAATTTCCATTTTTATAATGACTGTCAACTGACCATGTTTTTATTCTTCAAGATTTTTTAATCTTATTTATTGATACACAATGTGAATTTTGTAACCTTCTTTTAAAGATATATGTGTTATATCTAAATAAAGATAACTGATTTGATTTGATGGCATCTGCCTAGATGTGTTACTTTGTAAATAGGGTGCAACATGGTGCATTCATAATAAGGCTCTTACTGTTTAAAGTATGTACTCAGAAATGGAAAAATGCTGCTTTGTGTGATTTTTTTCATTTTTGTACAGCAGGGACATTAAATACCAGTATAAAACCAGCCAGATGGTAACTGTACCTAGAATGCCCTTTCAGCAGGAATTCGCGAACACCAGACGTCCATGCATCACCCTCCATCCAGGAGTTCAAAAAAAGGACTGAAATATCATCTGCAACTAGCAAGCCTTCAGCGACTGCCCCATAACTTGCTGCATAACACAGTTCATGCATATTTAGACCTCTATGTCTCACTAGATCGAAATAAGTACTATGGTCTGTGTCCGTTTTTCCCAGTGTTTATCACACAACTGGTTACTTGGCTGCATAAATGATCACTTTGGATCAGTGTTAACCACTCATCACATTTGTATTTGTATTGTAATTGTTTGTTGTAAAATGGTTTCTAAATAAAATAAATTGAGATAAAAGTAATAATAAAACAATCGCTGCACAATATACACGTTATTAATCATTCAGTTCAGTTTCAGTCTGAAATCAATAGACTATTTTCTTATTATTCTGATATTTTATTTAAACTTGATCTGGATATGCCTAACACAACTGCGCTCTGCTCCCCTTACTAAATCCCTTTTCTATAGTTCTGACCATACATTCAAATTAATTAATCTCAACGCACTGATTAAGTTTTCTTATGTAGACATTTGCAGATGTCGGCTAATCATGAGGAACTATCCGAATAAACTAAGGGGCATATGTACGAGCCCCTATCGCCAAGGGAACGTCACTTTTTATGACGTTTCTGTGCCGATAGGGGCTTTGCCTTATTTACAAGGAAGTGTTAAGCCACTTAACGTGGCTTAACGCTGCATTGTAAAGAAGGCCCCCTTTCACGCTATGCTTAGCGCGAAAGAGGTGGGCAGTGGGTGTTGCGGTGGGCCTTCCACCGCAACACCCATTGATTCTGACGCTGCCACCTATTTACAAGGGCAGTGTAACTAAGAGGCAGTGCCAAAATTAAGACCAGGATAAACTTGGTCTTGAGTTGCCAAAACGAAAAGAAATGCTTTATTTCTCCACGTTTTTTTCTTTTTCCATCTGCTGCCTTATGCAACACACATGGAAAAAGCTAAAAGCCATTGATTGTTTATGTACAGGAAGATCCTCCTTCCTGTATATAAATAATCTTTTAAAAAAAATTACATTTTGTGACTTCCTTGTGTGATCAATTAAGCAGCACACTTTTGGTGCAGCCTTGCGTTTCTGAAGTAGCGGAGTGAGGCGTTAAGCCATGAGGGCCTCACACTTCCTTGTACATATGCCCCTAATTTTGCATAAATGTGCTGTTTCGTTGCTATTGTTTAGTGATTTTCTGCAGACAAATGCATTACAAATATTTGATTTCTGTTAACTAAAGATTTAGTAGGGTGTTCATGCTCTTTTCTGGGTGGACAAATATTTTACAATTCCTATTCCATATGTGCAAACGTTTAATGCACATGGCCCCACAGTGCGCAAGAAAACGGTTATTTTCAAGGTGCTAAAGTAATCCACCTGCTCTCTGTCAGCGAGGATCTTTGTACATCAGTCTTATAGAGCTGCAGCATCATAAGTGTCAGCAGTAAAATAAGATACTCCCTGATTTGACCCAAGTCCCAAATGGTACTAAATTAATGCACAGAACGAATCCGGCATTCATTCTGGAGGTTGCTCATACCTATCTCTGAGGGAATTCGGAAAACGAAGTGGTGAAATGGTGCAGCTTGTGCCTCAATTCTTAAAAAATGTGGGCAAAAAGATAAAGGTTTCTAGATCCTTCTGTTTGAGGACTCAGACAATGATCATATTTATCAAGGTCTGTTTGCTGTGGCTGACGCTCCTCAAGGATGTAGACAAGGAGACTGCTTCCCAAAAATATTTTGAAAAAAAATGTGACAGTACTTAGCATTTTACAGATCACAGTATTGATGACAGTCCTGGAAGACCTTGGCACCTCTGTGGCCCAGACAATTCATAACTGCCAGGAGGCAGCCATTCGTCACAGTTGTTATCACATCAGTGTGTAAAGGGGCCGCTGCGCAGGGCAATTAGCACGCTGCGGCGGCCGCAATTAAGACGCAACTCAAATGCTTCTGTTCTATCCCATGGTCCCGACTGTTGAAGCCGGGCCACGCCTCTTAATTTTATACATACGCGCGGCGACATGCACCAGCGCTAACACGTAATCTCTGGGCATGGGTAGACTGAACCGCTACCCCGCTGAAGAACATTACATTCCTTCCAACCTTTATCAAACATAAACAAACATCAACATGTTGATCTTTTACCAGTTCCAGGTGGTCTGTCTGCTCTCAGCTCCTGCCCAGTTGCAGGTCACAGTCCGCTGCGAGTCTTTGATTCTTCACACCATGAAGTCCGCCAGACGGGAGGAGGGAGCCTGATTGCTCCTCAGGCCATATCTGGAATGCTCTCCCCATGATGATGACAGGGACGGGGCCACTTCCTGCGAGACCCTGCCCTCCGGGGATCTCCCTGGTGAGCTGAACAGTCCTCTGTCCAGAGTTTCGAGCGGTGATGGTGGTCCTCAGTCAGACCTGTCTGACTCATCCATGGGTATAGTTCCTTTGCCATCGTCTACCTCCTCAGCCACAGTCTGATGACTTGGACCAGCCTCCATGCTACCTAGCATTGGAAGGTTGGGAGTTCCTGCATGGACCTTTTTGAAAAATGATACATTCCATGTGAGTTCTCCTGTTCCTCTCCGGGCTGTTACCATCGTGCCTGTTCGGCAAATCACTGC
Organism: Lissotriton vulgaris; assembly: GCF_964263255.1. NCBI lineage: Eukaryota > Metazoa > Chordata > Amphibia > Caudata > Salamandridae > Lissotriton > Lissotriton vulgaris. The sequence goes on from NC_141689.1 coordinate 1,159,331,893, forward strand.
CGACGGGCACTGCTGAAATGGGGGACAGAATTTGCTCCCTGGGTACCTGTCCTTAACATAGACCACGTCCCTTTCTTGGATGGTTGAGGCTCTCGTTCTTCGGTTGACACTGGCCTGGTCATTGGTACTGGTCCTTTTTGCTAGGACCCTTGTAGTGTCAATCTGGGATGGGGTCCAGTTTGGGTGATGGGGAATAGTGTCTCGCACCACTCGACCCATGCTTGCTGGTCTTGGTGCCCTTTTTGTCGTGAGATGAGGCGTCAATCTGTATTCCCTCAAGAAACTATAGATGGCTCTCTCCAGGGGTGCTTCTTCAGCATGCTCAATGCAAATGACTTTGTTGAGAGTGTGCATGTATCTCTCCACTTCCCCGTTTGCTTGGGGCCAGGGCAGTGTCACTGTCTGATGTTGGATGCCCCAAGAATTGAAATAGCCAGCAAACTCGTGTCCCTGAAAGGGCGGGCCATTATCCGTCTTTACCATCTCTAACATCCCATGAGTTGCAATGATCTTCTCTACTTTGGTGATTATTTTCGTGGCTGTTTGACCTCCAACCATATCTATCTAGGGGTATTTTGTGTAGTCATCGATGACTACGAGGGCATAGCACCCATCCGGAAGATGCCCATAGTCTATACTGACGCACTTTCACATTCGTCAGGGGTTGTCTTCAGTGATGACGGGGTGAAGACGATCCGGTTGGCCTGACACCTGGCACCATCTGCATGTTATAACTGTCTGCTCGACCATTGTGTCCACCCCCGGGAACCACACCTTTGCTCTTAGCCGACCTTTTGTCTTCACCACGCCCTGGTGCCCTTGGTGTGCGAGGTCCACCGCTTGTTGAGCAAGGCTTGACGGTATCACCAGTCATGGACCTCTAAGGAGACACTCACTGCTGTTGACAGAGAGTACGTCCTTGATCCGCATGATAGACTTGAGTATGGCCTTCGCTTGGGGAGTTTGTCGGGTCATCATGGTCGTTCGCCTGCAGTGATGGCTAGTTGCAGTCACTGGTCATTCTGGGTGCCTTCCACTATAGCTTCAAGGCTTATCGAAAGTGGTCGGGACCTTTCCGCTATGAAACAGACATATTCCTCAGTGTCCTCTGCATCCTCTTCCTTTGCTTTGGTTGCAGCCCTCGGATGTCTCGAGAGGTAGTTGGCCGGGTTGGATGAGCCTGGTTTGTATTCTACCCAGCAGTCATACCCCTGCAGTTGAAGGATCCATTTCTCTATCCTTGGGGGTGCTTTAATGCAGATCCTTGAAATAAGGGTATGAGGGACTTGTGGTCAGTGGAGACTGTAAATGGGTGTTCATAGACGTAGACGTGGAAATACCGACAGGCCCATGGATGGCGATTGCCTCGCTCTCTATCTGGGAGTAGAGCTATTCCGTGTCCTTTAGATAGTGGCTCGCGTAGGCAATCGGAGCCCATTCATCATTGTGATGTAGCTGCGTGAGCACTACCCCTAGCCCATAGGGACTGGCATCAACTGCGACATCGGTGGGGTGGGCCGGGCCGGGTCAAAGTACAACAGCGTGGTGTCAGCCGAAAGGGCTGCTTTAGTGTGTTTAAAGGCTTGTTATTGTTCGGGCCCCACTGCCATGTGGTGGTGGACTTCATCAGCTCCCGGAAGGGTTTTCTGATGTTGGGTACATCCAGGATGAAATGCCCACAGAAGTGTACCATCCCTAGGAAACCCTGTACTTCCAAGATGTTGGAGGGTGCAGGGGCTTCCTGAATGTCTCGCACCTTGTCAGGGTTTAGGGTTAATCCTTTGTCCGAGAACGTGTAGCCAAAGAAACAGATCTTGATCTTCAAAAACTGGCACTTTTCTTTGTGCAGGGTGAGCCCGGAATCTTTGATTTGTTGTAGAACACTGCAAAGTCTTCAGTGGTGGTCTTCCACTGATGAGGCGTATACCAATAGGTCGTCACTCACATTCAAAACTCCGGGGAGTCTGCTGAGGACTTCTCTGATGGTGTTCTGAAACACCTCAGCGGCACTTGAGAGCCCAAAGTTGAGACGCCTGTATTGCCTAAGGCCGACGTGGGTAGAGAATGTTGTAATGTATCAAGAGTCCGGATGTAGGGGCAATTCGTGATATCCTGAAGGTAGGTCCATCTTCAAGAACCACTCTGCGCCGTTCAGTTCCCCCAGAATGTCATCAATGGTAGGGGTCAAGTGGCGTTCCCTTTTTACCGCTGCGTTTGAGAGGCGCATGTCGACAAAGATGCGGACCTGTTCTGGCTGTTTTGGTTTTCTCGCCACCACAATCGGGGACACCCATGGCGTACACCCACTGATCTTCTCTATTATCCCTTGCCTCTCCAATGCTTCCAGCTCTTCTTCGACCTTTTGTCGTAGATGGAATGCTATGCGCCTATGCCTCAGTGCTACCAGTTGTACTGATGGGTCAATGTGTAGAGAGACCTCTTTCCCTTTCATGCATCTAATGCCCTTGAAGACATTGTCAAATTCCTCCATGATGGCCTCTAGTTCCTCTTCTTGGACCGCAAGAGCAAACAAGATCAGCTTCAGCTCTTCTGCTGTCTGGCCACTCACCAGCATTTCGCTTCTTTCTCTGGTCACGTACACTGTGGTGGAGATCTTGAGGTCCTGATGCCTAAGTCTTGTTTTGAAACATCCCAGTAGTGGGATGGGTGTCTTCTGTCCGTAGGCAAATACTCAAATCTTTGCTTCGCGCTAGGGTGGGCATGGACTCAATTGGTTGTATACGTTGCCAGCCATCAGTTCGATCGAGGCCCCTGTATCTATGGTGGCCTGTACATCTTGGTGGTGAATCTTGAGTCTACACTTTGGAAGGCGCCGTCTTTTCCATGGTGGGTGATCCACTGTGAACACATAATGGAGGGAGTATTCTCCCGTGTCGTCGTCCATATCTTTGATGTCTGCGTTTCAGCTACGGTCTGTGCCGTTTCTTTCCGGGGCTTTGACGACCTGCATACTGCTGTAAAGTGGTTCATCCACCCTCAGGCCGTGCTCTGCTTTCCTCTCGCTGGGCAGTCTTGCATGCGGTGGGGCGTGTCTCCACAGTAGGCACATTCTTTCTTCCTGTCTTGCGGATGCTTACCCGGGCTTTGGTGTGACTTGGCTTTCACCACATTCACCTTCTCTGCCACATGGGCCCTGATATCCTCTTGTTCATCCTGGAAGCCGCACATGCTGGCAAGTTCCTTAAAATGCCCATAAAATGTGTCCAACGACTCTTCCGCTTCCTGTTTGGCCTGGCAAAAAATGTATCTTTCATAGACTCTGTTCGCCATTGGATCAAAGTGCGCATTAAGAGCGATGAGTAGCATCACGTACATTTTGGGTGTAGCCTCTTCTAGCGTTTTGTGGGTGTGGTGTATGTCCTTAAACCCTAGAGGGGTAGTGCCCTGCGCCTATCGCAAGCTATACCTGCCCCTTCAAATCAGATCTGAAGACGTTAAGTCCAGTCTCTCCATCGAGAAGCAAGGAAGGAGGGGGCACTGTCCAAGATGAAGGGCTTGATGGCCGGAATCAATGCCATCCTGATGCAGAAGTGGCACACCTCGCGGCACGTGCTGTCCTACTGTTATGGGGTCGCAGCCGCCTGGCCAAGATCAGCTGTGGTGCAGCTGGGCCTTGTCGCCGTTTGTCATGCTCACTTAGCGGATGTATGACGTTACATCGCAAACTTTTACAACGCACACCGTTACAACGCAATTTTTACAACGCAGATACATTTACAACAAATGCCTTTACAACGCATGACATTACATAGCAGATGCTATTACAACGCATGCCATTACTACGTAAGTATAGGTAAGTATATTATTTTATTAAAACATGTAATTTATTAAAATTTAATTAATTTAATACATTTATTTATTTTTTAATAATTAATTTGTACATATATATATATATTTTAAAAAAATAGTTTATTTTTTAAAGAACTATTATTAATAAAGAACTATTATAAATAAATATTAACATTATTAAAATTAATTTTTTAAATTATTTAAAATTATTTATTTAAATACTAAACCCTAAAAATACCCCAGTTACCATGAACCCTAAAAATACCCCTGTACCCCAAAGCCCAAACCCAGTCCTTAACCCTAAAAATACCTCTGTACTTCAAAACCCAAACCCAGCCCTGAACCCTAAAAATACTCCTATACCCCTAATCCCAAACCCAGCCCTGAACCCTGAAAATACCCCTGTACCCCAAAACCCAAGCCCAACCCTGAACACTAAAAATACCCCTGTACCCCAAAATCTAAACCCAACCCTGAACCCTAAAAATACCCCAGTACCCCAAAACCCAAACCCAACCCTGAACCCTAAAAATACCCCTGTACCCCAAAACCCAAACCCAACCCTGAACCCTAAAAATACCCCTGTACCCCAAAACCCAAACCCAACCCTGAACCCTAAAAATACCCCTGTACCCCAAAACCCAAACCCAACCCTGAACCCTAAAAATACCCCTGTACCCCAAAACCCAAACCCAACATTGAACCCTAAAAATACCCCTGTACCCCAAAATCCAAACCCAACCCTGAACCCTAAAAATACCCCTGTACCCCAAAATCCAAACCCAACCCTGAACCCTAAAAATACCCCTGTACCCAATAACCCAAACTATATATATAAAATAACTTTAATTTATCTATTTTATTTATTTTTTAAAAAAATTAATAAAAAAAAGGTTAAATAAAATGAAATACTTACCTATACTTACGCTGTAATGGCATGCGTTGTAATAGCATCTGATATGTAATGTCATGTGTTGTAAAGGCATGCGTTGTAAAGGATCCTGCGTTGTAATGGTGTGCGTTGTAACGGTGTGCGTTGTAATAGTTGCATTGTAACGGTTGTTTCCCTCACTTAGCCTGCCGTCTTCACCAATTTCCTCCAGGGGGAATTGGGGACCAACCATGTGTGTGGATGCAAGCAGAGAGGCTGAGGGTGGATCACTTGCCCAAGGGTAGGTACTCACTGTGTTTGCTGGGCCTCCATTAGTGGCAGAAGGCTTGCACTGCTTGGTTGGCTCTTCATGTGGCAGCAGAGCCTCGAGGATAGGCAGCCGGATGGCTCAGTGTGTGACTGCAGGGCCTTATCACTGGACACAGGCCACTCACAGAAACCAGCTGAGTATTAAAACGGCGTGGGCTCAGCACTGCCTCATCGCCGGTGTAAAGAGGCAGCTGCGCTGGGCAATTAGCACGCTGCAGCAGCCGCAATTAAGGCGTGACTCAAATGCTTCTGTTCCGTTGCGTGGTCCCGACGCCCGGCAACGCCTCTTTATTTTATACAAACGTGCAGCATGATGTGCCAGCGCTAACACGTAATCTCTGAGCATGGGTAGACTGAACCGCTACCCTGCCAGAGAACATTACACTGTGCAGGTCTGGATATTACAGATTGATGTCAAACCCAAGGCACTAACCTGGTACTTAGTAAGCCCTGTGGGGATGACTCAGAGTGGCCAAGACACTTTGCCCCAACTCCCTTCTGCAGCCTGGGATAGTCCCACAGTATCTGACAGTTGCTGGGCAAGGGGAATAGGGAATGGATGAGTACAAGAGAGATGGATGTATGTCGTTACAACGCATACTTTTACAACGCATAACTTTACAACGCATTTCTTACCCCGCAACATCCATTACAACGCATTCCATTACAACGCATGCCATTACAACAAATTCTTTGACACTTCCTTTACAACGCATTCCACTACAACGCATACTACATTTACAACGCATACCATTACAACGCATACCATTACATTGCATGTATGGTAAGTATTGGATAGTGTAGGGGTAAAAATTACTATTCTAACTCCAGGGGGTGCAACAGTAGGGTAAGTGTTGGATAGTGTAGGTATGCGTTGTAATGGTATGCGTTGTAATGACTGCGTTGTAATGACATGCGTAGTAGTGGTATGCGTTGTAGTGACATGCTTTGTAATGGTTGTGTTGTAATGGCATGCGTTGTATTGGATGTTGCATTGTAAAAGTTTCGTTGTAAAGGTAGTGCGTTGTAAAAGTTGCGTTGTAAGTGTTGTTTCCCAGTTATTAGGATTACTTCAGAAGACCTGCTGGTCTCCATTGTATTTAATTCTCTTGTGCTGCTCAGCTACATAGCACAAGAGCTTGCATGAGCATCCAGGAAGATTGCTGCATAGGATGTTTATATCACATGTGTTTGTCTGCTTAATTAAGTATTCCATAGACGTTTTTATGATGATGAACTGCTTTTTATCCTATTATCTTTAACTCCCCTATTTAACTGGGAAATGCTTGTTCCAATTCCTATGTTGTAAAGGAAATTAAAGTTATCAAAACAAGCCTTGTCAAAACTCTACATGTTACTGATTCACTAACCAGCTTTAATTACCTGTGCTCACTTCTTGGCAATGTAAATAAAGGCTTCCTTTCCATGTGAATTTTTCTTACCAAACGTAATCAGAAACTTCAAATGCTCCAAAAGCATTTATGACCTTTAAGATGTAATTTCACAAAGCATTCTGCACACCTAAATCATTTGTAGTTGCGTTCTTGAAAACAGTTGTAAACCATGTCTTTCGGAATAATGTTTGCTAAGTAATTATTCACATTATTACTTTGGATGCTTTAAATAGTTGTCACATCAAGTAAAAAATATAATTCATTTTCAATGTGTTCTATTTTCCCGCAGACTCAGATCCCCTTGCCTGCAAACATCTCCGGTCCACCCACAATGAGTAATTAAGTTGGGCGACTTACCTTATATGCAGTTCATGTATGACTTTTCATACCCTTTCTGTTTTCTTTGTCTTGCAAGTCCCTGAAAATAAAATCTGTAAATGCTGCTGAGAAAGTGGAAACTCATGGCTTCAGTAAATACTGAAAGCTTGGCAGGCACGGTCCTTTTTTCTAAGATAACAAGCTAGGTTCAAGTGGGTTGGTGTGGCTTAAATACCAAGTTATGACCCCATGATGGTGTTTTCATCCCTATGCATGTCTGCAACCCTGTGAGCACTCTCCGGACTTACATTTGGGGGGCCAAATGGGCACATGTTCTTGTGCATGCACCCACCAAAGTGCAATCCTTGTTGATTACTGGCACCAGATGATGTTGTGTTTTGGCCATCATTTCATTACATGACCACAGACCATTTCTGCTTTTTCTCTACATGTCATGCAAGTGCCAGACCTATTCGCACTTTGGACAGGGTTTGACATTTTCCTGAGGAGGGCAGTCATCACTAGGGTTGTACTTTATCCGCATGCATGGATGCATTCTGCAAGATTCTCTGGGGATGTACAGGCTTCACTCATGATAATGCCTTTTGATGTTTCCCACCTATTTGGTAAAAAGACAGAAAGGAGCACTTTAAGGAAAACATAGCTATGGTGCACTGTTTGGGGCTGTTGGCCATTAGAAAACAGTTTTACTATCAATTCAGAAAGTTTAGAAGCTACTCAAAAGGGATGTTGTACAGACAGAGACAGCCTTTCCAACCGAAAGACCAGGCACCCCAGTCCTTTCAGGACCGTGGACGTGGGTTCTGGTAGGGCATTAGTCCTCCATCTCCTCTTCCCCTGCTACAACACCCAAAAATCCATTTAGATTTTCCTCAGTAATGCACACCAAATGGGTGTGGGGCAGGATTCCTCGTCCAACGTATTTATCTTACATATCATTAAAATAGCCTATGCCTACCTTTTCATTCCACCCCACCCACTATTCCTCCCACAGAAGAACACATTTCAGGTGAGAAGCTGTCCATTTTATTGCAGGAGGTATGGTTGTTACTTTCTTAGGGTGCTATCAAGAAAGATCTTAACTTGGACATAGGAGAGAGATTCAACTCTTGATATTTCCTTTTTCTGAAAAGTGAGGGTCCTTCAACTGTTGCAGGGATTCTGCTCAGTCACAGAACTGTACACAGAGACTCAGGACCTCAGTGAATTAGGGTGTGCCAAAACTCACCTTAGTACCCAAAATCCCCTACCAGACTAGCACCAGTGTCACATTAGCTCTTCGTCCTACAGCAAAGTCACCAATGATTAGACAACCCAGAACATGCGACTTAGGATACCTCAGGTAAGGTGGGAAACATGAGCACTCTTTTGTTATACTCTCATACCAGTCCAGAACAGGGAATAAGGGAGACACGAGCAAGTTTAAAATACTTATTTCAGCGCCGTGATCTCAGGTGCAGCATCTTAGCTGATACAAGCAGACATATGATAAGAAATAAGATTGTCAGCATAGTTACTATTCTATAAAATACAAATGGAGGAAGCATGTTATAATGCTAAATGAAAACAGGTTAAATATATACCTTTATTTCACCCCCCTTGCTAGTAGGTTATTTTATAACTATAGAAGGTCTCCTAGGCTTGCATAGGCGACCCCATACCTCAGAGTTTCGCAGGAGTGAATCACATTGAATTCTGCACAAGCTCTCAGCATACGAAAGTTCTCCAAGTGTGTTTATTCATGCCTACACAGTGTATTATTAAAGGTATTTTAATGACTGCCTGTTGAAGGCAGCCTTACTAGTGTCAGTTGTGGATCAACTCCAGACCAGAGTGAACACTCTTGATATTGTATGAGCTGAAATACCCTTTGACTCCTTTGCAGAGGTTTCCATTCATTGGAGAAATCCTTGAGATATTGGAGTTCAGGGACTTCCCTCAGGTAAAGTGAGTCAAAGATGATCCTAATGCTTCCAGTTCAATCTTGGATCATGATGAGAACAGGTTTGAGTGTTATTTTATCTTAGCCTCCTGCATCCTTCCCGTCGACCACGCCAGCTGCCATATACAGGCTTTGCAATGGAATTTAAAGTTTCCGTAGTCTCAGCACCAAGTCAATCTGCCCAATGCCATCCACGTCTCAGAGAGGACAGATGGAGATCTGAAGTGGTAGCTGCTAGAAAGCACTTGATGCTGCTGCAGGTCCCTCTCACTTCCCCACCCAGGACTGATAGTGTTGACAGTTGCGATCCAGCTTGCTGAAGAAGTCATCTGGGGAAGGTGGAGGAAGGCAGGCTCCATATCAGTCTTCTGGAGTTGCATGGCATTCGTCTGGCTCTGAAGGCCTTCCTGCTGTTCATTCAGGGGGGCTGGTACAGGTCCTTACAGAATGAACCACCACCATGTGGAACTGAAACAAGCCGAGTGGGGTGGAGTCCTGAATTTTGTGTCAGGAGACTCTGCATCTCTGAAAGTGTTTTGGATGGTTGTATGACAGAACAAAGCATGCCATTACCATGCATGCCTCACAAACACAGTCTTTACCACAAATCTACCACTACTACGCAAGTCTTTACCATGCATGTCACTACTACGAACATAGTGCCATTACCATGCATACCATTGCCACACATATCACTACCACTCAATTTTTTTATATATGGAAAACTTTATTTAAATACCCCCAAAAGTAAAAACAAATGGTAGTTAATCTAATTTATCAACTACAAGTCAAATACAATTTTGGGGGTGCAACTCCTAACAATATAGTACCAGGCCACTCAACATCCCTAAAACTCACGCAATAAAGTAGTGCACAAATGAAAATACTTTCAATACAAAAGTACCACACACCCCATACCTACAAAATGCAACACTGCACAAATCATTAAAACATTAGAAAACAACACAACACAACAGATAACAAGGCAGCACTGTAATTTTTTATACACATTTTCTAAAAATAAATTAATATTAAAAATATATCTAAACATAGAGCAAACAGTTTAGGAAACAGTTTAACATTTTTGCCATATACCCACATGTCCTTCTTTCATTTCATTCTCTTGTCCCCAACCAAGTTAGAGGTTGTCAACATACAAAGCTTTTTCAGAATAAAAGTAATTTGAATAAACTTCTAATTAAAACAAAATCTATATTCAAATGAGGAACATTGCCGGACAGTGGCAGGGGCACAAAATTAATATTCTAACTCTGCCTGGGAACTTACCTCAGGCAATGTGGTGGAGAGCGACTGGAGGTCAAAATTCCTTTTCTAACTCCACTGGGTACTTACTGCAAGGAAGGTGCTGAACAGCGGCTAAGGGGCAAAATTCCTATTCTAACTCTGCTGGGTTCCCTCCTCAGGGAAGGAGCTGGACTGTGACTGGAGGGCAAAATGACTAATCTTACTCCGCCAGAAACTTACCTTAAAGAAGGTGCTGGACAGTGACTGGTGGCAAAATTACTTTTCTAACTCTGCTCGGTACTTATCTCAGTGAAGGTGCTGGGCAGTGACTGCTAGGCAGCAATAGTATCTTAATTCCTCCAACAACTTACCTTGTTTACTTTTCCACAGACCTCAAAATCTGAAAATACATTGTGACAGATAGCCTGCGGATTGACACAAACTTGCATCCTTCAAAATGGTTGATTAACTGACAGAGGAACAGATTGCTGAGTTCAAACAAGCGTTTTCTCAGTTCAATAAAGATAGCAATGATACGATAACGAGTTGGGGACGGTAATACGGTCACTTGGACAAAATCTCACTCAAGCAGAACTTCAGGATATGATCAATGAAGTAGATGCTGATGGCAATGGAACAATTGACTTTCCAGAGATTCTTACAATGATGGGCAGGAAAATGAAGGATGCAGACAGTGAAGAGTGAATAATAAAACATTCCGTGTATTCAACAAGGATGGAACTAGCTACATTAGTGCTGCAGAGTTTCATCATGTGATGACCAACCTTGGGGAGAAGTTAACCGTTGAAGAAGTTGATTCAATGATTAGGGAAGCAGATATTAATGGTGATGGTCAAGTGAGTTATGAAGAGTTTGTATAAATTATGACAGCCAAGTGAAGATGTACACAATGTAATAATTTTCTTGTGCAAAATTGTTTATTTGCATTTGTTTGCAACTTATCTGTAAAAGGATCCCCTACTGTCAAGAAAATGCATGTCTAGTTAGAATTAATTTCTTTTTTATTCCATCCACAAAATGGAACTTAAGAGGTGATAAAGTAACTATTATTTCATGTTGCTTTCCTGGATTTCACCAAAGCCATTCTGCACATCTGAAACAAGATTTGACTTCTCAAACCAGCTAAGTCGTTTCTATAGTTTTATATAAGCTACCATCTGTTACACCCGATGTTGGATTTCCTTGAGAAGTATGTGCATTGTTGAATTGTAGAGCTTAGCTCCACATGGACTATGGACAGTCAACGATATGGAATGAAAGTTGCACTACTGCAAATATCAGGTACATCATGTAGCCACTAGAGCAATTTTCTAATCTATTCTTATTTTGCACTGCTGTCTGGACATGAAACTCAAATTCTAATATGCTATGCTTTTTTAACTTGGTTTAGCCACTTCTTTGCTTAGGGCACAGTTTAATTCAAATCATTTCCAAGTTGTACATTTTTATTCCCATAAAACAATATATTCATATTTGTATACAGTTCTTTCACCTGCTTTCCCTTCTTCATTAATATAGAAAACCAAGAAACAAGTATTCACCCACAAAGGGAAACAAAACCAATGTTCTACAGGCCTTGTATGACCACACTGGAACAGAAAAATAACACACCAGGTAAAATTTCTGATAAAAGCTATGAATAATCAAAGCTAACAACTTTCATCCTGCAGGCTACAAGCAAAAGGACTTAAACCTTTCTCATTTTCAACAGGAATAGTAATAATATGTTCTCCTTCACCACACAGTCTCGAATAATCAATGAAATATTTTTACCTTAGCAAACAGGTTGTTCACAAAAAAAGAAAGTACACTATTAGGCCATAGCATTCACAAAATGTTCCTTTTTTGTATCTCTTCAGTCCACTGAGCCATGGAAAACAGAAACCAGACTTAGGGCCATATGTATGAAGCGTTTTTCTTGTCGCAAACGCTGCGAATCGGAAATTCGCAGCGTTTGCAACAAGAAAAACGTGAAATGCGATGTATGAAATTATCGCATCGCAAATGTTAAGGAATCGCAACATTTGCGATTCCTTAACATTGCACAAGCATTTAGGAAATCGCAAAATGCGATTTCCTAAATGATATGTATGAAATATTTAAAAATTGCGATTTTGGAATAAGATGTCGCAAATTACCACCAACTTGTAGTTGGTGGTAAATTGCGAATTCTTTTCAAATTTTTTTTTTTTTTAAAACAAAAGGGCATGTATGTGCGCCATATGCGCACACGTGTCATTTTCAGGGGTGCAGCAGGGTGTTATTGAGACACCCCTGCACCCTGGAAAATTCGCAAAATTTGCGATTAGCAAATTGCTAATCGCAATTTTGCCTTTCATTTCTATGGGCCAAGAGGCCCTTAGAAATGAATAGGATGTATTCCTTATTTGCGAATTCGCAACTTGCGAATTCGCAAATAAGGAATTATTGGAAACCGCTAAAAAATAGCGATTATTTACATACATACCGTTTTGCGATTTCCAAATAGCGATTCCTTAAAATTCGCTATTTGGAATTCGCAAAACGATAGAACGATACATATGGCCCTAACTGTTAAATTCCAGGGAGGAAATAGACTGCTAAAACATGGTAGCTATCTTTATGGTGAGGAGAGGTTAACTGAGCCCAGGAATCAATGGTGGTGTATGCAGTATTTTTCATCCTATTGCAAAGGCAGATCCGTTACTCTGGGTGAAACTGTTGAAAGGAACACAGAACATAGCCACTCTGCCTCAGCAATGGAAATCGAAGTCAGGGAGAACATCCAACAGTTGAAAATGCTAATATCTATCTCCAATAAACCCTGTGGCTCGATTTTGAGGGAGGTAGCCCAAAACATCCCCATGCTCGTAGCAAATAGTATGCTCACAATAACCAATTTGAGGAGAATTGTTGAGAGTTAAAAATCAATTAATCAATCAATCAGGGAATTGTGAAGTGCGCTACTCACCCGTGAGGGTCTCAAGGTGCTGGGGGTGGGGTCGGGAGCAGCTCTGGTCAGTCGAAGAGTCAAGTCTTGAGGGTGTTCTTGAAGATGTGCAGAGTGAGTGCGTGTCTGATGTTGATCGGGAGCTCATACCAGGTCTTTGCTGCGACGTAGGAGAAGGCTCTTCCACCTGTTTTGGCTCTGTAGATGCGTGGGTTTCAGCAAGGGTGAGGTCGGCGGATCGGAGGTTTCTTTTGGAAACGTGGAAGGTGATTCTTTCATTGAGATATTGGGGTCTGATGTTGTGGAGGCATTTGTTTGTGTGGGTGAGTATCTTGAAAGTTACTCTCTTCTTGACAAAGAGCCAGTGGTGGTCTCGCAGGTGTGGGGTGATGTGTTTGTGTCACGGGAGGCCGAGGACGAGTCTGGCTGAAGTGTTCTGTATAGTTTGGAGCTTGCGGAGCAGGGATTTGTTGGTCCCAGCGTGGAGGGTGTTTCCGTATTCTAACATGCTTGTTATGAGGGCATAGATGACAGCCTTTCTTGATTTGGGGGGATCCATTTGAAGGTTTTGCGAAGGATGCATAGGGTGTTTAAGGTGGAGGCAATGGCGTTCATCTGTTAGTTCTTGGAGAGGGAGGAGTTGAGTATGATGCCAAGGTTCTGGATGTGGTCCGTGGGTGGGAAGGGCTGCCAAGGGCGGTGGGTCACCAGGTGTTGTCCAATGCAGATGGGAAGGGTCAGAGGATGAGGACTTATTTCTTCTCCGTGTTGAATTTCAGGAAGCTGCTGCTCATCCAGGTTGTGATGTCCTTCATTCCTTCATTGTAGATGAGTCTGGATGTGAGGTGGCCCTTGGTGAGGGAGAGGAAGAGCTGTGTGTTGTCGGTGTAGGATTCCATGCTGAGTCCATGCTGTCTGATGGTGGCAGCAAGGGGGGCCATGTAGATGTTGAAAAGCGTGGGGCTGAGCGATGATCCTTGGGGTACTCTGCTGGTGATCTCTGTGGGTTCAGAGAGAAAGGGAGTACATCTGATTCTTTGGATTCTACCAGTGAGAAAGGAGCAGAGCCAGTCAAGGGCAGCCTCGTGTATTCTGGCGTTGTGGAGTCTGGCAGTGAGAGTGTGGTGGGAGACCATGTCGAAGGCTGCTGAGAGGTCAAGCAGGTTCAGGGCTACGGTGTGTCCTTGGTCGAGCAGTGTGCAGATGTTGTCTATGGTGGAGTGTAGGGCAGTCCTAGTGCTGTGGTTGCTACAGAACCTGGATTGGGAGAGGTGAGGGTGGATTTCTCTTCTATGAAGTTCTTTAGTTGGAAGTTGACGATCTTTTCTGTGACTTGGGCCACGAAGGGTAGGAGAGAGATGGGTCAGTATTTTTTTAGGTCCGTTGGATCTGTTGAGGGCTTCTTGAGGAGGGGCTTGACTTCTGAATTTTTCTAGTATTCGGATAATTTACCAGCTTCGAGGGAGGCGTTGATGATGCATCGTAGCTCTGGTGATATGGTGGCGGCAGCTCCGTGGAAGATGTGTGGAGGGCAGGGGTCCATGGGGGCTCTTGAACAAATGCCTTTCATGGTCGATGTATTGTCTTCGGTGGTGACTGGGGTCCAGGGGCAGATAGTAGGCTGACTTTCATTGCTGGGGAGCGGAGTGGAGTTGGTGTCCTGTGTCTGTTTGTTGAAGTTGTCGTAGAGGGATCTTATTTTCAGGTGGAAGTAAGAGCCGAGTCTGTTGCAGATCCTCTGGGAGGGTGGACGTCCGTTGCTTCACTGGGCAGCTTAGTGAATTCCTGGAGGATGTTGAAGATTTCCTAAGAGTTTCTGGTGTTGGTGTGGATTTTGTTATGGATAAAAGTCCTCTTTTTGGATCTGATAAGTAGGTGGTCTTCTGCCATGGCTTAATTTTAAGTGGAGTGGTCTTCCGAAGTTTTGCTGTTTCTCCCATTCTACTCAAGATGTCTGCAAGTGCGTCTGGCTTCTTAGAGGTCAGAGGGGAACCAGGAGGCCTTCCTGGTTTGCTGTCTGTCAGGGTTGCGGAGGGGGGCAAGCTCGTCTGCGCAGTTGTTGATCCATCTGTGAAGTTCTTTAGCTGCGGAGTTGGTGAAGGTTGTGGTGGGGGGGATTCACAATTGAGCTGCTCCTTGAGGGTCTTCTCCAGTTCCTTCATGGTGGGCAGGGTGCCGGTTTGGGTGTGTTGGGTTTTTTGACATGGAAGGGAACATAGTAGTGATCCGTCCAGATTGATTGCTGGTGTGGCTGACGTGGATGTTGTTACCTCATGCGAAGATGGGGTCGAGGGTGTGTCCTGCGTTGTGGGTAGGGGTGGTGATGAGTTATTTCAGTCTGAGGTCGGAAAAGTTGTCCAGGAGGGTGGTGGAGTCGGAGTCGCTGAGGTTGTTGACGTGGAATGTCAGGTCTCTGATGAGTATGTAGTCCATTGAGGTGATGGCCGGGGGCGCGATGAGGTCGGCGATGGATGGTAGTGGTGAACATGGTTTGAGGTCTGGGAGGTCTGTAGTTGAGGGTGTCTCATAGGGTTGGTCTGGGGCTGGTCTGGATCTGGAGATGGAGCTGTTTAGTCGAGGATGGGGAGACACTCGTGATGGAGGTGGTGAGTGGGGAGAGGTCTTGTGTGCAATGGCAAGTTCTCCCCCTGGGTGGTTGGGGTAGTCCTTCCTCTGAATCTTGTATCCGTCGGAGATGACAGTGGTGTGGTCGGAGGTAGAGGTGGGGTTGGTCCATGTTTCTATGAAGAAGGTGACGTCTGGCAAGAGGGTGTTGAGGAGGTCCCAGATCTCTACTGCGTGTTTGTGCAGGGAGCGCACATTGATGGGGATGCATCTCAGGGCTTCGGGCTGCTGGAATATGGCATGGGTATGTCAGCCGTGGTGGTGAAGAGGGTAGTGAAGGTTTGTCATCAGGAGAACTGACTGTGGGTGGTGGCTGGCATAGACAGCTGGCAGTTGTTGTTCCTTCTGGGGTTGAGTGGGAGGAGGGGAGCAGTTGTCATAGCAGTGGGTGGTCAGAGAACCAAGGTCCCTGGCAGCGGTCGGGTCACGGACAGGTGCAGATGCACTTGAAAGCGGCCAGCGGCATGGCAGCACTGCTGGTGCCAATAAATAGGGAAGGGGAGGGAAGCGCAGCTGGAAGGCGGGAGCGGGAACCAGCAGGAAGGGGCCGAGGGGGCAGCAGCGGCGAGTAAGAGGATGGCGAAAATGGGCACAGAGGACACAGACAAAGGCACAATCACCAGGCAAAATAAACAGAGGCACAAAATTACAGGTAAAAGACAAAAGACAGAAAACGGGCACAGACACAAGACAGACAACAGCGGACCAGCAGAAGAGCAAGGCTCACCCACTGGACCAACAGGGATGAGGCGCAGCCAGGAGCCTGCTCGGATGAGGACCTCGAACACCTAGGTGCACAGGACAGCGACAGCGGCACAACAGCAGAGCTGCTGAAAGAGAGAGCAGGTCTCTGACCAGGAGGTCAGAGGTCACAGGTGAGTAATCCGCAAAGAGTAACACATCTATCATACTCTGACGTTAACATCCCCCAAAACTAACAGATTGTTTTACTAATGAAACTTTCCTCTTGTATGGCAATAAAATTCCTCTCAAATTAATGCTAATCATTAGCACAACCCATAACTTAGTAACACTTGAAAATAATGAACTTTTGATGATGGATGGGACTTTAAAATCAATACCCCGCCCATTTACCCACATTTACACTATTTATGCTAACAAAAACAATACAACTGTCCCATTATACAGCGTACCCCCTGAAAAGCAGTCCTCAGCGTCCACTGAATTTGTATCAGTAATAAAAACCATAACAGTGAACAAAAGTCCTAGGAAAATTATAATTGATTTTGAATTACAAATGATTAATGATATTAGTAAAATAAATTTACACGGACACCAATATTCAAGTATTTTTTTTCACTTTTCCCAGACATATTGGCGAATAATTCTAAAAACATCCTTAGTTGAGGACTGCATGTCAAGTAGTAAGCTACAGTATGAATTGAAAAAATTAACAGCTTTGTGTTTTGCGCATTGTGGTTGTATGGATAAGTACTAAACACCAATTACACACCAATTACAGAATCCGAATATTTTACACAAAACTAGGAAAAATTGGCTCCATTCCTAAATCACTTCATTGGCCATCTAAGCAGGTTGGGTCACAGGAAGAAGCCAATGTTTCCCATTGAGCTGGTGGAACTGTTACTCGACCTCTTAAGAGGGAGGTGCAAAACCAAACAATGGTAAAGAGTGATATCACAATTCATTTAAGAAATCTGTTGGAAAATCTCACCCTAAACGTTATAATTTCCCGAACATTCATAAGATAGAACAAAGTTTCTAGGAAATGAGAATAGCACATTCAATGAAAAGTAGTCTGAACCCTTGCGTATCCAAAAAAAGCAAAGAAACGTCGGAGAAACAATTGGCAAAAATCCTTCAATTTCCATTGATGGGAGCTTCAGACAACCTAGACAGTTTTGCGTACATCTTACATTCCCAACACATACTAACAACCTGTAGAAAACACGCCTGTTTTATCAACATTTCCAAATTCAATTGGCATTTTTTAAAACAGTAAAACAGTAAAACAGTAATTTGTGTTCCTACTGTAGTTGTTTTCTTTCTTCTGCTCAGTGATATTTTATACCACCTGTTAACGAGAATCTTGTAGAATCCAATAATTCAAAGAGTGAAACAACAATCCAAGGAAAAGGCCAACACCCGTTTTGTTCCAAACACCCATCTGCTATGTTCCATTTATTGGCAATCCACAAAATGTGAAAATAAAAGAAATCCCAAAAAGAAAATCCAGGATAAAAGCGGGTGCTAAAAACATTGCAAAATAGCATCCAAAGTCCAAAATAAAATTTAAAAAAACAGCCAGAAGTAATCCATGCACAATTCCAGAGTTTCTCCATGAAAGATGTAGTCTTTGTCTTCACAGTCACTAAATTGTAAAATACCACGACACAAACAAATTTAAATGCTGATTTTATTTCAAATAGGTTTAAAAAAGTTATGCTACACCTATATAATATTTTATGATTTTGTAAAATAAGGTATGTATTTTACAATTTATTAAAACATTTTCAGATTTTGAATAATTACTATCATACATATTTTAAATATAAATCTGGTGATGTCATTTGGGAAATATCCATTACAACGCAGTCATTACAACGACCTACCTTTACAACGCAACTGCTACAATGTAACTGCCTTTACATCGCATGCCATTACATCACGTCACTACAACACATGCCATTACAACGCATACCACTACAACGCATGCCATTACAATGCATTATAAGGTAAGTAATGGAGATTTATTTAATATTAGGGTGGGTATGGGTTTTGGGCTACATGGGAATAGTAATTTTTACCACAACACTATTCAACACTTTCCCTACTGTTGTACTCACTGGAGTGGGAATAGTCATTTTTACCACTACATTGTCCATCTCTTAGCAATTTTTACCCCTACACTATCCAACACTTACCCTACTGTTGCCCTAAAAGTATTATGCGTTGTAATGGTATGCACTGTAATGGAATGCGCTGTAATGGTAGTTTTAAAAAAAGTGTTGTAATGGTTGTAAAATCATGCGATGCAATGGTAGTTTTGATGTAAAAACTGTGTTGTAAAAGTATGCTTTGTAGTTGCATGCGTTGTAACATCATATATTGTGTCATTTATCTTACACAATAAAATTATTACAAATGTTTTAACATTTGTAAAACATATTTTAAATTTTACAATGTATTCTACCCATACTATAATATAGTATGATAGGAAATAAGTAGCATAATATTTTTTAAATATGAATAATCAGGAATTAAAATAAACCCCTGCACAGTAATACACTTCCTCCCCCAATTTCCCTATACCCCTTATATCCTGTCCCTAATGTATGTGTTTTCGTTTTTAAAATATTGTTAGTAAGTAATTCTATAATTTAATTTCCTAGGCTTTGATGCATAAACATCAATACCCAGATATTAAAACTAATACCTGAGTATTAATATGCCTCCACCCCCAATACCCATTTATCACTTTCTTCCCATTCCTAAAAGTTATTGTTTCAGGCATTATAAATATTTTTACAAAATAACATTATAATTACATATGCTATTGTTTAATGTTTAAACATGAATACTCGGGCATTAAAATGAATACTTAAGTATTAATACACTCGACCACCCAATACCCCTATATCCCTCACATCCCCTCTGTTAAGGTTTGGGTTTCAGGCCATATAAATATTTTCTTAAGTAATAACATGATTAAATATAATTTTTTTTTTAATTATCAGCTTTAATACTCCTGTATCAAAAAAAACTGAGTAATAATGCACTTTGCCACCCAATACCCCTATATCACTTTCAGCCCGTCCCTAAAAGGTTGTGTTGCAGACCGTACATAGTTTGCTTAAGTAATATTATAATTAAATTGTCGCTATTTTATATTTTAACACATTAAAACTCAAGGTGTAAATGTAATACCTGGGTATTAGTACACTTCTGTAGGAAAGTGCCCTTTATGTATAGTCACCCGACCCAACCACTGCTCCAGTGCAGATGGTAATGACTCTGAAAGTGCACTGGACCCTTATGCCCAGGTCCTAGTGCCAGTGCTCTTGACAAGGACTTTACCTCTTTATACGTCCGAGTATATGGTACCAGTAGTGCTTAGGGTATGGGTGAGTCTCCTAATAAAGTAGTGGGCATTATATTTTTATATTAAAAGTTTGAGCATGTAAGTGCAAGCCTATATGTCCCTAAAATGGCATTTAGCATTAAAATAATAGATTGTCCATAGGATAATATGGGCTTACACACTGACAAACCCGAGGTTATCAGCCCCATTTTGGTACCACCTAAATATGTCATGTTTAGTATTAAGGAAAGTGCCTTCCCACCCTTGACATGAATCTTATGTCAAGGGCGATGTGGCATGCACCCAGGTGGCTACCGTAGATATTGCCCACCTGATACCACCAACTTTTCTGTGTTCTGGCTGGCAGCCCACGCTTACTGACGCCAAGACAGGATTTTGACCTCCTGCCAGGCAGTTTGATCACTCCCAGGAGTCAGGAACAAAGGCCTGGACAAGAAGGAAGTATAACCCTGGACTTCAAAGGAAATAGTGATATAGTAAAGAATTAAAATTTCTGCTTTGATTTTGCCATAAGTGCATTCATTTATTCCCATATTTGGCCAGAGATGACCTACTGTTCATATTTTTTTCAATCCTTTTTTCATTTACTGAATTTTTCAAAAATTATTTTCAATAAACAGAAAAAGATGCTCCCATAATTTGTTGGCGAAGTGAAGGTAAATAGAGTGGCTAAGTGGTGCACTTGTGATATTTACAAAATATATACATGTGACTGATTGTGGCAATACATTGTTACAGGTGGCACTCTTGAAAGGAGGGTTGCATGACACAATAACATTTTTAAATCAGTCCACATAGAGTTTTATCGACGTTTCGACCCCTCAATATAATGATTTAAAACCAGGTCATCTTTAGGTTAGAGAAGTAAAAGGAGACACTAGTTGAGAAAGGTGGCCAAGTGAGCTGTAAGTGTCAGTGTATCAATGGTGAACAAGAACCAATTGTCATCTAAGCTTTATTGAATCAGGCCGAAAGAATTGAAAAAGTGTATACAGCAAGTGTCGCCTGCCTTTTAATGGGCATGGTAGGTGCTATATTGAGAATTCCTCCGCAGCCGGTTGCTGTTAATGCACCTGTCGTCTTTAGGAATAATCCCAAGCGAATAAGCTTCAGGATGGGGCCGCGTCTATAAATAGCAGGCTCCTAGCATACAGGATGTTAGGAGAGCAAACGCTTCTTACTAGAGGTGGATCAGGCTCTTGACCGTGAGAGTAACATACGCGGTTTGTGCTGGCAACACTTGCTGTATACACTGCTTCAATTCTTTTGGCCTTATTCTATACAGCGTAGACGACAATTGGTTCCTGTTCACAATTGATACAGTGACACTTACTGGTTACTTGGCCCCCTTTTCCAGCTGGTGTCTCATTTTACTTCTCTGTTCTGATGATGAACCCATTTAAAATTATTAAATCAAGTGGTTGAAACATTGACAAATCTCTATGTGGACAGATTTTAAAATGTGATTGTGTTACGTAACACTCGCTTAAGAGTGTCATCTGTAACAATGTATTGCCACAATCAGTCACGTATATATATTCTGAATATAACACAAGCGCTGCACTTAGCCACTTTTCTCACCTTCACTGCGCCGACAAATTATAAAACCACCTTTTTCTGATTATTGAAAATAATCTTTGAAAAATTCAGAAAATGAAGGAATGATTAACAAAATCGCTAGGCCATTTCTAGCAAAAAATGTTAATAAATAAATGCACTTATTGCAAAATCAAAGGCGGAACTGTTCAATTCTTTACTATTTCACTATTTCCGTGAAAGTCCAGCATTATACTTCCCCCTTGGGGACCAGTTGTTTTGTCAAATATTGTTCAGCCCAGGTACCTGGGTTATTGGGTTGCCCCCTTTCTTTGTAACTCTGGCAAGAAGGAAGTCCCACCTCTTCCCTCTTAAGAAGGCTAGTGAAGTGGTACATGAAAGCGATGAGCTTCACAGGCAACACCACCTCTGATACGCCTCAGGGCTGACCCCCAAAGGAGAAAACAGCCCTCCCCTGCCCCTGCCCCAGGCACATTTGCACTCCGGCAGGCAGTAAATGAGGTATGCCGGAGGTGTAGAACCCCAAAAGGCTAGCCACACCTCTAGGATGAGCTGGAAGGTCTGTAAAGTTAAGGAAGATGTCTGCCATTTTTAAAAGTGATAGAAACAGTGGGTTCTGGGTAGAAAATGTGACCTACACCCCCGGATGTGGTCAGCTCAGGAGTGGATTAGCTGCTGAGGCAAGCAACCCATTGGCTATTTGCACCCAAACCCCTAACATCCCTAAGTATAGGATTTAAGGGTCACTAGAACCTCAGTTTTGAATCAACCTACATCAAAGAGGACAACAAGGAGACCCATGTATGTGACAACAGGACTTGCACAAACCAAAAAAATGGATACTCTGCACCTGTGGTAATACTCCTGGAACTGCCTGATTGAGACTTGTCCTAGGCTAACTCTTGGTTCCCCCCAAACAGAGGGACCACTCTGAGAGCTTGAAACACCCTTAGACTTCCCTGGACTAGAGGCACTAGTCCCCTGCAAACTGCAGGTAAAACAATCCTCCAGATCCAAAGAATTACTAGATATCAGGCCCTCTGAGGGATCGTCCAAATCCATATGGTCTAGTGCATTCTGGCAATTGTAGTCCTGTCTTCAAAACAGTTAAAGCCAGCTACCATGGTCCCCGGGACCACTGAACGTTGAAGTACCGTTCTCAAAAGTTAAAAGCTGCCACAGCTTGTTGATCGCTAGGCCACAGTTTTTTTCTACAATCACCATTGTCTTCTTCTAAACAGAACAAATAGAAATTCTTCAAAATAAATAAAAATATTTAAGCTTAGGGCAAATCTACAAAAACTATCAGTGGCACACCTCTTTTAAAATGGTAGACTACATGGGAGCTGAATAGTGCAATACTAATTGTCTACCCTGCTTCGAAGAAACGAATACACCGGGCATTTTCTAAACGGCTGGTCTGCCAATTGTGAGTGTCATCCTCTGTAATTTCATCTATTAATCCGACATCAAACAAACTCAGACTTATGCAGATTGCTCTGCTACCGGGATCACACACGCCAAGACCAGCGAGCTGCTTCCCCCCACCTCCAGATGAACGGGAGCTGGATCAGAAGCGGCTCTTCCCCGGGATGAGCGTACTTTCTGCCCTGTTCGTACTTCTCGTCCTGCCACCGCAACAGCAACGCTAGTGTGGCCTTGAGTGGAGATTCACTGGTCCACCATGTCATTTTATTTTAGTTATTGCTCTTTTATTTCATTCTTCAGCTGGAGTGCACCTACCGGCACTCCCCAAGGCCAGTGAGACATAGGCAAGAAGGCACCATCAGGCATGGGGTGTATTTGGAATCCTGCGGCAAGCCTGGCCCTAAAATGGCACCTGCAGCACCAAAGAGGGCAAACCTCAGTAGCAGAGGTCCAGGATGCTCCTGATAAGAGGGAAGCCACAAGCAGGAGGCCTCTGGGACCGCAGAGGAACAGTGTGAAGGACAGTAGCGAGGAGGGTACTGAGCTGTACCCAATGCCTGATTCCAGTTGGCCACCACTGAGGACATCTGACACACCAATTTTCTAATAATGGCCAACATGATACAGCATGTATACCCTGGAGTCTCAGAGACCCCTTTGAGAGAGTACAAAGCGACAAGGGAGTATCACAGAGCGGAGGCCTGGTTTTTGATCCCATTACCTCCACGAGCACAGCATCGTACACTGTGACCGGCGCGCTCAATTAAACTTTTGCCCACCTAGGCAGAAACTGGAACCTTTCTGTTTGTACTGCGGTGCCTGAGAAACCTTTGGCCGATGACCTGTGGAGCCGTCCCATGTAGCTATAGAGGAGTTTGGCTCTGATTCACCCCTCGGCCGTCACCTACCCAGCCGGTCATTGGACACTGTTTTTCCTCGTCTCCCCATTGTGCCTCCTACACCCTCCCCCCTCTTCCCTCCATTATTCTCCGTCTACCTCCCCTATTCTTTCCCTCTCTCCCCTAATCTTCTCTCCCTTTGCCTATTTTTTACCACATCTTTATGCTATGCTTTTGCACTCATGTAATCCCGGTAACTACACGCCAGTAACTGATGTAACTTTATAACCATGTTCTGAAACAAAGTTTCTTCCTCATGTAAAGTGCTCTGATACCTCCAGTTCTAGCCAGAACTATATAAAACTCCATAAATAAATAAATAGGCCGGCAACCGACCCCTGCACTAAATGTTGCACCTAGAAGGAACTCCAACGGTCATTTGACCGATTTTAGCCGCCACCCCGTTGTTGTGTTTTTAAATCATGTTCCCCGCAACACTGTGTAAGCAGTAAAAAACAGCTCTCCTGCTGCTCCTGTTCAGCACCAGGACCATCCAGGAAGTCTCTGTACCAGGTTCCACAGGCCAGGGAAAATTAAACGAACTGTTGTGACTTGGGCCTGGTCCTAGGGTTCCATTCAACTCGACTTGCAAGTGACCAATTGTCACTACCACTTTTTCCCATTGGCCGCAATGCAAAGGTTCTGCAGTATTGAATTGCTGTGATTAGTGTTTTCTTCTAAAATCTATAACTCTGATTATATGTATCTGGTCATGTTTGTTTTGGTGTATAAATTAAAATAAAAATACACTTTACTTTATTAAATTGTCCCAGATTTCTGTCATTCATGTTGGTACTGCTTATCATAAGTTCCTCTAGTAAAGGCTGCCTGCTCTTTGCCACACTACCAGGACTCAGTGAATACAAGGACCATCTTTGGGGTCTATGAAAGTGTTGCATGGAGAAGTCTAACCAGCATCATCACATAAACCTGCACATTCCTACAACTTCCCCATCCGATACCCCTATTTCCCTTGCATCAGCCCCTTAAGGTTTATGTTACAGCCCTTATAAATATTTGTAAGCAGTGAACTGGGGATAATTGCTGCTGATTTCCTACCCGTGCCTGGACACTTGCTGATAGCTTCCGAAGACCTGCTTTACCTGGAGCCTGATTCCCGAGGTCCCTGAGGCAGATTTCGACGTAGCTGCCGGGGCAGGGACTGCGAGACCGAGGGTGCTTTGCGCAGCACCATCCAGCGCACCTGGTGTCTCTCCCCCACCCCCAGCTCCTACATCTTACCCACTAATTCCCACGCCCGTGGGATGCGCGCGGGGCAAAGCGCGGGCGAAGACCGGGCAAAGAGCGGGCTGTTTGAGGCCGTTCGAGGACGGCAGAGACCGGACCGGGCCCTCCCTCTTTTAAGCCAATTCTCTTTGCCCACGTACTGGCACCAGGATTTACCCAAGTTGTACAATAGTCGCTCCATAATGAGCAATATGGAGACCAGGAGCAAAACAACTTTGGCTGCGGTTGGACCCGTCGCGGCTGGATCTGCCCAAGGTAAAATTGACAATTATTTTCTTAAGGCTGGATCTCTCTTGATTGATGACATTACAGTCCTAGAAAGACGCATCTCCCAGGAAATTGAGTGGTCAGGAGATCATCCATGGGCATATTAGCGATAGCTAAGACCCCCGAGGGAAGGTTGGATGCAAATGGATCACTGGCCGGGGTGTGTGGGGGTGACCAGCCACCCGCCAACTTGGACCTATCTGAGAAAACCCTAAGTGACCTGGAAGACATGAGCCTACTGAACCTCCCACTGACCCAAACAGCACAACCCTCAAACTCAACCACGGAGGAAGACCCCCCACAACCCCTAAACTTACCCAGAGAGGAAGCCCCGGTGGCATTGCATACCCTCGACACAGCAGATTCACCAAGTAGAGTTAGGGGAGCAAGGGAAGGGGCTATACGAAAAAGGAAGATGAGGGACCATGTAACAAAGAAAGGAAGGCCAAAACACAGAGACTAGGCACCACACAAGATAAGGGCAGCCTCGATAACACTAGAGTGGAGACCTCCATATTAGACAGAACAGAACCTCATCCATCTGTTAACGCTTCCACTGAACCTCCACCTCTCACAACGGATGACACCTTGGAGGCAGTTGGAGAGGATATCACACTCGCAGATATAGGTAACCTGTTCAGGTCCCTGCTTAGCCCCATAGAAGCGCGCCTGATCAGGATAGAAGCAAGGCTGACCAACCTTGAGAAATCCACTACTCAGTTTGTGGATAGTTGGAAAGCCGAGAAGAATGGCTCCACAGTAAGCGTAGATTTAAAGACGAAGAAGGGTTCGGAGCCTCAGAACCTGACCAAGAAAAAGGGGACAGAAACCTCTAAACACCTGAATCCAAATCCCAAGCAAAAATCCACCACCCAGCAGGCGACTAGTCTAAAAACAAGTAATCCTCCCCATGCCCACGGCCATTAGCAACATCCACCGATGCAGTACACTCACAGTCACAGTCAATAGCCACCCCACTTCCTAACCTCTCACAAATTAATTCCCAACACCCAAATATCACATTACAGAAGACACAAAAAACTGTAACAGTGAATCTTCCACCAGAGGTAGCTACATGCACTGTAATTCTAGCTGGGGTACCAGAACTAAAACCAGCAGCCATTGAAACAGGGTCCTCGCTACAAAACAAGGTCATAAACTGGCTATCTACATTCAGGTGGCTTCCTAGAGGCATGACTAGCGATATTCGTATGGTGAGAAGAGTCTCCTGGGTGGGGAAGAGGCCCAAAACAATCAGCGGCGACTACATACTGGTCAGTTTCAAAGAACCAGGAACAGTCTCCTATATTTGTGGTTGCTTTCCGGACGATGAGGGGAATAATATCCAGTCGCTCCCTCTCTCATTCTTTTATCCATCAAACACCCATTTAGCTAATGAACAGAGATGGGGATGCCCCCAGGATTCATTGGGGAATTGGGAGTACAATCAAGGAGGGAGGAGGGACCCATACCATCACAGGCGAATGGCATCGGGGCATGGTATGATACATGACGAGGCTGAGGGCTGGGAAACTATCACCAGGAGAGGGTTGGGAAGGGGCGGACGAGAGCGAGGAGCACCCTGGCCCCCTAGATATTACCAGCCCCCTTATCTCCTAACTTTCAATCGGTATGATTGCCTTGAAATGGTGGACTGACAGTTTGAGTCCAAAGGCAGGGCACATTTCTATGGGCAAGCTACACCAAATACCACAGAGGGCGGCGGGGACAAGCGGCCTGCCATATTATGTAACACCAACCAAGGGGAAGTGCATGCCGCCCGCACAAAGCTAAGAGATCCCCAACATAGAGTAGAAATGGCACTCGAACCACTTGATGACCATAGGGGACAAGGGCCCACATGGGGGGTATCTCCAAAATATCATAATAACTTAAGGATAAACCCAGGTACACTGGAGAGCAACCAGCATGCCACCCAAATAAGAGAGTATCACACTCTAAAGCTGCTGTCATGGAATGTAGCCGGTCTGACTAATAAAATAGACTCCCAATCGTGGGCCGCCCTAATTGATTCCAAAAGTGTATGCCTGCTTCAAGAGACCTCGGCAAGGGAGGAGCACACTTTTCGGGGCTTCGAGATATTTGCGATACCGGCAAAATGGGGAGGGAGGGGTCATCCATCGGGCGGATTTGCAATCTGGGTGGCATCCCATCTGGGCTGTATAGCCACACGCCAGGATGTGGACTCAGAAGACATACTGGCCGTCCTTTTGGAATGGCCCAGATCGCTCAAACTACTTATAATAAATGTTTATTCCAGACCACTCCCTATATCTAGTGTCTCCAAAACCATAGAGGAGCTATCGTCTTTCCTGGAGGGCATTTCTGGGGGCACGCCCTATGTAGTGGGGGGGGATTTTAATTCTCATTTCGAGCCATTACCGGGCCTACTTGATGGACCCTCCCTAGAGGAGGATTCAAGTTGGCAGGTTCCTCCCTCAGGGGCCCCCCCACCGAGAGCATGGACACCATTAGCCGTGCAGATAAATACACTTACCCTCACCCATGGCCTCAGGGTTGTAATGGTCGCGTCAAATCTGACATCCCGAGTAAATGCACATATAATAAAACAGGGAGAGAATCAAGATTAGACTATCTCCTTGTACAGCTATCTGCTTGGAAACGGGTCATAGACTTTAGAGTTATACCCAGAGAAGACAGCGACCATAACGCCCTGGAACTGGAATATGTCATCCCTCGCATTAAGGACAGGGTACAGCACGACCAAAGGGCCAGGGCAGGACATCTCCTAGAAGATAATAGAAAGAGAATAAGATGGGAGAAGCTATACACCAGGGATGATAAGATAGCGATCCTCTATGATAGGATCACACCGATTCTAGAAGAGGCATTTGCCTCGCGGGCGCCACCGAGTACTCAGGAAAATAGAGAGCACCTCCGGACTATACACGAACATTTAATCAAAACCCTAGAGGCGGATCTGTTCAGTAGCGGACCCTCCAGGACCAGGGGAACACACAAAGACACCTGGTTTAACATTACATGCCGAAACTCCAAACGTGACCTTGTGCTTACAATTAAAGAGGGAGGATCGCGGGACGAGATTCGTGCCAGAAGGCGGGCGTATAAGTCACTCGTGGCAAATGCCAAGGTGGAATGGGATCACCAACACTGGGAGAAGCTCTCTGAGTCACTAGCAACCAGGGACTCTCGTAAAGTTTGGCGTGTGGTTAACCACGGTTCTGAAAACCTCCCATCAGCAATCGAACCAAACATTGCCCCGAGTGTGTGGCAAAACCACTACCAGTCCTTATACGCCCCGGAGGCTGAATCCTTGGAATCCCCACCCCAAATCCCGCAAAGTGATCAGGCCCCGGAGCCCTTCACTGAAAAAGAGGTAAGGGCGGCGATTGCAGGGTTATCCTCTGGTAAGGCACCGGGGCTAGATGGGGTGCCGGTAGATTTATTTAAACAGGAACCAGGTATCGGGGCCCCCTACCTTCTGCTGATATTCAATGCAGTCCTTGAGGGGATGGAACTACCTGACACTTGGCTGGGGGCGGAGGTGGTCCCGATATTTAAAAAGGGATCTCCCTTGCTTCCAGCCAACTATCGCCCAATAAGCCTCATTGATGTATCGCAGAAGTTATTTGGTAGGCTTATACTCACTAGACTACAGACCTGGTTGGATGAGACAGACATCCTCAGTCCACTCCAAGCAGGATTTAGAAGAGGAGTCTCCACAGTCGATCAACTATTTCGACTAAACATCATCTACTGGAAGACAGCATTGATCGAGGGCGGCACTTTGTGGACCTACGTGCCGCATTCGATCTGGTTCCAAGGGCAAAATTGTGGGAAGTAATGGCTGAGCTGGGCATCCCTGGAGATATCCTTGGAATCCTAATCAGACTCCACAAAGATAATTACGCACGAGTTAGGTGCGGGAAAGGTGGCAATCTGACTGACAGGTTCCCCGTTCGCAGAGGGGTGAGGCAGGGTTGTGTGCTAGCCCCGACCCTGTTTTGCCTCTTCGTGAACGGGGTGATAGAATACCTGAGGAGGATTAGTAACATCGATGCACCAAAATTGAACGGCAGCAGGGTGCCCGCAATCATGTTTGCGGATGACACCCTGCTGCTGTCCAAATCACCTATGGGGCTACAGAGGGTGCTGGATGGATTTTTAGGTTTTTGCAACCAAAGGGGCCTTGAAATCAACCCTGCAAAGACCAAATTCATGATTCTTAACCCAAAGGCCAATAATCGCCCAAATCCCCGCCTGGGCACAGCATGTCTGGAAAGGGTACATCAAATAGAATATCTTGGGATAACCCTAAACCAGAATTTAACATGGTCGGCCCACATAACAAAAGCTAGTATGAAACTATCGCAGAGGGCGGGAGGTATTACGAGAATCGCTAGGAAATCCCCACTTCGCCCACTGGCACCTGCCATTCAGATTTATAAAGCCCAGGCTCGGGGGGGAATCATCTATGGAGGTGAGCTGTGGGGCCACACCTCGACACACACCATTCAAACCATAGAAAATAAATTTATCAGACAGTTGGTTGCCCTCCCCCCTAGTACTCCACTTCTCCCATTGAGACTGGACTTGGCTTTGAGACCTATTACGGAAGAACTGGGCCTCAAACCTCTGATCTACTGGGGTCGCCTTTGGAGCAGCCAGGATCTTGCCAACTACAGAGCGGAGCAGCAGGAATTTCTCATGTTACCCAATGCCACCAAAATTCCTTGGCTAAAGTACATTAGGAGAATGTGTGTGACTCTTGGAGTGCCTGACTTATGGTCGGATCCGGAAAGTGCATGCACAAGGATGTCCAGAAAAGCATTGTCTACCTTGCTCTACAACCACATGCTTCAAAAAACATTGGATACCACTCGGGAGGGGTCCTTAACAGATCTCTTCATTAAAATCAAAGACTCGTACAGCCATGAATGTGTTTTGGATGGCATGACACCGGTGTTTACAAGGAAGATCTTCCTGCAATGGAGGTATGGGTCTCTCCCCCTAAGGTCCTTTACAAAGGCTTGGGTAGGTGGATCGGAGACAGGGGCGTGCCCGGCATGGGCTTACAAATCGGAGAATGACTTGCATGTGGTCTTGTTCTGTGGAGCCTATACTAGAATTAGGAGACATTGGCTGGTCGCTCATTTAAAAAACTTGGGCTTCAGAACATATGCTCCGGCCTATAGAGTACTAAAGTCGGATCTATCTCCGCCAACAGTGTTTGCTATGGCAAAATTTCTGACTGCATTGTGGCGGGCACGTGCTCGAATAATTAAGGACACCACAACATAGTGAACCCCTCTTCTAATTCCCTTGTATTTGGGCCAACTCATTTTTTAGAACTGCACTGTATTAAGTATATTCGTACACTGTTTCTATTGGGTTTTATATGCATTTTAATGATTATTTTATCTTGTGTATATCTTTTATGATCTTTTATGATCGAAATAAAGATTTGAAATTGAAAAATTGAAAAAATGTAATATTAAATATGCTTTATTGTCATGTTTTAACATTGATATTCAAGTAATAAAATAAATACCTGAGTATGGATACACTTCCCCACCCAGTAGTCCTATATCCCTTACAACCTGTCCCTAATATTTTTAAATACATGTTTTAGTAATTTACAAAATTATTTAACTACAAATAAATGTAACATATATACATACCAGCATATTAATACATACACCTTACATGCACTTACCTATATATATAGTTATATACATACCCAATAATGCAAATACCAGAAATGCGTGGTAAATGCATATACCTATAATGTGTGGTAACGGCATGCGTGGTAAAGACATATGTAGGTATACGCATGGTGATGTTATGCATGGTAATTGTATTGCATGGTAAAGCCTGTGTAGTAATGGATCTTTCCCAGTTGGGACACCATAGCATTTCCTTGATTTTAAACCACTTGGCAGGGTCTTTGAATGGCAGAGTGGACGAGCTGAGTAAATAGCATCTGGAGGATCACAAGTGTCCTTTAGATCATCGAGGTGCTGCTGGGCATCTTCCCACAGTGGGGAAAACCCTGGCTAGATCTTTTCAATACCGGTGACAATTTCAACAGTTTTTTGTATTCAAGTTTCCCCAAGATCTCTCATTAGGAGACTAATTTGTGATGCAATGGAACATGGGACTACTGTACGCCTTCCTGCCTTGAGCTCTGAAGAAACTCAGGAACAACCAGATCCAAATCATCCTAATGGCTCTGGATTGAGACAGGAGAGTTTGACACCTGGACCTTTTGGGGATGAGCATCTCTCCTCCAATCAGCCTACAACTTTGCAAGGATCTTCAGTATCCGCAAAAGGGCAGAGATCCCCACCTGAATCTGTTCAGTCTACAACTACATGTGTGGAGATTGGGCAGTGGCAATTGACTGCGTTTGATTGTACGCTAGAAGTAGCGGGTGTCATTCTCGCTGCCAGGTGCCCTTCCATGTATTGGGGTAAATTTGTGATATTGTGTGGGATTCAAAAGACAGACCACTGGCTTGCATGTCTGTTGGAATGTTTTTTTTGCTGTATCTTAGCACAGCAAGGCATGGCAATGCACACTATACATTTTATTTGTCTGCCCTTTCAGTCTATCTACCTCTGCTGGAGCAACCTTCCTTGTTTAAATCACCTATTGTGATGAAAGCTCTTAAAGGTTTGACACACGTCCTCTCCCAAATCACTTATAATGTCACAGTGGGACCTTAACTTTAACTTGACATTTCTCCAGTGTCTGCCCTTCGAGCCGATGTATTGATACTTGCTGAATTATTTTACTCCAAAACTATCTTATTCATTTCAATTATGTCAGTTCATCATCACTTGAGTGAACTTCAGGTACTCTCAGTGCAGACTTTGTGCACCACATTTTCATCCAGAAAAGTTGCGGTTCTGGTCTCAGGGATTTAATTTTATACATTGTTCAGAGTATCATCCTGTGGATGATCAATGTTTTGTGGGGTTTGCTGGAACAAGAAATGGATGGATGTGCAAAAAAAGGACCCTGTTGTGGTGGATAGTTTACTGCATTAATATCTACTATGCACTGGCAAAATAGCAGCCTCAGGAAGGTATGGGACCCCAAGCTAAGGCTGCTACCACTGTTTCTGTCCTTGAAATCTACGAGGATGGGACATGGGCATCAGTATCAACAAAGCACTATTGCCTTGACAGACAGGTCCAGAGGGCAGCAAATTTCATCCACTTGGTCCTTCAATATTTTTTGGTATGAGTCTACTCCACGGAGCCTCCACCTAGGATGGTACTGCTTTGGTATCTATCGTTGGAAATGCTCCTTCTGTTAGAAACTCTAGCTAATCACAAATTACTCACTTCCCTCCCGCCACCCCAGTCTGTTACAAAGAGTGGCCTCTTTGTAAAATTTAAAAACGGTCCCAATTTAGTATACAGCACAATGATACCAACCATGGTAAAGCTTCTTGTCTGGGGGTACCTAAAGTGAAAAGACAAGACACCAAAGTCAGCACTAGGGGGTGGCATTTATATGCAGCTCTGCTCTATCGCTTCCAGGGTGCTATGGAGCCATGCAGAGTAAGCATGGGCGAATTTTGCGAATCTCGCGTTCGCGAATTTTGCGGATTTGCGAACTCGCAATCCGCAAAATCCGCGAATTCCCGCGAATTTGCGGATTTTTTTTTTTTGTGTTCGCCCGTGTTTCTGCCAGTTCGCGAGGGTTTTTACAATTTGCGAACTTACCTGTCGGGTCGCAAGTTTTGCGAACTTGTTGTTTCTACGTGTCCAGCCTGTTTGGGACACTCTTCTTCATCACTGCCACTCTCTGTCACCACTGCCACTCTCTGACTACTCATGCCACCCTCTGGCCCACCCATGCCACCCTCTGTTTCATCACCACACCCTCTGGTTGTCCAGTGTACATTATTTTCGGCAAAGCAAAGCACACCTTCCCTGCCTCAAGTGACCTGAATTAATTTGGGGCTGATTAATGTGTCACAGAATATTTTTTTAGCTGGCACCTGCTTCCTTAATGCGCCCTGATTAGTGATCTTTTGCACTTGCTAAGTGCTTTCATTGTTGCAAAATTAGTTACAACACCTGCCCTGCCCCAACTGACAATAATGAATTAGGGGCTGATTAATGGATTTTAACTTCCAGCCTGGCTCCTGCTTGTCTCCCTTAGCTGTAATTCAGGACCTTTGTGGCATATGTGTAACTATTCTGAGGTTCAGAGCAGGGTCACATAATAGTTGCAACTGGCAACTGAACTCTGAAGGGGCCCCTCAGGAAGCACTACAGGAAATGGCTACTAATGATGAGCCTGAACTTTTGAACCTGGTAAGTAGTTTCAGTTTTGCTAAGATCGTATTTCTGCAATTTAGCACTTATTCGCGGGGCGCGAAGTAGTACTGGGAAGCCGCGAACTCACGCGAACAGTGCGAGCAGTGCGAGCAAAATCCGCTGCTCGCGGATTTGCGGATTTTGCGGGAGATTCGCGAATCTCGCGGATTGCGAATTTCCCGAAAATCCGCAAAATCCGCGAGCGAAACGGATTTTCCGCCCATACCTAATGCAGAGCCTCACATCCACACCTAGAAATCTATAGAAGAGCTGCTGGCAAGAGGTTTCTGGATTCAGTTTGGCATCTAAGAAGTATTCGAAAACAAGTAATTTGTGGTTAGATAGAGTATGCATCAAAAAGAGCATTACCAAAGGTCAGTAACTTGTTCAGATCAATCAGAACTGCCAATTGACACTCACTCTCATCCTCAAACTGCTAAAGAGGGGAGGGTATTCATGACGTCCCGGCAGCAGAGTCATTTGGTAAATAGTATTCTGAGCTGCATGACAAAGGTGGCAGCTTGGATAATGCAGGGTAACAGGGAAGTAACTGTTTGTAGCATGACAGTATATTATATTCTCTAAAATGTGGATGCTCTGAAATATCAAATTACATCCATTAGTATATTAAACATTATAATTGACTAGAATTAGCCTTTCAAACTGTTATTGAGTTAAGAAGAGCTTAAATGATGTCCTTTTTGGCACAAATAAAGCAAATGTTCATAATAAGTGTACTCTTCCAAAGATATTCAGCACAGATGTATGAAAGGGAATGACATTGTGAACGAGACAGGGGAGACTGCTGGCACGTCAAGACACACAGGCCATCTGCTGCTCATACTAACCAGCAAAAGCAGCAATTCCTTTTTGCAAGTAAAGAGGGTGCACTTTTATAGAAGACCAATATATGCATAAGAAAGGGCGTCTCTGTAACGCCTCTGATACAACTGAGTACATAAACAGCAATGAAACCAAATTATGTACACTGAATCTTCAGTCTCAAAATAATTACCTCTAAGGTGAGAAAAAATTAGGCCAAGAGAACTGGCTCACCAACTACTGCAAGATTCATGAGTTTGGTCAGTAAGACTGAAAACCCTTACCAAGGGCCACTGAAACTATGCGATTCTGCTTTTGAAGATTCTTACTATGATTATTGATGTACTAAAATCACCTCATAATCCATCATCCGCTATATAATTTGCAGATTTCATCATAAAATATTTGCATCTCAAATAGAACAACAGATTCTAATTTAAAAAAGTGCAACACGTAGGGAGGGGCGTGTGTAGGAGGAAATGTCGGAGCATAGTGCTGTGCCGAATTCGGCAGCGCCGAACTCTGACATCTCCAAAACACAGGGATTCACTGTACCTACAACAATACAGCACACCACCTTTATTTTCCTTAGCACTGGCACCAACGTGGGCACCCTTGCACCATAGTGCAAGGGTGCCTGTGTTGCAGAGCATGATTGCTTATGTATTATTAAATGATTGTTTAGTACTTGTGTAGTCACTGACTGCACCTACCTGAAGGGATCTCTAACCCTCTAAAAGCGCGGGCAGGTCACCGCCTGCCGTGTAAAAACTCAGGGGCATATTATCAAGCCCGCGATAAAAGCGTTAGCGACTTTTTAAATTCGCTAACACATGTTTTTTATTATCGCACTATTCTCAATACGTCTCTAACCGGACTTAGAGACGTGTTCTTGACTTCATCTATCGCCCTCGCGCTGGGGGCGATAGATAACGCTAATGGGATGCAGGGTGGGCGTTCCCACGTCCCACCACATGTAGAATGTGG
Organism: Lissotriton vulgaris; assembly: GCF_964263255.1. Lineage (NCBI taxonomy): Eukaryota > Metazoa > Chordata > Amphibia > Caudata > Salamandridae > Lissotriton > Lissotriton vulgaris. The sequence continues at coordinate 1,159,367,030 of NC_141689.1, forward strand.
TTTGAGGTGGTAACACCCTATTATCAAGGCAGGCGTTGGGAGAAGGAGACCTGCGATAAACTCGTTTATCGCAGGTCTCCCAACGCTTGCTTTGATCAGGTGTTACAAAATACACAATATGCCTAGACCACTCTTTTTGACACAAACACAATTATTAAAGGTCACGAACACTTTTTATTGAATTCTGACCAGGTATTTATATTTTATAACTTTGACTTTCTTTTTTATTTTAAAGATTTTTTGTACAATGATTAGCAAAAGCAGGACAAACTGTACACATATTTACAATACTATACATAACAACTTATAAACCAAACATGTCACAATATATCAAAAACTAAATCAAATCAACAACATCATCACAACAAAACACATAATAAATTGATGTATATTTGATTTCAATCAATGAAAGAGAATCAAAAAAAGGGGAAAAGGAATGTAAAGAAGGAGGACAGGAGGAATACAGTCAAATTAATAGAACTATTTAATGACGTCTAAGCTAACTAATACTGATGGATAGCTATTATAAACCAGTTATTCCTCCAAGTGTGCCTCCCAATGTGCCGACGCGTTTCGAAACCAGGAAACCAGTTCCTGGAGTCTCATCAGGGCCTTTTTTTCTTTTGTCAAGTTTAAGCGATAGATCGTGAAAAGACTGTTGTATTATGATCATGGATGTTCTTTCTTTCTTAAGCGATCAAAACCAGAAGTACAGTAGTGTGTATAAGAAAAATACACACTCCGAGCCATTTTCTAAAAACTCACATCTGGACAGAGGATTACAGCGTGATATTGCTCAAAGACATTAAAAAAGGTGTGGCTGGAAGCGACGGCAACTGAGATATCACCAGTCTAAACATGATTATGAATATAAACATCATTGCATGACTGTGCCTTTAAACGGGCCCAACTAACGTGTCCAACATGGCTAAAGGGTGTGCAAGGTGGACGGACACTCCTAGCGGTAGTTGTTAGGACTGCGCAAAAGTATATTTAAAATCATAAAAACGGTGTGGCTAGATTGCGACGTCAAATGAGATAGCAGCAGTGACTATCACAGTCAAAACATCATTCTAAACATAATTGGAAACATAATTGGAAACACACGAGTACAACATGCCTGTGCCGCTCACTAGACTCAAAGAATTGTCAAAGATCGCTAAAGGGTGTTACCTCAGAGGTCGTGCACGGGGACCAGATGCTCCTCGCGGTCATGCTCAGGGCTTCAGAGCGGTATTCTAAGAAAAAATAGGCAGTGGGTCAGGAGGACTCTCTTAAGTTTTAAACCAAGTGTATAAAACCAAGGTGTTAGTGCCAGGATGTTACCTCGTAATATGGTTTAGGATCCCGGGTTCTCGTAGTCTGAGGTCTTCAGGTCGGAAAGGTCAACAGTAGGTTCACTGTTGAATTAGTATAAATGTTATGGCGCAAACCTGCCACACAGGGTAGTTATGGCGCAAAGTATGTACTTTTGTGGAAAATGCCAAGGATAAGAAGGACAGTCGGCGCAAACCTGCCACACAGGGTAGTTAAGGTGCAACGCATCGAACTTACTTTATGTATCAAATTCCAAGGAGAAAATTACAGAGGGACAGTCGGATGGTGAAAATGTACCAGCGCAAACCTGCCACACAGGGTAGTTAAAGGAGCATGTACCAATGCATAACCGTAATTGTTAGGTAGGACAAGTGCCATAAGTAGAAGTATAGAAGGACAGTTAGAGACTACAAGGGTAAAAACTACAGGTTAGCCAATTGTGCAAAACAGGTGTCAGATTCATTCAAGCCACATTGGACTGAGTCAAACAAAGTTATCCATTTAAGTTCCCTGATGTTAAGGACAGGGGCTATGTTGCCACCCCTAGGGCCAAGTGTCACATGTTCCATTCAACCATAGGTGCTCCGGTTACTTTGCATCTGATGCGGCTGGAGTGCTGTAGAAAGCGCATCTTTGCTCTCTGTTGAGTTTGGCCCACATAGATTAAATCACAAGGGCAGACAATGCAATATATGACGTCCGTGGTATTGCAATTGGTATGTGATTTCAGTAGAATCCGGTGGTGTTTGAAGTGAAATTCCTTGGTTTGGATGGTGTGTGGGCAGGCTTTGCAGTTACAACACTTGTAGTGGCCCAGGATCGATGGAAGGTTCCAAAGTGAGGTTATGGTGGCTGTAGAGGACGTCTCCAGGAAAGAGCGAAATACATGATCGCGGATGTTTTTCACCTTTTTAAATGAGTGAATAGGTGGGGTGTTACTGCCTAGATCATCCGATACCAAGCTCCAATGCTTATTGATAGTTTTTTTGATTGCATTGCTCTTGGTTGTAAAAGTAGTTACACAAATTATGCACTGTTCCTCATTGCTGGTGCGTTCGTTTGGTTGTAGCAACGTTTCTCGTGGTTTAAACCTAGCTCTTTTTCTCGCTTTTTTAATTAACCGCTTAGGGTATCCGCGCCCAATCAAGCGGTCCATTAGATTTTTTGACTCGTTCATGTAGTCATCCTTCAGTGTACAATTGCGGCGAATCCTCAAAAATTGGCCGAAACGCAGATTGTCCCTGAGGCCCCTGGGATGGTGGCTGGAATACTGCAGTAACGAATTGCGCTCCGCTGGTTTCCTGAAACGGGTGGTATGCAGGACCCCATCCTCAGCTATGATAGATAGATCCAGGAAGTCTATCTTCTTCTTGTCGCATTGAATTGTGAACTGGATGTCATGAGATCTCATATTCAGCCAGGAGTGAAATGCCATTAGGTCCGACTCTGGTCCTGACCAAACCAGGATGATATCGTCGTTGTAACGCATCCACAATCCTATGTTAGATCTGATGGGGTTGGAGTCGTTCAGGATAAAGGTGTTTTCAAAGGTCGACATGAAAATTATCGCTAGATATGGGGCGAAGGCCGCCCCATCGCAACTCCCTTTGTTTGTAGGTAAAAACAGTTCTGGAAAACAAAAAAGTTTCTCATCATGGCAATTTTGAGCAGTAGAATTATGAATGAGTTTGGGACCCGTGTGGGTGCCTCACGCCGGTCGAGAGCCATTGAAATAACATCAAGTGCTTCCTCTTGAGGGATACTGGTGTACAATGACACAATATCGCAGGTTGCCGGAACTTGTTCATTGGAATTGAAGAGACGTCCCTCTAAGATATTGATGGTATGTGTGGTGTCCCGTAAGTAGGTTTCCGTGTGCTCGGCAAGAGGTTTTAAGAAAAAATCGATGTAACGGCACAAGGGTTCCAGTATAGAGCCGCATCCAGAGACAATGGGGCGCCCCGGAGGATTTTGCATGTCTTTATGGACTTTTGGGAGCATGTAGATTGTTGGCAGGAGAGGGTTTTTTTGATTAAGATATTGATACTCCTGTTCTGATAGAAAACCTTGCTCCAGCCCTTCTTTGCTCACTCGTTGTATCTCTGCTGCGAAGGTCTATGGATGGATCTCCAGTTAGTTTCTTGTAGCTTACCCCATCATTTAGTTGCTTCATGATTTCCTCTTTGTATTAAGTCACATCCTGGACAACAATTGCCCCACCCTTGTCAGCTGGCTTAACAATGACGTCTCTGTTATCCTTCAGAGACAACAGTGCCATTTTGTCGGTCTTGCTGATATTGAATTTGGTTTATGTTCTCTCATTCAGGATTTTTTTGACATTGCGTAGTACTACGCTCTCGTATGCCAAGATACGTTGAGTCATCGTGTGTGTGGGATGGACGAATGTAGAGGGTACTCTCAAACTAGTGGTAGAATGTTGCATCTGGGATGGTTTGTTTTTGAAAAAATAACGAAGTCTGATTTTTCTGAAAAATTTGTGGAGCTCGGTTAGAGTTGTAAATTTGTTGGGTAGAGCTGTTGGTGCGTATGATAGACCTCTGCTCAGCACTTTGACTTCATCTTCCTTTAAATTATAGGATGAGATATTTATCACAGGGGTAGATACAGGCTTTACCACCTGTAATTTTGCGGCGGGTTGATCTTTCCCATGTTCCTCTGGCGGGAAATGGACCTGCTTCAGGGCTCTTCCTCTTCCGTTCTCCCATTCCGTGCCTGTGCCTTGTTGGCCCCTGTTGGCACCTCTGTTCCAGTTGTTGCCGCGTCCGCGTGGGGGTCCCCAAACACCCTGGCATAAAAAAGGATGTTGTTGGTGTGATGGATAGTAGGAGTCTTGATATCCATAAGGTTTGCTTGGGCCTGATTGGTCAAATTCTTCCCCTGAGCTATAGGATGAGTCAGAAAAGGTGGTGAAATCTCATCTCCCTCTAGGGCCTCCGCGTCTGCGGTTTGTAAACCGGCCTTGTTGGTCTTGACAGTAATAGTCCTCCTGTAGGTAGGGGTATGTTTTTTTCTTGTTGTAGAAGCGTATATCCCGAGCATGCTTCTCTAATTTCTTGTTTTGGGTAGTAGTCTCAAAGTCTTATAGTGTAGCGACTAGTTTGGTTAGTGCCTCTTTGGAATTGATGAGTGTGGCGTCCCCACCAATCTCCGCCTTTAAATGCACTATTTGTTTTGTTACGGCTTGGACTTGCTCCGCCGACGTCTCGACCCCCAGCACCATCCAGTGCCGGGAGCAATTGTTGACGACGAAGCTGAAGCCCTCTCTAAACTTGGGAATGTCCACAAAGGTTGCAGGTTCTATTTTGATTTGTAATCCTACTGGTATTATGTTTGACTGTAGGCACTGTGAGAGAAAATGGCCATGTAACCTGGTTCTAAATTGTTTCTTCTCAAGACGCTCTAACTGGGCAATCTTGTCATTTAAAGTAAAATCAATAACAGGTGTATTGGACGAAAGGAGCGTATTGGCAGGATCATGTAGTAGTAGGTGTATGTAGTCCTCTGTGTATGTGACAAATCTACCATTATGGGGTAGCTGACAAAGTCAAAATACTTATAGAAAGGAAAAAAAAGAAAAACCTTGCAGACAACCGCCTGCTCGAAGTACGTTATATTTAACAGGGTTAACCCAATAGAAGCCACTGGGACCTGGGTAGACCGTTATTACAAACAGAGGGGTCCCAGACTGGGGGGGCAGAGAGAAGAAATTTATAGAAAATGGAGTTAAATGTAAAAAAATGAAAAATGAAACAAATCCAGAGTACAATGCTTTATCCACAACGTACTGAAACCTTATTATTAGTTATAGAGTCACATTAAAGGTTTTTCACATATTTTCAAGGCAGTTGTGCCCATATTCGCAAAAAGGAGGGAGAGGAGTAGTGCAGTGAGGGGATTCATGAAAAATAGAGAAAAGAGATTCCTCATTTAAGTGACAAATACATTCTGATTTGAATTATTCATATATGCACTGTTGAAGTTGCTCCCCGTCACAGGGCCACAGAGATCAAGCCACAAGGGTCAAAGGATTCTCATAAACCAGGCTTCCATAACAGCTGTGTCAATCTTGCTAGTGGTATAAGCTGGTGTCATGGTGGTAAATAGTCTACGTTTCGACCCTATTCCATGTAGAGGGAGTATCCCTTACAAAACGGGTCTTCTTCAGGACAGGAGGGATGGGGTGGGCAGACTTCCTAGGGGTAATTAAAAACATCATACAGGTAAGGGTCTTCTAGAGATCCCAGAAGTACAGTAGTGTGTATGAGAAAAATACACAATCCGAGCCATTTTCTAACAACTCACATACTGGACAGAGGATTACAGCCTGATATTGCTCAAATACATTAAAAAAGGTGTGGCTGGAAGCGACGGCAACTGAGATATCACCAGCCTAAACATGATTTTAAATTTAAACATCATTGCATGACTGTGCCGTTAAACGGGCCCAACTAACGTGTCCAACATGGCTAAAGGGTGTGCAAGGTAGTTGTCAGGACCGCGTAAAAGTATATTTAAAACCATAAAAACGGTGTGGTTAGATTGCGATGGCAAATGAGATATCATCAGTGACTATCACAGTCAAAACATCATTCTAAACATAATTGGAAACATAATTGGAAACACACTGGGGTACAACATACCTGTGCCGCTCACTAGACTCATGGAATTGTCAAAGATTGCTAAAGGGTGTTTCTTCAGAGTTCGTGCACAGGGACCAGACGCTCCTCGCGGTCGTGCTCAGGGCTACACAGCGGTATTCTAAGAAAAAATGGGCATTGGGTCAGGGGTGCTCTCTTAAGTTTTAAACCAAGTGTATAACACCGAGGTGTTAGTGCCAGGATGTTACCTCCTAATATGGTATAGGATCCTGGGTCCTCGTAGTCTGAGGGCTTCGGGTCGGGTAAAATGTGCTGTATAAATCAGCTCGCGGCTGAAAATAAAGTAAAATAACCGCGGAGGTCAGTTGTAGCAATTACGGGAATAGCGGAGTGGGCGCTGGTCAAGTTACAGCAGACTCACCTATTGATTAGGGTAGAAACACGGAAGGATCACGTTGTTCATCCTTGTGGAAGCAATCGATTGCGTCTGGGGGGATGAGTCAGTATAAATGTAACTAGGAAGGGTAGTTAGGGGGCGTGGCAAGCGAATGTTGGAAAGAGTAGAAAGACTCACAGTGGTCGGGGTTGCTAAGAAACGCTGTATACATAGCATGAGAGTGGGCCATTCCTAGTGAGACGGTGGCATGTAGAAACGAACAATGTCAGGACCAATTGTGGGCAAGTAATTCTGGTGGTACCCCGATTTTCTTCAGTGTGTCCCATAAATGGGAAAGGGGGACCAGATCAAATGCAGCCCTTACATCTATAAAAGCAATATATAGGCTGCCCTTCCTAAAAATAATATATTTCCAATAAATACACAGAAACCTAAATACTTGATCAATAGTACTTGTTTTTGGTCTAAACCCTGCTTGATACTTTGATAAAATATCCACCTCATCCATCAATTCTAATAATCTATTTAAAATATGCCTAGCATAAACTTTTTGTAAAATGTCATTTAAACAATACTACACTTAAGATTACTTAAAAGATGATTAAAGTCTATTAGTTCAAGTTGATGGTAAATGCGACAAAGTTCTCAACAAAGTACCTGGATGCGTAACGCAACGTGAACAAAAGGCTCTCAAAAGGGGAGATGCGTCGGTTCGTGACCCGGGGGAATGGTTGCATCCTTCCTCAATGCTTGCGCAGAGTAGGGGACTCGTCCTGAGCCTTACCGGTGCGGACTTGATGCATAGATTCTCGGCCTGCGGGCCCGTTGCGGTGTGCAAGATGGCGCCTTGATACGCTGCGACGATCCAGTGGTGATGCAAGAAGATGGCGCCCTTGATGTGGCGATGTGATGACGATGCAATGACGTCCTGGCAGCCTTGCGACGACTCTGTACTTCGGAGCCGCGACAGGCCCTGCGGCATGCTTCTCCGGTGATGCGATGGCGTCTCTCACGATGGCATCGCTCTTCTCCGGTGATGTGACAGCAGCTTTGATGAACACATGCTTCCAGGGAGATGCGACGAAGGCTCGCTTCTCCGGGGTTGCGATGATTTCCGCTGCGGCAGCAACACGCTTCTTCTCGATGCATCGTGCTTCCAGCTCTCGGCGGCACGCAAGTGACTAGAGTCAGAATTCCCAGCAAGGAAATTCAGGAGGGAGCTGGAGGTGAAGTCTTTTGTCCCTGAGACTTCAGCAGGAGGCAAGCACAGTTCAAGCCCTTCGAGAATATTCTATAGATGAAAGTCCTTACAAAGTTCCTTCTCCTTTCCCTTGGCAATGAAGCGACCACTGCAGGCCAACCCAGCAAACAGCACAATGGCAGAGGGGCAGTCCAAACTCCGGCAGCTTTCTTGGTTCTTCTCCTTGGCAGAAAGGTTTCTTGTTCCAGAAGTGATCTAATTTCTTGAGATCAAGGTCCCTATATTTATACCTCTGCTTAGTTCAAACCAGTTCCTGAGCACTTTGTTGACATGACTCTCTTCTTCCTTTCACTGTGCAGGGCAGAGACATCAGCCGCCCCACAGGAGGTGAAGCCAGCACAGGGGAGGGAAGACACAGCTCTGGAGCACTCTGTTGACATGATTCCTCCTCTCCTTTCACAGTGCAGGGCAGAGCCATCAGACAAACCAGACGGGGTGGAGCCAGCATTGTAGAGGGAAGGCCCAGCCCTATTCAGGTCCCAGGTGAAATTTCTCCCTCCCATCTAGATGCAGATCTCTCTATTCACCACTGGGTTGCCCAAGCCTGTCTCCTGGAATTCCCCAGCCCTGTCACACACAAACCCAGACAAGGAATACACAACCCAGCAGAGGCAGGCTCAAATGGTTAGGCAAGCAAATACCTGCTTTCTAAAAGTGGTATTTACAAACACAGAATATTTAAATAAACTTTACTAAAAGATGTACTTCATTATTCTGAGTTCAGACATACTAAATTCGAATTTCTACCATGTTCCCCGAGTCAGTTAGGATTATAAGAATGTAATAATCTAACTGCCCATTCTAGCCTATGAGAACAGGTAGCCTTCAATAGGGAAAATCTAAAATAGCTGTAATTCACTATTAGAACATGCTACACACATCAGAGCATGTCCTACCTTATACTTACAATGTACCCTGCCCTGGGGCCTACCATAGGGGTGTCTAATATGAAGCAAAGGGAAGGTTTAGGGACTTGTATCAACAAGGGGGAACAAGGGGTTAGGACAATTTTTAAAGGGGTCCAATGTATATGTCCTGGAAAGACTATCAACAAAGAAGAAATACAGAGTTCCCCGGGTCCAGTCAACTAGAAGACTGTTATTGGCTTCTCTCTAACAAAGTCAAAGAAAGAGGTGAAATAAGTGAGTGTTGTGAACCCTCTCTCGGAATTTATAGGGGTACCTCACACAGGTCGCCGGTTGGACTACATTTGTAATCCCACCCGGTGATCGTCCAGCGTCATCATTGGTACCCTGCCCCTGCGACAGACTGGCAGTGCAATGCCTGTCGGGCAACAAGAATTGCTGCTCTTTGGCGGGGATCTTCTATTCCTTAGCCAAAGGGTGTGTGGATGTAAGGGGCCTTACGCGAGGGGGTAAAGTGTATAAGTGCAAGAGTGAGCGTGGGTGAGATAAAAAAAGTCAGTAGAGTCCAAAGTTGAGTTTTTTAATTGGTATGGCTCACTGCTTTATTAAAAAATTAATCAGGGGAATGGAGGCAAGACGCTCAAGGTAGTCAGCCTCATTCGACCCTAAGTGAGTGAATGGTCAACATGTTTCTTGCCACAGGGGGGCAATTCGTCAGGACCAAAAAGTGCTCATCTAATTGCAAAGAACCCCCAGTGATCAGGGGGCCCAGTATACGACCTGGTAGGTGTCGTATGGCAATCCTTGCTCAAAGCCCTTCCCAGAACTGCATGGGAGAAAGGGGAGAAAAGATGATATCAGAGAGAGGCCACAAGCTGTTGTGAAGAACGTGGAAAAACTCGCGTTTTTTCGTGACTGTTTGCATTTTTACAGTGGGTGGGCATGCCTCTGGTCTGCCTTAGGTGATCGCATGTTTAGTGATGGCCAAACGGTTTTGCTGAAAGGTATTCATGCAATAAAAACCCATGAACTATCAGGGGCTATCACTGTGCCAATTTGCATGCGTGGTTACAAATAGTAGTTGAGACAGCATTCGTGGGGAGAAAAAACAACATCAAAATATTACTTTGAAACATTCAAAGGAGGACACTAGGTGGCGTAGGTGTCTTGCCGGTGATTAGCCCTTAACAATAACCATAGTAAGACAAGAGACCGGTTTACTTTGGTGCCGATGGAAACGGTAGCGTTCTTACCCGTGTTTCTGACTCTGGAGGCTTCCTCGCGCTGACCTGGTGGGGCCAGGATTTGGTGAAAATCACCTGAAAGGAGGAAGCGTTTCCGCCGGATTAGGGATAGGCGGGCAGCTAGTAATGACAAACCGCCGCTTGGAGCTCGGTCCCTTTGCAGCGCTCAGAGTGGAACGCACGCGGTAGTTTCAAACGGAGTATTCGCGCCTTACCTTAGGAATCCTAGCGAAGGGCGTCTAGTCACCTACCCCTCCCACTGCGGGTGATCCCGCAGGTCAGCCGGTAACACTGAAGTCGACCGGGTGCTCTGTTTAAGGCGGATTTGCGTAGCCAATGGGGTGGGGTGGGAGTGGCCGAGGCGCGTTGCTAGGCACTCGGATGCCGGAAGTAGACATCAAGGATTCCCTTGCTCGGAGACGTAGAGGGAAGGGAAAGTAAGTGGCCAATGAATGTTGGCCAGGCGGGAGGGTGCCGGTTAGTAAACATTAAAGAAGCCCTTACTGGAGGACCTAAAAGGTTGTGAAGATGGGCGCCATCTTTGAAGGGGGTGGATGTTCGAATCAGTAATGGAAGCCCTTACTCGAAAGACTTGGAAGGGTGACACGATGAGCGCCATCTTTAAGGGGGGTGGTGGATATTCGACAGCACAGTATTTATCCTGCTCGGGTGCTTGTATGAACACAGTTACCGATATATTCTACGTACCACTGGTTATTAGGATCATTCTATTTTGTGACTTCCAGTGATTCCTGGCATATAAAGGACAAAAAGGTCCAACGCTCAGCTATCTGGTGAGCATTGTCCAAGGCACCGCATCATTGAGGCCGTGTTCGTCGGTGTGTAGACGATGTACCCATCTTTGCTCCAGTCTGAACAGGGATTGTTGGTTCATCCCTGGTTGGCACTCTAGAACTGTCCACTGTATATCATCGGTGGTATGTTGGTGTTCTTTACAGTGTTCGTAGAGCCCGGTGTGTGTCTTGGAGCATCGAATGTTACTGTTGTGCTCCATTATACGGTGTTTAACCGGGCGCATCGTCATCCCGACATACATCAGTCCACAGGGGCACATCAATATATATATACATCTCGAGCTGTTGCAGTTGGTATGTTTGTTAAAAGTCCAGACGAAGTCTCCTGGAAGTGTGATTGTTTTGCCTTGAATAGTTTGGGGGCACACCACACAGGAGCCACATTTGTAATGTCCCGTAACAGGGGGCAGATCCCAAAGAGTCCTGACTGGTCGGGTTTGTAATTTCTTTGGGCGAGTGTGGATCAAAGTGTCCTTGAGGTTCGCTGTCCTTTTGAAAGCAAAACGAGGTCGTGCCAGTGTCATCCCTGTGGAGTTAAGAATCCCCCAGTGTGTCATTACAGCTTTCTTGATGAAGGAAGAACGTCTGGTGTAGGAGGTAACACAGGTGATGGTGTCATCTGGTTCTTTGGGGTGTACCTCTAAAAGAGCATCTCTATGGTTGTTCAATGCTCTTTTGAATGATTTCTTCAGCAGCCGGGTAGGGTACCCTTTATCCTGGAGCTTATGCTGTAGGTTCTGGGCCTCTTGTTTGAAGTCCTCGACAGAGCTACAGTTTCTCCTGATCCTCAGGAATTGCCCGAAGGGCAAATTGTCTCTCAGAGCTTTGGTGTGGTGGCTTTGGTAGAGGAGAAGACTGTTTCTGTCAGTGTTTTTCTTGTACAGCGAGGTGGTTATGGCTTCAGATTCTAGTTTGATCGTTAGATCAAGGAACGGTATTGATGTCTCCGAGATGGTTCCCGTGAATTTCAGGAAGGGGTCCTGTAGGTTGATCCATTCACAAAAGGCTGCACAACTCTGGCGGTCCCCTTTCCAGAAGATAAGGATGTCGTCAATAAAGCGACGCCAAAGAGTGAGATTTTCTCGGTAGGGGTTGTGCTCCGGAGGGTAGATGTACTTTTTTTCGAATGAAGCCATGTAAATGCACGCCAGGCTTGGCGCGAAGGTAGAACCCATAGACGTCCCCCGGACTTGGTGGTATAACTGGGACTCGTATCTAAAAAAGTTCTCGGTCAGGGCGATATGGGCAAGTTCCATAATGAATGCTATCGGTGTTGGGGACAGCCATTCATCTTCTCTCATCAATGATTCGACCGCTTCCAGAGTCGCTTGCTGCGGAATATTCGTGTATAATGCCTCCACGTCGAGGGTAAGGAGCAGGTCAGTGTCTTCTCTGCCGTCTATGTCTGCAATCAGACGGAGTACATCCCTGGTGTCTTGCAGGTAAGATGGTATCTGCTTGACGAAAGGTTGAAAGAAAGCATCGCAAAACTGCGAAAGTGGTTCTAGTAAAGATCCAATTCCAGAGACAATCGGTCTCCCTGGAACGGGGGAGACGCCCTTGTGTATTTTCGGGAGGGTATAGAAGTAAGGGGTTACAGGATCTAGTGTGACCAAGAATTCTGCTTCCTTCCTACTAATCCACTCATTCGTCTCTCCCTCAATGACCAGGCCCATGATGGTAGTCGTTAGACGTTTGGTTGGATCCTCCAAGAGAGGTCTGTAATGGTTGGTATTTGCCAGTTGCCTCCTGCACTCACGATCATAGTTCTCGTAATCCTGTATGACCGTGGCACCCCCCTTGTCTGCTTGTTTTATGACAATTGACGAGTCTTGACCAAGTTGGTTAGATGCTTGTCGTTCTGCAGTTGACAGATTGTGAAAAGTTTTGGTTGGGGGTATATCCCGTATGCTCCTCAGGACCGCCCGTTCAAAAGTAAGGACTTCGGGTGGTACCATCCCGTCCGTGGGGGTAAAGGTGGAGGGTTTCCTCAGGCCTGTGTCGAGAGCCGGGGGCTCAGGTTGATTTTCAAAAAACGTATGAAGGCGGATTTTCCTAAAGAATTGTTTAAGTTCGATCATCTCTTGGAATGTATCTGGGGTCGGTGTAGGAACAAATCCAAGACCTTTCTCTAGGACTTGCGTTTCGGTTGGAGTCAGTGTCTTATTCGATAAATTGACAATTAAGCTCTTCTCCCCCTGGACGACGTGCTCCTGGTCTCCATTGCTGCTGGTACTGGTGTGTGGTCCTGCCAATGTACACCCTTTTGCCCGCCTCGCTTTCGCCCTCTTCCTCTGCCCCAACCTCTGCCCTGAAAAGGTGGCGGATTGGGGGGGTAGAATTGCGGGGGGCCCTGTGGGTAAAAAGGGTACTGCCAGGGGGGTGCCATCTGCGGTGGTCCGTGGAAGGCGGGACCTTGATAGTAGCCTTGTTGCCATCCACGGGGCGGTCGGGGATTTTTCGGTGGATATCCACCACTGGAGTCACTGCTATCCGATCCACGTCTGGTGTCACTCCCTGAGTTGTCATCGGAGGAATAAGTCTTCTTTTTCCCGTTGAAGTCGTCCTTCAAGTAGGGGTAGACTTTTTCTTTCGCAAATCTTGCAATATCTTTCTCCAGTTTGGTTGTTTTTTGTTTCAGTAGAAACTCGTGATGATCCGCCATTTCTTGGTTGATTTCCGAGAGCTTGGTCGAGAACGCTGTTTTGTTGTTCTTGGATATGGCGTTTTTCATGGTGGCTTCCATGGCTGAGATCTTTTCTTGTAGTGCATCCGATAGACGCTTCGCTGTTTGACTAATGAGGAAGAGCAGGTCCTTGGTGCATTTCCACGAGACTTGGCACCACTCCACTTTAAACCGTTTGTCGTCTAGAAATAGTCTCGGGATTATGTTCACAATCAATCCTTGTGGAGCTATATTGCTCCTCAAGTACTCAGTCATCATGATTCCATGAATGGTAATCCTGATGAGTTCCTTTTTCATCTCCGATAGTGTAGACCATTCATCGGAGGAGGCGCCAGATGATGTTGTCGGTGGATTAGTGAGGACGGATGGCGTCGTTCTTAGGGCCTCGGCTATGGTGTCCTCATTAAAACTCAGTCCAGGGACGTCCTCCATAATCGTCTAGAGATCCGGATGCGGTGCCTAGGATGTCAGCCGGCCAGAGGAAGGTTATCGTCAAGATGAGTGTGATTCTCCCACTAAAAATGTTGTCTCAAGGTGGTCCAATAGGGCGAGTAAAATATGCGCCACTTGGTAACCTATAAATGAAGGGGTTCCCGTGCACGGGGCACGCAAAGATTTGTATCAACAAGGGGGAACAAGGGGTTAGGACAATTTTTAAAGGGGTCCAATGTATATGTCCTGGAAAGACTATCAACAAAGAAGAAATACAGAGTTCCCCGGGTCCAGTCAACTAGAAGACTGTTATTGGCTTCTCTCTAACAAAGTCAAAGAAAGAGGTGTTTCAAAGTAATATTTTGATGTTGTTTTTTCTCCCCACGAATGCTGTCTCAACTACTATTTGTAACCACGCATGCAAATTGGCACAGTGATAGCCCCTGATAGTTCATGGGTTTTTATTGCATGAATACCTTTCAGCAAAACCGTTTGGCCATCACTAAACATGCGATCACCTAAGGCAGACCAGAGGCATGCCCACCCACTGTAAAAATGCAAACAGTCACGAAAAAACGCGAGTTTTTCCACGTTCTTCACAACAGCTTGTGGCCTCTCTCTGATATCATCTTTTCTCCCCTTTCTCCCATGCAGTTCTGGGAAGGGCTTTGAGCAAGGATTGCCATACGACACCTACCAGGTCGTATACTGGGCCCCCTGATCACTGGGGGTTCTTTGCAATTAGATGAGCACTTTTTGGTCCTGACGAATTGCCCCCCTGTGGCAAGAAACATGTTGACCATTCACTCACTTAGGGTCGAATGAGGCTGACTACCTTGAGCGTCTTGCCTCCATTCCCCTGATTAATTTTTTAATAAAGCAGTGAGCCATACCAATTAAAAAACTCAACTTTGGACTCTACTGACTTTTTTTATCTCACCCACGCTCACTCTTGCACTTATACACTTTACCCCCTCGCGTAAGGCCCCTTACATCCACACACCCTTTGGCTAAGGAATAGAAGATCCCCGCCAAAGAGCAGCAATTCTTGTTGCCCGACAGGCATTGCACTGCCAGTCTGTCGCAGGGGCAGGGTACCAATGATGACGCTGGACGATCACCGGGTGGGATTACAAATGTAGTCCAACCGGCGACCTGTGTGAGGTACCCCTATAAATTCCGAGAGAGGGTTCACAACACTCACTTATTTCACCTCTTTCTTTGACTTTGTTAGAGAGAAGCCAATAACAGTCTTCTAGTTGACTGGACCCGGGGAACTCTGTATTTCTTCTTTGTTGATAAGGTTTAGGGACTGGCAAGTCGGTGCACTTGGCCAAGTTGACATGGCAGTGCTAGACTGCACACAGACCTTGCAATGGCAGGCCTGAGGCACACTTTACAAGCTGTGTCTGTGGGTGAAACAACCAGTGCTGCAAGACCACCAACAACATTTGATTTACAAGCCCTGGGCACACATGGTGCACTGTACTAGGGGCTGACAGATAAATCAATTAACCCAATCATGGAATCCAATTAGTATATCAATTTAACATAGGGAGCAGTCGCACTGTGGCACTGATTAGCAGTGGCAGAGTGCCCAAAGCATAAATCCAGCACAAACATATCAAAACAGAGGAGGCAATCTGTCAAAAATGGAAGGGAGACTCACGCCAATGATGTCAGGTCTAACAACCTTACTCTCAATTTAGTGGTAGCTGGACTGAGCAGTTAGGTTTATCAGAGGGTAGTGTGAATGCATTTCTTGTATATACTCAGTCAAGGCAGAAACACAACTCCAGGCCAATGGTTGCAAAAATAATACCTGAGTTACTTTTATTTTAGGAACCAAGTTGGACTCAGTTACAGGTAAGGAAAACTTTTCAGTAATAATATACTTTCAAATACAATTGGCAAAGGATTGTAGCAACATTCAAAATACTTTACAGTTAGTTGCATGTAAGAATTGTCAAAGTCAAAAGAGATACTTTGTATTATTCTCAGAATCAAAAATTAGGGGCCAATTACGATGTGTGACGGAAAGTCTCATCCAGAGAGTCGGAATCTCCTCAACTGTGTTGGAGCCCTTCGACCAACTCGGTCGGTTTACATTCCAGCTGCCCAAATACGATGTTCGTGTTCGGAATGTAAACGGTTCAGTCATTCCGAATCGGTTCCGAGCACCTCGCGGAGTATTTGTGTTGGTCGGAAACACATTGTACACCCCTATGGACAGCGTTTCCATCCTCGGAATTACGGTGTTGATTACCAACAGGCTTTCTGTGTTGGCCTGTCCGACATGGAAGGTCTGCTGGAAATTGACTTTGGGGGCCCCTGGCAGAGCTCCTTAGGCCCAGCGGCCTACGGTTGATGGCCGAGTGGGTGCCTAAGTGACCCCCCATAAAACCCTGCACTGAGTGGCAGGCACCGTGGGGTGCCTGTGAAAGGGTGCAGGGTTTTCGGCAAACACCCCATTTTCCCATAGGATCCTGTGTTATGTCAGGTTGTCAAGTGGAAGACAAGCTCTTATAGGGAACAACGGGACTCTGACTGCATCATAATCCAGCAGTCGGAACCACCAACTGCATGTCAGTCGGTCGTGATTCTGAGTCGGTATCGGGCGGAGGCTTCTCACCCAACATCAAAATTGGCCTCCTAGTGCAATAAAGAGAATCCCAATGCAATCCTATTGGAGGAGATTCAAGTAAGCACTCAACTTAGAGGATCAGTCTTTATAGGGTTTGACCAACACTGGGCAAGGGTCAGACTATGGTAGGTACTGCACCACCAGTGGCATTGGGACGGCCGGTTGCATAGGTAACTGGACAAAATGTTAGCCTATGGGAGCTGGGGGCAGCTTGAAGACCGATTGGTTGCATGTAAGTAACTGGGGGTCAGGGACACAGGCCCTGGGGGTCAAGGTCAAGGTCAACACTGGAGGGGCTACCAAATAGCGCAGAGTTTCTACCACCAGCAGCACAGGGGTGGCTTGGTGCAGAGCCCAAGTAGGCGTTGGGCCTCCATGAAACCAATGGAGGTCTTCAGTCGGGGAAAAGGACTGCAGGCTTGGTTTGGAAGGCTGGGTGAAGGAATCCCACAACTGGAGAGGTGAGCTGGATAGTTGGAGGATGCTGGGTCACAGTCTGTTGGGCACACCAAGGCCAGGGGGCTGCGGTTGCAGGGGTTTCTTTAGGCATCCGGTTTTGCTCACCAGCTCCGGTCACGGTAGAGGGGACCCTTTAGGTTGAGGCTGCAGGCACTGTAGGCTGACCCTACCATCGAAACTCAGGAACTCTGTAACAGCTTAGCAAGTTTTTTCCATGATAAGATTGCGGATATCTATAGTGTGCTTGAAATTAGGAACCAAGAGCTTAACGCTAAGGCACCAGAATCCTCCCTTTCCATCCCTGACAGAAATGAAAAGACTGATGTTTTGCTGAAACCTTTATTTACATGTTTTCCCTCTTTATCTATAGAAGATCTCAATCTTTTACTTGATGCCACAAAGTCCTGCTCGCCTCTTGACCCCTGCCCGCTAAAAATCTTAAAAACTTGCAGAGGGTCGGTGCTTCCCCCGCTACTGGAAGTTATGAACTTGGCGATCCACGAGGGTATTTTTCCCTCTTCCTGGAAAACCGCTATTGTTAGGCCTCTGCTTAAAAAACCTTCCTTAGACCCAGGGATCTTGAAGAATTACCGCCCTATTTCCTTACTCCCGGCCCCAGCCAAAATTCTGGAATCTCACATAAATCAACATCTGTCTACTTATATTGAAAATTCCAACATGCTTGATAGCTCCCAGCACGGTTTTCGATCAGCTCACAGCACTGAGTCTGCCCTCACTGTTGTGACAAACAAAATTCGATCTGAGGTTGACAAGGGACATCCTTCACTGCTTGTGTTGTTAGATCTCACAGCAGCTTTTGACACCCTGTCCCCGTCAATACTGATCTCCAGGCTCAAAGATATCGGATTAGGAGGTTCTGCCCTCAGTCTGCTCTCCTCCTTTCTCCATCACAGGGAGCAGAGAGTAAAAATGGGCAACTTCCTCTCCGATCCCCAAAAGGTGCAATGTGGGGTTCCCCAGGGCTCTTCATTGAGCCCTTTACTGTTTAACATCTATGTTACCCCACTTGCACAGGTAGTAAGATCCTTTGGCCTGGACGTGCTGTCATATGCTGACGACACACAGATCTTGGTATCCATCACCCAGCCAGTTTGTGAGATCGCCTCCAAGTTTAGAGCTTGTATGGAGGCAGTCTCCAATTGGATGACATGTAACTTCCTAAAATTGCACGGTGAAAAAACCGAAGTTATGGTCTTCGGAGGGAGCCAAGATCTCTGGTCAAAGGACTGGTGGCCTCCATCCCTGGGCGATTGCCCGACTCCCACTCCTATTGCTAAGAACCTTGGAGTACAAATTGATCCCACCCTTTCCTTCGACCCCCAGGTAAATAGGACAGTGTCTACTTGTTGTGGCACAATTAGAATCTTAAAGAAAATTGCCCCTTACCTGTCCTTGGCAGCCCTGAAACAAGCAATAACTGGCCTAGTACTATCGAGGCTAGATTATTGTAATACCCTTTACGGTGGCATCAATAAAGGCTCTATCCATCGCCTCCAAATGGTGCAAAATGCTGCAGCCAGATTGGTTCTTAGCCTCCCTAGGAGGACGTCTGCAACAATGGCCAGAAGGGACCTTCATTGGCTCCCAATTCCATCTAGGATCTCCTTCAAAATTCTCTGTCTGGCCCATGGTGCTATCCATGGCTCTGGATCTGAAGGCATTAGATCTCTTCTGTGTGCCTACACCCCCACTAGAACGCTTCGTTCATCTTCAAAGAATAGGCTGGTAGTCCCTAGGTTTGCTAAGGTTAGATGGGGAGGTAGAGCCTTTTCCACCTTGGCTCCCAAACTGTGGAACTCCCTTCCCCTTGAGCTTACCAGTCAATCCTCCTTGACAATCTTCAAAAAACTTCTCAAAACCTGGCTTTTTTCTCAAGCATATTAGATTCTTGCTCTCCCAATGGCGTCTGGTCTAGTTATCTGGAGTCTGGACTTTCCATGTCTGTTCGTATTGCGCCTTGATGCCCCTTGGGGCTAAGTTTTGCGTGGTATAAAAACGCTATTCATTCACTGTGGGAAGATCAGGAGAGGCTGTCCAACACTGGAACTCAAGTCCTGATTGCCAGGGAGACTTCAATGTGTTGGTCGGCCAGCTGGACTCAGGCCTTGGGTGTCAGGTGCAGAGTAGAGCTGGGTCGTGGATCTGCCTGGATATGGAGTTCCTGGGTTTGCTTCTAGCTAGATGAATCTGGTGTACATGGAAGACAAGAGTTTTTGTTGACAACAGCACTGGTCCCCGGGGTTCTTGGAAGTTGCTGGCTGAGGGCCACGCAGGTTTCTTGAAACTTGGTCACTGGAGGAAGAGACAGGGTGGTAGGGCTGGGGCCAAATCAGTCGTTATCTTCTTCTCCACTGCTGCACAGCTCTTTGGAACCTCTTCTATGGAATAAGGTTCAGGGTAGCTAAATACTAAATTTAAGGGTGTTAATTAGGCCAGGGGGCAGTAGCCAAAGGCTACTGCCCCCTAGGGTGATTACACTCTTTAGAAGCCCCCTCCCTTTGGGGGGAGGGGCACATCCCAGTTTTGGGAAAGAACACAGGTGCTGGGGACTGGTTAGCAGTGTCCCAGTACACACTCAGTCATGTTCACAACAGGCGTCAGTCATAAAGTTAGGGGATAACCATGCATAAACGACCACTTTCCTACAGTTGACATGCACAAAGTGGAAGACACTCCTTGGAGATCCTTTCCCTTTGCGAATACTTAACACCACTTCTGATTTGGTGGTAAAAATGTGTTTTGACTAGATTCTGGTCTCAAAACATTAATACATAAGCTAAAGAATCTGTATTTCGAAAAGACGCCCTGTACACACCCCTTCAAAATACTGATTTTTAACTTATTCTAAAACTCAAATTGTGATTCCGTAGGACAGCAATACAGGTTTGGTACATTTAAAAAAGTAATTTTGTTGTTCCAAAGGCTTGATACATCAGGCCCAAGATTCCTATCATATGGTGTTTCTAAGAGCTCAATACTGTCTTCAATATTGTTTGGCTTTCCTCTTTCAGTCCTTTGATAAGTCATGTTTTATGTATGTTGACGACTCCCAGCTTATTTTAAAATTGAGGTTGGCCTGAATCAAAATGCTGAATATATGTTTAATAGTTTATAGCTGTTGAGACCTGAAAGAGAAAGCGTCAACTTGAACTCAACAGAAGAAAGACTGAAATTCTTTCTCACCAGCATAGATTAATCGTGTTAGAAATGCAGCAGTGACGTGATTCACAATTTACTATGTTAGATCAATAAATATAGTTGTACCTCATGCCACTTTTAATAGTGCACATTTCAGAGGATCTTTTATCTATTTTCTCACTCTCAAAAAATTCACATCTTAAATGCCTTTGTCACAGCTAGATTAGATTATTGCAATGTTGTTTATCTTGTCCTACCAGCAAAGATTTTAAGGAAACTAAAATTTGTTCAGAAATCGGCCACAAGATTCGTTTTTATTTAAGGCACTTTGGGGCATATGTACAAGGAAATGGCATGGCGCTGTGGAAAATGTTGTAGCGCCCTGCTGCGCCATTTCCAAAACACATGGATGTGCCGTATTTACAAGAATACAGCGCACCCCTGTGTTTTCTCTAGTATTTGTGCTAAAAATAGCTACCTAGCGCCAACAGAGACACATTGCACCATAGTGCAAGTGTGCCTGCGTTGCTGGGGTGATTGTTTATGTTTGGATGTCGCTACCTGCACATAAACAATCAATTATGGTGATTTGCCACTTAGTGTTCTGCATTCTGCAGCACATTAGGGCTTTGAGGGGGGCGGCCGACCAGCGGGAGGCCTGCCACCCCCGGGGGGGTTTTGAGGCCGGGGGAGGGTGAGGGATGGAGCCAGCACCGTACGTGGGCTGGTTTGGGCTAGTTGGTAGCCTTGGGCTGGGGTGGGCTAGTTTTGGGCTGCTTTTGGGCTGGGCCCCTTTAAAACCGGACATTTTGCGTTATAGGCCACCATTTTGGTGGCTGGTGACACAGCAGGCGGGGGTGTGGCAGAGGTAATTATTTTTATTTTGACCCATGGTAGCGCTGCTTCTGGAATTGATCGTAATAGCTTTGCAATTTGTGCTTGTAAAGGCCTGTCTTAATGGACGTGGATGTCGAAAAATAGGGAAGAAGGCGTAGATAATGACCATTTCTGTAGAGTTTATGTAATGTATAGAATCAATGCGGGGGCGTAAAGGTACTGCATGATTATTGTGCATCTATTGAGGATGTGTGGGTGCGGGTACTTATGACAATCAACTGTGCTAATTTTCTTCTTGTCCGTTGTGTGCGCAATAAGCGTGATTGTTACACCAGTACATTCAATTGCTGGTTCCTTTTGAAATGCGGATTCATATTTGCGGGGCGCACAAGAGGTTTGGGGCTTTCGGGGTTGTGTTCGTGCGGGGGTTGCGAGGTGGAGATGCTTGTGGCCGTGGTGTGCGGCAAGTTGGGGCCTCCGAGGGAGTCTGGGTTTCTGGTGGCCTCCCCTCCCCCTTTTCTGAAGATGCCGTGGCTCAGGTCGGCGGCTGCGGAATGGATTAAGATGCTGGGGCTCGACCTCGGTTCAATCTTCCGGGAGTGTCTTGGCTCTGGAGCTTGCTTCCGCTGTGCAGCCTCGCCGCAGGTCCTATACCCCATAGCCGGTTCAGTGAGGGCGATCGGAGTCACAAGACTTTCGCGAGGCACCAGTTCTCTCGTGACACTTCGGTTTTCATGCTTCATGACGAAGTTTTATTAAAAGGCATGTCGTGTGAGAATCTCAATAGTTGGATGTACACGGGGGGAAGGATGGGGGGGAGTGGCGTGGGGGGGTGGTGTCCCCGAGGGGGAGGTGAGCATGGTGGGGGCCTTGCAAGTCTCCATCTCCTCGGGCGGGGGGGGGGGGGCAGGGGTTGAGAGCCTGGGGGGGATGGTGAGGCTAGGGGCGGGGAGCTGTTCTGCGGCGAGTGTACGACGGCAGGGAGTATGGGGTTGGGGGGAGGGGTGCGGGGCAAGTGGGGGGGGGCAGGAGGGCCTGTTCAGGGGAGGCCTTTGAGTGGGGGGGTGGGGTGTCCTGCGGGGGAACAGGGGTTGGGCAGGTGCGGGGGGGTTGGAGGCACGACGAGCATGGAGGGGGGGCTTTCGGCAGGGGGGTGGGTGGTTTCAGGGGCGGGGGGAGTTATTCCCTGGCATGCTGAACCACACATCTTGTTCTGGGCAGGGACGCTGAGATAGGCGCTCGGGAGAGCAGCATGCGGCTCAACTTGACGGAGGGGATGGGCCGGCTCTGCCTGGTACGGGCGGTCGTGCTCCCACAAGGGACCATTCTTGGAAGCGCGAGGGGAAGCGGGCCGTGCGGCCCCGCCACTCCCACCCCGAAAGGTCAGGACGGCCGCCGGGGGTTGGGGAGGAAGGCAAGAGACTGTTGATCAGATGCGGAGTATTATTTATTTAATTATGCGTTTTATATGGCACGGACTTTAACCGAAGGTGTCAGAGCACTTCACAATAGGAACAGACCGGATACAGGAGCATTGCAAGTGAATGAATTGCTAGTGCAAGGTTACACTACATGAGGCATGAGTGATAAGGGGGTGCAAAGAAAATACAAGAGGTAGCAAATGGTGTATTACAGGAGGGAGAGTGGCATGTGTGCGGGTTACGAAAGCGATGTGCTAGTAGAGGTATAATACTTCAATAAATGGAGGACACTCGAAAACAAGAGCGAGAGTTACGTGGGCATGGTGGCCCCTGTGAAGGTATTGAAAACTAACAAATGTAGGAGGTAGCAAACAGGGTGTTACACTTGACCCGTGACGTGTGCATGTTAATAAGAGTCCCAATCACAGGTACTGGGTAGTACTCCAATAATGGCAGTCTCACAGACCACGTGTACCCACTGGGACGGCACTTCCATAGTTGGAGGGACTAAAAATGTTCTATACTAAAGGGTCTTCCTGCAGGTAATAGTGAGGGCATGATTTAACTTTTGAGGGGCTTCGAGGGAGGGGAACTTTGAGGTCAGTTCGGAAGGCCGGGGAGGAGTTGGTGGTACGGAGCTGGGGCGGAGGTGCAGTCCAGATTCTCCTTCCGTCACCGGAGAAGGATTGGGCCATCGATCTTTCCTTCTTGAAAGTGGGAGGTTCAAGCTGTAGATTTTCTGCACTTCGTGAGGGGCTAGAGCCTCCAGGGAGTTTCAGTTTATTCGCTAGATAGCAGGGGAGGAGGAGTGTGAGGCTTGGGGGGTGAGGCGGGCAGTCTTGTAGATAGATCTTGCACCGATGGGAAGCCAGCGGATAACACAGGTGGGCTGTGGTCGCTTCTTTTGGCCCTATAAAGGAAGCGAGCTGATGTAAGGGGAACGGACTTAGGGGGGGATGGGTGGGATTCGGGGAGGCCGGTAGGAGGAGAATTGCAGTAGTCCAGTCTTGGTGAGGACCAGCGATGGGACCAGGATTGTTGAGGTCATGCTGCGGGAAGAAGCGATGGATCCCACTAAGAGGGCGCAGTTGGTGTCGAGCAGGCTTGGCAATTGTAGTAATAGGGTGGGCAGATTGCGTTGTGTGCCGATTAGGACCCCAGGGATTTTGCGCTGTCGACAATGATGGGTTTGTCGTTTCATAGATTCAGCTGTTCCATCCATGATTGCACCGGGGGAGGAGACAGTAAGGAGGAGTGGAGGAGGAGGTGAGAGGAGAGAGGACCTGGATCGGGGGATTTGATGTGGTTTTGTCAGCAGGTGGCAGGGTGGAGTAGGACGGAGCCATAAAGGGGGGGAATGGGGGACGAGTGAAAGGATGGGCCCAGTGCTGGGCAGGAGGCCATGGTGCTGTTGGAATATGTGAAGTATTCGGAGGAGGAGGGGGAGATGCGGAAAGGGGGGGAGCAAAAGTAACAGTGTTGGTAGTGTGTTTCAGGTATGCCCACGGCAAGGAGCGCCGAGAGTTATGCCCCCCCACCTCCACTGGTTAGGCAACGGAATCCAGTGACGACGCCGGCCTTGACGCCAGGTAAGGATGGTGGCGGAGTAGGGGAGTGGTTTGG
Source organism: Lissotriton vulgaris (assembly GCF_964263255.1). Taxonomy (NCBI): domain Eukaryota; kingdom Metazoa; phylum Chordata; class Amphibia; order Caudata; family Salamandridae; genus Lissotriton; species Lissotriton vulgaris. The sequence continues at coordinate 1,159,390,810 of NC_141689.1, forward strand.
GTAATCCTCAGCTGTCGGTTGGTGCAGATACCGGGGATCCTGGGGGGGCGCCGGAGAATGACGCGGTATGGAAGGGGTGCCAGGGAGGTGCGGGTAGGTGGGAAAGGGGGTCAAGGTTCTGGGCATAGGCTCGTCGCCAGTGAGGGTGGAGAAGTTGAGCCGTCAATGCGAACACAGGGACAGTGCGGGGCAGGTGTTTAAGGAGGTGAGCGGGCCGGGATGGGGTCCTCCCCCTCCTTTTGTTTGAAGCCGCTGCTGCCGGGTTTGATTGTTTCCCCTATCGGGGTTTTGCTCAGGAAGGAGCCCGGTCAGTCTCGGTTGTGCCAGCAGCGGTTCCGGTCGGGGGGTAAGTCGGTCGGTGAGTAAGTCGGTCGGTGACTTTGGTGGCGGAGTTCCCGGGGGTGTCGTATACAATCAGGGACATGGCGTGGCGGAGGTGGGTGAAGGTCTTTCAGGTAAAGTGCGAGGTTAGGTTGGCGTTCTGGTGGTTTTCGGGGCTATCCGGGGGATCACCGGTCGGTGGGGACCCCGTTTGACGGGGGGGGCACTTTTGGGGGACCATAGCATTGCCCACGGGAGGTTCGATTTCGCATGCGCGGTTTGGGCGTTTCAGTTCCTTGTTGCAGTTGGCTTTTTCCTGGCGGACAGGCTCTGAGACAGACGCACGATCTGGAGGACTTCTTGCTGGTGGGACGGCCGGGTTCGCGAACTGCCAGCGGGTGCTGGTCAGTTTACAGGCCTTGTGGTTTGCCTGGGGGCACCCCTGGTGCCAGAGAAGACGTAGGGTCCCAGTACGGTGCTGTCCTTGCTTGGTATAGAGCTCGACTCCGGGCCATGGAAGCACGCCTGCCAGAGGACGAGGGGGCGGCAATGTTGGCAATGTTGGCATGGGGGGCGACAGCACTGCCCATGGGATGTTCGATTTCGTGTGCGCTGTGTGCGCCATTCGGTGAATTTTGCAGTGGGCTTTTTCCTGGCGGACAGGCTCTGGTCGGTGACGCACTATCTGGTTGACTTCTTTCTGGTGGGACGGCCGGGTTTCGACGGACTGCCAGCGGAGCTGGACGGTTTTACGGGCCTTGTGGCTTACCTGGGGGTGCCTCGGGCGCCAGAGAAGACGCACGGCCCCAGTTCAGTGCTGTCATTCCTTGGTAGAGAGCTCGACTCCGTGGCCATGGAAGCATGCCTGCCGGAGGACAAGGGGACGGTTCAGGTTGAATTTGATTGACGGGGGCTTTCTGGGGTGACGATTCGCCGTCGGCAGGGGAATGGGGGGACGCAGCTGTGGGAAGGTGGGGCGGGGGTTTGGTCGAGAAGGAGGTGGCAGAGTCTATGCGACACAGGTGTTGGGGGTCGTGCGGCACGCCCTATGGTGTTTGGGTGAGGACCCGAAGGCGTTACTGAGGCATTCCATCTGAGTGGGGGTGGCAACGGAGATTGTGCGTCAGGGTTTAGAAAGGCCTCGGCCCTGGAGGTCGGACTGTTAGCGGGCATCTGTCAGGCTGCGGGAGTTGGGAAGTGAACATACGACATGAAGGACATTTCTCGCCTCTCACATGTGTGTCTTTTCAGGTGCAGGGGCCAACTGCGGCGGCGCTGGAGAGTTATGTTGGTGAACACTCATTTATAAAGCAGGCGAAAAGGGGGACTGAATCAAGCACCGGAATCAGTGGTTGGAGTCGGACGACAGGTTGTTTCATTGTCAGCGGCAAGGAAAGTGGCATGAGCTGGCATGCGTTGTTGCAGGCTTTGTGTACAGTGGTAAAGGGGAGAGTGTGCCTGACGTGGGCTTGCTACCGAGCAAAGGGTTAGCGTTGGGTTAAACAAGTGAAGAGGGACCTGTTAGAGATACTGCGCGGGTAGGCGGGGTTTCAGGTCTTTTGGTCAGAGTTTCGGTCCCAGGTGGGTTGAAGCGGGGCTGAGAGGCCAGCGGCCATAGATAGGACCCGGAGGAAATTTACAAGGAAATGAAGGTTTCTGGGGAGATAGAAGGTTGAAAGGATGGAGCACCTGGAGCTTAGGTACGGGGCAGTGGATTTTCAGGGAGGATGGGGTTCACCTGTTGGTACGGAATGGAGTTATGTGCTACATTTGAGGGAGGCTCTGGAGCAGGACATTGGTGCACAGATACCCGGAAGTGCAGGAGCCCTAGGAGGGGGGATTGAAAGCTGTTACAACGCCTTTCGAGTGGCGGTTATTCCTAATATATGGGGGAAGTGAAGGAGATCTATTGTTGTATTATCGGGGGTAGGTCAAGCATAATAAAGGATTTAGCCAGGTGGAGAGGCAAATTGATGTTTCTGCTAATTGTTTACTGTTTGTGGATTGGGGGAACCAGTTAGGGGAGGGAGTGGGGGGTTTGTCAGGAAATTGCATATTTAGTGAGGTATAGTTTTGTACGGCGCAGGCCAAGGGTTTTCATTGTTTAAGGTGCACCTGCTTCCAATAAAGCGGCCTTTATCACACCTAATTTTGAGTCTCTGGTCGGTGCTGTTTCCTCCCCCCCCTTTCCTCCGTTGGGCCCCAATAGGGCTTTGGGGGGGGTGGCCGACCAGTGGGAGGCCTGCCACCCCCTGGGGTTTTGGGGCCGGGAAAGGGGGGGATGGAGCCAGCACCGTACATGGGCTGGTTTGGGCTAGTTGGTAGCCTTTTGCCTGGGGGTGCTAGTTTTCGGCTGCTTTTTTGTTGGGCCCCTTTAAAACCGGACATTTTGCGTTATAGGCCACCATTTTGGTGGCTGGTGAAACATCATCTGGGCGGGGGTGTGGCAGAGGTAATTATTTTCCCAACCTCCCTCCCTGGGTTTTCGTTCAGTTGATGGGGGAGTTTCAAGTACGGGGCCTGGGGGGCAGGGAGAGGGGTGATTTCTTTTCTTCAGGGTGTAGGGGGGGTTTTTGTGGTGCGCAGTGGTTTTTGGAAGGAGTTTTCTTGGGGGCCGGCGCATCTAGTTTTTGTTCGATGGTTGGGGGTTGGTCGTGTCGCTGGAGCAGGTGTGGGATGATTTTCTGCCTTGGGGCGGTTCTTCCTAATATATGGGGCAAGTGTTGGAGATCTGTTGTTGGATTATCGGGGGTAGGTCAAGCATAATAAAGGATTTAGCCAGGTGGAGAGGCAAAATGACGTTTCTGATAATTGTTTACTGTTTGTGGATTGGGGGAACCAGTTAGGGGAGGGGGTGGGGGGTTTGTCAGGAATTTGCATATTTAGTGAGGTATAGTTTTGTACGGCGCAGGCCAAGGGTTTTCATTGTTTAAGGTGCACCTGCTTCCAATAAAGCGGCCTTTATCATACCTAATTTTGAGTCTCTGGTCAGTGCTGTTTCCTCTCCCCCCCTCTCCCCTGTTTGGCCCCAAATAGAAGTAGCAAATCGCAATTATTTAATGATTGTTTTTTTGTGCATGACATGACACCTTACCAGCCGCGGTCGGTAGTGGGTGTACCTGCAGGGCAGTGATGTGGTAAGGGGGAGGGGCAGGGTGGGCGGTAGTAATCTATGGATTACTGAGCTTTACAGGTAAGTAAACATATAAATAAATAAATAAATAAAACAAATTTTGTTACGTGCACTGCATCGCATTTGGGGATGCAGTGCACGCAACGAAATTTGTTTTATTTATTTATATGTTTACTTACCTGTAAAGCTCCGTAACCCATAGATTACTACCCCCCACCCTGCCCCTCCCCCTCCCCACGTCATCGCCCTGCAGGTACACCCACTACCGACCGCAGCTGCATCTTACTGCACAAAAACAATCATTAATGGTATTTTGCTCTTTCAATGTGTGCTGCAGCACACATAGAAAAAGCAAAAACAAGGAGAAATAATAGTATTTCTCCTCAATGCGCCAATTTAACGCCTGCTTTTGTGTGGCATTAAGTTTTGGCGCTGCCTCATATTTACAGTTCCTTGTAAATATGGGTCAGCATCAAAAAGCAATGGGTGTTGCGGTAGAAAGCCCACAGCAACACCCAGTGCACGGCCCCACGCAGATACCTGCGTGAAAGGCTACCATATTTACAAAGCGGCACAAAGCCTCAAAAAGTAGCTTAACGCCACTTTGCAATTATGGAGCAGGGCATTATGCTACCGCAACGGCGGTAAAAGTGACATTAGAGTGGAGCAATACCCTTCTAAATATGCCCCCTCTGCTCTGACTGTTTCACTAGAACTGGCTGTTCTGCACTGACTATCAATAGAGAAATAATTGTCAAATCTTGTTGCTTTAGTGCATAAAGTCTTCATTGAAGCACAAGAATTCTCCTTTACTGAAATTTGCTCCTCAGATCCGGAAGTACGTAGCTATTGGCAGTCCTCAAATTTCAACGTGCTACCCCGCAGAGACATATCTTTCAGTTTTTTTTATTCAGGTAAAATTATATTAAGTATGGCATAACAGTAGCGTTCGTTTTCCAAGATTAATATTTCAAAGACTCTCTGGGGAAATCTAAGAAACATATCAGCAGCAAACATCTTAGCAGTAAACATTGGTGCTCGGCGGATGCAATTCATTAAGGCACTTACTTTAATGCTGGTCATATGTTACCCACGCCATGCACCACGTGACACATGAAGCTGACACATTCATTGCGCGCAGGAAAGCGGGAACTTTCCTGGGAGGGAGGACTGGCTTTATGTGTCATTTTATCTCTGTAAGTGAGTAGAAAATCATTGTAATGATAACAATTATGTTTGTATTTGGCTGATACATGGATACTAATGTCCACAGAACAAGATTTCACAGGACGTAAACACTGCTGACCGCGGGTCTTTCCGACGGCAGAATGCCCACGCGCGCTAGGCTGCCATCTTCTTTAGAAAACAATGGGCGCCATAGTAGTTGCATCGGTACACCTCGCCCCCCACAACCTTCACCGCCCAAATGACACACAGACAAGTAAGTTGGGAATAAGAAGTTGCAGGTTTATTTGTGATACAAATAACAGAGCGGGTTAACTGACAGGTGACCCCCCTTAAGCCCCGCCACCCCTCGTGGCAGGGCGCCTGAAGTTGAGCCAATGATGCGGACACAATGGCCCTGGCCAGGTGTCGATCCTGGGAGGCACCAGCCTCCCACCGGTGGACCTATCGTCCACCTGCCCCACCCTCCAGACAAGGGAGAGTCAACTCACACCTTGCCCATCCAGGCGGGGCGTTATTAGCAAACCCCCGGTTGTTCAGGCTTACAACCGCCCTAAGGACTAACGGGGTGCCGTTGAACCAAGTCCCCGAGAAGGGCCCCTCGGCTTATATATGACTCAGCGCTGTGCATTTGCACTGGGGCTTCAGGTCCTGTTCCTGCGCCTGTCCTGCATGGGGGATCGCCCTGTAACACCTCCTGCAACCTAAAAGAAACATAAACATCATTAATAAACCCCCCTCACCACTTCCCCCCCCTTTCAGCGGGTGAGCGGTAGGGAGGGGAGCTGAAATTGCGGGCCTCGCGTCCGGGGTCGTGGGGTGAGGGAGAGGGCCTAGGAGGGGCTAACGGGCCTAAGGCTGGCGAGGGACAGCCTTGCGACCGCAGTGGTAGAGGGGCAGCAGCAAAGAGGACGCCGGGAGGGAGGAGCTCACCTATAACCTCCCAGGAAAGGGGGGGGTGGCCTGACCTAGCGTGGACCCGCCTCCCCGCCCCCTCCAACCCAAGGGCTGGCCTCGGTTCCCTGCGCCCTACTACGGGGTTTGCCCTCCCATGGGGGTCCCTTGCAGGGACCTCGGGCAATCTTCATAGTAGTTGCATCGGTACACCTCGCCCCCCACAACCTTCACCGCCCAAATGACACACAGACAAGTAAGTTGGGAATAAGAAGTTGCAGGTTTATTTGTGATACAAATAACAGAGCGGGTTAACTGACAGGCGACCCCCCTTAAGCCCCGCCACCCCTCGTGGCAGGGCACCTGAAGTTGAGCCAATGATGCGGACACAATGGCCCTGGCCAGGTGTCGATCCTGGGAGGCACCAGCCTCCCACCGGTGGACCTATCGTCCACCTGCCCCACCCTCCAGACAAGGGAGAGTCAACTCACACCTTGCCCATCCAGGCGGGGCGTTATTAGCAAACCCCCGGTTGTTCAGGCTTACAACCGCCCTAAGGACTAACGGGGTGCCGTTGAACCAAGTCCCCGATAAGGGCCCCTCGGCTTATATATGACTCAGCGCTGTGCATTTGCACTGGGGCTTCAGGTCCTGTTCCTGCGCCTGTCCTGCATGGGGGTCGCCTTGCCACTTTTTCCACAGCCTTGGGCGTGGCACCCGCTGCGCCCAGGGCCCCCACTACCTAGCCTTAGTCCTACTTTATTTACACCCCGCTGTTTCTAGCGCTTCCCCCAGGTCTAATAAGAAATTCGCCATGCCCACTCTGGACAAATGTACTCCATCAGATTCCCAGCAACCAATGGATTTGGCGTGCAGCAAGCCATGCCTGATGAAACCTACCCCTCTTTGTTCGCTGATTTTGCGCATCGCTGCGTTGACGCGCCTGCGAGTGCTTCTAATGCCTCCTGTGATATTGCTCCATGCCAGATGGTTCAGGGGAAATTTCTGACCAGTATCTGTTGCACTGTCCTAATCAGCCGCTCAAGCTGCTCAAATCCCTCCTCATTGTGTTTAATAAACGCCTCTTGCTTAACGCCACCAGGTCGTTCCCCCCAAGGTGCATCACCAGGATGTTTGGCTTTTGCCTGTGTTCCTACAATAATCCACGCAGCGACCTCAACGAGCCTGTACCAAGTTGGGCTGCTGTGGGACACTGCTGTTTTTCCTGCGTCCTTAACTGCCTGACAATGTGGTCTAGGCTCTCCTACTAGAGACAGACTAACCAGACTAACCCTCACTAATATACTGCCTCCGGACAACCATTGTGGACCAGAAATTAATAAATTAATCCTATCTAATCTAAAACTACTTCTTCTGTACAGTTTCCCGCTGGTGTCACCATATTGATAAGGTGGGTGTAAATACACTAAATACACCAGGTGGAGACATGTTTTGATATAATCCAAAGAGTTGTCAACGTACTTGAAGGGTTTAATGCTTTTATTTTATACCGACCAATTTTCTTTTTGCAGCATATAAATTCCCCATGTGCCTGTCTGTCTTGTTGGATAAGAGGGACCTGCTGTACCAGGTTCCTTAACTATGGGTTACCAGCTTAGGGGTGGTATCATGCCTGAAGTTCTGAATATGTTTAGCATGTGTGAGCGTTAAAATTGAGAGGACTACTGGTCATTGGAATGAATGCCAGCTGTGGAGACAGCACATGCCATCCTATCTGCCCTCCCCGGTGTGGGCATTTTGTTCTCTGGCATACAGGAAGAAATCCCTTGCACTGGCATCGTATATGTATGGGGCTGTACTCACTTTTTACACTGCCCTTTTGGTACCTTGGATCATTTATTCAAATCTATACTTGCAGCAAAGTCCTGTTCACCCATTCCCGCTGGATATTGTGGCAAGTAATTCAAACATCTGGCCCTTCATGTACAGAGAATGTTCAACAATGCCACTACCTTTATCAAGATGACAGGACCAGGTGTCCAGAGGCCTGAACTGAGAGGGGGTTTTCTACCAGAAGATATAACTACTCATGGGTAAGCTGACCTCAAGTTCCATCTCTCAAATGTAGTACTGAGCCTTAATCCTCAATGACCTAACTACTTTTATATGCTGAGACATAATTGGATGCAGAGGGAAGAGATGCTCGAAAGGCTGGGAGTAGCAAATCTCAAATCCCTTCCTGCTGATTCAGTGCACTCCCTAAACCACCCACATTTAACCCTCAGCATCTCAAACAATGAGGAGGTAGTTCTTAGGACACCTGCGTCTGGAGCCCAGAGCCACCCGCTGCTTTATACCCCATGTTGTGGGACTGTCCAGTTATAGCCTGCTGCTGGTGGAACATTGCTGGAGAACTCTCCCGGGTTCTCACCAATTCCCTGTGTATCACTCCCAGGGCACTCTACCGAGCCTCCTGGACGATCTTGGTGGCCCAAGGGCCGCATGTACATTCATTGCGTGGCCACACTGGTGGCCCAACGTGACATTCCCTGGAGAGGGTATTCCTCATAAGTTGCCTAACTTGTGGACACTGACCCTGTGGTTTATGTTTAGTGTGCCCTTGAGAACAATATTATGTTGGCAGTGCTGTTGCTATTGAAGATGGGTGTCATAAAGCAGAACTCTACCTCTCTTGTTGCCTGCCACTTCAGGGAATGTCAAAGTAAAACAGAACCGTTGGAATTAATTAGACATCGAGAGACTAGAGAGGACTGAGCCATGTTTCCGTACTATGACAAAAGGAATCACGAAATATTGACTCCGAAAGCAAAGCCCCAAAATATGTGAGTATGGAGTATAAATTATGGGTCCACCATTGAACGGGATTGTGTGGATATTCCCAGCATAAGGACTAGTATGCGATTGGAACTATTTAGCCTAACCTAATGGGCCAAGAATTAAAGCAGACCCGGTAACCTTTAATGTAAACAGAGAAGGGGAAAGGATCCCCTTCTAGTGCCTAGTGGCTGAATGGTACTACGAACTTCAGAAAAACTCTGCATTTTCCCTGATCGGCCAGCTGTGTGATACGTCACTATCCTTTCCTTTTCAATGTTGTATTTGAGAGCACTTTGAAGTACGTGAGTGTTGGGTGTGCGCATTCCCAGCACGACTCTTATGGATGTTTTGTCCCATATAAGAATCTAGGCCACATGCAGGGTGCACACGACAAATGCTTGCCTTTTAATTCATAAACCGGATTGCGGTCATGGTGGGGTGAGGGTCCTGCATATGTTGAAGTTCACGTTAAAAACTGCCACCTTTAGTGTCTCAATGCAGTTAAATAATATGATGTACTAAGCGGAAACATTGCCTTTTAGAAATACACTCTTTAAGAATGTTGACGAGTCTTCTATTATTCTGACTCCACGGTATTATCAATTCTTTCCTGTGGGTTTGGCTGAACCCAGGGCAGTAAAACACTCACCTCGTGTCATTGGCTACCATGTGTATCATTCCACCTTCCCAAAGGTACTTTCGTTCTATTGCATGAGAACTATTCACATCAGTAAAGTGCGTTCACTCATCACTCGGATTGTCAAATTCGTTCATTTAAATCGCATATGCATTCTACCCCGAAAGCTATCGATGTTGCTACTTTTCCCCCGCCCGGCAAAGCCAATGGAGCAGACCTTAATATGGCAAACAGCATTTGAGCTCCAGCCCTTGTAACATTAACTCCAGACATACAGCGTCGCAAATTCATGCTTGTTTTCCCTTTCGATCCCTCCGTCCTTGTGCCCATGCTGTTCTGAGGGCTGTGTGGTGTCTATCTCCATTCTCTGCAGTCTAAGGGGCATATTATCAAGGGGGTTTATCTCCGCTTTTTTGGCTTTAAAAGCCAAGAAAGCGGAGATAAAATTATCTCCCTATTACCAAGCTGTCGCTAACACCAGTTAGCGACAGCTAGTAGGAGATAGCGACCATCTTGGGCCCCACCCTGCATGTCAGTGATATTTATCACTAATGAGATGCAAAGTGGGCGTGCCAAGATGTTAGAGACTGAAAACAGTCGCTAACATCGCTATCTCCTATTACCAACCTTTGGAGATATTTGCGCTAAGCGGGAACATCTCCAAAAGCTAACACCTGCCCTGAGCAGTTCTTAGCCATGTTATCCAATGGGAGGTGGACAACATGGCTAAGAGCATTTGCTCGATAATGCATGAACATCGCTGACTTTTCAGCGACATTCATGCATTTCGGACGTTTCTTATCGCATTTGCGATAAACCTTGTTAATAGCAAGGTCCATCTGCGACAAAAATCGCCGATGTGCGGCGACAATTTTTGTCTCCAAACAAGTTAGAGACAAAAATTATCGCTAGTTGTTGGTAATATGCCCCTAGGTTCTTTCAGTGTTTCGAGAAGTGCTAAGGTCAGAGCACTTGTTGAGAAAGACCGAACGCTATAGTGTCTTCGAATGATTGATGAGTCATGCTTGAATCATCAAATATTTAGTCCGTTCCCTGGGCGGCTCTTCCGTCCCTGCGGCAGCTGTCCTCCCAATGCCGAAAGAAAAGGCCATGGCGTGACCGCGCACGCCTCTCTAGCGCCTCCCTGAGGAAACTGAGTCACATAGTGCCTCGTGCTAGGGCTTAGCCTGGGTCTTAATTCTGAGCGTTTAGAAGCGGAGGGCCCAATAATGGGGGTAGAACTCTAGAAGTATTGAAATGAACCATGGCGCAGGGCTTTGCAGAAAGCTAGCCATGCGGCACATGGCTCCCCACAAAGTAATGCGCATATCCGTGACAGGCACGCGCTGCCTGCGGCAGTCTAGGCGGTTGACGAGCCATGGAAAACCATGTGTTAATACCCAGATGTAACAGTCACCGCAGCCACCAGCACGCGAACGGCATGAAGGGTCTCCCGCAAGACATGTCCTGCTCCCCCATGCCCTCCCCCGAAAAAAGGGGCTACAGTCATCTCTCCCCAAATGCCACTACACAGTCTTGTATTTAAAATGTTCCACGACGCTACGTACTACCCACTTGGTCTAATTAGAGCGCTGGGACCTCCCGGTGCTAATGACTTCATTGCTACCCAAATCAAATGCTGCTTATTTTGTGGACCCCGAAAGGATGAGTGGCTGAGAGGCCCCACGATGATACAGTCATCTCTCCCCAACTACCACTTGACAGTCTTGTATAAAATTGTTCAACGACGTTACGTACTACCCGCTGGGTCTAATTGGAGCGCTGGGACCTCCCGGCGCTAATGACTTCATTGCTACCCAAATAAAATGCTGCTTATCCTGTGGACCCCGAAAGGATGAGCGGCTGAGAGGCCCCACGAGTATTTCCATACCCGGTGGATGCATTCGTCCCTGAGCTCCGAGTCCCCACCCGAATGAAGGCCAGGGCCCCCTGGACACGTGCAGGGTCCCCTGGGCCCCGGCTTGGGTTCCTAAAGGTGGGTGCGCTGGGTTCAGTGCACTAATAGTGAGTTCCGGGCCTGAGCCGGGGCTCATCGCGCGTCTGGGCCTGGAGCCAAAAGGGGGTGGGGGCTGTGTGGTTTATTGGCGGGTATCTCAACTTCGAAATAGCGTTTGATGTGAAGCTAACAGGTAGAAGTTCAATTTTACAGGCGAGTTAAATTAAAGTGTTAAAATGCCCACAATACGCAACATTACTGTTTGCAATAGTTAAACGCATTTTGTTACTGAACATGATGCACTTTTTATTTTACTGGGTTTGGCAAACGATCATACAATGGGGGCTTGACTACAGTCTAGTGCCAAATATCGAACAATATTACCTCCTTTCCACTTTCATTTCGTATCATTTTATCCTAACTTTTTATTCAAAATCGAAGTTCACATCCCCATGTGCTCATCTGAGGCCACGTGTAATCTACTGTAGATAAAATATCCTTTAATCTGTGATGAGATTCCATCTTGTTTATCGGCGGGATGTGCGAGTATAGTTGCATACAATCTTTATAGCTAGTAAACTCCAATGAGTATTCTTACTCTGACGGGGCTGACATTACAAATAATTGTTTTGAGGGGCTCTATCCAAAACGTCTCCCTCGGCAAACCTGAATGGCAACACCAGCCTCTGTAGCTAATGGAATATATAAACGACACTAAAAGTGCACAATCGTTAATCAGCTCATGAACACCATCCCGCCTGTGTTACCAGATAATGCGTCATGGATTAATTAGCCGGGCACAACATTTGAGCATGAATTTACGAACTGGAGTTTGCTGGGCACGAACCACCAACCCATCTATTAATAGCCGACGCCTAGCAGATAGCGCCACAGAGGCTGATTATTAAGCCCACTGAAAATTCTTCCCCCCTAAATTCTCGTGTGAATTACCCGGGGGCCTGCAAATGACCTCTCGGCAAGAGAAAATCGGTGTTTTGTTCGAAAGTTAATTCCCTGTCTCTATGATGTACAACAAATTCTTATCCCGCAATTCCTGTTCTTATTCATGAGTCCCCTTTGTTGCGCAGCCTAACTGATCGTCGCCAGGCTAATGCCAGCTCACCGAATATTATCGCCCCCTCGTGACCTGCTTGCTCCCCGAAGGGTGCAACGGCCTGAAGTATTCCCGGCTAAGAGGGGGGAGGAGGCCGAGCCCCCCGAGGCAGTCGCAGCAATGACAGCGATGCACGGGAACGTAATTGACGCTTTGGGCCAATACATAGGCCCATGCAGCCAACGTGCAGAGCACCAGACTGACTAGTCCAGCGGATAATTGCCAGGCTGCCCTGTCACAGTCCGACCATGACACTAGTCATACACTATATGAATTACATGTGCCGTACAATTCTCATTTTCCGACGGGCTATTATGTTTTATGTCCTGTGAATTTAGGTATTTCGCTGTGCAATCTCCGCGGCAAGATTAGAGCGCACCAGGTAAAGCACTATGTGCCAGACGCACATCACTTAATTTCCCTATTCCAAAACGGTACGCCGCAAGCAGCGTTATTGGCACCCTTCTTCCCACCTAGGATAAAATCTATTGCAGCGGGACACTACTGCCAAAACATATATTGCGCAATCATACCGCATTTACACCTGCCCGCCTTGCGTCTGTTCATGCCTAAAATAAATTATGATTACTCATCTATGCTAGTGCAAATATGAGCAAAAGTTTCAGAATCTGGCCCTTTACTCTCCGCGGCCCACTTGTGAGGCAGTTTTTTATCGGTCTTCTTAGTTAGGAGAGCGGATTTGCATACTTTGTCCGGGATGACCAAAGCCTACGTCGCCATTTGAATGGCCAAGGGCAACAACCCACGCCAGGCGATGACCCATACTGCCACAGAGAGACGGCATCACCCCTTGTTATCTTACAATTGGTGATTAGGAGCGAACACACGACGGGAGTGTAGCGCATCTTGTGGCAACTCTGTGGCATATCTTTATATGCTATCTTGCCTCTATGCCACATCCTGTATGTTTCTTCTGCAATAAAAGCATTATATTTTCGTTTAAAACGTTGGCATTCGCTCGCGCGCATCCCTTCTGGGGTCCCCCTATTAAGCACATGGGACGCACGCTGCACTCTGAATGAATGGCCTAGACTCGCTACCCCCGCTGCCATATGTGCAACGCCACTCACTAAACGCCTCTGCTGCATGGTGCGACAATACAGGCCAACACGCCAAAAGGACGAATGGGACAGAGGCAAGCTTTCTACCAGGCGAGAGGGACATAAATGCTCGGGCAGCGTCCCGGCTCAAATTGCTTTTTACTTATGACCAATCCGGGACTCGAACCCTGCTTGTCTGTTCACATTGATGAGCATTAACGTGCTACGCTAAGCTGCGGCCGGCGAGTTTGCAGCGCTGCCCCGGAGGAGAGTTGAATTAAGTTGTGGCAAATGCAAGCCTCAAACGGGCCTGGCGGCCATCTGGCGGCCATCGCGCGGCCCTCTCAATTACTGAGCCCTCGTGACCTAAAGCGGCCCCCATCCCTTTGCGGCATTAATTACGTTGTGGCAAATGCCAGCCTCCAACGGGTCGCCCGACCGCCTGGCGGCCATCGCGTGGCCCTCTCAAAGCCTGCGCCCTTTTGACCTAAAGCGGCCCCCACCCCTTGCGGCATTATTTCCGCAACACCGCCTACAAGACCCCACACACCACAAGAATGGATAACTGGGCTCCCCCGTGGTAGAACCACACCACGGAGCCCCGTCGACTCGGTTAATCCCGAGGACTGGGCCCGGGGGGAGGCCTGTTGACCCCTCACCTTCTGTGGAGCGGAAATTGCGGGCCTCGCGTCCGGGGTCGTGGGGTGAGGGAGAGGGCCTAGGAGGGGCTAACGGGCCTAAGGCTGGCGAGGGACAGCCTTGCGACCGCAGTGGTAGAGGGGCAGCAGCAAAGAGGACGCCGGGAGGGAGGAGCTCACCTATAACCTCCCAGGAAAGGGGGGGGGGGGTGGCCTGACCTAGCGTGGACCCGCCTCCCGCCCCCTCCAACCCAAGGGCTGGCCTCGGTTCCCTGCGCCCTACTACGGGGTTTGCCCTCCCATGGGGGTCCCTTGCAGGGACCTCGGGCAATCTTCATTTGTTCTCCCCGCTTTGCTATTCTGAAGCAGCCAGGAGCGGTTATGTGAAAACGAATGTATGTAAAATTGTCAGGGATCTTTTGTAAGTGGCAGTTATCTCTCTGTTTGGTCTAATAATCATTCTAAAACGATTTAGACAGCTCATGTAAATTTCAATTATTTTCTTTTATTGTTTAGCTTTGTTCCATTTGAGTTTCAGGAGGCAAACCAAATGGAATTCTGTGCTTTTTCCAAAATTTTTACCGACCAGAACTTTAAAATTCATTTAAGGACGTTAACAAAACGTAGGGTGCCAACTCTAAACAAGGAGGTGAAAAATAAAACACTGTTACAGATGTGCGACGCTTACCTAGAAGTGCTAGACCAGGACAGGAGCCGCTGATTAACTAACTACCTCTTAGGGTTTTGCAACCATCAATTGACATTTCTTTCAGAATTCACACAAAAGGATTTGGGTCTCAATTGCATGGAATTAAGAGAAAGTGCGTGGTGTGTGGCTGTATGCTAGAGGCCAGATTTAATATTATTTGTGCACCAATTGGAGAGAGCAGGACTGTGCCGTATTTACCATGATATGGCTCATGCTTGCTCTCTTCCTGCTCTGGTGCACTATGTGCTGACTATTACCAAAGCAGGCATTCTGCATGATGGTGCAAGATTGCCTGCGTTGCAGGCAGGATTGTTTTTGTGTAGGAAGAAACACCTTCCTGCGCAAAAACAATCCTTAGTGACTTTTTCCTCTTTCTAAGTGTGCTGCCCAATGCAGCATACTGAGAAAGAGGAAAGAACAAAGAGAAATAAAGATATTTCTACTTGTTGCAGCTCGCCTGGGAAGACGTACAATGTTGACGCATTCCTAGGTTTACTTGTATTGGTAAATCTGTGTGGATGCGCAGGAACACCTTCATCCATCCATGTAATGACTTCCTGCCACAATGTAACGCAAGGCAGCGAATCGCACTGCCTTGCGTTACTCCAGATTTACCAAGACAACGCTGGGATATGCAAGGTAGCCTATGCAGGGCTTGGCAAATCTGATTTTAGCGTTTGTTTTGCCATTGCATCGCCTACCTTGCGTGATTCAAGGGCAGCACAATCCTTTGATAAATCTGGGCCTTAAACTTGATTAGGAAGCTGCCTTGTAAATGTTTGTTAAACTAGTTACCCAGTCATTGTTTGAGTAAATTGTATTTTAATTTTTCTCATCCAAAGGCAAATAGTATCTTGAGTGCAAATACATAAATAGAGTAAAAATCTGGTTACTGTCCATGAGTTGGTTGACAGAGAACATATTTTTATTTTACAGAGTTTTATATAGTGCAAACTTGACCCTAATCGGGTATCAGAGCGCTTTACATAGCACCAGTTGCATTACATGAGGACACATTCATTTCTGTTAGGCTCGGGGAGATTAGGTGATTTGGCCAGAATCACAGGATGTTCAGCGTCATTGCCGAGACTCGAACCAGTTCCCCAGATTCGAGGTCAACCGCCCTAGCCATTAGGCCAACTCATCTGCTCAAGGTATCTAGATGTGTTTAATAAAGGTTTGAGTTCTAAATTTAAAAATAAGGGTACAGCGTGCAATGGCCTCTCCTCCCTCCTCCCATTCTGGTTTGTTTATAGCTGGTTCTGCAATGCCTTCAGCTCAGTTGCCTGCATTCCTGGTTGACGCCACCCACACCTAGGGCAGAGTGCTCTTATTTGCATCTATGGCAGGAGTTCTTCCTCCCCTCTAGTGCCTCAGTAGAGAATAGTTTATGGGGGCAGGCCAGTGACATCATCGTAGTGCGTGAGGCTCCCCACAGGGCGATATAAGTCGCAGGTTTGAGCAGGGTCATTATGTTTGCCCCCTCCAGCATCTCCAGAGGTTTAGACTGGCAGCAAGTTATGTTGTCTTCTGCAGTGTCGACAGATTCTTGAACCGAAACATTGCACAGCGGAGTATAAGGTTTTTCGGTGGATGCAGGTTAGTTACAGCTGGTCCTCAGCTTGGGGGCTTATGGGAGGGGCCTCACTACGTAGTTTTTTTGTCTTTTGTAGAAGGTCCTGACTCGAAGAGGTCGTGGGTGAGCTTGCAAGAAACAGGCATTGGTCCTGATCTGTGTGTGCATTTTCTTGCTATGCATGTTGGGCATACTTTATTTTGATGGCTGGTTGGGGGATGTGAGTGCTCTCAACCACTCGCAAGTTGAATTATATCAGTGGTCTTACTAGCTTGATTGGGTGGTGAGTATCCCCAGCGATCATCAAGCATGTGATTGACCTATGTTCCACTTTTTTGTGTGTTGCATGTTCTGTTTTTGTTTTGTCTGCATGGTGGGGTGGCGGGTATCCGCCAAGCAGCATGCTGGTTTGTGGTGTCTTTTGATTCCTCATCACTCAGTTATAGGTTTTTTTCTGTGGATTCTCGAGCACTTCCTGGGTTGGCACAGTATTTTATAGGGGACCGCTCCAAGAATATAGCAGAGTGGCAGATATAGCCTCGGGGATGGGAGATATTTTGTTGGCCAGAGCTGGTAAGGCAGGAGGCCCGGCAGGGTGAGGCTAGGAATAAATCTGCTCGCAGCAGGCAACTTCATAGATTAGGATCCAGGTTAGAGTCTTGGCGTCGGCCCAGCATCCTGTGTATTGAGCTCCCTAGGGAGTCCTGTCTATAAATTCAAATAGCATCAGTTCTTCATTTCATTTTGAAATCTAGGGAATCTGGGCCCACTCTGGCAGCAAAGTGTCATAAGATTGTCTTAAAAAAATGCAAGATAATATCGGGATACTTTGCACATAGAAGATGTGTGGCATCTAATCACCGAGTCATGTATGCTGGTTGGGCATCTGCTGCATGCGTTGTTGGTATTTCTTTGAACGAATCCTGTATTACTTGCTCCCTAATGTCTTGATTATTCACACTTGCTTTAGATTTTCCTGGACTTTGGAATTTGTGTGTCATTTTGATTGTAGTTCAAAACATAGTCAGCAGCAGTTTAGGATCACAGGCGCCTCTAATGGAGGATCTCATATCCAATAGTCGTGTTAACCTGGTTAAGATGATAGACTTTTACTCAAAAGGTTAAACAGGTAATTTCTGGGCTTTTTTGTTACATTTTTTTTATTATTGCTAATTCATGTTGTTCATACTATGGTGTGATACCTCTCAAACCTCATTTTTGGGCCACAGCAAGATGCTCATCTGTTATATCATTGCTTCTGATACGGGTTCCACATTCCGTCCAGTGCCCCTCCCACCCTGGTACCCCCACCAGCCAACTATCAGTGCTACAACACCCTGAGACAGCTAGAGAAAAAAACATGAAAGTGGTGGGAGCAGGGAAGGTTGCTGGCCCATTTAGTTCAGTCCAACCCAAGGACCTGGTGTGGTCCCTGCTGGGTCTGGTTCCTAAGAAAGAGCCAGGGAAAATCCACCTCATTTAAAACTTATCCTTCCCGCCGGGTTCCTCGGTCAAAGACACTTTCGATCCAGGGCTCTGTGCCATCCAATGCACTACCTTTGACACTGCAATCAACAAGTTGCAGGGGTTGAGTAAGGGTGCCTTGATTGTCAAATCTGTTATTGAGGCTGGCTTTTGCCTCTTACCAGTGCATCCAGATGACACTCGCTTGCTGGATTTTACCTTTGAAGGGAACTTCTTTGTGTGTCTCTATTTGCTGATGGGGTGCTCTATTGCCTGCTCGGTTTTTGAGACATTCAGTAGGTTCTTGGAGTGGGCAGTGAAGGATCTGGTGCTTTTGCATGATGTGCTACACTACCTGAATGATTTTCTGTTCTTGGGCCCTAAGGATCAACTGCGTGTGGGAAGGCCCTGCTGGGCTTCTGAAAGTTGGCTCAGTCCCTAGGTGTTCTGCGAGCGGAGGATAAGACAGTAGGTCCCACTACCTGTATGATTTTCTTAGGCATGGAGATAGATACTCTAGTCAGGGCGCATAGGCTCCAGCAGGACAAAGTGCTGGCATTCAGGGCATACATTGAAGCATGCCTAGCTGCCAGGATGTCTCCTTACATCAACTACAGGTCTTAGTGGGGCAGCTTAAATTCGCCCTAAGGGTAATACCCATAGGTAGGGTTATTTCAAGATACATTGCCCGGGCAATGGCTGGGTGGCAGGCAAAATACCACCATACCAGATTGTCTTCTAAGGTTAAGGAGGATCTGCTCACTTGGAAGGGGTTTTTGAACAATTTCAATGGCACACTGTTGTGGCAACAACCAGTCTAATCCAATGAAGAGGTGGCTCTCTACGCAGATGCAGCAGGTAGCATAGGTTTCGGTGCTGAGTGTGGCACAACATGGTGCATGAAAGACTGGGCGATAGGATGGGTGTCCTCCGGGCACACGTGCAACGTGACATTCTTAGAACTATTTCCTATCATTGTGGCACTCAACATTTGAGGGTCAGCTTTGGCTGACTGGAAAATTGTGTTTTGGTCAGACAGCATGTCAGCAGTGATGGCAATTAACAATCAGAGTGGCAAATGTCCACTAGTGCTTCGCTTGCTTAAGGCTCTCATCCGCTGCTGCCTGGTGCATAATGTGTATTTTATTGCTAAGCACTTAACAGGAGTAGACAATGCAGTAGCTGATGCATTGTCTCGTTCTAAGTTGACAGAAATCCAAGCGCTGTGGCCGCAGGCAGACAGGAGGATGTTAGATTTCCCAGAGGAGTTGTGGATGTTTGGTGCCCCATTTCCCCCAACCTGATAGCAGTATCACTGGC
Organism: Lissotriton vulgaris; assembly: GCF_964263255.1. NCBI lineage: Eukaryota > Metazoa > Chordata > Amphibia > Caudata > Salamandridae > Lissotriton > Lissotriton vulgaris. The sequence goes on from NC_141689.1 coordinate 1,159,409,618, forward strand.
TCCCAAGACTAAGTGTATGTGCAAGATTGCCCGGTGCGCAAATGAGGCATACTATAGTTCTCCTGGGGTGGCTGAGCAATTTACCTCATGGGGTATTGTATTTTTTGGTTAGGCAAAAAGAAGGTGGCAAGTCTTTGTCACTAGTTTGAAGGCAGCTATTGCCCTCTTTGCTGGTTTAAAAGAGGTTACCCACCTGACCTTGGATCCTATGGTGGGAAGGGCAGTGAAGGGATGGGAGTGCTTGGCTCAAGCAGCTGAAGATGACAGGAGACCTATTGATATCACAAGGCTGTCCCGCATTTTTGGGATTTTGACCCAAGTCTGTATATCGCCTTATGAGGTGTGCATGTTCAGTCTTGCCTATTCGCTTGCCTTCTTCTGCGCTTTTAGAAGTTCCAAACTAATATCTTCATCGAGGTTTGACTTAGGCAAAGTAATCAATGTGTTGGATGTCATTGTGTTGGTGGACCTCTTACTGGTCAGAGTGAGGAGATCTAAGACAGACCTGCTGGAGAAGGGAGCATGGGTGTCCTTGCGTGCAGCCCCCGGGCCCCAGTATTGTCCAGTGGCACTGACACAGTGATCCCTACATATGTGGACAGAGGGTGGGGGCACTAAACTGTTGGTGCATTCAGATGGCATCCCGCTGACCAGATTTTAGTTTACACGCAAATGTAAGCATTCCCTGGCCCTGTTGGGTGAGGAGATGTCTCAGTACATGTCCCACTCCTTCCGCATTGGGGCAGCTACAACCGCAGCATCAATTGGGTTGCCACCAGCCACAATCAGAAGGGTGGGCAGGTGAAAGTCATTGTGCTTCGGGTGCTACGTGACGCCTCATTTGGCCTAAGTAAGGAGGGTGGATTCCTCACTCCCCGCCCCCAGCTCTTAGTCACTCTCCCCCCCTTTTTCTTTGTCCCCTACAGTTGTCAGGTGACCACACGCAAATGTATGCTGGTGTGGCCACTCTTTTGTTCGCAAAGTAGCACATCATTTCTACGGATCTGAAATGGAAAAGGTGCAGTTGACGGCGGGTGTCAGGTACCACTCATTGGGGGTTGGTGGACTGCAGTTAGTGGAGCTATTTGATCACTTGCAGCAGGCGCTTGAAGCCAGTAGAGTCCCCACCCCGGATATCCTCATTATTTATGCAGGGGGTAATGTCATGGTCCCTACTGTCAGAGGGTACTGAAGGAGGCATTATTCTCCATGCTGTCAAGAGTACCAAATCTGTTGCCGGGGACTAACATATTATGGTTGGAAGTAATCCCAGGACATGTGTGGCTGGGTGGTGCACCTGTTCAGTCAGTGAATTACTCAGTTGTGGCGGTCACATCCTAATTTGCACGGAGGGACCGCCGCAGCCCCTGCGGACGGTCCCTTCTCCTCTGGGGTGGCGGACGGATGCAGGTCCGTCCACCATCCTAATAGGCCCCTATGTCAGGCACTGCATGTGCATTTTAAACTTCTGGAGAAAAGCTTGCAGATGTTAGGAGGACTGCCTTGAATCCACTTAAGGATGACTTAAAGGTACGCAGAAGATATATCATGCTCATGTCTTTTGAATTACAGCTACTGATATTTGTAGCGTATTTTTTAAACAGTTGGTAATAACATTTTTCTTCTTCCTTAAGTAAAGGTTAAAAACCAAACCTTCGCCAAACACTACTGTGAATTTACTCTTCTTTTACATAAATTTCAAGCAGCTGTCAGACATAAAAAAGGAAAGTTAGTACATAATTTCAGTTGTTCCAGATGTGGTTTCGTTACAGATAGTAACCTCTAAAAGTCGGTAGCAAAAAAATAAAACCGAAACCAAGAACATTGTTGATGTCTGCTTTACTATATTCTCATACATCAAAAAGAGATGATATTTTTAGCCCTATTCATCATCATGGAGAGTGTCCATAGTTAGCCTGCCTTTTCATTCGAATTCCCTTTCTTTCTTGTTATGTTTAGATGGTAAATGGTATGTGTTGCTATAGTTTTTATAACAAAGGGTTGCTTAACAAAGATTCACAAAGCATTGTAGCAAACGTATTACAGAACATATTTATAATGTAAAATGCATTAACGATCTTATTCCTTGCAAGGGGTTATTTTGATCATTCTTAAAATGTTCTTATGGCTTCTGAACAATGTTGGCTATTTCAAATGTTTATATTATCTACTAAGTTAAAAAGAAAGGTTCAACAGCGCTAATGTTAACATAGAAAACTTTTTGGATTTTTAGCTCGTGTTAGGGATGTACAAAGCTACTAGCTCTGCTGAATGCATCAATGTGTAACATGAGTATTTAACTGGATGCTGAATACAACGAGAAGGCAATGAATGACTTCTAATAACATTTTAGCTTAATACCAGCTTCATGAGATATTTCTTTCCACAATCTTAGAGACCAAAAGTAACTTTAAAAGACACCCTCTTTTCTTCCCTCCTTTCTTTGTGTGGTTAATTATACCCAAGTACATATTTTCGTTCAACATAATTTGAACACTTTGACAAAAAGCCTATTGGGCATATTAGCAACAACTTGCGAACATTATGGCAAACCACGCTTAGCGCTACTTTTTTTATCGCGCCCTATTGCTGGATTTTATCGCGGAGATAACGCAGTATTACCAATGTTTATCGCCATGGTGATAAAAAATCCAGCGATAGTGGCGAATCCTATGTTTAACACAAGTTTTCCAGCAATAAAAATCCTATCGCTAAGGAAAATCTCGCTAATAGGCAGGTGGAGACTTAACCATAGAATCCGCCTCCCATTGACTATTATGACTAAGTCAGGTTTTTACCAGGTGTAAAATCCTGGCGCTAATCGGCGTTAGCGCATGTTTTTTTATCGCGTCGCGGGTATTGCTAATAGGCGATAGCCCCTAACTGGTCGCTATCGCCTGGAAGCTGTCGCTAACTGCTGTTAGTGACAGCTTGGTAATTGGACAATAAAAAATATCACTGCTTTATCGGCAAAAAGTGCCGCTAAAGCGGAGATAACGCCCTTGCTAATATGCGCCTATGTTTCTCTCCTGAGCTTGGAACCCTGCCTGGCTACTGAACTAGAGACAGTGAAGGAAGTAAAAACGGAAACCACAATGAATCGACTGAGCCTGCATCACGCATGCATGGTATACTAAAAATAAATCATTTTTACATGCTGCTTCATAAAAAGTGGTTGGCATATTTTAATGATGTAAGCAACAAGTATTAAGGATCCTCAATCTACGGCCTTGGAAAGGAGGGATATTTGAATCGGCTGATGTATTCAAACAGGTGACCTACTAGTCACACACAGATGTCCGCACTGATGTTGACCTCATTTAGGCACATCCACGCATATACATTTTAATAAGTAGTGCAGTTTAAGCCTATTATCAAAAGAAGAGCTGTATCCATTTTCCCAATTTCAGAAAAAGGCACTGATTCAATAAACCATTTTTAAAATCTCTTCAACATTGTTGTAGGCATTGCTTGGTGGGGAAACATCCTTTACAACACAACCATTACATCGCACTACACTTACAATGCAGTCATTACATCGCAACACCCTTTACAACGCATTTCACTACAAGCAGGAATTACAATGCATTACACTACATCGCATGACACTACATCACATGTCACTACAATGCAGGCATTACAAAGCATAGTACCCCTACACTATCCAAAATGTACCCTGCAGTTGCACCCCCTGGAGTTAGGATAGTAATTGTTACCCCTACACTATCCAACACTTACCCTACTGTTGCACCCCCTGGTGTTAAAATAGTACTTTTTACCCCTACACTATCCAACAATTACCCTGCTGTTGCACCCCCTGGAGTTAGAATAGTAATTTTCACCCCTATACTATCCAATACTTACCCTAAATGCAATTTAATGGTATGCGCTGTAATGGTATGCGTTGTAAAGGTATAATGCGATGTAATGGAATGCGTTGTAAAGGTAATTTCTAAACATGCCATGTAATGTAGTGCGTTGTAAAGGATGTTACGATGTAAAAACTGTGTTGTAAAGGCATGCGTTGTAAATGTATGCGTTGTAACGTCATACATTCCGCAGAGACACCTGTTCTGATAAATGTCCCATGTCATGAAGATTTATTTAACCACTTAAAAAGTGGAATGTTCTTGACTTTTCTTCACTTCACTACAAAAACATCCAGGAGAGCATTAACTTTTGGAAGTTTGGTGATCTTTAAGCAAAGATTATAAGACATTTCTTGGACTCAAGAACAGTGTTAATCATTTCTTTATTTGCCACACCTTCAACAGCAAAATCTTTTATCTTTTAAACCCAAAATGTTGACCATGATTACAACTCTCATGAGAGTATTCAAAGAATCTGATGCCAACAGAGGCCATCCTACAATAATTGATGTTTGAATACGTTGCCCAAAGGTAACACCTGCTCACCTCAGCATTTGGAGAACACCACATTAGTATGATATAAATTGCATGATGCCAAGAAGGTAGCTATCTACACGTTTCCTACACAACATGTACTACAGTTGATATAATTTTATAGAACAATACTGGCAGATGATACTACAAGAATTAGGTGAAGTTCTACACTATGAACTCCCAAAGCTCCCCCAATTTATAATTCTAGGGATTCCGAATGATAAATATTTACCCGGACAGAAGCATATGTTCTGCCTGCCTTTTGTGAGTGCTATTAAGGACCGAATGTGCATTACTCTAAAGCAGCCATTACTTTTTTTTAACTTTTTCCTTCCCCTCGCCTGTTTAATGCTTTCTTTACTTCCTCTTTTTTGCCAATTTTAAGTGAATTCATTATTACTTTTATTCTCCTTGTTTCTCCCTTTCTTTCCTGTCTGTATACTTTTTGTATTCTTAATTTGCATTTGTGAATATTAGGACTATATAATCTGCACATCTTTATTTTGAGGATAATTGCTAGGAAGGTGGTATGAGACAAATATGAGAAGACAGTTCCCCCTTTTGACTATGCTACGCATTGCAGAACGGACGCTGCATTTGGGACCCTGCAGATCATCTTCTTTTGCTACTCACCTTTCTCCTCCACCCCTCGCGGTACCCGCTCCGCGGGTCCCGCATCGCAAGGGGAGTTTCACCATCACCGGGGGCAACTGCAGAGGGACGTGCACGGCGGAGTGGACAGAGCGAGGCGGGGCTGCGAGCGCGGGTGCAGGGACTCTGTTTCCCAGGAGCACCCGCCTGCCTGATTGAGACCACCTGGGCTGCTCTCCCCGACCCCTCCCCCCCGCCCTTGAGCCTTCTTAATCCTTCGTGCCCGGACTGTCAAGCGGGACGCATTGCAGAACGGACGCTGCATTTGGGACCCTGCAGATCATCTTCTTTTGCTACTCACCTTTCTCCTCCACCCCTCGCGGTACCCGCTCCGCGGGTCCCGCATCGCAAGGGGAGTTTCACCATCACCGGGGGCAACTGCAGAGGGACGTGCACGGCGGAGTGGACAGAGCGAGGCGGGGCTGCGAGCGCGGGTGCAGGGACTCTGTTTCCCAGGAGCACCCGCCTGCCTGATTGAGACCACCTGGGCTGCTCTCCCCGACCCCTCCCCCCCGCCCTTGAGCCTTCTTAATCCTTCGTGCCTGGACTGTCAAGCGGGACGCATTGCAGAACGGACGCTGCATTTGGGACCCTGCAGATCATCTTCTTTTGCTACTCACCTTTCTCCTCCACCCCTCGCGGTACCCGCTCCGCGGGTCCCGCATCGCAAGGGGAGTTTCACCATCACCGGGGGCAACTGCAGAGGGACGTGCACGGCGGAGTGGACAGAGCGAGGCGGGGCTGCGAGCGCGGGTGCAGGGACTCTGTTTCCCAGGAGCACCCGCCTGCCTGATTGAGACCACCTGGGCTGCTCTCCCCGACCCCTCCCCCCCGCCCTTGAGCCTTCTTAATCCTTCGTGCCTGGACTGTCAAGCGGGACGCATTGCAGAACGGACGCTGCATTTGGGACCCTGCAGATCATCTTCTTTTGCTACTCACCTTTCTCCTCCACCCCTCGCGGTACCCGCTCCGCGGGTCCCGCATCGCAAGGGGAGTTTCACCATCACCGGGGGCAACTGCAGAGGGACGTGCACGGCGGAGTGGACAGAGCGAGGCGGGGCTGCGAGCGCGGGTGCAGGGACTCTGTTTCCCAGGAGCACCCGCCTGCCTGATTGAGACCACCTGGGCTGCTCTCCCCGACCCCTCCCCCCTAGTCAGTGATTACCATATCTGGAGGCCAGTTCTCCCGCGGCGCGGGAGCGCGCGGGAGGGCGCCGGGAGAAGCCCGGGACAAGGGCGGGACCGTTTGAGGCCGTTCGAGGCCTGAGCGGACTGGACTGGGCCATCCCTCTAAGTCATCAGATACGGGCACGACTGTCACCACCAGAAACCATGTCATCCAGGGAGTACAAGGCAAGGGTTGCAAAATCCAAATTAAAAGACGGTACCCTTGATGATTTTATTACTAAAACCCATACTGCCATAGATAGTGAGATTGCCAAAATGCAACGTCGAGTCTCATCCGAGTTGGACGCCGCAAGGAGGCTGTCACAGGAGATAGCCGCGGCAAAAAAATCCTCTCTAGGTGCCTTCGCTTTCGCCAAAACCCCTGACCGCTCCATCACCCAGCCACTGAAATTGATTGATACCATTGTAGATATTCACCAGTCAATTGTCCCCATTACACCCACACCAAAGGAGACCCTACCATCATCTTTAGTATCCCCTACCATTCCTTCAAAAGTACCTATGTCTGGGGTAATAGATGAAATGAATGAGTGTAAGAAAGATGTGCCGGTGTTGGGTCCAGAACCTATATCTATAGTGCAGGCGGGGGGTTTTCCTGAAAACCAACATCAAGGGCCACATACCAAAAGGAAGCGTGGTAACCAAACATCATATGCTAGAAAAAAGGTAAAGGTTGCAAAATCCCAATTATCCACCAATTTGCCTTCTCCGCCTTCAGTGAAAATCACACAACCTTCTGACTTTACTCCAGAGTCCAATATGGTTGCGTTAGAGATAATCCAGGACAGGGACAAATTGACAATAGTGAAGGAGAAAAACGAAACACCTCTTTGTGTTATAAATGGGGAAGACGTTGAATTTTTGAATGTAGTGTGGGAAACGCTTAAAAAGCTTTTAAATCCCTTTGAGGACAGATTATCGCAGATAGGTTCCCAAATTTCCAATATGGAAAAGAACCTTTTACAGTCAGGGAAAAAGCACTCTGGTAAGGAAGATAAGGATCTAATGATTGGTGTCGAGAAACTTATAAAAAGCCTATTGAATCCCCTGATAGAGAAAACCCAAATAATAAACCTAAAATTAGATCAACTGGAATTTTTGACATCTAAAAATACCGCTCTACTGGAAAGCCTGGTAGGAAATAAAAAACAACCAGCTACCACTGCTGGTAAGACTAATAGTGATAACAATAGTGTAGGAAAAAAGGGCCCTAAGCCTAATCAGATACTTCAACCCCTACCTAGCGGTACTACTCCCTGTATCACCTCCTGTTCGGTTTTAACTCCGTCAATAACAATCAAGCAGGGGAACACAGTGGGACAAAAGTCAAGTAACCCGCTGGTGGTAACTACGCCAGTTGTTACATCTGGGCTTGCCCAGATTGATAACAAAGTGAAAGAAACTCCATCGAGTAAACCTCAGGTCCCTAGCAAAACCCCACTGCAAGGTAGACAAATCTACGTAAATATACCACCGGAGTCTGCTCCATACATGGCTATCCTAACAGGTGTACCATTAATCCCAGAAAATAAATACGAGAAAAATGAGGACCTCCTGAATAAAACAAAATATTGGCTAAATACAAACAGGCCATTAACTGAGGATACTATTACAAAAATCCTAAGTGTACGGAGGGTTCCCTGGGTTGGACCAAGTAAAAAAGACCTGGAGGGTGACTGCATATTGATAAACTTTAGAGATAACTGGGTTAAGGATATTATTTGCAGCAAGGCTAGGTTTGGGCGGATGGGGGACATCCAGTGCATTGGTCTTGAATATTTCTACCCCAATCTCCATCAGTCCTTCCCTGATCAAAATTCCTCCCGCCAAGGATATGGAATAAATAGTAGACACCAAACGGGGTGGGCACATAACCCAAATATGAACTATGGCCCGCATCATCATCTTTATACTCCTTGGCATGAGACAGCTAATCTCATGGGGCCTCAAAGTATGGGTAATTTCATACAAGTCCCTTACAACCCGCGAAGAACAAGGTTCATGGGTGCAGAATATCCTGGCTGGTTTCCAAATAACAATAATCACTATAATAATAACATCCCATTGAGGAATCGCTTTGACCCTTTGATGAACCTAGATGAGGTAGATTGACTGCCACCCAGGGTCAAGGTCAGAGAAACATCAATGACCGAGGGTATAAAAGAAGACCAAGGGATATGTATCTATGATGATAATTTAGTGCGGGATACTTTTGAAGGCGAAAATGCGATTACTGGACACTCACAGAAGGGGACTGTTGCTGTACCAATGGCCAACATAGACAAGGGATACGAACAGAATATGTTATCATTGCCTAACCCAGATACCACTGTTGTAGGAGATGTTTCGGGAAATAGTGATGATACGCAAGGGTCTTCACCTTACTCTTCATTAATTTCCTTATTGTCCTGGAACATCTTCGGAATAACAAATAAGCTAGAGGATGAGATTTGGTTAGATTATGTGAAAACTCATGAAATCTTGTGTCTACAAGAGACATGGTCTAGGACCACCTGTGACATCGAGGGCTTTCAATCACTTGCTGTCCCGGCTGTCCCATCTACATCGGGTAGGGCCAAAGGTGGACTATTGACTGCTTTGTCTATAAAACTACAGGATCCCAAAATCTCATCACTAGTAAAAACAAACTGGTATCAAGTGTTGTTGGTGGAATACCTTTTTCCTGAATCTGTGTTATTAATTAATTGGTATTATAACATCTTTAATGGGTATGATATATCAATAATTCAGGATCTGGAGTATGCTTTGGTTAAAGTTCGTGGCAGGCACCCTTCTTCTCCGCTTATCTGGGTGGGTGATTTTAATTGTACACTTTGCATTCATGCAGGATCGAATGTATGTGGTCTGGAGGATTTGAATACTCAGCCGCTAAACCATTTTAGGCACACACCGCAGGGGGATGCCCTGAATAATATTATCTTAACTAATGATCTGTGTATAGTAGACCCCTGGTCTCCCCCAGATACCCTGCATCTACCGACCTTTCAGGGCTTGAGGGGTGAAATGAGTACAATTGATTTTGTTTTAGTTTCAAGCACCTTTCTAAAACATGTAGATAAGTTGGAGGTGGTAGCAAACCCCGCTAGTGATCATAATCCTCTAATTTTATCAATCTGGGTTCCGAAACACGAATCGCTAAGGTCCTGTGAACAATCTATTCAGTATAACAAAAATCAGGGTGTTACTCTGAAATGGAGGAAGATAAATGTGTCCCAGTTGCAAGATGATATTACTGCAAACTGTAAAGCTGAAATAGATACATGTCTAGCAGGATCTGATTCTCATAAGGTCATAGGAAGTTTTGAGAAATTGTGTTGTCATATAGGACAGTGCCTAAAAAAGCCTAAAGGGAAAGGTGGCCAAAAGGCCTCTAGATGGTTTGACCCTGTGTGCTCTGCCACACATAGGTCACTAAAATTAGCTTTGTCCCAAAAGCCAAGAAATAAGGAGCTTGTAAAGATCAGTAGGAAAGCTTACAGAGACGCCATCACAAAAAGAAAGAAAGATCTGAAAGATATGGCCTGGGATGACCTTGAAAAGGCAGCCGAACTGAAAGATAGCAGGCTATTCTGGGAGGTCATAAACCGCCCCCTTTTTAAGAGTGATAACAGTGAAGCTATAGCTATGCAGGTTACTGCTGAACAATGGGTTCAACACTATAGCAAGATTTTTAACCCCAAATCATACCCAATTATTTTGAGTGTTGAGGAGATAGGGGGCGGGGTGCTACCATCTCCCTCGGCTTTGACCCTCAGCTCATCAATTACATTGACTGAGATTGAGGAAGCCCTAGGGAAAGGAGCATCTCTAAAAGCGCCAGGTCCTGATGCTGTCCCCCTTGATCTTTTTAAATCCAATACCAGCCTGTGGGCACCCATTTTATTAAATGTTTTTAGAGCTGTGGTGGTTGGCCGCATCCCTGGCACATGGAAAGAGGCAACCGTGGTGCCAATCTTTAAGAAGGATAACAGATCTGATCCTCGCTGTTACCGTCCAATTTCTTTAATAGATGCTGCTTGTAAGATCCTTGGCAGAGTTATCCTGGTGAGATTGGAAAGTTGGGCAGATTCTGTTGGTTTGCTAGTCGACTCCCAATATGGTTTCAGGCACGGAAAGGGGACAAATGAGCAGTGTCTCAATTTGGCCCTGATCCTGGGCAAGTATATGAAGGCCAAAAAATCTGTTATTCATTTGGCCTTCATGGACCTGACAAGTGCTTTCGACACAGTCTGCAGGAGTAAGCTGTGGAAGATGATGACAGATATGGGCTTTGAGGAACCCTTGGTGACCTTGCTCCGTAGATTACATGAAGCTACAAATGTGTCCATCAGATTTGGCCCGGGAGGGGAATTAACGAAACCAATACCTTCCACGGAAGGAGTACGTCAAGGATGTATCCTGGCGCCTTTCCTCTTCTTGGTCTACACAAATGGTCTAGAACAATACCTATTAAGCCAGGGTTGTGATTTCCCAAAAATTAATGGTAAAAGCATTCCAATGCTTTCATATGCGGACGATACTGTCCTAATGACACTAACAGGCAACAGCATGCAAATGTGTTTAAATGCTTTTAACAAATTCATGCTTGACTTAGATCTAAAGGTAAACTTCGAGAAATCCTTTGTAATGTCCTGTGGCCCAAAGGGGCCGTCTACTAGGAAGTTCGAGGTAAACAGCCGCATAATTGGGAAAGTTGATAAATTCAATTATCTTGGTAACCTGTTTGATAATAAACTAAGTTGGACACCGGTAATGAAGGTCCGAGCCCAGAATATGACAAGGGCAATAGAGGGTATCTTCCGCTTCTGTAGTAAATTGGGGCAAAAACACATTATGCATCTCAGAACCCTTTACAACTCAAAGTGCCTATCTGTTGCCACCTATGGGGCAGGGGTGTGGGGGACTGAAATGCCTGCCGCAATACAGGTGGTTGAAAATAACTTCATAAAAAGGGTCCTGGCAGTTCCTAAAAGCACCTCAAATACCTTCTGTCATGAAGAAATTGGTATGGTCAGTGTATCTGATATAATCAGTATGTCACCTTTACTTTTATGGGGTAAAATCTGGCAATCAGAGGACCTGCAATTAACAAAAGAAATCATAACTGACTGCATGGCCTTAGAAAATTCCAAGCAGATCCCCTGGTTATCCTATGTTTGCAAAATGCTGAACAAAATCGAACTTGGTTTTTATTTCAACAGCCCTGAGAAAATCAAGGGGAATTATAAAAAGGAGATAAAATCAAAGTTTGTGAAGGCAGGTATTCAGCCTTTTTTTGATAAAATTGGCACTGGAACCATGCATGTTTGTAAACCATACCCGCAGTTTTATCTAACATTTACTCTTAATGCGCAATGGCGATTTCTTTTAACACGGTTTAGGTTGGAGACCCTCCACTTTTTACTTGCTTTCCCTAAACAAGGGGGCTGGGTTGAGAGACTGTCCCCTTGTCCTTGTAGTAATAAGGACAGGCAGAGTACCTTACATTTGGTTCTCTTTTGCTCTCTGTATAAAGAGCCAAGACTCCGATTTATTAAACCTATTCTGAAGGGTAGGCAACTTTGTACTTACAAGGAAGGTTATGAACATTTGTTATCCTTATCTTCTGTGGAAATCTGTTGCGCAATGTTAAATTTTATCAGAATCTCCCTAAAGATCAGAAAAAATTATGGGTAGCTTCACAGGTTAAAAATATTTGTAAAATTTTAAATTGTAATCTTTGAATTTCTGTCACTGTTACTATTATGTTTCTTTTAAAACAAACTGTGTTTATAAATTAGTTTTAAATGACTAGTATAAATGTACTCTTATCTGAAATGTGATACGATTGTATGTTCAATACTTTTATGATTCATTTTATGTATCGAATAAAGTTTTTGAATACGACTATGCTACAAGGATGCAGTGTAAGAGCCCCTCTCATTGTTTACCACCATATACTATCACAAGAGACGCAGTATGTGTTTGTGGAGCCTGGTAACAGCATAGATGTTTACCTAAAGACTTATCTGACTTAGTACATTGGCATCTTTATATATCCAAGGAACACAAGGGGTTCCTGAAGAAAGCTTTTAAAAATTGGCCTAAGCCTCTCCAGCCACAGCTCACCATGGCTGCACATGCTCAGCCTTCCCGGCCTCTCCTGGATGCCAGGACCTCCAGTGGTTGACTCTCAGATGACCCTGGTCCCTTCACTCCCCGGTAAATGGGTGCAATAACACAGTGTTTCTGTTACTCAAACTCTAACTGAGAAAAAAAGTACTGATTATTGAAATAGAGTCATCAAAGGGGAAATGTGTTTTAGGACTACCAGAATGATTAATGAGAGTTATCAAACCTTGTTCTCTTTAGTGGTCATTATAACAGCCTGTCTGTAAATTTCATTACTAGAACGAAGGTTACATTCCGCATAACACTTTTAATACAGTCTCCAAGCAGCCGCATACATCATAAAGCAAAGGTTCCACAACACCAGTAAGATATATATTAGGCATGAGCCAACAACAATCTGCCAATTTTTAATGCGGCTCCGAGCAGATAAGTTGATCTTTGTTGCTCCTCTATACATTTGTCTTTGTTCTTTATTTAAATATATGGATGATATAATATTGATCTTATATATATAGTATGCTAACTAACTACTGCTTAGCTATTTTATACTACTGCTTAACTATTTTGTATTATATTTATTAATATGTGGTCTTTTATCCTAGACCCTGTCTCCCTACCGATCTCTAATTTTTTTTTTCTTGTCTTGTCCTAAATCCGAAGCACCTCTAGATCCGCTCATTTTCCCTTTGGTAACCACATTACCCGAACAATGTTACTTTATCTTGCAAGTATTTAATGTGCTATTTTTTACTTTTTTACCTTGATTTTAAGCATTCCTGGCCTCTTTCGCTTATCCGCCGACAAAACGGTCTCTCCTTTACTAATGAGAGATCTCCCTCTCGAAAGCATTGGCGGAATGACCCTGGGCAAATGGCACACTTCGTGCGTGCCTTGCCTAGGGCCTTTCCTCTAATCTCCCCGTGCCTTCCTCTCCTCCAGCTGATCCTACGCGATCAAGCAGGAGGTTTATGTCTATAGGGAAACTGGCATCAGCTGCTCATTGGGGCTCGCAAGCGTTAGTTGCTCGTTTCCCCGATCAAAGTCAGCTGATGCCAAGCCAACCTCTTACGCAAGCAGCAGTATTGATTTTATGATTTTCGCCTAAAAGAAAAAAGGAGAGACACGCAGAGCAGTGTAGACTCAGACAGTAATAAACTACTGTCATAGCTACAAGATTTCCCTATATTTACACATTCTTTTGAATCAATAAGAGGATAATTGGGTTTTTAATCTTTTAAGCCTGATTCCTCCTGCCTTTAAGCCTTATCCCTCCTGCCTGCATTCAATTACTACTGTGTCCTTTATAAAAAATGTTTTTTAAAAGAGCCTCTCTTTGTTAAACCCCCCTTTTAAGTGTTTCTGCACAATGTCTGATACGGATTCAGACGAGGCTGTTGCTTCCATTCCCAATATGGATAATGAGGTATTAAAGAAAATGTTCCAAAGAGAAATGAGGGTGTCAATGTTTGAGACTTTTGAGTCATGTCATCTAAGAGATCCTTCCCAATTGAGGATCAAGACATCACTGAGGGACTAAGCTCCCATACCTCTGACGACGTGATTGAAATGAGGAGGAAAAGACACAAAAAAGTAAAAACACAGAGCCTCCACCCCCCAAGAGCATGATAGGAGGTCCTAGCACCTCTATTGCCTCAGGAGGTATCAGCACCTCAACGAATACAGGAGGCACTTGCGCCTCACAATCCCTGGGTGTCCTTGGCAGCACAAACACTCTTGGTGTCCCTAGCGGCACAAAATATAAGGGTGTCCCTAGCGGCACAACACATCTTAGTGCTCATCCTGAAATGGGAGATGATGATATTTATAATTATGATATCAATAATGACTAAGAGGCTTCGGACATTTAAGATGAATATGTCCTAGATTTAGATGACAATAACGACCAAGAATTTAACTCACAGTCCGACCAAGAAGATCTTCCTTCATCATCTAATGACAGTATCACCAATTCTTTAGTGGAAGAAATGTTCTCTCTGCTGAACATTAGACACCCGAGAAGCTCTGAATGGTGGCCAAAGCAACATGTGGCAAAATTCATTGGGAAATGGCTGAGATACCTCCTGGAAAGGGATACCAGCAATATGCTCAAAGCTGAATGTTCAAGACAGTCAATCCATGATAAAACATGCCAAACATCTAACTTAGACCCGGAATTGATAACATTTCTTTTTAAACTAGGCAGAGACCTGAGAAAAGGAATGGAGAGATCACTGAAAGGTTGCCAAGATCGCATTTTAGATATCCTGGGTCCTCTAGCCAGAATTATCGACTCTGCTAAAGAGAGCCATATTAACGGCACTCCCCTTGATACCAAATTAATTAGGGGATGGAGCCAAGGGCAATGATCATTCTTGGTAATGCCAACACCAGCCTTAATGCAAAAAGGAGAAGAGTGATCCTTACCAAAATGAGCCCGAAACTCTCTGATATGGCAGACAGAGAACCATCTCAGAATCCCAAAGGGGTACTTTTTGGAGAAGACCTAATCGAGTCTCTTGGCAAATATGTGTCCACATACAGCCCGGGACAAAGCCCAACAAAATCTGAAAAAAGTTTTCAACCCCAACCTTTTTGGATGGGCCGGAAGAAGGGGCCTTTGTTCCGGCCGCTTCAATCAAAGGCCCTACTCAACATTCCATTCTTTTGGTAGAGGATACCAACATTCAAATCCTCCACAATTCTACCCACAGAGAGGGAGAGGCCCTCGCAACAGAGGCTTCAGGTCACATTTAACTACCAACTTCAACAACCCCCAAAGTGAGTATTCTACTCCCTCTCCCTATTCCTTCTTTCCTCCAAAATGTGTAAGGGCGTCTCAGGTTCTTTTTTCAGAAGTGGAAATTAATTACTCTGGATCCTTGGGTTCTAGACACTGTCAGGGGTTTCAAGATAGATTTTACAGAAATCACTACTCAATCCTTCTTCCCAAAAGATATTCCTCTCAATATAGACCATCAAAAAATTGTAGAAGAGGAGATTTCTTCGATGCTCCAGAAAGGAGCTATAATAGAAGTTCCTTTGGAAGCGATGAGATTTATAAGTACTCTTTTCCTTGTAGAGAAAAAAGAGAAAGGCTGGAGACCGGTTATAAATTTGAGACATCTAAACAAATACCTAGTCTACAGGCACTTCAAGATGGAAGGCATCCATCTGTTGCGGGACCTACTTCTAGAAAGAGATTGGCTAGCAAAACTAGACTTAAAACATGCCTATTTTGCAATTCCAATGGCCAAGATTCACCAACCTTTCCTTCAGTTCTTGTGGATAAACCACCTTTATCAGTTTCAAGCCCTACCATTCGGCCTGTCGTCTGCCCCATGGTGTTTCACCAAGGTTATGAGAACTGTCGCCTCTTCCTTAAGAGAGAGAGGCATTTGTCTAATTGTCTAACTAGACGACATCCTTATATTGTCCCAAGGCTATTCTCAGATACTCCTAGATCTAAAGAGCGTAATGGATCTGTTAGGATGCCTAGGATTTATAATAAACAAAGAAAAATCAATACTGTCCCCTTCCAAAACTATGAAATTCCTAGGCTTCATGGTAGATACAACAAAGAGTTTTCTTCTTCGACCTTTAAAGAAAATAACCAAGATCTGGAGGGAGATAAGACATGTCTTGAAACGAGAAAATCTTATCCTAAGGGAACTAGCGAAGTTGCTTTTGTCCTCCTCCATTCAAGCTGTTTTCCCGGGTCCCCCAAATTATCGAGCTCTTTAAAGAGTAAAAGCGAGAGCTCTGAGATCTGGATTTGGTACGAAAATCACATTACCCTAGATCAAGAAGCAAGATCAGAACTATCCTGGTGGCTAGAGAACCTAGATGCTTGGAATGGCAAAGCTATTTTTGGTTTTATACCAGAGTTTGTTTTGGAATCAGATGCGAGCCTCCTTGGCTAAGGAGCCTGCCTACTCGGTCAGAATACGGGCAGTATTTGGTCACAAGAGGAGTCTTAGACACTTTTCCACAGCAGATCAGTCGTCCTGAAGATGGACAATATGGCCACAGTAGCCTATATAATTCGTCTGGGAGGTACCAAATCTCTGGATCCCTCAAATTTAGCCAGAAAACTTTGGATGTTCTGCCTGGAACACAAAATCGCCCTGAGAGCAGAATATCTACCGGGAAAATCGAACATCTCTGCGGATTGGAACTCAAGGTTCCTTTTGGGCTAGAGTGACTGGAAACTCAATGTATCCGTATTCCAGTGTCTCAACAAAATTTGGGGTCCCCTAGAAATAGACCTTTTTGTGAGCAGACTATCTTTCCAGTTGGAGATTTACTTCAGTTGGATGCCCGACCCGGCTGCTCTCGCTGTGAATGCCTTTCTCCAATCTTAGAAAGGAATAAAAGCCCACGCCTTCCCCCCATTTGCCATGATCTAGAGAGTTCTTCAGAAAGTGAGACAGGACCAATGCTGCCTTGTCCTGATAACTGTCTTCTGGCCACCTCAAGCCTGGTTACCCACCACTCTGGAACTAGCTTGCAACCCTCCCTTCTTAATTCCTTACCAAAAGAATCTTCTTACAGACGTAGATGGACGAGGTCTCCCCCTAATCCTGATCGGGAATTTAAACCTTCTTGCCTGGAGAGTGTCAGGAGATCCAATGAAATCTCAGGACTTTCGTGAACGGCTGCAACTCTCCTCAGAGAGGCTTGGGCCCTTGGTACTCACTACAGATACAGGTTGATATAAAGAAGATGGATACATTGGTGCATGGAAAGGAACTTGGATTCCTTGGAGGCACCTATCGTTGATAAACTTCCTGGTTGAACATTTCGAAAGGGGTCTTACCTATAGATCTATTAACTGTTATGGATTTGCTATCTCCCCTGGTCATTCCCTCGTCAATGGTAAAACGGTAGGTAAAAATGTCATTGTTTGTAGAGGTATGAAGAGTATTCATTTGAGGAGACCTCCTCAGCCCAAATATGAATCTCTATGGGATGTTAAACTAATTCTAGACCTTTTCTCAAACTGGTACTTTAATTCTCAACTGAATAGGACATTTCTATCTTTTAAGCTTGCTACATTCTTTTGTTTAATTTCTTACAGAAGAGTTTCTGATGTCAAAGCACTTAAAATCTCCGATAGATCCTACAATATGTTTGGTGTCAATTTTTAGCTAATTAGGAGAACCAAGAATATGTCTGATTCTGCCTTTTATGCCGAAGGTGAGAATCAGCTGCTCATTTCCTTTGTTAAACCTGATAAAGGTACATCATCAACTTCTATTGCCAGATGGGTAAAAACGTTATGAATCTAGCAGGTATTGATTCAAAGAAATTCCAAGCTCACTCAGTCAGAGGAGCTATGGCCAGTAAATCTTTCTGGTCTGAAGGTAAGTAGGATGATATTCTAAAAGCTGCTGATTGTTCTAATGCTAACACCTTTGCAAGGCATTACTGCAAACCAATTGAACACATGTCTAAAATTGTCTTGCACAGCTACCAACATGCATAATGTTGCCTCATTTCTTATAATGAAATTGTGATTCTCCTATTACCATGACTAGAGAATCTGGATTTCATTAAAGACACGGAGACATTATACCCCTCATCCCTTCCCTGGGATGACTATGTCTTTATTTACCTATTTCTTTATATGTACTTTCCCTTGTGAATTTCGTGATGAATCTTAGATCGTTTATGAACTTTTCTTTATTAATATTTGCATTGAGGTTTATTTTTCATCCTTTCCTTTCAGAAATACAAATTTTTCTTTCTTTTTTAGGTAACTCCTCATAACTTCATGAAGCTTGATCTCCTTTTCTTCATTTAATTTTCTTGGCTTTCGTGACTATCGCTTGGAAGATTTAAAGTCTTGGACTTACTCCATTGTTTGGAAGTTTTAAAGTTTGGTCTTATGCTCTACTTCACCTCATTCAAAAGAGGCAGATTGTTGTTGGCTCACGCCTATTATATGTTACTGGTGTTCTGGAACCTTTGCTTTATGATGTATGCGGCTGATTGGAGACTGCATTAAAAGTGTCACAATTTCCTCTCCATACACAGCTTTTACATGCCAGGGGTGATGCCTGGCCATTTGTGTTTTATTTCTGTGCCATCTCCTTTACAAAGTACATATTCAGCAGGCTCAAAAATAAAATGCCAAACTAGCATCATGTATACCTGTAAACTTCAAATAAACATTTCATTCTGAAGCTAGATACGTTTTTGCTGGCAAGCTATTTTTTTCATATGCAGTGTGATCTTGTGTGGATTCATAGTTTATTTATTGTGACTGATATAGCCAACTTTGTTGAAAGTATAATTTAATCAGTGTGGTCATTAGCTTGCATAATCATACTTTTGAATGTTTCTCTAACAGTTGTTGGGCGTTGGTGGCTTTGAGTTGAGGGTCTTGTTTAATGAGCAATATAGCCTCCAATAAATTTCAGGTATGCTCTTTAGTAAGCAGACTACTTGTGTGTTTGTGGTCATAGCTGCACTCTGCTTTTGCCAATCATTCATATGTCACCATTGATATTAATGTGCAGTTTAGTATTCAGTACACCTGTGATGGGTGGAAACATACCACTAGACAACTGATGATACCCAGCTCTACTATAAAATCAAATCCCAAGCTGACATTCTGGACCTCAATGACTAAGATTTAACAACGGTTCCATCACAATCACCTTAACCTCAACCCTAAAAAAACGGAAGTCATTCTCTTTGCTCCTAAAAACAACCAGCTCCCTATTCACCACTGGATCTCTTACCTTAAAGCTCTCAACTGCTCTTTGTCCACCTCTAACTCAGTTAAATCTCTTGGAATAAGCATTGACTAGAACCTCAGCCTTTCTCCCCACATAAAAAACAAGGCCAAACGCGCTCTCTTCTCTCTACATCACCTCAAGAAAATTAAACCCTTCATTGCTGCGGATTACTTTAAATTAGTTGTTCAATCACTAGTACTTTCTTGATTGGACTATGGTAATACCATTCTCTCAGGAACACCGGAAGTCCGCCTAGCCCCAATCAAATCAGTCCTTAACCTTGCGCCCAGGCTTATTTTGGATTGTAAGCGGTTTGATCTCATCTCCCCCATCCTCAAATATCTCAAATGGCTTCCCATCGAAGGCAACCCCACCTACAAGAATGCTTGCATTACTGCATCATCATACCCCATTGTATCTCTCAGACAAACTCCACAAAGCGGGCTGCTCTAGAGAAATGAGGAGCACAAATACTCTCATGCTAGTACCTCACTTGGTAAACAAGAAATCTACCCTGTAACACTCTTTCTCCGGAAATGCGCCTACTATCTGGAACTCACTCCCCAAAGATCTACGTTGCAAACCCTCCTACCTCAGCTTCAAAAAAGATCAAAAGCGGCACCTTCTCAACAAATACTGGGGTCCTTAATCCTGCCACCTAACAGGGTTTCACAACCTGCCCATGAAAGGTGCTATGTTCTCACCATATTATACCTGACTTACTCCCCCCTTCCTCTCATTCTCACATATACTTCCTGTTGGACCTGGGGGATTCCAAGTCACATAGGGTAGCTTGGTACCGATTGGGAAGGTCTAACCTAGAGGCAAAAGTATTAAGCTTGCATCACACCCTTACAGGAACTCAGCGTCCATCCACTCAAAAATAACGACACTACACCAAATTAGAAAAATACGGGCTGTTTTATAAAATTCTCTTTGTGGTTCCTCGTATTTTTTTAGTAATATTTAGTACTGTTCATAAAGGAAAGAAAGAACATTCTCTGCATTTGTATATTAGCACAATTACATTTACAGTTTAACATCAATGGCACATACCCCTCTAGACAGAAGGAACTTAATGATAATTTCTTGCCTTTATCTATACACTGAATATTCCACAGTTTCATGTGAAGCAATTATAAATAGTCAGGTTTCTGGCTAGGTAAGTACTCCCAACATTAACTTTAAATTAAGCAAGACATTTTCATTTAATTTGCCGTAGCACCTCCTCCAACAATCTTCAGTACCATTTCAATGCGCTCTGAGTAACATTTTATAAATAATTGCCACACGTCTTTATGGTCTAAGGCTCACTTAGCAGGCGTGCATGTTCTGAATACAGTTTATGAACTAACTCCTTCCCCACCTACTCAACTTTAGATTATTCAGGTTCCTAAGCTGAGGGAACTCTAATGTACACACTGGGTCTACAATGCAAATGAGAAAATAGGATAACTCCACCTCAGGCAGGAGGTCAGACCCAGTTCATACTTATGAGAAGGACCATTTATTATAAGCGTTATGGGCTAATTTCGCTGCTGCAGTCACTCATCAAGGTAGCTGCAAGACACAAGATGCCTCATGAAACCTTGCCACTGCCGAGTCACCTGTGGTTCTCAAATTAACATCCACCCTCGTGACGGCAGATTTACTCTCTTCGTTCCTTCACACAACCGATGAGATCTCACCCCCTTCCGACTAGCAGATTCCGCTCAAGTCTCGTCAGCCGGAAGAGCAGTTCCTTCGTTTTCCTCAACACTGGGGCCGAAGCGCAAGAGTATGCACTTCAGGTTTGGCCCGTGACCCCAAACGCCTCACCTGTAGGTTTCGGTACTTTTAGCTATTCGTAGGAAGAAGGGCCACAGACAGCCACAGACTTTCCGCCACTCCACCCGCTGTCCTCTCTTTGTTTCCCCGGGTGGTTTGGGCTGGCAGCAGAGGTGCGGGAGAGTGACGTGTAAGGCCAGAAGCTTCAGACTCCGCCCCGCGTCTCTTCCAGCACTGCCTTAGTTTCCTGACAGCGCGACCCGGCTTCCTTTTCACAGGCCGGTCAGCTGCACCAACTGACTCGGCCCCGGAGCAAGACCACCGGCCGCCGCACCTCGGAACCCTCCCCCGGAATCCCGCTCACCAGGAAGCTGCCGCAGTGAGTGCTTAAGACTCGTTACGAGTAGGAGGGGGGAGGGGGTTGATACTTTCCCACTTTGACTGCGGTGATTACCCCGATACTCCCGGCAACCTGTGTAGAACCCCAATTCCTTAGAGGCCACACATGGGGACACTTAGTCTCACTGTCGCTCCGGGCAAAAGTAGGGCGTCAAGGATCAATGGCGCTCAGGCCACTCTTCCAGTGGGGGTTTCAGCACTCACCACCATGACAACTGTCCTGGCTTCTCTCGCACGTCCTGGTCAGGGAAATCTCCCTCCTGTGATATGGGAAACTGGTCCAGGGGGTTGATTCGTGGCTGGGTCAGGTCAACAGATGGGGGGCAACATCAACTGTAAGAGCAGCAGCCTCGAGAGGCAATCAACCCCTTAAGTGCAATACCCTCCACAGTCAGCAGCCTGGACTCCAGTCCACCTCTTCAGTCCGAAGTCTTCACAAAATGGCCGCCCCACAGTCCCCCTATATAGGGTGGAGGGGGAGTGGGGGTGCACATGGTGGGTACCTATGGTATCCCCCTGCATTTGCATGCACGAAGCGGCAGGCACCGCGCGGTGCCTGCCGCTTTGTGCATGCAAATGCACTGCTTGCATTTTTAACATTGCGGCGGGTGCTGCTTCAAGCAGCACCCGCCGCAATGTTAAACATACAGGATGTGACCGCCAGGGTGGCGGTCACATCCTAATTTGCACGGAGGGACCGCCGCAGCCCCTGCGGACGGTCCCTCCTCCTCTGGGGTGGCGGACAGACGCAGGTCCGTCCACCATCCTAATAGGCCCCTATGTCAGGCACTGCATGTGCATTTCAAACTTCTGGAGGAAAGCTTGCAGATGTTAGGAGGACTGCCTTGAATCCACTTAAGGATGACTTAAAGGTACGCAGAAGATATATCATGCTCATGTCTTTTGAATTACAGCTACTGATATTTGTAGCTTATTTTTTAAACAGTTGTTAATAACATTTTTCTTCTTCCTTAAGTAAAGGTTAAAAACCAAACCTTCGCCAAACACTACTGTGAATTTACTCTTCTTTTACATAAATTTCAAGCAGCTGTCAGACATAAAAAAGGAAAGTTAGTACATAATTTCAGTTGTTCCAGATGTGGTTTCGTTACAGATAGTAACCTCTAAAAGTCGGTAGCAAAAAAATAAAACCGAAACCAAGAACATGGTTGATGTCTGCTTTACTATATTCTCATACATCAAAAAGAGATGATATTTTTAGCCCTATTCATCATCATGGAGAGTGTCCATAGTTAGCCTGCCTTTTCATTCGAATTCCCTTTCTTTCTTGTTATGTTTAGATGGTAAATGGTATGTGTTGCTATAGTTTTTATAACAAAGGGTTGCTTAACAAAGATTCACAAAGCATTGTAGCAAACGTATTACAGAACATATTTATAATGTAAAATGCATTAACGATCTTATTCCTTGCAAGGGGTTATTTTGATCATTCTTAAAATGTTCGTATGGCTTCTGAACAATGTTGGCTATTTAAAATGTTTATATTATCTACTAAGTTAAAAAGAAAGGTTCAACAGCGCTAATGTTAACATAGAAATCTTTTTGGATTTTTAGCTCGTGTTAGGGATGTACAAAGCTACTAGCTCTGCGGAATGCATCAATGTGTAACATGAGTATTTAACTGGATGCTGAACACAACGAGAAGGCAATGAATGACTTCTAATAACATTTTAGCTTAATACCGGCTTCATGAGATATTTCTTTCCACAATCTTAGAGACCAAAAGTAACTTTAAAAGACACCCTCTTTTCTTCCCTCCTTTCTTTGTGTGGTTAATTATACCCAAGTACATATTTTCGTTCAACATAATTTGAACACTTTGACAAAAAGCCTATTGGGCATATTAGCAACAACTTGCGAACATTATGGCAAACCACGCTTAGCGCTACTTTTTTTATCGCGCCCTATTGCTGGATTTTATTGCTGAGATAACGCAGTATTACCAATGTTTATCGCCATGGTGATAAAAAATCCAGCGATAGTGGCGAATCCTATGTTTAACACAAGTTTTCCAGCAATAAAAATCCTATCGCTAAGGAAAATCTCGCTAATAGGCAGGTGGAGACTTAACCATAGAATCCGCCTCCCATTGACTATTATGACTAAGTCAGGTTTTTACCAGGTGTAAAATCCTGGCGCTAATCGGCGTTAGTGCATGTTTTTTTATCGCGTCGCGGGTATTGCTAATAGGCGATAGCCCCTAACTGGTCGCTATAGCCTGGAAGCTGTCGCTAACTGCTGTTAGTGACAGCTTGGTAATTGGACAATAAAAAATATCACTGCTTTATCGGCAAAAAGTGCCGCTAAAGCGGAGATAACGCCCTTGCTAATATGCGCCTATGTTTCCCTCCTGAGCTTGGAACCCTGCCTGGCTACTGAACTAGAGACAGTGAAGGAAGTAAAAACGGAAACCACAATGAATAGACTGAGCCTACATCACGCATGCATGGTATACTAAAAATAAATCATTTTTACATGCTGCTTCATAAAAAGTGGTTGGCATATTTTAATGATGTAAGCAACAAGTATTAAGGATCCTCAATCTACGGCCTTGGAAAGGAGGGATATTTGAATCGGCTGATGTATTCAAACAGGTGACCTACTAGTCACACACAGATGTCCGCACTGATGTTGACCTCATTGAGGCACATCCACGCATATACATTTTAATAAGTAGTGCAGTTTAAGCCTATTATCAAAAGAAGAGCTGTATCCATTTTCCCAATTTCAGAAAAAGGCACTGATTCAATAAACCATTTTTAAAATCTCTTCAACATTGTTGTAGGCATTGCTTGGTGGGGAAACATCCTTTACAACGCAACCATTACATCGCACTACACTTACAACGCAGTCATTACATCGCAACACCCTTTACAACGCATTTCACTACAAGCAGGAATTACAATGCATTACACTACATCGCATGACACTACATCACATGTCACTACAGTGCAGGCATTACAAAGCATAGTACCCCTACACTATCCAAAATGTACCCTACAGTTGCACCCCCTGGAGTTAGAATAGTAATTGTTACCCCTACACTATCCAACACTTACCCTACTGTTGCACCCCCTGGTGTTAAAATAGTACTTTTTACCCCTACACTATCCAACAATTACCCTGCTGTTGCACCCCCTGGAGTTAGAATAGTAATTTTCACCCCTATACTATCCAATACTTACCCTAAATGCAATTTAATGGTATGCGCTGTAATGGTATGCGTTGTAAAGGTATAATGCGATGTAATGGAATGCGTTGTAAAGGTAATTTCTAAACATGCCATGTAATGTAGTGCGTTGTAAAGGATGTTACGATGTAAAAACTGTGTTGTAAAGGCATGCGTTGTAAATGTATGCGTTGTAACGTCATACATTCCGCAGAGACACCTGTTCTGATAAATGTCCCATGTCATGAAGATTTATTTAACCACTTAAAAAGTGGAATGTTCTTGACTTTTCTTCACTTCACTACAAAAACATCCAGGAGAGCATTAACTTTTGGAAGTTTGGTGATCTTTAAGCAAAGATTATAAGACATTTCTTGGACTCAAGAACAGTGTTAATCATTTCTTTATTTGCCACACCTTCAACAGCAAAATCTTTTATCTTTTAAACCCAAAATGTTGACCATGATTACAACTCTCATGAGAGTATTCAAAGAATCTGATGCCAACAGAGGCCATCCTACAATAATTGATGTCAGAATACCTTGCCCAAAGGTAACACCTGCTCACCTCAGCATTTGGAGAACACCACATTAGTATGATATAAATTGCATGATGCCAAGAAGGTAGCTATCTACATGTTTCCTACACAACATGTACTACAGTTGATATAATTTTATAGAACAATACTGGCCGACGATACTACAAGAATTAGGTGAAGTTCTACACTATGAACTCCCAAAGCTCCCCCAATTTATAATTCTAGGGATTCCGAATGATAAATATTTACCCGGACAGAAGCATATGTTCTGCCTGCCTTTTGTGAGTGCTATTAAGGACCGAATGTGCATTACTCTAAAGCAGCCATTAATTTTTTTTAACTTTTTCCTTCCCCTCGCCTGTTTAATGCTTTCTTTACTTCCTTTTTTTTGCCAATTTTAAGTGAATTCATTATTACTTCTATTCTCCTTGTTTCTCCCTTTCTTTCCTGTCTGTATACTTTTTGTATTCTTTAATTTGCATTTGTGAATATTAGGACTATATAATCTGCACATCTTTATATTGAGGATAATTGCTAGGAAGGTGGTATGAGACAAATATGAGAAGACAGTTCCCCCTTTTGACTATGCTACAAGGATGCAGTGTAAGAGTCCCTCTCATTGTTTACCACCATATACTATCACAAGAGACGCAATACGTGTTTGTGGAGCCTGGTAACAGCATAGATGTTTACCTAAAGACTTATCTGACTTAGTACTTTGGCATCTTTATATATCCAAGGAACACAAGGGGTTCCTGAAGAAAGCTTTTAAAAATTGGCCTAAGCCTCTCCAGCCACAGCTCACCATGGCTGCACATGCTCAGCCTTCCCGGCCTTTCCTGGATGCCAGGACCTCCAGTGGTTGACTCTCAGACGACCCTGGTCCCTTCACTCCCCGGTAAATGGCTGCAATAACACAGTGTTTCTGTTACTCAAACTCTAACTGAGAAAAAAAGTACTGATTATTGAAATAGAGTCATCAAAGGGGAAATGTGTTTTTAGGACTACCAGAATGATTAATGAGAGTTATCAAACCTTGTTCTCTTTAGTGGTCATTATAACAGCCTGTCTGTAAATGTCATTACTAGAACGAAGGTTACATTCCGCATAACACTTTTAATACAGTCTCCAAGCAGCCGCATACATCATAAAGCAAAGGTTCCACAACACCAGTAAGATATATATTAGGCATGAGCCAACAACAATCTGCCAATTTTTAATGCAGCTCCGAGCAGATAAGTTGATCTTTGTTGCTCCTCTATACATTTGTCTTTGTTCTTTATTTAAATATATGGATTAAGCATGGGCGAATTTTGCGAATCTCGCGTTCGCGAATTTTGCGGATTTGCGAATTCGCAATCCGCAAAATCCGCAAATTCTCGCGAATTTGCGGATTTTTTTTTTTTGTGTTCGCAAGTGTTTCTGCCAGTTCGCGAGGATTTGGTACTAGTTCGCAATTGCGAACTTACTTGTCGGCTCGCAACGGTCGCGACTATGTTGTTTCTACGTCTGGTTCATCATCACAGCCTCCCAGCACCCTCAGTTTCACCACTGGCACCCTCTCTTTGACCCATGCCACCCTCTGTTACATCAAGGCCACCCTCTGGTTCATCATCACTGTAGAAGATGGGGGGGAAAAGCAAGCCCACCTGCCCTGCTTGAACTGACATGAATTAATTTGGGGTTAGTTTATTAACAACACCTGCCCTGCCCCAACTGACAATAATGAATTAGGGGCTAATTAATGTGTCACTGAAAGAATTTGAAGTTCCAGCCTGGCACCTGCTTGTCTGCTCCTTTAGCTGTAAATCAGGACCTTTGTGGCATACAGTTAAGGTCAGAGCAGGGTCACACAATAGTTGCAAGCAGGCAACCGAATTCTGGAGGGCCCCCTCAGGAAGCACTACAGGGAATCGTTACAAATCATGAGATTGACCTTTTGCACCTGCTCATTGCTTTTGCTTTTGCTAAAATCGTTTTTCGGTTTTTTCGCGCTATTCGCGGGGCGCGGCGTCGTGCGAAACCGACCGCGGAAGCCGCCAATTCGTGCGAATGAGCTTTTTATTTTTTTGCGGCTTGTTGTTTCGCGAGTTTTTTTGCAGTATTCGCGAGCCGCTTGCAGCGCAACACGCAAATTTACCCCAAGGTCGTGTACGGGCACGGCCATTTTGTTTGCGTGACGTATTTCCGTTTCCGCCCGCTATGTATAATCTCGCGCAGTAAGCGCATTGCGAGTAGAGGTTCGCACGAGATCGCGAGGGAAATCTAGAGGTTCGCACGAGATCGCGAGGGAAATCTCGCGCAAACTTACTTTCGCGCTCGTGAACGGGCGCCGGCCATCTTGTTTTTCATTCATTTCCTGTGTCTGGGCATGGTGTTTAATCCTCTTGGTATCTTTGCCATCCTTTGCTTGTTTTCAGTTTTTTTTTTACGATTTTGCTTCTTATCTATCCCTCTCTTTTCCTAGCTGTATATTTTTGTCTTTTCTGCTATTTTTCTTTACTTTTAAACTACTTTTTTAAACTCTTTTCTTTTCTTCTTCCCTATCCTATTCTTTCTTAATTTTCTACTTCTTCCAACCTTACCTGCCCAGACCATGGTCAAGCCAGGCGCCGTGAAGCTGCCCAGGCACTTGAGGGCCGCAGCGGCGGCGGGGAGTAGTACTGGACCCAGTGCCAGGACAGCATGCGGGAGATTGAGGGGGGAGCAGGTGACGCGACGGGAGATATTCAGCCCGGAGGAAGTGGGCGCGCTGGTCTACTTCGTCCAGCGCCGCCTGCCCAGGACCATCGCGGGAGGCGGCAGGATCGCGGCCGACGGCTACAACATGCGGGAGCGCCGGAAGCGGTGGGAGAAGGTGTGCTGGGCCATATCCCACCTCTACGGGGTCCAGCGCACCTACAGCCAGGTCACCCATCGCTGGACGGACCTCCTGGACCGGGAGCGCGACCTGCTGGACCTGCTCGGCTTGGAGATCCCCGGGCTTGGTGAGTAGTAGTAGCCATTTCATCACTCACTACTATGATGTTTTCTCCTGCTCTGTGTTGTTGTATTGCAAATATTTGTTTTTTACATGGAGCAAGCCAATAATGCCGCTGATGACGATTACATTGTAGTTAAATTATATTTCAAAATCTTCTGTGCATTTCAGGTGCACTGCTCTCCTTCTCAGTGGCGTTGCTACTATGCTTATTTGTTTTCTATTTCGTGGTCTCATTGGCCTGAGTAACTATTATGTATGAGTGTACTTTACAGAACTGCGTAATGCTAGACACTAGGGGGCAGATTACATTTACAAGCCCCTTGCGCCACGTTTACGTTGCCTTGCGTGACGCAACAGCGGCGTAAACGTGCCGCATCCCTGCGAGTCATTTACAGCATGACGCATCTAGGGAGATGCGTCACGTTATAAAGCCATGGGCCTGCACCACAATGGGTGCGTTCCTAGTACGCAGGGTGGGCGGTCCGGCGGCTGTGCGCCTCGCAAAATTGCCTGCGTGAAATCTACAAGATTTAAAGCAGGCACTTCTGCAACGCTGCTACGTCAATTCAATTCCTTATGCCTGCTTGAAGCAGGCGAAAGGACTGACACAGCATGTTAAGTATTGGGTGGCCCTGAGCATTACTGGAGTTGCATTGCCTTGGCGACGTGACTCCAGCGATGCGCCGCTCTTACGTGACGAGATGCGTCACGCAAGTGCCTACCCTTGCGCCAGGGCGCGCCGCATTGTAAATGAGGCGCATCTGCCGTGTCGCAAGGGTAGTTTTGCGTGACGCATTTGATCTGGCGCATCTCTGGAGATGCGCCAGAACGCGTAAGTAAGTATGCCCCTAAGGGGCAGAATTGCAATTACCGTCGCATCCCTGCAAAGTAGCAGGGATGCGCCATTAATTGTGCGGCCCGCTACCACCACCAAACATGGTGCGCCGTATTTGCAATGCGGCGCACCATGGGCCCAAAACGTCACCGAAGCTTTACTGCTGGAGTTGCGCCGCAACGATGGCGCAGCTCCAGCAATGCTCTGGGGTACCCTATCTCCCCAATGCTGGGTCAAGCCGTACGTCTGCTTCAAGCAGGTGCAGGGTTTGTGTGACGCATCATTGTCCTAAAGGTGACTGATTGAAATTTTGTAGATTTCCCTCAGCCACTTTTAGGATGTGTTCCAGCGCAGGAATGCCCTCCCTTGCGCCGGAACGCCCCCTGATGGCGCAGGGCTTTATAACGGGATGCATCTCTCAAATGCGTCACGTTGTTATAATATTATACGCCGCACCATGGCGCCCTTTTTTGTTTAGCTGCTGCGTCACAAAAGTCACGCAAGAACGGAGCAAAAGAGCCGCAAGGGGCTTAAATCTGCCCCTTCCTTTGTACCCCTGACAATAAGAAAAATAGTGGCGGTGGATTGATAGTTTGACTATTTAAATGACTGGTAATGTAGCAGGCAACTGTTAGTGTTGTCACTGATCTGACTGAAATCACAATGGAGTTTGTCTGTCACTTTGCGTTTTGCCTGCGGACTGCTGCCTGCCAGTCCTAGGTGAACCTTTCAGTACTTTGTTTAGTGAGTTACCTGACTTTCGAAGTCACAGGTCCGCAAATAAATGAAAACTAACCCTAATCAATATAATTTCGCGGAAATATTTTGTTATTGTTCTTTTGAAATGTTTGATTTAGTTGACATTGACAAGCAACAATCATCCAGGTTTTCTGTTCTTTCTTTCATGTTGTACGTCAGCGCTCCCCAGGGCCGAGAGGAGGACACAGGAGCAGCAGGCGGCGGATGCTGTTCAACAGGGCCAGGATCGGGCAGGCAAGGGCTCCTTTGCTGGCCCCAGTAAGTTTTCATTTTAGACTAGTACCTATTTTTCCTAGCGTTCCTCATTTGACTTTTTTCAAAATTGTCTTTGATCTTCTTCTTGTAGACTGTATCTAAATTCTTATCCTGCCTCTACTATGACTCCCTGTGGTATTACTAGATTATTCTTATTAGTCTGTCTGTGTAGCTAACTAAGATTGCACGGTTGGCGAAACTCCCATGATTCTAGTCAGCAATAGCTCTATCAACTTAGTGCAGTCCTCTGGGATTGTCCATAATGTCTTTTGAAGTGTTCTATCTGGACTCATGCTTGCAAAAATTGCAAAACCTTTCGCTCAGTCACTCTAGTCTGGACCAAAAAACACAGATTGTATTTAAGTTTAAAAGCTTTATTAAAAGTAAACACATTTATTAAAATGAAGTCATAATAAAACTAAACGTTTAACTGATAATGGAAAAGTGGTTAGTGCTGATGATTAATTGAAGACATTTCTTGTGGTCGAGCCGAGCTCTCACCTGGTTTCAACTTGATCTTGTTGTTAGAAGTCCATCTTCTGTCTGTGTGGAGAAAAATGGTGCGTGTTAAAAAACCAGCCTTCATCAGTTGTGCCAAAAAGTGCAGCAAGACAACCTTCCCTGGAAAAAGGGACTTTTTTTTAACTTTAAAGTAGACAGTCACAAATTACATTGTTTTCACATGTCTTCATTCCTAGACCAAAGACTAGTGAGTGCTTTATTCTAACATTCTTCAATGTACTTTGTAGGTGGAACATCTGGTGGCGGGGCCAGCGTGGAGGTGGTGGTGCTCGACACGGAGGCGGAGGGCAATTCTTCAGGGGAGGAGGCGGCGGCTGTGAGAGTTGAGACGGTGGTGGTGGCGGCCAGAGGTAAGCTCTTATATATTCCTTACTTATTGAGATTGAAGACTAGCTGGGAAGGCAAGAATATGAGATGCATGGCTGGGTGAATGATGAAGCAATGATGGGTGGAAGGACAACAGCCTGGGTGGGTGACACAGAAACTGTATGTGTCCATATACCTGGATCATGCTACTATCTGACTCCTAGATAGCATATGTGTATCTAGAGCAGGGGTACTCATAGTACGGCCCGCGGGCCGGTGGTGGCCCGGCAAGCCTTCCTTGGCGGTGCGCAGACCTTGCAGACAATCACTGCTCCCCCGGCCCCCACAGAGCAGAGGCTTTTTTGTATTTCACCTGTTAGCGCCCCTGCATCTCCACTCTGACAATCACTGCTCCCCCGGCCCCCACAGAGCAGAGTGGAGATGCAAGGCCACAAAGAGGTGAAATAGAACAAAGCCTCTGCTCTGTGGGGCCGGGCAAGCAGTGATTGTCAGGGTGGAGATGCAGGGGCGCTACAACAAACAAAGCCTCAATAATATGTTAATGGTCTTTTAAAGACCTGTTAAGTACTTTGGTGTTGTTGTCTGTGTGTGCGCGTTGAGGAAGCGGTCTCAACCCGGGCTGAAGGCTGACACAGATAGACACA
This sequence comes from Lissotriton vulgaris, assembly GCF_964263255.1. Taxonomy (NCBI): domain Eukaryota; kingdom Metazoa; phylum Chordata; class Amphibia; order Caudata; family Salamandridae; genus Lissotriton; species Lissotriton vulgaris. The sequence continues at coordinate 1,159,440,954 of NC_141689.1, forward strand.
CACACAGTGAGATGACAGAGGGGGAGGGAGAGGGAGGGCAGGAGGGAGAGAGAGAAGGAGTGGGAGGGCAGGAGGGAGAGCAGGAGGGAGAGAGATGTATGTAAATGCTGGGTCTGGTGGCTCAGTGGATGAAGGCATCTGCTGCAGGGACCTGTGTGCAACCTCATGGTCACAAGTTTTCGTTTTGCTTTAGCCCCGCCCCCTCTGACTCCGCCCCCACCAGTGCAGCCCTCGGCCACAAACTACACTGTAAATTTAGCCCCTGAGAGAAAGTTTGTGAGTACCCATGATCTAGAGAGAGTAGACGGTCAGTGGATGAACTAAGTGTAACTTTGAAGAGCATGTAACACTGCACCCGCACATCCGTTCCAGTGTAGGAAAGGCAAGGAAAAGAAGTTTTAATTTTGTCCAAATACTACCATCAATAGTAGCAGTAGTTTGTATTGCAAGCACAGCATAGATCCGGTTATTACGGTGGCCACTCCCTACCTCTCTTAATAAGTTTAGTAGTACTCAGTCATTCATGTGTGGATGTATCACTGGTCACTCAATAAAAAGCAAAGCACCTAAAGTCATCCCATATATAAGCAAAAACATCCCATGTGAAGTGATAGATAATCAGATTATTTATCTTCTTCAATTTTCCATTTCTAGTACTCATTTCCACTGTAGGGTGAAAGTTAAATTAATTAAGCAGTAGCCCTTGAGTTGTAACAGAGTATTCTCAGTGCCACCCGTAATAGAAAAGTAAGAGCTTCACCACCTGCATGTACTGGACGGGTACAGTAACGCAACGCAAGTCTAGGTCACTCCTCATGGCGTGCGTCTCTTTTTCTCGGGTGCAAGTTTACTGCGCTGGCATTATGCCGGCTTGCAGAAGATAACGTACCAATTTTCCTAAACAAGAGACAAGAAGAAGAATAAGACTGGTGTACTTTCATAGTCGACTCCAATGGAAGTCCATAGTGCTCGTAGAATTTGTTCCTTAAACTCCCACTAATGTTAGAGCAAGGATGAAGAAGTGTGAGGTTAGATAGATACTGGCCTCAATAGTTATGTGATGCGCTTGCAATTAGCTAGTTGTAGTGCAACACAAATTTCTGCTGAATGATTGAGTTAATCTTAAAGAGCATTGGTTACAGACTATGTTGCCAGTGCCACCCAGCACAGTGGTCTACCCAGACTGAGCCGGGCTGCCAAAGCCAAACGCCACCGCCGAGTAGCAAGGACAACAGCTTCCTCTCACAGCCGTTGCACCTGCAAGGCATTGAAGGCACGCCTGCGCCGCAGTACCCTGATGGTGTCCCGCCTCCAGCAGGAGCTCCACCACTTTTCCAACCAGTTGGAGGGGCTCCGCGTAGAGCACGCCTTGCTCCGCCAGGAGCATAATGCCCTGGCCCAAAAAGTAGACAGCATCCACCCATAGTGTCCCTTGCCCCTTTTTTAGAGACTTTTGGGGGGTGGGAATTGGGAGTTGGGTTTTGGGGACTTTTGAAGGACAATCGTTGGGGTTAGGGAGGGTCTTGCGGGAGATTATTTTGTTAGGGATATAAATATACTTTTTCAAACTTTATCTGAGCATACCCGTTTCTTACTGCTTGCCTGGTGGGTGGGGGTTTAACAGTGACTTTGTTTTCCTGAAAGTTTAGTTCCATTTTCTTCCTTTAAGTGTAAATGCCCAAATGTTTTCAACACTAAGTGCCTCTCACAGAGTAAGTGAAGTGAATCCTAGAGTCCTAGGACTTTAGTAGTACTACCGTCAGTCTCTCGTCTCTCCTACTAATATTCCATTATACCCCCAAACCACCAAACGCTTATCTTACCTGTAATTTGTGTTTGAAAGTAGGGCTAGACCCAGGGCTGGCTCCACGATAACCAGCGAATAAGGTTGGCAATCTTGGTCGGATAAAATTTCCTCATAGCGGTGGTACTAGTGGTGTGACACAGTGGCAGTTGCATGCCTATGAAAAAAAAAGAAAATTAAATCTGGTTTGTCCTCCTGAGCAATTCAACGGTACAACTGAGAATATAGCAGGTGACAGAAGTACACTAGAACAGTGCCACATTGTAGCCTAACAAATGGTAAAGTATAACTACTAATTCGGTTGCAGTTCTTTGACATTAGCCATGGGTCTTTGTCAAGCAGAGTAAGAATATATCCTCGGATTTCTTCACCAGCCTGTTGCTATCACCTTATCCTCCCCAGCAAGTGTGTGGATTTATTGCTGTAATTTAGTCACACATCAATCAAAACCACACAGCCCGGGGGAAGAGGGTTAGGGTTTGAAAAATGGATGGGTACGGGGTTTTTGGGAAAGGATTTGGGAGACAAGAAAAAAAGCACAGCATAGACAAACAATTGAACATAAACAATTCTTTGGGTACAAACCTATCCATCAATCTTTGAAAGTGCATGCACTACTGCATGCATGTCAGTGAAAAGTAAGTAGTACTTTCGACAACTGTGGAAGAAAGAATGCGACAGTACAGGGCCTGTGTGGAAGTATTGATAACGATATTCAACATAAGGTGTCTGTACTAGCCAGATACCCGAGAGCCTTGCTGGTCACTATAAATCCATTCACAACAACACTCAATGGGGTTGGTCTGGAAGGTATAGTAGATAGAAAAGGAGAAATTGCTTTTTTCTAGGTGTCCCCTCACTCACCAGGGTTGCCCCTTGGTGACATGCTTCATCATTGGGGCCATCCCAGTCCTCTACGGGCTGGGGCGTGCTGCGACTTGCGAATTACGTAGGAGCACTTACAAATGACTATGTGTGGTGCAGATGTGATAGTGGAGTGGACTAAGTGATGTGTTAAGGGATCAATTTAGAAGCAGAGAGAGATCCAAGAAATGCAGTCAGAGTCAGAGAAAAAGGCAAGGGATACTGTATCTATGTGGTTGTAGTTGTCCTGTTGGAAGTGGTAAGTAAGTTTCCTGCAGAAAAAAAATCCTCTTATTAGCGGCACTCCTCCATTGCAGCGGACGCTTCGTCCATCGATGTTGGTCACCAGAAGACACCCTGTAAAAAAAAGCACAGCATAGACAAACAATTGAACATAAACAATTCTTTGGGTACAAACCTATCCATCAATCTTTGAAAGTGCATGCACTACTGCATGCATGTCAGTGAAAAGTAAGTAGTACACTGACAACTGTGGAAGAAAGAATGCGACAGTACAGGGCCTGTGTGGAATTATTGATAACGATATTCAACATAAGGTCTCTGTAGCCAGAAACCCGAGAGCCTTGCTGGTCACTATAAATCCATTCACAACAACACTCAATGGGGTTGGTCTGGAAGGTATAGTAGATAGAAAAGGAGAAATTGCTTTTTTTCTAGGTGTCCCCTCACTCACCAGGGTTGCCCCTTGGTGACATGCTTCATCATAGGGGCCATCCCAGTCCTCTACGGGCTGGGGCGTGCTGCGACTTGCGAATTACGTAGGAGCACTTACAAATGACTATGTGTGGTGCAGATGTGATAGTGGAGTGGATTAAGTGATGTGTTAAGGGATCAATTTAGAAGCAGAGAGAGATCCAAGAAATGCAGTCACAGTCAGAGAAAAAGGCAAGGGATACTGTATCTATGTGGTTGTAGTTGTCCTGTTGGAAGTGGTAAGTAAGTTTCCTGCAGAAAAAAAATCCTCTTATTAGCGGCACTCCTCCATTGCAGCCGACGCTTCGTCCATCGATGTTGGTCACCAGAAGACACCCTGTCCACTGCCTGCCTGATGCTGAATTGTGGCTCGCTACTGTGAAGCCTGACTCCATCCTTTTTTCCCCATTGCAGAGACTGAAACCCGGCCTGTAATTATTCAACGAAAAACAGGAAGTGATATAATATTACAACACCACTGATAAATAAATATAAGGTATGTAGGCTGTGGAGTGCAAAAAGTCACAATTTGATTTTCCTAGTAGACAGTACAATATTTTTGAAAGTGCGTACTCTGTCTGAGTCACCTTTTGAAGGATAAATAAGTATGGGCAAATTAATGTAGCGGATCTTTCCCCTCAAGCTAGGTGTACTGTAAACTGTGTTTTAGAACAAAATTAGATCTTCCTAGCAGTGCTCCCACCCAGACCCTTACTAAAGCCAGTCGCAAAAATGTAGAAGACCCCCAATCAAATCTCAAAAAACGAGGCCTAGCAGAAAACTGGTGACAAAACTTACTTTGAAAGTAAAAGTAGGCCGAAGTACCCACTTCCTAATTACCCCTTACCCACCGTGGATTGCATTCAAACCACTTGCAAGCAACCAAGCAAAAGTAGCCATAGCCAGATCGCTCCAAGACTCGAAATCCCCCCCACTCAAACACATGCAATAGAAATACTGCTAACCCTAACGAACCCTAAGTTAAGAATAGTGGCAAAGGCTTTCTTTAACTATGCCAAATCCCCCCTTTCCCACCATGGATTTTCTTCAAATGACTTGCAACCAAAATTACACATTCTCACGAGTGCTCTAAGACCCCAGAACTCAGTTGCAAAAATCTAGAACACCCCGAAACACATGCAATCCTGCTGCTAGGGCTAACCCTAACGAACCCTAAGTTACAAAAAGTGCCAAAAGGCTTTTCCGTGAGGATTTTGTCCCAACCACTTCTACCCGGTATTAGACCTTCCCAGGAATGCCCCAAGACCCGCCAACCCAACCCACCCGCCAAGAAGCATAACACCCCCAAACAGGCCAAAAGCAAAATCTCATACTTGCAATATTTCTCGGCCTTCGGTCCAAACGCGCTGCGTAGCTAGGCCATAAGTCGGGGTTGCCACGACGGATTTCCTGAAAGGCAAATGCAATCAAGATTAGAGTGTCCCAGCAGTGCTCCCAGACCCCGAAACTCACCCACAAACAGACGGAACCCCCCCTAAGAGCACCTCAAAGGCAAGCAAGTCATCAAAAACACAAACAAATTTCCGCCTGGGATTTGGTCCAAAACACTTTTATCCGGTATTAGAGCTTCCCAGCAATGGCCCCAGAGCCGTCAACCCAGGAGAAAACGAGTAGAAGACCCCCAAACAGCCAAAGAGCAAAAGTACAAAAATGGGGACTTAGTAAATTTTTCACAAATTTCCCAAATCACTCCGCGCGCGCTCTGCAGCTAGGCCCTAACTCCCCTCTGCCACCATGGATTTGCTTCAAACCTCTTGCAAAGTAAAGTATATATAGCCAGCAGTGCGCCCAGACCCCGAAACCCACCCACAAACACCAGGAAGCCCCCCAAACAGGCCCCCGAAAACGCTACATTGAGCAAAATGTCAGAAATAGCCAAAAAAAAAATCGGCCTGGATTTTGTCCCAACCACTTCTACCCGGTATTAGACCTTCCCAGGAATGCCCCAAGACACGCCAACCCACCCGCCAAGAAGCATAACACCCCAAACAGGCCAAAAGCAAAATCTCATACTTGCAATATTTCTCGGCCTTCGGTCCAAACGCGCTGCGTAGCTAGGCCATAAGTCAGGGTTGCCACGACGGATTTCCTGAAAAGCAAATGCAATCAAGATTAGAGTGTCCCAGCAGTGCTCCCAGACCCCGAAACTCACCCACAAACAGACGGAACCCCCCCTAAGAGCACCTCAAAGGCAAGCAAGTCATCAAAAACACAAAACAATTTCCGCGTGGGATTTGGTCCAAAACACTTTTATCCGGTATTAGAGCTTCCCAGCAATGGCCCTAGAGCCGTCAACCCAGGAGAAAACGAGTAGAAGACCCCAAACAGCCAAAGAGCAAAAGTACAAAAATGGGGACTTTGTCAATTTTTCACAAATTTCCCAAATCACTCCGCGCGCGCTCTGCAGCTAGGCCCTAACTCCCCTCTGCCACCATGGATTTGCTTCAAACCTCTTGCAAAGTAAAGTATATATAGCCAGCAGTGCGCCCAGACCCCGAAACCCACCCACAAACACCAGGAAGCCCCCCAAACAGGCCCCCGAAAACGCTACATTGAGCAAAATGTCAGAAATAGCCAAAAAAAATCGGCCTGGATTTTGTCCCAACCACTTCTACCCGGTATTAGACCTTCCCAGGAATGCCCCAAGAGACGCCAACCCACCCGCCAAGAAGCATAACACCCCCAAACAGGCCAAAAGCAAAATCTCATACTTGCAATATTTCTCGGCCTTCGGTCCAAACGCGCTGCGTAGCTAGGCCATAAGTTGGGGTTGCCACGACGGATTTCCTGAAAAGCAAATGCAATCAAGATTAGAGTGTCCCAGCAGTGCTCCCAGACCCCGAAACTCACCCACAAACAGACGGAACCCCCCCTAAGAGCACCTCAAAGGCAAGCAAGTCATCAAAAACACAAAATATTTTCCGCCTGGGATTTGGTCCAAAACACTTTAATCCGGTATTAGAGCTTCCCAGCAATGGCCCCAGAGCCGTCAACCCAGGAGAAAACGAGTAGAAGACCCCCAAACAGCCAAAGAGCAAAAGTACAAAAATGGGGACTTAGTAAATTTTTCACAAATTTCCCAAATCACTCCGCGCGCGCTCTGCAGCTAGGCCCTAACTCCCCTCTGCCACCATGGATTTGCTTCAAACCTCTTGCAAAGTAAAGTATATATAGCCAGCAGTGCGCCCAGACCCCGAAACCCACCCACAAACACCAGGAAGCCCCCCAAACAGGCCCCCGAAAACGCTACATTGAGCAAAATGTCAGAAATAGCCCAAAAAAAAATCGGCCTGGATTTTGTCCCAACCACTTCTACCCGGTATTAGACCTTCCCAGGAATGCCCCAAGACACGCCAACCCACCCGCCAAGAAGCATAACACCCCAAACAGGCCAAAAGCAAAATCTCATACTTGCAATATTTCTCGGCCTTCGGTCCAAACGCGCTGCGTAGCTAGGCCATAAGTCAGGGTTGCCACGACGGATTTCCTGAAAAGCAAATGCAATCAAGATTAGAGTGTCCCAGCAGTGCTCCCAGACCCCGAAACTCACCCACAAACAGACGGAACCCCCCCTAAGAGCACCTCAAAGGCAAGCAAGTCATCAAAAACACAAAAAAATGTCCGCGTGGGATTTGGTCCAAAACACTTTTATCCGGTATTAGAGCTTCCCAGCAATGGCCCCAGAGCCGTCAACCCAGGAGAAAACGAGTAGAAGACCCCAAACAGCCAAAGAGCAAAAGTACAAAAATGGGGACTTTGTCAATTTTTCACAAATTTCCCAAATCACTCCGCGCGCGCTCTGCAGCTAGGCCCTAACTCCCCTCTGCCACCATGGATTTGCTTCAAACCTCTTGCAAAGTAAAGTATATATAGCCAGCAGTGCGCCCAGACCCCGAAACCCACCCACAAACACCAGGAAGCCCCCCAAACAGGCCCCCGAAAACGCTACATTGAGCAAAATGTCAGAAATAGCCAAAAAAAAATCGGCCTGGATTTTGTCCCAACCACTTCTACCCGGTATTAGACCTTCCCAGGAATGCCCCAAGAGACGCCAACCCACCCGCCAAGAAGCATAACACCCCCAAACAGGCCAAAAGCAAAATCTCATACTTGCAATATTTCTCGGCCTTCGGTCCAAACGCGCTGCGTAGCTAGGCCATAAGTCGGGGTTGCCACGACGGATTTCCTGAAAAGCAAATGCAATCAAGATTAGAGTGTCCCAGCAGTGCTCCCAGACCCCGAAACTCACCCACAAACAGACGGAACCCCCCCTAAGAGCACCTCAAAGGCAAGCAAGTCATCAAAAACACAAAATATTTTCCGCCTGGGATTTGGTCCAAAACACATTAATCCGGTATTAGAGCTTCCCAGCAATGGCCCCAGAGCCGTCAACCCAGGAGAAAACGAGTAGAAGACCCCCAAACAGCCAAAGAGCAAAAGTACAAAAATGGGGACTTAGTAAATTTTTCACAAATTTCCCAAATCACTCCGCGCGCGCTCTGCAGCTAGGCCCTAACTCCCCTCTGCCACCATGGATTTGCTTCAAACCTCTTGCAAAGTAAAGTATATATAGCCAGCAGTGCGCCCAGACCCCGAAACCCACCCACAAACACCAGGAAGCCCCCCAAACAGGCCCCCGAAAACGCTACATTGAGCAAAATGTCAGAAATAGCCAAAAAAAAAATCGGCCTGGATTTTGTCCCAACCACTTCTACCCGGTATTAGACCTTCCCAGGAATGCCCCAAGACACGCCAACCCACCCGCCAAGAAGCATAACACCCCAAACAGGCCAAAAGCAAAATCTCATACTTGCAATATTTCTCGGCCTTCGGTCCAAACGCGCTGCGTAGCTAGGCCATAAGTCAGGGTTGCCACGACGGATTTCCTGAAAAGCAAATGCAATCAAGATTAGAGTGTCCCAGCAGTGCTCCCAGACCCCGAAACTCACCCACAAACAGACGGAACCCCCCCTAAGAGCACCTCAAAGGCAAGCAAGTCATCAAAAACACAAAAAAATGTCCGCGTGGGATTTGGTCCAAAACACTTTTATCCGGTATTAGAGCTTCCCAGCAATGGCCCCAGAGCCGTCAACCCAGGAGAAAACGAGTAGAAGACCCCAAACAGCCAAAGAGCAAAAGTACAAAAATGGGGACTTTGTCAATTTTTCACAAATTTCCCAAATCACTCCGCGCGCGCTCTGCAGCTAGGCCCTAACTCCCCTCTGCCACCATGGATTTGCTTCAAACCTCTTGCAAAGTAAAGTATATATAGCCAGCAGTGCGCCCAGACCCCGAAACCCACCCACAAACACCAGGAAGCCCCCCAAACAGGCCCCCGAAAACGCTACATTGAGCAAAATGTCAGAAATAGCCAAAAAAAAATCGGCCTGGATTTTGTCCCAACCACTTCTACCCGGTATTAGACCTTCCCAGGAATGCCCCAAGAGACGCCAACCCACCCGCCAAGAAGCATAACACCCCCAAACAGGCCAAAAGCAAAATCTCATACTTGCAATATTTCTCGGCCTTCGGTCCAAACGCGCTGCGTAGCTAGGCCATAAGTCGGGGTTGCCACGACGGATTTCCTGAAAAGCAAATGCAATCAAGATTAGAGTGTCCCAGCAGTGCTCCCAGACCCCGAAACTCACCCACAAACAGACGGAACCCCCCCTAAGAGCACCTCAAAGGCAAGCAAGTCATCAAAAACACAAAATATTTTCCGCCTGGGATTTGGTCCAAAACACATTAATCCGGTATTAGAGCTTCCCAGCAATGGCCCCAGAGCCGTCAACCCAGGAGAAAACGAGTAGAAGACCCCCAAACAGCCAAAGAGCAAAAGTACAAAAATGGGGACTTAGTAAATTTTTCACAAATTTCCCAAATCACTCCGCGCGCGCTCTGCAGCTAGGCCCTAACTCCCCTCTGCCACCATGGATTTGCTTCAAACCTCTTGCAAAGTAAAGTATATATAGCCAGCAGTGCGCCCAGACCCCGAAACCCACCCACAAACACCAGGAAGCCCCCCAAACAGGCCCCAGAAAACGCTACATTGAGCAAAATGTCAGAAATAGCCAAAAAAAAATCGGCCTGGATTTTGTCCCAACCACTTCTACCCGGTATTAGACCTTCCCAGGAATGCCCCAAGACACGCCAACCCACCCGCCAAGAAGCATAACACCCCCAAACAGGCCAAAAGCAAAATCTCATACTTGCAATATTTCTCGGCCTTCGGTCCAAACGCGCTGCGTAGCTAGGCCATAAGTCGGGGTTGCCACGACGGATTTCCTGAAAAGCAAATGCAATCAAGATAAGAGTGTCCCAGCAGTGCTCCCAGACCACGAAACTCACCCACAAACACCAGGAAGCCCCCCAAACAGGCCCCCGAAAACGCTACATTGAGCAAAATGTCAGAAATAGCCAAAAAAAAATCGGCCTGGATTTTGTCCCAACCACTTCTACCCGGTATTAGACCTTCCCAGGAATGCCCCAAGACACGCCAACCCACCCGCCAAGAAGCATAACACCCCCAAACAGGCCAAAAGCAAAATCTCATACTTGCAATATTTCTCGGCCTTCGGTCCAAACGCGCTGCGTAGCTAGGCCATAAGTCGGGGTTGCCACGACGGATTTCCTGAAAAGCAAATGCAATCAAGATTAGAGTGTCCCAGCAGTGCTCCCAGACCCCGAAACTCACCCACAAACAGACGGAACCCCCCCTAAGAGCACCTCAAAGGCAAGCAAGTCATCAAAAACACAAAAAAATGTCCGCCTGGGATTTGGTCCAAAACACTTTTATCCGGTATTAGAGCTTCCCAGCAATGGCCCCAGAGCCGTCAACTCACCTGCAAAGAGGTACAACAACACCCCCACAAGTGATGAGTCTTTCTTCATTGGGCGTAAACCAGCCCTCTGATTTGATGGAAATAGGAGTCTGGAGGAGGAGGATAGAGGAGCATGTTCTTCTGAACTTGTGAACCTGAGGAATGCAGACTGCGGCAACTTCAAATCAATTAGCAAACCAGTGAAGACAGTTCTGCTGATGGGCTTGATTTTGTGATTATCTGATTAAAGTTTGAAATATATTAACTGTGCACAACAAAGAAAGACAGACACACAGGAATAAAAGTGAATAAGGATGAAAAAGAAAGTTATTGATTCGTTGTCTCATTTTCAGGGCTCGGTATCACGGTCCAGGAATAAGAATAAGGCTTCGTCATCATACTCTGCGAATTCAGGCAGGGTGAGCTCAGTGTCACCTGACAGAGTAGAAATTCCCTCATCTATGTTGCTGGCCACCTCCTCTTCATCCGGCACGCTTTCTCGTACTCTGAAATCTGGTGGTATGAGGTGCTGATTCATCTTGATCATTGTTAACCTCTCCACATTTTTGGGCGAGAGGCGGCTCCGTTTGGGAGTTACAATGCCACCAGCAGCACTGAAAACCCGTTCAGAAGACACACTTGCGAGTGGGCAAGACAAGTAGTTTAAAGCCAGGTTGGTGAGCTGTGGCCACAATTCTTTTTTCCCATGCCAATACGCCAATGGGTCAGAATTAACATAGACCTCTGTTGAGTCATTCAGATAGTCCTTCACCATCGACTCAAGGTCCTCATCAAGGGTTCCTCCACTTTGCTTAGCTCTTGCTGTGCCTCTGACCTTTTGAGAACCAAACCCACGCAGAGCTAGCCAATCCTCTTCAGCCTCCAATGTTTCTGTTGTGTCTCGTGCAGATGATCCGGTTGCCGGTGTCTTTAACTGCTGAGAGGTCACTTGTGCCACAGCCACAGGTGCAGAAGTGGATTGTTTTGACTGGGGATGGCCTGCTGATGTACTGCCATTTCCTTCAATTTTCAGCCGTTCTGTTTCAAACCTCTTGGCTGACAAGGCTAGCCAACGTTTGTACTTTGGAACATGTTCATCATCAAAAGGAAAGAATGCTTGGCCTGCCAGCACCTTTTTGTAGCGTGGATCCAGAATAGTAGCACAAATGTAATGCTGTTCTGAGTGGATCTTTTTAAGACGTTCATCACCTTGTAGGAGCTCTAATAATTTCTCAGCCAGAAGCAAAGAGTCTTGGTTTTGTCATCTTTTTCAAACACAGAACACACCTCCTTCAGTTGGTCCTCCAGCATGTACAACAATGGGATAGCTTTTCCCAAATTAGAGTCCTCCTTGCTGACTGCACGCGTGAAGAACTCAAAAGGACGAAGCATGCGTGTCAGGCTTTGAACTATGTTCCATTGCGCCGCACCCATCCTCAGCTCCTCTGTACCCTCTGTAAGGAAATATTGATCGAGTTCCATATACTGCTCATACAGACGCTCAAGCATGTAGAAGGTTGAGTTCCAACGTGTTACCACCTCCTGGATGAGTGCTTTCACTGGCATTTTACGTTGATATAGCAGGCTCCTCAGCTGCTTCCGGGCCTTAAAAGAATGGCTGAAATGGTTGCACATTTTTCGGCAGGTGTCCAATACACTGTACGCTGCACTGCCTTTATTACCCAAGAATTTTTGGACAAACAGGTTTATACAGTGCGCCAAACACGGCACTCTGAAATAGTAACCGTCCCTCATGGCCTTAACTATATTGGCGCCATTGTCCGTGGAAACATAACCAACCTGGCGTTTTAGTGGGGACAGCCAGTTAAGGACCTTTGTGTGAAAGACATCCAAAATGTTTTCTGCTGTGTGACGTTTCTCCAAACCAAACATGGCTAGTGTTGCATGTTTCCGAGCAGCTTTAAAAACAATGTCCGCGTCAACACCTGCGTTTAGCTTTGCTTTAGCCCCTGAAAAAGAGACCCAGTGTGCAGTGATGCACATTTAATCAGCGCCTGCGCCACTGGTCCACATGTCTGTTGTCAGATGTATAGTGTGAACAGCACTCTTCTGCAAAGCTGCCCCAATCACCTTCAGAACATCTTCATGTAGTGCTGAAACCGCAACTCGGGCAAAATAGAACCGGCTAGGAACCTTCCATTTAGGGCAGAGCGCTGCCACTAATTCTAGAAAACCAACCCCTTCTACAAAAGAAAAAGGGAGAAGGTCCAGAGCTAGCATTTTAGCCAGCTTAGTGTTATACAGACGCGTCAGTGGGTGGTTGCGTTCATATTGCGCTTCTGTAAACAACATCTTTTTAATGTTGCCCTGGACCAAGGATTTACGGGATGATGATGATATCTTCGACCCAGTTACGCTCGATAATGAACTTTTCCGCATTGATGTCTCACTCTCTCCCACACTCTTAGTGTGCCTCACATGGGGTGTGCTGCTGACAGGGGTACTGGGTGTAAGTGAAGTGTTTGAATCGTCTTCTTCCTCCTCGTCATCATCAGAAGAAAAATCAACGTTTTCATTACGTGCTATTCCGGCTTGCTTAAACGCCTCTAGGTGCGGAAACCATTGGACAGGGTGCGCTCTCTTAAGATGACCTCTCTGGCCTCCGGTACCATAGTTAGAACCAAGCTTACCACGACCAACTCGAACCTTACAAATGTTACAAATGGCTACGTTTTCCATTTTTGGGCAAACACTAAAGAAGTCCCAAACTGGAGACTTGAAATGTCTTTGGGGGCCGGAGGAGGCGGCGATACTGGTGGTGGTGGTCCTGCTGCTAATGCCAGATGAAGTGGAGGATGTGGATTGCCGAACTTCAGTACGTTTTGCACTTTCACCACCACGAATTGAGGTCGAGGTGGGTACCTTCTTGCGAGGAAGAAATATGGAAGCGGTAGGTTTTGGTGTACTACTTAACTCCAAATCTAATGATTCCATTTCCATTGCCTCCTCGTCGACATCATCATCACGCTCAGCAGCTTCTCGGGATAGGGTCAAAATGTCTCTTTGCTGCATGCCCGGTGGGGCTGCAGTGACCTTTGTGATGACTGGCTCGTCGTCATCGTGAGAGGCTTCATCACCAGCAGTATCTGTCACTTCTTGTTGAGCCTCATCACACTCCATAGCTATGAGTTTTTCGACGACCTTCCTTTTACGCTTAGGTACCTTTGTCAAATCATGGTGTGCCTCACTCTCAGGCTGCGGTGATGGTACCCAATCGTCATCCAGATCATCAGTAGGAGGTGGGCTTGAAGAAGATGTAGACACCCCCCTTGATCTTTTCCTTGCTGGGGATATGGAAGACAGTGAATGATCATCAGGAGGAGTGGCTTCCAATGATACCTCGGCTTCATTGTCGATTTCCTGATGTGCCCCTACTTCGGGAGGAACAAGTATTGTGGGCACTTGTGAACCTCCATGCACCTTTGCTTGCGCATCTCCTTTTGCTGCCTCTCCTTCCACATGTACTTGGGCGTGTACTTGCACATGGTGTTGTTGTTGCGGCTGTGGTTGTTCAACACTTGTCAGATGAGTTACAACAACCTGTGTTGATTCCGGGACATTGCTGCTACTTTCTTGCGATGAGCCAACATCACTGGTCGATGGTGATTGGAGAAGTACACTGACTGCCTCTGAAGCACTCAAGGGCTTTGACTTAAGTTGACGTGGTGGTGGAGGCACTGAACCCAATGGAGCAGGGGTGCTGCTCCCAGCTTGGTCCCCAGCAGATCCTGCTGCTGCAGGCGTACTTTTTTTTTTCTCCCAAAAAACGTGGCGGGTGGCACACCAGCCTCCTTGGTAACTTGCTTCTTCTGCTCCTTACTAGCAACTTTCTTGCTAGAGGAGCTACGGAGACCTTTTTTTGGGGCCATCTTCTTCAGAGCAGGTCAGACAGCAGGCCGCAGCTGCACGAATTGTAGAGTTGTCTGAGGCCAGACGTGACGTCGCGTGACGTTATGCTGCACACACACACCGCTGCAGGACTTCTTCCTGGCACTGGTGGCTCTCTTGAGTCTTGTGCACCTAAAAACAACGGAAGACAGAGGAACATCAGTTCAGTTATACAGCACAAAAAAAATCGAAAAACACTGCAAAATCAGCACAATCCCATTCCATCCATGCCCTCCATGATGTTTAAGTTCAAGACAACCCACAGAAAGACTAGGCCCATGCAAGACTCACTACCCCTGGGCATAAATAAAGGTTGAAAAGTAGGCAAAATGGTTGCAGGCCTAACAACAAAGCCTGCATTCTAAATGGCCACTTGCCTGCCAGCACATGGCCAGTGCCTGTAGCTGCACTCAAAATGGCCACCAGCCACATGGCCTGTCCCTCCCCATGAACACCCCCAAAAATCGAAAAATACTGCAAAATCAGCACAATCCCATTCCATCCATGCCCTCCATGATGTTTAAGTTCAAGACAGCCCACAGAAAGACTAGGCCCATGCTAGACTCAAATACCCCTGGTGAAAAGGCCACAAGTACAGCCCCAAAAAACGAAAATCACTGAAAAATCAGCACAATCCCAATCCATCCATGCCCTCCATGATGTTTAAATTCAAGACAACCTACAGAAAGACTCAGTCCACCCACCACTGAGTACCCCTGGGCAAAAGGCCCCAAAACAGCCCAAAAATCGAAAATTCCAAAATTTTAGTTGCAGCAACTGTAATGCCCCAATCAAACTTACTTGTAAAATTTCTAATCCAACAGTGATCCAAAGAAAGTCAAAAAGGCCTCAAATCCAAATATCCAGCAGCATCCACAAAAAGTAATCCTTCCAGCTCCAGATCCAAATGAAAAGTGACCAGGAGATGGACAAAGCACTGGGAGGAGCCTGCTGAACAGGAACAGGAAGTTGAAGACTGTGGGGCACTTCCTTCCTCCCACCCCCTCCCCAAAATGGACTCCTCGCTAAAAAAGTGCAGGCAAATGTCAACCTAAGGAGTTATTCGGATAAAAATCATAATTTCAAGAAGGTTTATGCTGCTTGCTGGTGGATTTCTTGTGCAGAATTGCAAATTTTATATTTTCGCTTGTGCGAGATTCTTGCTGCTCGCCGCATCTCAAATCTCGCAATTGCGAAGTACCGCGAGACGTGATCTCGCCGTACTCGCGTTGACAAACTATCGCTGGCAAGCCGCGATGACGTAATCGCGCTCGCCAATTCCCGCGGGATCACACAGCAAGATCCAAAATGGCGCAGCACTCGCAAACTATCGAGAAAAACAACCCGGCAAACGATGATAAACGCCACGCGCCGCAAAAATTGTATCACCAACACCGCACGCCGCAAAAAAAATCCGCTGCGTGTGAATTTGCAGATTTTGCGGGAAATTCGCAAATCTCGCGGATTGCGGATTTCCCGAAAATCCGCAAAATCCGCGAGCGTAACGGATTTTCCGCCCATGCTTAATATGGATGATATAATATTGATCTTATATATATATAGTATGCTAACTAACTACTGCTTAGCTATTTTATACTACTGCTTAACTATTTTGTATTATATTTATTAATATGTGGTCTTTTATCCTAGACCCTGTCTCCCTACCGATCTCAAATTTTTTTTTTCTTGTCTTGTCCTAAATCCGGAGCACCTCTAGATCCGCTCATTTTCCCTTTGGTTAACCACATTACCCGAACAATGTTACTTTATCTTGCAAGTATTTAAAGTGCTATTTTTTACTTTTTTACCTTGATTTTAAGCATTCCTGGCCTCTTTCGCTTATCCGCCGACTAAACGGTCTCTCCTTTACTAATGAGAGATCTCCCTCTCGAAAGCATTGGCGGAATGACCCTGGGCAAATGGCACACTTCGTGCGTGCCTTGCCTAGGGCCTTTCCTCTAATCTCCCCATGCCTTCCTCTCCTTCAGCTGATCCTACGCGATCAAGCAGGAGGTTTATGTCTCTAGGGAAACTGGCATCAGCTGCTCATTGGGGCTCGCAAGCGTTAGTTGCTCGTTTCCCCGATCAAAGTCAGCTGATGCCAAGCAAGCAGCAGTATTGATTTTATGATTTTCGCCTAAAAGAAAAAAGGAGAGACACGCAGAGCAGCGTAGACTCAGACAGTAATAAACTACTGTCATAGCTACAAGATTTCCCTATATTTACACATTCTTTTGAATCAATAAGAGGATAATTGGGTTTTTAATCTTTTAAGCCTGATTCCTCCTGCCTTTAAGCCTTATCCCTCCTGCCTGCATTCAATTACTACTGTATCCTTTATAAAAAATGTTTTTTAAAAGAGCCTCTCTTTGTTAAACCCCCCTTTTAAGTGTTTCTGCACAATGTCTGATACGGATTCAGACGAGGCTGTTGCTTCCATTCCCAATATGGATAATGAGGCATTAAAGAAAATGTTCCAAAGAGAAATGAGGGTGTCAATGTTTGAGACTTTTGAGTCATGTCATCTAAGAGATCCTTCCCAATTGAGGATCAAGACATCACTAAGGGACTAAGCTCCCATACCTCTGACGACGTGATTGAAATGAGGAGGAAAAGACACAAAAAAGTAAAAACACAGAGCCTCCAACCCCCAAGAGCACGATAGGAGGTCCTAGCACCTCTATTGCCTCAGGAGGTATCAGCACCTCAACGAATACAGGAGGCACTTGCGCCTCACAATCCCTGGGTGTCCTTGGCAGCACAAACACTCTTGGTGTCCCTAGCGGCACAAAATATAAGGGTGTCCCTAGCGGCACAACACATCTTAGTGCTCATCCTGAAATGGGAGATGATGATATTTATAATTATGATATCAATAATGACTAAGAGGCTTCGGACATTTAAGATGAATATGTCCTAGATTTAGATGACAATAACGACCAAGAATTTAACTCACAGTTCGACCAAGAAGATCTTCCTTCATCATCTAATGACAGTATCACCAATCCTTTAGGGGAAGAAATGTTCTCTCTGCTGAACATTAGACACCCGAGAAGCTCTGATTGGTGGCCAAAGCAACATGTGGCAAAATTCATTGGGAAATGGCTGAGATACCTCCTGGAAAGGGATACCAGCAATATGCTCAAAGCTGAATGTTCAAGACAGTCAATCCATGATAAAACATGCCAAACATCTAACTTAGACCCGGAATTGATAACATTTATTTTTAAACTAGGCAGAGACCTGAGAAAAGGAATGGAGAGATCACTGAAAGGTTGCCAAGATCGCATTTTAGATATCTTGGGTCCTCTAGCCAGAATTATCGACTCTGCTAAAGAGAGCCATATTAACGGCACTCCCCTTGATACCAAATTAATTAGGGGATGGAGCCAAGGGCAATGATCATTCTTGGTAATGCCAACACCAGCCTTAATGCAGAAAGGAGAAGAGTGATCCTTACCAAAATGAGCCCGAAACTCTCTGATATGGCAGACAGAGAACCATCTCAGAATCCCAAAGGGGTACTTTTTGGAGAAGACCTAATCGAGTCTCTTGGCAAATACGTGTCCACATACAGCCCGGGACAAAGCCCAACAAAATCTGAAAAAAGTTTTCAACCCCAACCTTTTTGGACGGGCCGGAAGAAGGGGCCTTTGTTCCGGCCGCTTCAATCAAAGGCCCTACTCAACATTCTATTCTTTTGGTAGAGGATACCAACATTCAAATCCTCCACAATTCTACCCACAGAGAGGGAGAGGCCCTCGCAACAGAGGCTTCAGGTCACATTTAACTACCAACTTCAACAACCTCCAAAGTGAGTATTCTACTCCCTCTCCCTATTCCTTCTTTCCTCCAAAATGTGTAAGGGTGTCTCAGGTTCTTTTTTCAGAAGTGGAAATTAATTACTCTGGATCCTTGGGTTCTAGACACTGTCAGGGGTTTCAAGATAGATTTTACAGAAATCACTACTCAATCCTTCTTCCCAAAAGATATTCCTCTCAATATAGACCATCAAAAAATTGTAGCAGAGGAGATTTCTTCGATGATCCAGAAAGGAGCTATAATAGAAGTTCCTTTGGAAGCGATGAGATTTATAAGTACTCTTTTCCTTGTAGAGAAAAAAGAGAAAGGCTGGAGACCGGTTATAAATCTGAGACATCTAAACAAATACCTAGTCTACAGGCACTTCAAGATGGAAGGCATCCATCTGTTGCGGGACCTACTTCTAGAAAGAGATTAGCTAGTAAAACTAGACTTAAAACATGCCTATTTTGCAATTCCAATGGCCAAGATTCACCAACCTTTCCTTCAGTTCTTGTGGATGAACCACCTTTATCAGTTTCAAGCCCTACCATTCGGCCTGTCGTCTGACCCATGGTGTTTCACCAAGGTTATGAGAACTGTCGCCTCTTCCTTAAGAGAGAGAGTCATTTGTCTAATTGTCTAACTAGACGACATCCTTATATTGTCCCAAGGCTATTCTCAGATACTCCTAGATCTAAAGAGCGTAATGGATCTGTTAGGATGCCTAGGTTTTATAATAAACAAAGAAAAATCAATACTGTCGCCTTCCAAAACTATGAAATTCCTAGGCTTCATGGTAGATACAACAAAGTGTTTTCTTCTTCGACCTTTAAAGAAAATAACCAAGATCTGAAGGGAGATAAGACATGTCTTGAAACGAGAAAATCTTACCCTAAGGGAACTAGCGAGGTTGCTTTTGTCCTCCTCCATTCAAGCTGTTTTCCCGGGTCCCCCAAATTATCGAGCTCTTTAAAGAGTAAAAGCGACAGCTCTGAGATCTGGATTTGGTACGAAGATCACATTACCCTAGATCAGGAAGCAAGATCAGAACTATCCTGGTGGCTAGAGAACCTAGATGCTTGGAATGGCAAAGCTATTTTTGGTTTTATACCAGAGTTTGTTTTGGAATCAGATGCGAGCCTCCTTGGCTAAGGAGCCTGCCTCCTCGGTCAGAATACGGGCAGTATTTGGTCACAAGAGGAGTCTTAGACACTTTTTCCACAGCAGATCAGTCGTCCTAAAGATGGACAATATGGCCACAGTAGCCTATATAATTCGTCTGGGAGGTACCAAATCTCTGGATCCCTCAAATTTAGCCAGAAAACTTTGGATGTTCTGCCTGGAACACAAAATCGCCCTGAGAGCAGAATATCTACCGGGAAAATCGAACATCTCTGCGGATTGGAACTCAAGGTTCCTTTTGGGCTAGAGTGACTGGAAACTCAATGTATTCGTATTCCAGTGTCTCAACAAAATTTGGGGTCCCCTAGAAATAGACCTTTTTGTGAGCAGACTATCTTTCCAGTTGGAGATTTACTTCAGTTGGATGCCCGACCCGGCTGCTCTCGCTGTGAATGCCTTTCTCCAATCTTAGAAAGGAATAAAAGCCCACGCCTTCCCCCCATTTGCCATGATCTAGAGAGTTCTTCAGAAAGTGAGACAGGACCAATGCTGCCTTGTCCTGATAACTGTCTTCTGGCCACCTCCAGCCTGGTTACCCACCACTCTGGAACTAGCTTGCAACCCTCCCTTCTTAATTCCTTACCAAAAGAATCTTCTTACAGACGTAGATGGACGAGGTCTCCCCCTAATCCTGATCGGGAATTTAAACCTTCTTGCCTGGAGAATGTCAGGAGATTCAATGAAATCTCAGGACTTTCGTCAACGGCTGCAACTCTCCTCAGAGAGGCTTGGGCCCTTGGTAATCACTACAGATACAGGTTGATATAAAGAAGATGGGTACATTGGTGCATGGAAAGGAACTTGGATTCCTTGGAGGCACCTATCGTTGATAAACTTCCTGGTTGAACATTTCGAAAGGGGTCTTACCTATAGATCTATTAACTGTTATGGATTTGCTATCTCCGCTGGTCATTCCCTCGTCAATGGTAAAACGGTAGGTAAGAATGTCATTGTTTGTAGAGGTATGAAGAGTATTCATTTGAGGAGACCTCCTCAGCCCAAATATGAATCTCTATGGGATGTTAAACTAATTCTAGACCTTTTCTCAAACTGGTACTTTAATTCTCAACTGAATAGGAAATTTCTATCTTTTAAGCTTGCTACATTCTTTTGTTTAATTTCTTACAGAAGGGTTTCTGATGTCAAAGCACTTACAATCTCCGATAGATCCTACAATATGTTTGGTGTCAATTTTTAGCTAATTAGGAGAACCAAGAATATGTCTGATTCTGCCTTTTATGTCAAAGGTGAGAATCAGCTGCTCATTTCCTTTGTTAAACCTCATAAAGGTATATCATCAACTTCTATTGCCAGATGGGTTAAAAACGTTATGAATCTAGCAGGTATTGATTCAAAGAAATTCCAAGCTCACTCGGTCAGAGGAGCTATGGCCAGTAAATCTTTCTGGTCTGAAGGTAAGTAGGATGATATTCTAAAAGCTGCTGATTGTTCTAATGCTAACACCTTTGCAAGGCATTACTGCAAACCAATTGAGCACATGTCTAAAATTGTCTTGCACAGCTACCAACATGCATAATGTTGCCTCATTTCTTATAATGAAATTGTGATTCTCCTATTACCATGACTAGAGAATCTGGATTTCATTAAAGACACGGAGACATTATACCCCTCATCCCTTCCCTGGGATGACTATGTCTTTATTTACCTATTTCTTTATATGTACTTTCCCTTGTGAATTTCGTGATGAATCTTATATCGTTTATGAACTTTTCTTTATTAATATTTGCATTGGGGTTTATTTTTCATCCTTTCCTTTCAGAAATACTAATTTTTCTTTCTTTTTTAGGTAACTCCTCATAACTTCATGAAGCTTGATCTCCTTTTCTTCATTTATTTTTCTTGGCTTTCGTGACTATCGCTTGGAAGATTTAAAGTCTTGGACTTACTCCATTGTTTGGAAGTTTTAAAGTTTGGTCTTATGCTCTACTTCACCTCATTCAAAAGAGGCAGATTGTTGTTGGCTCACGCCTATTTTATGTTACTGGTGTTCTGGAACCTTTGCTTTATGATGTATGCGGCTGATTGGAGACTGCATTAAAAGTGTCACAATTTCCTCTCCATATACAGCTTTTACATGCCAGGGGTGATGCCTGGCCATTTGTGTTTTATTTCTGTTCCATCTCCTTTACAAAGTACATATTCAGCAGGCTCAAAAATAAAATGCCAAACTAGCATCATGTGCACCTGTAAACTTCAAATAAACATTTCATTCTGAAGCTAGATACGTTTTTGCTGGCAAGCTATTTTTTTCATATGCAGTGTGATCTTGTGTGGATTCATAGTTTATTTATTGTGACTGATATAGCCAACTTTGTTGAAAGTATAATTTAATCAGTGTGGTCATTATCTTGCATAATCATACTTTTGAATGTTTCTCTAACAGTTGTTGGGCGTTGGTGGCTTTGAGTTGAGGGTCTTGTTTAATGAGCAATATAGCCTCCAATAAATTTCAGGTATGCTCTTTAGTAAGCAGACTACTTGTGTGTTTGTGGTCATAGCTGCACTCTGCTTTTGCCAATCATGCATATGTCACCATTGATATTAATGTGCAGTTTAGTATTCAGTACACCTGTGATGGGTGGAAACATACCACTAGACAACACAAAACGCCATTCCTCATAAATACACTCCTTAACACAATCCAACTGCACATAATTCTAGTACACTCAATATCACATAATTACTATCCGCATAATTCCATAGCACACCATGTCATATAATTCCACTACACAAATCCACTTGACACCACACAATTTCAAGCCACATAATTCCACAACTAATGAATTAAATTCAAGCCACATAATTCCGCTACTCACCACATACAGACACTCCATAAAATAGGTAAAAAGAGATTGACATTTACAATGCCAGTCGTTTTAACTCAAACAACTGCAAAACCTATTGCATTTCCAATGCTTGTTTAATATAAATGTTAAACCACTAGGTGAAGTAGTGAGATCATTTGAGTTTTAGATATATTCTTATGTGGCAGAATCCCAATTGATTCTCTGGTCTGTCCAAGATGCTTCTGATCCCATTGGGCACCTGCATGATTGCCTCATAGCCATTAAGGAGTGGATGTCATTGATTATATATAAATTATTCATGCCAAAATGAAGATGTAGGTGGTGAAACCAGAACACTTGGGCCAACCCTCCATTTTTTTTGCACTGAGCTAGTGTCCCTCAAAAAGTCATTTAATTCTTTGTGCTTGCCTAATCGTTCAGATCGGGAAGTCAGTATCCGCTGCAGACATTCTAGAGCAAGAGGATGTTCACTTGCAGTTTTGGGACCACAATTGTGGAACCCTCTGTCCATTTTCTGCACCAGCTCTCCTATATAAGCTTATTGTAAGAAAAATCTTACACTATTTATGTTCTGTTAATATTGTCAGTTAGACAGTACCATGTTTTAGATGGGCATTAGCAATCGAACATTGTTTAAAAAGCAATTGTCTGCTAAGCTCTTTTTTTCTCTCCTAGGATTTTGAGTGCCTTGATGCCTTTGGTGACCATATGCTTTATAGATAAAGACATTAATAAAATAAAATAAAATTGAAGTGATGTAGTCTGGACAAACTTAGGAAATTAATTCAGAAAGGACTGAAACAGAGGTCATAGAGCATTGGTGCCCATTAAGTTAGGTTATAGTTAGCTATTAAGGATCAGACATACCATAGAGAAGTAGCCTATTGATCCTACATTTTCCTACTAGCAAACATGCTTGCATCACAGAAAAGTGTAGAGATGTGCTAACATGGTTTGTGAAATTTGAAGATTTGCAATGACAGTGATGGTGCTTTTTTTCTAATGCCTATTTTAAAGTGTTTCTGATGGACTTGGAGTGGTATTAATCCACCAAGGATTTTGTTGCTCCCGAACTAGAACTGAAACAAATTTCAATGCTGATTTTCAATGTAAATGGTAGTGCACATTGTGCTTTACAATGAAAATGACACAAGAACTTAAAGTGAAATCATGAAGGCTTATTAAACATGTTAAATCATTACAGAAGACAAAATGAATGGTTAGAGTCAGTCAGTTAGTCATTTTAAATCAAGAGATAGCATGTAGCTCAGAATAAAATGGAATTAATAAAATAGCAGATCAAAGTATATTACGAAATCTTGCAAAATCCTATATGGTTTGAAACTGTCCACCAACCCTTCCTCCACTTATTAGGAGAAATTGACATCTCTATTTTTAAATCCGGAAATATCCTCATACAAGCCTCTGAAAACCACCTCACCATCTTTAAGCACCACTTCAGCTCCTTATACGATCTACTATCCTCTCCTTTCCATATCTCTGCAGCCTCTCAATCACAGGAAGTCCTCCCGGCTTCGCCCCTTTTGACGCCAACCCCGCCACTCCCTGATTCTGCTACTACCTGCGAAGTCTCCCAAATCCAGACCTCTGATCCAGCATCTTCTCCCTCGCTTGACATTTGCACATCATACTTACCCACTCAAACCCTCTCACCCCTCGCCTCATCTGCCTCTCCACCTTTTCCTAATTTTCCATCATCCCAATCGGCCACCCACAAACTCTCCCCTCCTCCTGACGCTCTCCCACTCAACCCTAATCACTCCATTCTTACCTCTCATTCCTTCTATCCCCCTCAGACTAATCCCCCTACTATGAACCCCCTACACACTGCATACCCTCGCACCGACCCCCCTACTGCTCGACTATGGAATCCAATCTCTTCCAATCTAAATGACCCCCCAAAGACAAGATGGCACCCCTCCTCACTCGCCCCATGCCCCCTCATCCTCTCATAGCATCCATCAGTCCCCTGGGTATGCGGGCTCTCACACTACAATATATCCTCAGTCTAGCAGTTGGACCACCCCTCACTTCCTGCCACCATGGTTCGCTCCACATCTACTTCCTATTCCTCTCTCCCTGTCTAATGTGAAACATGCCCCTCTCCCCCCAACCTCCTTGCCTCCTTACCTTCCAAGCTTTTAACCCAATTGCTTCTTAACATTGAACTCCACCTCTCTATTATGATATTGGAACTTTCATCTCTCAGGAAAGACTTTAATGCCCTCTCCGATACTAATCCTGCCAATCACCCCTTTAACATGGGCTCCGTACTAACTAATACTACTTTCCCTCAACAAGGGTGTACTACTCCTCACAGTATTTCAACTGATGGACCTCCTGGTAACTGTCCTCTTATGAATACACAAATAAATGACTGTGGGTCTAATGGAAAAATATTGGGTAGGGCCTGACTGACCAAAAAGAATACAAATAAGGAAAGGAGTTATTCAATCTTAAAGCAGGGGTTATCTCTACGGTTGAGAAAATACCCATCAGTCTTCGATCGGTTCTGCCCTGTTCATCATTTGTGACTCCTCACACCAAGGAGAATAATCCTGCCACCACTCGATGATCAGAGTGATGGTAGCCCTAGAATGTAATACGGTGTGTTGCTAATGACCATGAAGACTGAAAAAAGCAGTGCGTAGAAAGTGATTATGGTGAAGGGATATAAAATTGGAGAAAATAGGAGAAAAAACTTTATTAAATGTCCCCTGTGTTTCCAACTAAAAAGTGCTAGAGAATAGTAGAGACACAAATATCTACTATTGTAGTAAGTGTAAACTGTCCTCTTATACCATCCCAAGCCCTGATCCATCTCTCTTTCCCGGACCCCTGGGACTTAAATTATACCTACCCCCCCTAGCTACATGACTACAGACCCTCCTAAACTTCACTCCACTATTCTGGTGATCCTTGGGAGAAGCTGTATTCCTACCTCCCCTGGCTCGCCCAGGCCTCCTCCGCAACTCACCGTGATTACTGAACCTCCTACACTTCAACTCCACTATTCCGGTGATTCTGGGAAAAGCTGTATCCCTACCTCCCCTGGCTCACCCAGACCTCCTCCACAACTCACCACGATCCATTCCTGCTGTACCCCCAAAACCAACCCTAAACCCCTCTACTGCATGCAGGTCAACTGTCGATTGGTCACACGACATGCAACAGAAATCTCGGAAACCATTCTTAGTGAAGCCATTGACATTGCTTTTCTTATGGAAAGCTGGCTCAAGGCTCACTCCTCTATTCTTGACTTGTTCTCTCCCCCGGGTTACTCCATTCTCAAAAAAGATAGGCTTGACAAAATTGGTGGGGGCCTAGCCATAATCTATAAAGATGAACTCCAACTCTCCCTTGTTCAGAATTCCGATCAAGCCCCTTTCTAATATATTGGAGCCAAACTTAAAGTTCAGGGAGCCAATCCTATTCGGCTACATAATACCTACCATCCCCCTGGTGACCCTTTGCCCTTTGTGGAAGAATTGTCTGACCTACTTTCCTAAGCCACGATTTCCAACTCCAAAAACCTCTTCTTTGGAGACTTTAAAATTCACTGGAACAATAAGATCCCTCGGTTAACATCCTCAATGACCTCCTCGACGTTACTGACTTGAATCAACTCTGCCATTCGCCAACACATTCCAAAGGGGCTACTCTTGACGCTATCATTACTAGCAAAGATCTGGTTTCCCTTTCCCACATTGTCCACATTGACTGATCAGACCATCACCATATCCTCTTCACGATCAACAGCGCCGTACCTCCCCCTTCCCCTAAAAACATAAAAAATAGGAAATTAACCAGAAATCTTCACCTTACTCCTCCTGGCGAACTGGAGACTAAGATTAAAGCAAAACTTCAACTTTAACCTCCCTCAAACAATGCTAATGACCTTACCGAACACTACAACAAATCCATCATCGAGGTCCTTGACCAAATTGCCAAAGCCAAATTAAAACCACAAAAAAACATCCCAGCCAAATCTTGGTTTAATGCTGATCTCAACAATGAGAGACATTCACTTGGGCTGACCGAACGCACGTGGAAACAACACCCCTCCCCCCAAATCTTGCCCTCCTCAGAGCCGCAAGGGCTAATTACAAA
The DNA here is from genome assembly GCF_964263255.1 of Lissotriton vulgaris. Classification (NCBI taxonomy): domain Eukaryota; kingdom Metazoa; phylum Chordata; class Amphibia; order Caudata; family Salamandridae; genus Lissotriton; species Lissotriton vulgaris. The sequence goes on from NC_141689.1 coordinate 1,159,467,032, forward strand.
AAAACATCCTCAATGAAAAGGCCTCCTTCTTCTGCGCACAACTTGACTGAGCTAAAAATAGACTCAGGGAACTATTCAGCATTATCAAAAATCAAACAGCTTCTGCCCCCCCCCAAATTCATGGCCTGTATCGCTATCACCCCTCTAGAACATTTCCTCATCAGGTAAAAAATAATGCATCTTGGCTTAACTGCAGTCCAATTACAGAGTGGGAAGCACTCAACATCATCACTAAGCTTAAACACTCCTCTCACACCTTGGACCCTCTCCCTGCTAACCTCGTTCAAGATTTAAAACATATCATCGCACCTTATTGGACTACGATCATTAACTCCTCCTTAGCCACAGGGTGTGTCCCTGTTTCCCTTCAGCTTGGCCACATCACTCCCACCTTCAGAAATGCTACTGCTGACCCTGCCGACCTTAACAATCTGCGTCCTATCTCTAATCTTCCTCTTCTATCCAAAGTCCTCAAAAAATGCGCCTTGCTCCAACTTGGACAAGCACATTGACTCTTTCAGCCTTTTGGACACATTACAGTAAGGCTCTAGACAGGGCTGCAGTACTGAAGCTCTATGCTCAACATTGTTGATGACATCCATCACTCCCTCAACAAGGGGAAGGCCTCCCTTCTCATTCTTCTTTCTTGACCTCGCTGCTGCTTTCGATACTGTTAACCACTCCGCCTTTCTCAACACCCTCAAAGATCGGTTCGGCTTCAATGGTCCTGTTCTTGAATGGTTCTCCTCCTTCATTCAGCGCAGAACCCAACACATTAAAATAAGCAATTGCCTCTCTGAACCTATTCCTGTCTCCCTGTGTGTTCCCCAGGTTTATATTCTCTCTCCCTCTCTATTTAACTTCTTTATGGAACCCCTCAACCTCATTCTTAAACAAGCAGGAATCAACTACTACCTCTATGCTGATGATACCCAGCTCTACTATAAAATCAAATCCCAAGCTGACATTCTGCACCTCAATGACTAAGATTTAACAACGGTTCCATCACAATCACCTTAACCTCAACCCTAAAAAAACGGAAGCCATTCTCTTTGCTCCTAAAAACAACCAGCTCCCTATTCAACACTGGATCTCTTACCTTAAAGCTCTCAACTGCTCTTTGTCCACCTCTAACTCAGTTAAATCTCTTGGAATAAGCATTGACTAGAACCTCAGCCTTTCTCCCCACATAAAAAACAAGGCCAAACGCGCTCTCTTCTCTCTACATCACCTCAAGAAAATCAAACCCTTCATTCCTGCGGATTACTTTAAATTAGTTGTTCAATCACTAGTACTTTCTAGATTGGACTATGGTAATACCATTCTCTCAGGAACACCGGAAGTCCACCTAGCCCCAATCAAATCAGTCCTTAACCTTGCGGCCAGGCTTATTTTGGATTGTAAGCGGTTTGATCTCATCTCCCCCATCCTCAAATATCTCAAATGGCTTCCAATCGAAGGCAACCCCACCTACAAGAATGCTTGCATTACTGCATCATCATACCCCATTGTATCTCTCAGACAAACTCCACAAAGCGGGCTGCTCTAGAGAAATGAGGTCGTTATTATATATGGGGTAACCCAAAAAAAGTCCTAGGACCTGGGTATTGAGCGTTACAGATACGGTGTTCTTAGACGTTAACTTCCACACACAATGTTTGATATTATTTCAAAGAAGCTTTTTCAATTCTTATTCCACATGCGAAATCAATCCTGCAATGAAGAATTTTGGAAACAAAAAAGAAGAAAACACAATAGCCCAAAACAAACAGATGTCCAGTATACACACAAAAGAATTTTCAATCGTTTTAAAAGTAGAGGAGAGAAGACTCTACTGTTTATTCTCAATAAAATTCCTCCTCAAGGTACAATACATAAATATGCAGTTATTACGAAACAAGGGGTTACCAAAAGGGTAAAGTGCATAGAGTGAGAAGTTTAGTGCTCGTGTGAAAGAGAAAAAGGACCGAGAGGTCAGGGGATGGTGAATTACACAATTGTCTTTGAGTCCAAGGTTAAGATAATGCTTGGTGTGGTTCAACAAGAGCCTGCCCTCAATAGTTTTTGCAAAGAAATGTCAATCTTTTTGTCTTTGCGGCGATCAATTCGCTCGGTGCTTCGTATCTTCAGAGGGGGTGAGTGGGCAGGGGCATAGGAGATGCAGGCTCAATGAGAGGGAGATTGTCGACGTTTCGACCCAAGGATACGAAGGGCAGTTTATATCCTCATGAACGGGTCTTCATCAGGACGGGAAGGAGAAGGGAAAGAGCTAAGTTACATTATACTCATGTAACCCCAGCAGTGTGGGCGGACACCCTTTAATGGTGTGCCATATGCGAAAAGATCAATTTGATTTTTGAAAGCCGTCCAAACGTGCTCTCGAGTACCTCGCTGTGTAGGGCGATGGATGGTAATTGATTGGTCGGTGACTGCTCAGCAATCGCCAACAGACAGAGCCCCATTGATAGGCCGCGCAGTTCGACTGAGGAGACACAGCGTGTATACTGTTCGACCGACCAATCAATTACCATCCATCGCCCTACACAGTGAGGTACTCGAGAGCACGTTTGGACGGCTTTCAAAAACCAAATTGATCTTTTCGCATATGGCACACCATTAAAGGGTGTCCGCCCACACTGCTGGGGTTACATGAGTATAATGTAACTTAGCTCTTTCCCTTCACCTTCCCGTCCTGATGAAGACCCGTTCATGAGGATATAAACTGCCCTTCGTATCCTTGGGTCGAAACGTCGACAATCTCCCTCTCATTGAGCCTGCATCTCCTATGCCCCTGCCCACTCACCCCTTCTGAAGATACGAAGCACCGAGCGAATTGATCGCCGCAAAGACAAAAAGATTGACATTTCTTTGCAAAAACTATTGAGGGCAGGCTCTTGTTGAACCACACCAAGGATTATCTTAACCTTGGACTCAAAGACAATTGTGTAATTCACCATCCCCTGACCTCTCGGTCCTTTTTCTCTTTCACACGAGCACTAAACTTCTCACTCTATGCACTTTACCCTTTTGGTAACCCCTTGTTTCGTAATAACTGCATATTTATGTACTGTACCTTGAGGAGGAATTTTATTGAGAATAAACAGTAGAGTCTTCTCTCCTCTACTTTTAAAACAATTGAAAATTCTTTTGTGTGTATACTGGACATCTGTTTGTTTTGGGCTATTGTGTTTTCTTCTTTTTTGTTTCCAAAATTCTTCATTGCAGGATTGATTTCGCATGTGGAATAAGAATTGAAAAAGCTTCTTTGAAATAATATCAAACATTGTGTGTGGAAGTTCACGTCTAGGATCACCATATCTGTAACGCTAGAGAAATGAGGAGCACAAATACTCTCATGCTAGTACCTCACTTGGTAAACAAGAAATCTACCCTGTTACACTCTTTCTCCGGAAATGCGCCTACTATCTGGAACTCACTCCTCAAAGATCTACGTTGCAAACCCTCCTACCTCAGCTTCAAAAAAGATCAAAAGCGGCACCTTCTCAACAAATACTGGTGTCCTTAATCCTGCCACCTAACAGGGTTTCACAACCTGCCCATGAAAGGTGCTATGTTCTCACCACATTATACCTGACTTACTCCACCCTTCCTCTCATTCTCACATATACTTCCTGTTGGACCTGGGGGATTCCAAGTCACATAGGGTAGCTTGGTACCGATTGGGAAGGTCTAACCTAGAGGCAAAAGTATTAAGCTTGCGTCACACCCTTACAGGAACTCAGCGTCCATCCACTCAAAAATAACGACACTACACCAAATTAGAAAAATACGGGCTATTTTATAAAATTCTCTTTGTGGTTCCTCGTATTTTCTTAGTAATATTTAGTACTGTTCATAAAGGAAAGAAAGAACATTCTCTGCATTTGTATATTAGCACAATTACATTTACAATTTAACATCAATGGCACATTCCCCTCTAGACAGAAGGAACTTAATGATAATTTCTTGCCTTTATCTATACACTGAATATTCCACAGTTTCACGTGAAGCAATTATAAATAGTCAGGTTTCTGGCTAGGTAAGTACTCCCAACATTAACTTTAAATTAAGCAAGACATTTTCATTTAATTTGCCGTAGCACCTCCTCCAACAATCTTCAGTACCATTTCAATGCGCTCTAAGTAACATTTTATAAATAATTGCCACACGTCTTTATGGTCTAAGGCTCACTTAGCAGGCGTGCATGTTCTGAATACAGTTTATGAACTAACTCCTTCCCCACCTACTCAACTTTAGATTATTCAGGTTCCTAAGCTGAGGGAACTCTAATGTACACGCTGGGTCTACAATGCAAATGAGAAAATAGGATAACTCCACCTCAGGCAGGAGGTCAGACCCAGTTCATACTTATGAGATGGACCATTTATTATAAGCGTTATGGGTTAATTCCTCTGCTGCAGTCACTCATCAAGGTAGCTGCAAGACACAAGATGCCTCATGAAACCTTGCCACTGCCGAGTCACCTGTGGTTCTCAAATTAACATCCACCCTCGTGACGGCAGATTTACTCTCTTCGTTCCTTCACACAACCGGTGAGATCTCACCCCCTTCCGACTAGCAGATTCCGCTCAAGTCTCGTCAGCCGGAAGAGCAGTTCCTTTGTTTTCCTCAACACTGGGGCCGAAGCGCAAGAGTATGCACTTCAGGTTTGGCCCGTGACCCCAAACGCCTCACCTGTAGGTTTCAGTACTTTTAGCTATTCGTAGGAAGAAGGGCCACAGACAGCCACAGACTTTCCGCCACTCCACCCACTGTCCTCTCTTTGTTTCCCCGGGTGGTTTGGGCTGGCAGCAGAGGCGCGGGAGAGTGACGCGTAAGGGCAGAAGCTTCAGACTCCGCCCGCGTCTCTCCCAGCACTGTCTTAGTTTCCTGACAGCGCGGCCCGGCTTCCTTTCCACAGGCCCGTCCGCTGCACCAACTGACACGGCCCTGGAGCAAGACCACCGGCCGCCGCACCTCGGAACCCTCCCCCGGAATCCCGCTCACCAGGAAGCTGCCGCAGTGAGTGCTTAAGACTCGTTACGAGTAGGAGGGGGGAGGGGGTTGATACTTTCCCACTTTGACTGCGGTGATTACCCCGATACTCCCGGCAACCTGTGTAGAACCCCAATTCCTTAGAGGCCACACATGGGGACACTTAGTCTCACTGTCGCTCCGGGCAAAAGTAGGGCGTCAAGGATCAATGGCGCTCAGGCCACTCTTCCAGTGGGGGTTTCAGCACTCACCACCTTGACAACTGTCCTGGCTTCTCTCGCACGTCCTGGTCAGGGAAATCTCCCTCCTGTGATATGGGAAACTGGTCCAGGGGGTTGATTCGTGGCTGGGTCAGGTCAACAGATGGGGGCAACATCAACTGTAAGAGCAGCAGCCTCGAGAGGCAATCAACCCCTTAAGTGCAATACCCTCCACAGTCAGCAGCCTGGACTCCAGTTCACCTCTTCAGTCCGAAGTCTTCACAAAATGGCCGCCCCACAGTCCCCCTATATATATCCTGTGCCCAAGGTTCCAGAGTGGACCAGAAGGTTCCAGAACCTCACACTAGACTATGGGTCAGTCCCTGAGGTAAAGCAGTTATGGCAGTTACTGGCCACCATTTTGTGTAGCTAACTTGCCCTAGAAAAGGAGGGATTTCTAGGCCTAGCAGAACCATGGGGTCAAGGTCTAACCCCCAGATCAACACCTTAAAAATGCCAGTGGACATCAAAAATGAAAGGGTTGAGGGGCAAAAAGGGGACAAAAATAAATTAATTACAAGGAGGGACCACCCAAAGGGCGGACAGGTCTAACACGCGTCCCCCCCAGCTGAAAGTGGGGAGAGCTACCCACCCCCTTGGGAGTCCTCATCACTAAGGCGGAAATACCTAGAGAGACCGTCTGCGGTGGCGTGGTCCACTCCAGGCCGATGTTCCACCCGGAAGTCTATTCCCTGTAGGGAGATGGACCATCTCAACTGCTTGGGATTTTCTCCCTTCATTTGCATCAGCCAACGAAAGGGTCGGTGGTCAGTCTGAACCAGGAAGTGCGAGCCAAACAGGTATGGCTGCAACTTCTTCAGAGCCCATACCACCGCAAAGGCTTCCCGCTCTATTGCACTCCACTTCTGTTCCCGGGGAAGCAGTCTCCTAGACAGGAAGACAACAGGCTGATCATTGAGTTGCGATAACACTGCCCCAATGCCATGCTCTGATGCGTCTGTCTGGACAATGAACTCCCTGGAGAAATCCGGGGCCCTCAGGACCGGTGCTGCGCACATTGCTTGTTTCAGCTTCTCAAAGGCTTGCTGACAAGCCTCCGTCCAGACTACCCGTTGAGGTTGTTTCTTAGATCTGAGCTCAGTGAGGGGTGCTACAATAGTGCCATACCCCTTCACAAAGCGACAGTAGTAACCTGTGAGGCCCAGGAAAGCTCGGACCTCAGTTTGAGTCTTGGGGGGCTCCCAGGCTATGATTGCCTCAATCTTTGCCTGGAGGGGCTGCACCGCTCCTCTTCCCACCAAGTGGCCTAGGTAGACAACCGACCCCTGCCCGATCTGACACTTACTGGCTTTGATTGTCAAGCAGCCTGTTTCAGGGCCTGGAGAACAGCTTGTAAGTGACACAAATGGTCCTCCCAACTGCTGCTGAAGACGGCAATGTCATCCAGATAAGCAGCGGAGAAAGCCTCCATTCCAGAGAGGACCTGGTTCACCAGCCGCTGAAAAGTGGCAAGGACGTTCTTGAGCCCAAAGGGCATCACACAGAACTGGTAGTGGCCCTCAGGCATGGAGAAGGCTGACCTTTCCTTTGCTCCATCTGTAAGGGAGATCTGCCAGTACCCTGAAGTAAGGTCAAAGGTACTCAGATATTGGGCAGCTCCCAGCCGGTCAATCAGTTCCTCCGCCCTAGGGATCGGATGTGCATCAGTCTTGGTCACTGAGTTCAGTCCCCGGTAATCCACACAGAACCTTAGTTCTGGAGTGGTGCCCGGTGGGGCAGCTTTTGGTACCAGAACCACCGGGCTGGACCCGGGGCTGCTAGAAGGTTCAATGACTCCTAGCTCCAGCATCTTGGTAACTTCACTGTGGATGCTGGCCTTCACCTTGTCTGACAGCCGGTAGGTCTTAGACTTCACTGGTGGGCTGTCTCCTGTGTCCACATCATGGGTACACAGGTGGGTCCTTCCCGGGACAAGGGAGAACAACGAGGAGTACTGCTCCAAGACCTGGCGGCAGTGTTCTCTCTGCTCAGGAGTTAGGGATGGGGAGAGAATCACTCCCTCCACCGACCCATCCTTTTCCTGAGACAAAAAGAGATCAGGGAGAGGTTCGCTTTCCGCTTCCTCTGCTCCATCAGTCACCATCATCAAGATGACCTCGGGCCTCTCATAGTGGGGTTTGAGGCGATTGGTATGCAGCACCCGTAGGGGCTGTCGAGGGGTCTTAAGATCCACCAGGTAGGTGGTCTTACCCTTCTTCTCCATCACCTCAAAGGGGCCTGTCCAACGATCTTGGAGGGCACTTAGCTCTCCAGGTTCCATCACCCACACTTTCTGGCCAGGCTCCAACTCCACAGGGTGAGCGTTGTGGTCATACCACTCTTTCATCACTGCTTGGCTGGCTTCCAAGTTGTCTGACGCTTGCTTCCACAACTTAGCCATTTGGCTCCGGAAAGCCAGCATGTAGCTCACCACATCCTGGGGAAGCTTCCTGGGAGGCTTTCCCATCCGTCCTTCACCAGGCTGAGAGGTCCACGCACAGGGTGCCCATACAGAAGCTCGAATGGGCTGAAGCCCACTCCCTTCTGTGGCACTTCCCTGTAGGAAAACAACAAACAGGGTAGGAGGACGTCCCATTTCCTCCGCAGGCTCTCAGGCAGACCTCTTATCATGCCTTTCAAGGTCTTGTTGAACCTTTCCACCAGACCATTGGTCTGTGGGTGATAAGGAGTGGTAAACCTGTAGGTAATTCCACTGTCAAGCCCGCTCTGGTGTCGAAGCTTTCAGGACCCTTGTCTTCACCAAGATGGAGATACAGTTTATCTTATCTCCGATCTCCTGCCAGTGGGAGTCAATTGGTGGCGCAGTTTAGGTGGAGAACTTCCAGTCATTCAGTTATCTGAAAACGTTGACCTTCGGTTAGCGTTCTAGTCTTTTGCAGCAGTTCCGCCATTTTGTGCGCGCGCTGCTTTTGTGCTGCGCACTTCAACTGAAGTATTTGACGGAGCCGGTTGCGTTGCTGAGAGCCTCTTTCTTGGCGTCTCTATTCCTTTTCGCGGCTCGTCAAAAGAAGATTCCTTTGAGTTTGGAGAAGAACCGGGGAGCTACGAATACTTTGTGAGCAGTCCTGACTTGCAGTTGGAAAGCCTTCGTGTACTAAGGTCTTGTTTCCGTTATATCTTTACTCTCGTTTTGCCGTGCAGTTTGGTCCGAGAGTAACAGTAAGCCTTTGACCTATTTGAACTTTGAGATACTCTAGTTGTTTACAGCGAAATTCTGACTGAGAAGTTGTATCTTGGAGCTAGCCCTTTTATGTGTATTCAAGTACCAATTCAGCCACAGTTTCTTGAAGAACCCTTTCCGAAAGACTTTGACAAAGACTTGGCATAGGGGTAATGGCTATTACCCTTTACTACAGCAGTTTCGTTATGAGCGTACAGTCTTGATTATATGTACCAAGAGGATTACTCGGAGAACTGAACTTGCCATTTCACTACACTGAACATTGCCGACAAGGAAGTGTTTAGGGGGATATCTATATGCGCATGTAGTCATATTCTCTTACTCACCTAGTGTAGTCATCGCAGCAGCCTATGCTACTCAATCCACTTGGTGAAGCAAGTTTACCTTCGTTCTACCAACTTCTTCTCCTCTTCCAGAGAGAGGCAAATTCCACACCAACTACAGGTATACAAGAATCATCAATTGGACCGATAATAGACTGAGATTCCAAATGCCAAGCTTTGTGGGAATGTATTAATGTTATGTTACTCTTACAGGTGCCGGTAAGCTGAAGACACCAGGGTGTGGCAGTCTCTCTGTTTGCACGTTATCCACTTCCCCTTTCCCCCTCATTCCTGGGCTCAGAGTTCTCTGGGACCAAGGGTGTTTGGGAATTGGGAAATTCTCATCTAGACGACCTTCAGCTGATCGCCCCCACAGATTTCGGGAGGTTCAGGTACAGCGTTCTTGATATCCACACTCCTTCCACATAGCCCGCATATATGCTGACATGAAGTTGGTCCCCCTGTCGGACACAACCTCCTTGGGGAAACCCACTCGGGTAAAGATCCCGATCAGGGCCCTAGCCACCACAGGTGCAGTAATGGTCCTCAGAGGAATTGCCTCTGGGTACCGTGTGGCGTGATCCACCAGAACCAGTATAAACCTGTGACCAGCTGTAGTTGGTGGATCCAATGGCCCCACAATGTCGATGCCCACCCTTTCAAAGGGTGTGCTAACGACAGGAAGTGATTCCAGGGGAGCTTTCAGCTTCACCCCTGTTTTCCCACTGGCTTGGCAGGATACACATGTCCGGCAGTAGGTGTCGGATGCCACTTTCATCTGAGGCCAGTAAAAGTGGGGGGCAAGCCGGGCAAAGGTTTTGTCCTGTCCTAAGTGTCCTGCCAAGGGAATTTCATGAGCCAGTTGTAAAAGAAAGGCTCGGTAACGTTGAGGGACTACCAAGGCCCGTGATGAACCGGGCAAAGGTGCCTTAGGTTCACTGTAGAGGAGTCCGTCCTCCCAGTAAATATGGTAGTTCCCAGCAACATTCCCTGCTGCCTGGGCTTCGGCCTGTCGCCTCAGTCCCTCAAAGGTAGGGCACTCCCTCTGGCCCTTACAGAGCTCCTCCCTGGTAGGCCCTCCTTCCACATGCCACTCAGCAGGGATAGGTAAGTCCTCCAGGGTGCCAACTTCCCCCTCCACTGACTCCTGGTCCACCACCGCAGGTGGCCTATCTGTCTCATGGGGTGTGGAAGTCGAGGCAGGCTTCTCCTGTCCTCGGTTCTTTCCCTTCTTGGCAGCTGGCCCAGTCAGGTGTACCCAGCATCTCCGAATGAGTCCGGTATTCCACCTCCTTCCAAGCATTGTGCTCCATGTCATTTCCCAACAGACAATCGACTGGCACAGCAGGGCTTACGGCAACTCGAAGTGAACCTGCAACCCCTTCCCACTCAAAGGGAACCTCGGCCACAGGGTAGTGGCCCAATCTGCCGTCAGCCATCGCGGCGGGGTGAAGTACATGTGGAATCACCTGCTCTGGAGACACCAGTTGACTCCTTACCATAGTCATACTGGTTCCTGTGTCTCTCAGAGCCTCCCCTCTTTGGCCATTGATGGTGACCCACTGCTCATACTTTGTAGTATTTGAGGGCACCTGGATCTTAGGAACCATCTCCCGATCTCCCAGGGACACTAAGGTGACACCCGCCCACTCACCCCCCTTATCTAAGGGCAACTCCCCCCCCCCCCCGAGCACTACACTAGCTACTCCCGGGGCTTTTCCTCCAGTGGGAGGAGGTGGTCTCTTTGGGCAATTGACATCTCCCTTATAATGTCCGACACCACTACACTCGAAGCAGTGGACAACCCTTGGCTGCTGACTTTGGCCAGGAAGAGGTTTTCTGGGCGGGTTAGCCTTAGGGGTGAATCCTGTTCCCTTTCCCTGGAAACTGTTTTGGGGGCCTTTCGAGAACTCCCTCTTTTTATCTCCCCCCCTTTCCTCTGGGAGGCCCCCTGTCCGGTCCTTTGGGAATTCCCTCCAGTCCCCTTTGAGGACACCCGGGTACTTGCCCAGATGTCCGCCTCCTCAGCAAGCTTCCGGGGGTTGGTCAGCTTGCTGTCCACCAGGTGTTGAGGCAGCTCGGGAAAACATTTCTCGAGTAGGTGGTCCTTGAGAATAAGGTCATACAACCCCTCGTAGTCCCCCACCTCGCTGCCTTGCACCCAACCATCTAATGCCTTCTTTGCGTAGTCTAAGAAATCCACCCAATTCTGTGTGCCTAGTTTGTGACTACCCATAAACTTCTGATGGTATTTTTCTGGAGTCAGTCCAAACTTTCTTATTAGCGCCACTTTCATGGTGGGGTAGTGGGTCTGCTCTCCCTGCTCTAGGGCCAAGAGTGTATCCCTCCCTGCAGGAGGCATGTACTTATACAAGCCACCCCCCAGTGTTTCTCCAGTATCCCATGGGCTCTTAAGGAGACCTCATAGGCAGCCAGCCACTTGGCGATGTCATACCCTGTGCTGTAGCTGGCGACTACGTCCTTTGGTAAATAGGGTCTGGGTTCCCTGGTCAAATCCTTAGGTTCACTGCCACCATTTTGAGAATTGGAAGTCCCTACTTGCAGGGCCTTAAAGTCTAATTCTGTGAGCTAGCCTACTCTCTTCTCTTACCTTCTCCAATTTTGCCAACTCCCATCTTAACTGTCTCTCCTCCCTCCTATCTGCTAGTTCAGCTTCAGTAAAGCTTCCCGCGGAGACACTGCTGCCCGTTCTTGAGAGTGTTCCGGGACCTGTCAGTAAGTTCTCCCTCTCAGATTGGTACAACACATCTACCCCAATGACAGTTTCCCTGTCTGCCTCCTCCTCCTCCTTCCCATCTGGGTGAGCTGCCACCCACGCCCTCAAGCTGGTTTGGAGTTCCCCCTTTTTAGCACCACGCTTGAAGTACACTCCCATGTTTTGACAAAATTCCCGGAGTTGAGCCACAGTATAGGTCTCTAATTCTTCCAGAGCAAATTCCATTTTGCCAATGAGAGTTCGGGACAGCTACTTGGTAGGAATAGTTTAGAGGGTAATTAGAAGCCACCTCCACCCACCACCAGGAGTAAATTTGGAAAAACAAAAATATAATTAGGGAGTCCGCCAGGAGAAAACTCCAGGTGTAGGCCTATGGAGTACACTAGGTTACTAAAGAGCTGGACACCAAATATGTTGGACCTGGGGGATTCCAAGTCACATAGGGTAGTTTGGTACCGATTGGGAAGGTCTAACCTAGAGGCAAAAGTATTAAGCTTGCGTCACACCCTTACAGGAACTCAGCGTCCATCCACTCAAAAATAACGACACTACACCAAATTAGAAAAATACGGGCTGTTTTATAAAATTCTCTTTGTGGTTCCTCGTATTTTCTTAGTAATATTTAGTTCTGTTCATAAAGGAAAGAAAGAAAATTCTCTGCATTTGTATATTAGCACAATTACATTTACAATTTAACATCAATAGCACATTCCCCTCTAGACAGAAGGAACTTAATGATAATTTCTGGCCTTTATCTATACACTGAATATTCCACAGTTTCACGTGAAGCAATTATAAATAGTCAGGTTTCTGGCTAGGTAAGTACTCCCAACATTAACTTTAAATTAAGCAAGACATTTCCATTTAATTTGCCGTAGCACCTCCTCCAACAATCTTCAGTACCATTTCAATGCGCTCTGAGTAACATTTTATAAATAATTGCCACACATCTTTATGGTCTAAGGCTCACTTAGCAGGCGTGCATGTTCTGAATACAGTTTATGAACTAACTCCTTCCCCACCTACTCAACTTTAGATTATTCAGGTTCCTAAGCTGAGGGAACTCTAATGTACACGCTGGGTCTACAATGCAAATGAGAAAATAGGATAACTCCACCTCAGGCAGGAGGTCAGACCCAGTTCATACTTATGAGAAGGCTTATAAGCGTTATGGGCCAATTCCTCTGCTGCAGTCACTCATCAAGGTAGCTGCAAGACACAAGATGCCTCATGAAACCTTGCCACTGCCGAGTCACCTGTGGTTCTCAAATTAACATCCACCCTCGTGACGGCAGATTTACTCCCTTCGTTCCTTCACACAACCGGTGAGATCTCACCCCCTTCCAACTAGCAGATTCCGCTCAAGTCTCGTCAGCCAGAAGAGCAGTTCCTTCGTTTTCCTCAACACTGCGGCCGAAGCGCAAGACTACGCACTTCAGCTTCGGCCCGTGACCTCGAACAACTTACCTGTAGGTTTCGGTACTTTTGGCTATTCGTAGGAAGAAGGGCTACAGACTTTCCGCCACTCCACCCGCTGTCCTCTCTTTGTTTCCCAGGGTGGTTTGGGCTGGCAGCAGAGGCGCGGGAGAGTGACGTGTAAGGCCAGAAGCTTCAGACTCCGCCCCGCGTCTCTTCCAGCACTGCCTTAGTTTCCTGACAGCGCGACCCGGCTTCCTTTTCACAGGCCGGTCAGCTGCACCAACTGACTCGGCCCCGGAGCAAGACCACCGGCCACCGCAACTCGGAACCCTCCCCCGGAATCCTGCTCACCAGGAAGCTGCTGCGGTGAGTGCTTAAGACTCGTTACGAGTAGGAGGGGGGAGGGGGTTGATACTTTCCCGCTTTGACTGCGGTGATTACCCCGATACTCCTGGCAACCTGTGTAGAACCCCAATTCCTTAGAGGCCACACATGGGGACACTTAGTCTCACTGCCGCTCCGGGCAAAAGTAGGGTGTCAAGGATCAATGTCGCTCACGCCACTATTACAGTGGGGGCTTCAGCACTCACCACCTTGACAACTGTCCTGGCTTCTCTCGCACATCCTGGTCAGGGAAATCTCCCTCCTGTGATATGGGAAACTGGTCCAGGGTGTTGATTCGTGGCTGGGTCAGGTCAACAGATGGGGGCAACATCAACTGTAAGAGCAGCAGCCTCGAGAGGCAATCAACCCCTTAAGTGCGATACCCTCCACAGTCAGCATCCTGGACTCCAGTCCACCTCTTCAGTCCGAAGTCTTCACAAAATGGCCGCCCCCCAGTCCCCCTATATATAGACTGTGCCCAAGGTTCCAGAGTGGACCAGAAGGTTCCAGAACCTCACACTAGACTATGGGTCAGTCCCTGAGGTAAAACAGTTATGGCAGTTACTGGCCACCATTTTGTGTGCCTAACTTGCCCTAGAAAAGGAGGGATTTCTAGGCCTACCAGAACCATGGGGTCAAGGAGTACCTAACCCCCAGATCAACACCTTAAAAATTCCAGTGGACATCAAAAATGAAAGGTTTGAGGGGCAAAAAGGGGACAAAAATAAATAAATTAATAGGAGGGACCACCCAAAGGGCGGACAGGTCTAACACTTCCACCTTCCCCCTAGTTCTCTTATAATCTCTGCCTACTCCTACCTGCTATCTCATCTCCCATCACCCTCCTCAGTTTCCCCCTACCTCCTTACTCCACGCCCCATTTCCTGACCACCCACACTAGATCAACTGTCCAATTATGGTTATGGACTAATTGTACTACTTATTTTCTTGTCCATGTATTTACTGTTCTTTGCATTTTGTTCTCATTATCTTGCACTTTTCGCTTTTGTACAAATGTTATATTGCAATTTGTTCCACTCCCAACCCTTGTAAATCGCATAAATAGTCTGTTTGATGACGTAGAGCCTCAGCAGGAGAAAAGAAAAATGATACGCTGATAAAGATGGTAACAGCATCAACCATTTACCAATTGTGGCCTACATTAGCTAATGTTAAAATAAATGCATTCTGCTTTACATATATGTTACCTATTGTCATATTAATACTATTGCACATAAAAAAAACATTCCCAACCTGAGGATTTTTTAAATCATCACAATTCACACTTCCTCAACTGAGTCATTTTACACTGCAGTCTTCTCGGATTTAAGCTTCTTGCATCTTTCTTTCATACGGCTCCTTTATTCCATTGTATATTTTGGATCAGATAACTTCTACCTCATAATTTTCCCATTTTGTTTTTCTTCCACTCGTTGCTGACAGTATCTTCAAACAACCACAATTTGACCATCCCTTTGACGAAAGGCATCTAACATTACGCCAATTAAACTAAATATTAGAGAAGCTAGTGTAATACTAAGAATATCCTCTCACAATTTGTCAAACCACTCACCAATGTTTGAGAATCCTTTCCCATTGGCACTAAACAATAAGGTAACTCCCTACCATGCACCTGGTCCTTCAAAAACGTTATCTTACACGTGATGTTAGCAATGTTTAAAACATAACTGTTAATTTGATTACTGTCATCAGGTACATATGTGCAACATTGCTCTACATGCAACAGACTCTGCCTTCCTTTGCTAATAATATGCCTAAAGCTAATCTGTTTTGCATAACCTTAGCTCATATATTGTTAAACCTCCAGCAGTATTAGTAGCCAATCAGTCCCCTTAGGTAGATAGCTTCCTAATCTTCACATAATACAAAGCTATACCAAATGAAGTCCTAAATTACATGTGCTCTCTACCTAAAACATGGTAACATTGGCTCATCCACATTTGGCAAATTTAATTTACATATAAGTTCCCAGTAAATTGCACCACATTTGCCCACGGCCTGTACATTTAAGGCTACCGTTGGGCATGCAGCACTGATTGTGCTACCCAGTTCAGTAGGCCTTTAAACATGTGTCAGGCCTGCCATTGCAGAGCCTGTGTGTGTAGTGTAAAATGCCACTTTAACCTGGCAAGTTAACCCTGTTGCCAGGCCCAGAAGCTCCTTTTTAATACATATAGGTCACCTCTATGGTGGGCTCTAGACAGCTCCAAGGGCAGGGTGCAGTGTAACTCAAACAAATGCAAGACCGATTGCATTTCCTATGGTTCTTGAATATAAATGTTTAACCACTAGGTTAAGTAATGAGATCATTTCAGTTTTAGACACATTCCTATGTAGCAGAATCCCGGGCCGAAGGCGGAGCTTGCGGGCCAGAAGTGGGGATTTAGGCATGGCTGAAATGCCCACCTCTGGGCCGCAAGCTCCGCCTCCGGGCCGGAAGCTCCGCCTCCAGCCCGGAAGCTCCGCCTCCGGGCCGCAAGCTCCGCCCCCAAGCCGGAAATTCCGCCCCCGGGCCGTAATTTACGGCCCGAGTTCGGACGTAAAGTTAGTAGTCTTAAGTCTATTCTGTGAATACCGAAAGTAGTAAGTTCATTCTGTGAATCCCGAAAGTAGTAAATTCACTCTGTGAATCCCGAAAGTAGTAAGTGCATTCTGTGAATACCAAATAGTAGTAAGTTTAGGATTTAGTCTTAAGTTCATGCTGTGAATCGGGCCCGAAACCTTTTTTATGAACTATCATACAAGGGCACATATTCATGAGAAGCCACTGTGGACGCAATAGGTGAGGTTTTCAAATTATTCACTCTCAGCGTTACAGCAAACAAATAATGAGCGGAATGCTGACAATGCAGACATTCTCCTCCAGTCAAAAGATTTGGGTTAAATCCATCGTCCTTTTTCCCACTACGCCACCCCAGTTTGGACCCATCCATATGCAAATCAGTTTTGACCCTGCGCCCCATGGGAACCGTCCAGACCAAACTGCCAGGCCAGGTCCTCCCTGGACCGGAAACAAGCATCCCGGGACTAGTTTTAGGGATATGTCACCCTTCTTCAGCCAGACTAGCTTGAATCCAGTGGCACAGTGAGCAAGAGATCCACGTCTGGGCATGCCCATAGCACTTAAGGCGAAAAGTGTTTGAGCAAACAAATGATAGACTGAATGCTGACAATGCAAACATTCTCCCCCAGTCAAAAGATCTGGTTTAAATCCATCGTTCTTTTGCCCACTACGCCACCCCAGTTTGGATCCAGCCATATACAAATCAGTATTGACCCTGCGCCCAAACTTGGGTGGTGTTGTGTGCAAAAGAATGATGGATTTAACTCAAATCCTTGTGACTGGGGGTGAATGTTTGCATTGTCCAGCATTCCGTCCATCAATTGTTTCTTTTGCATTTGTCACCCTAAGTGGTAACGGTATGCCCAGATGTGGGTCCTGTGCTCACTGCACCACTGGATTCAAACTAGCCTGGCAGATGAAGGGTGATGCCTGAAACCCGTCCTAGGATGCTTGTTTCCGGTCCAGGGAGGACCAGGCTTGGCAGTTCGGGCTGGGCTGTTCCCATAAGGAACAGGGTCAAGACCGATTTGCATATGGCCAAGTCTAAACTGGGGTGGCATGGTGAGCAAAAGAATGAAGGATTTAACCCAGATCTCTTGACTAGGGGAGAGTGTTTTAATTTGTTCTGCATTCTGTCCATCAATTGTGTGTCTTTTGCTTTCTCGCCCTAAGTGTGCCAGGTATGTCCAGACGTGGGTCCCGAGCTCACTCTGCCACTGGATTTAAGCTATCCTGGCTGAAGAGGGATGAAACCCCTAAACCGGTCCCAGGATGCTTGTTACCGGTCCAGGGAGGATCTGGCTTGGCAATTGGGGCTGGACTGTTCCCATGAGGCACAGGGCCAAGACTGATTTGTATATGGCCAGGTCTAAACTAGGGTGGCAAGGTGAGCAAAAGAATGATGGATTCAACCCACATTTTTTGACTGGGGAAGAATGTTTTGATTTGTTCCGCATTCGGTCCATCAAGTGTGTGTCTTTTGCACCAAAATACAGAACAAAAACCCATTCCATGTCACATTTAAAAATCTCACCATATTACTGAAAGCATACATTCATCCCTCTGTGCCTTTTCCTAGTGGCATCATACTTAAAAGAAACACCTAAAAAGATGTATACTTGTGTTTTATACGTATCAGACCTTCCGATGCACAACATGCCTGAAAATACATGTAGAAGCATTCACATACCTCAGCAAACTCAAAACCTTAAAACAAACATAGAGCAATATTCAATAGGCCACTATGTAACTTGCAATAGTGTGCAGCTTTTATGTATACCATTGAAAGCGATTCCGACTCTTCTATGCTGATCAGATGCCCCCAGCAGCCAGTGAGGGTCACCATGGTATCTTTCAATGCAGATGAAGTTCTGTTACCTTTCTTTTACAAAACAGAGCACTGAAAGCGTTAGTAAGGGGCAGGAGGGATGTGCATTGGGGGGGGGGGGGGTCAAGGGATGTATCATTTCCAGTCTCTCCATCTGCCAGCCCTTTAATATACGCTAATTCACCACGAGCAGGAAGCCTGACCACTACCTTCACTTATATTCACATGTGCTTCATGAGTTTGAGCAAACCCGTGCACCAACTGTCCTGGCAACATTACATATTTTTTCTATCTCCCTGAAATTAATAAAATATGTATCTTCTAAAAACTCCCCCACAAATACTTTCTGACAAGGAACAGTCTTCAAACTTGGGCCATTTGCTTTACGTTCCTGAACCAATTTTGGACCTCAATTCATCCCACTACCTCAGACAAAACACCATATAGTTCTTTCAACATAACACACTACACTCATGTATCATTGGAACTTGTATTTGTTTAAATGAAAATAATTTGAAACAAATTTAAGAGAAAAATGTTCAATCAATTTTTTACTATTATTTCATACATCTAACTATCCATAATTGCTTAAAAAAATATGAAAGGCACATGAGGCGTTATTCAGTGATTGCATGCGCTCTTTTGTACTCTAAACTGTTTTGCAGATTACATAAATACATACATACTCCTGAAGTGAACAAATGACCAACAGTACTGCCTCACAGTTTCTATGAGTAGCAGTGTATTGCCAGAATAATTGGAGAAATGCTTTCATTCCTCATCACTGAATAGATAAGTTCATAGATAGAACTTCAAGAAATTAATCTCTGCATACATAGTGCCTCAGTGAATGCTTGAGTGCCAAAGTACTCCCTCGCTCATTCCATAACTGCATAAGTAAACCATGACTGATTTATTTTGTCTGCTAGTACTGCCTACTCGATTCTATGAGTCCTTGGCTACTTCCTAAGTGACTACATCCGTGAACAGATAATACCTACCTCTTTACAACACTGCATAGAAACTGCCTGAGTAAAGATGACTTGGAGTGTAATTTCGGGGTCATTGTGGGAGTGCACAAGTAGTACCTGAGGGAATCGATGACTGCTTTCCTACTACCTGACTTATTAATTAAGTACAAGAATAGAAACTTGGGGTGTGCATCATTGTGTTGGTAATGTCTGATTCATTCATGTCTGTAAAGCACAATCTCCATGATTGCATAAAACATTACCCCATTCATACATTTAACTACCTTGAAACTACTTTTATTCATGAATTAGATTCCTTGGTTTTGCATCTTGCTGTCAGAATAAACATAAGTAATGTTTCCTAACTGAGAACCACACTGTTTGTTCCGTTCAATATTCTCTAGTTTGTACACAAGTTAAATTAAACGGAAATTGTAACTTTCCGCCCCTAATTGAAACTGTTTTTTTAAAACAAACTCCAGTAGCTGCTGTTATTCTCTCGCTCAGTCTGCTTTTCAAAAGCAGTTACCTTATTCCAAGTAACCGCAACTGCTATTCCCTACAAGCAGGCGTCCCGTACATGCTAACTCTTTCTCAATGTGTAACATGTTGCACCAATGTCTTCTATCCTACCCCACATGCCTTTGGAGATAGCTTGGTGTGGCCTTCCATTCCTACTTTGAAAACCGTTGCTCTCACATACCAGCTCGTGAGATCTTCAAATAGCAGGTGGCTAAACCACCAAGTGACATTGACTCACAGCTCTATACCAATATCCCACTAAATTTTGCACAATTTATACGCCAAATATTTAGTCACTCTGAAACCGAAGGCCTACCATACTTTTTATAGCTGATTCCTGCCTTGCTAGCTCTTTTCAGACTATTGGTATAGTAGAACTGGTTTTCATTTATTCTAATTTTGAAAGTGCATTTGGCTGGTTCCCTTGCTGCTGTTGCTGGTTTGCGCAGTGTTTGTTCTTTAGCTTCTGCTATGAAATGGCTTCCCATGCTGTGCTTTAACCCCATCCACGTCAATTGCAGCTGTATCGTGAATGGATGCTACAACTTTTTGAATGCTTACCGTTGGCAATATTTGGCATCACAAATAGGCTGAATTTCCGCTACGTATATTTCACCTGCTTGCAACCTGTCTTCTATTGTCTCCGGTGCCCCTTTGAATGCAACCTGCATATCTGCCTTGTCACTACTTCACGCGATCCCCTGGATTATGAACTGTTGCTGCGACCATTGCTGGCTCATGACAAGGACTGTTCCGGAGACACACGCTTTATGGATGCATTTCATAATGCAATAAGGGGGAGATGGAGTACATGCGTTCACACGCAGTGCCTCTTGCACCAGACTGTCATTGAATATAATCCAAGTTGCCCTGACATGCTCCTGCTTGCCGAAGATTACGATGACCACGTCTGTTCTTTCAACTTGCTGAATTGGATGGCGACCTTCTTTGCTTGGAGAGGTGCAGATGACCTTTTGGAGCTCATTGCATATCACGGTACTTCTGAGTTCTTGGACTTCCATGAATCTCCACAAATGTGTATGGTAACCTGATTTGATGGCCTCCTATTTCTACACTTCAAGAACTCTTTTTTCCCTTTTTCTCATTTCGCTTTTCCTTTTTGTATTTTCAGATATTGACTTTCTTTACCAATTCTATCATACTCTTTTATTTTTGTTGTGGCACGTATACTGAACATTACGCCATTTAAATAATAATAATAGTTACATTTGTAAAATGCCTGGTTACACTGGGGCCAGTGTTTCCCCGCGCTACGGAACAGTAGAGAAACAGCAGAAACCAACTAAACAAAATAATAATTAGGAAACAGGAAATAGATGGGTCTTCAGATCTTTCCGGAAGATAGATTCAGAACACTCAAGCCGGAGTGCCTGAGGGAGCGAGTTCCACAACTGGGCACCCAGTTAACAAAACGAGCGCCCATCCATCCTGGCTCTCTTGATTTGGGGGCATACCCCGTACCTTTCCCGCTGCACCTTAGCAGTCTAGTCGGTACATAGGTAGTTAAAAAATCATGTAGGTATGTGGGCCCCTTTCTTTGTAAAATCTGATGACTCACACACAAAGCCTTGAACTTTACTCTCTCCCTAATGGGAAGCCAGTGTAGAGAGGCCAGTGCACCGGTAGCTGAGGCACTCTTTGGGAGCATGAGAACTAATCTTGCTGCTGCATTCTGGATGTACTGCAAGCAGCAGGCATCTAACATTTGCACCCAAATACAGAAGATTGAAATACTCTAGGCGAGAAGTTACCAAAGCATGAACAAGGATTTTTCTAGATACAGTGGGGAGGGCGTCAAGGGTTTTCCGTAGTCTCCTCAAGATGCCAAAGCAGGCACCTGCCACCCGCCTGGTGTGGTAATCAAAAGGCAACTTGTTGTCCAACCAAACCCTAAGGTTCTTAGCTTGTTCGCAAGGAGTAGGAGTAGGGCCCAGTGACAGGGGCCACCACTCCGAAAAACATAATGATGGAGCCGTCCCTATCACCAGTACCTTGGTCTTGCCGCCATTCAACCTTAGGCAATTAATTGCCATCCAATCAGCCAGTTCTTGAAGGCAAGATACAAAGTTGGAGGCAGCTACGGCCAGGGCTTGGGTCAGAGAGACCACCAGCTGGGTGTCATCAGCAGAGGACAGGGCATTAATCCCAAATTTATCAGAGATTTTAGCCAGGAGGGCGACATAAACATTGAACAGTGTTGGGCTCAAAATAGAGCCCTGAGGCACCCCCTGTGACAGCTTGATCTTTCTAGAATAATAATTGCCCTGCATGACTGAAAAGCTGCGCTCAGATAAAAAGGATTCCATCCACATTAATGCTCCGTCAGCTACACCCCATCTCTCTAGATCATGAAGCAGGGTGTGGAGGGCAACAGTGTCAAATGCGGCACTTAAGTCTAGAAGAATTAGGGCCGCTGTCTGTCCTTCGTCCACATACTTTCGGATGATCTCAGTGGAGTTCAGCAGGGCACATTCAGTGGAGTGAGAAGCCCAGAAGCCAGACTGGGAGGGATGAAGAAGATTGTTGGTACAAATATGTGCAGTGAGCTGAGTGTTCACAATCTTTCCCACAGCCTTTGCAAAATACGGAAGCAGGGAGATGGGGTGCAAATTGTCAAGCTGGTCAGCGCTAACATGAGGCTTCTTCTGTAAGAGAAGTACCACAGCCTCCTTCCACATTTCCGGGACCACTCCTGAGATAAAAGACAGTTCTAAAAGATGTCTCATAAAAGGCTCAAGTGCATCAATACTACCTCTAAGCACCCTGGGAGTACCCGGATCTCTGGGCGAGCCCGACTCGATGCTAGTGGCAATCTTTTTAAGAATGTCCTGAGGGGGCACAGTAAATTCATAAAGACCCTGCAATTCAGACACATCCACAGATTCCTTGCCCACTGTTTCACCATCGCGAGCAGAATCAGGAAAAGAAGAATAAATCCTCTCGACCTTATCCGCAAAAAATTCAGCAACTTGATTGCATGACTAATTAGAGCCTACAATGGGTGCTGCCATGGATGCCAAGGAGGAAATTTCTTTAAAGACCTTGTACAGCTCTTTTGTAGAGTTCTCCGCTGTTTTGATCCTTACATTAAAATAAGCTGCCTTCGCCTTCCTAATGAGCGAATGGTAGTTCTTGAGGCTGATTTTATATTCCACTTTCAAATGGGCTGAGAAGTCTTTCCTCCAGCACCTTTGTAATTTTTTGCACGTTGATTTAGCGGTTTGTAACTCTTCACTAAACAAAAGACCTGATTTACGCCAGTTCCTGGACATTTTAGTTGACCAAGGTGCGGTGCAATCAAGAGCAGCAATTATACGTCTCCCGAGAGCTTTACACACCCCATTTACATCCCGGCCAGAGGGGGACCATTCCTTAATAAGACCAGGTTGAAAGCCCCCTGCAAAAAGCCAGCCCACTTCCTTCTTTTTATATCAAACTTCGCTTTCTCCTGTGTTTTTAACAGGGGCAGCTTTATCAGAAACTTGATCAGAAAGTGATCTGACCACAACACCGGAAGCGGAGGCTCCATTTCCAGCGCATCCCAGTTGGTGAAAGTAGGGTCAAGTAAGTGACCCAATTTATGAGTGGGAAGTTCAGATTTTAGGAATATTTGCAATACTTCTAGTTCCTTGCGCAACTCTTGTGCCCCGAGATGAGTGCATCATCAAGATGCGGATTTATATCACCCAGCACCAATAACTTTTCATACCGGAGGGCTGGTTGAATAAGGTAGTCAATAAGGCTAGGTATAAATCGCAAATGGGGTCCCGGGGGTCTATAAATCAGTAGTCCCTTTACGACATAGTTATTGGCTAGTCTGATAGTGAAGAGGCCCACCTCACCATCAGCTACTTCAGCAGGTGCAAGACAACACCGAATGTCATGTTTATAGATGATTGTGGTGCCCCCTCCCCTCCATGACAGTCTGTCCACTCTCATAATCCCATAACCACTAGGGAGTGCCTCCAGGATTTCAGGCGCAGAGTCAGTATCCAGCCATGTCTCAGTGAGAAACATGACATCTGTTTGACCTTCCAATACTAGGTCTCATATCTCAATTCTGTGCTTTATCAGAGATCTACAGTTAATTAGTAATAGCCTGAGCAAGGGGCCTCCCTCCCTAGTCTCTACTTGTTCTTCCACCCTGAGCGCGCAATGGCTACATCACCGGCCCTCCCCCTCAACATTAATGCTGTGCTTACATTTAACATCCAAAGTTGGACAAAGATCGCGAAGCCTCCGGGGACTGTAGCGGCATCTCGATTCAAAACCAGCAGGGGTTCTGGCCTCTTGCCCTGGTCGGCCGCGGACGGGCGCAGATGGGCTTGCCTTTGGCACGCCTTTCGGCACGCCAGTGGCGCGTTCGCTGCGCGTGGCCGCCGAGGCATGTTGAATTTAAAAGGAGAGCCCTCCCAGCAACTAGACCGCTGCCCTCACCAACCGGAAGTACCTGTCTCTGTCTCCCCGGCCCTCCGCGAAACGGTAAACACCGCTTTGGACCGAGGCAGGGAGACCAGATGATCGAGCACAGGTAAGAGTAGCACTCACCACACGAACTCCTCACACATAAATGTTTAAAAAACCAGAGCAATGTCCAAAATTAAAATTAAGTTTAAAAGGGTTAGAGAGACCACCAGCTGGATGTCATCAGCAGAGGACAGGGCATTAATCCCAAATTATCAGAGCTGTACCGCAAACGGACTAGGAACACTGTCTCTCAAAGGGGCGTCGCCAATGTAATTAGGGCATGGCTTAAAACATGTAAGTTAAAAATCTGTGCTTAGCACAGTGTGCCACACAAAGGGTATTTTGTTGTTTCTGTCATTGCATCCAGATATGATACAAGTAACATCATACCTATACCTAGTCAGGACTATTAGCTTTGTCATTGGTTGTTAGTTGCATAAGAGAAATAAGCAGCATCAATTATAGCTAATATATATTATTAAAAGAGCTTCCACTTAAAGCCCTGGTGATACCCCAACAATGTTGCTGCTCCTGAGTTTCAAAAAGAGAAGGAAAATTCAAAGAGAAAATGACGCTTTTCATAGGGTTTCTCTTCTCCCACCTACAACCCTCACCTGGAATGACGTCATACCTTACCTTCTCCAATAGTGAGAAGTGACCAGTGTGACCAGTGTGAGCAGAAAGAACAGTGATGGATTAAACCCAGATCTTTTGACTGGGTGTGAGTTATTGATTGGTTCAGATGCTCCGTCGATTACCACCCCTTTTTGTAACGCTTTTGGCCGCCATAAGTGTGGCAGGGTATGCTCAGACGTGAGTCCCTTGCTCACTTTGCCACTGGATTCAAGCAAGCCGGGCTGAAGACGGCTGGAATGCCAGAAACCGGTCCTCGAAAGGTTGTTTCCGATCCAGGGAAGGCATGGCTTGGCAGTTCGGGCTGGACTGTTCCCATGAGGCACAGGGTCCTACTGATTTGCATATAGCCATGTCTGAACTGGTGTGGCAGAGTGGGCTAAATAACGGTGATGGATTAAACCCAGATCTTTTGACTGGGTGTGAGTGTTTGATTGGTTCAGATGCTCCGTCCATTACCACCCCCTTTTGTACCACTTTTGGCCGCCACAAGTGTGGCAGGGTATGCTCAGACGTGAGTCCCTTGCTCACTTTGCCACTGGATTCAATCAAGCCGGGCTGAAGACGGCTGGAATGCCAGAAACCGGTCCTCGGAAGCTTGTTTCCGGTCCAGGGAAGGCATGGCTTGGCAGTTCGGGCTGGACTGTTCCCATGAGGCACAGGGTCAGACTGATTTGCATATAGCCATTTCTGAACTGGGGTGGCAGAGTGGGCTAAAGAACGGTGATGGATTAAACCTAGATCTTTTGACTGGGTGTCAGTGTTTGATTGGTTCAGATGCTCCGTCCATTACCACCCCCTTTTGTACCACAGTGTGAGCACATGCACATCAATGCGCCTGCCATCACATCAGTCCGGAAAAAAATGGACCGCCTGTGCTAGAGAACAAAACAGAGCCCGATAGAGACCCTTTTCTAGGCCTCCTTTAAAAACTGTCAGTGCTCAGCACCGGTGAGACCATGCCCACTTAAAACCCTGCCTTTAACCTCATTTGACTGTTGCATCTTTACTACTCAGCAACTACTAACAATGTTGAGCCCACTCAAATACAAACCCAAAACCCTTTTCATGTCGGTTGAAAGTCTCACCATATTACTGAAACAATTCATGCATCTATCTCTCCCTTTTCCTAGACGCATCATACTTAAAACAAACATATAGACAGATCTATACCTGTGTTTTATACTTATCGCATCTTCCGATACATAGCTCATGTGGAAATACATGTTGAAGCATGGACATACCTCATCAAAGTTAAACTGTTAACACAAATAGCCCAGCAATATAAATTGGAGTGATATGTAAGTTGCAACCGTGTGCGACTTTTTTTTGTATAGCATAGAAATCGATTACGACTTTCTCTGTTCTTGTCACCTACCCCCAGCTGCCCAGTTGGGGTCAACGCAGATAGGCCTCTGTTACCTTCCTTTTACAAATGAGGGAAGAGGACCTGTTAGAGAGCGGGACGAAGGAGGAGTAGGTCAAGAGTAGTGTCATTCCCAAAGTCTTCATCTGTCGGTCCTCTAATATACGCAGATGCAGCACAGGGAGAGAGCCTAATATACCCAGATTCAGCACAGGGAGAGAGCCTAACAATTATCTGCACTTATATCAGTGGTTCCGAAATGTTTTCGACCTGTGGCTCCCTTGACCCAATTGGCCATTGCCCGTGGCTCCCCACTGTTACATTTTTGGAGGGTAGGATAGATGAAAGCCCGGCCTCGGGAGTGCTTGCATTTTTCTCCCTGACCATAATTGGAATGAACCTGATGAAGGAATTATAATCATATACAGAGGCTGTTTCGTATTATTAAGGCGGTGCATTTAATAAAAAAAATCCTAGTTACACTTCTTTGCCTATGCCTTTTTTAGAGTAAGATCTAAAACTTTTTTATCACACTCACTATGCTAGATAACACCCCTATGCATGTAGGCCCCATTGCCACTGTTTCTGCGATTGATGAAGATTTGCATGCTACCCATGTCACATGTGTCAACACACCTGTCTCAGCAGGGAGACTCACGGTTTTTTAAACCACATACAGCTTTATTTTTGCTGTCTCCTCCCTAAAATTAGCTGCTAATCAATGCAAGTAAAATACATTTCTCAGATTTTATTTTAACAGTCCCTCTTTCTTGCTTCCAAATAATGGCCTTATGCCGTATATGGTGTTTTACTTCCCAGTACTCAAGGAGAGAGCAGGCCTGTCTGGAAATGTGTGTGTACTGAAAGAAATGTGTACTGGAAGTACCTATGATTCAAGTACAAATGTCAATACTTAATACTGCTTGCTGTGTTTAATAGACAGGACAACTGTACTTTCCAGCTAACTTACATTGGTGTAAAATGCATTTGGAAAAAAAACTTAACTATTAAAGAGTCTAACAAAATAATTCAGGCATCTTCAGCTTAATTTCGGAGTGTCGGAACGTGGGGATCCGGTGAAATATGGAGGTCATCTCCTTCGACATGCCATCAATTAACCACTAAGTTTCCAGATTTAGGCATGTCACTTACAAATCATAAACATCATACTTTTAAGTCTAATTAGTTTAACTGAAACCAACAGACCATTCAACATTAAATGCATCAAAGTGCTTAGTGCGTGGCTCCCCTGGCTAGATTTGACGGTTCCCCAGGAAACCACTGCGCACAGCTTGGGAACCAAAGAGTTATATTCACATGTACTTCACCAGTATGAACAAATCCATTACAAAAAACAAGAACGGCTGACCCAGGTTATGCACAAGTACTTTCAGAGTATGGTATACGTGTCAATGTCCTGTGCACAATACGTCCAGAGTGTGCCTCACCAACACTCTACTGCAAAGCAGATCCCAAAGTTCATGTACAAAAGGACGTTGCACCAGAGAAAAATATCCAAGAGCTCTAATTCGTATTAGACAATTCTTTTATTCATTTCCAATAAAAAACAAACTCCTCAGCCAACGTGTTTCATTCACAAGGAACTTCGTCAGGGCTATTTTATAAGGGGGAATTCCCTGGACCTGTATCCGTTCTTAAAGTCTGTCAGGAAGTATATAAGAAGACCACTTCATAATGGGCCAGTAGAATAAATGGCCATTGTATAAAATGTAAATATGAGTAATACACTGAATTTTGAACCAGCAACAATCAAGGATCCAGCCGTATGATAGCTTTGGGAGAGGTTCGAGTCGCAGTCACCAGTTCGAGTAGCTGGTAGTAAAATGAGAAGAAAAGTCGTAAAAAAAATAACTGAATCTGAACAAATCCATACACAAAATATGCAGGGAACATTTCCATTTCTTTTTTTATCTTTCATAGATTCATAAAACATATCCCTTCAAAACAAACACCCCCCTGTATTTTCCTACAAGGCACAATCTACAAACATCCCTATTTCTCTTACAATTACCAGGCTGATTTTCTTTCTTAATTCAACCTTGTACCTTAGTCACAACACCATGCAGTCCTTTCAAAATAAAAGATTGCGGGGCATATTATCAAGGGGGTTTATCTCCGCTTTTTTGGCTTTAAAAGCCAAGAAAGCGGAGATAAAATGATCTCCCTATTACCTAGCTGTCGCTAACACCAGTTAGCGACAGCTAATAGGAGATAGCGACCATCTTGGGCCCCGCTTTGCATGTCAGTGATATTTATCACTAATGACATGCAAAGTGGTCGTGCCAAGATGTTAGCGACTGGAAACAGTCGCTAACATCGCTATCTCCTATTACCAACTTTTGGAGATATCTGCGCTAAGCGAGAATATCTCCAAAAGCTAACACCTGCCCCTGAGCAGTTCTTAGCCATGTTATCCAATGGTAGGTGGATAACATGGCTAAGAGCATTAGCTCGGTAATGCATGAATATTGCTGACTTTTCAGCGATATTCATGCATTATTGCCAATTTTTATCGCATTTGCGATAAACCTTGGTATCTGCGATAAAAATTGCCGCAGCTCGGCGATAATTTTTTATCTCTAACCAAGCAATAGCGATAATTATCGCTATTGCTTGGTAATATGCCCCTTCATTCCTCATTTCACGAAGACACTTAAATATATATCGGGCACTTCAACAACACCTCCCCAAAGACTCATAAGAAGTACCATCATCACTAATCCCTTTACCAGCATGTCTTTGACCTCATCTGTCTCTTGCATCTTCACTACTCAGCAACTACTAACAGTGTTGACTCTACCCAAATGCAAAGCACAAATCCTTTCCATATCACAGTTCAAAGTTTCACCATACTACTGAGAGCATGTGTAGATCTTGCTCTGCCTTTTCCTAGTACACATACTTAAAGAAACGTACAAATAGATATATACAAGTGTTTTTTAGGTATTTGCTCTTCTGATGCATAACATGTAGAAAAAATCCATGTAAAGGGACGTGTCATTCTTAGTCTTTCGATCTGCCAGCCTTTTTATATCTGCACACTCTGCACAGCCAGGGGGTGTGACAGCTCCCTTCACTTATATTCAAAAATATCTCAGCAGTGTCAAAAGTTCCAGTACAACGTCTGCACGCATCATTTAAATTTGTTTTTTCATCTCCCTCAAGTTAATAAATATGTCTCTTCTCCCCCCAAGTATTTTTCAACAAGGTACAATTTGCAAATGTGAAACATTTCCTTTATGTTACCCGTGTCAATCTTGGAACCCAAATTAAACCTGTACCTCACTTTCAAAACCACACACTCCTTTGAACATGACGAACTACACTCCTTCTTTCTCGAAGACACCTAAACATATGTGGGGTACTTGTTCAGCACACTCTATGTACAGTTTTTTAACAAAAGTGAAGCAGCACACTTCAGTAACATTATGGGGCATTTTATCAAGCACAGCAATAAAATTATCGCCGCTTTAGCAGCAGAAAACTCCAGCAAAAGCGGCGATAATGGGCTTATCGCCGCTTTAGCGGTCGTTTTCTGCCGCTGAAGCGGCGATAATTTTAACACCTGTCCTTGAAAATATGCCCCCTATGTTATTTCAAAAAAAATATTTTCAAACTTAAAAATATTGCCTCAAAGACTTAACCACTAATACACAATGTATAACACACCTTATTAATTTGTACCTCACCTCTGTTGTTAGGATGCAGATTTCAAATTTCAGAAAAGCAATATTTTCTTTTTCACACAATAAATGTAATTCAAGACTCTCATCAAGAACAGAACCAGTAATGGAAAAGTTTCCCCATCTTTCCGCACAGAAATAGATGTAAATAGCAAATCAAAATCCTTCCTTCATTTTTTCAAATTGCAAATCACATTTCTATTGGTTATTCATATTAACCCTCTCTAACTCTCTAATAAAATGCCCGAAACTGGTTCTCTTATTTTGTGCTTTTGAGACTCGCCCTGAACCCTTACGACAATTCAGAAGCCTAGTTCTAATAATAGTACTGCAAATTTTCAACAACACATTTTTTCTAGAATATACTACTCATTTTCAAAAACTAACTTTAATAGCTTATCAGTTGTAATTAATTTTCCATTTCATATTATAATACCACAGTTATTTCTACTCCTCCCCCAATCACCTTATTGCCAGTTTCCATACGAACAGTTTCTGCAACATTCAAGGGCATGTGTAGGTCACAAGTTCACCCTATTGCATCCCAACAGTTTCTGCAACATTCAACAGCAGGTGCAGGTCACAGGTTCACCATCTTTCATCCCAAAAGTTTCTGCAACATGGAACACAGGTGCAGTTCAAAAGTTCACCATTTTTTAAAGGTCATGACAGTACCTTACAAATGCAAGCAGCAAGTGTGGTTGAGCTCTGCACGTCTGATCGTATCCTATGTAGTGTACGTTTAAAAAAAATTCTATTAACCAATCAGAAACATACTTTTTCACGAAACTAACATACACCCTAATTTTCACTGCACATTGTTCTTCATCAGCCAATCAGTTATCGTTTTCTAAAAATAAAAAGCTTCTTCTCCACCTTTCAACATATCTCATTTTACCAACGGACTACATGAGCTACAGATATCTTTTGATTCCTTCCAGCCATACCTTCAAAATGCCAGTAGGGATCGTAGGACACAGCTATGTTTTCTGGTGCAAAAGGTATGCTGAACACAGACGTATTGACAAAACCTAAGTTTACAAAATGTGGACATTAAATGGTTTGCACAGAGAGGATTAAAGTGGCACCAATTGTTGCCTTTGGTTAAAACCTCTTTGCATCTCCAACACCCTGACCTCATGATTGTGCACTGTGGTTGCAATGACCTAGGCACATTTACTGGGGTAGGTCTGGAAATGCTCATGAAAGATACTTTTGCACAATTTATGTTGCTTTTGCCTCAAACTGTCTTTGTATACTCCAATATATGCCAAAGACAGAAGTGGAAATGGTCAAATCAATTCTGTCTTCAGATTGGGAAAGCTGGGAGGAATGTCAACAAAGCTGTGTCTGCATACCTCAGAGATCATAGAATGGGGTCCATCTTCAACAACAATCTACGTTTTGATATGGCTGACATATACAGAAGTGATGGAGTTCATTTCTCAGATCAAGGAAACAGAGTTTTTCTCAACAACCTAAAGCTGTGCATCCGCACTTACATAATGACAACAAGGGCTCTTTTTAGAGCCATCCTATAACTCAAAAGTCAGCCGGGTCCTTTTAGGCCCAGGGAACTGCATCCCCTTGAGCCTGGTGACAATGTTTGGGAACTGCGCAAAGAACCCCTATCCCCCGCACTCCCTGCCACCTCCCTGTCTCCTGCAGCAGGCGGTATTCCTTTTGAACAAAGACAGCTACTCCATGCAAGCTCCCTTTCCCCAAAAGTAAATCTGCTTTGCTTCATAAAAGCGAGAGCAAATTTCTTCCTCTCATTCCCATGAAGCGAAGCAGAAGTTTGTAAACATAGAGCAGCAACTCTGCATAGATCCCACCCTGCCATAGCAAACTACAATGTCCCAGGGGTAGGCACCACAGGTCATTGTTGGAACCGGCCCTCGGAGATAATGATACCCAGGGCCATGGAAATCTCCTCAATGGAAATTGGACGATAAGCCTCCATCCAATTTAAAAGCCTGTGAACATCGTACTCCCCCCAGGCCAGCAGTCTAAGACAGACATCCCCATTTTAATTCATTAATGCCTGTGGAAGTAGTGCCCCCCGGGACAATGACACTTACATTTTACGTATACCTCCAAAAATGTGCTGCTCTGCTGAGCGGAGGGAGAGGGAAGACGCATAATCCCCATATCATTATATTTGCTCCGAGTAACTGGCGTTCCCCATGACAGAAGTAAACCCAACATCATAAGTTAACATTGATCCCGGAAACTGGCCCACCCGGGGGCTTAATTAAATGAGGCATGCAACACAGCGATTCATTTTTATTTTTCCAGTCGTGATTTCCAGGCCCTACGCAAATCACACGGATCCCGCAGAAAACATATAAAAAATGTTTATTTTTTTACCCCAGACTCCCTGTGGCACTTCCAGAGCACCATAGGGAGGTCAAAGTGTTCCTACCTTGCCCTCTTCTACTTTTTTTACCGTTTTCCCCCATACTCGTTTCAAGAGAGTCACAAGATGGCTGCCAACGCTTCCTAGTATGAACTGTTGGCAACCAATCACAGGCAAGCTCGTGCTCGGAACGGCTAAGCTAATCAGATCTCACAATTCTCAAATATCAATATCTGTAAATCTTTAAATATCTCAGAAAACTACTGAATGAATTTACACCATTTAAAAAAATTGTGCTTTCTGAACCAAGGCCTATCTCTCTGCCAAATGTTGTGTCATTCCATTCAGCAGTTCAGGCTGTAGCTGTGTCTAAAGTTTCCTATGGTAATTTACATTGAGAAAACACGTTTTGGGACCCACCTTTTTTCTCGGCCCCTGCTTCACAAATCACCCCCAAACTTTCAGGACAGAAGCTGATCTAAGTGAGCTATTAGTTTTGAAAAGTTTGAGAGGATTCGTCAAACGGAGCTAAAAATATTGGCAAACGAAAAAAACCCTTTTCCTAAAAATAACTACCTACTAGAGTCAGCCAGTAGGTATTATATATGTATATATCATGTCATTAGGTGGTGGTGATTCATTGACGATATATACGTCATCTGGAGGGGGTCAATTGAATCAGCCAATGAATGTGAAATGTGTGAGTGTTAACATGCTCAATTTAGAGTTTACTGCCCAGATCAGTACAAATGTGGTCCAATTTCTTGATGTAGAGCTATATATAGTGAACAACACAATACAAACCAAGCTCCACAGGAAAAGTACAGTGGGCAACTCAATACTGCATGCCCAGAGTTCCCACCCACATCATCTCATAAAGAGTATACCCTACGGAGAATTTGTCCGTATAAGGAAGATTTGTAGTTCTGATGCTGACCTTGAGGTTTGCCAGAATTACTCCATGCAAAGATTTCTAGCCCGTGGGTACAAGAGTAGTGACTTGAAAACAGCACTAGTTAAAACTAACAACTTGAGCCGTGATGAATATTTGGGGACGGTAACTTACAAAACCATGCATAAACCGAATCTCAGTAATATTAACACTTCCCATGACCCAGATCCTGTACGGCAAACAACTACCTTTAGCAGCCAGGACAAGGAATTGAGAAAAGTAATCTATAAGAATTGGCCAATTGTGAAAACTGATTTAACCATGTCCCAATTAGTGACTAACCTGCCTCAGATTACTTTTAGACGAGCACCCTCTATGAGGGAAGCCCTACATTTTTATCCATTCTTTTGCGCCATCTGACCTTTTCTGCAAAACATAAAATAAAAAATTCTATTTGTACATGCTCTTGCCTATATTCTGGTCTTGGTGGTTGTTTGCTGCTCTCTCATTTGCACTAGTGCACTTGCACTTTATTGGATAATATGTGTTTTAATCCCATGTTGTATTTCCGTGCATCAGCTCCAAACTGTTTTTAGATCCTTGGCCTAATTTAATGTATTCATATATTTACTGCACTTGCACTTTAGTATTGAACAGGAGTTTTACTGCTCATTATCTGCAAGTTTGGTCATGATAAATGGGTCTGGACACAGAATATGAGGACGTGTTACACCATTACCAATGACTAGTTAGTGATAACGAGGAACATAGTTACTATGGGATTGTGACCACGATTAAACTCAATAGATTTTTGCTATCATAGCAACTTATTCGTGGCAGCGGGCAACATTCATTTTTGGAGCATCTGTATGGGTAGGAGGTAATGGGGCTGTGTCCCCCACTGTGAGTCATACACATCGCCTATCAGGATTGTAAATGTACATTTAAATATGGGTTAAACTGCTACTGTCTGCCCTAGTTTATAACATAAAAAAATCTTTTTACCCTTGACCTGACTCTGTAGTCAATAGCGGCCCTGTGAAAAGAGGTTAAATCTCTTTTGTTTTATTTGTTTTTTTTAACACTCAGCACTGGCATTATTGACATTTTATCACATCAGCCTTACTTTTATCAAATGAATTTCAGTACACAATGTTTTTTTGATCAGGGAGTATTTGCTGTTTTGTCCACTATGGTGAAATTGCACTGACTGTGTGTATGAATTCAACCCACAGCAGGCTGGATTTTTCTTCTTTTAGAGAAAGTCTTTCTTTGAAACTTATTTCTCCCGATCATTGTATTATGTTGTTTCGTTTCATAGTATGCTGCAATTGGCTTACAGGGGAGGTGGGTAATTTACAACACTATAATAATTAAAAAGGGTCCTAGCGTGCCATGTGATCAAGGTCGTGGGAACACGGCCGAAACGCGTCATGCTGATCTTCACAAAATAAAAAGCACTTATTGAACTCTCAGCACGGTGTAGTCTGTACCTGTTTATCCGAGGAGTTGGAGTGACAGGATTGTGGTTTTCCATATTTATATGGCCGATATGGTGCCTTCTGGGTACTGTACTCTGTGGAGGAAGGCTGCAGTGACGTGCTCAGCATCAACTCGACCCAGCTGGACTCCCGCCAATCGGAAGTGAGATGGAACATTCAAATAGTAATTGGTGCATTCTACTGATTCGCAACTGACATATGATTAAGGCACATCGCCAAAACGTGGCATGCCAATTCTGCAGCAAATAAACAAATCTTCTTACCTACCCTGTTGTGCCGCTCCGGTTTCTTCTTGCCGAAGCAATCCTTTTGTACATTTGTAGCGTGCTAGCCCCTGGTGCGCTTTTGGGGGAACCGCCTTGCAAGTGGCTGGTATTTCATGGGCAAGAGCTGGTCTCTCGTTGTGTGATTCCGAGGTATTGGATTGACACCAGCCCACCACTTCCAAGCAAGGACAGCAAAGCACCACTGTGGGTTCACGGTCCGTGATTACACAGAGAGACCTGGTATATGTACTGGAGTCTCCGGTACTGCAGAACTTGGGTTGTGTGGTTAAGGCATCTGGGGACCAAGGAGAAGACTTTTTTGAGGCAGGAAGATCAGGATATTCTGAGATGCACCCATTTTGCACTGTGTTGAACTTTCCACAGCACTCACCTGCTGTGTCCCTTCGTTTTCTTCTTGCCGAAGCAATCCTTTTGTGTGTGTGTATATATATATATATATATATATATATATATATATATATATATATATATATATATATATATATATATATATATATATATATATATATATATATTAAACTTATCCATCAGAGTTTTAAAAGTAATGCATGTAAAGGCGTTATATACTTTATTAACAACTCTACAGGTCAAACAATGCCATCTAGGTGTGATGAATATTAGACTGCAATTCCCAGAATGCCTCTGAATGAATAAAAGGCATGGCTGTATTAACAACATATTAAAGCAGATGAAAATCCCTGTGAAGAAGGCTATCAAGATTTGAAATGAAAAACAGAATCCGCACTAGTGGCAGTCATGGACAACATCAGGATGTTGCTGGATAATGGTGAAGCAGTGCTTTTGGTGCTGCTTGACTTTTCCGCGGCATTCAATACTATCTTCCACCAGACTCTACTTAGTAGATTGGGAGACATAGGCATCAAAGGAAACACACTGAAATGGTTGTCCAACTTTCTGTCCGACAGAACTCAAACCGTCAACCTAGGCCCATTCTACTCACAGACTACTAGGGTGACCAAGGGAGTACCACAGGGCTCATGCATGAGCCCCATCCTATTTAACATTAATGTTACTCCCTTGGTGAGACTTTTAAGGAAGTTGGGATTCACCCCACATCCTACGCTGATGACACTCAATTACTCCTCTCATTTAAGAAATCCAACTCCAATATTCAGAACACCTTTGCAGAAGGAATGAAGGCCATAGCGGAGTGGATGAAGGCCAATTTTCTCCAACTTAATTCAGCTAAGTCGGGGATAATTCTATTTGGTGAAGCCACTGTGAAATGGAATGAATTAATGAATAACTTTATTGTGCGGTTACTTAAAACCATTACATTAAGACCAAAGTATAAAATTACAAATGTTAAAACCAAAAAGGTTTCTATAGGCAAGCATTTATGAAAAGTTCTCAGAGTTTAAACGGGCACACGCAGTCGGGGAGCTGGAAGGGCCACCCAGTTTCCCGCAACAAAGTCTCTATTCCTGTGCGCCCTTGGCTGCCATCAGCTCGGACCGGGTCTGTTGTATAAACTTTCCGAACAAGGCCATCTGTTTTACTATGCTCAAGGTGTATAGATGATGGATTGCCTCCTTAGCTGTGCGTGACCCCGCGTTCCTAAGGATGGGCCTGAGGTAGAGGGTGCGGGGTGCACGTAGGGCAGGGCAGCAGAATAGTAAGTGGGCCAATGACTCACGTTTGTAATTACAGAGTCTGCATTCCCGGACTCCCGTGCCAGCAGTTCCCAGATGATATAGTTCTTTGAGCGGGAGGGGGTGCAGTCTGTAGGCTAAAATCTTATGGAGAGCTGGGAGGCCCACGGCCTGCGTGAGATGGTTTAGAGGGTTATACGCGGTGTGCGGCAAGCATAGAGACTCGTGAAAGGCTCTTTTTGCAAGAGACTCCAGGTCCAACTCCCGAGAGCAGGAGCGCTCTTGCTTTTTTATCGCGTGTTTGATGGTCATGTAGTTGACAAGGTCTGGATTCCACGACTCGATCGCAAGGTTAAGTTGGATCATTGCTGATTCAATGGTGGTTGACCAGGGGTTCCCGGGTTCCATGAAGATATGTTTCAAGACGGCCTTCAGTGTGTTATCGTGTGCCGCTGTTGTGAGATAGTAATATTTGCTTAAGGCTGCCATCTCTTCCAGATTTTGTTGGTTGAGTGAAAATTCCAGGCGAATTAGAGTGTTTCTTGTGCATTTTGGTAAATGGTACAGTCTCTTGTATGCCCCGCAGTGAATTTTTTCCAACTCCTTGTTCAGTTTGCCTGGGTACGCCTGTTGTGCGTAATTAAGGGCCGGCATTAACTTGGCCTTGAGGAATCTTTGAATGGCAGTTGGTGATGGACTATATAAAGAGGCTTGTAGTTTACATAGGGCGAAGGTGATGCTCTTCCCTTTACCCTGAATTTTCTTTAGGTGGGTGCCACACAGCCCCGATTCGTGGAAGGAGACCCCCAGGTACGTGTATTTCTGTGTGCTGTCCAAGGTCAAATGGCCGAGGCTCAATTTTGCTCTTTTTTTCGGGGTAGTGCCCAAAGATGACTATTTTTGACTTGGTCGAGTTTGCTACCAGCCTGTTTTTGTTGTTGTATGTTGCCAGGGCAGTAAGTGCCTTTTGAAGCCCTATTTTTGTGTGATCCAGGATTACCAGGTCATCCGCGTATTGCATAAAATTAATTTTGGTTGCCCCGATCTTTGGAGTTGCTAAGGCGGCCCCCGACAGGGCTATCTCCATGTCTGCTGTGTATAAGTTAAACAGCAGGGGTGCCAACACGCACCCTTGTTTTAAGCCACGGTTTGTGTCAATCTTGTCGGTTGCAGAGTCACTTGAAAGTTTAATTCTTACCCAGGTGTTTTGATACAAGGATTGTATCGCTCTTAGCAAAGAGGGGTCGATAATCCAATTGACCAGCTTTCTCCATAGGATGGTACGATCTACTCCATCGAACGCAGCTGAGTAATCGATGTAGCAGGCGAATAATGGAAGACTTTTGCGCAGCCGCGCTCGATTTGCTAGGTAAGAAAGTGCGGTGATATTGTCTACAGTCGAGGACCCTGGTCTGAAGCCGGTTTGACAGAATGGCATGAGATTTTCTTCGCTTGCCCAGTCTGTGAGGTCCTTCAGGATGGCGCTGGCGTAGGCTTTGCCCTCAATGTCCAAGAGGGCGATCATGCGGTAGTTCATTGGATCCGATTTGGTCCCTTTCTTGTGGATTGGGTGCAAGAGCGAGCCTCGCAATGAGTCAGGCACGTCCCCCGTTAGCCAACAGTCAATGTATAGGTAGGTCAGGTTTTCGGACCAGAATTCAATGTTTGCTTTGAACAGGTGGCCTGGAAGGCCGTTGGGGCCCGGTGCACCGTTTGGTCTGATTTTTTTAAATATTTTGGACACTAGAGATTTTCCGGGAGGGGACGTTGTATCAATGATTAAAGCCGGATTCTCTCTTAATGAGGGCATGTTGTGTGGCTGAGTGATTGATCGTTCTTCGTTGTAGAGCGCTTTTACGTGAGAGACCCAGACTGATGCCTCGAGGGAGTTTTCTCTGTGGTTTGTACCTCGACCAAGGTGACTTATGTAACTCCAGAACTCTTGTGATTTCCCGGGGCTCAGCAAGTCGAAGACATTGAGCCTCGCAGTGGTTACGCTTTGCAGTCCACACTTTTTTGGAGTGGCTCTTTGCCGCCTCCTGCAGTTTTATTTGGTTTGTGATTGTGCAGTTTTTACTGAGGGCTTTTCATTTTTTGTTTAAGTCCTTTGTACTCGTTTTAATTTTTGCGTTAAATCCATAGGTCGTCGGAGGATGCCAGTGAGTTGCCCTTTGTTTGTCCCCGCGTCCCCGGAGTTTTGCCGCTAAAGTCACGGTGATTCCGTCCCATATTGCTATTGCATCCTGGCTGTGTTTGCGCGGAGGCCAACCTGCTCACGAGTTTGCCCAGTTGTTAAAAGTTGCGGTGGCTACTTGTCCCTATTTAATTCTTCTAGGCAGCTTTATTCATTCTTGGCCGTCCGTTGCCCCGATGCATACGGGCCTATATCGTGAATTCACTAATAAGTTCATAGTGATTGTTAGGGCTGCATGGTCGCTGTCATTGCGTTGGTGAACAATGAAGTTTGTCATTTGGGCTTACAGTTTATCGCTTAAGATGATATAGTCGATCATCGTTTGATTATTGTACGTGGGACCGACCAAGGCTCCCGGGGTGTTCTTTAAGAGCACTGTGTGCGCCGTCGCCAGTTTGTAAGATTTTAAAAGTTCATTCAGTACTTTGGCGGCCCGCGCTGTTGGTTTTGCTCAGTAAAGACCCCTATGTTGTGGGTGTTAAAGTCACCGAGGATAATGCATTCTAATGATGAGTGGCGTAGCAGTAGGGTTTCTAGTTGGTTTGCAAGTGTGAGTGAGTTTGCTGTGTTCTCCTACAAGTTATGGTAGATGTTGATTAGTAGTATTGGAGCAGTGCCGTTGGTGGAATGGGGGAATTTCAGAATGCCCGCCTGAACGGTGTCTGGTTGGTTGTGAAATTCCGTGAATTCTATGTCCAACGAGTGTTTGATGTAGACACAAGTCCCCCCTGAGGGTCTTCCAAATATGTTGTTCTTTTTTGCTGCTTTGCCATATTCTGCATATCCTCTTAGCGACAACGGTTGGGTCAGCCAAGTTTCCTGTATGCATATGATGTCTGCTTCCTCCAAGAATTTCACCGCGGCTTGATTTAGTAGCAGCTTTTTGAGGCCTGAGACATTCCACGTTAATATTTTTAAGCTCTCGGTGATTCTCTTTTTGTTTGAAGATTTTACTCACTCAGTGGGGGTGTGTTGATAAGATCGAGCAGGGCAGAGTGTATTAGGAGCTGGAATTTAGTGCTGATGGTAGCCAGGACCAATCTTTGCTTGCGTGACCCCTGGTTATGCACAATCGATTTCCTTGGCTGGGGTTAGTTGTGATCTTGATTGGGGTTCCATTGATTGAACTAGTGTTTATGCTGCCTTTACACCCCTGGAGAACGGACACAACTTTTGGCCGATAGTTGGAAGAAGTATTTATGTGTGTGATGCTAGCCACGCCCTGTTCCTGGTTGTCCAGCTTAGAGTGTGACATCAAGGTTTTTAAAATTGAGGGATATTTTTGTGCCGGCTTTGCCTTTATCTTTATGCCCCAGCTTTCCAATAGAGAATGTTGGATCCTCAGTGCCTCCGTCAGGTCTGGGCTAGTGAAAGTTAATTCCATTGTTTCGTTTTTTTCCTCCGCATCCGGGGGCAGGAAAGAGATGTTTTCGATGTCTGTGGTTTTTATGCCTTCCAGTCCCGGGATGTTTGCGCAGAGTGTTAAAAGATTGCTGCAGTTGAGGATGTCCCATTTTCCTTGCGAGGTATATTCTGGGTGTAGCAGTATTTTCCGATATTTCGCGCTTGCTTGATTTACAGAGCTTGCACTAGCCTCGTTGAGCCAAATTTTTCCCTGAGTCCCGATTGGAGGTAGCAATGTCGAACCAGGCTGGAAAGAGTTTGTCTGCTGTTTTGGCCCTGTTGTAGGTTGAGGCGCCTCAGTGAGCATTAAGCTGGGTGGGCTGTTCTTCCATAGCCTGTTCACGGCGTGCTCCAGTTTGAGGTATGTTAACCCGAGGGGGGCGCTCTGGAAGTCTCCAATGGTGTCAGTGGGAGTTTTTGAGTTATCAGAGTCTAATGTTCCGCTCGATATGAACTTAGTTTGCGCAGAGGGCTCAGAGCTTGTTTGGCGGGACTCCTGCTCGTGTGGCGTGGCTTTATTTACTTCATCGTGGCTGAGTACCTGCGATTCATGGGCCTGTTTTTGTGTTATCAGAGCTGTAGCGGGTTGAGGGGCCCCAAGGAGGGCTGGCAAGCTTGGATCCGGTGCTGAAGTGACTATATGTGGATTTCCAGTAGTTGGTTCGATTACTTCTGCGGTGTGCATGGTGGCTGCCAGGTTAGGTGTTTCAGCTGTTATGGTGTTACCGGAAGGCTGCTTATTGGGCCGTAACCAATTGTGAATAACACTGGTGGCATATGCATGGTTTTTCTTCTCCTTGTTGAGTTTTCATAGTTTTTTCTTGTTTTTCCTTGACAGATTTTGTGACTCTGGGCTGGGCGGTTTGAGAGTTTGTTGAGAGACTTGGTTTTCAGCCTTAATCTGGGTAGTTCTTGTTCCGCAAGCTGTGGACGTTATGGGCGAGGCCATGGAAGCAGGCTTTTCTGAGCTGCTTGGGCAGAGGATTGCTGGAACATTATCCATAGAGTGTGCCTGGGCGGAACCCTGTGTGGTTAAAGGCGTGCTCTTCTGGCAGTTTTTTTTATTTGCTTCACCCTTGAGGTCCTCTATTAATGTGGTCATGATGTTAGGAAGTTTTTCTAAGCTGTGCAGGATCGGGCTGCAACTACATGACTCTGGCTTGAATTGTGTGCTGTCCTGCGCTCTGCGTATCA
This sequence comes from Lissotriton vulgaris, assembly GCF_964263255.1. Taxonomy (NCBI): domain Eukaryota; kingdom Metazoa; phylum Chordata; class Amphibia; order Caudata; family Salamandridae; genus Lissotriton; species Lissotriton vulgaris. The sequence goes on from NC_141689.1 coordinate 1,159,507,893, forward strand.
GAGCGTTCAAGTTTTCCAGTTTTGAGTCTATCCCAGAGATCAAGTTTGCCACTATTTGTAGTATATTGATCTGGACGTTAAGCTTGTCCGCGTGCATTATCGCTGCTCCTGTCATTGAGAGAAGGGCTTCGCTGATCAGTGATAGATGATTTGTGTTCGCGAAGCCGCTAACAGAGAGCGGGGGCAGGGCCGTTTTATCGTGTTCCGGGGAACCCAGTCTTGGCGAATTCAATAGCTGGTTTAGGGTCCTGACGAGTGGTTGTCGGGTTGCTCCTTCCTTTGTGGCGGGGGAGCCGTTGACCAGACCTGTGTGCATCGCTATGATGGGGGGAGTTGTTCCTTTCTTGTTGGCGTAAGTGCTGTCTGAGGTATCATGCATATCCGCTTTGATTGAAGGAGGGGTGCTCCGCTGACAGTCCTCTTGTGGGGGGAGAGTCTTGGGCCGTGTTGTTTGATTGGATGGGCCTGAGCGCCACCCTATCTGATGTCGTAAGTTTGAGAGGTATTCCGCTCTGGAGGGTAAGTATTGTTGGTGAGATGGGAATCCTGTTGGCCCGAGGACTTGTGAGTGTTGGACTCGGTCCTTCCTCCCTTGCTTTAGTGGTAGGTAAATTGTCCGAAGTCCTAGGAGAGGCGGGGGGGGGAGGTTGTTTTGGGCTCAAAAAGCTTCTTATGTCTCTGTTTCCAGCGGAGCAGTTTGAGCGTTCTTTAGTGCTGGGCCTAGGCTTGTGCGCGTTTAACTTCGGGGGGCTATAAGGCTTCCCCGTGATGTCAATCGGGGGGTGAGCTGTGAGGAAGTGAGCCGGCTGTTCCACAGTAAAATCAATGTGAGGTCCCGGAAAGGCCGGGGTTGCTCCAGTCGCACCCGCTGATCCTGAGTGTTCCCCATCCCAGGGCCCTGGGCCTTGGTAAGTCCCCCCTAGTTCTAATACTGGAGGATAAAATAGCTGCGCCTTCTGTCTCTTGGCAGAGCTATGTGGCCGGGGCCTCTCCTGGGATTGGATTAGGGTAGAGTTTCTGGTCCTCATTTTGGGATTGGATTGAGTGGCTTGCCGGCTCCTAGGCAGCTGCTGCTTGTTTGGTGGAACCCACGTAGTAGATGGAATCTGTGGAAACTCCTGGGATCTCCTGCTAGGTTGAAAGGTGCCCTGGCCACCCTGCTGCTGCAAATCCAGTGATGTGCTTGTGCTGGTAGGCAAGCTCAAGTTACCCTGGGGGAAGGACCAAGCTGTGTGCCAAAAACTGTGGGTGGCCCCCTGGACGCAGGGAGAGCGTTGTTCAACTTCGCCTGGGTAATGTTCTGCGGCTCTGGGCTCTAGGTCTGCTGTGTACTGGCCGCTGCTGTGCGGGGAGTTGTGATTTGGAGGCTTGGGGCTCTGGCTCTGCTCTGCTGCTGGGTGCTATGCTTCCATTAGCACCCGTGACCCCTGTTGATGCGGGCAGCGCTAAGCTTGGCGCCCCCTGGCTCCCTGTCCTCCTGGCCCTGTGGAGGGTTGTGGGGAGTTGTGGGGGTGGCGCCAGCCAAATCCGTTCCGCACCTAGGTGACCCTGGCCACTAAAAGCGGTCCTGGCCCCCCCAGCCGCACTTCCCCTGATGCTCCCGGCTGCCCCCTGCACCCAGATCCCAGGCAAAGTCCGCTGCTCCGGCAGCTCACTCTGGGGCGGGGGCGGGGGAGTGCAGGCAATGAGGTGGTGAGTACCTGTGAGCCGGGGGGCTGCAATGCCGCTTTGCTTGGTGATATGCTTGCCGCTTGCTATGGCTTGCGCCGTCCGCCGGCTGCAGATGAAAGCAGTCGTGTCGCAGTTCCGCCGCTCGCTTACTTTGCCCCTTTAGCCTTTCGCCGCTTATCCACTGCTTGACGCCAACCGCTGTGCAGGTAAATGGCAGCGTCAGCGTCTGCAGGTGACAGCGGCTGCGGATGGCGGATAGCGGCAGGGTAGTGGCGGTGGCGGGAATGGCTGGTGTTCGCTGTTCCGCTGTTCCGCTTTCCCACCGCTTTCCCACCGGGCTGTGGCGGGCTGTGGCGGACTATGGCGGGCTGTGGCAGGCAGTAGCAGGGGCTCCGGCTCTGGCTCTGACGGCAGCGTCAGCAGCGTCTCTGGAGTCCTGCTTGCTGCTTGCTGCTGCTCTCTGGTGCTCTCTGGCGGCTACCGGAAATCAACTGTGAAATGGTCCCCAAGCCGGTGGCCAGAGGAATTAGGTCCTACCCCATGTGCCAAACAGGGGGTAAAAAACCATGGAGTTTGGTTGGACCAAAAACTCACATTGGGAGATCATGCCTCTTCCACCGTTGGAGCTGGTTTCCATAGTCTCAGCTTACTCAGAAGAGTCTTCCCCTTCTTGCCACTATTAACCAGGAAAACCTTGATCCAGGCTCGAATCTTAAGCCGCTAAGACTACTGCAATGCGCTGATGATTTTTGCCAGTGAAAGTTCCTTAATCAAACTCCAAGAGATACAGAACACCACGGCCCGACTGGTGACCATTGCCTAACCCTGGGTGGTGAACTACGCTACGTTTGCGTAGTTTGTGTAATTTTGGGAACTTCGCGATTAGCATAGAACGCAAAGTTACCAAATACGACGCAATCTGTAAAGTAGTGTAGCGCGGTAACGACTTACCCTGATTCTGCGTTCGCCGACTTGCTTTCCTACCCATCGCGTGCGCCACGAGATTTGGAATCCGCTCACACGATTCCCGCGAGAGTGTGCGAATGCAGACACGTCATTCGGACGCGCGATCTGACTTCCTGCAGCAGTGTTGATATGATCGCTTTCCCGAACACGCAGAAAATGCAACTTGGTGAACAATATCCCTCGAGCATCATAAAACCTTCTTGAAAATGATCATTTTGCTCAAAAACCTCCTCAAATTGCGATTTGGCTGTAGTTTTTTGTACAAGGAGTCCTTTTTCTTTTTTTACTTTTTTTTCAAGAGGAAGGAAGTGCCCCTGAGTCTTCAACATCCTGTTCCTGTCCTGCAGGCTCCTCCCAGTGATTTGTCCATGTGCTGTTCACTTTCATTTGGATTTGGAGCTGGAAGGATCACTTTTTGTGTCTGTCTGCTACATCATATTATTGGATCGGATTTGAGGACTTTTGGATTTGAGATTTACAAGTAAGTTGGAGAATTGGAATTGGTGTACTTGTTTGTTTGATTGGTGCATTGTTTGCCCCTACATTTTTGGGGGATTTTTATCATTTTAAAAAGTTATTGTTGTGGTTGGCCTGTAGTTTTAGTAGGGGCCTTGTAAATTCTTTTTCTTTGATTGTAATTTCAGCCAGTAGGCCCAGAGGTACTCATGGGTGTATGTTTCTGTGATGTCTGTTGAATTTGAAACATCATTCAGGGCATGGATGGCATTGGATTGAATTGCTAAATGTGGGTTGTGATGTATTTCACTTTTTGGGTGTGTGTTAATAAATACCTTTGTTGTGTGTGCTTGTTGCTGTCTAACTTTCCAACCTTTCTTAGCCCTGTAGATTTTCGTTTTTGCAATTTTGTATTAAAGCTGGGTTGTTTAACATACCAGGTCTCCTTTGTCTGACCATATATATAGGCCTGCTTCAGTTTATTGTTTTCCATGGCCTGTTGTGACTGTGAATAACCATGTGGCTGGGGGCCATTTGTGTTGGTAGTTTAATAGTCTGCTGCATTTTCCATATAGGCCTGCATGTCTTTCCTTTATTCTCTTTGGCTTATGCTTCTTGTTGTTGTGGGTGGCGGCCATTTTGTGAAGGCAGGCTTTGTGCATTTTGCCATAGGCTTTCATTGTCTGTTTTTATTTTCTTGATATTGTGGGTGGACTGGCCATGTGGTGGCGGCCATTTTGTGGGACCAACCACTGTGCTTTTGACACAGGCCTCCAAACTTGTGGCCTAGTCTGCCAGTAGGCCCAGACTCCCATAGGTACTCATCAGGGGAGCTTGAAGCAACTGTTTATATGTTTTCTGTTGAATTTAAACACCATTTAGGGCATAGATGGCATTGGATTGAATTCCAAAATGTGGTTTTTGGAGTGGTATTTCTTTTTTTTGGGTATGTGTCAAATAAATAGGCCTTTCAGTCAGTAGGTAACCCTGGGATTTCAGCTTGCGGACTTCTGGCAACTCCCCACTGCACAACGCAAACTTACACTTTTTACCTTCTTCGCCCGGTCAATATGCGTTGTCGCGCTCGGTAATGACTTTTTGTGAAGATCGCAATACCGAACACGGAGAATTTGCAATATGTCGAAGAATATCTCTCGAGCAGCATAAGACCTTCTCAAAAATGATGATTTTGGTCATTTTGCTCAAAAAACACCCTAGGTTGTCATTTGGCTGTAGTTTTTGGAGCAAGAAGTCCTTTTTCTTTTTTTTTTCTTTTTTTAAAGAGGAAGGAAGTTCCCCAGAGTCTCCAGCTTCCTGTACCTGTCCTTTGTCTTCCCTTTCTGTTATTGTGGGTAGCTGTCCATGTGGGTGGTGGCCATTTTGTTAAGTCAGGCTTTGTGCATTTGCCATAGGCCTGCATTGTCTGTCTTCTCTTTCTTTTCTTGTTGTTGTGGGTGGCCTGGCCATGTGGTGGCAGCCATTTTGTGGGACCAGCCACTGGGCTTTTTGCCATAGGCCTCCAAACTTGTGGCCTAGTTTGCCAGTAGGCCCAGACTCCCAGAGGTACTCATCAGGGGTGCATGAAGCAATTGTTTCTATGATGTCTGTTGAATGTAAGCATAATTTAGGGCATGGATGGCATTTGAATTGAATTCCAAAAAGTGGTTTTGGGGAGGGGGGGAGGTTCACTTTTTTGGTGTGTGTTAGGCCTTTTCAGCCAGTAGGTCCACAGGTACTCATGGATGCATGAAACAACTGTTTCCATGGTGTCTGTTTATTTAAAAATTATTTATGGCATGGATGGCATATGTATCAACCAAATTTTTAGTCGCAAACGCTGAGAATCGCAAAAAACAGGGTTTGCAATAAAAAATTTGCTATTTCCGATGTATGAGGCACAATCGCATTGCAAAATAAGAAATCGCAATGAAATGTATGAAAAAAATCGCAAATAGCGAATTCACGAAAATCGCGATGTTGAGAATCGCAATTAACACCAAGTATGAGCAGGTGGTAACGAGGTGCAAACTATTTAAGGAGTCCCATAATTGCAACAGATTTTTCCACAATGGCTGGGCTGTATGTGATAGCCAGGAGGCTGCTACTCAGAGCTGCTGCAGAGGAGGAGATGCCAGGAGAGGATATGCCGTGCGGGCATTACCCTGTTCCAGCGGACTGAGGAGGTCATCCATACACACTACAGGCTGGATAAAGACAGCATCCTTGATCTAATTGAGGAACTCAAACCTATTCTTGAACACCCCACACGCAGGACACACACCATCCCCACCCACATCCAGGTCCTGTGCTCACTGCACCTCTTGGCATCAGGTAGCTTCTAGGTGGCGATAGCCTCAGTAGGAGGGGTGTCACAGAGTGCATTGTAGTGTTTTTTCCATGCGTTCCTTGATGCCATGGTTCAGAGGCTGCCCCACCGCATCCACTTCCCCTGCACCCCACAGGCACTAGACCAGACCAAGCAGGAGTTCTATCAAATAGCAAAATTCCCCCACGTTATTGCATGCATAGATTGAACACATGTCACCATATCCACCCTCCCACAATGAGTATGTGTTCAGGAATCACAAGTCATACCATTCCCTGAAAATACAAGTGGTGTGTGTTGCCAAGCACATTATCACTGATATTTTAGCTAAATACCCAGGCAGCACCCACGACTCGTTAATCTTTCGCCACAGTGGGATCCACCATTGACTCACTAATGGGGAGTTTGGAGAGGGCTACCTTCTAGGTAATTGCATAGGAAACAGTGACACAATAGTATAGTACAGCAGTGGCAGGACAGTGTGTAACCTATTTCCTCTTGCCTCACAGGTGACAGTACGTATGCAGTCCGGGACTTCATATTGACCCCCTACCTAAATCCTGCAAACGCTTGGAAGCGGAGGTACAACAGTGCCCACACTGCCACCCGCAGTACCATTGAGCGGACCTTTAGAATACTCAAGAGCCATTTCAGATGCCTACATAAGAGTGGAGGAGCACTGCAATACAGCCCTGAGACCTGCTGCAAGATGGTGGTTGCGTGTGCCATGCTGCATAGCATCGCCACCAGGAAAGGCACCTCAGTGGAGCTCAGCGATTCAGACACATCAGATGAGGAGGGGCCAGCTCCAGGATGCAGGACAGCCGGTGTGATTGTAGCGGCAACCGGGCGACAGAGGCGAGATGACATAACACAGAACTAGTTCTAGGTGAGAAATGATGACACAATGCTATGTATTCTGGATAAACTGTGTTTAATATTCTTTAAGTAAGGATTCATAATATCACACAGCCTGTGTAGCACACAATGTGGATAGTATTGTCACACACATGTTGGATGCACAGTGCAAAAACAATATATTGTTCACAGTTCTCTTTGTGCAATTGGTTAATCCACCCATTGCCATTAGTAAGTCCGGGTACCTCAACAGCGGCGCTGACGTCCCATTGCTCTGTGCCTCGAGTACACATTCCCCTCTTCAGTGGCATCTGCAGCACTGCCATGACTCTCACTACGGCGCCTGTCCTGTTGGGGGGGTGGAGTGAGGCTGCTACGGCTTGATTGTGCGTCCTCCTCTAGCGAACTAAGGACTCCTGTCCCACCAGTAGCAACTGTCTGCAGCTGATCCACAGCTCATGTGACCTGAAGTAATCCCCTAGCCATGTCCTGGCTGTTGTGTGAAACCTCACGCTGCATGTTAATGCTGCGCTGTGACTGGATAGAGGTGGCTGAGGCCAGATGGTTAACCGCCCTTGTGAATAGTTCAAGGCGTGTGTGGAGGCACTGACTTTTACGGCGCCTAGCAGCACGGTCCTCCCGTATCTCTACACAGAGTGCCTCCAGGGCACCCGTCATGCCCCTGAAGCCCACCCTAAGCTGTATTTGAATTGCCTGTATGCTTCTCCCCTGGAGTTGCTGAACCTCAAGCATGTTTCCTTCGAGGCCGTGGAACACTGACTCCTCTCCTGCCACAGGTGTACTTGGGGATGGACGGGCCCTGCGCCTGGATGGAATGGCTGGTGTGGGACTCTGAACTGCTTATGGTCTGGATTGTAGCACAGACTGTCCTTGGACTTGGTTGTCTTCTTCCTCTGGGTCACCGATTTCGTCCTCCAGCAGTTGCAATGGAGCCACTGCAATGCGCCGGGGCGTTTTTGTGAGATGACTGGACTGCGCTTCTCCTCCTCCTCCACTTGCCCTGGCACTTCTGCGCTGTCTGACTCATCCTCCCCTCCAGGCCTCTGGCCCTGTGTTCCTTGTGGTGCTGTGGACGTAAATGCACACATCAATTTGCTTTCCAGCCATGCATTGGTAATGCAATAAATTACACTATTTGGTTTATTACATGGGTCCTGACTGTCTGTATATTGCATTCACTCATACACACTTACTGCTTGAGCCTAGCTGGATTTCACTGTTCCACTGTTTGTTTAATGTGACTACATCTCCCATACTGCATTGCTGTGGTTGTGTGTGTGCCTGCACTGGATTGGCATTTGTGATGTGGGGGTGGAGTAGGTCGGTATCAGGGGTGTGATGGCATACTTCTTACCTTGTCTTGGTCCTGGTATGTCGGAGCTTTCGAGGTCAGCCATGCCGCTCACACTCTCCGGTAGTAAAGTACCCTCAAGCAATTCCTCCATTGGCGTGGAAGCAGAGGCAGTGGATGTCCCGCCACCAGTCAGTTTTGCCTCCTGCAGCCTGGCAGCAACCCTTTCCTTCGAAGGCAGGCGCATATTGTACCAGCGTTTTCGCAATTCCTCAACGCTGCGGTGGGTAACGCCTATGGCATTGACCTTCTCTTGGATCTCCGCCCATATTCTCCTTTTGCGGGTCCCTGGCACTCAGAGGGTTTTTTTTTCCAAATAACAGTTCATGGCTCACCGCCATCTCCTGGATGAGCACCTCCTGCTCCCTTTCAGAAAACGTCTGTTTTCTCTTTCTTTGGCTTTCACCCTGCTGCTGCTCCTGTGCAGCCATTTCTCCAGTCTCTGTTGCAGTGCACTGGTGCCTCAGCCCTCCTTCCAGCCTCTCACTCTGATTCTGAAACTCAGGTGCAGCATGAGTAGTCACACTTCCTGGTTGTGATGTCATCAAGCTGCACCTGAATTTCAGATTACCCGTTTTGTGATTCCTTAATTGCGAGTTCGCAAATTCTGCGAATACGCAATTAAGGAATCGCAAAACGGGTAATCGCAAAAAAATCTGCGATTTTTAAGGAATCGCAATTTATTTGCAATTTTTCGTTACATACCGATTTGCGATTCTAAAAATGCAATTCGCTATGAATCGCAAATTGGGAATAGCAAATTCGATTTTTCATACATATGGCCCATAGTGATATAGGCCTGCTTGAGTTCATTGTTTTCTGAGCCTTGTGCCTGTGATGAGTGACCATGTGGCGGGGGGTCATTTTGCGGTGGTAGTTAGTAGTGTGCTGTGTTTGCCACATAGGCCTGTGTGTCTTTACATTGTTCCTCTTGGCTTACTGCTTCCATCCCAATTGCCAGCTGCAGGTCCCTGATGCTACATCCATCCCACATGATGCACAAATTAAGGCCAAACAGGTTCCACTACATTTGTATTTTTGTTTTTGTTATTTTCTATTCGTACTCTTCCTGAGTGTACACAGTACACTAGTAGTAATTCAAATTAAAGCACAACAAATTCCACATTTGACTGATGTTCTTCTGGATCTTTTGCTTTTAGGCGCAAAAAAGTCTGAGGAGGAGGTGTCTGTCATCATCGGCCGTTGTAATGCCCAACAGGCATCCTGCTGTTGTACGCGACGTGATATGTGGTGTGACCTGACCAGACATCTCTGCAACTTGTGCAACTGAGTGCTGCTAACATCTGAAGAAGATGGGCCCAAAGAAAGCAGGTACCAGGTACTCCAAGACCAAGAAAGTTGCTGAGAAGAAGGAACAGAAGAAGGAAGTGACACTTAAGTTTGGTGTTCCCCCCACCACATTTTTTGGGAACGCAAAAATTACGCCTGCAGCAGCGGTGTCCGGGGGGGGGGGGGGATTGGGTGGAAGCTGGGGGCTGCACCTCTGCTTCAGTGGGCCCAACCCAGCAACCCAGACCCAAGCACATGAGTATGGAAGAGGTAGCCAGCCTAATGGTGGAAAGCAGTGATGCTGAGCCTGAGCTAAACTTATCGCTATCTCAAAGTAGTACCCAATCAACGCAGGAGGAAACACAGCAGCTAAGTGGTCAACAATAGCCACAAGCACCGCCTGCAATAGTAATTGTTTTTCCTCCTGAAGTAGGGGCAGTTCATGAAATTGAGCCTCATGCAGAGGAAGAAGAAGAGGAAGCCACTCATTCAGATGATTCACTGTCTTCCAAATCTCCAACAAGGAAAAGGAAGGTTAGTCCATCAAGTTCTTCGCCAAGCCCACCTTCTGATGATCTAGATGCCACTTGGATGCCACAAACTGAGTCTGAGAGGGAGACACGTCCCAAGACCAGGCTGGGCAAAATGAAGGTTTCAGAAAACCTTACACTCATGGAGGTCAATGTAGAACAGCAGGATGATGATGAGCCAGTCATCACGAACATCACTCCCGGCACAAGGAGATGGAGACCAATATTTTTACCCTATCCGAAATCACTGCGAGGGATGTAGCACGCATACCTCCAACACAGGTAACACTACCATGACCGACAGCTTCCATATTTGTATTAGCAAAGGCCCGGCAGCGACCAACATCCAGCACAACCACCACCTCAGTAGAAGTAGGTAGTGGTACAGCACAGAGTCAAATTCAACACACACCCTCCAGTTCATCTGGCATTGAAAGTGGCACCTCCGGCAGGAGGCAAAATTTAAGCTCCCCAGTTTGGGACTTCTTTACGGTTAGCAAAAAGGAGGAGAGCATTGCTACATGCTCCATTTGTAATACCTCTGTTAGTCGGGGTAAGCTTGGCACAAACTATGGTACCGGAGGCCAAATAACCCATCTGAAAAAACACCACGTGATCAACTGGGAGGACCACCTTTGTGACATAAGAATTGCAAGCATTCGTGTTGGTGGGGATAAACAAGTAGAAGATACGATCTCAATGAAAGAGGAAGGACAGTGAGACAGTCTCTCTGGTAGTGGTACACAAAGTATCCCTGTCCCTAGCAGTGCAGTGTCATCATCGCCCATATCTTCTTCAGCAACATCTCAGTGCCACTAGAGTAAGAGTCAGCCTGGGACAGCAAGGAGTACCTCAATAAAAACAAGTGCCTCATTGAGCCTAAGGAAAACCATGCAGCCTATTATTATCGACATGTTTAGGCAGGCGGGGCAGTACGAACGCAACCACCCAATAGAACGCTTGTACAGTGGGAAGCTGGCTAAAATGTTAGCACTGGACCTTTTCCCTATTTCTTTTGTTGAAGGGTGGGTTTACTGGAATTCATAACAGCCATCTACCCAAAATACGTTATACAATACAGGGTTAAACCCACTAGAGTCAATAAGGACCTGGGTAATTATCAGAATGAAAGGAAGGGGTCCTCAGACACAAAAGTATGGATTCCAAATTATTTCATTTGCAATTAAATTCATTCAAAAAAAGCAAAGCCATTGTATGCAAAAGAGTTTAATTCAAAAGTGCATATACATCCTATTTGATAATTTAGAACTCATAATACATTTAATTTATATAACAAGTTTGTATTATATGTACGTGCCCACATTCACAACGGGGAGGGATGAAGTGAGGGAAGTGTCAGGGATAGGATAGGAATGGTCTGATGCATTCAGTGAAAAGTCTTATTCTTAATTGGAAGACTGTGTACATGTGGTCCCTTTAGCCAAAGGCCACAACATGAGGCTCATAAAGAGTCTGAAGTATGACTAACGAACAAAAGGCCTAATTTCGCTAGAGCCGTTAATGTCTTGCTTGGGGTCGGAGTTGGTCGATGATTGTGTAGTCTACGTTTCGACCCGGTTAAACGGTAGGAGTCTGTTCCTTACAGAGAGGGTCTTCGTCAGGACAAAGAAGTTGTGGGTGGGCAACCTCCTGGGGGATAGTTAAAAAAAAAACAATTAGGAACACACCCATCCTGTTGGCAATTCCAAGGAGGGTGGAACAGTGTAACAATTAAAAACGTGTTGTCAAATTGTGTCAGAATCACACTCTTAAGTTTGAAAAGTACAAAGGAAATGTTGCTCACCTATCGCGAATGGCGACAGGGGCTGGCACAACAGAAGTAAATTCTCCCGGACCGTAGTGATTATTTTGGACTGCAGATAACAAGAAAAAGACGTTTTTTTTCTACAGATCTTATGATTGTCAGTTGGAACAGACAAAGTCTTGAAAATAGAACTGAGCTTGTTGGGTTATTCCTCTTTCTGATCGAAAGCAAGTCTGTGCTTCATTGATACACATTGGCGCAGATAATTGGTGCGCAGCTAGATAGTGAAAGAGTCCCTGAGAGGTGACATACTATCTATTATGTGATAATATAAAACACTTATATTCATGGTTTGTTGTTTACCTCTGATCTCAACAAATTTCACATGGAGTCTTGCCAGTGCCTTGATAAGTCCTTGTGGGTTGGTGAATTATGCAACCTAGGACAAGGAGAAGGGTTTTTTTTGGATCATAAACTAGAGGCGTCGTTACCGTAAGACTCAGGATGTCTAGAAAACTTTTGTATGTAAGGCTTACCACTGGTATTAAGTTTAAGGTAGTAGACAAGTTGCATTCGGTGAAATCAGCACATTAGTCAGGTTGCTTTATTATATCATATTATTTGTTGTGGATTTACCGGAAAACGGTTAAATAAACACCTAAGTGTAAAGAAAAAGCAGATTTACATTCTATGTTAAGTGCATGCGAATGGTTTTTGTTAAAAAAAGGAAAGAAGAAAACGTAACCTGGCTGTAAATAAGTCTAGTATAGAGGTTACCTCTAATAAACAGAAGGTTCAGGGAGCATCTGTCTGGAAAGATTACGGGCTTTTATTTATGCCTGAAAAATAAGAAAAATATGAACCTTTGCATTTTCTGCCGTATCGGACTGTAACCAAAAAGGTGGGGGGAGGGCGTCTACATAGTGTTTCTTACCTCCACGGGAAAACTACTATCTCAGGGGAAGACTGGATAGTGAAGTGGTTCTCTCAGCCTCCTACAAAAAATAATAATACAACATCAATGGGTTCTAGGGAGCGGCCCGTGATTCAGCCGCATTGTTTGAGTAAGGAGAGGCGGGATGGGAGCATTACCTCTGGACGTCTGCCGGTCCGCCTATTTAATGGCTCCGTGCTCTGGCTCTGACCGCGGCGCACCGTTCACCGCGCGGTGCTCAAATTACTCTAAAGCTCGGTCACAAACGCGTTGTAACTATTTACTTCCTGATTCGTGTCAGAGGGGGCGGAGCATCGAGTCATGTGCATCAAAGAAAGACTTGTCTTACTTAAAACCCGGTAGTTCAAATAAACTCAGGGTTGTGGAACTACAAATGTTGATAAATCAATAGTAGCAATTGTAGCGGCGCTATTATATCAATTACCCGAAGAGTAGCAAAAGATGGATTCAAAACATATCAAAGGGGCGATTTTGTTAGGTGTATATTTTCTTGATGCGAGTAGAGTTCAAAAGACCTTAATGGTTAGAAATTAAATTAGTATAGTTATACAATTGTTACATGCAGAAATCAATGAAATTGCGCATTCATGAACCATCTATATGTTTGGATTTTTCTTGGCATATACATTTCATAACTAGATGATAGAGTGCACTTATCACATAGGATAGTGTAAACTCATAGATTAAATAGTTCAAAGGAATAGAATTATACGAAAATAAACATACAGCTGAAGAGGATTTTGGACAAACATCATGTTTTTCTACTCCTTTTGTGATAGGCATCTAGACATTTGTGTGTTTTTTAGCTCAAAAAATAGAGTGCACTTATGTCGTAGGATAGTGTAAACTCTGGCATTATCACTGTAACGGTGGGAGCAAAACATTGTTACTGTTAATTATACTATTGTAGTTCAACATTTTACCCTGGGGATGCAAATCAAAGATTTGCCAACTGCACAAAACTATTTTCAGATTCGTTTAGACCCTCAGCTACAGAGTTAAAGATATAAATCCACTTGAGTTCTCTGATGTTCAGAATGCTGGGTAAATCACCACCCCTTGGACCTAGTGTTACATGTTCTAAAACCATCCATTTGAGTGATTCAGGCGAATGGTTTTGTTTTACACAGTGCTCGACCAGGGGTGCCCCAGGTACCTTACATCTAATTCTGCTGCAGTGTGAAAGGAAACGTGCTTTTACACGCTGCTGAGCCTGACCTACATAAATGAGGTCGCAAGGGCAGATTATGCCGTAGATCACATTCTTAGTGTTGCAGTTTGTGTGGGTTTTGTGAGTATGCTGATGGTCTTTAAAGACAAATTCTTTTGAATGGATGGTCGAGGGGCAAGCTTTGCAATTCCCGCATCTATAGTGTCCAACTATCTGTGGTTGTTTCCAGCATGAGGCTAGAGTAGGTTCAGGTTGGCATTCTAGGAACGATGAAACTACATAGTCTTTTACATTCCTCGCCTTTTTGAAGGCGTGCATGGGTACGTTCATAATCTCCAAGTCCTTGGCAATGAGGCTCCAATGTTTGTTTATAACCTTTTTTATGGAGTGGCTCTTCGTTGAGAAAGTAGTCACGCAGATCATGCGTTCTTCTGGTTGCTGATCACGTGTTGAAGGTTCCAGGAGTGTCTCACGATGGCAGAACCAGGCCCTCTTCCTAGAGCGTTTGATTAACCATTTCGGGTAGCCTCTCTCTGTTAGGCGTTCCATCATGATGTCTGATTGTAGCATGTAATCTTCTTTTTTGCTGCAGTTCCTTCGGACACGAAGGAACTGACCATAGGGCAAGTTGTCTCGAAGGCTCCGTGGGTGGTGGCTTGAATACTGCAACAGTGAATTCCGTTCTGCAGGTTTTCTAAATAAAGTAGTATGCAACGTGCCTTCCTCTGCTACTAGCGTGATGTCAAGAAAATCAATCTTCTTGTTACTGGCTTGTATCGTGAACTGAATGTCTGGAGACCGTAGGTTTAGCCAAGAATGGAAATGTTCAAGTTCATTGTCATTGCCCTTCCAGATTAAAAGCACATCATCAATATAACGCACCCAAAGTTGTATATGGTGCCGAAAGGGGTTGTGATCACAAATGACAAAAGTCTTTTCATAAAAGGCCATGAACAAGATTGCCAGGTCCGGGGCAAAGGCTGCCCCCATTGCCACGCCTTTCGTTTGAAGGTAGAACACGTTCTGAAACATGAAGAAATTTCTCATCATTGCGATCTTCAACAGGAGGATTATGAATGAGGTTGGTACTTGTACCGGGGCTTCGCGGCTGTCAAGGGCTTCGGTGGCCACCATTAAGGCCTCATCTTGCGGGATGCTTGTGTATAGCGATTCTATGTCACAAGTTACTAATAGTTCTTCATCAGGGTTGAAAGCTTTCCCATCTACCAGGGTAATGGTATGTGTTGTGTCCCTCAAATAGGTGGATGTGGCTTCAGCTAATGGTTTTAAAAAGAAGTCTACATATCGGCATAGAGGCTCAAGAATAGATCCACATCCGGAGACGATGGGTCGTCCCGAGGGATTGTGTAGGTCTTTGTGCACCTTGGGTAAGGTATATATCGTAGGTATGCGTGGGTGGCTCTGATTGAGGTATTGGTATTCCTGATCCGTGAGGAAACCTTGTTGGACACCTTCCTGTGTCACCCTCTGGATTTCCACAGCTAGGTCTCTCGTGGGGTCAGATGTTAGTCTTTTGTAACTTAAACCATCATTCAATTGGCGCCTGATCTCCTCTTTGTATTTTGATATATCTTGAATAAAGATAGCCCCGCCCTTGTCAGCGGGCTTCATCACAACATTGTGGTTGGATTTCAAGGTATCTATCGCTGTTCTTTCGGTCTTACGGATATTGCATCTCACGTAAGTCTTCTCACTCAAGATATTCTTCACCTCTTCAGTGATAATACTCTCGTACGCCAAAATCCGGTGGCTCATCGTGTTAGACGGGGGTACAAATGTGGATGGTACCCTGAATCCGGTCACCGATAAGGTCTTAGGTGGTGGTCTATTCTTGAAGAAGAATTGCAATCTTATTTTGCGGAAGAATTTTGAAAGTTCCATTAGAGTGTTGAAGCAAGTTGGCGGAGTTGTTGGAACAAAAGATAAGCCCTTGCTTAAAACTCTGAGTTCATCCTCATTTAATTCTTGAGATGACAAGTTGATGATTGGTGTATCTGTTGTTTTTACCACCTGTAATTCTTGCGTCTGGTGGAGCGTTCGCCATGTTCCTCCGGTTGAAATCGAACCTGTTTCACTCCGCGACCTCTGCCACCGTCGTTGTCCCACTGCATCGGGGGGTCTTGCTGGCCACGTCCTGTCCCTCGGTTCCAGTTGTTGCCCCGTCCACGGGGTGGTCTCCATGTCCCCTGCTCTAAAAAAGAGTTTGATTGGTATTGTGGCTGATAGTTATCCTGGTAACCGTAGGAGTTGCTAGTACCTGCTTGTTCGGAGTCTTCTCCAGAACTATAAGAAGAGTCGGAAAATGTGGTGAATCGTCCTCTTGATCTACCACCTCTGTAGCCCCGATTCGTGAAGCGTCCCTGTTGATCCTGTCGGAAATATTCACTATCCAGTCTTCCCCTGAGATAGCAGTTTTCCCGTGGAGGTAAGAAACACTATGTAGACGCCCTCCCCCCGCCTTTTTGGTTACAGTCCGATACGGCAGAAAATGCAAAGGTTCATATTTTTCTTATTTTTCAGGCATAAATAAAAGCCCGTAATCTTTCCAGACAGATGCTCCCTGAACCTTCTGTTTATTAGAGGTAACCTCTATACTAGACTTATTTACAGCCAGGTTACGTTTTCTTCTTTCCTTTTTTTAACAAAAACCATTCGCATGCACTTAACATAGAATGTAAATCTGCTTTTTCTTTATACTTAGGTGTTTATTTAACCGTTTTCCGTTAAATCCACAACAAATATTATGATATAATAAAGCAACCTGACTAATGTGCTGATTTCACCGAATGCAACTTGTCTACTACCTTAAACTTAATACCAGTGGTAAGCCTTACATACAAAAGTTTTCTAGACATCCTGAGTCTTACGGTAACGACGCCTCTAGTTTATGATCAAAAAAAACCCCTTCTCCTAGGTTGCATAATTCACCAACCCACAAGGACTTATCAAGGCACTGGCAAGACTCCATGTGAAATTTGTTGAGATCAGAGGTAAACATCAAACCATGAATATAAGTGTTTTATATTATCACATAATAGATAGTATGTCACCTCTCAGGGACTCTTTCACTATCTAGCTGCGCACCAATTATCTGCGCCAATGTGTATCAATGAAGCACAGACTTGCTTTCGATCAGAAAGAGGAATAACCCAACAAGCTCAGTTCTATTTTCAAGACTTTGTCTGTTCCAACTGACAATCATAAGATCTGTAGAAACAAACGTCTTTTTCTTGTTATCTGCAGTCCAAAATAATCACTACGGTCCGGGAGAATTTACTTCTGTTGTGCCAGCCCCTGTCGCCATTCGCGATAGGTGAGCAACATTTCCTTTGTACTTTTCAAACTTAAGAGTGTGATTCTGACACAATTTGACAACACGTTTTTAATTGTTACACTGTTACACCCTCTTTGGAATTGCCAACAGGATGGGTGTGTTCCTAATTGGTTTTTTTTTAACTATCCCCCAGGAGGTTGCCCACCCACAACTTATTTGTCCTGACGAAGACCCTCTCTGTAAGGAACAGACTCCTACCGTTTAACCGGGTCGAAACGTAGACTACACAATCATCGACCAACTCCGACCCCAAGCAAGATATTAACGGCTCTAGCGGAGTTAGGCCTTTTGTTCGTTAGTCATATTTCAGACTCTTTATGAGCCTCATGTTGTGGCCTTTGGCTAAAGGGACCACATGTACACAGTCTTCAAATTAAGAATAAGACTTGTCACTGAATGCATCAGACCATTCCTATCCTATCCCTGTCACTTCCCTCACTTCACCCCTCCCCGTTGTGAATGTGGGCACGTACATCTAATACAAATTTGTTATATAAATTAAATGTATTATGAGTTCTAATCCATTAAATAGGATGTATATGCAATTTTGAATTAAACTCTTTTGCATACAATGGCTTTGCTTTTTTTGAATGAATTTAATTGCAAATGAAATAATTTGGAATCCATACTTTTGTGTCTGAGGACCCCTTCCTTTCATTCTGATCTACCCAAAATGGCAGGTTCCCAGACGCTACTATTTTGCCCGAGTTACTGTTCCAGCACTACATCATGATGTGCTGGAATTGCTTGGAAAAACTTTGAAGCAGAGTGCTAGTATACACCTGACAACAGACATGTGGACCAGTTGCCAAGCCACTGAGAACATGTGCATCACTGCACACTGGATGTCTTCTGTGGGGGTTAGAGATCAGATATCTTCTGGTGTTGACGCTGCTGAGATTTTTCATTCCACTCGTAAAAATGCAACTGTAGCCATGTTTGCCATGGAGAAATCTCATACTGCTGCAAACTTTTTGGAGGAGTTTAACAGCAAGGTCTGTGAGTGGCTGCACCCAAGAGGGCTTAACATTGGTTTTGTTGCCACGGACAATAGCAGTAATGTAGTTAAGGCCATGAAAGATGGTGGCTATTTCAGGGTTCCGTGTTTGGTACACTGCATTAACATTGTTGTTCAAGACTTTCTGAAACATGAATACAAAGTCAGCAACTTACTGGTCACCTGCAGAAGAATATGCACACATTTCAGCCATTCTTTTAAAGCCCAGAAGACGCTGAGGGTCATTCAACGTGAGCATAAAGTGCCAGTCAAAGGAGGTGCCAACACATTGGAACTCAACTTATTACATGCTTGATCGTCTGTTTGAACAGTACATACCACTCAAAGCTTATGTCATGAAAAGATTAGGGTATCATACTGTGAATGGCATGACGGTTTTTACAGCAGGGGTATGGTAAGTCCAGTGCTGATGCAAAGGCAAAAGAGGCTGAGCACATCGGAGCACCTCTGAGCATTGAGCGGATGGTCCAGGCCTATCTGGATGACCCAACGAGGTCTTCATGGATCGAACCCATTGGCGTATTGGTATGGGAAAATAAGCCAATGGACAGTGCTCAGCAGGCTGGTGACAAAGTATCTGGCTTCCCCTGTCGCAAGTGTCTCTTCCGACCGTGTTTTCAGTGCTGCTGCATCGCCTCATTGCCGCTGCTATGCCGCTGTGAGACCGGGGATACCGTGACTCCAAGTCCCAGTAGCCTCATTTACATTGCCTGCACCTGCTGGGGAGCCTATTTGAACGCTCGCGGTACCCGCTTCGCGGGAGCCGCAATGCCGCTGCTGTGAGATTGGGGATACTGTGACTCCAAGTCCCAGGAGCCTCACATACATTGCCTGCACCTGCGGGGGAGCCTGTTTGAACGCTTGTGGTACCCGCTTCACGGGAGCCGCATTGCCGCTGCTGTGCCGCTGTGAGACCGGGGATACCGTGACTCCAAGTCTCAGGGGCCTCATTTACAATATATATTTCAACAAGGAGCCAAGAGGGAAAAAGGGGTGAGAACAGGGAAGCCCTCCACTCAATCAATGCCAATAACAAAAACCCTGTACCCCGGACGTCGGATACCGCTGTGTTGCTTGGCGCTTATTATTAATAACCTGGAGAGAGCACAACTATCAACTTCCAGTTAGGCATCCCCTCTTTTGTAGTTGGGTATGCTAAATGAGTCTCATCCGACAACAAATCTTTCCATAGATAAAGGAAATTCCCAACAGGTTTCAACCTGACAGTCACACAGAGAAACACCGGTGTCTGCTCCACTGAGACAGTACACCCAAACACACTTACTGCCTGTGAAAAAAAGTATGATGAAACAGAATGACACCTCACGGGCGCACACCCTCGGGGCAAACGGCAGATGTTACCAACTTAAAACCCCTTTCTCATCATTGGTAGTCATTCTGATTCAGAAAAGAAGAAAAAGGTGTCCAAATAAAGCAACTTAGCATGTGAACAATAGATAAATTGAGTGCAAGCAAGGAGCACAAATGGTCACTCCTCAGAGTGACAAAACTAGTGATTAAAATCACCAGGCACACCTGTGACACAATTTCTTTTCTTAAATTAGGTGTGTTCTGATGAATTAAAAAGGTTGGTAGCTTAGTTTTGCATACTAATACCTGCAGCCAACATGTTTCTCTGCCTTCACACCTTCTGGCAGAAGGATGTTGGGATTTGGGAGGAGGGTCTGGAAAAGCACATAATTATGGCTAGTTGAACTTTGTGGATTGGCCATTCGAGGAAGGAAGGAAATGGTTACTGTGTAAGTGTTTATGTCAATAAAGTGCACATAACTAGATATTTACTGGATAATTTGGGAGGGATGGAAGGCAGATACATTGAATGTGCTGAATTCCCACGGGGGTGTAGGCAACATCGGGCTCCACAGAGACAGGTAAATAGACCAATAGAGGTCCCCCTGCTTAATAGTTATATCCCTCTTTCCGATCTAGACCAGTGCGACTGACTCCTTTCGATCACTTCTGCACGGGTCGAGCGCCATGACAGTTCACCTACTCCCCCGCTGAGCATAAGGAAGGGACCCCAACAATTATTATCTGAGAGGCCAGTTGGGTTGGAATCAGCACCATGTGCTGAAAAAGCTGTGGGCACCACTCCCCCCCAACTCTCTTTGCTATTCCGGAACATAGCTGTCCTCTTACCGCGCACCCAGTCATCTGACTGGTCAAGTTTCATTGAGGATTCAGAAAAGGGGGGTGGTGATGGACAGAGTATCTGAATTAAGCAGAACACTCCTACCCAGTCAACAGATCAGGGCTTGATCCATCACAGTTTTTTAGCTCACTGCACCATCCCAGCTCAGAACCTGGCTACATGCAAATTAGTCTGTCCCTGGCCCAGTGCATCATGGGAACAGGGCAGACCAAACTACCAAGCCAATTCTTTAACTGGAAAGGAAACAAGCTTAGGGGACCGGTTTCTGGCATTACAGCCGTCTTCGGCCCGGCTTGCTTGAATCCTGATGGTGCAGTGAGCAAGGGACTCATGTCTGAGTATACCCTTCCATGCTTATGGTGGACAAAACGATTAGGAAAAGGGGGGTGGTGATGGACAGAGTATCTGAATTAGGCAGAACACTCCTACCCAGTCAATAGATCAGGGCTTGATCCATCACCGTTTTTTAGCCGGGCCGAAGACGGCTGTAATGCCAGACACCGGTCCCCGGAAGCTTGTTTCCTTTCCAGTTAAAGAATAGGCTTGGTAGTTTGGTCTGCCCTGTTCCCATGATGCACTGGGCCAGGGACAGACTAATTTGCATGTAGCCAGGTTCTGAGCTGGGATGGTGCAGTGAGCTAAAAAACGGTGATGGATCAAGCCCTGATCTGTTGACTGGGTAGGAGTGTTCTGTTTAATTTAGATACTCTGTCCATCATCACCCCCCTTTTCTGAATCGTTTTGTCCACCACAAGCGTGGAAGGGTATACTCAGATGTGAGTCCCTTGCTCACTGCACCATCAGGATTCAAGCAAGCCGGGCCGAAAGCGGCTGTAATGCCATAAACCGGTCCCCGGAAGCTTGTTTCCTTTCCAGTTAAAGAATTGGCTTGGTAGTTTGGTCTGCCCTGTTCCCATGATGCACTGGGCCAAGGACAGACTAATTTGCATGTAGCCAGGTTCTGAGCTGGGATGGTGCAGTGAGCTAAAAAACGGTGATGGATCAAGCCCTGATCTGTTGACTGGGTAGGAGTGTTCTGTTTAATTCAGATACTCTGTCCATCATCACCCCCCTTTTCTGAATCGTTTTGTCCACCACAAGCGTGGAAGGGTATACTCAGATGTGAGTCCCTTGCTCACTGCACCATCAGGATTCAAGCAAGCCGGGCCGAAGACGGCTGTAATGCCAGAAACCGGTCCCCGGAAGCTTGTTTCCTTTCCAGTTAAAGAATTGACTTGGTAGTTTGGTCTGCCCTGTTCCCATGATGCACTGGGCCAGGGACAGACTAATTTGCATGTAGCCAGGTTCTGAGCTGGGATGGTGCAGTGAGCTAAAAAACGGTGATGGATCAAGCCCTGATCTGTTGACTGGGTAGGAGTGTTCTGTTTAATTCAGATACTCTGTCCATCATCACCCCCCTTTTCTGAATCGTTTTGTCCACCACAAGCGTGGAAGGGTATACTCAGATGTGGTCCCTTGCTCACTGCACCATCAGGATTCAAGCAAGCCGGGCCGAAGACGGTTGTAATGCCATAAACCGGTCCCTGGAAGCTTGTTTCCTTTCCAGTTAAAGAATTGGCTTGGTAGTTTGGTCTGCCCTGTTCCCATGATGCATTAGGCCAGGGACAGACTAATTTGCATGTAGCCAGGTTCTGAGCTGGGATGATGCAGTGAGCTAAAAAACGGTGATGGATCAAGCCCTGATCTGTTGACTGGGTAGGAGTGTTCTGTTTAATTCAGATACTCTGTCCATCATCACCCCGCTTTTCTGAAATTTTCATTGAGGTGCATGACTTAATTGCCCTGCAGGAGACATGGTCAGTAGATACGATCCACCACCCAGGTGGTCTGGCTTTTTGCAAAGCAGCAATCCCTAATAAGAAGGGGAGACCTCGTGGGGGAATGATTATATGGGCCAAGCAACAGACACTGTTCCAAGTAGAGGAACTACCAATAGATAGCCCAGATATTCTTGTTATTAAAGTACTTGTCAAGGAATAGACTGACTTTACACTTTTTAAAGTTTAAGCAAGAGGGATTGTAGGTGGGAAAGCGTCACCAACCATCGCCCACTTGGATACTATTATTAATGCCTTAGATGGCCCAAATTCCCTTGGTATCGCAGGTGATCTCAATTGTACATTCGAGCCCCTAGGTCCCGACGATTACAGCCTTACCATGGAGGCAGACCAGAGTTGGGGAACAAAATTATTCCCATTTATAAAAAGGATGACCGCGCCAATCCCAGCAATAGCAGACCAATAAGCCTAATCAACACTATTCAGAAATAAATTGTTAGTCTTGTCCTCGGTAGAATTAATGAATGGATAGTGGAATAGGATGTACTATCCACATTTACCAAGTGGGATTTAGACCCCACGTCAGCACCATTGACCAAGTCTTCAGATTCATGCTGATATACTGGAACACAGTCACACTTGCGGGGGGTACTCTCTACGCAGCGTTGGTTGATTTAAAGTCAGCATTTGACTTGGTCCCTCATCAAAAGCTATGGGATGTCCTAAAGGAGGTTGGGATGCCCCTAGAAATTTTAAGCTTTGTCATGAGGTTGCACCAGGCAAATTATGCCCAAATCAGGTGGGGACAGCAGGGTCAACTAACTGATTGTTTCCCAGTAAATAAGGGGGTGCGGCAAGGATGTGTCCTTGCCCCTACCCTATTCTCCCTCTTTATTAATAAATGTTATTTCGTTCTACACTAAACTTTCCAAAAGATGCACCAACTCTTGCCGGTTCAAGGGCCCCTTTAATAATGTTTGCAGATGATACTTTAATTTTATCCAAAACTCAATCCGGTCTGCAACGTGCCCTTGATAGATTTACAGACTTCTGCAATGACCATGAACTTGTAGTAAATGTCGATAAAACCAAGTTCATGGTGCTGCATAAATACAAACATATTAAAAGCAGAGTTGTAATGAATGAAGCGCTTTTAGAGCAAACGGATACCTTTCCTTACTTAGGTGTGACTATGGGTAGGAGGATGAACTGGACTCCACAGTTAGATGTCCTAGTTCTTAGGCACAACCAGTTAGCTGGAGCCCTACTTAAAGAATATAGACTCTCTAGTACTAAACTGGTGGGGCCAGCTCTATCGATTTATAATGGGAAGGTCAGCGCTTTCTATAATATACGGCACTGAACTTTGGGGGTCTGAAAATCTTACATCCCTCGTTCTTGTGCAAAAGTGTTTGTGATCATTGACTGCCCTGCCCCACTCCACTCCGATCAAGCCCCTGCTGTTACATTTAGGCTGCCTTTCCATTGATGAAGTTGTGGGATTCAGACCTCTAGCCTATTGGAGGAGGATCTGGACCATACCTGAGCTGGCGTCTTACGCCAATGCTCTTATGCATATCAGACAAGTCGCCCAGTCCTCAAATATTAAATGGCTGCAGAAGATCATGAGTAACCCGGTGGATATGGGGCTCCGCCATTTTGAGAAGATCCAATATGGAACTCATTTCCCAGCAAAAACGAGTATATAGAACTCTATTGGGCCTTGATCTCCAGGAAGTCCCTATCGTTAGTAAGCAGTAGCTCACTAACAGGCATCTTAATGGAAACATGAACTTGTGACTGAACTCCAGGCCTACTGGAATCTGATCACCAAACCTGGTGACAGGAAACTATACCACCAATTTAGAGTAGGTATTCTTCCCCTAAGATCTTTCACTGCAAAATAAAATAACGCTTCAGATAATATTTGCCCTTCATGTCCATCTAAGAAAGAGTCAGTACCCTATGTACTTTTTGTGTGCCCAGCGTACAATGCCCCCCGTTGTAGGTGGCTTAAGACACTGTATTCTAATCTCGGTACCAGATCAATTACGACAGCTTTTTGCATTTTGGTATCGAACACTCACCCAGATACAGTAATCGCTCTGGCAACATTTCTCAGTTGGTCTTGGTCTCGGAGATGGAAAAATCTAGAGGCTGGTTTGGGAATTTCATGTGTTTTTTTATTAAGCCTTGATTAGAAGGCTCCCCTGTTTGAATTATTAAATGTTTTTAGGTGCTTATTAACATAACGTATATTATATATCTTAAATTGTCAAGAATTATCGATAATGCTGACATTAAATCTTGTGAGTATTCTATGCTCTAAGGGTGATATTTATTGTTGTAGATGACACGTTTATGTTGTATTGTGTCTTTTATGATTGGAATTATCGAATAAAGACTAATTGAACAGTGCTGCTGGTGACATTGTAACTTTGAAAAGGACCATTCTCTCGCCCAAAAGCGTGGAGAAGTTAACCATGATCAAAATGAATCAGCATTTTATACCACCGGCATGCAAAATACGTGAATCACAGCAGGAAGAAGAGAGCTACTTCGATGACATAAGTAGTGGGTTACATGACCTACTTCTGTCCGAACCACGAGAGTTTGAGGATGAGCTCCTCTTCCCTGACAACTAGGCGTTCAAATGGTTACTTTCCTTCTTCCTTTATTTGTGTGTGTATCTGTCTTTCTGGCTCAAATCAAATCACAACAAATCCATCACCACCGTCTACTCTTTTTATTTCCCTATTGGAGTAATACGTCTGTGCATTTAACTGTCCCCTCCACTCCTGCTCCATCTTCCTGACTTGCCCTAAATACATTTCCATCAAGCCAGACATTAGATGGAGATGGAGAAGAATAGTACATGAAATGTTGCCTCTAACAGTCCCTCCATAAGAAGTGAAACAAGACTATAGCTATCCTCTGTTTTGTTTCCGAGCCAAAACTCATCACTGTCCGAAGGCTACCCCCTCTGTCTGAAGGCATCAATAACTCTTCTCTTCACTGTCAGAACTTGGACAGGCATCCAAAAGTAAACTCATCACTGTCAGTAGGCTACAGCCTCTGCACTGGCAGGCATGCAAAGCTCATCGCTGTCACGACAGAAAGTTCTTGGCAGAAAAAGACAAGACTCTTCGAAGCTGACATTTGCTGCAAACGCAATTGACCAATGGCCGCTACCCATGGCCCGGCCCATCACAGTGCTGACCATGTGAACCAAAGTGCCCCAGCTGAATAAGAAGAAAACTGAAACAGGGACTAACAACACTCAATATGAATGTGGAGTAATGAATGAGGCCACTGCCTCGTTAGAAAGAAAACAAACACCTGTCAGAACTAGGCATCTGATCTGACATCCAAAGAGAAGAGCAAGACAGGTAATGATTAAGGAATGATGGCATGCATTGCATTGGATGCTTGCTGACTCTGAGCGAATGTGCATGAAGTCGAACTCTACTAGTTAATCTACAAAGTAAAAGTGACTCAAGTGACAGTCAATGTTTCCTTATTGTTTAATGCTCCTACTACTGCAGGTGCAGCAGGCCAATATCCAATGCAATTTTTTAATATGGAATATATATGGACTTAATCGGAGTCACTACAGACTGAGTTGGAGTTGGACAACACATACCACACCATGATGATAACCATACTATATTTGCACGCAGTCAGACAGTTGGATCGGATATGATTGATGGAATAACTTCGTTTCATGAAGTGGCATAAAAGGTAAACACAACAATTCAACAAGAACCACAGCAGACCTACATGTCCGTGTAGTGGTGGAGTTGAGTGTAGCGGTATGACTGACAGTGGCGCATTGATTTAGTCACTTAATTTTGAAAATGCTAGGTTGCTGTATATGCCTTGGAGCTAAATGGAGGTTGGGTCATGGCCCGGTGCCGTGTGGACCTGCTCTGTCCTGTTGTTGTTGAAGCTTAATGCTGTAAACAAAAGAATAGACACAATGTATCCAAGCCACTTCAGTCTGCAAGTGTTCTCTCTCCTCTTCTTGCACTCCACCGTAATTTATCCTTCTTTTTCCATTCATTGATTTTTCAATACCCCTTTTGTTTTTCCATCTACACTTACAGGCCGGCCTTTACCCTGTGCTATACTGGGCGAAACAACTCACACTTTCCTTACCAATCCGCATCAGTCAGGTAGTAGCACCCAAGATTGTTCTGTGGAGTGTCCATGGAAGGGAGGACCAAAAGGAATGATGAGATTCAACTCCACAATTTGACTAGGATAATACAGTAACTTTAGTATCATTCATCACTCGTCATTTAATTAAATTTTATTTGTCTTTTCTCTTCAACCATTACGACTGTGTGTTTTGTTGTTGTTGGTTTGCTAATTGATCCCTACAACTATTTTTTAAATGTTTTTTGCTACTTTAAAAGTAAGCTCAGTACAACATGTAATTTGGGTCTCTCTGAGGGCATACAGCCAGGCAAGGCAAAATGAATATTAATATACTGCTGCCCTAAAATGTCTAATTGTCTATTAGTAGTTAGTAAGTACTACTCATTATAATTAACCATTACATTATCTTCATTACCATCATGCATGCATTTCCTTTTTCTCACTTTATAGATTTATTGGATAAGATCATGGTTGTCTGGCAAGATTGTGTTTTGCTTTTGTTGTGTCCACGCATACTGTTTTTCCTTTCCCCAAACCCCCCTCCCTAACCATTCATCAAACCCCAACCCTCTTCCCCCGGACTGTGCAATTTATATTGAGGTGTGATGTGACTACATTAAATGTATATATTATCAAGGAGGGGGAGAAAGAAAAAGCTGCAATCCGTTCAGCTTCCATAGTCTACATCAAAAAAATTATGCGGGGAATGGATCACTTGTTCCGCGTAACCAGGGTCTTCAATTTTTGTGCAGTGTCCCAATAAAAAACCTTCAATGGGTGCTGGATGTGCACCGCGCGGTTCAACAATAAGTTTTACTAGATTACGTGCTCCTGGGTATCACTCCCCACTCAGGAGTGTTGTTAATACTAAATTGTAGGGCAGAACCAAAACTTTGGTCTGTCTCCCTGGGCACTGTATAGGCTGAATACTCAGTTCAAAAGTTTAATAATAAAGATGTCTTTGGTACTTTGTTCCAAACGTTTCTTTTATTTCATAGTCTCAGTTTTAGATGTTGGATTCACATCTCTTATGGTATGTCCTGGTTTTGACTTATTTATATCTTATTCATACATTCACAAAATTATCACTTTCCCAATGCATTTCGGCGCGGTTTGCGCCTTATTCAAGGGATCAATCTGTGAAAACGAAAAATATGTTTTACTCCATTAAGCTATGCATTCTTTGCCACCTTTTATACATTTGTAAATACTTCGCTTCTGTAATCCATCATGTAAATAAAAATGTAAAATAATTAATCATATAGTCATAATTCTTCATAATTTCTTCGTTGTAATTACATTTGTGAACTCGTGTTAGTGATAAATTGAAAAATACGTGAAGGGGTGGCTGTTTCAAGACATAATGGTGAAAATACTAAGTACCAAGTTATTAGAAAACTATGGGCGATGCCTAAATGTGGAAATGCCTTAGTCGTGGGGGTTACCAGCTGCACGTTTAAATTGACGGTACTGCATTCTCCTCTATGTGGCATAGCTGCTTGAATGTTAATTTTATGCTGCCGCACGTGACCTACTTCACCCCTGACACGCAGTCAGGCGAGGTAACTTATAAAACGTATAAAACGTTGCGCTTACCGTGGTAGCGTGTTTCTCGTGTCTCCGTACTGCGCGTGGTGCCTGCTGGGATAGCTCTGGTCGCATTAGGAGGAGCTAAGAATAGGAGTGTTTAATGTGTTTCGCTGTTGACAATTCTTAAAGAAAAACGCGCCTCGTGGGAAAGGGGCGGCGAAAATGAAACTAAGGAGAATGGAATGGGTTCGAGTGTAGGCTCACGACGTAGCTATTTGCGAAAGATTCAAAGAGATTAGTCATGCTAATGTGATGGAAAATGATGGGAGGGTATTGGGGGAGTAGTTAGTGTTTTACGCCTACATTGTGTAGCTATGATCAGTGATGTAAGTGGTAAAATACATTCTATATAATGGGTACCAAATAGGTATTATGAATGAATTATAAATAACACATAAATTCAATTCTTTTGTTGAGTCCCTTTGGTTTCATGGTTTGCAAAAAATATATCCAATGATTTTCACGTTTCAATAAAATTTTTCGATTGTCTGTTCCTTCTTGTTTTTCTACCATTTCTAAGATGCAGGCTCTTAACTGTTCAATCTGATGTTGTGCTTCAATGAAATGGGTCGCTATGGTTGACTTCATCATTTTTGTCCTTATGTTACTTTTATGTTCGTTGAGTCTAATTTTGAGTTTTCTTTCTGTTTGTCCCACATAGTTTTTCCCGCATGGACAGGTTAATAGGTATATTATGTTTGTAGAATCACAGGTTCCATTAACCTTTAATTTGATATCTTTACCCGTTATGGGATGCTGGATGCTATATCCTTTCTGGATATTGTTACAATTGTGACAGTTTAAACATGGTTTTGTTCCTTTTTATTTGCTCATGATGATAGGTGCTTGAGTTGGTTTCAATAACTGTCCAATGTTTTTAGATCTCGTGCATGCGAACAGTGGTTCTTTCGAAAACAAGCCTTTAAAGTCTTGCGCACCTATATTGTCCTTAAAAAGGTCGACATGTTTCAGCCCTTGTTTTGCCTCTAGGGATCAGGTGGGCTTTCTCCAAGACCTCGAGTGCAGATAGTGGTAGGAGACTGTGGGTGTCTCTGTGTGTGAAAGCCTTAAAATTTGCTTAACGAGTGATAGGAAAAGATATATTAATCAGTTTCTGTCCAGGTCCAGCGGTACCTGTGAATACAAAAGGGGTGATGGGGAGGAGAGAGAGAAATTAACAAACATGTGGGAAAATGTTAGTTATACACTTTTCAGGTTCATGCTGTCTGTTTCTCATTATGGAAAATCAACAATAACATGGTAATTATTTCCGACTAAAAACAACTATTCTTTCATGGCAAAAGATCTCTCTATGTTCATACTATGATCTTCCAATAGGTTACAGATAAGCAGAAAGTGGTGTACCAAGAAATAAAGAGATCTTAACTTCTGTCTCGAATTCCAAGGAATATAATTCATTGATGTGGGACTGTGCACTTAGGAATCATAAAATGGTCGGTGCGTCTGGCCAAGCTCTAGGAGGTGACTAAGCTCCTCTATCTCTATTACAATGTGTTGCCAAGGTAACGCGGCTGTTATTGTACTCCGTGTTGTCGTTCCTTGAGGCATATTGCACATTACAAGTCCATAGTGGTTCGCATGCTTATGTCATGGCGGGCTGTTATTATGGTCACCGCGATATGCAGGAACCTCATTTGAGGTGTGCTCGGTGTTGTCATGAAAGTTTTGGGTAATTTGACAAGCTGGGGGTCGAGAAAAAGGGGGTCCCAAAACCCATTTTCCCCACATTAATTTCCATAGGAAACTTTAGCCAAAGCTACAGCCCGAACTACTGAACAGAATTACACCAAATTTGGCAAAAAAAGGTAGGTCTTCGTTCAGAAAGAGCATTTTTTAACTGCTGTTAATCCGTTCAGTGGTTCCTTAGAAATTAGAAAAAGAAAAGTTTCGATATCTGTGGGCGTGGTGGGTTTGCGAACCCTCCAGAACAAAAGATTCATTCTGATTGGCTGCCAACACTCCAAACCAGGAAGTGTTGGCAGCCATCTTGTGACTCGGTAGAACCAAGTCACCAGAAAACAGTAAAACAAAGATAAAAAAACAAGAAAAGGGGGCAGGATTGAAACTCCCTGACCCCCATAGGCCTGCTTAAGGGGTCCCACAATTACCCCAAGGGCCAAAAAAAGCATTAATTTTTTTTTTATATTTCAGTGGAATTTGCGTTGCGGTCACAAATCACGCCAAAATATAAAAAAAAATAAAGCAGTCTCCCGCGCTTCATTTTAATAAGGCCCCCAGGTGAGCCAGGTCCGGGGAGCTTTGTCAAAAGATTATTCTGGGGCCCGCGGGGGCCCCCGCAGCCCCGGGGTCTGCCACCTCCTCGAGGCTATCCTGTTAATGTGCGGGAAGCACCACCCCCCAAACCCCTGGGGAGGTGGCCATCTCCCTGGGGCTTTTTTAAAAATTATGCGTGGAGGGGGCCCACCCCTTACGGTGTCCCGGGGACCACCACTCCCCGGGGCTTTAATAAATAAGGGTGGGGGGCCTTGTGGGTCCCCCCAAGCCCCTGGGACCACCACCTCTCAGGGCTGTAATAATTATTTAGTGAGGAGGGGCTTGAGCCTCAAATGCGGGGGTCCATTATGGACCCCGGGGGCCACCACCACCCTGGGGCTTTAAACAGTGGGAGGGGGCTGCGCGGCTCCCTTCCTGGAGCCCTTGATGGCCCTGGGGACCGCAAAGCCCCAGGGCCCACTCCTGCAGTGTCCCGGGGTGCCCACACCTGGAACACTGCTGTTTTCTATGGAAGGGCGGGAGCCGTGTGGCTCCCACCCTGCCATAGCAAACTCAGCTTTGTTTCATTAAAGTGATAGCAGGGAAACCTGCAATCACAAGGGGAGCTGCATGTCAGCAGCTCCCCTTGTGGAAAAGCAATGCCGGCTCCCGCGGGAGGCGGGGAGCCGGCTGGACCGTGGGGGCATTGGGGCTCCCACAACAGTCCCCAATAGAGAGGCCTGGCCCGGGGATGTCATCAGTGATGTCACTGACCATGTCATGAATGATGTAATATGTGACATCATCAGCAGTGCATTGCGGGGCGCAAGCTACAGTTAGCTCTCCTAACTAGAATGGCCGAACTTCTCTGGTTTTGTACGAATAAAATGTCCAACTAACTATAACGTTTTTGAAACCAGTGGGTTTTTTGTGAATATATATATGTGTGTGTGTAAAAATTGAAACTTGTATAGCGCACTACTCACCCGCAAGGGTCTCAAGGCGCTTGTACGAATACCGCTGTGGAACCCATCCTGACTTTCCCTGTGAGGCGTCCACTCCTGGGCACCCCCAAGGTGGAGGCCAGGCATCCTTAGCATTGTGAGGTCCGTTGTGGAGATTAAGCAAGCTATTGCCCAGAGTTGCAGAGGGGGACTCCATGAATGGAATAGGCACCGAGGCGAGAATAATCAGGTCCGTGGAATTTTTGAGCCCAAGACCCACCGAGGCGGGGAATTGAACCCTGGTCCCGGGCTAGACCTCTGCATCAGGGTCTGCCACTCTAATCATTGAGGGTAAGTCGCTCTAATCAGTGCGGGTAAGTGTGTGTGTGTGTGTGTGTTTAATGGATTTTCCGGGTCACACCAAAAGCCTCTTTCGCTGCAGATATTACAGTTCTATATTAACTGGTAACTATGTTAATGTTATCAAAATTGTGCATTACAAAAATAATATAATTCACAGCATTCAGGTTTGACCAATTCATTCACTATATGAGCGAGCCATACTGCCCAAAAAAAAAAACCTGTGCCAGGAACTAGCAAATATTTCTGTCTTCCTGTAGGCCTCCAGGGAGCAATAATTCCCTGCTACTTGATTGACATGGCCCTGCCAAATAAATCAATATTAGCGCATTGCACCTTTGAGTTTTTGTCAGTGTTTCTTGCTTTCTCAATCAAATATGTGTTGTCTGTTCTTTCTCTGGTGATTCCACTTCCTAACTGAAGAGTCAATGTGTGGCTGCAGCTGCAAGAATTGTTGTGGCAGTTTCTGTCTCCAGTGGCTGTTTAAAATGTTATGGATGTGTGATACGGCACATCTCTCATCGTTATAGTTGAGGAGGACTTTCTCAATGGCAGTAAGTAGCTATATGCTACTTCCTTAATCCGTGCAATGAAGAATGTATCTAAATCTAAATCCAACTCAACGTTTTCCCTGACCTGTATCAATGTTTTAAATGACCAATACAAAACATGTCACTTCCTACTAGTTAGCACGCATTCCTCCAGACTCCAAAGATCTGACTCTCCAGGCCAGGTGTGAAGTCCATTACCTTGCAGTTTGGAAACTGGCATGGTTAGGGTGTCAACACACCCTGTAACTATGTGGACCCAAATAGGCAATGTTGCATCCATAGTTGGGGACATACAGTTGTCAGGATCTTATTGAGCCTTCAGGTTTACAGTGGTCCACTGCTTATTGTGTGGTTGATCATGCGCCAGCCCGTCCAGACTCTCTATACCCCTTCAGGCTGTATTTAGCATTGCACACTAACTTCTTGCCTTTTTTCATTCGCATAAAAAGTCAGCGCATAGCTTTTTGCACATTTTCCAGAGAGTCCCTCCTTGTATGTAAAGACAGTACGTGAAAGGATTTTAGGCAGTACAGATATTATAATTGCCACAATTCAGCTTACCCAGGAGTTCGGCTTGTGCCTTTGGCTTTTCAGTTCCGGTTTCACTGCTCTTTTCAGAGTAGCAAGCTTGATTTATTTGGTTCATTCTAGAGACCCAGCTAAGAAAATTGACACCTACGTATTGCAATTGTTCTAGTTCCTGTAATGTTGAAAGAGTTTCAGTTCCTTTAATTTGATTTGCTATGCTAAGGCAAGGACAAACAGGAAAGGAGAGAGCAGGCTCCCATATTTTTTCACTTTTCATGTGCATTCAATGCCAATGCGAAAGAGTACTATATAGTCACCATATTCTCAGAAGGGTTGATATCCACCACAGCCCTGCTTAGGATGCCGTTCCCAAAGTCCTTCACAGGCAGTGCATACTGCATAGTGCTGCAGTTGATGGTGCTGAATGCCTTTTAGGCATCTGTAGATACTAATATGGCTCTCTTCTTGGCCTCACTCATGCATCGATAAAATATTCTTATACCTTTTTGTTCTGCCGCCTCTTTGTCTGCTGGAAATGAAGCCTGCTTGATCTGGAGGCTTTTGGATTGTCTTAATGTCTGCATTTGAAAAGCAATAATTTTTGATAATATTTTGGCACTATCAATGTGCTATGTGTCTCTTTATTCCGCTCTTCTCAACACACTTGTGCCATATCGAGAGTGACTTAGTCCCTATCGCATGTTGGTGTTCTCACTGAATGTGTCTCTCTTTAGGCAATGACATGATAAAGCAATTATAAAATCATCTTCTAGAGGTGATTGCTTGTGGTTTCTGGTCAGTACCAGGTATCTAGTGTGCCTGTCTTTAATATTTAGCTGCAACCCCCTTTGTGCTGCACTGTTCATAATAATGACCTTGATACAAGGCCTTTACAAAGTCCTGTTGATGTATTCACAGATATGGTTGGTTGGGCCTTGGGTCTGACTGGTATTTCCTGAGGTTTGAGCGGTGAATCCAGATGTTGGTATTTGGACCCAGATGTGGCAAATGGATGGTGATATCTACTGGTAGTAGCTGAGGTTCTTCTAGGTGCAATTGAGATCAAGTTTGTGTGTGTTGTGGTGGGAGACGAAGCCTGGCCAGTGAGTGGAAAGGCCTGACTTTTGAATGACAAGGCCTTGCTGGAGGGTGGTGAAATCCTATCATCCAAATTGTGTCAGCATTTCAGAGAAATTAGGAAAGATGTCTGGAGCAAAGTCATACAATAAGATACTGCAGATGAAAAGAGTGTGCTAGAACTGAGCTAGTTGCACAGCAAAGCCGCCTAGGCCTTAGTGCTGTCCTGCTCTAGGAAAAACAGGAATGGTTTTGGGTTCCTAGCACCTATGATATAGTGTAGTTCCTATATTCCCAATAGGCTCTGCGCATTGGAATAATATATCCTATAGATTTGACGTAGAACTTATGTCAATAGGTCTCTATCGAATATACTGAACTTATTAGTGAGTGCCAGCTAGCTCAGAGGTCACTAGAAACTTTCTCAAATTCACAAGAAGGAATTAGTTTCTGACAACCGCATAAACATGACAACTTTGTTTCCCAAGAATAAGAATTTATCTCTCAGAGTTGTGGAAACAATAGATACCTAGTTCACTCAGTCAATCGTGCATGCTTTGTTTCTACAGAGTTGCAGAGAAATAGAGAGACAGGCGTTTTCAAAAAAAGGTTTATTGAACAGTCTTCTTTCTCATGGAAGAGAGGTGAACTGCTACAATAGTTACACAGAATGCGAAGTATAATGCGTACAGCGAGAAAAGTATTATAAAATAATACTGTAATAGTATTGTCTAGTGCTATGACATATAAAAATACATACATAAATAACAGACTAAAATTCTCAACTGGTGCTTCTAAAATACACCTACCCCAATGTACCTAACCTAAGTCTAGTACGAGGGAGGAAGTAAGTATGGACTTTTGCATGGGTTTAGTTTTGCCAAAATCTACCAAAAGTTTCTTTGGATTCTAATCAGCTTCATACCTTGTTAGAGTCCCGAGAAAGAGATACCAAACCTCTTTCATTCTATTTCCCAACACCCCGCAAGGGGAGTCAGAAAGGCTGGAGCTGGATTCTCAGCAGAGAAGGGCAGCTTCCTGATCAGTGCACCAGCTGGAGAGTCGACTTCCTTCGGCACTTGCTGCAGCAAGCTGTGTCGGGCAAGTAGGTTGTCGAACTGCTCCGAACCAGTCGGGCTGTTTGCTGAACAATTTGCTGCTGTGTGTACCTCTTTCCTCGTTTTGCTGTCTGTGCTGGCAGAGCCCCTGTTTGAGGAAAAGGGCTGTTTAGCGCTCACGTTCTGAAGCGCCTGGAGTGCCTGAAGCGCCACGGAGCAGCGCCCTTCGTTTGCCTGGAGTGCACACACCGCCACAGCTCGCGTTTCCCGCTGCGCGGGAAACACTCGCATTCCCTGGACGGCGGACTGCGACAGCTAAAAGAACTCCAAGTACCACAAACCTCTTGGCCCTGGAGCACCGCCCTGACACGCCCCCCTCACCTGCCGATAATTGAGGAGGAGGCGCGCTGTACTGGGCTGTTTGCTGAACAATTTGCTGCTGTGTGTACCTCTTTCCTCGTTTTGCTGTCTGTGCTGGCAGAGCCCCTGTTTGAGGAAAAGGGCTGTTTAGCGCTCACGTTCTGAAGCGCCTGGAGTGCCTGAAGCGCCACGGAGCAGCGCCCTTCGTTTGCCTGGAGTGCACACACCGCCACAGCTCGCGTTTCCCGCTGCGCGGGAAACACTCGCATTCCCTGGACGGCGGACTGCGACAGCTAAAAGAACTCCAAGTACCACAAACCTCTTGGCCCTGGAGCACCGCCCTGACACGCCCCCCTCACCTGCCGATAATTGAGGAGGAGGAACGCGCATCGCGGGACGCGCGCGGGCGACGCCGGGCTAAGCCCGGGCAAAGGGCGGGCCCTCTGTGGCCCTCAGTGACCGAGGTAGGCCGGGCAGGGCCTGGACCCTTACATTTTCTTTTACGCACAGCTATTATTTACTTGTGTCTGTGCCCATTTGAGTAGGAGGGCAATTTGCCGCAAATACTGTGATAGATATACTGCACCCTGGTCCTACCTGTCCCGCAAGGGACCAACTTTATTCCAGACTTTTATCCATTTTATAGTGCTATATTCCTTCCTTTTCTATTGTGGAAAATGTCTAAAACTTTACGTTCTGGAAGGGTAGTGGGAGAAAAATCCACCCGGAAATTACCTACCATCCGCACAAGAAATAAGTCAATAAATAACCCACCTCTGAAAGGTCAATGTCAGTTATCTGAACTGTGGGATCTAACCGCTATTAACAAACCTAAATGTGCGACCCTACTCAACTCAGATACCAAAGCCCTTGAGGTACAGGAAGTACACTTACCAACTACCTTTGAGCCTCGTTCTCCCCAGGCCCAGCAGGGGGCCTCCCAACTTATGGTAGGAGGGTCTCCCTCACAGGACCCTACAGACGGGAAGCCGACGACTGTAAGTGAGCCTGTACATATACCACAGATCCCCCAGGCATCCAAGAATGACAGGCCGGGAGACGATCTGTCCGCTTTATCTATTGACTTGGAACTATGGGGTCGCTACATAAGCCCTGCTAAAGTGGAATCCCTGGAGCAATTTAAAGTTCAGGGTGGAGCCACCCCATCAGGACTAATGTTGTATAGTAGCACTCCGTCACTAAACAGACATGAAATTTCTGACTTGTTAAACTCCTCCAAGAGTCCCGATCTCAATCTCCTGGATAATATTTCCATGGCGGAAGCACGAGAAAAGCCGATCTCTGAGTCCATGATCGCGCTGGAACAACTTCTTGCTTCAATACTGATGCTTTTAGGAAAATTTGTAGGCAGCTCGGACTGTATCCTTGAATCAGTTACCCAAATCTTAAAGTTATTGCTGCAGAAAGTGCCGGATTTGGGTAAGACCTCTTCCCCTCAACAGCTTGAACAACCTGCATCTGAGGGGAAAATCAAAGCCACTAGAAGCGAACTAGCTAAGAAAAATGAACCGCCTTCTCTGGTCCCTGATAAGGAGTTGCCACATACTGCAGCTTCAAATTGCATCAAGAATATAGTCCTCGAGATAGAGGAGGAGGATAAAGTCTTGCCTGGCCCCAAATCGGCACAGGAGCTATTTCCTATCTTTGCCCCGGATGGTGGAAAAGAACTCTTGGCCGACAAACCCCAATTTAATGAAGAAAAGAAAAAATATGGTAATCAAAAAAGTACCAAAGCCAGCAAGAGGAAACCAATTCGAAAATATAGAAAGAAGAAGCAACGGAGGATCATTTTCCAAAAATACACAGAGGCAAGGGAGAATGAAATGAGGAATGGGGAACCTTTATCTACTTCCTTAAAAGCGGATACGGATGTGAACTTAATCACTTCAACCTCAGTGGAGGAGGAAAATGAACAAGGCAGCTTGTCTTCCCAGGAAGACTTTCCACAAATTGGGAGCCCTCTCCCAGGCTCTCCGGTTCGGAGTGCAGTAGGAGGGCCACCTTCTTTTCCCTCCGGGACTTTAAACCCTTTGGCTGCTCCCTTTGTGGTAACAATTGACTCCGAAAATGCTTGTCCTCTTGCTCGGCCTGTAAATATGTCTAAGGCCCCTGCGGATGTGCGTGTGCTAGAATTTGTTCCATTATTTGATACTGACCTCTTATTAAATAGAGCCTGGCTCCTTAAGCGCTTTAGCGAGGTTGAATGTCTCTATCACATTCAGTCTAGAGACATAGAATTGGTGTCTCTGTTAGGTGGCAGTCGGGTTCTGAGTATTCGGGTGAAATTTTATTCCCCGATTATAACAAATCTGATTCTTGAACAGGCTGAAAATTTCCAACGTTTAGGAATTGATATACTTCCTATCTCTACCCCTGGCAAGCCAAACTCTTTCGATAAGCAGGGGCTGAGAGGTGGTGAGCTAATTGGGATAACCTCTCCTCTGAGAGACCTGAAAATTTGGGTTTCCAGGGGAAAACGCTCTGTATCGCACGTGAAGCCACTTCCACTAGTTGAGAATTCCACACTCAATGATGATAATAACCGGTGGAATTGGCTCCATAGTGCTTTATCAACAAAAAATAAGGATAACCCCAAATTGTTTCACCACCTTTAACCCAACCTTAAACATAATTTCCTGGAACGCGGCCGGATTTCATAGTAGCCCGGAGAAACTGGCCTTCTTATCCACTCTGGAGGCCGATATATTGTGTATCCAGGAAACATGGTGCATAGATAGGTTAATGCCTTTAAAAGATTTCTATGTATTGGAAGTACCGGCTGCGCCCTCTAAAAAAGGGCATGCTAGGGGGGGGCTCGCCTGTTTACTGTCAAATAAGTTCCAATGGAGATTCTCCCATTATATTGATCCCACTAGACTTTTCCACACAATAACTTTGGAAAATATGTACCATGACAATACAAAATTTTCCATGGTCATTTTTAATGTGTACATTCCGCCTGAGGATGGTTTTAATGACAAACTGAAGCGGGTCCTCCAGTGTATGGAAAATATAAAAAATTCTCCTCCTTTCCCGGTAATTTTGCTAATCGGTGATCTGAATTGTAAAGTATCAAATGCTAGTCTAACACTTTTTAGGGATAAAGCTAAGGAGGAAACATATTGCATCCCCCAGACGCTTTTCCCGGAAAACTTAAGAACAAATAAAAGGGGGAAGATTTTGTTAAAAGAACTAGCAATCGGGGATGGTATTATCTTAAATGGAAGATTTCCATCTGACGTCCCCGCAAATTATACCCATAATTCCCCCTTTGGATCATCAATTCTGGACTATGCTATCGCCAGTTACAGCCTGTTTCCCTTGATTCTTGACTTAAAGATTATACCCACAACTCTGAGTGACCATAGTATTTTAGCATTATCAATTTCGTTAAATTCCCTGAATACGGCATCCTGGGCTCTAAATGGTAAAGAGGCTACCTTCAACCCAACAGCTGGAAGATGCTTCTGGAATAATGCTGCCATTAATGGGGTCCAGGAGCTATTGTCCGACACTCTCAGGGAAATTGAAGTGTGGAACGGAAATGAAATAGTTTGCTTCGAGGCATTCATGTTAAAGATTCTATCGAATGTTAAAAAATCTGCCCCGCTTAGGAAAAAAGGAGAGGTAGTGCCTCTGCCCCTCCGTAATCTGAATAGGGAGTTAAACAAACTAATCCGTGCACAGTATGCTGAAAGGGTACCGGAACGTGGGAAAGTTATCGCTAGGTTAAGAAGAAAGAGAAGCAGACTCAAGAAAAAAATTAAACGGGACAGGGAGGATGAGGCATGGATTAAATTAAGGGAATCTGCTGTACACGGCAACATTAAAGATTTTTGGGCAATAATTGGGAAAGGATGTGGTACACGCCACTCCCCTATCCCTATAGCTATACCAGAAGATCTATGGTTCTCCCATATTTGTGAATTATATGCTGGAAATGGGACCATAGCTGTTGATAACGTCTCGGATCCGGCCCCTGATGACTCGGTTTTCTTTCCCTCTGAGAAGGAAATCGAGTTGGCTATAAAAAATATGCGATCCTCTGGGGCCATGGGACCGGATGAACTTCCGATGACGGTCCTAAAACAAGACCCATTGACCTGGAGTAAAATCCTGTATCCCCTGTTTAAGGCGTGCCATTCTTCTAAATGTGTCCCTGCATCGTGGAGAGGAAGCATTCTGGTTCCTATCTTTAAAAAGGGGGCAAGGGACAGTCCCAGTAACTATCGCATGATTGCGCTCCTCGACTCCATCGGAAAGGTCTTTGCGAAATGCCTCCTGAGTTCTCTTTCCGATTGGGTCGAGGAGCGCAACATCCTGCCTTTGGAACAGACTGGCTTCCGAAGGGAACATGGCACGTTGGACAACCTGACTGCCCTGCAGGTTATTACGGATAAATATGTCCAGGTGAGAGGGGGAGTGGTATACGCCGCATTCATTGATTTCTCCACAGCGTTCGACAAAGTAGATCGGGGAACGCTGTGGAGAAAATTGGCGATGCTGGGCCTCCCTTCACACCTGTTGGAATTGGTGCGGGCTCTGCACACTGAGACCTGGTGCAGGGTCTTAATGGGGGGCGAAAGGGGGCTTTCGGCCAAAATTCCAGCTCAGAATGGCCTTAAACAGGGATGCCTATTGGCGCCCCTGTTATTCTCCTTATATACAACTGACCTCCCTGCTGTTGTGTCCCACAGCGAGGGGATCGCACCATTGATTGGAGGGGTGCCAATGGCCTGCCTGATGTATGCCGATGATGTGTTATTGCTTGACTTAACACCCGTGGGACTGGCAAATCGGCTTCAGGCTCTGCAGGGCTTCGCCAGGGAGCATTATATGAAGATCAATACCAATAAAAGTAAAGTGATGTGTATTGCTGGTCGAAAGAAATGCCGCTCGACAGATTTTCGTTGGGCCATTGGAGGGCACAGATTGGAGGTCGTTACTTGTTATACCTTTTTAGGGAAAATATTCTCGGCCAATATGAGCGAGAGTCTTCACATAGAGCATTGCTCTCGCAAAGCTCTTGCCCATGGCAACGGGTTAAAGTCCCTATACCTGGCAACGGGGAGAAGACATTTTTCTAGCCTCTTGGAAGTATTCAGAGCTAAAATCCCCGCAACCATTTTGTATGGTATAGAAATAATTGAGATAAAATATTGGGACTTCTGCCACAAGACTGAGGGAAAACTCCTAAGATCCCTCTCGACTCTTAATAACGCCTGTCCACTGGCCGCCTGCAGGCTGGATTTTGGACTCAGGAGTGCCTGGGTGCAGGGTCTATGCGCCTTAATAAGGTGGGTAGCCAGCTTGGCTAGAGCGAGAGAAGGAACCCTGCGAGCTTTGCTCAAAAAAGAACTTTTGGGCAATTTCAAGGAGTTCTCCAAACTCGTTGGCAATTTCAGAAGGGCTGTGAAAATCTTGGGGCTGGAGGAAAGCGCGCTCTTCTCCTATACTCCCACGCAGTTAAAGCAGGTCCTTAAGGAGGCTTCGTGGGAGTACTGTTTCCTAACCGACAAAAAAACAGTTGGCGACAAAAGGAACGTGGAGCCGCTAATCTCCTCCTATAGGTTGAAACAGCCCCAACCGTACGCCCTGTGGAATTTACCACATGGCATACGTAGGTTCTGGTTTTTATTATGGTATGACTTAATCCCTCTTAATGTGCTGCTGTCCAAATGGTATGGCACCTCGCCGTTGTGCAATTTATGTAAATTGAATAACCAGGACTGTATGCATGTACTTTTGATTTGTCCTATGCTACGTAGCTTGCGCAACCGATGGCTTAAAGTAATCTGTCTACGCCTCAGTATCGTCACTTTTCAAGATTTTCTTCATGCACTTTATTGCCCACCAAATGAAATGTTTTGTGCCTATGTTTTTAACTTTTTTAAAGGATTTTTAGCTATTTATTAATCTTCTGGAAGGTGGTCCCGGCCTGGCCTTGTGGGACTGATGGTTTGCAGTGCACCTATCACAGTTCGAATAGCATGTTTTTATAACTCTTGTATTTTTGATGATTGTGTTGTTTTGTATGTTCATGTTTATGTGGCCCTCTTTTGAGAGCCAAAACATAATAAATAAATATCATATCTGCTCCGAACCACAGTGCTTTGCTATAGCAAGTGAAGGTATATTTATACCTTGAAGGTGTTTAGGAATGCCATCTTTGACGTAAAGTCGGGCATATGAACGTCATGAATGTATCCCTGGGCAATA
This sequence comes from Lissotriton vulgaris, assembly GCF_964263255.1. NCBI lineage: Eukaryota > Metazoa > Chordata > Amphibia > Caudata > Salamandridae > Lissotriton > Lissotriton vulgaris. The sequence goes on from NC_141689.1 coordinate 1,159,548,702, forward strand.
GTTGTTCATTGTAAAGTAACTGAGTTCTTGGAGAAATCAATATTCAAGCAGGGGGAAGTCCCTAACGGCTTAAGCTGGTTTTCCAAGAAATCGTTGTGACGTTTGGTGAACGGATGGAAGTAGACATGCCTGTATTTAGGTAGCACGAGCTATGCCTAAATAGAGACTTGATTATTATGCCTATATAAGGGCAACGTGAAGTGTACCTATATAAGGGCATGAATCGGGAAAATCCATTCGGAATCTAAAATGCCATACAACACCCACTCCACTTTCTTATGTACGACATTACTAAACAACTTAAACATATCTAAACATGATGTGTTAAAAACCCACCCAAAATACATAAACATGCAATGGTACTGGTTGTACACGAAAAGAACATTTGTGCTCTACGCATTTAAAGCAATGTTTCATTCTAAGTATATATGTTGACATTTGTAAATGCTGGCTGTCTGAATGAATCACGAAAATACATTTTTGAGATGGCTCGTATATACAGAAGAAAAAAGCCAAAACCATTCCATGTCAGATTACATAAACTGTTTGAATGAAATGAAATGAAATGAAAAATTGCATTTGTATAGCGCATAACCGCCCTGGGGCCTCGCAGCGCTTGAAGATAAAATGGTTTTAGCGCAGGCTCGGGGCAGATCAGAGAGATTTAGCAAACAAATGCGTTTTTAGGGCCTTTCTGAACGAGAGGAGGTTGCTGTTACCCCGGATGGCAAAGGGGAGGGCATTCCAGAGTCTGGTCGCCGATTGAGAAAAAGAGCGGCCACCCCAACGGGCTTTGTTAATTTTAGAGGAGGTGGCCAGCTGCAGGGTACCAGACCGAAGGGGGCGTAATGGAACATAAGGCGTAACCAGAGGGTGCAGAATCGCTGGGCCTACACGGTGGAAGGATTTGTGCATAATGCACAGAGCTTTGAACTGCACTCTGGCAGCCATTGGAAGCCAATGAAGGTCCTTCAGAGCCTTCCTCGCCGACTGCCGACGGGACAGATTGAACAATAGGCGGGCCGCACTGTTTTGTGTGACCTGGAGCCTCTGAAGGACCGAAGCCGGTGCTCCCAGGTAGAGAGCGTTCCCGTAATCCAGGCGAGAGAGAATAAGGACCTGGACCATGATCCTCCTCGCCTGGAAAGGGAGCAAAGGGAGCACCCGCCGGAGCATCCTCATTAGTCCGAAGCAAGTGGCAGCAGTCTTAGTAGCCTGGACAGAGAAATCAAGGGCAGTGTCAAGCCAGATCCCGAGGCTCTTTATCTGAGACTTGGGCGCAGGAGGAGCGCCAAGACATGGTGGCCAGACGGGTGCAAGAGCAGACGGGGAGGGATTTTCAAGGAGAATGATGTCTGTCTTCACCCCGTTAAGCTTGAGACAGGAAGCTTGCATCCAACTGGCAACAGCCTCTAGACAGGGGCCTAAGGTGTTGGATGATCCATCTGCGTGTCTAACGAGACCACCAGCTGCGTATCATCCGCGTAGGTGACTATACGCACACCAAAGGGATGGACTATCCTGTCCAGAGGTTCCATGTAGGCGTTAAAGAGGGTCGGGCTCAGGGAGGAGCCCTGAGGGACCCCACACCTGAGAGGATGTTTAGGAGAGACTGTCTCACCCTCAAAGACCCGGAAAAAGCGCTCACTCAAAAAGGAGGTGAGCCAGTCCAGAGCTGCGCCCGACACGCCCATGCCCGCCAGTCGGTATACTAGCGTGGCATGGTTCACCGTGTCGAACGCGGCACTAAGGTCTAACAGGATAATGGCCACCTTTCCTCCCCGATCCAAAGTCGTTCTTGCTTCCTCTGTGACCGCCAACATGGCAGTTTCTGTGCCATGTTGAGGGCGAAAACCTGTCTGGGAGGCACGCAACAGACAGTTGGATTCCAGATAGTCTGTTAAGATATTGTTGGTGTGCCTCTCCAGCAGTTTACTCAACCAGGGAAGCAACGAAATGGGGCTGTAGTTGGACAGGTTGTTCTGGTCCAGGGAGGGTTTCTTGAGAAGCGCCCTCACCATGGCACACTTCCAAGCGAGTGGGACCGGCCTGGACACAATGGAGGTGTTTAAAGCTTCCAGGATCACAGGACGAATAACGTCCAGTGCCTTGACAAGGATCCGGGGGGTGCCGGGTCATTGGGGGAGCCAGAAGAAACTTTGGAGATTAATCTATCCAGGCTGGCGGCATCAAGAAGCGGAATTGTGTCCAGTTTGCAGGGAACCGAGGAGTCAGCTGGCCTAGGAGGGACGGAGGGGGTATTGACTGTAGGATTCTTAAAAGATGAATATATGGACAAGGTAAAATATTGTCTCTGGAAGTTTTCAAAGAATTCTAGTTCTCTATGAATAGTTATACTTTAAGCAGATTACTTTGTGCCAAAAAATGAAAAAATACAAATTTGGAAAAAGAAGAAGTTAATCATAGAAAAAAAATAAGTTCCAAAGTTAGAACTTTGTTTTGAAGAATGAAGGTCGAATTCAGAGTCACTCAGAACATGGTGTGCCAAATCAAAAGTCAGTGTTATTGTTTGGAGAAAACATCAAATCTTCTAAGTCTGCAAAGAATGAATCTACCATTGTAGGTGAAAGTTGGATTACCTTGTTAAGAAGATCAACCGCACATAGATGTGAAGCATCACCGTCAGCATTGGTCGCATTAGCAATGTTCGTAGTGGATGATGCCAGTGTACATTGTTTCCTCTCATACTTCACCATCAGCATTTTGCATCTGTGAGATCTCAATGAATGCCGTCATCAGTATTCGTAGCCGCTGGGGACAACATTGTGCATGGGCTATTACTGGTTCAAGCAAAGTATCAACATCCGTTGGCATGACTGATGGGAGTATGAGACAGATGTCTAACACGCATTCTTCACCGCATTTTAGGCAGCGTAGAACAGGTAAGATGCAATCTTGCCAAATTGATCTGAATGACAGAAACCATGTGGTATTTAATTCTCTAAAACAAGTTAATCCCAAAATTTGGACGATACGCTCACAACACTTCATCACCAGTAGAGTGGTCTCCACTGTGATCTGGGTGTCGCTTGTGGATTGGCTTGCCATATCGAAGCAGTATGAGCAAAAATAGTATCCCCACAATGAGAGGCAATCCACAAAACACAGAGTGCACGAAGTTTGGAAATATTCCTAGGACTGCTTCAAAAGTTGCTAACAGTCCCGAAAAAACTGTCTTAAATACATGTACAATACCGCGCGTATCAGACATGTTTAAGATACGACTTAACATTTCTGAGAAATGTATAGGGCAATTTGTAGTTAAGAGGGCTTGTATCCCCCGCCGAAGTCCTTGCGACTTGCTGATCAAAGGTCTCTTTGGCCGAGGCCAGTGGCTCAGTTTTCTGTAATAGAATGACTTTCATTCTGCTTAAAGTATCAATTCATATAGAAGAGATAATCATTGAAGACTATAAAGGCGACTCCCGGTCTGTCTTGGTTTTTGGAAACAATACTTGCATACAGCAAGTGACTCTGGTTGACACAGTTACGAGATAGGGTAAACCTGGCAACATGCCACAGCAGCTGTGATCGTTCAACATGGGGTAACTTCCATTAGAAAGCTGTCCAAAAATTGGATCAATCACTGCAGCAGGTGAACCTTGCAGGTGGCAGGATAAGTTGGTAGAGGAACCATCGCAGGCCCCCTGTAAATTAATACCCTGACAAAGGAGAGAACCGCTTAGTGCATTTTCGCAATTTTTACCACTAAGAAAAACTTCTTTCCCCCCACTCCAACATCTGTGTGTGTATGATAATTCCCAGGATGTCTTGATATATTCTTTACCCAATCTTTCATATGTGCCTGCTGGTATATGTTTTAGGCAATACTGAAAATGGAAAATTGTAACAGGCAGAGTGATTGTTCTATGTATAATCCATTCATTGGCTGGCTTTTCAGCGACTGTAAATGGCAATCTTTCCAGTTTTTCAATGCTCAGCACTGTATAGTCTGCTCCCCTCTGTGCTAATTTGATCTGTTTATCAGTAAGATTGAATATGGAAACAGTGACGTGGTATTGTTTAAACGACAAGGCACATAGCCTGAATGAAGGTTTTGTAACGTCCAGCCTAATAGCATGATAGAACGTAATTGTGACTGACCATGCTGCTGCATGACCAAGTCCTGTTCCATTATGTCTATGGCAGAGGATATTATGCTGTCCAAAGAATATATCCTGGATGACAGAGTTGTTAACCCATTGTCAACTACAGAGAGAGAGTTCTCTAAATTAATACAATCAATTTCTCGTATTCTTTCTGCAGTCTCTGCTTGCGTAATCGTCTATGCTTCATTAAGAGCAGCATAGATACCGGCATATATAAAACGTTTATGACGCGGTTTAGTAGATCCTTGCAAGAAGTCCCCCCATCCGGATGAGCTTGCTCAGGACCACAATCTAAGTGATCTAACCAGCACTCACTCACTCAAAGTCACAGGCCCCCAGAGTAGGCATCTGTGCATACATTTAGATCTGGCGGAAACACAGGTCACGCACAGACGAGGGTGCATTTGCAGTACCCGGATAAGGGAAATCATAGAATAAGGAGACATCAATGCCACCCAAAGGCACGCACTTCAGTGTCCCAACCCAAACAGCTCTACACAATTCACTTAGGGGCCTATTTACAAGCCTGGTGCACCGCCGGAAACGTCACTTTTTGTGACATTCCGGTGGCGCATAGGGCTTAGCCATAACTTCAAGGCCACAGAAAGCCACCCTGAGTGGCTTTTCATTGCCTTGCACATATAGAGTTAAGCAACAAAGCGCAAGTCACTGCGTTGCATCACACTGTGGTGGGGAGGCGTGCCGTGGGTGGGTGTTACGGTGGGTGTTCCCTAGTAACACCCTGGCATTTGACAAAAACACAGATTTACAAAAATCTGTTCACCTGGGAATGCCTCAAAATCTTGCGCCTCCCCAGAAGAGGTGCAACAAGGAGAATATCTTCATTTCTCCTTGTTTTTTAATCTCTCTATGCCTACTAGGATATTGCACCACCGGAGCGTCAATTTTTACAATGCTCAGGTGGCGCAATGCACTGCTCCGCCTTGTAAATATGGCCCTCCTCGCCACCGATTTCTGTGACAAAGGAGTGTGCAATTGATGTTGCTGCGGGCGTTCTCACGCAACACCCATTGCTTTTTGACACTGCCTCAGATTTACAAGGATCTGTAAATCTGGGAGAGGCGTTAGAGTGGTGCAACGAGGAGACATACTTATATTTCTCCTCTTTTGTTTCTCTTTCTATGTGTGCTGCAGAATCTTTCTGTGCGCTGCATTCAGCAGCAAACATAGAAGGAGCAAAACGCCATTAATGATTGTTTTTGTGCAGGAAGGGATTCCTTCCTGCACAAACACAATCATCCCTGCAATGCAGGCACCTTTGCACCATGGTAGGAGGGTGCCTGCGCTGACACTAGGCAGTTTTTTTAGCGCCGGTTCAAGAGGTGTGCAGTATTCTTGTAAATACCGTGCACCTCTGCATTTTTTAAATGACGCACTGAGGAGCAGTTAAACTGCTTGCAGTGTCGCACTATTGTGCAAGGGTGCTTGCATCGGTGCTAGGCAGCCCATGGTGTGCCAGTGGTGCAGGATAGCACAGCAAGGTCACGTGATGCGTGGGCCCTGCGCCACGGGGCTTCTAAATAAGCCCCTTTAGCCTGTGTGACCCCATGAAGCCCTCTTTGCTCACATTTATTATGTTCTCTCTATTTTCATTAAGTCGGGCATAGTCATGACTGTTTTGAGCAATACATTGCTTTATCATATTGAAGACATTATAAAAGTACATTCACAAAAGTGCAGCCTAATGAAATAATTCAACAAAAAATGCCAATCCAATGGCTAAGTTAGAAAATCGTTCTGCTGCTACTTTCGAGGCCCTGGCATATATCCTGCTTGTTTTATAATCGCAGCACTTATGAAAGTCTTTTCAGGAAAAAATGCTTGCCAGATGGGTCAACCCAGTGAGCAAAATCAGGCTCGAGTGACAAAGTCGCTATCTTTTTTTTGCTTTGACTTTGTTGTTGCCCCCTTACTCTGGATCAGGGAGTCCTGCTCGCACTTCCGGTGAGGAGTGGCGCAGACTGATTTCAGCTCAGAGCGTCTCTGTCCCACTGTCACCGCTGTCACTGCCGCCAAGGCTCATCATACAAAGTGCTGACATTTTCTGGGAACTCATTTGCCTGAACGCTTAGCCGCCGCGTCTGCTCACATTTGCATTCATTGCCTCTGTGAGATAGGACGTGCTTCAGTGATGTCAAAAGCACTCAGGCCCCGGTATGACGGCGATGCTTTCTTTGGTCGCCAGTATTTTACAGCAGTTGTTGTCCTTCGTACTTTTTTGCAACGGAGAGCACCTGAAATACAAATTTCGGAAGATGACCCCTGTGCTATGAAACCTATTACAAAATGAGGGCTAAAAACTTAGAGTTCAGACGTAATGATTATGGTATGTCAAATACCTAAATGACAACGAATTTGGGGATTCTTCTACGTAAATTCTTTTATTGGCATTCCGGCATGATTCTAAATGTAATGGGTGTGCAAAGACCATGAGCACAGGACAATGCGCATGTCAAAATGACAGAGAGGTCCAGATTTACCAAAATTCATGTAAAGAAAGCAGCTTAAATTGTAATAAAATCTTCAACTCCACATTTACCAAGAGTCACATGTCCACATTGTCATGGACAGCGCTCGCACCAAAAATAGTGCAATGCTAATCATTGCTCTTGGAAGCAAGGGTGAAGCAGGGGTGTTTAGTCCCAGATTTCTACTAGAGGCAAAGTTTTAAATTGGCAGGTACTGTTTGGTATGAGTGCATGTACTTCTTCCATTTTAAAGGGAGATTACTGGCATTCTTTAGCACTGTTACAATACATTCAAGGAGAGAGTACTGGCACTTCTCCAGTTTTGGATCTTTTATAGATTCACATGCTTGAATCATTCCCTGTTGAAGTGGGAGTCCCACAGTATCATAATAAAGCCGTACATAGCAGATGCCAATACTGCAGAACTACAGTTACAGGTAAGTAACTTAGGGGCATATTATCAAGGGGGTTTATCTCCGCTTTTTTGGCTTTAAAAGCCAAGAAAGCGGAGATAAAATTATCTCCCTATTACCTAGCTGTCGCTAACACCAGTTAGCGACAGCTAGTAGGAGATAGCGACCATCTTGGGCCCCTCTTTGCATGTCAGTGATATTTATCACTAATGACATGCAAAGTGGGCGTGCCAAGATGTTAGCGACTGGAAACAGTCGCTAACATCGCTATCTCCTATTACCAACTTATGGAGATATTCGCGCTAAGCGCGAATATCGCCAAAAGCTAACACCTGCCCTGAGCAGTTCTTAGCCATGTTATCCAATGGAAGGTGGATAACATTGCTAAGAGCATTAGCTCGACAATGCATGAATATCCCTGACTTTTCAGCGATATTCATGCATTTCGGCCGTTTTTTATCGCATTTGCGATAAACCTTGGTAATACCAAGGTTTATCTGCGATAAAAATCGCCGCAGGTCAACGGTACATTTTTGTCTCTAACCAAGCAATAGCGATAATTATCGCTATTGCTTGGTGATATGCCCCTTAATTTCTTTTCAGGGGCAAAAAGGTACTCTGAACATTGAGTGCAAGAACTACTATATTTCCACTTAAAGCACTGACTAGAGGGGCCGCTTCAGTACAAATGTCAAAAAGATGACATGTAGCAAAGTACAACCACCTAAAATGTATGATTTAGACAAAATTACAAGTTATTTGGGAATATTCTATATTTTACTTCTCCATAGCTTGTGCGTAATTTCATTTAGTGTTTGGAATTGAAACGAAGCTAGGTCACACTAGATTAGTAAATTCTACTTTGCATCAAATCCTATGGATATTTAAGCTATTGGTAATCTTTTATACACCATTATATACCTTAAAATTAAGTTAGCACTTTGTGATGCAAAATTCTTGGCACTTTAGTTGACAGAAACCTTTACCCTAAATTGGCAGAAGACCACATGCGGAATTTCATGACCGTCATCATGCCCACTGACCCCACATGAACAGCTTCTTCTTACCATTTTGAGCAGGGGGTCAGCATTTCTCAAATTAAATTCCAGGCCGGTTATGAATAATGTAATTTTCAAATTGTATTTATATTGCATTTACTACCCCTGAAGTGAAGCACATTGCGGCGAGTCGTACACTCCTCCAGAACCCAAGATTAGAGTTAAATAGTAGATTAGACATAGGCAGTGCTTTAAAAGGGCTGGTGCTGTCCGGAACTGAGTACCTGCACTTCTTTAATTTGGAAGTGAGAGTAACTGTGCTTCTCAGCACTGCTGAAATACATTTAATGGAAAGTACCTGCACTTTTCAGAATCAAACATGTACTCTGGATAGGGAGTACCAGCACTTCTAGGTTTCCATTTAAAGCACTGGCCCTAAGTGCTTCCTTTTTTCCTTGTGGTTTAGTTGTGATAAGTTTATTACGTTTGTGCTATGGTGTTAAAACAGAATACAACTGTTGGAAATGGCCCTTACTGCAGTGTCACCCCCAAACATTTTGCTTTCCTCCTCCCAGTTTGCTGACTTCATTTTTGTTGGATTAAGCACTCAAGGCACTGTACCACTGCTAACTAGTGCTAAAGTGCATATGCCCAGTACTTAAAACATGATAACGGAGGCTTATCTACAATTGGCATATTTAATTTACCTATAAGTCCCAATAAAGAGCACTATATGTGCTTAGGGCTTGTAAGTTAAACGCTGCAAATGGACCTGCAGCTTTGATTGTGCCACCCACTCAGCAAAAACAACAGAGTCAAGACTGATTTGCATATGGCTGGGTCCAAACTGGAATGGCATTGTGAGCAAAAAAAATATGGATTTAGGCCCAGATTTTTGTACTGGGGTGAATGTATGACATTGTTCTGCATTCTGTCCATCAATTGTTCTTTTTGCATTTGTTACTCCGAGTGGGACAGGTATGCTCAGACGTGAGTCCTGTGCTCTACATGCCACTGGAGTCAAGCTATCCTGGCTGATGAGGGCTGAAAGCCCAAAACCAGTCCTAGGATGCTTGTTTCCAGTCCAGGGAGGACATGGCCTGGCAGTTCAGGCTGGACTGTTTCCATTGTGCGCAGGGTCAAGACTGATTTGTATATGGCTGGGTCTAAACTGGAATGATATGGTGAGTAAAAAAACAATTGATTTAGGCCCAGATCTCTGTACTGGGAGGAATGTATGACATTGTTCTGCATTCTGTCCATCAGTTGTTCTTTTTGCATTTGTCACCCTCAGTGGAACGGGTATGCTCAGACGGGAGCCCCGTGCTCTACATGCCATAGGAGTCAAGCTATCCTGGCTGATGAGGGCTAAAAGCCCGAAACCGGTCCTAGGATGCTTGTTTCCAGTCCAAGGAGGACCTGGCCTGGCAGTACGGGCTGGACTGTTCCCATTGGGCGAAGGGTCAAGACTGATTTGTATATGGCTGGGTCTAAACTGGAATGATATGGTGAGCAAAAAAACGATTGATTTAGGCCCAGATCTCTGTACTGGGAGGAATGTATGACATTGTTCTGCATTCTGTCCATCAGTTGTTCTTTTTGCATTTGTCACCCTCAGTGGAACGGGTATGCTCAGACAGGAGCCCCGTGCTCTACATGCCATAGGAGTCAAGTTATCCTGGCTGATGAGGGCTAAAAGCCCGAAACCGGTCCTAGGATGCTTGTTTCCAGTCCAAGAAGGACCTGGCCTGGCAGTACGGGCTGGACTGTTCCCATTGGGCGAAGGGTCAAGACTGATTTGCATATGGCTGGGTCCAAACTGGAATGGCATGGTGAGCAAAATAAACGATGGACTTAGGTCTAGATCTCTAAACTGGGGTGAATGTATGACATTGTATTGCATTCTGTCCATGAATTGTTCTTTTTGCATTTGTCACCCACTCAGAAGTCCTTAAATATGGTTCAGGCCTCCCACTGCAGAGCCTGTGTGTACAGTTATAAACTGCAATTTAGAACTGCCAAGTTGACCTATTTTCCAGTCCCAAACCTTTTCTTTTATGACATATAAGTCACCTGTAAGGTAGGCCCTACGCAGCCCCATGTGCAGGGAGCAGTGTATTTGAAAAGTAGGACATACCCTTTTTAGATTGACATGTTTTGGTAGTCAAAAACAGCTATATTAGTTTTTCACTACTGGTGAACCTATCTCTCCCATAGGTTAACATAGGGCTTGCCTTAAACATCTTTTAATTGTGATTTCCAATTGAGAAAAGATAGAGGTTTAGAGTTTGGTGTCTCTGGACTCACAATTTAAAATCACAACTTCTGGTGAAGTCTGGTTTTAAATTGTAAGTCAGAAAATTTCCACTGTTAGAAAGATGTAATTTTCTTATTTCTACATTCTGTGCCTCTGCCAGTCTCTGAATACGTCTGGGTTAGCTGATAACTGACAGTCACACAACGGGAGAAGCTTCCTGATGGCCAATTACCAGGCTGATGAGCCTTCCTGAGGTAGATTAGGAGGAGGGAACTTACACTTTTACCTGAATAGGGCTGTGCTTCTCCCTACACAAAGAGCTTCATACCCCACCGTAGTGAGTCTGGAGTCAGGGTAGGAAAGGCAGGGACCTTGTGATCTTCAAAGGCCTCTTTGATGTCCCCCCACTTCAAAGGCACATTTGGGTATAAGTAATGAACTCCTGACACCACCAAATAAGAACTTTGCTGAAACCAAGGGCATTTTGCCTGGAAGAAGAGCTGCTGTGCTGTAGGAGGGACTGCCTCTTTGCTACGTGCAATGCTGTGTTTGTGTGCTGCCTGCTGATTAGTGTACTGTAGTAGGGACTATTAATCCCTCTGTTGAGAGTTAGTAGGAGGTTCAATCCTCAAGTGTACCCTCCAGGAACTACAACACACCCAAAAGAAATACTTGAGGCTACTAAAGTTAAACTTCACCTATTTATTGACTTGTTCTAGTAGTGGGGCATCAAAGGATTTAATAGGTCATCTCACCCTCAACTTAACGAGGCATGCTTCATCATTTGACGATCTCTCACACCCATTTAAGGATAGTACTACCCCAGCGGGCTTAAAAGCCTCAAAACTCCAGGAATGCTTTATATGTTCCGAGAGTCATTTGGAACCATGATGGATTCAACTTTTGCAGATGATGTTTCTGTTATTGCCCCAATCGCAAGTTCAAAAGAACAGATGTTGTTGTGTCCAACCCAATCAGCAGCCGATGATGTTGTGCCAGTCAGTAGTGTAGCCAAAGAGGACGAGCCAGGATCCAAAAATCCAGTCAGCCAGAGCCTCCACGGAAGGCACATAAAATGCATTTTGCAGCAACTGCAATAAAAAAAGGACACCTCTAAAAATGGATTCTTAACAGACACATCAGCAGATCCATATCAATAGGTTGTACCAATTGCATTCCAAGGGCTATATCCAAGGAACACTCGAAAATAAACAGTAGACAGCAGAACACAGGCTGTATGCAATGTAACCATGCAGGTTGAAAGGACAAGGACAAGTCATCATTCAGTTCCTGAAGTAAGGGTGCTCCAAAATACTATATCATGTATTCATGACACAGCAGCACTTGTGATAGTGCTGTTACCATTTGGCCGCGTGGTGGACATCCATTGCGGAGCAGCAAAAATAGAAGCAGAATCCCAGCAATCAGAAACAGTATAAGCGATATGCTTACAAAGACGCGGGAAATCAGGGAGACTTTAGAAGATGGAATCACTCCGAATACAGTCTGGAAAGTGGTAACACACCCAGGCCCAATCACTTTGAATAAATGAACTACTCCAGCAGTATTTGAACCATTAAATATGATTGTATTGAATTTCAGAAGAAGAACTTGGAGATCAAATGTTTATTTTGCAAATGTTAAATAAACTTCCTTCTTAAACAATAAGGCTTTTGTCTGCTCAGATTATCAAAGTTCACATTAAAAAGAGGCTGCCCGCAGGTGATGTAAAAAGGAGAAATCCCTCAGCGTGTACTCGCTGGTACTGGCCCAGTGGTCATGCTACCTCTGATTAAATAATCTCTGACCTTATGTCGACGAGATGCAAGCCAGATCAGTTCCACTGCGGTGGTTCAAGCAGCATCCTTATTAAAGCATTTCACCAATTCCATCAAAGTCACTGAACTCTTTTCACAGCGGGTTTTCCGCAAGTGATAATGGGCTCACTGGCAATACCAAATAAACTTTTCCAAAGGGAGAGAACGGGCACTAGTGGGGTAAAATATTCCAATACAATTTATTTCAGCCAGCAGGCACATTTTGACGGTCACACTTTCTCAATTCTTGCTTCAATCATTTAGACACCCTTACCACAGTTTCATTTAAACACATAAATATTTGGTATCTTTACAAGTGAGGAGTCTCCTGACATATAAAGTAATATCTTTTTATGCACAAAGACTCTGCACTCGTAAAGATACTACTGATTAATCCTTTTGTGAATGACAAACAATTCTTACCTTACACAAAAGTGTATGTTTACCTTTGTGAATCAAACCCCTATTCTTTTTTTACATTGGCAGATGGCGCAAAGTTTTGTGGTGATTAGTTACGGGGTTGCAAAGAAAAAAGGTTTTATTTTTTTACACCAATTCATTTTCCATAGACTTTTTATAGGGACTTAGTAGCAACACGACTGAACGGATGTTCATGAAATTTGCAAAGTATTTAGATTATAATCTGGAAAGGATCCTATATGCTATTTCAGGAAAATACATTCATTGTATTGTATTGTATTATAATTGCATTTATATAGCGCTTACTACCCCTGACGAGGCGTCAAAGCGCTTTTTAGGCGGGTAGCACGCTACTCCGGGACCCGCAGAGGATAAGTGTTGAATTAGTATAGTGAAACATGCAAGTACATTTTAAATGGTGGATAGATTAGTCAGTTATTTGGATTTGGAATGATAGCAGAAGGATAGAGTAGGACAAAGGTTTGTATTTATTTATCGCTCGCTTGTTGACGCATGCTATTCAGGGAGCCTATAAAGGGTTAGTGGTGAGTTAATATGGTGAAATATGAGGTAATTTCAGTGGTGGATATTAGTCTGTTACTTGGAGTGAGAAGGATAGTGGATGGATAAAAGGGGAAAAAAGATTTGCATTCATATAGTACTTGTTACCCCTGATGGGTGTTGAAGCGCTTTATTGGCGAGTAGCACGCCACTCCAGAACTCATAAAGGATTAGTGTTGAAAATTAGTATAGTATAAATATGAAGTAATTTGAGTAGTAGATATGTTATTCAGTTATTTGGGTAGCATATCAGTATAGTTGAATATGGAATATGAAATTTGAGAGGTGAACATGTTAGTCTGTTAATTTTGATAGAAAAAGGATAGTGGAGGGATAAAAGAGAGAAGGATTTTATTTTTATTTTTATTTATTTATTTATTTATTTATTTATTTATTTATTTATTTTTTAAAGTCAACTGATGGAAGGATCATTATATATTTGTTAGTGATAAAAGGTGGACTGGTAGGTGTAATTACAGCAGGGAGAGTGTGTCTGAGTGAGATGTAGTTATTTATGGTGTTGATTGGCGTTGTGTCAGTAATGAGTGTATTGGTTAGTGGTATAGGATAGAGTTGTGTACTGTTTGTGGGTGATGGTGGATATGTGTGGTAATTGCGATAGTAGGGTGTGTAGATGTGGTTTGGTTGGGTTGGTGGTGCATGCTGGTACATTAATCTGTGCATAGTGTTGCGCGTGGTGTATATTTGGTGTGAGTGTGTTGCTCGGTTTGTGGTTGTGGATGGTGTGGGCTGAGTATTGTTAAATGAGAAAAAGGGCAGCATTTCTGGCCCTAGTCCCGACCAGTGTCGAACAGGCCCAAACAGGCAACTACCCTTGTCCTCGCCGCCCTTAACATGCTCTAACAGGCAACAACCCTTGTCCTCTCCGCCCTTAGCCTCAACGCCCGGGCTGAGACGCCCTAAGCCTGGCCTTTTTTGTAGCCTTAGGAATCAGGTGGCCCCTTCAGCCAATGAGAACCCTAGCCCCAACACTATCCAATCACAACACTAGCCCTAACATCTAGAACCAATATGAGACCATGACCTTGCAGCCAATCTTAACCCTAGTCCATGCACCCAATTAGTTCTAAAACCCTGATCTCTACGTCCAATAAATGCCTTAGCCCTACCACTAGTCCCAACCCAAGTCTAAGTAGCCAATGGTGCAGGTAGCCCTAGTCCCTACCTGCAATAGAAAGCCTATCCCTACTCTTAGTCCCACAACTGGTCCAACAACCAATCACACCAGAAGCCCTAAATAGCTACTTCCAATTAAAGGTCTAACCCTAGCTCTAGTCCCACCCTACTCCCAACAACCAATAACATAGGAAGCCCTAGTCCCTACTTCCAATAGAAATCTGAACCCTAGCCCTAGTCCCAACCCTGCAATGATTGAATCGCGGACCGAGAAACCAATCAGAACCCTCAAATACCCAACCAATGAGGACATTAACCCTAACCCAATAGAAACACCAGATACAATCACCAATCAGTGTACACATGTGCTAACCACCAGCACACCATATAAAGTTCCAGCAACCTCAGACAAGGTTTGCTGGACAGGTAGTCAAGTCAAGTCAAGTCAGATAATTTGTATAGCGCACTACATACCCAGAGGGTCTCAAGGCGCTTAGGGGGGGAGAGGAGGATTACTTGTCAAATATCCACGTTTTGAGTTGTTTTCTAAATGCTAGGTGGTTCTGGGTAAGGCGAATGTAGGTGGGGAGTGAGTTCCATGTTTTAGCTGCCAGGTGTGAGAAGGATCTGCCTCCCATGGTGGTCTTGTTGATGCGGGGTACAGTGGCGAGGGCTTGGTTGGAAGAACGTAGTTGGCGGGAGGGGGTGTAGAAGGATAATCGTGAGTTGAGGCATTCTGGTCCGATGTCGTAGAGTGATTTGTGTGCGTGGGTTAGCAGTCGGAAAGTGATCCTCTTATTGACGGGTAGCCAGTGGAGGTCTTTCAGGTGGCCAGAGATGTGTTCGTTACGCGAGATGTCTAATATGATCCTGGCTGAGGCGTTTTGGATTCGTTGGAGTTTCTTCTGGAGTTTGGCGGTGGTACCTGCGTAGAGGGTGTTACCGTAGTCCAGTCGGCTCGTGACCAGAGCATGGGTGACTGTTTTTCTGGTTTCGGTGGGGATCCAGCGAAATGTTTTTTTGAGCATGCGGAGAATGTTGAAGCAGGATGAGGATACGGCGTTGACTTGTCTGTTCATTGAGAGTGAAGAATCCAGGATAACGCCTAGGTTCCGTGCGTGGTTTGTCGGGATGGGTGCTTTTCCAAGGGCTTCCGGCCACCAAGAGTCGTCCCATGCAGAGGGGGATGTGCCTAAGATGAGGACTTCTGTTTTATCCGAGTTCAGTTTCAGACGGCTTTGTTTCATCCATTCGGCAACTTCTTTCATTCCTTCGTGTAGGTTGGTTTTGGCGGTGCTGGGGTCATTGGTGAGAGAAAGGATCAGTTGAGTGTCGTCCGCGTAGGAGATGATATTGAGGTTGTGTTGGCGAGCGATGGCCGCAAGGGGGCTCATGTATACGTTGAAGAGGGTAGGGCTGAGTGAGGATCCTTGTGGCACGCCACAGATGACTTCAGTGGCCTCGGACTTGAATGGTGGAAGGCGGACTCTCTGGGTTCTTCCGGTGAGGAACGAGGTGATCCATTCAAGTGCTTTTCCTTGTATTCCTATGTTTCTAAGGCGTTGTAAAAGGGTGCTGTGGCAGACTGTGTCGAAGGCTGCAGAGAGGTCGAGGAGGATGAGGGCGACTGTGTCTCCATTGTCCAGTAGAGTTCGAATGTCATCTGTTGCTGCAATGAGGGCGGTCTCAGTGCTGTGTTTTGCTCTGAAGCCAGATTGTGAGGAGTCGAGGGATTTGTTGGCTTCTAGGAAAGCGGAGAGTTGGTTGTTGACAGCTTTCTCGATGACTTTGGCTGGGAAAGGAAGGAGCGATATGGGGCGATAATTTTTGAGTTCGGTGGGGTCCGCAGTGGGTTTTTTCAGAAGGGCGGTGAGTTCAGCGTGTTTCCAGCTTTCCGGGAAGGTGGCGGAGTTGAATGAGCGGTTGATGACGTCTCGGAGGTGCGGTGCTATGACGGAGTCTGCTTTGTTGAAGATGTGGTGAGGACATGGGTCTGTGGGGGATCCTGAGTGGATAGAGTTCATCAGGCGGATGGTGTCCTCAGTGGAGATTGGGTTCCAGTCATTGAGAGTGTTCAAGGGGGGAGGATGTTCATCATATGGTTGGGTGGGTTGGTCTCCGGGTTCGTTGTCGAAGCTGTTGTGGATGTCTGCAATTTTGTTGTGGAAGAATAGAGCCAGGGAGTCGCAGAGGGCTTGAGAAGGGGTGATGTCGTTGGAGTTGGCCGAGGGGTTGGTAAATTCCTTGACGATGTTGAAGAGTTCCTTGCTGTTGTGGGCGTTGTTGTCTAGTCGATCCTTGAATGCTGTTTTCTTGGCCTTTCGGATTAGTTGGTGGTGTGTGCGGGTGGCGTTTTTGAAGGTGTCTTTGGTGCTAGTGGTTGGGTCTTTTTTCCAGGCCTTTTCAAGGGAGCGGCAGAGTTTCTTGGACTTCTTAAGATCATCGTTGAACCATGAGGCCTTCTTGCTGCCAGGTTTGCTTTGACGTTTTTTCAGTGGTGCTAGGATGTCGGCGGTGTTGGATAACCATAGGGTGAAGTTGGCGGCGGCTTGGTCTGGGTTAGAAGAGTGGGCTGGGGTGTTTAGAAGGAGCGATGAGGAGATCTGGTCGATGGTGATTTTGTTCCAGTTTCTTTGCAGAGTTGGTTGGGGTGGTTGGTGGGTTTCGGCTTGTTGTAGGTGAAGTGAACGCAGCTGTGGTCAGTCCAGAGGAGTTCCGTAGTGTGGCTGAAGGAGACATGATTGCTGGAGGTGAAGATGGGGTCGAGTGTGTGACCTGCGATGTGGGTGGGGGAAGTGGCCAGTTGTTTGAGTCCGAGGTTGGCGAGGTTGTCCAAGAGGGTGGTGGTGTTGCGGCCGTTGTTCTTTTCAAGGTGAAAGTTGAGGTCTCCCAGAAGGATGTAATCTTTGGATGGGAGCGCGTGAGGAGTGATGAAGTCCGTGATGTCTTCACTGAATTTTGAGCGGGGTCCTGGTGGTCTGTAAAGGAGGGTGCCTCTGAGTGTGGTTTTGGGGTCGATGTGGATCTGGACGTGAAGGTGTTCAGAGTTGGCGAGATTGACGTCAGAGCTGGTAGAGATGTGGATGGATTTCTTGTGGACGATAGCGATTCCTCCTCCTGTGTGGCCGGTACGGTCCTTGCGTGTGATCTTATAGTCTTCAGGGATGGCAATGGTGATGTCTGGGGCGGAGGAGGCGTTCATCCATGTTTCTGTAAGGAAGGCGACGTCAGGAGAGATGGTGTCTAGTAGGTTCCAGAGGTCAATGGCGTGTCTGTGGACCGAGCGGGTGTTGAGCAGGATGCATTGTAGGTGGTTGGCGTCAGGAATCTGTGGTGTGGTCGTAGCGGAAATGTTGTTGGTGCCGATGAATTTGCAGGAGTAGCAGGAGAAAGGTCCATGGGTGTGTCCAGGAGTGGCTTGGACGCAGTTGGGGGCGCGACCGGGGTTAAGGGCTAGGAGGGTGGCGGCATCGTAGGTGATGCGGGGGGATTGGGCAGCGCGAGGGGCAGGGGGTCTGGCGCTGGGCGCGGTCCAGGCACGGACGGGCGTAGACGGGCTTACCTTTGGCGCACCTTCGGCGCGGGTTGGGCGCGGTCGCTGCGCGTAAACGCTGCGCGCGGGAACTCCTGTCATATATGGAGTGAGGAGGGGGAGGGGCGAGGGCGTCTCAGCTGGGAGGCGGGGCGGGCACACGAGGACCACAATAACAATCAAAATGGAGGCGGAGGGGGGAGCACAGCGTAGCGCTACAGGCAGACGCGCGACCAAGGGCAAAACAGCACAAAATAAATTACACAATGTAATACAAGTAAAGCGGCAGTTAAACAGGCAGCAGGCAATAATGTATGGCAGCTTCCAATGCAGAGCAGCGCTACGATACCAATGCTAGCAGGGGCAGCTGGGAGCGACCACTCGTCTCGAGGAGAGGAGTGAGTCACGGCGCTCTGAGGCAGGGAAGCGCTATTTTAGGTCAGTGGGAGGGCGTCTCAGCTGGGAGGCGGGGCGGGCACACGAGGACCACAATAACAATCAAAATGGAGGCGGAGGGGGGAGCACAGCGTAGCGCTACAGGCAGACGCGCGACCAAGGGCAAAACAGCACAAAATAAATTACACAATGTAATACAAGTAAAGCGGCAGTTAAACAGGCAGCAGGCAATAATGTATGGCAGCTTCCAATGCAGAGCAGCGCTACGATACCAATGCTAGCAGGGGCAGCTGGGAGCGACCACTCGGCTCGAGGAGAGGAGTGAGTCACGGCGCTCTGAGGCAGGGAAGCGCTATTTTAGGTCAGTGGGAGGGCGTCTCAGCTGGGAGGCGGGGCGGGCACACGAGGACCACAATAACAATCAAAATGGAGGCGGCGGGGGGAGCACAGCGTAGCGCTACAGGCAGACGCGCGACCAAGGGCAAAACAGCACAAAATAAATTACACAATGTAATACAAGTAAAGCGGCAGTTAAACAGGCAGCAGGCAATAATGTATGGCAGCTTCCAATGCAGAGCAGCGCTACGATACCAATGCTAGCAGGGGCAGCTGGGAGCGACCACTCGGCTCGAGGAGAGGAGAGGAAGCTGCTTGCTCCTGTTCAGAATCTCATAGGAGACAGACAGGCTCAATCCACAACTTTGGACTTCAGCAGGTAAAGGCTTCACTAACTCGAAATCTAACAATACTGTTTGAATAAAGCTTTACTCCCCCTGCAGGCCAAAAAACGAAGTGCACAGGCCCCAGAAAATACAGTTTAAACAGCTCACAGAAGCACCCTCTGATGTAGATAATCCCTGTTGCTGGAGGGGGAAGGGTGATAAAATATGCAATTACAGGCAGGCTAAAACTACAATTTTTAACTGTAACAACCACAGGCATAGACAGTAAACACAGAGTGTGAAAATTGTTTTTTAAACAACTTTTTGTCTTGGGAAGAGACAGCACTAGTCTGTCTCCTTACCACTTCCTGGACTCTGCTCACTGCAATCTGGGGCACATGTGGGCTGCAACTCCGAAGATGGAGGAGAATGATTTGGGGTGCACCCAGCAAGGCCTTCAGGGGCCTGGGCAGGTGTGAGAGGAGGGCTCAGACTTGCCTGGTAGCTGAATAGCCAATGGTCTGCTGGCCTGGGGGTGGGGTCTGGACAGCTGCTTGCTCCTGTTCAGAATCTCCTAGGAGACAGACAGGCTCTATCCACAACTTTGGACTTCAGCAGGAAAAGGCTTCACTAACTCGAAATCGAACAATACTGTTTGAATAAAACTTTACTTCCCCTGCTGGCCAAAAAAACTAAGTGCACAGGCCCCAGTAAAAACAGTTTAAACAGCTCACAGAAGCACCCTTCTGATGTAGAAAATCCCTGTTGCTGGGAGGGGGGCTGGCCTCAATGGCTTGTGAACACAAAATGGTGGCTGGGGGTGCACTGTTTGAGCACACAGGCCTAAGCACAGAGCAAAGGAGAAATGGAGGGAAAACAGATTTGTCACCAAGGAATGAGAGGGACAAACTACAGATGTTGGACTGCAAATCCCACAATTCAACACACTAAATGAAGGCAATCATGGGCAGGAAAAACCACATATTTAAAACACAGCACAGGTGATAAAATATGCAATTACAGGCAGGCTAAAACTACAATTTTTAACTGTAACAACCACAGGCATAGACAGTAAACACAGAAAGTGAAAATCGTTTTTTAAACAACTTTTTGTCTTGGGAAGAGAAAGCACTAGTCTGTCTCCTTACCACTTCCTGGACTCTGCTCACTGAAATCTGGGTTTTTATACATATGGCACTAAATCTTAGTGATACTTTGGGTCATGGTATTCCGCAGTAATTTCTTGGTACTGCAAGGTACTTGCTGTGTACTTATCAATGACAAGGTGGTATATGATTGGCCACATAACTGCCATTACAAAAGTTAAAAATAGCTATCTTGTTTATAACACATTTTAGCTCTGTTCTGGGTTAGGGCCTTACATATGGGTAGGTAGTATGTTTTATATGGTTTCCTACTTACTAACATTTTATTAAAGTAGTATTAGGTAGGGAAAATTACTTATATTTTTATATACATTTGAAAAAAACATTTGTGGAGCACTGCAGGCCTTCCTAAGAAGTTCATCTGTACTTTTCTTTTATTTCAAATCTTTTTTATTTTGGATTCAAAAGACATGAAAATATAAAAGTACAAAAACACAAAATTACAAAAATACAGAGAGGGTAGACATACAGCAGATGGCTCCTGGAAAAGATACATTCAACAGGGCATAGAAAAGTGCAGTTGATGCAATTGGAGAAAGTAGTAAGGCGACAGTAATACATAATACCTGAAATAAATACGCAACAAGACCATACAAGTAAGTAGTGACTGAGAGCATTGTGTAAAACGCCCATGCCTAAAGTCCTGAGCCTAAGGAGCGGATGGGATGATGAAGGAGAGAAGAAGAAGCAAGACAGAGGAAGACTGGGGAGGGAGAACAGAGGAAGGCGAGGAATAGGGGGAAAGAACTTGCTGCAGCAACATGACTTGAAGAACATAGCTTGTGTCCGGATAGCAATCATTCATTAATGGGAGTAATGCTCTGTGTGGCATCAAAACCAGGCAAAGTGCATGGAGTATGTTAATCAGTATGTCTAAGGTTGATCATAACAGGTTTCCAATGAGTCAAGTAAACTCCAAAGTTTGGCGTGGGGCTTCTGCCAAGGGGATGAGTGTAGGATATCGTTGTCCGCTCCCCTCAAGGAAGCCAGCCATTCTTGCCACTGTGCGAAGGAGACAACAGAAGCGCTCTTCCACTTTCTTAGGATAATTTTGCAAGCCAGTGTGAGCATAAGATCCAGGAGATGTCTGTCATGATCTTTAGAAATAATTGGGTTAATCGCTCCTAGCAAAATATATGTGAAGTCCCTGGGAGGTTGAAAGTGGAAGGTGTGCTGGATGTGTGAAAAGATCTTATCCCAAAACATTTGGAGCAACGGACAGTGAAAGAACATGTGTGCCATGTCACCCACTTGTGTTTTGCAGTTCCAGCAGAGGGGGCTATCCAGTAATTTGAGTTTGAAAAGTTTCTCAGGTGTCCAGTAAGATCTGTTTATCAGCATGAGTTTGGTCTAGGAGAGTATCAGAGATATTTTATTGCAGAAAGGAGTGAGGTGAATTTTGTCCCAATCAAAAGCCACTTTTTATGTGTTCTCTGGTGTAAAGGTGTTATCAGTTTGCACATTTTTGATACCATGTGACCCTGTGACATTAGGTGTATTAGCCTAGTATATAGAGTAGGTTGCTGCAGAACTATGGCTCTGGCAGAGACAAGCGTTGAGGCGTAGAAATTTGTAAAAATCCAGTGGTTGTAGATCAAACCGCAACTGTAGGGTGACAAAAGGAAGAGGGGAGGTACCGTCATAAATGTTCTGTACTGAGTTCAAACCCTTTGTAGCCCAATTTTCCCAGAAACGTAATCCACCATCATCCTTCAGGACCGGGTGAAACCAAAATGATGATAGGTTTGATTTGGAGAACTTTATTTTAACTTTGCAATGCCTCTCAAGGCTGAGTAGGGCCCGTTTAGTGTTGAGGAATATGTATTTGGACCGAGTAAAGGCAGAGGCATTCATAATAATTATGGCAGAGAGTAGCAAGTTTCTAATGATAGATTTTTCTACATGAACCCATATAGAAGTATATTCCTGATGAGCATGGAACCAATTTGCTCCTTGCTTGCATAAGAAGGCCATCTGATAACATCTGAAATTAGGTAAACCTATACCCCCTTTGTCTTTTGGCAACTAAAGTTTCGTTAGGGAGATTCTCAGCTTTTTATTGCGCCAAATAAAACAATTGAAGAGTTTGTGTATCCTGGCAAGGAAGTCATCAGAGAGCAACATGGGTAACATTGTGATAAAATAATTGACAAGGGGTGTGATCATCATTTTCAGAGTTTCCACTCTCCCCCACCCGGATAGAAACTTTGGGGACCAGCTTTCCAGGAGTGTAGATATTTTCTTAAATAGTGAAGCCTCATTAAGTTTGAGAGTACTGATTAAGTCTTTCTCAAAGTCAATTCCTAGATATTTAAAGCTTTTCTGTTGCCAGCAAAGACCCGTGTCACCCAGGACGCTCCTATCGCCGATGTTACTAAGCAGTTTGACTTCGGTTTTGTCTTTATTAAGTTTGTATCCGGATACTTACGAGAACTCTGCAATTGTGGACATCAGTGCCGGGATAGCCAAGTTCGCGTTTTCGGACACTACCAGGACATCATCTGCCTAGGCAGAAATGTTGACTATGGTGCCTTCGAAATCTATACCTTTAATCAGTTTGTTGCTCCTTAAATAGTAAAGGAAGGGTTCAATTGCCAAAAGAAAGAGTGACGGAGTAAGGGGACAGCCTTGCCTCGATACTTGTTGTAAAGAAAAGGAGTCCGAAAGGCATCCACCCGCTCTGACACCTGCTGAAGGATTGGAATATAAGGCCATGACCATGCGTATATAATTCGTGCCCAGATTAAATTTATGCAGAGTGGCTTCTAAATAAGCCCAGTCAACCTTATCAAAGGCCTTCTCGGCGTCTAATGTTACTGCTACAGTGGGGGAATTGGTCGTCTTTGCCCTCTCTAAAATGTGCGCAAGGGTCCGGGTATTATCACTCGATAGCCTATTTTTGAGGAACCCTACCTGTGATGGATGTATCAGCTGGGGCAAGACTGATTGAATCCTTTTTGCCAAAACCATGGCGTAAATCTTCCAATCAAGATTGATCAGAGATATCGGCCTGTAATTCTTAGGAGCGGACGGGTCCTTCCCTTCTTTTGGTAGAACCGCAATAATGGCCTCTGCAGGTGTGCCATGAACCTGACCACTTGTGTTAAAATGATCGTAGAGGTCTGCAAGTGACTCCGTCAAAACAGATGCAAAGTTCTTGTAAAATGAAGCACTGAACCCGTCAGGGCCCGGAGCCTTCCCTGTTTTAGGGGGTTTAATGGCCTGAGCAATGTCTGATTCGGAAATGGGGCAGTTGAGTGCGATTTGATCTTGCTCTGTGAGGGCCGGGAGTTGACACTTATCAAGATACGTCCCCACCTTGGTGCTATTGATGTCCTTGTTTTTACTATATAAGTCATTATAGAAGTCCTTAAATAGGTCGGCAATTTTATTGGGATCCGAGTGGGCTGTCCCTACTTTGTCCACTATGCATTTGATAGTAGATTGTTGTAGTTTAAATTTTAGATATGAGGCAAGGCTTTTGCCCGCTTTGTTTGTTGAAGCCAAACACCCGCCCTTTCACGAAGGATTTTGTTATATTTGTACTTTTTGTTCATTAGAGTAGTGAGAATCGAGGGGTCTTTAGAGAGAATATGGCGTTTCTCAAGAGCAGATATCTCCTCTTCTAAACGAGCCAGAGTGGAGTTTGCATCCCTGTTCATGGATGCACTTATCTTGATTATTACTCCCCTAATTGTTGTTTTAAGTGCCTCCCATCTAGTAAGATCCGAGGTGTCCCCTTTTTTATTGTGGTTAAGATAGTCAGTGATTGCTGTTTCTATGGCAATCCTGTGTGCTTCCTTTTTCAGTACCGCATTGTTGAATGTCCACAAGGTCGTTTTTTTGCCCATTTTGTGCAATGCTAGAGTCATCGTAATGCATGAATGATCGGAAACCACACGCGCTTTAATGCTGGTGGCTCAATGTCTCCTTTCGCATGAGCAGATGTGAGCAGGTAATCTATCCGTGAATATGAGCCATGTGGGGGGGAGTAAAGGGTATAATCTTTGCCTGTTGGGTTCATCAGCCTCCATGAATCAACTTGGTTAAATCGAGTACAGAGATTAAGAAGTGCTTTATGGGGGGAGGAGCTACGACACCAACCAAGATGGCCGCATAGTCTCCCGGCTCCGCTGACCCCCGTCCTACGCTCGCTTACCCTGTCGAATATCCTGATCTCCTGCCCCGGATTCGTGTGGGTGAACTAGTCTGCATCCCGATGGTGTGATCGCGGAATTTTTCTGATGTTCTGGTGTGAAGTAACATCGAAAATGTTTTGAAGCCGAACCCAGACTGGAAGCCGGGGTCTCGATTGCTGGTCTACCCGGGTCCAAAGTGAACAACAATGGACTGCCGAGGGTGGTTGGGTCCGGTCCTTGGAACTTTCGAAATTTTCTCTGAACTACTTTGCAACCATCTGCTGCCTGGTGCTGTACCTGAGGTGAGGCGACGGGTGGTGCGCGGTGCTGCGTCGCTGGGGGCCCTGGCCCGGGGGCCCGGCACTAGCACCGCTGGTGCCCCGGGGTGGGGGTCCCGCCGCGCGTTGCTGCATGTTGCTGGCCCGCCCCTCACCGCCTGTTTCTGCTCTGGCGTATCCTGCCCCAGAGAGGAGGCCTCTCCGTGGGGATCGTTATGCCTGCGGCCGTACGGAACCTGGCGGAACGGACTCCATGTGGCCCTTCCTTGCGGATGGTAATGGCGGAAGTTGCGGCGCTTCATGCGATGGTGAGGGCCCAGGTCAATCATTGGCTGTCGGCAACAGATGGGATCATAGGACCGGGAACGAGCCCTGACTTGCTCTTTGAGACCCGGCAGCCGACTTGCCCCCCGTTGGAAACCCTACTGGTGTGTCTGGACCCGGTGCTGGAAACTGTGCCTGCCCCCGAAGAAACGGAATTCATCTTGTGTGCGGAGATTGGTGACTCTCTTACGTTCTCGGAAACATCGGTCCTACAGTTATTGGAGCATTTCACTGCTTCCCCCATCCTGGACACTGTTGGCCCACACCTTGATCTGTGTCGGAACGAGTCGTACCCCCTCCCCAATCGGTCTCCCAACATGGCGGATGGAACGATGCTTGGCTTTGGGGACGGGGAGGGACATCGTTGGTGCAAGCTGTGTGTGTTTGGACCTGCTATTCCTCTTCCAATTGCTGACTCAAGCTCCGGCTGCTTCTGTGTGAACTTTGACTTTCCGGGGATGTGGCTTTTCTTATCCGAGGGACTTGGCAATTTTGTTAGACGGGGCCAAGGCTGAGATTGTGGGTTGAATCGTTTACGATGGATCTATTGGTAACGGGACTGCTTCATTAACAGGGGTGGGGGGTTTGAGGTTCCCCCGGGGTATTTTTGTATGGTGGACAACTTTACTTGTGTTGGCTTAGGGGGGCCCCTTTGATAGGGCGGGGGGGAGAGACCGGGAGCGCATAGACTATCGCCCTCCTCCGCTTCCCCGTTGGGTGGGGTTTCCTTTCTTTTTCCTGTTTCTCTTCTTCTTCTATATTTCGGGTTTGGTTCTCGGGCGACAGGCACACTGCTGGGGGGGGCCGTAGTCATCTGCAGGGGTGCAGGGTGGGGGGTTGGGGGAGGGGATCTTTTGTTTTTATTTTGTTTCTATGGCCTTTTTCTCTTCTCTTATCTTTCTTTGTCTTTTTCTTTTTCTGGGTCAGTGCAGTGGGTTTCCTTTGGTATCAATCCCTGCTTTTTCATCTGTGCCTCAATTTTCGTGGTGTTTTCTGGGTCTTAGGGCAGGTGACTGCAGGCGCGAATTGACCATAATACTCCTACACATCCTGAACCTCCTGTCTCAGCGCCATTGATTTGATCGATTACTGCTTACTGTTGACACGTTTACCTTTCTGCCTGCCATTTTCGCTGCTGGGAAATTGTTCGGCACCTGATCCTTCCATCTTATATTATAAAATGAAAACCTTTTATATCCTGTTTTTTTAATTGTGCTGTTCAGTGGCCAAGAGTACGCTAGCATGGAGATTCTGCTCCCCGAGGTGCTGCATGCGATTAAAATTGCTCTCTGTTAATCTAACTGCTTAGCAGCCGGCCCCCGGGGTTGAAGGCCCATACTTGTATTTAGTTTAAATGTCAATAAAGGTTTAAAAAAAAAAAAAAAGAAGTGCTTTATGCGAGTTGGTTGACCGGAACGGACATCATGAGTCTCTGTCCAGAAGGGGATCCATAGGGAGATTCAAGTCACCACCCATGATATGTGTTGCTGAGTCTGAGATTGTGTCAATGTGGGAACCAAGTTCCTTCCAGAAATCTTAGTCATCTTTATTGGGGGCATATACATTGGTCACATAGAACTCCTTCCCACCTTTTGTTAGTTTAGTGGAGACCCACCTGCCTTTAGT
Organism: Lissotriton vulgaris; assembly: GCF_964263255.1. Lineage (NCBI taxonomy): Eukaryota > Metazoa > Chordata > Amphibia > Caudata > Salamandridae > Lissotriton > Lissotriton vulgaris. Next base: position 1,159,575,047 of record NC_141689.1, read on the forward strand.
GTCTGCACTACTATGTAAGACATCTATATTGGCCCGTTTCGCAATTAGAGTGAGGACCCCGTTCTTTTTGCCCATGGCGTCAGACCCAATCGCTTCACTATAGAGTTTGTTCTTCATGGAATTGAATTGTGACGAGTCTATTTTAGTTTCCTGGAGCAATATAATGTCACCCTTCTGCTTGTGTAAATAATCCAGAATTTTCCTCTTTTTAATTGGGTGATTGAGCCCCTTAACGTTGAGTGATACTATTTTTATAGTCTGTTTATCCGTCGTCATCACACAAGAAGGTGAATGATCTTATAGTCAACCTGATATGTGTAGCATAATATCTTCCTAGCCGTGTTCCCTTTTCGTGGGTGAGGCCTCTGACCCATGAATAGTGTGGACTTGCACACATGTGCACACTTAGAGCATTTTCATCACTACTGGTGTGTAAAGTTTTGCTGCAAGCAAGCGGAGACAAGAGGTGAAGAGGGGATCTGTACTTAACCCATTCTGTGCTTATGACGGAACCATGCCGTCATGAGTCACTGGCGGTGTGTGCTCATGACGGCATGGTTCGGTCATGCGGCTGCCACTCCGCCTACACGGCATTAATTCCCCGCCTGTGCGGGCGAATTAATGAGCGGGTGGGCCGTGACAGAACCATGCGGTCATGAGCACACGCCACCTGTGACTCATGACACCCTGGTTCCGTCATGAGGACCGCAGTGCTGTGCTCACTCCCTAGCCCCCCGCGCCACAGCAAAACGTATGCCCCGGTGAAGGGGTTAACATTAAAAAAAATATTTATATATGTAAAAAATACAAAATACTATACAAAACTATATTTTACAAATACAGTGTACTATACTGTTTTTCAATTTTCTATCTTTTAAATTTTTCTGAAATTGTTTTTACGCAGTAGCTTGGTACTACCTACAAACTATTGCGCTAGTTGCAAAAATTCAAATAAAATTGAATAAGTGAAAAATTTGAAAAATCTCTACTACATTATATTTAAGGGGAAGGATAGTGTAGTACAGTATTTTGTACACATTTTTATATGTTTTTAAATATTTCACATGGAGGCCGATTACGTAACCGGCCCATAAAGGCACCAACCCATGTTCAGAGCCTTCAGGGCCACATCATAATGGCCACTCGGTTTACTTTCCGAACGCCTCATTATGATGGAGAATACGATGCATGTTTTTCTGATGGTTTTTATGCCGGCCTGTCCAATATGGAAACCATGTCGGAAAGCGTGTTTGGGGACCCCAGCAGGGCCCCCTTTGGTGCACAGCCTTCAGTTGGAGGCCAAGGGGTTGATCCCTGCACCTTGTGGCGCCTGCCACGGGGTGCAGGGATGAACTGCACCACTCTTTCCTCAATGGGAGCTTGTGTTACGGCTGGTTTATTGCCACAAAACAAGCTCCCGTTGAGGAAAGTGAGCATGTGAACAAACAGTTTATGGTCGCATCGAAATGAGTCGGTCGAGACTGCTGACCTGGTGTCGGTCAGTCCCAACACTGAGTCGATGTCGGGCGGAAGCAATTCAGCTAGACATCAAAATAAGATCCTAAGTCTGCATTCTGGGTTTTAAGGGGAAATATGGTGTAGTACATTGCACTTAAAAGCATGAAAGTAAAACAAAGTTACAAATTTAGAAAAAAACTGTACAACATTATATTTCACCTTAGACCCAAAATTCACACTCAGTTTGCTTTTAAATATTTTTCGCTTTTAATTTTGGATGTGCGAAATACTCCTTAGACCAGACTTATTCTGCATTCTAGATTTTAAGGGGAAATATAGTCCACTGCAGTGTACTTAACAAAATGTAAAAAAAAATATTTAAAAACTATATATAAAACTCTGCAGTACTCTACATTCACCATTAAAACACACAACACAGACTAAGGGCCTGATTGAGATGTTGGCAGATGGTTTACTCCATCACTAGGGTGACCAAGATCCCTTCCACTCAAATATAAATCTCATTATAGTCTATGGAATTTATATTTCAGCTGATGACATATTCGTCACTGTTGTGACAGAGTAACCTCCCTGCCAACCTCTAAATCGGGTCCTTAGTCCAGTCTAAACAATATGGTAGTACCACGATGCCCTGCAAACATTTTTAAAACATAAAGTAATAAAACAACTTTTACTTGCATTTACACACGTATATATACTGATTCATCCTTAACTATTCACTTTTAAATCTGTAGGACACTATATTAATACTTCCAAGTCTAAATATTAGGAATGCCTTTTACTTTTGTATGACCAATCATTAGCTAGTCGAGGACTGGTTTATCATAGGCATGTACCATGCTATACGGCTGCACAATATGGGGCTTATTTACAAGCCCCTTGGGCCACTGGTGCATCACTTTTTATATGGGAAAAAGTGAAATACCAGCTGCACAAGGGGATTGTAAATAAACCCCTATATCGCTAACTGTTTATGCCTCATGGGCCTAATTCATAATGATAAATGTATACTTTTCTGTAAGTTGATCATTATTTGCTATTCACAAAGACAATTGAATGATAGTTTTTTTTACGACTGTGGGGTCTCCGCACATAAAAAATAGGCCTGTCCTATCTTTTTATGTTTGGAGACTCTGCAGCCTTAAAGATACTACGCGTAAAATACCTTTGTGAATAGCACACAATAGTAAACTTACACATAAGTGTAACCTTTGTGAATCATACCCTAAAAAGTTTTAAACTACACAAACAATTTAGATCTACTATCAAAACTGACTGTTTACACTACATAATCTATATTTCTCCCACATTGAATTTACATTAATTCAGCCATTTTCACACTACATCTTTTTTAACAATACTCTACAACATGATACACCCTACCACTCCAATGTATGACACGGCACACCACTCTATCACATGTCACTCCACTTTACCACTGGGCACTCCACTTGATGACATGCCACTCCACTTTTTGACACTACGTGCCACTCCACTCTCGCTACTACACTGTACAACAGGCCATCTACTCTTATGATATGCCACTCCACTCTACAATATCTCACTGTACTCTATGCTATTCCACTCTATGCCCCTCCGCTCTAAGACACTGTACTCCACTCCACTCTACAATACTCCACTCTACTGCTTCACTCTAACACATGCCACTCTACCATACAACATGCCACTCTATGCTACTCCATGCTACTCCACTCTACAGAATGCCACTCCACTATATGACATGCCACTCCACACTATGCTATTCCACTAAGCGACACTCAAGTCTACATCACTGCACTGTCTGCCACTCCACTCTACACTACTCCACTCTACACCACTCGACTATACGCCAGTCAGTGTCACTCCACTCTACTGTACTCCAATCTACACCACTCCTCTCTATGCAACTCCACACTATGCTATTTCACTGTACGCCACTACACTCTATTCCACTACACTCTACATAACTACATTCAGCACCACTCATCTGTATGCCACTCCAATCCACGCTACACTAGCCTACACTATTTCAGTCTACAGCACTCTACTCTATGCCACTCCCCTTTATGCCATGCCACTGTATATTATTGTACTGTATGCCACTCCACTCTTCACCACTAAACTCTATGCCACTCTACTCTCCGGTATTCCACTGTATGACACTTGACTCTACCCACTGTATGCAACTTCACCCTATGCCATTACACTCTAAGCCACTCTACACCACTCCACTCTACAGCACACTACTGTACACTACTGCGCTCTATGCTATTCCACTCTATGCCTCTCCATTTGTGCCACCCACCCCACTCTATTCCACTCTGCCCCACTCCACTGTACTCCATTCCCCTCCGTGCTACTGCACTCTCTGCCCCTACACTCTACGCCACTCCAGTGTATTATAGTCCAGTCTAGGCCTCTTCGCTGCCCCATTCTATTCAAGTTCAAGTTTAAAATTTGTATAGCGCGCTCCTCACCCAGAGGGTCTCAAGGCGCTTGAGCCAGGGGGGGTACTTTACTTATCGAATATCCAAGTTTTTAGTTGTTTTCTGAAGGAGAGGTGGTTCTGTGTAAGGCGGAGGTAGGTGGGGAGAGAATTCCAGGTCTTGGCCGCTAAGTAGGAGAAGGATCTTCCTCCCATGGTGGATCTTTGGATGCGTGGAATTGCGGTGAGGGCTTGATTGGACGATCGTAGTTGGCGGGTGGGGGTGTAAAAGGACAGACGCGTGTTGAGGTATTCGGGTCCTAGTTCGTAGAGGGCCTTGTGTGCGTGGGTGAGGAGACGGAACATTATTCTCTTGTTGACCGGGAGCCAGTAGAGGTCTTTCAGGTGACCGGAAATGTGAGCTTGGCGGGGGTTGTCTAGGATGAGTCTGGCTGAGGTGTTTTGGATGCGTTGGAGTTTTTTCTGTAGTTTGGCTGTGGTTCCGGCATAAAGGGTGTTTCCGTAGTCCAGTCGGCTTGTGACCAGTGCATGGGTGACCGTCTTTCTTGTTTCGGTGGGGATCCAACGGAAGATTTTTTTGAGCATACGTGGGATGTTGAAGCATGATGATGAGACGGCATTGATTTGTCTGGTCATCGAGAGGGAGCGGTCCAGGATGAAGCCCAGGTTGCGTGCGTGGTCCGTCCGCTCCAGTCTACAACATTCTACATCTCTCCTCTCTATGCCACTCTACTTTTCCTCACTCCACTCTACACTATTCCTCTCTATACCACTCCACTCTATGACACTCCACTCCATGCCACTCCAGTCCATGCAACTAAACTTTTTGCCACTCCACTCTATGGCATTCCACTGTATGCTATTCCACGCAGTGCCACTTCACTCTATGATATTCTACTCTGTGCTACTATACTCTACACCACTCTACTGTACGGAACTCCATTCTGCGTCACTCAACTCTACGATGTTTCCCTAAACAGCACTCGACTCAATGCCACTGAACTCTATGCTATTCCACACTTTACCATTCCACTTTACGCCACTCAACTGTGCCCCACTCTACGTTACCCTATTCCTCTCTATGCCACACCACACCACTCTACTGCACACCACTCCACTGTTCGCCACTCCACACTATTCCATTTCACTCTACGCTCTTACACTTATGCCGCTTGACTGTATCCCACTGTACACCCCTCTACTTTAGACTATTCCACTCTACACCACTCCACTCTATGGCACTCTAAGCTATTCTATTCCAATCTACATCACTTCACTGTATGCCACCTCACTCTATTCCACTCCACTCTACACCACTCTACTCTATGCTCCCCACTCTACTTAACTCTACTCCATTTCACTCTATGCCACTCCACTTTACTCCACTCCACCCAACGCTATTCTACTTTATACACCTCCACTTTACAACACTCTCCTGTGTGCCACTCCAATCTATGCAACTCCACTTTATGCTACTACATGTTATTCCACCCTATGCCTCTTGACTCTACACCATTCTACATCACTCCACTCTATGCTATTCCAGTCTACATCCCTCCGCACCACTCCACTGTTCACCACTCCACTGAATTCCACTCCACTTTACACCACTCCACTCTATGCTATTCCACTATACACCACTCCATGCTGCGCCACGTCACTGTACGCCACTCAACTGTATGCTATTCCAGTTTATGCTACTCCACTCTGCGCTATTCCACTTGACTCTACACTGCTTTACTCCACTCTACGCTATTCCACTGCATGTCACTCCATTTTATTCCACTCCACACAACTCTATGACACTCCCCTGCATGACGCTGCACTGTAAGACACTGTCCTCCACTATATAACACTGCACTTAACAACACTCCACTCGACGACACTCCACTATACGATTTGAAACACATTTTATTAAAAAATTCAAAACATTCAAATTCAGAGATGAAATAAAACAAAGGTTAAAACTTAGCTATAGTTAGGAAAACTGTATTTTTTTCTTTGTATACAAATCAAACCTAATTATACCCAATTTTACATTATAGAAACCATAGGCTTTTACTGAAAAAACGAAATTTTAAAAGGACGTTACAGTTAGGTGAAAATGTCAGTTAAAACTTGCTGTTTAAAACAAACAAAACCACTGAAATTCACCAGTTAGTTATCTCGAGGAACTATAACTTGTGCCCAAAGTAATTATAACCCGCACCCTTTCATAGGCACTTTGCCTCTGTTTAACAGGGGTAAAGTGCACAGAGTTCTACAACCAACAGGTAGGACTGAAATATGGAGATATTCCACTCAAAAGGTAATGATATCCTAGATTGTTTGTCCCCAGTATAAAGTGAGGAAAACTGTACACCACCATGGGAGTTCTCATCGCTAATGCAGAAAAACCTGGGACGGACCATCAGCATTGGCATGGTCAATCCCAAGAAGATGATCTACCATGAAGTACATACCCTGTAGGGAGATTGACCTCCTCAACAGTACGGGGTTTTCACTCCTCATTTGTGTCAGTCCTCTGAGGAGTCTGTGGTCTCTCCTACCTCGTCAATGAGTCCCCAACAGGTGTGGACTCAATTTCTTCAGTGCCCAAACCACAGCAAATACTTCCCTCTCAGTTACACTACTCTTTTGCTCCCTTGGTAATAGCCATCGGCGGATGAAGCCTAAGGATTGGTTCAAGCTCTCCTCATTCAGCTCTGAGCGAACAGCCCCAGTACCATGATCTTCAACACCTGTCTGCAGAATTAATTATTTTCTGAAGTAAGGTGACTTGAATTCTTGTGCTGAACACGTGACTTCTTTCAGGGTGTCAAAGGCCTTTTGACACACCTCTGTTCAGTTCACCGTCTTTATCTGCTTCTTGGAAGTCAGCTCTGTCAAGGGGCAACAATGGTGCCATACCAAATTCACATACAACCTCTTTGGGAGCCAGTGCGGACCAAATAGGCCTTCACCTGGCTCTGTGTCTCGGGAAGCTCCCAGTCCATGATGGTCTGAATTTTGGTTTGGAGAGGAAGTGCATGTCCTCCACCAACTTGGTGGCCTATATACACAATGCAACCTTGCCCTATCTGTTACTTACATGTCTTCATAGTCAGGCCTGCCCGCTGTAGGGTCTTAAGAACGTCTTTTAGGTGGTATAAGTGGTCATCCTAGCTAGAGCTGAAGCTATCAATGTCATCCAGGTAGGCAGAATGGCCTCCCTCAGTTAAGTATTTTGTTTCTATTGTAATTATTATAAAAATTAATTGGGAGCCGATCCTTTCCGTTTTGACCTTCAGTTAAAAGAATATTATAGTAAGGTGAGGTATTTAAAAAGAAAATTACCGTATTTCTGGCTGTACTGGCTATTAAGTTGACCAAACCCCCACTGGGGCGACCTGCTCTGGATAGAATAGCATTTGACTGAAAATTACAATACCCATTAATATGGAGCGGCGTACCCTGCCTAGTTACGTTTTTTCTGATTATAGCCTGCAATATTCCAGGAAATTATACTTAAAGCAGCCACATCTATATTAACTATTTCTTCCTGGGTGGGAAGTGGTCCAGGATCATCCCGAAGTTTAGGTGGATGAGAGTTATAGGAGAGCGCAGAGAGTCTGTCGCATGCTTCAAACCCACTCAGTTGTGCATATCTATTGCAAATAGTTAGGTCAATATTTCCCGATATCAAATTAAAGGTACTGAAGAAATTGACAGCTCCCAAAAATAACAATGAGCTCATCAGCTGGAGTTAGTGTGTGTGCATCAGTGTTGGTAAACTGAGGCTCCTGTAACCCATGCAGAACATCAAATCTGAGTTCTATTGGGTACCAATACCACTGGGCTGATCTAGGGTCACAGGAGGGCTCACTCACCCCCAGCTCCAGCCAGCCGTGGCCGGTAGTAGGAGTACCGGCCGGGCGTTGATGTGGGGAGGGGGAGGGGCAGGGTGGGGGGTAGTAATGTATGGATTATGGACTTTAACAGGTAAGTGAACATATAAATAAATAACAGATTTTGTTACGCGTACTGCATTGCATTTGGTGAAGCAGTGCACGCAAAGAAATTAGTTTTATTTATTTATATGTTTACTTACCTGTTAAAGTCCGTAATCCATACATTATTACTACCCCCCACCCAGCCCCTCACCCTCCCCACGTCACCGCCCAGCCAGTACTCCCAATACCGGCTGCGGCTGGCTCCAGCATCTTGGAATCCTAATAACTGACACTGGCTCTCACCATGTCATACAGCCTGTATATCTTGTTTGTCTTTCAAGTAGTGCCCCATTTTGGCTCTGGTGGCTAACATGTAACTGACAACATCTTGTGGGGGCTTGGTAGGAGCTTGCTCCCATCCCTATTTCACAAACACTGAGAGGTTCTCACACAAACAGAAGCTCAGAGGGGCTGAGGCCAACTCCCTTTGAAGGCAGGGCAACAATATGTCCCATTTACATCTCAGGGGCTTAGATAGGCCCATGATCATGCCCTTTGCAGACTTGTTGAACTTTTTCAACACATCCATTGGTCTGGGGATGGTATGGTATAGAGTACTTGTAAGTAATCCCACACTCATCCCACAAAGAGACAACCTTTACAAATACATACCCGCCGTGCACAGTGTCATCATCAGTGATTCCATGTCAGATATCGTCAGTGATGTTATCAATGATGCCATAGAACATGTCATGACTGATTTAATAAGGGAGGTCCTAAGCAGTGCTTGGCAAGGGTGTGAGTTATAGTTACTAGAAATAACTACAAATGGGGAATGTTAGTGTTTTTTAGTTTAAAATATTACGTTTAGGCTCACATTTTCAGCTAGCTATAACGTCACTTTAACCTGTGTTTTTCTCGCTGAATTTATCAGGTTTTTAAATGCAGTCACATATTGCTACCAAATCTAATATAACAACACTTTAACATTTACTTTACCAGTGAATTTTCTTAGATTTTTTATAACAGAAAGTAATGTTTTATTACCATACGTAAGTGTGCCAGCCCCCTGCCAGTCACAGCCTATTGCCATGTGTGGGGTTGGCTGAAAGGCATGCATCCAGGACGCTGTGAGGAACCCTCCCACTACTTAAAAAGTCCTATGAAAATTGCATGGGGAAATAGTGTTTTGGGACTCCCCTTTTTCGCAGACCCCACTTGATGAATCAACGTGAACCTTTCAGGAAAGTAGCTGTAGGAGATGACATTGATTCTGAGAAAATTTTGTGAAGATTCGTCAAACTACACCAAAGCTATTGCCAAACTAAACAACACTCTTCCAATGGTGTAGCTACAGTTATACCTTAGATTTATGATTTATAATTTAAACACCACTTTCGCTTTAGTATAACTTGTGCGTCTCTGATCACAGTGTTGCCAACTCACTAGCCACACTACATTAACTATAACTTGCCACTCTAGCATGCACAGTGTTCACACAAATGATCTCATCTGAGATGCCATAAATGTTGTTATCAAATCTATCATTTTACATTGAACAAGTGATGTAAAATAAAAGGGTATATGCAATGCATCATAAAGGTGTGAGTGATAGTTAATTTAGTGTGCTAACAAGTTGACAACACTGTGTTCTGAGGTGTGCAAGTTATAAAAAGTTGAAGGTGGTGCATAAATTATAAATTTAAAGTATACCTATACCTTCAAATTTGTAATGTTTGCGTAGTTTGTATAAAAATAACCAACATTTTTCTAACTATAACTAAGGGCCTGATTTAAATCTTGGCAGAGGGAAATACTCTGTCGTGATATCCAGTCCGCCTTGTTAAGATCTGATTACATCCTATGGAGATCGTAATACGCCAGACGAGATTTCTGTCATGCTTGTAACTGAGTATGCCATTCACTGAGATCTAAATAAGGAGTATGGGGCCAAATGTATCAAGCTGAATTTTTGTCGCAAACGCTGCGAATCCAAGAAAACAGCGTTTGCGATAACAAATTTGCTATTCGGAATGTATGTAGCAAACTTTTCTTGCAAATTAAGAAATCGCTAAAATAGCGATTCCTTACGTTGCGAGAGGCAGAATTCATCGATTTTCCATGCGATTCCTTATTTTGCGATTACCTCAATTTGCGAAAATCGCAAATTTGATAATCGCAAAATAAGGAATCGCAATGAAATGTATCAAAAAAATCACAATTTGCTAATTCTCGAAAATCGCTATTTAGAGAATTGCAATTACCACCAAGTGGGAGCAGGTGGTAACCAGGTGCAAAGTATAAAAGGAGGCCCACAATGCAACTGACTTTTTCCACAATGTCTGGGCTTTACGTGATAGCGAAGAGGCTGCGACTGAGAGCTGCTGCACAGAGGAGGAGACGCCAGGAGAGGATATTCCGTCCGCGCATTTCCATCTTCCAGCGCACAGAGGAGGACATCTACACACACTACAGACTGGATGAAGAGAGTATCCTTGACTTATTTGAAGAACTCAAACCCTTCCTTGAACACCCCACATGCAGGATACAATCCATTCCCACCCACATCCAGGTCCTGTGCTCCCTGCACCTCTTGGCATCAGTCAGTTTCCAGGGGGTGATTGCCTCAGTAGGAGGGGTGTCACAAAGTGCTCTTTCGCGCTTTTTCCATGCATTCCTTGATGCCATGGTACATAGGATGCCCCACCAGATTTACTTCCCAAGCACCCCTCAGGCACTGCACCAGACCAAACAGTACTTTTATCAAATTGACCAATTTCCTCATGTCATTGGATGCATAGATGCACTATCCCCCCATCCCACAATGAGTATGTGTTTAGGAATCGTAAATATTACCATTCCCTGAACATACAGGTGGTGTGTGATTCTAAACCCATCATCACGGACATTGTTGCGAAATACCCTGGCAGCACGCACAACTCATACATCTTCCGCAACAGTAGGATACACCTTAGACTCACTAATGGGGAGTTTGGTGGGGGCTATCTACTAGGTAAATGCATTGGAACAGTGGACACACTTGTTAAGGATAGCATGTGCAGGACAGTGTCTAACCATATACCTTCCTCACCTCAGGTGACAGTGCGTATGCAGTTCGTGACTTTATACTGACGCCCTACCTCAATCCAGCCAATGCAGCAGAACGGCGTTACAACAGTGCACACATTGCAACAAGAGGCACATTCGAGAGGACATTTGGGATTCTCAAAAGCAGATTTAGGTGCATACACAAGAGTGGAGGGGCACTGCAGTACAGCCCAGAAACCTGTTGCAAGATAGTGGTCGCATGTGCCATCCTGCACAACATCGCCAACAGGAAAGGCACACCGGGGGAGGTCAGTGAATCTGACACATCAGATGTGGAGGGCCCAGCTCCAGGACGTATGCCTGCCGGTTTAGCTGGTGCAGCTGCTGGGCGCATGAGATTACGCGCAACTATTTTTAGGTAAGAGAAAATGACACAATGCTAAATTACAATTGTCAGACTGTGTTTTTATTCCTTAACATCAGGATTGTTAATGTCACACAGGCTGAGTGAAAAACAATGTCCTTCGTAATGTCCAGCACATGTTAATGCACAGTGGAAGAATCCCTTCATGGGCAAGTGTCCAGGCGCAGTGGTTAGCTGCACCCATCCTGTGGTCCCATGTATGTGTCCTTACAAGCGGCGCTGGTGGAAGGAAGCTCCTCTTTGGGGATGCACAGTGCCTCCTTCACTTGTTTCAGTCACCCTACTGTTACGTCCACTACGGTGCCTATCCATGGTTGGTGAGGGTGTGGCGCTGCTCCGTACTGATAGGGCATCCTCATCATTTGGAGTCAGGACTCCTGGCCCTGTAGTGCAGATTGCACGCAGCTCATACACAGCCATAGAGATTTGGAGCAGGGCCCTTGCCACATCCTGGATGTTGTGCGCCACCTCGCGCTGCATGCAGATGCTGCGTCAAGCTAGAATATTGTTGGAAGTGGCCAGGCGGTTCACCGCATGTGTATACAGGTCCAGGCGCTTCATCTCCCTACACCTGGCTGCACGATCAGCCCTGAGTTCGCCACAGAGTGCCTCCATGGCACATGTCATGCTCCTGTAGCCTGCCCTGACTTCCCTTTGTAGTGATTTCATATTTTTTGCTTGCAGGCGCTGTACCTGCAACATGTTCAACTCAAGCCCGGCAAACACAGACCCATCCCCAGGATCTACAGCACTTGTGGCAGCACGGGACCTGCGCCTTTTGGGACTTCTGGCATTGGCTCTGCACGGTGGTGCTGTTGTGGTTCTGGCTATGTGTTATCGGTTTGCCCATCGCCATCAGTGTCCTGGCCCTCGTCCTCCAAAGGGGGTAGTGGTCTCACAACAATCCTCCTGCGACGCTTGGGGGGGTTCACTGGACTAGCCTCGTCCTCACTTTCATCCTCCTGCGCAGCTGCTGTTCTGGTAGGGGAATTGCCCTGTCTCCCACTGACTGTTGCCTGATTTGCCGTAGATGCTATGGATGTAAAAACACACATTTATTTTCTGTTCTGACTAGCACTTAACAATAATTAAATTTCACTTTTTAGGATTACACATATCTTGTATTTCACTTTCCTGATGCGAACATGCATTTGGGGAATGGCTGGGTGTAAATGTACCAATGTAATGTGCATGTGACTCCATCTCCCAGAATGCATTTCAGTGTGTGTTTGTGTATCTGCACTGGATTACTACTTTCATCCTGCCCCAGGGTCGCTGTTGGGTGTGTGGGGGTGGTTGGGGAGGGGTCAGGGGTGTGATGGCATGCCTATTACCTGGTCCTGGTCCTGGGGGGTCGGAGCTGTCCAGGTCAGCCACACCCATGATGCTCTCAGGAAGTAATGTTGCCTCTACAAGTTCCTCCAAAGGTGTTGAGTCAGTGGCAGTGGAGGTCCCTGCACCAGTCTTCCTTGCTTGCTCCAACATGGTAGCCACCTTCTCTTTGGAGCACTGGCGCATGTCGTACCAGCGCTTGCGCAGGTCCTCCACACTCCTATATGACACCCCGACTGCATTCACCTTTTCTTGGATGCCTGCCCATATGTGCCTCTTCCGTGTCTCAGGCACCTTTGGAGATTTCTTTCCAAACAGCAGTTCATGTCTTGTAACCATTTCCTGTATGAGGACTTCCAGCACTGCTTCTGAAAACTTCTGTTTTCTCTTCCTCTGGTTTTCAGCCTGCTGCAGCTGGAGAGTGTCCTCGCTGGGCATGTCTCCTGTGTCCTGCATTTTCCAAATCCACTACAGTGTTCTCTCTCCAACACTCCTTCACTCTGTGAAACAGAAACTAAGGTGCAGCATGGGTAGTCACACTTCCTGGTTGTGATGGCATCAAGCTGCACCTGGTTTCAAATTAGCAGATTCGCGAAATTCGCAATTTTGTGATTTTTTCCGTTAAGGAATCGCAAAATTGTGAATTTTTAACATAAAAATTTGCTATTGGGGGAATCACACTACAAATAGCGATTTTTAAGGTATCACAATTTTTTTCCGATTTCCTACATACATACCAGTTAGCGATTCTGAAATAACGATTTCTTAAAAATCGCTAATACAGATTCGCTAACTGGTACCTTGATACATATGGCCCTAAGTGTTAACCTTTGTTATTTTCCCTTTAATTTTCATGTATTTTTATTTTTTAATTAACATAGAGTGTACTGTAGTTGAGTTGATGTTGTTACATGGAGTTGTGGTCATCTGGGTTACTGGTTGAGGGTGGGTTAAACTCTACTCAAGCAGCAACCACAATTACTGTCAGGGTGAATGAAACACCAACACCAAATTACCCTGTGCTCAACCCTCAGGTAGCTTGGTAGAAAAGCAGTCAGGCTTAACTTGTAGGCAATGTGTAAAGTATTTATGCAGCACTTCAAACAGTAATAATGTGAAAACACAACATAAGAATAATCACACACCAAAGTAGAATGATAGAGTAACATTAAATACATTATTTGAGACCAAATATGACAACAATCCAATCAGTAGAGATATGCAATTTCAAAAAATTCAGATCAGTTCAGTGCCTAAAAGCACAAAGCGACCCTTGTGGTTATATGGTTGTGCGGGACTAAGTGACAATCACAAGTTCAGGTTGACTGTGATGTAGTATAGGCCGGGTGGACCAGGTTAGTCCAGCTGAAACAGTTACCTTTAAAAATCCTTTGAGAACAGTTCCATTTGCAGTGAAGGGGGCCACGAGGAGTAGGGAGATCGTTGCAGATGGTCACTGCTGAAGTGCAAAGAGAAGGCTGGGCGCGATGGCCAGTCATCTCTGGAGTGCGAATATCCTGTCTGGTGTCGTGGATAGTCATTGCTGGATTCGCATTGGCAGTCACTGTGGGCTGTTGATGCGGTAGTGGAGGTCTTGCATTGCCAGGTGTCACTGATGGTTGTTGCGGTGCAAAGAGTCACGTTCATCGGAGCTTTGCATTAGTAGGTGGCACAGGTAACACAATCTTGGCATAAACAAGCCCATTTGTGGTCTCAAAGAGCCCAAAACCTCAGGATTTATCCCTTTCTAGGATAAGGATCTCTACTGATGCCACACACAGGGACCAGGAACTGAGGGGCACCTCTTAGGGAACAGTAACTCACTCCAGCAGAGACCAGTTGGGCTCAGGCAGGTCCAGTTGCTTGTAGGTTCAGGCAGCAGATCAGCTGAGCAGATGCACAGAGGCCTATGGAGCTTGTTATGGCCCTGTAGCTCTGAACAGGTGGGTCAACTGATCCTTGGAGTCATTTCTCCCTGGGATGCATGGTGCAGGTCCAATCTTCTCTCTCAGAAAGCAGGGCAGGTGGCCCTAGGTTCATGTAGTTTACTGAACTAGGGATGTATAAGTAAATTGAATGTGCCAATTGGGTGCTAGCCAGTTTTACCAAGTTTACCGGAGAGAGAAGAAGCTCTTTAGCACTTGGTTGTGTTCATGGGACTCCACTAGCTTGTCACTAGATGCTGGTACTCAATTCATGCTTGTGATGCTAGACCTGTCAACAGCATTTGATACTGTTTCCCATACCAGGCTGGTACACAGGCTTTAGGAGATAGGTATCTTTGGAAAACACCTTCAATGGTTCAGAGACTTCCTGGAAAATCAAACGCAAATGATTTCCCTTGGCCCTTTTAAGTCACACACCATGCTGATTGACAAGAGGGCCCAGCAAGGCTCTTGTTTAAGGTCTACATTATTTAACATCTACGTGGCCTCCTTTGCCAACAGTTCTTAAAACATATGGATTTGAAATACCATCATATGCCAATGACATCTCCATTGGTAACGTCCTGGATAAAGTGAAAGCCTGCTTTTCTAAATGGATTAGAGATTGCTGCCTGGATGACAATAAACTCTTTACAATTAAACAGTACTAAAAGAGAGATGATTCTGTTTGGTAAGTCCCAACAGATTTGGTCTCCTGAATGCTGGCTTGGTCAAGCACCCATTCCCCAGGAAGTCAGTAAAGAACCTTGGGGTCAAACTGGATCAAACTCTATCAATTAAATAACATGTTTTACCCATTTATGGCAACTGTTTCAATACGATGAGTTTGTTGAGGAACGGGTTTCAATTTCTTCTCTCCTCAGCTAGGAAAGCTTTAGTCCAAGCAATGATTATTATTAGATTTGACTATGGAAACTCCCTACTTGCATCAGCAAATGAGACTTTTTATGTCTAAGATGTAAGTAGTTCAAATTACTGCAGCACAGATAGTTAACAATCATCAGCACTTTTACTGAGAGCCATGCACTGGCAGTCAATCAGGAAAATAACAGTCTTCAAGCTCTGCTCTCTAATTGGGAAGGGACCATGCTATTAACAGAAAAAACTCAACTATAATTGGCCTGTTAGGAACATTGGATCTAAGGACAACGTTTTACTTAGTGCCGCCTGTATTTGTTTGGCTAGATACGAAGGCAGGTCCTTATTGTACCTGCTCCCTCTACTGGAGCAATTTCCCATACCACATCAGATCATGTCGTATTTAAAAAACTTCTCAAGACAGTACTATCCTCCTGTGTTAAGCGAAGCAGCGATACACCTTCGGGTGTGATTTGTGCGCTGTAGCAAGTGAAATTAACATAATATAACATAGAATGTTGTGGGATGGAGCGTAGTGGCATAGAGTGGAGTACGCAAAGTGAAGTGGCATAGAGTGGAATACCTTGGACTGGGGTGGCATAGAGTTGTGTGGCTTAGAATGGAGTAGTGTAGAGTGAACTGGCAAACAATGGAGTAGCATATAATGGAGTGGCATTGAGTGGAGTGGCATAGAGTAGAATAGCATAGAGTGGAGGGGCATAGAATGGAATAGAGCCAAGTGCTGTAGAATGTAATAGCGCAGAGTGGAGTGGTGTACAGCAGAGTGGTGTAGAGAGGAAATGCGTATATTGGAATAATATAGATTAGAGTGCCATACAGTGGAGTGCATAGAGTTGGGTGTGTAGAGTGGAGTGGCATATTGGGGAGGACCGTAGAATGAAGTGGCATGAATGGCATACCATCAAGGGGAGCAAAGTGAAATAGTGTGAAGTAGCGTACAGTGGACTGGCATATAGTGGAGTAGCATAAGTGGAGTGGCATAGAACAGCATGGGTAGGGTGGCATAGCATAGAGTGGAGTGGAGTGGCTTAGAGTGAAATAGTGTAGATTGGAGGGGCATCGAGTGGAATAGAGTCAAGTGGCTTTGAACATAATAGCAAAGAGTGTAGTGGCATAGAGTAGAGTGGTGTACAGTGGAGTGGTGTAGAGGGATATAGCGTAGATTAGAATAGCATAGAATAGAGTGTGCATAGAGTTGAATAGGTAGAGTGGAGTGGCAATGAATGGAGTGGCGTTGAGTGGGGTGGCATAGAGTGGAACAGTGTAATTATTTTACTAAGTTGGGATATTGCAGGGATACACACTATATGTGCAGATAATCGAGGGATGAATTATTGTAAAACATTCAGGATAGTGTTTACAAGAAACCTGGGATGCAAATTGGAAGATATTAATGGATGGGTTTCCTGCTTTCCAGGTTAAGGCAGAGCTGGACCAAATATGGTAGAGCTAAGGGGGACTTGGTAACATTTATTAGCCTGAGAATAGAGTGTACTGCTGAACTGGTAACATTTGAGTCTAGCAATATTGTGGGAGTATTACTTTTGATCGCCCATCATAATAAAATCTTGATAATTAATGTTGACAATTCACCCTCTGCTAAGATACCCCTGGAGAGAGAGCTCAGGGGCTTTTATGAAAAAAAACATGTTAGAGTGGTCTTAATCGCCAATAGTTTTCTTCGTGGGAGATTTCAACTTACATCCCTGCGACACTAGTGCTGAGGAAAGGGACTGGTTCCAACCAGCACCTTCACCCTTAACAGAACCCTCCCTTACTGTTGGGAATGCAAGCTGCCTTCATCAACCTCATCAAATTATACACCACCCCCCTCACTATCCACTCCACAGCGTTCTTACTCCTATGGGACCTCAACTTCCATCTGGAGGACTCACCTTAATCATGCTCCACAGCACTCCTAGAAAACCTTATATCGGACTTAGATCATCACACGACCCACACACTTTGCCAGACACACTTCAGACCCCATCTTCGCCACCCTGACCAAATCAAGATCAATATATCTTCACCTCTCAAATGGACGGCCACTCCCTAATTTGCTTCCAGATCAACACCTCGCAGACACAGACCAACATCAGCCTGTCCCACTACAGCTGGAGCAAAATCCCAGAAACAGAAAGGCTCAATGCCCACCACGCTGACTCACCTGACCCTACGGACAATGTCAATATCGACAAATTAAAAAACTGAATCAAGAACTGTACAGACTACCTTGCACCCATCAAATGTAACATACATAGAAGAGTCAATAAACAGGCCTGTTGGTACACCAAGGACCTCCATGACACTAAAAGACATTGCAAACAGCTAAAAAGATATAGAAAAACACTCTTGAAGACACAATATCAGAACCACCTTTAAAACCACAAACAGAAAATCCCACCAGCCGCTAAGAGAAACCAAGTAAAAAGCACTAGCAGATTGCATTGAAGAGAGCTCCAGCAGCAGCAAAGAAATATATTTTTGAGTATCAAAAATGGCCTCATACCTACGGCTGCTGCCAACATCACCTACTTGCAAGAACACTAAGAAGACTTATCCAACTTCTTTCTGAGCCCCATGTACTTCACTAAGAAAAGGTTGGCAATTTTTAAAATGCCAAAACTCATCCCAGGTTGAGCCTATTTTGATGGTCTTGGGCTCATTTTAGTCCTGGTGGTGACCTCTAGCCATCAATGTCAGTTGCAACACACCTCAAATGCACTGCACTTTACAAAAAGCCAGTTCTCCTGGCTCCCTGAACTCTGTCTCTTGGTGCAGAAATACAGGACTTTCCCCCGCCTGGTCCTGGGTGTAAAGGGGCCAGCCTCACTGGCCCTGGGGGAAACTCACTGGTCCTGGGTGGGGGGGCAACTGGGCAGAGTCCTTAACCCTTTGTGCGCATCAGGGTGTTTGACCTTCCAGTTCAGGGTTCAGCAGAAAAATCACCAAGCAAGAGAACGTCTTTTTCTTGTGCAAGAGTTTCTCCTACATCGCAGTCAAGACCTCGAACGAGCTCCCAGTGAACATCAGATGGTCCTCTACCCTGCACAAGTTCAGGAAGGTCTTCAAGACTTGGCTCTTCGACTGATCCGGAGCTGCCACCGCCCCCCAGCAGCTTGAGACTCTCATGGGCGTGTAGCATGCTTTTAAGTTCCCTGGTTCATTTATTGAAGGGGAATGGAAGGTTCCAAAAGCCACTTAACCTCCCAAACCCTATCCTACCCTCCTGCACAGCATGCTAGGACAGTTCAAAATGGTGTCATCCAGAAGTCACTATTCATATATTCTCTGTGGGTCTCAGCTCTGCCCCTCACTGACATCATTGCCAGGGCCTTCCTCACTAGATTTTCATTTGGGAGCTCCCTCCTGTGTTGACTCCAGAGGTCTAGACTTCCTCCTTTGTTCCGTGGGCTTTGGCAGGCCCATTCCTGGTAGAGTGTGATTGATTGATCAATCATAACATTTGTATAGCGCGCTACTCACCCGGAGGGGTCTCAAGGCGCTGGGGGAGAGGGGTCCGTTACTGCTCAAAAAGCCAGGTCTTGAGTTGCTTCCTGAAGGAGAGGTGGTCTTGGGTTAGCCGAAGGTGGATGGGGAGTGAGTTCCATGTCTTGGCTGCCAGGTAGGAGAAGGATCTTCTTCCGGCGGTGGCTCTGAGGATGCGTGGGACGGCGGCGACGGCGAGGGTGGTTGAACGTAGTTGGCGGGTGGGAGTGTAGAAGGTCAGGCGGCTGTTGAGGTACCTGGGGCCCAAGTCATGGAGAGCCTTGTGTGCGTGGGTGAGGAGTCTGAACGTGATCCTCTTGCTGATGGGGAGCCAGTGCAGGTCTCTCAGGTGGCCGGAGACGTGGCTGTGTCGGGTGATATTCCAGGATGAGTCATGCGGAGGCGTTCTGGATGCGTTGGAGTCTTTCCTGAAGTTTGGCTGTGATTCCGGCGTAGACGGTGTTTCCGTAGTCCAGTCGGCTGTTGACGAGTGCCTGGGTGACCGTCTTCCTGGTTTCGATGGGGATCCATCGGAAGATCTTTCGGAGCATGCGCAGGGTGTTGAAGCACGAGGATGAGATGGCGTTGACTTGTCTCATCATCGAGAGGGAGGAGTCCAGGATGAAGCCCAGGTTTCGTGCGTGGTCCGTTGGCTTGGGAGTGGTGCCCAGGGCAGGGGGCCACCAGGAGTCGTCCCAGGCGGAGGGCGATGATCCCAGGATGAGGACTTCTGTCTTGTCTGAGTTCAGTTTCAGGCGGCTGTTCTTCATCCACTCGGTGACGTCTTTCATCCCTTCATGTAGGCTGGTTCTGGAGGTGGCTGGGTAGTTCGTGAGGGAGAGGATCAGCTGGGTGTCATCGGCGTAAGAGATAATGTTGAGGTTGTGTTGGCGTGCAATGGCTGTGAGGGGGCTCATGTAGACTTTGAAGAGGGTTGATTGATGCAGATCGTTCAGCACAACCTCTTTCCTCCTCAGGAGCTGTAGGAAACATTGTTAGTTGCTCCTTTTGTGTGGGGAGGCCTTTTGTTCCTCCTAGCTGGAGTGAAATGCAATTAACCTAGCACAGCAGGGAGTGAAAATACCTGGGCTTTGAAACTGAGCTGAGCCAGAGAAACATGACAATTCTGGATGACCCATAAATGGTACAGATATCTTTTGGGAACTTGCTAAATCGATTTTTCCTGCACAGGTTACACCCTTATTCAATACGTCACTGTTCTCTCTAGGCCAAAGGCAAGAGGACTGCACTCTAAGGGAATTGTCTCCCTATGTGTATAATAAGGTGTCACTACAGACAAAACAATAAATCACAGTGACATTCCCAATTAGTGGGCACTAACATTACAAGGCTTACTCCGGATCAATATCTAATCCTGCAGAGTCCCCTCTGCTTCAGGTTACATGTGCGCAGTTGATGGGATGCACATGGTGGTAGTCGCCCATGTGTAGCCTGCACACCTGTAACCAGCCAAGAGCCCCTTACTATTGCTAATCACATCAGCATTATCTTAAAGGGCACACACTGACAATAAACACTCAATGTCCATTTGCCATTTGATTTTCATGGGTGAGACACATGTAGTGAGACTCGCCCTCATTAAAAAATCTGTAACTGAGTGGCTCAAAAAGAAAACAAAAGTTTAGGCCTACTGAATGTGTGGAACCCAAGTGCGACAATAAGGTTAGAGAAATTGTTCAAATTAAATTTCTTTCATGGAAACTATTGGTTTAAAAGTTTGTCCTTCCCTCTCGAACATGTTGGTGTATTTTCCCTTGCAGATTAATGTGGAAATAACGTTGTAAGTGTTGCCAATATCTCTAACATTATGACTAATTGTGTCTTCACCTAACTTCCATTGCAGTTTCTTCATAAACTTCCTTCGCCACCCAGGTCTGTTAATGCCCACAATTAAATTTCTTGGTACAACACTGATAGGGTAATGAACAGCCGAAAGGCTGCCATACTACCAACATTTTGTTTACTTTAATTCAGCGTGATTTAAAGTTTTTGTTGAAAAAATATCTCCTATAGAGAACAACTTTTTAATTGGAAAAGAGGCACATTGTGGGACCTTAATGCACTTCAGTATGGTGCCATGATGTTTAGATGTGAGAGATATTGCATCATTGTAAAGCATTACATTTATGTATTTTAAGTGAAAAGAGCCCATTTTTTATTCAATAATTAAGCGTCTGCCGGCCTTTCTTCATGCTTAGGAGTTTTAATGTTCAATTTATTTAAGAAACAGTCATATGCTAGACTAATGGATCTAACACATAACATTAAGTTGTGGAAAGATTTAAAGAACATACGTAAGTTTCATATTTCCGTTATATACTTTTTTAGTGTGGTGCAGTCCTGTGCAATATGTAGTTAGTAGTGTGGTGCAGTCCTGTGCAACATGTAGTTAGATCAACCTCTGATATTCTTACAATTAAAATGAGAACGACCTATAACGTGTGTTGGAAAATGGCCCCCTCTGAAGGGTCAACCCACATGTTTTGCTTTCCTCCTCCTATTTTTCTGACCTTCCCTTTGCTGGCCTCAGGACTCTGAGCACTTTACCACTGCTGACCAGAGCTAAAGTGCACATGCTTCTTTCCTAAACACGGTGACATTGGTGTATACATAATTTGCATATTTAGTTTACTTCTAAGTCCCTTGTATAGTGGTATACCATATACCCCGGGCCTGTAATCTAAATGTTACTGTTGGGCCTGCAGCACTGGTTGTCCCAGCCACATAATTATCCTTTCAAATCTGTCTCAGGCCTGCCTTTGTGGGCAGTTTACTGCACTTTGTCTGAGCATTTAAAACCACTTGCCCAGTCTTAAACTCCCCTTTTGTTACAGATAAGTCACCCCTAAGGTAGGCTTTAGGTAGCCCTAAGGGAACAGTGATATGAAAGTAAAAGTTAGGGCACATATGTGTAACTTTTACATGTCCTGGTAGTGACAAACAGCTACATTTATTTTTCACTACTGGGAGGCTTACTCCTCTCATAGGCTTGCATTGGGAATTCCTAATACACTTTTAAGCTGTAATTCCTGATTAGAAAAGACTAGCTGTATCAGGTTTCATATCTTTGGGACGGTGATAACAAATCCTCTTTATTGGTAAATTCGGATTTAAGATTACTGTTTTAGAACACCTGATTTTAGTAAGATGACATGTCTCTGCTCTCAATGCTCTGTGTGCCTTGCAGCCTGTCTCTAATACACAGGGTAACCCCATAAAACTGCCTGACCTAGGTCAATAGTACAGTAGGTTTTGAGGTATGGTCGTGGCAGTACCTTACTACTAAAAATTGGACAAAAAAGGACAAACAATTCTTCACACACACTTACGGATTCTTATTCAAAGAAACATTTACTTAACATAAGTAATACATTACATTGAATGCAATTATATTTCAAAGCATTATTGGTTTATCATGTATCAGCTTCAGTGTATAATACATTTAATATTTACAGTGCTCATGGTGTGACAGGAAAAAGGGAGGTATTCATGTAAAGGTTTAGTGACATAGACCCTATAACAATTATATACAGCGGAAACCTTCCAGGCTAATAAAGGTCTATAGTTCCCGTTTATCCATAACTCAAAGGCATATATTAATTTGCTTGATTTGTTGCTATGAGTTCATTGGTATGAAGTAGAAAGTCTACGTTTCGAAGCCTAATAAATGGAGGATGAATTGTTCCTCAGTATGGGGTCTTCATCAGGACACGGTTGTTTAGCGAGCACTGGAGATAGGAAGGACGGTCAGTGAACAATCCTGGCGGGGCATTTAATGGCTCCTTCTAACTTGGTAAACAGGCTTGCATCTGGGGTGTTGAATCTCCCGATGCTGTTGCAATTGAATCATGTGCAGGGTCTCTCTTGCACATGATTCAATCGCAACAGCATCGGGAGATTCAACAGCATTTGGAAATTCTCCATTTATTAGGGTTTGAAACGTAGACTTTCTACTTCATACCAATGAACTCATAGCAACAAATCAAGCGAATTAATATCTGCCTAGGAGTTATGGATAAACGGTAACTATAGACCTTTCTTAGGCTGGAAAGGTTTCCGCTGTATATATTAGTTATTTTGTCTATGCCACTGAAACTTTACCCTGTCCCTCACACACCAATTCACTCCCATTACCTGAATACCTCCCTTTTTCCTATCACACCATGAGCACTGTAAATATTACATGTATTATACATTGAAGCTGATACATGATAAACCATTAATGCTTTGAATTATAATTGCATTCAATGCAATGTATTACTCATGTCAAGTACATTTTTCTTTGAATAAGAATCAGTAAGTGTGTGTGAAGAATTGTTTGTCCTTTTGTGTTCAATTTTTAGTAGTAAGGTACTGCCACGACCATACCACAAAACGTACTGTTTCTAATACACATCTGGGATGGGTGACAGCTTAACTTTGTAAATTCCCTCTAGACAGCCACACACACAGAAAGGGTGGGTGTGACAGAGAACTCACCTGCCTTTTGATAGATCTTCCTGGGCAGGAAGAGAGGAGGGAGCTGGCACAACTGAATAGGCAGTGTCCTGTTTCCCACAAAGGGCTGATTACCCCCACTGATAGTATGGAGCCAGTGATGGGGTCAAGGGGGACCTGTGCACTTCAGGGGCCTGCTTTGAAGTGACCCCTATTTCAAAGCCACAGCTGGATATAAGCCCGGGGAATCTGACCCTTGCAAGACAGTACACTACTGGACATGTAAAGAACTCTGTCAGGAGTAAAGACTCCTGTGCTACAAGGATTGCTGCCCTGGTTGACTGCTGCTCTTGAAGAACTTAATTTCTGCTTTGCTGTGTTGCCCTGTTGATCTCTACCCTGCTGAGGATAAGACTAGACCCATCACACTTGAGCCCCAATTGATTCCAAGGGCTTGCTGGCTTGCTCCTATTATGTAGTCTTAGGGCCATCAAAGACTCATTTCAACTGTGCAACATCACCTGGGCGTCACCATCTATGATTTCTGTTGTTCAGAGCCATCAAAATCAGTGCAGTAAAGACTTCCCACTGATTGGAACTGACACATCGCCCTTTGACGCTGGCGCAGGACCTGATCGATGACATCGCTTCTACAGACTATGTAGCTCGTAGATGATGGACAGCACTGCTCGACGACAACGTAGTACCTGCATCATAAATGGGTTCGTCACTGAAGCCTTCATCGACTGCACGGTTCTGTGCTGATGTTTCACCTCTATCCATGAGATCAATGCGGCACCTCCTTGACTCCTTGCATCGAGTCTTTGATGGTGATGCTTGCATTATCCAAGGTACTTTTTTAGTGGGTCTTGCGTGAGTCCTGTAGCCGGCCTGCCGTCCGTCTCAGTTGGCCTGAACTTTGGATTTGCCCTGGTCCATTGTGAACTCACGTAACCCCTAAGCGTTCTTTGACTCTAAGCACTATTTTTTTATATATTTTTTAAACGACCTTGCTCATTGCACTTTTCTGCAAATGTTATCACTCACTGAGAAAGCAATATCTTAGACCGCTTTTCAGGAATTAAAGATTTTTTTATTATCAGGAAGCCTTTCTGTGTTTGTATGATAGTTTATTTTTTCATTGGGTAGCTATGTTCCTTTCTAAGTTGATTCAGAGCGTATTAGAGACACATTATTCAGCATAGAAAGTAGTATATATTAGTCCATTGTCCCACGGTCCTTAAGGGAGATGAATTTTGATTGTGCAATGTATAATATTATTTTACTACATAAATCCTAATAATTTAGAGCCAATACCTGGAATACGGTAGACTTCATTATATATCTAATCACGATTGTCCCTGTTTTTAATATGGAAATCCTCTGTATATTTTTAATTTATAAAAAATGTATTTTGTATGAAATTTTCTATGTATTTACATCTTAACTTTATACAATTGTTATGCCGCTTTTATGGTTTTAACATGGTATAAACCGAAATAAGTGTATTGAATCACGATGTATTCCTTAAAAATTCATAACCCGGGTTCTACTTATTGGATTTGTCATTTTGGTCTTGTGTTATTCAAAAAAATATTCTCTATCTTTCTAAACTTGTGTGGAGTATTTTTATGGTTTTCATTGTGTTACTGTGTTTGTGTTGCACAAATTCTTTACACATTTCCTCTTTTTATAAGGGTGAGCACAGGTTATGTAGTATTGTGTCTATAGCTTAGCCTGACTAGGATTGTGGTCCCTACTTGTACAGGGTACAAAGCTCTACCAACTAGAGACCCAATTTGTAACATCGTGGAAAAGGTGGAAAGAGGATTTTTTTACTTATCTAATGGCTATTGATGGAAAAAGGATTCCAGCGGAAAGAAGAGAAAGTATATTACTACCTTCTCCGGGATCGGAGGATCATGAGGTTTTCAGGTCACTACCAAAGGTTGAAGCTGCAGAAGAAGAGGAAGACTTGGATCTGTTTGATGAGTCCATGTTGATACTAAACACCTGTTTCAACCCCACAATTACTACTACACTTGAGAGATGCCACGTTCATACTAGGCGTCAGATGGAAGGTTAGTCTTTTTATAAGTTTTTATCTGCTTTGAGATGTTTATTGAACACATGACATTTTTGAGCCACAACTAATGAAATGAGCCGGGATCAACTTATGGTTAACACAAATAATAAGAGGGTTCAAGAAAGGTGGATTATGGTGGTCCCACCATGGAGGAAGTAGTTGCTTTAGCGAAGACCATTGAGCAATGTATTAACTGGGTTAAAAAAGTGAAACAATCTTACACAAAAAAAGATGGAGAAGTTTGTTCTATAAGTGGGGGGCAACTCAAGAATGAAGTGTTCAAAAGTGGTCATAAGGAAAGTGCAACATATTGCTTTAGATGCGAATATCCTAATCATTTTGCATTTTTAGGATTTGTCCAGCAATGATTGAACCGTGCAATAATTGTAAGATAAAAGGTCAACTCACTAAGATGTATAGAGAGGCAGAGAAACAGATTAGGCATTGTGTTGCACTAGTAACTGAAAGCTCTCTTACTGTGAAGCAAGAGTAGCAGAAGACGCAGTACTAGAGAGCAATATGGTATTAATGGTACAAATGAGTAAAAATGAAGCATCTGAAGAACAAATTAAGTTGCCTTCAGGTATATGAGAGTGAATTATCTGTGAAGGCGGATTTGGGCTCACCCACACTATTATTACAGAATCCTACTTAGAAGAAGTTCTAGGAAATGTTATACAACAGCTATTGCCTCCTGACATTTTCGCTATTACATTCGATGGACAACAAGTTGATTTTGTAGGTCACTTTGTGATTAACACACCGTTCAAAGGAAGGTCTGATCAACAGAAAATATATGTGGCAAAAAAAAGCGGAAAATGTATTAGGCTGTAGGAATCAAAGAAGATTGAACATTAAACTTGATTCTAATGCAGCAGATCCTGTATTATTGATGTTGGAAATTAATGCAAAAAAAATATAACATAGGGCCAGATGTATGTAGGAGACGTTTTGCAATTCCCTAATGGCGAATCCTTGCAACTCGCAATTAAGATATTGCAAAACGGCATGTATGTGTTGAACACTTTCTGCAATTCCTCGAGGGGTTGCAAATGACCTACTTCATAAATATTAATGAGGTAGGTCACACTTTGCAAACCCCTAGGAATCGCTAAAATTACATGGATGGTGGCTTGCAGGGCTCAGCAGACCACAATGTACGTGATTACTTTTAAATAAAGCAAACTATTTCCTAAAACGGGCTGCATATAAAAAAGAAAAATGAAACGTTTTCTTGCATTTTATAAGAGTGAGCAGTGGTCTTGGGACCACTGCATGCTCTGCAAAAATGTTTTTGCTGCCATTTCCAAAGGAGAATGGATCCCTTGGGGACCCCTTCCCTCTTACACATGGGTTGACACCTACTTTAAGTAGGTGTTAAAATGCAAATGTTTTGCGACTGCATTAACGGTCACAAAACATTCATGCATACCGTTAAGATTCATTATTTTGAATGGACGCCCTAAACACACCTCTTCCAAATAGCGAATCACAAGCCCATTTTGCGATTCGGTAACAGGTTACTGAAACACAAAATATGATTTGATACAGGTGAAAAGCATTTTTTGCATCAGATGATAAAGGGTAATATATAATTGAGGAAATAGAAACATCTAAATGAATCTCTCGGGTGGTTCTGGCAAAAAAAAAATCAAAGGCAAGCTCAGACTGTGTCTTGACTTAAGAGCACTCCTTGGAAACATCATTGTGGACAGACATCCTATGCCGAAGACAAATGATCTTCTATCTATGTTTAATGGTTACCAGATTTTACCACTCTGGGTCTCAGCAGTGCATACCACCAGATAGAGCTTTCCGAAATTCCAAGACCTCTAACAGCCTTCATTACCAATTGTGGAGTCTACCAATTAAAAAGAATGCCTTTTAGACTGGCATCCACATTGTCAGGTTTTCAACGAGCCATGTTTCACATGGTCAAGGATAAGGCCAATCATGTTAGATGCTCTCAAGGCGATATCCTGGTGTTTGATCAGTCGCAGGATTACCATTACAGGATCTTAAAGGAAGTTTGCAATGGATTATCTGAAAAGGGACTTGTCCAGCGTGCTGCGAAGTTCAAACTGTTTGAGTCCCAAGTGGATTACCTGGGACACTCTATTTCTGCTGGTGGCATAGAACCCCAGGAGAATCAAGAGCATGACATAACAAAAGCAACCACACCAGATGATAAAGAGAAACTTATGTCATTTCTGGGATTCTGTGAATATTATCGAAGATTAGTAAAATATGTTGCTACTGTTGTGAAACCTCTAAGGAAATTGCTACACAAGGTTTTGAAGTGAAGCGGGAGGCTGAACAGGGGAAGGGATTTGTGCAAGTCAGACTAGCCATACTATATCTACAGTTGTCAAATAACCCATTGGAGATTTTTAATGTTGCACATTTTTTAGTGGCAGCAGTCAGACATAGGAAGAAAGGGTGTTAGATATTTTAAAGTGTTGATTGAGTTCATATATAGATATAATTGCTTTTATCGCGTGATTAATGAATTATAAGTCATTTGTTTTTAGTGGCATTATTTTATTGTTTGTATGTGGTATATTTTAATGAACTTAAAATGTATTAATATGTTTTTATTCAGCTTTTAATGTAAATTGTTCACTGTGGTGTACTTTTATGGCTTTGGTTAACCGAATAAAGTGGTTTGACTTGGGTTAAAGTGCTGTTCAAAGTAAATGCGTTAAAATAAAGGAAAAAAAATGTATAGAACAATAACAGTGCCAATTTAATATGTTATTCCAGGAATACCTGTATTTCCCATGTTTGATGACATCTAGAAGTTACTTGCTACATGAGGAGACAATCACACAATATTAATGCGTATCCCTAAAATCCGCCGGAAAAAAGGATATTTCTTCTTTAAACTCACTAGTCCATGACTTGCAACATGAATAGCAGGTTGCACAAAAAAGGGCAGGCTTGGAGAAGACTGCCTCCGCCTCCCCTGGTCATACTACCGATTACGAAAGACTACTGTAGCATTATTGTTACACCATGCGATTTCACAAAAAAGTTACACCAACAAAACAAATTCTTTTTGTAGAGAGTTATCTATGCATGGTGTAAAGATTTATCTGGACACCTCCTACTTTTTATCAGAAGAGGTTTACAAATCAAATGATTGTGCCAAGAACACCTCGTTCATAGTCTCAAGAACATGTAATAACCATCGCAAAAGTAACTTAATGCAACTCTCAACATTGTAGTCTATCGTGGGAAAATGACGCCATGTTAACTAAGTATTCACAACGCGGTGGTACGATGCAATCGTTTCCAGATAACGCGTCAAATGACCGTGTTAAAATCAACCCCACGCCACAAAAATGCGAAACATGAAACGCAAAAAAAGTTGCGATGAGGCCAATTGCGATACAAAAAGCAGTGAAAACCAGGGGCAGGCCTGCAAATCCCATGCGTTTGGTGGGAAAATGCACTATAAAAGCTACAACAACAACACACCAGACACAATCCAAAGTGCGTAGCAACATCGAGGCACCCAGACCCAGTGCAGAGGCCAACACCAACCCCACAAGCCCTACAGACCACCAGCAAGGAGCCCCGGGTTCGGGGAAGGCCAAGGAGAAGAGGAAGAGTAAGACGGGGTGCAGTCCACAGCAAAATCAGGTCAGTGTCACGGAGGTGACAGTACACTACCATCAACTGACCCACAATGAGACTAACTTGAATGCAGTCGGAGTGTCGAGGAGGGCAAGAGGCGCTGGCATGATGTGAAAAGCCACACCAAGCACAAACCCGCTGCCAACAGGAAGGCAGCCACGGCGACTGGAGGTGGGAGTCCTGCGCCACAGGAGGAGCTGGAGGAAATGGAGGCCACAGTCAACAGTGTGGTGACGGTGCAAGGAGGTGGGAGTCCGGACACAGCTCGTGAGGACCTGACACAACATCAACAGGGTGAGCAACGACCAGGGACTGGGGAGAGCAGAGGAAGATGGGCACAATGACACACATGCACAACGATGTGTAGCACACTGCACACCCACAATGATCCTGGATCATGTCCCTGATCCCTGTGGCACACTGCAGCACACACACATAGCAATAACAGCACATCCCACGACAATGCTGTACAAAGTGCAACACCGACACAGCAGAACAGTTGCACAACTGGTTCCGCTCATGCCCAGAAACAGGCCAAACACATCAAATAGAGCAGGAAACCGTTAGATTCATACGTACTCATACAACCTAACATCCGTCACAGAGTCCAAAAGTCCACTGTCCTGCATCAAATTAGCAACATCGCCCAAACAGTCACAATGTACATCGTCATACAGTCTGCATGTCAACAAGAACAATGCGCAAACATACATGTCATGCACACTACATGGGTGGTTGGCGTTCACAATGGTGGAGATTTCCAGGTGGTCCACTATTGCCTGCACATTTAATGGAATGCGTGTGCTTTCCGTTTCGGTTATTTTGTGCAGTGTTGCCAGGGGGCCCAAGTACAACATGTGTGCAGTCAATGGCCCTCTCACATGTGTGGGAAGCCAGCAATGGTGTAGATGCCTTGCTTGGTATCCAGCTGTTCCTGCGCAGTGTGGGGTGGGAGGTATAGATAGTGGGGTACCAGGGTGATGATGTCACCCACAGCCGTTGTGTGGAACTTGTATTGGGCTGGCTGTGAGACTCCTCTGATTCTGGCAGTTGTTCGTTGGAGGGTACCAGAGGCCGACACGTGCAGCATGGCCAGCAGCTTTGTCTGAGGTGGGATGTTGGTTGTCTGCTGTGTTGGTACTGTCAGCCTGTAGAACAGGGGTCTCCAAACCGGTCCGGGAGGGCCGGATCCATGCCAGATTTTTAAAATTACTACATGTATCTCAATGGGGATATCCAAAAAATCTGGCATGGATTCGGCCCTACAGGACCGGTTTGGAGACCCCTGCTGTAGAACACTGGTCGTTAGAATGTGGAGGATGGTTGTCCTTTTGGGCCTATAGTGGGCAATGTCATGCTCTAGTGTTGGGTGTGTGAGGTTGGTGCGTTTTCTGATGTCTCTGTCTTTTTCTGTCCTGCCTCTGTGTTGGTCCGGGGGAGGGTCCTTGGGGGTGGGTCGGTGGGTGTTGTGGGCCTGTTTGGGCTCCCATCTGCATGGTAAGTGGCTCCATTGCATCTGTTGCCCTTCATGTGGGGCTCTGGCCTTGGCTCCCTTTTCTGGTGCTGGTTGCCGTCTGACTTTACACCAGGTCAGAGCAGGTGTTAATTTCCTGCAGCTAACGTGCCTTATTGCCTGTTTTGGAATCTCATCGCCGATCTGGCTGGTCATTGAGAATGTTGCAGAGTGGTGTTGTTGCGACTTTTTGCACTGG
Source organism: Lissotriton vulgaris (assembly GCF_964263255.1). Taxonomy (NCBI): domain Eukaryota; kingdom Metazoa; phylum Chordata; class Amphibia; order Caudata; family Salamandridae; genus Lissotriton; species Lissotriton vulgaris. The sequence goes on from NC_141689.1 coordinate 1,159,605,917, forward strand.
AATGCCTAGTCTACATCTCATTAGCGATAAATGCGGGGTCATCGGTGGCGATGTTTTTTGCAGCTGCTACCACAGGTAAACTGGTGATATGGGCTTTTAGCACCAGCTTGTGAATGGGTCGATAAATGTATTGCCACTTTGGCTGCGATAAAGTGCTGTTAACTCGGCGATAACTCCTTGAGAATATGCCCCTCTCATTCTTCGTAAGCACGTAAAATGAGCAACGGTGGTCTTCAGAGAAGAGTGGTACTGTATAATCCTCAGAAAAGCAGTGTTAACTTTATTTCCTCCAGGGGGGCCTGGCTTACGTGCTGTTGAGTGCAGACGGCTCTACGTGAGCTCCGTCGAGCTGCGGGCTTTTGTTCTACATCTCCACCTCTACACCGCCGACGGACGCCTGAAATTGCAAGGTTTCCACGGCGGAATATGCCCTGTACTGGTTGAAAGCGGATTCAGCGATTTCTATGCCGTTTTTCGTCAGCAACGCACTTCGGCATTTTCCTCCTTCCTCAGGACGTGGGTGGCCGCCATTTTGAGCCGTTGAGCCCGCTTCCTCTCACCTGATCTCCAGCTTCATCCTGATGTCATCGAAGTCTCCCTCAACGTGCCCGTAATGTGCTGACTCTCTCTCTATTTTCCGCTATAAGGTATGGCATAAGCTTATTCTCCAGTCAGCGATTTCAGTGTCTTCTCTCTTCAGAACATTTACCTTTGAAGCTATGGCAGCCATTTTAAGTGCTGGATTTGAAAGTCATTATATTCGGCGCAATCTATGACTATGACTGTAGTTTACTTACCTGACTGCTGCCCACCTTGTTTTCTTTTCTCTAATTTTTACTTTGCTAAATGGCGAATTTGCTGATTTGGAGCATTTTGCCCTTCATGAGATGTTATTTATAAACCTTGCTGTGGACTCTGGGCTTTCAATCTCGGCGTGAGTTGCAGTTGCCACCCTTATATTACTTTCATGCAGTGGTGACCTTCTACTCTGTGCTTCTGCGATTCTCTGAGTTATTTGAGGTTTTTCACCTTATTTTTTCCAGTGTCACACTATTCCTTTGAATATTACAGCGCCAACCAGTCGTCGCAATCTCTCATGACGCAAGTAATATTAAATCAAACCACACAGGCACAAAACCTAAGAGACTCAAAAATGACCCCCCTCTCCTATTCATACGTCTCCTAATCCCATTTTGGATTCCATTCTAAAGGAGGTAAGGGGGCTACAGCCTTTTATGTCTGCTACTAATGAAAAGCTTAAGCAAATCGAGGAGAGATGGGTCGTTATGGAGGGTAAAGTCCTGAATCTAGAACAGCGCGTCAGTGATATGCAGGATGCTTCTTCTAAAATTCCCCAATTGGAAAAAGAGATTCAGATGCTCAAGCTCCACACCGAGGACCTTGAAAATCGCAATCGAAGAAATAACCTGCGCTTATATGGTGTTCCGGAGAATGTTGAGGGATCAGACATGGTGTCGTTTGTTCGAAAGTTCCTGCATGACCTTCTGGACCTCCAACCTGCGTCCCATCCTCTTAATATCCAGCGAGCACACCGCCTAGGGCGCCTCACTTCCAATGCGTCTAAGCCTTGTGGTATTATTGTTTTATTTCTTGAGTGTACTGAACAAATGACTATACTCAAATCTGCCAGACTTAAGCGTCGTCTTATATGGTCGGGGCACTATATTTTTATTTCACAAGACCTTTCCAATGCAACCAATGCCCGACGAAAATAATTTTTGAATCTTCGTCCTCAAATGCATCAGCTGAATATTCAGTATGGTATTCTTGTCTATGCAAAATCACGCATAATGGGCGTACACAATCTTTTGATGATCCTTAGAATCTCGGTGCTTATCTACAGACTGTTTCCTCATCTTGTAGTGTAGTTCCTAGTTTCCCACTAGGCCCTGCGCATTGGAATAACATAAACAGTAGTATCGACATAGAAGTGCGGATCTTCCAGGCCTCCACTGACTATGCTAAACTTAATTGGGTGTGTTACCAACTAGCTCAGAGGTCACTGGAAACTTTCTTCTCTGCATAGGAAGTGATCAGCTTCCCTGGCACAGACAAGAAGGGATTCAGTTTTCCAACAACCGTGCAACATGAGAAACTGCGATGGGGGTTTTGAGAGAAATCAGATACTAGGGGCGCTCTGCCTCAATTAATACGTTACAGTGTGTGGAGTAAGTAGTCAAAGAGTAGTGCGTGAAGAGCAGACGGAAAAAACCCTTAACCGTCTAAAAAGTCCAGGGCTTACTATGACTGTTCTTCAAGTCTGGATACATTAAAACTTCATCTTGCTGGGACAAGAGGAACACCAAAGGATCTGCTTTGATTTATTGTATTGTGTTTGTCATTGTACTAAACTTATCCACCCCATTGTAGTTGCGAGAGCACAGCTGTGTAACCGTGCAACATGACAACTTTGCTCCTCAGATCAAGAGTCAATCTCTAGGGTCGTGTGAACAATAGACAGGTATTTCACTCAGTCAGATTAGTGCAGTTTACTTTCACGATATGTAGAGAATAGAGAGACGGGCGTTTGTCAATAAAGGGTTAACATTTATTGAACAGTCTTTCTTCTCGTACAAGAGAAATGTATTGCCACAATTGCATGATAAAAAGTACGTACAGTAAGATAAGTATTGCGAAATAATACTGTAAAAGCATTGATATGGTTTCTTAGCCATACAATGATTTAAAAGTAATAAAACATATATACATTCATATATACATTAGGCTAAAATACTCAACTGGTGCTTCTAACTACGCCTACCCCAGTGTGCCTGACCTAAGCCTAACACGTGGAAGGGGAGTAAGTAAGTAGCTTTAAGTTAAGTTGGTTTTGCCAAGGTTTGCTTTAAGAATTCTCATCTAAGGGTTTAGTCAACACCATACCTCTGAATAGAATGATGGAGGTCTGGTATCTCCTTCAGGAGGCACTCGGTATCCCAGTCACCCGCGAGGGCAGACTAGAAACGCTGGAGCTGGATTTCTCAGCAGAAGAAAGGCAGCGTCTCTCTTCAGCGCGTCGAGGAGGAGGAGGGGGGACAGCGTCCGCGGGCAGCTTGGCATCTGCTGGGCTCTTCGCAGAGGGACGGCTGTTCAGCTCCTAAGCTCATTACACCATCGTTCGCGCTTTAGCAGCGATAATGGTATCAGTAGCTTCACCACCAAAGGGACAGCAGCAGCATCAGCGTACTGCATACAGCATACAACAGCAATGGGACACCAGCAATTGCTTAAGGCAACGTTGGTAGTATTTATACCTGACAGGTGCCTGGTTTGACGCAAGTTTGCTGGACATAAGACGTCAATTAAAGATGTCACTAGGAAGTGATAGCTATCAGTTGCTCATTAGAGTTCCATTACTAATCAAAACACAGCAAGCGGGATTTCCAGGTTTGCTGAGTTTTTATCTTGTTGAAGAACTCGGAGTGTTAATCTAGGAATATCAGATAGTGACTTCTGCTCTGTCATTGCACTAATTGGTTGCAAAGGAAGTGGCAGAGAACTATTCTGGAATGTGGCTCTGTTCGTGTGAGGCCAGAGATGACTTTCTGAATATCGCACTTGAACGGTTATGCCAATATAAGAATACATTGATTTATAGCCGAATAGGGGCATAAGGTCGCAGTATCGATCAGGAACCTAGATAAACACGCAACAATCTGACATGGACACTAATGTTTGATTTATCTTTTGTAGGCCTGAATCTGTTGTGGTTATCTGGTTGCTCTGTCACTGCCTTGGTTCTTTGCATGTGTCATTCTTTCTTGAGGTTTTCTGGTTTCTTCCTTTTTTATGCCCGTTCTTGCTCTTCTGCTGCTCAATGGGACTAAGCATGAGCGAATTTTGCGGATCTCGCGTTCGCGAATTTTGCGGATTTGCGGATTCGCAATCCGCAAAATCCGCGAATTCCCGCGAATTTGCGGATTTTTTTTTTTTGTGTTCGCCCGTGTTTCTGCCAGTTCGTGAGGGTTTTGTACACTTTCGCAAATTGCGAACTTACCTGTCGGGTCGCAAGTTTCGCGAACTTGTTGTTTCTACGTGTCCAGCCTGTTTGGGACACTCTTCTTCATCACTGCCACTCTCTGTCACCACTGCCACTCTCTGACTACTCATGCCACCCTCTGGCCCACCCATGCCACCCTCTGTTTCATCACCACACCCTCTGGTTGTCCAGTGTACATTATTTTCGGCAAAGCAAAGCACACCTTCCCTGCCTCAAGTGACCTGAATTAATTTGGGGCTGATTCATGTGTCACAGAATATTTTTTTAGCTGGCACCTGCTTCCTTAGTGCGCCCTGATTAGTGATCTTTTGCACTTGCTAAGTGCTTTCATTGTTGCAAAATTAGTTACAACACCTGCCCTGCCCCAACTGACAATAATGAATTAGGGGCTGATTAATGGATTTTAACTTCCAGCCTGGCTCCTGCTTGTCTCCCTTAGCTGTAATTCAGGACCTTTGTGGCATATGTGTAACTATTCTGAGGTTCAGAGCAGGGTCACATAATAGTTTCAACTGGCAACTGAACTCTGGAGGGGCCCCTCAGGAAGCACTCCAGGAAATGGCTACTAATGATGAGCCTGAACTTTTGAACCTGGTAAGTAGTTACTTTCAGTTTTGCTAAGATCGTATTTCTGCAATTTTGCACTTATTCGCGGGGCGCGAACTCACGCAAACAGTGCGAGCAAAATCCGCTGCTCGCGGATTTGCGGATTTTGCGGGAAATTCGCAAATCTCGCGGATTGCGGATTTCCCGAAAATCCGCAAAATCCGCGAGCGGAACGGATTTTCCGCCCATGCCTAAATGGGACCCGTGTCCTCTTTGGCGTTTCCTAGTCCCCGATGTATTGGCTAATCCTTTCCTCTCAGACCTGGCTTTTCTGCCTTGATCTGTCTTCTTGTCTCTTTCCTGTTGCTCTTTTCTTTCTTCTTTCCTTTCTTTCTTGCTGTCTCTTTTCCTACGCTCTCCCTTCGACCTGGGCACTCCCCCACTTCTTTCCCCTTGGACAGTCTCTGTTTTTCATACTATGGCTTCTTTGGTTTTTGTTATCAAACACAGTGATTTTGTTACAAAAAAGAAGAAAACTAATAGACTCAAATATGAAGACCAACTCAAGAATATTAAAATTCTTGAACACTCGTATTTTTCCTCAAAATCCAAGGATGCTCTTCAGAGTCTAATCAATGCAAAGTCTGAGTTAAATAAGATTGCTATGGTCGAAGCTTGTAACACCCTCTTAAAAATTAAATCCAAATATCATGGGGGCCAAAACAAAGCGGGTAAAATGCTGGCAAACTGTCTCAAAATCAAATCTGAACGTAAAACGATTGGTCCTATTTTTAATGATCAAACTAATAAATTAGTTTCCTCAGATGAGGATATTGCAGAAGTTTTTCATAATTATTATCACAACCTTTATACTGATGATACTCACCCATCAGATTCTAACCTAACGTCTTTCTTTGAGGGTCTCCCATCTCCACCTTCACTCCCCGACGAATTTGCCCAATTAGAGAAAGACATTTCTCTTCAAGAAATTCTCCAGGCCATATCTTCCCTCAAAAAATCTAAGGCTCCGGGTCCTGATTGATTACCTATTGAGTTTTACTCTGCATTCCACACCATATTTGTGCCCCAATTACTTCAACTTTTTAATTCATTTATTTAATCTGCAAAAGCCTCTGAATCCTTCCTGGAAGCCCTCATTATCATAATTCCCAAACCAGTCAAGGATCACTCCCAATGTAAAAATTATCGCCCAATTTCCCTGATTAATTAAGATTGTAACATTTTTGCTAAAATTCTTGCTTCTCGCCTAGATGCCCTCATCCCTCTTTTGAATAAAACTGATCAGGTTGGCTTTGTAAAAGGTAGATTGGCCTCTGATAATGCCCGTATGTTTCCTAACATAATTTCACACAGTAAATCCTTTAAATCTCCCCTTGCAGCCCTGTCCTTGGATGCAGAGAAAGCCTTTGATCGGATCAACTGGCAATTTATGTTCGGTCCTTGCAATGGTTTGGTTTTGGTCCCTTCTTTATTTCCCTAGTTAAACTCCTTTACTCCTCTTCTCGTGCTAGTATTTTTGTCAACAACCAGTTTTCTAGATTTTTTTCTTTGTCCAGGGGCACAAGACAGGGTTGTCCTCTTTCCGCATTACTGTTTATCTTATGTCTCGAACATTTTTTGGAACGTATCCGAAATAACCCCAATGTCCATGGTTTCAAACTAGCATCTGTTGAAACGAAAAATCTCTGCATATGCAGATGATATCCTAGTCTATATGGCTGACCCGGTCTCGTCTTTACCACATTTCATGGATGAAGTTAGTTTATATTCTTCCATCTCTGGTTACAAACTCAATCTATGCAAAACAAAAGTCCTACCCCTAAATTCCATTTGTTACCAATACATGTTTGAATCCACAGACTTTGCTTGGTGCCCTTCCAAAAAAACATACCTTGGCATTTGGTTTTCCACCTCTCTCGCTGACACACTTAAGTTCACTTTTGATTCCCTTGTCAAAAAACTCCAGCCCCTTCTCCAAAGCTGGTCTCCCTTATTTTTGTCAAGGTGGGGTAGACTGGATACTATTAAAATTATGATTGCACCGCATATTTTTTTTTACTGTATATATGCTCCCGATAAAAATCCCTTACTCATATTTTGCTAGTTTGAATTCTATATGTTCCAAATTTTTGTGGAGTGATAAGCACCCCCGCATTGCTTTGCAAACACTCATCCATTCTAAAAATGAAGGTGGCGTCTGTTTCCCCAACTTCAAATTATATCACTCTGCTTTTATTATAAAACAATCCTTCTCTTTAGCATATGATTTTTTTACTTCACCGGTACCCAGATGGGTGGTGTTTGAACGCTCCTTGTTGAAAGACTTTTCGTTTCAGCATGCTGTCTTCATGTCCAATTGTTCCTTTTTGTCCAAACATCCAGATCTGAAATATTCTAAGTCGCTATTGCATGACACTTTTTCCAAAGATTTATCTCCCCTTCAATGCTTCTTATCGTCAATTGTGTGGTAGAATAAGTTTCTCAAATATAAGGGCAAGTCTTTCTATTACAAATACTGGTAAGAAAAGGGGATTTCTTTTGTGCATCAATTCCTTTTCAATAATTCTATTCTCCCTTTTCATGAGTTGCAAAATATTTATCAACTGCCCATTTCGTGTTTACAGGAGTATACCATCATAACTAATGCTATTCGCTCTCACTTAACATTCCTTTCACCACCCGATGTTTTACCCTCCTTCTCCCCCTTGTTCCCACTTTACCCTTTGTTCTCCCTACAACAACCTAAAGCTGCCCTTGTATATAAATTATTGGTTTCCAATGTTTCTGACCGCCTTAAGTCCTTTGTTGAGACTGCCTGGGAAGCTGATTCGAATATCTTGATACCAGTTGATGTTTGGGATCGTTTATGGTCCAAAATATTTAAAGTTTCTATTGCTGCACGCATTACTCAATCCCTTTGTTTCATTTATCATAGAGTTCTTTTTACGCCTGTAAGTATTACCAAGTTTTCACCTTCTTCACCCTCTGTATGCTGGTCTTGTTCTTCCAAAACACGTACACTTAAGCATCAACTGTTTGAATGCCCCTCTGTCTTCTCATTTTGGAGATCTATCTGGGATATATGCATGCGTATGTTTCAATGTTCTACTCCATTCTCGTTAGCAAATGTATTTTTAGGTTCTTTTTCAGATTATATAGATATGATCTCATCTAATGTTAGATTACTTGATTTGTTCATTGCTATTGCATTTAAAGTGATTTTATCTTGTTGGAAAGATAACTCCAAAATTTCTGTTATAACTTGGTGGAATTTCATATGTGACGAGCATAGGATTTCTGTTGCTTCTTCTTCTTCTGTCCCTTTAAAAATCAAATCTGATCTCCTATGGCTCCCCTTTGTTACTTACCTCTCTTCTACCCATCCCACGTGAGTTCATGACTTGTTCTTATATTCGCATATTCCCTACTTTCACCTGGCTTCTTTCTTTTCCCTTCCATCTTTATTCTCTATCTTTTCCCCCCTTCTTCACCTCCGCCTTTTTTCTTTCTCTCTCTCTCTTCTCTTCTCTTCTTCTTTTCTTTACTTTTCTTTCTTCCCCTCATTGGTTATTCAGAATTTTTCATTAACTCTATTGCCTCATGATTTAACTTATCATATTCACTTACATTATTGTATGGCTTTGTTTGTGTTTTTGTTAAAACTTAATAAAAATGTCTTAAACTGAAAAAAACTTTATTTCCTCCATCGTTACAGGCATTTCAGATGCTTTTGCGAGGCCTAAGGAAAACATTACTTGGGGGACCTCCAAAGGGCTAGTACCTGTTTATAAATAAAATTGAAACACACAGGTCCTGTATGGGAAAAGAAAAGAAGCAATGGGCTTAATTTACAATTGAAAGGTGCAACGCAGTGCCACAAGCAGTTTTGCAGAGCCGTGCTCCATCATTCGAAAAGTGCAGGAATGTGGTGTATTTGCAAGAATATGTGTATTCCTTTACTGACCCCTTCACTGGCTAACAAAGCAGCCTAGCTCCAATGCAGACACGTTTGCGCCATGTTGCAAGGGGGCTTTCGTTGCAGGGAAGATTGATTTTGTGCAGGAAGGGACACCTTTGTGCAATACATCAATCAAAGCAATTTCCTCCCTCTATGTGTGCTGCAGAATGCAGCATACATAAAAAGAAGAAAGAAAGAGGAGAAATAAGTTATTTTACCTTGTTGCGCCTCCCTAACGCTACCCCTGGGGTGGCATTAGAATCTGACGCATTCAGGGTTTACAATTCGTCGTAAATCTGGGAATGCTTCAGATTCCATGGGTGTTGCGTGGTAGCACCCACAGCAACACCTATGGAATGCCCCTTTCACGCAGTGTTCTGCGTGAAAGGGGCACATACTTACAAGGCCATGAAAACCCACGTAAAGTGGCTTTGTGTCACCTTGTAAATATGCTGTAGCACATTGCGCCACCCTAGCATCAAAAAGGGACGGTCCAGCGGCACAAAAGTGTGGCTCAGCATCTGGCAACAACGAGTCATATTAGCTGGTTTGTCATTCATTAAAGCAGGCTTTTATTACAAGCTATAAATTAATGTTGCAGCACAAGCGGGGTACCCTGGAAATGCACGGGGCCAGGGGAGTGATGTGCCCTTAGGGCCCTTCTCTTCCAGTGGAAAATTCTCCAGAAGAGGAATTACCATCCGCCTGCTACATACAGAGAGCCAGGGCAAATTATTTCTGTACTGAAGTCTTCTCTTGAAATTACACTTTCAGAGGAAACTGTGCAACCACTAATGTTCAGGTGGTTTCAGGTCACAACCGCTCAGTAATCAGGCCTGAAAAGAACATAAGCCTTTCCATCGTCAGTTTAACACAATTATATCCTTGGTGACGGTTCATGTGCCTTTCAGAAATGTTCTTATTGGAAGCGGGTAAGGGATTTGGAACAAAAGTCCCCCAGCAGGAACAGCATGTTTACTTTGTATTCTGTCTGCAATTGTGAGTCAATAAATTGCTCACACTGGTGTACTAGCTTTCATTTCAAGAGAACATCACCTTAAAAAGTATAGTATCAGCTTAGATGAATGCGAATTTATAGATTCTTGGTTGTGCTGCCAGTGTTTAGAAGACAGAGATTGGCAGGCACTCTTGATTAACATTCACAGGTAAATGATGTTTTCATTGACAACAAGCAGAGTAGCAAGTAAATACACACAGGTCCGTTGCACAAAACGCTGCTGTCAACACAGTGTCTGGTAACGCAACTTTTCTGACACTTATTAAATGAAGAAACTGCGTTGACTGTAGAGGAAGGCATACTTGCTAGCAAACACCAAGAGACGGCAGAGGAAATGTAAATGCTAACTTTTAAACTCACGTATGAAGCAGTATGTGCCTACTTTTACTGATTGTGTATTTATTTTGCCTAATTACTGTTTTGATTCCGCTTCAAGCAATCATAGGTTTGTAAATGAACTGCTGCTTTTTGTTCGGTCTGGTTATAGACAGCATTATCTGTCCGGGGGACTGGAGAAATCATGTAATTAATTCATCAAAAACGTACAATAGGAAGTAGAGAGAAGAGAGTGGGCTTTGGGTCAGGTTTTTCAGCCATTGGTCGTTCATGTGTCTTTCATCAGTTGCCCTTTCTTGAATGGGTTGTCTATCAACGCCATGGCATTTCATGGATGGGCACATTTTCTCATTTGTGTTCCTGGTAGGGGTGGGCATGGTTCATCAAGTAGTATTTTTTATTATACTGTGTACGTGACGTGTGACTCGTAATTGCAATTCAGTATGTATTCCTGGGTGTGTTTACCTGGCTGAAACAGTGACATTTTAATTGTTGATTTTTGTTGAACTGCTTTCTGTTTGTGTGCCATTACCTGCAACAAACCTACAGTCCAACTTAATTGTGTGTTCTGCTCTTTTACTTTGTTGCTATAATAACATTTTGTGGAATTTACAGCTTTTTTGTTCACAAAGTCGATACGAGTGTCGACATAAACTTTATAAAACACGTATCTAAAATACTGTTACTTTGTCAAAATAATCTGTTATGCAATATTTTCTGTGTATTTCTTTTAAGTTCACCACTTACAACAGAAACTTCATGAATTACGTCCTGTTAATAAAGCACTCCCTTTGAGGGTATAGCTGACCCCTGCTGATTCAAAGTGCAGCATAAGGAACTACTGCCAGCTTGCATATGATTATAGCCCAAGATATTGCTTTATTATGTATTTTTGTTTATAGAACATCTGGGGCCATTCTGAAGCCAGGCAGTGTGCTTTGTGCCATAGGTCTTCCCCCTAATCTGCCTTGCTTTCATTCATTATGCCCAGGGGTACTCAGTGGTGCATGGACCAAGTCTTTCTGCGAGGTCTCTTGAATTTAAACATTATTTAGGGCATGGATGGCATTGGATTGAGGTGTTCTTTGTGTGTATTTTGATTTTTTAGGTGTTGTTGGGGCCTGGTCCAGGCCTGGCCACGTGGGTGGGGGCCATTTTGAAGCCTGGCCCAGGCCTGGCCATGTGGGTGGGGGTCTTGGGGCAATTTTGAAGCCAGGCAGTGTGCTTTGTGCCATAGGCCTGCCCCCAGTCTACTTTACTTTCATCCATTATACCCAGGGGTAGTCAGTGGTGCATGGACCAAGTCTTTCTGTGGGGTCTCTTAAATTTAAACATCATTTAGGGCATGGATGGCATTGGATTGAGGTGATTTGTGTGTGTATTTCAATTTTTTGGGTGTTGTCGGTTCCTTGTCCAGGGCCCGGCCATGTGGGTGGGGGTGGGGCGGCATATTGAGGCCAGGCAGTTTTTGCCATAGGCCGGCAAGCTTGCGGGCCAGTAGGCCTAGGGTTATGAATGGGTGCATGAAAAAACTCTCTCTGCGTGGTCTCTCTTCTATTAATTTAAATATCCATTTTTGATTAGAATTGCAATTTCTATTTTGGGTCTTTCCGTTATTGGGTGTGTTGTGTTAATAATATTAAATGCCTAGTTGCAATAGTATTAATTGAAGCACAACATATGCAATATTTATTTAACTGATGTTTCTCTGGCTTCTTTGCTTTTAGGTGCACAAATACTGAGAACCAGGAATCATCCTCATTTTCATCACTTGTAGTGCCAGGAAGAAGTCCTGCTGTGGTGTGTGCACAACGTCGCGTGACGTCACATGTGGCCACAGACAACTCTGCAACTCGTGCAATTGCGTCCTGCTGTTCTGACATCTGAAGAAGATGGGCCCAAAGAAATGTAGGTATCAAGGGATAAGGAGTAGAGGGCAATTACTATTCTATGGAGAACAGAAGGTCCAGTCACGACGTGCCCTAGAAGTACGTCTATGCAAAAAGTTGTCGTGCTGTTCCTAACAAAAGGAAGGATTGGTACAGTCAGTGATGTGAATGGATTATGGGAGGGTGGTTAGAAGTTCACCCTGGGAATCCATATTGTTGGATTTAATGCCCTCACACACCCTTTCAGGTGTCATGCTTCATCATTTGGGCTTGCTCCTCGTTGGGTCGGCGGTGCAATACCCAACGGGCGACACCTCAAAGAGGGGCTCTTTGGCGGAGATCTTTTTCCAACTGCCGTATAGATGAAGTGTGGGTATGGGGCCAGATGTAGGTGGTAGAGGTGGGTATTGTGGGTTAAAATAAAGCTAGTGGTACCAAGAGTACTTTATTCAGAGGGCCACTGCTTTGGTTAAAAACGATTACCTTGGAGGAGAGTGAAGGAAAATAATGTTTCCAACTCTGATCCAGAGGTTGTTGTAGTCAGGTCAACATGTTTCACGCTATAAAGAGAATATCAAGCGATTCTTCAGGACCACGTTTGACTATGTTAGCAGGAATCTAAGTGTGAGGAAAACTGTCTACTCTAATTTGTATATGGTGTGGTGTATCTATGCTCCTATGGCTACCACAAAATATGTATTTCAGGGAGGATAACACTATTATATTACCCTTCTTGCGTTGCGATTGTCAATACCTGTTGAGAGAAGGGCACAAGCATATCACAAAGAGCTGTTGATAGAGAGGTACATCGATGACTGTCATACTTGTGCATTTAACATGCCAGTGATAGTCGGTGTGTGTCATAACACCATTGCACAAGTGTAGCAGGCACTCTCAAAAAAGTGGTAGTTCTGTGGGAGTGACTTGTGAAAATACAATCTTACTCAAAGGTTAAAGAATACCGTTGTGGTATCCTACAACTATTCAAAACTCACCTAGTATTAAAAACAAACAAACAACGACAGTGTCCAGCGGGTAAAGCTTCAGGGAGATCTTCCACCATGAGGCTGTATGTGTAGGAGGAAAATCTTTAAAAGCTGCTGGTTTTATACAAATTCATTAGTGAGAATCACAATTTTGTAGACACACATTCATCAGAAAAAATGGTAAGGTAAAGTATCTAGGTTTTCTAGTTGAATTTCACTAGGACTATGACTAGCGGGGATTGCTGGTAGAAGGAAAGGTGTCTGTGTTTAATTAGTCCTTGGTTTTGGTAAACTATAGTGTGTTCAATCACAGCCGCAACGTCAACCACAGGGGCAACAAGGAGAAGCGCAAGGAGAGGCACAAGGAGAGGCGCAAGGAGAGGTGCAATGAGAGGCGCAAGGAGAGGCACAAGGAGAGGCACAAGGAGAGGTACAAGGAGAGGCATAACTGCCCACAATACTTGTTCCTCCAGAAGTAGCGGCACATCAGGAAATCGAGATTCATGCGGAGGTTTCAGCCGAGCAATCCACTCCTGATGATCCATTGTCTTCCAGATCCCCAGCAAGGAACAGGAGGGCTAGTACAACTTCTTCTTCAAGCCCCTTCCTTCTGTTGATCTAGATCTTGATTGGCACCCACCAATTCAGTCTGAGAGAGAGGTACGCCATGAGCTGACAAAGCTAGTTAAAAGGAAGGTTCCCACAAGGCTTCCAGTTATGGGTGATGATGAAGAAGAAGTAGAAGTGGTGTATTCTGCTGCTGATAAAGAGTCTGACAATGGCAACCCAGTCATCACAGTCGTCACTCCAGCCCCAGCGGGCATGCAGCAGACAGGCATTTTTACGCTATCCTGAAAATCTGCATGGTTATGTTGGCGGCGTGGCATTTGTACCACCACCAACACAGGTAACTACTACACCAACATGACCTACAGCTTCCATATTTTCTCTTCAGAAGGGCTGGCAGGGACCTCCATCCATCTTGACCTCCATTACCTCAAGTAGTCGTGCTGTAAGTGCACAACAGAGTCAAATTCCGCCACGCCCATCCTCCACTTCATCTGGCATTGAAAGTGGCACCTCCCCCACCACCAGAAATCTCAACTCCCCAGTTTGGGACTTCTTTAGTATTAGCAAAAAGGCGGAAAACCAAGTTATTTGTTTGATTTGTAAACAAGTAGTTAGTCGGGAAAAGCATGGTAGCAACTATGGTACCGGAGGCCAGAGAGGTCATCTCCAAAAACACCACAGCATCCAGTGGGATGAGCACCTAATTAACATCCGGAAAGCCAAAAGTAGAAATCCAAATGCAGCCATTGATATTGCATCTGATGACGAGGAGCTGATCGAGCAGGGGGGAGGTGAAGAAGTGAGAGACATTTTTTCTGGTACACACAGTACCCCTGGCAGCAGCACTGCAGTGGTAGCACCCACACCCTCTACCCCAGCAACATCTAGGTGGCACAGTAAGAGTCTGGTAGAGACACTAATGCGAAAAAGTACATCAATTAGCCTAACTGGGTTGAAGAAGTCTGGATCATCATCACATATGAAAACGGTCCAGACCACCATTAAAAGCATGTTTTGGTCGGAGGCGCCATTTGAACGCAACCACCCAACGGCACGTCTGTATAATGCAATGCTGGCTAAAATGTTAGCGCTGGACCTTCTCCCTTTTTCTTTCGTGGAAGGGTTGGGTTTTCTAGAATTTGTGGCAACAGTCTGCCCTAAATGGAAGGTTCCTAGCCGGTCCTATTTTTCCAGAGTTGCGGTTCCAGCACTACATCAAGATGTGCTGGACGTGATTGGGGCAGCTTTGCAGAAGAGTACTGTTCACACTATCCATCTGACAACAGACATGAGGACCAATTGCCAAGCCTTTGATTACATGTGCATCACTGCACACTGGGTCTCTTTTGTGGGGGTTAGAGAGAAGATAGCTGCAGGTGTAAACAGTGTCACAATTTTTCAAGCTACTCGGAAACATGCAACAGTAGCCATGTTTGCCATGGAGAAATCTCATGCTGCAATAAAGATTTTTGAGGAGTTTAACAGTAATTTCTTTGAATGGCTGCAGCCAAAAAGGCGCATGATTGGTCATGTTTCCTCTGATAATGGCAGTAATATAGTTAAGCTTATGTATTATGCCTGACACCTAACTGGCTGCCAGGACTCTAGGGTGCACAACATAAAACTGAGCAAGCTCTTCATTCATTTGAACTTCTTTGTTTATATTTCAACCATTATTTCTTTATGCTATATACATTTCATAAACATGTTTATCATCATCAAACACAATTTATAATGTGCAAATCAGTGAGGGTTACAAACTCAAAAAAAGGTGACATAATATAATGTTACACAATATGAACACATAAGAACCCAATGCATTTCGGGACCTTTCGTGGCCCCTTCGTCAGGGGTCTGTCGAAAAAAGACAAAAATTAGTGGAAAGAAAACTTATTACTTTTGATGTTTATGAGTTTCTCAGTTGTTTCTAGTCATGCGAATTTATTCTATAGTTATGCGTATCACTATGTCTCATTACCTGAGATCAAAACCTTTTTAATTTTCAAAAAAATTACATTACTTTTTTTAGTTACGCTTATTTGGTTGGCTTTTCAAAACGAAATGACCGTTAGCTACACGTTAGAGAGCTGTTCTTTGTTTGTTTTCATTGATAATTTAAATCATAGGCTATCAACTAAGCCTACCTACCGTAACTGACAAGTTGAATTTATTGTAAATTTTCAGTTGAATCACGTATCTGAATTCACGGGGTGTCAGAACTGACCGTCCAAATTGGCTGTTTAGAGAAAACATGCCATCTCAATTTTATCGTTGAGCCCGAATGGGACCAAAGTCTGCAATTTACGCATCCAGAAAGCTTCTCTCTGTAGAAGAATCTTTGCATTGTCGAATCCCAATCTCTGTGGAACCTGTTCGACTATTTGAAATCTCAACTGCGCTATAGTGTGCCTTGCTTCTGTCCAGTGCTGCGCCAAAGGTGATGTAATGTTTTTCAATCGTATCCTACTCTTGTGTTCCGTTAATCTCACTTTTAGCTTTCTATCTGTTTTTCCTATGTAAAGGAGTCCGCACGGGCACTTGATGGCATATATCACATGTTCAGAATTACATGTTGTGTTATGTTTAAGTTGAATCTTTTCTCCAGTTCTTGGGTGCAGAATTATATTTCCCGGAATGATGTTATTGCAATTTTTGCAATTATGGCATTTCATTGTCCCTTTGAATGATGTGTGATCTTCGATAGTATTTACAGACTTACTGGGTTTGTTAAGCATTTCTTTAAGATTTTGTGCCCTTTTGTAGGCAAACAAAGGTTGCTCAAGAAACAAAGAACCAAAGTCCTTTTCTATTTGCAGTATCTCCCATCTTTTTTTGATTATTTTCTTTATCTCCCAAGATGATGTAGAGTACTTCGATACAAATACCATTCTTTTGTTTGTTTTTTTCAACTTTTTCACGAGTAATTGCTTTCTAGGAATAGTTTTGATTTTCTCTACATGTGCCTCCAAGAGTTTTTTCGGGTAACCTCTGTCCAAATATTTTTGTTTTTGTTCGTCAATGCTTTTATCGCAGATCACTGGGTCTGATGTAATTCTCTTGATTCGCATGAATTGCGACACTGGCAAGTTGTTGATTAAGCTCGCTGGGTGAAAACTCCCAAATAGCAGGGCATTATTTTTGTCCGTTGGTTTTTTGTATACACTTGTGTGTATGGAGTCTTCTTTAATTTCCACTAAGACATCGAGGAAAGGCAGTGCTTCAGTACTTATATTGTGTAATAAATTCAACTTGTCAGTTACGGTAGGTAGGCTTAGTTGATAGCCTATGATTTAAATTATCAATGAAAACAAACAAAGAACAGCTCTCTAACGTGTAGCTAACGGTCATTTCGTTTTGAAAAGCCAACCAAATAAGCGTAACTAAAAAAAGTAATGTAATTTTTTTGAAAATTAAAAAGGTTTTGATCTCAGGTAATGAGACATAGTGATACGCATAACTATAGAATAAATTCGCATGACTAGAAACAACTGAGAAACTCATAAACATCAAAAGTAATAAGTTTTCTTTCCACTAATTTTTGTCTTTTTTCGACAGACCCCTGACGAAGGGGCCACGAAAGGTCCCGAAATGCATTGGGTTCTTATGTGTTCATATTGTGTAACATTATATTATGTCACCTTTTTTTGAGTTTGTAACCCTCACTGATTTGCACATTATAAATTGTGTTTGATGATGATAAACATGTTTATGAAATGCATAAAGAAATAATGGTTGAAATATAAACAAAGAAGTTCAAATGAATGAAGAGCTTGCTCAGTTTTATGTTGTGCACCCTAGAGTCCTGGCAGCCAGTTAGGTGTCAGGCATAATACATAGGTTTACATGGTGCGGCAGACACCAATCGAAGGTAGCACACGATTTTGATTAAACGCCCTCAAATTCAGCAAAACAGCGTACAGTACTCACACACATACATTTTTAGTAATATAGTTAAGGCCATGGCTGATGGTGGCTATTTCAGAGTGCTGTGTTTGACACACTGCATTATTGTTCAAGATTTCTTGAAAAAAGAAAACACAGTCAGCAAGTTACTGATCACCTGCCGAAGAATCTGCACACATTTCAGCCATTCTTTTAAGGCCCGGAAGCAGCTGAGGATCATTCAACGTGACCGTAGAGTGCCAGTCAGAGGACTCATCCAGGAGGTGGCAACACGTTGGAACTCAACCTTCTACATGCTTGGGCGTCTGTTTGAGCAGTACTTGGTAATCAATGAGTATGTCTTTCACGCATGGGGTGCTTCTATGTAAGACATGATGCTAGAGGTGGAGGAATGGGACCTGGATAAAATCCTGACAGACATGCTTCGTCTTTTTGAGGTCTTCACACGTGAAGTCAGCAGGGAGGACTGTACTTTGGGCAAAGCTATCCCATTGTTGCGCATGCTAGAGCACCAACTGAAGGCAGTGTCTTCAATGTTCTGAGTTGATGCTGAAAAACAAGACACATATTAGTTGGGGGAGAGCTTATTAAGCCGCCTAGTTGACAATGCAAGGCTTAAAGCAATACATTCAGAACAACATTACATTTGTGCCACTATTCTGGATTCATGGTACAAAAAGGCACTGGCCAGCAATACATTCATTCCTTTTTCTGAAGCAGATGTTTCCAAGTACAAACATTTGGTAGCTCTGTCAGCCACTCGGGTCGAAAAAGAGCGGCAGGAAATTGAAGGAACCACCACAAGTACCACTGGATCAGCAGGCCATCCGGTGTCAAAGTCCACTTCTGTTGTCGAAGGCAGTCACTTTCCCTCAGAGCCGTTACCGATACCAGCAACCGTATCATCATCACCTGCACCGGGCCCAGCCATTATATTGTCCGAAGCGGATTGGATAACTCATCAAGGGTTTGCTCGTTCCAGTGTTGATGCAAAGGCAAGAGATGGTACACAAAGTGGAGCAGCCGGGTGTGGGCACCCCAGTCCCACGACATTTGCAGCGAGCAGGGGAGAACCCCACCAAACAGGAAGACAGTGGGCAGGCGGGTCCCCCACCTCCAAGTGACATCCAGGGGACCCCCAAGACACCCCACACCAGCAGCAGGATTGGGAGGGAGCCAGGTGTGGGAGGGGCCTAGCGGAGGCCGCAGTGGCCGGGCGGAGACACCAGGAGGCAGGTGCAGGCCCAACTCACGGCCGGCGCCAGGAGTCCAAAGCGGCATGTCCCAGCATGGTCGGAGCCACAACCTCTACAACAGTCAAGGGAGCCAGGCGATGGTGTGTTCAGGCATGGTGGATTGGGCCCACAGCACCAGGGGGCCGGATGGCAGCATCAAGGTGGGCCGCTCCAGAAAGGCAGCGGGCAGAGACGGCCGCACAGAGGGTCCTGGCCCTGTCGGGCCGCAGCGTAGGGCAAGTGGGGGGCGTACAGCACTCAGGGGGCAGGGCCGCTAAGGAGGGGCAGGGGCTGCCGCCCCGTCACATGGGTCCGGGCGTTGGTGGCCACCAGTGAAGACGGCCAGTGGAGCTCGGAGCAGAGTATCGCAGTGTCCCCGGACCCAGTGGTTCGGCCTGTTGAACCCCAACCACACCAGCAGACACCCCCCAAGGCGGCGCCACTCACCGGGAGACTTGACGGGAGGATCTCCGGTCCGGGCCTGCAGCATGTGCTGTCAGGAGCCTGCGTGGCCCACACAGGAGCCAAGTCACAGGTCTGGTGCCCCCTCCAACTGTGTTTTGTCAGCAGCCCAGTCAAGCAGGAGCACAGAAACAGCTCCGGGCGGTGCCCCTCGCCACGGGAATGCAGGATATGGTGGCGAAGTGCAGGTAAGGTGCGATTTCCTGCAAGATTATGGTGGATTTTAAAGCTTGGCTGGCAGAGCCCACTTAGAGTGCAGCCATCTTGCAGCCAGTCAAGCCACGCTCCCCTGTTCATAGCAACATTTTGACCAGCAGGCGACGATTACAACAGCTGATAAGCATGAATAATTGATAAATGCCTGGGAAGGATTGTGAAGAATACTTTGAGGCAAGGGTTTGTAAAGAGTCAAGGATTTTTAGGGAAATAGTGGCATGCTGTGAGGAGATATATCCCTAAAATCGAAGCAAGTACCAATGCTGGGACCTGATATTTAACAAAGTTGTATTAAGAGCTGTGAGAAACCAGGACCTATTTGCCCCCCATTTCGACTACTAGATGCTGTTTTTCTGACCGATTGTGCCCTGGGCCCTGCTAACCAGACCTCAGCTCTGATTAAAAGTACATGGTAATTAGATAGAAGTACAATAGGTACTGACGACCTACCTGTAAGTCCCTAGTGTGAGGTAGGGCATGTATGCCTGGAGGGCCAGTAGATTTAAAGTACGTAAGTGTGGACTACTGTGATGCTTGCGGTCATTTTAGAAACAAACAATGGCTTGCAGACTGCGTTTAAATTGAATTTATATGCAAATTCAACTTTGGAATTAAAGGTACTTCCAAAGTCTCAAACGTCCTTATTTTTATACTAGCAGCCCGCCCCGGCGTTGCCCGGGGCAGAAGGGGGCTGGGGGCAGCTTTTTCGGCTT
The DNA here is from genome assembly GCF_964263255.1 of Lissotriton vulgaris. Lineage (NCBI taxonomy): Eukaryota > Metazoa > Chordata > Amphibia > Caudata > Salamandridae > Lissotriton > Lissotriton vulgaris. Next base: position 1,159,625,791 of record NC_141689.1, read on the forward strand.
TTGTGCAGTCCCGGCCGGGCCCCCGCCTGCCCCGACATTGCCTAGACCGCCTCCCGCCCCCCGCCTGCCTCCCTCCCGCCTCCCGCCTGCCTGCCTCCCGCCCACCTGCCTCCCCCCTCTGCCTTTCCAGAGCCGCGCTCCGGACTTGACCGCCCCCACCCGCCCCAACATTGCTCAGACCGCCTCCCGCCTCGACTTACCTGAGCTGCCGCTCCTCCCCGAGGTCCGGACTTCACCGCCACTCCTCGCCGCTCATCACCGCTCCTCCCCGCCTGTCGTCATCACGCACCTCTAGGTCGCGGTCAGCGCTACGTCGCGGCCGGCGCTAGTTATAGGGGACTACTTTGTTTGTAAATTTTATTTTTCAATTTACATTTTTTATTTTATTTTATGTCGCCTATGTCCATCTACACACCCTGAGGATTCCAACAATGTATTGGGTGTGTGGATTGGCGCTGTGATTCCCGAATTTACCTTGCCAAAAGGTTTCTGTTCTCTATTTATACTAGTAGTATAGATATGTCACCCCTAAAGCCTCTTCTAGATGCCCCAGGGGTAGGGTGCCTTGTGTAAGCAGGGACATTATAAAGGAGGTGTTTTATGCCCTGGTGAGGGACAACTGGCACTTTAGTTTTTCCCTAATTGTAGCCAATGCCTCAATAGGCTAACATGGGAATGCTTTAATAAAGAATAACTATTGAAAGAAAGGAGATAAAAAGATACTTTAAAGGATCAAAATGATAGTTAGAATAAATTCAACAACTTGCCACTGTTTAGACTCTCGACTAGATAATGATCACAGAAAAGGAGTTATAGAACTTTCTTTATAATAAGCCAAAATTCAACCTTCCAGCTGCCCTCTTCTGATTGGCCAGCCTCTGCCAGGCTGATACAAGCTGTCCTAATCAGGTGTGTAGTGGCCTGACTGTAGAAAAAAAAATTCCTGTGTGAGGAGAGCTGCAAGCTGCAGAGCACAAGGCACGATGAGGAAAGAGTACCCCAATGTGTCTTCAAAGGGAGAATGACAGTTTAGGGAAGCACAGGTTCACCCCCACATCCTCCACCCGCAGCCAGTCAGGAGCCCCTATAATTAGATTAGTGAAGGGGTTGGAAGGGGAATATTAGAGAATCTTAGCCATACAAATGGTTTAGCCAGATCTAACCCTCCAAGAGAGAGTTTCTCCATTTTGGATTTTGGAAGAAAAATTCTTTCTGGTACAAGAATGTGACACACTTTAAAGGAGGTGGTCATACCTGAGGGTGGCACCCCTGAGCCCATTGGTCAGGGGTACCCCCATGCTGGATGCCAAGAAACACTGAATAAATATGGAAGAGTTGTCAAGCAACTCAGATCTACTGCCTGAAATAACAAGGAGAAGAAGGACTGGCCTTCTGGAACCCTTATCTGCACCCAAATGACTGCACTCTGAAGGACTGCACCTGTTGCAAAATCTGGTACTACATCCCTAAGGACTTAGGGCCATATGTATCATACTTCCGTTTTGCGAATTTTAAATAGCGAATCTTAAGGAATCGCTATTTAGAATTCGCAAAACGGTATGTATGTAGGTAATCTAGGAATTTTAGCGATTCCTTACTATTCCTTATTTGCGAATTCGCAAATTGCGAATTCGCAAATAAGGAATACTTCCCATTCATTTCAATGGGCCAGGAGGCCCATAGGAATGAAGGGGAAATTTGCTAATCGCAATTTGCTAATCGCAAATTGTGCGAGTTTTCAAGGGTGCAGGGGGTGTCTCAAGAACATCCTGCTGCACCCCTGAAAATGACATGTGTGTGCATATGGCGCACATACATGCCCTAAGGGCATGCATGTGCGTCACATGCCACAATGAAAAATGCCAATTTGTGCTTATTGAAAAGGAATCGCAATTTACCACCAACTTTCAGTTGGTGGTAAATTGAGATTCCTTAAACCAAATTCGCAAGAGAAAAAAGCTTCTTACATAGCAATTAAGGAATCGCAAAATTGCGATTCCTTAAATGCTATGGTAAAATAAGGAATCGCAAAATTTTGCATTTCCTTATTTTGCTACTTTTTCATACATTGTAAATGTGCAAAAATGGCCGTTTCCGATTCGCAAAGGCCGAAATTCTGCGAATTTCGGCATTTGCGAATCGAAAATAGCTTCATACATATGGCCCTTAGTCTGGCTACACAAGGAGGATTAAGGAGTGACAGGTACAGGTTAGCAGAGCCCACCTGCATCATCTCCATTAAGAAGTCCCCATCCTGGAGTGTGTCCTATGGAGTATTAAGGATTTGGTCAGGTGCATTGGGGAATTGTAGTCCCAACATCCCAAGGGCCATCTCAGAACTTCAAGACTGTTATATTGGTGTTTTGGACACTTTGAACCCACAAGAAGAGCTTCAGGAAGAAATTCCAGAAGTTTGGAGCAACGTTTGTAAAAAGCTCCAGAAGTTGAATGGATGCATTGTGGGAGTTGTAGTCCCCGGCACCAAGAGGCAAGCCAGAGCATCTGCACCCTGGGCTGTTGCTGTGGACCACTTCCCTGCATCAAGAAAACACTTCTGGAATTAAGTGTAAAAACATTACATCATTGGTAGCCTGAATTCGACTTAGTCCCTGTCCAGTGCGACCTTTGTTAACTTTTTGAGCACTATTTGCTACCAAGCGCTTGTTTTACTATTAATATTTTGAAAGTCATATCTCTTGTTCTCTACATTGGATTTTTGTCATTTTGGAGTCATTACAATCATAATACATCGTTTTATAAATTGGTGTTGGATTTTTCTTATATATTGTTTCTTAATTATTTAATGTATTGGTGTTTTTAAATGATTTACACACCTGTCTCTCACGTTCAACCTTACTGCTCGTTGCCAGCAACTGGAGGGTTGAGCAAGGGAATACGTTATTGAGACTTTTACTGAACCTTTTATTGTGCGTGTGGCCTTAATACTAGTGGTAGGTCCCTACTTATCACTACTAATTACCCACTTTCCAACAGGAGCCATCAGTATTATCGGTGTCTCTTTTTCAGGAGTTCCATTTCATGAAAATAGGTCACTGCTAAATCTTGTCAAGGTGGAAGAGTTTGGAAGGGTGACTGAACCCCATATAGAGCTTATATTTATATCCATGAAAATCATTGCCAAATTGAGCTACAATTAATCTTAGAATTTGAGCTGAAATACTATTGAACCATGTTCTAAACCTCAAAAACCCCTTTTAGACCTCTCAACCTCAGGGTGGTCTTCCCACAAACTTTGTTCCTGCTTACCTCCTCTTTTTACCTCCTCTTTTTGTTGGCCTTAGGACTCTGAGAACTGTACCGCAGCTGACCAGTGCTGATGTGCATGTACTTCTCCCCTAAACATGGTAACATTGGTGTATACAAAATTAGCATATTTAATGTACTTGTACGCCTCTTGTAAAGTGCTGTACCATATACCAAGGGCCTGTAAATTAAATGCTACTTTTGGGCCTACAGAACTGACTGCGCCACCCACACCAGCAGCCCTGTAAACATCTCTCAGGCCTGCCACTGCCTGTGTGTGAAGTTTTACTGCCACTTCGACTTGGCATTTAAAACCCTTTGCCAAACCTTAAACTCCACTTTTATTACACTTAGGCCACCCTTAAAGTAGGACCTAGGTAACCCATAGGGTAGGGTGTTGTCTAAGTAAAACGCTTTTGCTATTGTGAGGACTACTACTCTCATAGGTTAACATTGGAAATTCTATAATGCACTTTTAAGCTCTAATTCCTGATTGGAATGGCCCCTCTCACCAATTCCTATTTCTTTACTCTATGCCCCAGGTTGGCCACCTCCCCACACCCTCCATGTAATATTTCCTTGCAGCTCTTTCTCCTAGGTGTGTCAAGACGAGTCAGAGACTGTCTGAAACTTAATACGGGGATGACAGAGGTTGTGGTTCTAGGCAAGTGTATTGGCATTTGGTTGAATGCTTGGTGGCCTGGTGGCTTAGGCCCTTTACCCAGCAACAAGGCCAAGGTCAAGAGCTTAGGCTTCTGGTTTGATGCCATTTTTCATTTGAATCTCAAATCGCTGCCATGGCTGGGATGTGGTTTGGCTTATTGAGATCATTGAGGAAAGCACTTCATTTCCTCCCAGAGAATGCCCAGAGAACTTTGGTTTAAGCATTGGTCAGACTGCAATGGTGTCAGAATTATGCAGCTCATGTTTCGTTTAAGCTTCCTTGGCGGGTCTCTGTCAGACCTGCACTGTGAAAACTACATTGGTTTCTGTTAGAAATGGAGGTCTCTAGTTGACAGATGTAGGTACCTTGTCCAAGTAGGGACCCTTCTTCCTAGTTGGGGTAAGGGGGAAACACTTCTAAAATAACCCCTGCTCACCCCCTTTGTAGCTTGGCATGAGCAGACAGGCTTTTCTCAGAGGCATTGCGTAAAGCATTTGTGAACACATACTGTAAAACAGTGAAAACACTACAAATGGACACCATACCAGTTTAGAAAAATAAGTAAACTTTATCTAAACCAAACAAAACTAAAACAACAAAAATCCACAATACAGTACTAAAAACGTGACTTTCAAATGGTAGAAATAGTTCAGTTCAAAGCAAATTTCAGATGCAACACGGGGCCGAAGTACCTCAGCAGCCACCTCACATTCTACACACCCACCCGCTAGCTCCGATCCGCCAGCCTGGCCCTCGCCTTCGTCCCAAGATTCTGGAAATCAACCGTCGGAGGACGCTCCTTCTCCTACCTGGCAGCCAAGACATGGAACTCCCTCCCCACTCACCTACGGCTGACCCTGGACCATCTCACCTTCAGGAAATAACTCAAGACCTGGCTGTTCGAGCAGTAGCAACCCCCCCCCCCCCTCAGCACCTTGAGACCCTTACAGGTGAGTAGTGCGCTCTACAAATTTTGATGATTGATTGATTGATTGACACTGCAAAAACACATGTTCAGCACAAGCATTTCAGACTGACTAGGCCTCATTCCATGTTTCATGTGCCATGTGTTTTCACTTGCACCAAAAATATGCATCATTTTTAAATGCAGTCTGTCTGAAGCACACACATAAAACAATGCCTGACTCCAGATGAAATCTGAACTACATCACCAGTGACATACAGAAATGTGTGTTTCTTTTATTGGCAAAACGCAGTGTTTTCAGCGATATGGATGCCGGAGTGTGCATTTCAGCTTACAGGTGTGTGTCATTTTTATGTTACACTGTACGGTGATACACACACCTCTGTGTGTCATTAGGTTTGAATTCTTGCACTACATTTTGGATTGTGGTGACATGCACACCAGGGCAAACTAAGGAAGTTGTCTACTCTTTAAGCGTCACTTATTTGGTCAATGCAATGATTTGTATTTTCTTTTTATACGTTTTGTGTTTACACATTTGATTGTTATTGGTTGCTTTTGTTTGTTAGAATTTTCACGATGCAAATTCAAAATGCTGCTGTTACTCCAACTTTGTTTTTGGTACAACCTGGTCAATTGAGTGTAGAATGGAAAGATTGGATAGGGATGTTTGAAACATACATAGAAGCACTAGATGGTCAGTAGTTTAGTGCTGCATGGAAGAAAACATTGCTCTTGAATGTGTTTGGTGAAGAGGGTCAACATATGTTTAAGTATTTACCGCAAGCTACAGAACCCAATGAGCACCCAATTGAGGTTGAGTATGTTAAAGAAAAAAAAAATCCCTGAGCGTAGATTTGCTAAAGAATTTTGGTCGTGAATATCACAAATTCTACACATTTCCTCAAATTGAGAATGAGACAATTAATGAGTTTGGGCAATGACGGATGAACTAGTTCATGACCAATTGACTGTTTATTCCAAAAGCAAGAACATCCAAGAACGACTATGGGTTGCAAGGAATCTATCGTTTAAAGATGCTATAGATATTGCTAAGGTTGTAGAACAATCAGAGATGTGCATCAGGGAAATGGACAAAAGAGAGGTTAATTGTGCAAAGTTTGCCAATGTGTCCAGGGGGGATCCAATATGGGTGCCGTGTTCAGAACTAGCAAAACTGCAGAGAAACTCAAACAATATAACGGAAGATGCTATTGGTGTCTGAGCAATTTTCATACTGCAGATTATCCTAAATTTGTGAAACAAATCTAGAGTGGCTACTGAGGAAAGCAGGATGAAAATTTGTGAGGATCACAATCTTTGTGTAGAAGGCGCCAATATAACAAATGGAAATCAGTCTAGACCCAAAGCAGAGTTCGAAAATAATGGAGAGACGGTAGAGCTCATGATAGATGCTACGTCTATTTACACTAATATCCCCAAGAGTTTGTGTGCTAGGTATTTCGAAGGAACGGACCTCTCACCGAAGGACATAAATTCTGGAGGATATTAAGGAATAGAGTATCAATTTGGTCGGATACATGGAGTCAAAGATAAAGTTTGGTGGTAGAGAAACTGAGGGGAACGTGTATGTAGCAAAGGATTGTTCACCTATATTGTGTTGGATTATCAATTCAAGGGCATTCAACCAGGTGATGATTGTTGATAACATATAACTTTTGGATATTCTGAATGAAGCACAGGATATCTTTAAGGAAAAATAGGGTCATATCAAGGGGTATGTTCATCAGATTGTGTTGACATATGATGCTCTGCCAATCCAACACAAGGTGAGAAGGATCCTGTTGGTTCCTTGAGCTGCAGTAAAGCATTTGTTTGATGAAATGCTGTTGAGCAGTGTGATTGAACCAGCAGAGACATCCAGATGAATTTCCCCGATTGTGATTAGTGAGCAATCGGATGCTCGTTATAGGTTTTGTGTTGACCATCGGTCTCTCAATCAGAATGACGGGGTTGACACTTATCCTCTACTAAACATTAACAAGCTCATTATGACCTTGGCTGGTGGTAGGTATTTTTCCTAACTGGATTTGAAAAATTGCTACCATCACATTAAACTGCACAAAGAATCTAAAGCCCTCACATCCTTCATTACCATAGGCATGAATAACATTCTGTACTTCCAGGATGACATTTTGATTTTTGGGGATTTCATTAATAAACATAATATGGTTTTTATGCAAGTGTTATATAGGGTAAGGGATGATGGTTTTGACTCTATGCCTGAGAAATGCAAAGTTTTAGTGGAATAAGTGTATTATTTGGGATACAGTATTACTGCAGGTGGAGTCAAACCTAAAGAAAATTTGTTGAGTGCCATTAGATCATCCACAGATGCCGAGGTCCTTTTGGGGCTATGCCAAGTTTGTTGAGAGGTTTTTGTACAAGACAGAGTGTTTAAGATGAATACTTAAGGAAGGGGTTAGCTATAATTGGGGTCAGTAGCATTACAAATGTTTTAAATTTATCAAAAATGAAATCTCTAATCCTGGCATATTAATTGCTGGGAATGCCTGTTCAATAGGCACTGGGGCAGTCTTGTCGCAAGAGTGAGAAGACTGTAGCCTTTGCCTCTCAGACTTTGACCAACTCTGAGATAATCTACTCAGTTATCAGTTGCATCTAACCCGCAATTTGATCCTTTCCTTACCCGTGGTCTTGCTGGGGGAACTTTTGACAAACAGTGCCCTGACAGCGAGTGGCGCTACTAAGTCATCTCCCACCTTCCTGTAGGGGACTGCAAGTCCCAAGACTGTCCTTGCCCCAGCACACCTGGCCCGGACCTCCGCCACGCCCGCAGCCTCAGGCACACACTTAACAGCTTGCCGCACCCACTATCGCGGGTGCCGCTGCACCAGAGGAGACAGCGGCGTGTTTAACGGGGCTATAACTCTCAAAGTGGAGCTTTGCATCTAACCGGCGATTTGATCCTTTCCTTACCCGTGGTCTTGCTCGTGAACTTTCGACAAACAGCGCCCTGACAGCTAGTGGCACCACTAAGTCATTCCCCGCCTTCCTTTGGGGGACTGCAAGTCCCAAGACTCTCCTTGCCCCAGCACACCAGGCCCGGACCTCCGCCACGCCCGCAGACTCAGGTGCACACTTAACAGCTTGCTGCACCCGCTATCGCGGGTGCCGCTGCGCTAGAGGAGACAGTCACGCGTTTAACGGGGCTACAACTCTCAAAGTGGAGCTTTGCATCTAACCGGCGATTTGATCCTTTCCTTACCCGTGGTCTTGCTGGGTGAACTTTCGACAAACAGTGCCCTGACAGCGAGTGGCGCTACTAAGTCATCTCCCGCCTTCCTGTGGGCGACTGCAAGTCCCAAGACTCTCCTTGCCCCAGCACCTGGCCCGGACCTCCGCCACGCCCGCAGCCTCAGGTGCACACTTAACAGCTTGCCGCACCCGCTATCGCGGGTGCCGCTGCGCTAGAGGAGACAGTGGAACATTTAACAGGGCTACAACTCTCAAAGTGAAGCTTTGCATCTAACCGGCGATTTGATCCTTTCCTTACCCGTGGTCTTGCTGGGTGAACTTTCGACAAACAGTGCCTTGATAGCGAGTGGCGCTACTAAGTCATCTCCCGCCTTCCTGTGGGGGACTGCAAGTCCCAAGACTCTCCTTGCCCCAGCACACCTGGCCCGGACCTCCGCCACACCCGCAGCCTCAGGCGTGATATAAACGTCAGATCTTCACCGCGTGCGGGAGCGTCCCGGGAGAAGCCCGGGACAAGGGTGGGACTGTTTGTGGCCGTTAGTGGCCGAAGGAGCCCGGGCTGGGCCCCCCCTATTGGTCCTGCTGCAGGGACTTTCCTTGGACATCACTTACCAGAAGTAAGAATTATCTCTCGCCTGATTATCAGCAGGCTGGTAGACTGTGTTGTCGCATGTATACAGTGTAATTCACATGTTATAGTGTAACCCCCTAGTGCTACTATTCCATTCAGGGAATACTTGCTTTTTGTTACTCCTTTATCATTCCCTCTTAAATATATACTAATAGGGGGAAAACAACTTTTTAACAATGCCCTCTAAAAAGCAGGGCCCCCCTAAGCCTGCACTACCTAGCTTGACGGGGATCGATCGTATGCTCCAGAAAACCATTGTGGTGGTGGCTAACACCATTGAGCATACAGAGAGACGCCTTTCTCTCCCCGTTGGATCTCTTCCGCCCCTTTTACCAATCAACACATCGGCGACCACCATTAATTCACAGGACTCACTTTTGGGCCCATCTTTTGTATCTCTCCCAGGCATACACTATGCTTTTAATACCCATAACAGCGTTCCTAGTAGAGGTAACACACCGTCAGAGTCCCCTCCCCCCTTAACCAGTTTATCTTTGTCCCCCACTCTTTTTTCTAATGAGTCACAAACAGATCCCTTACCGCAGTCCGAGGATCTCACTTGCATTGAGACTGGCGGTATTCCAACAAATCTAATTTCGATCCCTGCCAACCCACCAACCGTGACCCAATTATCCCAGAGGGTTACAACTAGAGGCCAAAAAGCCAAGTTCAAGGCAAACATTTGTAACTTAGAACATTCGTCCACCATTGCTAAGGGGAAAGTGGGAGCTCAGAAACGGAAATACAAACAGAAAGAGACAGTTAGTAAATCAAACACATCAATGGCCTTAACAACAGAAAAGACTGTTCTAGATCCCACACCTGTTTTAATAAACAATAGCGGTCCCCAAACCATAAGCAAGGACATTTCAGTCAGCCCTCTATTCCAACCATCACACACTGAGGGGTTATTTAGCAAGATAGAGATACTAATGAAATCTCTAATGGCTCTCCTCCTTGAAAGGGTAAAATGCATTGGAGATAAACTAGATAACCTGGAGAAAGTAATGGTAGTTGGCCAGTCAACCACAGGGCAGCCACCCAGAGTAGCACAACTAAAGTTAGCAACAAAGCAACCCTGCCCCAATAATCAGAACACTCCCCCAAACAACAGGCCCCAACCCCTACCTGCCCATAGATCGTCAACAAAAAGTGCGAGGACTGCTGTGGACCCAGTGGTCAGACAAACTCCAACAACTCTTAGAATAGCAGAACCAAAAGAATTGAGAAGAGCAGAGGCACCCATAGGTCAGGGTATCACGGCAGAGGGGCAGGTAGGAGTGACCCCTAATACAACAAAGGATCTCTCCCCTCCCCAAAAAGCCAAGTAGATCCATCTCACGCATAGCTTTGCCCCCGGAATCGCTACCGTATACGGTGGTGTTAGTAGGTGCCCCGGAACTTCCCAAAGGATGATTAGAATCTTTCCCCGAGCTACGAAACAAAGAGGCCCACTGGCTCAACAAGTACAGGCCCCTGCCCCCAGGCATTTCAGGGCAAACACTATTCGCTAGGAGGATAAGCTGGCTAGGTCACAGAAGAAAGGGACTGTATTATTCTAAACTTTGGGGATAGGCGGGTCGTAGAACACATCTCCATTTGGCCCCTGCAGTCTATTGAGAGTAATATCCTTGTTAAGGACCTGAGTTTTTTCTACCCTCACCTGAGCCCAACACAATCATTTAACCAGCATTGGGACACTGCAACTAGAGCCCACCTAGATGGAGGGGGATTAGATATAATGTACCAACTTTTTATTATTTCAACAAGCTTTCGGACTTGGACCAGGTAGACTGACTTGTCTCCAGCCCGCTGACCCAAAGTACCGTGGTGGGTCCACTTGATAGCTCCCCATCCTTACCTAACTTACCGCACAGTGTCGCTATAACTGTGGAAGCAGTACCCAATCTTGTACAGCTTCATAATCACGATCCAGAGCCTGTTCCTAACCTCATAGCATTCCATCCTGACCCTTCCCTGGGCATCCTGTTTTGGAATATTGCGGGCCTCCGCTTGAAGACTGGAAATAGTTCCTGGCTGGATTTTATCCACAACGATAGCGTTGTAAGCCTTCAGGAGACATGCGTAACGACGGAGCTTCACACTCCAGGATACAAAACTTTTTTTTCCCCAGCATTGCCATCTACCTCGGGCAGGGCAAAGGGTGGACTGATTACCTATGTATCCAATACACTCCATCTTTTAAGTATTGATCCAGTTAAACTGGAACCAAATGATCAAATACTCATCCTTCATCAAAGTAAAGATACCGCCTTGGTAGTTGTAAATTCCTATAATAACTTACATGCGGATGACATAATAATAACAATTAAAGAGTTAGATTGTTGTCTCCACAATTTAGCTGCCAAAGCACGTAAAGAGCTGATCATTATTTGGGGCGGAGACTTCAACCAGACCTTTGTAAAAACAGTGACAATTTACTTTGTGGGATCACGGATGAAAATAATGACCCGGTGACTCACTTCTCCCACTATTCAGTTGGGCATACTTTTAATGAAATTCTGGGAGGTTTAGATCTTACTTTGGTCAACGACTTGGTAAATACCCCAGTTCCTGTCATCCCTACGTATAATGGTAGAGGTCGGCTAAGTACTATAGATTTTATATTCATGTCCGGGACAGTAGGAACAGCTCTCTTAAATTGCAAAATGCATGACATCGCCATTAGCGACCACTATCCAAATAGGATTACCCTAAAAGTCCACAAGGGCTATCAGAGACCTAGTATTGAAACCCTCCTAGCCCAGAACAATCTTTCAATGGACAGAACCAACGGTTATTCACTGAAATGGGAAAAAGTGGATTCTCAGGCCATTGGTCACTAATTGTAGGCAAGAATTTGAAAATTGTTTAGACCCTGAGACCACCAGTGAGGGAGTGCTGGTAAGCTTTGTAATGCTACTGACAGCAATCAAGGAAATTCTCTTTGTCAAAGTGAAAGCAGGGAAATCTAGAACTAAGGGGTGGTTTGATAGCTCACGCACCAAAGCATACCAGAACCTAAAAGTAGCTTTAAACAACAAAATCAGAAACCCCAAGGATATTGCAGTTCTGAGAAGGACCTATATTCAGACCCTAAAGTCCAGGAAAAAGATTCTTAAACAAGAACTCTGGATGCAACTGCATAAATCCTGCATTATGCGGGACAGTGCCGTTTTTTGGAAGGTGGTGAAGTCTCCCTTTTTAACAGATACTACAGATAAACCCAGTATGGCCGTAGCGATTGACGAGCATGTGTGGGTCGAGTATTTCAAGCGGATAATCAGCTCTCCGTCAACTGCAAATCAACCTACCCCACTGGGGATGGATCAGACACAGTTCCCGTTGCCAATTCACATATTTCACGAGGAGGTGGAATTTGCCCTTAAGGCTAGTAAAAATGGTAAGGCCCCAGGCCCCAACGGGGCCCCAATTGATCCTTTTAAATCCAATTTAGACCAATGGTCCCCCATTATAACAAGGGTCCTGCAGGCAACTTGCGATTTAGGGCTTATAGATTCCTGGTCCCAGTCAATCCTAGTACCTATTTTCAAGAAGGGAGATCAGCAATCTCCATTTTGTTATTGTCCAATCTCCCTCCTGGACTCACTAGGGAAAGTGGCAGGACGAGTCATCTTACACCGCCTCCAATCATGGGCCTCAGATAATAAAGTCCTTTCTGACCTGCAATTTGGGTTCCGCGAGGGGTTAGGAACTACTGAGCAAGCACTTAACCTTTCCCTATTAATAGGGAAATACGTCAATGCCAAAGGAGGGGCCATTTACATGGCATATGTTGACCTCTTTGCAGCTTTTGACTGAGTCAACCACAATAAGCTCTGGTCAATCATGGCAGATATGGGTATAGAGTCTCCTATTTTATTGTTCCTCCGTGAACTATACTCAGATGCAACTGCCAAAGTTAGATACGGCACGAAGGGAGAACTAACAAAGTCGTTCAGAGTGGACCGTGGGGTAAGGCAGGGTTGTGTCCTGGCCCTGTTTTTATTCAATCTGTACAGAAATGGCCTGGAAAAGGCAATGTTGATGGGTAGCCGGGACCTCCCTACAATAAAAAATTGCCCAATACCGGTCTTACTCTACGTGGACGACGCAGTAATTCTGGCTCGCATCCCCATGGAACTTCAGCGTGCCGTCATTAGGTACAGCACACACATGGCTAGCCTCGACTTAAAGATTAATATCAAGAAAACCTTTGTTATGGCTGCAGGATCGAGGATTCATAACATCAAGCCAGTGTTCGTAGATTCGGAAAAGATTGAGAACACTCCCACGTATCCTTATCTGGGAATAGTATTTGATCAGAAAAGCTCTTGGAAGCCTGCCATAGAATCCAGGAGACTCTCCTTTATTAGGACAACTACTGCATTGGTTAAGTTCGCCAATAAACTGGGCATGTCCCCTACAGTAGAACTATTAGAAATTTACAGAGCCCAGTGCACATCAAGTGCACTCTATGGGGCAGGTGTTTGGGGGCATACCAAAATTGATGAGGTTCAAAAGGTGGAAAACATCTTCCTACGCTTCCTTCTGGCACTACCGCAGGGTACATCCACATATGCTTGCCACTTGGAATTGGGCATTCCCTATCTATCAGATTTGATCCGGATTCAACCCCTTCTCCTGTGGCGTCGCATTTTGTCAGCAAGTGAGACGACCCTTTGCAGGGAAATTATAGAGGATTGCATCGCCCTCAATAGGTAACAAAAGATCAACTGGATTGCTAATACCAGAAAATCATTTAGTGACCTAGGCATGACCCAATACTTTCAATCACCCACAACAATAGCCGTAATCCCCCGCAAGAAGTTCAAAAAGATCTGTCTGGCACATCTAGAATCCCTCCGACTTGTGAGCGAAGTCTCGAAAGTTACGACCCAGCACTCACTTCAGATCCAGACTACACCTAAGGTCCAGCCCTATCTGAAATTCAACCTCACGGGCTACGAGAGATTCCTACTAACCAGGTTCAGACTAGACAGCTTTCACCATCTGGTTACCTTTCCTCACATTAACATCTGGAAAAAACCTCTTCAAGCTTGTCCTTGTGATGACAGCTCACCCCAATCAACAATTCACATCACACTCTTCTGAAAATTCTATCAGGAACTGAGGCACCATTGGCTTCTGCCAATCTTCAAGCTCATGGGCCTGCGCAGGTGCCGCCCGGCTTACCTTGCTCTTCAATTCCTAGACGTCGAACTCTTTGCTAGAAGGGTAGCGACTTTCCTAAAGCTAGTCATCAAACACAGGCAAAATCTGGGTTGAACCAGGACGGTACACCGTCTTTAACTAGCTTCTTTTAATGATTGTCAGAATTGCAATCTCTTCACATGGAAAAAACTTTTAGTAACTTTTAAACCTCTACTTTTTATTCTGTTTATATAGCTTGACTCCGGGTGAAACCGTACTTAATATGTAATCGAAATTACTTGATGTACACTACGAAATTTTAACTTTTGTAGTTTGTCTACCCTTGTTTTTATCAGTTGGTTTTTTAATGAAGAAGAACCCTATTGAAAATTGTCTTTGTACACGATTTGTATTGTGCTTTTATGGTTGTTTTTCATACACTCGAATAAAGCTTGATTTGATTGATTGATTGATACTCAGTTATCGAACATGAGGCATTGGCGCTAGCCTGGGGAGCATAATATTTCAGAAACTATTTATGGGGAACTAAGTTTCTTCTATGTAAAGACCACAAACCTTTGCTAAAGGTTTTGCTTACCAGGTCAGCAAGTAAAGGATCAGCGAGATTGGCTGGATTAGTGGCCTTACTTCAGGAGTATTGCTGTATGTTGGAACACATTCAAGGTTGTTGGAATTGTCAAGCAGGCTCCTTGTCTAGGCTGTTGTTAGATTGACATGAGGTAGATGGACCTGCAGTTCTGGCTAAGGAGATGGAAGGTGCACTGGCATCAGTGCAGGATATTATTGAGGTAGGAGGTGTTGATGCCATCACAAAGGCTGAACGGAGCAAGGAGATGGTGTTGGATCCCATTATCAAATATGTCAAACTGTTGGTGGTGTCTGGGGGTAGAAGGGAGAGTACAGTGCCAACACCTGTCAGACTCTATTAGAAAATTCTAGATGATTTATCTGCAGGTGATGATACAGTTTTAATGAGGGGTAAGAAGTTTGTTCAACAGAGTGGGCTTTGGTCAGAGGTGATGGAGAAGGAGCATTAGGGACACTTGGGACAGTCAAAGACTAGGAATAGGCTGGGAAAGAATCGGTGGTGGCCTGGTATAGATGAACAAGTGGACAGATAAGTGGAAAAATGTGACGTATGTAAGGAAGGTGAGAAGGGATTAAAGGTATGAGTGCAATTTGACATGAGTCAAATAGCTGCCTCTGGCACAGGTTGAGTGTGCATTTTATTGGATCTACGCATTAACTAAGAAGTGAATGGAAGTATGCTATAGTGGTGGTGGATGCTCCTTCCAAGTGGTTGATTATCAAGTTTGTGAAGGAGATCTCCACTAGAGCTACTGGGCATGTTGCTGAAAGAAATCTTTGTGGAAGAAGGTGCTGCCATTGTGATTTTAACAAATAATGGGAGACAATTGATCTCTGGGGAGATGCACAATTTTTTGGATTCATATGGCATTGTATACAATCACACATCGTTCTATAACCCATAAAGTAATGGAATTGTGGAGAGGACGAATAGAATGGTCAAAGGCACGATTGAGATCATGGTGACTAGAGGTCAAGATGTGGGTAGGGTGATGATAGAAATGGTGGGTGCTTATCGCATCAGTGTTCATGATGTTACTCATTAAGTATGGGCGAATTTTGCGAATTCGCAATCCATGAATTTGCGGATTTGCGAATTTGCAATCCGCAAAATTCGCGAATTTGTGTGAATTTGCAGATTCTTTATTTTTGCGTGTTCGCGGGTGTTCGCGGGGAGCTTTGCGTGTTCGCGTTTTTTTTTGTTGCCTGGTTCATCACTGCCACCCTTCTGCCCTCTGTACCACTTGTTTTTGTGCCTTTCTGCCCTCTGCCCCACTCTTGTTTGTGCCCTTTTGCCCTCTGCCCCACTGGTTTCTGTGCCCTTCTGCCCTCTGCCTAACTCATGCCCTCTGTCCCACTTTGTGCCCTTCTGCACTCAGCACTCAGCCATAAGTCAGCTTCAACAGGAAGCACTAATAGATAAAGTAAAGCAGGGGCTCGAGTTGAAGGTCAAATTAAGTTACACAGTGATTAATGATTGTGTAACTGAATTTGAGCTATAACTCTAGCACCTGCTTTACTTTATCTATTAGTGCTTCCTGTTGAAGCTGACTTTTGTAACTATTTTAGAGGCTCTGGCAGTTTTCCGGCGCCATTCTAAAATAGTTACAAAAAGTCAGCTTGAACTTTTGACCCAATCCGTTCCGCTCGCGGATTTTGCGGGAAATTCGCAAATCTCGCGGATTGCGAATTTACCGAAAATCCACAAAATCTGCCAGCGGAACGGATTTTCCGCCCATGCTTATTACTCATAAAACTTCTTTTGAGATAATGAGGGAAAGGTTGGTGGGTACCAACTTGGTTCCTGCCTGGATGAAAGAAAGCATACACAAAAGAGGCCAGGAGATGAGAGTGACAAAGGAGAGAAGAATGCCCAACACTTTCAGGAAGATGATTAAGTAAAGATTTTGTGTGGTCAGAGAGGTGGACGTTTGTCAAAGTTCAGAGGACTGTTTAAGGTCAAGCAACTTTGTTGCTGTTCTGTAGTCCTGGAGAATAGTGAGGGCTGGAACAACAGATGGGTGGCCTTTTATCGGAGAAGAGTTAATGAAGAGAATGTGCAGGTACTCCGAGTGGATCACTGACAGAATATCGAGGAACAGAATATCACGCTGCCAGAATATCGATGAGAAAATATTGAGTGACAGAATATCAAATTCCTATCTACAAACAGGTAAGTACAAAAATATCAAATCCTAAATATCTTGGTCAATAATATAGTTTGTTAAAATATCAACTTTTTAAAATGTCTTAAAATTAATATTAAATTAATTAAATAATAAATATAATTAAGTAAAACATACTTAAAAATAATAAAAAAACTTTAAAATTAAGAAATAATAAATGTAATGTAAAACATGCATTTTTATTTTGTATTATAAATATTAACTTAATAGTAAAAAATAATTAATATATTTTATTATAAAATGTAAAAAACATAATTTAAAATATAATAACATGTATATATATGTATATATCCAGAAGGTCGCCATTCACAGCTGCTTCGCGCAGAATAACGAAAGGAGTGGAACCACCACGTAAGTGCAGTTTTTAGTGCTTTATTTGTGCCAAAGTTTTAGCCTGCAATCCACCATGACGTGTTTCGCCTCCACCAACGAGGCTTGATCACATGACGTGTCATGAACACAAACAAGGGCATTTATAGTTCAAACGTTCAAGTGGGTTCAGCTGAGTTAGTAACACGCATAAACAGTGAAAAAATACTTTGTGTTTCAAACAAAAGTCAAGGGCATATTGCCCACAAGGTTCAACTAATAAATATTAGTCAAAGGATTTCTGGGTTATTTCTAATTATAAAATGCATATGATTAAATTCATATATTTACATTTTAGTTAAAGACCCAAACCCATTCAGAAAACTCACATATGTACATTGCATTTACATGTAAACTATCTACACTATGTACAAAACAATCTCAATAACATAAGATAAAGGAACCTTATAATAGTATTCTTGACCATATTAAGAACCAATCAGAGTTATCACTGTTGTAAACATTCAACCCATGTGGGTGAGAAAGAAAGAGTCATATCAAACACAGACTGAAATCCCAATTCAATGAAACCCCTATGTAATGCCCTCTTTTGGGTACTGCTGATATTTAAAATTGATCAAGTGAAAGTGCAAGTGCTAACATTAAAATCGTTCTACAGATTATAGCAGGTTACAGATTCTGGTCTCGAAACAGATCCCTTCAGAGGAACTCATATTTGTATATCTATCGTCTGACTAATATACTACAGGAACTGGTTAAAGGATATTAGAGGCAGGTGTACATATCCTCGCTGGCATTCAAACCTCCAGGATTTTTACTGTTAAGTTCCAAAATATATCTCGTCTCCAATAACCGCAACTTTGCATCCCTATTTCCACCTCTATTTAGAGGTAGAATTGAATCAACGAGAAAGTATTGGAGGCTGCTGGGGTCACTATTATGCACTGATTCGAAGTGCCTAGCCACTGGTTAAGTCTGATCCTTTCCAGATATTGCCCTAAGATGTTGTAAAATCCGCTTGTGGGCGGGCAAGCGTGTACTGCCCACATATTGGAGCCCACAGGGACATTGCAAAACGTAGACCACATATTCGGTCTTACATGTGAGTCTTTTGTTGATGGCAAGTGGCTTCTCTAGGAAAGGACTGGAAACATGTGTCTTATTTATCCCATGGCGACAAGCCTTACAAGTTTGGCACTTCTTGAAACCTGTGATGTGATCTATCCACGATTTGGAGGTTTCTAGACTACTGCTGACTAATGCTTTGGCCATGGTGGGAGATCTACGAAATGTGAGGTTTGGTTTGTTAGATACCAGACCCCCTATAACCGGATCCCCTTTGACCAGGTTCCAGTTTTTTTGAAGATTTTCCTGATTGCTGAATGTTGATTACTATAAGTAACAATTGCTCTAGCTTGTATCTGCTCATTCATTGTTACTCCCCATTGTATTAGGCCTGACTCTGGGTACTAGGGCTTGTTCTCTTGAGATTTTCTTAGTGCGTTTTATTGCCCCATCTAATACTGCACTACTGTACTCCCTGTTCAAGAATCTGACTTTACTGGCTTGCTGGGCTAGATCACATTCAGTGTCAGAACTACATATTCTCTGTAGTCTCAGCATCTCCCCATAGAGGATACTACGGATGAGATGCTGTGGATGCTGGCTCGTTGCGTGAAGCAACGTGTTCCCTGCGGTTGATTTCCTATGTAGTTTCGTTTGTAATATGTTATATGTAATATGTTATCTTTGATGTAAACCTCTACGTCTAGGAAATTAACATTTTCTTTGAGGATCTGTGAGGTAAAGTGTAGATATAAATTATTAACATTTAAACCTTTCACAAATTCAGTAGCTTCCTCAGATGACCACCTCCAGATCATAAACAGATCATCTATATATCTGAGGTATAGCATCACCTTGTTACACATAATGTCTTTGTGTTGGCCCATGAGGACCCGCTCCTCCCTCCGTAGAACTGTCTATAGCCGAAATGATTGGCCTCCCAGGTGCATTGAGGCATCCTTATGCACCTTCGGCAGAAGGTAGGAGGTGGGGATGACCGGATGATCTTTTTTCAAATATTTGAATTCATCAAAAGAGATCAAACCACTACTCCGCCATGCCATCAACTTTGAATTTTTGTCATTCCATGTTTACTTAATTGTGGAAAGGTTGCTCTTTCTGTAGCATTCCGTATCCCCCAATTGTCGCTCAGCCTCTTTAATGTATTCCTCCCGCTTCCAAAGGACGATATTTCCCCCTTTGACGGCTGGTTTTACTATTATTTTGTCGTCGGCTTTAAGTTTTTTGACCAAGTTGTTATAACATTGATTTTGTCTGTCGATGGCCCTTTCCTTTTTGTTGGAAGCAGTGTATAATTTTTTCAAGTCTTCTATGATGAGTTCATGATAGACATCTAGGTTATCATGGGTTGATATTGGCAAGAAGGTGGACTTAGGTTTGAATGGTGTAGTGCTGATCCCAGTACCACATGTTACATTATTTTCAGCACCCAAAACTGTATCAACACTCTCACATTGTAGCGTCCATATGTACATATATATATATATATATATATATTCACTGAAAAAACCATAGGTTATAGACCATATATAGTTAGGAATTCGCATTTACAAAACCTTATTTTACTCACACAAAACCATTGAAATTCCATATATAGTTAGTTGCACTAACTATATATCGCGCACCCGCAATCCACTGCTGATGATGTCACATATTACATCATTCATGACATGGTCAGTGACATCACTGATGACATCACTGATGACATCTCAAATGACATCACTGATGACATCTCAAATGACATCACTGATGACATTTCAAATGACATCACTGATGACATCACTGATGACATCTCATTTGACATTACTGATCACATCACTGATGATATCATTCATGTGATAATACGATGAACCTCTTCAGACTCTAATATAACCTTAGATACAATCAGTGTAAACAGACACTCACAGACTGTCACTCATCCATGGAGTTACTCACACACCTAGTCAGTCATGCAAAGAATCAATCACACCTCCATTTCCTCAACTATACAGTTATACAAACTTTACTTATTCAAACATATACTAACACATATTTACTCTCTTATACAATCCCTGATACAAGTTCACAATGATCCATACAGCCACTCACACATTCACTGGCTCTCATGCACAGTTATTTATATATGTCAACTCTCACATGTACTGTGTTTTACATATGTACTTACTTTGACATGTAGCACTGAGATATCCATTCACTCACCAATACACTCATGCACACAGTCAACCGCCCATACAGCTGTTTCCACATGCACTTTTGAAACCATACATCTAGTGAATCAACTGCTCACACATCTATGCACAGAGTCATACATCTCCCAGCCACCCACACACACACTCAGTCTCCCATACAAATACTTGGGCAACCAATCAATAACCCATATAGTTACTCATATAGCTACTTATCAACACATGCAACAGTTTACAGAACAACAGACATAATGATGCACAAATTAAGACAGTTTAGTCACTAACCCATGCACTCAGTGAGACACATTTAATCACTCACTCATACAGTCAGTCATGCACCTACTAAATCCTTCATCCAGACACTTATATATCCACTCATTCTTCAATATGTAAGACATATTTTAACTTTACAGAAACATACAGTCACTGGATGTTGTCATCAGTGATGTCATCAGTGATGTCATTTGAGATGTCATCAGTGATGTCATCAGTGATGTCACTGACCATGTCATGAATGATGTAATATGTGACATCATCAGCAGTGGATTGCGGGTGCGCGATATATAGTTAGTGCAACTAACTATATATGGAATTTCAATGGTTTTGTGTGAGTAAAATAAGGTTTTGTAAATGCGAATTCCTAACTATATATGGTCTATAACCTATGGTTTTTTCAGTGAATTTTCAAGGTTTTGTAAATGCTAATTCCTAACTATATATGGTCTATAACCTATGGTTTTTTCAGTGAATATATATATATACATACATATATAAACATATATCATCTGTATATCTATATAAATACAAACATAAATGCATGCATACATATACTTATATGCATACAGATGCATGTTATTTACATGAAAGTTGAAAAAACACTAATAAAAGCAAAGCTAAAAAGCCACCTCATTACAAACAGAATGGCTTTAACTTAAACGAGGGCGAGATCTATTGCATTTTCAATGCTTGTTTACTTTGGTTCCATCAAGAAGGCATTCAGATGTGTCACACATTTGCCATAAATTCTGAATGTTAGCACTCTAGTTGCACATTAGATCACTGTAGTAAAGCTACTGCTCACCAGGGACGTCTGCTGCTGGTATTCAAAGTGCATGTTTCAGTCTGCATGTCAGAATTTTTTTAATGAAATTGAAGAGGGTTTGAGAAGTCACTCAAAATGTGCCATAATTTTTCTTTCTGCAGCACTAATCATAATTCATATGGCAAAATATACCCCCTCATTTTGTTCCTTTTTAAATTAAATGTTTTAAGAGTTACCACTTTATTCCAATCAAGATGGCTTCAGGTGTGCCATACCTTTGTAATAAGTAGGACTGTTAGCGCTCTAGTTGTTCTTTAGAACACTCTGGGACATTCTGTCATTGGGCTATACTTGGGCTACATCTGGGTGATATTTGGGCTACATTTGGGCTCTTTTGTCTCTGGTGGCCTTTTTGGGAGACTGCATGTCAGAATTTTTTAATGAAATAGAAGAGGATTTGAAAAGTCACTCAAAATGTGCCCTAATTTTTCTTTCTGCAGCACTAATAATACCTTCTATTGCATAATATACCCCCTCATTTTGTTCCTTTTTAAATTAAATGTTTTAAGAGTTACCACTTTATTCCCATCACGATGGCTCCAAGTGTGCTATACCTTTGTAATAAGTAGGACTGTTAGCGCTCTAGTTGTTCTTTAGAACACTCTGGGACATTCTGTCATTGGGCTATACTTGGGCTACATCTGGGTGATATTTGGGCTACATTTGGGCTCTTTTGTCTCTGGTGGCCATTTTGGGAGACTGCATGTCAGAATGTTTTAATGAAATAGAAAAGGATTTGAGAAGTCACTCAAAATGTGCCCTAATTTTTCATTCTGCAGCACTAATCATACTTTCTATGGCAAAATATACCCCCTCATGTTGTTTCTTTTTAAATTAAATGTTTTAAGAGTTACCACTTTATTCCAATCAAGATGGCTTCAGGTGTGCCATACCTTTGTAATAAGTAGGACTGTCAGCGCTCTAGTTGTTTTTTAGAACACTCTGGGACATTCTGTCATTGGGCTATACTTGGGCTACATCTGGGTGATATTTGGGCTACATTTGGGCTCTTTTGTCTCTGGTGGCCATTTTGGGAGACTGCATGTCAGAATGTTTTAATGAAATAGAGAAGGATTTGAGAAGTCACTCAAAATGTGCCCTAATTTTTCATTCTGCAGCACTAATCATACTTTCTATGGCAAAATATACCCCCTTGATGGAGCAAGGATTTGCCCGTAGAACGCCTTGCTCGTATGCAAAACCCTTGTCTAAAATGCATAATAATATTAACCTCGTTATTCGTCATTTATAAAGCGTTTTCCCAACACGCGGGTGTCCCCAGGATGCTTGCTTGTTTTTCTTTTCGTACTAAAACGAAGCTTGCACTGAAAATGGCTGCTTTGCCGAAATTCAGTCTGCGCATGCGTCGGTCATACCCGTGTGATGTGACGCACTCGCATTCTGGAGGGATTCTGTGCTCATGCGCATTGATGCTAAATATGGCCGCTCGTCTCTCACCACGCTCTCTGCTTACTGCAGCCGCTTTAGCCTATCTGTCTTTTCGCACTAATCCTTAACGCTATAGTCATTATAAAGTAAGGGTTGGTTAAGTTTTATCTTGGTATACAGTGCGATCATTTTTATGTATGATTTTAATTTGTTTTCGCTTACTTTTCATGTACCGCGTCTTTGTGGGCTGGGGCAATCATGAGCGGAGCCATACTTGAAGCTCTGCTGGGCACCGTCACATGACCGGAGAAAGTTCCAACTGCGCAGAAGCTAAATCTAGCCAGCTGGCACCTGAAGCACAATGCGCCTGGGAACATCGCTGGGAATACGGAGTCTTACCTTGAAAGAAGCAATACTGTTGCTACCTATTGTGAACTGTCCTGTACTGCTGTATTCTATGCATGGGAACGTGAACCCGGGGGGCGGGTGTGCAAAATTGAATATTAAACATGAGAAAACTGAATTCTAGGAGGTGGTAATGACCGCACCACCTCTCCTGACCAATCACAATGTGGGAAACTGTCACTTGCAACATTAGTGGGTGGTCTAAGGGTCCCCAAAACCGTATAATTGCCCTAGTTTAGCTTAGGAAAATTGTCCGACTTGTCCGAGTAGCAGACCTGTCACTGACCCTACGATCTCAATAGGTGCTCATTCTGAAAGTGCTGCGGAGCACTTTGTCCATACTTTCCACAATCTCCTAAGGGGTGGAAAATCCTAAGTGCTGACGAAGCACTTTGCTGGGGAATTCGAAAATCCAATCGGGGTTTCTGGCGGATTACTTGCAGGAGGGGGTAACGCAGGCGTTGCTGTCCGAAGCTGTGGGTGTTGGTCGTACCCTGGGAGGCCCAGTCCTTGACCTGAACCTGAGGGGTATCCTGTCCTTACTGTCCGTGAGCTGTACCTGCTCGCATTCTGGCATTCCTTTCTGAGGGTCCCTGTCCCCGTCTTCCCAACTGACCCGTGGCCAGGGTTGGTCTTCAATCTGAACTAGGTAATTATAGATTGTGGGTTTACGTCTCTCTCTCTCTCTCTCTCTCTCTCTTTTATCTGATCTGGTAAAAGCATTCTTACCTGTGTTATTGCTCTATTGCCATTACAATTATATGTGGCTGAATTTTAGTTGGTTCCTTCTCTTCCCCCCCTCCTTTAGAAACTCATTGATTTTATAAAACCATAGCATGTTCCCGTTTTTTCCCCTTTCCTTTAGTGGTTTGCAGTGAACTTAGCAAGAATAGCTTAAATCACTTAGGTTAAGTACATGTTCTAGGTCTCATCCCATTCCTATGTTCTAGTACAAAGTTTGCAGTGACTAGTTTTGTTCTAAAAACTTCTACCTTTAGTTTCCCATATATCCTAATGGTCTTAATTTTAATGCAAAGTTACCTATTGGTGTTGATTTTAATGTTTGATATATTACTCTGTGTATCGCTTATTATCTTGGCATCTTCTCTTTGAATTTTTATATAAAGTTTCTTTGACTTCATCAGGTGTCTGTGGTCATTTTACAGAATTGTGGGAAGTATATTACTGATTTAAAGTGTATTGGATGTTAGGCCTGTCTACTATTTTCCCTAATAGCTCCAGGTCCGTCATAAGAATTGTGCCTGTGGTAAGTCGGGTACATGGTAAGCAGAGGTAAATCCAAACTTGATTACTCCTAGCAGCGTGCAGGAGGAGAAATCCTCACCCGGATCACCCAAACAACTTAGTGGAGTAAATAAAAGGTTTCTGTTCACGCCAAGGGCCCAGTGCGTGTGAAGGAATTGGTAACTCGGGTGACCTGGGGAAAACTGCGCGCTCTAGCAGTAATTTCTGGTAGCAGAGGATGGTTTGGACTAGCTAGATTAGGTAGACAGGATAGGTCATAAACAAACCGTGAATATAAAAAGTGCTGCTGATTTCTACTGTATTTTTCAAAATTTATGAAATGTTTTTTTTTAATAAATGTACATGATTTTGCATTGCTGCTATAAATATTGCATGTTGAATTAACCCAGAATTGTTTGTAAGTGTTCAGTGTAGTCCGAATCCCCGGGGAAGTATTTTAGCTAACGGTGAGTAGAATCCGGTTAGCTGTTGAAGTCACTAAGTTTGAATCATTAGTGCAGGGTTAAAGGAGTAACTGGAAGCACTAATTTAGGTCCTTTGTTTTAGAGTGAATGATAGCTACGAGTCCTTTATAAAACTTTCATTGCGATATCACCTAGTAAGGGTCGCATACGGAAGGAGTAGTAGGGTCTCCGAGGCTTGTCTGGTAAGTAAAATAGTTCGCTGGTGAAATCCTGGCTCAGTACATATCCCCGACTAAGGTGGATGAGTCAGAAGAATAACGGGTTCTATGTTACTAGTGTGAAGGGACAGGCAAAGAAGTCTATCCAGAGTGAATGAAAAGTAGACAGAAGTGGTTTACTAGTAGCGAAAGAAAAGTCTTTTCTCTCTTTAGAACACTCAGACATAGTGGCAAACGTTGTGTGTTATTGACTAAAACTTGCACTCGCACTTTAGAGAGAGTAAAAAGTTTCCGTTACCTTGTGAAGGAGGGAGTCAGTCGGAGAGCTGCTCTGACGTCACTCCGTGCCGCGCTGGTATTGGTCAAAACAGCGGGTGGGTAGCGGAGCTGAATTTGTAAAGGAGGGGTGAGTGCCGAAGCGTGAGACTCTGTCTTGCGAAAAGGCTGCGCACCCATTGGTTAACCGTAGTTGTATTCTCTGACCTGATTGGGTGGTGCGAAATAAAAGTCGCGCTAGTATTGGAAGCACGAAGGTAAACAAAATTAATCCAGCCGAGATAGAAGCGAGTCTGGAGAGTTGTATGTGGTATCCAGATTTCATACCAAATCCAAAATACCTAGGATTTTATAAGGAGCAGACTTTACGAGGTAGACCGCACATGATGTATGGAATAAAGAGAAAATTGTCATTTTCGGATAAAGTAAAGAATTTTTTCAAAACTGACAAGCCCATTAGAACGAGGGAAGGTGTACTCATTCCCCCACCAAATACCCCTGCCTCTTTCATGTTGTTTGATAAAGGGTATCACACTTGTGTCTGGCTAGAAAATTGGGCAAAGTATACTGTAGATGACGGAGTCCTAGCATTCCCTGTTGAAGGTACATTTAATGGTCGGATCCTGTTTAACTTAAGGACCCGCATGAATGAATTACACCCTAGACCTAGGTTGACCCAGTACGAAGCTTTGGAGGAATGGGAGATAGAGGCTGCAGAGCGAGATAAACCCCGAATGGATAAGGGAGTGAGTAAGTGGTATCCCAGACTTCCAACGCCAACCAAAGAGCAGAAAATGAAACAGTGGAGGCAGTCTATGTTAACTGAGGGGCTGTTCCCTATGATGGGGGTATTAGAAGAGAAGAGAGGAAAGTGTAAAGAAAAGACCCATCACCTAGCACCTATGGGGGACATAGAAGATGAACACCTGGAAGACTTGTTAATGAAGAATCCACCTCCCTATGTAGCAGAATCAGATTCGGTGCATTCTCAAAATTCTGTTACCAATTACCCCCGAAGTAGGAGGGAAAGTGATTCAGACGGGACAGCTACAGGCAGTAAATATAGTGGAAGGGATGAGTTTTGCAGACCTAAGTCCACAGTCCCGAATTATCAGCCATTCGGGGAAAGTCCCCCTCGATTGGTTGCCCCGACTGCCCCAAGTATTTATCCATCCCTAGTACCTCAGGTATTGCATGGCAATTCTGCTGAAAGGGGGCTGCAGGAAAAAGAGAGAGAAGCCCTGACTAAACAGCGAGAGGAATTAGTCAGAACCATTGCCCAGATGCATCCCCATCCTGATTCCTTGACCATTCCGGTAACTATTGGTCCTGCTATCCCAATGTATAAAAATGACCTGACTAGTCCCCTTCCTCCTGTTATCACCCCAATACTGCCTACTCCTAGCTTCCAGACCCCGAGGAAGGAAGTATTCATAGATGAGGATCAGGAAAGTGAGTGTGAATCTGGAAGTTTGATGGATCTGCCCATAAGGGAGTCAAGGGCCAGTGTAGTAGGGGCAAGAAGTCAGCCCAGACAAAAGGAAGTGGTGATTGAAAGTGCAACTGGAATTAGGAACGCCTCTTTAGTTTCCCCTGAAGAATTAGACAGATGGACAAAGGAGATGGAGAAGGAGACCACTCCCCAGCCTAAAGCATTGGAAATATATAAATTAAGAATAGAAATAGAAGAAATGATGGCCGGGAACGTGGGAGTTGAGCGCCTAAGCTCGTATAATGAAGAAGAGTTACTATTCATCAGTAAAAATCTTACCCGGAGTGCTAGGGTGCTCCATGAAAAGATAATGGATGCCGCCACAGAAATGGGAGTTGATGTTAGTCGCTCCAAAATTCTTCAGAAACCCTACAGAGTGGACTTCTCAGACAAGGATTTAGAAAGCCTGAATGTGATGGGAAAACAGATCCAAGTAAGAGAATTGTTGAAAATCTTGCAGAAATGGGGCGAAGTGGGAAAATGGAGAACAAGGTGGGCAAAGAAAAAGGAAGGCAGCAGGGCTGGGTCAGTAACTTCAGAATTCGTATTAAAGGAAGTAACCCCAACTGAAAAATTGTGCCCCATGAGAGAGGTCCCGGGAGGAAAATATGTCCATGTCCCTTGGTCCAGACAAGACATTGTGTCATTTACAAACGACTTCCCGAAATTACGTGAGAAACCAGTTGACTGGTACAGACAGGTAGAACGTTTCATAAAAGTTCAGAAATGTCTGCTGAAAGACCTGGATGGGTTTTTCGACATTGTGGTCCCTGTAGATCCGTGGACAGAATGTAAGAT
Organism: Lissotriton vulgaris; assembly: GCF_964263255.1. NCBI lineage: Eukaryota > Metazoa > Chordata > Amphibia > Caudata > Salamandridae > Lissotriton > Lissotriton vulgaris. Next base: position 1,159,653,416 of record NC_141689.1, read on the forward strand.
AGAAATTGATTGGCCTAATGATGAATATCCCAGAGATGAGAGAACGGGAGCCCCTTCACCGGATGTAATGAGAAAATATGACCAGGTCATACAGTACCTTAAGAAAAAGGTGCCAGCAAAGGAGACAGATTGGACCCGTATAGATAGAACCACCCAAGAACGTGATGAAACGGTGCATTCATTTTATGAAAGGTTACTGCAGGTATTCAAAACTTACAGTGGTATCGATAATGTAGACATGAAAGACATGACGCATTTCAGTTATAGGTTTGTGCTAGGATTAAGGCCTGAAATCTCACAGTGGATTCGAGATAACAAAATCAGTTGGCAGGGAAAACCCATAGATGATGTCCTGAAATATGCAAAATACTGCGAAGATGAAATTGAGAATAAAAAGAAAGCCCTCAAGGAGAAAGTGATGTGGGCACAGGTGAAATTAGCTGAACAGCAAGAAAAACAGTTAAGTAAAATGACTTCTGATAACAATGTCCAGAATACCACTACTGGGGGGGGAGGGAAGCCCAGACCTAAAATGAGTCGTGAAGAGGCCATGAAAAAGTTTCCGTGCCATGGGTGCGGCCAGATGGGGCATTGGAGAGACGAGTGTCCACACCTACAGGCCGGTAATGCCCCTGTAAATGGTTTAAATCCACAGGTGCCGAAAGAGGGGACAAGAAAAACCCAGCAACAGGTAAAATTACCTCCAGTACCCCGCGCTCCTAGACAGAATTTTAAGAGTCAGGGTCAGCAGAATGAGAGGGCGGAAGTATGGGAGGTTGAGAGTGAAAGAGATGCAGTCATTCCACAGTACTTGCTAAATGATACCTTCCTTTGTGAAGATCAAGATTGACGGGGCCTGAGAGGGGAAGATGAGGAGTGCGTACTTGGCGCCTCCTTACCGGTAGACCAGACTGGACCATACATTGAAGGAAAGGTGGAGGGAAAAGACGTCACTTTTCTGTTGGACACTGGTGCTACCAGATCTACTGTAAGAACAGTGGATGTTCCTAACCTACCCCTCTCGGGAGAAGCAATCCAAGTAGTGGGAGTCTCGAATCAGATAATAAGTACCCCTGTAACTGAACCAATGGAGATTTCTATAGGAAATTTCAAGGAAATGCACAGATTTGTGGTCTGTGATTCCAGTCCTGTAAACCTACTAGGACGTGATTTGTTGTGCAAGATGCGTTGTACCATTTTCTGCACACCAAATGGCGTTGAAATTCAGACCCCCGATGAAGATGGCCTGTACAAACTGATGTTAGTCAGACAAGATGCTGATATCAAGCCTTTGTCAATTGAGGATTTACCTGAGGAACTCCAGCTAAGAGTGGTACCAGAAGTGTGGGATTTCACAGGAAAAGATGTAGGCCTGATGGCAAATGTGGACCCAGTTAAAATAGCAATAAAAACTAATGCTGTATACCCGAAAACCAGACAGTACAAAATGAGTGCAGAAGTAAAGGCAGGAGTAGCGACTGAAATTACGAGGCTGCTCGAAGCAGAAATAATAGAAGAAGTGTTGAGCAGCCCCTGTAATTCGCCTATCATTGGGATCAAAAAGCCTAGTGGGAAGTACCGGGTGGTGCAAGATTTGCGCAAGGTAAACCAAATTGTTGTGCCTTGCTGTCCTATTGTACCCAACCCTGCAGTAATACTATACCAGATTCCCTGGAATGCAGAATGGTTCACTGTCATCGATCTATGCCACGCATTCTTTTCCATCCCATTGCATCCCGAAAGCAAATTCCTTTTCAGTTTTGAATTTGACAGCCATATCTATGTCTGGAATCGTGTCCCCCAGGGGTACACCGAAAGTCCATCGATTTTCAACCAGATACTGAAAAAGTGCCTTGAATCCCTAGTGTTGCCAAGAGAGTCTGTTTTGGTGCAGTACATAGATGACCTGTTAGTGGCATCTAAAACCCAGTCTGACTGTGTCACTGACACAATTGCCTTGCTGAATCACCTAGGAAAAGGAGGACATAAAGTGTCGCCTGACAAACTACAATTCTGTAAAAACTCAGTAAAATATCTGGGGCACCAGATAGAAAAAGGAATCAGGAAGGTCACTACCGAAAGGATCAAAATAATTAAAGCAATGGAACTGCCCACCACCCAGAAAGAGGTGAGAATGTTCTTGGGAGTTGTGGGTTACTGCAGACAATGGATTGTAGGCTTTGCAGCTCTAGCCCGACCCCTGATAAATATGACAAAGAAAGGAGTAGAAGACCCCGTCCACTGGGACAGTGAAAGCATGAATGCTTGGGTAACTCTGAGAAACTGTCTATGTACCGCACCTGCATTGGGTATGCCTGAGTACACTAAGCCCTTTGAGCTGTTCTGTGACACGAGAGAGAATTGTGCTCTTTCGGTCCTGACCCAGGAGCACGGATTAGTCAGAAGACCGGTAGCCTACTTTTCGGCCACCCTAGATCCAGTGGCTGCTGGACTGCCTGGCTGCTTAAAAGCCGTTGCTGCTACTTGCGTCAGTCTGGAACAGAGTGAGAGCATTGTCATGGGACATCCCGTCACTGTCTATGTTCCTCATTCTGTTGTCATCCTACTGACTAGAACTAAGACCCAGTACCTCACACCTAGTCGGCTGACTAAGTATGAGAGAATTTTGATTGGTGCTGAAAATGTAACTATTTCCCGGTGCAATGTCCTAAACCCTGCGACACTGTTACCCGTCCCTCGGGATGTGGACTCTGATGAGGAAGGGGAACATAATTGCATCGATCTGACTGAATACAGCACCAAGCCCCGTCCTGACATTCGTGAAATAGCACTACGTGACGGGGATAAAACAATGTTTGTGGATGGCTCGTGTTTGAGACATGAAAGTGGGAGTCTGAGTGCTGCCTATGCTGTGGTTACACTGACAGGAGTCGTCGAGGCTTCTTACATGCGCGAGGTGAAATCTGCACAAGTGGCAGAGCTCATCGCGTTAACTCGAGCATGTAAGAGGGGAAAAAACAAAAGAATTACTGTTTACACAGACAGTCAGTACTGTTTCGGGGTTGTTCATGACTTCGGCCAATTGTGGTTACAAAGAGAATTCATGACTTCCTCTGGCACACCTATCCGAAATGGGAAAATAGTGCATGACTTACTGGAAGCTATCCAATTACCCAAAGAATTGGCTGTGGTCAAGTGTGCGGCTCACAGATCTGGAAATGATGATGTGACTGCCGGTAATAGGTACGCTGACCAAATTGCACAGTTTTGTGCCCGTCACCAGATGTCCCTGCAAATTGCCCTGTGGGATGGAACCAGCTGCCAACTTATGTTGTTTGATAATGTGTCAACGTGGGAGGAATTAAAGGAGATACAACAAGCCACAGACAGGCAAGAAAAAGGCAGGTGGGCCGCAAAGGAATGCGAATTGCGAGAAGATGGTGTGGTGGTAAATCCGGCTGGGGTGCCTGTACTGCCTGATAGCTTGATCGACCCCATGGTCAGAATGATACATGAGCCAACACATATGGGAAGAGACGCGATGTGTCGGGTGTTTGAACAAGTGTTCTGTAATTCAAAGTTCAGGGACCAGGCGGAAAGGCTTTGCCAGAGGTGCCTAGTGTGTCAGCAATTCAATGCAGGAAAGAAGACCGTAGTAAAGCAGAGCACTATTGGAAAGGCAGTAGGGCCCTTCGTTAGAATGCAGGCAGACTTCATAACCATGCCCAGATGCAAAGGATATAGATATGTCTTAGTCATAGTATGTCTATTCTCTAGGTGGGTGGAAGCATATCCAGCTAAGAAAAATGACGCTATCACCACAGCAAAACTATTGCTCAGGGAGTTGATACCTAGGTATGGGATCCCAGAGACGATCGAAACGGACCAAGGTGGGCATTTTGCCAACGATGTCCTAGAGGAACTCTGTAAAGCATTCAAAATGAAGCAAAGATTGCACTGCGCCTACCATCCAGAGGCTTCTGGGGTAGTGGAACAAATAAATGGCACCCTGAAGTCCAGATTGGGAAAAATGTGTGATTCCACAAAAATGAACTGGATAGAGGCTTTACCCCTGGTGCTGATGAGTTTGAGAAGTATCCCGAATCGAAAGACTGGCCTAAGTCCCCATGAAGTGTTGATGGGAAGAGTGATGCGCCAGGCATGGGTACCCGGAAACAAACTGCTAAGCATTTCTGATGATATGGTGATAGAATACTGCAAGCACCTGGGTGACCAAGTGCGTTCTCTCTCTCAGCAGATTGGAGAGACAGAAGACGAGTGGCCAAAGGATCCAGCTCACAAACTGCAACCAGGAGACTGGGTGGTGTTAAAGAAACACACCCGGAGCAGTTGTCTGAAGCCAAGGTGGGGAAAGCCACGACAAGTGATCCTCGTCACTACCACTGCTGTGAAGTGTGCTGGTGTACCGAAGTGGATCCACGCCAGCCACACAAAGCGGGTATCTGGAGAAAACGCGACTGGAGCTGAAGGCAGCGCAGCTGAAGAGGCTTCCGAGGAAGAAAGTCCGGAGCTAGCTGACATCGAACTGCCGAGCACAAGTCGAGACGTTGAATGGTATCCCGCCGACGAACCAGTTCATGACCCAATACGAACCAGGAAATATTCCTACTTAGACAGTGAGTGGGATAGTCCAGGTGAGTCAGAAATAGAAGAAGCAGGTCAGGTCAACGAAAGCCACAACACCCCTGATCAGGACATAGGCCAAGTAGGGTCAGATCAAGACCTCGAGACTCCTCCTGAAACTCCGGAGCCGAGAAAGGGACAGTTAGAAATTAGAGCTGACGTTCATGCAGAAGAAAGCAAAGAGATCGAAGAGCATGAACAGGAACAGATAGAACTAGATCAAAGCGCTCAGACAACGGAAACAACAGTAACCAGAAATAAAAAGAAAGTGCGATTTGAATCTGAGCAGGGACAGATTAGCGACCAGGCAGAAGAATTAGACGAAAGACCTGGAACTAGTCAGACAGGCAGGGAAATAGAAGTGCCACAACAAAAAGTGAAAAGAGTGCACGGGGAAGGCGAAGTCTCCTCAACCACTGGGAGGCACGGAGGAAGAAGTGCACCCCGATACGTCAAGAGACTAAGGCTCAGACTAAAAACAGTCGAAGAAAACGATAAAGACCGAAAACGGGCTCAAAGTGAAAGAAGTGCAGCCCAAGGCAAATCGCTGAGAAAGAGCGACAGAATAAAGAAACAGAACCGACTGTATCGGAGCCCTGAGTGGACGTACTTTGTGTTGGAAGAAATTGACGAGCCACACCACAGTGGCAACAGTGACAACGAGTCCATTGCTGATCGGAGTTCGGACGAAGACCCTCCTTGAGAGAGCCCTGAAGTGAGCCTTTGGGCCAAAGAAACGAAGAGGGGTAGCAAAAGCCACCTGTAAGCTAAAAATGTCTGATCCGAGTGTCTCTGGGAGATCCCGGTGTGGGTGTCTCAAAACCTGTTGTAAGATATGCTTGTGTAGTGTAGCTATGCTAATAGTAATGTGGATAGGACTAACCGTTTTTCTACCCTTTATGATAAGTAGAGATCCAAACTTGTCCCCTACTGAACCCGAAGCAGTAGATGTAGGGGTTGTACAGACTGCAGAAACACCACGAAGACTAGAAAGACGCGACAAAAGAGTAGGACTGACACACACACGACCTAATTTAGAAGCACCAGATGAGGATGGACTACATTTTCACAAAATGAGAAACAGGACGCATCTGAATGTTTTTGCTAACTTGTTAGTGCATTATGTAGAAGCTATGGAAATAGAGGACTGTTATGTCTGCATGAAGCTACCAACCTCAGTGGCTGAAGGCGTGACATACCACCATCTACCTTTGACCTATGGAATCTCCTGTAGTATATTAGCTAGCTTGTTCTATAGAAGCACCTTGCAGTACTATTATTCAAATGATGACGTAGTATTTTCTGAACTTCCTGTTAGAGGACATTTGAACCGTGTACATACTACAAGTGACGTGACCCGCTATATGGGAGAATATTTCCTGACTATAGGTAACATAGACTTAGATCAAGCAAGAGAAGACAATCTGACCTGTTCGCTGCAAGAGCAGGAAAAGATGTTTATAAAGATGGCAGACAGAAGGAGAGAAAAGTTTCAGAAGAAGGCAAATGACGAGAAGGATAGAATCCCTAGGTGGGCTGAGCACATGGATAACACCTCAGAAGGCGAAGACAGTCCTGCCTTGTTGCTGGATTTTGAAAGAAAGGGGAAACTTTGTATCCATAGGGAAAAGACAGAGTACTATAACAATGTATTCATCGGTTCCAGCGAGTGTGAACATAATTACAAGGTAATTGGAGGTTGGGGTTTCAAAAATGGGTCAGAACCTGTGTTTCCCGGAATATATTATATATGTGGGAACAAGGCTTATTTCAAATTGCCGGATCACTGGTATGGAAGCTGCTACTTTGGCATTGTTTTCCCGAAAATATACCATGTGAATAATGCAGCTGGAAGCGATGATGAAACTAATGGCTTAGTGCGTAGTAGGCGCGAAAGTGTAGGTGAAATTATAGGTGATATTTTTAGTGCACTGATACCTGGAATGGGGGTAGTTCTGAACACCCATAGAATCTGCAAATTGTCTACAGTAGTGGACCGGTTATCAACGGACACTGCTGCTGGTTTCCTGCTGGTCAATACTGAAATGGTTGCGATCAGATCAATGGTTTTACAAAATCGTCTTGCCCTTGACACCCTATTAGCAAAAGAGGGCGGAGTCTGTAGAATGCTGAAAGCGCAACATTGTTGCACCTACATTCCTGATAAAAGTATCGAATTAAAACAATATGTGAAGAACATAACTAATTTGGAAAGGGAACTCAAACCATTGGAGGTTGACAGTGCCTGGACGAGACTGACTGGAGGTCTCTCCTCTATAGGTAGTTGGTTTACTAACTTAGGTAGGAATATTTTGTGGAAAATACTGATGCCAATAGTTATAATAGGTGTGATTGTATTGATCATTTTTATCTGCTGCAAATGTAAAAAGTGCAAAAAGAAATATACAGTAAATCCGAGGGGGGTGAAGAGAAATATTGATGATTTAGAATTAGAAGAGTTGAAGAGTGCAATTTACAAAAAGGCGAAAAATGACCACTCTCATAGAGAAGCTGCAAGAAAACTCAACGACAAATTTGTTGAAATTCGGATGAGTGATGTGGATGAATGAGAAAAGTTGGCATCTGTTTCCTTCATGTAGTGATGATAGTAAATATCATCAAAGAGGGGATTGATGGAGCAAGGATTTGCCCGTAGAACGCCTTGCTCGTATGCAAAACCCTTGTCTAAAATGCATAATAATATTAACCTCGTTATTCGTCATTTATAAAGCGTTTTCCCAACACGCGGGTGTCCCCAGGATGCTTGCTTGTTTTTCTTTTCGTACTAAAACGAAGCTTGCACTGAAAATGGCTGCTTTGCCGAAATTCAGTCTGCGCATGCGTCGGTCATACCCGTGTGATGTGACGCACTCGCATTCTGGAGGGATTCTGTGCTCATGCGCATTGATGCTAAATATGGCCGCTTGTCTCTCACCACGCTCTCTGCTTACTGCAGCCGCTTTAGCCTATCTGTCTTTTCGCACTAATCCTTAACGCTATAGTCATTATAAAGTAAGGGTTGGTTAAGTTTTATCTTGGTATACAGTGCGATCATTTTTATGTATGATTTTAATTTGTTTTCGCTTACTTTTCATGTACCGCGTCTTTGTGGGCTGGGGCAATCATGAGCGGAGCCATACTTGAAGCTCTGCTGGGCACCGTCACATGACCGGAGAAAGTTCCAACTGCGCAGAAGCTAAATCTAGCCAGCTGGCACCTGAAGCACAATGCGCCTGGGAACATCGCTGGGAATACGGAGTCTTACCTTGAAAGAAGCAATACTGTTGCTACCTATTGTGAACTGTCCTGTACTGCTGTATTCTATGCATGGGAACGTGAACCCGGGGGGCGGGTGTGCAAAATTGAATATTAAACATGAGAAAACTGAATTCTAGGAGGTGGTAATGACCGCACCACCTCTCCTGACCAATCACAATGTGGGAAACTGTCACTTGCAACATTAGTGGGTGGTCTAAGGGTCCCCAAAACCGTATAATTGCCCTAGTTTAGCTTAGGAAAATTGTCCGACTTGTCCGAGTAGCAGACCTGTCACTGACCCTACGATCTCAATAGGTGCTCATTCTGAAAGTGCTGCGGAGCACTTTGTCCATACTTTCCACAATCTCCTAAGGGGTGGAAAATCCTAAGTGCTGACGAAGCACTTTGCTGGGGAATTCGAAAATCCAATCGGGGTTTCTGGCGGATTACTTGCAGGAGGGGGTAACGCAGGCGTTGCTGTCCGAAGCTGTGGGTGTTGGTCGTACCCTGGGAGGCCCAGTCCTTGACCTGAACCTGAGGGGTATCCTGTCCTTACTGTCCGTGAGCTGTACCTGCTCGCATTCTGGCATTCCTTTCTGAGGGTCCCTGTCCCCGTCTTCCCAACTGACCCGTGGCCAGGGTTGGTCTTCAATCTGAACTAGGTAATTATAGATTGTGGGTTTACGTCTCTCTCTCTCTCTCTCTCTCTCTCTTTTATCTGATCTGGTAAAAGCATTCTTACCTGTGTTATTGCTCTATTGCCATTACAATTATATGTGGCTGAATTTTAGTTGGTTCCTTCTCTTCCCCCCCTCCTTTAGAAACTCATTGATTTTATAAAACCATAGCATGTTCCCGTTTTTTCCCCTTTCCTTTAGTGGTTTGCAGTGAACTTAGCAAGAATAGCTTAAATCACTTAGGTTAAGTACATGTTCTAGGTCTCATCCCATTCCTATGTTCTAGTACAAAGTTTGCAGTGACTAGTTTTGTTCTAAAAACTTCTACCTTTAGTTTCCCATATATCCTAATGGTCTTAATTTTAATGCAAAGTTACCTATTGGTGTTGATTTTAATGTTTGATATATTACTCTGTGTATCGCTTATTATCTTGGCATCTTCTCTTTGAATTTTTATATAAAGTTTCTTTGACTTCATCAGGTGTCTGTGGTCATTTTACAGAATTGTGGGAAGTATATTACTGATTTAAAGTGTATTGGATGTTAGGCCTGTCTACTATTTTCCCTAATAGCTCCAGGTCCGTCATAAGAATTGTGCCTGTGGTAAGTCGGGTACATGGTAAGCAGAGGTAAATCCAAACTTGATTACTCCTAGCAGCGTGCAGGAGGAGAAATCCTCACCCGGATCACCCAAACAACTTAGTGGAGTAAATAAAAGGTTTCTGTTCACGCCAAGGGCCCAGTGCGTGTGAAGGAATTGGTAACTCGGGTGACCTGGGGAAAACTGCGCGCTCTAGCACCCTCATGTTGTTTCTTTTCAAATTAAATGTTTTAAGAGTTACCACTTTATTCCAATCAAGATGGCTTCAGGTGTGCCATACCTTTGTAATAAGTAGGACTGTTAGCGCTCTAGTTGTTCTTTAGAACACTCTAGGAGGCTGCAGTAGAACACAAAGGAATCAACTGACAGTCTCTGTCCTTGTTGGATGTACATGTTTTACTGAGAATGTCAGACTTCATTTTCACATGACTGAGAAAGATAATGTGAATTTACAGAAAATATGCTTTCAGTTTAGCTTATAGATCCCCTTCCAAACCACTGTGGGAAAATCATGAGATATTAGTTTTCTTTCAAACAATATTCATGATATCACAGCAGAAGGTTTTTTCACATGGTAAAATCACCTTAGAACCCACCACAATTCCTAAAACGAGTATGGTACCATCAACAAATGATTTATAATGTAACTAAAGTCCTAAAACCCTCTATTAACTGCAATGCTTTTTAATGAGGTGCTATCATGTATATTGGTCCCAAGATGGCTGCCAACACTTCTTGGATGAAGTGCTGACAGCCAATCAGATCAGATGTGTGGTTAGGCTCCGCCCAGATATATATCTTTTTTTGAACCTAAATTACTCAAAATCCACTGGAGCACATATATTGAGACCTAGCAAAGGCACATTGGGCTAACAGTCCCTACAATTTAGCCAAGTTTCGTGCAAATCCATTCAGCCGTTCGAGCTAAAAGTGAGGCCAACCGCCCTATGGAAATTAACATGGGAAAAACGCGTTTTGGGACCCCCCTTTTTTCTCGGCCCTCCCTTGGTGAAACCCCCCCAAATTGTCAGGGGCTGCTCAGAAACAAAATGTTCCATTTTCCTGAAAATTTCAGCCAATTCCGTCCACAAACGCCAAAGTTATTAGACATAGAATCTTCAAAAATCCCATAGAGAAAAAATCCTAACTATATATACCTACTGGCGACCGCCAGTAGGTAATATATATATATATATATATATATATATATATATATATATATATATATATATATATATATATATATATATATATATATATATATATATATATATATATATATTCGCTAAAAAAAACATAGGTTTGAGACCATATATAATTAGGAATTAGCATTTACAAAACCTTATATTACTCACACAAAACCATTGAAATTCGCATATATAGTTAGTTGCGCTAACTATATATCGCGCACCCGCAATCCACTGCTGATGATGTCACATATTACATCATTCATGACATGGTCAGTGACATCACTGATGACATCATTGATGACATCTCAAATGACATCACTGATGACATCATACAGTGACTGTGTGTTTCTGTAAAGTTTAAATATGTTTTACATATTGAAGAATGAGTGGATGTATAAGTGTCTGGATGAAGGATTTAGTAGGTGCGTGACTGACTGAGTGAGTGAATAAATGTGTCTTACTGAATGCATGGGTTAGTGACTAAACTGTCTGAAAGTGTGCATCAATATGTCTGTTGTTGTGCAAGCTGCTGCATGTGTTGATCAGTAGCTATATGAGTGGCTATATGGGTTATTGATTGGTTGCCCAAGTATTTGCATGGAAGACTGAGTGTGTGTGTGGCTGGCTGGGAGGTGTGTGACTCTGTGCAGATCAATGTGTACTTGTATCAGTAATTGTATAAGAGAGTAAGTATGTGTTAGTATATGTTTGAAAAAGTAAGGTGTTCTGTGTTTAACTGTATAGATGAGGAAATCGAAGTGTGATTGATTCTTTACAGGACTGACTAGGTGTGTGTGTAACTCTATGGATGAGTGGCAGTGTGTGAGTGTCTGCATAGGTGTATGAGTGCATATGATAGTGTTGTAATAATGAGGGACAGTATGTATGAGTGATTGTATGGGTGAATGAGTGAATGTGTGTGTAGACGTAGAAATCAGTGAGCGCGTATGTAGTAACTGGTATTGGTGTGTCAATGGTTCCAAAAATGATACTCTGTATTTAACACTGGGTGTAACAGAGGTTATTTTAGAGTGTGAGGAGGTGCATTGTATTATCACATGAATTATATCATCAGTGACGTGATTATTGATGTCAAATGAGATGTCATCAGTGATGTGATCAGTGATGTCAATTGAGATGTCATCAGTGATGTCATCAGTAATGTCATTTGAGATGTCATCAGTGATGCCATTTGAGATGTCATCAGTGATGTCATCAGTGATGTCACTGACAATGTCATGAATGATGTAATATGTGACATCATCAGCAGTGGATTGCGGGTGCGCGATATATAGTTAGTGCAACTAACTATATATGCGAATTTCAGTGGTTTTGTGTGAGTAAAATAAGGTTTTGTAAATGCTAATTCCTAACTATATATGGTCTCAAACCTATGGTTTTTTCAGTGAATTTTCAAGGTTTTGTAAATGCTAATTCCTAACTATATATGGTCTATAACCTATGGTTTTTTCAGTGAATTTCAATGGTTTTTTAATAGCAAGTATCAAATGGTGTAAAATATTTTCTTCTTTTAAAGGAAAAATATATTTTATATGTATCTAATTTAATTTTTTTCTGTCTTGAATTTTTTTAAAATTATTTTTGGTTGGTTCGCTACCGGTCCGCGCACCGGGTAGCTTCCCGTTAGCTCAATTTGGTGTCGCGACCCGATTCGCGCACCGGGAAACGTTCCGTTAGCACAACTCCCGCGATCGAACACAACATCGTGACGTGTCGCGTAAGAGCGACGTATCGCGTTGCCGCGTAATGCGTCTTATGACGCGTTGCGGCGTAATGCGTCTTATGACGCGCCGCGTCAGCGCACTGGGAAGTGCTTAGGTCAGCGTCCCGAGGCGCGAAACGCAACACCCCGGAAGCGAGCCGGGCGCGTGACGGGACGCGTAACGTAAGTGTAACAGGTCATGTGACCTGAAAATAACACTTTTCATTGGTTCATTACATTTTTTTTCAAAAATGATGAAAGCCCCCACCTTTTTTCCTCACTCTGACTTTCATCTTTGTGAGAGGAAGACCTACTTTCCATATTTTCTAAAATGGCAAGTGTTGTAGCTGCAGCTGCTGGAGCCAATCCACCACCACCACCAAAAAAGGATGGACCACCTCCTCAGGTCCTCCTTAATCAAGAGGAGGAAGAAGAGGAAGAAGAGGACGAGGAAGAGGAGCAAGAGAGGAGGCTGTTTTTGCCTGGAGAGCCAAGGAGGTCCCATGTGAAGAATAATTATATCTGGCAATTCTTCACATTTCCCCGGGGCCAAAAAAAAGTAAATGCCCATTACGTCACATGTCTCATCTGTGACAAAGTTCTGTCCCAATGGACTGAAAAAAAGTACAGCTTCGAGTATCACACCATGCATCGCCACATGGAGAGGTGGCACCCTGGTAATTATAGTGCTGCGCAGGTACGTGACCTGCAGGAAAACCCCCCTCCTGTGGCCAGTACATCAACCGAACAGGCAGTGACGGGACCAGAGGCGAGGGAGACGGTCCCAAACATCCAGATGAACTTCGGGGACCTGAAGCATACCTGCATTTTTTGCGGCAAATTTATTTGCTATGGGGAGAAAAGTGTACGTCTAATCAACAGAGCATATGAAAATCATAAATGTACAAAACGCCCCAAAAAGTAAATTATCTTTTTTTTTGTTGCTCCTGTTGAGCCCTTTATAATGACTGATTTTCGTTTCCCCCCCCCAAAAAATAAAAAAATATGTAAAACCGTTCTTAAAATACAAAAAAAGTAAAAAAATGTTCATAAAATAATTAAAAAAATTTAAAACAACAAAAACAATAAAAAAAGTTCTTTTCAGAACTACCTCCCATTTATAAAAAATTGCTAGAATGTTTAGCACTCTGGCAACCTCTTTTTCTTTTGATTCGCTTCCCGGTTCGCGCGCCGGTACGCAAACCGGAAGCGAAACAAAAAAAAAATTAAATAAAAAGGAAGAGTGAGTATAAGGGAAGGAAACAGAGAGTAATGTTAAAAGAAAGACAGCTAGAGGGAGTAACACAGAGATACTGTTTAATAGATCTATTTTCCAAAGAACAGATGTAAGAGGGTATAATTGAAAAAAACAAAATATATAAGGAAGTGAAAGAAAAAAGGAGAGTAGAAGAATAATAAACAAGAGTTACTTGGAGAATGTGAGTGAATGTTCAAATTAAGAAGAAAAACAGTAAAGAATGTGGAATGAGAGGTAGGGATAGAACCGGACTAAAACAACAACCGTGAGGGAAGGTGTTAAGAAAACAGTGAGCGAAAGTAAATAGGAATAAAACAAGATGTGTGACAGTGAATAAGGTTAAAACATGTGGAATAACAGAGAGAAAAAACAGAAAGCAGAAAAGAAGAAGTGACAGAAAAGGAATAATTGAAGCAGCAAAGAAATGTAAATAACATAGTGTGCTTCAACTACAGGGAGAAAGCATAATGAACAAGTACTGAAAGAGTGAAGAGACAGAGACAGTGAGAGTAATAGAGACGGACTGAGTGAACAGGAGTGAGGAACTATGAGAACAGAGGGACTGAGAAAAGGAGTGGAAGGAGTAGAATAAGTAAGTAATAGAAAAGGAATGAGGGAAGTAGCAAAGGCAGGAAACTGAGGGTTAAAGAAATGAAGCAGTGGAACTAATAGAAGTTAAATGTGATAGAGATGTAACGGAAAGAGTACTAAACACTTACCTTATAATTTTCGTTAACTTAGTCACTTGTTATTTTTATACTTTCAATCTGTGAAAGAAAGAACAAAAATTTAAAAAATATTAAAACATGTATTTAAAAATTAGAAAATACAAGGGAAAAGATTAAAAATCATCCAATTTTACAAAGAAATAAAGTTAGAGATAAACATGCAGAAAGAAAGAGAAAGAAACGGTGATAGACAGACAGAGACAAAAAGAAATTGTAATACAGTAAATTACTAAGAGAAAAAATGGAAGATAGTTTCATTGACAGAAAAGAAGGATGAAAGAGAAAACTAAATTGAAGATGTGTAAGATACTAAAAGAAAGTGAGTAAGGTAAACTATATAAGGAAAGGGTGAATAAGGGAAAAAGTGTGAGGGAGAGAGGAGACAGAAGAAGTGAAGGAAAGACTGTCAGATACAGACTGAGTAAGGCAAGAAAGAAAAATAAGTAAGTGAGGGTGAGTTATACTAACTGATTGCACCAAAAAAAGAGAACCTAACTTTTTTGAATTTAGATAACAAAGGGAGGAAAGATGGAAAAGACAAGCGAAACAGAGGGTCTAAAACCTGGAAAATGGTGCAAAGGAGAAAAGAAAAAAGCAGAGTTAGAATAGGGAAACAATGTTTGAAAGATAAGTGCAGTTAGAGAACAAGGGTGAAAGAGAATTAAAAAAAAAAGGCAATGTGAGTATCTAAAGAGGATTGATAGAAGGTAGTAAAAGATGAGTGAGCATGAGACAAGATGAGTACATATTAAAAATCACAATTCAAAGTACAGAATTAATTATACATATTAAATGGTTTATTTTTGCTGTTCTCAGAATATATCAAATTTCACTAAAAACAGTGAGTTGAAGGTATTCATCATATAACAGCGGGGAAAAGAAAACACAATCAAAATGATTGTGTTTAAAAAAAACATATAATATAACCAATCAGAAATCAGAACTCCTCAAAAGTAACTTACTTTCCATGACGTCAAAAGATGTCCTATGAACAGCTTATACTCTGTTGTGCTGTTATTATTTTCTGCCCGCCACTTTCTGAAAGAAAAGCTCCATCGTTTTGACAAAAATGTGACATACAGTAAATGCCTTCTCGCTCTCTACTGCACTACTCCTCAAGGCCATTTATAACTCTTGGAATTCTTCTAAGCAAATCCCATCATTTCCTTTTTCCACAAATTTCATAAAGAAAACGCCCAAGATCAGTTTCACAATCCTGTACTAGTAATATCTCACCCTTCTTGCTCACTCATGTTCCACATTTCCTATAACACTGATACTGCTTACTATGAGGCACACTTACACTACCTCTATGACTACTACAAATATTTAATTCTCTTGAGCACTGTTAATCACAAAGCAATTTAAAACAGCACACTAAATTATATCAACACCGAGAATCATTATAGGCCAGTTACCTACCCTAAATTCTCACTTCTGAAAACACAAAGTAAGAATTTTTTAAGTCAAAAGGCAACATTGCTTCATAGTCAAATGGTAATCATTGCCGAAAGACCAGCCTTTTTTACATTTCAAATAAGCTGTGTAATATCCTGATGTTGTCAAAGGACCATCATGTCATATAATAGCTGCAGTTACAAATGTTCTTCCTGAAATCGACGACTGTGTAGCCAAAACATTTTTAATTAGAGTTGACAACTTACTTTCATCCGGTTTATATAGTTGGAATTGTAAAATGACATTTCACCCATAAGTTTCTATAAATAATGTGGACAGCATTGCAGACTTACATTACCTCTACTCCTTGTTTTGATCTGCTGCTTGAATTAGCTTATTAAAACAAACAGTTTTCGCTCTGTACTACACTTATCCACAAGGCCATATAGTGTAGGAGCCATTAGATCCTCTTGAAATTCCTCAGAGCAAATCCCGAGATTCCTTCCCTAAAATTTTGGTTGTAAGAACGCCAGGTAAGAATTTTTAAGGTCAAAAGGCAATCTTTTTTTGAAAGTTAAAACAGAATCATTACAGAATGATCAGCCGTTTCCAGACTTCAAATAAGTTGTGTAATGTCCTGATGTTGTTGAAGGACCGTCATGATATATAATTGCTGTAGTTTAGTTAGAAAAGTCCTTCCTGATATTGACAACTGCGAAGCCACAACATTTTTAATTAAAGTTGTCAATTTTGTTCCATCAGGCCTACATAGTTGGAACATTAAAATGACATACTGGCCATATCTTCGTATAAATAATGTGGACAGCATTGCAGACTTATATTGGCTACACTCCATGTTTTGATCGGCTGCTTTTACTAGCTTATTAAAGGATACTGATTTACTGTCTGGCAAAGTTAAATATATAAATCTTTCTGAGTCTACACTAGTAGTACTTGATACCCTACAGTTCTCGCAGTCATGCTGCCATTGATAAGAAAGGCCAAACACCTTCATCTTGCAATACATCAAGCATATACATTTAAAACTCCTGACAATCTTGCTGAATATTTTGAGAGAATTGTGTTTGACCTGAACATTTGTCTAACAGATTTCGAATTTCAGACACACTTTCTACTCTTGTTCTATCAGCGCTACATTTCTCTAACACAGAATTCAACAAACAGCAAAAACTTTGATCCAAATTGATCACAATCTGTTCTTTTAAAGTTTCTAGAGAAAAGACAACATCAACCACTACATTAGCATAGCAGTTGACACCAGAACTATTTTCAAATTGAAAACCAACAAGATCTTCAACAGAATTCATTTTCTTTCTGCTTACAATTTTGGGTTCATCAACTTTTTGTCTTTTTGCTACAACCTCCATACTATTGGTGACATTTCTTCGTTTCCGGCCTACCACACGTTTCTCAAACAAAGGATATTGAGGCAAATGTGGCGCATACTCTCTTCTTAACCTATTGTATTCCTTAACACAATCTAGATCCGCACAAATGTTTGTGACATCACACTCAATCAAGTACAATCCCGATAAAGTTCTGACTCGTGACAATGCTACATAAGCCATACTCTCTTTGAACACAGAACTTCAAATATTCACCAAAGCACTGTCTACACTTAAACCTTGTGATTTATGGATTGTCACCGCATATGCCAAGCAAACAGGAAACTGCTTACGGCGAACATATAAGTCTTTTACAAGCAAAAACCTAGCAGAGCAATGACCAATTAGCTGTACTTCCTCAATGCCATCAAATTTAATTTTTAAAAATTCAATTCCATGTCTATTTCTGTATTTCTCAAAATCAACAACATTACCCATTGATCCATTTACCAGACCTCTTTCAACATGTAAATTCCTTCTCAAAATGATACGGCAATTTAAGCACACATTCAGAGTCTTTTCAAAACCAGCAGTTTTAGATATAGTCTTCTCTAATGAATCCAATTTAGATTTCAAATTCTCAGACAAAATAATTGTTGCTCCCATATGCTCTATTCTGTCAATAGCTTCCAGTTTCACAATCTCTTGGTTTTCTAAATTCAACATTTTGTTGTTGAAGATGGAACATTCTGCAAGAGTTGGAATCAAACATATTCCAGATTTCTTCTCAGTAATTTTCTGAAAAATATTCTCTGGCAGAACGTCTTCTTCTGGATACAAATTTGACAGTAATCGTGCATGTAAAGCTTCTTTCCCACGCTCGGTCACTTTCCCGATTCTAACATCTTGTAGAATATTCTTGTAATCTTCATCCTTCGCCTGATGCATATTTTCACGCAGCTCAGCATAATTGAAGTTTAACCATATGTTAACGTTGCCAATGCTCCCTAGGCACTTCCTGGTATCTTCATGCGTAAGCAGTTTAAACACTGGTTGGCCTTTCACTGGTGTAAGCTGCAGAAGATCACCGAAAACAATGATGTGTTTGCCACCAAATAACACATCATACTCTGTTTTAAGAACTTCCTGCATTCTCAAATGCACAAAGGCAAGCATGACATTAGAAACCATGCTTACTTCATCAATGATAAGAAGTTTCATCTTCTTCAGGACTCTAGATACTTCGCAACAAGCATCTCCAGATAACTTGTGGTATTGTAATTTGTTATCATGCTCCACTGGCAGCATCAGTAGCCGATGCAAAGTAATACCTTTAATGTTATGTGCTGCCAGTCCAGTTGGAACGGTGACAACACAAGACAGCGATGACTCAGTCCTTTTCTGCAGATAACATGAAATTGCTTTAATGAGGAAACTTTTTCCAGTTCCTGCTTCTCCACTCACGTACAGTCGGACATGCTTCAACGACATACATGAGCACTCTTTCTTCTCATGACTTAATCCATGATCAATTTGGTTGGTAACTTCGTCATATATTTTGTCATATATTTTCCTCTGCTTAATGTTGAGTTGTCCTTCCAAATCTTCTAAGTTAACCGCATCCTCCTGAGCATGTGCCATGGCTCTTTCCACTTCAATCATGGCAGTGGCAGCTTCATTTTAGATAACTGGTCCTCCTAGTGGATCCTGACTCAATGAAACAGAACTCTGACTTTCCTGAGAACTGTCTCTAGCAATCTCGGCTGCAATTGTTGCTTCCTGCTCGATTTCTGCATTCGACATTTCTAGATATTTTGGAAAAACTGGACATTCTATGGACTCCTTGGCTGCATTGAAAGAGTCTTCGTAACAGAGGAAATCTCCAAGCAGTTCCTCTTCTGCACGCCAAGGCTTGAAAAGTTGCAAAAGAGCTAAATAGAAAAACTCTTTTCTTTCTGGAGATTCGCAACTCAATTTTCGATGATTTACCAATTGACATTTTCTTTGCTTGACCAGACATCCCTCACTTCCAATTACAGCATACACTCCTTTATCAATATCTTCTTTGATGTTCCTCTTGAATATGTAATTTTGTAGAACCTCATACAGACAAACATTCTCCAGGTGACTGCTTCTATTTGGATAATATGTAACAAACATGTTGGTCTTCAAAATATCTGTACTGCTTGGCTCCTTCTCCGCCAAATACTCAATTTCCCGTACAGGTTTCAGAACTCGATTACGTGTTGCAGCAAGACCAAGACTCACCCAAATGATACTCCTAGATTTGGCATAGAGACTTTCTGAAGATAACCGGTCAGAACATTCGTAAGCTCCGATTTCCCGATGCGACAACATCTTCAGACTGAAACTGTACAACTTCTTACTGAGGCTCTTTTCATGGGAAATGTCCTCCCACAAATCCTTCAGTTCTGTGTTTTCTTTTTTTGTGATGTAAGACGTCACATACCGAGCCACAGCCATACAGTTGTCAGCCACAAACTGTATATTCATGTTAGCATTCCACATGGACAAAATAACTGAGTTGTAGTCGTTGATGTACTTGAACTCTTCGTTACTTTTCAAATTGTATGTATTTTTGGGTGATTTCCTCGTCACATTATGTCGCAGCGAAGACATCAAATTGTTCACTCTTCCTTTAGATATCACTGATCGTGGAAATCCAAAACGACATTTTGTGTAGTACTTGTCCTTGTTTCGGAATTTACGACGACAGTACTTTCCACAACGATGGCTTTGAAACCGTAAAACTTGTTCTCTTAGACTTTTGTCTTCCTTTGTCTTTGGAACCGCACATGTAGAATACTGTTCTATGAAACTCATCACTAAGTCATCCGGATCTGTTCCAAATTTGGGTGCATCTTTGATCCATAGCAGCATATGTATATGAGGAGCACCTCTTGCTTGATACTCCTTTCTCCAGAAGAAATCCAACACCTCTCCAAGAGGTGGATTTTTCTTGTTGGTGATGAAAGACATCATAGCTTCAAATCTATGATTGAAGTACCTGCATACATTCACTGGATCCAAAGAGCACAGTTCTCCGGGTGTCTTGAATTCAATATTTTCAATGTTTCCATTTGCCTCTCGTAGAAATTCAAGTAAGTCTTCCCAGCCATACTCAGCACAGCTGAGAGTGAGGAACCATGTGGGAGTTCCTAAGTTCCTCAGCATACATTTTAAGTCACCATGACGACGGTACCAATACTCATTAGTACCACGCTGACATGCCATGAGATTAATCAGGTGAGAATCCAAAATACTGTCTTGCACATTGTCTTTATCCATAAAGTCCCTTGCCGAGATATTTCGCAGTTGTACACCACTTTTCAAGATGTGGTTCACTGCATAAGACAGTCCAGACAGATCACTTTCAAACAGTAGATGAAACAAATAGGGAATGCATTGACGAAACCTAGGATCTTCTGCATACAATCGTAAAGTCCGGTATTCAGAAGCAGGAATTTGATCAGGTCGCTCATCATATCTTCCTCCTCGACCTGTGGGAAATAACTGTGGAAAACACTGAGCTTCCAAACTTTCCTCCCAAACACTAATGGGACTCCCTTTGGCTTGTTTCATTTGAAACAACTCAATAGCATTCCCCATGACTTCCTTGGAATGCAAAGGATGAACACTATAATGTTCATATATTTCTTCATTTTTAGAGGCTTCTACTTTCTCAATTTGTCCAGCACACAAATCGCTGTCCTCTTCTTCACTTACTTCCTCTTCTGCAACACATACATTCTTGTAGTACTCATTGTTTTTTTATCAAATACAATGTTGCCTTTTTGACTTTCCTAACATCCACTAAATCTTTCCAGATTTTCTTACTCTTTGTCGGAACCCCATTAACTAGGATAACCAGAGATTCCTCTTCCACTTTCTCTACTCCAATTGTATTAATGTTTTTCTTCAAATCTAAAGGCAAATAAACAACTCTTCCCTTTAATCCTCTTTGTAAATCTGATGGAGGCAATTTCCCTGTCTTTGGCTCCATTCGTACAATAGCCTGAAAGGGATGCACACTTTGAATCAAAATAGATTCATAAGTATTTAAATCCTTCAATTCAGAAGGAATGTCAACCAATTCCAGATTATTATGAACCGCTCTAGCAGGCATCCGGTTTTGGTTTAATTTGTTAAAACAATAAGTACACATACGTTGGTCCGATCCCAAATCAAAACAATTTTTTACCATCAAGTATGTGGCAAAATCCTTCCATCCACTATTGTTTTTCATTTCACTTTTTGCATATAAATCCACTAACTTAGTCTGATTCTTATAATAAGTCCGTCGACAACACACACAAGTGAAATTAGGCCTCTTACTTGATTACACCTGAAAGATGGAAATTTCCTTGTGAAACTTATCTATATTAGAAATCTGTACACTCTCTTCCACATTACCTTCTTCTACTGGGTCAATTTCAACATTGTTCTCTTTACTAGCAAAGTAACAGAACTCAATTTCTTCACAAATATTCTTCACATGTAGTTCGGAACCATGAAAAAGAGCACTGCTTAATTGTTTAAGCATAATTGCTGGACTCTTAGCATAATACAACATTCTCACTAATTTCCTCACTTTATTATGATGCACTGCTAGCATCCTGAAATGATGAAAAATACTATGGCATACTCTTCTGGAAAGACAAGCCAGTGAATGACTATGTAAACCTGTCACTTCTCTCACTCTGCAAGGATCTAATTCTTGCAACAACTTCATTTTCTATTTTAAACTTTTCTTATTAAATGTACGAACAAAATCACAAAGCAAATTGATGGAATCCTGTCACACTGCAAACACTACTACACTTCCAGGTGTACACTGGACCCCTAGGACGTCTTCCTAAAACTTCATCACCTAACACCTCTTCTGCATCTGCAGACACAAGTTTTTCTTTTTCAACCGGACAACCGTCTTTCACCTCATATGCTCGACCACTGGTGTCAACTGCATGCACCAAATCATTGTCCTGGAAGTAACTCTCCTCATTGAAAAATGCCTCACAACTTGAACTATGCATCCATTCTCCTGAGAAAACTTCACAAAAATTAGTACGATTAACTACTCTCTTCCATCTACTATTTGATTTGAAATCATAAATTGCCTTGTTTAGTTTCCTAATTCTATTGATTACCAAAATAAATAACTTTCGCTTAATTTTGAAAGCCTGATCAATAATTTTCTCTACATTTTTCTTTTTCTTATAAAATGCCACTCTCTGTTGACCTTTCTTAACATTTTTTGACAAATTGACAACTATCCTGTTGCGGAACATTCGTCTACGAATGTCCCTGAACTGATTTTCCCTTCTACTGCCATGCACAGAGTTATCTCCTGCTCTAGCAGAAACTTTTTTGATGGGCCTTTCCTTTCCCTTTAAATTGTCTCTCTTCTTCTGCACTAAAACATGTTCTGTAGTGGTATTTTTTCGTCTGCAAATTCGTTTTAAAAATGATTTCATTTTCTTACCCGGAGCTTTTTTGGCGACTTCACATGTTTTTATAGTAGAGGACTGCTGCAAATGTTTACCAAGGTGGGGTGTAAGTCGCTTTGCTTCTTTTCTTCTCCTCTGCCTTGAGGGCATTTTTGAATTTTTCAAAAGATCTTGGGTTGAATCTGGAAATTTTTAAAAAAAATTGTTATTAACCACTATTACCAAACAGTAAACCAATAACAGTAGGCAAACAATTAACACACTAGTTGTCAATTCTACCTACAGTAATTTAACAACATAGACAAATTTTAAACTCTCAAATAGTAGCAATGGAATGGAATGCTTCTACATATGACCTGTGCTCTGTTATATGTTAATCTCAACTAATTTCGAGACTCTATTTCACTGTTATATTAAAGACACTTCACACAGGGGGCCTCATTTATGAGGCCTTGCGTCAGTTTTGCGCTGCTGATGCGTCACATCGGCGGCGTAAAACATGCGCCTTGTTGCGCCATATTTAAAAAGTGACGCATCTAGGTAGATGCGTCACTTTTTAAACCCCTGCGCCACATTACACCTGCGTCAGGTATAATGTATGCAGAGGGGGCGTTCCCCCGCAAAAAGCCTCATAATAGTGACGCAGTGAAATCTATGAGATTTCACTGCATCACTTTTAGGACTCTGTTGCGTCAAAATCTTGCGCCTGCCTCACAGCAGGCGTAAGACTGACGCAAGCCCTTTCACATGGGGCTTTCCCCATGTGAAAGGACGCATTGCTGGAGTTGCGTCACTTTTGTGACATACTCCAGCAATGCGTCACTTTTGCGCTTACAGATACGTCAGAAATACTAACGTATCTGTAACTCCTTGCGACATGATGCGTCATACATTAAATATGACGCATCATTGGTGTCGCAAGGAGTGCGCAGTGAAAAGTGACGCATCGCTGTTTTCACGCAGCGATGCGTCACTTTTCATAAATAAGGCCCCTGGTGTTTTTGAAAACTTTTATATAATTTTAATTCAACATCTAGAGATTGTTCCACATCTAGAGATTGTTCCTCATCTAGAGATTGTTCCTCATATAGAGATTGTTCCACATCTAGAGATTGTTCCACATCAGACATTGTTGATGTTATTGTTATTGACTTAAAATTGCCAAGCACACATGAAGGCATATTTACAAGGCCCTTGCACCAGGGGGAAGTGACTTAAAATTGCCAAGCACACATGAAGGCATATTTACAAGGCCCTTGCACCAGGGGGAAGTGACTTAAAATTGCCAAGCACACATGGGGGCGTATTTACAAGGCCCTTGCACCAGAGGGAAGTGACTTAAAATTGCCAATCACACATGGGGGCGTATTTACAAGGCCCTTGCACCAGGGGAAAGTGACTTAAAATTGCCAAGCAGACATGAGGGCGTATTTACAAGGCCCTTGCACCAGGGGTAAGTGACTTAAAATTGCCAAGCACACATAACGGCGTATTTACAAGGCCCTTGCAGCAGGAGGAAGTGACTTGAAATGGCCAGGCACACATGAGGGCGTATTTACAAGGCCCTTGCACCAGGGGGAAGTGACTTGAAATGCCAAGCACACATGGGGGCGTATTTACAAGGCCCTTGCACCAGGGGGAAGTGACTTGAAATGGCCAAGCACACATGACGGCATATTTACAAGGACCTTGCACCAGGGAGAAGTGGCTTAAAATTGCCAAGCACACATGAGGGTGTATTTACAAGGCCCTTGCACCAGGGGGAAGTGACTTAAAATGGCCAAGCACACTGGGGGTGTATTTACAAGGCCCTTGCACCACTTATGCGTCACTTTTAACATTTACAATGTGGAGCACCATGGGGCAAAAACGGCACAGATGCGTCACGCATCTGTACCGCAAAAGCGGTGCATTGCAGGAGTCACGTCGCAAGTGCGACATGACTCCTGCAATGCACAGGGACAAGCCATACATTGAATGGTGCGTCACTCCTTAATCCTGCTTCAAGCAGGCGTAAGGATTTGATTCAGCAATGCCATAAAGCTGACTCAGTGAAATCTTGTAGATTTCACTGCGTTAGTTTTACAGGGCTTTCATGCAAGGGAACGCCCACCCTGCGACAGAACGGCCACATGAAACCTGACGCAGGTTTCATGTGGCACAGGGCTTTACAGCGTGACACATCTGCCTAGATGCGTCACGTTATAAATATGTCGCAACATGGCGACGCAACGGCAGCGCAAAAGAGGCGCACGGCCATCATAAATCTGCCCCTAACATTTTAAATGATTGGTTCAGGATGCCGATAAGGTGTGGCCTATCCAGAGGTTTGTTTGAGGTGAGGCTACTCAGGGTTGCAGATGAAATTTAGGCTTGTTGAAGAGTACAGAGGAGATAATACATGTGCAGGCCTACAGATGAAGTGAGTCATGTCCACTGCACTCTTGAACAAAGGCCAGACCTCCTCTGTCTCCCTGGACAGGCCTAAACCTCATCTGCACAATGTGATTAGTAATGTTAGGAAACACAGGTGATGTAACTGAAAAACGTGCAAATATTTTTGCTCATTTCACAATCACATCACCTGTGTTTCCTCAGCTTAGGTATCTCATTGTGCAGATGTAGTCTAGCATATCCAAGAGTACCCAGAAGGTGAGGACTGTATGCAGCCGTGCAATGTACATAACTCACCTCCTTTGACAATTACAGAAGCCTCAGCATATCCATGCCCCCTAAACAGTCCTAAATGTATATCATTATTATCATAGTGACTATGAAACTCTAGCAGTACATATTGTGAAACCTAAATGTCTTAAAGTAACGATTTTTTAACCGACAAACAAGCAAATTATTCTCCCAGATTGATGGTGAAAAGTGAAATATTTATTTAAAGAAGCAGACACCATTTTGTCCTTGTCATAAATGTAAAAAGAATTACTTTTCTTTATGAACCATTTTCATGTCAAAATTTAGCACTCATGAGGGTGTATTTACAAGGACCTTGCACCACCTTTAAAGTCACTTTTGAAGTGGGAAAAATGTGGCTCATAAGCCTTGTAAATATGCCCCCATGTTGACTATGAAACTCCTGCAGAACATATTGTGAAACCTAAATGACTTCAAGAAACGAGTTTTTAAACCGACAAACAAGCAAATTATTCTCCCATATTCATGGTGGGAAGTGAAATATTTATTTAAAGAAACACACACCATTTTGTCCTTCTCATTAATGTAAAAAGCATTTCTTTTTAAAAAAAAACGATTTTCTGGTCATAATTTGAAAACACAGCACAGCTCCTATGTACAAGCACTCCTTGTCAGTACTAATACTTCACATTATCTCCAATTACAATTTGTAAAAGAAGCAAAACAACATTTTAAATGCACAGCTGGCTTCCTTATTTTCTCCAAAAAGCATACTAGTCTCTTTCTAAATTAAAGGAATCTTTTCTCACCTTAGCACGATTTTTAAACACATCATGTAAGCAAATTAATCTCCGGAGATTCATGGGAGAAGTGACTTAAAATTGTCTAGCACACATGGGGGCGTATTTACATGGCACATGCACCAGGGGGAAATGACTTAAATTTGCCAAGCACTCATGAGGGCGTATTTACAAGGACCTTGCACCACCTTTAAAGTCACTTTTAACGTGGAGAAAATGACGTGAATATGGCTCATAAGCCTTGTAAATATGCCCCCATGTTGACTATGAAACTCTTGTAGAACATATTGGGAAACCTAAATGACTTCAAGGAACGAGTTTTTAAACCAACAAACAAGCAAATTATTCTCCCATATTCATGGTGGGAAGTGAAATATTTATTTAAAGAAGCAGACACCATTTTGTCCTTCTCATAAATGTAAAAAGCATTTCTTTTTTTAAAAAAAACGATTTTCTGGTCAGAATTTGAAAACACAGCACAGCTCCTATGTACAAGCACACCCTGTCAGTACTAATACTTCACATTATCTCTAATTATAATTTGTCAAAGAAGCAAAATCTTTTTGGAAAACATAATGAAAACACTTGACACAAAACAAAATTTTAAATGCACAGCTGGCTTCCTTATTTTCTCCATAAACTATACTAGTCTCTATCTAAATTAAATTGATATTTTCTCACCGTAGCAAATGCTTTTTGAATTTCAAAACAGTCTCAGAAACACACCAATTTTTCTTTAGCAGAGCAAAGGGTATGCACTCCAGAGGCTGCAACCAACAATGGCACAGAGATGCTGTAATTCATCACACATATCTCTCATGTCACCCAATCAAAACTCTTCCCTCACTTTTTTCAAATCAACACCCTTCCCCCCTCTGCCCTTTCTGCCCTTTTTCCATAGCAACTACCTCCTGATAGACCTCTAATTTTTACAAGTTCACACAACAATGTTTCAAATGAACTCTGAACTCTCAGTACACCTGCTAATCCACTGCAATGTTTCTTAAAATCATGTTTTCTTAACCATTCAAATTACATCTTTCAAAGAACACATCCATGCACCCTAACTTTCTGTTTTCAGCAATGGAAATCCACCAATCACTGCTAGTGAATAATTAGCACTGAAACTCCACAGTTTTTTTTCTTTACAAACTCCTACTGTTTCAACTTCAAATTTACAAAAAGTGGAAATCAAATGGATTGGGCAGAGAGGATTGAGATCTCATCAATTGGTATCATTGGTGAAAACCTTTTTTGCATTTGCCAAACCCTGACCTCTTAATAGTGCACTGTGGAGGAAATGACCTAGGCACTTTGACTGGGGTAGGTCTGGAAATGCTTTTAAAGGACACCTTTGAGCAATTGATGGCACTTTTGCCTCAAACTGCCTTGGTGTATTCAAATATATGCCAAAGACAGAAATGAAGGTGGTCCAATCAATTTTGTCCACAAATTGAGAAAGCGAGGAAGCATGTAAATAAGTCTGTTTCAGCTTACATGAGAGACCATGGAATGGGCTCCATCTACAACAATAACTTGCGTTACTACATGCAAGAGATCTACAGAGGAGATGGTGTACACTTCTCAGATGAGGGAAACAGAGTTTTCATATAAAATTTAAGACTGTGTATTGGTACCTACTTATAAGTGCGAAGACACAAAAGGGCGTTGGAAGAACCAACTTCCCTGAGAGTAAGAGAGGTAACCGGAGAATATCCTCCCAGAAATGTACAACACGAAAAAATACTCCAGTAGACCACTACTTGGTCAATTGAGTGGGGTTTTAGAACCTATACCAGTGGTTTAAGACAAAGAAGTAGGAGCTGCTCAGATGGTTAACCTATGAGGTTGTGTATAACGCAACCATGTGTGCTAGGGAAATAAACGTACTTATTTATATTACCCTCACACACCCTAGTGGTGTCATGCTTCGACATCGGGTCACCCCGACCCCTACAAGTCGGGGTGGGCTCAACCACAGTGTTGGGAAGCTCTTCTGATATATTCGAGGAGGGGGCTAAACATAAGATAAATTAAAATCACCTAGATAGATCCCCGGTTTCCCTTTATTTTGGGGTCTATCTTAGGAAGTTAAAAAATGTATAATGATTATTTATACAAGTGGGTCATATCAGGTGTTATGGTCCTATGACCCTAGTGACAACATGTTTCAGTCCTCTGTGGCCGTAAAGGTCCGGGACTTTCTTCAGGGCAAAGAAGCCCCCTATGTGAGGTAAAGAAGGATGGGGTGCCCTATCCTAACAATTTTACGAGGGCAGAGTAACTGCTCCTCACGTGTAAAATGTACTGTTATATGTGAGCTGCCAGGCTGCGTCTGGGGAGAAAAACAGAACATAACAACATCATGTACTTTTGTGCAGTTATCTGTTTTTTGTAGTGACAATTATGGTCAAAACTGCATACCATTGTTGTGAGCATGCCTCAGGTTTCTGTAACACGCTTAGTTTTAGGTGTCAACCCCTACTTGTGCCACTATAATACATGCTCCTGTGACATATAATGAATTACGTGACGGGATCAATGTTACTGTGGCCAAGTGATCGCATTTGGATGTCATACATTCACTAGCGATTCATGTATGTATTACATCTCATCTTAACACATGCACCTACAAAGTTAGTCTCAATTATATCCACTCAACATTAAAAACAATACTCAATTACTCTAGATGTCTTACACCTTCACATACATATCGTCATGCATATCTGCGTAATTCAAATACTATACCCAATTAGGCGAGTCGGTTTGCTTCACACAGGACCGGACAGCATGAGGGTGGTCCTAGTGATAAGGAATTATGAACAAATGGTGCTGATCGTGAGTGAAGGGCAACGAGAAAGGAAGAGAGGCGGTGTCTGCTCGACCGCACCGCAAGGGAAGCCACTTACTTGAATTCAGGATCTCACCCTGCAGTATGTCTACATCGGTTCCGGTCCTCGGCTTGAGTAGCCCGAGTGATCAGAAAGGTCCATAATGTAGTACAGTTACCGGCACTGGGGTGCCGTAGGTGACGTGCGTGCGCATGCGTGAAGGACGTATTGCGTCATCACGTTGTGTCGCGTAAGGAAGCGGAATTGGGGATTGTAGTTCTTTGGCCATATGTAGTCCGTACAAACATCAATGCGCCGATTATTATAATATCGCACACATAGATGGGGGTATACAAATATGATTTCAAGGTATATCATGTTTGGTGATAGAGATAGACTTGTTAATGTACATAGTAGTTCACATTAAAAAAATGGGGGGGGGGGACAGTGTTCACACCAAGGTTATATAGAAAGCAATGAGCCTGTATTTATAGCTATACTATGTCAGGGTCATGTTGATAGTTTGTTTGAATAGCTTTATTTCAATATAAAAGCATATCATAAAAGCATTACATTACAGCAATGGATAAAAACAGTTTGACAATACACAGTATAAAAAGCCTACAAAATCAACAGGGATATCAAGGGAGTGGATTATTAGCCCAGTCATAAGGACAGGTTCAAGCAAAAAATACATTACTGGAGCAGCAGTTTCTTTGCAGATCTTATCCGCCAAGCCCAGGCCAAAAATGTTGCCATACAACAGGCAAAGAAGGGACGAGCATCTGAACGTAATATATGTAAGGCTTCCAGGTGTGATCTAGTGCCCAAGCTCCTACATAATGGCTTCAGCCATCTCGACCTGGGCGCTGCATATGCACAACACTCAAACAACAGATGGGCAATGGACTCAACCCTTAAATCACAGAAGGGGCAATATGGAATGGTTTGTAATGGTGGTTTCCAATTAGAAGTTAACAGCCCTAAGGGAAGTACTCCTACCCTAAATTTAAAGTACAATGATCTGTCGCCCGGGTTATGAATTAAGTCCAGGTAAGGTTCTCTATAGGGGAGCTCCTTAATTAAAAGAAACTCAACAACAGATTTACATTGCTTAGAATTGCACATTCTCTCGTTAGCCACCCATAACCAGTAAGACTTCTTGAGCATCTGTTTAGAAGGTGCTGTTCTGTTGACCCAAGCGTCTCCTAGACCCAATTCATGGAGAAGCCGCTTGACCTCCCTGAGCCATCTGACCTTATGCCAGCCCGGTAGGGATAGGAGTTCTCTTAGGGCATCGGCATAGCTGCACAGTTCTGGAACATTCCATATCCTGGCCCATAGTAAGAGGGGGCGTAACCTAGCTTGCTCACATATTGGGCGTGTACCTGCATCAAGTAAGAGGGGGAGTGTAGGGGTACTGTGGGGTAACTTCATGAGATCTTTATGGAAGTTATTTTCGAGGTTGGTTAAGTTGTCGGCTCTCTGTACGCCCCACAGTTCCGCACCATACAGTGCTGCACTCACCACCCTTGCCCTGTAGATGTCTAATAGTGCCCGATGGGTTTAAGAGATGAGGCACGTTGTTCTTTAAGCAGGGCCCCTGTGACCCTCTTATGGGTCTGAAAGACCTTTTGGTGATGTGCCTTCCAACTCATGGTGTCACAGAGTCGAATGCCCAGATAGTCAAACTCTTTGACTCTTTCAAGTGGGACAGAGTCTAGAGCGGGAGGGATAACAGATTTCCTGGGGGGGTTAAGAACGAGGAATTTGGTTTTGCTTATATTTATAGACAGGCCCTTGGTGTCACAGAAGGCCTTGAAGCTAGAAAGCAACTTTTGAATGCCTGCTGGTGATTTTGAGATTAGAAGGGTGTCGTCCGCAAATAGGAGCGTCGGTATTTTTCTGCCAGCCAGGGAAGGTGCGTCTGATGGTTGTTGAAGGAGATGCTCCACCACTCCGTTAACATAAAGTGAGAACAGAGTGGGGGCTAGCACACAACCCTGGCGGACGCCCCTATCTACAGGGATGCGAGATGTTTTCTCCCCCTGGTCACCCCATCTAATCTGGGCAAAGTTGCTTTCATGGAACTTAATAAACAAAGCCAACAAATAAGGGGGGATACCCAACCCATCTAGGACATTCCACAATTGGGCTGGTGGGACCAGGTCGAAGGCAGTTCGCAAGACTAAATACAAACTGCCCCTACCCAATACGACCACTTTCCAATACAGCATTAGAAGGCGAAATGTCTGCTCGATGGTGCCTGTCCCTGTTCTAAATCCTGCCTGGAAATCTGACAGAACCTGGTTTTCTTCGGCCCATTGCAAGATCCTACCTAGTACTACTTTACCCGCAACCTTTTGTGTCGAGTCAAGCAGGCTAATTGGGCGATAATTAGCTGGGTCGTCCCGACAGCCTTTCTTAAAAATGGGGACGACCTCAGCGCCCCTACAGGAATCAGGAAGAGAACCTCCCAGCACAGCCTCGTTCAGGAGCGAGGAAATTAGTCTACTCCACAAACATGGATTTTCCTTCAACAGATCACCAGGAATTCCGTCTGGGCCAGCAGCCTTGTTGGTAACAATACACCTGATTGCCCCTCCTACTTCCTTAATACTGAAGGGGTAATCGTTAATTGTGGTAGCATCTGGAGATCTGGCCAGAAAACCCATGTTTGGTTGTGATATACCTAGTGGGACGGAGTAAAGCTTGGAAAAGTGGGCAAACCAGACCTCACCAGGGATGTTACAGGTGAGTTGTACATCAAGGGGCTTGTCCCTGGCTCTCAACAGATCCCAAAACCCCTTAGAATCTTTTCTAGTACTCGCCTCCATTAACTCACTCCAGAAACT
This sequence comes from Lissotriton vulgaris, assembly GCF_964263255.1. Classification (NCBI taxonomy): domain Eukaryota; kingdom Metazoa; phylum Chordata; class Amphibia; order Caudata; family Salamandridae; genus Lissotriton; species Lissotriton vulgaris. The sequence continues at coordinate 1,159,684,800 of NC_141689.1, forward strand.
GTGATCATGAGCCTCCTTAGCCATGGCTACAGTTTTTTTGTATAATTTCCTCGCAAGTCTGATATTGCCTGGCTCCTTGGTCTTCACTGCAGAAATGAGTTCCCCTTTAGCAACCCGACATTTAGAGGAATACCACTTGTCTCTGGCCTTGGAAGCACCTTTCATTGCAGCCCTCACCCTGTTTTGGGGAATGATAAACAGTTCACTTAGTGCCGCAATAGTTTCTGTGAAAGTCGTTAAAACAGCTTGACTGGTGATACCCAAGGCGTCGAGACGCGGCCCCACCGCTGTCATTATGGTCCTTGCTTGCGCCATCCTTCCCTCATCCGCTGCTACTTTAGCCCATTTTAGCCGCCTGCCACAGTTTGAGGGTACAAGTTCATGGGATGTTTTCCACGTGTGGACGGTCTTGGCTCGGTTTCTATCGTGCCAAGGCGGAATGAGGGTTAAGGATAGAGAATTGTGGTCGCTATCGCAAGACAATATGACTTCCATGTCTTGATGAAATGGCCATAGGTTGTGGTTCAACATGATATAGTCTATTCTGAAGGTATGTCCCACCCTGTTATAAGTGTGCGCACCCTTAAGGTCTGATTTGGATCGATCATTAGTTGCTCTCAGGTCGTGTTCCATACAGAGTGCGTTGATGTCTATTGCACTCTGCGTCCATTTTTGAATCGGATCTAGGGTCAGGGTGGGGATACCTCTCTTTGTATCATCGTCCCAAGTGTCCAGAATGTCCTCCCTAGCCAGTGGCTCGAAGCAGCAATTGAAGTCGCCTGCAAGGAGAACATAGGAGTCAATACTGCAAGCGTCTAGTTCGCTATTTAGACCTGTAGAGGATAGCGATGATACCCCTCCCCTGGCCCCCCTTAAATAGAGGTTAAACACTTCTAGCTTCCTACCCCCTTGACAATGTATGGTTATCCTCTGAAGGTCGGGAGATTGAGTGGTCTTTTGGCTTACACTTAAACCCAGTGCAATGCTAACCCATATAAGAAGGCCGCCAGACGGGCGACCTTTGCAACCATGTTGTTGGGAAGCTGGAACGAAGTAAGTTGTAAAGCCTACTCTGTGCCTGGGTTCTAGGCACCAGGTTTCTTGCAGGAGACAGATGTTAAAAGGGTCCACAAAAGCGTTCCACTCTGGGATGTCAAAGTTGCGGGCGAGCCCTGCCACATTCCAACTTAGAATCTTTATCAGAGGTTTGCCTGGGGTAATCCGCCTTGATGGATTGACAGATACAGCCGGAATAGATTTGAGACCTGCCACCACTGCAGCCGCTCTATTAGACCTTTGCGGGGGCTCATTCTGTTGTTGGTTAAGAGCCCTTGCTACAGCGGTCCGCTTCCCATCTGCTGGAGCATTCTGAATGGGTGACAGGGGAGTCATAAGGGGTGTGTCCTGCTGCTGCTCTACATCTTGAGATTCCAGAGTGCTTAAGATGTTCGATCCCCCCTCTTTTGGCAGAGCATATGGCAATTCTACTGGAGCTGGGGGGATAGTGACAGTAGATTCTATCGTCAAAGATAAGGATTCTGAGGTCCCTAGGGCCAGGGGTAAAGGGGCCCTTTTTGCTGCTTGAAAAACAGCTTGCCTTGGGAGTCAGTCTACATCTTCGAGACCGCCAAACCTATTCGAGGTTGGGAGCCCATTCCAATGTCTAGGGAAATCTTGGTGGTTGTTCGGGTGGCTCCTCCATGTGTGATGACGTACCAGTGACCAGTCACCTTCCTGGGTATGTCTGGGGCGTGGCGGATAGAAAAAGGACAGCGGCCTAGGTATAATAGGAGAACCTTCACCGGTGGGCCAAGAGCAAATGTGGTGTGCCGTATGTGGGTCCTCGAAAGTCACCACTATACAGTCCCCGGGACTGGTTTTCCTTGAGGGTCCCACCAAGGGAACTCGACGGACCATCAGGACTCTGCTTCTCCGACCATTTGGAATTGGTCTGTTCACATTAAGCCAGTGCATTATCTTGTTCTTCAGAGACCAGTGGTTCTTGTGGTGACCATTTCCGATCTGGGCGACGCCCGTCAATACAACCACGTAGTCATTGGCCTCTGGAGGAAGATCAATATAGCCCCCTCTAAAATTATTCTTAATGGGTGGGCCCTGGGTCGGTTGGTGAACAGCTTCCCTGGGAGAAGGTCTTAGAGAAACACCAGCATTAGGATTTGCTGATGATTGAGAAATAGGGTGCTTGGGAGCCCTAGTTTTGGGAGCGGCAGTATTTTGGTCCACACCCACGGTCCGCGGTTTGGGAACCGGCCGTACTAAAGCGGGTGCTGGAGGGGGGAGTTGTGGGGCTTGTGGTGTTGGGTCTTCTAGAAGAAGGCCTTGATTTTCTAGACTTCTCAGGCCAAGAGTGGCCAAGGCAATGATGCTCTTTTCCATCTCTAGCAAGTTATTTTCGATACGTGAGAGTCTAAGGTCCAGGGGAGAGAGAAGTTTCTTAAGAGTTTCCCAGACTAAACCTATGAATTCCCCGTCCTTCCCTTCCTGGCCCTCTACGTGTAAGCCCTCATCCTCTGCAGTTGTGGTAATGGAAGCAGAGGCTGTCCCCTCTTTGGCTCCCTCTCGTTGTGGCTGTGCCCAGGAGGTACACCCTCCTATTACATTGGGCACAGGTACACTGCCCAAATTCAGCTGTTGTGCCACAGCAATTTTAGACTTCTTACGAGAGTAAGCGGACCGAGAATTGCGTTTCCTTTTGGGTGGTTTAACATTAGTATTATTGCACTTGGGTGTGTTTGGGATTACCAGGGTACGGGAGTTAGAACTAACTTCCTGCTTGGGAATAACCACAGGTAGGTTCAGGTCGCCTATCTGAGTTAAAGGACACGAGGCTGGGGAAAAGGAGGGTAGGATCGGGGTCTGATGGACGTCTGCCTGTGTGATTTCACAATGGGGGATGGCCGGACGCTCCGGGGTAACCGCAGTTGCTATGTGGCCCAGGGAGGATTTTTTTGAGTTTGCAATGTCCTGGGACAGTCTTCTAGCGGCTGCCAAATCCAGGGAGACACGAGTCTGTAGTTTGGAAATTTCTTTGTCTATGGCTAGATTGGTGCGAGTAATAAAATCATCCATGGGGCCGTTAGTTGGTGGCCCACCCTTAACGGCCCTACTCCGGGTTGTCCTGGTGCACATGACTTGGCGAGAAGGACAGGCCACCTAGGCTGGCACTACAATAAGGAAAATAGGATGTTGAACCTAATAGACCAAAAGCCAGGCAAAGGGTGAAAGAGAGTGGCCCAGTCCAGTCCTCGCAGACCTCGAACGGCCTCAAACGGCCCGCTCTTAGCCCGGTCTTTGCCCCGAGCTGCGTCCCTCGCTGCGGGAGTCTGAGGCTATGATAAAGGGGCGTGATGGGCGGGGGGCGGGCCCGCAGGGAGAGCGGACCGGATGCTGGGTAATGGTCTCGCAGGGACTCCTGGATGTTGGAGTCCCTGCACGCTCGCAGCCCCGCTGAGCCTCACGCCCAGAACCGCCTTACCGTTCCTGCCCTTGGCTGACACTGCCCCGAGTTCTCCTGGACGATGCGGCACCCGCGAAGCGGGTGGGGCGAGGTGCTGGCCCAAAGAAATTCATAGTAATAATAGTAATAAACATGTACTTGTTGCCAGTGATTCAAATCTGTTCAGTGGAGCAGGTGTCAGCAATGACATTCAATCTCATTTATTGAGTTGACTCCAGGGTATGGCATCGTTGAGTCCGTTGATATGTGTCTTCAATGGTTTGGAAGAAGAGGCAGACGAGGACGACGGAACAACAGGAGGGTACAATGGGAGGAGGACAAATCAGGACCGAACACCAGGAGCAACTCCAAGGGTCAACAACAGCCAGGAACAAGCACAATGAAGGATTAATAGTGAACCTCACTGATACAATCCTAACAACGGAGGAGACCAGAATTCTAGAGAAAAGGCCTCTGATTCGTTCCAACAACCCATCTAGATACATTCCAATTAAGATGTGAACTAGGGGAATTTTTCAGAAAAATAAGACTGAAAACGTTCTTTCAGGAAAATGACACAATTACCCCTGAGGGGACTTACACTAACCTGAAAGTAAAATCCACATTTAATCCTCCTTCATCCATGATGCCCCCAGAGGTACTTGCCTTCGAGGAAGCAGTAATCAAAGAAGTTGAAGATCTCCAACCACGTACAAAGAGTTTCAACAATCTGAGCAACAATGAACGTATGGCCCTAACTAAACTTAAGAACAGAACTGATGTGGTCATAAAACCAGCGGACAAGGGCGGTGCAACAGTACTACAAAGTACCAGTGCCTACAGAACAGCTTGCCTAACCTTGTTATCTGATAACAAGTTATACAGAAAGATTACCCGTGACCCAACACAACGTCTCAGAAAAACCATCATGACAATAACCTCTGACGCACTTGATAAAGAATGGATCTCAAAAAAGGAACATAGATTCCTGAATCAGGAAGACCCAAGAACACCTATGTTCTACACGATCCCAAAAATCCACAAAGGGAAAACACCTCCGCCAGGCAGACCTATTGTCTCCGGGATCGGATCAGTCCTTGAGCCCCTCTCACAATACACAGACTGGTTCCTAAGACCTCTAGTGAGACGTATAACATCCTATGTACAGGATACTAAACATCTGCTTAACCTGATAACAGATGTTGAATACAACCAAGAAGAGTGTTATTTAATCTGTTTGGATGTGGAAGCACAGTACACCAGTATACCCCAAACAGAGAATATTGGGGTCATTGAAGAACTCCTAAGGAAGGAGGAATGGCCGTGGGCAGCTCCCATCGAGTGGGTAACCTCTCTCATGCGACTAGCACTAACTGAAAATTTCTTTAGATTCGAAGACCAACTATACTTGCAAGTCCATGGAACTTCGATGGGCAGTACTTTTGCCCCAAGCATAGCCTGTCTCTACATGAGCCATTTTGAGGAGTAATTTATATGGTCCCAAAACCCTTACTCTAACAACATATGTAAGTGGTATCACTACATCGATGATATCCTGATCATATGGAGAGGCGATGATAGTAGCATAGACAACTTTACAGCCTGGATCAATGGATTAAATCCATATCTACATTTTACTCTGAACAGGAATAAGGAGGCCATTCCATTTCTGGATGTCAATATAAGATCACATAATGGAACCCTGGAGAGCTCGTTGTATACAAAACCGACTGATAAGAACAGTCTACTGAGATTCAACAGTGCGCATCCACGGTCTCTGATAGAAAATCTACCTATTGGACAGTTCTCAAGAATCCGCAGAAACTGCTCCAAAATTGAAGACTATAAAAAAGAGGCAGAAATACTCACATCAAAACTGAAAGAGAGAGACTACCCGACTAGCATTATTGAAAAGGCAAAAAAGAGAGCACGTAACACCCCACGGGAAGCCCTCCTAGAGAATAAGGATAAAACTCAACCTGAAAAAATTATTTGTGTTACCACATACAATTCGTCATCGAATGACATCAAAAAGATTATAAACAGAAAATGGCTAATTCTAACATCAAACAAACTGACATATGAGAAACCTATGTTCTCATTTAAAAGAAATCAAAGTCTGAGAGATGTCCTGGTGCATACAGACTTATATAAACCCAAAATGGACAGTCAAATAACCCTATGGAACAACACACCGGTTACTGGACACTATCCCATGCGGCTCATGTGTGGCCTGTGCCTTCACTAAACAAACTAAGACTTTGGATCTCGGTCTGCGCACTGCATGGGAACAGAGATCCCATACCAATTGTAACTCGGAATCAGTGGTCTATCTCATTAAGTACCCCTGTGGACTTAAGTACATAGGGATGACGAGCCGAAAAATAAAGATACGCATTAGTGAGCATAGGAGCACGATCAGGAGAGCAATTGCAGCCACCAGACTAACGGCCCACTATGTTGAAAAATTGCACAAAGATACGGATCTTGAATGGACAATAATTGAACAGGTAAAAGGTACTGGCACTTTACAAAAAAGACTCTTACAGAGAGAACAACGTTGGGTGTACCGATTGAAGACACATATCAACGGGCTCAACGATGCCATACCCTGGAGTCAACTCAATAAATGAGACTGAATGTCATTGCTGACACCTGCTCCACTGAACAGATTTGAATCACTGGCAACAAGTACATGTTTATTACTATCAACATGACCCTGACATAGTATAGCTATAAATACAGGCTCATTGCTTTCTATATAACCTTGGTGTGAACACTGTCCCCCCCCCCCCATTTTTTTAATGTAAACTCCTATGTACAATAACAAGTCTATCTCTATCACCAAACATGATATACCTTGAAATCATATTTGTATACCCCCATCTATGCGCGCGATATTATAATAATCGGCGCATTGATGTTTGTACAGACTACATATGGCCAAAGAACTACAATCCCCAATTCCGCTTTGTTAGAACCGGCTGTCTCTAGTTGGCAGAGGTATGTACTTCTGACAAATAGGGACACTCCTTTTCTAGTCAGGGCAAGGGGATCACACCCTTCGATAACCCCTGCTCACCCCCTTGGTAGCTTGGCAGAGCAGAACAGGCTTATCTCAGAGGCTGTGTGTTAAGCAATTATGACCACATACAGTAATACAGTGAATACACTACAAATGGACACGACACAGTAGTATTATAAAAATAAGTATTTTTATATAAGGCTTAGCACAAGACCAAATAACGACAAAACTGTACACAATCGGAATAAATACGTTGGGAAGGAAAAAGGGATAGTTCAAAGGTAGTTTCTTCTTTAGTACAAAAGTCTTTAGTATCAAGCAATCTTCTTCTTGGCAATACAGTTCTTAGCAACAGGGTAACCCACACAGGGGCTACACGACGGGGAGGCAAAGTTAATCCAAGGGTTCGGCGTCGACCGCGAGGAGCGCTACGTCGAGCCCGGAGTCACACGGACCCCCAACAACACAGTACCTTGGAAAATGAAGCTCACGATGATCAGCGGCGTCGAACGATCCGGCGTCGCGCCTTCGGTGTCAAGCAGGCCTCAGCAGGCGTCGTTGATGATGCGGTTGCACAGAGTGAGCAGCGCTCACGGCGTCGGTGGGCACACGGTTGATGCGATCAGCAGCGGTGCAGACACGAGGTCCTCTGGAGCTAGAGCCGTACTCCCACTCACTGGCGTTGCTGCTGGCGTCGGTCGAGCCCGGCGTCCGGTCGTCGTGATTGCTGGTTCTTTCAGAGGCGCTGGAGTCACACTTCCAGCAAATAGCACCTTAGCAGATGAAGTCCTTTAGCCCTGTGACTTCAGCAGGAGACTGGCACTCTTCCAGTCCTTGGAGATTTTCTTACCAAGCATGAGAGTACACACACAGTTCCTCTCTCCTGGTTCCTTGGCAAAAATAAAGAAGCACTGCAGGATTCCCCCAACAACAGCACACTGGCAGAAGGGGTAGGCAGTCCTTAGATCAGCAGGCCTCTTGTCCTTGGTTACAGGGTTCCTTGTCAGAAGTGATCTAAATTCTTGGTTCAGGGGTCCTTCTCTTATACCCCTTCTCGTCTTTGATCCCTTTGTCTATGCCGGGGATTTCCCAACATCCTGGGTCTGTGGTGGGTGGAGCTAGGCAGTAGCACCTGGCCTATTCATTGAGCGGGGCTGGGTCCTCAGACGCCCAGCAGGAGGTGGAGCCAGCATTGATACTGGCAGGAGCAGAGCTATCGCCCTCCTGGCAGGAGGTGGGGCTAGGATCGTCCATGGCAGGCACAGAGCCATCAGTCTCGTAGCAGGAGGTGGAGCCAGCATTGTATCAGGCAAGGCAGGCTATCAACAACTACTCTCCCCCTACTCTCAACGTAAATGTCCCACTCATCCCACACTGACTCATCCAGACCTGTGGAGTCACCCAGCTCCTGTCACACACACGCAAGACCAGCAGAAACCAGATATGATTAGACAAGAAAATAGACGCTTTCTAAAAGTACTATTTTCGAACCCAGAGTCCAAGAACCATCCACACCAACGGATGCGTAATTAAACCCCGAGTTCAGGGATACCAAACTCGACATTGCACCATGCTCCCTGAGCCAGCTAGGATCATAGCGTTAACAATCCCGGCGGCCCATTCTATCCAACGGAGAGCAGGCTACCTCGCCATAGTGAAGCACGAAGATGGCGGCACTTCACTATCAGGACATGCCAACTTGGTCAGGCGTGTCCTACCTTAGACGTACAATGCACCCTGCCCGTGGGCCTACCATAGGGGTGACTAACATGAAGTCAAGGGAAGGTTGGAGGGGCTGGCAAGTAGGTATACTCGCGCAGCCTGCGTGACAGTACAAGACTGCACGTGGGTCTCGCAATGACCGACCCGTAAACATTCTTTTACGAGGCCGCTCCTGTGGGTGGCACAACACGTGCTGCAAGCCCACGAGCGGCATTTGTATTTACAAGCCCCGGCACGCCTGGTGCACTAGACTAGGGACTGACAGTAAACCAAAATAGGCCAAACATGGATACAGTAGATACATCAATTTAACATCGGGAGCACTTGCGCTATGGCACTGATCAGCAGTGACACGGCGCCCAAAGCATATACCAGCAAAACATCGTAAAAACAGTAGAGGCAAACAGAAAAATGGAGGAGAGACTCAAGCCAATGATGTCAGGTCTAACACGTGTCCCCTCCAGCTGAAATGTGGGGAGAACTACCCTTGACCTAGGGAGTCCTCAGCACTAAGGCGGAAAAATCTGGACAGACCATCAGCATTGGCGTGATCTGTACCAGGGCGGTGTTCCACCATAAAGTCCATCCCCTGTAGGGAAATGGACCACCTCAGCAGTTTTGGATTCTCACCCCTCATCTGCATCAACCATCTGAGGGGCCTGTGGTCTGTCTGAACCCGGAAGTGAGTCCCAAACAGGTAGGGTCTTAGCTTCTTCAGCGCCCAGACCACAGCAAATGCTTCTCTCTCTATCGCACTCCACCTCGTTTCCCTGGGAAGTAACCTCCGACTGATGAAGGCTACAGGTAAGTCTCAGCCCTCTTCATTCACCTGAGCTAGAACAGCCCCTACGCCATGCTCTGAAGCGTCCGTCTGAACAATAAATTCTTTCGAAAAGTCGGGTGCCTGGAGAATGGGTGCTGTACACATTGCAGTTTTCAGGGTGTCAAAGGCCGTTTGACAGGCATCAGTCCAGATCACATTTCGCGGCTGCTTCCTGGAAGTCAGCGAAGTCAAGGGGAAAACAATGTTACCATAATCCTTGACAAACCTCCTGTAGTAACCCGTGAGACCTAAGAAGGCTCTCACCTGAGTTTGGGTTTTGGGCGGTGCCCAAGCCAGGATGGTATCAATCTTGGGTTGCAGGGGGGCCACCTTACCGCTCCCTACTTGGTGCCCCAAGTACACCACAGAACCCTGCCCAATCTGGCACTTACTGGCTTTGATTGTGAGGCCTGCTCCGCGCAGGGCCAACAACACTTCCTGGAGGTGGCGCAAGTGTTCCTCCCAGCTGGCGCTGAACACTGCGATGTCGTCCAGGTAGGCGGCACTGAAATCCTCCAGTCCAGCCAAGACCTGGTTGACCAACCTCTGGAAGGTGGCAGGGGCATACTTCATCCCAAAGGGCATCACCCGGAACTGGTACAGCCCATCTGGTGTGGAGAATGCTGACCTCTCCTTTGCCCCATCAGTCAAGGCGATCTGCCAGTACCCAGACGTTAAATCGAACGTACTAAGGTACCGGGCAGCCCCCAACCGATCGATGAGCTCATCAGCTCTGGGGATGGGGTGCGCGTCGGTCTTCGTGACCGAATTGAGTCCTCGGTAATCCACGCAGAACCGGAGTTCTGGTGAAGCACCAGGCGCTGCAGCCTTCGGGACCAAGACCACTGGGCTGGCCCAAGGACTGCTAGAGGACTCAATCACCCCTAACGTGAATATTTTGGAGACCTCCTCCTTAATGTACGCTCTGACCTTGTCAGTCACCCTGTAAGCCTTGTGCTTCACAGGAGGGCTGTCTCCGGTGTCAACGTCATGGACACACCAATGAGTGACACCCGGAACCAAGGAAAACAGATCCGGGAATTGTCCCAACAGGTGGCGACAATCCTGTTTCTGTTCAAGAGTCAGTGTGTCAGAGAGGACTACACCATCCACTGACCCGTCTTGCTCTTTAGCACACAGGAGGTCAGGAAGAGGCTCACTCTCCTCCTCCATTCCATCATCTGTCGCTAGGAGCATGCCCACTTCGGACCTTTCTAAGTGGGGCTTCAAACGGTTGACATGCAGGACCCGCAAGGGGTTCCTGGGAGATTTCAAGTCCACCAGGTAGGTGACATCGCTCTTCTTCTCCACAACCTTAAACGGTCCAGTCCACCTGTCCTTGAGCGTACAAGGTTCCACAGGGGACATGACCCACACTTCCTGACCAGGCTGAAGCTCTACCAGAGTGGCATTCCGGTCGTACCAACGCTTCATCTCCTCCTGGCTGGCCTCCAGATTTGCCTGAGCAAGTTCTCTGAAGCGCCGAGTCTGGTTCCGAAAGGCCAGCATGTAGCTGTATACATCCTGGGGAGGTTTCCTGGGAGATTGCTCCCAGCCTTCCTTGACCAGACTCAGAGGTCCTCTTACCGGGTGACCGTATAAGAGCTCAAAGGGGCTGAACCCTAGAGCCTTCTGCGGCACCTCACGGTAAGCAAACAACAGGCATGGCAAGAGGACGTCCCATTTCCGCCTCATTGGTTCTTCAAGACCCATAATCATGCCTTTCAGGGTCCGGTTGAATCTCTCAACCAGCCCGTTTCCTTGCGGGTGGTAAGGAGTGGTGAACTTGTAGGTTACCCCACACTCCTTCCACAGAGACTTCATGTAGTTCGAAATGAAGTTGGTGCCCCGGTCGGACACCACCTCTCTGGGGAACCCCATCCGGGAGAAAACACCCATCAGTGCCCGTCCCACCACGGGGGCCGTCACTGTTCTGAGAGGGATGGCTTCCGGGTACCTTGTGGCATGGTCCACCAAGACCAGGATGAACCTGTTGCCCAGGGCTGTCTTGGGGTCCAGGGGCCCAACAATGTCAATCCCCACCCGGTCAAAGGGGGTGCTGACCACTGGAAAAGGTTGGAGAGGAGCCTTCTGCTTCCTTCCGCTTTTCCCACTTGCCTGGCAAGTGCGACAAGTCTTGCAATGGATGTCTACATCCCTACGCATCTGAGGCCAATAAAAATGGGTGACAAGCCTGTCATAGGTCTTGTCCTGCCCCAGATGTCCAGCTAAAGGTACGTCATGAGCCAAACCCAGTAGGAAGGCTCTGAAGCGCTGGGGTACCACCAGCACACGGGCTGACCCAGGCTCAGCAGCCTTAGGCTCGCTATACAGGAGGTCGTTCTCCCAGTACACAAAATGTGATCCTGACTGATCACCTGAGGATTGGGCTGAGGCCTGGTGCCTCATGCCCACAAGAGAAGGGCACACTTTCTGTTCCGCACAGAATTCCTCCCTGGAGGGACCACCATCCTGCTGCCAATGGGTCAGCTCGGGCAGGTCTCCCAGTTCGGCAATTTGTTCCCCTGTGGGCTCCAGGGCATCCCCCTCAGGGTCTACCTCCTCCTGGACCACGGGAACTACGGGGGCCGGTTTCCCGCGCCTCCTGCCTCTTCTCTTCACAGCTGGGTCCTGGGCCGTACTTTCAGGCTCCGGGACCCCATCAACACCCTTACTCGCTGTCATGGATCGAGTGGTTGCACACACCCACTCTGGCACACCCAACATTTTCAAGTGCGCCGCTCTCTCCACCTTAGCCCAAGGGGAGTCTTCTAAATCATTGCCCAGGAGACAATCGACAGGCATGGCGGGCCTCACAGCAACCTGAAGAGTACCTGAAACTCCCCCCCATTCAAAGGAAACTTGAGCCACCTCACACTCTTTCTGGGAGTTGTCGGCAGCTATCACGGGGTAGAATGCGTGGGGAACCACCTGCTCTCTGGACACTAAGTGACACTTGACAGCTGTCACACTCGCTCCGGTGTCTCTGAGAGCTTCCACTCTATGGCCATTAATGGTCACCCACTGCCTATATTTACTAGTGTTACTAGGCAGAGGAGGTGGAGGGACCATTTGCATGTCTCCTAGCGAGACCAGGGACATTTCTGCGGGACCCCTCCCACCATGGACAACCATGTCCTCCCCTCCCAAGGCTACACTCGCCAACTGACGAGGGGGTGCACGCGGCGGTGCATTCGAATCCTTTTTGGGACACTGGGGGTCATAAAACCGGTGTCCCACCTGCCCACAACCGTAGCAGGTTAGGGGGCCCCTATGAACAGGTTTACCCGTCGGGGCCCCTGGCTTCTTCTCAGGGGGAGGCTGGGAACCTTTCCCTTGGTTCCCTTGGGGATTACTTTGGGGCCCTTTCTGAGACTCCTTCTGTTTACCCTTGTCTACCCCACTCTTCTGCTGGGGACCCAGCCCACCTTTGGCTGAGTCTCCCACTGGACCCTTGTGGACCCTGGTACTGACCCAGCGGTCCGCCTCCTCAGCAAGTTTTCTAGGGTTAGATATCTTGCTATCAATCAGGTGCTGGCGCAGCTCAGGAAAACAGTTATTCGACAAGTGCTCCCAAGCAAACAAATCATAAAGAGCTTCATAACTTTCCACTTTGCTGCCCTTTACCCAACCATCCATGGCTCTGCAAAAATAAGACACATATTCAACCCACGTCGTACCAGGCAACTTCTTACATTCTCTAAAAGCTTGTCTGTACTTCTCGGGGGTTAAGCCATATCGCAACATTAAAGCATCTTTCATATGAGCATACGACATCCTATCCGCAACAGGCATGTCTAACAAGGTATCTCTTCCCTCATTCACAAAGCGACCCCACAACCCCGCTCCCCAATTCTTCTCAGGGACCTGGTGGGCCAACAATGCTAACTCATATGCTTTAAACCATTGACCAATATCTTCATTCCTATTGTAATCTTTGATCACATCTTTCGGGAAGTAAAACTTACTTTCTGCAGGCTCGGATGGAATGCTGCCACCAGAGGGATTCAATTCTAACTTCTTAGCTTGGATATCCAGTTCCCTCAACCTGGCTTCACGCTCCAAAGCTAACTTCTCTCGTTCAAACTCCAACTTTTTGATCTCTAAATCAGCTTCCCTTCTACCTCTTGCATTTTCTAATTCCAACTGCCCATTTATTTTTAGCCTTGCCATCTCCATGTTGTAAGCTCGCTCTTTCGCCCTTTCTTCTCTTTCTTCAGGGGAAAGACCTTTGGAGGAAACACTTCTTCCGGGAGAGGGCATAGGTCCATTCACTGGCACCTCCTCATCCCCTTCCTCTGTGGGTACCACCACCACATCAGAGGGATTTCTGGACTCCCACCAGGCCTGTAATGCTTTATAAAAATAATCTTTTCTCAAGAGGCCGGTGGTAGGAACTTTAAACTGGTCGCAAAAGTGTTTCAGCTCATCTTTCTTGTATTTCTTAAGCTTGTTCCTCTCGAACTCCTCCACAACAATGATAGCAGGGGCAGTGACTCCGTTGTCACTCATGGTTAAAACTGGCAGTGTTCAAAAAATCAAGTTTCAGGAAAGCGGAGAACAAAAATAGGATCCTTCCGAATTGATTGTGACTGCGTTATGGTCTGCTTTCACTACGTAGCGCACACTAATCACTGTACATGGGTCATAAATGCAAGGTCCAAATCCTCACCGCTGCATCCAATGTTAGAACCGGCTGTCTCTAGTTGGCAGAGGTATGTACTTCTGACAAATAGGGACACTCCTTTTCTAGTCAGGGCAAGGGGATCACACCCTTCGATAACCCCTGCTCACCCCCTTGGTAGCTTGGCAGAGAAGAACAGGCTTATCTCAGAGGCTGTGTGTTAAGCAATTATGACCACATACAGTAATACAGTGAATACACTACAAATGGACACGACACAGTAGTATTATAAAAATAAGTATTTTTATATAAGGCTTAGCACAAGACCAAATAACGACAAAACTGTACACAATCGGAATAAATACGTTGGGAAGGAAAAAGGGATAGTTCAAAGGTAGTTTCTTCTTTAGTACAAAAGTCTTTAGTATCAAGCAATCTTCTTCTTGGCAATACAGTTCTTAGCAACAGGGTAACCCACATGGGGGCTACACGACGGGGAGGCAAAGTTAATCCAAGGGTTCGGCGTCGACCGCGAGGAGCGCTACGTCGAGCCCGGAGTCACACGGACCCCCAACAACACAGTACCTTGGAAAATGAAGCACACGATGATCAGCGGCGTCGAACGATCCGGCGTCGCGCCTTCGGTGTCAAGCAGGCCTCAGCAGGCGTCGTCGATGATGCGGTTGCACAGAGTGAGCAGCGCTCACGGCGTCGGTGGGCACACGGTTGATGCGATCAGCAGCGGTGCAGACACGAGGTCCTCTGGAGCTAGAGCCGTACTCCCACTCACTGGCGTTGCTGCTGGCGTCGGTCGGGCCCGGCGTCCGGTCGTCGTGATTGCTGGTTCTTTCAGAGGCGCTGGAGTCACACTTCCAGCAAATAGCACCTTAGCAGATGAAGTCCTTTAGCCCTGTGACTTCAGCAGGAGACTGGCACTCTTCCAGTCCTTGGAGATTTTCTTAGCAAGCGTGAGAGTACACACACAGTTCCTCTCTCCTGGTTCCTTGGCAAAAATAAAGAAGCACTGCAGGATTCCCCCAACAACAGCACACTGGCAGAAGGGGTAGGCAGTCCTTAGATCAGCAGGCCTCTTGTCCTTGGTTACAGGGTTCCTTGTCAGAAGTGATCTAAATTCTTGGTTCAGGGGTCCTTCTCTTATACCCCTTCTCGTCTTTGATCCCTTTGTCTATGCCGGGGATTTCCCAACATCCTGGGTCTGTGGTGGGTGGAGCTAGGCAGTAGCACCTGGCCTATTCATTGAGCGGTGCTGGGTCCTCAGACGCCCAGCAGGAGGTGGAGCCAGCATTGATACTGGCAGGAGCAGAGCTATCGCCCTCCTGGCAGGAGGTGGGGCTAGGATCGTCCATGGCAGGCACAGAGCCATCAGTCTCGTAGCAGGAGGTGGAGCCAGCATTGTATCAGGCAAGGCAGGCTATCAACAACTACTCTCCCCCTACTCTCAACGTAAATGTCCCACTCATCCCACACTGACTCATCCAGACCTGTGGAGTCACCCAGCTCCTGTCACACACACGCAAGACCAGCAGAAACCAGATATGATTAGACAAGAAAATAGACGCTTTCTAAAAGTACTATTTTCGAACCCAGAGTCCAAGAACCATCCATACCAACGGATGCGTAATTAAACCCCGAGTTCAGGGATACCAAACTCGACATTGCACCATGCTCCCCGAGCCAGCTAGGATCATAGCGTTAACAATCCCGGCGGCCCATTCTATCCAACGGAGAGCAGGCTACCTCGCCATAGTGAAGCACGAAGATGGCGGCACTTCACTATCAGGACATGCCAACTTGGTCAGGCGTGTCCTACCTTAGACGTACAATGCACCCTGCCCATGGGCCTACCATAGGGGTGACTAACATGAAGTCAAGGGAAGGTTGGAGGGGCTGGCAAGTAGGTATACTCGCGCAGCCTGCGTGACAGTACAAGACTGCACGTGGGTCTCGCAATGACCGACCCGTAGACATTCTTTTACGAGGCCGCTCCTGTGGGTGGCACAACACGTGCTGCAAGCCCACGAGCGGCATTTGTATTTACAAGCCCCTGCACGCCTGGTGCACTAGACTAGGGACTGACAGTAAACCAAAATAGGCAAAACATGGATACAGTAGATACATCAATTTAACATCGGGAGCACTTGCGCTATGGCACTGATCAGCAGTGACACGGCGCCCAAAGCATATACCAGCAAAACATCGTAAAAACAGTAGAGGCAAACAGAAAAATGGAGGAGAGACTCAAGCCAATGGTGTCAGGTCTAACACGCTTCCTTAAGCGACGCAACGTGATGGCACAATACATCCTTCACGCATGCGCACGCACGTTACCTACGGCACCCCAGTGCCGGTAACTGCACTACATTATGGACCTTTCCGATCACTCGGGCTACTCAAGCCGAGGACCGGAACCGATGTAGGCATACTGCAGGGTGAGATCCTGAATTCAAGTAAGTGGCTTCCCTTGCGGTGCGGTCGAGCAGACACCGCCTCTCTTCCTTTCTGGTTGCCCTTCGCTCACGATCAGCACCATTTGTTCGTAATTCCTTATCACTAGGACCACCCTCATGCTGTCCGGTCCTGTGTGAAGCAAACCGACTCGCCTAATTGGGTATAGTATTTGAATTACGCAGATATGCATGACGATATGTATGTGAAGGTGTAAGACATCTAGAGTAATTGAGTATTGTTTTTAATGTTGAGTGGATATAATTGAGACTAACTTTGTAGGTGCATGTGTTAAGATGAGATGTAATACATACATGAATCGCTAGTGAATGCATGACATCCAAATGTGATCACTTGGCCACAGTAACATTGATCCCGTCACGTAATTCATTTTATGTCACAGGAGCATGTATTATAGTGGCACAAGTAGGGGTTGACACCTAAAACTAAGCGTGTTACAGAAACCTGAGGCATGCTCACAACAATGGTATGCGGTTTTGACCACAATTGTCACTGCAAAAAACAGATAACTGCACAAAAGTACATGATGTTGTTATGTTCTGTTTTTCTCCCCAGACGCAGCCTGGCAGCTCACATATAACAGTACATTTTACACGTGAGGAGCAGCTACTCTGCCCTCATAAAATTGTTAGGATAGGGCACCCCATCCTTCTTTACCTCACATAGGGGGCTTCTTTGCCCTGAAGAAAGTCCCGGACCTTTACGGCCACAGAGGACTGAAACATGTTGGCACTAGGGTCATAGGACCATAATATCCTGATATGACCCACTTGTATAAATAATCATTATACATTTTTTAACTTCCTAAAATAGACCCCAAAATAAAGGGAAACCGGGGATCTATCTAGGTGATTTTAATTTATCTTATGTTTAGCCCCCTCCTCGAATATATCAGAAGAGCTTCCCAACACTGTGGTTGAGCCCACCCCGACTTGTAGGGGTCGGGGTGACCCGATGATGAAGCATGACACCACTAGGGTGTGTGAGGGTAATATAAATAAGTAAGTTTATTTCCCTAGCACACATGGTTGCGTTATACACAACCTCATAGGTTAACCATCTGAGCAGCTCCTACTTCTTTGTCTTAAACCACTGGTATAGATTCCTAAAACCCCACTCAATTGACCAAGTCGTGGTCTACTGGAGTATTTTTTCGTGTTGTACCTACTTATAAGTACCTAGAACTTACACAGAACCCAAAAGCTCTTTTCGGAGCTACCTTAACTATGATTACTCTTTAAAAATTTCGAATGTACCTTTTTTCACAAATTTTCACTTATGTTCGCTTCCCGGTTCGCTACCCGGTTCGCGTACCGGCAGCTAACCGCGTGAAAGAATTCAATTTTATTTTCCGACATATATGAGCCTCCTCAGCCACCCTTAGAAAACCTAGGGGGTCAGGATACGTCTCCCGTGCCCCTTTATACCCTATCCCAACATTCTTTATCCTCCATCTTGTGTCTAAATTCATCCGAAACACAAGATGGCGGACTTCCGTTACGCTGCCGGTTAGTTTCCCGGTCCGCGTACCGGGTAGCGCTTCTACCGCTAAAAATTGAATTTTTTATTTTTTTATTTTTTGCCCCACGGGACCCTTTAATAGCCCCCACATCATTCCTAGGGGGTCAGGAGGGGTCTACCTTGCCCCCTTTCATTAATTTCCCCCTTCGTTTTTCTCCACCTCTTGTCTCTCGATCCTACCGAGAGACAAGATGGCGGCCGTTCCGGACTGTTTAGAATGTTGACAGAAGCCAATCAGCTTCACTTCGCGAAGTTCCGTTACGCGTCAGGTACGCGAACCGGGCGCTAACTGGAGCCCTGTTACAGATATATATATTTTTTTGAACGTTAATTTATCAAAATCCACTGGAGCACATATATTGAGACATAGCAAAGTCACGTCGGTCAAACAATATCTACAATTTTGCCAAGTTTCGTGGAAATCCATTCAGCCGTTCGAGCTAAAAGTGAGTCCAACCACCCTATGAAAAATTGCATGGGAAAAACGCGTTTTGGGACCCCCCTTTTTCTCGGCCCCCCCTTGACGAAACCCCCCCAAATTTTCATGGGCTGCTCAGAAACAAAATGTTCCATTTTCCTGAAAATTTCAGCCAATTCCGTCCACAAACGCCAAAATTATTCGACATAGAATTTTCAGAAATCCCATAGGAAAAAAATCCTAACTATATATACCTACTGGCGACCGCCAGTAGGTAATATTACCTACTGGCGGTCGCCAGTAGGTATATATAGTTAGGATTTTTTCCCTATGGGATTTCTGAAAATTCTATGCCTAATAACTTTTGCGTTTGTGGACGGAATTGGCTGAAATTTTCAGGAAAATGGCACATTTTGTTTCTGAGCAGCCCCTGAAAATTTGGTGGGGTTTCGTCAAGGGGGGGCTGAGAAAAAAGGGGGGTCCCAAAACGCGTTTTTTGCATTGAGTTTTCCATAGGGCGGTTGGACTCACTTTTAGCCCGAACGGCTGAATGGATTTTCACGAAACTTGGCAAAATTGTAGGGACTGTTAGCCCGATGTGCCTTTGCTAGGTCTCAATATATGTGCTTCAGTGGATTTTGAGAAATTAACGTTTAAATCAAGATATATATCTGTAACAGCGCTCCGGGCAGCGATCCGGTTAGCGAACCTTTCGCGTATCGGAACTTTGCGATGCGAAGCTGATTGGCCCTCCGGTGTCTGTCAACATTCTAAACAGTCCGGAGCGGCCGCCATCTTGTCTCTCGGTAGGATCGAGAGACAAGAGGAGGCCAAAACAAAGGGGGAAATTACCATAAGGGGGCATAGTAGATCCTCGTTGACCCCCTAGGTTTTATGTGGAGGTTTTAAAAGGGCCTAGGAGGGTCCAAAAAAAAAAAAAAAAAATTTTTTTTTTGCGTGGTAAGCGCCAAGTTCGCGAACCGGAAAGCGTTCTGGGCAGCGAACTTTATGGATAAAAGAATGAAAGACTTTTCTAATACTGTATGTTAATTATTTGTTGGTTTTGTTGATTATTTTTTAATTTTTTTATTTTTTAAGCAATTTTTTATTGTTGTGATTGTGTTTCAAAATTTAATAACATTTCTAACATTTAACTAGTTTATGAATTACATATAAAAATGATTAAAGACTCAAACAATTTTTTAATATTACATACAATTTTATTTTTCGGATTGTTTTTCGAAATTTAATACAACGTCTAGCATTTCACTGTCTGATATGTGTTCTTGTTCAGTGAACATAAGTTCAAACATTTGACCGTCATCATAATGAAGTAAATGATCCACTGATTCTACACATTGAACTAATTCATGGTCCCGTGATTCATCCATGAAATCTGAGTCATCATTGTCCGCAATAACTTTTTCTGTGTTGGTCTCCAGAACAATTTCGAAGGAAACATTCTGCTCACCTTCCATTTTATTGCTGTAATTTGCATAAAAAATAAATATATCAGTAGAGATAGGGCACTGTTGGGTTTAAGTTCAGACAGGCACTTGTGAGTTTATAACAGAGAAGTAATCTATGGGCACTGTATGGTTTCAGGCGTGAAGTAGTACTATTAAAAAGTGCCTGTGAAGAAGCCTAAGTAAATTCATAATTATACCACAGAAACCTAAATCAGTCCATAATTATAATAAAGAAGCCTTTCTCAATGTCTAACTCTTACAGAGGGATAGTATATAACTATCTGAAAAAGTTTACCATATTTACTTATAGTGCACAATATACTTCAGTTTTAAAAATAACAACTTACCTTTAGAAACAAGTTGATGTTATTAGTGATATTCTAAATGATATATACAACAACAAGTAGTAGTCAAAATGGCTGTGTTTCCTTCTCTCCCTTTATATATATACAGGTATATAACCAATCAAATGTCAGGTAATAAAAGTAGAAAAGGAAAGTAACATTTTCATTGGTTGTCAATTCCAACAATTCAGATGTGTTTTGTGAAGTAATTTACCTCACGGTATTTGGAGAGGTCTACAGGCTAAATGGCTAAATGGAATTTCAATGAAATTTGTGAGAATGGAAGGGATTGTTATGTAGTATGAGCTAATCTATATTTGGTGAGAGTGTCTCTAGTCGTTTTTCTGTAAATTACTTTCCCGCCTTTTTTTAGGACCGCTTTCCGGGAAGCGGCCCGGTTAGCGAACCTTAAGCGTCACGGGAGTCCACCATTTTGTGTTTCGGTCGCATTAAGATACAAGATGGAGGGCAAATAATGTTTAGAATGGGTAGAAGGGGTCATGGTAGACTTATCTTGACCCCCTAGGTTTTCTGAGCGTGGCTGAGGAGGCTTATATGTGCGGAAAAAAAAACTTTTTTTTAAAAAATTCCGCGAGGTTAGCTTTCGGTTAGCGAACCGGGTAGCGCTCCGGGGAGCGAATTTTGTGGAAAATTAGTGAAAAAAGTTAGAGAAAAATAATAATTGTGAGTGATCAGATGTAGGGTAGCTCTGAGAAGAGCTTTTGGGTTTATGGTACATTTAGGTACTTATAAGTAGGTACCAATGCACAGTCTTAAATTCAGAATGAAAATTCTGTTGCCCTCATCTGAGAAGTGAACTCCATCTCCTCTGTAGATATCTTGCATGTAGTAACGCAAGTTATTGTTGTACAGAGAGCCCATTCCATGGTCTCTCATGTAAGCTGAAACAGATTTGTTTACATGCTTCCTCGCTTTCTCAATTTGTGGACAAAATTGGTTGGACCACCTCCATTTCTGTCTTTGGCATATATTGGAATATACCAAGGCAGTTTGAGGAAAAAGTGCCATTAATTGCTCAAAGGTGTCCTTTAAAAGCATTTCCAGACCTACCCCTGTCAAAGTGCCCAAATCATTACCTCCACAGTGCACTATTAACAGGTCAGGTTTTGGCAAATGCATAAAGGTTTTCACCAATGGTATCAATTGGTGACATTTTAATCCTCTTTGGCCCAACCACTTAATTTCCACATCTTGTAAATTGAGGTTAGGTAAATTTCTGCTCTCAGCATACCTTTGAGCCCAGTGGATGTAACTATGTCCAACAATCCAGACCTTAAACATGGTGGGAGAAGGTTGTTCTGCAGTCAGATGAAGTGTGGTAATGAAAGGGCAGTTGAAACAGTAGGAGTTTCTAAAGAAAAAAAACTGTGGATTTACAATGCTAATGATTCATTAGCAGTGATTGGTGCATTTCCATTTCTGAAAACAGAAAGTTAGGGTGCATGGATGTGTTCTTTGAAAGATGTAATTTGAATGGTCAAGGAAGAAACATTTAATGAAAGATTGCACTGGATACGCAGGTGCACTGAGAGTTCAGAGTTCAATTGAAACATTGTTGTGTGAATTTGCAAACATGAGAGGTCTTCCAGGAGGTGGTTGCTATGGAAACAAGGCAGACAGGGCAGAGGGGGGAAGGGTTTTGATTTGAAAAAAGTGAGGGAAGAGGTATGATTGGCTAATATGAGAGATATGTGAAAAGAATATCTGTATTTCTGTGCTTTCAATAGCTGCAGCCTTTGGAGTGCATCCTTTTTCTTCTGCTGAAGACAATTTGGTGTATTTCTTAGACTGTTTTCAAAACTCAAAAAATATTTGCTAAGGTGAGAAAAGATTTATTTAATTTAGATAGAGAATAGTATGATTTAAGGAGAAAATGATGAAGAAAGCTGTGTTTTTAAAATGTGGTTTTGTCTCTAGTGATATACTAATAGAATTAGTTTCATAGAGAAATTGTAATTGCATATTTGGTGTAACATTCTGGCATGCAGTAACACAAGTTATTGTGGTACATGGAGCCCATTTTATGGTCTGTTATGTAAGCTGAAACAGAGATGTTGCTTTTAAAAACGATTTAAGAAATCAATTTCATTTCTGGATATGTACTGCTAGAGCTTCATAGGTTGTTTTGAGCCATATTTATAAGGTATTTGAGTGTCTAAGATGTTATGTTTTCCTTTTAAAATGTAAAGTGTTCCTCATGGGGCAAGTGTCTTGTAAATACGCTCCCACTTGTGCTTGGCAAATTTAGATTTTGATTATGGGAGTTACCTAGCCATGTTAATAGTGTCCCAAAAATGGTGCTAGTGAATTGCAGAAAACTTCAGTGCTGTACTTCTGGGTAGTGTTTTTTTTAAAAAAAGAAAAGAGGCCTCACCTCAAAGAAAGCTCTTGAAAGCACACATCTTATTTGCATCCTAAATCAAGCATTTACAATGTTAGACACAATTTTATGATGGCTTTACATCTTTTTTGCGCTGCTATTGCATCACTATTGTGAGACATTAGCAGTGCAAGAAAAACATCATGTTCCAAAATAGGCCTCAGTTCATCAACATCAAGATACAGTTTCTTTAGAATATATATCTTTAGGATTGTGTAGGGGACGTAGAGAAGCAGAGACTTCTGTAAATGTCAAAGTTGTTGAAAAACTGTTTGTTTTTGAACCTTTTCCCTTGTCTTTTCTAATTTTTAAATACATGTTTTAATATTTTTGGAAATGTTTGTTCTTTGTTTTACAGATTGAAAGTATGAAAAAATATTTAAAAAAGGTAACAAGAATTATAAGGTAAATGTTTTCTACTCTTTTTACCCGCAATGCACTGCTGATGATGTCATTGACAGTATCTCTCATTTACTCTCTATAGCTGTCTTTCTTTTTACATTATTCTCTGTTTACTTCCCTTATACTAACTCTTCTTTTTTTTTAAAAAATATTTTTTTAGTTCGCTTAAAGTTCGCGAACCGGTCAGCGAACTTGAAGCGAACCAAAAGAAATAGAGCTTGCCAGAGTGATAAACATTCTAGCAATTTTGTTTGAAAGGGGAGGTAGTTCTGAAAAGAACTGGTTTTTTTTGTTTTTGTTGTTTTATTTATTTTTTTTTTTTTTTGAACATTTTTTGATTTTTTTGTATTTTTAGAACTGTTTTATGTTTTTTTTGTGTTTTTTATGGAGGGGAGACAACAAAAAACAGGCATTGAAAACGGCTCAACTGGAGCAACAAAAAAAAATTACTTCTTGGGTGCATTAGGGCATTTATGATTTTCGAACGCCATGTTCATCAGGTTGACGCTCATGTTGCCATACGACAGCATACCACCACAGTATATACAAGTTAACTTCATATGCTGGAAGTTGGGTTGAATGTTTGGCACAGTTTCTTGTGCCTCTCTTCCCGTCAAAGACATTGTGGAGGTAGATCTGGCCACAGGAGTTGTCGTGGGATTGTCTTGAAGATCCCTTAACTCAGCCCGGCTGTAGTTTAAGGGATGCCACCTGCTCATGTGTCGATGCATCGTATAGTTGCCCATACTGTATTTCTTATCTGTGCCTCTCGACAATCTGTAATCACAGATGAGGCAGGTGGCATATTTAGCATTCACCTTCTTTGATCCAGGAGGGATGGAGAAAAACTGCCAGATGAAACTTGTTTTTCGCTTTGAAACCCGGGGCAACTCTTGGACAAATTGTTGTTCCTCTCTGTCCTCTTCTTCTTCTTCCTCCTCTTCCTCCTCTCTGTTAGTGATAAATTGACTAGGTGGTCCTCTCTTCTTATGAGGAGGTGGAGGTGGTGGTGGGGTTCCACCAGCTGCAGCAAGTACAGAAGCCATTGTTCAATTCTAGCTAAATGGTCTTTCTCTCACCAAGATGAAAGTCAGAGTGAGGAAATAAGGAGGGGTTTACATGATTTGGGGAAAGCAAAAGTTCTGAACCAATGAAAAGTGTTATTTTTAGGTCACATGACCTAGTCATACATCATTTGGAAACCAAAAGTGAAATGAACCAATGAAAAGTTTGATAAACAAGTCACATGACCTGTTCCGCTTACGTTACGCGGCGCGCGCCGCGTCCCAGATCGCTTCCGGTTCGCGGTCCGGAGCACTTCCGGGAGCGCTAACGCGGCGCGTCATTAGACGCATTACGCGATAACGTGATACGTCGCGCTTCCGCGACGCGTCACAGTTCCGCTAACGTAACGTTGACCGGTTCGCGGACTAGATCGTGGCATCAAGATGAGCTAACGGAAAGCTTCCCGGTTCGCGAACTAGAAGCGAAGAAAAAAAATATTTAAAAAAAAATTATCAATAAACATCTAAATATATTTTGGGATTTAAAGAAGAATACATTTTACAGCTACAGATGTTAGCTTTTAAAAAACCAATGAAATTCACAGAAAAAACCATAGGTTATAGACCATATATAGTTAGAAATTTGCATTTAAAAAACCATTGAAATTCAATGAAAAAACCATAGGTTATAGACCATATATAGTTAGGGATTTGCATTTACAAAACCTTATTTTACTCGCATAAAACCATTGAAATTCCATATATAGTTAGATGCGCTAACTATATATCGCGCACCCGCAATCCACTGCTGATGATGTCACATATTACATCATTCATAACATGGTCAGTGACATCACTGATGACATCACTGATGACAACATCCAGTGACTGTATGTTTCTGTAAAGTTAAAATATGTCTTACATATTGAAGAATGAGTGGATGTATAAATGTCTGGATGAAGGATTTAGTAGGTGCAACTGATTGTATGAGGGAGTGATTAAATGTGTCTCACTGAGTGCATGGGTTAGTGATTAAACTGTATTAATTTGTGCATCATTATATCTGTTGTTCTGTAAACTGCTGCATGTGTTGATCAGTAGCTATATGAGTAACTATATGAGTTATTGATTGGTTGCCAAAGTATTTGTATGGGAGACTGAGTATGTGTGTGAGTGGCTGGGAGGTGTGTGACTCTGTGCATAGATGTGTGAACAGCTGATTCACTAGATGTATGGGTTCAAAACTGCATGTGGAAACAGCTGTATGGGTGGTTGACTGTGTGCATGAGTGTATTGGTGAGTGATTGGATATCTCAATGCTACATGTCAAAGTAAGTACATATGTAAAACACAGTACATGCGAGAGTTGACATATATAAATTACTGTGTTTAAGAGCCAGTGAATGTGTGAGTGGCTGCATGGATCATTGAAAACTTGTATCAGTGATTGTATAAGAGAGTAAATATGTGTTAGAATATGTTTCAATAAGTAAGGTGTGTATAACTGTATAGTTGAGGAATTGGAGGTGTGATTGATTCTTTGCATGACTGTCTAGGTGTATGAGTAACTCCATGGATGAGTGACAATCTGTGAGTGTCTGTTTTCACTGAGTGTATCTAAGGTTATATCAGAGTCTGTAGAGGTTCATCGTATTAACACATGAATGATGTCATCTGTGATGTTGTCAGTGATGTCATTTGAGTTGTCATCAGTGATGTCATCAGTGATGTCACTGACCATGTTATGAATGATGTAATATGTGACATCATCAGCAGTGGATAGCGGGTGCGCGATATATAGTTAGCGCATCTAACTATATATGGAATTTCAATGGTTTTATGCGAGTAAAATAAGGTTTTGTAAATGCAAATCCCTAACTATATATGGTCTATAACCTATGGTTTTTTCATTGAATATATATATATATATATATATAAACCTATAAAACTAATATTTAAAAAAATATATATAATAAGGTAAGGTTAACACATTACATTTAACATATTTTAAAAAAATAATATTTTACACTGCATTAAATATAACAATACTAAATACGTTGCATAGCGTAAAGGATAACATTACTATTACAACTCCAATGAGTGGTACAGTGGGGAAAGTGTTGCATAGCAGATGGATACAAATTACTATTCCTACTCCAATGAGTGCAACAGTAGGGAAAGTGTTGGATAGTGGGTGTGTAAAAATTACTATTCTCACTCCAGTGAGTGCAACAGTAGGGGAAGTGTTGGATAGTGGGAGGGTAAAATTTATATTCCCACTGCAATGAATGCAACTGAAGGGAAAGTGTTGGATAGCAGGTGGAAATAATGTAATATTCCCACTCCACCAATTGTAACAGTAGGGAAAGTGTTGAATAACTTAATCTATTCTAAATTAATTCAAACAATTAACACAATAAAATACCTTTTAATAAATATAATATAAAAATTATAAAAATTACATTAAAACTAAATTACTTCCTACCTTTGTCCCCTATCAACCCTGAATCCACTCCTAAAATAAAGTGTACACTTAACATATTTACAAATTAATTATCAATAATTAATGACTGATTAATATTAAAAAAAGTACACAATTAATATAATTACCAATCAATTATTAAGTGTTTTGAATCAATTTATAATTAATTATTAATACATTAATTAACTTACTTAACAATATACATTAATAAATTATACATTATTAATTAATAACATATGTAAATAATTATTTACAATTAAATTACAACAAACCCTATTCCCCTATAAACCCACTACCCGCTACAGAATTAAATTACGCAAGAAGTAATTAACATATGATTAAATCTAAATAATTCTTTAAAAATATATTATAATTAAGCTATTTTCCACCCTATTCCCCTATAAACCCACAACCCGCTACGGAATTAATTTACACAAAAATTAATTCACATAAAATTCATTACTTCAAAAAAATTCAATCATGCACTAAAAAGAAATTCGATATTTTTAACAACTATATTATAACTGTTGATATTACTATTACTAACTTCGATATTATGACAAACAATATATTTTATCTGCATTTCGATATTCTGCACCACTATATTTTTGAAAGACGATATTATGTCCACTCGATATTTTAAACTCGATATTTTGCCATATCGATATTTAAAATTCGATATTGTGACTGTTCACCACTTTGGATGACCTAGTAATGCTCCCGTGTTGGCAGCCAGTGATGCAGTGGTAGAGATTACAGACACAGATTGTGACTGTGCTGAGAAGTGTTGGGAATCACAGGCCACCTGCATACTTCGGAGATTATGTTCAGTAACGAGGACATTTATTTATCTTTAATTTTTGTAGTCTTCATATTATTATTATTATTATTATTATTATTGCATTATTTTTTTTTGTTATATTTTTATCATGAAGGGGGAAGATATGTTGTGCATTGATATTATGCAATGTGCTCTGTATCAGAACCTTGTAGATAGAAGCGGGAATGTGGGGTTAGCCTGCGCTCTATTTTCTAAGGAAAAGGGAGCATTCCAGGTATGTCAGTTGCATGAAGACTAGCTGAGGGATATTTACGCTCTTGATGTAGGGATAATCTCTAGAAAATAATCTTCTAACTTAGTACTGATTGGCGTGTCATAATTTTAGGGGTACAAGACGGATACAGCTGACACAGAAGTATTTGCTGTTGGTGAGAACTGAAGGAACTACAGTGCATAGGAACTAGGTGAGAAAATTAAAATTTGGAACCAAAACAGGGTGATATGTGGTACCACAGGCCAATAGAATTTCCAGAGTCTTTTGTTGTGCCACTCGGGCACTTAAGGAGACATGGAGAAGTTTGTGCACACAACCCTGTAGACTACACAATGGGGAGATGGCTACAGAGGAAGGAAGAGCATATTTGGCAACCAGTACTATAAAAACCAACACTTTGCACAATAAACATCTTAAATCTTGTGATTCTCTTTACTCTCAGTGCCTGGGAACAATTATTTCCTTTCTCTCTTAAAGAAATTTTGAGAGTCTGGGGGAGCTGTGCATTCAAAGATGATGATATTCAGGATTGCCTGAAGAATACATAGGGGTTCACCGGCGGGAATCGAGAAGTGAAGCTAATGGCGTGGACGTTTTGGAGATATATGACAGGGACGCTATTGGGGGGGATGTACGTTGTTACAACGCATGTTGTAACAACGCATGCCTTTACCACGCAAGTCTTACAACGCAAGTCACCTGCGGGAATCGAGAAGTGAAGCTAATGGCGTGGACGTTTTGGAGATATATGACAGGGACGCTATTGGGGGGGATGTACGTTGTTACAACGCATGTTGTAACAATGCATGCCTTTACCACGCAAGTCTTACAACGCAAGTCGTTACAACGACTTGCGTTAGAGGGTGTGGATTTAGGAATCTTATAATTTTATATTCCAACACCAGTCCCCGTAACAGTAGAGAAGATTTTGGAATATAAAATTGCAGGACTCCTTATCCCGCAGCACCATCCAGCGCAAGTCGTAGTAACGACTTGCGTTGTAATAGCTGCGGGATAAAGGCACCGCGGTGTAAAAACCGCATCGTAAACGATGTTCTGGGGGTCAAAGGATGCAGCATGCAACAGCAAAATGTTGGGGTAAAAAGAGGAAAGTGCTTGAGAATCGGTTGGCAAAAGTCCCTGAGGCAACCTAAAGAAAGGTAGCAAGGGACAAAGACCAGCAAGGGCACCATGTTCCAATATCAAGAGACATCAGAATGGGAGAGAAGAGCAGGTAACCCTGGTGGGCAATGTGGGGTGAAGATTCAATGGATGGGCTACCAGCAAGCCTCCTATAGGAAAATACTATAGGATAGGAAGTTATGGATTACACAGACAGCACCAATGATCTAGTAAAACCAGAGGACTAAAGATATATTGGGGATATGCAAGGAAAAAGAAGCAGCAAAAATATGGGAATAGTGCGCAAGGAACCAAAATTCTAACCTTGTAGCTCACATGTGAGTCACTACCTGGAATGTTTCTATGTCTCAGAACTGATATGGATGAGCAGTATTCTTTCTCTTCTCCAGCAGCATTGGAATGTTCTCTACTGAATTCAAAAAGATTAATAGGGCACTCCTGCCTGATTTGTAAGTCTATTTCTATTCTTTTAAACACTGATGATGCTGTGCTCATGTCAAGAGCTGTCAATGGCATGAAAAGAATAATTGACACTCATGGAATTTCTTTGCAGGATCTGAATCTGTTTTTAACAACTATTTTTACCAAATCATGTGCACTAACATTAGGCCAAAATCAACAATGTCTAGAGTGTTTGTTGTTAAATTCTGTGGATTTTCAAAGGTACCAAGTTGTTCTTACTTGGTGGATACCTTTGATAAACAAACCCTTGAAATGTATACAAACCCCTTATTCAGCTAAATGTATTTCTGTGGCCACACATGATGCAGGTATTTGATGATGTTGAGATGCTTTAGGTGGATGAAAATAGTTTTGGTAACAAACTTTTGGGATTATCCCACTACACACCCCATTTCATTTGTCACAGGAAAATAGATTCATTTTCTCGAGGGCATTGCATATGTAGCCCTTTTGTCACGATGAATAGGTATTTGAGCAGGGAACTCAGCTAAACCAAAAAAATACATTAAAATGGTTTAGGCAAAACCTATGGCAAATCCACCTTAGCTCAAACGTATTAAGCAAATCAGTAAAGAAAAGGGTGGTCCATATATTTTTGATCGTCCTCAAGGCATTTGTGAAGCTGATAAATGTATTGTGAAGGCATTGTTCCTTGCTTGTTGATATGTTGAGATATAAGACATGAAATTAAATAAGGTCACAGTGAGATTTTAGTGACCTATTGTGAATCAAGAAGGGCTCCAACTCTTTCTCTACCTTGTATTTAATAGTTACGAGTGAAACTTTTGGTATAGATTTAGGGAGGGGGGCTATGCATTTTTTTCTTTCCTCTCTATAGGAAAGTGGATTATTTGTGGGGGAAGATATGGGTCCTTCATAGGTAATAATACCACATCCCCTAGTCTTCTGGAAACCAAGTACTTCTTTTAGCACTTGACTCTTTCAGGGAAGCAAGGCAGATCAGTTTACGGTTTAGTATGGGGACGTCGTGTAGGCTATTAACTCCATCCTCAGGCATGTTCACTGGTAATTTTGTGATTGTCATCAAAGTATTTTCATGTCTTAATTGAAACATTTATTGATCCACTGTTAATAATGCCATTAAAGCATTCAAGTTGCAATAAAATGTTTACACAGTATATTTTCATGCTGAATCCCAACTTTAAGTCCCACCAATTGGGGCCTGTTACCTCCAGAGCCTATGGGCAGAAGCTCAAGCTTGAACAAGGCTGAAATACCTGGCAAACGTATCCGGGGATCATTAACGCAGCTCCCTGGGTGACTTAGGGCCTGTTGCAACAGCGGCAACTTGCCCACCTGGGTGGCTGCTAACTGTGGCATCTAGCATCTTTCTGTGCATCCTAGGTCTCAGGAAAGGTTGCATGAAGCCCACAACTTTATGAGATCCTAAATGCTGCTCTTTGCTTCTCCAAAATGGCAATATTCTGGCTGAGGGTTTTCACCTACATTTTAAGGCATCTCTGGAACTTATCTTGTCCAGATTTAAATTACTGTTTCTTTTTCTTTTCCATTATGACTGTTTCTTACTTGATTCCTTTCCGATTTTACCAATCCTCTGTGATTCCTGCCATGTGATATTTGATGTAATTTTCTATGGTTGTTTTTTTACTATGTAAAGGCTTCAGTCTGTTTGGAGGGATTGTAACAACAAAACCATGTTCCTTTGCGTATTTCCTGCCGAAGAATTCCTCTATCATATTCTAGGCTTCAGGATTTCTTCAACACTCTAAAGTCTTTGTCCAGCAAGGATGCTTTTTGTGCTTTTGGCTATTACCTTCTGAGAAGTAGAAGATTCTGAAGGGCATTTATCTACCACATATTCAAATTGCAAATTGTAAAGTAGTTTATGTTCTTTTGTGACTTTACATCTTTTATTGTTACCCTTTTGTTTGGTGGTTATTTTTCGGGGAAATTTCTGAAAAGTTAGATGAACTTAAGATTGAATTGGTGATCTTCTTTTAATTTTATGTTAAAATTGATTTATTTTACCTTTTTTACTATGTATTCCGTGTTTTTTGTCAGCTGGTGCAGAATAACACTCATTTTGAAAGAATGATAGGGCATGTTTTTTTAAAGATTGTTCATAGTTTAAATGTAGATTTTATTTTGCATTTTTGTTTCACATTGCTTACGTTTTCACATTGTGATTGGTTCCTTACACTATTGCCATCCCAGAATTGTTTCACTTTCAATGGTCCTTATTATAAATGTTTGTCTATCATTCCCAGACCTTCAGTGCTACAGCATTTTAGCTTCATGATAATTTCGATCTTTTTAGGAGCCACTAGCCCCAATAAAAAATGATAGGCAGTTAATCAATCATGGATGGAATGCTACACGTGATGACTTTTTTTTTTAAGTTTGAAGTTTATTGAAATAAGAACAGACAAAGGCAGAAAGTGAAGAGACAATCATAAGTTATGAAAACTAAAACTCTCTTACAAATTATGGCAACGTGGTAAAATTATGTCATATAGAAAGATAAAAATCGTAATAAATATCTGGAACACAAAGGAATAGGGGGATCATCTGGAATAAGAAAAGCATATAAAGAAAATGCTAAACATTAGATGGAATGAAAAAACATTACAAGCAAATAAGAAAAATGTATCTATGGTGGTTTACGAACTTCAACATTACGTATTGGAGAGTTGGGAGGAGGTCTGGTAATCTCAGATAGATATTCTGTGATGGGGATCCATAGAAGGTCACGTTTAATTGCTAAGGAAATGGGGGTAACAAAATTAGAGTCTAGACGGTGGTTAAAACAAACTGCATTCCACCAAGCAGTAAAGGAAACTTCATTGGCCTGTTTCCAATGTGATGTAATATGATGAAAAGCAATGGCTATTAAGAGATCGAGCAATTTATGTTTGTGATGGGAGCCGGTAAATGCAGGAGAAAGAGATCCTAGGAAAATGTGAATGATGGAAAAAGAAAAAGTAAAGTGGAAAATCTTTTGCATTTGGGACCAAACCAAGTGCCAAAAACGTAAAATGTGAGGACAATCAAATAACATGTGTTTCAAATCAGCTAAGGGACAAGGACAGGACCAACATGTGGAGGGAGTATCTGGGGAAAACGATGATATAGTTGATGGAGTAAAAAGTGTACGGTTATATATAAAAAATAAAGTTTGTGTAGTGTTTGCAGCTCTGGAAGTATTGTGAATTTTGGACCAGATTTTATCCCATAAAGTGAATGACCAAATTTGAGACAGATCTTTTTCCCAAGCCAACTCAACCTTAGATTCAGTACGGTCTGTATAGGACTGCAAAGTTTCATATATAAATGAAGCAGATAGGGGTTGATCGAGAGCATTAGAAATCGAAAGATGTGTGTCAGGAATAGAGTTGGTAATTGGAAGCGAAGCAAGATATTGGGTAAGGGAAGGAATCAATAGTAAGTACTGTTTATGGGAAGAGGATGGCAGTGAAAATTGTGTTTGAAGATTCTGGAAGGGAAGCGGATGATTATTAGAAAGGAGTTGGGAAATCCATTTTAAACCACGAGAATGCCAAGTTTTCCAATATAAGGAGCGATTACGAATTTTAAGGAATTTATTATGCCAGATAGGTTGAGCATGAGTAGAGGAAGTCGAAGGATAAGTGGATAGTACGTAGGGACGAAGAAGAGAACAGGAATGAGAAAAAATGGGGGAACGAAGAGATGATACATTAGAGGAAAAGGAGAGAACTTCTGTGAAATCATAAGGATGGAGTAAAGAAGATTCTAACGTAAGCCATAAAGGAGGAATATGCGGAAGATCTGAGGAGAGCCAACGTATAGCTTGCTTTAAGGAGAAAGCATTATGATATGACTTAAAGTTAAGGAACTTGATTCCGCCTGTGGACTTGTCTTTTTTCAAAAGAGAAAGAGCAATTCTAGATTTTTTACCCTTCCATAGAAATTTTGTTAGAAGAGAATCTATCGACTTGAAATAATGGTCAGGAATGCGAATTGGAATCATGGAGATAGTGTACAGAACCAAAGGTGCGAGCATCATTTTGATGGAGTCTAAACGTCCCCACCAAGAAAGGAAGAGAGGGTTCCATCGAGCAATGGATGTGTTAATTTTATTATATAGAGATTCAAAATTAAACTTAAGTGTGTCAGGGAGGCGGGGAGCAAACCAAACACCTAGATATTTAATCTTAGAGGGTTGCCAAGAAAATCCCGAGGAGTCAAAGAGATGTTTTTGACATAAGAGATTTAAGGGAAAAATTTCGCATTTATCAGTATTGAGACGATAACCTGAAACAGTGGAGAATGAAGAAACTTGATTGGGGAAGGAAGGAAGAGTCTTTTGGGGGTTTGAACAATAAAATAAAATATCATCCGCGTATACTGATAATTTAACTTGTTTTTGAGAACCATATTGAAAGCCAGTAATATTATCATCAAGACGAATTTTAGTTAAAAAGGGCTCTAGGGCTAAAATAAACAAAAGAGGTGAAAGAGGACATCCTTGACGTACCCCTCTTTGTAGAGGAAAGTAATCTGAAGTTATACCATTTGCAAAGATTGAAGCGTGGGGACTAGAATAAAGTAAGGAAATAAGAGAAATAAATTTAGAAGGAAAACCAAACCAACGAAGTGCTTGAAACATAAAATCCCAACCTATCCGATCAAATGCCTTCTCGGCGTCCAGAGAGATAGCAGCAAGGGGAGTAGGTAGGGAGGGGGCTTTACTCAGAATGTTAAAGAAAACACGGGAATTGTCCGATGATAAACGACCTTTAACGAATCCGGACTGTTCAGGGCCAATGATTTCTGGTAGTAGAGGATCTAATCTAAGAGCTACAATTTTGGCAAACATTTTATAATCAGTGTTTACTAGGGAGATAGGACGATAATTTTTACAAAGGATGTGATCTTTATCTGGTTTGGGGATCAGACAGATTAATGCTTCTTGGAAAGTTCCCTGAGAAGATCCGGAATTCGAGAACAATTGAAATAACAAAAGGAGCTCAGGGAGAAGAAGGGAAGAGGAATGTTTGTAGAATTCAATGGTAAAACCATCGGGTCCAGGTGCTTTACCGTGACGAATAACAGAGACTGCATGTGAAATTTCAGAGATGGTGATGTCCAAATCCAACGGTTGGAAGTCAATGTGAGAAGAGTCCGGGGAAGGAATATCTTGAAAATATGTGAGAAGATCATTAGGGTTAGGAGTAGATTCGGGAGTATAAAGAGTTTTGTAAAATGAAACAAATTGAGCTAATATTTCCTTGTCTTTAAACAGAGAAACACCAGCTGGGCCTTGTAAGGATTCAATTTTAGTTCTTTCAGTACGTATTTTGAGATAGTTTGCCAGAAGTTTGCCCATTTTGTTTTGTCCGCCATAATAGCGGGAGTTGCATTTAAGGAGAGAATTCGAGGCAGCATTGGTGGTATATTTATTAAATTCAATTTTGGCAGATATAAGTTCACGAAGGGAAGATTCAGAGGTAGAGTTATAATAGATATATTCTAGCTTTTTAATTTTATCTAAAATTTGAGTTGACTTGGAGATAGATTGCTTTTTCTTTTGGGAAACAAAATTAATTATGAAACCCCTTGCAGCCGCTTTGAATGAGTCCCATATCATGTGAAAGGAGGATTCCGGGAGATGGTTGAGTGTAAAAAACTCGGTGATAAAGGAAGTAAAACGAGTGCAAAAATTGGAATCAAGGAGTAAGGAATTATTAAAGCGCCAACGACCTGAGTGAGGGGAGAATGGGATAAGGTCAACATCTACAAAAACAGGAGCGTGATCCGAAATTAAAATGGAACCTATATCTGAATGAGTAGCAAGTTGTGCTAGGGGTTTGCTTAGAAAAAGGTAATCAATACGGGATTGGGAGTGATGGGTGGGGGAGTAAAAGGTATACTCTCTAAGGGCAGGGTTACATAGCCTCCAAATGTCAACTAAAGCGTTATTACGTATAGATGTGACAAATTGGGAATGCATTTTGGAGGGAACAAATTTAACTTTTGAATTTTTATCTAGGAAGGGATCAAAAACTTGGTTGCAATCACCACCAAAAGTAACATATTTTTCATTAAGAGTTACAAGCTTATCAGAAATAGCAGGCCAAAACATTTTATCAACACCTGTAGGAGCATAAACATTAAAAATAACTAAAGGGATGTTATCAATAAGAAGATTTACGAGAACCCAACGACCATTAACATCGCATTCTTGTGAAGTAACTGAAACAGCTAACTTTTTATGGCATAATATAATTGTACCATTTTTCTTACCTAAAGCGGGAGAGTAAACAACATGACCCACCCAAGAACGTTTAAGTTTGGTAGCCTCCGTGTCTGTAAGGTGGGATTCTTGGAGGAGGGCTACATCTGCTTTAAGTCTAGTCAAATGCGTTAAAACTCTTTGACGTTTAATAGGGTTATTTAAACCCTTAACATTCCAAGTAACTACTCGGAATTTAAAATATTAAGAAAAAATGATAACAAGAGATGCAGAAGGAAAAGAAAAGAAATTGAATGGAGAGGAAAGGGATGAAGTAATGAGACTGCGAAAGAGAATCTGTAAGAGAAATATATAAAGAGAGAAAATCAAGAGTAAGGTAGTTGGAAAGACGAGAAAAGAGCAGAGAGAGAAGATAGAGAGAAAGGACACTAGAGAGAATAGAAAAAAGGCGGAAAGAAGTAGAAACATAACAACAAATACAGATGAGAACTGAGGGGTGACGACGCCAGAAGAGGACGACATCAACAACAGAAACTCACGCCATCGAACACCTGAGGGATCAGCTTAGGGTCAGTTGAAGGGAGCAAAAATACACCGGGATGAAGAACATGAGGAGAGGATCTGTAAAAAGACAAAAATGGAGAAGGAGAAGTTATGAGTACATGAGAAAACCAAATATAGAGACTGCGCAGTACTAGGACAATATATACAAGGAATAGGTGTATACATTAGGATGGAGGGAATCGAACTAGGTACACTAGGGTAACTAAAGGGTGAACATTTTAGTCAGACAGGAGAACACATGGATAATTAAACAGGTCTTGCAGTGTCCATGTTGATGGTTTCATGGTGACGGAGAAACTCTTCAAGGACATGTGGATCTTCGAAAGTTGTTGTCTTGTCCTTGTAAGTGACCTTGAAGAGGCAAGGGTGGAGGAGACCAAATCTGGCTCCAAGATCTCGTAGTCGTGGTCGCAGGTCAAGGAACTGTTTCCGTCGGTCCGCTGTTACTTTAGCTACATCCTGAGAAAGATACAAGCGATGACCTTCCCACATAACTTGTTTCTTAGCTTTTGCTGCTGATAGAACTTGAAGAAGGTCAGTATATTGCAGAAACAGCATGATGACTCCGCGGGGTTTGGTGGAAACTTTTGGACCAAGTCTATGAGCACGCTGAATATTAAGTGAAGAAGAAGAGGGAAGGTCCAAAATTTTTGGTAAGAAGGTTTGGAAGAAGGCCGTTGGATTGGACCCTTCTGTAAGTTCCGGAAGATTGTAAAGGCGTAAATTATTTCTTCGATTTCTATTTTCCAACTCCTCAGTTTGCCTTCTTAAGAGAGAGACATCCTTCTCCAACATTGAAATTTTTGAACATGAAGTTTGAAGAGTCTCCGTGGATTGTTCCACCAAAAGAACCCGCGATTCAAGAGAAGACCATTTGTCATGAAGAAATTGCAGGGTTTTTGTTGTTTCAGCCATGAAGGGTTTAAGCGCACGAAGTTCTTCAAGGATTAGATCCATGGATGCTGAGTGCGATGTGGATTCTGGAGAGGGAGGATCTTTTTTCTGACGTTTTGTAGAGCCAGGTTGCAAAAGCTTACTGGAGGTATTAGATTTAGGAATTGCCCCACGGGTAACATCCTGTTTAGGGGAAACAAGTTCCTCCATGTTTTGCGTCGTGGAATCAGAGTCTGAGGAATGGGGCAGTTTGGTTTTAGAAGCAGTAAGCTTGAGGGTGCGCAGTTTCCCCATATAAGGCAAGGGAGCAAAATAGCAGCGCTACTCCAGATGCAAGGATAAAGGCACTATTTGTTTTGATAGTAGAAAGTACTGAATAATGCGTGAAATAAGGATCCAAAGTTAGTGATATCACACACAGCCTCTCCGCATGAGTTCCACCAAAAGATTATAAAACTGTGCCAGAAATTAGTTACCACATGATAGTAAAAACCCAAGCACAAGGACTAGCTTAGTAATGGGGAGAAAGTCTGAGTAGAAAGTCATTGGCCAAAATGAAAATAACTGTTTTCATTCCATTCATGAATAAACATTGTTGCAGGCATGTCATTAGCCTGTGAAGTAAAATTGCTGTGAGAAGCGTTTCTTTGTAGAAAAAATGAGGCGTGGAAATGCCAAGTATTGTGAAGAAAACAGGCACTTGATGTGGAAAAACGTAGAAGAAATGGTGCTGGTGGAGAGCTATGGGGTAAATGCGCGATTATATATATTCATACCTCGCAGTGTACTGAGGAGGCGCTGTGGCGTGCAAAACAAAACATTTACCAGCTGAGGAGAAACGCGGTAGTTGCGAAAATGGCGGCCGCCGAAATAGCGAGCCGCGTCATGAAGAAAAAATGCGCAATTAAACGGAGTTGAGGGACGCAGTTGGTACTATTCTGCTCACCTCATGCTCCGGCGCTGGAAAAGTGTCTCGGCATCTGCGAGAATCCGGGATGTACAGCAGAAATCGCTGATATCGGCGCTCG
Organism: Lissotriton vulgaris; assembly: GCF_964263255.1. Taxonomy (NCBI): domain Eukaryota; kingdom Metazoa; phylum Chordata; class Amphibia; order Caudata; family Salamandridae; genus Lissotriton; species Lissotriton vulgaris. The sequence continues at coordinate 1,159,722,342 of NC_141689.1, forward strand.
AACAGCGGAGCTCCGCAGTTAAGCCGCCATCTCGTGCGGCGCTCAAGCCACGCCCCCCCATGTGATGACTTTTAAATGACATTGAGTAATCTATAACATTTCCAATCTAATTGGACACGTGGTGCTGATCCTTTTGAATGCATCAGCAAAATGATGTTTGTTTGGTTATTCCTGAAAATACAAGGATTTTTTGGAGGCAGGAGGAACACACCAAATCCCACAAAAGAAGGATTTTGCAAGAGGGGAAAAATTACCTAACTTACAAATGCTAGCGAAGACTTTTATTATGTGGAATCAATTGGAATAAGAGACGGACAGAGAAATAGAAATGTGTGGGTTAGTCACATAATGCTAGCAATGGGTTTACTGCTTTTATACCATGAACAACACTTCTTATTTTGCGTTACAAATGTGCTCACACAGGCTTATGTCCATATTTTGATCACATTTCTGAACTAAGTTGAATTTGCAAGTAATTCCAGGTGTATTCCTTCGAACCTGTGGCTGTCACAACATTGTATCAATGCTCACATATGCAGCTTTTCTCATAGAAATGTGAGCATGTACACAGTGGCAACATTTTCCATTTGTGTGCATTAGCGTTTGCGAAGCAATTGAAGTTTTGTCAAACAATAATATACGTTTTCACTTGTGAATGACTGTATATACACACCCAAGTACAATTTAGGTGCCCTATACACTTTGAGAATGTTGCCCCATATAATTTGCAGAATATGCTCACCAAACAATTAGAAGAAACTAGCATGAAATGAATTACTAAGAGCCTTTTAGGGTGCTCAGTACTCATGCTGGCCAATTGCAAACCTACAATTAAAAATACTAAAATTAGGGTTGGGAAGGGCTCCAAGATAATGTCTCTTCTCTAAAGCTCTGCACTTACCTTCTAACGCCGAGGCACGGAGGTCAGAGTGAGATGCATATTTTGAAGTGGAAAAACAGCTCAATTCCTTTTTTTTTAACCACTTTGTTGTTTCCAGCCTTCTGAGTCAATTTATAGACTGAAGTCTTGGCCCAATATTCTTTCTCAGCTCCAGAAAGAACACTTTTCACAGTAAGCCTGCAATGCCCAATTCAGGGAGCATTGTGAGGTGAGGGGTGGTCTTCACTGAAATACCCCCTGTAGCTGGTTTTATCTGCTGCTCATGCTTTCTAATACAATACCAATATATTATTGCCAGAAAACAGCCATTTAATTGAGATGCCGTGTTTTGAGGCTTTTTTTATTCAAAGTGGGACTATAGTTGCCATAATTTTGAAAACCTATTATATTATTCATATGGCTATTTTTTGCATTCATTTAACTTATACCATTTGGTATAAAGGCTAACTCTAAACATTACCAAACTATTAAAAGAAAACAGATGGTGTCTCAATGTTAGAAATGGGGGTCTCTAGTTGGCAGAGGTGGGTATGTTTGTCCAAATAGGGAACCTTGCTTCTAGTCAGGGTAATGGAGTTACACACTTTAGATAACCCCTACTCACCCCCGTGGACATTGTGACAAGCATAGAGCAAAAAACGGCGCCAACAGTGAGGTGTGTGGGCTGGGCATGGAGTCACACGGACCCCCATACAACAGTACCTTAGAAAACAAAGTCAACAGGCGATGCACATCATTTTGGGGGTGAGGCATTGGTGCCAAGGCAAAGCCAGTTTCCGGTTGCCATGGGGGAGGCAAGTCATCAAGTCCGTGAGAAGGCGAGGCATCAAGGCTAGGACAGGGGAAGTTAGGCAGCATCAGTAGTAAGTCATTGGTACCGGTGTGTCAATGCGACACTGAAGAGTTCGTGAAGTCACCCTTCTCAGTTATCGGTTCCGCGATAACTGGTTGCAGGCATTGGCGAGATGGCGTTGGTGCGAGTGCTGACGTCAGGAAGGCCAATAACTGCAGGTGTCGGCAGGTGTCAAAGCTGCTGTGAAAGAGGGGCAGTGCGTTGTGCACTTCATGACTGGTACCCTTGGCCTTGGTGCAGGACACAGCCTCACTGGAGGCATCGCTGATTGTGTAGGAGCGGTTTTTCTTGCTTTGCAGCACCAACCATGCTATTGTTAGGGTCAAGGAACTGGAAGTGGCACCCTTTTAAATGCAAGAGCCTGCAGACAGGGTTTAAATGCTGGTCAGTGGGTTGGAGTTGAAGTCTGTGTGGCTCTGAGAATTCAGAACAGGAGGCAAGCATGCATGAAATTCTTCTTCAAGCAGGTTCACAACAAAGTTCCAGTTGTTGTCCTCTCCTTGGTAGAAGCAGCAACTGCAGGCCAAACCAGCAAAGCACACACAGCAAAGGGGCAGTACTCCTCCTTACAGCTCTCCAGCTCTCCTCCTTGGCAGAGGTTCCTCCTGAGTACAGAAGTGATCTACATATCTGGGGTTTAAATTCCAATACTTATACCCCATTTTCTCTTTGTTCTGTTTGTGGCAAGGGTCTCTGATCCCTGTCCAAACCAGTTCTGTCCTCTCTGGTGCAGAATGACCACAGGAGGCGGAGACATCATTTTGCAAAGGAGATACAGCCTATGCAGGTGCAAGTGAAACTCCTCCTACCACTTTAAATGCAGCCACGGTCTATTCAGCTATGAGTCACCCAGGAAAGGCAGGAAAAACATCAACCACCCTTGTGGCTGTCTACAGTAAATGCACATCCCAAGCTCCTGTCACTCCAAAGCCAGATAGTCAATACACACACAGGAGAAACACACAGAATGGTAACAAAAGTAAAATGCCTGCTTTTGAAATGTGAAACAAAACAAAATATATATACAGATGAGATGCACTCACCTAAACTTTTAGTAATAAATGTTAACACTGTTATGAAACAATGTTTATTTCACTGTGCACCCTGTGAGGGGGCTATACCAGCCACCTGATTCAAAAGGAAAAGAACAACCAGTATGACTATCCTGGACACTAGGTGGACTACTACAAGTCAATATGAAAGTGTACACAATATAAACGGCACAATGGAAAACAAATTCATCAAATCAATCCATGGTAAACATTGTAAACACAGGATGAGTTAGTGAATCCAATTCGCAATCCAAGCCATAACACCCGAAAGATGATTCTCGATCAGGTTTATTTTCAGTCATTTGCAGATGTATTATAAGTCTTCAAAAAGACCTGAATATCATAAGGACAACAGATGATGTAGTCAAAACGATTAATCCCACTGCATTTTGGGCGTGAAAAAAGCCCTTCGTCAGGGAAATTTGTGAAAATAAATATCACAAAATAATGTAAAGTATCACTTTTGAATTCACAATGAACACAAAAGAAAGAGGCCTAAATGAGGGTAGGGCATGAGAACAGAACGACATGTAGAAAAACTGTGTAAAGACCCAAATTCAAAAGTGCATATAATGGTGAGAAATTCCAGATTCCACTGCGAGTGTGTGAACAAGCCGTGTAAAAAAGAGACACTATGCTATTGCTATGTTAAAAGCGTGCCCACCATCAACACCAACCGTCAAAGAAATATAAAATATGAGTAGTGAACGAAAACCCAAGTGCCAAGCAGACACACCCGACACTGAATGAAAATATACCTTCAAGCATTAGGACCGAAGTAAGCCTGTTGCAATCCATGGGACAAAACTGCAAAACGAAAAAGTGATGTAAACAAACAGAACCCAAAAAAGAGGCACCTCCATCTCCACGAAAGAACCTCAAAGTGGCTTATCATGTCAACGAAACTAGGAAACGATAATGAACGGAGGTCTCCAAAAAGCTGGTCCGAAGAGGCACTCTCTGGAGCAAGTGTGTTGAATGGTAAACGCCGTAGGACTCTCTTAATTATATACAGAAGTGCTGACCTGAACATAATGGGCGTAACCCACAATCATAGCAATGGGACTACAACAATGACGGGGGTTCATTTCCAATGAAGGTAGTAACCATGGACACCAGATATTTGCTGAGTGTGTCTCGTAGTCGCAAAAATAAAGTTCTATGAACATGCACCCTTGGGGAAAAAAGAAGGAAAATAAAAGGAAAAGAACCAACCCAGTAAAAACAGAACAACGTCTTAGTGAACAATACATAAAAAAATGCAGCACGAATGAAAAAATGCACAACGTGCCCATTGGCTCTAGAAACGTGATCCACAATTGAAAACACAATCACCATAATGGCAACACTGTCACAAGTAATAATGTTTGGCAAGGTGAAATCATCACAAGCTGGCGAAAGCACGTGAAATAAATGACTCCCAATAAAAAACGATCCCAAAAACGGTAGAAATTAATGACCTCAAGGTGAACGAAAACATACTATGATGGGCAAGTAGATGAAACACAACATCATAGTTTGCTCATAAATTTAACACATTCAGAAAAAAACAAATTCAGAAAGAGGCTTCATCAATGTTAAATAGTAAATGTAAAGATGCTATAACACATATTTCAAAATGCATGAGAAACACGACAGTTGTGCAAAATGAAACAAAAATAATTCGCAGTGGAATGGACTGTGCGACCATAATAAGTAAAACGACAAAACATGAAGGAACAACATATATGTAAACAGACTCAATAAATCTTTTTAGGACACGTAATACAGAGAAGTGTTGTGCACCTAACGTGCATGATACGTAACACAAAAATGAGTGGGAATGAGGTAAAAGTTTCTCTAAATAGAGTAATCACAGGAAAAAAGACAACTCCAGTTTGTGCTTAAGACCTTTCAGCGTGAGTGTGTCCAAGAATCGGATCCAATGTGTCTCTCTTTGAGACAGCAATTTAGATATGTCCCTATCAGGTTGAATTTTAACAATCTCTAAAATGGTGACTCTAATCTGAGTGATAGGGTGTTTGTGTTCATGCCAATGTAGTGCTAATGATGAACTAAGGGTCTTGGTCCTTATTCTGCTTTTGTGTTCAATGAACCTGGTGCATAGTGATCTCTCTGTTTTATACACATAGTACAATCCACAGGGACACCTGATAGCGTAAATGACATGTTGGCTGTTACAGTCAGCAGTACAATTTAGGTGATTAGGTTTGCCTGACCATGGGTGGGAGATGCTTTGATCAGTCAGTACATTGTTGCAGTGAGAACAGTTCAAACATTTTACCATTCCTCTCTGTGTAACCTTAGTGGTTTCGGTGGACCAAGCTAAAATCTCTTTCAATTGTGTGATCTTTTGTACGCGAACAGTGAGGGATTGACAAAAATTCCTTTGAAATCAGGTTCAGACTGAAGTAAATCACAATGTCGCAACAGAATTTTCTTGATTTAATGAAAATGCGTGGAAAACGTAGAAACAAACACTTCTCTAGGCATCTTCTGTCTGTCCTGCTTCTTCAAAAGATCTCCTCTATCAAGGGATAAATCATGTTGCTCTGCTATGTCCACTACTTCACTGGGAAAACCACGTGCCAGAAATGTCTGATTGTACTCGTGAAGTGTTTTAGCATATGAAACAGGATCCAAAGTGATATGCTTGATTCTAGTGAATTGTGAATAAGGTAAATGCTGTTTTAAGGATGGAGGGTGAAAACTGTTGTACATCAAAGAGTTGTTACGATCTGTGGATTTCTTGAAAACAATGGTGCTGATCTTAATGCCCATACATTGAATGTCGCGTTGAAATGCCATCTAAGTTGAAGATTACCCTTTAAAGACATTTCCCATACAGAATTTCTAAAAACCTCAAAACCCTAAGATACAAACTATTATCTAAAAAGTACACTGACAAATATTTAAATATTAATAAACTAGCACTGTTTACACTTATATCTGTCAAAGAAAGAGCCTCCAATGATTGATTCACCAAGGAACATCAGTAAAAGAGTACCTGGAAACTGCGAAATAAACTAGAACCTGTCAAATCTCTCCATGCCTTACAACTAAAGAGAAGTATATAAAAGGACCTACTACTCGTGACAATGACAAATTATTTCAAAGCAAAAAGTAATGAAGCTAAATACCCATCCCAAAAAGTTCTTCCAAGCCATCGAACAGGGTATCCCCCCATATCGTAAAACAAACTTTGCCTGCCTGCGTCTCTACTGGCTACCACTTGAGACCAGAGTGAACTTTTAAATAGGCTGACTCACATACATATTACTACAGTTCAGTCTGTTCTCCTACCTAAAAGCAAACTCCATGTAATATGTGATCGAAGGACAGAAACACGCCAGAGGTAAATCAGCAATCCTCAAAATTAGAAACTCGTAACCAAGTCTTCTTCTGTAAAGCTCCCAGAACATGGAATAGGTTCCCTAAGAGCTCATACTCAGTTTGCAGATCCTGACCCTTGGTAATACTCCTAAAAACTCCCCTATTCAGTATCCATCTGGAAACAGACTAATTGATGGAACCTCCTTTTGTACTCTTACTATCACCTTTTCCATATAATTTTACATTTAGTCTCTTTTACACCATCAGCCAGAGCATTTCTATGCTGTTAGCTAGTTCTGTGTGATCTGTTGTTTTTAGTGAAGTGCTCCATTTATTTACTCTGCATAATTCCAAATCCTTAACTGAGTTCTCTACCTTGTTTTTGTTGCTGTTTGAAATGGGTAAGCAAAAGTTGGAGTTTCAACTCTTCCTCTCCTGCTTGAAGTCTGATATCCGCATATTTACAAGTGTTCGCCCATTTCCTGTTTTGCTATGACATATAAGGAGCGTTTATATCCCCCTATGCCTGGACAAGTGGCTGTTCCAAACTCCACCATTGTAACAAGCATTATATAAACCTCAAACAGTTCATGTGAAGGACACATGGCTTGGTGGCCAATACGTAGAAATCTGCTACAGAACATGTTATGATGTGTGCTCTTAGTCAACTGCTAATAAAAAAATCCCAGGGTAAATTCATACTTCAACAGTAATATTCTCATACACTTCAATTACAACTGTCAACCATGATAGCAATGGATTTAACTCCAGGGTGCTTTTACTTATATGGGGGCATTGTGTCAGCAGTTTTCATATTCCCCCTGTCAAAACTAAATGTGAGGCCGAATAGTTTGTCATATATTGCTTATTTCTGGGGTTTGAACTGTCCCCATCCATTGTCCCTTCCGTTAGCACCATCCCAACTGTGGTGGTGGGACTTGCAAAATATCTCCAATGAGGTCCACTTGAATGCTCCTGTATCTCACTTTTTCCTCACAGATGCTAGAAAGTATAAATAAAGAGCAACGTTTGACACTCATTTTGCTCAGGGATCTTGGTTCATAAATTATGCCAGCTGATGATTCAACCAATGAAATTTGTGTCCCTCCTGTTCCCAAAACAAATGCACTTCGTATCCAGGACAAAGCTTTCACTATCAGCATAGACAACATGATTGTTAAGAGCATCATCAATCACCGAGCGTGCTCAAAAGCTTTGTCACACGTGGACTTGGTGCATCTTCTGTATGTGCGGTTTCTACAATAATGCCTGCCCTTTCATATATCTGATAAAAGCAGGCATATTTGTAGATCACACATTCACCCAGTGGGAGACTTCTTGGCTCTAATGAAAGATAATGAATTATTATTTATAACCAACTCAATAGTACTTTTCCTATTGTTCTAGAAACGAAAAAAGGTTCATTTGACCTATTCGAATATTAAATTATAACCATAAGGTCAGGCACAGATCACTGCAGTGGATATATTAGTCCTCTGTGCCATCAGGCCCCACGGAGGATAGCCCATTTGTCAGCAACATCAATTATATTGCCCCATCAATAAAGGAATCTAAGTTAGGAAGGAGATGTGCAGTAGATTTGTTGCAGATTAGACCGCTCCTGTAAGAGTGGTGTGTCTCCAACAGGATTATGTTGTTCCATGTTACTGCTTCAGGAGCAAGTACCATCAGACTGAGTGTTAGATTCATTCTGTTTTTTAGTGACTATAATGCTTTTTCCTTTGTTTTTTTTCCTACAACCCATAGAAGATTTCTTTGCTTCTCCTGTTCAATCCCTACTTATGAACAAGGATGTGAGCTTCTGTGTGGGACTCTATAGATTGACCCTTTTGCATGCTGGTCAAAATTCCCTTTGAATGTTTCATAATGTTTGATCTTTTTTACATTGGCCATCACTTTGACTCAAAGACTAGCAGATCTGGGAGCCTTACTTTCTTTGTAAATGTACCTGCCAACACAAAGTGGTAGAGAGACAAGTGTGTTTGTGTTGAATATACACTGTGTCTAGCGTGCAAAGAATTCCATATACAAATAGGAAATGAAAATACTTACAGAGACACAGTAATAGTACCGTTAAAGCTACGGTAGAGTGATGGAGTGGAAATTTCATGGTACTCTCTCCAAGCAAAAACACCACTATCTTTGTTTACTGCTCAAAGGTGATGGACCTTTGCCACCGTGTGATGACTCAAAAGGAGACTGTGCATAAACATGTGCAATTTAATTGCAAATAAATATTTAAGGCAATAATGAGTTGTGAGTAGTTTTAAGGGGAATTATTTTCCAATCAAAATTTAAGTTTCTCTGACTCTTCATTCATTAGTCAAATATCTATCAGGTTACAAAACTGAAAATTGGAAAAAATAAAAATGAATACAGAACATGTTATAGTTTGCATATAAGCACTCCATAAAGGATGGAATACCTGTTTCTATGGAAAATGAGGCATAAATGTCAGTCAGAACTCGTAAAGAGTTGAAGAAATATATTGCCAAAGTGAGCTTGGCAATGAGCTGATTCAATAATTAATAATTGCAAAATCTCACATAATAAGAAATAAATACATAGATCAAATAAGTCTTGAAAAGTCTACATTTAAATCTGCCCTTGTTCCCTTGCAGCTGTTTTCCTCTCATTGCGCTAAACTTCATCTCTCTGTCTTCCTGTCTGTGTCTTTTCGCAGGCCCTGCCCATGGGCACCTCCTCCATCTACAGAACTCAGAAAAGCTGTGTGATTCTGCAAGTGTCCTGCTAAAAAGAATAAGCAAAAGCCCACAACTCTCAGCTAGGAGCTAGTATATATTTCCAATAAAACATGTGACTTGTTCTTTGTACTTTGTCCAATTGGAGATGCAGAACGTTTCACGTCCTCAATCAGGTGAGTTCTTGTGACACATTTTAATTTTGCTCTAAATGATTTCATCTTCTCCTGCTAAAGAAAGTTTTTTTTTCAACTTATTTAAACTAATCAGAAATCCTTTACTCCAGCAATAAAGTATTTTTAGGTGGAAACTGTGAATACATTTTACAATAATTAATGTGAAGCAAATGTGTGCTTTGCAGTTTCACTCTAAGTTGTGAAATGAATAAAGCTTTGTGTAAACAACTGCATACTGATAAAAGCAAGCTACAAGCATAAATTAAAAGAAGGTGTTTCATGAAGAAATAGAAACAGAAATGGGAAGCAGACATTCCTTTCTTAACTCAAGGATGGACAGTGAGCTTTCCAAAGCAAACTAAATCAGGAGCTGTGTTTTTCAGCTTTTTTCTACACTTTAAAATGTGTTTTAATTCAGCACAAATATATATGCTACTCTGAAAGATCAAAACACATTTTTCAAATTAAATGTACTTTCTATAGTGAGGTCAAATTTATACTAAACACATTTAAATCAACCATAAATTAATTAATTGAGCATGTTTTTAAATTATTCATTAGACTGAAAAGATCTGAGCAGGCTTCATTCACTGTGTTCACTTTTTATGCACCAAATGTCCGCGGGCCACTTTTTAAATGCAGTTTATGTCTGAAACTCAAAACATCTTTTGTAATTTAGTAATGCTTAAATCTATAGGTGAAAATTAAGGGCCATCAAGAGCATTTAAAAACAAGATCTAAACTGACATGGTAAAGTGTCAAACTTCATAATTATAAAACGGTTATAGCAGGAGTAAGCAGGGGGCACTGGAAAATAATTACAGAAACAAAGGAAGGACAAAGTAAGTGGAGGGTTTGTGTTACAATGAGTACTGGTAACTGACTTTAGAGCTTCCTGGAAGGAACCACTTACCTGAACGAGGCGTCACAAAAGGAGACTATGACGGACTGGGAAATACCTACTCAAATGTATGCCACAATTAAGATGGACACATAGCAATTTCCCCATAGTCTCATTAACCGCAAAGGACAGCCCAGTACGAAAGCAGTGGCATTTTTGATAGGGCTAAACATTTGATTTAAACCCAAGTAATGTGGTTTTCGTAGGTTTTAGAAACTCCATGGTAAAAACCTTAGCAAAGCTCTAACATTTAATATTCTGCCCTCATATTTTATCCAGTTAAAATATCTTTGTGAATACCATCGGATTACATTTTGAAATAATTACAACAACAGGTACAATAAACCATTGATGACAATATAGCCTCTTCTATATGAAATGATGGAGTGTCATGTACAACAGTAGGCTGCTTCACACTACACTACAGCTCCAGAGACTGTCGAGACATACTGCACATATGTTCAGTTCTAAATGTTCCTCCCATGGTGTCTTTTTGGTGTGACAGATTGGCACTTACATGTGGGTCCTCTAGGTGGGTGTGTTTAGAGTGTGGCATTGATCCTGTATCTGTACAGGTGTGGACACATTACATATTGTTTCTTCATCACAAGTGGCAGCCTTAAAGAATCAACTTGCCAGGTATGCACAGTCAGGCAACTTTGTAAGTTTCAGGATTCATTCTTCTGCAATAGTCTGAACTGCACCATCTTCTAGCTTATTTTACCTTTCTATTTTTACTCGAGTGACGTTGCTGAAGTTTTCCTTTCATTATTTTCATTCGGCCTTCGAAGATTTTCTACTTTAGAAATTTGATTCCTGAAATTATTTTTCTATGGAAGTTTGGACTCTCCACACTAATATTTAGAAAGCACATCCGTGAGGAATAATAGCAAGACAGGAGACCTGGAAAAGTATTGTCTTTTGTTTTATTATGATCTTCCTCACTTACTGCAGAGGTCTGGCGTTTTTTATTTTTACATTTCCCTAGCTAACATGGTATCGTGGAGGATGCCAATTTACATAATTCGAAATATCGTTATGGTTTTGGGAAGAAACTTTGGTACAGCACCCTAGAAAGGAAGAATGTTTTTTCATTCTTCCAAATTTAAACATTATCACCCAAGCTGCTCAGGGAGTTCAATAGCTGAGTCATACAGATGCCCTCTGTTTATGGGCCCAAACGCAAGAGCACCTTCTTATCTGGAACACTAAGCCACCTACAACCACAGCAATTGATAACACCTTAGTTATAAAAGAAAAAACACTCTGACCTGGTTACATGTGTAATGTGACCTTCCATTTGCGGCCACCCAGTGTTGCATCTTAGATCAAGGCCTAATTTCGGTTTAGTTGTAGAAGAGTTATAGCATGGAATTCCACTCTGCCCAATTCTTAGTCATAGGTTTTAATGACACCCTTTTTGCGGGTGTGGCAGAACCAGACCGGATTTTACAGTGCAGTAATTTCCCACATTAAAATCACATGAGCCATTAGCAAGCCTCATTCCCTGGTTTCTTTTTTTTTATGACAGGGGAGCATGCGATGCCCCCTGCCAGATGTAACCTTCCCCTTCCCTGGCCTATCCTTGGGGCTCCCTTCACTCCCCAGCCACCAAATTCAACAGTCCTGGATACATTTACCACCTTCTCGGGGAAGGTATGTGTTAAACCCCATGGAATTAGCAATGCTATGTGATATTACTGACTGCAAAAATCATTTTCACGCTGCAGTTCCCCAATTCATAGGCTTTATCTTGTCACTGAATGGACTGGGATGGATTTACCACGTGGTAAACTTTAAAGCAAATTTATTGTGTGGTAAATCCGTCCAGTACACTGTAACTCACAATGAGGCCCAAAGTGTCCTGAGGCCATCATATGTATGTGCATGGCAAACAAATGAATCATACACACATGCATGTTAATTCATACAAGGACTTATACAAATAATATATATTTCGTTAGTGAGTTGCCCCAGAATTGTGCTCATAAGATTTGGCCCATATTTCTTATGTGTAATAAATGCAGGTACTGCTTTTTCAATCAAGTCACCATCGTAAAATATACGATCAAGCAGCTTTATAGGTTCCTCACGCAATTCCAAAATCTAAAGTGCGACAGTCCAATATCACCCACCAGCTTTCTGTAACATAATCGCTTACAACCTCATCTCACAAGCAAGATGCTGGGCCAAAACACCAGAGACAATACACCCACCACCCACCAGCCTGGCATTGAGAAGATCACCTACATCAAGCCATTCATCAAAAAGAAGAATCATGATCTAACTGACCCCGCTGCCAGTTGTAGTCCAAAATCAAATCCAGTCAGTCATAATCACTTTATTCGGTTAATTAAAACTATAAAAGCAAGTTAGAAATCAATGTAAAAAGAAAACGAATTCATTAAACAGGAATCAATTGCACATAATATATAGCCCAGGTTACAAACTGTACATGATTAAAATGTTTTAAGAGAAGTTAGATTGACACAACACAATGTTCATCAGCCTAATAGGCAAGGGAATCACTTTACATAAAATGGAGCAAGCATTTAGTATGTCAGATCATATAGACCCTTTTTTTTTCCTTTGTCTGACTGCCGCAATCAAGAAACTAGCAGCCTAAAAAATTCCCATGGATTATTCATCATATGCAAATATATTAAAGCCGGCTTGGCCTGCAGAAATCCCTTGTCCTTTAAAATTGGTAAAATAAAACGTTTGCAAATGTGCCAATAATGCTCACAAAAACAGGAAAAAGTGCAATGTGTCTTGAGTGGAGACATTTTCACAAGTGCAGGGGCCCAAGTACTACGCCTTTCTCCACCCCAATTTTCAATCATCCATTCTTAGTAAACTGATCGAAAGAGCAGCTTTCAACAAGATTAGAATATATACTGCTCAGACTGGTTTTGGGCAAAGACACATACTCCACGTTGATTTCCACCACAGACATCAAGAGTACAGTAACCACCTTAACCCGAAACAGACATCCAATTTGGTGAGAATATAAGACCTTGAAGCATACAATCTGCCCCTACCAGCACATCTACTGAAGTAAGAAACCTAAAAGGGATTATGAAGGCTCGACTTTTACTGGTCTCACAAGTGAAATAAGTGCAACATGCCACAAGAAGGTGATTCTACACCATGCAAATCCTTGAAGATGTCTGTCTCTTTTAGGTGTTGCACAGAATCACCAGGCAACCATTCCATTGAAGCTATATTGTCTAGACCATGCAAGTGGTCAGTAAATGGTGGCTCAGCGCTTAATACTATGTGGACCTCCGCAAAATCCAACATGTTGCGACAATTCAATCCTTTGCATACGGGATCATCTAATAAAATCAGCCCTCCAAGCACTTCACTGTCTACACTTTGACAGATATTCTTTCTTCAAAGCACACTGAGTGGCACACCTGCTCAAAGTTGCTTCCTACTAGAAAAAATATTTCTGAAATCTTCTCCTTTGTACAAGCAGTTAAACTATGGAGCTCCTTCCGCAAAAAAATCAGAAACACTTTAACAAATCCTCATTTTCCTGCACCCCAAGAAATACCCACAAATTAGATCCCCATTCTGAAATACTTTTGAATGGGGATCTAATTTGTGAGTTTTTCTTGGTGTGCAAGGCTCCCCTTTTTCCTTTATATCCCTGTATGCTCCTTTTTGTAGTGAAAAATCAGAAACACCCTACACCGTATGGCATTCACGAAGGCAGTAAAAATGTGGCTTTCTCCAAAAGGCTGATTAAGCATTCTACGAACCAGAATAATGTGCTATCCTCCATCTCAACGAGGGCAAGGACACCACAGAACTGAGCATCAAACCTAACTCTTGAAATGAAACTAAAACCCCTGAGTGATGGTAGGCATGAGCACATGTGAAGCCATATCATGGTCTCCTTCGTTTCAATCACTGCATAAACTCATCAGGACATTTACAGCCACACACCTGTTATTTATTCACAATAAGAAAACACTACATAACAAGCCATACTACATAACCTGATCTTTCGATTCTAACACACACAAGCCTTCTCAAATTAATCTTTTAATCTCTCACTCATGTCCACTACAAAAATATGCTAAAACTAATCAACCCAGCAAGAGCAAACCTCTTGCCATTATGAAAAATACAGGAAACCTCAAAACTAGGGCACTTGGGAAACCAACACACTTCCAAACAAGAACATCAAATGGAATTGCCTGCCACCCATCCACAAAATACTTTGGCTTCTTGTTAGGTGCATGAAGTGTTACAAAAATGTCTAAACCAATGCAATATCTCACGTGGATTTTTGTATGCAGCGTAGAACATGGTATCAATTTTCATGGAACTGACATAGTGAAATAGCAGATGAGAGAGTTTATGCAATGTGAGACTTTATAAGACCTTCCAGAGAGAATACAGATGCTCAGTTTGGCTGGTACAGAACGCTCAAGCATGTACTGAGTTTTCCATAAAAGATCAGAGTGGAGACAGCTGTGCGGTAGATGCCAGACACCAGAGTAGGTTCAAGATAAGTGGTTTTGAGACCCTGTAAGGGGTTCTTTATGGGTAATGCCAATGTGGCAATTCACACTCCATTAGTCTGTACAAAAGTAAAAACTAAAGGATGGACGATAAACCCAAAACACTGCCTTAGGAACCTAGATCATACCCTAATCTGAAGAAAGTGTAAAGGGGTGGCACAATGAGGACAAATGGCTATTAGAAAGGAGAGCTGAGTAGCTAAGTGGAAAACGCAGAGAAAGGTGATTGATCGTTGACACACACTTTTCTTTTTAGGACATCTACTTTACAGGAAGCACTAGTCGACCAAACAACAATGTATGTCATAATTCTTACACTGCGGGGACGAAAGTGAAGCCCCTAATCAGATCTCATGTCACACGAAAGACCATAGAATGAAAAGAAGAATAAAGAAGACCTAAGCATGAATAACATTTCGAAGAAAAACCATCAAAAACATTGCAACAAGATAGTTCTGAAACATGCATACTTAGAGTGGTCTGCAGTACCCTATCTCCCAAAAGAACCCACTGTGAAATTCTTAGCCAATGAATGTTACATAGTAAAGTTCGTTACTCTTCACTGAGAACAAACTGTCCAGAATATCCTAGCTAAGGGAATCACAGAATAGATGCTATAGAATAGAATACAATAAAATGGTTCTTAACCTGTGCTCCAGGGACCCCTTAAAGTCCATGACGCATACTCAGGGTCCCACTAATGCTTATAACATTAAAAAATACTAAAAGGTTGTGTATATAAATAAAGAGGCAAACTGTAAAACTGAAAATGTTAAAACGTTCATTAAATGCGAATGATTGATTTGTGGGAGCAGTGTAAGTGTATCAGACAGAATAATGGACAACAGTTGTCCTCAATTGAATTTAGAAAAGCTGCAACCTTTCCATTAAAGACAAAATGTTGATTTTTTAAATAAATGTAGGAACCACTGATCTATGCTAATGACGTGGTGCATAGAATTTGGGACCTCTCATTCCAAGAATTGTTCAGAGATGCACATAGGCAGCTCCCATTCACACCCCCTTTTTGGGGGTATTCACTATTATGTGCTTTGGAGCAAATTGTGGATGTCTGAAAAATCTTTGAAACTCGTGTTTAAATGGAAGTCATACTGATTTACTTAAGTGTAGCTTAAGGGTACTGCAGGGGAGTTTTTAATCACCCTCTGCCCCCCAGTGAAAGGCTTTGCATAAAACATCTGACGTAAATGTCAGACGCTGACAAATATATCCTAGGTTGGTTTAAAAAAAAGCTTTGCCTTCCAAAAATCTAAATTCCCCGTATACAGAACTGTACATCGTTCGTTTGGAATGCAGCATTGAACTATAAATTAAAGTCTAGAGATTTACAGAGATACTTTTCAATGAAAACCAAATTATTTAATCTAAGTTTAAATCAAACACTCCTAAACCAGAAACATTTCATGATTGTATTTATCAAGGGAACTATTTTTCTTTGAAGACTGCTAATGAGCATAAAACATCTGTAGGGAAAATAAATCAAGACTTTCTTCTCAGTTGCATTTCCTTCCCAAAACCAGGACATTCACATGAATTGATGGTGCAAATAAATAGAAACTTACAGTGAGCAAATTAAGCAGGGGTCTAATTACAATGAATATTTTGTGTGCTACAGAGATGCCTGAATGTAATTAATATTAAGCAGCTGTCACCTACATAACAATTAAGGAAACAAGTATTTCTCTAAGAAGGGCACAGAGTAATTGTGCCCCATACTGCGGCAAAATATTATCTGCATGCCACCACTGGAGAGTAGTGAATTTGACTTTTCATTTAACTGTGCAAAATGCAATGTATGCAGCCATGCAAAACACCAGAAGGTTCATCTTTTCAATTCGTGCTTCTTTTTTAATGCTCCGTTTCCGGTTTATTATAAGCAATAGATACATGGACATAGTATTACTTTATAATCATAAGCATAAACAACATAGAGTGCCCCGCACCTAGGATCCCAATCTAGAAGATCATGCATCAGTATGTGTGTGGATATCCTGACCTATCAGGAGCATCATAAGGCTATAAATGTGTATACATCCTGGACTCAACTGGTTCGATTCACAAAAGTAATCTGAGACAAAATCCTAACTTTATGACTTTCGATATTCACAAAGAGCATTTAGGAGTAGTAAATTAGGATTCCTAACTCTCCTACACCTAAATGCCCTTTGTGAATACCACAGGTCTTAAAGTTTGGAGTTTGTCTCAGATTACTTTTGTGAATCGGGGGTGACATACTTAGCGCACCTCATCTTCCCTCCCATCATACCTTTATTGCCAATGACCCAGTCACCAGTTCCTATGTGCCTCACTCACCACCACTGCAAAGGAATTCCGACTATTGTTCAAGTCTTTCAGACATCAAATGCCCTCATATTTTCTCGAAACTTGGTAACTGGCCATATAGCTTGAACATTAGCCTACATGGCCCACTGTGACTACTGCAGTCTTATAAAAAGTATCTCTTTCCAACGGTGTCCCAGACTTGCATCATTGTAAGATATGCAATGTAGTCACTGCTATTGCTCTTGCATACCATCTATGCAAATGTTAGGCCATACCATAAGTGTGGTAAGGGAAAGTGATACATCCACAAGCTGATTTCATTTCCCTGTGTATTGCAATCTAAGATCATGTTACTAAGGGGCATGAACAGCAAATACGTAGAATATCACCCCAGCCCACCCACATCGCCGACAGTTGAAATTCTTGCTCACACTAAACCGGTGTAGTGGGTGCACTTGCAACGTCAAATGCCACTCATGAAGGACATTGAAAT
The DNA here is from genome assembly GCF_964263255.1 of Lissotriton vulgaris. Taxonomy (NCBI): domain Eukaryota; kingdom Metazoa; phylum Chordata; class Amphibia; order Caudata; family Salamandridae; genus Lissotriton; species Lissotriton vulgaris. The sequence continues at coordinate 1,159,739,613 of NC_141689.1, forward strand.
ATTTTATCCTCACTTCTTTTAATCTTCCCTCATGACGTCCTATATGGAAATTCCAAACCTATCCTGTATTTAAATTATAATACCTTCAACCAGGTTTGTTAGAGTTTCACGAGAATAGGGGCAGAACATAGAGAATCTATAATAGTCTGATATAATCCAGAAATGACACTCAAATCAGAGTCCCTTAATCTCTGATTTGCTGCGATTTCAAACTCATATGGATGCTCTAAAAGACTTCAACCTTTAATTTGCCCTATTCATGTCGCCAACCATCTACCCCAATGGAACAAGGTCCCCCATCCTTATTTTAGTGTTTCATCAAAGGGCAGCCTCACCATATAAATGTGTGTATTACCTAGTAGAATTACTTCTTGATTATGTGAGCTACTTCGTCTCTAACCGTCCCATACATCCTTTCCCTAGCATGTTATGCGCTCGAAGTAGATTTGTTTCCGTAACCATCTACACAGATGTCCTCCTTATTTCATATAAAAAACACCTCGGTGAGATGGGTGTCCATTTTCTACATAGTATGATATGTTTTAATCACAAAAATACATGGTTAAGGTCCACGATGTAGTACAACATGTTGAAAAGGTCAGTGCGCTGTATTTCATGCGGTAAAGGCATGTGTGGTGATGGCATGAGCTGTAATGTCTGATATCAGTATGAAATCTATTGAGAGGTGCAGGCTCCATTATAAAAATATTTGTGTGGGATTAAGTGAAGCCTCACCACAAATCATTCAAACTTTAGGCAACTTCCACCGAGTTTGGCATCCACCTGCTTCTTCTGCAATTATATCATAACTAGCACCACTGCCAAGCACAGCGTTGTCATCAATGATATCATTTGAGACATTGCATTGATTATATTAATGCTGTGTTAGAAAGTCATGAGATTTGTAATGTGTGAGGTCATAGGCAGTGAATGGCGAGGGCACTGCTTTTAGCTGCTTCACTTAACCATCATTTGGAGGGGAGAAGTGTGGCTCTATGGTTAGAGCGGCAGACCCTGATGCAGAAGTCTGGCCTGGGATCAGGGTTCAATTCCCACCTCGGCGGCTCTTGGACTCAATCTCCCAGGACCTGATAGTTCTCGCCTCGGTGCCTAGTCTAATCATGGGTCCCACTCTGTGACTCTGGGCAATAGCTTGCTTAATCTCCAAAATGGCCCCAGCAGCGCTTGGATGCCTGGCTTCACCTTGGGGGTGCCCAGGAGTGGACATCTCACATGAAAGTCAGGAAGGGTTCCACAGCGGTATGAATACAGCGCTACGAGACCTCAGGGTAGAAGTGCGCTATATAAATACACACATAACTGGGAAATTTCACTGTTTAAACTGACTTTTTTGCGTATAAAGTCGAGTCACAATGATGTCACTTTATCCTTTGTTTTTCAAGAAATGTATGTTTTTTTTATCATAAAGTAACAATATATATAAGTATCATTTTTAATTAAGGCAGACCTATTGGGTTTGTCAAAGGTTCAGAAAACCAAAATAAAATGAGCACACAAATTGGATTTTATCAGGGGGTCTGCAACTCAACCTATATAAAGCAGACCTATTGGCTTTGTCAATAAATCACTACCACAAATTATCAATAACTATGATCCAATCTATTGCCATACATGCACACCTATGCTTACTAATAATTACTGTAACAAAAATATTTTAATTAAAACATTGTTAATCAAAACAACCATAGCCATGTCTTTCTTTGACACTCTCCCAACCACAAATTCCAGCCATAGGACCCAACACGTAGGGTGCCAACACCCAAGCTGAAGAACATTCAACTCAAGCTCGGATAGCTTTACAAACATGATGGTAAGCACTTGTGACTGATTGAAAGGTTTTGCATGTGTTACCACGATTCCTAGGGGGATAGGGGTTGTCATGTTCTGAGTTTGCCCAAACCATTTCTTACCTTAGTAGATTTAGGGGTGCTTATGGTGGCACTGCGAGCTAGCTGGTCTCTGGGACAACAAGTACTGAGAGGGTGCATAGAGTTTGTCTGGACACATTCCAATGTTTATGCGGTCTAATAAACAAACATTTCCTACTGAAAAATAAATAAACTGGTCGACAACATCAGAGTGGCTAACCCTCTCACAGGGAACCAACCCCATGCTGTGCACTGCCTTTTATGATGTGAGGTGTGAGGTGGGATGTAGGGCCTGGCTTGCAGCAAGGTACTGCACCCAACTCAGCTCTGCAGCCAACCCTATGAAGTGCATGGCCGTTGGCCAGTCCTGCCACCAGGCTCTGTACCCAAACTCCCAGCAGACTGCCAACCCCATGCAATGCACAGCCTTTGGCGTACATAGCATACATCTGGCCATCGGGCCCAGGCACCCCATTCCCTAGGTCCAAAACATATATATTAAGGGAAGGGGCATGCAGCCCCCCTCCCCGCATCTTAATTGGTCCCAGGGACCCCATACCTAGACCAGATACAATTAAACAGGGGAGGGTGTGTGCGGCCTCTCTCCTACAGCCTTGGAGCCATAATAGGCACCGGAAACCCTATCCCTGGGACAAGATACAATAAAAAAGGGGAGTGGGACAGCATTGGGCCACAAGTTATTATAAAGAAGAGAAGGACACCTATTTTGACCCCTGAGACCCCATCCCCCAGGGACTTTCTTTTGTTACACACACAAGCTAAATGATGTGGACTGTGGGAGAGCCCCAGGATATCAGTGATGTCATCAATGAGGCCAATTGAAATGTCATCAGTGATGTCATAAATTATGTCATAGAACATGCCAAGAATGATGTAATAAATGAGGTCATAAGCGGTGCATGGTGGGGGCACAGGTTATAGTTAGCTCTGCCAACGTAAAGGGCACATTTCTGTTTATTTGTGTTCAAAATGTTAATTTCACTGTCATATTCACCTGACTATAACAGTATTTTACCCTTTGTTTTTTGAGTGAATACATTACGCAGTGGTACATGCCACTAGGTAGTTGTAGTTAGGACCACATTTCTATAGGAAAATCATTTTTTGCTTTGCTTATAATTTTGGTGAGATTTGAAGAATCTTCAAGAAACGTTCCGAGAAAGAGTCTCATCCTCATCACTCCTTCCAGAGAGTTTCGACATGAGTCGACAAGCGAGGGCTGTGAAAATAGGGAGTGGGGTCAGATCACATTGTTCCCATAGAAAGATTACACACAGCTACAGATGAAGATGCTGAATGGATCTACACAAAATTTGACAGATGGCTAGATATTGGTCCAGAAAGAGTGCGTTTGTGATCTGGTGTAAATCCATTCAGTAATTTTGGAGAATTTAAGGTTTACAAAAGTCATATAATTTATGTAGTGGATGATCCGCAGATCTTAAGATGAGAGCTGATTGGCTGTCAGCACATCAAAAAAGATTTGGCAGCAGTCACCTTAGGCCTTGGTGACCCACTACTCTGCCTTAGTGTACAGTAACAAAAAAGATATGGGGTGCAGAGAAGACATACCCAGCACGCTAAGTCTGGTAAGGTGGTCTCAGAAATGTTGTGGATCCACAGAGGATCTGCAGATCTGATAAAACAAAGTTTTCTGCCACCTTTTATTTGAATCCTCCTCCTGGGTGGGCGATGGCCTGGACGGATGATATATTTGTATTTTTTAGGGAGGGGCACGGGCCCTCTCCCTAACCCTCAGAGAGGACCCGGAAAACTCAACCCCTGGGGCTATATCTAGTATAAAAGGTAAGGGGGCATGTGACCCCCTTTCCGCAAGCCACTCAAGGGCATGGAAAAACTATCACCAAGGGTCAACTATAAAATAAAGGGGAGAGGCTATGCAGCCCACATCCCTGAGCCACTGTTGGAGCCCTTGGACCCCATCCTCATAGACCAATTCAATGTTGGGGAGGGGATATCAGGTTCCGCTACCTAATGTAAAAACTGGTGCTGGGAACCCCATCCCCGGGAAGCTGATGCAGCAGTGTCCTGAAGAACTCATCCTATGGGATGCTGTTGTTCCCTGCCCAGGAGATACCCTGCCGACACTCTCCCATGAAGGGAACAGAAGTTTGCTTCTGCCAAGGTGGTAGATGCTCCCCTAAGGTAGCAAAAGAATGATGGCAGCTCCCACCAGCACCCAGTATGGTGCTGGCTGGGGAGCCGGCTTGGGCCACGGGGGTATTGGGGTATCCCCTTGCAGCCCCTAACATGTGAGTGCAAAAAGAACAATTGATGGACAGAATGCAGAAAAATGTCATACATTCACCGCAGTACAGAGATTTGGGCCTAAAGCCATAGTTTTTTTGCTCACCATGCCATTCCAGTTTGGACCCAGCCTGATGCAAACCAGTCTTGACCCTGCACCCAATGGCAAAAGTTCTTCCTGAACTGCCAGGCCAGGTCCTCCCTGGACTGGAAACAAGCATCCTAGGACAGGTTTTGGGCTTTCAGCCTTCATCAGCCAGGATAGCTTGACTCTAGTAGCATGGAGAGCATGGGACCTACGTCTAGGCATACCTGTCCCGCTCGGGGTGACACATGCAAAAAGAACAATTGATGGACAGAATGGAGAACAATGTCATACATTCACCCCAGTACAGAGATCTGGGCCTAAATCCATAGTTTTTTTGCTCTCCCTGCCAGTCCAGTTTGGACTCAGCCATAGGCAAATCAGTCTTAACCCTGCGACCAATGGCAATAGTTCATCTTGAACTGCCAGGCCAGGTCCTCCCTGGACTGGAAACAAGCGTCCTATGACCGGTTTCAGGCTTTCAGCACTCAGCAGCCAGGATAGCTTAACTCCAATGACATAGAGAGCATGGGACCCACATCTGGGCATACCCGTCCCTCTCGGGGTGACAAATGCAAAAAGAACAATTGATGAACACAATGCAGAACAATGGCATACATTCACCCTGGTACAGAGATCTGGGCCTACATCCATCAATGTTTGCTCACCTTGCCATTCCAGTTTGGACTCAGCCATATGCAAATCAGTCTTGACCCTGCAGACAATGGCAACAGTCCATCCCGAACTGCCAGGCCAGGTCCTCCCTGGACAGGAAACAGGCATTCTAGGACCCAGGATCCTTGTTTCCGGTTCATGGAAGACGTGGCTTGGCAGTTTGGGCTGGCACAGGGTCAAGACTAATTTGCATATAGCTGGGTCTGAACTGAGGTGGTAAAATGAGCTAAAGAATGATGATGGATTAGTTTAGTTTAGTTTAGTTTGTTTAGTTTGTATAGCGCAAACAGCTACCCAACAAAGGGTTTCCCGGCGCTTGTGATTCAGAGGAGGAAGTTTGGACAACTGACTAGATGTTAAACAGCCAAGTTTTAATGTCTTTTCTGAAACTGATATGATTAACCTCTGAGCGCAAAGCCTGTGGCATAGAGTTCCACAGGGAGGGGCCAAGGTAGGCAAAGGATCTACCTCCCATGCGTGATAGTCTTATTTTAGGCACAGCAAATTTGTTTGCTGTTGCGGATCTCAGCGTCCTGGATGGACGGTAGTGTTGTACCAGATTTAACAGGTATTTAGGGGCTTTATTTGCTGAGATTTTATGCATAAAGCATAGTGATTTAAATTTGATTCTGCTCTCAATTTTCAACCAGTGTAATTCTCGTATGAGTTTGGTAGTAGGTGCATGGATGGGAATTTTACCTAGCAATCTAGCCGCAGCATTTTGTACGGTTTGTAGTTTGCGGACAGTGGCTTTTTTGGCTCCCAAATATAGTATATTGGCATAATCCAATCTGGATGTTATGAGGGCGTTAATGACAGTTCTTTTGGTGTGATCTGGTAGCATCCAGCAGATTTTCTTTAGCCACTTCAGAATGGCAAAGCAGGTGGCTGATGTTTTGATGGCCTGCTGGTGCATACTAAGAGTGTCATCTACCACAAAGCCAAGATTACGGGCCTGGTTAGTTGGTATAGGAGGAGAGCCCATTACTGGGGGTCAGTGTTGGGGTCCCCAGAGTTCTTTATCTTTTCCTAGGATTATGAGTTCGGTTTTTTCACCGTTTAATTTTAAAAAATTATTTTTCATCCATCCAGCAATTTTTGTAAGCCCAGTTCTCAAGATAGAGGGATCATTATTGTCTGTAGGCGGAAGGGAAAAGAGAAGCTGAGAGTCATCAGCATAGGAGAACATTATCAGTCCAGTATCCTTAGCTATTTTAGCAAGAGGGCTCATGTATAAATTAAAAAGTAATGGGCTTAAAATTGAACCCTGGGGGACGCCATGTTTCAAGATATAGGTATCTGAGTACGTAGAGTTTGAAAAAAATTGGAATGTTCTGTTTTCAAGTAGGGATGTGATCCAATTTAAAGCAGGGCCACAGATGCCCATTGAGCGAAGGGTTTTTATTAGTACCGCATGTGAGACAGTGTCAAAAGCGGCACTGAGGTCTAAAAGCACCAGTGCCACTGTTTCACCCCTGTCAATCATTTGACGAATATTTTCGGTTACACCTAAGAGAGTGGTTTCGGTTGAAAAACCTGCTCGGAAGCTAGATTGAAAGGGAGGTAACAAGTCATGTGTTGTTATATAATTTGAGAGACAGCAGTGGACATGTTTCTCTAGAATTTTTGCAAATATAGGTAGGAGAGAAATTGGTCGAAAGTTTGCGGGTACCTTCGGGTCAGCATTAGCTTTTTTTAGGAGGGGATGGATCATGGCATGTTTCCACTCCGATGGAACACATTCTTCTTGCAAGGATTTAATTAGAAGCTCTGTGACAGTGGATAGGGCTTTTCTGCTAAGTAGTTTTAAGATGGAGCATGGTAGCGGGTCTTTTGGCGAACCTGATTTGATCGTGCTTAGAAGTTTGGTGACAGTGTCAACGTTGAGTGTAGGCCAAACACTCAGAGAAGGGGTAGTGATTATATCCGAAAGAATGGCAGAATTGGTCTCTTCACTATCTGATCTATAAGCATCACTACCGTCAAGATGACTTTCCTCATGATTGTTCTGATTAAGTTGGATGGTCTGATAAATTTTATCAACTTTGCCGACAAAAAATGCGGCAAGTTGATTGCATTGGGTTTTATTTAAATCAGGTGGGGTTGGTGAGGTGTTAGAGCCAGCTAGCTCTTTAACTGTTTGGAAAAGTGTTTTAGCTTGGTTTAAAGCAGCAGTAATTTTAGAGCAGACAAAGTTGGTTTTTGCTCTACTGCACAGCTTTTGGTATTGATTTAGTTGATTTTTGTATTCATTCTTAGCTTCAACGGAGTAGGACTTTCTCCATTGACGCTCAGCATTCTTACATTTAGTTTTTTCCTGCTTTAAAGAGTCATTAAACCACGGAGCAGGTGGACATTGGTTAATGCCTTTTAGCTTAGTCAGAGGAAGACAGGAATCAATGGCTGTTAAGAGCCATGATTGAATAGAGATGGATAAATTTTGAACTCCTGAAGTAGTATATGGTATCGTATTTTCTAACAAGGTGTTAAGAATATTAATATCTAGTTTTTTCCATTTCCTCACCATGGCGGGCAGTGCCATATGAGGGATATTAAATGTTGGTATTTGAAAGGAAAATTTAATGGGAAAGTGGTCGGACCAAGGAATAGGTAATGCTGGGAAGGTGTTTAAATTTTGAATGTTCGAAAAGATTGGGTCCAATAAGTGACCTGCAGTGTGGGTTGGGCCAGTATTCTTAAGACTTAGATTGAGGGATAGGAAGTCATCAATGAGTTCCGTGGCCTTAGAGCAATGCTCATTGTCCAAATGAAGATTTAGATCACCGATGACTGTAAAATTGGTGGTTTTCATAATGAACGGGCCTAAAAGATCCGAAATATTATTTAGCCAATTTGAAGCAGCACCAGGTGGACGGTAGATAAGCGCACCGGAAAAGGTAAAATTGGATGAGAGTATGATTTTGAAAGTGGCGCCTTCACATCCTGGACATGGAAGGTTGATAAACTCACAAGTATATACTTTTTTAAAGATAACCGCTATGCCTCCTCCAGTTTTATTAATTCTGTCAAGGCGTATAATCGCATATGAGTCCGGGAGGGCTATAGCCACATCTGGTCCGGAGCTTGCATGAAGCCAAGTTTCAGTGATGAACAGTGCATCAGGGGCTTCATCCAGTAGAAAATTAAAAATTTCTGTTTTATGTCTTGGCAGGGAGCGACAGTTCAGACTGAAGAAGGTAAATACTTTAGAGTTAGATGTAGCACAGGTAGTATTGGTTTGGGTCTCAAGCCTTTTGACTTTAGTGGCATTCGTAGTTAGTGAACAGCCATAACAGATGTTATGGTGTCTATTTAAGTCGAGAAGACAGCAGTCTGGTTGTCTAGGCGTTCTTAACGCTAAAAGCTGTTTAGCACTATATTTTAAATAAGGGGATGCAATGGTATCGCTAACTGACTGGCTACTAACACATACCGATAACATTGGTTGGGAAGTAGGTGTCATGGCCGCTGGGCGCGTCCTAGTCGCGGACGGGCTGACTCAGGCGTGACTCCGGCGCTGATGCAGGCGCGTCCACAAATCGCGTCCGCTATCGCGGAGAGTATACGTTTCCTTAAATAGTGGTGGCTAGAGCACTGTTAGGCTCATGCCCCTATCCAAGATGTCTGCCGTACTTTTAAGAGCTTGCAAGTGAGATCGGTATTCAGCCCGAAAATCGGCTGTCACCGACTAAATGCAGGTTAACACTATGTTATATGCCAAGGTTAAGCTAGTGCAAGTGGGAAAATGAATTAAGTGAATTAAAATACGCTGTTTTAAAAAAATGCTCGTTTTCAGCAAACAATCACAGTAAATGTGCAGTCTAGCTACCTCTCGGCTATTTCGCCTCAAGAGGGGTCCAAATGTTACAATAAGCAAAGAATCTCGCGTTCTTTACCTTGGGGCTCCTTAAATAGTGGTGGCTAGAGCACTGTTAGGCTCATGCCCCTATCCAAGATGTCCGCCGTACTTTTAAGAGCTTGCAAGTGAGATCGGTATTCAGCCCGAAAATCGGCTGTCACCGACTAAATGCAGGTTAACACTATGTTATATGCCAAGGTTAAGCTAGTGCAAGTGGGAAAATGAATTAAGTGAATTAAAATACGCCGTTTTAAAAAAATGCTTGTTTTCAGCAAACAATCACAGTAAATGTGCAGTCTAGCTACCTCTCGGCTATTTCGCCTCAAGAGGGGTCCAAATGTTACAATAAGCAAAGAATCTCGCGTTCTTTACCTTGGGGATCCTTAAATAGTGGTGGCTAGAGCACTGTTAGGCTCATGCCCCTATCCAAGATGTCCGCCGTACTTTTAAGAGCTTGCAAGTGAGATCGGTATTCAGCCCGAAAATCGTCTGTCACCGACTAAATGCAGGTTAACACTATGTTATATGCCAAGGTTAAGCTAGTGCAAGTGGGAAAATGAATTAAGTGAATTAAAATACGCCGTTTTAAAAAAATGCTCGTTTTCAGCAAACAATCACAGTAAATGTGCAGTCTAGCTACCTCTCGGCTATTTCGCCTCAAGAGGGGTCCAAATGTTACAATAAGCAAAGAATCTCAGTATGGGTGAAATTTGCGAATTCGCGGTCAACGAATTCGTGCAAAAGTGAACATGCAATTCAAAAAATCCGCGAATTTGTGCGAATTTGCGAATTTCTTTTTTTTGCGCGTTCACAAGGGTTTTTGCCATTTTGCAAGGGTATTTTACAAGTTCGGGAACGCGAACTTGTGTGGTGGCAATGGTCGCAACCATGTTGTTTCTGCGTGTCCAGCCTGTTTGCGACCCTGTGGTTCATCGCGGCCACCCTCCGGTTCATCACTGCCACCCTCTGGTTCACTAATGCCACCCTCTGGTTCATCGCTTTTACCCTCTGGTTCACCACTGCCACCCTCTGGTTCATCACAGCACCCTCTGGTTCACCACTGCCACTCTCTGGTTCACCACTGTCACTCTCTGGTTCACCACTGTCACCCTCTGGTTCACTGCTACAACCCTCTGGTTCACCACTGCCACCCTCTGGTTCATCACAGCACCCTCTGGTTCACCACAGCCACCCTCTGGTTCAAGACTGCCCCCTCTGGTTGATCACTGCCATCCTCTGGTTCATCACAGCACCCTCTGGTTTGCCACTGCCATCCTCTGGATCATCACTGCCACCCTCTGGTTCATCACTGCCACCCTCTGGTTTGCCACTGCCACAATCTGGATTATCACTGCGACCCTCTGGTTCACCACTGCCACCCTCTGGTTCATCACTGCTATCCTCTGGTTCATCACCTTGTGGTTCACCACTGCCACCCTCTGGTTCATCACTGCCACCCTCTGGTTCATCACTGCCACCCTCTGGTTCATTACTGCCACCCTCTGGTTCGCCACTGCCACCCTCTGGATCATCACTGCCACCCTCTGGTTTATCACTGCCACCCTCTGGATCATCACTGCCACCCTCTGGTTCACCACTGCCACCCTCTGGGTCATCACTGCCACCCTCTGGTAGATCACTGCCACCCTCTGGTTCAAGGCTGCCACCCTCTGGTTGATCACTAGCATCCTCTGGTCCATCCCTGCCACCCTCTGGTTCACCACTGCTATCCTCTGGTTCATCACCTTGTGGTTCCCCAGTGCCACCCTCTGGTTCATTACAGCACCCTCTGGTTAACGACTGCCACCCTCTGGTTCAAGACTGCCACCGTCTGGTTGATCACTGCCATCCTCTGGTTCATCACAGCACCCTCTGGTTTGCCACTGTCACCCTCTGGTTCACCACTGCCACCCTCTGGTTGATCACTGCCATCCTCTGGTTCATCACAGCACCCTCTGGTTTGCCATCTCCACCCTCTGGATCATCACTGCCACCCTCTGGTTCATCACTGCCACCCTCTGGTTTGCCACTGCCACCCTCTGGTTCACCACTGCCATCCTCTGGTTCATCACAGCACCCTCTGGTTCGCCACTGCCACCCTTTGGATCATCACTACCACCCTCTGGTTCATCACTGCCATGCTCTGGTTTGCCATTGCCACCCTCTGGATCATCACTGCCACCCTCTGGTTCATTATTGCCACCCTCTGGTTCACCATTGCCACCCTCTGGATCATCACTGCCACCCTCTGGTTCATCTCTGCCACCCTCTGGTTGATCACTGCCACCCTCTGGTTCAAGGCTTCCACCCTCTGGTTGATCACTGGCATCCTCTGGTTCATCCCTGCCACCCTCTGGTTCACCACTGCTATCCTCTGGTTCATCACCTTGTGGTTCACCACTGCCACCCTCTGGTTCATCACAGCACCCTCTGGTTCACCACTGCCACCCTCTGGTTCATCACTGCCACCCTCTGGTTTGCCACTGCCACCCTCTGGATCATCACTGCCACCCTCTGGTTCACCACTGCCACCCTCTGGTTGATCACTGCCATCCTCTGGTTCATCACAGCAGCCTCTGGTTCACCACTGCCACCCTCTGGCTGATCACTGCCACCCTCTAGTTCAAGGCTGCCACAATAGGAAAATTTCACACATAGCAATCAGAAATCTTGGCAGCTATGATCACTGTACACACACGTGCAATGCAGACTAACATTCCTGAGTTGCTATAGTGTCTGCCCTGCTGACTGATTAGTGTAGAGCGCCTGAGCCGCACCCGAAACGTGTGGTTTGCATCCTTAGCCTGTTTACTGTAATGGTGACAGACTGGGTGAGTATTCAAAGGAGGTGTTATCCGCATTCGAACGGAGAAGGATGCACACATTGGCTGTTGGTCGTCATACTGACAGACGCGCGTTTTGCTTCGTGTATGAATCACGTGCAATATGAATCGGTTACCCCACAACACCAATGTATCAAACTCAATAGTGTTAGAATGCGTATATTTTGAATGTCGCAGTAGGCAGGTCTGATGCATGCAATATTATGGATTGAACAAAATCGGATAATGCGAACGACTCTGACCTATCGCTTTGGATGCCTGGAACAGAATCCACCTCTGCTGCACAGATATAAGTCTGTCTGTTCCCAAGAGACTTCACTTGCCTGCAATAAATGCAACTTTACTGCATTTCAAGATCTCTCTGCTGCTGTCTCTGCATCCTCTGGGAGCTGCAATGGCACATACTGTGGAAAGGGCACCTGCCTTCACAGAGGAGGAGTACCAGACCCTGCTGGACAGCCTCCTTTCATAGTACAGCAAGCTGTATGGCAAACCAGGGGAGCAGCTGAGTGTTGATTAAACTGCCTTTTTCATTTGGCCATGTGTAAAAAGATGCACTACTAGCATTGGGATCACCAAGGGCAAGCAAGCAAACATATTTAATGTGAGTCATACAGTGCCAAGATTTAGGTTCTGGACAGGACATTGATGTAGAAGTGTTTGAAGTGGGTGTGACTTTTCTGCACTTTTCTCATATTTCTGATGGAGATTTTCACACAGGAAAACTGCCCATGATGATTCTTGGCTAACCCTTATACATTATCTGGCATTCTGACCATGATCTATATGTCCACGTGTGTGATGCATAAACATGTAGCATATGGAGTACAGGTCGACGCCCATCAAAAGGCTGAAATTTGGCAGACCATAGACTGGGCAGTAAGATCCGTGGAGGTATTCAGACACTGCGTCCGCCACTGCAAGAAGAGGTGGCAGGAACTCTGTGGCTGAACTAGGAGGTTTGCAAGGGTCCATCTGAAGCTCTCATCTCCTCGCAAAAGGGATAGACAACGGACCCTGACCACCCACATGCTCCGGAAACTGAAGGTGGTCTTCCCTGACCTGGCTGGGCAGTTGAAGGCCAGACAGCAGCAAGGAGGGCGTGAGTATGTGCCATGTTGTAGAACTATGTTTAACATGCATCTTGTACTCCCTCAGCCTCAAGCCCTTCTCACATATCATCTGTCTGCTAATACAACACTACTGTGACCAAAATGTTACTATGCCCCATTAACATATGATGGCTAGGTGCATCCCTTTCCGTCAGTGACATGTGTGTCAATTGGGTCCTGTGTATTGGCTGTAGTCCAATGTCCATGTGCTCAGGACTACATGCAACATGTGCATGGATTTGACCATCATGAGTGATGTCATTGTCTGACATGTGTCAGCACATTCACTGATGTATGACCTGTACTCACTGTGGTACATAAATATATGTGCAAAATGGTGCTATTGGTGCAGACAGGTGTGTATTAACAATGCTATACATCTGTGCAGAAGGTGAGACCAATGTTGATGCCTCAGACAAAAATTGATAAGTGGTTGAAATGTATTGTCCCATACATAGTACTCTGTGTAATCACATGTATCACATTGACTAAGGGCAGGTATGCCAACTCAGGCCGTCCGGGACACTGACACATCATATTTTTATGTTAGGCAACAATTCCACCATTGTAATGTGAAAATCCATGGGTCAGACTCAGTGACAGTGAGCACATGTGTTAATCTTTGAAAGACACAGGTGGTTACTATACAAGTCATGGACATACATCTAATGTCTGGCTTTTGGCTCAAATACACACAACAAGAAATGTGTGTATCATTCCTTGACTGTGAATACTGGTGGCTTGTACATCTATGTGTATGCTGCATTACTTTCTTCTGGAGAGCTGTAAAATGTTCATGTAGACAGACATTTTTATTCACATAAATAGGTGATTTCAAACACCTCACCCAGAAGCAAGATTCACAATATAGAAATAATTTAATTTGATGCTTAGGATTACTTAATGACCTGCCGAGTCAGAATTATCACCAGTATTAAGGTTGCGATTTCCGTGTTGGATTTGTTACAGCCCTGAAGAAGCCACAGGTTAATACCCTAACGACGAAACACGTGTTGGCTGGACTTTGTGTTGTTTTTGTGAATAAATTTGAACAGAAAAATATGTCAAGAGATATTACTTGCCTCCATCGTTTTATCTACAATTGATGAACTTCCATCCAAACGGAAGCATGTGCATGGGAATTGATACTAAAATAATGTTGTAGTTGACATGGTTTTGTGGTATTTGACATACATCTAACCAGTGTTTCGCATGCCATCAGGCACTGCACCCCCACTGTCCTGAGTGTGGAGGCCTTGGATTTGCAAAAACAGATCCATGTGGGGCAGACATCCATGCTGAGTGTCCTCCATGCACATACCTGTCTTTTGACACAATTGGTGTCCTACATGGAGGGTAACTCATCAGACATGTCTGCACTACAGCGATGAAATCAGGCCATGGCCTCCTCACTGATGGCAGCAGTGTCCTCCCTGCAGCATCCCTCACCCATCCTTCCTCTGTCCCATCCACAGTCCACCCTACCCTACCCTACCTGACCGAAGCACACTCACAAGGGCACATGCACACACCCCAGCAGACAAAAGCAGCACAAACCACCCAAAAAAGTCAAAACACACATGCATGCACATGCAGGGGACTGACATCACACACACAGGGGAGAGGGCTAAGAAAATCACACACCCATCAACAACCACTAAGCATTCCTGGCTACCTCTCCCTCCAAAACCCCTACCCATGACTCTCCTGCAACCACCACTTCCCAACTGGTCTTCCTCTGTGACCTTGGCCTCTTCCCCACTAATCCATCACACCACACTAGCAAGGGGAAGAGGAAACCTCCCGGCACAGAGAGGAGATCCACCCCTGCATGCACACCCCCTTAAGAGGATGGGACACAGAACCCCCCACCCTTACATCCCCCAAATCAAAGAAGTCCAAAATCCCACCACCATCCCACACTTCCCCACAAAATCCTTTTCCTCCCAAAGATCAAACCTCACACCCCATCACAGTTTCACCCACACACTGTTACACCATCACCAAGAAGGTCAGGCCCTCCCTCCCTTCCACAAACACATCCCCTCCAACAGCATCCCCCTTCAGTCTGTTCCTGACACTGCAGTGAAGCCCCCACCTGCTCAATTTGACAAGTCCACCACAGTGGAGCCCCTACCCCCTCAATCTAACCAGTCCACTACAGTGGAGCCCCCACCCCCTTAATTTGACCAGTCCACTGCAGTGGAGCCCGACACAGCACTAGATACCATCCCTCCCAAAATTCAAACCTGTCCCTGCGGTGCCTGGCATGCCCCTAAAGATGCCCCTCCAAGGGGACATGCCCACTTGTGTTTGCACTACAGGCAAGCAAGGGAGGATTACTATGCATGACCCCCTCAAAGACTTTCTCAAATAGACTGGCCATTAGCCTTATTGTTCTAATTTTTTTCCCATTACTCACAAATGCTGAATAAAACAGTTTTTGTTATTTGTACATTTGCCTTTTGTGTAACAAATATTATTAATGAGTCAACTGTCATTGATGTGCAAATCTTGTTTTGGGAATACAATGATGTAGTGATGTGATGGACTGCATGTGGTCCATGGCATATGTGTCCTATTACAGTTTGTATATGAGTCCTCATTATCTACATATCCAGGTTGTCATGGTGTACAACCTTTTGGACCAGGAGGGTGACGTGCTTTTTACTACCTACCATCTTTGATTTACACTTTTGCAGATAGGTAGGGTTGACATTTGTACACAGTGTAAAAGTCTTACAAAGTGTAAACTTCTAAGATGGACTTGTAGAATAGCATTGTGATTATCAACAAGTCATCTGTCTCATCACTCCAAGTGGGTACATATGAAGTTTGACTATGTGCAAATTACTTTAGAAATACCCATGTACACAGGCTGATGTAAACAAAGTATTCTGTGTTTTGTAAGTGTTTGAGGAATGTCTGAGTGTCCTTATGACATGGTAGCCCACTACCAAAAACAAGCATGTTAGAGCTGCCCTTCCACCGTAGGGAAATCACCTCATGGCAGTGTGTAAATCTGTGACATATCCTGAGTCCATGGTGTGTGTAAGGTGAACTAGAATCTCTGTCTTCAACCCCCCTTTCCTACAAAGACTATAGTCCCTGCAAATCTTTCTGTTTGCAAAGCTTTCTGGGGGCCGACTAGTCCAGTGCTTTCTCAAACTCTTTGACTTTAATTGGCCAAGGTGTGGGTGCACCAGTAGAGTGGAGTCATTATGATGACATCACTGGTTGTGTTGAGACAGAACCTGCACTATGAGCATACTCTCATGTGACAAATTATAAATCCACCAAGTTCCATTTGTGTCAGCATCATCAGCGTGTTTAGAATCTGTCATTTTGTTTTGCAAGTGTGGCACTTGAATCTGTCAATAACTGTTCACAATCAATACATTGTACCCTGCCCTGTAGCCTGATGCCAACATGTCTTATTTGTAGGTGTCCTTGACGGATTTCAGGATTCTGAGACAGTGTTAAAGTGCCACATGTGTCCAATGCATATTCCATTATGCACATGTACTCCATCCTAAACAGATGTACTCATTTCCCATGTGTTATGTCTAGCTATGTGTATTGTGTTTATGAGACACAGATCTCACAACCACCCCTTGCATTGTGAACAGTGGATGAATATTAGCTTACACATTTGCCTGTGCATTGGATCCTACAGACATAGTTGTTGTATCCTCTATTGGTGAGCCATGTGTCTTCCAAGTCCTCTGCAGTACACACTCAGTATTGGTAATTTGACATAAGTGATGATCTGCACACGATGCATCTTTTGTAGATGGATGCTAATTTAGTGTGATAGACATGCAAACAAGTTGACAGTGTAAATAGTCTGATCTTGAGTTGTGTGCAACACATTAAGGCCACACCTGGTGGCTGTCTCATAGATTGGTGTTAGTCCATGCTTTTCTACAAAGCAAGTAGGAATGTTGACTCCACATGTAGCGCAGACAGCTGTGACACAACCACTTCATGTTTGTTGTAGTGGTGATGGCATGAGCTGTAATGTCTGATATCAGTATGAAATCTATTGAGAGGTGCAGGCTCCATTATAAAAATATTTGTGTGGGATTAAGTGAAGCCTCACCACAAATCATTCAAACTTTAGGCAACTTCCACCGAGTTTGGCATCCACCTGCTTCATCTGCAATTATATCATAACTAGCACCACTGCCAAGCACAGCGTTGTCATCAATGATATCATTTCAGACATTGCATTGATTATATTAATGCTGTGTTAGAAAGTCATGAGATTTGTAATGTGTGAGGTCATAGGCAGTGAATGGCGAGGGCACTGCTTTTAGCTGCTTCACTTAACCATCATTTGGAGGGGAGAAGTGTGGCTCTATGGTTAGAGCGGCAGACCCTGATGCAGAAGTCTGGCCTGGGATCAGGGTTCAATTCCCACCTCGGCGGCTCTTGGACTCAATCTCCCAGGACCTAATAATTCTCACCTCGGTGCGTAGTCTAATCATGGGTCCCACTCTGTGACTCTGGGCAATAGCTTGCTTAATCTCCACAATGGCCCCAGCAGCGCTTGGATGCCTGGCTTCACCTTGGGGGTGCCCAGGAGTGGACATCTCACATGAAAGCCAGGAAGGGTTCCACAGCGGTATGAATACAGCGCTACGAGACCTCAGGGTAGAAGTGCGCTATATAAATACACACATAACTGGGAAATTTCACTGTTTAAACTGACTTTTTTGCGTATAAAGTCGAGTCACAATGATGTCACTTTATCCTTTGTTTTTCAAGAAATGTATGTTTTTTTATCATAAAGTAACAATATATATAAGTATCATTTTTAATTAAGGCAGACCTATTGGGTTTGTCAAAGGTTCAGAAAACCAAAATAAAATGAGCACACAAATTGGATTTTATCAGGGGGTCTGCAACTCAACCTATATAAAGCAGACCTATTGGCTTTGTCAATAAATCACTACCACAAATTATCAATAACTATGATCCAATCTATTGCCATACATGCACACCTATGCTTACTAATAATTACTGTAAAAAAAATATTTTAATTAAAACATTGTTAATCAAAACAACCATAGCCATGTCTTTCTTTGACACTCTCCCAACCACAAATTCCAGCCATAGGACCCAACACGTAGGGTGCCAACACCCAAGCTGAAGAACATTCAACTCAAGCTCAGATAGTTTTACAAACATGATGGTAAGCACTTGTGACTGATTGAAAGGTTTTGCATGTATTACCACGATTCCTAGGGGGATAAGGGTTGTCATGTTCTGAGTTTGCCCAAACCATTTCTTACCTTAGTAGATTTAGGGGTGCTTATGGTGGCACTGCGAGCTAGCTGGTCTCTGGGACAACAAGTACTGAGAGGGTGCATAGAGTTTGTCTCGACACATTCCAATGTTTATGCGGTCTAATAAACAAACATTTCCTACTGAAAAATAAATAAACTGGTCGACAACATCAGAGTGGCTAACCCTCTCACAGGGAACCAACCCCACGTTGTGCACTGCCTTTTATGATGTGAGGTGTGAGGTGGGATGTAGGGCCTGGCTTGCAGCAAGGTACTGCACCCAACTCAGCTTTGCAGCCAACCCCATGAAGTGCATGACCGTTGGCCACTCCTGCCACCAGGCTCTGTACCCAAACCCCCAGCAGACTGCCAACCCCATGCAATGCACAGCCTTTGGCGTACATAGCATACATCTGGCCATCGGGCCCAGGCACCCCATTCCCTAGGTCCAAAACATATATATTAAGGGAAGGGGCATGCAGCCCCCCTCCCCGCATCTTAATTGGTCCCAGGGACCCCATACCTAGACCAGATACAATTAAACAGGGGAGGGTGTGTGCGGCCTCTCTCCTACAGCCTTGGAGCCATAATAGGCACCGGAAACCCTATCCCTGGGATAAGATACAATATAAAAGGGGAGTGGGACAGCACAGCCCCCCTCCAAGAGCCTTATCATGCCTTGAGGATCCCATCATTGGGCCACAAGTTATTATAAAGAAGAGAAGGACACCTATTTTGACCCCTGAGACCCCATCCCCAGGGACTTTCTTTTGTTACACACACAAGCTAAATGATGTGGACTGTGGGAGAGCCCCAGGATATCAGTGATGTCATCAATGAGGCCAATTGAAATGTCATCAGTGATGTCATAAATTATGTCATAGAACATGCCAAGAATGATGTAATAAATGAGGTCATAAGCGGTGCATGGTGGGGGCACATGTTATAGTTAGCTCTGCCAACGTAAAGGGCACATTTCTGTTTATTTGTGTTCAAAATGTTAATTTCACTGTCATATTCACCTGACTATAACAGTATTTTACCCTTTGTTTTTTGAGTGAATACATTACGCAGTGGTACATGCCACTAGGTAGTTATAGTTAGGACCACATTTCTATAGGAAAATCATTTTTTGCTTTGCTAATAATTTTGGTGAGATTTGAAGAATCTTCAAGAAACGTTCCGAGAAAGAGTCTCATCCTCATCACTCCTTCCAGAGAGTTTCGACATGAGTCGACAAGCGAGGGCTGTGTAAATAGGGAGTGGGGTCAGATCACATTGTTCCCATAGAAAGATTACACACAGCTACAGATGAAGATGCTGAATGGATCTACACAAAATTTGACAGATGGCTAGATATTGGTCCAGAAAGAGTGCGTTTGTGATCTGGTGTAAATCCATTCAGTAATTTTGGAGAATTTAAGGTTTACAAAAGTCATATAATTTATGTAGTGGATGATCCGCAGATCTTAAGATGAGAGCTGATTGGCTGTCAGCACATCAAAAAAGATTTGGCAGCAGTCACCTTAGGCCTTGGTGACCCACTACTCTGCCTTAGTGTACAGTAACAAAAAAGATATGGGGTGCAGAGAAGACATACCCAGCACGCTAAGTCGGGTAAGGTGGTCTCAGAAATGTTGTGTATCCACAGAGGATCTGCAGATCTGATAAAACAAAGTTTTCTGCCACCTTTTATTTGAATCCTCCTCCTGGGTGGGCGATGGCCTGGACGGATGATATATTTGTATTTTTTAGGGAGGGGCACGGGCCCTCTCCCTAACCCTCAGGGAGGACCCAGAAAACTCAACCCCTGGGGCTATATCTAGTATAAAAGGTAAGGGGGCATGTGACCCCCTTTCTGCAAGCCACTCAAGGGCATGGAAAAACTATCACCAAGGGTCAACTATAAAATAAAGGGGAGAGGGTATGCAGCCCACATCATTGAGCCACTGTTGGGGCCCTTGGACCCCATCCTCATAGACCAATTTAATGTTGGGGAGGGGATATCAGGTTCCGCTACCTAATGTAAAAACTGGTGCTGGGAACCCCATCCCCGGGAAGCTGATGCAGCAGTGTCCTGAAGAACTCATCCTATGGGATGCTGTTGTTCCCTGCCCAAGAGATACCCTGCCGACACTCTCCCATGAAGGGAACAGAAGTTTGCTTCTGCCAAGGTGGTAGATGCTCCCCTAAGGTAGCAAAAGAATGATGGCAGCTCCCACCAGCACCCAGTATGGTGCTGGCTGGGGAGCCGGCTTGGGCCACGGGGGTATTGGGGTATCCCCTTGCAGCCCCTAACATGTGAGTGCAAAAAGATCAATTGATGGACAGAATGCAGAAAAATGTCATACATTCACCGCAGTACAGAGATTTTGGCCTAAATCCATAGTTTTTTTGCTCACCATGCCATTCCAGTTTGGACCCAGCCTGATGCAAACCAGTCTTGACCCTGCACCCAATGGCAAAAGTTCTTCCTGAACTGCCAGGCCAGGTCCTCCCTGGACTGGAAACAAGCATCCTAGGACAGGTTTTGGGCTTTCAGCCTTCATCAGCCAGGATAGCTTGACTCTAGTAGCATGGAGAGCATGGGACCTACGTCTAGGCATACCTGTCCCGCTCGGGGTGACACATGCAAAAAGAACAATTGATGGACAGAATGGAGAACAATGTCATACATTCACCCCAGTACAGAGATCTGGGCCTAAATCCATAGTTTTTTTGCTCTCCTGCCGGTCCAGTTTGGACTCAGCCATATGCAAATCAGTCTTAACCCTGCGACCAATGGCAATAGTTCATCTTGAACTGCCAGGCCAGGTCCTCCCTGGACTGGAAACAAGCGTCCTATGACCGGTTTCAGGCTTTCAGCCCTCATCAGCCAGGATAGCTTAACTCCAATGACATAGAGAGCATGGGACCCACATCTGGGCATACCCGTCCCACTTGGGGTGACAAATGCAAAAAGAACAATTGATGAACAGAATGCAGAACAATGGCATACATTCACCCTGGTACAGAGATCTGGGCCTACATCCATCAATGTTTGCTCACCTTGCCATTCCAGTTTGGACTCAGCCATATGCAAATCAGTCTTGACCCTGCAGACAATGGCAACAGTCCATCCCGAACTGCCAGGCCAGGTCCTCCCTGGACAGGAAACAGGCATTCTAGGACCCAGGATCCTTGTTTCCGGTTCATGGAAGACGTGGCTTGGCAGTTTGGGCTGGCACAGGGTCAAGACTAATTTGCATATAGCTGGGTCTGAACTGAGGTGGTAAAATGAGCTAAAAAATGATGATGGATTCAACTCAGTATGGGAGAAATTTGCGAATTCGCGTTCAACGAATTTGTGCAAAAGTGAACATGCAATTCACAAAATCCGTGAATTTGAGCGAATTTGCGAATTTCTTTTTTTTGCGCGTTCACAAGGGTTTTTGCCAGTTTGCAAGGGTTTTTTACAAGTTCGGGAACGCAAACTTGTGTGGTGGCAACGGTCGCAACCATGTTGTTTCTGCGTGTCCAGCCTGTTTGCGACCCTGTGGTTCATCGCGGCCACCCTCCGGTTCATCACTGCCACCCTCTGGTTCACTAATGCCACCCTCTGGTTCATCGCTTTTACCCTCTGGTTCACCACTGCCACCCTCTGGTTCATCACAGCACCCTCTGGTTCACCACTGCCACTCTCTGGTTCACCACTGTCACCCTCTGGTTCATCACAGCACCCTCTGGTTCACCACTGTCACTCTCTGGTTCACCACTGTCACCCTCTGGTTCACTACTACCACCCTCTGGTTCACCACTGCCACCCTCAGGTTCATCACAGCACCCTCTGGTTCACCACGGCCACCCTCTGGTTCAAGACTGCCCCCTCTGGTTGATCACTGCCATCCTCTGGTTCATCACAGCACCCTCTGGTTTGCCACTGCCACCCTCTGGATCATCACTGCCACCCTCTGGTTCATCACTGCCACCCTCTGGTTTGCCACTGCCACAATCTGGATTATCACTGCGACCCTCTGGTTCACCACTGCCACCCTCTGGTTCATCACTGCTATCCTCTGGTTCATCACCTTGTGGTTCACCACTGCCACCCTCTGGTTCATCACTGCCACCCTCTGGTTCATCACTGCCACCCTCTGGTTCATTACTGCCACCCTCTGGTTCGCCACTGCCACCCTCTGGATCATCACTGCCACCCTCTGGTTTATCACTGCCACCCTCTGGTTTGCCACTGCCACCCTCTGGATCATCACTGCCACCCTCTGGTTCACCACTGCCACCCTCTGGTTCATCACTGCCACCCTCTGGTAGATCACTGCCACCCTCTGGTTCAAGGCTGCCACCCTCTGGTTGATCACTGGCATCCTCTGGTTCATCCCTGCCACCCTCTGGTTCACCACTGCTATCCTCTGGTTCATCACCTTGTGGTTCCCCAGTGCCACACTCTGGTTCATTACAGCACCCTCTGGTTAACGACTGCCACCCTCTGGTTCAAGACTGCCACCGTCTGGTTGATCACTGCCATCCTCTGGTTCATCACAGCACCCTCTGGTTTGCCACTGTCACCCTCTGGTTCACCACTGCCACCCTCTGGTTGATCACTGCCATCCTCTGGTTCATCACAGCACCCTCTGGTTCGCCACTTCCACCCTCTGGATCATCACTGCCACCCTCTGGTTCATCACTGCCACCCTCTGGTTTGCCACTGCCACCCTCTGGTTCACCACTGCCATCCTCTGGTTCATCACAGCACCCTCTGGTTCGCCACTGCCACCCTTTGGATCATCACTGCCACCCTCTGGTTCATCACTGCCACGCTCTGGTTTGCCATTGCCACCCTCTGGATCATCACTGCCACCCTCTGGTTCATTATTGCCACCCTCTGGTTCACCATTGCCACCCTCTGGATCATCACTGCCACCCTCTGGTTCATCTCTGCCACCCTCTGGTTGATCACTGCCACCCTCTGGTTCAAGGCTTCCACCCTCTGGTTGATCACTGGCATCCTCTGGTTCATCCCTGCCACCCTCTGGTTCACCACTGCTATCCTCTGGTTCATCACCTTGTGGTTCACCACTGCCACCCTCTGGTTCATCACAGCACCCTCTGGTTCACCACTGCCACCCTCTGGTTCATCACTGCCACCCTCTGGTTTGCCACTGCCACCCTCTGGATCACCACTGCCACCCTCTGGTTCACCACTGCCACCCTCTGGTTGATCACTGCCATCCTCTGGTTCATCACAGCAGCCTCTGGTTCACCACTGCCACCCTCTGGCTGATCACTGCCACCCTCTAGTTCAAGGCTGCCACAATAGGAAAATTTCACACATAGCAATCAGAAATCTTGGCAGCTATGATCACTGTACACACACATGCAATGCAGACTAACATTCCTGAGTTGCTATAGTGTCTGCCCTGCTGACTGATTAGTGTAGAGCGCCTGAGCCGCACCCGAAACGTGTGGTTTGCGTCCTTAGCCTGTTTACTGTAATGGTGACAGACTGGGTGAGAATTCAAAGGAGGTGTTATCCGCATTCGAACGGAGAAGGCTGCACACATTGGCTGTTGGTCGTCATAGTGACAGACGCGCATTTTGCTTCGTGTATGAATCACGTGCAATATGAATCGGTTACCCCACAACACCAATGTATCAAACTCAATAGTGTTAGAATGTGTATATTTTGACTGTCGCAGTAGGCAGGTCTGATGCATGCAATATTATGGATTGAACAAAATCGGATAATGTGAACGACTCTGACCTATCGCTTTGGATGCATGGAACAGAATCCACCTCTGCTGCACAGATATAAGTCTGTCTGTTCCCAAGAGACTTTACTTGCCTGCAATAAATGCAACTTTACTGCATTTCAAGATCTCTCTGCTGCTGTCTCTGCATCCTCTGGGAGCTACAATGGCACATACTGTGGAAAGGGCACCTGCCTTCACAGAGGAGGAGTACCAGACCCTGCTGGACAGCCTCCTTTCATAGTACAGCAAGCTGTATGGAAAACCAGGGGAGCAGCTGAGTGTTGTTTAAACTGCCTTTTTCATTTGGCCATGTGTAAAAAGATGCACTACTAGCATTGGGATCACCAAGGGCAAGCAAGCAAATATATTTAATGTGAGTCATACAGTGCCAAGATTTAGGTTCTGGACAGGACATTGATGTAGAAGTGTGTGAAGTGGGTGTGACTTTTCTGCACTTTTCTCATATTTCTGATGGAGATTTTCACACAGGAAAACTGCCCATGATGATTCTTGGCTAACCCTTATACATTATCTGGCATTCTGACCATGATCTATATGTCCACGTGTGTGATGCATAAACATGTAGCATATGGAGTACAGGTCGACGCCCATCAAAAGGCTGAAATTTGGCAGACCATAGACTGGGCAGTAAGATCCGTGGAGGTATTCAGACACTGCGTCCGCCACTGCAAGAAGAGGTGGCAGGAACTCTGTGGCTGAACTAGGAGGTTTGCAAGGGTCCAGCTGAAGCTCTCATCTCCTCGCAAAAGGGATGGACAACGGACCCTGACCACCCACATGCTCCGGAAACTGAAGGTGGTCTTCCCTGACCTGGCTGGGCAGTTGAAGGCCAGACAGCAGCAAGGAGGGCGTGAGTATGTGCCATGTTGTAGAACTATGTTTAACATGCATCTTGTACTCCCTCAGCCTCAAGCCCTTCTCACATATCATCTGTCTGCTAATACAACACTACTGTGACCAAAATGTTACTATGCCCCATTAACATATGATGGCTAGGTGCATCCCTTTCCGTCAGTGACATGTGTGTCAATTGGGTCCTGTGTATTGGCTGTAGTCCAATGTCCATGTGCTCAGGACTACATGCAACATGTGCATGGATTTGACCATCATGAGTGATGTCATTGTCTGACATGTGTCAGCACATTCACTGATGTATGACCTGTACTCACTGTGGTACATAAATATATGTGCAAAATGGTGCTATTGGTGCAGACAGGTGTGCATTAACAATGCTATACATCTGTGCAGAAGGTGAGACCAATGTTGATGCCTCAGACAAAAATTGATAAGTGGTTGAAATGTATTGTCCCATACATAGTACTCTGTGTAATCACATGTATCACATTGACTAAGGACAGGTATGCCAACTCAGGCCGTCCGGGACACTGACACATCATATTTTTATGTTAGGCAACAATTCCACCATTGTAATGTGAAAATCCATGGGTCAGACTCAGTGACAGTGAGCGCATGTGTTCATCTTTGAAAGACACAGGTGGTTAATATACAAGTCATGGACATACATCTAATGTCTGGCTTTTGGCTCAAATACACACAACAAGACATGTGTGTATCATTCCTTGACTGTGAATACTGGTGGCTTGTACATCTATGTGTATGCTGCATTACTTTCTTCTGGAGAGCTGTAAAATGTTCATGTAGACAGACATTTTTATTCACATAAATAGGTGATTTCTAACACCTCACCCAGAAGCAAGATTCCCAATATAGAAATAATTTAATTTGATGCTTAGGATTACTTAATGACCTGCCGAGTCAGAATTATCACCAGTATTAAGGTTGCGATTTCCGTGTTGGATTTGTTACAGCCCTGAAGAAGCCACAGGTTAATACCCTAACGACGAAACATGTGTTGGCTGGACTTTGTGTTGTTTTTGTGAATAAATTTGAACAGAAAAATATGTCAAGAGATATTACTTGCCTCCATCGTTTTATCTACAATTGATGAACTTCCATCCAAACGGAAGCATGTGCATGGGAATTGATACTAAAATAATGTTGTAGTTGACATGGTTTTGTGGTATTTGACATACATCTAACCAGTGTTTCACATGCCATCAGGCACTGCACCCCCACTTTCCTGAGTGTGGAGGCCTTGGATTTGCAAAAACAGATCCATGTGGGGCAGACATCCATGCTGAGTGTCCTCCATGCACATACCTGTCTTTTGACACAATTGGTGTCCTACATGGAGGGTAACTCATCAGACATGTCTGCACTACAGCGATGAAATCAGGCCATGGCCTCCTCACTGATGGCAGCAGTGTCCTCCCTGCAGCATCCCTCACCCATCCTTCCTCTGTCCCATCCACAGTCCACCCTACCCTACCCTACCTGACCGAAGCACACTCACAAGGGCACATGCACACACCCCAGCAGACAAAAGCAGCACAAACCACCCAAAAAAGTCAAAACACACATGCATGCACATGCAGGGGACTGACATCACACACACAGGGGAGAGGGCTAAGAAAATCACACACCCATCAACAACCACTAAGCATTCCTGGCTACCTCTCCCTCCAAAACCCCTACCCATGACTCTCCTGCAACCACCACTTCCCAACTGGTCTTCCTCTGTGACCTTGGCCTCTTCCCCACTAATCCATCACACCACACTAGCAAGGGGAAGAGGAAACCTCCCGGCACAGAGAGGAGATCCACCCCTGCATGCACACCCCCTTAAGAGGATGGGACACAGAACCCCCCACCCTTACATCCCCCAAATCAAAGAAGTCCAAAATCCCACCACCATCCCACACTTCCCCACAAAATCCACTTCCTCCCAAAGATCAAACCTCACACCCCATCACAGTTTCACCCACACACTGTTACACCATCACCAAGAAGGTCAGGCCCTCCCTCCCTTCCACAAACACATCCCCTCCAACAGCATCCCCCTTCAGTCTGTTCCTGACACTGCAGTGAAGCCCCCACCTGCTCAATTTGACAAGTCCACCACAGTGGAGCCCCTACCCCCTCAATCTAACCAGTCCACTACAGTGGAGCCCCCACCCCCTTAATTTGACCAGTCCACTGCAGTGGAGCCCGACACAACACTAGATACCATCCCTCCCAAAATTCAAACCTGTCCCTGCGGTGCCTGGCATGCCCCTAAAGATGCCCCTCCAAGGGGACATGCCCACTTGTGTTTGCACTACAGGCAAGCAAGGGAGGATTACTATGCATGACCCCCTCAAAGACTTTCTCAAATAGACTGGCCATTGGCCTTATTGTTCTAAATTTTTTCCCATTACTCACAAATGCTGAATAAAACAGTTTTTGTTATTTGTACATTTGCCTTTTGTGTAACAAATATTATTAATGAGTCAACTGTCATTGATGTGCAAATCTTGTTTTGGGAATACAATGATGCAGTGATGTGATGGACTGCATGTGGTTCATGGCATATGTGTCCTATTACAGTTTGTATCTGAGTCCTCATTATCTACATATCCAGGTTGTCATGGTGTACAACATTTTGGACCAGGAGGGTGACGTGCTTTTTACTACCTACCATCTTTGATTTACACTTTTGCAGATAGGTAGGGTTGACATTTGTACACAGTGTAAAAGTCTTTCAAAGTGTAAACTTCTAAGATGGACTTGTAGAGTAGCATTGTGATTATCAACAAGTCATCTGTCTCATCACTCCAAGTGGGTACATATGAAGTTTGACTATGTGCAAATTACTTTAGAAATACCCATGTACAAAGGCTGATGTAAACAAAGTATTCTGTGTTTTGTAAGTGTTTGAGCCATGTCTGAGTGTCCTTATGACATGGTAGCCCACTACCAAAAACAAGCATGTTAGAGCTGCCCTTCCACCGTAGGGAAATCACCTCATGGCAGTGTGTAAATCTGTGGCATATCCTGAGTCCATGGTGTGTGTAAGGTGAACAAGAATCTCTGTCTTCAACCCCCCTTTCCTACAAAGACTATAGTCCCTGCAGATCTTTCTGTTTGCAAAGCTTTCTGGGGGCCGACTAGTCCAGTGCTTTCTCAAACTCTTTGACTTTAATTGGCCAAGGTGTGGGTGCACCAGTAGAGTGGAGTCATTATGATGACATCACTGGTTGTGTTGAGACAGAACCTACACTATGAGCATACTCTCATGTGACAAATTATAAATCCACCAAGTTCCATTTGTGTCAGCATCATCAGCGTGTTTAGAATCTGTCATTTTGTTTTGCAAGTGTGGCACTTGAATGTGTCAATAACTGTTCACAATCAATACATTGTACCCTGCCCTGTAGCCTGATGCCAACATGTCTTATTTGTAGGTGTCCTTGACGGATTTCAGGATTCTGAGACAGTGTTAAAGTGCCACATGTGTCCAATGCATATTCCATTATGCACATGTACTCCATCCTAAACAGATGTACTTATTTCCCATGTGTTATGTCTAGCTATGTGTATTGTGTTTATGAGACACATATCTCACAACCACCCCTGGCATTGTGAACAGTGGATGAATATTAGCTTACACATTTGCCTGTGCATTGGATCCTACAGACACAGTTGTTGTATCATCTATTGGTGAGCCATGTGTCTTCCAAGTCCTCTGCAGTACACACTCAGTATTGGTAATTTGACATTAGTGATGATCTGCACACAATGCATCTTTTGTAGATGGATGCTGATTTAGTGTGATAGACATGCAAACAAGTTGACAGTGTAAATAGTCTGATCTTGAGTTGTGTGCAACACATTAAGGCCACACCTGGTGGCTGTCTCATAGATTGGTGTTAGTCCATGCTTTTCTACAAAGCAAATAGGAATGTTGACTCCACATGTAGCGCAGACAGCTGTGACACAACCACTTCATGTTTGTTGTAGTGGGAGTCTCATGATTCTTTTTTATAAGTCTGTGGACTAGAGTGGTGTCATGGGCAGTCTCCTCTGTGCTTTATTCTACACCAACACATCACAATGTTCTCCTTCTGTGGGTAGGTGTACTCCTGCTGCCCTTCTCGGTTTGAGTATGTGTTGTGATGGACAGATGCTGTGCATTTGTGTCACATACATATGTGTGCCTGGCACCCCCTTTTCAACAATCAAATGTGTGTGTCCAAGTATGTGGCATACTTGAAGAACATAGAAACCTTCTCGGAGGTCTCACTGATACACCTTGGTCCTTTTAAACCAAAATAGAAAAAATTGGCACAGAAGCTGAAATATAAAATACATATTTATTAACCTCAGATGAGGGAGACAACGTCACACAGAACCCTTAGCAACTGTATGAGACAGTCTAAGGAGTACATAAAACTGGGGCTTTATATATGCTTAGGGTTACTTAGTCAGAATGAGACCAAAGGGCGGTTCTGGCTCATGCAAGCATGCAAAAATGCCCAATATGGGCATGCAAGATCTGCTTGCTCAACAAAGTGGGAGGAGAGTTACTTCTCCATACATCAGTAAAAATAGCCTGACAGTTATACAAGAGGAGCAGTTGCATTCTACTAGCTAGGCCCTTTCAAGCATGTGCAAGGCTCTGAAGACGGAAACAGCACATGGGGAGCACATGGCTAACTAAAAGAACATTAATTATAATTGGGACCAGGAGTACCACACAGGGCCATAGGAATTAGGACGAAGAGCTGCAAAGGGCTGCTCCTCCTCAAAAACCGGACGACTAAAGGGGTACATTATTACCAAGAAAAAGAAGAAGTCCTTGGGGAAATTGAACCCCTAAACAACCAAGCCAGAGGAGAGTCTTCTCCCTGTGTCCGTTTGAGCCTCACAGGCAGGCTCTTGTTGTTTCCACGGTGGAGCAGCACAACTCAAGAATGACAGCCCAGTTTCAAGGAAAAAGTCTCTTCTTTCAGGATAGGGCAGTCACACACCAGGGCAAATGCTCTCAGCGATCCTGTCCAGTGTCTCAGGCAGTGCACCAGTATTCTTCACTTCAATCTAACAGGCGCCAAAGACACAGCACCTGTACCCTAAACTCAAGTCCTTCCCTAACTCCTGTATTGCTCTGCTGGTGCACTGCTCACTCTTGGGGCCACACATTTGCATCTAGTGTGCTAGGGTATCTCTTGACCAACAAACAAAGGTGCAAACCTGTATTCACTTTAGGACCATGATTCAGAGGCTTGATGAGAGGATCTCTGAAGCAACCCTTGTTTCAAAAGGGGTGACCTCAAGCAAGCTTCCTCGCCATTCTGGTCTGTGACTCTCAGCTGGGTATATAAAACTTGATCCACAATTTCTCCTTTCTGGTTTGTGACCCCCGTCTTTCGCCCAAGACAGTGGCAGGGGTACACAATTCATCTCAGGGCTTCCGCCTTCACTGAGGTCCTAGTTGCCAGCAATGCCTGTGCTGGTTACCTTCACTTTGGCTTCAAGCTGGACTGGTGCTGACGCTGACTCCCCAGGCTGAATCTGATGTCCGGGCCCCTCTGGCAATGGTTGTAAGGCAGCAAATATCTATATGTGGACAGAGTAAAAGGTCTTTAGACAAGGCACAGAAACAGTCTATCAACAGAGAGGATAGTCTCAGAATATTTCCTAGTCTTGGGATGCCCCATATATTAGCAAGGCACCCAACAACCACTGCATCTATCTATGTGAGAGTAAAAAAAAAACATCCTGGACCTATTAGCAAGTATAAAAGGAACTCTTTGGTGAACTGACAAGAGTAATACATCACCCAATCCCAAGCCGCCAAGGAAGTCTGTATTAATTTACTAAAGTCTTAGGAAAACAAAAAAACAACACAGACATACCCTAAATCCTTACATAGGTGTATTCCTGTGTACTAATCTGAAAACCCTAAAAAAAAAGGAAATGTTGTACACTTTTGCTCATAAACTTTACATTACTTGTATAGGACTGCAGACACCTCTAAAATGACTCTTCTTAATAAAAGCACCTACATTGTATGCTTATGACCATGTTCTCGTGTTATAGGAGCAACAAGAAAGTCTAAAACTGTTAATTTAACAGGAGTTCTTACCTATAAAACAATATTTCCGTCAATAATTTTTGCTAAGGATCACATGGGCATCTTCCCTATGTTCTACTTTTCATGATCCAAACTATGCAACATCAGCTCTAATAAGGACTGTCAGTTTATTTACACAGACTAGCTAATAAAAACTAGCAATGCCCTTGAAAAACTATGTAGCATGAGAATAACATACAATAATGGTGTTATCACCTAAGAATTTTAGAACAACTACCCACATCTAGTTTCCCTTAAAGGACAAAATAATGGAACAACAATCCAGATTATTCATCCTGTCATAATGTCATCAAACAGGATGGCCAGTAACATAACATATATACTTATTCATTTTATTATTTCACAGACAGCTTAGACAGGCTTAAAAAAAATTGAGAAAGGGAGAGAGAAACATACATTTTACCTTCCCTTAATTTGTGGAGGAGCCAGCCTCCTTCCCCCATTTTGACAGTAGGAAACCTGAAACAGGTTCCACTTCTGTCAACACTATCAACCCCTATTTGTAGCAACTGGGCATAACCAAAGTTATAGGAGGTTAATAGTCCATTTGTGGAGGTAAAGAATATGAATACCCAACCTCCAAACCCTTTAACAAATGTAAAAGTGTAACATGAGGGCAGCATGAAGTCAAACTAAATTTCATTGCCTCAGCTTTTGTACAGTAATCCTCAGACTAAAAGCATTAGTACTGTATATATATATTTAAACTCTTTCTGTTAATTAAAGTTCACATATACCATTATATAGTTTCTATCATATGAGTACATAAAGTGATTGCTTTTGCCAAAAAAAGTAAAACTTCTCCTTCTCTCCCCTGTTGTCTTTCAAAAAGTTTCAGAGGTCAAAATGTCAAAGCAAACTTTGCTCTGGGAGCAATGCTATGCTTCTAAATATAGAACTGACATTTAACCCTTCCCAGCTGCTCTATTCTGTGTGCAAGGGTTTAAATGCGGCTTATCCAATTCAAAGTCACCCTAGAGACAGAAAGCTGGAAATCAGACCCATTCACCTGTTTGTCAGTTTAGAGTCAAGAGAATAACTTCTGCTGGTTTTATACATATTTTCAGTTATAAGCAGTTTGTAGTATACTTGTCTAACAATAGAGAAGTCAGCTGTTTGCATTATACCTAAATGTATTCATTTACTGAAGCCCAAGGCAGTATAAAAGCTGCTCTGAATGGCAGAATTTGTTTTCAAATTAGTGAATTTTACCCAATTTCGACTTTGATATTTAGGGCACTTAAAAATGAATATCCAGTAATTTTTTTGCATAATCGTCATCCTCAGAATGTTCTCTACACATTCCAGAAATATATCATGTATACCCTTATAGAAATGATTTTTTTACACCTGCGCAAAGTGAAATTTCACATGAAAGTTTCCTCATTATTCGGTACAACACAACTTAAATTTAATTTTGATGCTAGGAGGTATGAACATTTAGCATTATAAATATTGAAAAACACATTTAAAAGCACTTATTTTTTAAATATTTGTTTCCATATTTTTTATTTTAATAAAACCAATCATTTTGATAATTCCACATTTGAAAAGCAAGCTGCATCTCTTGCCTATCATATTTAGACACATTCATTCATAAGCCTAAGCACAGAAGCCTAACTTGAAAGATGAAAAGTTTTGCACCACGTTTTAAAAGGACAATCATTATTAACATCAGAACCACGGACATGCTTATGTAAAAAGGCTTTAAGAAAGAAAATCCTTACTTTAAATGTTATCCAAAATATTGAACCTGATTTTTGTAAGTTTTTAAAACAGCAGTCTGAAATGCAGGATTTTACACCGTGTTTCCACTTAGCTGAGTCAACAACCCTTCCTCTCCGTGGCCTACAACCAAAACAACAGCTGTTTCTCAGCTGCAGTTAAAACACAGCTGTTGGAAAGATTTTTTTAGTGTTGAAATGTAAGCATGGTGACAGTCTATTTAAAACTGAGGCATTTCAATGCATGTTCTATAATATGTGTTTAGTTCAGCAACATCCAATTTACTCAGATGATGTGTTTGCCTGTTTATATCTAACACAATGTATCTAAGGAAAATGCTGTAACATTTTATAATTGTTTATTTATTGTAAAAAACACAATTTCGTTTTTGAGGCCTATTTTATTCCTATTGAATGTGAATTCTAATTTTATCTTTTAAACATTAGCAGTTTCTACATGTGCATAGTTGCTCACTCTAGCAATTTAATAGTAGCATGCAGTTATTTAGCATATCATATGGTTCATTTCTGGATTTTTATTTAATTTTTATTTAATATTAATTAAATGACATTTTGCATAACAGACTGATGACAGCAAGAAAACACAAACAAACACATTGAGCTCATTCCAGACATATACAGAAGGGGGGTTATACACTCAGAAGACACAATATAGCGTGCTTAAGGCTAGCCATTCTTTCACAAAGAGCGCAACCGCTATTTAGTCACAGAAGTATCACTAATGGGAAAACCACAAACCACATAGACATTTAAACACAAGATTAACCCACAGATCAACACTTAGGACAGAAACAAAGGACAGGCCACATACTGTACTTAAACCAAACCATTTGTAAATACTAGTTGTAAGTCATATTTACAAGAAGAACTTCTCAATAGTATTCCAAAAGACTGCACAAAACAGCCCAACAGACTGTTTTATTTTCAAGAATCCACAATACACTCAATTCACTAGCTTTGGCTAGCAGAACACCAAAAAATCGCTCTGCATATCTCCATTTTTAAAAGTGCGAGGATTAGGATCCTTGTTTGTTTTATGTCCATATTTCAATTCCATGGGGTACAGAGTCACCAAGGAAGAAATACGTTTTCTATACCTAAACCTATTTAGGTATTCCCTCTAGGGGAGCCGGCTAATTCACTTCACATCTCACTATGGTACCTCCAAAAAGCAACACATTCTTCGATGTGTGCTTGAAACAGGCATGCCAAAAATAGTGCAGAATATGCAGTATTATAACCAAAGTAGCACTTAAGGTACTCTTGTACTGTGTGCCGTTCAAATCAATTCAAAACAGAGAAAATTCTCTTCATTACCTGCCTATATAAATTGCAATTCATATAACAATAACATACAAATCCAAGTTGGCCAACACAAATTCCAAAATTCTAAAGCCACAGTAAGTGTTACTAAACTACCTTACAAATCCCAGGCATCAAAAACCAACAGCAAGTGTTGCATCAAAACAACGCTTACCAATCACTTGGTGCCCAGATTCTAACTGGCAAGTTCTGAATGACCTAATGGTAGTTTTTTAGAATACTCACGCCAAAAAGGTTCTCAGTCAGGAGCGGTAAACAGGTGGAGGATCAAAATCAGGAAGACCAGAAATATACTGGGTTGCAGAGACAGAGAATCCCCAGCATCTCCTTGCACAGAGTACCTCCTTAGTAGAATCCTGTCCTGTCCTCCTCAGTAGATTCTTGTCTCCTGTCAAGATCACTCCCTTGGATAGCCACTTCTCTGATGAGGTCCACGTTGGAGCACCATTTGAAGTACATAGAAACCTTTTCAGGGGTCTCACTGATACACCTTGGTCCTTTTAAACCAACATAGAAGAAATTGGCACAGAAGCTGAAATATAAAATACAAATTTATTAACCTCAGAGGAGGGAGACTACATCACACAGAACCCTTAGCAACTGTATGAGGCAGTCTAAGGAGTACAGAAAACTGGGGTCTTATATATGCTTAGGGTTACATAGTCAGCGTAAGACCAAGGGGCAGTCCTGGCTCATGTAAGCATGCAAAAAATG
This sequence comes from Lissotriton vulgaris, assembly GCF_964263255.1. Lineage (NCBI taxonomy): Eukaryota > Metazoa > Chordata > Amphibia > Caudata > Salamandridae > Lissotriton > Lissotriton vulgaris. The sequence continues at coordinate 1,159,774,200 of NC_141689.1, forward strand.
CCTAATATGGGCATGCAAGATCTGCTTGCTCAACAACGTGGTAGGAGAGTTACTTCTCCATACATCAGTAAAAATAGCCTGACAGTAATACAAGAGGATCAACTATTTTATTTAGATTTTTTTGTATTTTATTCGACTTTTCATTCAATTCTTTGTATGTCATCAAAAGCACAATTATCAAAACAATCAAGAATGCATTCAGAAAACAATGTGCACAATATATACAAGTGTTCAATATGTACAAGGTCAATACTCGAATTTCAAAGACACCAAACCAAACATTTTACAAAAAATGAATTCATACAATACATGACAATAATTTTTAAATGAGCACCAGTCCATCAAATTTTATACCAGAAGACAGGCGGACAACAGAGTTCGAAAATACTGCCTGCCTGTCTTACTAAGCCTTTGATCGGATGCTTGTAGGATTGCACGACTAGGGATAGAAAGAGTGGTATTGTTTTTGGCCCTAGTTGCCCCCTTCTTCTTTGTTTCAGGCTCGGGGGCAACGCGTTTCGAACCTCTGACGGATTGTGGGTTCTCCTCTGGACATGGACTGGATGGAGCCGTAGCTGACTGTGGCACCTAGGGGCTACATGGATGTTGGAGCCTCGTACGGGATGGAGCTTCTGTCTGTAGCACTCAATGGCTACGTGGATGGTGAAGCCTCGCACAGGATGGATTTTCTGAACTTCAAATCAAGTGTAGTGCAGAGTTGGAATTCAAAGACCAGTCGTTGATCCGGTGAAATGGTGTTTTAGACTGGCTTTGTTAAATCGGAGTCGTTTGATTCAGCGCTGCTTCGTCTCTGCACCTCCGGCGTACGGCGTACGGGGGCAACTAGGAAACAAACATATGGTACTACATGTATCTATATATAACACAGTTGTGACATGAAAAGGTGGAACCAGAATTTCTCTGCTCCAGTCCCCCCACGGATGGCAAATCAAGCCATCACATTATAAGATTTAAATCTTATCAGATGGATGATCTGAAACCTTGTAGTTTTAAAAAATTTCCTCCTAGACTCTGCCAGACATTTCATGTTGTCATAGAATTTATTCTTATTGTCCTCGATCTCTACATCGGCTCTTTTCCCCTTAACTCATGCACTTATATCCTCTAAATATCACAATTAGAAATATTACACAAAGGGCAATTATCACAAGGGGTTCCAAGAACGCACCCAAAATTCCACTTCTCGAGTTTCCAAACCATTCCCCTACTGCAGAAAATCCATCATCACCTGCTTATAAAGCACCTGTTGTTTCCAACTTCTGAAAATCCTTATGTAGGTCAGAAATATTCTTCATAAACTTCTTCAAATCCTTACTTTTATCAGCAATGTGGGTGCAACATTGGTGGACCATTAACAGCTGACAAACTCTACCCTCTTTTTGCAATCAGGATATCTAACATTAGGCGATTTCTTTCAACTATAGCCCTAGTAGCCACCATTTCAGTGTCTATTTCTGATAAAGCTGCTGCTTTACCACTAGCCAACTGATCCACTATAGTGGACAACTTTCTGATCTTAATGACATTCAAAATCAGACTCTCATGTGGGATCATCACACCACAAATATCTCCCACTATCTCTCCAGCACTTAGTCCTAGCTCAGACTTGGACATCTGTTCTCACACAGGGTCACTGAGATGTTCCACATGATAAATCTTTGGAAAACCTATACCTAGGTAGCAAGTACCATACCAGCCTCTAGTCAATGGGAAATTAGTGTGTCCTCCACAAAATAGGTGACTTCAGGAATAACAGGATCATCAACCATCAGCAATAAATTCCAATGTTCCCTAACTTCAAATACATGATCGCACTCATTCTTTCCTACAAAATGATTCTCTAATAAAGATCTTTCAACAAATGTACACACTTTCCCTTTATGCTTCCAATCTAGAGTCAGCCCTGTCTCATTTCCTGGCACTAAGAGTTCTCTTTCTCACTTAGTCCACTTATGTTGAATCTTAATGTTCTTGACTTTGATCTAGATTCCATATTTCTCCTCCTATCTTCAACTAAATGTTAAAATATATTTTCATCCTTAGTTAGAAGGCATGTATAATTATGTATGTGAGCATAGGCAGCGTCTATTGTTTGTTGTGATAAGTTTAAAGAACCTATTATTAATTCCAGGAGCTTAGCATTGGGGTCAATGCGACAACTAAGGTGTTCAAGTATGGGAACATCTGAAAAAATTCAATCCTAATTGGAGAAATAATATTAAAAATGCTCCCTTCCATAGATAAGGTTCATCAAAATACTACTGGTAACACAATATTGCAAAGGGATATGATGATAAGTGAAACCCTCTGCAGCTGATGCAAGCAATTGCATACAAACATGGCAATCCCTGGCATCCACTGTGTCAAAAGCAGTTTAAAATATGCATTTCAGAATAATTACCTCTAGATGTATCTACATGTAATTCTGTCTCATCTAATTAATACAAGCCATTACCTCTAGGTTGTGAGCATTTAGGAATATTTGCAGACTTAGTACCTAATATGGATGCTAGTCAGAAAGCCTCCGACTGCTGGTTGGAGGCTTTCTGACAGACATCTAATTTTTAAACTTAGAGTTTAAACTGGCCATTGGAAGGCAAAGTAAGTACAGACCGAAGAGCCTCATAATTCCTAATGGACAGCGTTTCTGCCGCAAGGATTATGATGGCACTTTCCAACAGCAGTCCCATGTCAGCCTTTCTGACATGGAACTGCTGTCAAAATGTGTCTTTGGGGGACCTTAACAGGGCCCCCTTCCCCTTGGCACTCCAGGTGTGGCCCTGGGGGGCACCATGAGGTGCCTGCCACACAGTGCAGGGTTGTGCAAAAACTTCACTTTTTCAATGGGAGCTTTTTCAGTGGGCAGTAGCGGCCCACTGCACTGGCTCCTATTGAGAAATGGAAGTTTGCAACCGCATCATGTGCGGTCACATCCAAATTGCGGTGTCAGAACTTGCAACCTGTGGTCGGTCGGTTGCACATCCACAGTGATGCCGATCGGAGGCAACTCTGACCAACATCCAAATCAGGCCCCTAGTCTCTACTGAATTGGATGTAAATGGATATAATCCTACAAGTTAAATGATTCGGTCTACAACTACAACTATTAGTGTGCCTGCTAATAGATACCTACATCTACTATTATTAGTATTAGGATTGGCTTCCATTAGTTCTCTAAAACCCTTACCGTTGGGTGGAACTTAGCAGCAGCGGAGTCTTCTCTGTCATTTTCCACCTGTGCAAATGGAAAATCCAAAGTCCAAGTGATATGCAAAAGATTATGTACAACGTCTTCACAAGCCTACCCTAGTCCTACTCAGTGGGGCTCATTTACAAGGCCTTTGAGCTGCCTTGCTCCGCCATTACGACACTTTGTTTGACCCAAAGCGGTACCACCTCTGCTCCATATTTACATAGATGCAGACGTATTACTTTCTTACAGGCTGTGTCAGATTTCACCTGCATGAGAATTGCCTGTGCTGCCTATAATTTTAAGGTATGCAAGTTAGGCGCTCTTTCAGAAACGCCTACCTTGAAACTGACACACTGGTATTTACCATTTTGTTTTACGTATCCTGCCTTTGTACTGTCAATGCATCACAATCCCCATGCCTTCCAAACCCAGGCATAGGGATTACGCATTCACTGTGCCCAAGGGACCACACCAGCTTTCGTGACTTGATTGTAGTATGCAGTGATGTCACACAATCAAGTCACAAGATAAGTGAGCCACGAATGGTAAGTATGTGCACGTAATGTCACAACTGATGACGTTATGTTCTGATGTCACACATTCAAGTGGACATTATACCCGCTGGTATGTGTCACATTCAGGATCAATATGTTTGAGCGCAGGGTGACTTTGTCATATTTTCACACTCATACACAATGGTCCCCATTCAGTAGGTGATGTTTCAGTTAAAACAAATGCATCGCCTCTGTATTTTGATGCATTGCTGGAGTGTAGTGTGCCACAAGAGACTGCGCCATGGTGTGCCGTATTGCACATACAGCAAATCTGTGGTGGTGCTAGGGTTTCTCCCGAAGGTGTACGTAAACCGATGTATTGTTGCTTCAGTTTCTTGTAAATTAATCCCAGTGTTCTTCCAAAGGACAACCTTACACCCCTTCAGCTGCCTTTGGCCTGGGTACTCTTTTTTATTCTCCCACCAATTTCTGTAAATGTCTCTAAAAAATACACTGTTCAAAATCTCCTATAGCCACCTCCAGAATAAAATGTCTCAGTATCTTGATGATAATGTGCCAATCGTAGTTCTAACAAAATATTCAGATCAAAGAGGATCAACTGAATCTGCACTTTTATTCCACTATTCGGAGAACTCTCTCTCTCTTTCTCTCTGTCACTTGTGTCAAAGTAAGTCTATTCAGGGGACGATTACCTCCGAAAGGGTACTCTAGCTGGTTTTGATCTTCTGAGAGCAATCCCTTCACCTCCTTCATCAGTCAAATTAGAATCCTCAGTGTCCTCTGGAATAATCTGGAGCCCACCTTCTCCCTGCAGATTCAAACTCCCTGTCTCCTCGTATAGCTTTCTATGGCTGCCACTCGCGGTTGTACAGCACTAGGCCCTTTATCAGGGTATGAGTCTATCTCAGTCGTCACTATGGGACAAGACTGACCAATCCTGCTCCAGGTTTTGACTCCTCAAGACCCTCGCTCAGACCGAACAAGTGCTGCTACAGGCTCTTGTTGGTCGCCCACAACTTGACTAACCTGCTCCCGTGATCTCTTGACCACCAGCACTTCTGAGAAAGGTGCTATTACATCATCAAAGGGACATGGAACTCATCAAATGTGGGCAGCATGCAGCCATTCGGGGATACCTCCACACTTCACAGAAGTTATATTGATCAAAATCCCCTGGAAAGGACCACACTAGCAGGGTTCCAGATGACTCTTTTGTACATGTTTCATCACCACCAAGACACAGTCTGCAGAACTAAAGTCAAGGTACTGCTCTTTATGAGGCGAGGCTGTGGTGGCCTCAACCTAATGAGACACAGCACACACCACGTCAGCCAGTCCTTTGCAGTAATCAAGTGCAATGTGATTGTTAATGTTCACAAGTGCATTTGCAGGAACAGCTGGCAGTCTCATAGCTCTGCCCATGATGATCTCATGGGGGACAATCCTTTTCTCCGATCGGGTATGCGTCGAGTACTCATCAACACAAGAGGTAAAGCATCAGACCAATATCCGAGATGTGGAAGCACACTTTTGCAAGACTCTATTACAATGTTCCATTGACCTGTCCACTAGTCCTGAAGCCTCAGGTCTAGACCACAAAGCAGTCTCTGTTTTTATTTCTTTATTGTCATTTATGTCCGAAAGCAGCCACAAATACATCTCTTCAAAGCCAAATTATAAAGACATTAAATAATCTCTTGTTGCAACATTATTCCATTTAAATACAATAAAACATAAATTCACAAATTCATATCCACTTTGACAGGGGAGACCATCATTTCTGACCCATTAGCTTTCTTCTCCTTCCTTTTGATTTATATGCGGCAATCTTCAGATGATATATGGACAGTAATCTAGATTATTAAAAACTGGTGGATCTGTATCGAGCCATTGAGTTGTTATACATAGCCGAAAGATTGACATACAAATAAATATAAACCCTTCCTCTGCCTCCGTCCTGGATCTGTCTTGATTTTCTTGTAAACCCAAAATAACCAAATCTGCTGATAGTTGCAACCGGATGCCCAAACTGACTTTCAGAAAGTTTTCAACATAGTTAATAAATTGCCTCAGTTTAGGGCAATAAAAAAACATATGAGTGGCATCTGCAGCAATTAAACCACACCGGTTGCATTTATCCCCTCTTGTAGATTTTCACTTTGCCAGTTTTGCAGGAGTATAATATAAATCAAATATGGACATGAAGTGTTGGCTCTTTAACGAGCCATTAAATAAAACATTTATAGATAATTCCATTTTTCTATCCAAAGCTATTTTATCAGTTCCCAATTTCCTTTGCTATTTATCCTCCCAAATAGACAAATCATCTTCTAAGTTTTTAACCATTAATTGATAAATAGGGCCTATTCTGCGTTTTGATCTAATTGCTTCTAAAACCTCAACTTTATTAAACATTATTTGATTTTGGGTTGTTCTCTGATCCAGAAAACTTCGTAACTGAAGATATTTGAAAAATTCTGTCCGGACTAAATTATATTTCTGTTGCAAAAAGAGAAAAGAAGCTATCTGATTCCCCTGAAATAGGTCTCCCAATAAGCGTATACCTGCTCGATGCCATCTAACCATAACCTGAACTTTAAATACCTCCGGTAACAAAAAACAATTATTAAAAGGAGTATAGTAATTAAAATTTGAATACAAACCAATTCTCCCTTGTACTTTCCTCCAAATTTCAAAAGCGGTCAAAATGATTTTAAATTTTGTCTTTTTATAGTAGCTGGGCTCAATTATACGCACTAGACATTCCCTGGCCTCCTCACCCAGTACCATCTCATAGATTGAGGGGCTGACAGAGTCACATATGTTGCAAGAGAGCGGTCCAGTAATACAAACGAAAATTAGGGATCCCCCACCCTCCTCTGGCTCTAGGTAATGTGCACAATTTCATGGGTCTCCTAGACCTATGGTAGCTCCAAAGAAACCTAGAGCACATTCTATTGATTCTGACGAAAAAGGATATAGGAAAGAGGAGAGGGATCATGTGAAATAAATACAAACATTTAATAATTTTTAAAACGTTACTACGCCCAAATAGGGATAAATGAAGATTGTTCAGCCTTTCCAACGTCTTATTTACTGAACCTAGCATTGGATCAAGATTTTGCCGAACTATATCATCTATTTTCGCTGAGATTTTAATGCCCAAATATATGGCTTCCGACTCAAAATTCCGAATACCCCCCAAATTTGTTGGCTGCTTCCACTATCTTAGGTAAGGCGGTCTTAATGTCCGACCTTGCAATTGCAATATCATCTGCGTATGCAAACACCTTATACGCTATATGATGTATCCAAACCGGTTCAATTCCAACATTATTTTCTAAACTATTTAAAAAGGGCTCAATGTACAAGGTGAATAACAAGGGGGGGGCAGGGACACAAAGCAGTGACTGTTCAACTTGTAAATCTGCCTACAACATTCTCAAAATTTCATTGTGGAAATGTGTTCCCCAGTCTCATTCCAGAGAAGTGAGAAGCTAAACCTAGAAATTAACTACCTCAAAAGCAACTTTGCTACAGTGAGACTCATTCTTCCTGATCAGGTATGCCTCAACACAGCTGGAAAAGATACACACCACAACCAGGACATATCTCAAACCATTGCACATGGGCATTTCAATGAAATCCAACTGCATCCTGTTGAAGGGACCACCTGATCTTCCTATGTGCCTCAAAGTTACTGCAGTTATTTTCCCTACATTGTTCTGTTGACACACAACACATCAGTGACACAATGCTTCAGCCATCAACCTAAACCTAGGATTAAACCAGCGGATGCGCTAGAGGACACTGACCACGATAATACCAGTTTAAGATAGGAGCACCTGGTAAAGGGCTCCTGAATTGTAATATTTACTGACTGCATTGCTAATAATCACTGCATTGTACCAGCCTGATGTAAATTATCCTCTGCCCTGCAGAACTACCTCACACTCAGATCATTCCTGTTTTTAAAGAGCTGCATTATTGTTTTTAACCTCACTCACCATGCGCTGTCTTTACAAGGGCACCAGGCTGCATCTTACCCATTCCACCACGGAGTGTTCCGCTTGAGTGGAGGGAAGGTCACGCAGACCGGAAGTGCTGGTGTGCAACTAAGACGGTTAGCGCTCTAGTTTCAAGCGCCCCACTATAAAAGTCAATGCACGCCTCGACATGCAGCAGACGCGCTAAAAGACACTGACATGGGTAATACCAGTTCAAGGTCGGAGCGCCTGGTAAAGGGCTCCTGAATTGTAAGATTTACTGACTGCATTGCTAATAATCACTGCATTGTACCAGCCTGATGTAAATTATCCTCTGCTCTGCACAACAAACTCACGCTCAGATCATTCCTGTTTTTTTAAAGTGCTGCATTATTGTTTTTAACCTCACTCAACTCGCGCTGTCTTTACACGGGCACCAGGCTGCGTCTTCCCTGTTCCACCACGGAGTGTTCTGCTTGAGTGGAGGGAAGGCCACGCAGACCGGAAGTGCTGGTGTGCAACGAGGACAGTTAGCGCTCTAGTTGCAAGTGCTCCTCTATAAAAGTCAATGCAAGCCTCAATGCGCTAAAGGCACACCAAAGGCAAGCCCGTCTGTGCCCGTCCGCGCCAGACCGGGCCCAGGGACAGGAATCTCTGCCCTTTCCCTCACAGTCCCCCTACACTATTCCAGGGATAAACTCCTCCTAATCAGGCAGGACCCAAAGCCTCTATGCTTCCATTCAATCGTCCTGGTGGAATCGCAAAGCCATTGCACCCACTGCCCGTATGTTCTTTCAGCAAAGGGAACCCACTCACTGCAGGGAACGGGGTTAGCATGGCCCTGTTGAATTGCAGATCCCTGCCTAAAAACTCCCCGGAAATATCCTTATTTTTTCAGGACACAAAACTGGAGGTCCTGTTCCTGACAGAGACCTGGCTCTCCCCAAGCTCTGATCCTGAGGCTGTACAGGCCCTCCCCCAGGGATACCTAATTCAGCGCCTCAACAGAACCTGTGGTAAGGGTGGCGGTATAGCGATCATCTACACCTTTCCTGACAACATTCTTGACAGCCCCATCCTAGATTGTTAGAACATCCATTTTATTATCCAACTCTCTCCCTCAAATTCATTCTCTGGCATTCTCATATACTGCCCCCCGGGAGCACAGGGACAATTCAGTAGCTCCCTGCTGGAAACTGTCATCGCCCGGGCTAGTACCTCATCCAACTTTACTCTTCTGGGATACCTTAATCTCCACTTTGACGACACTGTGGATAAAGTGGCTCGTGAATTAGCACTCAACCTTGCTGCCTACCACCTTCACCTCAAGAGCCTTCAAGCTACACATGTAAAAGGTCACCTTTTAGACCCTATCTTCTCAAATATTTCTGAATTAAATGTTATGGAACCTTTACCCATCCCGTGGTCAGACCACTTTTTAGTTCCATTCAGCTGGCAAACTCCTATTGAGGACCCCCATTTGCCTGCCCTACGCATTCTAGAATGCCCCTGGTCCAAACTAGCCCCTGATACCTGGAAACGCGAACTCAAACTAGCCATTCCCACTTATGTCTCAGACCTAGTAATAGCAGACAAGAAATTCTCATTATGGATCGAGAATTTTCTGGACCTAGTACTGCCAAGAAAAATCTTACTAAAAAAAGCAGAACCTTTAAATCCCCCTGGTTCACTCCAGAACTCTGAGACATAAAAAAAACATTGTAAAAACTAGAAAGAGTATGGAGAAAAGACTTTGCTAGTATTAAAAAAACTGAATACAGATTAGCCATCACATCCTATAAAGCTGCCCTTAAAAAAACTCAGGCGGCCTTCTTTGATGAAAAAATTAAATCCTCCGCTAACTCCTCCAAGAAAACTTTCCGCATTGTCAAAGAACTCTTGAAAATCCCTGACCCACCCCCAGCTCCTGACCCTTCTGGCCGCCATTTCAATGAACTGCCAGAACTCTTTGCCACCAAATTCCAAAATATCCTAAAAACACTCCCAAATAATGACTATCCACCAGAGCCCTACCCACCAGAGCCCCAAAATAGTGCCCTCTATCTAGACTAAGCATGAGCGAATTTTGCGGATCTCGCGTTCGCGAATTTTGCGGATTTGCGGATTCGCAATCCGCAAAATCCGCGAATTCCCGCGAATTTGCGGATTTTTTTTTTTTTGTGTTCGCCCGTGTTTCTGCCAGTTCGCGAGGGTTTTTACAATTTCGCAATTTGCGAACTTACCTGTCGGGTCGCAAGTTTTGCGAACTTGTTGTTTCTACGTGTCCAGCCTGTTTGGGACACTCTTCTTCATCACTGCCACTCTCTGTCACCACTGCCACTCTCTGACTACTCATGCCACCCTCTGGCCCACCCATGCCACCCTCTGTTTCATCACCACACCCTCTGGTTGTCCAGTGTACATTATTTTCGGCAAAGCAAAGCACACCTTCCCTGCCTCAAGTGACCTGAATTAATTTGGGGCTGATTAATGTGTCACAGAATATTTTTTTAGCTGGCACCTGCTTCCTTAGTGCGCCCTGATTAGTGATCTTTTGCACTTGCTAAGTGCTTTCATTGTTGCAAAATTAGTTACAACACCTGCCCTGCCCCAACTGACAATAATGAATTAGGGGCTGATTAATGGATTTTAACTTCCAGCCTGGCTCCTGCTTGTCTCCCTTAGCTGTAATTCAGGACCTTTGTGGCATATGTGTAACTATTCTGAGGTTCAGAGCAGGGTCACATAATAGTTTCAACTGGCAACTGAACTCTGGAGGGGCCCCTCAGGAAGCACTACAGGAAATGGCTACTAATGATGAGCCTGAACTTTTGAACCTGGTAAGTAGTTACTTTCAGTTTTGCTAAGATCGTATTTCTGCAATTTTGCACTTATTCGCGGGGCGCGAACTCACGCAAACAGTGCGAGCAGTGCGAGCAAAATCCGCTGCTCGCGGATTTGCGGATTTTGCGGGAGATTCGCGAATCTCGCGGATTGCGAATTTCCCGAAAATCCGCAAAATCCGCGAGCGGAACGGATTTTCCGCCCATGCCTACTCATTTTCCCCCATCACAGTGGAGCTGCTCCCCACAATTTTAGAATCAATCAAGAGCGGTTCGCCCCTGGACCCAGCACCCTTCAACATCTTGAAGTCAGTGGCATTCACCATCAACCCCCCCATCTCCAACTTAAATAGCTCTTCCCTAAAACAGGGCACTGTACCACCCAATTGGAAAAAAGCAATAGTAAAGGCACTGGTAAAATAAAACACCTCGATCCCACAGAGATGGGCAATTACCGGCCCATCTCCTCACTACCAGGAATCAGCAAGGTGGCTGAAAAATTTGTCAATCAACAGGTTTCAGCCTTCCTTGAGTCTGGTGGACTTCTACTCTGCTCTCAGACGGGTTTCCGCCCTGGCCAGGGCACTGATACCACACTGATGGCAGTTGTAGAAGAGGTGAGAAAGATTCTTGACTCAAGAGGATCAGCAGCTGTGATCCTCCTGGACCTAAGAGCAGCCTTCGATACGGTGAGTAACCGTATCCTGGCTCACCGGCTTAGTCGGGTAGGAGTTACAGGGTCGGCCTTATCCTGGCTGAAATCATTCCTTGAAAAATAGAACCTTCTAGGTCTTTGAAGGCAACATTCGTTCCAGAGCTATTCCACTCCAATGTCCATGAGCCCTACTCTTTTTAATGTGTATATGTCCCCACTGGAGAAAAGAGTTGCCCCCTTAGGAATCAAACTGGTCACCTACGTGGACGACACCCAACTTGTTGTCTTGCTGAATCAGTCGGACCTTTCCCCGGAAAACTTATGCTCCTGCCTCAAAGAAATCTCTAGCTGGATGAATAGTTCTCAGCTTAAACTTAACGGCGAAAAAACTGAGCTCCTGGTGCTGGGTAATCAATCAAAATTAATCTCTAATTCCAAGTGGCCGACTTGTATGGGGCCAGCTACCACTCCTAAAAAAGAGATAAAAAGACTGGGTATCTGGTTTGACCAACCGCTGAGCCTGTGTTCAGGCTAGGTCGCCCCCACGCTCCTCTGCTGCATTTGTTCCTCGCTGACGTTTCCTGATTCCTGCCTCGGGCGACCCAGTCGCCGCTGAGCCGCCTGCCCGCACCAACTTCTTCCCGCTGCTGCCTCCCTGCGGCCCCGCCCCCCGCCAGCCCATTTGCCGCCCCGCCAACCAGCTGATCCTCCCACCCGGCTCCTTACTTATGATGCCCACGCGTACTCGCAGTGGGCACGCGCAGCGGGCACACCGATTGTGCGCCGAAGGCGCGCCTAAGGCAAGCCCGTCAGCGCCTGGACCGCGCCCAGCCCCAGACCCCCTGGCCCCCACAGGTGAGAGCCTACCCGCCGGACTTACGACGCCGCAACCCTCAATGCACTCAACACCGGCCGGATCTCCAGATGCTACCGAGCCACCCCGAGAAGCACCCACGGACCTTTCACCTGCCCTTCCTGCAACTTCTCCTGCATTCGGACCTGCACCGCACCCGCCAAACTGAGCACCAGCAGCAACCACCTGAAGTGCATCCTGCTCAACACCCGCTCTGTCCACAGACACGCCGTGGAACTCTGGAACCTTCTCAACACCACAGCTCCAGACGTCGCCTTCCTCACGGAAACATGGATGAACGCCTCCTCAGCACCCGACATCGCCATCGCCATCCCGGACGGATACAAGATCACCCGGAGGGACCGCGTTAACCAGACTGGAGGAGGCATCGCCATAGTCCACAAGAACACCATTTGCATCATGACCAACTCCGACGACACCATCACAGCCGCCGAACATCTTCACTTCCAGATACACACCAACCCCAAGACCACCCTCATCTACAGACCCCCGGGACCTCGCACACAATTCAGCGAAGACATCGCAGACTTCATCAGCCCGCACGCCCTCTCCTCCACTGATTACATCCTCCTAGGGGACCTCAACTTCCACCTGGAGAACAACAAGGACAGCAACACCACCACCCTGCTGGACAACCTCGCCAACCTCGGACTCAAGCAACTGATTAACACCCCCACCCACTACGCCGGACACACGCTTGACCCTGTCTTCCCCTCCAGCAAGGACATCTCCTTCAGCCACTCTTCCGGACTCCACTGGACAGACCACAGCTGCATCCACTTCAGCTTCAGAATGACCACGACTCACCGCCACCCGCAACAGGTTCCCCGTAGGAGCTGGAACAAGATCACCACCGACCAGCTCTCCACATCCCTGAACCAGAATCCTCCCGCCAGATCCATAGACCCCAACCAAGCAGCCGACAACCTCAACCAGTGGATCTCCAACTGCGCAGACGACCTCGCACCCCTGAAAAACCATCCCAGCAGGCCCGGCAGCAAGAAGGCTTCCTGGTTCAACGACGACCTCAAGAACTCCAAGAAGAACTGCCGCTCCCTCGAGAAAGATGGCGCAAAGACCCGTCTACAGACAACATGACTGCCCTCAAGGACGCCACCCGCACTCACCTCTAGCTGATCCACACCACCAAGAAGACAGCATTCAAGGAACGACTAGACAACAACTCACACATCAGCAAAGAACTCTTCAGCATCGTCAAAGAGCTCTCCAACCCCAGCGCCGGAACCAACGACATCAGCCCCTCGCAAGAACTCTGCGACTCACTCGCCTCGTTCTTCCACAGCAAGATCGCCAACATACACAACAGCTTCGACGCACAGACCACGCACCCAACTACCTAACCAACGCCCCCCACCACCACCACCCTATGGGCCTGGACCCCGATCCGCACCGAAGACACCACCCACACGATGAACACCATCCACTCCGGATCACCAACCGACCCTTGCCCCCACCACATCTTCAACAAGGCTGCCACCGTCATCGCACCCCAACTCCAAGACGTCATCAACTGCTCCTTCAACACCGCCACCTTCCCGGAGAGCTGGAAGCATGCCGAACTCAGCGCCCTCCTGAAGAAACCATCAGCTGACCCCACCGACCTCAAGAACTGCCGCCCCATCTCGCTCCTCCCCTTTCCTGCCAAAGTCACCGAGAAGACCGTCAACAGACAGCTTGCCGCCTTCCTCGAGACGAACGGATCCCTCGACCACTCGCAGTCCGGCTTCCGAGCCAACCACAGCACCAAGACCGCCCTCATCGCCGCCACTGACGACATCCGAGCCCTGCTTGACAGCGGGGAAACAGCTGCCCTCATCCTCCTAGACCTCTCCGCAGCGTTCAACACTGTCTGCCACCGTACCCTAGTACAACGCCTCAGCAACATCGGCATCCAAGAGAAGGCTCTGGAGTGGATCATCTCGTTCCTCGCCGGAAGAACCCAGAGAGTCCGCCTCCCCCCATTCAGATCTGAGGCCACCGAAGTCATCTGCGGCATACCACAAGGATCATCACTCAGCCCCACCCTCTTCAACATCTACATGAGCCCCCTCACGGCCGTCGCACGCCAACACAACCTCAACATCATCTCCTATGCCGACGATACCCAGCTGATCCTCTCCCTCACCAACGACCCAGCCACCGCCTGAACCAACCTACACGAAGGGATGAAAGACGTAGCCGAGTGGATGGCGAACAGCCGCCTGAAACTGAACTCAGACAAGATGGAAGTCCTCATCCTGGGACCATCTACCTCCGCCTGGAACGACTCCTGGTGGCCCCCGGCCCTGGGCAGCGCACCCAAACCAACGGACCACGCACGCAACCTGGGCTTCATCCTGGACTCCTCCCTCTCAATGACCAGACAAGTCAACGCCGTCTCATCTTCATGCTTCAACATCCTAAGATCCGTAAGATCTTCCGTTGGATCCCCACCGAAACCAGGAAGACGGTCACCCAGGCACTTGTCACCAGCCGACTGCACTACGGAAACACCCTCTACACCGGAACTACAGCCAAACTACAGAAAAGACTCCAACGCATCCAGAACGCCTCCGCACGACTCATCCTGGACATCCCCTGCCACAGCCACATTTCCGGACATCTGAAAGACCTGCACTGGCTCCCCGTCAACAAGAGAATCACGTTCCGACTCCTCACCCACGCACACAAGGCTCTCCACGACCTAGGCCCCAGGTACCTCAACAACCGCCTGACCTTCTACTCTCCCACCCGCCAGCTCGATCAACCAGCCACGCCCCCGCTGCCGTTCCACGCATCCGAAGAGCCACCATGGGAGGAAGATCCGTCTCCTACCTGGCAGCCAAGACATGGAACTCCCTCCCCATCCATCTCCTTCAGACCCAAGACCACCTCTCCTTCAGGAAGCAACTCAAGACCTGGCTGTTCGAGCAGTAGCAGACCCCCCTCCCCCAAGCGCCTTGAGACCCTGCGGGTGAGTAGCACACTATACAAATTTCTTGATTGATTGATTGATTGACCAAAATCTTACCTTTCAAACCCAAGCAAGGAAAACTGCGGGAGTCCGCTTCGGCCTGTTACGAACTACACGGAAAATCCTCCCCCTCTTACCTGCCTACTCCAGAAAAGTCTTTATTCAGGGTCTCGTCCTCTCCAGACTGGATTATGGTAACACCCTTTATCTTGGCGCTCCCATAACAGTTATTTCTAAACTTCAACTAGTCCAGAATTCAGCAGCCAGACTTCTGACAGGCACAAAAAATCGGTGCTCCGCCAAACCCGCCTTAATACCCTCCACTGGCTCCCAATTCAGGAGATAGTTAGCTTCAAGTCCCTATGTATTACACACAAAATCCTTCAGGGCAAGGGCCCCCCCAATTCTTAGAGCTCTGATTAAACCTTACAAAGCCAATAGAAAGCTTCTTTCCGACCATCTCCACTTAGCCGACACTCCCAGAATTAAGAAGGCGCAGTCGGAGGGCGCCTCTTCTCCTACAATGGCCCCAGGCTCTGGAACTCCCTCCCTCTTACCATCCATAGGGAAACCAACCTATTAAAATTCTGCAAGCTCCTGAAAACCTGGCTCTTCCCGTAAAACTCATTTGTTCTCTGGCTAAATCCGCAGCGCTGGGTCGCCCCCGGGTAGCCATGCGCTTTACAAATCCCATTCCAATTCCAATTCCAATCTGACCAAGACATCTCTCCCTACATGAGTCAGACCATGGTAATGCCTGATCAGTGGCAATAGACTACTAGACAACAAAGGCCTTCCATTTACTGAAACCTAAACATCCGCCTCATCCCTCTTGACACAACCTGCCTTGACCCAACTTTGCTGTTCTGCCTCTGACACTTCTTCCTGAAGTCCCTTGACCTCCTCCCATGAAACAGCAATTGTTAACAAAAGGTTGCAGTTGGTTTTATCTGGTTCTTCATTGGTGTACTGACCTTTAAAAGTACAAGCATTATAGTCACAATACCTTGCGACCTAGTCAGCATATCACTTGCCATTGGTCACATAATCATCCCCCTTACAATGAGCAACTTGAGCAGGTAGTGCAATGACTTAAGAAGCTTTTTGACTTGTTCTCCATTTCAGATGGGAGACCCTGAAGAGGTCATGAACTCCCTCTACAGGTTTACACTTCCCTGTGTCTGTGTAAGCACTGAGAGAGTGCAACCCTTCTTCTCACTGCAGAAAAGCAAAAACGCTTTCTGGTAATCAGCCATTCCCAGTGCTGGGCCATGGCAGAAACTTTCTCTCAACTCTAAGTTAGCAGCCAAAACACGACTGCTGAACTGAAATGCAAAGAGGAGCTGAGTATCAGCATACAACTTTATAGAGAAGATGGACTGACACAGATTAATGACAGTAAAACACTCAGCCTCACATGGAACCTGAAACAGAATCAGGGCATGATTCAGTACCTTGGGACAACAAGGAACTAAAATGTTGTTTAACTTTCAGAGATATTGAACTATGCCATACTTACAGATGGGCTTCTGCAAGCCCATAATGAGTGAATGATATGGACTCCTGATAATCTCCTTCAAAATACATTGTTGGATCATTGTCTCAATTACTAGAGTAATTCCATCAATCATTTCGGGGGTCAGAATATATTGCAGTGTTCTTGGGTACTCAACATTAGGCTTTATCTGTATATGGACAGGTTCAACTCCTTTGAAAAGTCAAATTTCCATCCCTTAAAAACCCCAACTTTCTGACCTGATGTGGTTTTATCTAGGACCCTAATTAAATATTTCATATTTAGTAATAGCCAATGCAAACCAAATGCGGCAAGGCTACTTCCTTAGACTCCTAGAAAGCACAACGAGTTCTTACAACATACCAAACCTCCAGCAACCTGGGAATTCCACGTGCTTTTGTTTTGATTTGTCCTAGAACTCCTGCGAGCACTGAAAGAACGGCCCGTTCTTAGTGACATCTTTTTATTGACATCTTATGTCCAACCTTACGTCAAACACGGCACCTTCCAGGTATAAATATACCAGTGTTTGCCTTACGCAACACACGGTGGTGTGGAGCAGACGGCTATATACTTATCCAAAGCCCAGCTGATTCGAGTGCCGAAGGAAGCCATCCCTCCCACTTGACGCACTGACAAAGACGCTGTCTTTTTCTCCTGCCGAGAAAATCCAGCTCCGGTGTTCCCAGTCACCCTTGCGGGTTGCTGGGAGATCGAGTCCTGAGAGCGAGATACAAGACCTCCTCCATTCTAAAACCAAGGTACGGAGCTGATTAGATCCCTAGAGAATTCTTGAGTCAGAATCTTGGCAAAAACTAACTTAACTTAAACTGCAACTCATTTACTCCTTCCCACGTACTAGGCTTAGGTTAGGTACATCGGGGTAGGCGTATTTAGAAGCACCAGTTGAGTACGTTTAGTTAAACTATTATCATTGTATGTAACTGTATATATTTTATACCTTTTAAGTATCATATGGCTCAGAAACCATATCAATGCTTTTACAGTATTATTTCATAATACTCCTTTTACTGTACGCACTTTACTTTATAACAAGTATTGCAATCATGGCAATTCATTTCTCTTGCATGAGAAAGAAGACTGCTCAATAAATAACACCGTTTATTGAAAACGCCCGTCTCTCTATTTCTCTGCACTCTGGTGAGACTAAGTATGCACAACTGACTGAGTAAAAAAGCTATATTTTGTTTTCACACGACTCTGGAGATGTACTCCTTATTCTGGGGGAGCAAAGTTGTCATGTTTATGCGGTTGTCAGAAGCTGAATCCCTTCTTGTCTAATCAGGGAAGTTCACTCCTCCCTGTTCATTCAAGAAAGTTTCTAGTGACCTCTTAGCTAGCTGGCAAACCTAAATTAAGTCTAACATATTCAATAGAGACATAGTCGACCTCAGTCCTACGTCTAAACTATCGTTTATGTTATTCCAATGCGCAGAGCCTATTGGGAAAATAGGAACTACACTACAATGTTATCTCTGAGGTCCAGGGGTAACTCTTCACTTATCTGTAGTATTCTTTCATTACATTTCATTCCCTATGTTATCCTTACCCTAGCTGCTCAGCCTGTGTGTATGTGTTCTTTATGGAATGTTTTTGAATGGGCCATGAGTGGAATGCTTGGGTGACTGGATGAGTGATGACAGTTTGTGAGAGGGGCTGAGCCTCTAGCAGGCTGCTCCTGGTGGGGCTGCCCTACAGCACTTATACACACGCTGATGAAGATATATACTTCTTGTGTACTTACCTGAATAAAACTACATGGACTTCATCTTACAAGCGTGGTCTTGATTACTACATAAAGTTTGGTGATGAGTTGGAGACCTCCCCACTCTGTACAGTTGGTACAAGTAGCCTGAAGAAACTTTAAGATGCCTTCTACAACATGCTGGGAAGAAGCAACAACAAGCAGAAGATGGCAGGCGCTATGTAGTATTCTTACATTAAGTTTCATTCCCTATGTTATCCTGTTCCTAGCTGCTCAACCTGTGTGTTTGTGTTCTGTATGGAATGTTGGTGAATGGGCCATGAGTGGAATGCTTGGGTGACTAGATGATTGATGACAGTTGGTGAGAGGGGCTGAGCAGCTAGCAGGCTGCTCCTGGTCATGCTGACCTACAGCACTTATACACCTGCTGATGAAGATTTTTACTACTTGTTAACTTACCTGAATAAACCTACTTGGACTTCATCTTATAAGTGTGGTCTTGATTACTACATTATCTTCATAGGGAACAGTTCAATTGTTGGGGTTTGATTAACCAATTTGAAGGAAACATCTTAATCATGAGAATGGAATTCAACCCCCTTTGGGATGCAATGAATTGTGTAATTCAATGTGCACAACAAATCCTGACCCAACAAATTCACAGAACTCGAATCACATATCTTAAATTTGTGATTCTATATTTAAAATTCCCTATTTGTGCAGGTAAATCCTTGGTTATGGGGTTTGTCAGTGGTCTGCAACTTCTACAACTTGGATTCTCTTTCCCGAGAAGGGTATGTTTGGAACTTCCACTGTTCTAACAGTGGAGCGAATAGCACCAGTATCAACCAAAAATGATACAGGGTGGCCATTTACTTCACCATCTATAAATGGACTTCTCTGGTCTACCTCCAGGACTGCCACAAGCACACAATCTTCCTCCCCCTCAAGCATCATCAGTTGGTCTGGTCAGAGCTATAATTTAAAACCATATCAAGCATGGGAAACTGCCGGAAAGCATTATTATTCTGTGCTGGACCTAGCCCTTTTCGCAGAGTTATCTTCAAATGGTTTGCCTTCCTCTGCCTATTTTCTGACCATATTTTTGTTGCCTTTAGGACTCTGGGCACTTTACTACTGCTAATCATTGCTAGAGTGCATGTCCTTTATCCCCTAACCATGGTTTACAACTGTTCGGCATATTTGATTTTCAAATAAGTCGCTTGTAAAGTGGTAAACCATATACTGAGGGCCTGTAAATGAAATACAAGTAGTGGGCCTGTAACACTGCTTGTCCCACCTACAGAAGCAACCTTTTAAACCTGTCTCAGGCCTGCCAATGCCGGGCCCTTGTGCACAGTTTACTGCCGATTTAACTTGCCATTTAAAACTACTTGTCAATCATCAAATTCCCTTTTGAATACATATAGGTCACCCTAAGGCAAACCCTAGCTAGCCCTATGGGTAGGGTGCAGTGTAAGAAAAAGATAGGACATGTGCCTTTATGCGTGGCATGCTCTGGTAGTGAAAAACAGCCTGTTTTGTTTCTCAGTGCTATGAGGCCTACTCCTCTTATAGTCTAGCATTGGGAATTCCCTTATATAGTTTTAAGTGGTAATTACAGATCTGAAAGGTGTAGCATTGCCATGTTTGGTATGTTTAAAATCGTGGTGAAACATCCTGCTTACTGGTCCAGTTAGATTTTACATTACTATTTTAGAATGGCACTTTTAGAAAGTGGGCATTTCCCTGTGCTTATGTCTCTGTGTGCTTTGCAGATTGACTCCAAACCATGTCTAGGCATTGGTGACAGCTACACTTTTCTGCATACTTTCCAGACAGCCATCACACAGTAAGGGCTGGGTGTGACAGGCTAACGTCTGGATTCATCTGCATTTTGATGGTCTTCCTGGGCTAGGAGAGGGTGTTCATGCATTACATTGTATAGGTTGTGTCCTGTCCTCACACTAAGGGCTAGTTTACCCCCTACTGATGTCTGGAGCCAGTGCTGTGTTGAAAGGGATTGTTGTGCACTTCTAAAGGTTTCCTTTGAAGTTCTCCCTTGAACAAATACATGTTTGAGTACAGGGACTCTGACCCCATGATTTTAGACACTATTTGGGCTTGTAACCAGATGTTGCTGGCTCTACATGCTCCACAGAGGAATGCTGCCAGGAGGAACCGCCATTTGGGCTAATTACTTTGTTGTGATGGCCTGCCTATTGAGTGGCTGCAGAGACAGCCACCCTGCATTTGGACTCATGTGCTGGCCTGCCTTCCAGCTCCTTAATTTGTGTCCCAGTGTTCTCCAGGGCCTAGTGGATGGTCCACTCCCTGTTCAATTGGGTCCTCTGAGGATTCCAGGGGCATCCCAGAACTGGCCATGGGAAACGGAGTCCAGCCCAATTCTAATCTCCAAGTGCCTGGTGACGTGCTCCCTGTTCTGTGGCTTCCAGCGTATGGCTGACCCCTACAGATTCACACTCCCTGTTTGAGAGGGAGTTCCAGTGCTCTGTGCCTTACCCGTGCCCTCCTACATGTCATTGCAGCCCTACAGGGTGTTTCGTTTAGACCAGCAAATTTACTTTGTTGTATGTATAGGGGCCGCTGCAGCAGATTGCGTGTTCCCTAGCAACAGGGGACGGGCCAGGAACACAAGGTACACCAGCCTGGCCCGTCACCATAACAGCACCTTTATCATTCTGGAAGAAGGGAAACCTTCAAGTTGATGACGCAAGCCTCATGCTCGAGACCTGTCAACCCTGCGGCATCCACCTTACTCCCTGAACTGCCCCAAGGAGTTATGTTGGCTCGCAGAGTCTCTGAGTTTGGGCCATCCCACAGAATAGGCAGTCATGAGTAGGGCCAATGTGGAGCAGTGCCACCATCCTGTGCTCCCTTCGCGGGCAGTGCCACCTCTATTTTGGATCAGAGGAAGTGACCTGGGTGGCAACGAAGAGCTCCAGGCTTGCCAATGTGTAGGAGACATTGTCTGTACACACGCAGGGGACAATGAGAAGTCTGCCCTTTATACCCCCAGTGTGTGTGTGTCCCCACCACGCTTGTGACATACCTTGGGGCTTCATACTTTGTTTCCTCTTGCACATTATGGGGAGTTGGCCTGAGTGATGCCGCTATACTCCTTCCATCAGTCCCATATTAGCAATTGTATTTCCCCTGAAGAAAGAAACTACGTTACTAGGAGCTGGGAATGGCCATGCCTAGCTTGGTGGACCAGCCTACCACTATTACAGTATCCTGCACAGGCGCAGGTGCTTCAGAGCTCTTTTTCCTCATGGTAAGTGGTTGATTTACTGTAACAGTCTCATTAACTGGCACTACTGATGTGATCTTCATCGTTGTACCTTGCCTGGGCCAGTATATAGAGCAATACATTTTAAAGTGTATGTACTTATATATTGGATACTTGCATAGTATGCAAAGTATCTAAGGTTCATGCATATTATGTTATGCATTTATGGTGACAAGTGATGATTTATGGATTTGTTATAATCTGATTTGCATTCCATGCCCTAGAGATTCATTGATATGATGTATGTTGTTTTATGTCCTGCATTGTTCAAGGTAACAAGTACTGCGTAAGTGACTGCATTACATGTCCACTGATTATGACCTATGTCCTTTTGGTCTTGTTTTATGTATAATAAACTTTATATTTTTATATAGTCCTGTGTAGGATCTCTTTTATGGTATGTTCATTGTGTTTCTGTGGGAGTGTGTTGCTCAAACGCTTTACAAATAGCCTCTAAAGTTAAGTCTGACTACTATGCACCAAGCTACCAGAGGGTGAGCACAGGTTCTCTTTGGTATGTGACTTACTTGCCCAACCTGGCTAGAGCGGTGGGTTCTGCCTGACTTAGGTGCATACCCTAGCTACTAGAAACACCATTTCTAACATTATGGAAAGCATTCTGATTCATATTTGGAAATTGGTTTGAAGTAAATATAGGGCCATTCGCAGCTTGTTGTGGCATCAGGGTTGTGAAACTTGCATCACTGGGGCTTGGTGCACATTGGCATTTTGAGACCTTCGTCTCTGCACTTTTTGTGACCATACAGGATTATTATTATGAGGCTGTGCAAACACAGTATTTTGACCCTGATTAGCAGGATTAAAATGACATCCCCCCTTCCAAAGCCTCAACTTATAACAATGACAGGAGTTGGACTTTTTCAAAGTAGCTACATCAATCCCTGTTCTCAGTCTTGGGACGCCACTACCTCTACCTTGTGACTGGACCCTACATCCACACATCCACCTTTCCTTACTGGAGCTTCCTGATGATACACTCCTTGCATAGGAGGAACAATCTCTATGAAAGGCTGACTATGACCTACTCCCTAAACAGCCTTCATTTGTGCCATTGTCAATTTCTTCTTGAATTTCTATTGCTACATTACTATTTCGTCAATACAGTACTTTGCATATTTAAAAATCTCATCAACCGACTTATTTGCTAACAAATCAAATGCTGCAGGATGATCCTGCTAGCTACAGTCCTCAATCCTGTCACAAACCTGGACACAAAATGTCCTATATCCTTAGACTCTAACGTCTCCATCCAATTGTACTGCTTAAATGACTGCAACAATCTCTTAATAAAAACATGAATTGATTCTCTGGGTTCTTGGGTCTTCCTATTAATCTTGGCCCAGTCAATATCCAGGGGTGATACCTTTGCTTTCAGCAACATCATCACCTTGTTATACTTTTTCATTACTGTGGAGGACGGACTTGTCATGAGGAACATGGCGGCAGGCTGATGCCGGTCGAAGGAGCGCACGGTCCCAAGGAGAGAAGGTGTTTGCCTTTCGGAGTGGCATATGGTGGGTTTTTTCCCCTTAAAAAATCTTCTTTGAGGGGAAGAAGGGATCATACCTGAGTCGTGGTATCTTTTCTTTGGGCCCATTGCTAGGCCAGTGGATGGGTCGAGATAACAGGCAGGGCAGAGAGTTTTTGTGGAGCGCAGTGTTGGCCTCGCAATACCGTACTCATGCTGCTGTGGCTCAGGCGGACTTCCAGGTCAGCTCTGGCAGAGTAGGAAAAGTTGCAAGTGTAGGTGAAAGGGGGAAGCTCTGTGGAGGTCTGAGAGCTGGAAAAAGCAGTGTGAAAGAAACGGAACCTAAGGTCCGGTTGGCAGGAGCATATCCACATAGGAAGGAAATGAAGAGTGTGGGATGTGAGTGTACGCAGCAAATGTCGGTTGAACAAGGAACTCTTTCCCAGGTACCTTCAATTTTCACAGGGCCAGTTAGGACGGGGAGAGCGAAAAAGGCAACTGCAAGGGTGCTACTGTGCAAATCCCTGAAAGTATTGCAGAAAGGGTTTCGCCTTTAGGGGAATGCCCTCAAATACCAGCAAAAAAGACAGATGTCAGTTGAGGTCAGCGCCAGATAAAGGGCCAAAAATCTAACCGAGAAGGAACCTATGACTGTTGTTCCAATCAAAAAGGCATCATAAAATCCTGGTAAGACAAAACTCTGTGGTTGCAAGAAGGTCCCACATTTTTTAAACCTACACCTTCACTTAATTCCTTTTTTAGAATCATGGACCAGGCTAAGACATGCCAGCTGACGTCGAGAAGTAAGGCATATGTAGATAAGGAGGTGGAAGGTCAGACCGGGAGATTATTATCCATCATTACCAGAGATTCCGTGAATGGCTGAGACCCGTGAATAAGAGTTTCCTTTAAACAAGGGACTGGGAGTCTGTGGTATTTTTAGCGCCTGTGATGCTCCGCTGCTGGGAACCCCTGGCAGCCCTCAGCTGTGCCACATCGAGAAGCTGGTTCGTTGATGGCTTACTTTCACTAGTTCAAGGCATTCTAGCGCTTTCCCTTTTTGAATGCGTGATCGAATTCAGAGCCCATTGAAGTGCTCAGGATACTTGAATTCTCTCATCACACATGCAGTGCATGTGCAGTGCCGCCTGAAAGGCTCGGATTTGCTTTTTGTTTAGAACCCCCGTTTTTACTCTGGCATTCCCCAGACACATGCTCTGGATCACATCAAGAGCCGCCTGAAAGGCTCGGATTTCCTATTCATCCTAACCTCTGTGTTTGTGGGCACATTTAAGGATGATGCGCATGGTCTGGTGTTCCCTTGATCTGGTTTATACATTGAGGGACGCCGCCCATTTTGTTTATCTTTATTTTTTGCTTTTGGTCATCCATCTTGTCGTTTGGTCAAAGAAACTGAAGAGGAGTGCTCCTCCTCCCTGGTCTTTATGCTCGCTGTGCATAGAGAGTGAAATGAGCTGGATCCTCCCTCTGCATTTGGGGGCCATCTTGGAATGGGCAAACTGACAGTATCCCACAGATCTGGTTCAGGAATTCTCCTCCTAACATCATCCATGTGCCACTGATAAAACATTACAATCGGACAATAGATCAAGTACAGCTGCGCCGCAACAGCGCAAGCAGCTGCAACGTTTCTACCTATCTATTTAAAGGGCACATTGAGTGCCCTGGCGGCCTTCCCCTCATTTGCAGCTGCACAGCAAGTAGTGCCAGCTGCACTGTTTTGGCCTTTTACAGCTGCACAGAAAGAAGTGCCAGCTGCACCGTTTAGGCCACTTTATCCGTGGGGACAGTTCTGATTGAGTTAGGAGTGAGATGCACTCCTTCTCCCCATTACCTCACAGCTGCGCAGCACTTAGTGCCAGCTGCAACGTTTAGGATTGCGCAAGTGCGCATCCTTTGACTCTCGCTGCATTGATACCAGCCATGACATTCTGGGTACAGGGCATTTGAGCCCCCTCTGAGATGACCAGTTGGCCAGGGAGACTGCGAGGTTTGTTGGGTGCCAGGCCCTATTACAATTATGTGGTGTTAGGAAATGTTTTTCATGTAGTATGATTTACGCAACACACAGGAAAGAATGGCTGGGTGACACTTGCGCACAGTTGTGAGATAGTAAGTTCAGAACAAATAATTGTGGCTCAAAGGACAAGGCGATGGCCATTCAACTTTCACCAGTTGGCGTGGTAAACCGAACCATGAAATCAAACTCAAAATATATCCTGAGCTCCAAGTTCCAGTAAAAAGTTCTTCAAAGCAAGGTGATCTTCCAAACTTCTTCTTTATTTCAAAGTTTTCTTTGTACACAAAAGGATCTAGCCGCCAACATGTGTTTCATCAGGGCAATTGGCTTTTGAGTATTCTAATGTCAGAAGATAATCCTCTCAAGCATCAAATTATTTGTGTTATAATTCCTAAAGACGTACATTTGTGCTAGTCCTCATCCAGCTATCAATATCAGTCACCCATCAAGTATCTTGGGCCTGTAATGCCTTTTGCCCGTCCTGACAAAAGTTCCCAATGCGGCGGTCTCCGTAAAGTGGTGATTTAAGCACCCTGTTCTGAGTACCTCTAAAGGTGAATTTATGATGATGAGGTTGTCTTACATATTTTGGTTATGCTAGTGAGGTTTTGTTCCACCCTGTGCTTTATGCCCCTAATGCTAGTGATTCTCAGGAGGTTAGGGTCCAATATCAGTCTGTTAAGGTTATGGGCGTACAATGCGGTTGGTGCCGAATGTGTTTTTTGTTACAGGCTGATGCTAAGTACAGTGATCACCAGTGGTCACTGGGTGTTCGTTTATGATCTGTTTTACTTTAACTAAATTTGCTTTGTGATGGTTCTGACAGTGGTCCAGTTGGCCCTGTCATATGTAAACAATTCCCTTGTAAATATTATCTAGTGCCAGGTGGCATCATGTATACCTAGATGAAGGGCCCAACAAATATCAGCGGAATCACAATGACCCAACTTCTTCTGATCTAAATTAACAACCTGTTCCTAATCACCTCACTTCCCGGACGGCACATTAGTTCAGATATCCTCACCCGACGTCTGGAATATGTGCCCCCTTTTTGTCCTTATACTTCTCCTCACCACCGCTTTCCTAGTAACACCCTTCTCATATAAATTAAAATTGATACTTGTATAGCGCACTACTCACCCGCAAGGGTCTCAAGGCGCTTGTACGAATGCCGCTGTGGAACCCATCCTGGCTTTCCCTGTGAGGCGTCCACTCCTGGGCACCCCCAAGGTGGAGGCCAGGCATCCTTAGCGTTGTGGGGGCCGTTGTGGAGAATAAGCAAGCTATTGCCCAAAGTTGCAGAGTGGGACTCCATGATTGGAATAGGCACCGAGGTGAGAATTATCAGGTCCGTGGAATTTTTGAGCTCAAAACCCGCCGAGGCGGGGAATTGAACCCTGGTCCCGGGCCAGACCTCTGCATCAGGGTCTGCCGCTCTAATCATTGAGCCACACTTCTCCCCCCCACCCTTCTCCTCCTCATTTTCCCAACATGGCCACCACTCGAGTTAATGCTGGAATTAACTGCTACAACATCATTTATCCTCCCGACCAGACTAAAGCTCCAGTAAAATGATTTAAGCATAACACTATTGAATGTTTCCCTGATTCCCTTTTTGTTGATCAATTTTACAATGGTCGTTTTGGGAGGCTCAAAAACAATTTCATTTTTTTCACTCACGACACTACCTCTTGGTCCACCAGCTTATATAATTCCCTTAACGTCACCACCTCCTCCTCTATCCCTCATGGAAAACAACTAAAAATGTCTCCCTCTGCGTGTTTCAACGGCTCCCTCACTATCTCACTCTATAACAACGGTACTGTCATGATCCAAGGTAAAGACACCTGTCTCTCTCTCTGACCACGTCTTCCCCTCCCTACTCCCCTCCTCTGTGACCGAGTTATCCCCTGACTCTTTATCTAGCTCCACCCATTACTCCCTTTCTCCTCCCCTGACCCCCTACACTCCAATAGGCTGCACCCTCGAGAAGCACAGGTCAGCCCTCTTCCCTACCGCTCCCCCTGCCCTCCTCCCCCATTCCTCCCCCTCACAGTTTCCCCCCTTCATCACTTCAACCTTACCTCTAGTTAATACGCTCCTCGTCCAATCTGCACCGTCTCGGTACTCCAATTTCATCTCCTCCCCCTATTCCTACCTGCCACCCCCCTTTTTAGTCCACCACTCCTCCAACCTTCTCCCTCAGTTAACTTTCTGTACGCTCCCCTTATTCCTCCCTCTCCCCCTCTTCTCTACCCCCTCCTCCCCTTGCTATTTACCCTGATTTCTCCACAAACCCATTGCATCTCTCTCCTTCCCCCCGACTCCTCCAGCAATGCTGTGCTACACCCTTCCCCCTCTTGGTAACCCTTTCCATTTCCCTCCCTCGGGCCCAGCAGAACCATTTCCTTTCTTCAACTTCCCTTTCTCCCAACCCCCCTCACTCTGCTAGATGCCGGTTCCCTCACAGCCAACTCTCCTAGCTGACAGGACCTCTCCAACCTCCTCCCCTCTCTTCCTACCAAACCTCCTACATTCCTATGACTCCACACAGTCCTCCCCTCTCCTTCTACCCCACCGCCTTGATCCATACCCATTTCCCCCTAAATATGTCCTTAATTCCTTTCTTTCTTGCAATGCCAACAAAGAAAAATCTCCCTTCACCTCTGATACACCAACTCCCGCTCTCAACCTCTACCTTTCCCCACCTATGAACCCTATACCCCAACTCTCCTCCTGTCCCCCCACCTCTTCCTGCCTTCCACCCCCAATTTCACCCACTCCTGTTTCCATCGAGCCACCAAACCTACTGTGCTCTGCCCTACTCTCTCTGGAAAATAAGTTAGGCTCTCTTATCACCTCCATCACCCAGCTTGTAGCTAGCATTTTACTTTTAAGCTCTACGATTTCCACTTTTCCATACACCTCAACTCCTTTGGAAAACTCTCACCCTCCCATGAGATGCACCTCGCCCCCTCACCCCATTATAGCCAAGCATAACCTGTTGTCTGCAAACATCATTAACTCACACAAGCCCTTGAACGCCACCCTTCTTCAACTTGCATCTCCTAGTAACCCTACTATCTACACTATTCCTACCATCTCCTCTGTCAGAACCAAGAATCCAACTAAACCCTCCTGAGCACCTCCGTATAAGTACAATATCCCTAACACCCTTCATAGCCCAAGTGCCCCCGTCACCAAAACAGTATTGACAGAGCTGTGCTGTCGCTACACAACTGCAGATCTGCAATAAAACACAAACTTGAAATCTCCGATACCATCACCCTTCACAATATTGACATGCTCTTCCACATAGAGACCTGGTTTAAATATACCTCTCACTCTATGCTTGATCTCCTATTACCCTCAGGCTATTCTATATTTAGGAATGACAGAATTGACAAAGTTGGGGGAGGTGTTGCAGTCATCTTTAGAAACTCCCTTCAACTTAAGGCTTTTCCTATCAGCTCCTTCGGCACTTTTGAATGCCTATCTCTTGAGCTTCAGTTACACCACCGCTCACCCCTCAGATTCCATGCCATTTACCGCCCGCCTGGTAGCGGCCCTTCATTTATGGAGGAACTCACTGACTTCATCAACGACCAATTCTCGCAAAATGACAATCAGATCTTCGTGGGTGACTTCAATCTCCACTGGGGCTTACCGCAAGACTTCCTCTCTGCAAACGATCTTATCCAACACTGAACAGAATCAACACTCTCTTAGGGCTCAATCCTGGACTTTGTTATTTCTAAAGCAGGCATGCTTTCGATCGCTACCCCTATTCATGTAGACTGGTCTGACCACCTCATCATCCCATTCTCTCTTCACCTATCACACTATATAACTCTTGGCCAACCTAAGAGGGCTACCTCCTGGTTTCGTGACACTAAAAATATTGACGTCGGTTCGCTCTGTGAATCAGCTTTGCTATCACTTCCAAGGCTAGACCTGAACCTAGATGTTGACAAACTCACCTCCCAATGCCTCACAGTCCTTGCAGTCGAAATCAATAACGTCGCTCCTCTCCAAAGCAAAAAGAAAAGGCCCAATCCCTCAGCACCTTCGTTCAACAAATCCCTCTATGAAGAAAGGAAGCACCTAAGATTTCTGGAGAAACAATGGAGGCAAGCGCTCTCCACCGATAATTTGGACACGCTTCATTCAGCAAGATCTAAGTACCACAAGCACATCTTCCTTGGGAAAGCGTCGCACTTCAGAACCCTCCTTGACTCAGCCAAAAATAGACCCAAAAAAACTATTCGATCTCATCAAGAATCTTAACTGCTCTCCCCCAACCTCCAAGTTGGAGGATTCTACAAAGAAAGCAGCGGATTTCGCTATATTCTTTGACGAAAAAGTGAAATCACTTGTGGATCAGGTTGTTCATCCTACCCCTCCAGAGGAGTGCAAATCCTTAGCCATTTGGCAGAACTTTGAGTCATCTCTGAAGATGCCCTCCTAAATTGCATCCTCGAAACAAAGCACTCTAACCATTCTCTTGACCCCATCCCTAGTGCCATTGACTTCTTTACCCATTCTCTTTCCTATTGGACCACTCTGGTCAGCCTTTCTCTCTGTCATGGCTCCATTCCTGTCTGCTTCAAAACTGGGCAGGTCACCCCTCTGCTTAAAAAACCCACTGCTGATGCGAATGACCTCAACAACTTCCGCCCCATCACTAACCTACCCTTTCTTGCGAAGATCACAGAAAGGTGTGTAGCGGAACAACTCTCTCGTCATACCAAGGACAATGATCTTCTTGAACATTTTCAGTCCGGCTTCATCCAAAACTGCAGCACTGCAACAGCCCTGTTGCAAATGATTGATGACGCACTGTGGATACTCGATTCAGGGTGGTCTTGTCTTCTAATTCTCCTTGACCTTTCTTCAGCCTTTGACACTGTCAAACACAACACTCTCCTCAACGCTCTTCAACAGAGAATGGGCATGGACGGCACTGTGCTTAAATGGTTTGCTTCCTTCCTCTCTGATAGATCCCAAATGATCAAAATAGCGAACAGTCTTTAATCTCCTTTGGGGGTAGGTCAAGGCTCTATACTTGCACCTACATTGTTTAATCTCTATTTAAAACCACTGGGAAATCTCCTAAGTAAATCTGGGATCCACTATCATCTCAATGCAGACGACACTCAAATTTACCTCAAGGTTGCCTCCACTCACAAGCTCTCCATCCTAAGCTCTACTCTCAACTCCATTCAAAACTGGATGTCAACTCATCAACTGATTCTGAATCCCTCCAAAACTGAATTCCTCCTCCTCTCCTCCTCTCCTCCTCTCCTCCTCACTTTATCCTTCCCGGTTCAATCATGGATGGATCAGATGAATCTACTTAACAATAAACCCATCATTGTCGACAGCGCAAAATCCCTTGGGGTCATACTCGACAAAACACTCAATCTAATCTCCCACATCAATTCCATTCCAAAGTCTGCTCGATACGAACTGCGCCTTCTTTGGGGAAATTGTGGCTTCTTCCCGGAGCAAGATCTTAAATCCCTGGTCCAATCGCTGGTCCTCTCCAAACTGGACTACTGCAATTCTCTTCTTACTGGCCTCCCCAAATCCCACCTGTCCCCTCTTAAATCTGTTCTCCATTCAGCAGCTCGTTTCATTTTTGAGGACAAAAGAAGCGACCACATCACACCCATGTTATCCACCCTCTGCTGGCTTCCCATCAAGGCAAGATCTATCTACAAGACTGCCTGTATCACCCACAATGCCTTGCACTCCTCCTCTCCTCGCTACCTGGCGAATAAACTAGAACTCTCCGGAGGCTCTAGACCATCACGTAATGCATAACATTTACTGCTTGCACCTCCCACTTTCAAGAAGGAAAGATCGATGGCCCAATCCTTTTCAGGCAACGCAGTAAGAATCTGGAACTCACTTCCGCCTCAGCTCTGGACCACCACCTCCCCCAGGCCTTCAAAACTGACCTCAAAGTGCTCCTCCTTCAAATACACTTCCAAATTTAATTCACGCCCTCTCTATTATCTGAAGGAAGACCTTCCATTATAGAAATCTCTATTCTCTATGACTATGGAAGTGCCTTCCCAGTGTGTTCTTGTGGTTTGAGTGTCTGCCATTTATTGCAGTATTATCCTTCTACCTGTGTTTGGTACTCTTTTGTAACATGCACACATCACATTCCTCTGGTAACACACTGTTTGCTACCTCTTACATTTTGTTTGCTTTAGATACTTGCACAAGTGCCACCTTTGCCTACGTAACGTTTGTTCTTGTTTTTGAGGGTCTGCCATTTATTGCAGTAATATACCTCTACTTGTACTTTGTACGCTTTTGTAACTTGCACAGATATCACTTTTTCCTCCTGTAATATACCGTTTGCTACCTCTTGTATTTTGTTTGCTCACAACAATCATCTAACTTAACGTTTGCTTTTGTAATTTGTTCCCTTGTACTTTTCTCCTCATGTGTCATGCATCATTACTGTTCCTATTGTGAAACGCTCTGACACCTTCGAGTAAAGTCTGTGCTATATTAAAACGATAAAATAAAATAAATAAAATAAAAAGCATCATTCAAGGGATCAAAGAGACTCCCATCACCAATAGCAATCGTTTTGACCCTCTGGCTAACTTAGACGGGAAGAGCTGTCGGGTGAAACGGGAAGGTTAGTGGCGATATGCACTTCAGAAGTATTTGAAGAAACTAGTCAACAAGCCCTAAAAGACAATTTCTTTCGAGAAAATATTGTTGAATTTGAAAACTGATATGATGAAAAAATGTGAGATATCAGAAATATATCAGAAAGGTATACAAGAAAAATGTGAGTTCTTATAGAGAAAATTAAATGACGTTGCAGAACCTGCATCTATTTTAGAGAAGAATCTGAACGATATAACTTTGACTGTGAATTCTAATTCTCTGGACATTGAGGCCTTGAAGCAGCGAAATAACATCCTGTGTGAAGACTTCACAAGGTTAGAAAACCACTGAAGGTGCAATAATCTTAGATTATGGAATATTCCAGGAGGTTCAGAGAAAGGAGATGTAAAAGAGTTTGTCTGGAAAGTAATAAGAGAGGGGATC
Source organism: Lissotriton vulgaris (assembly GCF_964263255.1). Classification (NCBI taxonomy): domain Eukaryota; kingdom Metazoa; phylum Chordata; class Amphibia; order Caudata; family Salamandridae; genus Lissotriton; species Lissotriton vulgaris. The sequence goes on from NC_141689.1 coordinate 1,159,806,426, forward strand.
TTGCTTGAGAGACCGGATGTGGACCTGGATAAGGAGATCTAAAGGGTCCATAGAGATCCATTTAAGTTAACTGTTAATAGAAAATCCCCCATAAAAATCCTTGTTAATTTCCTTACCTTAGCGGTAAAGGAATTGGTCTTAGGTCGTGCATTGAAGGAGAAAATTCTGAAGTACGAGGAATTCGCCTCTCAAGTGAGGTCTGATATTGGAAAAAGGACAGCGCAGAGGCAATGGGAGCTGGGTTCTCAGATAAATGATCTTCAGAGGATGGGGCAAAGTACGGATGAAACTTCTTGCAATGTTAAGGATTATATGGAGGAACAAGATGCACAATCTTCGGGACCCGGAGGAGGTCGATGCCCTGATAGCTTAGATGGAAGAGGCTTCTGTTGGTACCTCAAAATCCTAGGTGTCTTTCTGAGAAAGATGGGGAGAATTCAAAAAGATATGTATATAGTTAGGTTTGTAAAGCACGTGTAAGAGAGATATGCACTTTACTCCTCTGGATGGGGACTCGCAAAACCAGATAAATCGACTAAAAATAAAATGGGTGGTTCCTCAGGGGACGGACAAGTTCACTGGGAGTTGGCAGCATAGAGGGAAAAAAAAAATAAGTCCTCATAATTTAGTAACACAAGAAACACAGTAAGTCCTGGGAAAATCTTATCTCATATTGGAGAGTATATAGTATATAAGAAATAGGAAGGTTAAAATAACAACCTGGAATGTTAATGGTTCGAGGGCCAGGAGAAAGCAGGCGATGGTGGCGGAGTTTCATAAGGACAGCGGGCACATATCAGAATGCTTCAAGAGACCCACCTAGGAAGCAAAGAGAGTAGATCTTGTTTAAGTAAGCTACGGTTGATCCAGGAGGTAGTCTGTTTAGACCAATAGGGTAGCATTGTGGCTTTAGTTATTTGGAAAAACTCTGGAATAAAATTACCAAAGTACAATACAGATAGCTCAGGTAGATTGTTGGTGGCAAATCTTTGGGTTGGGGATATGCAGATAGTTTGTGTAACTTATTATGGTCCAGATAGTGATGCTAGATCTAGATGAAGCACTATATAAGTTGGAATGCTATCTTTTGGAAGTGTCTATCCTCATTGTTATAGGGGGAGATTGGAATATCGTATTAAATAAGGACCTAGATAGAACCTCAAGAGCTAAATGTACAAGTACACCTAGGACTTTGAGTAAATTAAAAGATATGATGGTAGAACTGAACTTGCTAGACGCTTGGCGTAGGAAGATGTGTCCCAATAAGAGTTTCACTTTCTGTAGCAAAAAATATGGGCATCATTCTAGGACAGATTATTTCTTGGTTGACTACTCCCTATATGAAGAAGTAGAGTTGGTGGTCCATGGCCCAGCCTTGCTTTCATTCCATTCTCCCCTGACTTTGTTTCTAAGTTTTCATTAACAGCAGGGACAGAGAAGATGGACTCTAGATAGAGCCATATTATTGGATGAGCGGGTTGTTGAAGACTTGGCAGACCAGACCGATGAGTTTTTTGCATTTAATAAAGACTCTGTTAGCCTCCCAATAGTATTGCATACCTATAAGGCACACATAAGAGCTGCAATTAGTACTATAATGATTAGAAGGAGGTGAGAAATACTAAACAAAGAAGAGACATAACATGCTAATGTAAAGATGAAAGAGACGGAACTCCAGGAGGCTGCATCAGAGGGTTCATATAGGATATCCATCGTGCCAAGAGATTTGGACGAAATGCAGGCAGAGTATGAGAGTCAGCTGGCAAAGAAAATCTAGGATAGATGGAGATTCAGTAAGTTGTAACACTTCTCCTATGGTGAGAGATGTAGTTCGCTCTTGGCCACGAAAGGTAGAGCAGATAAAACTAGGAATCTGATATGTCTCTTTGTGGATTCGGAATCAGGGCTGCTGCTAGACTCTAACAAGATTAGAGGAGAAACTCAGAAATATTTGAGTAGGTTATATAAAGTAAGTATGGGTGAATTTTGCGAATCAGCGGTTCGCGAATTCGAGCGAAATCACAAAAAAATCCATGAATTTGTGGATTTCCCCGTGAAATCGCGGATTTCCCCCCGAAATCGCAGATTTCCCTGCTAAATCTCGGATTTTTTTGTGATTTTGCACCACCGCTAGTGTGTGTGGGGGGCAAACGGGGGGGGGGGGCTTCTATGCGAGTTCGCATGCCTCTTGTGTGTATAAAAGGACAGGCACCGATCAGAGCAGCAGATGAGGAGAAAGAATTTTGTGGTCACAGGAACTGCACGGGGATAGAGCTCGTGAAAGTCAAGGATGCAAAGGCCTCCATCAAGCATCATAGCTAATTTTCAACGTAAGATATGGGGAGAACACACACCTGCCCAGCTTCGACAAAGCACACATTTATTTTGGGCTGATTAACTTTGCCATCGCGCTGAAGGGCGCTGGGGTCCCTCGAGTGAGCTGTCCATCAAAGTGGCTAAAGGGTGGGAAGACGGTTCACACAACTAGTGTGTGTGGGGGGGCAAACGGGCGGGCTTCTATGCAAGTTCACATGCCTCTTCTGTGTATAAAAGGACAGGCATCGATCAGAGCAGCAGATCCGGGGAGAAAGAAGCTCGTGGTCACAGGAACTGCACGGGGATAGAGCTCGTGAAAGTCAAGGATGCAAAGGCCTCCATCAAGCATCATAGCTAATTTTCGACGGCAGATTATTGGGAGAACACACACCTGCCCAGCCTGGACAAAACACACATTTTTTGGGGGCTGATATACTTTACCATTGCGCCGAAGGGTGCCGGGGTCCCTCGAGTGAGCTGTCCATCATAGTGGCTAAAGGGCGGGAAGACTAGTGCACACCACTAGTGTGTGTGTGGGGGGGCAAATGGGTGCGGCTTCTATGCGAGTTCACATGCCTCTTCTGTGTATAAAAGGACAGGCACCGATCAGAGCAGCAGATGGGGGAAAGAAGCTCGTGGTCACAGGAACTGCACGGGGATAGAGCTCGTGAAAGTCAAGGATGCAAAGGCCTCCATCAAGCATCTTAGCTAATTTTCTACGGTAGATATGGGGAGAACAAACACCTGCCCAGCCTCGACAAAGTGCACATTTTTTTTGGGCTGATTAACTTTGCCATCGCGCTGAAGGACGCCAGGGTCCCTCGAGTGAGCTGTCCATCATAGGGGCTAAAGGGCGGGAAGACGGTGCACACCACTCAATCAATCAATCAATCAATCAAGGAATATGTATAGCGCGCTACTCACCCGGAGGGTCTCAAGGCGCTTGGGGAGGGGGGTCCGCTACTGCTCGAACAGCCAGGTCTTGAGTTGCTTCCTGAAGGCGAGGTGGTCTTGGGTAAGATGGAGGTGGATGGGGAGGGAATTCCAGGTCTTTGCTGCCAGGTAGGAGAAGGATCTTCCTCCCAAGGTGGTTCTTCGAATGCGTGGAACGGCAGCGAGAGCGTGGCTAGTTGATCGTAGTAGGCGGGTCGGAGTGTAGAAGGTCAGGCGGTTGTTGAGGTACCTTGGGCCTAGGTCGTGGAGGGCTTTGTGTGCGTGGGTGAGGAGGCAGAACGTGATTTTTTTGCTGACGGGGAGCCAGTGCAGGTCTTTCAGTTGTCCGGAGATGTGGCCGTGACGGGGGATGTCCAGGATGAGTCATGCGGAGGCGTTCTGGATGCTTTGGAGTCTTTTCTGCAGTTTGGCTGTGGTTCCGGTGTAGAGGGTGTTTCCGTAATCCAGTCGGCTGGTGACGAGTGCCTGGGTGACCGTCTTCCTGGTTTCGGTGGGGATCCATCGGAAGATCTTACGAAGCATGCGTAGGATGTTGAAACACGATGACGAGACGGCGTTGACTTGTCTGGTCATCGATAGGGAGGAGTCCAGGATGAAGCCCAGGTTGCGTGCGTGGTCCGTTGGTTTGGGTGCGTTGCCTAGGGCCGGGGGTCACCAGGAGTCGTCCCAGGCAGATGGTGATGATCCCAGGATGAGGACTTCCATCTTGTCTGACCACTAGTGTGTGTGGGGGTGGGGAGGGCAAACAGGCAGGCTTCTATGCGAGTTCACATGCCTCTTCTGTGTATAAAAGGACAGGCACCGATCAGAGCAGCAGATCCGGGGAGAAAGAAGCTTGTGGTCACAGGAAGTGCAAGGGGATAGAGCTCGTGAAAGTCAGGGATGCAAAGGCCTCCATCAAGCATCATAGCTAATTTTCGACTGTAGATATGGGGAGTAAGCATGGGCGGAAAATCCGTTCCGCTCACGGATTTTGCGGATTTTTGGTAAATTCGCAATCCGCGAACGCTCGCAAATTTACCGAAAATCCGCAAATTCGCACGCAGCGGTTTTTTTTTTCTTGGTGATACAATTTTGCGGCGTGCGGCGTTCACTTACCGTCATTCAGCGTTTGCCGAGTTGTTTTTCTCGATATTTTGCGAGTGCTGCGCCATTTTGGATCTTGCTGCGGGATCCCGCGGTAGTTTGGCGACGCATCCCGAGAGTTCGCAATTGCGAACATGTAGGTGCGGCGGGCAGCAACAATCTCGCACTCGCGAAATTACAAAATTTGCAATTCTGCACAAGAAATCCACTAGCAAGCAGCATAGACCTTCTGAAAATGATGATTTTTATCAGAATAACTCCTCAGGTTGACATTTGCCTGGACTTTTCTGGATTTGAGGCCTTTTGACTTTCTGTGGATCACTTTTGGATTAGAAATCAACTTTCATAAGTAAGTTTGTTTGGGGCATTACAGTTGCTGTTCTGCAGAAAAACGAGTTTTGCAAAACTGGAAGCACTCAGCAGGTGCAAAAGTTCACTCATCATTAGTAACCATTCCCTGTAGTACTTCCTGAGGGGCCCCTCCAGAGTTCAGTTGCCTATGTTTGTTTGGGGCATTACAGTTGCTGTTCTGCAGAAAAACGAATTTTGCAAAACTGAAAGCACTCAGCAGGTGCAAAAGTTCAAACTCATCATTAGTAATAGTAACCATTCCCTGTAGTGCTTCCTGACTGGGGCCCCTCCAGTGTTCAGTTGCTAGTTGCAACAATTGTATGACCCTGCTCTGACCCTCACAGCAGGCTCATAGAATAGCTACAAGTAGGCCACAAAGGTCCTGGAAAAAAAAATTGCACTGCAACAGAAAGCAAATTACAGATAAGGAAGCAGGTGCCAGACTGGAATTTTAAAACAGTGACACATTAATAAATCAACCCCAAATTAATTCATGTCAGTTGAAGCAGGGCAGGTGTGCTTGCTTTTCCCCCCCATAATCTACAGTGATGATGAACCAGAGGGTGGCATTGATGTACCAGAGGGTGGCATGGGTGAAACAGAGGGTGGCAGTGGTGAAACAGAGGGTGCTGGGAACCTGTGATGATGAATCAGACGTAGAAACAACATAGTCGCGACCGTTGCGAGCTGACAAGTAAGTTCGCAATTGCGAACTGGTACAAAACCCTTGTGAACTGTCAGAAACCCTTGCGAACACAAAAAAAATCTGCAAATTCGCGAGAATTCGCGGATTTTGCGGATTGCGAGTTCGCAAATACGCAAATTCACGAACGCCAGATTCGCATAATTCGCCCATGCTTAATGGGGAGAACACACACCTGCCCAGCCTTGACAAAGCGCACATTTTCTTTGGGCTGATTAACTTTGCCATCGCGCTGAAGGACGCCGGGGTCCTTCGAGTGAGTTGTCCATCATAGTGGCTAAAGGGCGGGAAGACGGTGCACACCACTAGTGTGTGTGTGGGTGGGGGGGCAAACGGGTGGGCTTCTATGCGAGTTCACATGCCTCTTCTGTGTATAAAAGGACAGGCACCGATCAGAGCAGCAGATCCGGGGAGAAAGAAGCTTGTGGTCACAGGAACTGCACGGGGATAGAGCTTGTGAAAGTCAAGGATGCAAAGGCCTCCATCAAGCATCATAGCTAATTTTCTACGGCAGATATGAGGAGAACACACACCTGTCCAGCCTAGACAAAACGCACATTTGTTTTGGGCTGATTAAGGAGTTACTGAATTTGACCTTCAACTCAGGCACCTGCTTTATCTATATCTGTAAGTACTTCCTGTAGGACCTCGTTGTCTACTTGTAACTATTCTCTGACCCTGCTTCGAGGGTCAGAGAATAGTTGCAAGTAGGCAAGGAGGCGCTGCTCAGGAAGCACTTACAGGGTTACAGCAGGTGCCCAAGTTGAAAATAATTTCTTTGTAACCATTTTGTAAATGGTTACAAAGAAATTAGCTTCAACTTGGGCACCTGCTGTAACCCTGTAAGTGCTTCCTGAGCAAAATTCGTCCCGCTCGCGAATTCGCGGATTTTGCCACGATTTCACGCGATTCGCGGATTGCGAAATCGCTGAAAATCCGCAAATTCGCGAGCGGAAGGAATTTTCGCCCATACTTAATATAAAGAGGATATGCAGCCGGAAAGGGAGATAATAGAGTCTTGGTTAGTGGATAAAAATCTACCAAGATTAAGAAGGGCACAAAGGGACATATTAAGGTCAGAGATCACACAAGAGGAGATAAAGACTCAGTGTACTCGAATAAAAGGTGGCAAGGCAGCGGGTCTGGATAGTCTCCCATTTGAGCTATATAAGGTAATTAGTGAGAAACAAATCCCTATATTAAAGGCACTGCTTACCCCACAATATAAATGAATGGGAAAGAATTTCCAGCTTCATGTTTAGAAGCCACTATAGTTCCAGCTTCAATCAGATCCGTTGAACCACAGAATGCAAAAAACACAGTTGATGGACAGAATGCAGAACAATGTCTTACATTCACCCCAATACAAAGATCTGGGCCTAAATCCATCGTTTCTTTGCACTCCACACCACCCTAGGTCAGACAATGGCTATATGCAAATCCGCCTTGACCCTGTGCCTCATGGAAACAGTCAAGCCCAAACTACCAAGCCATGTCTTTCCTAGACCGGAATCAAGCATCCAAGGACCGGTTTCTGGCTATAAGCCTTCCTCAGCCTGGATAGCTTGACTCCAGTGATGTGGAGAGCCTGGGACTCACGTCTGAGCATACCCAGCCCACTCGGGGTGAAAATCGCAAAAAACACAGTTGATGGACAGAATGCAGAGCAATGTCTTACATTCACCCCTGTACAAAGATCTGGGCCTGAATTGGGGTGGCAGAGTGGGCTAAAGAACGGTGATGGATTAAACCCAGATCTTTTGACTGGGTGTGAGTGTTTGATTGATTCATATGCTCCGTCCATCACCACCCCATTTTGTACCACTTTTGGCCGCCATAAGTGTGGCAGGGTATGCTCAGACGTGAGTCCCTTGCTCACTTTGCCACTGGATTCAAGCAAGCCGGCTGAAGACGGCTGGAATGCCAGAAACCGGTCCTCGGAAGCTTGTTTCCGGTCCAGGGAAGACATGGCTTGGCAGTTCGGCTGGACTGTTCCCATGAGGCACAGGGTCAGACTGATTTGCATATTGCCATGTCTGAACTGGGGTGGCAGAGTGGGCTAAAGAACGGTGATGGATTAAACCCAGATCTTTTGACTGGGTGTGAGTGTTTGATTGATTCATATGCTCCGTCCATCACCACCCCACTTTGTACCGAACCATAGAATGGGTCTATGAGGGTCAGTGCTTAACTCGTTTACCTCTTTCTGCAAAACCAGACTCAAAAATTCACGGTCAACAACTCCCTGTCCAAACCCGTTCCAGTAACGTTGGGAGTCCCGCAAGGGTCCTCGCTATCCCCGACATTATTTAACTTATTTATGGAACATTTCACCGATATGCTACAAGCGTCTAACGTGCAATTTCACATGTACGCCGATGATACCCAACTATACCTTAAGATTAGGGCTCCCGGTTTTATGGTATTTATTTTTTCACATTTCCGTCTGTATTTATCCATATTTATTTTTTGGTCATTTTACCTGTATTTATCCACATTTATTTTTGACACAAGAAAAAAAACGCTAAAGCTAGTATTTTTCCACATTTATTTAAGTTGACATGCACACTTGCAATAGGTTGCTATAGCTGCTTTTTTTAATTGGAGCCTATGCTTATTTGGAGAAAAGTTTCTTCCCTGTCCTCTAAGAAAAGATGTGTGAATTTGTGACTTTGATTAAGTCTCATTTGCGCATCTATCTTGCAAAATGTCAACAAATTACTACCTCTTTTACTCACATTTAATCAGCCATCAGAGAGTGTCTGCTCGAAGAATATCAGATCACTCTACTGCCCAGATGCATCAAGCATTTTTGGAGTCGCAAACGGTGTGATTCCTTAAAATCGGCCGTTTGCGACTCCAAAAATGCTTTTTGATATACATCATTAGTTTTTGTTCAAATTCGCTAATTTTGCGAATTTCTTAAATGCGATTGCATTTAAGGAATCGCAATTGTGCGATTCCTTAAATGGAATGCATCATTGTTAAAAAATTAGCGAATTTTACAATTGCAAGTGCAAATTACCACGAGTTTGAACCTCGTGGTAATTTGCAAAATTGTTTAAAAAAGCACAAAAATGCATTTTTTAAACTGTTAAGTTACAGACACACATGTCCTTAGGACATGTGTGTCTGTAACTTACATGTAAAAGTGCATTTCATGGATGCAGGGGGGGGGGGTCCTTTGGACCCCCCTCTCCACCCTTGAAATGCTTTGTTGAATTCCGATTTTCAAATTGCGAATTCGCAATTCCCATTCATTCCTATGGGCATATGAGCCCATAGGAATGAATGGGAATTGCGAATTCGCTATTTGAAACTCGCAATTTTATTGCGATTCGGTAAAAATTGCGATTTTTACCGAATCTCAATAAAATTGCGAAATAAATGATGCATTGCCATTTGCGATTCCTTATTTGCGATTCCTTATTTTTCGCAAATAAGGAATCGCAAATGACAACATTGATGCATCTACCCAAAAGTGTGCACTAGAAGATGACCTACCCCTTGAGGCATTGTAAAGCGCCAAAATATCTGAAGAATCCTGCATCTTCATCTGTAGAGAATAGTGCTTTGATATGGACGATATGGAGAAAATATAGCGCACAGGTGGTGCACAGTCATTTCTGTTTTCGTTTTTATTTTTATTCAAGTAGCACTTAAATAAACATTAAATAGAAAAATTAAGTCATGCTAACTGACTTGCTCACCTCTCACTCAGCCTCACTGCCCTACAGCGTGCATAGTCACTGAGAGAGGCAGCCAGACTTTATGCTAATAGTTGTTGGAGGCATTTCTGCCCCCCCCGTTCCCTACCATATCAAACTCCTTCACCCTAACATACAACAAGCATTTGCAATGCAATAGGTCTCGCATTTACACGAGTTTCAGCTATTAGCATTGTAAATGAGAATGCCTTTTAATTCCGTTTTTTAAAACTGAAACAAAAATAAAAAGCTTTGTTATTTGCAAAGTCATTAGCTCAGACTCGCGTAAATGCGAGACCTATTGCATTGCAAATGCTTGTTTTTCATTACATAGTAACTGGTGCTGATGTAAAGCATGCCAATACCTTTGGCTCGAGTTCGCGCTATATAAAATTGAAAATAAAAATAAATAAATAAAACACTTCTGACAGATATCATTACTGGTATAAAGGTAAGTATGAAAACTCAAGTTACACTCACTTTAATTGAGATATGCACTCCTTTTCAGAAACACGCACTATTGTCATTTAAGAGAGCACTAGCCTCAATGTGCAATGATTGAACATCATGTTTTGGCACTTACTGGCACGGTATTGGACCGCCACATTTAGTATCAAATACTAAATAAGGTGCATTAATAAGAGTTTAGACACGAGTCAGGAGTGAGAGTCCCGATTTATTTTTGTTGTAAAAAAAGCCCTTTATTTTGGTTGTCTCCCGCATGACATTGCCTCGATTTCAATTGAGGTCAATGGGGAAAATACATTAATCCCATTTTTTAAAAATCACCCACTTTCATCTTCTATCTATATTGTTGGCATGTCCGCAGGAATTCGGGGCACAGCTGTAACAGACAAAAAACGATCCTTGCACATTCTTAAGTTCAGTGCACAGAAGCAGCGCTGTTCTTGCCGCTTGTGGGTAGAGTAGGAAAAAGACGGTGTTGGTAATTGCTTTGCTGCCATCCGGTTTAGCTGGAGGTGTGGGTGTGTGCTTGCATATTAAAGGAGGCAGTACGGGGCCGAGGATGGAATCTATTGCCTTTTGAAAATCTACGTTCTTTTAAAATGGAAGCATCCTGAGCGAGAAAATGAACACCCTTGTAAAAACTCCACCCCCAGGTAACGAAACTTATTGATAGCAATCAAACACGCCTCTAGCGCTTTGCCAGCTTTCTAGGTGCTATGTGCATGCACGCCAAGCAGCTGCCAAGCCTTTAATTGAAGTGTGCCATTAGTACACAAATAAGCTTTAAAGCGCCAATGGAATACTGTGAAGCCTCGTTTAAATTGGAAGACCCTTTGAGATAGGCTGCTTGAAGTGCTATTGCAGAAACTCTGATATCTGTCTGTGGTGCGTGAAAGTGAAAGCATTCACCCAATTTTTTTTGTTTTTAAATCCCCCACTTTCATCTACCATCTATATTGTTGGCATGTCCGCAGGAATTCAGGGCACAGCTGTAACGGACACAAAACGATCCTTGCACATTCTGAAGTTCAGTGCACAGAAGCAGCGCTGTTGTTGCCGCTTGTGGGAAGAGTAGGAATTAGACAGTGTTAGTAATTGCTTTGCTGCCTTCTGCTTTAGCTGGAGGTGTGGCGGTCGGGTTTCCATTGTGTACAGGTGCTTGCATATGAAAAGAGGCATTGCAGGCCGAGGATTGACATCCCCTGCTTGCACTGCTCCAGCCATTATCTTGTGTGAACTACCGCTGTGAGGGGTGCTGGTGTGTCTCTGCAGACACCGCACTCTCAGTTCTCCCGTCTCTGGAGGAGATTCAGGGCAGCGGTTCCTGTTTCGTTTGGCCGCCCCTGTGCACCTCTGACTCAGATTTTACAGAGGAGCACAGAGGCAGGAGGAAGATTTGTTTTGCTGGTATTTTCCTGTTTTTATATATAAATACAGACAAAAACAAAAAAGTTTTCCGTCTGTATTTATATGTAAAAATCCGTTTAAATGGAAAACCGGGAGCCTTACTTAAGATCAACACCCTTGAAGACATTAAATTGCTTAACACAACGCTTAAGAACACCCATACATGGCTGGCAGAGAACCATCTCAAATTAAACGCTCTAAAAACTGAATTTCTCCTAATTGCTCCACCGCCAAAGTCCCAATAATGCATGACTGGGTCAAACATCTTACTGCACTCAACGTTCAACCAACCATTGTGGACTCAGTGAAATCATTGGGTTTAACACTTGACTGCAACCTCAATATGCAGAAACACATTAGCAATGCAACTAAGGGAGCAAACTTCAAGATAAATACACTGAGGAAGCTGAAACCCTTCCTGCCCACCAATGACTTCAAGATGGCAGTTCAAGCTCTATTTACCTCGTGTGGATTATGGAAGTATCTCTCTATGCGGCCTCTCCAAAGCTACTACAGCTCCCCTAAGAGCTTCTATTAATGCTGCAGCGAAACTCATCACTGGCTCGAAAAGAAGGTCCCACATGTCCCCAGACCTAAAATCCTTAAACTGGCTACCATTTGAAGCCAGAATTCACCTGAAAATAGCGAGCATAACGCATAAGGCCATAAATCAAAATGCACCCAGCTATCTCACACAGAAACTGACTCTGAAAGATTCAACAAGAAGAAAACATATAAACGATCCTTCTCAGGAATGGCGCCTAGGATATGGAATGTACTACCCCCAGAAACAAGACTGAACTCCTCCACTGCATCTTTCAAAAAGGAAGTAAAAGCGATTCTTATGGAAAAATTCACTTGAACACAGACTAAGAAAATTCTGAGAACATTCATACCCACACCATTTTCCCCTATTATGACAAGGGTCCAACTAGTCAACCCAATCATTGTATTTGCCATAGTCATGACTCATCCGGACTCTCCTGTCTTGCACCTTATTGCTTTGCTTTATGTTGCACAAGATGTTATATATATTTGACTTACTTGGTTTTGTGTGTTATATTTACTTACTGTAAAGCGCTCTGATATCCGCAAGGGTCGTGTTCGCACTCTATAAAACTTTCAAATAAAAAAATCAATCAATCAATCAGGGTTTTGTAAAGCACGCTACTCACCTGTGAGGGTCTCAAGGTGCTGAAGGAGGGGGGGTGTGACCAGCTTCGTTGGGGTAATTTAAAGAGCCAGGTCTTGAGGTCCTTTCTGAATTGGTGCAGTGTTGGGCTTCGTCGGAGGTTCCAGGTCTTGGCTGCCAGGAAGGAGGAGGATCTTCAACCTATGTTGGTCCTGTAGAAATAAGGGACGGTGTCTAAGGCAAGGTCTGTGAGTGGAGGTTTCTCTTGGGGGCGTGGACGGAGATTCTGTTGTTGAGGTATTGGGGTCCGGTGTGGTTGAGGGCTTTGTAGGTGTGTGTGAGCAGTTTGAAGGTTAGTCTTCTTTCTACAGGGAGCCAGTGGAGGCCGCAGAGGTGTTGGGTGCTGTGGACATGTCATGGGATGTCAAGGATAAGTCTGGCTGCGGAATCTGGACTGTCTGGAGTTTGCAGAGGAGTTATTTGCTGATTCTGGCATAGAGAACATTTCCGTAGTCCAGTCTGCTGGTGAAGAGTGCATGGTTGATGGTTTTCTTGGAGTCGGGGGGATCCACTTGAACATCTTGTGAAGTATGCTGAGAGTGTTGAAGCATGCAGAGTATACAGCATTGATCTGGCAATTCATGGTGATTGAGGAGTCGAGTATGATGCTGAGGTTGAGTCTGTGGTCCGTTAGGCTGGATGGGTTTACAATGGTGGGGGGGACACCGGGTGTTGTCCCCTGCAGAGGGGGTGGAGCCAAGGATGAGCACTTCTGTTTTCTCCTTGTTGAGTTTCAGGCGGCTGTTGCTCATCCAGGTTGTGACGGTTTTCATCCCTTCTTGGAAATTGCACCTGGTGATGTTGCGTTCCTGGGTGAGGGAGAGGATGAGCTGGGTTTCATCAGCGTAGGAAATGATGCTGAGTCCACGGTTTCTGACGATTGAGGTGAGGGGGGCCATGAAGATGTTGAAGAGTGTGGGTCTGAGGGAGGATCCTTTGGGTACTCTGCTTCTGATCTCTGTTGGTTCTGAGAGGAAGGGTGGGAGTCTTTTTCCCTGTGTTCTGCCTGAAAAGAAAGATTGTGTCCAGTCCAAGGCTATTCCTCAGATGCTGGTGTCGTGGAGCCTGGTGGATAGTGTGCAGTGGGAGACGGTGTTGAAAGCTGCTGATAGGTCCAGGAGGATGAGGGCTGGTGTGTGGCCTTGGTCAAGGAGGGCGCGGTTGTTGTCGGTGGCAGCGACGAGGGTGGGCTCGAAGCTGTGGTTGCTGCAGAATCTGGATTGAGAGGTTTCTAGGATGCTGGTGGTTTCTATGAAGTGTGCTAGCTGGGTGTTGATGGCCTTTCTGAGGACTTTGGCTATGAAAGGGAGCAGGGAGATGGGCCTGAAGTTCTTCAGTGGGTAGGGATCAATAGGTGCTCCAGAGTGAATGCTCTTCATTGTCTTTATGGTGTGTTCTATGGTGAGACAGCTCCAGGTGAGGTCTGATGAATGACATCGATGGAGGTGGGAGTTGAGGCGGTGTCATGGTCTTGGTTGTTGAAGTTGTAGTAGAGCTTCTTTATCTTGGGGTGAAGGAAGGAGCTGAGTTTGTTGCAGAGGTCTGGGGAGGGAGGGACATCAGTTGTTTGGCTGGCGGGTTTGGTGAATTCCTGTATGATGCAGAAGAGTTCCTTGGAGTTGTGGGCATTGGAGAGAATTCTATCTTGGATGAAGTTTTTCTTTGTTGATTTGATTAGTTGGTGGTGTGCTGAGATGGCTGCTTTCTAGGTGTAGTGTTCTTCTGGGAATTTGCAGTTTCTCCACTTCATCTCCAGTTATCGGCCGGAGCACACATCTGCGGAGATCCTTGGTGAAACAATTGGCTTTCTTGTTGTATCAATTTGTTGTGTTCTGAATGGGGCGAGGGCGTTGGCGAAGTTGGTAATACATTGGTGGACGTTAATTGCCGCTGTGTTGGCTTCCGTCGTAGGGGGGGGGGGAGTGCAGGTGAGAGCTGAGGTCAGGTGTCTTCAGAGATTTTGTTCCAGCTTCTGTGTGGGGGGCAGAGCATGCGCTTGTGTACAGTGGGTTTCTTGAAGGAGAAATAGATGCAGTGGTAGTCTGTCCAGTGCAGTTTCATGGTGTGGCTGAAGCAAATGTTGTTTTCTCCAGTAAAGATGGGGTTGAGTGTGTGTCCTGCTGTGTGAGTGGGGGTGGAGACAAGTAGCTTCAGTCCTATGTTGGTGAGGTTCTCTAGGAGGTTGTGGTGTTGGGATTGCTGTGGTTGTCCAGGTGAGAAGTTCAGGTCTCCCATAAGAATGTAGTCCGTAGAGGTGAGGGCGGGCGGTGCAATGTGGTCTGCGATGCAATTGTTGAAGGGGGTGCGGGGTCCAGGAGGTCTGTAGGTTAGTGTTCCGCGGAGTGTCGTTCTGGGGTTGGGCTGGATCTGGAAGTGGATGTATTCCATGGGGGGGCGAGGCATCATCCGGATTGGTGGTAGTGAGTTGGAGGGAGCTCTTGTGGATGATGATGAGGCCTCCTCCTGGGCAGTTGGAGCAGTCTATCATCAGGATCTTGTATCCATCATGGATGGTGGTTGTGATGTCGGGTGCAGAGCTGGCATTGGTCCAAGTCTCTATGAGGAAGGCAACATCAGGCATGTGAGTGTTGAGGAGGTCCTAGATTTCTTTGGCATATCTGTGCAGGGAGCCATTGTGGAGGTTGCAGCTCAGTGGCTTGTGTGTGGTTGCATTCAGTGTGTTGGGGAAGCTGCCTGGGTTTGGGGGTGAGTGAATGTGCGACAACAGTGTCAGAAGGAGATTGGGCCCGGCGTCGAGAGCTGGCAGTTGTTGTTGCATCTGGGTTTGAGTGCATGGAGAGTGCTGGGGTCATACCATTGGGGGTCGGGGGACCAGAGTCCCTGGCGCTGGTCACAGTCGGGTCACGGATGGGCACAGACAGGATTGCCTTTAGCGCCCCTTTGGCATACCAGCAGCACGGCCACACAGCGGCCGCCATTAAGTAGGGCTTGGGGAGGGTAAACAGCGGGGAGGTAGGAGCGACGCATTTGGGTGAGGGGTCGTGGGGGCAGGAGCAGCAGGGAGCGTGAGGGGAAAGGAGGCAAAGCTAGGAAAGAGGCAATGAAAAGGAAAAGCAGAGCAAAGAAAGGCAAACAGAAAAAAGCAACAGAAAAAAGGCAAACAGAAAAAAGATGACACACACCGAGTGGACTAGCAGAAGAGCATACTCTTCTACTAGACCACCAGGAATAAGGCGCAGGCAGGAGCCTGCGGGTGAAGGATGGACTTGAAATCCTACCTGGCAAGAAGCTCGAGAGGCACTAAGGACAGTCCCACAGCAGTGGAGCTGCTTGGGGGAAAGAGCAGTGAGTCTGACCAGGAGGGTCAGACCATCATGGATAGAAGCCACTATAGTATAGTTCTAGTGTTAAAAGCAGATAAAGCTCCTACTAGATTAGAATCTTATAGACCAAGATCCCTGTCAAATGTTGATTAAAAGATAATTTCAGAGATATCGGCCTACAGTTTCCTGGAGTGACCAAGGGTGTCTTCCACTCGGATCAGAGGGGGTTTATTTCTAGCCGGCAGCTAAATGAGCTGATGTATCTGCTAATGGGTGCCATTGATATGGCGGATGTCCCAAAAAAAAAAAGGTAGTGGCCATGGATGTGGCAAAAGCCTTTGATAGGGTTCATTGGGAGTATCTAGTATCTATGGGAAGCCCTTAGGAATTTTAGATTACCGCAAAATATGATAAACACTAACGGAATCTGTATAGGGCCCCAACTGCCAGAGTCTTGGTAAGTGGAGAGCTAGCAGATTGCTTTCAGATCCCTAGAGGTACAAGGCAGGGTTGTCCTCTATCTCCCCCCCTTTTTAATCTCTATTTTGAACCTTTTGTGCATCAGCTTAAAACAGATTATTCTATCATTCCATTCAAGTCGGCTGAGTAGGAGTGCAAACCAGCCTTCCATGCTTATGAAATGTTATTTCACACAACAAATTCACAACATGTAATACCCAGATTCATTGATCGGGCCACAGAACATGGTAAAATATCGGGGTATGTGGTTAATGCAGATAAAACCGCTGTTATGGCTTGGAACTCAGATACAACTAACCGGGAGGTGAGACCGCAGATGCGATACCTGGGAGTCCTAATAAACTTGAGGACATCCTGTGGGTAAGTTGGAAAAAAGTGAGTCAAAAGAAGGAGAATCTTTTAGTGAGATGCTCTAATCTGCCACTAAACATCTTTGGTAGAGTCAATGTGGTTAAGGTGATTGTTCTCCCAAAATTTATTTTTTTGTTTAACTCTATACCTCTTCCATTCACCAAAAGTCTATTGATAAACTGCAGGGAAAAATCAGGAGTTGTATTTGGGCTTCTAAGGGGATCAGGATTGCAGTTGGGGGCTGTAGGGCTGGCTTTTCCTGATCTCCAGATGTATGGTTATGTATTCCACTTTAAGAATTTCAGATGTTGGCAAATTGACCAGATCGGTCCTCAATGAATACATTATATGAGGCAATGCTGAGTAGACTGGGACAGAGTCACTTTTTGTTCAAATACAGGGATCCAAAACACTTTAAAAAAGGTTTGGTTTAGTAACAGCATTAGGAACTTGGGTATAATTCAGAAAGAGTTTAGTATCCATATTATATGTCTTCTGCCCCAATTTGGGATTCCCTGGGTGCACCAGAATGTTTGGAGGACCAGACAAGTTGCCCTTTAAAACAAGCTGACCTAAACTGTTCAGCAGACCTGAGAAAACAATCTGGATTGGCGGACTGGCAAGTTTTAAGTGCATATACTAATGGCCAGCTATCAAGATTGAAATATTACCAACTACCATCATGGTGGGCAACAAAAGAGTGGGTAGAGGAAAGGGTGATAAAGAGCGTCCAATTAAAGGAGGAAGTATCTGAATGGTATTGGGACTAATTAGAGGCTGAGGACAAGAAATATCCTGATCTATCTTCAATATGGGAAGAGGAACCATTGAGGGAGATACGAGGCAGATTTAGCAAGCATCTTATACTACTTTATGTGCAGTGGTGAAATCTGCCGCATTCAAGAGAAATCATTTGTTTACGAGCCACAGGGCCTATTGGACTCCGAGGAAGCTGTCAAGAATGGCTGGGGAGGATGTCCAAAATGTAAGGCTGTAAAGGCAGATGATATACGTATGTTTATGCGATGTCCAGCATTGGCGTCCTTTTGGGACACCATATGTAATCTCGTCAGCAATGTAATAGAGCACCATATAGAAGGTAAGCCCTCAACTTGTATTTTTTGGTATTAGTCCAGATGGCTCTTTTTGATAGAACTCTGCTAAAACTAAGTTTGTTTTCTAAGAGCTATTGTTGGCAAGGCAAGAGTTATGTAGGCTTTGAAAATCAGCAAATGCACCGCTCTTTAAAGATTTTTCAAAAAATATCAAGTTATTAAGTCAGATGGACATAATATGTAATCCCCAGAGCCAAGAGAGGGTATGGCTATATCACATCGATTGGCAAACATAAATGGGGCCCAATGATTAACCCTTACTTGCTGTGCTTTTGAGCCTGGGAAAGTCACTCCAGAACAGCAATAATCATGTTTGAGCCAATTTTCCCCCTCGCCCCCCCCCCGTCAAGGGGGGAAATTCATTGGAACGCACACCAGCAAGAAAGAGATGCTGTGATGAGAGTAAAATATTGTGGATGGTGGACCATTAGTCAATGGATCTCTTACCAGCTCTCTCTCTGGGCATTCTGTGGCTACTGTACTTTCTGTTCATAAAAGACTTGGAACTACAATATCAATCAAGGTATTCAGATCAATCCACAAACATTTCGAGATTTTCACAAACCTCTCAAGTTGTTTGCACCATTCTACAGGCTTCTTTCTTAATCTTGGGAAGTCATTTGTGAATGATACTAGATCACTCCTGCTCCAAAAAGCATGGACTTAACCTCTACTGGGTACTTCCGGTACCAACTCCCCCTCCAAAGGTAGGAAGTGGGTCTCCCATAGACCTGTTCAGACCTTAATTTTTCTCCATTTTTCTTCCCACTTTTCTAGCGCACTCCAAATCTGAACGTTTGAAACAATTCCCAAATTTGCAATTTCATTCTTAGTATTCTCATACCCTCTAGGTCCTTATCTCTAAAACAGAATCAGTGGTTTTTTCTGTAAGGCTTTAGAAAGATTCAGATCTAGCTCAAATTTCTGAGTTGCTTTAGTCACTTCATTATAGACTTTCTTTACCCATCTGGTAACATCCTCACTCATAAACAAAAGTTCATTTTCTTGGTAAGTATCTATTTTGATCAATTCTTAGCTTCCATTTATCATTAAATCTACTTTTAGTTTTAATTTAACTATATTCACTAATTTTCCCCTCAATGATGAATGAATCATTTCTCGGTTCAAGTCTGAGCATCCACTTTCATTTAGAATTGCTTCAACAACCTTCAACTATTCATCTAATTCCTGAGTTCTAAAGCTAGGCTGAATTCTATGGGCTTTAGGTACTGCCCTCTCTTTAGGTGTGCTACTAGATATATTTAATGGTGTCTCCCAGATAAGAGTATCCAGGTTTGGCAATACCTGGAATGACCTTAAATGTCTCAGTCCTGTCTGGTTCCTCATGGGCTCCGCACTTGCACCACAAGGGCACTCACATTCATTTAAATTAAATTAAAAAATCCTTCCACGATCGAACTTGTAGGACCATTCTCTGGGGCCTACAGCTTGGCAGGGACAGCCAAATTGTGTTTTACATTTCCCACAAAATGAGGCTTGTACATAAAAACCACAGTATCAATGGTAACAGGGGCAGTAGTAGCTTCCGGAGCTTTAAGAGTTATGGAGGTACCAAGGGCACAAATCCTTGAATTCCCTCCCATCGGATTCGGATTCATATTCTCAGTGGTGGCTCCCATTGCTAGTGCAGTAGCCATTCCAGAATTTCCATTCACGTTAGCGTTCCCACCTCCAATTAATTGACTCTCATTATACAGAGATGGGCATTCTGGCAATGTCACATTTAGAAGACTATTGCTAGCTAGAGTCACTATCACTGTTTTCAGTACTCTCATCTGGTTCCTTTGACTTGTCCTCATTTCCTTTCCTTTTCCCCTCTCCTTCCTTTTCAAATTCTTTGCTTGTTAATGCGGAGTATAATTTGTCTCCCTCTATCATGTCAGTTCTCCACTTCCACTGTTCTGCATACCACTTTGCATCAGCGTCAGTAGGTACTGCCTTTAAAACTCTTCCCACATACCTTTCCTTCTCTTTGTCTTGAGCCTCACACTGCCAAGATTTGATGGTTCAGACTGGGTAGGTCTAGGCTGTGGTTTAATCTCATATAATATCCTCCTCAAATTTTCAATAATTCTCACATTATATGTACCATAGCGTGGGAACGCCAGCGCACCTTCTGTTTCTGCCATATTTTGCCATTTTTAAAGCCACATACCTGCATGAAGCCCTATATTTTTCTGCCATAAAATGCCCTGGAGTATCTTTGGGTGGTTTCTTTTCTCCCACACTGTGATGTCAATCTCACCCCTTGTAGCATTTTTCCCTCCTTCACAATTTTCAAAAACGCACTCTCCTCAGCAATACACATGCAAACAAATATAGATCAATTGCTCCATTAAAGAAATCAACAGTATTCAATCATACAAGAAATGGTTCAGAATAAAACTTTTGACCTCCTCACACACCCTCGAATGAGACCTTGACCTGCAAAGAACTAGTCCGATTAGTACAGTGTCTCCTAGCGCAAAGTATCTACCACACCAATTACACCTCACTTTCACAATTAAAAATAAATGTCCCTACCTCAATTGCGCTATCAACAATGCCTCAAGACAGGCCCCACAAAACTTTAGCAGACAATTACAATACATTATCTTCTATACTTTTTAATATCATCCCGGGATCTTAGGCCACATCAGACCTGATAAGCACCACATTCACACAACATTCAAAGTTTCTCCACCAAACATCACACAATCTCCATGAATACTGCCAGCAAAGCACACCGCCAGCTAAGCACAATCCATTAGAGCGCACAACCCTATTATTAGTCACACCTCCGCTGTTACAACACTTTCTCGAAATGCTGGAACTCTGCCAATCCTCCAAACTGAAACATGGGCTCTAGGGTTGGGATTGGATCTGAGCTACTTTACCAAAGTATTCTTACTCCCTATTCCCTGATCTAACCATAATCATTTTGCTACCATCAAGCATTGAGCGAAGTGTCCATGCTTCCCTTTGATTGACCTTTTTAGATGCCTGCGAAATAAAGAGGAGTTAACGTCAACCAAATGTTCATTTTACAAACCCATTTAGTTACACAGCGAGGATCCAAAAGTCGATATTTGAGATTGAATGCAGGTTGATTACAAATTCAAAGCCAAACTGATATATACAAGTCACAACAATATGTTTCAAAAACACTGAATTCACTACTGGTAGTCCAAATTGTCTGGCAAAGTTTAACCTCAATAGCATAAAGCATACATGGAATTCAGCTTTAGCCATGCAGAAAATAAGGAATAACATTTGGTTGTCAGCATATGATTTCTGGCCCTCTTGCCTATACATGAATAATTCTAAATTACCTAACTAAGCCTAAACTAAATAGCATTTGTAGTAAGGTAGGGTCTGACTGCATGGTTACCCCCACCTTTGCCTGGTGGTTTGCTGGATTTTGACTAGTCTGACTGGGATCCTGCTAATGAGAACCACAGTCTATCTGCTTTCTCCTTAAAATGTCACACATTTACTTTGGTGCACTCAAGATTGGATACTGGGGTACCCTTGTCAGTTCCTAGCATATGGTACATATGTACCCAGGGCATAGGTACTAACCCTGGGTGTAGGACTACGCTACGTTCGCGGAGCTTGCGTAGTTTGTGCTACTTCGCAGGATGGGAATTGCATGTAGCACAGTGCAAAAATGCGTAGCGGGAATTTTTAGCTTGCTCGCGGTCCTCAACATCAACTTGACGACCGCAAGGGAGTAAAATCAACATACCAGCGAGACTTTTCCTCGTTTGCGATCAGCAACATCAAGTTGCCGATCGCTAGCATGGAAAATAAACCTCCTGGTGAGATTCTCAATGTGGGGAGGTCAGGTTTCTCATTGCGAGTGGTCGTGTATGCTCGCGACAGCTCGCGATGAGATACTACCAGTCCGCGTTGAGAAAGCTGCGAGTACAAATCTACTCGAGCGCCAGAAAACGTCTGCTTGCATTGTGCAAGATGCTGTTTGCACAGTGTGGACAAGCATCCGGCACTGTACAATCAGTGTGAACATCATTTTCCCTACCGCACTATGCAGTTTGCGTAGCCACACGTAGCGTGCGTATTACGAAGTGCACTTCGCGTATCTACGCTTAGTGCTACTACTCAACCTACGCCAGGGATAAGGTACCCCAGAGGCATGGGCTGAAGCATGTATTATGCCACCCATAAGAGGCCTTGCAAAATGGAACTACAGGTCTGCCATTGCAGTCTGTGTAAGCTGGTGCTTGCACCACTTACGTTAGGTATAGGTTCACAAAATCTATAGGTCACTACACTTAAAACTTATAAGTCACCCCTATAGCAGGCCTTGACAATCCTGAAGGCAGGATGCTGGGTTTTCTGTGAGAGGGGGCCCCTGCGTGAGCAGAGCCCCTCTGCAGCCTTCCGAGACAATTTTCCAGGGTTGTCTGTCACACAGCCAGACATATAGGTAGAGGTGCATTATAACCTCACAGTAAATGCTATCTAGGAAACGGCTGAAAAAAATATGTTGTGTTTTGTATCAAACACCTTGGAATCATACCTCCACACCGGTAACCGATGTGGAAGGTATGATTCCACTCATCTGAAGCGAGCTTCCTGGGGTCACTGGTCTTTCCAGGACCAGCCTTCTTGACCCGGGCAACACAAAAGGGTTGCAGCTGACCAGAGACACATTTCTGCCCTCCCGCTGCTGAGCCAAGCTCGAGCAGAGGAAGGCAGGACAAAAGGCATCCTGTCTCAGGGAGGTGTGACCACCTCCCAGACAGGATTTAGTATATTGTGGCTGGGTGGGTGCACTTCCAAAGTGCCCGAAAGTCTGCATCTGGGTCACACTTGGTGTCCCTGTGCATAGTCTAGTTCAAACCAGCTCTGGGACTTGTTCCTGCTCTTTCACGAAACTGGACAAAGGACATGGGAGTAACCTCCGTTCTGTCCTGACCCTCCCCAAAGAGTGTTCCCTAAATCTGTCCAATCCTCTCCCGTGGGTACATAAAGGAATGTCCTGGCTGTAGGGCCCTATATTTGATGCGGACAAGAAACCACTAACCTTTGACCATCTGGACACTCCGGATTTCGCTGGACTTCACCTGGGCCCAACATCATCTCCCTCTCTATCCAAAGCATTGTCTGTGCCCTTGCACCATACAGGCTCTGTGCAGGACCTGTGGAGCATTAAGGACATCTGAAGAATCTCCCTTGGGGTGAAGGAGTCACTCCCCTGCATTCGCAGGCACCATAATGCAACTGACTGGTCTGTTGATCCTAAGCTCCTGCAGACTCCAAAGGGTCCAGCAACGCAGGAGGTGGGTTCTTAAGTTCCTTGAGGTTGAGCTGCCCCCTCACCAAGTTTGAGGCCACTATCCCTTGTGGGGACCACATAACCTGAACCCCTGCACACCGCATACTTTTGCAAGGACATATGCTTGTTGGCAATACTCGAGCTTGTGCACTAGACTCCATATAGTATTGACCCTGAGCAGTATTTTCACCAAAGAACCCCAGCCTCCTCTTGATGAGTGCTCCATGGGTTGTTACTTTGTGATCTTGCTTGAGGTCTCCTTGCGACTCCTGGTCATTCGGCCTGTGGGTCCTCCTGAGGGTCAGCTTGAATTCTGTTGGACTTTCCTGGTTGATCCAGATGTGCCCTGTCTCCCCATTGCATGGTGAGTCCCCTGGACCTTGCTGGTCCACACCGTAACCTGCTTGACCTTCTCGCGTGGGTTGCTATTGCCAAGGCTTGTTGGTGCTCCAGCTGGACACTGACCCCTCAGCACTTGACATCCTTCATGGGAAAGCTTGCATATGGCTCCTGGTTGTTGTCTATGTCTCCTGGTCCTTGTGGTTGCAGAGTCGAATATCCCTTCTTTTCACCTGAAGCACCCGACATCGGTGGCAATTGTCTACTGAGCCCCTGGTCACCCTTAAGTGACCCAGACTATGTCCCCTCTGCTTTCAGGTTTCTTCCATCATGAAACCACTTCAGATCTATACACCCAGCTTACCTGGGATAGGTTACTCGGGTAATCCGGTATCCACGGGTGGGGTGGCTCTCCAACTTCCAAAGGGTTTCCTCGAAAACCACTGATAAGGGTCCTTACTTTTTAAATTTGTAACTGTAACTTCCCCATAGAATTGTACGGAGTCCGCAGTCATGTTAGTACACTGCACCCATCATCCATGGGGTCCCTATCTACTCACCTGGGGTGGTACCTTGGCGTCCTAGTGATTCTACGTGTTCTCGACACTGTCTCGACTCAAGTTGTGGTTCTGATACCGCTATTTTAGTATATGGTTGGTCTCCCACTGGAGCCCACTGTGTATTGTGCTACTTACAACTGTTTCTTTGCTAAAGTATTGTGTGCTTTGTGTTGCATCCTCTTGTAGAGGATACTAGCTAGTGTTATATAAATAAATACAAGTTTTCATAACTACTGTGTGGTTCTCCTTACATTTAATTGATACTAAAGGTGATATTCCGGTAAAACAAGCTGCTTTACCATCCTTCAAGATTAAGCCAGAAGGCTGCTCTCCACAGCTACCACTAGGATAGCTTTCTAAAGGTTATCTTTGACCTCATACATCATAAGGGTCGTTTGGACTGGTGCAAGTTGCCCACTTTAATTAGTGGACAGCATATACCAGGCCAACTTCTCATAGCGTTAATCAGGGAAAACCCTAACTAGATCCAGTAAAGTAGGAAGGTGTCAGCATTGCAGAGACATCTGTAGAAGTTCTCCAAAATTGAGAGCACTGTATAGCATACAGCCACACAACAGAAATATAGCAAAAAGGTCTGTACCCTCTGAGTCTATCTGGAATCTGCTTAAAGCTAAAATGTACCCACTAATTAAAATTTCTCAGAACATTCGAGAATACTACATCATGTGTCTCTGTACTCTTCTACCTTCCCACAGTGGAACTTGGCTGTTTCAAACGATACTCCCATCTCTTGGTCTGAACATCAGGGCGTCCATGGATTCCTTCCATCTCCAGATACCAACATGAATTGTTGTCCTCCCTTTCTTCATTAGCACCTCTTGTCCTTGCCATAAGTTCTCATCCCAAGCCTCACTATCTCACATACACAATGTGCCTTTCACTAACTATGAGATCATATGAATGCACCTGCAAAGAAGAAGAAAACATTGCAACTCGATCAAACTTTCACGTTGAAGTTCAAAGTTCAAATGCTTAAGGCCTTTGGTCAAGTTAACTTAATAAAACGCTTCAATGCACATTTTAAATGCATGGCTAGGGATACATATACAGTTATACAATTAATGCAGGATACTATTCAAATGAATATGTAAGTATATATATGGAGTCAACAAAATTACTAAAACTACTCAAATGCAGATATATAGGAAAACTGCTATTTGGTATCGTTACAGGAAAACATTAGTATGCACACTCATGTAAATGTCTGAACTATACAGTGAATGCACTTTCAGTATTTCAGTCAAGTGCAACTCTTTACATTAATAATATTAAAGTACACAAATATATTGTACTACAGGCATGCATATATAACAAAGTTATGACATGAAAAGGTGTATCCAAAATTACGCTGCTCCACATATATGAAATGAAAATATTCATAAAGGCACTCTTACCCAGCCATGACGCCCTGGGGCTAGTAGAGCTTAACTATTAAAAAAATAGAAAGAGCAGAGAGCTACTCAGTGTTAAAAAGCCGTGTTTTCAAAGCTTTCTAAACTTGGGGAGACAAACTGGTTGTCTCATAGCACAAGTCAAAGGACCAGATTCACAGAACTAATCTGAGACAAAATCCTAAACTTACTACTTTTACTTTTTAGTAGTAGCAAAGTTAGTTTACTACTACTAAATGCCTTCTGTGAATACCGAAAGTAGTAAGTTTAACCAAAAGTAGTAAGTGCATTCTGTGACTACCAACAGTAGTAAATTTAGGATTTTGTCTCAGTTTGTTCTGTGAATCGGTCCCAAAGAGTTCTGCTGCTTGGCGAGAAGGGAGGAAAAAGATCCGCCAATATGATAATTACATCTTGTGCTGGGACCTGAAAAAAATGTGAAGATTGACATTGCAAACATGGGTGGGTTGATGAGACAGGAGTATTATCCTCACACATCTGGGGCTTATCCCTATGTGCTGTGAAAAGTGCTTTGAATATACACCGTTTTCTGACTGGGAGTGCAGTGGTTTCAGATGTCCCAAACCAGCTTCTGATGTGGAAGGTTCATATCACAAGGAAAGCAATCCTAGCTGCCACATTTTGCATCATCTACAACCTCATGATAAGATATTCTGGTAAACAAGGTAGATCGAATAGCTATGATCTTCGAGGGACACTTTTTTGTGAGGAGAGTGATGTAAAAAGGAGAATTTTACGAAGATTTATGATTAGTATGAAACAAAGAGAGGTCACGTGCATGATCTGAGGTGCACTAGAAATGTGTGCATTGAACAAGATCCCTTCAATGCTAGTACTTGATGTACGGGTGATGTTTTAACCAATTAAGCTGGGCATCAGGCCAGTTACCATATAGATGACTGCTTCCCCATTCCGTGCACCTCTGTTTTATCCAAGTTAAGTGTGGGGCTATTTGTATTCATCCACCTCGCCACTGCTAACCTGTGCAGATAATGTTTCTGAGTATGAAGGGTATTGTCTAAAATTGAAAGTATTATGTAAGTGTAATCCACATATGACATAACATTGCAGCCAAAAGATCTAATAGTTGCAGAGAGCGAGGTGATGTAAATATTAAAAAGCACAGAGCTTAGTAATTATCCTTGAGGGACCACACAAGCGGAAGAATGAAGTGGTTGCATTGCAATATACTGAGTTTGATCCACAGGAAAAGATGTTAGCCAGCTCTGTGCAGTCACAAATTCCAATGTCTGCCAAATACTGTATAAGGATGGAATAAAAGACTATGTCTAACACCACAGACAAATCTAGTAAGACTAGTGCTTCTTGATCTGAAATATGTTCTAACTCATCTCAAATGACTAAAATAACAGTTTCAGCACTAAAATGAGTACTGAAGCTCTTCTACGAATGGTCAGGTTCTCTCACTTTGCATGCTTTGTGTGAAAGGAGGTGGGGTATTTTAATGTTCTGGCTTCTCCCATGTTTATGTGTTGCCTTGTTTTTGTATAGTGGTTTGTGCCCCATTTCAGATTGTGTTATTGTTGTGTCATACTGTGGTTGGTTTGTAGCATTCTGAATTGTTTGCTTTGTTGTGTCGTTCCCTCTTATGTTTTTATTGTGCTGTTATTTTGCCTTTTTCATGTTATTACATTAAGCTCTATTGTGCTCTCTCATTACTTTAGAGATGCCAACACGTACTGCTACATTTCCAGCCAAAAGCAGCACTTCCCTTGAAAGTTCCAGTGACAAGTACACATTTTAGTCTATTTAAGGAGGTAAAATAGTGCTGTTCCAGCTCTTCAACTACTTAAAACACCAGTCATCTCAATCCTGCAGCAAAGATCTACATTAATTTAGCACTTTATATGATTTGGTTGATTACCCCTAAAATATCAGGGCTTCATTTACTACAAAATGACACAGTGTGGCTCCACAAGCCATTATGCTGCTCGGAGGTGCGTCATTTTGAAAGCACAGGGATCTGTTGTATTAACAACAATACGATGCATCTGTGTGCTTTCCCCTGCACTGGCACACAATTGTCTGCACTGCACAGGCATGCTGGCATCATGTTGCAATGGTGCCTCCATTGCAGGGATGATTGTTTTTGTGCAGGAAGGGACATATTCCTGTACAAAAACAATAATTGATGGAATTTTCCTCTATCTATGAGTGCTGCAGAATTCAGCATCCATAGAAAGAGGAAAAAAGTAGGAGAAATAAAAGTATTTCTCCTCGTTGCGCCACTCCTACGCTTCCAAGGAAGCTGAAGGATTCTGACACATTCCCAGCTTTAAAAAAAGTAGAAAATCTGGGAATGTTCCAGGTTTCATGGATGTTGTGTGGTAACATTCACACTCATTAAATGCCTCTTTCATGCAGAGCATGTGTGAAAGGTGCCCATATTTACAAAGGCAAGAAAAGTCACGCAGGTTGACTTTATGTGGCCTTGTAAATATGGGTAACCCATTGCTTGGCTAGTTCGTCAGAAAAATTGATGCAGCGTCGGCAGAATGAGCTTGTACATTAGTCCCCCAGTTTGAGTCAAGGAAGCTCAAACCACTTGGCTTTCTTACTTTCTTACTTTGATTTTATACATATTCAGGAAATATTCATTTTCTCAGACATAACTGTCAAATGTGTTTTTTATATTTGTATTTACGAATGGTAAAGCCTCTGCACTCCACAGTAACACAGCTAGGCTACAGTTGGAAAACCATGAGCTCCTAAGATCCAGTAAGGGAGGCGTATGAGGACAGAAAGTTAAAAACAAAATTGTTGCAGCCTTCCTGCCTTCATTTTTCACACCACAACGATTATATATGCAAGTACTTATTAATCAAAAGTCCATTCTGTCCATTCGGCAGAAAAAAATGAAACATTAAATTGCTGTCAGATTTTAGAAATGAATCATTCAAGCGAGCACTAACTGTGAAAGTCCTGCTCCATCCATTATTTTCTCCAGTGCCCCTTGTTTATTTATTTTAATGTAGCTGTAACAATTAAATTAATGCAAACACTGTTACCTAGGAACTGCTGGTCGTGAATCCTGATTAGACGGTGTTCAGCATCGGAGAACATTAGTCAATTAAGCAAAAGTGTAGAGCTGAAAGAGAAATCAAGCTTGCATTTAAACTAAAAGGCCAAAATGACAGGAACTTATAGAAGAGGGTCGGTTGTTCTTTTTTTTTTTTTTTTTTACTTCCGCCAGTTTTTGCTATGTACCAGTGTAACCATAGCATCTAATTTGTGAAGCTACTTAGTGTTGCAGCATCCATACCTTAGTGCCCATTTTCTTTTAACATTTGTTATATATATCTTTCCTTTTTTGCTAAGTAAGTCTCTTAATTGTGTAATGTGTTGAAATGGTTATATTGTGTCAAGCAATTCTTTATTTGAATGCTGAAATGTGTCTCTATAGGCCTTAGCGCTGTGAGGCCTGTGAGAGGGGTGACTTACCCATGCCATAGGCAGTGTTGGTTGGCATGGCACACAGAGATGTGTGCGGTGCCAGCTCTTCAGTGCGTGGGTGTTGGTGAGGCGTCTTTTAGGGTGGCATAATACATGCTGCAGCCCACAGAGGCCCTCTCTAGTCACAATGCCCCTGGTACCATGGGTAGCTTTTACAAGAGACTTACATGTGGCCCAGAGGAGTGCCAATTGTAGGAACAAAGGTACAGTTTTGGGAAAGAACACATGTGCTGGGGCCTGGTTAGGAGGGTCCCAGCACAGACTCAGTCTAGTTGGCATTAGGAATCTGGCAAAAATGTTAGGGTGTAATAATGCAAAAAGGGCACTTTCCTACAGACATAGATGTAGGAGTGATCCTGCATGTACACCTCTGTGTAATGTCAGGATATTCTGATCCGCAATTGTGTAAAGACTGAATATTATGATATAATGAGACTTGTGTTGGACACGGCACAAATTGCTGGTAAAAACATAGGCCTCCTTCAATGTGATAACTGACACTGCAGTTCCCATTTTACTAAAGCTTGTTCATTTCAAGATCCATACCTAGATTTTTAACAACCCACTGCCTTGCAGGGAATACTGCTTATCCTCAGGCAAGTCTGCTGTCTGCTGTCAAACTTGGCTTAATACAAGTGGTTTGATGATTAGTTGATTCAATAGAAATGCCAAGTGACTCATATGTTGTGGAAATATTGTCAGATATTTCTAACTTTTGACAAGCTAAATATAGAAGACATTAAATATTTGAGAGGCATTCCATTCAACATAAAAAGCTGGTAAAGACTGAAATTGAGACTATTGTCTGCCAGTTCATAAAAGAGCCAATTAAAAAACTGCCACCCGGGGTCACAATTTGTCTCAATCTCAAATGACCACAAGGTGGCTCATTTGCATTTGTTTGGACTTCAGACAACTCAATCAGAGAAAGAGAATTACACTGCCCTTTGAAACCAAGACTTAATGCAGGGCCTGACTGTATAGCTGTTTTTTTTATTGGACTGAAACAACGGTATCATCATGATGTATCATAATCCTTGCCACTCAGATACATTTGTTTTGTTACTAGCTAGAGCATTTTGCTGAATCATCAGCTGCTGAAGTCTTTCAGGAAAACACACAAAAGATCATTGGAAATACAGTGATGACATCCACATACTTGTCACATCTCATTAGGAACATAATGAGACACTTGTGACCGTGTATAACGCCTTGGTAAAAGCACATTTCACAGTCAATAAAGAAAATTGTGAATCCAAACATACAGCTGAAATTCTAAGAGCACATATTCAGATTAGATGCAAGACCAGATCCTGACATTCCGACTGCCGTCTTGTCCACGCCAGCACGTGCACATCTGTCATCAATTACTTCTTCACTTGACATAGCCAGCTACTGTGGCTAGTCCATACATGACTTTGCTTCGATAAGTACACCATGGAGGGCCCCAAGCAAGAAAGCAGGTATCTCAAATGCTGTGGTCAGGCCAGTTTGAATCTAACTGAGCTCACACTGTTAAAGGCAGAAACATTTATTTTAAAGCAGATTTTATTGGTTTTCATACATTGTACAATACAATTGGATCAGTCGTCATGTGTCTGTTCAATATAAAGCAAATAATACTCAAGAAACTCCCACCCTCCCCTCCCTATGAGTCAGTGCAGCATTCCTAAAGTAAACTTACTCAACGTGGCCAAAGAGAGGGCAGTGAAATTTGGGCAGTGAGACGTAAGGCATAAAACATCCAGCGTTAATTCCTGTATAGTTAGTATGAGACATTCCCAGAACATATGTAAGATGTGTATGCCTACCTCTCCACATCTAGGGCATGCGGCGTCATCCACCTGAAAGTATTGTCGCACATGCCCAGAGGTCAAGTATGACCTATGGAGGACATAATAATTTATACGTTAGAAGCGCACATTCCTAGAGATCTTGGATATATTTTCTGGTGTATTGTCCCAAACCTTAATTTTAATGGGAATCCCCAAATCGCCCTCCCATTGGGTTTACAACTTCTCCAGTGGCTGTTGCTGGTCTGCTCGCAATGCTCCGTATAGGCATTAAACTGTCTTAATAGTGCCCGCTGAAAATGCTATATATTGGTAACTCTGTAAGGTAGGAGGTTGATTAGTGCCCATGAGTCAATGTGTGCCTATTGCCTCTGTGAGTGCCCTGTGCATTAAAAAAGTGTCCCCAACAAACGCCAGCTACTTCAGAGACCTTGGAGACGCGGTGGCAGCTGAACTCAGCAGGTGGACAAGAAGCCTAAAGTGGAAACTTGGAATTTTTAAAATCAATCTAGCCAAGCATGCGGCAAGTATTGCAGTGCTAAGCTTTAAGGGTTGGAGCAGTCCGATTCCTGACAAAATGCCGCCAAGACCAACAAAGATCGATAAAAAGAAAAGCAAGGAAGATACTGAAATTGAACCGAACAATTCAAATCTGGCTGCGTCAGAGACACCCGCCACGCTGAAATCACAGTTACCTGCCAAAAATCCAGGCGCGATAAAGAAGGTGACTGTGCCGCCCATTAAAAGAAAAACAGACATGAAAGGAAAACCACTGGGGGACGAGCGCGTCAAAACAAACGAGAAGGCGGCGATTCTCAAAAGTAAAAACAAAGCGACCCCTCTCAGGCAGCCCACCCTACCTGAATCGTTCACCCGCCCTGGTTGCACAGACGGCGGATCAATCAGCAGGAGCTCAGGAGCCATCGGCGTTACAGAACAAGAGCCTGATCCCGATGTAAGGCAAAAGAGCGTCCTCGAGGACGCAGCAGCAGCGGCAGAAGCAGGAGTTCGGAACGTGAGAGACGCCGAGTCAGCAGTTGCCAAGCAACCAGCAGCGGAGTCTTCTTTGAGACATGAGCAGGACGCCAGCAGTAAGAAACAGGAGGTAACAGCTGGGAATGCGGGACAGAGGGCAGGGGCAAGTACTGAAAGGGAACAAGCAAGAGAGATGCCTCAGAGGGGGTTGCTTGAAGGCGAGAACAACGAGGCTAATGAAAATGATAATGATAAAGAAGTACAAAAAGAGGCAGGAGGGCCGAGAGTCCATGAGAATGCCGACGATATTATGCAGGCGATTATGCAGGTGGAAGCAGAGCTAAGGGCTAAATCCCCCAATCCCACATGGGGAAGCGCAGTTAGTTTGGCGCATGAAAAGTCAATACTCGGTCACCCCAAAGAGAAGGAGGATATATGCTCATTGGAGGGGGACCGCTTTTTTTCAGTCGATGAGGATTCCGACTAAGCTCAACATGAGGGGAAGGGTTCAGATTTAGAGGAGGAGGAAGAAGAGGCGGAGAAGGAGGAGGATGAAGACGATGAGGAGGATGATTCATGGACAGCCTCTACCTCCTCAGAAACTGATATTGATAAGGAGTCTACACTAAAAAAGAAACAGACAAGGCGGCATAGGCACGAAAGGTCACCTACAAGGGGTGCTGAGAGGAAGCTGGACTGGGACTATTCAGCTACATCGCAGACATACCAAGAAGAGTCAGAAACTGGTCTGAATCAGGGAGACGCATTTGGAAGAGTATTTAATATGCTGAAGCAAATACAAGCAGAAGCGAGATCTACAAGTCGGAAAACAAGGCAAGATTTTAGGAAAATCCAAATGACGCTTAGAAAGACTAACAAACTATATGAAGGTCTGGCGGGGAGAGTCTCCGAGGTCGAGGAGAGAACGGGCAAGATGGAGGATGACTTTCGCAGTCTTAGCGAATTTAAAGTACAACAGGAGAAGAAGGCAGACGATATTCTCTGGAAGATGGAAGATTTCGAAAATCGCCAAAGGCGCAACAATGTTCGCATTTCGGGAGTGGCGGAAGGGCTTGAAGGGCAAGATCCAAGGGGTTTTGTGATCAAGTTACTAAGGGGGGCATTCCCTGAGTCCCAGTGGCAGTGGGAGGCAGAGGTCCAGAGAGCGCATAGATTCCCCTTTGTTCAGCGGAAGATATACGGAGCTGAAGGAGGGTCGAAAACACCACTCCCCCGAGCAATATTAGTGTACGTGGGGAACTTTCTACTCCGAGAGGAACTTATCCAGAAAGCCAGACCAGATAGCAAAAGAACGGGTGAGGGTGTTACATTTTTTACGAGACCTGATTTCTGCCACGTGACAGTAGAGAGGAGGTGGAGGCTCAGAAGACTGATCTCGGAGTTTCAGGCTCTTGGATCAGAAGCATATCTGTTATTCCCTGCCAGGTTGAAAGTGGTCACAAAGGGCAAGGTCAGGATGTTTATATCAGAAGTGAAAGCGCAGGAGTTTATTCAGGATTTGGAAAGGGCGAAGAAAGAGGGTCACTGAGGGATAAAGGTTCTTTGTTGGAGAAAGGGGGGGCACATTTGAGAAGATGGGAGAGGGGTGCGACTAACTCAACCAGGAAGCGTCCACATATAGGTCATTATTGACCTATTTGCCTGTATGGGGGGGGGAAGGGGGGGTTACTCAGGGGAGGCGGGGGGAAGGGAAAGCAAAAAGCAGCTGAAATGTATGGTTCTGATATGGCAGTTAGCACACATTGATTACACATTTTGTTTGTTGTTTAAATTTTTGAGTAAAGCAGGAGGGAGGAACAATGAAAGAGGGGGGGGGAAGCCGAAAGAGATAGCTGGGTTAGGAAGAGTTGGTCCTTTTTTCAATACAAAATGTCATGCAAGTTTGTCTCTTTAAATGTATGTGGCTTGAATGATCCAAGGAAGAGGGCAAATGTAGCAGCGTATCTAAGAAATCTACAAGTAGATGTAGTATGTTTACAAGAAACGCATATAGAGGAAAAGCAGATTTATTTAATGAACCAATTGAGCTTTGATGTACTTGCAGCCAGTAGGCAAGGATCTAGGACAAGAGGAGTTGTTATCCTGGGGAGAAGAAGAGAAGTGACAGTTAAAAGAAAGAAAGAGGACCGTTGGGGGAGATGGGTTATGGCGGAACTAAATGTTAAAGGGTTCAATGTCACATTAGTAAACATATATGGTTCCACTGAGGACGATTCAGAGATATGGGAGTTTTTAGATATAGAATTAGCACAGTGGCCCGAACCAATAATCTGCTGTGGTGATTTTAACATGCATGACCCTACAAGCTCATTTATGAGTACAGGCGCAGTGTATAATGGTAGAAAGAAAAAAGTAAACAGGGCCATTACTAATATGGTTAAAAATAATCTTCTGGCAGATCCCTGGATAATGCAACACCCATTGGTTGATGGTAGTACTTTTTTTTCGGCACCTCATCAGGTGCTGGTGAGATTAGATTATTTTTTAGTTTCTAGTTCCTTGGTCTTGGAGACACAGATCGAGAAGCAACCAAGAACTATTTCCGACCATAGTCCATTAATACTGTCAGGTAAGGTCTCGCAAGTACAGAGTAAGAGGTCCACATGGACGTTTGAGAGGAGTCTGCTCCAAGACCTTGAATATAGGAAACATATGGAAGAGTGGATTAGGTCATTTTGGGATATTAATCATGGAACTGCCTCAGTAGGGCAAACGTGGGATTGTTTTAAAGCAGGTGTCAGAGGAGAAACACTAAGCTACGTGTTGACCAGACGTAAGAAAGAGAGGTTAAGGAACGAAACTATTCGTCAAAAGCTGATCATCGAAGAAGGAAAACTAGTTGCTGCAGTAAGATCTAAATCCAGCTTGGAAAATATATTATTAACAATAGTAGCACTAAAGGCGGACGCGATAGAAAGTCTCTCGAAAAGGTCTGCTGAAAAATACTTGGCTAAGAAAGAAGAGTTATATGAATGTAGTGAGAAGGTGGGCCACATACTTGCGGTTAAAGTTAGACAGCAAAGGGCGGATGCAGAAATAAAAGAGATATTAGATCCAATGGGTGTCATTGTCACAGGCTCAGATAAGATAAGAGAGGTTTTTAGAGGCTTTTACGAAAAACTGTATACACAGGGTGACACAGAGGGTATAGTGGAAGTTAGGAATTATCTTAGAGGTGTGCGCTCACCCTCTGTCACAAAAGAAGAAGGTGAAATGTTAGACTCTACCCTAGGTCTGGAGGAATTTATCGATGCATTAAACAGCTTACCATCAGGAAAGGCAACCGGACCTGATCAAATTCCGGTTGAATTTTATAAAGTATTCCGTGACTGTGTGCTGATTTATATGTTTGATGTTATGGTATATGTACAGCAAGGAAGGCTATCACCAGATTCTTGGCGTGGGGCAGATTTAATTGTTATTGCTAAAAAAGGGAAGCCCGCAACCCTTCCTGGATCCTATAGACCCATCACATTGATGAACTCAGATAGCAAGGTATATTCTAAGATGTTGGCAAAGAGATTAGCAGGATGTATTGAACACTTGGTGAGCCCATCACAACATGGCTTTATACCCGGGAAGGGTACCACTCAGCATATTAGGACGTTGATTACTATGATTGACGCGGCAGAAGTCACAGGCGACCCTATTTCAGCACTGTTTTTAGACGCCGAGAAGGCTTTCGATAGGGTCGCCTGGGAATATCTATGGGAAACTATGAAGTGGTGTGGTATTGGCTCAGGTTACATACGAGCTATGCAAGCTCTATACAGAGACCCGGTGGTTAAAATCAGAGTAAATGGAGGGCACTCCGATCTAGTACATGTACAACGGGGGACTCGTCAGGGTTGCCCGTCTTCTCCACTGCTGTTTGCCCTGTACATAGAGCCATTATTACGTAAACTAGAGGGAAACCGTGTTATTCAACCTATGTCATTCAATGGTTGCACTGTGAAAACTCTTGCCTATGCTGACGACGTGGCTATATTGACTCCAAATCCGGATATAGCCATGGTTGGAGTAGAGGCAGAAGCGCATGAGTTTGGGCTGATCTCAGGGTATAGCCTAAACAAAACTAAAACCCAGAATATTCTGAATAGGTTTGCATCAAGTCTAGACAGCAGGGTGGTCAGAAATGCAACTTATCTAGGGATTGATATATCTGTAAAATTGGAGGAACTAGTTGAGCGCAATATGGAACCATTGCTTGCGAAGGTTAAAAAAGACCTGGAAAGGATAAGTAATCTACATCTTTCTTTGGTCGGATCCACAAATGTGCTGAAAATGATGGTCCTGCCTAAATTTTTGTATTTATTCAGGTCAATACCTTTGATTTTTGAGAACAAATGGTTCAACAGGTTGGAGAGTCTGGCTAACAGATTTATCTGGGCAAGAGGAAAAACTCGTAGGGCTTATAAATTTATCACCTTGCCAAGGGATAGAGGGGGGTGGGGTGCACCAGATTTTAGATTATACTTTTTGGCTGCTGCTCTCCAGTACATGCAGGGATTAATTGGAGGAGGCGGGGGGGCATCAAAGACCATTAACATGTCAAATGAAGCCTATACAATGATACTAGGACAAAATTCTGTCAACGGATTCCTGTATTATACGGATTTGGGCTACCTCAGAAGGCAGTCATACAAGACTCTAAGGGCAGCACTTAAAATCTGGAGCATTTTTTCAAAAAAGACCGGTATGGGTAGATTTAATAGGTACACCAAAGTCTATAAAAATAAATCCTTCCCTGAAGAAATTTTTGCTGATTCAGTAATGGCGGATTGGGAGGGTAAAGGGATACATCAAATCGGGGATTTAGTAAACTCAGAGGGTATAATACAATTTGAGGAATTGATTAAAACACATAAAATAAACAGAAGGGACTTCTTTAAGTATCTTCAGATTAGGAGTTTTCTTAGGAATAAACAAGGAGGGCCATTGGGCTTTCACCCAACTGAGCTGATGGAAGGGCTAACTACAGGGGAGGAATACTCCATCAGGTTAATATATGCTGCACTGACAAAAAATAGACCGGATGACTTAGATAAGCACAGGGCCAAATGGGGGGAAAGGATAGAGGCTACACCTGAATCATTTAACGAATCACTGGAGCTAGGCCGGTCTATGCTATGTTCTGCCCCTTTGCAATCCCAACATTACAAAACGCTATTCTTGCTATATTACACTCCAGCCAGGATTGCGAAGTGGGGGGGCACTGAGGGTACTACATGCCCCAGGTGCAATGCTACTGAGGCAGATATTGTCCACATGTTTGCTACATGTCCTCAATTATATACATTAATTAAGGATGTCGAATTTTTTTTAACCAACTCATTAAAGATAAGGTTAACTTTCACTGTAGGCTTAATTATGCTGGGTGTGGACGTAGGAAATGCGCATTTGGATCCAGGCGATGCAATGTTTGTGTTCATGGCAGCGGCTGTCTTTAGATTAATGCTAGCCAGGGTACGGTTAGACAAGAATCCCCGACCCTGCAAACATGGTTATCAAATCTTATTGCTATACATAATTTAGAGAAATACATATATGCAAGGAAGGGTAGGAGTGGGAGAGCGCGAGGTATTAAGATATGGGGACCTTTGGAGAAATGGAGAACAGGAATAGGATGATTTATTTTGTTGTTGATTTACGATTGTGTTTGTTATATAATATGATACATGTTGCCTTGGCCTCCCCTCTTGGTGGTTAAATAGTTTCAATTCAAAATGTATTTGGTTATATTGTGAGACGAACAAATGTAGGAGCAAAATGTTGTATTCTTTTTTTGAAATGTGTGCTTTTTGAAATATAAAATAAAATATATTTAAATAAAAAAAAAAAAAAGGAAAAAAAAAAAAAAAAAAAAAAAAGAAGCGCACATTCCTAGAGATCTTGGATATATTTTCTGGTGTATCGTCCCAAACCTTAATTTTAATGGGAATCCCCAAATCGCCCTCCCATTGGGTTTACAACTTCTCCAGTGGCTGTTGCTGGTCTGCTCGCAATGCTCCGTATAGGCATTAAACTGTCTTAATAGTGCCCGCTGAAAATGCTATATATTGGTAACTCTGTAAGGTAGGAGGTTGATTAGTGCCCATGAGCCAATGTGTAGCTATTGCCTCTGTGAGTGCCCTGTGCATTAAAAAAGTGTCCCCAGGGTAGATCAAATTATGTGTGAAAAACCTTGGATGGGAGTAACTCTTCATCTTTAAATGGATCTCCCACTTTTGTCACTTCGGCCTCTATCCAGAGGTCAAGGTCACTCCAGTTTCCTCCATGTGGCCATGCTTTTAATAAATCTAGGGCCAAATCAGGGAATAAGGGTTTTTCTTGCAGATCTTCTGTAGGCCTCTACTGCAGCATTTAGTCATTACGCTAAGCTCCTGCAAATCTCTGAGAGGCAATCTTCGCATCCGGAGAAGCACCTGGAGAATTTCGAGCAGTGGTGGCACAAAGTGTCCTAGAGTCCGATCTGGATTTCGTCTGTGTGCTAGTAACTGGATCAACCATTGCAGTTGGGCTGTAATATATTATATCTCAAAGTCAGGGACTGCTACCTCCTCGATGTTGTCGCCCTCTGCATTGCTGCTAGTGTTACTCGTCTACACCCTGAAGAATACTCTCGGGATCCATATAAGAAGTGTAGAAAAATATGTCGAGACAGAGCCACCATTTTCAGGTGTCCAATACAAAATTGAGGTGGCTCTTTTGCGAAACAGTGAAAGCACTACATTATACTGTCTTTTAATATGTTACTAATCTGTTGCACAGTTCAGATGTCAACCGCAGTTTTCTGTGTCACTGAGGGAAGTCCCAAACTCGAGCTCTTCGATGCACTGGAACAGTGTTCAGAGTCCGAGTCATGTACAAGAGGGCTCAGCTCCGGTGACAGAGACCCCATCTCTCCCCCACTCAACTTAGCCACCACCTCGATTGTGCTCTGCTTTCCGAGCTGTACATCGGCCTATGAGGGGGCAACAGAACCTTGCTACAGCTTTTTTTGGCATAGTCCAGTGCAGCAAGGACCTAGGTCAGGATCAGGTGCTCATCGGGGGGCCGATTCACAGAACTAACTTAAGACAAAATCCTAAACTTACTACTTTTGGTATTCACAGAAGGCATTTAGTAGTAGTGAAGTTAGGATTTTGTCTTAAGTTTGACTTAAGACAGACTTAAGACAAACTTAAGACAAAACTCTAACTTAAGTCTGTCTTAAGTCTCTCTTAAGTCTGTCTTAAGTTTGTCTTAAGTCTGTCTTAAGTCTGTTTTAAGTCTGTCTTAAGTCAAACTTAAGACAAAATCCTAACTTTACTACTACTAAATGCCTTCTGTGAATACCAAAAGTAGTAAGTTTAGGATTTTGTCTTAAGTTAGTTCTGTGAATCGGGCCCCGGGAGTCCAGTCAGTCCCAAACTTCCTCTGGGGAGTGAAATAAATGCGTACCCTCTGGCATTGCCACTCTCAGCTTCGCAAGGAACATCACTGCATTCTTAATCTCTAGCTTCTATAGCTTTTTTATAGTTTCTTTGCCACTGTACCTCTCTAGAAAAGTCAGGGAAAATCCATACAACAGCATTATCGACACTGAGCATCTCCTGGTGTTGGGCTTGTGCCAGGATGTGATTGTGATCTTTGTAGCATAGGAGCAGAGCTATCATTGGCCTCGGGGTAGTCCAGGGCTGGGGCGGTCTTGATGTAACCCAGTGGGCCCTCTTGAGCTCAAAGAAAGGAGAGAGGCCCTCAGGTGCAACTTCTGTATGCAGCCAATGTTCAATATAGGTAAACATGTTGGTACACTCCACCTTCTCAGGTAAGCCCACCACCCGGACATTATTTCAACAGGAGCGATTTTCAGCATCTTCTGCCCGTAATTCAAGTGTTCAAACTTTCACTTCGACCATCGTCAGCTGCTCCTTCATTGTGGCAGCTGCAGGTGGTAGCTCCCCTAGAGTCGACTCATTCATCGTTACCCTTTCTGTGAGCCATTTATGGTCATCTCATAAGAGGTCCTGGTCTACTTTTATAGAGTCAATTTTGGATTCCACAATCTCCGCGGGGGTAATTTTCACCTGAAGGATATCTTTTAGCATTGGATCCCTGTGAAAGTCCACAGACTGAATCTTTCCTTCAGCTCGGTCAGTCAGGTTGGTCACACTCTTTTGATCTCGTTTGCTAGAGATCATGCCCATGGTTAAAGGTGAAGTAATGACCACTACCACCTTCTTCCTGTGCTGTGGATTTCAGCAATTCGCTGCGCCTAAATTCGCAGTGCAGCTGTCTTCCCCTCATATCCTGCCCTGCAATACAGTCTAGGGGAGAGGGAGGGCAACAGTCAGGCAGCATTGGGGCATCACTAACAATAGTGTCCAATAGAAATTACTTTGCTTTCAGCACAGCATTATTCCCTTCTCTGCTCTCCTTTATTGGGAGGCACTCTACCTCTCATCGGATCTCTCAATATCACCTCACGGTCACTTTCTACAGGCGACTTCAGTGGGCCCGGTCTCGAGTTCGGTGTTGCAAGAGAACCGGGTGCCAGCTCCTTCAGATGTCCAACTGGGGTAGTGCCATCTAGTCTGGGTGCCCGGATCCTCAGTCAGAGCCCCTCTACGGGTGCAGCCCAGGGAGAGGCTGAACTAGACAGGCGCTGCCATTTTCTACTCAGGCCCGCGGAGAAACAGCATCCACCCGCCTATTGCGGCACTGCTCCAGTAAAGGGCTCTCCCATCTCAATCATGTCCCCTGTCAAGCTAGGCTTGTGTAGCAGGGACAGTCAGGGCTCGTGGGCTGGTTCAAGCGGCTCAGGATGGCCAGGATGGTATCAGATGTCTGTTGGCCGAGCTGAGCTCTGAGCAACCCTGCTCACTCCATCAGCATCATGCCACGCCCCAGTTGAAGGCAGAAACATGACTTACTGTAATCCTTCCCTTCACGCAGAAACCACCATGGATGTCAGACCTGTGAGACTGAACACCATTACTGAGCAGTGTGAATTTGACGCCAAGGCACCAAGCAAGACATAGCACATTCTAATCTTAGTCTGACTAAACCTAAGGTTGCTTAATTGCAAGCTGAGAGAGAGTTTAAGAACACATTCATTTGTGCACAGAAACAAAACCACACTGCATGGATAACATTGAGAATAAAAAATAAGACGTCTTCACCTGCAAATCTACTAACACCAAATAGTTCAGGATCATAATCCTGCTGACTTTTTCTCTCATTTTCCACTGTGAATCACCATGCCAAGACTGAACAATGTTTACACTACCCTATTAAGCATGATGAGTCAAAAGCCATGAGTCATAATGCCACATATGTACTACCCATAGAGACTCAGTGCTTCTCACTATGATAGTGAAATCATGAGTGCATCAGAAAAATGCACACTGTGAACTCAAAGATCTCAAGCTTTTCTTAATGTTCAAGGTGACATGGTATGGCATCAAAAAAGGATATTTTATAGGCACATGCTGATCATTCTAAGGTCCCATGACAGAGAGTAACTGAACGGACTCATGTAGGGCATTGTGATATATAGTGGCTAGAAAAAGAATGCTATACAATAATTTGCAGCTCTTTTTTTATGGTCCCAGCACATCTGGCCCTCATCTTCTCTTGATGACGGAAGGACGCATGATGCTACGTTGGTACATCAGGTTAAGTGCTCTTTTTGAGTTTCAATATATTGATCTCGCCATATTGAATACCAAGTGACACCTAATCTGATAATGGGTGACCCTTCAATGACAAGGACTAAATTAAATTTACATAGAGTGCTTTGTGTCCTTCTGTGTCCTTCTGGTCTTGGGGAAAATGACACAGTTCAATGATTCAAGGTCGCATTCCCGAAGGCCATGCATATTGCCAAGCTGGCATAGCACCTAGTCTCAAAAGTACTGTGACAGACTCCGATAAAACAGTTGCGGCTGCTCGAGGGAATGCTGCAGGGTGGTGGAGGGTCAGGGTGAGGGGTAGTAAACTCCGGCATATGGCTGAATCGAGTTAAGTACATAAATAAATAAATCAAACAAATTACATTGTACGGGCTGCACCGCTGATTGGGTTGCAGCGCGCGCCACATAATTTGTTTTATTTATTTATTTATGTACTTAACTCGGTCGGCCATATGCCCGAGTTTACTACCCCCCGCCCCACAACATTCCTTCGAGGAGCCGCGACTGCAATAGAGTATCGGACACTCGAGAGGGCACTACAGGAAGCTATCCTGCTGAAATACTGTTGGGAAGGATGATGTCCACCTGCAAACATGCCAGTCCTCCGTGTCAGCAGGAGACAAGGTAGCTTGATGGCTACAAGAAAATATGACTAGCACTGCCTCAACTGCACATGCAGAGAAACAAAATGGGCTAATCTGTATATTTTTACAAGTCCACTTATGTATTGATTTTTTCGAGGCTGATTAATTTTAAAATTCAAATTATGGTAGACTAAATTCTACTCTGAATGCTCACAATGAATTCCCCACTATAAGATCCCATCAATCTACTCCCAGGAAGTGGAAACATCTCAAGATAAAGACTGCGACCTAGCCAACAGGAATGATGCTCTAAACAAGAAACCCATGTCTTACAAACCAACCACTGGAAAACCCACACGTGGCTCTGTTCCTGCTTTAGGCTCCGAAGGCCCATCTCCCAACTGGAAGATTCCATTTATCTCAACACTGCTTCCCCGGTACAGAGCTGTGGAACAGGTTTCAGATGGTATATTCAGCCAGCTCCGACTGCAGCAAACAAAGGACATGAATACAATACAATACAATACAACAGCATTTGTATAGCGTGCTACATACCCGTGAGGGTCTCAAGGCGCTAGGGGGGTCTGCTACTAATCGAAGAGCCAGGTCTTGAGAAGTCTTCTGAAGGCCAGCGGGTCCTGGGTCTGTCGTAGGTCGGTAGGGAGAGGGTTCCTGGTCTTGGCGGCGAGGTAAGAGAAGGATCTGCCGCCGGCGGTGGTTTTCCGGATGCGAGGAACTGTGGCGAGGGCGAGGCTGGCCAAGCGGAGGCTGCAGGTGGGGGTGTAGAAGCAGAGTCGGTCGCTGAGGTATGCTGGCCCGGCGTTGTGGAGGGTCTTGTGTGCGTGGATGAGGAGTTTGAAGGTGATCCTATTGTCAACGGGGATCCAGTGCAGGTCTCTCAGGTCGCGGATGATGTGGCTGTGTCGTGGGACGTCGAGGATCAGTCAAGCCATAGCGTTCTGGATGAGTAGGAGCCGTCTCAGGAGCTTGGTTGTTGTTCCTGCATGGAGGGCGTTCCCGTAGTCCTGAATGCTGGTGACGAGGGTGTGGGTGAGGGGATCCATTTGAAGATTCTGCGGAGCATTCAGAGGGTGTTGAAACAGGACGAGGAGACTGTGTTGACTTGCTTGGTCATGGCGAGGGAGGATGATCCCATGGTTGCATGCTTGGTCGGTGGGTTCTGGGGCTGTTCTCAGCGATGTAGGCCACCAGGAGTCGTCCCAGGCTGAGGGGGTGGAGCCGAGCATGAGGACCTTAGTCTTGTCTGAGTTCAGC
Organism: Lissotriton vulgaris; assembly: GCF_964263255.1. Classification (NCBI taxonomy): domain Eukaryota; kingdom Metazoa; phylum Chordata; class Amphibia; order Caudata; family Salamandridae; genus Lissotriton; species Lissotriton vulgaris. Next base: position 1,159,849,273 of record NC_141689.1, read on the forward strand.
TTCAGTCTGTTGTGCTTCATCCATTCGGGGATGGCCCTCATTCCTCTGTGGAGTTTGGCTTTTGAAGTGTGGGGGTCTTCGGTGAGGGATATGACCAGCTGAGTGTCGTCTGCATAGGAGATGATGTTGAGGGTATGTTGTCGTGCGACGCGGGCGAGTGGTGCCATGTATATGTTGAACAGTGTCAGGCTGAGGGAGGATCCCTGTGGGATGCCGCAGATGATCTCGGTGGTCTTGGAGCGGAAGGGTGGGAGGTGGTAGCTCTGGTTTCTGCCGAAGAGGAAAGATGTGGTCCAGGCCAGGGCCTTTTCTTGGATTCCGACATCATGGAGGTGTGCTGTTAGGGTGCGGTGGCAGACCGTGTCGAAGGCTGCTGATAGGTCCAGAAGGATGAGGGCGACTGTTTCTCCTTTGTCCATTAGGATCCTGATGTCATCGGTGGTGGCAATGAGGGCGATCGTGGTGCTGTGGTTGCTGCGGAATTCTGACTGGGATGGGTCCAGGATGTTGTTGTCTTCGAGGTAGTTGGTCAGCTGTTTGTTGACAACCTTCTCCGTGACTTTCGCTGGGAAGGAGAGCAGGGAGATGGGCCGGAAGCTCTTGAGGTCCTTGGGGTCCGCCTTGGGTTTCTTCAGTAGGGCGTTGATCTCGGCGTGCTACCAGCTTTCCGGGAAGGTTGCTGTCTCGAAGGAGGCATTGATTGTTTTTGTTTGTGGGGTGCGATGGCTGTGCTGGCTTTGTTGAAGATCTGGTGGGGGCAAAGGTCTGAAGCGGATCCGGGGTGGATGGAGTTCATGGTCTTGATTGTGTCTTCGTCGCTGACGTTGGACCAGGTGGTCAGTTGACTGGTGCGGGTGGAGGTTGCAGGGGTGGTGGTCTCGGTGGTAGGAGTGGGGGTGTGGGTGTTAAAGTTGTCGTGGATGTCGGTGATCTTGCGGTAAAAACAGGTGGCCAGTGAGTCGTACAGCTCTTGTGAAGGTGGGATGTCGTTGGTGTTAGAGCTGGGGTTGAAGAGTTCTTTCACCATGTTGAAGAGCTCTTTGGAGTTGTGCGCGTTGTTGTCTAGGCGGTCTTTGAAGGCGGTCCTCTTGGCGGTCCTGATGAGTTGGTGGTGTCTGCGGGTGGCGTTCTTGTGGGCTTTGTAGCTGTTTGGTGTGCGGTCGCTGAGCCATTTCTTCTCCAGCTTCCGACAGGTGTGCTTGGAGGTCTGGAGGTCTTCGGTGAACCATGCGGCTTTCTTGTTGGTGTGATTGGTTGTGGAGGTCTTGAGTGGGGCGAGGGTATCGGCGCAGTCGTTGATCTACTGTTTGAGGTTGATGGTGGCGGTGTTGGGGTCGATGGGGTCGGCAGGTGGTCTCAGGGCGAGGATGGTGGTCAGTTGGTCCTCGGTGATTTTACCCAGGCAGCGGCACGGCAACTGTTTGGTGCGGTGGTGTGTGGTGGGTTTCCTGAAGCTGAAGTGGACGCATCTATGGTCGGTCCAGTGGGGTTCGGTGGTGTGGTTGAAGGAGACGTGGGGACTTGCGGAGAAGATGGGGTCCAGTGTCTGTTCGGCGGCGTGGGTGGTTGTTGTCACCAGCTGTTTGAGTCCGAGGTTGGCGAGGTTGTCGATCATGGCGGTGGAGTTGGTGCTGTTGTTGTCCTCGAAGTGGAAGTTCAGGTCCCCGAGGAGGATGTAGTCCGTGGAGGCGAGGGCGTGGGTGCTGATAAGGTCAGCGATGGCGTCGCTAAACTGAGGTCGTGGTCCGGGTGGTTTGTAGACGAGTGTTCCTCTGAGGGTGGTGTTGGGGTCGGTGTGGATCTGGAAGTGCATGTGCTCGGCGGTGGTGAGGGTGTCGTCGGTGTTGGTCGAGACTCTGAGGGTGTCTTTGTGGATGATGGCGATTCCTCCTCCCACTCCGTTGGTGCGGTTTCTGCGGGAGATCTTGTAGTCCTCCGGGATGGCTGTGGCGATGTCTGGTGCTGAGGTGGCATTCAGTCAGGTCTCCGTCAGGAAGGCAACGTCCGGGGTGGTTGAGTCTAGGACATCCCAGAGTTCGATGGCGTGCTTGCGAGCGGAGCGGGTGTTGAGAAGGATGCATCGGGGTGGTTGGGCTCCCTGGTTGATGGTTTGGCGGGCCGGATGCTGGTGAGGCTGCAGTTCCGGCAGGTGAAGGGCCCTTGGGTGTGCTTTGGGGTGGCCCAGTAGCAGGAGTGATCTCGACCGGCGTTGAGTGCGTGGAAGGTGCTGGAGTCGTAGTGCAGTCTGGTCTTGCGTCGGCTTTGGGGTCCAGGGGTCCTGGCACTGGGCGCGGTCCAGGCACGGACGGGCGCAGACGGGCTTGCCTTTGGTGCGCCCACTGCACGCGTCCGCGGTGCCTCCGGGCAGTGGTCGCCATTGGAGGCGGGGAGAGAGGGAGGAGCAGCTAGGAGGTGGGAGCCAGGCAGTGAGGGGGCCACTTAACCTCTAAGATTCAAGTTAACATTTACTGCTAAGGCAATGCTCCATCTAAATTATACACTGACCCACTTGCTGTCTGATCAACTGACCGATCACAAACATAATACTGTGTAAAACATAGAAGACTCTTTTATTGTTCAGTTCTACCTATAAATCTCTATAACCCATCAATGAAACAATTACAACAAAGATCACTTTCACTCTTCAACGTGCGCAGTCTCGCTCGCGAGATTTAATGATTTCTAGTACCTTACACTAGCGGGCTTTAAGCCCCACCCCTCTTTCCCATAGGCCAGCGTCGCCGTTTATGCTAAAGGGTGGCCAGCCATTGGGAAAGAGGTGTTGATGACGTACACTTTTCTCTTTTTCTGCCATCCCACTTGGACGGCCTGGCCTGACTTCCTTCTGGCATAAAAGGTTTATCATCTTTATGGGGCTAAACACATAAAGATAATAAAAACCTTTTACGCCAGAAGGGAAGCAGGCCAGGCCGTCCAAGTGGGACGGCAGACAGAGAGAAAATGATACGTCATGGCGGGCGCTTCTTGTCGGGTGCCTCTGAGAAGTGTCCTGGGATCGGGGTTCTGGCCATCACTCAGCATGTTTACAAGGTGCGTTGTCTCAGGTTTTCAAGCCCCGGAGTCTCCTATGAGCTAAGGTATCAGTCAAGTGGCACATCTGTAAGGAGCTATAGGTGGGCTCCTGTGAGTCCTATGCCACCTCTTGCTCGCATGGAGGTGTTACATGCTAGCTTCCTGCAGGCCTTACTTTGGTATATACAGTGACGTGCGCAGGATGATTTTAAGCTGTCTTTTCCAAATGGAGGCTTGGCACCAGCTTGGCATGTTCTTAAGCTGCTCCCCGGTCACACCTCTATGGCTACACCCTGGCATTACTCCTTGCACACCGCCGCCGGTGGGCCTGGCCTTGGCACGGGTGTTTTATGGGTGCCGCGGGCGCTCAGTGCGTACAAACGACGCGGGGCTTCCGCTCTCTGTTATTGAATCATCCTGCCCCGGAGGCAGGGTTTTATGCCCTGGCTGCCGGGTGTTAGGCCGTAAACAAGGCCCGACATGCCCTGCCAAGCCGTGCCGGGTGTGGGCCGGGCTTGGCTCCGGAACAGAAGTGCTAATTCCTCCCTGGTCTAAGGCCTGTAATTTTGGGCAGGGCAGGCCCAGGGGCCCAGGCACTGGGAGCCCCACGCAGACGTTTCCCGGCTGGCCAGGCGGAGGTGAAGGGGAGCCGGGGACCCAGGGGAGGAGGCCAGGATGGCCAACGTGTAATAACCAGTCTGGGAAGAGCGCAGGCAATGCGAAAAATAAATCTATCGCAATTTGAAATAGTCGTTGTGAAGTTCTGGTTGATAAACTAGATAAATGTTGTGTTACAGCATTTTTTTGAATATTAATGGGCAATCGTAAAATGGGACGGGGGGGGGAGGTAGCAGAGCGTCCACAAAACAACGTTGCAAAGAACCTATGGACTGATTCTTTAAGCCACAATATGCATGTAATCTGGACACAGGCCAATATCTACCTCCCCCAATGGTCTTCTTCAAAGGCGAAGTGTTCAGCCTGGGTGATGTAAACGTAGCGTTGGATGGGGTGACTGGAGGGAGAGCGCCAGGAATGGACGGAATACCGGCCGATGTATTTTTAAGCGACCGGGCTTCATGGTGCCAATACTTTGTCTGGTTAGCAAATTCCATCGCCCATGGAGCTTCCATTCCCAATTCATGGAAGGGTGCGGAGATCATCCCAGTCTTCAAAAAAGGTGATAAGACACTCCCAAGCAATTACAGACCCATCAGTCTAATTGATTCTGCACAAAAACTGATGGGTCCATTGATACAAAACAAACTACAAGCATGGATTGATGAGAAGGATGTTCTCTCCCCCTACCAAGCCGGCTTTCGCCCCTAACAAGTTCTATTGACCAGGTCTTCTACTTTCTAACTTTGTATTGGAGAAACGTGACCTTGATCAATGGTCCATTGTATGCTGTATTTGTTGACTTGAAGTCAGCATTTGACTTAGTCCCGCGACAAAAATTGTGGAGCGTCCTCGCGGAAATGGGTATCAGCCCCGAATTATTGTCATTGTTAGTACGCATGCATGAAAATAATTACGCTAGAATCAGGTGGGGGGCCCAGGGTGAGGTAACTGATTCTTTCCCTGTAGAGCGTGGGGTTAGACAGGGATGCGTCCTGGCATCCACCTTATTCTCATTATATATCAATGGCATAGTGGACTATCTGAAGAAATCCCCTTCGGATGCCCCAATACTTGACGGGGTTCGTGTGCCAGTATTAATGTTTGCTGATGACACGTTGCTGGTATCACAAACTCCTAGTGGCCTTCAGAAGGCAATTAATGCTTTCGGGGATTTCTGCCAGATCCGGGGCTTGGAATTAAACACTTCAAAGACTAAGTTTATGTGCATGAATCCAGCCAAGCCATATAGGGGCACAATAACTTTCAATGGCGCCGCCTTAGAACAGGTGGATGCTTTTACATATCTTGGTATCTCCTTTCAGGGCAATATGAAATGGAAGTCCCATATTGATTCAGCAGTTTTAAAGTTACATCAACTAGCAGGGGCCCTAGCACTTAAACATAAATATTCACTAACCAAACCTATCCATCCTGTGTTAGAGATTTATAGTATGAAGGTGCTAAATGCCTGTCTGTATGGTTCAGAGTTGTGGGGTTTTGCTAACTTGAGCATTTTGTCCACTGCCGAGAACAAGTTTTTGAGACGTCTGGTCGGCGTTCCACAGAGCACACCAACAATCCCCTTGTTGTACGACCTGGGGAGGAAAAAGATTGAGGACCTGGCTCGACTGCGCCCATTACTATTCTGGAGGCGAATAATGTCAACGCCGGAGCTAGGTCATTATGCCTCCGCCCTCATGGACATTATCAAGAAGGACCGATTCCATGCAATAACATGGCTCAACGAGATCCGGAACCTATCAACAAAAGTCAACCTAGACCATCTATGGACCAACACTGACCCAACTGCCTTCCCATCAAAGGAGATTGTGAAAAGAATGTATTGGGATATGACTTTGCAATCTGTGTTGACCTCTAACCCACATTCCATGTTAACATCCCGGTATCTGGAAATCAAATTTGCTCCAGTTTGTAAACAATACTGGGATTTTATTACAAAACCTATGGATAGAAAATTGTACTTCCAATTTAAAGCTTGTAGTTTTCCCTTTAATGCTTTCACACAAAAGTGGTCGCCTAGTAATGTTATTGTATGCAACCATTGTAAAGACTTAGTTGAGGACATCTCGCATTTTCTGTTTGCCTGCGCTCTTTATGCTTCTCCAAGAAGGAGGGGGTTAAACCAGCGTGTCAGAATTTAGGGACACGTAGGTGCCAGGAAGCACTTAGAATCTTGGGATCAAATAGCTCCCCTCCTTTAGCAATTGCAGTAGCAAAATATCTGGGATGGGCATTCGCACTCGCACTTTAGCCAGTGGAGTAAGAAGAAATGTATTGTGATTTCATGTAGATTAACTATTTAATTAATCATGTTTAGTGAACTGGAGTTTTTAGCACTAAATGCATTTCCTTTTAGTCATGATTCGTCAGCGTTTTGAAGTTAATGTGTGTTTTAAAATGTGATTGTATTTTAGAATAGGATTTACTGATGTAAAAGTTAGGGTGTCGATGCTTTTATGACAATGCTGACGAATAAAGCTTTTGAAATTGAATTGAATATTAATAGCGCCTACACGTGTCTGCTGATGCAGCCTGTCCCTCTGGAATGTAATGTGATATATTTGACAGATTCCTGGACATGCCATGTCCAGCGGGTTCTGTAATCCCTCAGACTAGGAACAAAGAGGGGCGCGCAAAAGAATTATACAACTGAAGACGCCGAACAGCACCAAGAATCCAACCCTGAGTAACAAAACTGTTTCTTTTGTAAAGTGCTCTGACACCTTCAGGTAATGTTCGCGCTATATAAAATTGCATAAAATAAAACGCATAGTCGGCGAATTTACAATGTTTCGCAAAATAACTCACGTTGTAGTTGTAGAGTAGTCCGTCTCCAGGGGTCCATCCATAGGTGACAGGTGCCGGGGTGGGTTCCTTCAAAGTACACCCGGGCCACTGGAGATAACCCACTCTCAAGTGAGATTTTTAAAAACATCTATTTTATTATCAGTACAACTAGTGCGAAGTAGAAACAGTGGGAGCTTATTACTGGGGGTGTATGCATGACTGCTTGGAGGAAAATAAAAAAGGGAACTAGAAAATGACGTTCTAATAAATGAAACCTCATGGATATAGGGCCTGCTGATGCCAATGTACTGCGTGTTGGCACTGTAAGGAGAACGACAGTCCAACTTGAGTTATTGGCACTTATTTTATCGCACGGAAAAGATGAGTTACCGAGTCACGCGCCGTCGGTGATTTGATTCCAGTAGATCGAATGTCTGACAAAATATCGAAAACTAGAATATCGAAGTACAAAAATATCGGAACAAAATTATCGATGTCAAAAATATCGGGATCCTATACTTAACTATATATCTACACAAATATCGATTTTTTAATATCGATATACAAAAACATCGTTTACTGTAATATCGACTACATTTATATCGGAATACAAAAATATCGCTATCTGCAAAATATAATGACATTTACAAAAATATCGAAAACAAATATATCGTGCACATAAATATCGGATTATGAACTATATCGACTTTTGTAAAGCTTTTCTTTACATAATTAATTAACGCTTTATATATTTTCACATCAAAAATAACATGCAACAATTTCATTTCTACTATACACACACTATAAAATCAAATATTTTTTTATATTGGTTAAAAAAATTTCACCTACACATATAAAAATATTCTATGGTACTGTGTATACTTTTCTAATTATTGTTTGATTTTATATTCTAATACTAATTAATGTCAACAGAAATTCAAATCTACTAACTAACCAATCACAACCCTAATTTTTTAAATGAACCAATAGTAAAGTAATTACTACTGACACTCCCCTATATAAGCAATGAAAACGTAAGCACAAACTACTTGCCAAAAGTCACAGAAGGAGATTCATCTCTATCCGAATTGCTGCACAACAAGTAGAAGAACGAGACTCTAAACCTACTATTACATCTACTAAGTAAGTAAATGAAATATATAATACATTATTTGCTAATTGTATTTACTTACCTGCTAAATACCCAGTGGCCCTTTGCTATTCATACTACTTAACATTCTAAATAATGATATAAAATTATTTTTTTTAGATACTACCACTACTGATAATTGTACTCCAAAGAATTGTGAACAAAACATAGAAAGACAGATTAAGATAAGTATGTAAGTAATTTGTCATTGTTTCATTATGTGCACATTAATCTAAACACCCTGAAATAATGACTTTTGCACACCATCTTTTTATTTTTCTGTAGATTCTGCTACTGAAAACTGCACTACTACAGAACTAAGGACATCAGTACTACATCTATTATCCTTTATATTAAGTAAGTAAATAAAATAGAAAGTGCTTCATTTGCTAGTAATACTTAATTACATGCTAAATACCCAGTACCCCTTTGCTATTCATTGCAGTTAACATGCTAATAAATTATCTACTACTATTTGTTTAAGATACTACGAGAACTGAATATTTTACTCAAAATAACTGTGAACAAAGCATAGGAATACAGATGCCAAAATATATGTAAATAATTGCACATTGTTTCATTATGTCCACATGAATCAAAACAGAATGAAATAATCATTTTTCTCCCACATATTTATTTTTCTCCATAGATTATACTACTAAAATCCGCTCTACTACTGAACTAAGAACATCAGAACTATTTCTACAATACTTTGTCATAAGTAAGTACATAAAATAGAAACTGCATAATTTAGTACTACTAATTATTTACCTGCTAAATACCCAGTGGCTCTTTGCTATTCATACTACTTAACATCCTAAATAATAACATATTATTATTTTTTTAGATACTACAACAACTGAATTTTCTTCTCAAACTAACTGTGAAGAAAGCATAGGAACACAGAATCAAATAACTATGTAAGTTAGGTTACATTGTGTAATTATGTGCTCAAAAATCTAAACACAGAAAAAAAACTGTTTTCCTCAACATATATTTTTTTCTCTGTAGATTCGACTTCTGAAAACTGCACTACTAATTAACTAAGGACCTCAGTACTATTTCTAAAATACATTTTAGTAAGTAAGTATTATGCAACTGCAATAAATGTGTAAAAACAATACTAACATTTATAACTGTTTTAATAATTTTCTATGACATATTCTTTATTTACAGAGCAAACACAGTGAATAGATATACAGACAACATACAGAACTTCACATTCTAAACAACAGTAAAACAAATCACTAAGTAAGTATATTAAATAACATATTTACCACATGTTTCAAAAAACCTACCAACATGGTGATTAAAGTAACTCATATGTTCCTTATTTTTTAAAGATAACACTACAAAGTATTCTACAGAAGCTGAAGAAAGAACTATACTGCCAAATACCAACCACAAAAATTATGTAAGTATCTTCACAATGTGAATAATGAAGACACACTTTTGTAGTAAAAATGAGATTTATAATTGCTAATTTACCTAAACATTAATTAATAATATACTACTTTCATATTTCTCATAACAGCTACAACAACATCAAAACTATTTATCCTCAACTAAAGAAGCAAGAAAGTCCTAAGTTTAGCTGTACATTCTAAAACACGTAAGTATAAACATTCCTACTTATCACTAACATAGATTATTGATCACATTTAAATTGACATTAACTATTATATATATTTTATAGATATACAAAGCACAAAATGACCGAAGGAGCCGAATTTGTGACCAGCCAAAAAGGAAAATTATTATTATGCTACATGGGTTACACTTACACACAGGAAAAACAATATGGCATGAAAGTGAATTGGAAATGTTGCAAATATTATTCCAACAAGTGCTATGGCAGAGCAACAACAAAAGAAGCTACAGTACTATATACTAGGGAACATAATCATCCACCTAATATTACAGAAATAGAAGTCAGAACAGCTATGGAAAGTATAAAAGAAGCTAGTACCGGATCCCAAAAGCAAACTAATGTCATTTTAAAAGAAGCCATTCCAAAAATTCCCAAAACAGCCTCAACCCAAATGCCAAACATCCTATCATTAAAAAGAACTATAGCACGGACCAAAAAAGCTACAACTTCTTCAACACCATGTCCTAGAACATATCAGGATATTAGTTTTAGTGCTAACGAAATAATAACTTTAAATAAACAACACTTTATAATTTATGACAACGAAAGCAATGAGAATAGACTTATAATTTTTGGCACCAGTATGAATTTAGTGAAACTGCAGCAAAGCCAATATTGGATGATGGATGGGACATTTAACATCTGTCCCAAACCATTCTTCCAATTATACACAATACATGGCCTCTATCACAACTGCAGTATCCCTTTGTTATATGCACTATTACCTAACAAAAACAATTCTACATATATGGAATTATTAAATGTCATAAAACAAAAAACCAATGATTTCTCTCTGGACAAAATCATTCTTGATTTTGAGCATGCAATGCTCTCAACTATTCTAAAAATCCACCCACATACCTCCATTCAAGGGTGCTATTATCATTTCAACCAGTGTTTATGGCGACACCTTCAAAAAACTACCCTAAGTGTCGAATATGCTACAAATTCTTCATTTGCTTTTCAAATCAAAAAACTTATAGCACTTGCCTATGTCCCTACAATAGATGTAGCTGAACATTACAATATTATCATAGACAGTCCATTTTACAAACAAAACGAAGCTAGATTAACTCCTTTTCTTGATTACTTTGAAGACACCTGGGTAGGCAGACTCCACAGATCTGGCCACAGAAGGAATCCAAAATTCCTCATTCCCTGGTGGAATGTGTACAATAGTACCCTTAACGGGGAGTCAAAAACTAACAATGCCGTTGAAGGTTGGCACAATGCATTTGTCCAATCAACTGGCAGAAGCAAACCTAGTCTCGAAAAATTCATAAAATGCCTACAGAAAGAACAGAGCTATCAAGAATTTAGAATGGACCAATCTGTAACCGAAATTGTCCCTAAAACATCCAAGCAAAATAAACAAATGCACAAGTACCTGGAAGAGCAGGTTAAACTTTACCCTAATACGAAAGGCATAGAATACCTAAACATCATAGCCAAAACACTACTGTAAATAATGCCGAAACTGTTATAAAACACCAAATGTAGCACCTAAGTATGTGAAAATATGTTATGTGAGCTTCTAAAGTATTTAATGTATGCAATATATAATGATATTATTTTAATATATGCACACATTAAAACAAAATAATAAGTTAAAAACAATTCCATAATAAATATGACATTACCCACCCACAAAAATAATAGAAAGCAAACACTTACCAATTTTGTTGTCTATCCAAGAACGTCCATTACCACCAAAGTAATCCAGGTAGTGCAAAAGTAACCCAAAAAAAATGTAAAAATACAACTGTTCCACAATTACGAATTCCACGCGGTCCTTAGCCATCGAACTACCATAAAAAACCCGAAAAAGTAGAAAAAAAGAAAGAATCGCTCCGGAAAACCCGAAAAATGTAAAGAAGTGTTTGTAAATCAGTGTTGGATGAAAAAAACTAACACTTCCTTAAAAAAAAAACGGAACTTCCGATGTTGCGTACACCTATGAAAAAAACATAGAAAACAGACATTCCCACCCACAATATTTAACAAATAATTAGAGACCAACATATTAACATTGATGATTTAATGTTCGATATACCCTAAAAGACTTAAATGAACTCTATAAATAATTAGTTAACTAACTAACACGACGTGTATATACCATACGTAAATATGTGATTTCAAAATCTGAAACATAGCTCCCTCACATTCAACAGCACTAAATATAAGCTCACTAGTCTCAAACCATAATAATAATACACATATAACATATAAAATGAACCTTACCTGCAGCGACGTGAAGTGTCTCCCAACCGCGATCAGCCCTTCTTCCAAATAACCCAAAACGACCAAACCCGGTTACAAAAGAAAGCACCAAAAATGAATAAAATAGTCCCAAGTGTAAAATATAATATCTATACAGAACCAAATTTGTAAAAAAAGAAGTATTAATTTATGTTATATTGAAAAATTGTATTTTTTTATCCTACAAAAAAATCATGAAAAAAATGTACATGAATATAATAATTTAATATGATGAAAACAATGATGTTTATGTTAACAATGTTAAAAAATGTAAGTACATTGTCACAAATTGAAAAAAACTTAAAAAAAACGGAAAGATGTTTATTTATATTTTAAAAATGTGATCTTCACAAATGAAGCTGAGAAAAGCTTAACAGAAAAATATTTGTGTTATTTGCATTTATTTTCTGACATAACAATATGTAAGAGATAATAAAGAATGTTAATGTCATATGAAAAAGAAGAAAATTAATAATAGTTCTGTATAGTTGTTATTAAGTGTGTTTATAAAAGTTTTTTTCTAATGAAATGTAAATAAAAATATATTATTATGCATTTATGTTATTTGTTAAATTGTAAATAAAATAAAAGTTTATAAAATCATGCTGAATATTTTATTTTATTATCTTACTAAAAAGTATCAATGTAATAAAAAATAATTAACTGTATATTACATGTGAGTATATGTTGGACTCTAATAATGTAATGAATAATATACAAAATCCAGTGTACATTAAATTACAATAGGTGTTGCACAGTAATAACATAAATATTAATATTCCTACTGCACTCTACATAAAATGTTAATATGTACTATACACTAATTAATTAGAATAGATTATTCCAACAGTAGTCTATAGTAAATTAAACTTGATGTAATGTTATATATGTATAATTTCCTTTAATTGATTAAATGAAAAATAAATATATTGTTATCCTGTAGAACTAGGTACCAAAAACAAAAAATTGACCCTGAACCCTACAAATACTCCTTTACCCTAAAAACAGAACACTGACCCAGAACCCCAAAAATAGACCTTAACCTAAAAACTGAAAACTGACCCTGAACCCAACAAATACCCCTTTATCCACAAACTGAAAACTGACCCTGAACCCAACAAATACCCCTTTACCCAAAAACTAAAAACTGACCCTGAACCCTAAAATTAGCCCTTTACCCACAAACTGAAAACTGACCCTGAACCCAACAAATACCCCTTTACCCAAAAACTAAAAACTGACACTGAACCCTAAAATTAGCCCTTTACCCAAAAACTGACCCTGAACCCAACAAATACCCCTTTATCCACAAACTGAAAACTGACCCTGAACCCAACAAACACCCCTTTATCCACAAACTGAAAACTGACCCTGAACCCAACAAATACCCCTTTACCCAAAAACTAAAAACTGACACTGAACCCTAAAATTAGGCCTTTAGCCAAAAACTGAAAACTGACCCTGAACCCAACAAATACCCCTTTATCCACAGACTGAAAACTGACCCTGAACCCAACAAATACCCCTTTATCCACAAACTGAAAACTGACCCTGAACCCAACAAATACCCCTTTGCCCAAAAACTAAAAACTGACACTGAACCCTAAAATTAGCCCTTTACCCAAAAACTGAAAACTGACCCTGAACCCAACAAATACCCCTTTATCCACAAAATGAAAACTGACCCTGAACCCAACAAATACCCCTTTACCCAAAAACTGAAAAGTGACCCAGAACCCAACAAATACCCCTTTACCCAAAAACTAAAAACTAACCCTAAAATTAGCCCTTTACCCAAATACTAAAAACTGACCCAAAACTCAACAAATACCCCTTAAAAAAAAATAATTAAGTACATTATTAAAATTAATTACAATAAAAAATTATTAATTACAAAGAATTGCGTAAATAATAATGTAGACTATATAATATTAATTAATGAACTAATTATAATTAATTATTTACCAATTAGGTCTAATGTACAAAAAATATTTACAATTATTAATTAATGATTTAATTATTAATAAATTACTTGCCACCCTTATCCCCTATAAACCCAATAACCCGCTCCTAAACCTAGAAATGTAATTTACAAATAACAAAATTTTACATAAATTTAGAAATACTAAATAAACATGTATGTACATTGAATTATTTAAGTAAATATTTAATATTTCTTATTTAATATTAATTAATTACCAATTAATTAATTACCAATTAATTATTAATTAATATTATAGACTATATGAGCTTAAATAATTAACGAATTAATTATAATTAATAATAATTAATTAACAATTAGGTATAATGTACAAATATTTAATAACATTTATTTATTTATGATTTAATTATTAATAAATTACTTCCCACCCTTATCCCCTATAAACCCAATAACCCACTCCTAAACCTAAAAATTTAATTTTTAAAAATAAAATTTTACTAAATGTAGAAATACAAAATCAACATGTATCTACATATATTTTTTAAAATATATATTTATAATTTCATAATTATTATTTATTAATTATCAATTAATTATTAATTAATAATATAGACTATATGAGCTTAATTAATTAACTAATTAATTATAATTAATTAAGAAATAGGTATAAATTAGTATTTTTTTATAACATATATTAATTAATTATTAATAAATTACTTCCCACCCTTATCCCCTATAAACCCAATAACCCGCTCCTAAACATAGATATGTATTTTTAAATATTTTATTTATAATTGTTTTATTTATTATAAAACAACTTTTTTAATACTTTTTATATACAATTATTTTACTTTTTCCTATACTATTGATTATTTCCATTACTACACGATATTTTTTTTTTAACGATATTTTGACACTCTATATTTTTTTTGTCGATATTTTTGCATACTCACCTATTTCGATATTTTTGTATCCGATATTTTTGCTTACCTATATTTTTGACCTTCGATATTTTTACTTCGATATTTTGTCTTTCCGATATTTTTTTTTCGATATTTTGTCTGATTACCCAGTAGATCATTGCTGCAGGTGCATTAACCCCTTGTCCCTCCCGAACCTGAATCGAAAGAGGATGTGGCGGAACAACCAGAGTGCCAACTGCAGAACCAGGTACATGTCTCGGCAACGGCCCAACATCCTGTGATTTGGGGCAAATCAGAAAATCTACGCATGTCTTTTTTTAAATTTCTTTGGGATAAAATAAAATAAGCCGAAGGGATGGGGGATATCACGTTAGACCATCCCCAAAATAATGCAACAAGAACATCAATCAGCCCTTGTTGTAATTACCTCTAACATCCAAACATGTGCAAAAAAACATGTTTATTAGGGACACGAACGTTCTTCTACCCCACGCACGTATTTCCTCAGGTGCAGATTTAAAGCCTGCAGTTTCTCTGACGCACCCCCGCACACACATCTTTCCTCGGCTCCAGGTTTCCAGGTTTTGGTCTCCCCCACACACATCTCCCCTCAGCTCCAGATTTGAAATCCCCTCTCTCCCTCACGCATTCACCACACACATCTCTCATCGTTTCCAGGCTTTGGTCTCCCCCACAAACTTTTCCTCAGCTCCAGATTTCAAGGACCACGTCTCCTTCACGCATCCCCCACACACATCCCCCTCAGCTCCAGATTTAAAGACCGCCATGTCCCCCCCATACAAATCTACCTTTAGCTCCAGATTTTGAGGCGTCCTTCTTCCTCACACACTTCTACCCTCAACTCTACATTTCCAGGTTTTGGTCTGTTCCCACACTTTTCCTCAGCTCCAGATTTCCCGCCCCAGTCTCCCTCACACTTCCCCCACACACTTTTCCTCAGCCCCAGATTTCAAGGCACCGTCTCTCTCATGCATCCTGATCTGCAGGCAGATAGAAAGCGCCTAGATTTACCAAGGATAGTGGGAAGAGACACTCACTCAGGAAGCAGCGCATCAAGGACTCCCTGGGCCCTGATGCAAGCAAGGGAAATGGTCCCTCTGACTGCTGGAGCATTTATTAGGGTTCAATGGGCCCCTCGGGGCTCTGGGCCCAGGTGCACTACACCTGCTGCCCCAACTGTAGCCATGCCCCTGCACTCAGGTACTCATTCGTTTTAATAGATACAGATGGGATGAAATGTTGGCACCTGATCAGTGAGTCTTGGATGGGAAATCCTGACCCCCGCTCTCTCTGAGCCCCAAGTTACTCAGTCACCCCGTGAATCTGATGCCAAATAAGAGGCCCCCTCGAGTGATGTGATTCTAGGGCTACAGAGGCTTCAGTGTATCACAGACCTGCCTTTCTTGCCACATATTCCACTATGAGCCACATAATTTGCAGAGCTCAATAGGACCTTTGATTTAGTTGCACGCAAGGCTCCCCCGAGAGGCCACAACAGTGAAAAGCCTTGCAATGAACAGCCATGGGTAATCTGGAGAACAGACACAGGAGATGGGTGAGTAAGTATCAGTTAAACGGGGGAGGAGCATCCTTGGAGGTAGAGTGGGGACAGACCCTTCCAATGGGGGCGAGGGCGGGTGTCCACCTTCAAACTCTTCCCGCTCACCAATGGGAGGAATTGTGATGGCCGCTGTGCCCGATGCCAACAAGGCCAAGTCACAGGGGCTGCTGGCAGGGGGGCAAAAGGTAAAAAAAAACACCTAGTGGCCGGTGACTGGGTATCCTGGGGGGATGTACGTAGGGGGCCTGTATGGAACAGGAAACAATATGATGTACTCAAAAGGCCACTTGGCTTTAAGGAAAGCCTGAAACCTCCTTAAAGATTTGCAGTTAATCTTTTAACTTATAAATAAGGTATTTAAAGTGCGCCCTGTCGTACATGTTGTGCAACCAGGTCTGGAAGGTGGGGGTCAGTGCAGTCTCCAGTGTGTAGGAGCTCCAGTTTGGCCTCTGCTGAGGCTGTGGAGGGCCACCTATTAACATGTTGGGTTACTCTCTACTACACACTCTCTACTACACACTCTCTACTACTCTACTATTCTCCACTCCTCAGTCTATATTACACAATCTACTACACACTCTCTACTACACACTCTCTACTACTCTACTATTCTCCACTCCTCAGTCTATATTACACAATCTACTACACACTCTCTACTACACACTCTCCACTACACACTCACTACTCTCTACTACACACTCACTACTCTACTAAACACTCTCTACTACAACCTCAATACTACACTCACTACTCTCTACTACTCAATTTATACTACTCACTCTATACTACACACTCTCTTCTACTCTACTACTCACTCTACTACTCTCTATTACACACTCTCCACCACACACTCTACTACCCATTCTCTACTACTCTCTACTACACACTCTCTACTACACACTCTCTACTACTCACTCTCTACTACTCTCTACTACACACTCTCTACTATACACTCTCTACTACTTTACTATTCTCTACTACTCACTCTCTACTACTCTCTACTACACACTCTCTACTACACACTCTTTACTACTCTACTATTCTGTACTATTCACTCAATATTACACATTTTAATTGTTGTCTGAAAATTGCTGGAGGCCAGGAACGCGGCAGCAGGTGCTTTAAAGCACAATGTTAACTAGGAAACAAGCCCTCCCATGCGAAGTCAACACCCGATGCGGTGGGCCCGGTCGCACCGCCTTAGAGCCGGCCCTTATCACTCTCTCCTCCACAATAGTTGGCATAACCGTACCTCATAATACTAAATATCTACTGAGCCACTCACACCACCATCCTGGAATGATAATTCATACATAAACTGTCTTAAACTATGTCTTGTATGATGTTCATGGCACACTCCTGAGGAAGCACAAACTTGCCTTTTCATTAAGTGATGTCAAGGTATACTTGCGATACAAATGCGCCATAAGTATAGTTATTGGATTTAGATTAAAGAGATTTTACTAGACAAACATTTTCCTCTAAAATTACACTTTGAAAAAACAGGCATACTCTAACATGCCTAGTATTAACCAGGAATCTGCACAGTAATCTTCTATGAGGCAGAAGGAAGTGCCTGAATAACTACAAATGCAGGCCCTTTAAAACACTGTGAATTTTGATGAAAACCATTAGCCAATAGACATTGAAAAGAGAAAATTCTCATGTCTCCCCACAGAGCGCTATACCAGACCTGTTGGACTTGGCCCTTCTGGCAGGTTCACCCCAGACCTTTTCGCCTATAATATGACATTAGTGTAATGATTTCTGGTCTTTGCGCGCTTTAGCACTGTGGCGCAGTGTAAAGTGCGTGCGCTCTCTGAGTGCGTGTGTGAGATTGGCCTTCCCTCCCATGGGAATGCATGGGGAATGTGTGTGTCAATGGTAATTCCTGATGCATGGGGAGTGCAAGGTTGAGTTTGGTATGTGCGAACTCGTGAGATTGAATGCTGCGCCATGATGAGTGCGGATTTACTGTGTCTAGTGTGGAAGTGCCACTTCTAGAAGTTGGCATGTCTGTGTAATAAATGTGAAATGACTGGCCTGTGATTGGCTGGTGCTGGCTAGTGTGCCTGGCTCCAGGAGTCAGGATTGGTCTGCCCCGGTGATGAGTGGAGAGATCTGCATATTGATGGCAGGGAGGAGTGCACCTGGAACCTGAATAGGGCTGGGCTTTCCCTCCACAATGCTGGCTCCACCCCTGTGGTGTGTCCGATGTACCTAGCCTGTCCTGTGAATGGGGAGAGGAGCTGAGCACAACAGAGTGCTCCAGAACCAGCTGCGTTGGCCACATTGTGTTCATTAGAGCCTGCGAGGCTCCCACGTGTTTGGGCACTGTTGGTTATTTGTGAGCCCCAGAAGAGAGCCAGGAGGCACGCTGGTGCCAGGCTCAGTTCCCCAGCTGCCCAGCACTTAGTGGGCAGCTGCATCGTTTAGGCCTTGCGCAATCTTCTTTGGCTGCCTGCGCATCCAGCCCAGACATTCTGGACATTGGGCCTGTGAGCCCCTGAGAGACCAAGTTGGCCTGGTGTCAGTTCTGTGATCTTTTGCGCAAATGTGATTACTTGCCTAATGTGATTTCTGCATCATGTGTAATGCCTTTTTGCCTATACCTCTGAATGTATTTTTATGCTTAGGAGGTTGTTTTTCCTAGTATAGGTTATGCTAGTGAGTTCATGGTTCCCTGCGTGATATTTGCCTAAGGTGGTTAGGATTGCGTAGGAGGTACTTACCTTTTACCAGTGGTTACTGGTTGTGTGCTACATTTGCTATTTGGTGCTACATTTTTTCTATGCTCTAAGTGCTAGTTCTACCAAGTGCTTATTCCTGACAGTGGTCCATGTGGCCTTGTCCTATGTACATAATCCCCTGTAAATTCTGCCCATGCCAGTTGGCACAGTGTAAATAGTGTGTTTATTATCTAATGTGTTTGGTATAATACAAAGGCTATTTTTGATATAACCTTGTGTGGAGTTCCTTTTGTGGGGGGCCTTGGATGTTGCTGCTGGTGGGTGTGTGCGCAAATGCTTTACACATTGCCTCTGAGATAAGCCTGACTGCTCGTGCCAGCTACCAAGGGGTTGAGCAGGGGTTATCTTTGGCGGGTGACTTCCTTGCCCTGACTAGAGTGGTGGTTTCTGCCTGGCTTTGGCGCAAGCCCTAGCCAACCAGAAATCGCCAGTTCTAACAAGACCCTTTTAGAATCTGGGATGGATGACATACCTGGATTGTAGGGCAAGCAATGAATGCATTCTGGTGTCTCACTGAAGCCCCTTTGAGTGTGGGGACTGATGAAAGCCAGCCGACTCCATTGCCATATAAACTCTGGCTTGCTGGGAAGGGATTTCTTGGGCCTGGCCCTTTTTGCGTGGTTATCCCCAAACTTCTTGCCTTTTTCTTCCTATTTTGTCTGACCTTTTTTTGTTGGCCCTAGTACTCTGGGCACTTTCCCACTGCTGAACAGTGTTAAAGTGCATATGCTCCCTGTCTTAATTGTGTTGGTTATTGGTTATCCATGATTGGCATATTTGATTTACTGGTACGTCCCTAGTTAAGTACACTCTGTGTGCCCAGGGCTTGTGAATCAAATGCCTGCAGCACTGATTTTGCCACACACATGGGTAGCCCTGAAAACATATCTCAGGCCTGTCACTGAAGTGTCTGCAAGTGCAGTTTTAAACTTCCATGTCAACCTGGCAAGTTCACCCACTCGCCTGCACAACCCTTCTCTTTTTTATTACATGAAAGACACCCTTAAGGTAGGCCCAAGGTAGCCCCATAGGCAGGGAGCAGTGTATGTGACAGGTACGACCTTAAAGGAAGTTACTACTCTGTATGGACCACCTCCTGAAAACGAAATAGAACTTGTAATTAGGGGAATGTGCATTTCTGTCGCGATAGGAGGTGATGAAATACCAATTACGTTTATAAAACAAAATGGTCCACTTTGGAGTAAAAAGCTTCTCCCAGTTTTTAAATGTTGGTATGAAAGAAAAATGGTTCCCCCTTTTGGAACGGGAGTATCATAGTTCCACTTTTTTAAAAAGGAGACTTGACCTCCCAGAAAACTATTGTCAGTTCACACTTCTTGACATGGTGGGTAAAGTCTTTGCAAATGCCTACTGACCCAGATTAGTGGATGGACAGAAGTTCACAAAATTATACCTATGGATCAAACTGGGCTGAGCGCACAGCACGGAATGATTGATAATATGTCCGCCCTATAGGTAATAAATGAAAATGTGTTAGAGTTAGAGGGGGAAAGGTATGCATAGCTTTTATTGACTTCTCCACAGCATATGGTAAAGAAGATCATCCTATGCTGTGAAGTAAGCTGTTAAATTTGGGCATGCAGGGTACCCTTTTAGAGCTAGTTTTGCCCTCAATAATGATACTTGGTGTAGAGTTTTATTGGGTGGGTGACGGAGGTTTATTTCAAACCGCAAATGGGTCAAAACACAGATGCTTGCTTGCCCCCCTGCTCTTCTCCCTATATATTTCAAATTGAGGGTATTGCCCCAATAGTTTGGGGAGAGCTAATTGTGTGCCTACTTTACTCAGACAAAATAATCATTTTTTATCTAACCACTAAGGGTTTAAATAGCCGTCTGCAGGCACTCCCAAAAATTGCTGAGGCTCACCACTTAAAGATCTATGGGCCAGATGTAGGAAGCGTAATTCCGGTCGGTAACAGCCAAAATTACTGAATTTCGGCCGTTACCAACCGGAATTAGGCTACTGAGAGGTAGATGCCCAAATTGCTAATTCGGTAATTTACTGATTCAGTATTTTAAGGAATCGGTAAATTACCGATTCCTTAAAATACCGAATAGGTAAATTACTGAATTAGCAATGTAGGGAGGACTCAAATGATTGCTTTCCCCTTTTTGGGATTCGTAATTTACCACCAACTACAAGTTGGTGGTAAATAAAGTAAACCCCCCAAAAAACAATTTTATGCAAATTGCTACAGTGCCATGTTGCAGACATACATGCCCTTAGGGCATGTATGTCTGCAACATGTACACTCATACACAATTGAGGGGTGCAACAGGGTGTCAAAGTGACACCCTGCCACCCTTCAATGTTTCCCCCAATTACTGAATCAGTATTTACCGATTTGGTAATTGACATTCATTCCTATGGGCCTCCAGGCCCATAGGAATGAATGGCAATTACCGAATCGGTAAATACTGATTCGGTAATTACCGAAACCTACCGATTCGGTAATTTTTTCGGTAAAATTACCTAAATCCCATTTGCCTATTCTTAAATACCAAATTGGTATGATTCGGTATTTAAGAATCGGTAATCTGGGATTACCTACATCTGGCCCTTAGTATCCAAAAGCAATAATATGTTTATGCATGGGAGGAAGAAGCCGTAATATGGAAACTTTGCATGGTCTCTAGGTGGTCAAAAATTGGAAACTGTAAATTTGTACACTTTTTTGGGGAAGATAACATGCGTAAATTTAAGTGACAAAGCCCATATAGGAAATAATATGTCTAAAGCCACTTATCAAGCTAAGTGTCTGGGCTCCCTTATAGGGCTAAGGGTAGAAGACATTTTGCTCTTTAATTGAAGGTCTTTCATGCTAAGATTCCTGCCTCCTTGTTCTATGGTACAGAACTGATTTAAATATAGAAATGTGGCTTTTTATACACAATAGAAGGTCGAAATCTTAGAAGCCTGGCATCAGTTAATCTGGCATTTTCTGTGGCCACCCTTAGACTAGAATTTGGATTGGGAAGCACATTGGTATAGGGCCTTGCAGGGGTAGTACTTTGGGCGGTGGGTCTAGCAAAGAGCGACCATGGTACACTCAGGTTCTGGTTGCGTAAGGAAATTTTAAATCGTCTAGAAGAAAACTGATTAATCTATAGAAATTGTATGATTGCAATAGATTTGTTGCAATCATACTAATCTTTGATTTTTACTTTGACACTGCACCAATTAAAATCTTCTTTGAAATAGGCCACCTAGGGCCCGATGTAGGTAAATCTAATTTACAGACTCTAGAATACCGAATTTTACCGATTCGGTATTATAGATTCGGTAAATGAGATGTAGGTAATAATTCGGTAATTTTTACAGAATTGGTATGATTCGGTAATTACCGAATCGGTATTTAGCGATTCGGTAATTGCCATTGATTCCTATGTGCCTTGAGGCCCATAGGAATCAATGTCAATTACCGAATCGGTAAATATTGATTCGGTAAAATTACCGAATTGTCAAGGGGGACAGGGTGTCACTTTGATACCCTGTTGCACCCCTGATTCTGGATTGTGTGCCATGTGACACACATACATGCCCTTAGGGCATGTATGTGTGCAAATTGGCACAGGTGTACATGCACAGATGTGCATGTACACTGGAATTCGTTATTTATCACAAAATATTATTTCGTGGTAAATAACGAATGCTTAAGGGCCTGTGGTACTGTTTTCAGTGCCACCTACATCTAGATTTACCGTTTTTGTAAATTTACCGATTTGGTATTTTACAGAATCGGTAAATTTACCGAATCAGTAGATTTGCAGCCCCCTACATCTCAATCTCCAAATACCGTTCGGTAACGGCCAAAATCGGCCGTTACCAACCGGTATTTGGCGACCTACATCTGGCCCCTAGTCCTTACGCTTTCGCATGGACAGGGACGCCTGTATTTTAAAGAAGGGTCACCATCTGGCTATTGATTCCTGCTTGATAAACAAAGATCAGTGTTATATTTTGTGCAATCTGTCGCATTGAGTCTGCCATTTTTGACTACTGTTGAGGCAGGGCATGCTTCCTTTAAATCCTCTCTTGGCTAAATGGCACGGTTCATAAGCAATCTGTGACTTGTGAAAAAATGGTTCTCACGATATTTTCCCATGTGTTATTCATTTGTCCTGCTCTGCTATTATGTCGTTGTAAATGGCTGGAGCCAATATGGTTACAGTTATATATCCTCTCAGCCTCAGCAGTATTACAATCACTTTATGGTCCTCCTAAGAAAATATTTTGTAATAGAATTTTTAATTTTTAAAAGTTTTTTCTAAAATCATATTAAAAAACAGCAGTCTGTAGAGGCTGATAGATTTTTTTATGTGTGCGATTTTTATCTTCTACATATTAGCAACTTGTATTGATTGATTGCATTTTTGGGGTATATCAATTATGTTTCTCTATATATATTCTTTAACCTTGGCACTGATGGCACAAAAAACACTTTATATTCTCTTCTGTATAGCATGCTGCTGCTTGTTGGAATCTTGTCAAATGAAAGTTTTTTGAATTTTGGATATTGTTTATGATTGTCAGATCTCATGATGGGGTGGAAAAGTTTATTATGTGCAATCAACTATAAATTAGAGTTTTATCTTATTTATATGTATGTAATTTTGTGATTTTATGTGGACCTCTTTGGAGTTTTGTCATCATAAATAAATAAACTTGAACGTGAAACTTGAAATTGACTCTGGGTACTTTTCCACTGCTGATCAGTGCTAAAGTGCATATGGTCTCAGTCTATATTGTATTAGTTATTGGTTATCCATGATTGGCATATTTGATTTACTGGTACGTCCCTAGTAAAGTGCACTGTGTGTGCCCAGGGCCTGTGAATAAAATGCTACTAGTGGGCCTGTAACACTGATTGTGCCACCCACAAGAGTAGCCATGCAAACATGTTTCAGGCCTACCACTGCAGTGTCCGCAAGTGCAGCTTTAAACTGCCATGTCTGCCTAGCATTGCACCCACTTGCCAGCTCCAAACCTTCCCTTTCATTACATGTAAGGAACCTGCGGTAGGGAAGAATGCGGTGTATGTGAAAGGTAGGACATGTATTGGTGTGTTTTAGATGTCCTGATAGTGAAATACTGCTAGTTTCTTTTTTTTCACTATTGAAAGGACCATCTCTCCCACAGATTATCATTGGAGCTGCCTTATAATACCTCCCAAGTGTACCTTTCAGTTGGGAATAGACAGAGATTTGGAGTTTGTATTTCCTGAACTCAGAATTTAAAAACACATCTTTCTATGAAGGTGGTTTTAAAATTTGGTGCCACTTTTAGAAAGTGGGCCTTTTTCTTGTTTTACCAACTTGTGCAAATGCCTGCTTGTGGAATCCACGTCTGGTTTAAACTGATAGTTGTGCTGTTTGTGCATTCACTCTACACAGTCACACAAAAGGAGCTATGTTATGCCCTGCATATCCTGAATGCCCATCACCAGGTTGATGGGCCTTCCTGAGCTTGAGTTGTGGGAGAAGTTGTCACTGACACCCAAATAGGACTGTGCCTGTCCTCTCACAATGCTACCTCTTCCCCCAATATTGTTTCTGTAGCCAGGTCAGTTCATCTGTGCACTACAAAGACTATCCTTTGAAGTATGCCTACTTTAAAGGCAGAAAGGGGTACAAGTATTGGACCTGTAACACCACATTTTTCGAACACTCCTAGATATAGATAAGATTCTGCCAAGAAGAAAAGCTGGAAATGGGGTAGGAGAGTAACTGCCACTCTGCTTGTTGCTTTGTTCGGCTGACCTGCAGCTTGCTTCTTCTGTCTTGGAGATTGAAAGGACTGGCCTTTGCTTTTTGTATCCTACTTTCCAAGGTTCTCCAAGGGATTGTGTGTGCTTGCCTCCTGTTAAGAAGTCTCAGATACACAAGACATCTTGGAACTCTGCTGATTTTGCTATCTGTGAGCCCTACCCTTACCTGGGGTGTCTCCCTCCAGACCAAGGGCCTCAGAAGTGGGTTCTGCAGCTGATCTCTGTAAGAACCGCCATGAAGCAACATGGAGCCTCGCAAAAGCCACAACTGTGCAGCTTCTCGGAACTAATGCTGGATAATCAGTATTTAATTTGTAAAAGAATTAGTGTCAAGGCTTTCATCAGGAGGCAGTTTGCACCAGCCCATTTCTCTCATTAGTGCCGCTAAAACAGGACCAACTACTAACCATGAAAATGGGGAAAGGATGTGGTGTAGTGGGCAGAGTTGCCAACTTCGGAGCTGGGGAACCAGGTTCTAGTCTCAGCATCTGCTCAACATACTGTGATTGCAGGCAAATCACGTAATCTCCATTAATTAATTAAATGGTGATCATGAAAAGTGCTGGTGTTGATGATTAACCTCATGGGTGCTGCTGACGAGCTCAGCTCGTCACGGCCGTTGGAACGTTCGCACGCGGGGCTAATTTCCCCGCTGTGCTGAACGTTCCAAAAATGGGTGCGGTCGTGACGAGCTGAGCTCGTCATGAGGACAGCTCCGCTGTACTCCATGACGAGCTAAGCTCGTCACCAGCATGCGGGCGCTGCGCGCCGCCCCCTCCCCCCGCAGCGAAGGGGTTAAGTGCCGGTGCTGAGCACCGGAACCCACCGCCCCCAAATTAAGCACTATAGACTACGCAAAGCCCCACCCAGTCCCTCACCACAGCTGACAGCTCCTTTGGACCAAGGTTGGATGATGTGTAGCCTTGCAAAGCAATACTTCACCTCCTTTGCAAAATGCATTGTACCTGTGTGGCAGTTCTCCATCAACGGAGCCACGCAGCATGGACCCAAGGCTGCATATCCAGAGGCCTATGTATGGTTTCTCCTCACAGTAAGGAATTGACGCAACACTTCTGCTGCATAGCAGAACTGACACCTCCATTCCCCTGTGACTCTGGAAACGACGCATCACTTGCATTTTCTGATGCATTCCTCCTTTGAGGCTGTTTTTTGTATCGGATTTTGTAGCATCAAAGGTACTTTGTGCTAAAATTAATGCATCCTTAGAGTTCTATGGACTAAACTTGCTAAACTCGTTAAAAGTGATATTTCTGCTTATGTATGTTGGAATTTTATTGTTTTGATCTTGCTTGGTTTAGATAAAGGTTGGTTAATTTTCTAAACTGGTGTTGTGTCCATTTGTAGTGTTTTCACTGTCTTACTGTATGTGTTGGTACAAACACATTACACATTGCCTCTGAGATAAGCCTGACTGCTTATGACAAGCTACAAAAGGGGTGAGCAGGTGTTGTCTTGGATGTGTGATTCCCATACCCTGACTGGATGGAAGGGTCCCTACTTGGACAGGGTGCAAGCCCCAGCCAACTAGAGACCCCCATTACTAACAGGGTAACATATTTCTATGCTCTTTTGCCACAACATCTTTTTAGCATAGTAATTTTCCAGTAGCTTTCATAAATCAGCATTCAAATGCTTTTATACCTAACCAAATAAGCATACAAAAATGCATTACTCTTATGAGGCGCATTGTCGGATACAGTCTGGACTGTCTTAAAGATGAGTGCAACATTGTATAACCTGTATGTGGGCAAGATTGCTCAGGATGGATGTGGACTCTCCCACAGTGATAGCCCCAGAAGAGGGTGTACATATCTGCCAAGTTTTCACATTGCTTAAGTGTGATATTTCCATGGTTTCAGTGTATGTATGAGTGACATTCTACTACAAAAATGTGAAACTTCTAGTCATACTTTCTTGCCCGTAAAGGCTAGCAATGGGGCTTGCGACAAGCTGCCACGTCACCAGTGACCACCTCCACTATTGACTACTCACCAGTCCCAAGCCCATCATATTCAATGAGTGTTCTGCAGCTGTTGCCAGATGTGTCTCACATTGGCCTATGGAAAAGGTTCACCGATTATCATCTAGTCCTGCAATCAGCACACTCTGAGCTCATTAGGTTGTGATGTGTGAGGCATCTGTGGCCTGTACAAGTGGTAGTGGTGGGGTGGTGGGACTGCATTGGGGGGATTCGACTGACAACCATAAGGGGTAATTAAATAAATGATAAATTTTCCCTCATTGCCATCTGTTGAAATACCCCCCTCCTGGCCCTACCGCTCTTGCCTGCATGGGCCGCGGCTGGTGTGAGGCAGGCCGTTGTTCAAGCTTTTCAAGTGTGTGCCCATTCCAGAAGTACACATAACCTCACCAGTCCTCTCTGCACATTCCAGGTGGGGAGGGGGGCCTAAGTTCAAAGTTGCTGACACACTCAGGTGTAAAAAAACATACATTATAAATTTGAAGGCCTGTACACTGGTAAATGTGAAACTATCAGGGGAGCTGAGGGACCACTGCCCCAGGAGTGAGTGCGGGCTCCATGATTCTGTTCTTCCAGGTGTGTGGCACAGCAAAACCTTACTGTGACACACCTCCTGTCACATTAAATTGGACAAGAAAAACTCCTTCTCTCTGTCTTACTGCATGGAACAAGGAGGGCATCTTCTCTCTCACTGTCTCACTGCACGGGACCTGTAGGGCCTCTACTAATTCTCTGTCTCTGTCTGTGAACTTCTCCCTGATGCCTTCTGTAACAACCCTAAAGATGTATCCGTTTAAGAAATGGTCTTGTCAGACACCCTCACTGACTAACAGCAGACTTATTGCAGGCAAGTCCTAAACAAGTTTGCTGAGCTTTTCGCCCTGACCCCTGGTTGACTAACTGGTGTACACAGTATGTGGACACTGGGGACAGCCTCTGTAGGCAGTCTGACTATGTCAAGGAGGGCATCAAGGCTGAAGGAAGCAAAATTCGGAAATTCTGTGTCACTAAACCCTCAGAGAGCCCCTGGGCCAGCCCAGTTGTTTTAGTTCCCAAGCATCAGTCTCAGGTTGATAGAAAGAAATTAGGTTTTGTGTGGACTTAAGAGGCCTCAATCCAATCACAAAAAGGGATGCACATCAAATTCCTAGGGCTGATGGATTTATTGACAGGTTTGGGTAGCCAAATATCTTAGTACTTTTGATCTGATATGAGGGTACTGGCAGATAGGTTTGGCCCCTGGAACAAAGGAAGTCATGATTCTCAACTCCAGATTGACACTTCCAGTTTTCTGTGTTGCTCTTAAATTGAAGAGTGCCCTGCCACATTCCAGAGGGTGTTGAATAACGTCCTTACTGGAATGGAATCCTTTAGTGCAGCATATCTGAATGATATTGCTGTCTTTATCTTTACCTGTCAGCATCACCTGTTCCACCTTGGGAAGGTCCTGAAGGATCTGCAGAGTGCAGGACTCACTTTTTCAATGCAAGCAAGTGCCAGATAGGGCAGGAAAAATGTGTATACCTGGGCCAACTTGTGGGTGGAGGCCACATTCAGCCCCTACAGCCCAAAATAAAGACCATTTTGGATTGGGAAGAACCAACCACCCAAACTCAAGTCAGGACATTCCTTGGCTTGACTGGGTACTACAGGAGGTTTTGCAGCCATATGGGTCCATTGTGAGCCCCCTCAATGATGCCCAAAAAGGTTAACTGGACAGTGAGCTGTCAAAAGAGTTTGGATACCTTGAAGAAAGCAATGTGCTCAGCACCCTTTCTTTAAGCTCCAGATTATGACAAGCAGTTTATACTGTATTCAGATTCCTCTAAACATGGGACAGGAGCAGTCTTATCCCAGACCAATGATGATGACCATGACCAACCTGTTGCTTTCATAAGCAGGAGACTTAGTCCCAGAGAGCAGCGTTGGAGTGCCATTGAGAGGAAAGCCTTTGCTGTGGTTTGGACCCTGAAGAAGCTGAGACCATACCAGTTTGGTTCTCATTTCCTTGTCCAAACTAACAACAGACCTCTCAGGTGGCTCATGCAGATGAAAGGAGAACATCCCAAACTCATCCATAACCTACAGGGAATGAACTTTACAGTGGAACTTAGATCTGGGACTGACCATGTCAATGCAGATGGCTTTTCCAGGTTCTTCTACTTAGATGATGAAGACTCTCTAGGGAAAAGTTAGTTTAATCTGCTTTCGTTTTGGGGGTCATGTAGGAAAGAGACTCTTTTGATATGATTAGCCCCCACAATTTGATTGATGCTGGATGTGATTTCGAACTGTAAATGCATTAGGTCCCTTCAAGCCAGGTCCCCAGTGTCAGCTCTCTTTTCAAAAACTGTACCATAATTAGCACAACATTAGCCACCACTGTAAGTCCCTATTAAATGGTACCCCTCATACATAGAGCATGGGTATTGAAGAGGGTCAACAGGGGCTGCAGAACAAACTGTGCCAAACCAAGGACCCCCCACCAAGGCCATGCACACTGCCATTGCAGGCTGCGTGTCCTGGTGCGGAGAAAACCAAAGAGTCTACATGGTACATAGCACTGTGTAATACAACAATTAAGTGTATCTTGCACTTGCTGCCGGTCTGCCTATTCAATTGTCCATTTTAATCAGCTGTGTGCTTCGCTGAAACATATGCTGCCTCACATCCGTGGACTATAACTGAAAGAATGGCCAAGAACCACTGGTATCTTGCATTCAGTGAGCACTGCTCTAGAATTTAACATACAACATATTACCATTTTCAAACACAGTTTGGATTCTATATACCTTTTTTATTTTTTTTTAAATCTTTTTTCACTCAAACAACACTATTGGTTTAATGTCTCCAATCGAATACAGCGACCAATCCTATTGATTTCATTTTCAAGAATTCAACATAGTAACGGATTAAAGTGGAAATATATTTTGGGAATTATATAAATAGGATCAGTCTCTTTACCACCGGCCTGTCTCCATCCTAAAGACTCTGCGAAGAAGACTATACCTGTCCTGTGGCCAGCGACTTCCAGAAACCCTGAGGAAGGCTGTTCACTCGTCAACAAAGTCCAAATCTTCCAAGAACAGCACCCGAAAACCACATCCCAAGTTTGAGTGGCTCACCTGTCCATTGAGGTCTGCCCAGTGATCCTGACCTTGACTCCATCAGTGGCTTACCTCTCCTGGACTCCACAAAGACACCTGTAGCCTCTTCATGAAGGGTCACCCTGACTGCTACCGGCTCCGGTAAAGAAAATCCAAGTCCAACAGGCACTCCTTCATCCTCAGCCCCCAACTTTGGGGAGGCCAGCCAACAGTGCCCACGCATCTGACACCTCATCGTACCTGCCCAGCTATCGGTCACCTTTGTCCAGCGTCTTGGTCTAAGCATACAGCTTCTTTGTGAGATCGAGATCCCCTTCACTTACATTGGGTGCCAAACACAGATTTGCACCCTGCATTCGGCCCGTCCCTGTGCCACTGGTGGTGTATGTTTCGTGCTGCCTTGTTCCTTAACCCCCAGGGTCTGTGCCCTGAAACCACTGGTACTTACCTGAAACCAGCGCCTCTTGTGGGTGCCCCAATCTCCATTGATTAACATTGGACCAAGTGACCTCTGCACCTGACCGCTCCCATGCCACTGATGGTGCAGTACCTACCTTGTCTGACCCTTGCCCATTGTTGGTCCTAACACCGAAGACTGGATGTGCAAGTCGAGTACTTACCTGTAAATGTGCATAACTGTTTTCCTGCCATAGCATTCCATTGCATTTCAGACTATTGCACTAAATGTCTATCTCTTACATTTGCTATGTTTGCTTCTGTTTGATTGACATTACCAAAGTCTTCTTTTTACTTCTATAAGTACTTCTATGCCTTTACGACACAGTACCTACTGTATTTGAAAAGTACTGATATTCTTGAAACTTACTTGCATTTTAGGGGCTGATTATAATGACGGTGGGACTCACACTTACAGCCCATCAGTGGCGATCTAACCACCACACGAACCATGATTTCCCCCTGTCTAGGTGGCGGTTAAAAAGACTGATCACCATGCATCTGACAAGCTCCTTGAGCCCGCAGTGCGGCTGAGGGGATTGCATTCCCTACCATGGTGGTGGTGTCTGCCAGGCACTGCCGAAGGCATTACAATGTCCCTTTTTGTCCGCATTTTCATGGTGGTTAGCCTGCCAGGAAAAGGCAGGCGGAAAGTGACTTTGGGCACCCGTAATGGACCCCTCTTTCCCCCTGGCCCTCCGATATGGGAACTGGGGGGCACCATCCCTGCACAATGTGGCATGTACTGCATTGTGCCTGCCACGTAGCGCAGGGATATGTCAGGTGTCCCTATTTTGCATTGCAGCAGGTGCTGCAGCCAGCAGCACCCACTGCAATGCAAAGTATAGGCATTGCGGCCGCTCTGGTGGCAGTCTCATCGTAATGCCTACGTCAGTACTGCTGACAGCTGGTCAGGTGGCCAAGTGTCTGATAGGGTTACGTCGGGTTACATCTCAATCAGCCCCTTAGTTCCTCTTGGTTCTAAAATAAAATAACAAAGCAATAACTTTTTATAAAAACAATTGGTCTTTGATTCAGTCCTTGAGTGTGTGTAATCATTTCTACTGGGTGTGTACAAAAAATGCTTAACACAGTCCCTGATAAGCCTAACTGCTTGACTACAATACCACAGATAGATTTTTAGTATTATCTACTGAAGCCTCTGTATGCCTCTGGGGATCCACTGGACTCGGTGCATACTATATCTTACTTTTTGTATAATATATACAGAGCCAGCTTCCTATACCCTTGCTTTCAGAGGCCTGAAACAAAGCCTGCACTGGGCAGAGGTGCTTTACATCTCTTCCAGGCTGGGATGGTCTTCCAGAGGGAGAATCTTTAAAGGCGGTGCTACCCTTGAAGTGCAACGCAAACTTCCCCAAATAGTGTGGGATGCCAAGCCCCTTGTCCTGTTCCACATTTACCAGGAGGACAGGCAGGACAATGAATTAGATGGTAGGGAATGTCCACATTCATACAGCACTACTCCTAAGGTGTGGCAGGTGATGTAGACACTAATTTGGAAAATCCACCATCTTGAGATGGTGGGAAAATAACCTATCAGGGCTAGGATAGTCCCCTTCCCAAAAGAAGAGGTTACTTAGAGGTGTAGACACTAAAATGTAGGTAGCCCATTAGCTACTACCTGTCTCCACTTTTAACACAATTAAATTTAGAACCTAGGTGGCATCCCTTGACCTGGAACCTTAGATTTGACGCACACAAAGAAGAAACAGACCAAGAAGAGCTGTTCATCATCATAATCTTTATTTCGGTACATTAGTACCATAAAAGATGCATAAAACACATACATGTACATTAAAACATAGTTGATGTTATTGTGAAATCCCAAGTAAGTAAAGTGCAGTTACAGGAGAACAGTTGAGAGGGCGTATATCATTCCATTAAAACCCTTATTTAAATAATTTAAAAAGGCAAATATACAAAAAAAATATAACATTTGGAAATAAGTACACAATTGTGTTCAACCAATCTAACACAAATGATAATTGAAATAATATTTATGTATACACTATAAATTCATTACTAATACAATAATAAAAAATGGTTTCTCTTCGTTCAACTCTTGTATCCAATACAAGGATTACTCTAAAAGTTCAGACCAGCTTTAGATCTTATAAAGTTTGTTGCTAACAATAACCTACTAATACCGAATATAATAACCTGGCTAGTATCGGTTTTCAAAATTCTTCCTGCCTTTTTATGTGATCTTACACCTATGTTTAGACAGAGTGGTTTGATCCATCGTTTTCTGGGTGCAACATAAGCCGGACAAAAAAACAAGATATGCAAGTCATCTTCCTTAGCCTCACTTGAGCATAAAGTGCATAAGTCGTTACTATCGTTTGACCACCTTGCTACACTTGTATTTATCATCAAAATACCATATCTATATTTCATGTATTGTGTTTTTGCAAGTGGTGGGTTTATTTCATCTAAAAAACATTCATAACAGGCACTATCTTTAAACATAAGAAAGTTACTTGCCAATGATCGATTCACTCTATCATTTAGCATGCCATTAACCATATGTACCCAAAACGATGATTTTAAAATTTTTCTCGAATTACGAGTTAATGTTAATGGGTTATCCCAGAAATGTGCTAGACCAATCTTATATACCCAGGTTCTAACACGATTAAGCCATGCAATACTATTACAGTTGTCCAGATCCATTATTTGTTTTAGGCCGTCCTTATAATCTGACAACTCGGGGTTGACCAGAGTCTAACCTTGAGCATCAACGGTCTCAAGATCGCATGGTGATTGGTACGTTTAATGTTCAGAACTTAAATAAGCGGTATTAGTGGTGTCCGAACGGGCAGTCTCAATAGCGCTCTATAAAATTTATTTTCACTAACATTAAAGGCCTTTTTGCACATAGGTCCCCATAATTCAGCTCCGTATAGTGTAGCTGATTGTGCTTTAAATTTAAAAACCTCTAATGCTGGTGAAACTGCTTTACTAAGACTATTTCCATGCCTTTTCATGATCAGCAACATATTTTGCGTTAGAGCTATTTTCCTTTTTTCTATCTGAGTTTTCCATGATAGATTAGAATCCTAGGGAACCCCCAAGTAGCTAAAATTATGGACATGTTACAGTTTTTGGCCATTTAGAGTCATATTTTCTTTAAAATTTTTGTGCGGGTTTAAGGCCATATACTTTTTTTTTGTTGGTGTTAATCTCAAGGCCTTTTTTGCTGCATTATGTTTGGAATGTATTTAGTAAACATTGCAGGCCCCTGGGCGTTTTCAATATATAAGTATGGTATCTTCCGCGAAAAGGAGGGCTGGCAACCTTTCACCCTCCAATTTTGGGGCATCATTGTTACTATCATCCAGAAAGGATGGTATGTCATTAACGAACATTGAAAACAATGTGGGTGCCAACACACATCCTTGATGCACCCCTCTCTTTATCGGGATTTGACTTGTTAGCTCGCCTCCTGGGCCCCACCTAACCTTAGCATAATTATTTTCATGCAGCTTCATGATCTGCTCTCAAAGGTTGACTGGAAGCCCTTGGCGCGTAAGTGTCTCCCATAAATGTTTTCGGGGATTAGATCGAACGCAGCCCAAAGGTCTACAAATGCAACATATAAATAGCCCTTTCTTATGTTTACATACTTCCAACACAAGCAGCAAAATCTCAGGACCTGATCTATAGTACTTATTTTGGCTCTAAACCCTGCCTGGAACTTTAAAAGCACTGCTTTTTCCTCCATCCAAATATTTATACGATTTAAAATATGCCTTGAATAAATCTTCTGTACGATGTCAATTAAACTAACTGGTGATAGTTCGCGGGGTCGCTCCTATTGCCCTTTTTAAAAAATTGTAATGATTCCCGCCCCCCTACATATCTCCGGAAGTTCTGCGCCTGCAGCTATAGCATTGCATAAACAGTTAATGTAGGGGCCCCAGACACTTTTTTCATGTTTATATAGGTCTCCCGGAATTTTATCTAGTCCAGGGGCCTTCCCACTTTTAACTGAATTAATAGCTAGTACTGTTTCGTATAGATCAAAATCTAGTTTATCTTCACTTGGGTTCGCTAATAGCCCATTCTCAGAAGGGAACCAATCATCCTCTGGGGCTTCATACAGCTTGGTGAAATGGGCGATCCAAGTGGACTCGTCAAGAAAAACCTCCCTGGATCCTTTTTATTTTTTATTTCCTTTAGCCACTAGTTTCCAAAATAACATTTGATCACTATTCTTGGCAGCTGTGAGCATGTTGGCCCAAATATCTTCGTCCAATGCGATTTTTGTCTTTCCTTGTGTTCTCCTATATTTTATCCTGGCCTCTTTGAATATCAACATATTTTTATTTTTTATTGAATGTACTAATTCGGCCTTTGCAGTACGACATTCCTTGTTATACCATGGTTTTCCTGCCAACTGGGGATTTTAATCTCTACCACTCTTTTTTGGTTTTTTTGTTACCAGCGGGATACGTTTTTAAAAAAACCCTTACGTAATTCTAAGAATGTATTACTTTCAGCTTGCATAATCTCATATTTGCCAAAGATTTTGGAAAAGGTACTATAAGCACTTGACAACAATTTGTCATGCTCCAACATGTACCCACTTAACTGATCGACTATTTTTACTGATTATAATGTCGTCCGGACTAGAATTTTTTTAAATTTTGCTCTCTGTTGGGCTGTGCATTAATCTGCTATAAAAGTGAAACTTAAGTGGACGATGATCACTTTCCATCCTTGGCCTGACCTCTAAGTGTACTGCATACAGCCAGTTATCAGTTGATAAAATTATATAGTCAATTTTGCTCTGGGACTTGCTCCTAAGGAAAGTTGCGGCATTGGATGGTAAACGTCCATTGCATGCTCTCAGTCCATGCCCGGCCATAACTCTCATGATTTGGAGTGCAAGGGTAGTACATGGAACCATCTTGCTATTATTCAATATAGGAATCTTGTTTGCACTATCTTCATCATCTAAGATTCCCCCAAGCCCTATATTAGGTTCATAGTGTAGTGTAGTTCCTATTTTCCCAATAGGCCCTGCGCATTGGAATAACATAAACAGCAGTTTTGACGTAGAAGTGTGGTCTTCCAGGTCTCTACTGACTATGCTAAACTTAATTGGGTTTGTTACCAACTAGCTCAGAGGTCACAGGAAACTTTATTGACTGAATAGGAAGTGATCAGCTTCCCTGGTACAGACAAGAAGGGATTCAGTTTTCCAACAACCGCATAAACATGACAACTTTGCTCCTTAGAATAAGAGTCAATCTCTAGAGTCGTGTGAAACAATAGACAGTTATTTTACTCAGTCAGTTGTGCAGATTACTTTCACCAAGATGCAGAGAAATAGAGAGACGGGCGCTTTCAATAAAAAGGTATTATTTATTGAACAGTCTTTCTTCTCATGCAAGAGAAATGAATTGCCACAATTGCAAGACTAGTTATTATAAAAAGTGCGTACAGTAAAATGAGGATTGCGAAACAATACTGTAAAAGCATTGATATGGTTTCTTAGCCATACAATGGTTAAAATAAATAAGATATATACATTCATATATACATTTAGCTAACATACTCAACTGGTGCTTCTAACTACGCCTACCCCAGTGTACCTGACCTAAGCCTAATACGTGGGAGGGAGTAAGTAAGTAGCAGTTTTAGTTAAGTTGGTTTTGCCAAGGTTTGCTTCAAGAATTCTCTCTAAGGGTTAAGTCAACACCATACCTCTGGAATAGAATGTTGGAGGTCTTGTATCTCCTTCCAGGATTCGATATCCCAGTCACTCGCAAGAGTAGGCTGGAAACGCCGGAGCTTGATTTTCTCGGCAGGAGAAAAGACAGCGTCTCTCTCAGCGCGTCAAGGAGGAGGAGGGGCAGCGTCCGTGGGCAGCTTGCATCTGCTGGGCTCTGCAGGGGACAGCTGTTCTGCTCCTGTATTCACCACACCATCGCTATCATCGATGTCGTTGAGGCAGCGTTTGCTTAAGGCAAGGTTGGTAATATTTATACCTGAAAGTTGCCTTGTTTGACGTACATTTTTGGACATAAGACGTCAATAAAGATGTCACTAGGAAGTGATCGTCTCTCAGTACTCATTAGAGTTCTATTACTAATCAAAACATAGCAAGCGGGGTTTTCCCAGGTTGCTGAGTTTTATCTTGTTGAAGAACTCGGAGTGTAATCTAGGATTCTTAGATAGTGGCTTCTGCTATGTCATCTGCTCTAATGAGCTGCAGAGGAAGAGATTCTGAAATGTGGCTCTGATCGTGTTAGGCCAGAGACGAGTTTCTGAAATATCGTTCTTGATCGTTTATGCCATTATAGGGGTATGAATGGATTATAGCCGTATAGGGGCATAAGGTCACAGTATTGATCGGGGTCCTAGATTAGAACGCGACAATAGTTATAGTTGAGGTCACCTCCTATTATTATGCTTATACTGGAATCTAGTGCATTTAAAATGGAATCCATTTTTTCTATTGTTGGTGACTCCCTATGGGCTGGGCAGGGTCTATTATAAATATTGTATACGTGTAAGACCCTTCTATCTTTAGTTACTATTTTGATTCCAAGAATATCTGGTGAGTCAATACATAATTGGGTGACGCTGATTTTAAGAGTCACTTTTACCCATACTACAAGGCCACCAGACGGCCTTCCTGTCACGGGTGAAACTGCGGCTATATGGAAGGTTTTGTACCCTACCCTATGTGGAGTCTTGATAGCCCAAGTCTCCTGTAGGATACAAATATCGCTCGTTTCGATGTAATTATTCCACTCAGGGTCACTAAGATTCCTGGCTAGGGCCGCTATATTCCATGATATCAATTTTAGTTCATTAGTGTGCTTGGCGTATATGGCTCTCAGGGACCCATCTCTTAACATAATTTCTATATTATTATCCCCCCTGTTCTGTTTATTCTCACAGATTTCACCTACTATCGGAATAGTGGATGCAACTACGCAATCACATTGCTCATCCCCTACCACCATTTCTTCACAATATTTATTAATGTGTACCTTATTTTTCTCCACAAGTGCATTTTCTACATGTACTGCCTGGGTTGCTGTTATCGTTTCGTTCATCGGTTGCAGTCAACCTATCGCATCCAGGGAAGTTAATTCTTGGAAGCTATTAAAGGTTTCAAGAAAAAGATTGCCAGGGTTCTGATTTAGCCCTATGTCAATAGGTTTGTAAAAATACCCTAATGGTAGGGCACAGATACTCGAGCTCTGGTTTGACGATTCCTCGTACGCTTTCAGTAACTTAAGTACTGTATAGGTATACCTAAAATTTACAACAATACAGTCTCCTTGTTTGTCTTTTGATGAGACCCCCACCCACCCTACCCTGCGCACCATCAGGATTTCATTTTTCTTGTGGGTGTTAAACTTTTTGTACTTAGAAAGCCAATCTATGACGTTATTTTTAAGTTTGTGCCAAGATTCCTTCTGGTCCCTTCTCAGGACATCAGGACAGGCACACCTGCTAATACTAAAACATAGGGACATGTTGCTGGGGGTAATTTCAAAACATCAGGATTAGGGATCAGGTCAGTCCCCTTTGGACTGTACATTCCAGCCCTCGGGTTAACTTCTTCCAAATGGTGTAATCTATTATCAGGATGAGTAGCGATCTTGTTCTGAAACACACAATACTCCAATCCTTCTAGCCTTCCCCCTGACCTAGCAATCCTTGCTAATTCAAGTCTAGGTTGTTTTTGGGCTTGTACGTCATCGCTGGCTTTCTTGGTTTCATTCTGTATTGTCCTCAGATCTGCTAATAAACATGCCCCTTCTTCAATTATTCTATTACCATCTTTAGTCATAGTGTCCAATTGTGCTATGGTAACGTTTAACTGATTGATTTTACTGTCTAGAGCCTTCATTTTTATATTCAAACATTCATTTATTTCAATTTGTATTGCATCTAGGACTTTTTTTTTTTAATATCCACCACAGTGTGTTCTTCTTCTCCCTCCGCCCGATTCAATTTGCCTTGGTTTGAATATTGCACAACATCAGTTTGTGTCCCAATTGCTCTATACAAAGCCGCTTCATGTTCCAGCATATTAGTATTCCCTTTGTTTGTTCTCACTGATACCTCCAATTTCCCTTTCTTTTTGCCAATTCTTTTTCCCCTCAACAAGTCCTTGGTTCTTTCTTTTGCCCTTCCTACTGTTTTTTGAGTTCGTAATCTTGTAGATATCCCGGTGGACCCCAGTTCGGTCGCATCTATTGAGCCTTCTTTGGTTTGCGTTAATTCAATCTCAGAATTATTCAGAAGAGGCTCAAAAGTTTGAGAATTTGAGAGTCTCTGTCCTCGTTCGAGTGCAATGCAGTAGTTGGCGGATGTGTACTTGGTTGCCTATAGGCGAGGAGGTTAGAGGGATCAAGCGATAGCCTCCTCTGTGCCAACTCAATTTCATGACATAGAACTGATTCTGCTCTAATTATAAAGTCATTGAGTGTGCTTGCAGCACCCTTCCTTTTACTCATACTTGATTTTGGGCTTAAGTAGTAAAGCCAATAACCCCAAAAAAAGAAGGTGTAGGATACTACCTCACAACGTTTCCGGATCAAGTCAGAACAAACTATGTTGTGAAGCTCAAAGTCTGGGTAGGGAAGGGGGCCGGCAGAGAAATCGTCCGACCAACGGGTACA
Organism: Lissotriton vulgaris; assembly: GCF_964263255.1. Taxonomy (NCBI): domain Eukaryota; kingdom Metazoa; phylum Chordata; class Amphibia; order Caudata; family Salamandridae; genus Lissotriton; species Lissotriton vulgaris. The sequence goes on from NC_141689.1 coordinate 1,159,888,024, forward strand.
CAGACAGCAACATGTTCAACTAGCTTACAACAAAGATCTTACCGCCTACGTCTTCATTATCGAGGCCGAGGGCCAAGAGAGATAGCCCAGCCCAGCCTCATCTGGCCTAAGACGGCCCGCCCTTGTCCCGGGCTTCTCCCGCACGCGTCCCACGGAACGAGGACCCGGGCACACTTTTAAACTCCTCCTGGCGCGTGCTCATTGCGTTGGTGGTGTCTTTGCCGCGAGCGGAGTGCTAGGAGCAGTAGTCCGGTAGTGCCAAGAGTCGAGGTCCCGGTCCCGGTGGGGTTCAACACAGCATGCAGCCCGGTAAGTGCCCAAACAAACAAACAGAGTTTACAGGGGACTCAGCCCCGGGCGTCCTTTTAAACTCCTCCTGGCGCGTGCTAAGAACTGACGCTCTGCTGCAGAGAAATTCCCACCAAACCCTGCCTGCTGCCTCGACCAATAATGGTGTGCTGCCTCGTATTGCCACTGTGAGGACACTAAGAACCCTGGAGCACCTCCAGGCTTCGACAAATGTCCAAAGAACCTCCCTTGGAGCAGAGGCTATGCTCCCCTGCCACATCATGCACCGAACTGCAGACTCCAGTCCTAATGACTTGCTTCTCCCTGGTGACTCTGATGCAGTTCCTGGGCCAAAAGTGGTACACCAGCTCTGAAGTGTCAGATCTGCCCACACCTAGTCAGAGGGCACCAGGAGGTACCAGAGCCGTGCCAAACTAATACCCGGGGTACTTGACTCCCTGCAACCTGCACTAAGACAAAGAGTCCATTCCGGAATCCAACTGCCCAAGAAGCGAACACCCATTGAGGGACGTCAAAGACCCCTGAGACCAACTTCGTGAGTGGCCCAGCTATCCCAAAATCGCCTCTCCAAGATGAATGCTCCCGACCACGTGGACATCTTGATGGACACTGCCCGGCTGACCTATCTGTTCCGCACCTGGACAGACCAGCCTCAGAATGCCAATCCAGCCATGCTCCCATGGTCTTGAGGCCCTTGGGATCTGCTCCTTTAAGTGGGCCCCCTCAGACTTACCTGTAAGTCCCTTAGTGCTGTGCATTTTCAATTGCCCACCTCTCCTTCTCCTGGCTGAATCCAGGCCTCTCCTGAGAATCTGCTGGTGGAACATTAGACCCGGACTTGCTAACTACCAACAACCAAAAGGTGAACCTTGAAAGTCGACTACCTAATAATTAATGCATTTTTGTCTTTTCCCCGAATGATTTCATTGGTGAGTATTTGCGCACAAATCTGATTGATTTTGCAAACTCTAACGATTCATAACTTTTAGGGTACTTAAACGAGATTCTTGGTCTGAAATGTTAAATAAAAATGTATATTATTTTTGCAAATTGGCATCAGATTTATTCTTGAGTGTGTGTCTCATTTTGTGACTCTGTGAGTACAACAAATGTTTAGCACTACCCTCTCTTAAACCTATCTGTTTGCCCACACTGCCACAAATAGAGCCTTAGAGTGATCTACTTTTTCCTCTTTAATCCAATAAGGGACTCACTGGACTCTCTACACATTGTACTTTATTTTAGTACACTATATAGAGAGCCAGCTTCCTACACACAATATAAATAAGGTGGCATAGAAAGGCCAGGCCTGACGAGCTCACAATGTTTTTTTTTAACTGTGCTGCTGGAAAACTGTTATAAACGAACAGTGAAGCAGCGTTCTGTCACTGTAGCAAGTGACTCCACACTAGCCCTGGCTGACTGGGTAGAATTGCCTGAAGTTGGAGTTTAAGGCAGCAGCGTGGCAAGGCAAATAGAGAGCACTCCCCAAAGTGAATCTGAGAAGCAGTAATTGTGCATAACTAATACATTTTAAGCAGGGATGCGGACACCAGCACTAAAATGCATTAGTCTAACCCCTGATGGGCAGCTCTAGGCAGGACTGGATGTTGGTTCTGCAAAACAGTAGTGGGCTTCAGGAAACCGGTTCTACAGGACTGGCTCTCAATTAAGAGAGGCGACACATTCAGAGAGAGGTTGACCATCTACTGTGACACCCTTCTGAAATATGTTCACAATGTAAACTTATTTCAAAAATCAGCATCTGTCTATGTAAAGAAAATGTCAATGCCATCTATAACTCATCAACGCTGAAATAGATTATAGGAATTTGAGATAGCTTTTTTCTGGAAATTCGTGCACTTGCCTTTAAACACCAACATATGCTAGCTATAGAACTGACATGAGCACCAGATCACAACTGAGACACACCACCAGAAACAGGGCTGCAACCCTATGAGAATAGTTGCCTGAACCAGAACTTGTACTGTTGCCACTTTACGCGGGTGCCATTTTCCATGACACATGATAAATACAGTGCAGTTTTAAGCATTTAAATGCAAAGCTCGTTATGAGGGTGTTTAGACTATAGTTTTGCACCAGGGCAAAATGTCCCCTTTACCAAATTGCTAACGTTTTTTTCCAATCAGCAACTTTGTGCTTACTTGCTCCTCCGGACAAAAACATCTGATAGAGTATTCTGTTGAGCATATTTACGAGAAAAAGTAGCAGTGCGGAGCTGCCCCAAATCTGGCGGTGCTGCGTTCTGACATTTTCAAAATGCAGGGATGAGTCGTCTTCACAAGAAAACAGTGCACCCGTGTTTTCCCTAGCGCTGGCTCTACATTTAACTGCCTAGTGCCAATGCAGGCTCCCTTGCAGCATAGTGCAAGGGTGCATGCGTTGCAGGGAATGATTGCTTATGTACATGTAGGTGTCCCTTCCTGAACATAAACAATCACTAATGGCGATTTGTTACTTGCAGCACACATAGAAGCAGCAAATTGTCATTATGTAATGATTGTTTATATGCAGGAAGGTAAACAATCATTAATGGCATTTTGCTCTTTCTATGCAAAAATGAGTAAACAAACGTATATCTCCTCGTTTGGCCATTCTAACGCCTGCTCTTGCATGGGGTTAGTTTTTGGCACAGCCACAGATTTTCACCTCTTTGTAAACCTGGGGCAGCGTCAAAAAGCAATGGGTGTTATGGTGGAACACCCACAGCAACACCCATTGCACGCCCCTTTCACACTAAGTGATGCCTGTAAAGGGGCCTTATTTACAAGGCAGCTCTAAGCCACAAACAGTGGCTTAACGCCACTTTGTACATATGGAGAAGGGCATATAGGCACCGGAACGTCGGTAAAAGTGACGTTCTGGTGGTAATATCCCCTTAAGAACGTTCCGTTCTGTATCACACCAAACCTCAGTAGAACATCCCCTTTCCCCCCCACTTTCTCAGACTAATGTTGGCACTTTGCAAAAATGGCCATCCGTATTGTGACCAATGGCTGCTGATAACGCTACCTGCCCCAGAAAGGTGGCCCCTTTTGACCCATTCCACAGATGGCTGATACTGGTAGTGAGTCAAGAGGGAACCTTTGAACATGTATCCGAATAATGTTGTGAATTGTTATTTTTGTGTTTACGTCTGCACCCCAGCAATACATCTCCCGGTTTAATCATAATTCTGCCGACGAGCCCGCCTGCAGCTCTCATAAACTTATTTTAGTGCTGCCTTAAGTCGCAGCTTTAGCAGAATGGAATTGATAGCGTGACACATAAAAACTATTAAAGGACACATCCATGTTCACGTTTTCATCTTAGACGGGCTCCTGCAAGAGCATATCTTCCTCTTGGGAGATTATTATTTAGCCACGACAGTGCTGTGAGCAATCATGTTTTATAATTTGGTTCACTCTTTAAAACATAAACAAACATTTTTTATTTGTTCTTTTTTTTGTTGCTCTGTAGCTTCGTTCGCTTTCAGATTATACAGGTGTCAGGTGTCAAGGAATAAATATCCTGTGCTTTTTTAACGCTTACCTCGCCCGAGTGAGCTCAATCGAAAGGTTGTCTGCTAAGTCAGGAGCAGTCGCTTTCTACAGTTTGTTCACATTTCCAGCCATGATGCATTGATGATTTTTATACCAGGATTGAACATCCTATTAAAGTCTTTGCATACAGATCCTTCAGACGATTACCTGTGTGTGACAATAAATATGTAGCATCCACAGGGCCAGAGCACTTAGCCATTACAAATTAATCAACTTTGCCAGGCAATGGCTGTTGCAGAAAACATATATGTTTTCTTATTATCAGAGTTAACTGCGTGAAACTGTGTAGCGGGGCAGGAGCAGTGCTTAATTCGTGCTGGTGGTTTCCGTGCTTCGGCACCGACACTTAATTGTCAACAATGGCACTCATGACAGTCTGCCACTTGGTGGGGCTGTTTGCCCGATTTAGAGATCAGAACAACAGCAGTTGTTTATTAATGCACTATACATTAAGATGACTGATACCTGCCGCACAAGCCTTTCTTATAGCTTTGGGGGTTCTGGAATGGTCTGCATTGTCACACTTGTGGGTGTGTGATGGCAGTATTTGTGTCAGTACTGTAGCTGGTAGTGCTGGCAGAGGCATTGGGTGGAGCAAGCTGCAGTTGCCAACTGGCAGGGTCCCCTGCACATATCTTTTTACAAATTAAGTACTGGTCGGGAGTGGGAGGAGGGAATAAAAACACTACTTAATTTGTATAGGTGGTGGGCGTCTAGCATGACCTCTTTACTCCAAGCCATAATGGAAACAGTCCTGAACTTTGTTTTCCTAGTTAAACATAATTATTCAATAAGCAGTATGAAATATAATATAACATTACAAGTTAAAGAAGGGTCAACTTTGAAATTAAACAAATCTAAGAGATACAGTAAACGTAATGAACACAAAAAATAAGAGTTTTAAAAGCAAAGGAAAAGGTGAAATTAACCAATAGACTTCTGAAAAGCGGAGTAAATGGAAAGAAAGCATGAAAGAGGGAAGAAATAGAGAAAGAAGAGAGGAAAAGACCATTTATATAAAAATTAACTTGCAACCGCATAAGTATATGAAATGAAGAAACAATGAATGTAGCAGAGAAAACTGCAATTATGACAGAATAAAATATTAAGGGGCAGATTTACAAGCCCCTTGCGACACATTTTCGCTGCTATTGCTCCACTTTGTGAAGCAGTGGTGGTGCAAACAATGTGGCCCTGCGTCACATTACACCTAAGTCAAGTATAATGTATGTGGGGTGGATGCTCCCACGCAGGAAAGCCTCGTTAAAAATGACACAGTGAAATCATCAAGATTTCACATCGCCACTTCTAGGATGCCAATGCGTCAAAACCTTACGCCAGCTGGAAGCAGGTGTAAGAAGTTATGCAGTACAATAAGTACAGGCAGGTTTAACATGTATCAACAGAGTTGTGCCGTGCTTGCGACATGGCTCCAGCAATGTGTGCCAATTCTGAAGCATCTGGCAATCCTAACCTCAAGTTGCGGCATATTCTAAATACTGTGCATCCATGGTGGCACAAGAATATCGCAGGCTGGCGCAGGTAAATGGATGCATCTCTACAGATGTGTCAATTTCTTGTAAATCTTCCCCTAAATGTATACAATTGTAAAGATAAATCATAAAGTATAAATTGTACAATTAGGTGGAAAAGGAGGAATTGGTCCCCTTAGTTGTATGTGCCAGATAGTGAGTGGAATCCATATCTGATTACGTTTGACCGATAACTGCAATGAACCAAGATTATAGCTAACTAATCTATGATAATGAAATGCTAGTTTGCACCAACATTGAAGAGTTGGCAGTGTGAACAGCAGAATGTTTTTTTCTCTAAATTCCCTCCCATATAGAGAATGGCCAAACAAAACCCAGATCAGATTCCCACAATACTTCTGTGAGTGTTTTAGCCTTTATGGATTGGGCCTCACAGGAAATTGTAAATGCATGCCGCTTTAGAGAGAATAGATGCTGTAATCGGGTGAGGACATGAGCCGAAATGGGGGGCTTCAAGAGAGAAGTGTTGTGTAAATGCATTATGTACCTGATCCGAAAGTTCAGATAACTAGGAACCGACATGAGGTGAGAGATTGTATGTAGATGATAACTCAGAGAACAAAATGGGAGAACTTGAATTATAGAGCTGTGAGATGAGAATTATACAGCTGTTAATTCCTGGCTTCCATTACAAAGTTCCCCTGCCTCTTAGGTAAATTATTATGCCAAATAGGGCTGCTGAATAATGGACTAATGGGTGTTAAGGGTGAAACAAAAATGGACTTCAACAATGTGCATGCATGAGAAATAGCAATAGGCAGCCAGAATGTGGGAGGGTTGTACATGAAAAGAATGAGGTTGTGAGAGAAGGGTGATAACATAGCCTGTTTCAGAGAAAATTATAGCTTCTGAGGTGCATCAAGAGGTTTGATCATATACATATGTATTTCCTTGATGCAGACAGACCTATGATAATTAAGAAAATTAGGGAAGTTAACTACCCCCGAGACTTGGGAAGTTTGAAGTTTGACAGAGAAATTTGAGGAGGTTTACCATGCCAAAGAAATTTGTAATGAGCTTTATCTATTGAGCCAAAGAAACCCTTAAGAATCTTTATAGGAAACATCATGAGAAAGAAACTGATAATAGGGACGAGCACAATTTTAATGGTATCTAACCAACCCCACCAGGAAAGATAATGGAGAGCATTTCAGAGAAAAAGTTAAGAGTTTGTCCGCTAGGATGTCTGAGTTAATTTTCTGTGCTCCCTTGAGAGTTGGGCAGTACTAAATGCCCAAGCATTTGATTTTGGAAGATTTCCAGGAGAGGCTTCTTCAACAAATATACTTTTGGTGCAATATTTATGACGTAGCAATACCTCAGTTTTGTCTACATTGAGTTTATAACCTCATGTTAAGGAATATAGGTTGAGTTTATTAAAGAAAGCAGGAAGGGAATGATCAGGATTTGACATAAATAAAAGAATATTGTCTGCATATACTGTAAACCATATGTGAATATTCTTGATTTCAAACACGGTAAAGTTATTTGAAGTTTGCAATTGGTGTAGGCATGGTTCCAGAGCTGAATCATCAAATAATAAGGTAGACAAGGGCCATCCCCGTCGAGTACCTCTGTTAAGAGGAAAGAAGGAGACCATATACCGTTAGTTATAACTGAGGAATATGGTAAGGAGTATAATAAGGATATGAGTTGTCAGTCAGTCAGTACCACTTTATTTCGGCAGGTTACAGCCATAAAAGTACTTAATACAATATAATATTAATACATCTACTTCATCATAAAAATAACAATTATGAAATTACAAAGTTAGAGAAATTAAAGGAACATAATAAAAAAGACTAGGGAATAGTGAAATTTCAGTTATCAAGAACTATCCCCGCTCCCAAACAAATGGAGCAGCAACAAACACCTGGCCAAGAGTAGAGCATGGAGCCTTTGTACATACATTGGTATTACGCTTTTGGGCATCATTAGCAGAAATGTAATTGTCAAATTCATTTAAAATAGCCTTTATTAAAAAACCTAAAAAGATTACACTAAGAAATCTAGAAATGGTCGAAGGGTGCTAAGGGCATTGTAAATCCGAATAAATTATCTTGTCTTGGTTAAGGAGCGTCAAAGTTCTCCATTCAGCCTAACACATGACACCTACGTTTACACCACATTGCAAATACAAACTTGGTGATTGTTACAACAAAAACTGGGCAGGTTTCATATTTAAATATCCTATAGGCCTACAAAGTTGGAGGATCCATTTGGGCTTGGCCATCCTATATGCGGGGCAAAAAAAGATCACATGGATCTCGGTTTCTTCTACAGTTTTGCAACCGGGGCATAGCAACTTTTTTTTCTCCGCCGACCTGTTAGTAAAGACATAGAGAGGAAGCGTCCCGTGCTTGAATTGGAGGAACAGTTTCTTGGCTGCTAAGGGCTGAATGATGTCAAGGACGGGTTCCAAACTATAGCACTGTTTAACGTCCAGAAATCTAGCAGTTAGGCAGGAGGAGTCTATAGACTGGATTAGACGGTCCATTCTATATCCAGTCCAGACCAGAGTTAGGGATTGTTTTGGAGGTAGCTAAGCAGGAATGTTCGGGTTCCGTCCATAAATCATTTCTCCCTATATTACGAAGCGAATCCCAGATGAAAGTCAGCCAAGGGATCTTCCCTGCCCCCCTAACTAGCATGACTGATTTTAACTCCTCTTTAAAGGTTTCCAGTTCTGGGGTGCTCCAAAGCCGTCGCTAGTACTGGAGTGAGAGGAGAGCAATCAGATCGGCTATGGGGGTAACACCCAAGTCAAGCCTTAATGGGGTTAATGGGGTGCTTTGGGGGAGACCCAAAAGTTGCCTTAGAAAGTTGTTTTCCGTCACTGTCAAGGATTTACTAGGGCAGTGACCCCAGAGTTCCGCTCCATACCCAGTGGCCCCCCTTGCTCAGACCTTATAAAGTTCTACCAGAGGTCCAATAACTTTTACTTTCTATGGACTTTTAGGAGGCCCCCGCCAGCTTGGGTAAGTTTTAGATTCACCTTAGTAATCTGCGGCCCCCATTCTATTTTGTTGTTTATAGTGAGCCCCAGGTAGTCGAATACCGGGACCCTCTCTAGAGGCTTACAGTCCAAGTTTGGGGGGGGGGACAATTAGTAGAGTCAGCGTGGAAGACCATGTATTTTGTTTTTTATATTAACATCCAAATTTCTTTTCTTGCAAAACAAGCTAAATGCTGCAAGGACACGCTGCATCCCCATAGGTGTTTTAGAGAGGAGCAGCGTGTCATCTGCAAACATCAGCGGAGGGATTTTGAGATTAGCGAGTTTTGGGGAATCTATGTCCCTTACAGCTAACAAGGCCTTGATTAAACCCTTGCGAAAGAGGGAGAAGAGTGTGGGTGCATGTACACAGCCTTGTCTCACCCCCTTCTCAACCGGGAAAGGCGCTGTGATCTAAATCTTACCCTGGCAAAAGTGCCATCATGGAGTCATTTGAGCTGTTGGCAGAGGTAAATTGGTACTCCCATCTCAAGTAATAAGGTCCATAGCTGGGTTTGATCTACCATAGCGAACGCGGATTTGAGGCCTATGAGCATAAGGTAGAGGGAGCCGCCTTCCAATATAGTGGTTTTCCAAAAGATCAGCTGAAGTCTGAACAGCTGATCAGTTGTTGAGATTTTGGTCCTAAAACCTGCCTGTAGCGGAGTTAGAATGTTGTGGTCATCCATCCAGGTCTGGAGTCTTCCGAATAGAACACGGGCAAAGATCTTTTGGGTTACGTCTATAAGGCTAATGGGCCTATAATGGCCCGGGTTCAGGGGAGACCCCCTTTTAAAAATGTGGATGATCTCCGCCCCTGCCCAAGTTGGGGGGTGATTTATACCACACAGGACTGCGTCAAAGAGGGACTGTAGATACGGGGTCCAGATGGTTGGTTCAGATCTAAACAAGTCTCCTGGGACACGTTCCAAGCCTGGGGGTTGTTCGACAAAACTTTGGCCAAAGCTGCTGTTACCTCCACCAGTGTGCAAAGTGGTATATCAACAGGGATAACCTCGGTTAAATCTATGACTGGGGAGCTCATCTCAGAATTTTCCGATCGATTCTTCGAATATAAAAGTTTAAAATGGGAACGCCAGACCTCTTCCCCGAGGTTCGGTTCGATGGCAGACCTACACTCAAAATTACCTGTGTTCACCAGGTTCCAAAAACCTCTTGGGTCTTTATCAATTAAAGCAGTCTTTATTGCCTGCCACCTTTCAATTTCCCATTCACGTTTTGCAGCTAAAATAGTATTCTTAAAATGTACCCTTACTGTCTTGATGCTCGTGTAGCCCCCCCCCTCACGAAGGTTTGCCAAAAGAAGGCTTTTTGCGTCTTTACAAGCCCTATTGTACCAGGGGTTATTGCATCTAGCTTTTTTCCTTTTGGGGATTGACTCATTAAAAAAGAACCCTGCCAGGTTGCCTACCAAATCCAAATGGTTATTCGCCAACTCCTCAAGGTAATCACTGGCATAAGCACTTTCAGTAATAAGGCGTGCCCTTTCTAAGAAGGGAATAACAGATTTGTACAAGGATGACATTGCCTCCGGGGTTTGTGTGAAGGTGGCCAATCGAATCCTTCTACACCCATCTGTTAATAGCAAATCAGGGGGAGGTATACTATTATCAGCATGAACTGATTCCAGTTTGGGCCAATCCAAAGATATAACCAGAGGGTTATGGTCACTTTCTGTGTGAGGGTGCACCTGAAAATCTAAGATCCTATGCCAAACATCCACATTTACCAGGGCATAATCTATAGTTGAATTCTGACCCGTCCTCCCAAAGGTAAACTTGCCAGGGTTATCGCCTGATAAGCGACAATTACAAGCCCTTAAAGAGTGGTTAAGAGTGAAAGTAGTCATTTGCAGAACTAAGGGAGTCCAAGCCTTAATTGGGTAGTGATTACAAATTGGGATTCCCTAGGATATGTCCTCTTCACTCGTGATGGGGTGGGGTAAGCCAATAAAAGGTTCAATATGGCAATTAAAATCCCCCCCCAATGATAAGGGAGACTTGCTCGGGCAACATGGCAAGAAAGGCCTTCAAAGAATCTAGCTTCTGTGAGGTCTTACAGGATGAGAGTAACAATTGATGATGACAGACAGTAGGGTATTATTGGGGGGGACCATGATACATAGGATGTCCGTGGAGTGGGTTTCTATCAACTTTACTTCACATTCAAGATGAGTAGCAACCCATATACACAAACCTCCAGAGGGTCTTTCCCTGGGTCCCTGTGTAGCTGGTTTACAAAGGTTACGAACCCTACTCTATGTGTGGGGTTCAGGGACCACGTCTCCTGGAATAGACAGATCTCCTGGGTATCGATAAATTCACCCCAATCCAGTTGATCCAACTTAGCTATTAGACCAGCCACATTCCAGGACAGGATTTTTAAACCCTGGTGCACTGTTATCTTGTGGCTCTGCGTAGCTGCACTAGGGGAACCAAGATCGATATCCCCGGAAGAATTCACTGCCTTGCCCTCACCAGTAAGTTCTTCATTACCAATAGAGTTGCAAACTACGTTCCCTACAGCGTTCACTGTATCTTGGGGGGAAACAAACATTGTCAATTGCTGATCGCAAACTTCACCACCCTGTAGGCTCTGAAATTCATTGCACTGTCGAGGCCTGGCAATGGATCCCTGAGTAAAAATGAGGGTTCTGGCCCCCTCCCAGCCTTACATGAGAGTGCTATCAACCTGTGAATCCCCAGCGACCACCCTGGGTGGTTTCCCACACCCCTCCTCCTCGCAGGAGCCCACTATCTCACCACAATGGTAAGGACCCTCATGGCCGATTCAAGGTCCTAGTACATGGGGCCTCACAACAAGGTAATATCCAGGGGACAGTCAATCCAGCCGGTCCAAAACACTGAACCTATTGCTTAGAGGGAGAGGGACTGATGGCAAACTTTTAAAGGTATGATTCCAAGAATTTTCACTAGCCACCTGAGTAGAAGTGTCACATCTTTCCCATGGTCTAGCTCTCCTCTCTAGTCGAGGGTGGGACTATTGGTGGGGATAGAAAAAGGTAAGGGGAAATAACTCAATCCCAGTGACCCCCCTCCCTGTGTGCCAGTTACCTATATAGTCAACCACCCTCCTGTCCATGGCTATCCAACAGCGCCGACATCCTAGCACCGTTGAAAAAATGTCAAAGCAAACTAGGCAGCAAAAACGCCTCCTGGTTCAACGATGATCTTAAGAAATCGAAGAAACTTTGTCGCTCCCTCGAGAAGGCCTGGAAAAAAGACCCAAACACCAGCACCAGGGACGCCTTCAAAAACGCCACCCGCATACACCACCAACTAATCCGGTCTGCCAAAAAAGTCGCATTCAAAGACCGACTAGATAACAACGCCCACAACAGCAAGGAATTATTCAACATCGTCAAAGAATTTACCAACCCATCAGCCAACTCCAACGACATCACCCCCTCCCAAGCCCTCTGCAACGCCCTAGCTTCCTTCTTCCACAACAAAATCGCAAACATCCATAACAGCTTCGACAACCGACCCGGAGACCAACCCACCCAACCTTCTGCAGGACCTTCACCCCCCTTGAACATCCTTAACGACTGGAACCCAATCTCCACTGAAGACACCATCCGCCTGATGAACTCCATCCACTCAGGATCCCCATCTGACCCATGCCCTCACCACATCTTCAACAAAGCAGACTCCATCATAGCACCACACCTCAGAGATGTCTTCAACTGCTCCCTCAACTCCGCCACCTTCCCGGAAAGCTGGAAACATGCAGAACTCAGCGCCCTTCTGAAAAAACCCACAGCTGACCCCACCGAACTCAAAAACTACCGCCCCATCTCGCTTCTTCCATTCCCAGCCAAAGTCATCGAGAAAGCTGTCGACAACCAGCTCGCCACCTTCCTCGAAACCAACAAATCCCTCGACCCCTCACAGTCCGGCTTCCGAGCCAAACACAGCACTGAGACCGCACTTATCGCAGCAACAGACGACATTCGAACTCTACTGGACAATGGAGACACAGTCACCCTCATCCTCCTCGACCTCTCCGCTGCCTTCGACACAGTCTGTCATAGCACCCTTCTACAGCACCTCAGAAGCGTCGGAATACAAGGAAAAGCACTGGAATGGATCACCTCGTTCCTCAACGGAAGAACCCAGAGAGTCCGCCTCCCACCATTCAAGTCAGAGGCCTCTGAAGTTATCTGCGGCGTGCCACAAGGATCGTCTCTCAGCCTCACCCTCTTCAACGTATACATGAGCCCCCTTGCCGCCATCGCTCGCCAACACAATCTCAACATCATCTCCTACGCTGACGACACTCAACTGATCCTCTCACTCACCAAAGACCCTAACACCGCCAAAACCAACTTACACGAAGGAATGAAAGAAGTAGCCGAGTGGATGAAGCACAGCCGTCTGAAACTGAACTCAGACAAAACAGAAGTCCTCATTTTAGGCACCTCCCCCTCCGCCTGGGATGACTCTTGGTGGCCAGAGGCCCTTGGAAAAGCACCCATCCCGACAGACCACGCACGGAACCTAGGCGTCATCCTGGACTCCTCACTCTCGATGACCAGACAAGTCAACGCCGTTTCATCATCTTGCTTCAACATTCTTCGCATGCTCAAAAAAACATTTCGCTGGATCCCCACCGAAACTAGAAAAACGGTCACCCACGCACTGGTCACGAGCCGCCTGGACTACGGAAACACCCTTTACGCCGGTACCACCGCAAAACTCCAGAAAAACTCCAACGCATCCAGAACGCTTCAGCCAGGCTCATACTAGACATCCCGCGTAAAGAACACATCTCTGGTCACCTGAAAAACCTCCACTGGCTCCCCGTAAATAAGAGGATTACTTTCCGCCTCCTAACCCACGCACATAAAGCACTTTACGAACTTGGAACCGAATGCCTCAACACACGACTGTCCTTCTACACCCCCTCCCGTCAGCTACGATCCTCCAACCAAGCCCTTGCCACTGTACTTCGCATCAACAAAACCACCATGGGAGGTAGATCCTTCTCCTACCTGGCAGCTAAAACCTGGAACTCACTTCCCACTCACCTTCGCCTTACTCAGAACCACCTTGCATTCAGAAAGCAACTTAAAACTTGGATATTCGACAAGTAATTCCCCACCCTTCCTCAAGCGCCTTGAGACCCTATGGGTATGTAGCGCGCTATATAAATCTCTTGACTTGACTTGACTTGAATGCAGTCTCCCTCAAAAATTTCCTGCCTTGACCCACTCAGCTAACTCTTAGAGCGAATAAAATTCCACTGTGCACCTGTGGTGGTAATGGTTTGTTTGTGTCTAATCAGTAAGTGCATTTATTTTTTAGCTCGGTATAAATCTCCACAGCACCCTGTTCCAACACCAGTACTTTTATCAAAACAACCATATATGGGTCGAGGCAAGGGGTAAGTCAATACATGGTAAACGAGGGGTCAATACGCAGGGAGTGAAGTGGGACGGTTGACATCATAACCTTTAACATTAAGCGAGGGATTGGGTACGTTGTCTCCCCCTAAAGGACGAGACCCTGGACACAAAGGCTTATTCAATGAGGCCCCCCCAATTTGCATATTGCCAGTGTTTCAGATTGTACTGCCCACAACAGTCCCAATAACAGAAGTAGATGGCAAACTGGGCAGCACACATGGCTTCTGAATGGTGCTCTGAGAATTACAAGAAGTGCTCTCAGTTGAATCTGGGGGCCCCTTTTGGGAACCCAGAGGTGTATCCCCATTGGGATGATTTAATATAAGAAGTGAGTCAAGTTGCAGCAATTTGTCCTCAATAAGCAATAGTCTCTCAATGATAGGGGTCAATGAAGAGGTGAGTAACACACCCAGCTTGTTCCAGAAAGCCTCATTAGCTTGGAAAGGTAAAGTCCCAACCAAGTCAATCAAGGGTGAAATGAAATGAAATGAAAATGAAATGAAATTTGGGATTTATATAGCGCATGGCTGCCCGTGAGCGTCCCAGCGCTGATATTGCAGAACTACTGAGGGGGAAAGACGGGGAAAGAGAAGAAGATTATTGCGGGAAGAGGTGGGCCCAAGGAAGTGGAGAGTGACCTCCTTTCCGGAGAGGCAGACAATGTGGGAGTCTGGAAAGCGCCAGTTGGATTAGTTTTGTGTGTTTTCGCATTTTTCTTCCTCTGGGGACCCCCACCCCGTTTTCTCTTTGCAGCAGATTCGGGCGCATGGGCCGTAGCTTGGGGTTTGGCACTACATATCGACTTTGTTGATACTCGTTGCAATGGGATACCATCAGAGACTGTTTGTGCTGGGGCCATAGCTTTAGAGTTAACTGGGGGTTTCAGTGTGGCGGTAGTATCGGCTATGGTTAATGTGGCGTGCGGAGACTGATCAATTGCTCCCCCCGTGCTGGAATTTTAATAGCCTCTCCCCGGGACTTTGCATACATCAGCCCTCTCAAAGGTGAACGTTTTGGATGTACTGTCTCCAGAGATAGTCTCTGCTCAGTCATTACGATTTCATGAGCCAATATGGACGTTGCGCTCATTATAAACTGGTCTAGGGTGCCGGCGACAGATCCGCTCATGGGTGGGTGCTTCCCCTTTTCACCGGCACCATCGCAAAAATTTCACGACCACAAACGTAAGCCGGGAAAATTTATAAGGACAAAAGCTAGGCTAATGCCTTATATGAACAAAGCTAAAAGTATAAACCAACCTTTTCAGATGTAACAGGTTAGAGGGGGGGGCCCGACCCGTCCTCTTCCGCACTCGAACGGTCTCAAACGGGCCTTCCAGGCGCACACCAGCGTGCATACCGTGACGCGAGGGCCACGAGGGGTAATGTAGCGCTTATTGGTGGATGGGCGGGTTGGGCACAGGTGAACTCTCTCCCGGGGCTCCTGGACCTTGAAGTCAACACAGTAGGAAACGCCCAAACACTGATCCTCCTCTGCGAGCGGCGCTCGCGAAGCGGGGCCACGAAAGGTAATGTAGCACTTATTGGCAGAAGGGCGGGTCGGGCGCTGGTGAACTCTCTCCCGAGGCTCCTGGACCTTGAAGTCAACACAGCAGCAAACGCCCAAACACGGATCCTCCTCTGCGAGCGACTCCCGCAAAGCGGGGGCCGTGAGAGGTAATATAGCGCTTATTGGGGGAAGGGCAGTTCTGACACAGGTCAACTCTCTCCCGGGGCTCCTGGACCTTGAAGTCAACACAGCAGCAAACGCCCAAACACGGATCCTCCTCTGCGAGTGGCTCTCGCGAAGCGGGGGGCACGAGAGGTAATGTAGAGCTTATTGGCGGAATGGCGGGTCGGGGACAGGTGAACTCTCAGCCATGGCTCCTGGACCTTGAAGTCAACACAGCAACAAACGCCCAAACACGGATCCTCCTCTGCGAGCGGATATGAGTTGTAAAGAATTAGGACCAAATCCGTGCCATTGCAGAACCTGCATTGAAAAATGCCAATTAACCCCTATCGAAGGCCTTCTCTGCATCCAAGGATAATGTGGCCAAAGGATTCTTTATCTTGTGAGCTTTATGAATAATATTTATGAAAGTACGAGAGTTATCTGCAACATTTCTGTGTAGGATCAAGCCATATTGATGTATGTCAATGAGGTCAGGCAATACAAGAAGTAAGAGAAGGATTATGAAATTTCTTGCAATCTGCATTGATTAAAGAAATAGGTCTGTAGTTTTTGCATTGGGTTAGGTCTCGCTCCTTCTTAGGGATCAAACAGATCTTGGCTTTTGCAAAATAGCCAGAAGAGGATTTTAAAGTAATGCATTAAATAATTTGAATAGTTTGGAGAAGAGGAGTGGTGCACAGTGAAGATAAAATTCAACAGTGAAACCATCTGGCCTTTTGCCTTACCCTGAAGGAGAGGCTTTACGGCTGAATATAGTTCCTCAATTTTAAGCGCTTCTTCTAAAAGAGAGAGATCTGTTGGCGTTGAAGCTCTAGATTTCAGGTTGGAAAAGTAAGTAACAAGGGATTCCCCCATGGTGCAGAATTAGGTGTATATGAATCCTTGTAACAAGAAGTGAAGAAAGCCGCAATATCCACATCTCTAAACAACTTATCTCTATTATTATTGATAATGAATTTAATAGTTGACTTTTCCTTCCTACTCCTTATATAACAGGTTAGGAGAGAACCATCTCCATTGTTACTACCATAATATTTGGCTTTGAGATTTAGGATTGTGCTGCAGGCTCGCTCAGTAGAATATTTGTTGAATTCTGTTTTAGCTGTAACTAAGGCATCAAGATCTAGCTTACTGTTTTTTGCTTGTGTAGTGATTATGTTGAAATCATGTTATGTGTGCCAAGATGGAAGCAGATTTTTGCTTCGCAATTTCCTTTTTGAAGAGGACAAAGCACATAATAAAGCCTCTTGAAGCCACCTTATTGGTGTCCAAAACAATGCAAAATGGTGTTCGACCGTTGTAATTGAGTTGGTAAAAATGCCTTATTAAACGAGGTGTAGGAATCAAGACAGGGAGCATCCGAGAGTAGCAAGTTATTAAACCTCCAAGAAGACGTAATAAGCCTATTAACCAAAATATCCTGTTCAGTCAACACTGGGGCATGATCTGAGATACAAATTGAGCCAATCTCAGAGTTAAGCAAATCTTGTAGTAAACCTTTGCTAAGAAATATATATTCCAATCTAGATTGAGGGTGGTGAGTAATGGAGTAGAAGGAGTATTTTAACAGGTCAGGATTGTATAATCGCCATGAATAAGAGAGGGAGTGTTGAGAAACTAGGCTTTTTGGAACCCTAACCTCTGAGGCGGAAGCCGGAGGAGATACTCGCTATTTTAAAAATTGTTGATTTTTTGTGTTTGCATATTTTAAAACTTCAATTCTCACCTCAGCTCTCTTCTGGGCAAAAGCGCCAAGCAGGCTCAACACATTTCAGCGGAACTAGCGCTGTTTTGGTACATTGTTGTTCACGGCCGCCATCGCAGCAGACGTGAGGCCACGCCCACCTGACAGGCCACGCCCACACCGCCATCACCCTAAATGTGCCTCCTACGCAAGCGCAGGGGACGAGCGCAGCGGGAGCGTCGTTTGATTGCCGAAGGCGCGCCTAAGGCAAGCCCGTCTGGGCCCGTCCGGGCCCGGACGGACCCAGGCCCAGGGATTCTGCTGGATCCATCCCCCAGTCGCCTGATGTACTCAGCAGACATGCTTCGGGACCTTAGACCTGAAAAAAACCAAGATTGTCGCTACACTCACGAAGCAGGTAAACCCTTCACTAGCTGCATGTGCTGCTATACAGCCACTCAGACCCCAGCCAATTCCAGGCTACAGCTCGGTCTTCTTAACTGTCGCTCCCTCCCCAAGCACGCACTCGAAATCAATGGGTTGATCCAAGACCAAGGCTTAGACATATTGTTTTTAACAGAAACTTGGCTTTCTGACAGCACTGATGCGGATATTGTCACCGCCCTTTCCCCAGGCTACCTCATCCAGTCCCGCCATAGACCCAGAGGAAGAGGAGGCGGACTGGCCATAATCTACCGCGATCACCTCAGCTGCAGACTCAATGATGCCAATATTGAAGTCGCTGAAAGCTGCCACTTCTCCCTCCAAACCTCCCCGACGGAATCCCTTTCGGGACTGCTTATCTGCCGTTCCCCGGGTACCCTTGGGAAATTCCTTAACGCAGTCACCGAAACGACCTCTCAATTGGCCGCCTCTGTTTCCAACTTTCTTATTGTAGGTGATCTTAACCTCCATTTTACTGATCCCGCTGACCGGTCTGCCTCTGACCTACTAGTGGACCTGCGATCACTCAACATTCGATTGGTGAATACCGAGCCCACCCACGACAAGGGACACCTCTTAGATCCCGTCCTTACTAATGACGCCAATATCACCACGAGTCCCTCTTTGCCACTGCCATGGACCGACCATTTTTAATCCCCATTTCCTGGGAGTCTCCAACTGTTACTACCCAGTCCGCGAAAATCAAAGTCACCGACAGACGTTGGCACAAACTCCAACCATCTGAATGATCCTCCATTCTCTCCAACTCCATTACATCGTTCTCCCCTGATGCTATTACGGCTGATAAACAGTTTAGCTCCTGGATCACTTCCTCGTTGGATACACTCCTCCCTAAAACCACCACCCTCAGACACACCAAACGAATACCGCCGGCCCCGTGGTATACCCCAGAGCTCAAGTCGCTTCGGCAGGACTGTAAAAGAGCAGAACGTTCCTGGAGGATGGAGAAATCCAACATTAATAAGGAGGCCTATCTTACCTCCTTATCAGTATACAAATCTTCTATCGGTAAGACAAAAAGTCTATTCTTTAAGGAAAGAATTGAAAAAGCCGCCTGCTCTAGTAAAGAAAACTATACCATCCTGAGAGAACTTCTCAATGTTCCCGTTCCCGTCCCGAGAAATCCCCCAGACCCCAAAGCTGACCAGGAAAAATGCCATCAGCTAGCCAGCTTTTTCCAAGAAAAAATTCAAAAAATCCTTAATTCCATACCTACCTCCATTCCGAGTGACAATGGCGATCCCCTCGACACTCCGATCTCCCCTAACCTAACCTCTTGGGGGCAAATAACCACCGAAGAAGTCGAGAACACGCTGAAAACCATCAAAAGCGGATCTCCTAGGGACCCCACACCGCTACGGATCCTCAAGGAAGTAGCTCCCATCATCATCCCCCCCTTACCCATCTTATTAACGTGTCTTTTCGACAGGGAATCGTCCCCCTTAGTTGGAAAGCGGCAGTTGTTAAAGCGCTTTTAAAGAAACCCTCCTTGGATCCAGCGGAATTGGCTAACTATAGGCCAATATCCCTCCTCCCTGGGACCAGTAAGATCGCCGATGAACTGGTGAACAAGAAACTTTCCCAGTTTCTTGAATCTAATAATCTGCTAAAAAACTCGCAGACAGGTTTCCGCCCAGGACAGGGCACTGACATCGCCCTCCTGGCGGCGGTGGAGGAGGCCAGAGCACTCTTAGACGAAGGAGGATCAGTGGCAGTGATCCTCCTCGACCTGAGCGCGGCCTTTGACACCGTCAATCACCAACTCCTGATCAAACGGCTCAAGAAGGTAGGAGTAGAAGGTACTGCTCTATCCTGGCTTTCCTCCTTTCTGGCCCAACGTTCCTTTCAGATCTGGGAGAATAACACCTGCTCCTCCGAAACACCCCTCCAATGTGGGGTACCTCAGGGCTCCTCCCTGAGCCCCACTTTGTTTAACATATACATGGCCCCATTGGAGGAGGTTGTCACCCCGTTCGGAGTGAGCATCGTCAGTTATGCGGACGACACACAACTAGTCGTCTCCCTATCCCACCCCAGTCGACAACCTGCGGACTTATTCAACTGCTTGTCGCAGATACAAGGGTGGATGAACAACTCAGCTTTAAAGCTGAATGGATCAAAGACGGACATCCTCCTTCTGGGTCAGAAAGGTCTCACCTTTCCCTTGAACATCTGGCCACCCTGTCTGGGTCCCCCCCCAGACCCAAAACAGGAAGTAAAAAGCCTGGGAGTATGGATTGAAGCCGATCTCTCATTCACCACGCAGGCCAAAAAAGTAGCCGGTACTTGCTTCGGACTACTGAAATCTATGAGAAAGAGCCTGCCCCTACTTCCACCCACATCGCAAAGACTTCTCATCCAAGGCCTCATACTTTCCAGGCTCGACTATAGTAACGCAATCTACCTGGGCGCACCTGAAGCAACTCTAAACAAACTTCAGAAAATCCAAAATGCGGCGGCCCGGATCCTTACTAACACCCCGGCCAGAGCTTCAGCCAAACCTGCCCTAAAGCTCCTTCATTGGCTTCCAGTGAGGGAACGAGTGACTTTCAAAGTCTTATGCCTGGCGCATAAGCTACTGCAGAATCAAGGCCCTCCGATTCTTAGAAAATTTATAAAACCTTACAAAGCCCCAAGATCCCTTCGATCGGACAAGGAGTCTTTTATCATCCTGCCCAGATTCAAGAAAGCCCGCTCGGGTGGAAGACGCTTCTCTGTCCACACTGCACGCCTCTGGAACGCTCTCCCCGAGACCTGAGAAAAGAACCCAACTACTTACGTTTCAGGAAACGGCTCAAAGCTCACCTATTCCCTTAATTTTAACTTTCTTCCTTCTGAAACTTGCTGTCCCCCCCCTCAGTTGCCGAACCCAGAGAGGTAGGGATCTTTAGCGCTGGGATACCTCAGGGTGACTACGCGCTCTATAAAAAATGTTTAATAATGATAATAATAATAATAATAATAAAGGCTTGGTGGGAGTCATGGGGAAGAAAAACTTGAGGTTACATGCCTATCCATAAAAAGGTCTGCGACTTAATTGAAGTCCCCTCCCACCATTAAATTATTGGTAGTGTGCTCAGCGATAGGGATTGATAGCTGTGCCAAGAGTTTGGGTCTGAGTGATTAAGGTTAGTTTAGTGAGGGTGGTATCATCAATGGTAAGTTTGACAAGTAACAAATGACCTTCAGAATCTCGATTTTGGGGGGGTGTGGTTATGTTAGTCGACATGACAAAGAATTATGACACCATTCCTTTTGGTGGTGGAGGGAGAAAAAAAATGTTCACCAACACATTGTTTTTTAAGTTTAGCGACCTCCAGATCTTTAAGATGCGTCTCCTATAATAAGGCAAAATTGCACTTTAAACGAGCCAGATTAGATAAAACACGCCGTCATTTGGTGGGGTTCTTGAGCCCCTTCACATTCCATGTGACAATTCTAAGATCCATTATATTGGGAGATATTAAACAGCTGTTGCTTCTAAAAGAATAGAAAGCATAACAATATATTGGGAGAGAAAAGAGAGAGAAAATATAAAGTGGAAGGAGAAGAAAGAGGGGAGAAGGTGGAGAAATACAACTCCGAAAGCTGAGCAGGAATAGATATTGCTTCAAGAGGACCAGGGTCCACAAAGCTGTAAGAGAAGAAAAGGCAAAGTAACACCCCAAAGGCTGAATGAACAGCGAAACACATGAGTGAGACAGGTGTTAGCTTCCTCAGCAAAAAAAACAGGAACATTCAGGAAAGCAATACATGGAAGTGTGAGAACAAACATACAACCAATCATGTTGGACTATTGAACAAGGCAGAAAAAAGTAATAACATATGTACATGAGGCTTTAGAATTGAAATAGAGTGGCAAAACTTACTACTTGAAACATGAAGAAGGACAGTTGCGGAGATGTGCACATACCAGGAGGGTAGGAGCTATAAGGGGAGTCCACATGAGTTTCCTGTCAAGAAAAGGGAGAAGGGAAAAGAGGAGAAACAAGCAATGCATATTGTAATATTTTTCAGAAACCATTAAACTAAGAGGAAATGAAAGACATTATGAACAATGACATTTTTGGACAACCCATGTGGTAGAAGATGTCCCTTAGTGCATGGCTTCAGTTTTGTGTTGCTTGCTGAAGGTTTGTAAGTCAGCATGTTCTTCGAATGGGATTTGTATTTAAAAGTGATTTTGAAGAGGCAAGGATGAAGTAGTCCATATCAAATGTTCAAGGATTGCAGTTGAAGACATAGGTCCAGGATTTTCTTGCGACGAGCTGCTGTGACAGCAGAGAGATCCTGTATAAGAAAACACCTTGCAACCTGACCTGACCATTGAAGAGATCTTCCCTTTTAAGCCACTGGGAGTATGTGCATTAGTTCAGTGAATTGGAGTAAAAGTATGATGATTTCTCTAGGACGAGAGTTGGGGCCAGAAAAAGATTGACGACCAAGGAATGGGCTCACTGAATAGTCAGAGAAGGCATAGAAGGCAGTCTTAGAATTGAAGGTATGGCCGTTTGCAGAAAGGAAATCATATTGGAAACTTCTGAACCTTCCGTATCACCAAAAAGACAAAGGTTGTTTCTTCTATTCCTGTTTTCCTGTAGATTTTCTGTGAGTCATTGAAATTTGGTAGTGTCTTTGACCATTTCCCCAAGGCTATTCCAACCCTGGTTCACTTAGACCCTCAGATAATTTTTCAGAGCAGGATACATTATATTTTATGTTCTTCTGCGCCTACAGAGATTTCCAGCACATACATCCTATTTTACCACTGCTTAGACACTGCCAGTTTGTCCAAGTTAGGCTGGCTTTGACCTATCTTCAAATGCTATCCTCCCCCATGGTTTGCCTGGGGGTTGCAAGTTTTTTAACAGCGGCTATCAGACACAGGAACAAATTGCCACCGCTGGAGCAGGTCTGTTCTCTCACCTAATGTGCACTTTATGAGACAGTCTTCATAGCCTTTGGTTTCATATTTAGCACTTTTGTACTTTATATTGTTGTACTATTTGTAGATTTTTATATGATTGATGAAATGGTAAAGTTAGATGTCCTTTTACCGTTTTGCATAGGCATTTTTAAAAACCAAAAACTTTTATTGTGACCCAAGTTTTTATGTATTAATGTAGTTTCCATGAATTGTTTTTCCTTTTTAAAATGTTTAATTGTATGGCTCTTGCCTGCCGAATAAAGTATCTTTGACTTGAATAGACCATATGAGAAATGTTTGGAGTAGAGTCTTCAATGTTGCTCACTCTCTGTTCCAGTGTTGAGCAGGCAATTTATCGTCAATTGATTGTAGTGAGGCATGGTTATCAGCCATGAATGGTTTTAAGGCTCTGAGTTCCTCCATACCATCCTCAAGAGTTAAATAAGTAGGTGATTTAGGAGGGGAGGCAAGGTCTTTTTTTGGCCTTACAACCAAGGTGGAATTTGTAGATTTTTCTGATATGGCACCAGTGATGTGGGAGCAGGGAGAGCAGTCCCTTATGAATTCCGTAGCCTTCTTCGGCTGAGTATGCTGAACATGTATGTAATTTGAAGACTTGTAGGGGAGGTGGTTTACTGCAGCTTTGCAATTTACAAGATCTCCCAATAAAAAGCCTGAAAGCCAATATACTGAAATATGGAAAGGGCCCGTAATCAGTTTGTGGTCTCAGCAAAAGAGCAGGAACTGAGGTTTGTATATAGTAATACTATACAATTATTGCCTCATATACATAAAGGCACAGGTGCACAACACAGATTTAAGCAATAAAGTCAATTCTAACTCTAATAATCACAGGAATGGAATTCCATAATATCGATTCATTGTATTCCAAAAACGTGGTGGAAAAGGATTGTACAGGCTGTACAATCCTTTTCCACCACGTTTTTGGAATAAAAAGAATTTTTTATTGCTAAATTCTGTGTTGTGCACCTGTGCGTTCATGTATACTTTTAAAGTTCCTCTGTGAACTAGCATTGTGATGGGGGGTGCCAATCAGTGTGCACACAAATCCCTCAACTAATATTAAAGGGAATATGATAATGATGAGTTACTGAGGTTAGGTGCTGGGATTAGGAAGGTTCCGCTATATCCCTCGTTTCAACCAATTATGGCCTCATGTTGAAAGTGGGTAGTAATAATGGAATAGCAGAATTGTTAATAGCAAATCATTTCCTCAAAAAGGGATGTGAACAAAGGAGCCACCATTGAAAATGTATTTGCTTGCTTGAGAGCACCACTAGGAAGTGAGTGTTTTGAGACACATGTTAATTTTTTTTTACCTCAGAGCATTTCAAAGTGGAGAAAACCGGAGCAGCCAATTTGCATATCACATCGGAATACTGGTGTGGATTCAAGACGTCGATAAAATACAAAGAGTGAACACTCCTTTGCTGATGCTGCGTTCAATGGAAGCAAAACAGAGTAAAACACTCAGAAATCATTAGGCTGTCACACAAACCTCCAGGGCTGGAAGTAGTGCCCGTAATGACCTGTAGGATGTTAACCACCCTATGAGCACTGACACTCGTTTTAAGGGACATTACTTTTTCATCAGAAATGTGAAAAAGCAAGACTAAGAGAAAGACAGAAAAAAAGCTTGAGACAAGAATCTTGCCTAACCGTTCCCCCCTGCATTAGACAATGTATCACAGACCCTCCTCAGCCAGGTAGTGACATTATGGAACTCTATCCTGAAAAATACAACACACAAGACTTACTGGAGTTTTTGAAGGTAATGCAAACATGACTCTTTCCTAACACATGATAAGGGGCTCCACAAATCAGTTTAACCAGAGCCCTGTGCTTTACTGAAGCATGGCTAAAACAAGACTCAGGATACTACCCACCACAGAACTGGAACCAAATCTGCCACGAGGATGTATGTATGATCATGCGTGTATCACTCTCTAAACTATATTTGCTCCACTCCATGCATTAGTACTGCTACATGTGCAGCAACACGATAAGAACTGCCACTTTCCAGTCATGGCAGCCTCCACAACAGTTCCCACACCGGTCACTATCACATTCCCAACATTTTCCAGTCAGACACAACACCTGATAAGCTCAGTTTTTAACGTCTTTATTTCGAAGTTTTCCTTCATAAAAGACAAGCATATAAGATACATTCACAAAACACATGACTAATATATACAAATTTATACAAACAGTTAATCTTGTTTAAAAACAATTAGATGACAAAGAAAAACGTTTATGCCCGTGTTAATACAGATAAAAAGAGTCAATTCAGGAATGCTGCCCATCATTCAACTATTGGCTCTTAATGCAAGTTAAAAGAATCATATGCCCAACCTATAGGAGCCTATTCCTCATTTAGGAAAATACCACATAAAGCCTGCATTGCTGACTGGTTTGAAATGTAAACTTCACTACTCAAACATTACAGTATTTATAAAATAAATCAAATCTGTGGTGGGCTGGTAAGCTAATACCACCCCTTTCTAGCAAATCTGCTGTAGATCTCGGAAGAGGGAAGTGTGGGGTACATGGATAGAAATCATACAAATCCCAAATGGAGATGGGGCCGTCACCTTTGTGGGGCTGGTAGGAACGTAAATAGGGGACAATGTTCCTATTCCTAAATTTAACAAGGATTAGGTCCCCGGGAATGTCCTTTGGTAGTGACCCTAACCAACCCACCCTTCTGACACTCAGGATACCTCCATCCTTGTTGGGTGGCAGGGGTCTATTTTTAGCTAACCAGAAGGTGACCTTGTGTAATAGGTCCTGGTAACTCTCAGGTTTCCTATGTGATGGAGCTGGTACTCCTGAGAGAACTAGCACAAAGGGGGCGGCTTCCGGAGGTAGGTCTATACGTGCTGCTCTGTTTGGTTCTACTCTAGCAGCGGAGTGGTTTGTTGCTAAGGGATTAGGGACAATTTTAGTGACCAGTGGTGGTTGACTCTTAGGAGGCTGTTTTGTAATCGTGACATTTTTTCTTATGTTATACAAAGGTTTGTGGGCAGTTCTAGTATCGGTTGGAGGTAGCATGCTGGGAAGTTGTCTTTCAGCGGAAACGGTTTTTGTAGTGTCCGTCAGCAAAGGGCCTTCAGGTACATTTGGTGGAATGGAACAATTGGGTGTTGCCAACTTTGTAACGGGTGAGGAGTTAGCTTTAATAGCAATCTCTATACTTGTCAGCCTATCCCCTAAAGAGGTAATTCGTTCTAGCAGGGGTGCTATAACAGAATTTAACAACTGTTCGAGCTGAGGCAGTAATTGCAATTGAGGCAAAGATACTTTATCATCCAAGCGTTCAGCGACCCCCCTGGATGTGATGGAGTTTATGGCAGGCGTTGGGGGATCGATACAAAGTTTTTGTATTTTAGGTTGGAGATCGTAATCATTTGACCCGTCATGTCTCCTTTTCACACTTTGGCCCGGCAACAGCGCAGTGGCCTGCATGTTATCCTCATTGGGTGGTAGGGAAGGTTCACCAGTTCTGTCAGAGGGAGTGTTAGTAATAAGGCCTTTTACGGGGGAGGGGGATGTTATTGGAATGAACTTAGTCCCGCACAGAGCATTTAGTTCCTCCCAATAGGGCAGGTTTGGCAAACTAACGGGGGTGTGAGACGGGGATAACAATTGGCGACGGTCATCAATATCTATTTCACAGATAGTGGTAGGTGACGCATAGCTCTGAAGAAGATTTTCCATTCTCTGACAGTAATATGGGAATTTAGTATGCCCCCTTGTGTGTCACTAATAATAAAGTATATTCAGCATAGTGTCTATGTTGTGGAAGCCAAAAATGTCCGTGAATAGTCTTGTAAATGGTATATATCACTATACCTTCTATTGCTGTGGGGCCAGGAAACGTGGCCCGTCCCGTCCTCCTCGTGCCTCTGAGGGCCACAGAGGGCCCGCCCTTTGCCCGGGCTTAGCCCCGGGCGCCGTCCCGCGCGCGTTCCCGCGACGCGGGGGCTGTGGTCCTTAAGTTGCGCCTCCTGGCGCGATGTTCCCGTGGCCGGCGAGAAGCGCCGCTGGGGCGTCTGGGGATTGTAGTTCTAACCCCTCGCACTCCGGCCGCTGGTGTGCTTGCAGCGGCGAGGGGGAACTGGCGATAGAAGTCGGTCCCCGGCGTAGGTGAGCACTATTTCCCCTGGTGCTGCTCACGGTCCCCCCGCTCCCCGAGGCTGTGGTCCTTAAGTTGCGCCTCCTGGCGCGATGTTCCCGTGGCCGGCGAGAAGCGCCGCTGGGGCGTCTGGGGATTGTAGTTCTAACCCCTCGCGCTCCGGCCGCTGGTGTGCTTGCAGCGGCGAGGGGGAACTGGCGATAGAAGTCGGTCCCCGGCGTAGGTGAGCACTATTTCCCCTGGTGCTGCTCACGGTCCCCCCGCTCCCCGGGGCTGTGGTCCTTAAGTTGCGCCTCCTGGCGCGATGTTCCCGTGGCCGGCGAGAAGCGCCGCTGGGGCGTCTGGGGATTGTAGTTCTAACCCCTCGCGCTCCGGCCGCTGGTGTGCTTGCAGCGGCGAGGGGGAACTGGCGATAGAAGTCGGTCCCCGGCGTAGGTGAGCACTATTTCCCCTGGTGCTGCTCACAGTCCCCCCGCTCCCCGGGGCTGTGGTCCTTAAGTTGCGCCTCCTGGCGCGATGTTCCCGTGGCCGGCGAGAAGCGCCGCTGGGGCATCTGGGGATTGTAGTTCTAACCCCTCGCGCTCCGGCCGCTGGTGTGCTTGCAGCGGCGAGGGGGAACTGGCGATAGAAGTCGGTCCCCAGCGTAGGTGAGCACTATTTCCCCTGGTGCTGCTCACGGTCCCCCCGCTCCCCGGGGCTGTGGTCCTTAAGTTGCGCCTCCTGGCGCGATGTTCCCGTGGCCGGCGAGAAGCGCCGCTGGGGCGTCTGGGGATTGTAGTTCTAACCCCTCGCGCTCCGGCCGCTGGTGTGCTTGCAGCGGCGAGGGGGAACTGGCGATAGAAGTCGGTCCCCGGCGTAGGTGAGCACTATTTCCCCTGGTGCTGCTCACGGTCCCCCCGCTCCCCGGGGCTGTGGTCCTTAAGTTGCGCCTCCTGGCGCGATGTTCCCGTGGCCGGCGAGAAGCGCCACGGGGGCGTCTGGGGATTGTAGTTCTAACCCCTCGCGCTCCGGCCGCTGGTGTGCTTGCAGCGGCGAGGGGGAACTGGCGATAGAAGTCGGTCTCCGGCGTAGGTGAGCACTATTTCCCCTGGTGCTGCTCACGGTCCCCCCGCTCCCCGGGGCTGTGGTCCTTAAGTTGCGCCTCCTGGCGCGATGTTCCCGTGGCCGGCGAGAAGCGCCGCTGGGGCGTCTGGGGATTGTAGTTCTAACCCCTCGCGCTCCGGCCGCTGGTGTGCTTGCAGCCACGAGGGGGAACTGGCGATAGAAGTCGGTCCCCGGCGTAGGTGAGCACTATTTCCCCTGGTGCTGCTCACGGTCCCCCCGCTCCCCGGGGCTGTGGTCCTTAAGTTGCGCCTCCTGGCGCGATGTTCCCGTGGCCGGCGAGAAGCGCCGCTGGGGCGTCTGGGGATTGTAGTCCTAACCCCTCGCGCTCCGGCCGCTGGTGTGCTTGCAGCGGCGAGGGGGAACTGGCGATAGAAGTCGGTCCCCGGCGTAGGTGAGCACTATTTCCCCTGATGCTGCTCACGGTCCCCCCGCTCCCCGGGGCTGTGGTCCTTAAGTTGCGCCTCCTGGCGCGATGTTCCCGTGGCCGGCGAGAAGCGCCGCTGGGGCGTCTGGGGATTGTAGTTCTAACCCCTCGCGCTCCGGCCGCTGGTGTGCTTGCAGCGGCGAGGGGGAACTGGCGATAGAAGTCGGTCCCCGGCGTAGGTGAGCACTATTTCCCCTGGTGCTGCTCACGGTCCCCCCGCTCCCCGGGGCTGTGGTCCTTAAGTTGCGCCTCCTGGCGCGATGTTCCCGTGGCCGGCGAGAAGCGCCGCTGGGGCGTCTGGGGATTGTAGTTCTAACCCCTCGCGCTCCGGCCGCTGGTGTGCTTGCAGCGGCGAGGGGGAACTGGCGATAGAAGTCGGTCCCCGGCGTAGGTGAGCACTATTTCCCCTGGTGCTGCTCACGGTCCACACCTGATAAGCTTAAGTGCCCTGTCTGAAACTCTATGTTTACTGCTTATTTTCTTGAAAAAAAGAAAGAAGTGTTGCTCATATGAAAACTGCTTGTTTTGGGGATCTCATATACAATCTATTGCCACAGAGCAGCTCAGGTATTTGGATTTGTTTCTACTGGCACTATGGTGGTTGACAGGATTAGGTCTGTCCAATTACCTTTTTTTAACAGGGAACTGTTGCCTAAGACGGACTGCAGTGATGTGTGCCTTGCTGCTAGAAGCCTGGCAGAGGACAAATAGAGATGTACTGAGGCCTAGAATGCAAACCCAAAAACCCTTCAAAATGTATCAATACTAGCCCAAATTGCACTGAGTGAAGTTAGAGATTGTGACCAAAATTCGCAGGGAGAGAAATGCAGTGGTAAAAATATACTGCAGGTTGTTTTTACAGAACACTTTCAAAGATATTATTAAAAAGCAATACATATTATACGCAGCTTTGTAGGACAGCGAATAAAATATAACAATACTACAAGACCTGCCACAGATGAAAATAAATATTTGTGCTGAAGAAAATAATGTATTTGCCAGTAAAGTAATTGCATTCCTTCTGCAAAACACTGGCTATGCAATTAGGCATATATTGGTGCTACAGAAAAAGTTATGCCTATCTTATGCAACGTGACCCACGGGTTTAAATACCCTTCAAATTCAAACAACAGGATAAATTACATCAGTGAACACGATAAATTACATCAGTTTCAAATCATCTGCCTGGATACAATGCCCATCATTCTTTCTGTGCCCGTTAATAGCCCAAGTATGTCCTAGAAAATGAAATGGTGTTTGCGCGTCACGAAGATGGCGGCGTAGACCGTAAGCGCCGGCGCCGACCTCCGTTATATCGCGATTTTCGGCGGAATACAGGGGTTTCCAGCCCTTTCACACACTGCTTCGGGAATCGGAATGTGAGGTGAGCCCAGCGCCCTCACTTGCTTCATGATTTGATCAGTTTTGGCAGATCTGCTCGTTTCGGCCGGGCGACTCGGCCCCGGCCGCCATTTTGTGCGCATTGCGCAATTTGTTACCTGAGGAACCCGTGACTCTTGCGGAAGTTTACAGGTCTACTGAATGCATAATTGAGCCTGTTTCAATGTGCGGTGAGTCAAACTTGCAGTGAACTGGCTTCTGGAGGCTTATTTCATCCACTTTATGCCGCGATTTTGTACCACATATTTCTGCCGCCATTTTGTGACTGAGTCTTCCTTTTGCCTCTAATATTGCACCCTTTTGCTGCTTTTTGCTGCTTATTCCTGACTTTGGCTTTTTGGATGAAACTTTGATGTGGAAGGAGGCTCATGCTTGTTCTTGCTTATTCCGGCGCATGGTTTTCCTCAGCACCTTTGGGACCAGTAACTCTACCACCTGTCTTTCTGCACCTGCCTGTTACTTTTTCCAATGTGCCTCCTTCTACTTTTGAGTCTGCTGCACAAATTAATTCTGTGACTTCAGTTCTCCTTTCCATGTTGACAAATGGATGCTGGTATCCTCCTGCTCATGTCTATCAGCCCATTTTCCTATCAGTAGTAGAATATTCTGGAATTTTTCTCTCCAGAGATTAAGGAATCAATGACTTTCACTTATCTTTTCAAGTGCGTACATCAGGTTCCTCCCATGTTTGTCTATTGCTGAACTTCTTGCTTCTTCGTTCTGCTCAGTGACTCCCTTCCCATCTGTTTTCTTTGTGTTCTTACATGGGAAAACTCCGCAACTTGAAGCTTGCTACAGTCACTAAATTACCTGCTGGTTCAGATTCAGGATATGGATGAAGCTACAATGTCAAAATCCGACATGTCGCATGGCGCTATCCCTAAATCTCAAAATGGCGGGAAAACATCTTCCACCTTAGCCTCAATCAAACGTCTTAAAAACGATCCTCCTTCTCCTGGGAACGCCACATCTTCTTCGTCCATGGGTATCATTTTAGAAGAACTACGTGCTCTTAAACCTTTCATGGAGGCTACTACTAAAAATATGAAGGCTATGTAAGAGAAATGGGTTTCCCTGGACTCCTGTGTTCTAATCTTGGAACAATCAACAGACTCTCTTCAATCCTCCTGCTCTCGCATTCCTTCCTTGGAGGCTGAGGTTCTTCTACTTAAGAAACAGACAGAGGATTTGGAAAACAGGAACCTTAGGAACAACCTCCGCTTGTATGGTCTTCTGGAACTTACGGAAGGGTCCAATCCTACTGCTTTTTTCGAAACATTTCTCTCAAAGATCTTGGATGCCCCAGCCTTGGCCTCTATCAACATTCAGAGGGCCCATTGCCTTGGTCCTAGAGTCTCTGCTAAACCAAGAGGAGTCATCATGCTGTTCCTCCAATACACTGACCTCCTGCAGGTTCTTTCAGCCACTAAGCTCAAAAAGCAAATCTTATGGGAAGGTCATCGTCTTTATCTGTCTCAAGATGTTACAAGAGCCACTGCGGATAGACGGACGAGATTCCTGGACTTGCGCCCGCAACTCAGAGCCCTCAATGCTAGATACAGTCTTCTTCACCCCTGCCTTTTCAAGGTTACATACAAGGACAAGACCACCACCTATGAAGATCCTGCCGTCCTTCAAGCATTCCTTTGTCAACATGGTCCTGATGTCATGGATGTTTCCAGACCGGGCTGATTGGACCTGATGATTTTTCAATTTGCTGATGTTGTTTTTCATTTGTAATTCTTATCACTGTTGTCATTTTACCCTTCTATATGTTTCCTCTGTTTACATCCTTCATTATTTCATGTCTCTTTCCCAGCTCATGCATTTACCCCCTTTCTTTTCTTATATTTACAGATGCCTCCCTCTCTTTATCCTTCCCGATGTAACCATTGTTTCTGTATACTGCCCTTTGGAACTGTGATGTTTGAGGTTTAGCGTCCGCTCTTGCTGTTGTCGCCGTCATCTTTAGTCGCCTCTGCCCTCGTCTTCGTTTATTTTTTCAGTTTTCGTAAGTATGTTTTTCAGTCGTTCGTTCTGGACATGTACTGTCTTCTTGATCCTTTTTGTTCCTGTCTTTTTTCTTCCCTCTCTTTCCCTTCCTTCATCACCTTCTATCTTTCCTTTTCTTTCTGGTCTTGTATCATCTTTGCAATATCGTCTTCTCTCCCCACTTGTTTCTCCTTTTCCTCTCTCTTTTCTCCTCCTAGTCTTTTCTCATTCCACTTTACTCACTCTACTTTTTCCCAGTTTCTTCTTCGTATTTGCATTTAATAAGGGTGTTGTTGCTAATTGTTTTCTTCTGCCGTTCCATTCCGTGTTACGTCATGGAACATTAAGGGATTAAATAATCCCATTAAAAGGCAAAGGGTGTTATCATACCTGGCTAGACTCAACACTGATATTGCCCTCCTTCAGGAGTCTCATCTCTCGGAGGCAGAGGCTTAAAAGCTTAAACGTTGTTGGGTGGGTCATGTTTTCTGTTCCCCCACTGTTGACAAGAAAAATGGTGTTGTGATTTTGTTGCACAAAAAGTTAAACATTTCTTCAGTTTCTCATGAGTGTGATGCTAATGGTCGTTGGGTCATTGTTAAATTGCTTATAGATAATATTCCTCTTATTCTCTTCAATGTGTAGGCCCCTACTGGAGTTGATAGATCTTTTTGGCCCTCTATCTCTGTAAAATTAGCTACCCTCTCCGGGGATTACATCCTTTTCGGTGGAGATTGCAATGAAATTATGGACCCCTTCCTTGACCGTCACTCGAAAGTCAGATTTGTGTCATCCAGGATGCATTCTCAATTTGTAAAAACTACTCAGAGCAATGCTTTAGTTGATATCTGGAGACATGTAACCCTGACCTTAGAGAATATCGTTTTTTCTCCCCCCTCACCAATCCCAATCCCGCATTGATCATATTTTCCTTAGCAAATCCCTATCCCAGCATGCCATCCATTCTGAAATAGGCTCTATTTTGCTCTTTGACCATGCCCCTGTCTTTGTAGACTTAGATCTTCTTCCGTTTACCCCTCACTCAGGCAGATGGAGATTCAATAATGCACTGCTTCATGATCCCACTTTTTGTTCTGAGTTCTCTGCATTTGCCTCTGAATTTTTCCTTCTCAATCACATCCCTGGCTCCTCCTTTGTCATGGTTTGGGACTCTTTTAAGGCAGCCTCTAGAGGTTCTATCATCAACTTCGTAGCAAAACGAAAGAAACTCAGGGATACCAAATCGGCTAAAATCCTGGCTGATATTAAACGCTTAGAACTTGACTACCATGCTTCCAATTCGAACGCTTCCCTTCAAAAACTTCTTGATGCCAAAATCTCCTTCAATACATTTACAACTGGAGCAGCCTCTAACCTTTTATTAAAATGCAATTCCAGATATTATGGTGGCCAGAATAAGATGGGGAAGCTTCTTGCTGATTATTTAAAAATTAGAAAGGAACGCACAAAGATTGAATCTATATGGACTTCCTCCGGTGAATCTCATTTTAAGGATAAAGAAATTCTTACCAAATTCGTCAAGTTCTATGAAACTCTCAATACCCCTGAACAGGTCCCTACTCCTACGGATCTTCATTCATACTTCCAGTCTCTCCCTTCTCCTCCAACGTCCCATGTTAATCTAAACTCTTTGGATTAAGACATATCGCTTTCCGATATTTCTCATGCTGTTTCTAAACTGAGACATGGGAAAGCTCCTGGTCCAGATAGCTTTACCATCGAGTTTTATAGTCATTTTGCTTCCCTCCTTCTTCCTAAGCTTCTACTATTATTTCAATCCTTTCTGGCAGCAGGGTCGTTGAGCGGTTCTTTCCAACAGGCTTTAATTTGCTTGATTCCCAAAGAGGATAAAGACCATTCTCTTTGCAAGAATTATCGCCCAATTTCTCTAGTGAACACTGTTAAAACTGGGGGTCTCTAGTTGGCAGAGGTAGGTACCACTGTCCAAATAGGGACCCTTGCTTCTAGTCAGGACAAGGAGATAACCCTCTCAGATAACCCCTGCTCGCCCTCAAGGTAGCTTGGCCTGAGCAGTCTAGGCTAACCAGAGGCAATGGGTTAAGTATTTGTACCAACACTCACAGTAACACAGTGAAAACACCACAAACTGATTCCACAACAGTTTAGGAAATTAAAGATATTTATTCTAAACTACACAAGACCAAAAACGTCAAAAATCCAACATACACAATGCAAGGTTATGGTTTCAAATGAGTTCTTCAGGTTGTAATCAAAGTTCTTTAAGTTGTGATCAAATGATCACAGATGCGTGAAAAGTTCACAGTTGCGTCACGCTGACTCACAGTACCTTTTAGATGCAACAAAGTTCCACAAGCAGGAAGCTGGTGCGGTGGAAACAAGCGATGCGCTATTCCTGAGACCCTGGGGAGGCGATGCGACAGCCCCGCTGCAGCAGCGGGCGTGCGGCGACGAATCCGGTCTGTAAGGGGAGGAAGGCAGCTTGCGTGGATTCCGGTGCGTAGGTTCCGTGGGAAGTCTGTTCTCGCAAAGGCACGATGCGATGATCTCGTAGGGGCTGCGACGATCTCTGGGGCGACGATGCGCGGTCCAGCGGTTATCCTCTCTCTCTCGCAGCTCCTCGGTGAGATGCTTCTGCAGCGATGTCTGCAGCGACGTGATGCAGTCCGCAAGCAAGCGGCGCGGCGTTCTCACCCAGACGACAGGCTCTGCGACGACACTCGCAGCGATGTTCGATTCTCCCGCACCGGTCTGGTGCGCCCCGCAAACGAAGGGTGCGACGGCTCCGGCAGCGATGTCAGGCGCTGCGCCGATCTCGACCTTCGTAGCGGCAGGAAACTTCTCGCACTGTCGGGGATGCGCTCCGCAAGCGAGCGATGCGACACTTTTCAGCTTCACAAGTTTCTCAGCTTAGTCTCAAGCTTCCCAGCGCAGGTTCAACTTCTAGAGGCCCCACAACTGGATCAAGCACTCTACGAAGGACAGAACTCTCTCAGCAGAGTTCAGGGAGACTGGGGGTGAAGTCCTTTTGTTCCTGGGACTTCGGAAACAGGGAGCCAGCTTTTCTCAGGCCCTTGGAGATTCCTTACAAGACAGGGGACACAGCTCACAGCAAAGTCCTTCCCCTCTCCTTGGCAGCAAAGCAACAGCAGGTCAGTCCAGCAGAGCAACAGCGGGACAGTCTTCCTTCTTCAGCGTCAGCTTTCTCCTTGGCAGAGGTTCCTTCTTGATTTCCAGGATGATCTAATTTTCTGTTGTCAGGGGTCCTGTACTTATACCCCTAAAGTCTTTGTTCTCTCAGTGCATGTGGGCCCTGAGCCCGGTCTGAACCAGTTCTGGGTGGATCCTGAGCACTTTGTTTTGCTGGCTGCATCTTTCCTTTCAGAGTGAGGGGCAGAGTCCTCAGCCGCCCAGCAGGAGGTGGAGCCAGCATTGTGGCAGGCAGGCACAGCCCTATTCAGCCCAGGTGCTAACTCCTCCCACCACTCGCGCAATTGCTCCACTCAGCCTAGTGCTGACTCATCCAGCCTCTGGGGGGATTCCCCAGCCCCTGTCACTCACAAACCAGACAGTCAATACACAAACAGTCTCAGGCACACAGAAGGGTCAGACAAGAGAACAGCAACTTTCTAAAAGTGCTGTTCTCAAACACAGGATCTAAAAACCACCTTTCCTAAAAGATGCGTTATTAAATTCGGAGTTCAGGGATACTAGATACTTATGTCCTATCTTGTTCCTATGGGAAGAAATGCCGTTAACCACTGTAGCCAGCATCCCCCATGTTAACCTACGGAGCAAGATAGCCTTACAATAGTGAAAAACGAAAATGGCTGTAATTCACTACCAGAGCATGGTACCTGCACTAGTACATGCTCTACCTTTCACATACACTGCACCCTGCCCAGGGGGGTACCTTGGGCCTTCCATAGGGGTGACTGATGTGCACGAAAAGGGAAGGGTTAGGCCTGGTCAGCGGGGACGCGGACCAGGAGGACCTGGCAGTTCTAAACTGCCCGTAAGCGCTGCAGTGGCAGGCCCGAGACACCATTTTAGAGCTACTCCTGTGGGTGGCACAATCAGTGCTGCAGGCCCACTAGTAGCATTCGTCATCACCGGCCCAGGCACACCCCGTGCACTTTACTAGGGACTTCATGGTGATACAAATATGCCAAACATGTATATCCAAACAGAATAACAATTTACATAGAGCATATGCACTTTAGCACTGATCAGCAGTGGTAAAGTGCGCAGAGTCCTATTGCCAACAACCACGGGTCAGGAAAAATAAGAGAGGAAGAAGCAAAAAGTTTGGGGATGACCCTGCAAACAGGGCCAGTTCCAACACAACACCCTTCCAGCCTAAAGCCAGGGTAGACCAAACGATACCTCGATGGGATTCCCTGCTTAAGGCGATAGAACACGGAACCTGGCCCAAAAAGCAGGGCAGTCCTGTTCTACGCCGTCCTAAACCCAGTTGTATCACTCTATCCATACTCTCGGTGTCCACCATGCCAATCCATATGGAACCCTTCACCTCACCTGTGGACACCACCTGTGCAGCACCTAACCTTACTTTCCTCACAGGTGTGTCCCAACAGAACAACAGCAAGCCACAGTGACCACCAACAGTGATCAGGGATGCGACCCAGGCCTCATGCCTCTCATGGCTCTCAAACCCCTGTGGCATCAGTGGATGGGGGGCAGTAGCCCCAGGTGCTTGGCACCCTCGGTCCACTCTCTTTCTTGTCAGGTCAGGTCTGACACTCTGGCACTGACTCACCAGTCCCGGACCTTTATCCGGCGGCTGGACAGGAGGCTGAGGTGGGCTTCCCCACACCTGGTCCTCCTCTTCCTTGGGGCTCTGTACCCTCCCACCTGGAGCGGTACCCCCTTCTAGAATAGTCAGGGCACCTGTGGCAGGTACCCTGCACCATCCACCCACCAGTTCAGGGGTTCTATCCTGCAACTGGTATTCCAGGTCAGGGGGGACACCCCGGACCTGGCCCTCAAACCTAGGCTCCAACGCCCCCAGGTCAGACAACACCTGAACCTGGCTTCCCCACCCAGGGACCAGCCCCTGCGGTGGAACACTCGCCTGGCACGCCAGGACTTCTGGGGACTCACATAGTACCCCCTTGAGGGTGACACACAACTCATGTGTCCTGTGACAGTCTGCCTGGCGCAGATCTCCCGGCCCCTGTCCACTTGACAGTGCGGGAAGATCCCCCCGGACAGAAGTGGTGTCACCATGGTCACTCCCGGGAGACTCAGCCCTTCCGACTGGTCCCTGACCCACTGGTTCACCCACTGGGGACTCCGTCCCCCTCTCACCCCTCAGTCGGGACTTCTGTACCTTCCCAAATGGAGCGGCACTGCCAAACACCAGAACTGATGGAGGCCTGGTTACAGGCACTCCCCGTTCAACAGACACTGGGAGATCCTCCTCAAATGGCCTACAAGTACAGTCTAGGTCCCCATCCTGGTGTTCCCTTAAGGAACCCTCCAGGCCCTGAGACTGGGTTTCGGGCACCGTGAGACACACCGTCCCACACTCATTCCTTCTCCACTGAGACCGGACATGAGCCCCTACACCCCTCCCACTACACTGGGACCTAACCGGGCTACACTGAACCTCTTCCACCTCACAGGTCTGGAAGATATCTAAGCCACTCCTTTTGGGATCACTCCCCAATGCCTCCTCAGACTCTCTGGAATTCACCAAGAGGTCTGCCTCCAACGCAAGCTCTCTGGGGTCAGAGAACTCACACTCCACCGGGTGTTGGCATAGCTCTGGAAAACAGGGACTTAAAATATGCTCTCCATCAAATGAATCACACAGCCCCCCACAGTAGTTAACCACGCTACCCTTCGCCTCACCCTCCAGTGCCTCACACAAGTACCCCACACCACTCTCCTGAGACTGGCAAGACAGTATCTGACTGCCTCTGTCACACAACCCACACTCTTCTGGCTGGTCTTCACTCACACACACCAAGGTTTCTACCACGGGGGAACCCCTCTCCCTGTACCTCTCATCTAGAGTCAGTAGAGTGTCCCTCCCACCACTAGGAATATGGTCCCCTGTGCCAGTCCCCCAATCTACTTCAGGGACACTGCACTCCACTGGAACTACATCATAAACCTGAACCCCCTGGTGTATATCGACCCCCTCCCTCAAGTTAGGTGCCACATCTCTGGGTGTTTGTACCTTTCTCTCAGCACTGGAAACTATAATCTTGCTGCCACCATCTGAGCTGGACTCCACCTCCAACTCAGCAAAGCTCACTTCTTGAGCTACCCATGTTTCTTCTTCAGCTGAGACCCTCATGGCCTCACGCCTCTTGAGCTCCATCTCAAGCTTCCTCATTCGTAATTCATGGGCCAAGGACAATTTCAATTCCTCCAGGGCACGGGCATGTTTGCTCTCCTCCGCCGCCCTTTCCATTTGCTTCATCTTCATTTCAAGCCTCAACATTTCTAATTTATGATCTCTAGCCCTTTGGTTTTCCTCCAACTCTTCTGGGGAAAAACTTTCAGCTGAATGGTTGCTGCCAGCCCTTGAGGCTGCTCCGGGCACAGGCAGATCCTGTGGCCTGAAACCATCCCTCTGTGCATCCTCATCCACTTCTGCATCATCTGTCTCCCCAGCCTTTTTGGTCTCCCACCAGGCCCTTAAGGCCTCCTGTAGCTCCTCCTTCTTGGAGCGGCGCTTCATGGGGCATCCAAAGTTCCTGCAGAACTGCCTGAGTTGACCTACTTTGTAATCACTTAACATTTCAATATCAAACTCCAGTTCTGCAACATCACTTGCTGGTTTACCATTCTGAGACATGATGCTTGGATTCTTTCAGGGTTACGATCAAAAATAGAACCAAAAATAAAAAAATGTAGTATGCGGTGGCGTAGTGGTCTGCACTCACTAGTGATGTACACCAATTACTGTGGGTCAAGTACAAACACAAGTTCAAATCCCACCGCCTGACCACCAATGTTAGAACTGGGGGTCTCTAGTTGGCAGAGGTAGGTACCACTGTCCAAATAGGGACCCTTGCTTCTAGTCAGGACAAGGAGATAACCCTCTCAGATAACCCCTGCTCGCCCTCAAGGTAGCTTGGCCTGAGCAGTCTAGGCTAACCAGAGGCAATGCGTTAAGTATTTGTACCAACACTCACAGTAACACAGTGAAAACACCACAAACTGATTCCACAACAGTTTAGGAAAATAAAGATATTTATTCTAAACTACACAAGACCAAAAACGTCAAAAATCCAACATACACAATGCAAGGTTACGGTTTCAAATGAGTTCTTCAGGTTGTAATCAAAGTTCTTTAAGTTGTGATCAAATGATCACAGATGCGTGAAAAGTTCACAGTTGCGTCACGCTGACTCACAGTACCTTTTAGATGCAACAAAGTTCCACAAGCAGGAAGCTGGTGCGGTGGAAACAAGCGATGCGCTACTCCTGAGACCCTGGGGAGGCGATGCGACAGCCCCGCTGCAGCAGCGGGCGTGCGGCGACGAATCCGGTCTGTAAGGGGAGGAAGGCAGCTTGCGTGGATTCCGGTGCGTAGGTTCCGTGGGAAGTCTGTTCTCGCAAAGGCACGATGCGATGATCTCGTAGGGGCTGCGACGATCTCCGGGGCGACGATGCGCGGTCCAGCGGTGATCCTCTCTCTCTCGCAGCTCCTCGGTGAGATGCTTCTGCAGCGATGTCTGCAGCGACGTGATGCGGTCCGCAAGCAAGCGGCGCGGCGTTCTCACCCAGACGACAGGCTCTGCGACGACACTCGCAGCGATGTTCGATTCTCCCGCACCGGTCTGGTGCGTCCCGCAAACGAAGGGTGCAACGGCTCCGGCAGCGATGTCAGGCGCTGCGCCGATCTCGACCTTCGTAGCGGCGGGAAACTTCTCGCACTGTCGGGGATGCGCTCCGCAAGCGAGCGATGCGACACTTTTCAGCTTCACAAGTTTCTCAGCTTAGTCTCAAGCTTCCCAGCTCAGGTTCAACTTCTAGAGGCCCCACAACTGGATCAAGCACTCTACGAAGGACAGAACTCTCTCAGCAGAGTTCAGGGAGACTGGGGGTGAAGTCCTTTTGTTCCTGGGACTTCGGAAACAGGGAGCCAGCTCTTCTCAGGCCCTTGGAGATTCCTTACAAGACAGGGGACACAGCTCACAGCAAAGTCCTTCCCCTCTCCTTGGCAGCAAAGCAACAGCAGGTCAGTCCAGCAGAGCAACAGCGGGACAGTCTTCCTTCTTCAGCGTCAGCTTTCTGCTTGGCAGAGGTTCCTTCTTGATTTCCAGGATGATCTAATTTTCTGTTGTCAGGGGTCCTGTACTTATACCCCTAAAGTCTTTGTTCTCTCAGTGCATGTGGGCCCTGAGCCCGGTCTGAACCAGTTCTGGGTGGATCCTGAGCACTTTGTTTTGCTGGCTGCATCTTTCCTTTCAGAGTGAGGGGCAGAGTCCTCAGCCGCCCAGCAGGAGGTGGAGCCAGCATTGTGGCAGGCAGGCACAGCCCTATTCAGCCCAGGTGCTAACTCCTCCCACCACTCAGGTAGCAATTGCTCCACTCAGCCTAGTGCTGACTCATCCAGCCTCTGGGGGGATTCCCCAGCCCCTGTCACTCACAAACCAGACAGTCAATACACAAACAGTCTCAGGCACACAGAAGGGTCAGACAAGAGAACAGCAACTTTCTAAAAGTGCTGTTCTCAAACACAGGATCTAAAAACCACCTTTCCTAAAAGATGCGTTATTAAATTCTGAGTTCAGGGATACTAGATACTTATGTCCTATCTTGTTCCTATGGGAAGAAATGCCGTTAACCACTGTAGCCAGCATCCCCCATGTTAACCTATGGAGCAAGATAGCCTTACAATAGTGAAAAACGAAAATGGCTGTAATTCACTACCAGAGCATGGTACCTGCACTAGTACATGCTCTACCTTTCACATACACTGCACCCTGCCCAGGGGGGTACCTTGGGCCTTCCATAGGGGTGACTGATGTGCACGAAAAGGGAAGGGTTAGGCCTGGTCAGCGGGGACGCGGACCAGGAGGACCTGGCAGTTCTAAACTGCCCGTAGGCGCTGCAGTGGCAGGCCCGAGACACCATTTTAGAGCTACTCCTGTGGGTGGCACAATCAGTGCTGCAGGCCCACTAGTAGCATTCGTCATCACCGGCCCTGGCACACCCCGTGCACTTTACTAGGGACTTCATGGTGATACAAATATGCCAAACATGTATATCCAAACAGAATAACAATTTACATAGAGCATATGCACTTTAGCACTGATCAGCAGTGGTAAAGTGCGCAGAGTCCTATTGCCAACAACCACGGGTCAGGAAAAATAAGGGAGGAAGAAGAAAAAAGTTTGGGGATGACCCTGCAAACAGGGCCAGTTCCAACAAACACAGATTATAAGATACTGGCAAAGATTCTAGCACTGCGTTTGGACCCCCTCTTGCCAGATTTAATTGGTCCCGATCAATCCGGTTTTGTTAAGGGTCGTCTTTCCTCCGATAATTCGCGAGTTTTTCTTAACATTCTCAGCAGAGCTTCACAATTGGGTCTCCATTTCGCTGCTATCTCCTTAGATGCGGAGGAGGCTTTTGACAGGATTGGATGGGATTTTTTGTTTCAGGCTCTCCGTTGGTTTGGCATCCCCTCCAAATGTATTTCTCTTATCTCTTTACTTTACTCTAATCCCCAAGCTTCCACATTTGTCAATGGTATAACCTCAGATTATTTTTCTCTGCGCAGAGGTGTCCGACAAGGTTGTCCTACTATTTCTATGCTCCCATTGCATATTCCGATTTCCTACTTCAAAAAGATTGACTCTTTGCTTTTAAAATTCCTTTGGCATGATAAACATCCTTGGATAGCCATGGCCTCTCTACGAAGAGATAAAGCTCAGGCCAGTGTTCGTTTTCCTGATTTTAAAGAGTATCATCTGGCTTTTTCTCTGAAACAAACAACTCAATGGGTTTCCTCGGATCTTCCCTTTTATCCTCCCATCTGGTTAGCTATGGAATCCTCCTTTATTTCTCCTTTCAATTTTCGTGAACTTCTGTCCTTCACGTCTCGCCCTGCTCGCCTTCATACCCCTATTATCTATCATTGTCGTACTCTTTTTCATCCTTTCTTATCCTCGTCGTATCCTTCCCTTCTTTCCTCCCAGGAACAACCTATCTGCTATAACTCGCAGCTTAAAATTCGCAATCGTAACATTTACTGGAAAGTCTGGCACTCTCGAGGATTGTGTTGGATATCTCAACTGCTTTCACATGGTGTCCCTCTTTCCTTTTCGGAATTAAGGTCTTCTTTCTCACTGCCCTCCAGTGCTCGTTCGCAATATGACTTTCTTTACCCTGCTCTCACATCTTATCTCCAATCATTACCACCTTCCAATGATGTTCCTTTAGATCGCAAGTCCACTTCCTCATTACTAGAATCTACTCCCTCCGCATCTTCTATTTATAATTCTTTCCACATCACGGTTAATAGAGCAAAATCCAAAATTGAAATTGCATGGGAATCTGATCTCTCTCAAGACTGGTCGGTGCTTCTCTGGGATAAGCTATGGACCAAACTTCATAAAACCTCTAGAGCTGCTCACAATACCCAAACTTTATGCTTTATTTATAACAGAATTTTATTTACCCCACTCGCTCTGTCACATTTTTTGCCAGAGGCTCCCCCTACTTGTTGGTCATGCCCCTCTCCCTCTGCAGACTTGAAAAACCTGCTGTTTGATTGCCCGCCTATTTCCAATTTTTGGAACTCAGTTTGGACTCAAATACAAAAGATTTTCCAAATTCAGATTTCCTTCTCCCCTACTCATATTTTTCTAGGTTCTCTTTCACCTGAAATTCCTCAATCTCCACGCCAGTATCAACTCCTTGACCTTTTCATAGCTGTTGCTTTCCATATTGTTACTTCTAACTGGAAACAAGCTATGAATGTTTCCTACCTCTCCTGGTGGAATGCAGTCTGTTTTCACCATTGCTTAGACACCAATTGTGTTTCCCCCATCTCCCTGGCAATTAAACGAGATCTCATTTGTCTTCCTCTAGTAACATATCTCTCCTCGTCTGCTCCAGTAAGCTCCTCCCTGGATACTGCCGCAGTTGAAGTCCGCAAACCACCATGACGCTCCTTTTGCCTTTTTCTCACTTTTTATTTTCAATGCTATCGTTCAAATTTTATTTCCAATGTTATCATACAGTCTACTTATTTATTTTGTTCATGTAATTTTCATGCTCGTTTTTGCTTGCCTTGTATGAGATTTTAATGCATTCCTTGTCATCTTTTATGTATATTACATTTGGTAATGCTCTCGTTTAAGTTGTATCTTGTTGTTATACCAATTTTCCTGTTTCTTCCCCCTCAATAAAATCAAACTTAAAAAAAATAAAAGAATATAAAATGGCAATAGTATGTATGCACATTTGTGCTGGCTGCTAAGGTAACTTGATAAGGTAATTACAAAACATATGAATGCGGCAATCAAATATGCAATGATGAGAGATCCTTTATTCGGTAGCTCCTGTAGTAATCCTAAATACCAATTCTGGAATGAATTGGAGATGACACCTAAATCAATTCTGAGTTATGCTGGAATTACCGCATTCACTGTGTTTTTTCTCTGCATGATTGGGGAAAAGCCAAAGCATTCTGACTGCAAAACTCTAAACAGGGGCAAATATTTACTGCTACCATATTAACCCCTGTTCAGATTTGATGAAAAGTGTAGTAACACCCCACTCAATAAATAACGCATCGTTCAGAACTGTTATTTTCTAGGGGCAGTAATCTCACCATGCAAGGCTGCGCACTGAGGCCCTAAGTATTGGGGAGCCCGCTGACTTGGAAAATGCGGAAGTTACATTTACCTTTGAAGTAGTTCTGTGAAATTCCCTAGGTGACTTTGTGTGGCTGATGGTGAGTAATTTCAAACTTCGCCATGTTTCGACCGACAGACAATATAGATAGTTGGAAAGAAGTGGTATGTATGGGGTATCTGTATAGCACAAGCCTAACTTAAATACTCAGGATCACTGTTGTATAGTGCTGAAAGCCAAGTTGAAGCAAAGATACAGTCAGTGAGTAATTGGACAGTTAGCGGGTTCTGATAGTGAAAGTGCAGTGTTACTTTGTCCTGTGCATTCCTTATTTTATCATGTGTTATTACTTTGAATGTACTGTTTGGCATTTCTAGCAGCTGAATGCATTGTATTAAAATAGTGCCTGACTCTGGTAAATTTTATTGTGGTTTTCGGGCAGGAGTGGTTGAATTAGATTTGAATACCCGATAAAGCATTGGCCACATGTTATGCTGCAAATTGTGCATGGTTTCATTGCTATTGCCTATTGCTAAAATTGTATTTGTGTGACAGTGGAGCAGTAGACCCAGGAAGAAATGTCTTCTGCTTTTAAAGTGATCAGAAGGATTTCTGTTATGATGTTTCTTCGAACTGTAAGCGTTGGGTGGTCCTCCCCCAAACATTTTGTCTGCTTGCCTCCAATTTTGCTGAATTCATTTTGTTGGGCTTAGGACTTTGAGCACTTTATCATTGCCAACCAGCGCTAAAGTGCATGTGCTCTCTCCTAAACATGGTTTGATTGACTTATCCAAATTGGGATATGTAATTTATGTATTAGTACCTAGTAGAGTGCACTACATGTGCCACAACCTGTATATTAAATGCTACTAGAGGGCCTGCAGCACTGATTGTGCCACACACACAAGTAGCACTTTAAACATATCTCAGGTCTGCCACTGCATAAACTGTATCTGTAGTTTACACTATGATGTTGACTTGGCATTAAAAAAAAACACCTTGCCAAGCCTTAAACTCTTCTTTTATTACATATAAGTCTCTCCTAAGGTAGGCTCTAGGCAGCCCATAGGACAGACTGCTCTATAATCAAAAGATAGGACATACTTTTAAGTTTTGCTGTCCTGGCAGTAAAAAAACACCCAAATTCATGTTTCACTACCACGAGGCATACCTTTCTCATAGTTTAACATTGGGAATTCCTTATTACACTTTAAGCAGTAATTTCTGAGTGTTAAGGGTTAGGTCTGTCATA
This sequence comes from Lissotriton vulgaris, assembly GCF_964263255.1. Lineage (NCBI taxonomy): Eukaryota > Metazoa > Chordata > Amphibia > Caudata > Salamandridae > Lissotriton > Lissotriton vulgaris. The sequence continues at coordinate 1,159,932,843 of NC_141689.1, forward strand.
TTTCATATAATTGGAAAGGTGATGACTTTTGAGACTGCTTTGCGTGCACGTCGCTCCCTTGGACCACAGTGCCACTGAACCCGATGCACTATTGATAGCTCTTACCTGGGGAGGAGATTAAGTGTTCTTAGAGATGGTGTCTCCACCACTGTCTCTACAACAAGGTCATAATGTAGTGATGCATGTAGAACTGTGGGTGATAAGCAATGATATTTCTTGTCTTATGGGTAGTCACTAAAATGATAGCATCATAATCCACTGTACGTACAAAGGGCCATATTATCAAGAACAGGCGATAAAATTATCGCCGCTTTATCGGCAGGAAACTGCCGCTAAAGCTGCTTTAGCGGCAGTTTCCTGCCAATAAAGCTGTGATAATTTTATCGCCTGTTCTTGATAATATGCCCCATAGTTCCATTATTTTTTTCTCAAGCAAAAGAAAATGCTGTCAATTATAACTGCTTATTAGTTACTATGGAGGTTTTGATATTTTCCAATGCCATTTGATCGTGTTTGACAGGGGTGAAATAGCACAAATAATTTGAGACTAAAGCAAGACTAAGTAAAGACTCTAATATTGCTGATTTCATGTTACATTTTAGGATTTGACAAACTTCATGCTAAATAGACAAGTGTTGCTAAGACCCACTTTAGTTCTTTCACTTTTTGTGAGCCTTCAGGGCTCTCTTGTTTTCTACCTATTGCTACATACATACGCATATATGCCTGTGTAAAGAGTGAATGCCTCGCTGCATCTAGGAATTCACAGCATGTGATGCAATAATACACCAGTCTGTGTCTGTCAGTGGCTGGAAAAGGATGGGCTCGGCTATGTCCCTTTATTTTTTGACTGTGCAGCAAAGGGTATTATTGTTGAGTTTCTCATGTGGACATTTTCTCTGTATCAACTTCTTTTGTTGTGAATTCCAGCATCCAGCGTGCTGGGGGGGCGTGGAGGAGAGGAGGCGCTATCAAATCACATGCGCTCTCAATCAGTGTGGGACATGTTCTGTGTATCTGCTGCTCGTGTTGTGAACTCCAGGATTGAGTGTATTGCGGAACCTCTGAGGAGGTGTTATGGTTCATACAGGTCCCCCGATATAGGATCTGGTAGTAACCAAACTGTTCACCCTGAATTACTCTGCATACCAGTTCTGGGGACTGACCTTTTTTCCTAGTTACGGTACTGTTTAAATGGCGTGCGATTTTCTCAGAAAACTAGCCTCATTCATTATGTAAGAGGATTTTTGGAATGTCAGCAGGCATACCATCTCCTGAATAAGAACTATGAATAAGTATCATTCCTTCCGTCATCCTGGTCCGACATGACGCAGCAAGTAAGATCCCTTGCAGGTATATAAACACAATATCTTTGCTGAGGAGAGGAGAGAAAGGACTTCCATGCTGACACACTGACGTAAGACGCTGAGGTTCCTGCATGCAGACACTCTAGCTCACAGTGGTCCAACATTCCTTGCGGGGTATCCATCTCGAGACCAAGACGGGTTCCACAGTCTCTCACTTCAGGTGATGGGGTTGGCTTTAGCCTAGGGGCATTCTTGTCTCAACACCTACATCCATTCAAGGTACACATAGGTGCATCTAGTTAGGGTTGCATCATAGTAGTTCACATTATTACTGTCATGGATTTATATACCTGCCTTTATTCATTGTTTTAGCACTATGGGGGTCATTATGATGGCGGACGGCCCCAGAGGTAGAGGGACCGTCCGCAGGGGCAGCGGCGGTCCCTCTGTGCAAATTAGGATGTGACTGCCACCCTGGCAGTCACATCCTGTATTTTTAACATTGCGGCAGGTGCTGCTTAAAGCAGCACCCGCCGCAATGTTAAAACTGCATGCAGTGCATTTGCATGCACAAAGCGGCATGCACCACGCGTGCCTGTCGCTATGTGTGAGCAAATGCAGGGGGGTACCCCCCATGTGCACACCCACCCCCCTTCACCCTGGGGGCCCGCAACGGGCCCCCAAAGAAAAGACCGTATGCCTTTTCGTGGCGGCATTACCGCAGCGGAAAGGCATGTCCCAAGGCAAATCCTAATATGGCTGGCCGTGTCTGAAAGACACCGCCACCATATTAGAGCTTTTCCGCTGCGGGTCCACGGCGGAAAAGCTGCGGACGGTCTTCCCGACCCGCCTGCCATCTTAATCTGGCGGGGGTCTTTTCTGACACCGCAGTGGTGAATCCGCATCCTCTGGGCCGGCGGTGGCTTCCGCCGGCCCGGAGGATGCGGATTCACCGAAATCCTAATCGGCCCCTATGTTAGGAATCTACCATCATTTTACTCTGTTGGTGGTTGTAATCATTTATATCTGTTTCTGCCTTATGGTTGTTTCAGCACACCTATTTTACACAAAAATGATGCTGGTTCAATAAGTTCTTATTGAAAATGTCCCACCGTTTATTCTGTGTATCTCTCCGAGACAAAGTGAGCTTAAGTGACTGAGTGAAAAATACTGTACTGTTTCCATGATCGCTGATGGGACAGAGTGATCATGTTCGATAGTTGCCAAGAATTATTCTCTCCTTGGTAAGAGGGGTTTACAGTGCCAAAGTGAGCTAGCAGGTATACAGGTGAAAATACCCGGTGGGGGTGTCTGGAATCAATCCGGTCACCAAACCCACAGTCTATGTTGTATAAAATTGCAGATCCTATATAGGTTTGTAGAAACTACATGACATGGCGCCGCCAATGTTGGTTTGGTACTTATTTAACAGTCAAATCTGAGTAGTTCAGGCGTGCTGTTCTCAGAGACCCCTTCTCACACTTTATCCAAAGACATCTTAAGTGGGAAAGAACAATCTCCTCCTTTCTATCCAATAATGACTGATAAAGACGCGACTGCTCCAGCACAACGTGCGAATGCAGTAGAGGAAAGAGAGCAGGAAGGTGAAATTAACATTTCAGAAAATGTCAGAACTGCCCTTAGTTTAAAATTAGCATACTATGGATTCACAGCAAGGGGTAGCAGAGTAACTTACGTGATTGAGGCACATGAGTCACATAGAACAGAGTTCTTCTATTTATGGGTTAAATTCCCAGTAGCAGAATCACACACGAAAACATTTCATTCTTACACTGAAGATGAAGCACCAAGGGCTGATGGACAGAATAGCGCCTTGCAAATTGTGATTTTTTTGTGACTCGCAATTTGCGGGTCGCTATTTTCGTTGTACAACAGTGTGAAACACACTGTTAGCGATTCTCAATGGGGTCGCAAATAGAGATGCTCATGAATATTAATGAGCCTCTTACAATTTGCGACCCCATTCGGAATGACAGGCCCTCCCAGGTATGGTGGCCTGCTGGGCTCAGCAGACCACCATGTCTGGGACTACTTTTAAATAAAGCAGTTTATTTTTTTTATATGCAGCCCGTTTTTCTTAAAGAAAATGGTCTGCATTTAAAAAATAAAAGAATTAAACGTTTTTGTTTTACTTTTAAGGGCAGGCAGTGGTCCCTGTGAACAGTGCCTGCCCTTAAAAAATATTTTCCCCTGCGTTTGCAAGGGGGAAGGGGTCCCCTGGGGACCTCTTCCCTTTTGCGACCCCATTAACGCCCTCTTGAAGAGGGTGGTAATTAGCAAGTGTTTTGCGCCCTCACTATTAGGAAGGGAACGCCCCTTGCTAATAGCAAGACGCAAAACCCTATTTTGCGAGTCACAAAATAGAGTTTGTTCATTCCTCATGCTGTTTATGCATGTGCAAACGGGTTTGTGAACCATTGTGCATGCCAAAGGATTGTACATTTGGCCCCAAACGAATACTGTCCATATGAGGACATTGAAGTTCTGCACACCTACCAGGAGTACATAAACTGGTTTAAAGTGCCCTACCACATACAAACGAAAAAGTGAGACTCAGTCCGCTCAGAAGTGATGCAGCCACTTTGACAGTCCTAGGAGAATCAAGAAGGGTCTTGACTCATTACTCAGGATGGCTGAGTCCAACTAATATATTAAACAACACAAGAGCCAACACTGGGGTGTCAAATTTTAGATGACTGATTAATGTGTGGCGGCAGCTGCTTCAATTGAAACAAAAAACAACCTATTTTCATTTGACCACAGACAAATTTATTCTCTTTATAAATCAAACTTTTTGTCTTTTTCTGTTTTTTAAGCACACTATTCGTCGTGCATGGAAAATACGAAATATGCAAAACAATGAATTATATATACAAAATGTACAAACAGATAAATATACAGTTTCAGACACACTTGGCCATACATTCATACAACATGCATTCACAGCAACAGACAATATATAGAGAAACACTGTGTCCGAGCATCGGTCAAACAGTTCAATGGAGAGAATTGTATTCTATGTTTGAATGATCTGTTCTAATTGTTATTGTCACAGTCTGTCTTATAGAACCAAAATGAATCGAACAACTGTTCCAACAGAAATTGGTGACCAAATGCGGGACAAGAAGATGGTCGACGCGTTTCGAACCCCTTTTAGTTAAATGGGGGTTCTCCTCAGGACCGGAATGGTTCTGAAACGAAATAGAGAAGGGAGTGGCTTAGGAAAACAATTCAGAATTGAAATGAATAGAAGGGGATTAACTCCCTGTGTTCAGCAAGGGCTCCCTACCTTAATCCAAAAGTGTTAAGAACTCAAACAATGGCAGGCAGGTGAAAATCCAAAGTGGAATAGTATTTCCAATAAGCGTGATCAAAGTCACTGCGGGGGAAGACAATACAAAAAGACAACATTTAGTGTCTACTCTTTCGCAATGGTTCCTTCAGCTCTAGAACGTTAAGGGGAACCGGTCGGGTTGATGGAAACTTACCCGTTCGTGGCTTGCTTCGTGCTCGCTGTTCTGACAGCCGGTGTCTGTACGCCCGCTCCTCTGCTGTAAGGGGAAGCGATAAGGGTTGTTAGGAAGCTAGCGTGGGAAACGCGTGTGCATTGAATGAAGGGGATGCATAAAGACGTACCGATGCGGGAGCAAGGCGTGAGACCTACTCCTTCGGCGGTGTCCGTGGTTCACACTGCTCGTGTCGTGGGTGTGGTGCCTCAGTGCTTCCTGGTTGGGATATGGACGCCTGGGGATGCTGGGACTTGTAGTCCAAGTCCACGATTTTGGCTGGAGAGTAATACAAAGACTGGCGTGGACTAGCTCATGGGCCGGGCTTGTAAATTTCTGAGATTTCATTTAGTCCTCGTACGGCAGTGTTGAATTTCATTATGAGCATAGCTTCACGTTGGGACAGTCTAGCTTCAGTGTCACCGCCCCTAGGGTCTTTTTCTATTTTGGACAAAACTGTCCATCGCAAATCCATGTTCTCGTGCTTACATTTGATCCAATGATTGACCAATGGGGCATTTTCCACCCCCCTGCGAACGCGAGATTTATGTTGCGTAATCCTGTTTCTGATTTCCTGTGTAGTTTTCCCGATATAGACTAGAGGGCAAGGGCAAATGATGGCATAGACTACGTTTTTGGATTTACAGTTAGTGAAGGTGTCGTGTTTCCAGTGTATATTATCAAATGAAAAAACTGATTCCTCGATAGTCTCATCGCAACAAGTGCATGTCCCGCACTTGTGATGGCCTTTAGGTGGAGGTAATCCAAAAATGCTTTGTAATGTGGGTGCCCTGGTGATGGGTAATGCTGCCCTGACAATATAGTTGGCCACACTTTTATCCTTTTTGTACGCGAAAAGTGGTGGTGCCGTGAAATCCTCATGCAGGTTTTTCAGTAGGTGCCAATTTGACATGATCAACTTTTTATGTAAGTTTGTAGCTGGACCGAAGGTGGTAACACAGACCATCCTTTTCACATCAGGTTTGACTCTTTTCTCCAACAACGCCTCTCGAGGGGTCCACCACGCTCGTTTGAGGGAGTTTTTTATAAGTTTTTTAGGGTACCCTCTCTGAATGAGTCGATTTTTCAGTTGTTCAGCATGGGTGAAGTATTCTTCTTTGCTTGAACAATTTCTGTGAATTCTAAGAAATTGCCCATAGGGCAGGTTCTGTCTTAGGCTGCGAGGGTGGTTACTAGTAAAATGCAGTGCTTTGTTCCTATCGGAAGGTTTTCGGAATAGTGTCGTACTCAAACCTCCATCTGAAGGTTCCACTTTTACGTCCAAGAAGTTGATCGATTCATTTGAAGCTGAGACCGAAAACTGAATGTCAGTCGTTCTCGAGTTTAACCAACATACGAATTGGTCCAGGTCATCATGTCCCCCTGTCCAGACCATAAAAATGTCGTCGATGTATCGCATGTAGTGTGTTATGCTGCCGCCAAAAGGATTAGATTGGTAAATTAATTTCTCCTCGAATAACCCCATGAACATTACAGCTAGTTCCGGGGCAAAGGGGCAACCCTTCATCCAGACCATCCCGGCCCATCTCCAAGACACCACCGCTTTTCTAAACCGCATATCGACCATCCAATTTGATCAGGATAGGCAACTCCTAGTTACACTGGATGTGGTGTCTTTATACACCCAGATAGCCCAGGAACAAGCAATGGAAACCTTAACACTGTTCCTTGACAAAAGGGAAAGACCAGTCAGAGTCCCGACCAAGTTCATCCTAGACCTTGCACAATTTGCACAATTTGCATTGCAGAAGAACTTTTTCACGTTTGACAATGAATTTTTTTATCAAATTAAAGGGGTGGCGATGGGTTGCCCCTTTGCCCCGGAACTAGCTGTAATGTTCATGGGGTTATTCGAGGAGAAATTCATTTACCAATCTAATCCTTTTGGCGGCAGCATAACACACTACATGCGATACATCGACGACATTTTTATGGTCTGGACAGGGGGACATGATGACCTGGACCAATTCGTATGTTGGTTAAACTCGAGAACGACTGACATTCAGTTTTCGGTCTCAGCTTCAAATGAATCGATCAACTTCTTGGACGTAAAAGTGGAACCTTCAGATGGAGGTTTGAGTACGACACTATTCCGAAAACCTTCCGATAGGAACAAAGCACTGCATTTTACTAGTAACCACCCTCGCAGCCTAAGACAGAACCTGCCCTATGGGCAATTTCTTAGAATTCACAGAAATTGTTCAAGCAAAGAAGAATACTTCACCCATGCTGAACAACTGAAAAATCGACTCATTCAGAGAGGGTACCCTAAAAAACTTATAAAAAACTCCCTCAAACAAGCGTGGTGGACCCCTCGAGAGGCGTTGTTGGAGAAAAGAGTCAAACCTGATGTGAAAAGGATGGTCTGTGTTACCACCTTCGGTCCAGCTGCAAACTTACATAAAAAGTTGATCATGTCAAATTGGCACCTACTGAAAAACCTGCATGAGGATTTCACGGCACCACCACTTTTCGCGTACAAAAAGGATAAAAGTGTGGCCAACTATATTGTCAGGGCAGCATTACCCATCACCAGGGCACCCACATTACAAAGCATTTTTGGATTACCTCCACCTAAAGGCCATCACAAGTGCGGGACATGCACTTGTTGCGATGAGACTATCGAGGAATCAGTTTTTTCATTTGATAATATACACTGGAAACACGACACCTTCACTAACTGTAAATCCAAAAACGTAGTCTATGCCATCATTTGCCCTTGCCCTCTAGTCTATATTGGGAAAACTACACAGGAAATCAGAAACAGGATTACGCAACATAAATCTCGCGTTCGCAGGGGGGTGGAAAATGCCCCATTGGTCAATCATTGGATCAAATGTAAGCACGAGAACATGGATTTGCGATGGACAGTTTTGTCCAAAATAGAAAAAGACCCTAGGGGCGGTGACACTGAAGCTAGACTGTCCCAACGTGAAGCTATGCTCATAATGAAATTCAACACTGCCGTACGAGGACTAAATGAAATCTCAGAAATTTACAAGCCCGGCCCATGAGCTAGTCCACGCCAGTCTTTGTATTACTCTCCAGCCAAAATCGTGGACTTGGACTACAAGTCCCAGCATCCCCAGGCGTCCATATCCCAACCAGGAAGCACTGAGGCACCACACCCACGACACGAGCAGTGTGAACCACGGACACCGCCGAAGGAGTAGGTCTCACGCCTTGCTCCCGCATCGGTACGTCTTTATGCATCCCCTTCATTCAATGCACACGCGTTTCCCACGCTAGCTTCCTAACAACCCTTATCGCTTCCCCTTACAGCAGAGGAGCGGGGGTACAGACACCGGCTGTCAGAACAGCGAGCACGAAGCAAGCCACGAACGGGTAAGTTTCCATCAACCCGACCGGTTCCCCTTAACGTTCTAGAGCTGAATGAACCATTGCGAAAGAGTAGACACTAAATGTTGTCTTTTTGTATTGTCTTCCCCCGCAGTGACTTTGATCACGCTTATTGGAAATACTATTCCACTTTGGATTTTCACCTGCCTGCCATTGTTTGAGTTCTTAACACTTTTGGATTAAGGTAGGGAGCCCTTGCTGAACACAGGGAGTTGATCCCCTTCTATTCATTTCAATTCTGAATTGTTTTCCTAAGCCACTCCCTTCTCTATTTCGTTTCAGAACCATTCCGGTCCTGAGGAGAACCCCCATTTAACTAAAAGGGGTTCGAAACGCGTCGACCATCTTCTTGTCCCGCATCTGGTCACCAATTTCTGTTGGAACAGTTGTTCGATTCATTTTGGTTCTATAAGACAGACTGTGACAATAACAATTAGAACAGATCATTCAAACATAGAATACAATTCTCTCCATTGAACTGTTTGACCGATGCTCGGACGCAGTGTTTCTCTATATATTGTCTGTTGCTGTGAATGCATGTTGTATGAATGTATGGCCAAGTGTGTCTGAAACTGTATATTTATCTGTTTGTACATTTTGTATATATAATTCATTGTTTTGCATATTTCGTATTTTCCATGCACGACGAATAGTGTGCTTAAAAAACAGAAAAAGACAAAAAGTTTGATTTATAAAGAGAATAAATTTGTCTGTGGTCAAATGAAAATAGGTTGTTTTTTGTTTCAATTGAAGCAGCTGCCGCCACACATTAATCAGTCATCTAAAATTTGACACCCCAGTGTTGGCTCTTGTGTTGTTTAATATACTTTGACAGTTCTAGCGGTGTACACATCGCTTCCAGACATTGACACAATGCCAGTAGCAGACTTGCGTCCACTTCAGAAAGAAATAATAAAAACTTTACAGAAACCTGACAGTTTCTGATGAGAACACTCACACTTCAGCCAACATGGGCTACACCCTCAGGACAAATTCAGGGATCTACTACTAAAATACTCCCACAAACCCTACATGCAGTTATGGGTAAAATGCCCACTAGACGTGAGCAAATGCTAATCTGAATAGTTCCGAAAATAACACAATTAGAGGCAGAGTTTCCACACACAAACCCACAAGAGAAACACAGAATGGTAACAATCTGCTTGCCAAAGGGGATAGCTCCCCATGTAGAGGATTGCACCTCTTGGGGTACAGTTTTTGCTGCCATATATACCAGAACTCATGGTATCCCTTCAATAGCAGTAATACCAGATGTATTAAAACAAATACAGAATGAGTACGGAGCAGAACCTGCTCTGAACTTAGGGATGAAACTGTAAGGACATTTTGCCCAGGTATCAACTATAATTTTAGTAAACATAAAAGGAGAGGCAGCAGCAGTGACAATGCATCAACACATGAGGGGATTTCACTCCTTTACAACAGTTGGCTGAATTACCTAAAATTATCAAAGATACCTATGCCAAATTAGGTAGAGATCGTTTTGGGAGCTAGAGCATCAAAACCTCAGCTCATGGGTGGTCCTGAAAAAGAGAACACCAAGCAAGTGCCTGATTCTTCTGAGAAGAAATGGCATAATAAAAAAGAAGAAGAGAGAAAATAGGTCACAATCCATGGGTGGGTCTCCTAAATAGGAGCCCTCTGAAAGGAGGTGCCACTTTAGGACATTAAAAAACCTGACCGGTATCAGGATACTGATACAAGTTCCTCTCGTTCCTTTCAGGGTTCATCTAAAACTCTGAGATGGAAGGACAGTCAGAACACACAAGAAGAGCGTACAAAGTCTAGAGACAATCTCCGCACTTCAGACCATACTTCCAAAAAAGAGGAGAAACCAAAATCAAAACCTCAATTTAGGAAGAAGAAAGTAGCAGGTCTTAAAGTCAGACATGCACAGAAATCTGTGGACTTAACTTCTGAGCGGGGAATGTTCTCCGACGATGCTAGACAGTGCAGCAGAATAACAATAACTTGACAGAACCAAGTGTCCCGCATATGTTACATGAAATAACACTCCAAATGGAGGGGAACAAACCTAGGAAAATTAAAGTTCTCTTTTGGGAAAACCTGACCTATGGATATGACATCCTTTTGGCTGAAAAAGATTGGCCACCTGAAATTGTTATGGCATGCCCAAGAGGAGAAACTATAATTTCATCTGCTTTTTTTGACCTTGTTCCAGTATACTTAAAACATTCATACGTGCAAGAGTAGGTGGTAGCACTTGCTCCAGCATTATATTGCAACTATGTTGGGTAATCCCAGTAAAAAGTACTCCAACTCCACAGAGACAATACTAGAAGCAGAAAAGCCAGTCAGGGAGATCTTAGTTCAACTCCAATAACAGGGTGTAATTGAAACTTCCACCTCCTGAATGAATAATCCTTTGTTTCCTGTAATGAAACTCGATCATTCATACCATCTAGTTTTAGATTACAGACACCTAACACATGCACTAAAACATTTGCAGTACAGAACACACAGTGCCCAATTAATGAATAACATTGTGCGGAAAAAAAAATACAAAGCAACCTTAGATAGGATATAGCACCTGAAAGTAGAAATTTGACAGCATTCTCAGCGCTCGGTTCTCAGAATCAATTCTGTTGACTGCCCCAAGGGTATAAGAAAAGCCCTGGGTTGTTCTCAGCTAGGGTAACAGAGTTACTAAAGAATTTGGATTAAGCATGGGCGAATTTTGCGAATCTCGCGTTCGCGAATTTTGCGGATTTGCGAACTCGCAATTCGCAAAATCCGTGAATTCTCACGAATTTGCGGATTTTTTTTGTGTTCGCGCGGGTTTCTGCCAGTTCGCGAGGGTTTTGTACAATTTCGCAAACGCGAACTTACCTGTCGGGTCGCAAGTTTTGCGAACTTGTTGTTTCTACGTGTCCAGCCTGTTTGGGACACTCTTCTTCATCACTGCCACTCTCTGTCACCACTGCCACTCTCTGACTACTCATGCCACCCTCTGGCCCACCCATGCCACCCATGTTTCATCACAGCACCCTCTGGTTGTCCAGTCAGTGTACATTATTGTGGCAAAGCAAAGCACACCTTCCCTGCCTCAAGTGACCTGAATTAATTTGGGGCTGATTAATGTGTCACAGAATATTTTTTTAGCTGGCACCTGCTTACTTAGTGCTTCCTGATTAGTGATCTTTTGCACTTGCTAAGTGCTTTCATTGTTGCAAAATTAGTTACAACACCTGCCCTGCCCCAACTGACAATAATGAATTAGGGGCTGATTAATGGATTTGAACTTCCAGCCTGGCTCCTGCTTGTCTCCCTTAGCTGTAATTCAGGATCTTTGTGGCATATGTGTAACTATTCTGAGGTTCAGAGCAGGGTCACATAATAGTTGCAAGTAGGCAACTGAACTCTGGAGGGGCCCCTCAGGAAGCACTACAGGAAATGGCTACTAATGATGAGCCTGAACTTTTGAACCTGGTAAGTAGTTTCAGTTTTGCTAAGATCGTATTTCTGCAATTTAGCGCCTATTCGCGGGGCGCGAAACTGTACTGGGAAGCCGTGAACTCACGCGAACAGTGCGAGCAAAATCCGCTGCTCGCGGATTTGCGGATTTTGCGGGAGATTCGCGAATCTCGCGGATTGCGAATTTACCGAAAATCCGCGAGCGAAACGGATTTTCCGCCCATGCTTAATTTGGATGATGAGGCATTGTACTGTGTAGATGAAATTTATCTGATGAATGATGATTTAATGGATCATTTGACCAGTGTGAGCAAAATAGTTTTGGGGTTCGTCTCTGAGGGCTATAAGTTCAATTTAAAAAAATCAAAAATAGCCCACTTCAATGTATTTTTTTGGTATGTGAGCTTTCAAGTGAAGGGAATAGCCTGACAGCTAATTGTTTAGAAAACTGTGTGCTGCTCCAACCTCCTAAAATATTTGGATACTTATATTTTGGCAGAACTAACATTTTAGATTACGCAGAAAAAGTAAAACCTTTCTACGACCTACTAAGACCTGATTTTTCAGTAAGACATTGGACACAGAAACACAGAGAGACCCTTTGTTCCTTACAAGCAGACATGCTAGCTTCAAAACACCTACACTCACGTATAAATGCCACAAATTTGGTGATCCTTGTTATAGCGGGTCAATCCGGGTATACTTACCCGACCTTCAATGAAGCAAAACAGTACCTATAATAAATCACACTTATACACAAACATGGAAATGCATTTTGCTTCCATGGAAAAAAACTCTGACAGCAGTACAGACTGCTGTATTGAGAGAAAGAGCACTGGCTCAGGGAAAAAAATTATTGTCATGACTCCTGTACCAACCTTAGAGGCTGTCACAAAAGCAAGCATTCCAAATGCTAAAGCTTTACATCCAAGATGGATACAATAGGCTAATTCTCTCACTGCAACAGATGTGATTTACAAATTTGACTCTACACTTAAAACGCAAGCTTACCCGCATTACGAACAAGAATATCATCCTGAATAAATAATGCCACTAGATCAGTATGACTATATTATTTACACTACGGATCTGCTCAGCCGGCCATAGGAAGTAAAAAATAATACAGTGCTGCATGTGTGATTGTGAATGGTCGTATGCAGGAAGGCAAGTTCCATCCAAGTAGTATGAAGACTCAGTCTCTAGGAGACTGCACAGTGCACCTGGAGGAATTAAAACAAGTAAAAGCCCTGTTACTGGCACTTATAAATACAGATCAAACTTTACTGTGTCCAGTCATACAAAGATTATCTTCACTACTGGGATCAGAATGGGTTTGAAGACTCAAAAGGTTGCACAATTAAGCATAAATTACTTTGGGAACAGGTAACTGATTTGAAAAGCGAACTACCAAGAGCTCATGTGAGAAACTAACTGAGTCATCAATGTGATTGCGTTCAAGTTGAAGTGAATTCATTGGCTGATGTAGCCACACAAGGAGCAGTACAACTGCTGCCGTAGCTGCGATTACTCATTCTAGAACGAGAATAGACAGAGAAATATTAGTAGCTGTCATTGCTTCATGCAAGAACAGCTCGGCCATACCAAAGAAATTTCCACTCATGTACTTCTAAAAGTTAGATGCAGATAACCTTCTGTATGCTCAAATTCCAGAAGTGGGGAATAGAGCAATGCAAAACATGGATCGCAGATTAGGTTTAATTCTAGCTGCACACGCAGGGATTACAGCAAAGGTTTCCTTACTGAAACAACGCTATTAGTGGCCAGGATTAACTAAACAGACGAATAATTTTGTCTTAAAGTGAGACATCTGTCAGCAAATGAAGGGTTTCACCATGGTACGTCCAATGCAGACACCATTACTAATATCAGACAGACAACTTGCTTGTGTCTATTTGGAACACCGCAGCCCCCTACAATCAGATACCACTTTCAAGTATATCTTGGTAACAGTGGATTCATGTTATAGATTCCTGTGGGTTTAGCCTCAGTGCACTGCTGATGCTCAAACTGTTATAAACTATTTGTGAGTCTTCAAAGGGACATACGCAATTTGCACATTAAATTCTGACCGTGACCCCCTGTTTAGCTATAGGGCTTAAAAGGAAGCTATGGAAAGTCTGTGTGTTGCACTGCAGTAATCCTCTCGTACCATCCCAGGGAAATTTGGTCGTGGAGAGGAAAAACCGGGACTTAAAGCAATCTTAAACAGCAGGGTATTAGGTTTGGGTGGTAGTTGGGCCAATCAATTATATAGGGTCCAGAGGGCACTCAACACTATTCAAAGAAGTTCGCATGGAGTTGTCACTCCTTATGAAGTCTTATTTGGGACAAGAATGTGGGGAAGTCTTATTTGGGACAAGAATGTGGGTACCTGATCTCGACTATGAAAGATCAGTGGCAGTCAAATCAGTCACTGCAAGACCTGACTGGATCCAGAAAGTCAGGGATCTGGTCAGAGAAAAGATTGTGGACAAGAAATAATTGGGGCCATCATACAGAAAGCTTGTATCTGACCTAGCTTTCGAAGGAACAAGAACAGCATTTCTTCTGCCTCCTGCCGGCAAAAAGGAAAAGAGATTTGTCTCCATCAATCTGATCAAACCACACTATTTGGCCAGTAATGAATAGTAGGCCTTGTGGGCTCCTGGGTCGCTGAGACTCTCCTCTAGCTACCATACAGGAAGTTCTGACAGAAAGCCTCATAACAAGAGTCCCCAATACAAAATAATGGACTTTCCAACAATGAACTCAAACTCGTTCTCATTGAACTAGAACATCAAAACACAAATGAAAGAAAAATATATACATTTGGTCTAACATCAATATCTAAAATAATATGCCTCTACAAGAGACGTCTGCAAGTTCAACACAACCTGTTAAGGTACCAAAATAGATCTAACTGCATCTGGCTACTTCATCGATTTTGACACCTTCTCTCTGGATCCCAGTGAGGCTGAAAGAATGCCAGCTCCAGTTTCCCATGAACTTTATGATTTCTATATTTTTCTCTTGATAACTGGAATACTGTTTGTTTCTAATCTGGATTGGCCTTGTGATTGTCTTTTTCTTACTCATGAATGGAAACCTTCCCCCAGAACACTCTGCAGTATCTCAAGTGAACCTGGTCCTGAAACCTCATATGTCATCGCATCGCGAACAAAGAGAACTGTCTTTCATGAACATTACAGCTTTTCCAATTCCTCGTGGTATAGTGTGGAATAGAGTTTCATATGATGTATTAGGCCCCACTGAACTTTTGAAAATACCACATGTATTTAAAATCTCTTTGAATAATATCATTACTTCCAGAACATTTTCTGACGATTGGGATTTTGAAACTATAAATAATATATTGTCTGATTTAGAAAAAGCTGCTGCATTTTCAAGCATTGAAAGTTTGGAGGGCAAAAACTAATTACGACACAAGGTGATGTTACCAACATTATGGTCATCACTTTTTACATAAATCCAGTATCCCACATAATGTTTTTACATACCACCAATGGGAACATTGCCCAACCCCGCCGAAAGGAAGTTCACGAACGTTTGCACAGAAAAATTCTTATTTTTCAGGATTTAAAACGTCTAGCCTTACCTCATATAACTATAAGGTTGCACCTACAACTGCATAGAAAAATATGCTAACAGACACCAAACCGATTTACTCTGAATCCTTTTTTTCTAAACTGTCTGAACAAGGTTTCGACTAATGGAAGGATACTATAGACATAAAATTAGTCTGGGGTTCAAAGGATTGGCAAGTTCAGGGAACGGAAGCACTTTTTCGAGCGTGCCTCATCCCTCAGTAAAAAATCTTTCTGAACAACACTGTGCAACATACTTCCTGCCTTGGACTAGTCAAGAACAAAGATTTAAACACACCTCGGATTGCTTTGCAGTTACACTTTGAGGGGTGGTAAAATTTTACAACTCGTGGTGAGAATGCACTAGATAACATCTTACATACTGTATCATACAATTCATCAGACCCCAAATGGAAGGGATGGTTAGTTTGGCCCACAGACACAAAAAAGTGTCAAACAAGATTCATGGGTAACACTGAAGGGTTTAGTATCCATATGCCGGACCAATGATATGTACAACAAGAACATCTGGGGTGGTGACATCATACAGTGTTGGGAAGTTATGCCTTGATTGGCTAAAAACCTTGACACTGTCCCAGGTGAAACAACACATATACTTACTATCAGAAGACATGGATTTAAGGGACTTTTTGCCGGGTCCCCGATATCCAAACCAGAAACGCTTCTTATACACTGTTTATAATGAAATCTGGAAAATCACTCAACAGGAAGCTGCAGAGAGACTTCATGAACTTGACAGAAATAACTTAGAAAAGGCTTTGGCTGTGGTTGACAATGGTATGACCACTTTAACATCCAGAATTTGTTCTCTGGGCAACATTGTATCTTCTGCTATAGATATAATGGAAAAGGATTTGTCCATACTACAGCACGAACGATCTCAGTTACGTTCTATTGTATTATTGAGCTGGACGCTGCAATCATTACTCGCTGGTTATGTGCCTTGGCAATTTATTAACAGTACATCCCTGTTCTCTGCATACAATCTAACTGAGAAGCAGATGACAATGGCACAAAAAGGAGCAAAATATACAATGCTGCGTATTGAAAAACAGGAAAAATTACCTTTTACTGTGGCAGAGTCACCATCCAAAGAATGGTTAATTCATGGCCGTATAACATTACCCGTCACAACTTTCCAGTTTCAGTATTGCCAAGAACAACAACAGGGAGGTAGATATGAAACAATGGGTAAGGAATTAATCAAGGAATCTTGGGAATTGATGTATAGATTTTGATGCAGGAGTGTGGACATGGAAGTATTTCTCAGCGTTACAGACTGCAAGAACTCTTTAAGTAGATCTCTCATCTGCTGGGATATCATGCTTCTCGGGGCCTGCAACAGTTCGGTTGCAAACCTATCCTGTCATTTGAAAGGGTCCCCGGCTGCCGTGATTAATCCAGTTTGTAGATTGTTCTTGAATGGGAATTTCATAATGCAGAATGATCAAGATTGTTGTTGGATGCTTACGGGCATCGCATACCTTGTCACTGTAAGCTCCAAGGTTACTTGTTGTATTCAAGTATTGTTTCCACTGACCCACACAGTAAGAGAGGTGCCGATATGGCCTTCTTTGAATGTTGAAACAACAAAAAGGGAAATACCGGTCTACAAACAATGAGACAAGGGATGGCAAGGAAACTGTGACATCGGGATCAATGCAAACACACACTCACTGAGTCGAAATGAATCCCATCAGCCCACCACAGTGGCAGAGCATCATCATCTGGGAGTTGTTGAACGTTGTATGAATGGTGCGGCCCACACCTATCAGGAGGGGGGAGGCTACACTCAATTCATTACCAGTGATCGATCCGGCCACAGTTATATTGCAATCAGTAGTGCTGATGATTTGCAGTGCAAAAAGGTGAAGAAGTGCGCAAAAAAGTTTAAGATTGACTACTAAGCCACAAATAACTTTAATTGGCGCTATCTTAGTGTCAAGACTAAAACCAAGTGCTGATAGTTTGAAATAATAACTATCAATAGCAATAGAAAGACAGGTCTAGATGTTTCAGCCATGAAGGTGTCAATAACCAGGCTTTCGTCAGGACCAATTTAATACTACGCTACTGCAAATGCAATAGAAAATTGTGCAAAAACAAAGTGAAACAACTAAATAATTAGTACGATACACCCTACCAGAAACTGTGATTCGAAGATGCTTGTTCGCACCATATATATGAGCATATTTTTATAGAGTTCCTCAGCTTATGCTAGACAATTTTTAATTTTTACACATTTGCATGGACTTATTAGTTGTGTGCTTAGTTGAAAAGTACATTTAGTATTTTTGGTAACTCATTCAGTTGGAAGAGGGGTGGGTGTCATGTTTCATACAGGTACCCCGATAAAGGCTCAGGTAATAACCAAACCTTCCACCTATATTTCCCCTGCCATTACACTACATAACAGTTCTTGCGACTGACCTTTTACCGAATTATGGTACTGCTTAAATGACCTGGGGTTTTCTCGGAAAACAAGTCTCATTGATTATGCATGAGGATCCATGGAATCTCAGCAGGATTACTATCTCCCGCATAATAACTATGTTTAAGAGTCAATACTTCCGTCCTCATTGTCCGCCATGATACAGCAAGGTAGATTCCCTGAGGGCACCAATTTTGGTATATGAACACCATATGTTTGCTGACACACTGACGCAAGATGCTGAGGTTCCTGCATGCAGACACGCCAGCTCGCAGTGGTCTGAAATCTCTCGTGGGGTGTCCTTCTCGAGACCAAGACGGGGTCCCACAGTCACTCAGTTCAGGTAATGGGGCTGGCTTCAGCCAGGGGATTCTTGACTCGACACCTACATACATGCTAGGTACACGTAGGTTTGCATCGTAGTAGTACACATTATTACTGTCATGTATTTATATACCTGCCTGTACTCATTGTTTTAGCACTATGGTAGGAATCTACCATCCTCTTACTCTGTCGGTGCTTGTAATCATTTATATCTGTTTCTGTCTTATGGTTGTTTCAGCACACCTATTTTACACTAGAATGGCGTTGGTGCTATAAATGCTTACTGAAAACGTCCCCACTGTTTAATCTGTGTATCTCTCTGAGACAAAGTGAGCACAAGTGACTGAGCAAAAATTACTGTACTGTTTCCATGATCTCTGATGGGACAGAATTGTCATGTTGGATAATTACCAAGAACTATTCTCTCCTTGGTAAGAGGAGTTTACAGTGGCACTGTGAGCTAGCTGGTATACAGGCAAACGTACCCGGTGGGGTTGTCTGGAATCAGTCTGGACACCAATCCGACAATCTATGTAGTCTAAACATGCAGATCCTATATAGGTTTATCGTAACTACACAACAGAGGGGCACACTATAAACCACACACGCTCTCCGGCAACACAACACATCTTCTGTCTATCAGCTGCTTTGTTTTGTGGACTCCAGGATCCGGTGTGCTGCAGGGGCCTTGGAGGAGGGGAGGTGCCATAGAACTACACATGCTCTTTACAATGTGGGATGTGCCCAGGTGAAACCCAGACCACAACGGGCCAGTCTGAGCCTTTCCAAGTGCGATTGAGGCTAGGTTCAGCCACCCCTCTAACATCTGGTCATTTTATCATCTTCTTAACCTTGAATGGAGTGATTACCATAAGGACTGCCTTGCAGGCTCCAAATCACCCTGATTAAAATGGGAAACAGGGAATCTATGCACAAAGTAAATGGCAAGGAAAATACCACTTCTAGCACATTGAGAAAGTACCTCACTCGAGCCATGGGTTTGATTAACAATGAAATTGTTAATGCAGAAGAAAGACTCTGAGTTGTCCAATGCACAATAAACTAGGCTTGGAAAACACATTTGAATCTACAGTTAGTGCAGAAGCTTTGTAGCTGGATGAATTACCAGATGCATAGATTTTCACAACTAATAGAAATTCAAGTCTTTAAATGCCTCCTCAAGTAGTATTATCAATTTCTCACACTTGCTGTAAGTTGTCCCCCAGTTAAAAAGAAGATAGCACAACCCAGAGAAACCCAACCAAAGAAAGCTCAAGCTTTATGTAAGCAATTGTCCCTAGGCAAAGAGAGCCAGGATGGTTTACAGATGAATATAGAGAAAAGACTGGGGGGACTGATACACTGATACAAAAAACTAGAGTTAAGGATGGACTGTCAGGAATATTATGTTGAGACTGCATTAGAGGATGTGAAATGTAAACTTCCACACCTTTAGACTTTTGCATCAAATTTGATGGATTTTTAGGGAAAAAAAGCATTTGAATGGTGCTACTAGCCATAGTATTTTGATTCCTCATGATGATCATTCTATCCCCACCACAATGTGACAGTGACAAGTAATTAGGAACAGTAGGACATTTTGTGTGTCAAGGTGAAGGCCAATTAATGACCCAAAATGCTGTGTAAGTCAGCATGGCCCAAATAGGAGGTTTTATTTTAATTAGGAGGAAGTACAATCTCCACTTCCCCATCCCCATATTGACACTTTGAAAAATGCTAAAACTAAATGCCATAACGTGGACCAGCACATTGGCACTGATTCGTAAGACATTTTGTATCTACCAACTGAGGCAACTCCTTATGTTATAATTTTGAATGCTGTTTCCTCACTAAATATGACCTCTTCCAAGACTTTGATTGATCTTAAAAATAAAGTGGTCCATTGTGTTCTGAAAAGAGTAATGTCCAACAATTGCTTATTGAAATCTTCACTGTAAGAAGAGAAGAGTGGGTTGGGTAGTCTAGGAAGACTAGCAGGGAAGATTTCATTGTTATAAACTTCAAGTGTCCTATCTTTGGGTTATTTTTATAAACCTAATATGTTTGTTACAAAGTGTCACATTGTTCGGAGGGAGAGGAGTGTTCTTCTGATCTAAGAGACACAGTTGTTACAAATAACAGGTTTGCTTTGCTGGATACTTTAGAGGATGACTTCCTGGAATAGAAAATATAACTCCCCCAACTCCCTCTGTCGCTGTTAAAAATTCAGAGAAGATCAGTGGTATTGCTAGTTGTTTATCGCCCTGTACTGTCCCTCCCAAATTGGGCTGAGGTGTTGAGGTTTAATTTCTATCATGGAATATGGTGGGTCTATCAAACAATCTGCAGTCCACTGATTGGCACAATTGTATCACAAAAGCTCAGATTATAGGTATCCAGGAAACTTGGGTGGTTGGTAAAATTGCTGTGGATGTGATTTTGATCTTCTGTAATCCCTGCTATTCCTTCCGAAGCAGGAAGGTCTAAGGGTGGTCTTTTATTTACCCATTTATAGCGCAAGCAAATCATCCACAAAGGGATATCTCGGCGCTTCGAAAAATGGGTACTCCTTGGGCGTGCTCATCTAAAACAACCAGGTCTTTAGTAGTTTCTTAAAACTGGTTAGCTCACCGCAGGCCCTGATGTTCTGTGGTAAACTATTCCAGTGGCTGGCATCCCAATAAGAGAAAGCCATTCCCCCATCCTGGCCCTATGTATTCTTTGGATGCACAAGAAATTGCAGTTACTTGATCTTAGCTGACGAACCAGATAGGCAGGACCTTTTCCCTTTAGTGATCTAAAGACCACACAGAGCATCCTAAAGATAGCTTGTTTCCTGATCGGGAGCCAGTGAAGCTGGCTCAGAAGAGGGGCGGAAGGAGTCCGCGCTGGCTTGTTAAGGGCAAGGCGGGCTGCCATGTACTGCACCACCTGTAGTTTAGATAGAAGATCTTCCCTTATTCCCACAAGCAATGAATTACCGTAATCAAGTCGACTCACCAGGAGTGACTGGATAAGGGTTTTTCTTGCTAAGAGAGGAATCCAGGGAAAGATCCTCCTAAGCATCTTCATTGTACCAAAACAGGGGCCTGACAGTGTCTTCACCTGCTCCTCCATTGATAGTTTGTTATCTATCCTAATGCCGAGGTTCTTAGCCCAGTTTTTAGGGGAGGGTGCTTCACCCAGCTCAGCAGGTCACCACTCTGGAGACCAGATTGATTCGGCCTTCCCGAACAGCAATATCTCCGTTTTAGAGGAGTTAAGCTGTAGAAAGTTGTTCCTCATCCAGCTTGCAAGGCTAGACATGCAGTTTTTAAATTTTCATTGAGTTGACATAATGTCCTCCTCAATGGGGACAATTAACTGTATGTCGGCAGCATACGAGATGATTTCAAACACATGGCCTTTGATGATATTAGCCAGGGGAGTCACGTACACATTGAATAGGGTGGTACTCAGAAAAGATCCCTGAGGAACTCCCCTGTTCACCACTATAGTCTGTGATGCAAAAGAGTCCAGCTGGATGCTCTGGTTGTGCTCGGATAGATAACTTCGTATCCATTTGAGAGCCGGGCCCTTGACACCAATCCCTTCCAGTCTGTCAAGCAGTATCTTATGAGAGATGGTGTTGAAAGCTGCTGACAGATCAAGGAGGACTAGGATTACCGGGATCCCCCAATCCAATGTCCGCCTTATAGTATCCGTAAACCTCCAGCAGTGCAGCCTCTGTGCTATGTGACACACGGAAGCTGGACTGGGAAGGGTCCAGAAGGTTGTTTTGTTGCAGATAGTCGAATAGCTGTTGATTCACCAGTGATTCCATTACCTTCAAGCAACAGGGAAGGAGCGAGACCGGTCTATAGTTCTGTAAATTGGTCGGGTCCGCTAGCGCATTTTTAAGCAGTGGTTTGACATGTGCGTTCTTCCACTTGCTCGGGAATGTGGCAGTATCTATCAGGATGTTATATACATTAGCAAGTGCATCAGCTAAGACCGAACTAAGGGGGTCATTACGATTTTGGGCGGATTGCCTCCGCCAGGCTGGCGGTAGCCACCGCCGGCATGACGGAGGCAATCCGCCTGACATCCACACTAGTTTTCCTCCCCACCATATTAGTATGGCGGGGGGACCTCGGCGGACGGAAAGACAGTCCGCCGCTTTTCTGCCCCGGTCGCCTTGCGGCCAGGGCGGAAAAGGAATAATATGGTGGCGGTGTCAATCAGACACCGCCAGCCATATTATGATAGGCATTTTTCATTGCCTTGCCGCCACGGAAAGGCATGCAGACTTCACTCTGGGGGCCCCCTGGAAGGCCCCCAGAGTGAAGGAGAGTAGGGGGGTGCACGCGGGGGGTAGCTGTGGTACCCCCCTGCATTTGCATAATCAAAGCAGCAGGCAACCCGTGGTACCTTCTGCTTTGATTATGCAAATATTGAAATGCATTTTTAGCATTGTGGCGGGCGGTGCAGAGAGCACCGCCCGCCACAAAGCTAAAAATACAGGATGTGCCCGCCACTGTGGCGGGCACATCCTAATACTCCCAGACCAAAAAGAGGAACGTAGAGGTACTGATAGAATCACCCTCCAAAACAGGATTTATATAACCAAAAGGATTCTATCACGCCCCGTCCCGTTATAAGGGCGGGAAGACCCCTATGATGAAGCATGACACTAACGGTTTTTTAGTGTGTGAGGGGTATTTTAACAAGCACATTGTGCTCTCATCTTTCCACCTTTAAGAGAGAGCCTAGTACCACTTCTAAGAATATTTAACAATAAAAATAAAAAAACTATCACCTTTTCACTTTTTTTGATAGAATCCTTTTGGTTATATACATCCTAATACTCCCCACGAGACCCCCCCGTATGGTGGGTGGTCCCGATTACCACGAGGATGGCGGGCGCGCAAAGTCCGCCCGCCATCCTAATGACCCCCTAAGTCAGAGGTCTTCAATCGGTGGGGCGTGACCCCCAGGGGGGTCGTGGAGTCCTTGGAAGGGAGTCGCAGATTCTGTCAGAGTGCAGTTCCTGGCTTGGGCTGATCGAGGGTGCTCACGGTGGAGGCCTAATTCACACCAAGGGGTGAAAAACATCAAAGCCTCATTAACAAGTAAAAGGTCTTTCAAAGACCTGTCAAGTACTCGGGTGTGGCTGTGTGTGTGTGTCCCTGAAGCCGTTTCGAGCTGGGGGAGGAGAGGAAGTGGGGGGGAGGGTGGCGGAGGGGGGCTGGGGGAACAGGCTGTAGTGTAGCCCTTTGAGGTCAATGGATATTGCGTGCCTGGAGCTGTGGGTCCCGTGACACGTCCCCCGCCCCCAGCAGGGAGGCACCGGGATGCCCTCCCATGATCGGGGAAAAAAGGAAGAAGACGATGAGAGAGGCACAGAAAAGGTGGGTGGATGAATGACGGGTGGATGGATGGATGTAAGGATGAAGGATGGATGGATGTGTGAAAAGGTGGGTGGATGAATGATGAATGGATGGATGAAAGGGTGGATGGATGGATGAAAGAATGGATGGATGAAAGGGTGGATGGATGGAAGGATGAACGGGTAGATGGATGAATGATGTATGGATGGAAAAGGTTGCATGGATGAATGATGCATGGATGGATGTGTGAAAAGGTGGGGGGATGAATCATGGGTGGATGGATGGATGAAAGGGTGGGTGGATGGATGGATGAAAGGGTGAATGGATGATGGATAGATGTATCGATGGGAGGATGAAAGGGTGGATGGATGTATGGATGGATAAAAGGTTGCATGGATGAATGATGGATGGATGTGTGAAAAGGTGGGTGGATGAATGATGGGTGGATGGATGGAAGGTTGGATGGGTAAAGGATGGATGCATGGATGGAAAGATGAAAGGGTGGATGGATGAAGGATGGATGGATGGATGGATGGAAGGATGAAAGGATGGATGGATGTGTGAAAGTGTGGGTGGATGAATGATGGATGGATGTGTTGAGGTCTAACAGGCGCATTTATGCTTGTCAAAAGATGATTATGAGGAGTACCAGTTTCTAGAAACTTTTGTCAGAAGGGGGTCCTTACCCCTAAAAAGGTTTTACAAGGGGGTCTCGGCTTCAAAAAGCTTGAAGACCTCTGCCCTAAGTGTTGACATAAACGTCGGTGGTGCAGGATCTGATGGAAAACCTGATTTTACGAGGCTAAGTAAGGAGCCTACTTGCTCGTTTGTAACATGAGAGAAGGAATTAAGTCCAAAAGAAGAAGCTGCTTCATGCAGAAAGTCTATGGGCAAATGGCCTTCCACCCAATCTCCTTCCGCCAAATCAAAAGATCGATAGATTAAATCGATCTTATGGGTGAAATATTTGGCTAGGTCGTCACATAATTACTGAGTAGGGGGTGGTGCCAAATTATTGACCTTTGGGTTCGTAAATTCCTTCAAGATCTTAAATAACTCCTTAGAGGAGTTCTTAGCCTCTGCAATGCACACGCCCAAATGTGTTCTTCTTGCTGCATTGCAGCTGTTAAGGTAGGCTCTGTATGTCCTTCGGTAGAGTTGTTCATCTAACTCTACCTTGGACTTCCTCCATTTCCTCTCCAGGGCGCTCCATGTGGACTTCTCCTTCTTGAGGGTATCCGAGTACCAGGGGGCAGGAGCTACCCTCTCCTGAATTGTTACCCTTTAGAAAGAAGCTATAACACCCATGGCTTCTCGAATCGAGCCCTCCAGCCTTTCCCAAGCTGAATCAGGGTCCTCGTCCAAATTGAATGAGGGGGCGCTAAACACTTGGCTAGAGGCGGCGGAAGTTACCCTTGACCAGGGTCTGCGGAGGTCCTTCCGCCCTTGTGCACATGCAACTGGAATTATAGGCGACATCGAAAAGCTTAATGCCATATGGTCAGTCCACCCTAGAGCTTGAGGGGATCAACTCCTAGTTCAAGTATGTTAGAGAAAATGGCATCCATTATTTTAATCACAGTCCTATTTATATCTAAAGAGGAAAAGGTGTTTGTAGGTTCTTCATAGTATCAGTTAGTCTTATTATTCAGAGAAGACAACCTTGATATTCTAGACATAAATTATTGCAATAATAAATTTGACGCTACCTGTGCAGAAGTAATTACTGATATGGAGAATAACATTTCGATCATTTGGGTTGGGGACTTTAGTATTACTAAATATTCTTCCAACCCCCCAAAATACATTTGTGGATTAGTTGACTCGCCAGGGGAGGGTATGGAGCACTTTTTGCATAACTCATAGGCCAATGCGCTGAATAACATGTTGATCACATATATTCCTTAATGGATGATGCGCAAAGCAACTGTAGTGATATGTTACTTCCTAATTTTATTGGGAAGGTTGCTATGAGTACAATTGAATATGTTTTGACAGCATAGAATCCTCAAGTGCTGCCTTAGGAGTTTAGCATAAAAAAATATTGTTTGAGTGATCATAATACCTTGGTTTGACCTTTATTAATGCACACGTGGATGAACACTGAATTGCCAGGAGTCTAAAATATTGTTACCAAAAAGGCAAAATAGGGTGAGTTTGAAAAGTCTGCCATGGATCCTTCTGATTTTACCATGTCTTTGATTGATTACTAGAAGCAGTCAGGATTTTATGATTTGTCTAGATGGTCCTGGGCCAACTATTTGGACCCATGAAACTGTCACAAAATTAATTGATTCCCTATAAGTAGGGAAGCAAAAGAGTACTAAACACTCTTTTAAGGGTGGGTTTGATGTAGCCTGAGTAAGGGCATACAAACAGCTGAAAGAAGCCCTTCACCCATGCCCTAAGCAAAAAGGTTCTTGGGTTGTGTCCCTGGGGATAAGGTTGTTGTTCAGTGTTGCAGGAATGAGTGTAAAAAAGTTCTCGTCATGAGGAAGAGGGAGTTACAAGATGAAGCTTAGACCAATTTGGCAAAGGTCTGGCAGATTAAAGATATGACCCTCTTTTGGAGAACAATAAATAGTTCATTTCTCAAAGATAATATGCTTCCTGGTTTAGCCAGTACAGTTTCTGCAAACAATTGGATTGACTATTTTACCTCTATTTTCAATCCCTAATCCCTCAGATAATTTTGATACTTCCTCGAATAATAAATGAGTGGTCTCCCTTTCAATGTTAATTTTACACTGGAAGAGGCTATTTTGGCTTTGGGCTGGAGTATTCAGGGTAAGGCTTCAGGTCCTGATGGTGTTTCGGTGGATACCGACAAGCACTTACAGTTGCTGTGGGTCCCTCTTCTCACTAGGGTATTAATTGCATCTGGAGCTGGATATCTACCCTCAACTTGGTCTGAAGTGATTAATATTTTAAGAAAGGTAGTAAAAACGACCCTAAATATTATAACCCTCTATAACTCCTGAACTTATCTGCGAAGCTCTTGGGCAGAATCACTTTGGAGAGATTTGAGTAGTGAATGGGAGAAAATTCTATCTGTTTGATTTACAAAATGGGGAGTTCACAGAGTTTTGCAACTCCGTGCTTTCCGGAAAACAATCTCCGCCTTCTGCAGGCAGAGCTCAGTTTACCGGCATGCGCTCACTCCTACTGTAAAGTGCAAACACACCACATATAAATCTCATATGTGCAATGACACATCACCAGAGCTCCAAGGCGCCTGCTGAATCTCGCATGCATTTTCAGAGCTCGGCTGCTGAAGCGGACAGGTGCCTTCCATCACGGCATTTTGAGAAATTGACAGATAACCTCTCTTTAGTCATGAGGCAGCTGAAGATGAGCACATTTCAACATTTTTGAAATGAATACACGATGAAAAGAACACAGATTGTCCCTGAACACAGACGAGGCAGATTCAACCATATCGTGACGTAGCTCTGAGAGATGAGATGCGGAATGGGCTGATCTATTGGGTTTAAAATTAAAATTGTCCTCATGCAGTTTCTTTGACTAGGAGGGGGCATGTAATCATCTAGCTGTTTATGCCCAGAACGGTGCTGCACATGACAATGCTGGGCACACTCTACCGTGGTTTCCAACTGCAGTTTAATATATTTTGGGTAGTTGTAAAAAGGACTCTATCTTCAACTAATCTATGACAGGTAAAACGTATTTCAAGGCAAGAATTCGTTCAGCTTAAAACAATACCTTTCAACATAACAGTCTGGGAGATTTTTCTACTTAACATGTAAGAGCATTCTATGTAACTCAATGCATAAGGCTGCACTTTTTTGAGCATTTCTTATTATAGGTACTCATAATCTTTTCTTCATTTAGACTTTTACGAGTCATCCTCTGGTCTTGTTGGCTTCCTTTCCCACCTAAAAGAAGCTCAAAAATACAATTAAATAAACCAATGTTTTGCAGAATTGAAAATTGCATATGTGTTTGTTTTCTGTGATTCATGCACATACATCCCCTAGTCTTTAGGCATTTCGGGTTTCGAGTTTTTGTACTGTGGATACCCTTGAGTGCGAGGATACCCATCCTGAGGGGTAGTGCGCTTTACAAATACGGATAACACATGATATTGTTGGAATCTAATGTAAACACCAATTGGTGCACAGAGGGAAAATGCGATGAAATCGTGAAAGATAGGGTCTGAAAATGGTGGGAGAAAATGTAAGTACAAAGGGTGGTTCTATTTGTAATGGAAGGCTTGTGGTTGAAATAAGTAGTTTGGTGCGTTATAAATAAGTATTTCACCTGAGGAAGGGACGCATTTATGTATATGCACGTATGCATCATTACCACTGCAACGATTGAAAGATGGGGCACCTGGCAGTCTTAACCTGTCTTAAACCTGCTTGAGCACATCATACCATTGCTACCTTCTGCAATCATCCACACCGTGTTTTCACGCTGACCGCTGAGCGAGGAAGATGCATTGAAGATGCTGAACGCGCGCGACTCCCTGCTCCCTGCATCGATATTGCATCAATATTGCCTCAGTTTTGGCCCCCGGCTTCAACGCTAGTGCCGCAGGGGGCGCCATAAGCTTCAGTGTGCTGCGGCTCCGGCTGCGTCCGTGACTCTCCTTGACCTGCGGCTGCGGCCGTGACTCTCCTTGACCGGCTGTGATTGGAGCCGACTGCAGCTTCACTCCCTCTACACCTGGGCTGCAGGGAGTTCGGAGAGCAGTCACGATTCCCAGGAGGGGGCTGGCTCAGCGGAGAACGGGTAGCGCCTGGAGGCACTGGTGTAACGAAAAGTGAGGGGGCCTCCCTGCACGGTACTTAGAGGGGCCCCTCCGAGTGCAGTGCCGAGGGGGCCCCTTTGAGCTAGAGGCCCCCCGCACAGCAGGGGCTGCGGGGGCCTGTGTTACGCCCCTGCCTGGAGGGGGCAGCAGAAATCAAAAGACCAGCGGCCCATGAGTGGCGTTGAGTGGCGAGTCTGGGCGTTCGTGGCTGTTTCGTCCCTGGAGGCATTGGGCTGCTCCAACAATTTACAGCCTACAGCCCACCCCACAGAGTACAGTGCAGGTGGCTGTGGTCTCTGAGGGGCACAGGTACGCAGGTGTGCAGTCATTCCACTGTGGGGTGTGTGGGGAGGTGTATTGCCCAATAGCACGCGGAGGCACTACTAAAGAGGAAGCCAGACCGCCGTTAGTGCAGCCACATGCAGGTTACACAGGCCTTTTGGATACAGGCCTTTGGAGACAGGCCTTTGGAGGCAGGGTAAAAAACAAAAGCCCAAAGAGCAAACTGCAGACAGGTGTCTGGTCTGGTCTGGTCCGGTGACCTCAGCGGTTACGTCTGTGGTGCTGTTAACAACTATAATAACTACATCTAAGGCACAATCAAAGTTTACAATCAACTTTTACCAAAAGGCTATTTAAAAAACAAACACAAATTAAAAACCATATTTTGAATAAACTATGAGGTTAGGGCGAGAGAGAGCCATCTTTCCATCAATAAAAAGGAAGAAAAAAACTCAAGGTTCAACCCCAAAGAACAACAAAGCAAAAGCAAAGGGAGTGGCACATCCTTTAATCTCACCTGTGTATAGAATATTCACAAAATCTGCAAAATCCATCAGTATACCAAGCAAATTAAATTTTTTAAAAGATCCAGGAGGGATGGGATCATCTACCATCACCTATCTCACCATCTATTCCCATAGGAACCATTCAAACCAATATTAACAAAAGGGCCAATACAGGGCCCATAATTTTAATTGGGTCTCAGCCGGATGAAGAATGCAAAGAATATATGGACAAATCATGGGGGTCTATTATGGACCAGAAACTCCTGACAAATGGAGATCACTCATTACAACAGGATAAATATTCTATTGAATCACCTATTAAGCAAATGTCACAAAAATCTCGAGAGCAATTTCAGAACACCAGGGCTCAACAATCAATTGATGTACAAGTTAAAAACAATAAGCAAACTTCAAACCTTGTTCAACATGTGGAAATAAGTCAAATTGAAAGTACATTACAAACACCGATTTGTCCAGCAATGTTGCCTAGTTTACAAAATATCACAATAAATGAGTTCTCAGGAGGAAAAAATCAAGGCAGTGAGGGAGCCGAATCCCACATTATGGTGGTTCAAACACCGGAATATAGTTTCCCACACAGTAAAGACAATTTACAAAGTAACCTAACAGCAGAAAGTCAATCCCTCAATAATAGTCCGGTAAAGGAGAAGCTTTGTCAAAACCCCAATAGCAATCACCCAGTAGTAATAACCAATTCAGGAACAATATGGGACATTTTCTTTAAAACATCTCAACTCACACTTGAAGCACTGAACTATCAATCTAACAAGATGGATGTCCAAGTGACTTGCTCAACATCATGGCAAAAAACAATATCAGGGATTGATCAAAAACTGGCTAATCTGAACATGTATATGCTACTACATTAAATACAGCCCGCGTCTGTGGTCAAACAGTCGACAAACTGGCATCAATCCCAGAAGTGCTTGCTACCCTCATCGAAGACTTAAAGATACAATCAGCCCAAATAGTGGGTGACAGAATATCTGCGGCAACCGAGCAAATCACCATAGAAAAGTTCCAAAAAAGGGCCACACAAATACAAACACAAACATAAATGCGAACCCAATAACTATGAATCAACTGATTGTAAATAGCGGAAAGTCAGATAAGGAAGATAAACACGAAAACCCAACCATCACTAGTGAGTCAAACCTATCACGAAGTATGAAGAAACATTTTAAAAAACAAGTGAAGCGCCAAAAGACCACACAAATCAGAAGGAGCTTGGGTCAGCCTACGTACGTCTCGACTGAGTCCGCAAATAATTCTCCTCAAAATGAGGAAAGGCAATTGGCTAATAAACTATTTCCGATATTCATTACGACTCAAAAATAAAACAAACCCTTGGGTGAAGGTTCTCAAATAGAAAACACTACATCAAACCCACCACCGATTCGGGAATTAATGCCCATAGAAGACGGTATAGCAGTAAAGAAATTTTTACAAACTACAATTGAAACTGTTAAGGGCAAAATTGAATGTGGATTGTTTGAGGAGATAATGGGAGGTGGATAAAAAAACAAGCATCCGGAGAGTGGCAGCGTAAAGGAACAACACAACCTCAGCCCATGTTGGGCACAACATCAATCTCTGCACACATTAGGAACACGTGTGAAACCATCTTTCAACCACAATATAAAGCATAGGGGAGATAAGATACACTAAACAGGGGGAATTTAACTGAACTGAACTGAACTATCAATCAAACAAGATGGATGTCCAAGTGGACTTGCTCAACATCATGGCAAAAACAATATCAGGGATTTATCAAAAACTGGCTAATCTGAACTACATTAAATACAGACTGCGCCTGTGGTCCAACAATCAACAAAATGGCATCAAACCCGGAAGTACATTCTACCCTTATCGAAGACTTAAAGATACAATCAGCCCAAATAGTGGGTGATAGAATATCTGCGACAACCGAGCAAATCACCAAGCTAAAAGTTCCAAAAAAGGGGTCACACAAATACAAACACAAACATAAATACGGACCCAATCACTATGAATCAACTGATAGTAAATAGCGGAAATTCCGATAAGGAAGATAAACACGAAAATCCAACCAGCACTACCGAGTCAAACCTTTCACAACGTATTAATAAAAAAAAAAAAAACCTATTGAAGCGCCAAAAGACAACACAAATCAGAAGGAGCTTGGGTCAGCCTATGTACGTCTCCACTGAGTCCACAATTAATTCTCCTCAAAATCAGTAAAGGCAATTGGCTGATAAACTATATTCGATATTCATTAAGACTCAAAAACAAAACAAACCCTTGGGTGCAGGATTTGAAAAAGAAAGCACTACATCAAACCCACCAGCGATTCGGGAATCAATGGCCATTGAAAATGGTGGGGCAGTAAAAAAATTTACGAACTACAATTGAAACTGTTAAGGGCAAAATTGAATGTGTATTGTTTAAGAAGATAATGGGAGGTGGATCAAAAACCCAACAACCTGTGAACATTATTATTGCCAATGCACCCGGAGACAGCGTAAAGGAACAACACACCCCAACCCATGTTGGGCACAACATCAATCTCTGCCCACATTAGGAACACATGTGAAACCATCTTTCAACCACAATATAAAGCAAAGGGGAGATACGATACACTAAACAGGGGGAATTGAACTGAACTGAACTGAACTATCAATCAAACAAGATGGATGTCCAAGTGGACTTGCTCGACATCATGGCAAAAACAATATCAGGGATTTATCAAAAACTGGCTAATCTGAACATGTTAATAACACAAGCCCAAGTATATGCAACTACATTAAATACAGACTGCGCCTGTGGTCCAACAATCAACAAAATGGCATCAAACCCGGAAGTACATTCTACCCTTATCGAAGACTTAAAGATACAATCAGCCCAAATAGTGGGTGATAGAATATCTGCGACATCCGAGCAAATCACCAGAGAAAAAGTTCCAAAAAAGGGGTCACACAAATACAAACACAAACATAAATACGGACCCAATCACTATGAATCAACTGATAGTAAATAGCGGAAATTCAGATCAGGAAGATAAACACGAAAATCCAACCAGCACTATCGAGTCAAACCTGTCACAACGTATTAATAAAAAATTAAAAAATCTATTGAAGCGCCAAAAGACAACACAAATCAGAAGGAGCTTGGGTCAGCCTATGTACGTCTCCACTGAGTCCACAATTAATTCTCCTCAAAATCAGTAAAGGCAATTGGCTGATAAACTATATCTGATATTCATTAAGACTCAAAAACAAAACAAACCTTTGGGTGAAGGTTCTGAAAAAGAAAGCACTACATCAAACCCACCAGCGATTCGGGAATGTAATGCCCATTGAAAACGGTGGGGCAGTAAAAATGTTTTACAAACTTCAATTGAAACTGTTAAGGGCAAAATTGAATGTGTATTGTTTAAGAAGATAATGGGAGGTGGATCAAAAACCCAACAACCTGTGAACATTAATATTGCCAATGCACCCGGAGAGAGACAGCGTAAAGGAACAACACACCCCAACCCATGTTGGGCACGACATCAATCTCTGCCCACATTAGGAACACGTGTAAAACCATCTTTCAACCACAATATAAATCAAAGGGGAGATACGATACACTAAACAGAAGAAATTTATTAAGGCTCCTTCTACACATGCCTCCATTGTTTCACATAAAAAGCGAAGATATAGTTAGTGTGTAATTTGAACCAAAAGATGAAGACATCCTAAAAGAAGATACTATAGTGACCTGGACAAACCATCACGTCTGAAGCAGTGCTTAACGAAAAAGATATTTTTAAAAACTGAGGTATTGCCGTAATAGCACCAGAACAAGAAAAGTATCCACTAATTCTAATGGATTCAGCAAACATATTAAACCATACAACGGAAGTTTAAGAGCACTCACAGGGGATATTGAGAGGCACATCTAAAATACATCTAGATCAAAACAATAAGAAACTCACCATATCAGTAAGGACACAGGAGGAAACACCCATAATTAGAACAGTAAAAGATGATGGACTACAGAACATACAATGGAATGATCAACTCAGTAGGATAAGCAGTGAGTTACAACATAGTACTATCTATTCCTGATGATCGAGTCAGCATTTCTGATATTTTGCGGAATCAACTAGTGTTGTCTACCGTAAACCCCTTAGGATTGGAAAAGTCAAGTACATGTTACCTTAATCAAATTTCATATTTCAGTCTTAAAATCAATTCTTGGAACATGGCAGGCATACATAAAGCTCCTAAACATGTAACAGCAATAAATATATTGAAGGAAGGAGATATCCTATGCCTACAAGAGACCAGGGCCACAGACCAAGTACACTTTAATGCTCAGGCAGGTTTTCATAAACTAGCAATCAAACATAATCGGTATTGTAGACCATCATGCAAAATCTCGATTTACGTAAAACATCTAAAACAGTTGACAGTAAAGAGGATAAAAAAAAGAGTCATATATGTTACAGGCATTCGTAATCGAGGGAAAGGGGGACAGAAAAGGGTAACTACACAAAATATTGAGTTAAAAATATCGACTTACATAAATATCGACTTCAAAATATAGAATGGACAAAATATCGAATGGACAGAATATAGTCAACAAAAACTATCGAATTTAAGGTAAGTAATGTAATATCGATTTTTATAAATATAGAAAGTCAAAATATCAAAGTATATATTATAGCTTATTAAAATATATTGAATTTTTAATAATATCGTATTTTGTGTTTTGTATGTTAGTATATGTGTGAAACGTGTATTTTTTTGTAATTTATTTTAAGTAATGAATTTTATGGTATTTAATTTTTGCGTAATTTAATTCTGTAGCAGGTTGTGGGTTTATAGGGGAATAAGGTGGGTAGTAATTTAATTAAATTAAATAAAATATAAATTTTTAGAAATTATTAATTATTTTTAATTTAATTTTGCGTTTTGGTTCTGTAGTGGGTTGTGGGTTCATAGGGGAATAGGGTGGGAAGTAATTTAAATGTAATTAATTACATATTTAAATTTATTTATTGGTATTTATTTTGAATTAATTGTTAATTAATTTTTAATTGTTAATTAATTAATTTTTAATTGGTAATTTGTTTTAATAGGTAATGAATTTTAATAATTAATATTTATTTGTATTTTTAATTGATTAATTATTATATTATATTACATTGGTAATTACTTTGAATTATTTTTTTATTGGTATTGATATTTAATTCATTTTTTATAAATATATTAAATATTTACTTTCCCTACTGTTAAGCTCACTAGAGTGGGAATAGCAATTTGTACCCCTACGCTACCCAACGCTTTCCCTACTGTTGCACTCCCTGGAGTGGGAATAGTCATTTTTACCCCTACGCTATCCAACTCTTTCCCTACTGTTGCACTCTCTGGAGTGGGAATAGTAATTTTTCCCCTTCCGCTATCTAACGCTTTCCCTACTGTTGCACTCTCTGGAGTGGGAATAGTAAGTTTTACCCCTACGCTATCCAACGCTTTCCCTACTGTTTCACTCACTGGAGTGGGAAGAGTAATTTTTACCCCTACGCTATCCAACGCTTTCCCTAATGTTGCACTCTCTGGAGTGGGAATATTAATTTTTACCCCTACGCTATCCAACGCTTTCCCTACTGTTGCACTCTCTGGAGTGTGAATAGTAATTTTTACCCCTACACTATTTAAAGCTTTCCCTACTGTTGCACTCACTGTAGTGGGAATAGTAATTTGTACCCCTACGCTATCCAACGCTTTCCCTACTGTTGCACACTCTGGAGTGGTAGTAATTTTTACCCCTACGCTATCCAACTCTTTCCCTACTGTTACACTCTCTAGAGTGGGAATAGTAATTTTTACCCTCCGGCTATCTAACGCTTTCCCTACTGTTGCACTCTCCGGAGTGGGAATAGTAATTTTTACCCCTACGCTATCCAACGCTTTCCCTACTGTTGCACTCACTGGAGTGGGAATAGTAATTTTTACCCCTATGCTATACAACACTTTCCCTAATGTTGCACTCTCTGGAGTGGGAATATTAATTTTTACCCCTACGCTATCCAACGCTTTCCCTACTGTTGCACTCTCTGTTGTGGGAATAGTAATTTTTACCCCTACGCTATCCAAAGCTTTCCCTACTGTTGCACTCACTGGAGTGGGAATAGTAATTTGTACCCCTACGCTATCCAACGCTTTCCCTACTGTTGCACTCACTGGAATGGGAATAGTAATTTTTACCCCTACACTATCCAACGCTTTCCCTACTGTTGCACTCACTGGAGTGGGAATAGTAATTTTTACCCCTACGCTATCCAACGCTTTCCCTACTGTTGCACTCACTGGAGTGGTAATAGTAAATTTTACCCTCCCGCTATCCTACAGTAAAAATATTGTATGTTCTTTATTAATATTATGTTTATATATATATATATATACATTTTGTTTCTGAGCAGCTCCTGTAAATTTGGGGGGGGGGTTCGTCAAGGGGGGGCCGAGAAAAAAGGGGGGTCCCAAAACGTGTTTTTCCCATGTTAATTTCCATAGGGCGGTTGGCCTCACTTTTAGCCCGAACGGCTGAATGGATTTCCACGAAACTTGGCAAAATTGTAGGGACTGTTAGCCCGACGTGCCTTTGCTAGGTCTCAATATATGTGCTTCAGTGAATTTTGAGAAATTAACGTTTAAAACAAGATATATATCTGTAACAGCGCTCCGGGCAGCGCTCCGGTTCACGAACTTTTCGCGTATCGGAACTTTGCGAAGCGAAGCTGATTGGCTCTCCGGTGTCTGTCAACATTCTAAACAGTCCAGAGCGGCCGCCATCTTGTCTCTCGGTAGGATCGAGAGACAAGAGGAGGCCAAAACAAAGGGGGAAATGAAGGAAAGGGGGCAAGGTAGACCCCTTCTGACCCCCTAGGATTGATGAGGGGGATATTATAGAGCCACGCCGGGCCCAAAAAAAAAAAAAAAAAAATCCGATTTTTTCGCCGTAGAGACGCGTCTTGGTACGCGAACCGGGCAGCTAACCGGGCAGCTAACCGGGAAGCTGACCGGCAGTGTAACGGGAGTCTGAGGAGTAGCTGATTGGCTGTCAACATTGTAAACAGTCCGGAGCGGCCGCCATCTTGTCTCTCGGTAGGATCGAGAGACAAGAGGAGGCCAAAACAAAGGGGGAAATGAAGGAAAGAGGGCAAGGTACACCCCTTCTGACCCCCTAGGATTGATGAGGGGGATATTATAAAGCCACGCAGGGCCCAAAAAAAAAAAAAATCCGATTTTTTCGCCGTAGAGATGCGTCTTGGTACGCGAACCGGGCAGCTAACCGGGCAGCTAACCGGGAAGCTAACCGGCAGTGTAACGGGAGTCTGAGGAGAAGCTGATTGGCTGTTATCATTGTAAACAGTCTGGAGCGGCCGCCATCTTGTCTCTCAGTGGGATCGAGAGACAAGAGCTGGAAAAAAAAAAGGTGTACATGAATGAAAGGGGTAAGGCAGACCCCTCCTGAACCCCTAGGATTGATGAGGGGGCTATTAAAGTTCCCTGGGGGGTGAAAAAAAAAAAATTGCGATTTTTCGCGGTAAAGGTGCTTCCTGGTACGTTAACCGGGCAGCTAACCGGCAGCGTAACGGGAGTCCGACATATTGTGTTTTTTGAACGTTTGTGATATGTGCACCTGTGGATTTTGTCTAATTAAGGTTAAAAAAATATATATATATCTTTAAGCGTGTTCTGGCGCGCTTACGTTTTGGGTTTGGTTTGTGCTGCAGAGACGATACGTCACGGTTATGCGATGCATCATGAGGCGTCTCACGGGCTACGTGATACGTCACTTAATAAAGAATATATTTTACAGCTATAGATATTAGCTTTTAAAAAACCAATGAAATTCACAGAAAAAACCATAGGTTATAGACCATATATAGTTAGGAATTTGCATTTACAAAACCTTGAAAATTCACTGAAAAAACCATAGGTTATAGACCATATATAGTTAGGGATTAGCATTTAAAAAACCTTATTTTATTTGCACAAAACCATTGAAATTCCATATATAGTTAGTTGCACTAACTATATATCGCGGACCCGCAATCCACTGCTAATGATGTCACATATTACATCATTCATGACATGGTCAGTGACATCACTGATGACATCACTGATGACATCTCAAATGACATCACTGATGACATCACTGATGACATCTCAAATGACATCACTGATGACATCACTGACATCTCATTTGACATTACTGATTACATCACTGATGATATCATTTATGTGATAATACATCTTCAGACTCTAATATAACCTTAGATACACTCAGTGTAAACAGGCACTCACAGACTGTCACACATCCATGGAGTTACTCACACACCTAGTCAGTCATGCAAAGAATCAATCACACCTCCATTTCCTCAACTATACAGTTATACACACCTTACTTATTCAAACATATACTAACACATATTTACTCTCTTATACAATCCTTGATACAAGTTCACAATGATTCATACAGCCACTCTCACATTCACTGGCTCTTATGTTCAGTTATTTATATATATCAACTCTCACATGGAGTGTGTTTTACATATGTACTTACTTTGACATGTAGAACTGAGATATCCATTCACTCACCAATATACTCATGCACACAGTCAACTGTCCATACAGCTGTTTCTACATGCACTTTTGAACCCATACACCTAGGGAATCAACTGCTCACACATCTATGCACCTCCCAGCCACCCACACACATACTCAGTCTCCCATACAAATACTTGGGCAACCATTCAATAACCCATATAGTTACTGATATAGCTACTGATTTAAACATGCAGCAGTTTACAGAAGAACATAAAGAATGATTGCCAAATTAAGACACTTTAATCACTAACCCATGCACTCAGTGAGACACATTTAATCATTCTCTCATACAGTCAGTCATGCACCTACTAAATCCTTCGTCCAGACACTTCTACATCCACTCATTCTTCAATATGTAAGACATATTTTAACTTTACAGAAACATACAGTCACTGGGTGTTGTCATCAGTGATGTCATCAGTGATGTCATTTGAGATGTCATCAGTGATGTCATCAGTGATGTCACTGACCATGTCATGAATGGTGTAATATGTGACATCATTAGCAGTGGATTGCGGGTCCGCGATATATAGTTAGTGCAACTAACTATATATGGAATTTCAATGGTTTTGTGCAAATAAAATAAGGTTTTTTAAATGCTAATCCCTAACTATATATGGTCTATAACCTATGGTTTTTTCAGTGAATTTTCAAGGTTTTGTAAATGCAAATTCCTAACTATATATGGTCTATAACCTATGGTTTTTTCTGTGAATATATATATATATATATGTTTTAAAAAATAAAATTGTATGCTTTTTTATAGCTTAAATTAATTATTTTATATTTTTAAGGTTATTTAAGTATTTTTAAGTATGTTTTAGTTAATTATTTTTTATTTTTCATTTATTTTAAATTACCATTAATTCGATATTTAGACTATATTGTTTTAAACAATATTTTTGATTCGATATTTTTGTACTTACCTGTTTGTAGATAGAAATTCAATATTTTTGTCTTTGATATTTTATCCTCGAAATTTTTGTAAGTCTATATTTTTGAAATCGATATTATGTCAGTGATCCACAGAAAAGATGGTTCCTCAATCCTGGTTATGAATCTATACTTAAACACACATGGTCCGTTACAATTGAAGCCACAAAAAACATTATAACTTCAATACAGGAAATCTTACACACTCATCTGCTACCAGCTAAAGTGATTGTGGGAGATTTCAATCTGCACCATCTGGGAACAAATATGATTAACAGGAGGTGTGCAACTAGCCTTGAAAGAATGTTTAATTCCTTCTTGCAAAATTATGATTTAAAGGCCACCAATGAAACTTGAAAAAGTCTGGATCCCGAACGTTCAAGAATGGCCACATTTAAGACCTTTTCCACAATTGACTACATCTTTCTATGCAACTTGCTTACTCAGAAAATAGTTACCTTTAAAGTCAAGTCACATGAAACCAGTGACCACACTTGCTGCAGGTTGAATTAAATAATAACACCATACAAAGGGAACAAGCGGCCATAGAATCCCATTCAATAGGGATTGAGAAACACAAATTAGTTAAAAGGTTCAAATGGAACAAGCACTGGGCCACTTTATTAAATGCATTGAAAGAAAACAAGAGTGTAAAAGTAAGCATCCTGGAAACCAACCTAGTGTGGATAATCAGACGAGGTGGATTTGTGCTCTAAAATCTACGCTTATCAACAACAACTAAGTTAGCCCACATGGAAGGAAGACAAACACCTCAAAACTTAGATACAACAACACAAAACTAAGTATAATAATACGTAACCTAAAGATGGCTAAAAGAGCACATAGGTTTGCGGGAACCCAAGAAACAAGGGAAAAGTGCAAAGATGTATCCAAAAAGCGCAGACATCTGCTATGGTCTCTCAAAAAAAAAATAGAGAAAGATTGGACAATGATACACAAACTGTCAAAACCTCACAAACAACATCAGCTTTGGCAATATATAGCCAGCCTGGAGAAAGATAAAGTAGATAGGCGCAACTCTGTACATGCAGATGCATGGCAGAGACACATTTCTAAAATCTACATTGAAAAGGAAGACTGCATTGACATTGGTAGCACCGGGGTTTACCCCATGGCGAGCACAAACACAGACGTGGAGGTCTCAATGGAATTTATGGGCAAAGAACAAGATTGCACCACTGTTGGAAAAGTAATAAAAAAGATAAGAAAAGATGGGGCACCCAGTCCCAAAGGTCTTCCAAGAGCAATTTTTAGAGAAGATCCCGCAAATTCGGGAAAAATGTTATCCAATCTGTTTATCGAATGTCGTTTGCAAGCAAAGGTACTCAATTCATGGCGAAGGTCATTTTTACATCCAATTTTCAAAAGAAGTGATAATACAGATCCAAAAAATTATAGATTAATTGCTCTCTTGGACATTGAAGGGAAAGCCTACTCAAGCACCTTATTGAATGAATTAAACAGGTGGATCAAAGAGATTGAAATCCTCCCCCCGTCAAACTGGATTTCGCAAAGGCTGCTCTACAATTGACAACATTGTGGCCAGGTCATATCTAAACCAGCAAGCAAACGGTAAAATCAATAAACCAGTTTTCGCATGCTTCGTAGATTACTCAGCTGCCTTTGATGGGGCGCCTCGATACAAGCACTGGGCTAAACTGTGCAATTGGCATATCCCAGTAGGTCTTCTCAATGCCATTATCTCGTTTTACAGTAACACTTGGATCAAAGTAAAGCTAGTAGATAACACCACAACAAAGAGGTGCTTGACAAACCGTGGTTTAAAACAGGGATGCATACTTGCCCCTACATTGTTTAACCTATATACCTCCGATCTGGGAAAGAATCTTCACAATGCCAGCCTTGTAACTCCCAAAATCGGAACTAATAAACTTCAAATATTGCAATATGCAGATGATTTAGTGGTGATGGACCACATGAAAATCAGGCTACAATGGGGTCTAAATACACTCAACAATTATAACAATTGAAACAAATTAATAATAAAGGCTCAAAAGACCAAAGTAGTCATTTTCAGTGAATGTCCCAAAAAAGCATTTTTGAAATGGCATGTGGGCAAAGAGATCATTTTGGCTGCAAAATCCTATAATTACCTTGGATGCTGGCTAAGCGAAACGGGTAAAGCAATGTTACATCTGCATGAAATGAAGGCCAAAGCACAGTCAAAATCTATGCCCCGTGCAAACTATACAAGCTAACGCAAAGTCCAACAACAGAGCCCATCAGAAAAGTAATACAAGCTAAAATCAGGGAAACTGCAGGGTATGCTCAGCCGGCATTCCCGGGCAAAATGGAATCAATGTTAGATAAAGCACAATGCCAGGCATATAAACACATTATTAAATTACCAAAATACACCCGCAACAGCTTAATTCGCTTGGAATTTGAACTGAAGCAACAAAACAAAGAATGTGTAGGAATGCATGCCAAATACTACTATTAAGTACTTACAGCCCCTGCCAGAAGCCTAAAGAGCATGCTGAGGCCGATTTACGGGGGTCAACTATTCCATGGCAATGTTATATGGAGGAAGGATGTATGAGGTTACAATGCATACTTTTACCACGCATACCATTACAACGCGGTATTTACAACGCATACCGTTACAACGCATAGCGCTTAGAGGTGCTGGATAGTGGTAAGTATAATTTTATATTCCAACTCCAGTCCCCGTGGACACTAGGGAAGTTGTTGGATATAAAATTATACTTATTCCCTATCCTAGAGCGCCCCCCAGCGCAATGCGTTGTAATGGTATGCGTGGTAATGCCTGCGTTGTAGTGGTAGTGTGTGGTAAAAACTTTGTTGTAAACGTTACCATGGAGGAAGCAGTGGAAATGTTAGGTTTAGCAATACAAAAATGGGATCAAGGAGTGATAAACTATCTGGCCATTAAAAACTCAATTAATAAACAATGATACCAACTGTCACGCAAAAATAACTTAGCAGACTACGGAACAGGAAGAGGACAACTTGGGCTGATAACATCATTTGCAGGGCATAAAACCCAGTCCTACCTTAGCCAAGCACTGGGAAGGAAAGAACTGAAACATTTTATGGGCTAGACTAAGGCCCCTCCCAATTAAATAATTAAATCCAGGGTGGAAGTCCCTTGAACTTAAAATCAGATATAGAATCTGAAACTTTAAATCTGGTCTCTGCTACATTTGATTTGTTGTTGTCCCGGCATGCTACAGCCCCGTCAGAAACAAAAAAAAAAATATGGCTTTGTAAGGGGGTTAGGACAGTGAAAGAAGCAGCGTTGGTTCTTTTTTCCTGCACCCTACCACCAGACTTGGCCAGATTTGGGAGATACATGGCCGAGCTGCGACTTAGGCTTATTGAAAAAGAAGCGGGACCAGGCAATTCAGAAGGCCATTTTGTCTGCTAAAAATCAATCTCCAGCAATTAGTATGTGATAATGCCGTTTTAAATGCCAACCTTAGTAGATATATCAAATTTGCAATAAGGTTGAACTGGTAATCTCTCACTTTTTTAATGTATATAATATATTATTCTTTTATTGGACAAGATAATTGCCACAAGTGAACTCATTTTGTATGACTTTTTATAAACAATTGTGATCCTAAGTTTTTCAATGTATGTAAGTCATATTGCAACTGGTTTTAAGTAACTGTGCAATAAAAATAAAACTCATTCATTCATTCATTGCTACCTTCCCTGCATGAACTACAAGTCTGGACACTTTTGTTCTGGGCTTGGCTGGGAAGTGGGTGTTCAATGTGTGCCCCTTATTACTTGGTTTAAACAGAAGAGCATGCCGGGTGAGGCATGCTCATAGGAGAGTGGGACCATGCATGCGC
The DNA here is from genome assembly GCF_964263255.1 of Lissotriton vulgaris. Classification (NCBI taxonomy): domain Eukaryota; kingdom Metazoa; phylum Chordata; class Amphibia; order Caudata; family Salamandridae; genus Lissotriton; species Lissotriton vulgaris. Next base: position 1,159,975,288 of record NC_141689.1, read on the forward strand.
AGGCTCGAACAGCCCAAGTTAGGCCCTTCTTATTGGCACATCTTTTTGATTGAATGTAAGAGGCACCTCAGTTGGGAGGGAAGGAGGCAGTAGCATAGCAAGCCACTATTGCATCTCCCTCCGCCCTGCATACAGTGGACTCGCCAGCTTTCGAAAGGTGTAGACATTGGCAAATTTCTAACAGGAGACGAGAAGTAAGACCCACGATCTGGATCCTTCAGCTTGGTTTGGGAGGGTTGTGTGTAGTTCTCCTGGAGGAACATGTTGGTGTACACTGTTGTTTTCCTCCATCGCGTGTTTGTCTTCATTAAGCTGTGTTTATTCTCTTCACCAGGTCTTTCTTCATTATCGCTCCCATTATTTTCTTTTCTGTCGACTAATCTCTTTTATCCTTTCCACCCTTAGCCAGTAAGGATACTTCCCTATTCAAAAATCAACATAGGGATGGGTTTACAGGTTTTTGCCCTCCCTGTTTCTTTCCCTATGTTTCAACACCTTTTTTGAGAGGTAGGAGTAGCTGAGTGATAATACTCTGACTGTACGCAGAACTCTGTGGAATTTCCACAGAGCTTTCCTGTGACTCCACCGAATTCCGCAGAGTAAAACTGTGTGAGCTCCCCCAAGGCATGTTACAGGCATAATTTGACAATGTTAAATCTGAATCTCCTGATGGGGAAATACACCAGGGCTAGGGCAGACCTTCTATATATGTATTTTATGTACCTGAGTAGTGCTTTTGATTTAGTAAACCACAATAATTTATGGCACACTATTGATCTGTTAGCACTCCAAGGGATAATATCTCACTGTTGGCTTATATGTAGGGTTTTGTAACTGCCAGGATATGTTATGGACCCAATGGGAAATGTACTTTGCCATTTAGAATAAAGAGAGAGGTCAGACAGGGCAGTGTTCTTGCACCCTTCTTCTTTTCACTTTACATTAATGAGTGGAGGAGAAATTACAAGGATTAAGTTATGAAGTTCCAAAAGTTGGTACATGGCATATACACTTTTATTATATGCAGATGAGGAAATTTTATTATCCATACCTCAATTGGAGTGGACAACCTTATTAATTCATTTACTTCTTATAGGGAAAATAGATATTTGAAAGTACATTCGAAAAAAAGCTATACAATGACCTGTGGGAAGGGGAGACTGAATGGGGTCCTTCATTACATTAAGGGGGAGTGCATTACTAATGTGCTTGCTTTCTCTTATCTGGAAATAAAAAATGTTCATGCTGTGGGTGGTCCCATCAAAAAGGAATATGTTGATTTACTTTGTTGTGAACAACAGAGTTTGAGTTTAGATATACTACAAAGATAGGTACAAAGCTGATAAGTGAAATGTGGACCATTTACAGAACTAAGGGGCATATAATCTACAACTAGAGATATTTTTCGCTAAATGAGCTTAGCGCAAAAAAAATTTAACGCAGCGCTTCGCCGGATTTTATCGCAGAGATAACGTGGTATTACCAATGTTTATCTCAAATGCGATAAAATATCCGGCGATAGTGGCGAAATGCGTGAATATCGCTGGAAATCCAGCGATATTCAGGCATTAACGCCAATAGGGTCTTAACTTGAATATCCAACTCCGATTGGATAAACAGGTTTAGAAGTGGTCTGAGCAGGCGTTAGTTCTTGGTGATATTCGCGCGTAGCAGAATTTTTTTTATTGCTGTGCCTACATTGATAATAGGCGATAGTGATGTTAGCGACTGCTTTCAGTCGTTAACCGTTTGGGTACGCCCACTTTGCATGTTATTAGCGATAAATATCGCTGACATGCAAAGCAGGCCCCAAACCGCTCGCTATTGCCTAAAAGCTGTCGCTAACTGATGTTAGCGACAGCTTGCTAATAGGGCGATTAAATTATCTCAGCTTTTCGGCCGAAAACGGCTGCAAAAGCGGCGATAATTTCATATCGCCCGCCTTGCAAATATGCCCCTAAATGTCTTTTGGGGGCAATGTATGTATCGGGCTGGGTTGTGGGGTTTCGGTAATACTATTATCCTAGAAAAACTGAAGAATATTTTTAAGACGGCTAATTACAATACCTGAAACCATCATGCATAAAAAAGTAGGGCTTCCCCTTATTGAGCACGCCTTGTATGTGCAACCTCTGTTTTTTGGCATTCAATTTACCAAAGCTTTAATAAAGGACTTTCTTGACCTGGATAATGCCTGGAAAATCCAGTGGCTCGCAAACATCAGAGATTTTTTGAAGTTGTTTGGATTTTAAATATTTGAAGTCTCCTGAGCAAACCACTCACTACTCTAAGACTGAATCAAAAACATTATTCAGGGGAATCAGAGAGTATGAGCGAGCTCCAAGGGACTCAGGCAAAATCATGGTAAAATTCTATCTATCCGTCTGTGAACAAGATGGCATTCAACCACACCAAAATACTGTAACTGATATAGGATACGATAAAAGTGCACTAAAATCCATAGGTGTCAAAGCGCTATAGCGGAGCAAATGAGTCAGCAGAAGTAAAGGGGCAAAGAAAGGGATACTAAGATGAGAAAAGCAAGGTTTTCAGATGCTTTTTTAAGGATACAAAAGAGTCCAAATCTGAAATATAAGTAGGAAGGTCATTCCATAGTTTGCCAGCTTCTACCGAAAAGGAGGGTCCACCACATCTTGCCATCACAAATCTGGGGATCCTAAGTTTTTTACGAGAAGAGGATCTTTGTATCCTCCCCGCAATCTACCTTTGATAGAGCACATTCATATAAGAGGGGCCTTTATGATGAAGTGTCTTAAAAACAAGGCACAAAGCCTTAAAAGCACTACGGTTTCTGACAGGAAGCCAATGAAGGGAACAAATCCCCTCCCTGATGGAATGCCGCTTGGGAGTGTTCAGAATGAGGAGAGCTGCCGCATTTTGTATAACCTGAAGTTTGTTCAGAGAGGAAGTATTAATGTTCAAGTACAAAGCATTGCAGTGGTGCAACCATGAGGTGACCAGGGCAATGATGACTGGCTGGTGCATTTCCGATGGGATGTAGGAGATGACCTTTTTCAGAGTCATAATATGTAGCATCAAGTGCTGACCGAGCAACTGACCTGAGTATCAAAGCTCAGAGATTCATCAAAGATGATCCCAAGGTTTTTGACTGACATGACGGGGTGGGGAAATGTCTGCACACATATGGCCACCAAGTGCTTGACCAAATGGAGTTTTGAGAACCAAACACAAGCACTTCAGTCTTGTCAGCATTGACTTTCAGGGAGTTGCCCTTCATCCAGTGGAGTGGAGAAGTGTGGCTCAATGATTGGAGCGGCAGACCCTGATGCAGAGGTCTAGCCCGGGACCAGGGTTCAATTCCCCGACTCGGCGGGTCTTGGGCTCAAAATTCCACGGACCTGATAATTCTCGCCTCGGTGCCTATTCCAATCATGGAGTCCCACTCTGCAACTCTGGGCAATAGCTTGCTTAATCTCCACAACGGCCCCCACAACGCTAAGGATGCCTGGCCTCCACCTTGGGGGTGCCCAGGAGTGGACGCCTCACAGGGAAAGCCAGGATGGGTTCCACAGCGGTATTCGTACAAGCGCCTTGAGACCCTTGCGGGTGAGTAGTGCGCTATACAAGTATCAATTTACAATTTACATCCAGCAGATAATGCTGGACATGCATTGGTCGAACTCCCCACCACCAGTTGCAGGTCCTTAGTAATAGAGATGATAATTTGCATGTCGTCTGCATACAACAGCACTAGAAAACCAAAAGAATGCACCATGTCAGCCAAATAAGCCACATGGAGAAATAAAAGGGTAGGACTCAAAGATGAGCCCTGTGGTACCCCACAGTGGTGACTGAAAGTCCTAGCCTTGAAGCCTCGACAGCTAACAATTTGAGCATTGTTAAACAAAAATGAGTGAAGAAGCTGCTATATTCCACAGGTACATCGTGTTGCATTTTCATTTGGGCATTGTTCACCATTGTATCACCCAGACGCACTTGTAGACACGGTTTGAAACCTGATAACAATACACTCCAACCTATGCGTTCTAGGTGACCTCAACATTTGGTTTGACAAACCCAATAGGATCCATCCAAAAACAATAATCAAAAGCCTAGACGCATTGAACCTGCATCAGATTGTCCACGAACATACACACATCGCTGGACATATCCTAGATATCATTTTTGCTAATACTGAACTAGTTACCTTTTAAACTATAACTCCAGTCACATGGTCAGACCACCATTTGCTTGCTTTCCAAAAAAAAAAAAACACTACCGAAAACCACCCTACTTGCATCCACATCTTGACTGTGGAACAAACTCAATTTGGAACACTTAGAAACACAACTAACATCCAGTACAGATCTGGAAACAATAAATTATGTTAAAAACTATATGAGTGCATACAGGAAGCGTTTAATATCTTGATACCACTCAAAACCACACAGCAGAACAAAAGATAACATGCACCTTGGAAAAATACAGAGATAAAAGCCATAAAACTACAAATTAGATAGCTGCACCGTGCCTGGCTCAAAACAAAACACAAACAAGACAAACTTCACCTTCAGAAAATTAACAGGTTATACAAGTCAAATGCTAAATGTGCAAATAAAGAATTCTATAAAATATGCAATGAATTTCGTAAACCAAATTGCCTAGAAGGAACTCATCCCGAATATTAAGATTTCACAGACAAACTGGCAAATCATTACACGGACAAAGCAGACACGTTGGACTTGTACTTAAAACAGACAAATCCCCAGCACTAACTTTTTTACATAACAACAATCCAAGAATACTCTCCTTTCCCTCCAACACATTTCACACAATGAATTTATAGACCTGGTAAAAGCAAGCAGGCCTGCTGGAAGTCCTTCTCATCCATGTCCACCGCACACTTTCAAGACAATTCTTCTGACAACCTCTTCTTCCAACCCAGTAAGAAGAATCATCAACGATTTCTTAACAACCGGAATATTTCCAGAAGAACTCAAAAAGTCATACATACGTTATTTATTGAAGAAAAGAAACTTGGACCCGTTGAACTCTGTCAACTACAGACCCATTACAAATGGACCTTTCCTGGGCAAACTGATAGAAAGAGAAGCGTTCGCCCAGATGTCACAATTCATTGAAGACAATGCCATACTTTCAGACTTCCAAACGTGATTCTGTCCGGGAGGAGGCACAGGATCTGCCCTCCATGCCATCTGGTATGACCTGAAGAACACAGTTGACCGCAACAAGTTTGCTGTTACACTCCTCTTGGACCTCTCTGCTGCCTTTGACATGCCTGACCATGACACCCTGGTACAAAGACTCTACAAAGCCGTCATAAAGGGGAGTGCTTTAGACTGGATCATGTCCTACCTTTGAAACAGAACTAATGTCACCCATACCTCACCTTTCTCATCCAAACCGTACTCCACAAAAGCAGGAGTCCTCAAGGCTCTATCATCTCGCCCATGCTTTTCAACATCTACATGAAGTCATTACCAGTACTGATCAATCAATTTCACCTCACGTGCTATAACGATGCAGATGACACACAAATACTCCTTCAACTGGAATCCTCCAAGACATCGGAAACTCGCCAATTTTCAGTTCTCTCAGAGCCGTGGATCAATGGATGACGTGAAGCCATCTCAAATTGAATGCTTCAAAAAAGGAAATACTCATGTGTGGCAATTGGAAACATTATGACCCGCTTGCCTTCTAGCCTGATGAACTGGAATAACCGACACAAGTATCGGAGGCAGTAAGAAACTTCGGAATGACCATGGACTCCAAGCTGTCAATGAATGTCCAAGTGGACAAACTAGCAAGATCCAGCTTTGATACTATAAAATCTACCAAATGAATCTTTCCCCCATTTGGGATTTCCACACAATGTCCAAGCTACCATCTCCCTTGTTCAGTCCAACCTCGATTACTCAAAAAGCCTCTACCATGGATCACCTTTAACGTCTATAAAAAGACTACAAAGGATTCAGTACTCAGCTGCCAGACTACTCTTGCATGTCAAACTGCAAGACCAGATCTCCCCTGCCTTGAAAGCCCTGCATTGGTTACCGGTTTCCAGAAGATCCACGTTCATACTGCTTTGTATCACCCACAAAGTGATACATGGAATGGGACCTCTCTTCATCAGGAATAAAATCACCAAACACATTCATCATAGGAACCTCTGCTCTAGAGTGGCAAGAAAAAAAACATGGATGGCACATCCTTCTCTGTTTAAGCAGCTAAAATATGGAACTCTTTACCCCCCAACATAAGATCCACCGACAACCACCTTATCTTCAGAAAACTAATCAAGAATTGGCCCTTTCCCACATAAGCACCATACGCAGAAAAAAATATACAGCATATCCCTCAGTACATAAGCCTTCATTCGTACCATAGATAGGTACCTATATATTTGTATTGCTTAGTATAATAATGTTGAATAACTAATTAAAAAAAAAGAATAAATAAATACATTTTTAAGTACAACACTTGAAAACTAGAGTTTTTTCGAAATTATTTTTAATCTACTTATACTTACTTCCTTTATGCATCTATATACCTTCCATGTACTTGGATCTATGTATGTATTACTTTCCTCCCCACCCCAAAAAAGCATATTCAATGCACTACCCTATTTCTCACCCTATACCTCTATCAATATCTTTAATCTACATCTACTAACGTCCTTTATGCATCTATAAACTTTCCATGTACTTATGGATCAATATATTTATTACTTTCTTCTAATTCAACATATTCAATGCACTACCCTATTTCTCACCCTATACCTCTCTCAATATATCTTCTACCTCAAGTCTCTGACTCATTTCAAACCTCTTTCTACTACTCTTTCCAATGCACTACCCTATTTCTCACCCTATACCTCCATCAATATATCCTTTACATCCACTCTCTCAATCATCTTAAACCCCATACAACTATTATGACCCCCAAAATAGCTTTTTCTTGACTCTCCCCTACTCAACCCCTCCTTGCACCATCTGACACCTCTTTTTACCATACTGATCCCAAAAACAAGCCTTTCTAAACTCTTCCCTCTGACGCTTCCCCTTCACATCCTTTTTTACTCATCCCAAGCCTCCCACTACTGCTATGACGTCCCAAAAAACTCTAAATCCTTCACTCTTCTATCCCTCGACTATCCTTTTCAATCAAAATAACAGACTAACATATCCGCTTATCAAATTTCATATGTAACTATACTAATTCACCACTAGTCCTTTATGGGTTCCGAGTAGCGTGCTACTCACCAACAAGTGCTTCAACACCTCATTAGGGGTAGCAAGCACTATATAAATGCAACCATTTTTCCTTCTTCTATTCCTCTGCTATTCTTCTCAATCCAAGTGTCTGACTAATATCCACCACTCAAATTACTTTCATATTTCATATACTAATTCACCACTAATCCTTAATGGGTTCCCGAGTAGCGTGCAACTCGCCAAAAAAGCGCTTCAACACCCCATCAGGGGTAACAAGCGCTATATATATATATATATATATATGCAAACTTCTGTCACTCTTCCATCCCTCTGCTACCCTTCTCAATCCAAATAACCAACTAACATATCATCTACCACTCAAATTACTTTCCTATTTCACCATACTAATTCAACACTAATACTTTAATGGGTTCCGTGCTTCTATCAAAAAAGCATTTCAACACCCCAACAGGGGTAACAAGTGCTATATAAATGCAAACCTTTTTCCCTCCTCTATCCCTCCACTATCCTTCTCAATCCAAATAACGGATTAATATCCACCACTCAAATTACTTTCATATTTCACAATACTAATTCACCACTAATCCTTATGGGTTCCAGAGCATCGTGCTAATCACCAGGAAAGTGCTTCCACACCCCTTCAGGGGTAGCAAACCTCACATAAAGGCAAACCTTGTTCCCTCTTCTATCCCTCCGTTATACTTCTCAATCCAAATAACTGACTAATATCCACCACTCGTTACTTTCATATTTCACAGTACTAATTCACCACTAATCCTTTATGGGTTCCAGAGTAGCGTGCTACACGCCGAAAAAGCACTTCAATGCCTTGTCTGGGGTAGTAAGCGCTATATAAATGCAAATGCAATACAATATGGTTTCCATTTCCAAAAATGGGGCAATGGAGTATTGATAAAAAGCCTTGCCATGAAAGGAAGTCAATTCAGTCAACTTTGCACTTGCTTGTTGGCAAATTTCATATTAATCAAAGGAAGTACTTTTTAAAAATATTGTTTTTTAATATGAAATTTAGTAATAGCAAAACTGTCTTTTTCTATCTGTGTAAATTTGAAGATTTCCTAGTATGTAATGTAATGGTATGCTACGTGATTGCGGCCATGTGCGTTAAGAAAAGTCTAACTATTTTAGACTAGAGATACATGAAGCCACTTGACTGATGGGTTATTGTGATCATTTTAAATACGTATTTTATTGCTGTTCTTTTATGGTTCATTGTGCAGAAACCGAATAAAGATTTATGATGATGAGCTTGCTAGTAAATAATGAAACAACATAACTACATAAACTGCGAGGAGAAATTTCATAATTAATATTTTGCCACTATATCATGAACGAGTGAAACAAAAAATGTATGGATGGACTGCTTCTGAATGACAGGTAATTAGTCTCACTGTGCCACTATGGAAAGGAGCAACTATATGCAAATCAGCCATGGTTCTGCTACAGTAGGAACATCCCCTCGGAGTGGCAACACAAGAAACCTTAGATTGCCACGGAACAAGAATATATCCTGAAACCAACAATCCACCTGATTTAAGCTTACATTTCTGAGGAGCAAAAAGCAGGAAGGGCACCCGTGAAATAGCTAATTTTCTCATTGACTGCATTTCTGGTTATTTACAACTATGGTCGTCATTTTGGGGATATCTGTCTGTACATTACTCCCGTTTTTACACTGCTTACTTAGAGCTGTATCACTAAAAGTGCTGATTTAAGTCTTTTTTTTTTTTAAAATCTGTTTATTAGCATAGTAGGTAAAGCAGTCACAGAAATTTCCAGTCCCAGAGGGAAACAGGGTAATACATACATAAGGTTGCTTAGAACATATAATTGCATAGTTGTCTTGATTTTTCATTTTGTTGGTGACAGGAACCGTCACAGTATAGACAAACCCCGGTCAAAACTATCCCTCCCCCCACCCTCAACAAACCCACCCGACACTCTCACAAAAACATATGATTGAGCAATCATTAGACTGGGGCACTTACGGAATTACAACATATGGCTCCATCCGACTGTACACATAGATGGAACGAGACTAGTACAGAGATGGTGAATGGGGGGCCCCTCGCACCTCCCCATATCGCACCACGGTCAGTGGCAGTGCATGTCAGTCCGGCCAAGGACACATTTATCGTACATTCGGAGAGGCACCTGTATCCTCATCCTCCCCGTCGCCCCCAGTTTCAAACATACCTAATATGGTAAACCAGTCCAGTGAAATTGGCGTTTTCCTCAGGCCTCTGTATTCCTCCCTCTGCAGTGCAACTCCCTCTGCCTTGCCCCACCGCACCACTTCTGTCCTCCACAGTTCAGGGTTGGGAGGCCTGGGTGACTTCCACCTCATCGTGATGGCACGCTTCGCCAGCAACAGGGCCAGGTCCGAGAAACGTGCCGCCACGGTTCTAGTGCGTTGTGAGGGCCCCAACCCCAGCAACGTGCCTTCCAGTGTAGGAGATCGGGACAGAGCACCCGCTTTCTGGAGCGATTCATGGACCGTGGTCCAGTAGTATCCTAGTTTGGGGCATTGCCAAAGCATGTGTATTAGTGTTGCGTCCTCGGTGTCACATCGGGGGCAATTACTTTTCGCATCAGGAAACATCATGTGTATGCGGCGTGGGGTCAGGTAGGCTCTGTGTAGGAGCATCGATTGAATAAACTTGGGGTTCCTAGGTACTTTTTTGGGAAACTGAAGGATACGTTCCCACTCTCCATCCCTCAGGGGCCTACCAATGTCCCCCTCCCATGCTGCCCGGAGTGGTGACAGATCGAAAGCCCTCCCCTTCTTAATACTAGCAGTGAGCCACCTTGTCAGGTGGGCGCCCGTGCCCATCAGGTAGTGCATTGTGATGAGAGGATTTGTAGCTGGCTCTCGGCCCCTAGGGAACCACTTATGTGTGATATAGTGGCGAAGGCCAGAGTGTAGGAGGAAGGTGCCTCCAGGGACTCCATGGGTAGTTCTAAAGTCTGCAAAGGACAATAGGTGCGCTTCCGCGAACAGGTCACCTACATGTGACACTCCCGCGTCATGCCAGTGTTCCAGCGAGTCCGCCGATAGAGTCCCCGTGGCCAGCGGGATACCCAAGAGCGGGATCGTGGGTGCATAGGACGACCCCGGGGACGTATACTTTAATGCCTTTCGCCAGTAAGTTATCGCCAGTTTGAGGAGAGGCGGGACATCCCTCGGTATAACCGAGTTGGGCAAAAGTAACGTGTGTATTCTCCCCAATGCATGCTCCCTATCCGTCATGTTGATCTCCTGAAGATTGCGGCCCGCTACCCAGAAGGCCAGCCATTGTAGTTGACACGCATAGTTGTAGGCTCTAAAATCAGGCAAACCCATGCCACCGGCGTCAGAGGGGAGCTGCAGCTTGGACAGACCTATACGCCTGCGGCCGTGCCCCCACACAAGTTCGGTGAGTAGAGTGTCTAGGGTCTTAAAGGTTGCTGCCGGGATCAGGTGTGGCAAGTTAGTGAAGTGGTAGAGAAGGCGGGGGAGCATCACCATCTTGGATATCGCCACTCTGCCGGGTATAGAGAGTGGTAGTGTGAGCCAAAATTGTATCTGCGACTTCAGTGCTCTGATGGCCCTCCCAAGGTTACCGTCGAGCATCTGGTATGCTTCCCTGTAGATCTGCATCCCCAGATATCTGAAGGTGGTTTCAGCTATCCGGAACTCGTGGGGGGCGAAGGGTAGTGGAGTAGTCAGACCAGCTGCTGCAAATGTAAATCCATATGATTTGGATTCGCTTATGGTCAGGCCAGAGATCGACCTAAAGTCCTCAAAGACCTGGGCAACAGGGCTCAAGTCGCCCCTTAAGTCCCGGAAATATAAGATAATATCATCCGCATAAGCGGACACTATATGTGCCGTCCCATGACGTAGAATGCCAAATCGGGGGGCCATTTGGCGGAGCCTACAGAGCATCGGCTCAAGGGCAAGGACGAATAGGAGGGGGGAAAGTGGGCAGCCTTGTCTGGTGCCCCGTGCAATAGCTATAGGAGCTGATATATGGCCTGAGGTGCGCACTCTAGCTGTGGGGGCTGTATACAGCAATCTGACCCAAGCGAGGAATTCGGGGGGAATCCCAAATTTCGACAGTGTGTCAAACATGTAATCCCATCTAAGGGAATCAAATGCTTGTTTCAAGTCCTGGGAGATGCAGCCTTCGGAGCTCGTGTCCTCATGGTCACCGAGCATGAGCTGAGCTAGTCGCCTGAGGTTCATGGCTGTATTGCGGCAAGGGACAAAACTACATTGGTCCGAATGGACCAGCTGAGGTACATATTGCACAAGGCTCGATGCCAGCACCTTGCTCAATATCTTGGAGTCAGTATTGAGAAGGGACAGGGGTCTATAGTTAGCCATCTGAAGCCCTTCTTTAGTAGGCTTCAAAAGGGACGTGATTAACGCCTGCATAGACAATTGCGGTAGGGTGGCTGTCCGCAGAGCCTCCAAATAAATAGCGTGTAATCGTGGGGCTAGTAGGTCCATGTATGTTGCATAAAAGTCGGCTGGTAGGCCATCTGTCCCAGGGGTCTTGCCCTTAGGAAGGGCGCGTATTGCCTGTCTGATTTCAGTTATAGTAATGGTGCGCTTAAGGTCTTTGATTTGCCCGTCATTAAGTCGAGGCAGGGCTAAGTCCCTCGTGAAGGCCTCAAATGCAACCTCGGGAAGGGGCTGTGGGGGACTGTACAGCGTTGTGTAGTATTCCCTGAACGCCGTGTTGATCCCGACCTGGGTGGTGGTTGGGTTTCCTGCTTGGTCCAAGATTCTCAGAATGGGGTGGCTCACTGGGGAGTCCCGTAAGAGGCGGGCTAGGAGGGGGCCAGCTCTATCCGCCTGAGCATGCTGCCTGTTCGTATATTCTCTATAGTCTAGGAGCCTCAGGTCTTCCAGTAGCTCTGCGTGTCGAATGTGAGCCTCCTGTAATGGCGTGAAGGGTGCATGTGTGCCGGCAGCCTCATTCTCTAGGGAAGCTAGGGAGCCCTCCACCTCCTTCAGTTGAGTAATTATCTCCCGTTTCCTGCCCATTCCAGCGGTCATGGCTGCCCCCCTAAGACAGACCTTAAATGCGTCCCATTCCACTTGACGGGTGCTGGCCGTGTTCATGTTTGTGGAGAAATATGTTACTATAGCATCGGACAGGGAAGCCCGGATTACCGAGTCTTCAAGGAGATCTGGAGACAGTCTCCAAGTGGGGATGGGGGCTAGTCGCCTGCCCCACTGCCATGTGAGTTTTATAGAGCTGTGATCGGAAAGAGTTTTCCCCATGTGTTGGGCCTGAACAATCGTATCTGCTACGGAGCGGGAACAGAATATGTGGTCAATTCTGGTATGTAGCTGGTGTGGTGGGGAGAAAAAGGTATATTCCCTCTCTTGTGAATGTGTACTGCGCCATGCATCAGTCAGGTCCCAGCCCTCAGCCCACCTAGTAAGAGCATCCGCTTGTTTCCTACTCTCAGTCGCCTGATAAGGGGGATGTGACCTATCCAGCGCAACATCAAGCACAGCATTGAAATCACCCCCAATAAACCAACGATGATCAGCCCACTCCGTCAGCACCCCGTTCACCGTTAACAAGAACTCCGATTGATTAGAGTTTGGCGAGTAAACACATCCAAATACAACAGCATCCCCGTCTAACAGCCCCCGCACAAACACATATCGGCCCTCTTTATCGATTCTATGCTCTAACATCTGAAAGGGGACAGAGCCACGGAACCAAATCGCTGCCCCCCTTGAAAACGCAGAATAGGAGGTAGCAAATAGTTGTCCCCTCCATTTCTTGCGCAGCTTCACAGCTTCAGAAGCGTTCAAATGTGTCTCTTGCAGGCATGCAATCTGGGTCCCCCTGCGATTAAGCTGGGCCAGAATTCTTTGACGTTTCTGGACTGCTCCCATGCCACGCACGTTCCAGGTGCACAGTTGGTAATTATTAAGTGGCCCCATAACCATCTGTGTGGTGCGACCCAGTGAAACGCCCTGGGCCCCATGTCAGTTCTGCGTTGAGATAAGGTGAGTGTGTCGTGAAAACAAATAACCCCTGAACAAAAAGGTCCCCAAGCCAACGTGCCCGGGATCCAAACTGTGGTGCCCAACGTGGGCACAAGTCAATGGAGTCCGTGTGCATACCGGGGGGTGACAGGCCTCTGTCGACTGTCATTGAACGGTCTGCATGGGCTCGTTAGTCCTCAACAAAGTGGGTTCCCCATGCAACCCACCACAAGCGAAAGGAGGGGGGGGGAGTTCAAGTATACATTACCACCTGGAGGGGATCATGTTCTCAGCAAATCAGAACTCCTCTGCCATTTGGGCTGTAATTTTCGGGAACAGCGGCAAGCTGTCCATTGAGCCAGACACCTCTGTATGAGTGTCAGTGTTGACGGAGTGCCTGTCACTAAGTGCTTCCGCGTCGTGAGCTGCCAGTGCCTCCTCCGTGAGCTGCTGCCGATGTGTTGACGATGGGTGGCTCGCCACCCGAGCACCAGGAGGGTGCGTCTTCGCAGAGGGTCCATGGGAAGAGTGGTGTCCCGGGCTGGGAGTGTTGTGCCGTCTGTCCGGAGTGTCTCCGCGTTCGTTGCGGCCGCCTTCCTGGTGCTCCCCGAATGGGTCCTGTGAGGTCGGCGGCGTCAGAGTGACCTCCATCCATTCCTCAGCCTCTTCTGGTGAGTCGAAGAAGTGGGATTTGTTGTCGTGCAGGATTTTGAGCCGAGCAGGGAACAGCAGCGCATATTTCATATTTCTGTCTCTTAATTTGCGTTTGACACCCATGAATGTGGATCTGGCGCGCTGTACAGTGGGCGTGAAATCAGGATAGACTGAAAGTGCTGATTTAAGTCAGGTCTGTTCTACAGTTTTAAGCTGATCATTTCTTCCACAGTTTAAGAGCTCGAGCAGTGCTACTTTACTGCTTTAGTACCGTTATAGTTTTCTTATGATGTTATGTTGATCTGTATGTTATAGTATTTTGTTGCTTATTTTAAATATGTCGACTACTGTTGCTTTGATTACTTTCGGTAATACCCATTACTCTTAGTCCTACTCGTCCTCGACCCAGTCATTACTCATGAGGTATCCCACATGACAGGAAACAAAACAGGAAATGCTTTTAGGCTCCACCCCCCATACTGCCAGGTGCTATAACACTCCCAACCACTAGAAGCGCATCCTGACACACCAAGCAACAAAGGCCTGGACAGGGAGGGAGGGTGGGAAGTATGACTGGGTCGAGGACGAGGAGGACTAGGAGTAAGGGGGATTACCGAAAGTTATCATAGCATTACCTCTACGTCCCTCGTCCTCAACCCAGTCATTACTCATGAGGCATACCAAAGCAACGCCCAAGAAGGCCTTTGGCACACCCAACACAGCAAACACAGACCAGACACAAAGGCGTGCAGCAAGTGAAAGTTTAATAAACACACAGACTCAGAGCGAGGGAGCAACCCCCACAGCTTGCAACACCCCACGACCAAAATTGGTCCGGTCAGAAAGGGAACAATTCAATCGGTAGTGTCTCACAAAAGTAGATTCGGAGGCCCAAGTCCCAGCCCAACAGATTTCATCAAGAGAAGCACCATGAAAAGCAGCCCAAGAGGCAGACACGCCCCGGGTGGAACGCGCCTGAACCCCAGCAGGACAAGGCAAACCCCCAATAAGTCAAATACAGTGTCCCCTTTGGACAATTCATAAACTAGAAGAAACACTTTCAGCCTCACCAAACAGCAATCAATTCAATCCATTTAATTTAAGCAAGAGCGAAGATAATGCAAACATAGTCAAAAATTAAAAATGTACACAATTTATTATAACATTAATAAAGATCAAATTCACAATGAAAGCAATTGTAAATATATCTTATCACAATACACACAAATAATCATAACACAGTTGGAATAAAACATAAAAACGTTTCAAATTAAAATAGAATGGGATACAGTAGTCCGACTTAAGTTAATCATACTCCAAATTTGTATAAATATCTGTAAGATGGAGAAGTTGTGTAGTCCAATGACTTAGCGTATCCCAATTCAAAATGGCATCGTCGCGTTTCGGTTTTGGCAACTTGATTTACAAGCCAACACCTTCATCAGGATTAAAAACTATAGATTCCCACAGTCTATGGTATATCTCACTCTTTAAATAGTGCAGGGCATTCAAAAATTCCTGTGATACTCGGTCTCGGATTTCGTGATCAATTGGCGCACTTTTCACTGCAGACGTCTAATGAGATTTTCCTGTAAACTACCTCTCATGGTGGCTCGCCGGGGTTACAACATAGACGTTTTTAGGTTCTAAAATTGGTAGTTGTTGCACGTAGAGATACGTTGCAGTAATGGCTTTTCTGTCCGATAAAGCTCCAGATGGGGGATGATGTAAACTCTCCCGTTAAAAAGCTAGACCGCCCGCAGTCTGCTCACAAATGTGGTGCTGCCGTCAATATGGGTGTCTGTGCCTCAAGGCAAACCCCCACCCAGATAAGCCAGAGAGATGACGGCCTTAATCCAGCGACCCAAAGTAAGACGGGAGGCAGCTTTACCTCGACCAGCCAAACCAAAGGTCACAAAGTGGGAGTCAGAGGAGCGAAACTCAACAGATCTAGCAACGTAAACAGACAAGGCACGTCTCAGATCCAAATGCTCAGAAGGAGAAGAAGGAGAAGGACACAAAGAAGGAAGAACCAGCTCCTGAGAGGAATGAAAACAAGAGCGGATATTGGGGAGAAAACCGGTATCCAAAGAGTGGACCACCGCGTCATCCAGAATTCGCAAACACGGGGGAGAACAACTCAAGGCGGTAAGTTCCCCCAGCCGTCTAGCAGAAGTAATAGCAACCAGAAATGCCACCTTGTAAGATAAGAACTTAAGGTCCACAGACTCCAAAGGTTCAAAAGGAGGGGACTGCAAAACACCCAACACCAAGGACAGATCCCAAGGGGGCACCAGAAACCGGAAAGAAGGTGAAGAGAGAGAGAAACTCCGAAAGAGGCGAGAAACCGACAAACCATCCGAAGGTTGAAAAGAATCCGGGTCCCGGAAGGCACGGGTAGCAGACCATTGACACCCGCAAGGTAGACAAAGCAAAGCTCTTCTGAAAGCCATCCAGAAAAAAATAGAAGAACAGAAGACACAGGGCAAGAGGTAGGAGACAGATCAAAGGAGGAACACCACCCAGAAAAAGAAGTCCAGTGTTTGGAATAAGAAGACAAAGTAGACTTCCTAGGAGAGGCCTGCATCACAGAGATAATGTGGCCGGGCAGACCACGGGCCCCAAGAGACAACCGTTCAACCTCCAGACCGCCAAGGAGAGAGGAACCAGAAGGGAGGGCGACGGGGACCTCAGAGGAGAGGGGTACCGGGGCAGAATCCAAGGAGGACCCACAGCCAGACCCAGCAACAGAGGAAACCAAGACCTCCGTGGCCAGTGAGGGAGAACAGCCACCACCTGAGCCCCCTCCTGCTGAACCTTCAGCAAGAAGGCAGTAATCAAAGGAAAGGGAGGAAAGGCATAAAGAAGCCAAGGAAGCCACAGGAGAGACAAGACATCCACCCCCCAAGCGCCCCGCTCTGGGGTCCTGGAGCAGAACAGGGGAACCAGGGCGTCGGACCGGAGGCAAACAGGTCGAGAGCCGGAGTACCGATCCTCCGGCAGATCAACTGAAAGGTCCGGGGAGCCAGACACAGGGACAGAGACGAAGGAAACCTCCGACTCAAGGAATCCGCCACCATGTTGTCCACACCCCGAATGTGCTGAGCAGAGAGGGCCAGAATATACTGCTCTGCCCAATCCGAAATGGAGCAGGCCACCAGATTCAGGTAAGATCTGCGGGTCCTGCCCTGGTGATTTATGTAGGCCACCGTCACTGTGTTGTCCGATCCCACCAGGACATGGCAACCCTTCAGATGAAGATGGAAGAAGCGAAGTGCCCTCTCCACGGCAGACAGTTCCTGCCAGTTGGACGAACTGCACTACTCCGACGGGAGCCAACGGGCCTGCACCGTCCAATGATCCAAAGTCGCACCCCAGCCGGACGCGCTGGCATCCGTGGTCAAAACCAGAGGTGGAGGCAGATGGAAACACATCCCCTTGGAAAGGTGGGAAGAATCCAGCCACCACTGGAGAGCAGCTACAATGTCCAGAGACACAGGCACAGGAACAGCATAGTCCAAGACAGGAAAGGGGTCCCATCTCTGAACATGCCACAGCAGAGGACGTAGATGAACCCTGGCCCAGGAGACGGTGAAAACAGACGCAGCCATGTGACCTTGAACCTTCAGCCAATGTAGGAGGGGAGCCGCAGCTCGGGACAACAACTTCCTCAACAACGACTGAAGACGGAGAATCCGGGAGTCCGGCAGAAACACCTTGCCCAGCACCGAGTCGAACACGGCTCCGATGAAGGTCCTCCGGGTGGCAGGCACAAGGTGGCCCTTTGGCACATTTATCAAGAACCCATGATCCCTGAGCATAGTCATGGTCAACAGAAGGTGGCGAGACATGATCTCCGGAGATGGGGCCTAGACCAACCAGTCATCCAGATAGGGGAACAGGGATACCCCCAGGAGATGGAGATGTGCCACCAAGGGAGCCACCAACTTGGTGAACACCCTGGGGGCAGACCGAAGACCAAAAGGAAGAACGCAGAACTGGCAGTGCTGACCCTCCAGGCAGAAGCGCAGGAAACGCTGATCTCCCACAGCCATAGGTGCGTGAAGATATGCATCCTGGAGATGGAGAGTGGAGAACACCCACCCGGACTGAATCAGCGGAATCACCTTCTGGAGAGTCTCCATCTTGAACGGGATCTTCCTCACAAACAAGTTCAGACCTCAAAGGTTGATGACCACCCGGAAACCCCCTGTGATCTTCGGAACCACAAAGATGATGGAGTAAACACCCATCCCCAGTTCCCTCAGCGGAACAGGGACAACCGCATGCTTGCTGACCAAAGAACGAACACCGCCCAGCAAGGCCAGATGGCGGGAGGTGTCACCGGGAAGTCTGAGTCACCACCACCCCGGAGGGAGGGGGAGAGGACAGGAACTCGATCCGGTAACCCGGAGACAAAACATCCAGCACCCACTTGTCGGAGGTCGTCAATCGCCAAGCAGGAAGAAACAGGCGAAGTCTCCCACCAGCCAAGGGCGGACCACCATTGAGACCAACCCCCTGGACGGCATAGTCAGGAACGCTGCGGGCCAGACCCAGCACCCCGCTGGGATTTCTTCTGAAACTGCAGCAGAAAAGAAGAGCCAGTGCCACGTTGACCCCTGAAGGAAGACTGCTGAAACCTGGAAGGTTGGCGGAACGACCTGGCACTGGACAAGGTGGAACCCCCAAGGTACGGAAGCTGACGAAAAGACAAGGAATGCTTGCGCTCCTTGAAGACCTTATGCAGCTTATCCTCAAGAGAGTCACCAAACAGACGGTACCAGTGAAAGGCAACCTCAAAGCCATGGAATGTTGAGCCACGTCCGTCTTTCAATCCCTTAGCAATAGGATCCTACGGGCAGCAATAGAGGAACCACAGGACATAGCAGAAGCCCTCACTGAATCAAAGGCGATGTCCGATAAGAATTCAGCTTGGTGCTCCATGGACTCCAGTAAGTCTGGACAGCCGCCACCCTCCTGCATTGTGGAAAACAGAGTCTTGAAATCAGACAACACAGACTGAGCAACATAGGCCCCATAAATCCCAGATCGAATAGCAAGGTGAGAGCCAGCATAAGATTTATACAAAGCCGAACTGACTTTCTTATCCACACCGACCCTCAGGATGTTATCATCCGCCATGGAAGGATGCCCCACAAGACTGGCCACAACGGAGTCCACTGGGACAGAATCAGGCAAGGAGTCCGCCATATCCTGCAAAGGATAAAGCTTGGACATAAACCTGGGCATGGCAATGTGATCCGGGTCCTTCCATTCCTTAAGCAGGACATCCAACACAAAAGGGTGTACAGGCAGAGAAAAGGCAACAGGCTTCCTAAACTGCGGCAAGAGCGAATCCTGAGAAGTGCTGGGGTGCAGAAACATCAGGGAACCCCATATTCACCCGAACATGGGAAGGGATATCAGGCAAGAGATCCCTGGAAATGTACTTGCCCTGAGGCTCATCAGCAGCGAGAGAAGACCCATCAGATTCATCAGAGGAAGAAATGTCAGAGTAAAAATCAGCAGCACCGGAATGACCACCAACAGACTTCTTGTTCGCCTTCATATCAGACAGTGTCTCCAGGATAAGGAGCTTAATCCGATCATCATCCCCCTGGAACGCTCCAGAGGAGTAGCTGAATCCCCACTGGTCTCAGAGAAAGAGGAAGGCACAGGAGAAGAATGCTTCCTCTTGCGATGATGTTTACCCATAATGAACACAAGAACAGCAGCAGCAGAAGAGTAGGAAAACCAATCCAGCAACAACAGAAGAAAAACATCCGTCCAGTACAACATATATATTCATATGGAAGGAACCGAATAGGTCGAAACAAATACAAAAAGACCAATCCCAGCGTTTGAAAACTCCCAGCGCCAAACCAAGCAGCTGCAGAGAGTAAACCAAGCCGCTGGCCAATCACAACGAAGGCCGTAGTGAAGAGAAGCGAGAGGAAGGGGCGGAACTCAAAAAGAACCCTCGGCCAACAGGGAGCGTGGGCCGTCAAGGAATCCTGCAGCATAGAAGGTCCTGAAGCTGCTGTAAGCCTGCAACGAGCAATGGCCAAAGCACAGAGCACAAACAACGCCCCTCGCAAAGACAGGCATGCCGGAGCCCACCTGGGCACCCGCCAACAATGCAGGGAGGAACACCGCCAGGGAAGAAAATGGACAAATAGCGCGCCCAAGACGGCCAAACGCTAATACAGCAACCATCTACCTCCCCCTCCACTCGCAGCAGGATCGGCTTTTAAAATGAGAAAGCCCCAATTCATGGGATTTTTCAAGGCAACTGTCTCACAGTGCAAGTGGGGTTCGATATCCAGTCGCATGGCATATCTTTTCCATAATACTGATAGCCACCCTAGTATTACACTCACCCATGCGGGAACTTGAAGAAAACGGAGGACTCGAACCAGCCGCCACACAGGATGAAGAGAACCCGGCAGCAAGACCAGGGAGACCCGCGTAGCCACGCAACAAAGGTCCCCTGAGCCCAGGAGGAGACAGGGAAGCCCAGCAGCCCAACTCCACAGCATCCCACGACAGTCCATGGGAGCCTCACAGAGCCCAGCAGAGGAGAAATCCACAGGACAAGCGAAGAAATGAGTAAGTGCCCAGCACTCACCCAAGCATCCCCCATCAGGTAACCACCGACAGGAAACAAAACAGGATGTGCTTCTAGTGGTTGGGAGTGTTATAGCACCTGGCAGGAGGGGGGGTGGAGACTATAAGCGTTTTCTGTTTTGTTTCCTGTCTTGTGGGATAACTCATGAGTAATGACTGGGTCGAGGATGAGGGACGTAGAGGTGATGCTACAGTTTCAGGCATTCGCAGCACATGCCTTGAAAGGTAAATGATTGCTTGTCAAGGAAACTTAACATAAAAATCAACATAACATCATAAGTTAAACATAAGAGGGTACAACACATCAAAACATTAAAGGAAGCATAAAACTCAACAACCACGGTACAGCAACAAAGCATTGTAATAACGTAGCACAAAAATACAGCAGCACGAAACACAATGGAATACATTAGCATCAGCAAATAGCCATACACAAATATACACCAACATTCTTGTCACACATTCCCATCTCCAATATCCTGTTTTCATAATATGGTGATAAACATTATGGGGAAGATTTACAAGAAACTGATGCATCTGGATAGATGCGTCAGTTTCCCTGTGCCTGCGTGAAAAACTACTGCGCCACCATAGATGCGCCGTATTTACAATACGTCGCACTATGGTGTAAAGATTGACAGATGCGTTGGGAATTCTGACGCATCTGTGGGAAAAAAGTCACGCATTGCTGGAGTCGTGTTGCAAGCAGGACGCAAGTCCAGCAATGAGTGTTGCGGCCTATTCCCAATGCACTGCGTCACTCCAGGTGTAAGGTTTTGACGCAGTGGTGTCCTAAAAGTCACTCAGTGAAATCTTGTAGATTTCACTGCATAACTTTTACGAGGCTTCCCTGCGTGGGTATACCTGACGCAGGTATAATGTCACACAGGGCTTTACAACGTGACGCATCTCCCTAGATGCGTCACGTTGTAAATGAGTCGCATTTTTTACGCCGCTGTTGTGTCACGAAAGTGACACAATGGCCGCGTAAAAGTGAAGCAAGGGGATGGTAAATCTGCCCCTATGTGCACAACGACTGCCTGAAATTGTAACCAGAGGACGAGATAGTACCTGTCAAACATGTTTTGAAATGTGGCCCACAATGTCAAGAAGGCTTGCTGGGAGAGCAGTGAGCAATCTTCCTAAATGTTAATGCCAAAGAGAACTTTTGTACACGGTACCTCAGAAGTTAAGGTGGTACATGTGTGCCTGACCTCTACCTTACCCTGTAAAGCATGAAAGCGCAAATTAAGTGCATTCTCATTCGAACAGGAATGCAATGCTGAGCCAAATAAGAAGACATAACACATTACTGACAGCTTTCGATTATGACTCACGGATACAACTGAGGCTTTGCATAGTGCACATAGAGCATTGTTAGCCGCAAGACACACATGTCCCCTATAATAAAGCACTCTATTTATGAGATGCATCAAATGGCAGTCTCGCAACTGCACTTTTCTTACTTCATCCGCGTTATGCTCAAAATATGTGATTTTTACAAAACAGCACACAATGTCCACCAAGGGCAGCTTCCGGGAAGAATAATAGTCCCTTCAAGTAACTAAGCAACCACAGATGAAGTGCCCTGGTGACGTAATTGCTAAAGACGGACTCGAATTCAACACTCGTGGATGTTCCCATCACCTAAAGAATGCTGGACGGCAAACGAACTTTCCTAGGAAGCAACTGCTTAAAAAGTTGAGAACCAGAGAGGGACGTTCAGTATTTCAAAATTCAAAATTCAATTCCATTGTTATTTATGTTTTGGAACTCAACTGAGGTCCACATACATAACACAGAAATACATCCTTAAAACAATCAGCATCACAGCATGATAAAAACATTCCCGGAGAAAGCACATTCAGAGAAAATTTATATAACTGCATAAATACAAAGTTCTATTCAATCAATTCCATAATAATTTGCCAAAAATACATGTGTGTATATGTCCATCAAAGTACAGCACTACCCTCCATAATAGAGTACTCAATCCCAAAATGTGCAAATACGCAAAACAGTACAAAATACAGTACACTCCATAATAAAGTGTTGGAGACCTAAAAAGTGCAAATATGCAAAACGGTCTTATAGAGATAAATAAAGTTAAATCGGAACATGTAACTACAAAAAAGGAATATACAGTTTAGTCTACTCAATGAATCAAGGGCAATAATACTATTATATACAACAAACAACCAACGTAGTTCACCGCAGATGGAGGGCAGAAAAAGTATATATCTTCATGATAAAGTTTGTGAGTCTTTCAATTCAAAAAGTGTGAAGTGCGATTACACAAATACATGCAAAATGAAAATGAATGTAAAAAACATTTTAAGCAGTTGAAAAGGTTTGCGCACGCCATTTTAGTTAAGGGAACAAATAACATTGAAGAGCCTTTGGGAACACTGTACACACTGCCCGCGCTGCGGCTGCAGTCATTTATGTTTATAGCCATGACGGTGTTGAGACTCTGTTTGGCTGCTGGGTGGCTAGATACGATTCCACCAACCTGCCAACAGTGGACGGACAGTCTCTTGGCAGTATATCGGTTGGAATCAGTGGTGTATGCTCAGAAAGGGGTGTGGGCAAAGAAGAGAGGGTTTGAAATCTGGGGTTCCCTGAGTACATGGATAAGAGAGTTGGATGAAGACACCATTGGGAGTATAAGGGACACAAGGGAGTAAAGATGGGGAGTGCAAGAGTTGGGGGGTCAAAGGGGTATTTAGAGGGACTGCACTAGAAATATACTGCTCTGTGACAATGTACTACTTCTTTGTACATTGGGTGATTCTTTTGTGCTGGGATCGGAGCAGGGTGCGGGTTGGCTGTGTTGGTCTGCTGATAAAAAGTGTGCAATAAAACAAGTTTAATGCAAAAAAAGAGGAGCCTCAACTGCCAAAAATGTATTGTGTTTCTGAAAGATCAGTCTCAAAATGAAGATATGGACATACAAAAAACGATGATTTAGGTCTTGTTCATGTTTGAGGCATATATCACCAAACCTCTCATCCTTCAGAATGCCTTCCCATGTTCTGGTAATAACTTGTAAATGAAGCAAGTTTAACCTTAAAAGCAAGATAATTATCTGAACACCATGTAGACGATTCCATAGGAGATAGTGTTGTTGTTTTTTCTACAGATACTACCTTCTATTATGAACTTATTCCTGACATGCTGTCAGCTAAGTAAAATATTGTCTTTCCAACCCACTATATGTAATGAATCTTTTATTAGACACAACAAGATGATGGACAGAGTCCTGAAACTTTTCAACCACTCACCCCTAATGAAGAGATCATGCTTTAATCCATCGTTCCTTTGCTCACTATGACACCACAGTTTGGGCCCAGCTATATGTAAATCAGTCTTGACCCTACTCCTCATGGGAACAGTCCAGCCTGAACTGCCAGACCGGGTCCGGCCTGTCCAGAAACAAGCATCCTGCTTCCAGTTACGGGGTATCACCCCTCATCAGCCAGCCTAGACTGAATCCAATGGCACAGCGAGCAAGGGACCCACGCCTGGGCATACCTTTTGCCACTGAGGGTGTACATAGTAAACACAACAAGATGATGGACGGAGTGCAGAAATCTTTCAACCACTTACCCCAGTCAAGACATCTGAGTTTAATCCATCATTCCTTTGCTCACTATGCCACCCCAGTTTGGACCTAGCCATATGCAAATCAGCCTTGACCCAGCTTATCATGAGAACAGTCCAACCTTAACTGCCAGACTAGGTCCTACCTGTAATAGAAACAAGCATCCTGGGGGTGGTTTTGTTCTTTTTGCATTTGTCACCCCGAGTGGAACAGGTATGCCCCGACGTGGGTCCTGTGCTCTCCATGCCACTGGAGTCAAGGTAGCCTGGCCGATGTGGGGTGAAACCCCGGAACTGGTCCCAAGATGCTTGTTTGCTTTGCAGGGAGGACCTGGGCTGGCAGTTCGGTCTGGGCTGTTCCATGTGGAGCAGGGTCAAGGCTGATTTGCATATGGCTGGGTGTAAAGTGGAATGGCATGGGGAGCAAAAGAACAATAGATTTAGGCCCAGATCTCTGTACTGGGGAGAATGTTAGAAATTGTTCATCATTCTGTCCATCATTTGTTCTTTTGTCATGAATCTTTAATCAAACTTTTTTTTACAGGTTTTGGAAGTAGTGAATCCTTATTTGGGCGATCTCAAATACTTCCTATGCTTTTGTATAGGAGGAATAAAGTGCACTTCTTTCTTTCATATTGTGACAAATGTCATGCTTTAGTTCAGGAAGGATAGAACCTGTTTCACTTCCTAATAAACTATTCCCCCACCTCCAAACAGGTGCCATAGCAAGCACACCCATAGAAGGTAACTCAAATTCAAGCCAAAGAGCAGGTGGAGAAGCAAAAGAATTTAAATTACAGATGTGACGCCATATACGCCCCTCAACTATATAAAGTGCCATATGTTCATTACTTCACAGGAATAACTCAAAGTGGGTGGACGTTTTGCCTTGTAAACCGATAAGACATGTGCAAGGTGGCTTTTCCCACAACACTTTTACAATCTGTGAATAGCAGAGACCTGACACAATACCTTACTTATACAATAGTTTCTAGGATCATTATTTAAGCAATTACCTGAAAATATCCTACCAAGAGAAGAATAAAATTGCACTTTTTCCATCTAAACATTGCCGAAGAACCAATTAAAATGTTGTCTGACTCTAACCCCCCTTTTTAAAAAGTTCAGAACTTTATAGTCTTGAAAGTGTTTTAGATAATGTTCCTCATCATAATTTTCCTAAACACGGAGATGTCTTTGGAGACCTATTGGAAAATCCAACAAGATTACATCATCAGCATATAGAAGACAACCAGGATCCATCAGATCAAGCTTAGCTGAATCCCCCTTTGCCAGACTAACTCTGCGAGGTAAGTCCTGAGTGTAGAGCGAGAAGAGAAATGGCACCAGCAGGCACCCCTGCTTTAACAGCATCCGCGCTAGCGGAATTCTGCTCCTGCGCTGAGATATTCAAAAGCGCATGTTACGTGACGAGCTGGGCTCGTCATCAGCGTGCGAGGAGGCTACGCCATGACGAGCCCAGCTCGTCATGAGCGTGGAAGGGGTTAAACCATTCTGCATCACCACTCTTCTCAACACACCTTGATTCCCTCCATCAGAACCTGAGTCCACGAAGAGGAGTGAAGGTCAATTATTAGTATCAAAAGTGAACAGGAATTCCTAGCACTGTCAATTTTCTCCTCAGCATCTTCAAACGCTGTGGAGAAATCAATAAAAGCGGAGTACATAGGCATGCTCCTAGTCTTAGGATACATTCCAATAAACGTTTATAGGGCTGTAATATTTTCAAGGGTGCCACAATTCTTGTTAAAATCAACCTCCTCCACCTGTATGATGTTATTACCAAATGCTCATTCTTGAAGATAGAGAAGGATACTTTTGGCAAATAATTTGTCTGTTGCATTGAGAAGGGCAATTTGTCTAGAACTAGTGGGAGAATTATTTGCTCTGTTTTTGTCTAGGGGAACATTAATGCTTCTCTTCCAGGAGGATGGAATATCACCATACAGGTAGCAATGTTGAAGCAATGAGCATTCAAAGATAGTCTATAGGGAAGGCTTCTGCCTAATAAATGCTATCGGTAATTCATCTGGCCCTTGGCACCCAATGTTCCTGCACCTTTGATGAATCTCTCGATCTCCTAACCAGAAGGTGGGCCATATAGTTCCAAGGAATATGCTTCAACACCTAAAATGGGGAAGACACTTGTTGTGAAGAGACGAGGTACACAAAGGTTGTAGGTTCAGGATGAGATTTAATCTTCTTAGAGGAACAGCTTGACATCCACAAGGACTGGCAACAAGCGCAGTCCAGTTACTAGCAGGGAGATCGAAGTGTTTTTTAGAGAACATGGGATTACTCATAAGAGGGTCTCGAATTATAATCCCCAGGCCAATGGTCAAACTGAGCGTTTCAACAGAGTGGTCAAAGAGTCAATTCAGTTAGCGGTCAAGAACAATTTGGATTGGAGGAAAGCTCTACTTGCTACCTTACTTACCTATCGGATTTCTCCTAATTCTGTAACTGGTTGTTCTCCTTTTGAATTATTGAGAGGTCGCAAAGCCGGTTCTAAATTGTTGCCCTGTTGGTTGAAACCTAATAAGACTGTTGTTTCTGGTCCTGATCTTACGAAGGTGAGAGAACGTGTGAAGTCTTATCAGGAAAAAATGGGCAGATGTTCGAACAAGAAGGTCTCTCGCTACAAGGTCAGAATTGGTGATTTGGTTTGTGTGAAACTTGGAAATTCTTTCTCTAAAGGCTGGGCTAAGTGGTCGGATCCTGTCAAAGTAACCGAAGTTTTCAGTAAAGCTGTACGTGTTGAATCCCATCCTCGTCGCCAATATATTGTGAAGAGACGAGGTACATAAAGGTTGTAGTTTCAGGATGAGATTTAATCTTCTTAGAGGAACAGCTTGACATCCACAAGGACTGGCAAAAAGCGCAGTCCAGCACCAACTGACCAACATGGAACTTCCAACAGGGAAGCTAGGTAAAGAATTCTAAATTCTAAGAGGCCTGTGTGCTGGGAAGCCCACAGGTGGCATACAACAACACTGCTTCTAGATTTACAGGTATATTGTTCGGAAATATACTAGGTCCAAACATTATCCAATATCAGGGTTTCTTAAGCAGTGACTCTAGAGTCACAATATTCTGCTACTAGAGCCCAATATTTTCTTGGATTATTAAAGGTGCCAGCTTCCCTCAAATTAAGGCATCTGTGCCTTGCACAATAGTGCCCTGCCCCCATGCTCTCACATCGTATTGCCATAACGTCCTTTAGGAAAACCTGTATTTTATTAAACAGCTCCAGGTTGACAGGAATCAACTTGCATAAAAAGGAATACCCATCATGCAAAACCCCAAACCCGAAAGCTATACCATCTCAATGGGACTCATGGATGAAAGGGAGCATAAGAACTACAGTACTTCCACTCATCTGCTCCAGACAGCTGTCAACGTGTTTGTAATTATCATGAACAGTTTTATTTTCGTCTGAAAACCAATATTAATATTAAAGCAGCTTATTGCAGGAAATGTTGTCTTTCGGACTTTTGAACTTCAGCTGGTTTAACAGGTACATGCTTACGGTGTCACGTCATCACACTTGCAAGTGTATATGCAGTATCAAAAAAACTTTGAGTGTACATTTTAGCCATTTCTACTACATCTTGGAGTGGCTAGACTGGGAACCCCAACACAACAGTGGACATATTTTTTAATACAAGCTCCAAGCTGGATAAATATGCGAAAGTAACATGTGAACCATTACCCCAGCCTTGTTATGGGGGTCTGAAGAGAGATTTCTCTCAAGAATTAATGTGTGATAAAGTGCGGCCCAACAGTGTATTTTATAGTAGATTGCTCATATATACTGGCTAAAAAGCACTAGCTCAACAAGCCAGTACTGAAGGGGGAATATTAAAGATTGAGATACATTTTTCACAGCATGCAAAACAAGTACTATCCTGTTCTAGATTTTGAAGGGAGCTTTAACCCCTAAGAAATCATCCGTTATAGAAGTGCTATGTAAATAGCCAACCTAAATTTGCCTGAGTGAAAAAGTAAAGCAATTGAACCCTGACCCTCCTTCTCCCTCCACTGAGCATTTTTTAAAATATTGGGTCACATTCTAGGGCAGATTTACAGGCCCCATGCGCCACCAGTATGTCACTTTCTGTGACGTACTGGTGGCATATTTTCCTGCTCCATATTTAAAAGGACAGGAAAAGCCACCCTGCATGGCTTTTCCTGTCCTTGTAAATATGGCCCCTTTACATGCAGCATTTTGAGTGAAAGCGGAGGTCCATGGGTGTTGCTGTGGTGTTCCCACGTAGCACCCATGGAAAAAGGCACATTCCAGATTAACGAGGAATCGTAAATCTGGAAATGCGTCTGAATGCTACCTCACCCCAGGGGTGGCGTCACAAGGTAAGATGAGGAGAAATGAAAAACATTTCTCCTTGTTTTTTTCCCTTTTCAATGCTTGCTGCATTCCACAGCACGCATTGAAAGAGGAAAATGTCTGTAGTGACTCTTTTTGTGCAAGAAGGTGCTCCTTCCTACACAAAACAAACTCGCCATGATGCAGGCATCCTTGCACCATGGTGCAAGGGTGCCTGCAAAGGCGTAGGGCAGCTCTTTGTGCATAAAAACATTGAATCTACTAAAAATATATAACATTAACCCCTTCGCCACGGGGCTAATTCCCCCGCGGTGCAGGGGGGAGGGGGGCCACGCACAGCGCAGCGGTGCTGATGACGAGCCCAGGCTCGTCATGAAGCACGGTGCTCGTGTGCTCATGATGAGCCTGGGCTCGTCATGAACCCGCCCGCGCAATGGAACGCTCAGCACAGCGGGGGAATTAGCCCCGCGTGTGAGCGTTCCACGGCTCATGACGAGCCCAGGCTCATCATGAGCACACGAGAACCGTGCTGCATGACGAGCCTGGGCTCGTCATCAGCACTGAAGGGGTTAAAAATATTAATAATCATAAATAATATTATTTAAAATAAACAAATACATGATAATATAAATTTAGACAATGTAAACTCGACTATAACATTTTACAATTAATACATATTCTTTTCCCAACTACAATATTTACAAAAGGAGGTACTAGGAGGGGTAAAATGTACTATTCCCACTCCAGTCAATGCAACAGTAGGGAAAGTGTTGGATTGCGACCGGGTAACATGTACTATTCCCTCTCCAGCCAGTCCGATATTAGGGTAAGTGATGAAATTGCAGGGGGTAAAATAAACTAGTCCCACGCCAATCAGTGAAACAGTAGGGAAAGTGTTGGGTTGAGGTGGGGTAACATTTGCCATTCCCACTCCAGTCAGTGTATTGAAAGTGTTGGATTGTGGAGGGGTAGAATTTACTATTTCCACTTCAGTAAGTCAACAGTAGAGAATGTGTTGGATAGTGGAGGGGTATAATTTACTATTCACACTCTAGTCAGTGCAACAATAGAAACAGGCTAAGTAACTAGAACAAAATAACACAATTTTAAAAAACATACTAAATAACACAAAATATAAATTAAATAAATACATAAATGCAATATGTATTGCAATGTTTAATACATATAATAAACAATTTCAAACATTATAATCAATATAAAAAAGCTATATTTTCAAATTAATTTTAACTAATAAATACAATGATATTTACATTTAAAAAGCACAACACAATTAACACATACAATAATAAATAATCTATTTATAAAACCTTTAATTACTTATGTTTTAATGTATTATTACCTAAATAACTTTCTACCCAATATTTCTACATAGTACACAACACATTCTGAAATTAAATCTTTAAATGGTAATGTTTACACTTTTCATAATGATATATTTATTACATTATTAATAACAATTAACTATTATTATAATAATAATATTTAGCTACCTCGCCACACTTTCTTCACACAAACCAAACAAGGGGCACTTAATAGATAAAATAATAAAAATATTATTTGCATAATTTCCATATTGAATTTTTAATTGAACAGTTATTGTTAATGATTATTTACCAAAAAATTATGATATTTAATTATTTTCACGTATTCTAATCCTACAAAGGCCACAACTCTCTCCTCATATATCACATAAAGAATATCCTAATTACATATGTTACATGAATATTAATTATTTCAATAATTATTATTATAAATAATTTCCTACACACCCTTTGCCCATACAGAAACAACACACACACAAAACTACACTTATTGTATTTTCACAATGTACATAATTACCTGTCTAATAAAATGTTAATATTATTTAACAAATAATTATGATTAATATACTTCCAACACTACACCCCTACACAACAAACAAACTGCACCTGAAATTAAATTAATTTTTCAATTACATTATTATTATTCATTAGCAAATATTTTTTAATAATTGTAGTTAATTTACTTTCCACCCTACACCCCCTACAAAACACACAACTCACACCTGAAAGTTAATTAAAAAATAAAATCAATTATACAACTAACAAATAATTATCAAGTAAATAAACAGTATTAATTGAAAATTAAACATTAATTTGTTGTAATTAATTTACTCACCACCCTATACCCCTATAAACTTCAAAACCTGCTACAGTACTAAAAATGAAAAATAATATTAAATACAATTTCAAAAATACTAACAATGTAAAACTATATTAAACAAATATTAACAACAATTAAACAAACATTTTTTAACTTTCAATTAAAATACATAATAAAATATATAAATATATTTTAAAAACAATATTTTTAACAACAATATTTTTGTAAACTATATTAATGATGTGGATATTATTAATATTGATATTATTTACAGTGAAATCGATATTTTTGACAACGATATTCTGGAACACAATATTTCTGCGTGCCGATATTTCAGACTCAATATTTCTGTCTGACAATATTTTTTTTTCAATGTTTTGTCTGAACACCTTGGCAAACATACTGTATGCAATACATACGTCATGCATATAGTAAGGGGTTACAAGTCAGCCTTTTTCCATATTGGCTTGAGATATTGTTAAACACATCTTGGATCATCCAACAGTAGCACTGTATACCCACATCTTTCTATCAATTTACATGTGTACTTTTGCTTTTTGTGGATTTGTTTTTTATAAAAAGAATACTCTCTCATCACAAATGTTATTCTTTTTCTCATTAATGAATTGTAGATATAAAATATTTTTTGGGGTTTTCCACTGATCGGCAAAACCAAAGATGTAAAAGACCGTTTCTCCATTTACCTGGATCACCATGAAGTAATTGGAAGTTTTACTACAGAGCTGACAGATTATTGCACAATTGCTTGAAAGTTGAAGTTGCTCTATAAAACCATACAGTGGAGATGGAAAGCTGCAATTGCTTTGCACTATCAACAGACGTCTATAGGAAAAGAAGGATTGCAGTTGCACTAAAGGGAAGATAGGTATGCTCACACAAAATGATAATGTAAGGGAGAGAAAGAAAAGAAGCTGTGCTAAACAATATTTTACAAAAGATTAATGCAGAAGAAGGGTAGGAGGGGAAAAAATATTGAAATGATGATAGCACTTTTTGAGTGTCACTTTTTCCTGGGAAAACACTTAGGGGGTGATTACGATGTTGGAGGGACTGACACCAACGTGCTGTCGGTGTTGGTCTCACCAACATCTACAATCGTGGTCAGACCGCCGCATTGTGATGTGGTCAGTTGGACCGAGTTACCCCAGGGACTGAATGGCAGCTTCTGACTGGCTCAAGGAGCCCATTGGAAAGTCAGTAAGATGGCATTCCCCACAATGAAGGTGGTGCCTTCTCAGGCACCGCTGTGGGGATTGCGATCCCCTTTTTCGCCAGTCATTTCACATCACTCCTTCCGATGTGCAAAGTGGTGCCCTATCCCACCTCTTCCTCTGCTATTGGCCCTTGGGGACACCTGTGGTGCCCTTCTAAACATCCCTGCATCGTGTGACAGGCACCACATGATGCCTGCACAGGGTGCAGGGATGTTTACAAACATGCCTTTTAGCTTTGGGGCTTGTGCTGCAGCCCTTTCCCGGGCTGCAGCACAAGCGTCAATGCTAAGAGGCATGTTTCGGACCACCTCCACGATGGTCAGATCATAATTTGATGACCTGGACAGCCAGTCCTGTTCCGGCAATGATGGCGGTCGGACTTTCGTTCGACTGCCACCATAATCAGCCAGACTTGTGGGGCATGGCAGTGGTGGCCTTCCAACCGCCCTATTATATTTAGTATAATTTGGGTGAGCAGACTACCATTGCCCTGCTGCAGCTTCCAGGGAACCAACATTCTCTTTGCGGTGTAAAAGCAGCAATATGCTTGGCGGGTCCTAGTTTCCTCTCCACCACAGTTTTCATGGTGGTTCCTCTTCCATGAAAACCATGGTGGAGAGGACACAAAGGGGGACCTCTGGGCCAAGAGGTGCATGCAGGGGGGTGAACAACATGTGCCCCCCTGTGTGCATGCACCCCAGTTCCTTCACGGCATGGACTTTACAGTCCATGCCGTGCAGGAACTGTTTTTGGTGTTCTCATTGCGGGGCCCATTTCCTGAGGCACTGCCCTGGGAATGTAAAAACCCGCCAGACACAAGAAACATTTGTAATCTGGTGGGCAGCGCAACCACGGGTGTCGCTGTGAGGTGGCAACGCGAACCCACCCCCGCACTGCCAAACTTAATCCAGTTCAAAATTTCCGTTGAATTCTGTTATTTGTTCATTAATAACTATAAAAAAGAATTGTAGTACCAGGTGAATAAAAAAATTAATCTAACCTTCTTGCACTATTCATACATATGGTTTGGAAGAGTGAGTTAAGCAACCTATATATTTATTCTGTGTAAATGTGAAACCGGACTTGCACCACACAACACAAAGGGAGTCATTAGGATGACGGGCGGACTTTGTCCGCCCACCATCCTGCCGGTATGTGGGACCCCCCGCCATAAGGGCGGGGGTCCCGGGGGTGGTATTAGGATGTGCCCGCCACAGTGGGGGGCACATCCTGCATGTAAAGCATTGTGGTGGGCGGTGCTCTCAGCACCGCCCACCACAATGCCTAAACACTTTTACATTTGCATAATGAAAGCGGCAGGCACCGCGCGGTGCCTTCCGCTTTGATTATGCAAATGCAGGGGGGTACCACAGGTAATCCGCCCGACATCCTAATGGGCCCCAAAGTGATGAGATTGTCCTGAAAAAGTTGACATATTGCAAAAATGCATACAGTACTGCATTATATGTCCAAGATTCCACAGCCACTCACAAGTGCTGGAAAGCTGAAGTATCTCTTTTCAGCCTAAAGCTGTCCTCAAAAGAAAGTACAGTGGAGATAGAAAGCTTGTTGCACTATAATGCAAACAGTTGTCCTGAGAGGAAAATACAAGGGCGCTTCAAAGATTAAGTTGGACTATACTACCTACAGAGGTCCCCACAGAAAATTGCAATGGGGATGGAAAGCTGCAGTTGTACTACACTACCGCTAGACCTGACAGCCTTAGGGTGGTCTTCCTCCATTTTTTTGCTTATTTCTCTCCAATTTTGCTGAATTATTTGTAATGGTCTTAGGACTCTGAGGTCTTTACCACTGCCAAACAGTGATAACGTGCATGTGCTTCTCCCCTAAAACATGGTTTGATTGAGTTATCCAGGATTGGTAAATGTAATGTATCTATATGTCCAGTGTAGAGTGCACTACATGTGACCAGGGACTGTAAAGTTTGCAGTACTGATTGTGCCACCCACACAAGTAGCACTTTAGACATGTCTATATATGTAGTTTACACTTGATCCTAAATAACAACATAAGGGGTGAGGGTTTTTGTATCATCAACGTGTACATACAGAAAGGCTAAAAACATGAGTATAAAGCAGAGTTGGATCGCTTAAAAAAGGATTCAGAGAATTTACAAGAACTCTACCCAGGAGATGTGATTTTAATTTTGGGGGATTTTAATCATAGATTGAATCCCCTAAAAACAGATGCCTGGAATAGTGATATACTAAAAGTGTATAATATAGAGCCTGCAATGTTCATCAACACCGAGCTCTCAAATCAGGATGTGGAGCTTGGACGGCTGTTGGGGGCTATGGGTCTGGTTTGTGTGAACGGTAGGAAAGAAGGAGATCGGCCCGCTAAGCGGACATTTAAAATAGGACAGCAATTGTGCCCGATTGATTATGTTTTTATTCAGGCCTGGTGCTTCCACTCAATTCTACATTTTGAAACTCTTCAAGTAGAGGGCAGCGATCATTTCCCATTATTGTTAGAAATGTTGGTAAATAAGGCTCCGCCAAGACAGAAGGTGTTGAACGTCGAGGTCGAATATCCGAAGCGACTTACAACTCGGATAAGTGAAGAACATCTAAACAAACTGAAGGACTTTCAGTTAGTAGCTGACTTAGAAAACCTAGTAATGGGGGAACAGCTATCCTGGTATGAGGAAATGATAAGATAACTTGTAGAATGCCTTAGAATAAACATTAAACGGGGGATGCACAGTTTGACAACAAAACTCCCATTACATGCTACTAATAACCCATGGTTTGATGCAGATTGCAGCAAAGCAAAGGCTGCTATTAGAAAGAGTGAAAGAAGCCTTAGGCGCAGTTACAATGAATTAGAACATCAAACCCTTAAGAAACAAAGGATAAAATATAAGGCATCAATTAGAGACAAAAAAAGATCTTTTAAAGAAAATTGCTGGAAGAGTCTATTAGTGGCAATTGAAGAAATAAATGTCAAAGGCTTCTGGAAATTGATACAGGAATGTACAGGGAAAATATCAGGGTCCATGCAATGTTCTGTTCCAGAGGATAAGTGAGTAATTTACCTTGAGGAGATCTATGGCAATTGGCCAAGGAGGGAGGCAATACAACTATCTAGTTGGCCAGGAGTGAGGGAAGAAGTAATGGAGCAGTTCTCCCTAGGTCACATCAAAATCGTGATAGCGACCTTAAATTTAACACGAGCTGCTGGCCCAGACAATCTACCCGCCATCATTATAAAAACAAATATAGATTGGTGGGCCAATTTGTTTGCAAAGACGTTCTTAAGTATACTAAAAACAGGAACATTACCAGATAGCTGGAAAGGGGCTATCATTAGACCCATACACAAAAAAGGTGATGTAAACTCCCCCAAAAACTACCGCCTGATAAATCTCTTGGACATTGGGGAAAAAGTGTTCTCTAAAATTCTTTTGGGGTTGCTAAAAGATTGGGCTGAAGAAAATGGTATAGTACCTCCTGAACAGGGGGGTTTTAAAGAAGGTCATTCAACTGTGGATCATTGCTTTGCCCTCTGGGCGGTAGCGCGGAAGTCCATAGAGCAAAGGGGTAACCTGTTTTGCTGCTTTGTGGACTTCCGCGCAGCATTTGATCTTGTAAGCAGGGAGCAACTATGGTCTACCTTGAAAGGCTATAAATTATATGCAGACCTGTTAGCCCTTATCCAGGCCGTGCATACAGACAACTGGGCCCAGGTAGTCCTGGATGTGGAGGGTGGATTATCTGGTAGGATCCAGATTAGAAATGGCCTTAGGCAGGGGTGCGTATTAGCCCCGTTGCTCTTTTCTTTGTTTATAGCGGACCTACCCCAGATCCTAAAAGAGGTTAGAGGGGCGAGTCCAAAGTTAGGGGGTAACCATATATCCTGTCTGCTTTATGCAGACGATCTGGTGATCATGGACCAGACGGAGATAGGTTTGCAGAGGAAACTAGATATGTTCCATAAATACTGCCTAAATAAAAAATTGGTAGTAAATATGGAAAAGACTAAAATCCTATGTTTCGGCAAAAGTAAGACCCGGTTCCCTTGGTATTTGGGTACAGAACTTCTTGAGAGAGTATCGGAATATAGATATTTGGGTGTATGGTTCACGAGTAACCTGAATTGGATCACCCATCTGGAGGCTTTAATAATTAGGGCAGCAGCTTCTATAAAGGGCTTAAAAAGGTTTAATAGTTATTACGGAGATTTGTCAGACGGGCCGGTTATTAAGGCCTATCTGGCAATGGTCCCCGCGCAATTCCTATATGGATCAGAGGTTCTCCTTCTCAGTGGGAAAAAAAGGTTGGGATAAAGAGGAGGGTATGATCCTGAAAAGCTTATTCTCGTTACCTCAATCAGCTATGGTACAGGCAGCAAGATTGGAGATGGGAGTCAATTCCTGGGCAATTACAACCAGGATGGCACTAATACGGTTTTGGCAGCGTCTGGAGATAGGGGAGGCGCCCAGAAAAATATCACAGTGGTGTAGAGAGGAAATTACCTCCAGTGAGTTATCATGGGCTAAAGAAGTCAGACTCTTATTAAAGGAAGCTTATGGGAAGTTAGGAATAGAACTAGATGCCCAGTTAGGACACACCAATATAGGCAAAAAAGAACTACGGTCATTGGGAGCGGATGTGTCCCGTACATGTGATCACGAGTACCTTCGGCAAAAAATATCAGTGTCCCATTTGATCCAAGTATGGAATTCAGAAGATCATCCCTACCCGTACTTGGATAGGTTGCCGAATCAGAAATTAAGAAGAGATGTTTTAAAACTGAGAATGGGTGTAAACCCCTGTTATGTAAATACCAGGGTTAAAAACCTCATGATTAATAGTAATGGTAATTGCACATGTACGTTAGGCTCCACCTGTGACATTACTCATGTTTTATTAGACTGTAGGAGGACCCTTGATATACGTAAGGAGATTTTAGGCCCGTTATTCAAAAATTACAGGAGTACGAATAGGAAGCAAGCTGCAGAGCTCCTGGTGGGGATGGGAAACCTGGATATAGCCTGCGCCTTGGGGAAATACATGATTCGAGTAAGGGAGCTCCTCCAGAATACAGAGTTATAGGCATATGTTATCGAGACTGTACTCTAATGTATGTATTATGTTTGGAAGGTCTAGTCAGATATGTTTTCTCATGTGTTTTTAACATCTCCGGAGGATACTGTTAGAAATAATGTTGCCAGGGTTATCCTCCGGGAAATGACTGAATTACAATTTTATAAATTTTAACTCGTATTTTTATAAAGTTTATAAATGTATAGTGTATACTTTTATGGTTGTAATAACCCAAATAAAGTTTTAATGACTGACTGACTGATGTAGTTTACACTGCCATACCAACTTTGTATTTAAAACACCTTGTCAAGCCTTAAACCCCTCTTTTCTTGCATATGTCACCCCTAAGGTAGATCCTCAGTAGCCCATATGGGAGGGTGCTGTCTAATCAAAAGGTAGGACTTGTACTTTTAAGCTTTGCATGTTCTGGTAGTGAAAAGCAACCACGTTTGTTCTTCACTACTGTGAGACCTACTCTGTTTATAGTTTAACATTGGGAATTCCTTATTATACTTATAAACTGTAATTCCTGATTGAGAAGGAGTAAGTATGTAATGTTTCATATAATTGGGATGGTATTGATAAATCCTCTTTACTGGAAAAGCTTAATGTATCACTACCCTTTTACAAACGCTACTGTTAGAAAAATTGCATTTTTCTGCTCCTAGCCCTGTGTGCCTACAGCCTGTCTCCAATACATGACTGAGGTGGGTGACAGCTGGACTTTATGCATTCCATCTAGACAGCCACACACAAAGGGTGCTTAGGTGTGTGAGTGGTCATCCACATATTGATGGGCCATGCTGTGCAGGATAGGAGGGAGGAGCTGACACCTATAACTTGAATAGGCTGTTTCCTGTCCCAAAACAGAGATCTGCATACTCCCCTGTAGTGAATCTGGAACCAGAGGTGGGAGGCAGGACTGCATTGCTAAACCTGTATTGAATTCACCTCTACTTCAAAGGCATGACAGGGTATAGGCACTGGGTCCCTAATCCCACCAAATCAGACACTACTGAACCTGTGAAGAAACTCTGCCAAGAAGAAGGACTGATGTGCTGCTACTAGGACTGCAACTCTGCTTGACTGCTACTCTAGAAGAACTGATTTTCTGATGTACTGCCCTGCTTCGTGCTTTACAAGTGGCGCATTGTCATTGTTGTATGTAGAAAATCAATGCATAACCTCGACTGCGGGATCGACACCAATAAATTGGTTGGCTGTACCCCGCATCTCGCTGTTGCGACCGGAATCAAGGTACTTTTGCTCAGCGAGCCTTGCATGGATCCTGTATGTGGCCCGCGCTCCATTTCGGACCAGTCTGAACTCTTGTCTTTGCCCCTGTCCAGCATGACCAGATAACCCCATAGACGCTTATTTCTTCTAAGTGCTACTTTTCACTTTTAATCTTCAACAATTAATTTCTTGACTTCTTCTTATTGGATTTTTGTTGTTTTGGTCTTGTTGTATTTTATAAAATCATAATACATTTTTTTGAATGGTGTGAAGTCTTTTTGTGGTGTTTTCACTGTGTTAATGTTTGAAGTGTTGCACAAATAATTTAGACATTTCCTCTTAAGTTAAGCCTGCCTGCTCTGTGCCAAGCAACCAGACGGTGAGCATAGGATACAATATGGTTAGAACTGTGGGTCTTGCTTGGACAGTGTGCATACCTCTGCACCAGAAAATCAATTTCTAACAACTACCAACAGAGGTCATTCACAGGGGAATGAAATTTACAGTTGCACTATACTCCCAACATAGGTCCTCACATAAGAATTAAATGTAGATGGAAAACATGTTCCACTCTAATGCCAACAGATGTCCTGACCGAAGTGTACAAATAGAATGGAGATAGAAAGCTTCAGTTGTGCTATACTATTAACAGTGGTCCTCACAGACTGGTGCAATGGCAATGGAAAGGTATATTTGCAGTGTTCTACCAGCAGACGTCCTCCCAGAGGGGTGCAATGGAGAGATGAAAAGCTGCAGTTGCACTTTAATACCAACAGAGGTCCTCCTAGGAGAGTGAAATGTAGATGGAAAACTTGTTGCACTATACTACTAACAGAGGTCTTCACAGAAGAGTGTAATAAAGATCGAAAGCAGCAGTGGTGCTATATTTGCAAAAGAAATCCTCCGGAAGAGCATACCGCAGATGGAAAGCTTGTTTCCCTCTACTAGCAACAGGTATTCACTAAAAAGGAAAACGGGGC
Organism: Lissotriton vulgaris; assembly: GCF_964263255.1. NCBI lineage: Eukaryota > Metazoa > Chordata > Amphibia > Caudata > Salamandridae > Lissotriton > Lissotriton vulgaris. Next base: position 1,160,014,484 of record NC_141689.1, read on the forward strand.
CATACTTACACTGTGGAAGAGCGAGTTATTCAAAGGCACAATGTTGACATGTTGAGAAAATACATACTGTACTTCTTGTACATAGATCTTAAAAAAAGTGCAGTAAACAAACATGTTCTACAACTAACCTTTTCCCTATTTTTTAGGATTGCGGCTGTTCAACCCCCAATGGTGAATGGCAACCGCACAACTATTCCTGAATGACTTTAATATCTTGGAATTTGTGCATGCATGTAACTGAGCACCAGTGTACTGGAACCAAATGCAAGAGTTGCAAAGCTGCTGCGGTTCCTCAAGTCATTACTGTTCAATGATATCCACTTTCTCTCCATTTATAGTTCAGACCATAACAAAGGAAAGAGTCTAAACAATTGGGTGCATATTATCAAGGGCCGACGATAAAAATCTTGCATATTTATCGCCGGCTATCTCTGGAATTTATCACCCGGTTAGCTCGTTATCAACAGCGCGCATCGCCAAGGCAATAGGAATTCCAGAGATAGTGGGGACATCGCCATTTTCCATGGTGGGAAATAGCAATATCCTAGATGATAGGGCCGGTGGTCTTAGCCACACGATCCAGCCCCCATGTTAGGTATGCCTTAGTCAGGAATTAAACAGACGTTAAATTCCTGCGTTAAGGCATACTTAACTTGATTTTAAATATCGCTAACCCTCGTCAATATGACGAAGCAGGGTTAGCGATATTTTCTCAAGGGAGTCTTGTCAGGCATGCCTCCTTTGCATTTCATTAGCGATGCGATGGGAGGCGTGCTGACAAGGGGCGCTATTGCAAGGAAAGACGCGCTAGCATGTCCTTGTTAATAATGCGTTATTATCGCTGCTTTTCGGCCGAAAACCCGCTCTAAAGTGGCGATAATATTATCACCACCCCTTGTTGATATGCCCCTTGGTCTTTATATGTTGCATGCATATTTTCTACCACATCAGTGTATGAAAACTTGTAATACCGGCTGCATATAACAACCATAACATGTAGAGATTATCACAATAATTGGTCCTTAAGAAAGCTGACTGACTCATAGGGCATTTAAATGGCTGAAACATTTTGATCCTATATGTATGGGGCAACTACACCACCATGACATTGCATTGTTTTTAATTCATGCTAAAGAACTAACTGATTAAAAGATAATAGGTTCCAGCAGGTAATTTTAACATATTAAATTACTAAACAAGAGATTAAGCGATCCGCTTCCAAATGCATCGAGCCTGCCTACCCACACTGGGTAAGTAGGACGTGGGTCCGAAGATGAAGCAGGCCAAAGGTGTTACCTACAGGTGAGGACCCAACAAAGTATCCTCTACGGTGTATTAATCACACTGATTTACCTGGGTGAAGATCTTACACTTTGATGTGATATACGTTTGGCCACGCAACAATCTTGTAGATTAAAACAGCATTTAGAGAGCAAAGGTAGCCCTCTCTAGTGATAGTAATTAAGTCAGCTTTGGAATCAGAGTGTTCTAACCTATTCATATGCTTTTCACTCCTTCAGGTGTTGACCCACAAATACAAAGCACCAGGTGTTCATTGGCCATATGGAGACACCTGCATAGCACACCATAAAACACACCCTATTTCTGACATGATCCTTTGCCACTCCAAAGCTCCAGAGCATTTGTGACGTAAATCTGGGACAGAAAAGGCAGACTATGTTTTTTGTCCAACACAGGTTTCGCCTCACCGGCTACGGCTCAGGTAAGTTGGAGCACCGCTCTCTCCATTGGTACTCCGGGTATTCCTCCAAACCTATTCCTCCTATCTAATAGTAATACAGAGGATATACCCTATGCACCTAGGGTCTCAAGGTGACATGGTTGTAAAGCTTATTTTTTCTTTCATTTGCACCTTTATAATATTCCTATGCAGTAGCGAGTAATTGTTCCTGAAGAAGGCAGCGGACAATCCCAGTCCAATGAATGCTGAAACATGTTGACCTCTATTTCTTACTAGCAGATATTTGTTAAACCTGCTTAATTCTCTGCTCTGTTTTTAAATATTGGAAGACAGAGGGACATCATTAAAATAATGTTTCCCTCTTATCTCTCCAATTTTATTCATATCATCTAATACACATCACCTCTTTCTCACTACTTCCTCACGCACTGCAAATCAGTTACCTTTACATATTTGTTCAGATACCCCCACACTCATCCGGTATCACTGGTCTATTGGTACCCACTTCCACACATAGTGGCTACAATCATATTCTCCGTGGTGTGAGGAGACCCAGATGATGACAAGGGCGGTATCAGACGGTAACTGATTGGTACACCTCATGCCCTAGAGACATCTTATTGTGCCATACTCACATAGGATAGTTTTTCTCCCTCCCTTATAGTTTAATACTTGTTGATTTCATGCCTTAGACAGGATTATCTTAGACCCACAGGCACCTTTTGTTGATTTATGTTTCTGATTGGGGGCAGTGTCATTGTGCAGGTCTATAAATATGCCCTGGGACCCACTTCCTATCGTATGTTTGTTGAGGTGCTATTAGCTCCATCATTTTCTGATAATGCACAAACCCAAATATCCAAGGTTTTGTGAGCAAGAATTGTCAGTCCTGGTGGATAAAGCCATTAGAGTAGAGTCACATCTTCTTGGTGCCCAAGTCCAAAATACTACTTTCACTTGGAAAAGAGAAATGTGGGAAAGAGAAATTTTCAAATTGAATGATGTAGCTACCATACTATGCACATGGGGAAATTAGGAAGAGGTGGAATGACATTAGGTTGGAATTGAATAACCTGGCCTCCAAGCAACACCTGGAGTGCCAGATGACTGCTGGTGGTCCTCCCAGCATACCGTAAACATTTACCCCTAGGAGAACGTCTTGGCATCCTACACACTGAAGGCTTGCATGGAATACCTGGAGGAGCAGAGTCTAGTAAGTGACACTCTAAAAAAACGCATGAAACCTAAATCTCTTTTTGTTCACAAACCGGCTCTTAACAATATGATTTCCACATATTTCCCTAATATCTGACCAGCAAAGTATCCTCATATGGTTTCATCCCCCTTGACTGAGTTCTCCAATTTTTTGTTTCTCTGTTCGTTTTTTCACAATGTGTATTTCTCCTTGTTCATTTAAATAAATGCAGTAGTCTGGAACTCATTGATTTTTCTAGTGTCATTCAAATCTAGAGCACCATATATGTACTCCCATCTGACCTCAACAATTCTGCTTCTTCTGCTTGTGTAAGAAAGGATATTTTGTATATGCACAATGTTTAGCTGGGGTTAACAACCATGTTTTAACAAAACATACATACAAATGTGTTGTCAAAGCAGCAAAAAGACAGAACAATGGCGGACTATGAGAGCCGCACCTCACTGCTAAGTTCCTCATATAGTAATTTTATTCAGTAATCTATGGAAGTGTGCACAACAATGTCTGCACCTGCCGTTGATGGGTGCATACTGCAACGCAGATCGAAAAATTGATGATTTAGCAAAGGTGCACCATCAAGTTTTCTATTCCCAAAAGATATGATAAATGGACAAATGTTCCTTTCTGTTTTGTATTCTCCTTTATTTCAATTGTATCAAAAAACAGGATCCAGCCAACGCGTTTCATTCAATTCATATTGAAATTCATCATGCTTAAATGTACAAATGGTCAATAATCCAAGTGTGGGGTAGCGAGAATGTAAGGTAAGTACGAGCACACAAAGAAATTGCATTATTTCCCCAGTGTACCATGTGTAAGAACCATCTTTGCTACACTCCAATTTAAAGGAGTTCCATGGTAGGGCTCAAATGTATGGGTCCGACATCGATGCCTTAGCCGCGTGTATGTGGCGTCTTGTGTCCGGACCAGTTCACGGATTCGTGAATTGAAATAAAGGAGAATAAAAAACATAAAGAAACATTTGTCCATTTATCATATCTTCTGGGAAAAGAAAATTTGGTGGTGCACCTTTCCTAAATCATTCAAATATGTTGTCAAATACCATCTTTAATCCATCAAAAAAACAAAGGGCTGTCATGATGTCAGTTACAAACCATGTCAAATATTAAACCAATAGTCTGAGCCAGTGAACACATTTATAGACCCAGATCACACCTACATGAAGAAAGGGCATATAGCATGGATCAATGTTATCAGCTTGAGCCAAATAACAAACATCACAGAAGGAATCCCATATCAATTACGGATATAGACAAACACATAGCAGATCTACATGTTTGATATCCAACTATCATTCCAATACACTGTTCCAATATCTGGTGTAATGTCACCATCAAATGTCAATGGTGTGCCACTAGCGGTATGTTCCACAATGATGAGAAACATCAACAACTACATACACGCTACCTACAATGAGGATTTAGGCAATGTGAAGGAAGCTTTGCATGAATAGGCTCTACTTCCACATGTGGTTAGAGTTTATGAATGACACACATATTGCATTTAGTCCAACACATGACAAGGAACAAGTCCAATGAATTCCTCAGAGCATCCAGCCAATCACTGTGCAAGCTGTTATGGTACAAGATCTGTATACCCAAACTATGTGTGTGTCTAGCCCAGGAACAAGCAATGTCACCCTTGTACTTCCAAATAGCAACATAGGCCTGCATATGTCACAACTCTGAAATATCCAAATGAAGTTGAGAAGATGAAGGTACCTAAAATAAAACATCACACAAAAAGTACATTACAAACTATACATACACAATAATTCACATAGTCAGTTTCTGGAGAGCACAGTCTTGGGCAAAAATCTGAGATGAACAATCCTACAGATGCTGAAGGTCTATATGTCAAAACCTAGGGCCTTATTTATGAGAAGTGTTACATCGCTGCGACAAAGTAGTGATGCCACAATTCTCAGTGCGCCCTCCTTGCGACACAATAGAAGCATTGTATTCACAGTACTGCGCATCATATCGGATGGAGTTACAGATATGTCAGTATTACTGATGTTTCAGTATGCTCAAAAGTGACACATGATGTGGGGGGGGGAGGTCTGAAAATAGACACAACTCCAAAAATGTGTCTTTTCACATGGGGTAAGCCTTATGTGAAAGGGGCTGTGTTACCATTACGCCGGCCATTAGGCAGGTGCAAGGGTTTGACGCAATGGCGCCTTGAAGTGGCTCAGTGAAATTTTATAGATTTCAATGCACCACTTCTATGAGGCTTTGATGCGGGGAATGCCTACCCTGCATACATTATGCCTGAGTGTTACAGTAAACAAATTGTGGACGGAATGCAGACAATGAAAACATTCTTCCCCAGTCAAAAGATCTGGGTTAAATTGTCCATTGTTCTTTCGCCCACTATGCCACCCTAGTTTGAACCTAGCCATATGCAAATCAGTCTTGACCCTGTGCCCCATGGGAACAGTCCAGACAGAACTGCCAGGCTAGGTCCTCCCTGGACCAGAAACAAGACAGTGGGACGGTGCCGGGAATTCAGTTACAAGAGGACTTATCAAGGTCCCATCTGGACTTCATGTTTCCTGTCATTAAGTGAAATAGACAGGAGTAGAGGATTGTTGTCTTCACTGTCCGCAACGGGGACATTTTTGAAAGGTCTTTACACGTACCTTAATGTTGCATTACGGAATCTGTGAGACAAACCTACTTCTCACAGGGTTTATCATTGTCCTTGAGCCTTGAAAACATGTGTCCGCTGCCGTGTTTTGGATTTCTATACCTGTGACTCTGACTGTGAAGTAAAAGAAGAACACAAACTTCAGTGGATTGGATTGATTTATTACAAACAATCGATTGAATCAATACAAGTTGGACTCTAAAAATACCAGGACTAGTGTGTGCCTGTTTGCTTGTTCTGTCTCAACGTGATGATAGTGGAAGGCTAGCGTAGGGAATGGATAGTACAATGTTGGTGAGTAAAAATAGCGAACCTGAAGAGTTCCAGGTGATAAGGCCAAGAACCTATAGATCACATGTGATGCTGATCGCAACATGAGAGCCAAGACTAATCAGGATCCTTTGACTCGTTTAATTCACATTAAACAACTGTAATCCATCACTGTTTCTCCTCTACAGAGTACAGAAGGGTGACTGAATAAAACCATCATTAGAATGTAACCTACATAACAACTCTCTCTTGACCAGTCTCCCAAAAGTGTTATTAAAGTGATTAAAGACTACTTAAAATCCAGCAGTTAGCTAGAATTACCTTGAGTGATCCAAGGTTTGCCATGCAACCCTGCTACTACAGTCACTGAACTGACTCCCTTTACAAGCAAGAATATATTCTAAGCATTGTGCCCAGCTCATCACAGTTTATTAAGTCACTTGATGCTTTTCCTGAAAAAACGTGACTTCCCTCGGAAGTATTACTACGCCACATTTCTCAGCTTCTGTTTGTACTTTGATAACAAGGCAAAGAACTAGTGGCCACCCACTCTCTGAAACATGTACCCTCGCATGTCCTTTGGAGAATCCTGAATGTTTTCTATTTACATAAATCTATGAATAAGATGTTTTTAAAGCTATTTCCCTGACTTACAGGGTCATCTTAGAATAAGAAAAGCTACCTCGCGTTTACATTCTGTGGTGTTCAAGTGTTGTACAAAAATATGCTATCAGAACATGTCACAGCACAGCCTAGGTCATTTTTCCTTATTTCTACATTCCACGTACTCGCATATTCCCATCCTTTCAATTTCAAGCAAATTGTCTGTCCCTTATTACAGCCAAGCCTCTAATTAGAGAAGGCAGGGAGCGAAAAGAAAAAGTGATACAGATCTCATAATCTCAGTTAGTAGACAGAAAAGCAACTCAGTTTAGAGACCTCACAGTGTCAGACAGCAGTGCTGACTGTAGGGTTATGCCAACCTTACAGACTTTGGCATCTGATACAAGTGGTGACAATATCATGACAATCTTTACGTAGATGGTGAAATGTCCCCACATGACTTAGCAGCAGGAGCAGTTTGACAACACAGAAACATGGTCATCAGTAAGTGTGCTGCACCTGAGAATAAATCATCACTGAATTGTTTATATTAAACATGTATATAAAACATGGAAAACAATAAAGGTGTCCTCAAACATCAGTTGGGCGTGCTCTATAAAATACACACATTTTGGTAACACACACCATCATTTCATTTTGGCCAAGCACACCTTTACACCAATGTATGTTTTTATATAGTAAATTGACATGTTAGGCCTTGAAATGGTACTTTCACTAAACACTCACAGGCTGTCGTGAATAGATAGAATCGACCTCATAGGACAATGTATCACAATTCCCAATCACACCTTATGCTGAAGTTAGCAACCAACTTTTGGGTGTTAGAATGCCCACCTAAAGAGCCACCTTGTAAATGAAGACAAATTAATGCCTTGAACATATCAAAGAAAACCAATAAAATGATGGACATGCCAAAAACATATCAAGGATGGCCACCTGATATCACAGCCATTGTGAAACCTAGAATCTACAAAAAAAGGCAAAGGGGAACTATCTTATGATTGAGACACCATAGTGCTACATGGTCTCTAAATTATCAAACTGAGCCCATTTAATCAGGGGCACCAGATTGCTTGAGTTGTCAAACATGCCAGCGAGAGTCACCTTGCGCCAAGGTAACCATAATACAGAGATATTCTATAATATACAAAGATAAAGCCCACCTTAGGCCTAATGCTCCATATTCCTCAAAATACCTACAATATGACAAGAAAATCCCCATATAGCTTTTGCAGTAAAGGAACAAAAAGATCTCCATTATGTGAACACACAGATGCTCTGGTGGCTGCCATTAAACACACAAATACATATGTGTCCATGCAACAAAAATGCACACACAGAGAAAACCCCAAATGCACACACATACACACATGCACACACAGTTTTAACATCGCCGTGCGTACAAATTCTATGCAGTGTGACTGATAATCTCCTTCTGGTTGAAAAACACTGCATGTTGCTAGAAACCGTGTGGTGATTTTTGTGTGTGTTGCAGGAGTGCACTGTCAACTTGACATGGGTAAGCACATGCTTGCACTTATTTACAAGTGTGCTGAGGCCACAGTTTATGTGCACATATCTACATGCAAAGCTAGGACCATTCCATAACGGTGAAGGCTGCTTTCCTAGCTGCCAGGCAGCATGCTTGAAAGCACCATACAACCCCGTACATAAAAGGAACACCCTGGAGTCCACTGCTGCTCCTGTGTTTTATACAACACAGGTTACACTGAGTAGAAAGGTACACAGACAAAATATCGAGTTTTAAATTTCGATATACAATTATATCGAAGTTTAAATATCGATGGGACAAAATATCGAAGGTAAGTAATATCGACAGTCTTAATATCGATATTAGTATGATATCAGTAATATCGAAGTTTTAAATATCGATGTCAATAATATCGAAATAAATAATTTCGATGTTACTAATATCAATTTTTAAATAAATTTAGTGTATATTATATTGTATTTATTATGTTGTATTATTTATTTTTAATGTAATTTAATTAAATATTGTCTTTTACTACTGTAGCGGGTTGTGGGTTTATAGGAGAATAGGGTGGGAAGTAATTTAATTATGTTAAATTAATGATTAATTAGTAGGAATTATTAATTAATTAATTGAGAATTAATTTTTAATTAATTTTAATTAATTGATTAATTGATAAATATGTTCTGCAGCGGGTTATGGGTTTATAGGGGAATAGGGTGGGAAGTAATTTAATAATAATTAATTAATTAATATATGTTTGTAAATATTTTAATTAATAATTAATTGGTAATTAATTTATATTAATTCGTTAATTAATTAATATAATTTTGTACATATTTTTAATTATTAATTAGCTGGTAATTAATTAATATTAATTAGTTAATTACATTAATTAGAGTAATTTTTTTAATATCATTTTTTGTTATTCTTAATTAATTAATTGGGAAAAATAATATTAATTATTAAATTAAATTAATTACAGCTAATGTGCTGATATATTTACTTTATTGTTATTGTTAATTAATAATTAATTGGTAATTAAATAATACTAATTAATTTTGGGTAAAGGAGTATTTTTAGGGTTCAGGGTCAGTTTTCAGTTTTTGGGTAAAGGGGTATTTTTAGGGTTCAGGGTCAGTTTTCAGTTCTTGGGTAAAGGGGTATATTTAGGGTTCAGGGTCAGTTTTCAGTTTTTGGGTAAAGGGGTATTTTTAGTGTTCAGGGTCAGTTTTCAGTTCTTGGGTAAAGGGGTATTTTTAGGGTTCAGGGTCAGTTTTCAGTTTTTGGGTAAAGGGGTATTTTTAGGGTGCAGGGTCAGTTTTCAGTTTTTGGGTAAAGGGGTATTTTTAGGGTTCAGGGTCAGTTTTCAGTTTTTGGGTAAAGGGGTATTTTTAGGGTTCAGGGTCAGTTTTGGGTTTTTGGGGTACAGGGATATTTTTAGGGTTCAGGGTCAGTTTGGGGTTTTTGGGGTACAGGGATATTTTTAGGGTTCAGGGTCAGTTTGGGGTTTTTGGGGTACAGGCGTACAGGGTAAAAATAATTTTTTTTACATTAAATCAATTAAATGAAATTAAAAAAAGAAAATTACATTAAATTATTAAGTGTTTTATTTATTTTAAATGTATATGTATTAGTTTTAATTTTGTTTTAATATTTTTATTTAATATTTGTAAAATTATATGTATTTTAAAATTATTTTTACATTATTATTAATACATTTAAAAAAACGATATTTTTAATTTCGATATTTTTGTACTACGATATTATTTTTTCGATATTTTTGTACTTACCTTTATGAAGATATGACTCCGATATTTTTGATGTCAATATTTTTGTGCCGATATTTTTGTATTTCGATATTCTGTCTGTCGATATTATGTCAGACATTCGAGTAGAAAAGTACAATAGAGGATGTTGGGCTGCCACTGCACTGAGCTGAGGAATTGTAGCAAGATCTTCCACAGCAAGAGGGGCCTTCTTGCGTTCCTTGAAATACACAGGAGGAGGGCGCCATCTTCACTTTGCCCGTGGTTGGACTGCACATTAGAATAGATGATGGCTTAATGGCTTTTGCATATCTGGGTGTTGGTGGCTGCCTGACTGGGTGACAATGGTGGCCACCACTCTCTACAGAGTGTTATTCCTTTCTTTTACTGCCACTAGCCTGCATGGGATGCTGTTTGTGTTGCTCCTGATTGCACATCTATCACAAAGCAAAGTATGTTTCCTTCTGTTCTCCCATTGTGCACATTGCCGAAGGGAGTCCTTTTAGATGAAGTAGCCAAGGTCTGTTGCCTTTATTTTTCTAACACTGTAGCCCAGATTTGGCAACATTTGGTGCAAGGCAGCAAGACACTGCTGCACTTAGGGAAATGGAGGGAGTAGGTATGCCCCATAATTACTAACATATGGCGTGGTGCATCTCGTCCTGTTAAACTAATGGTTTGACGGAGGATGGGATGATCCAGCCTATATTCAAATTCAAATTCAAATAATCTTAATTCGGATACGAGTATGCATAAAAGCACAGTTCATCACCACCAGCAGGAAAAGTACAGTACAAGTTTAAGAACACATAGATCCACATTAAAAATCCAATGCAAATACAGTATTACAACAATAAATTTCCAGATAAAATAATAAAAATAACATTAAAATATAATGTTAGACGAGGATACAAAATCAGCAGCATATTGTGAATAAAGTGCAATAAGTGTAGCAGCATTAACAGCATGGTACAGATATAATTAATTATGGCCACCCATTCCTGGTCATGCCAATTGTCGCAGCAACATAATCAAGTAAAGTGCTTTGTTTATGGGCAGTATTAACAACATTGACGTAGGATAGGTTTATATATGGATAAGGAGGCGATGATAGATGTATTTCACTGAGCAATATTAAGTACATTTATCACCTTAAGATTTGCTCATGGATGCACGTTAGCGTACCGCTACTTGTAAGAACATACTTACACGGCAAATCAAATCATCACTTCCAAGCTGTAAAATTTCAAAATGTGCTGATTTAAAATCAAAAATAGCCGATGATTTAAAATATGGAATCAAATACTGTTTAGTGTATTTTACATAAAACTTACAAAAGAATAAAAAGTGTATCAGCGTTTGTTTGCTACAAATGCTGCACGGGCAATACGACTGCTCGAGTTTATTATTAAATCCCAAAGGGAAACAGAGTGAGTATTTTATACTGCCATCCCTAAGGCGGAAGAGTAAACTCCTTTTCCATCGCCCAATACCCTTCAAGAGGTATTTAGATGGCATATGAGGTAGGGTGCCCGGTACCTCCAAAAGGGGCATGTACCTAACAACCGATGGTTTTAGGCGCTCAATGGTGCATCTTTCTTTGTTATACAAATCGTACAGTGCCCCCCTAAGTGATTTTTTGCTTATACCATCGAGGGCTAGGGGTTGTAAGAAAATATGTTCCAGCCTCACACTGGCTAAGCTTTTCCTGACCGCAGCGAGCCAAGGTATTGGGCCGCCCTTGTCGCACTTAAGGTAATCTACGGTTATCTCTCTTGTTAAGATTGCTGCAGGGTTCTGCCGTATTTTTAGCCAGAATATAGCTGGACGGGACCTAATGAAATCCTCTACATAGCATAAATTCAATTCCCTATGACATATATAGGTTGGAGAAGAAATTTGGGCCCCAAGGATTTTTCTACAGAATCTATTTTCTTCTATTTGGATCCTGCTGCAGTTTGTGTATCCCCAGACTTCCACTCCATAAGTGGCCGTTGGGACACATTGCAGTTTGTAAATCTTTGTTATGGGTAGGACCACCTCTGCTTGTTTTGGCTGCCGGAGGCTCAGAATAGAGTGGATCGCTTTTGAGAATTTACCTCTGCTAGGGGCCACATGACCTTGCCAGGATCCTGTCTCTGAGAAACTTGGCCCATATAGGGAAAAGTGCTTGTGCGTGTTAGGGATTCGCTGCCAGAACTTATAGAGTTAATGCAGTGTTTTTTTGGGCCACAGGTCATTATATATGATTTCTTAAAGTTGGTGCAAAGCTCGAAGTCGGCCAAGAAGGTAACAAAACCCTTAACTAAAGTGCACAGTGCATTGGGCGTTCCGTCCATAAGGACCGTGTCGTCTGCTTATAAAAGCTTGGGGAGTAGTTTACCGTTAATTTTGGGGACGTCATTGGTCAATTTAGAGAGTGAATTGTGTAGTTTGTTTATATAAAGAATAAAAATTAGAGGGGAAAGAACACTTCCCTGTCTAACCTCTCTACCAATGACAATATCCCCAGAGACCTCCCCATCGTTACTAATCCTCACCCGTGCCTTTAAATCCCTATGCAAATGTGCCAAAAAATAAACCAAAGCCTCGTCCAACCCATAATTTAAAAGGACCACCCATAAATGAGATCTATTAACAAAATCAAATGCTGATGTGAGGTCCATGAAATCCAAGTAAACTGGTGACTTTTGTGCAATCGTGTATTTACCCAGAATGAGATTTAAATTCAAACAATGTTCATCAGTTCCAACATTGCTTCTAAAGCCCAGCAGACAGTAATTTAAAATTTGGTTGTCTTCAGCCCAAGTCCTGATCTTATTGAAAACAACCCTGCCCAAGATCTTCAAAGTATTATCTATCAGGGAAATTTGGCGGTAACAGCTAGGGTTGGATCAATCTCCTTTTTTAAAGATGGGCACGATAATGCTAGTCGACCAGGTGCTCGGGATGACTGTATTAGTCAGGTTGTTAAAAACATTACATAGGAGAGGTGCCCAAAAATCCGGTTCATGTTTTATAAGATCGATTGGGTGCCCATCCGGTCTTGGGGCTTTATTCCCTATGCTTTGGTGTATGGCATCCTCAACTTCGATTACTGTTATAATGACCTTTGTGACTGACGGGCTAATATTGATGTTACGGGGTCGTTAGAGGTACCGTATAGAGTCTGGCAAAATGCGCCTCCCATGCTTCGCTCGGTATAATACAGCTTATGGGAGTAATATCCAAGCCCATATATAGCATGGCTTTCACTGCTTTCCATAATCCGGTTCCGTCATTAAATGAGGCGGCACTAGCAAGATTAGCCCAGTGTTCTTTTAATATCTCATCTGTGCGTGTCCTGGTCGCTTTCTTGTAGCAAGCTCTTAACAATCTGACTAAAATTATGTCCCTGGGTGTAGCCGCTAATGCTACACGCAGTTCTCTATTAGTCTGCAAGCATGTGCCATCAAACCATTTGGTTTTCTTGCTGATGTTAATGGCTGGTCTTGAAATTATATGTTTAATATCAGCACATAAACTACTAAACGCCTCAATAATCCCTGCATCGAAAGTGCTACTTAATAAACATGTTTCTACGAGTAAAGGATACATTTTTATCATGTTGGCAAATAATACTTTGTTGTCTATGCCCTTCCAAATCACTCTGTGTTTGTCAGTAGATGCCACTAAATGTTTAGCCCCTACTTCTCTTACGGTGCTAGGTTTGGGGTAAATCTGATGATTGTGGAGATTGGGTTATGATCGTCTTGGCTGGTACATGAAACCTCCGTCTTTACTAAGAGATTTGCCAATGAGGACGATATAAAAATGTAGTCTATTGTAGATGAACAGCCACGTCCCCTATAAGTAGGCAATGGGAGATTGTTATTTGGGTGTACTTCAACCCTTTCCATTACGTTGATTAAACTGCACAAGGATAAATGGTTACTGCCACTAGCCTGCATGGGATGCTGTTTGTGTTGCTCCTGATTGCACATCTATCACAAAGCAAAGTATGTTTTCCTCTGTTCTCCCATTGTGCACATTGACGAAGGGAGTCATTTTAGATGAAGTAGCACAAGGTCTGTTGCCTTTTTTTTCTAACACTGTAGCCCAGATTTGGCAACATTTGGTGCAAGGCAACAAGACACTGCTGCACTGAGGGAAATGGAGGGAGTAGGTATGCCCCATAATTACTAACATATGGCGTGGTGCATCTAGTCGTGGTATACTAATGGTTTGACGGAGGATGGGATGATCCAGCATATAGAATTGAGTTGCATCTCCTGGGCTTTGATGGGCTTCTTAGCCTACTTTATGTTAGTCCCTTACCCTCTACAACACCCTCCCTCACCTTGGGTTGCTGTTCTCTTGGAGAGCGGCCTTGCGCCTTACCCAAAGGGCTTTTTGCCTCTTGGACATGATACCACTGTGGTGAGGCACTTGGCTATCACAGGTGGCTAGCCTGGAGAACTTCTCCCACTGAGACCACATGGGTCTTACTTATCTATGTAATGTTCCCCTGAGTGGGTCATTGATATCCTTTCAAGAGATGCAAGACAAATATGATCTATCTGGCACTCAATTTTTTGGCTATCTTCAGCTGCAACATTCCCTGTGAGCCCACCTCCCAGCATCCGAACAGATTCCTTAATATAGCCCCCCCGAGACAAATTCCCGATGGGACGATTGGGCAGAGGTGCAATATCAGTGATTTAGCACTCCCTGATGATTAATGCTCCAGATCTATTACTACTCCTCTGGCGTAGGTGGGAGAACTGGGTGGGTGAATTAGGCTATGCAGATGTGCGACAGGCATGCACGGCCTGAGGGAAGTAGTGATTTCCTCACATCTACAGATGGTTCAGGTTAATTATCTTACTGTAACATACCTATCCCCTCAGCGATTACAGCGGATGGGTCATCAGGACCAAATGTTATGTCAGCGCTGCTCCACTCCAGCTACTGATTTTTACTATATGGTCTGGTAATGTCCAGCTTTGACACCCTTTTGGAGTAGGGTGAGTCATGAAATTTCGGATGTGCTGGGTTGCTGAAAAGAGTTGGGTCCTCAAGAGGCACTTTTGGATCTTCTGGAGGGAATTGGTGAATTCGGTTCTGAATAGACTTTTATAGGGGTGGCCTGCTTGGTTACCAAATGCGATATTGCGCGTAACTGGAAACATCCTAGAACCCCACCCTGGTGGCATGGCAGAGAGGTGTCAATTGGTAAGCGTTCCAAAAGCAGCCAATCTTTGAGGCTCCGGAATATCCCCAAAAACATGAGAACATGAGTGGTAGATGGTGTACTTATTATGGTTTACAAATGTAAACTAAATACCTATGCTATGTGATTGTGCCTATCTGATGCTCTGGTTCAGAATGATTCTGTCACCTATTTGTAAATCATAGAGGATGATGCTGTGCATTGTTAAACCCAATAAAATGTGGTTATTAATCAAAATTAGCATTTGGCACATTTCTGCACGCACTGCACTGTCGCACTTGTGACTGACAAAGCAGACACACTTGCACCATCGTGAAAGGGTCCCAATATTACAACCAATATTGTTTTGGTGCAAGAAAGTACTCCACCCTGCACACAAAAAATCTGCAAAGGCCTTTTCCCTTTTCTATCTTTGCTGCAGAATGCAGCAAGCATAAATAGGAGAAATAAATATATTTGTACTTGTTATGTCTCACCTGTGAAGGCATAACATTTTCACACATGTCCAGGTTTGCTAGTCTTAATAAATCTGGGAATGCACCTAAAGTCATGGGTGGATGCATGGAACACCCACGCCTCACCCATGCAATGTCTTCCCCAAGCAGACTAACATAAGGCAGCGACTTGCGCTGCCTTGCGATACTCCAGGTTTACTATGCCATGCAGTGCCACATAAGGTGGGTCTGCGTGGCATAGTAAATCTTACTTAAGGGCTTGCATTGTCTTGCATCGCCTTGAATGACACAAGTACAAGGTAAGCCCTTGATAAATCTGTCCCTGTGTTTTCTAAGCAATTACATTTCCCTTGCTTCTGCATTTTTGGGAATTTGGACAATTTCACATTCTACATTTGTTAAACCTAGCCTGTGCATAAAATACAATTTAGTGGGTAAAGCCACCCCCCCACCCACCTCTTCAGGCTGAGTCAAATTTGCCACAAAAAGAAACTTAGATCTCTCCAGGAGATACATTCCTCATCCACTTTAGCTTGACATTTTTATTATCGGGTGAGAACATAAGAACTTCTGAAATATCAATTGGTTAAAGACATCTGTAGCACACAGCAGCCGTCCACCCTGCATCCCTCAAACAAAAACACAGATTTAGACAGCTTTGTCATCGAGCAGCAAGCACAATTTATTGCCAGCTGCACCATGGTTATTCTCATCATTTTGTTACTCCCCAAGGATGTCAGGGCAACGATCCACATGCCCATTAATACACCTGGATTCAACACAAAATACAGTCAATGAGCTAGGGTGGGTACTATCTTGGAATGTTAGGGCAAACATCTGCTTCGGAATAAGACACATAACATGCTTCTTATTTCAAAAGACCATGCAAAAGTAGATTCTCGACTTGTAGGCACCCCTACCATGCAGCAGACTTGAGCTAAAAATTAGCCAAGGAAAAGGATTCCCTTACAGGTCCGGGAGATTAACTGAGATGGATGCTGCTGGAATAGGGGAGCACACTTGGGGGCGTGGCTTGGATGGCAAGGGAGAGAGGAGCCTGAATCCGGAGCTCCGTCCGACCCCCGGGAAAGAACCAAACTAACGGCGCGAACGAGCAGAAAAAAATAAAAAAATAAGGAAGCAACACTGATGGGAATGGTGTAGGCATCGAAACGGATAATACTGAGCAGTAAAGCATAAAAGGTAACGGCGCCTTTAACCATAATTTGATGAGAACGGCCAACAACGGGGCTCAAAATGGCGATGCTCTTCAACACCAAACAAGGAAAAAGCGAGGAAAAGTAGAACTGCTGGAGCAACAACGCACCGAAGGTCAGTCGCTCAGTAATGCGCCCCGGACATGCTCCCCCCCGCTGAATATATGGAATAATGCCAGTACTTGAGCAATACCAAGCTAACTGTAGTCAAGCGCATGGGAAAGTGAAACTAGCTTTGGGCGCTGCCATTTTGGGGGCGAGAGAAACCAAATACAGAAGCGACCAGACTGAGGCAGATAATCGGAACGAGCTGGTAGCGAGGGATACAACAACAGCGCTACCGATCATACGCGCTCACGTGAGCCATTCTTAGGGCGAGAGGAAACAAACTCAAGAGCATCCAGGCGGAGACAGTTAAACGGGAGGAAGCAAACAGCGAGCAGATGCAGCAATAGCGCTACCGATCGTCAAACGCACTAATGATACTGCTGGAGGCACAGTGCACAGAAGGTCAGTCGCTCATTAATGGCCCACAGTTGAACAATAAACAACGATAAACGTAATTAAGCGCTTGCGAAAGCAAAACTCACACTGAGGGCAGCCATTTTGAGGGCATAAACCCAGGCGCGACCAGCCGGAATCAGATAATCGGAACGAAGAAAATGGCGCGCTGATGCAACGAAAGTGCTAACGAGTAGGCTCGCTCAAGGGAGCTCCCAATCAATAGGAGCAGAAGTGAAAAAGCAGAAGCGCCCTAGTGGATGGGAACATCGTACAATCCCTGGATGCAACCAAAAACGAAACCAAAACCATTCGGAGCGCCAATTTGTACACCAAACAACATGATCTAGTCAAATGGAGAGAATAACAATTAGGGTTGGAGGGTAACTGTGCCGAAGGACGCATACAGCGCAGGAAAATAACCCACAATCTAGGAGAGTGCACCCAGCGCAGGGGAAGAGCTCACAACCGCAAATTAAACCAGAAGGCAAACAAGAGGAAGCAACGCCCACACAGTGCGGGGCCACGGGGGTAACAAGAAGAAAACTAACCCAGGTGCGCCCAAGCGGAGGTGAACAACCAGAAGGAAGCAGGTGCGCCAGAACAAAAACAGACGAAAGTGGTAATTACCGAGCAAAAGAGCGCAAAACACAAATCCCGGAAGCAGAATAAAAATGAAACCGTAACCTAGCGCAGCTGCAATTCTGGGCGCCTTCTTCAGCGACAAACAATAAGAACAAGCTAAAGAGTGGGAGAAGCGGCTATAACAGAGGCAAACAGTGCAAGGAAATACCCTACAGCCTATAAGAGAGAACACTGCACAATATGAAGCAGCAGACAGAACAGCACCGAACTAATAGGACCTGATTAACGGAACAAACAGAGACGAAACATACCAAAAACATAGCTCATCAAAAAGGGACGATAATAAACTATAAAGCCCAGAACAAAATGTCACAAGTACAAAAGAAAGCAATACGGAATCTCCAGTCAAGAGTAGAACAGACATTTCTAGCACATTGGACAGCATACTCAAGAAACTGGCAGAGGTACATGAACTTGCCAGATCTACAAAGAAAACAACAGACAAGATTGAGCTCGAACTCGCAGCCATCAGAGCAGACATACATGCCACGAACAACAAAGTTGAATCGGTGGAACAACGAGTCAGCAACATAAAAAACAGGTCACAACTAACGGGGAAAGCCATAGGCAACATAGCCAAAGCGACCAAAGAACTATGGAGACAAGCAGCTGAGCTTGAAGACAGAAAAGGGAACATCAGAATCCTAGGAATACCGGAAGGAGAGGAAGACGCCGCCAGTTCGTGTGTGACACTACTACAGAACCTCATCCCAAAGCTAACTAATCTGAAATGTGAGGGGCCCTTCAAACTAGATAAAGCGTACAGGATACCGGCAAACAGACAACAAGGGAGCAGAACAAACCCTAGACCAATAATATGCAGACCACTTAGGCCACACCAGTCGGACGCCATATTTGGGGTAACAAGGAAAAACCCCAACCTAGTTTGGAACAGTCCCATAATAATTCTCACTCAAGACTTCTCAAAACCGACGGTGGAAATAAGGAAAAGATTTCTGGTCCTACGTGACAAACTAAGGAAGGAAAACATTTCCTTCTAATTCACAGGACCAAAAAGGTTCAGGATCACCAACAAAGGCATCACCTTGACCTTCGATGACCCAGAAGAACTCTCACGCTATCTAAGAGGACCGCCCATAAAGGAGATGGAGAACTCGACACAGTCTGGGAAAAGAAGCGCTTCACCAACATCAGGAACTGACAGTGGCTAAGCAAACGACAAGTCTACTAAGCTAGTAACTCTACCACCACAACATCCTCCCTCAACGAAGCTCGTGCAAGGAGAGGAAGACGATGAGAACCTGAACTGAGATGTTCGTACATAGCGGATGAACATTATTACACAACTTTCTACCTCAATATCCTTTTACAGACTATTTTACATGTGGCTCAATTCCGGGGGGAAGGGCGGGAGTGGGAGGGTCTTGCTGTCGCCCGTCCACAGTATGAGAGATCATTGGGTGAACGGGTGGGAGGGAGGGGAGGGAGTGGGGGGGTCCAAGAGGGGTAGAGTAGAATGTATGGTAAGTCTTGTACGTTATGTTAGTCATGTATGTCTTGTCCGCAGTAATGCCAGCAACATAAACAGATCGACGGTAGCATCTGCACAATCAGGCCGAACCTGCGGCGCTAGCGGCCAGCACAGCACTACCACACTTTGAGGTTCTGGGGCCATAAAATGCACTCGCCATCATAACCACTACGATGACCACACCGAGTAACACACCACTCCAAACCGACCTTAGGGTCATCTCACTCAATGTAAAGGGACTCAATCATCCCGTCAAAAAGAAAAAAATACTAGATTATCTAGCCAAAACAAAGGGAGACATTATACTATTACAAGAGACAAAACTATGCCTAGAAAACGCTGACAAAATAAGGGCTAGGTGGTTAGGCCAGGTTGCCTGCTCCCCGGCAGTTGAAAAAAAAAGAGGCGTGATTACTCTGGTTAGCAGCAAATCCAAAATTACCATAGAAACATCACAGCAGGATGAGGAGGGCAGGCTACTGATTACACATATGAAAAGGGGAGAGGAGAAAATTCTAGTGGCAAATATCTATGCACCCAACACGGACGACAAGCAGTTCTGGGAGAAGGTAACCAACGACCTGGAAAACAGTGCGCCTCATGACATGATGGTAGTAGCGAGAGATTTCAATATGGCTATAGACCAAACACTGGACAGGCAAGCCAAAAACAGGACACGTGCACCGTCCTCGCACAAAACGCTAATGAACCTTTGCAGTAAACTAGACCTGGCAGATTTGTGGCGCTACAACATCCCGACACTAGAGATTACACTTTCTACTCGCACCCACACAACTCTTACAGCAGAATCGACTACATTCTCATATCCGCATCCCACACCCACCTAGCGGAACACACAGACATCGCTGCCAGAACGATATCTGACCACGCCTGCATCAGCCTACACCTAGCAGGCAAGCATAACGAACACCTTACACGAAGATGGCGTCTTAACCCCACAACCATATCAAAACAAGAAGACAGAGTTAGAATTCAGAAAGCTATCACAGACTACATCACATAAAACGAGACACCAGATACAGACCCGGGCATGCTATGGGAAGCCCTCAAGGCAACCATAAGAGGAACACTAATAGAAATAAAGGCGAGACGGGACAAAGAGATTAGAGCACAGCTAACACAACTAGAAGCAGACATAAAACTACTAGAAACACAACACAAGAGGGACACCACCAATCACAAAGCACTGACGGAACTCACTAAGAAGAAATATGAATTCAACAGAATACTCAGCGAACAAGCGGGCCTCTGGATAAGGAAATACAAGGAGATTAACCTCTGCGAAGCAAACAAAGCCGGCAAATCATTAGCGGCCTACCTCAAACGCAAACACAGACAACACAACACCACATCGATCACGGATAACTTAAACAAATTGCACACTCGGCACGAGGATATTGTTAAAACCTTCAGAGAATTCTATGTCGAGCTATACAATAAAGATGAGGGGCTAGACACTGAACGAACAAAAGCCTACCTAAAACACCTAATACTACCAAAAATCACAGAAGAAGAAGCAGTAGCCTTAGGCCAAGATTTCAAGCCAGTAGAGATCAGGACAGCCATCAAAGCACTTAAAGATAACAAGGCCCCCGGGCCCGATGGCTACACAGCAACGATCTATAAATCGTTCCAAGAACAACTGATTCCCACCCTAACAAAAGCATTCAATTTTTGTGGGAACACGGGAGAGGTCACTGCCACAATGACACAGGCAAACATCATAGTCATCCCAAAGGGGAACAAAGACCCACAATGGCCGAAAGAACTACCGCCCAATTTCACTCATTAACCTGGACTGCAAACTGTACGCCAAAATACTAGCCACGAGGCTAAGTAACCTGCTAGCACAGCTGATAGGCAACACACAAGCAGGGTACATGAAGGGTAGGATGTCCAGCGACAACACCAGACTACTCTGCCATGTCATAGAACATTGCACGCAGACACAGAAACCAGCAGTCACAATCGCGATTGATGCAGAGAAAGCGTTCGACAGAGGTTGTGGCACTTCCTAGAGGAATGCCTACAAGCAAACAACCTAGGTGATACGTTTGCTAGGAGAGTCATGGCCATGTACAAAAGCCCAAAAGCACAGATCGCAATTAACGGCACAAACTCAGCCCCCTTTGACCTACAGAGAGGTACCAGGCAAGGGTGCCCCCTATCCCCACTGCTGTTCTTACTGGTTCTAGAACCCTTGCTCAAAGTCATTACCAACAAGAACAGCATAACAGGCATTTCAATCAACAAAACGACAGCCAAACTAGCATCATACGGAGATGACCTTCTTATAATGACAGAAGATCCCACATCATCCATACCCGCACTCATGACCACCATTGACACTTACGCCTCCCACTCAGGGTACAAACTAAACCGGGACAAATCAGAATGCATTCCCATGAACATATACAGGACCAGCGATGTACTAGGGCATTCAAGGCTGGTATGGCAACCACAATCTATTAAATATCTAGGCATCAACTTTGGTAGAGCCCTAAAGACCACCCTAGACCTGAATGAAAAAAGGACACTGACAAAAATACTGGAAAACTGGTCACCCAAATTTATAACCTGGTGGGGAAGGACAGAAACAGTCAAGATTATGGTTACTCCTATAGCTAACTATCTGGCTAGTATGCTCCCCCTAACAATGACTGATGACTTCCACAAGAAAATAGATCAAGCAATAAAAAAATTCATCTGGAGAGGTAAAAAACCCAGAATCGCACTACCAAAACTCAGACTGAGGAAAGAACTAGGAGGCCTGAACCTAGCGGATCTAAAGACATTTCAGACGACCTGCATAGCCAGACAAGGGTTGCACTGGGCTTCCCAAAAACAGAAATATACACCGACCTGGGTAGAGCTAGAAAAAGCTATCCTTGACAACTCAGACCCTCTATCCATCCTCACTGCCAACAAAACGGCATTTAGGAGTAACCCGGTATTCAAGGCAACCAGATCAGCCCTCCTCAAGCTAGATCAGAAATTAGAAGTAAGAGTTAAGAACTCGAAATGGATAGCACTCTGGAATAACACGAAAATAAAATACAAAGGGAAAACTCTGGATATAAAATCTTGGAAGGCAATAGGCATTTCACACCCAGCATACCTAGAAGAAGCTGGCAGCCCCCTTACTTTCAATACCTTAAAGAGTAGGTTCGAACTCTCGGAGGCGGAGCTATACAACTTTCTGACCATTAAGACAGCGATCACAAAGGCGAATCTCCACAGCCTAACCCCCTCACTCTTCAAATTCACAGAAAACCTAAACAAAATGGGGCACCACATATCTCACATATACAAAATCCTTCGACCTACTACATCAAAACTCAACGACAAAAACACAAAGTACTGGGAAAGCCAGATAGGCAGAACCCTCACAGAACAAGAACTAACAGACTTATGGACCTCCACCTCGCATAATATAATTTCACCAGTACTCGCACAATGCAAATTCTGGCTATTGCACAAAGCACACTGGACCCCAACAAAGCTGGCTAAACTTAACCTCAGAGAAAACAGCCAATGTTGGAATTGCAACAAGGAAACGGGGGACCTAGCCCATCTTATATTCAAGTGCAGCAAGGTCAAAAAATTCTGGGATAGAGTCTTCGCTTTTATCAACCAAACACTAGGTTGCAACCTTACGAGAGTGTTCCATACCCTGACAACAGCCCTTCTTAACACCGAGATCACCACACAGCAAGACAGGAACCTCCTAGACTTTCTCCTAACTAGCGCCATAAAGATTATACTGTCCAAATGGAAGAACACCGCCAAAGCGACGTTTAAGGGGTGGATAAACTGGGTAACATTCCTGAGAGGGGCAGACAATACGGCTCGGAGAAATACTCCATGGAGGATGCCAACCAGACAGATGTGGGCATCCCTAGACAAGGCACTAGACCCTATCAAACCGCCCTAGATAATGGGTAAAGCAGGAAAGGTGCAAAGCAGATTGTCGCACGCCGATCACCAACAAACGGCCAACACCTATATGTTACATGTTTTATGTTATATGTGTAGGAACAAACCTAGCGCCACCAAGGCCATACCAGGAGTATGTCTACAATGTTAACCAGGACAATGGACTTGTACCAAACACCAAGTATATTATAGAGCAACCCTGTATAATAAGCAATGTAACTCACCGGCGCAGTGCAGTGTCAATACTTTATATGCTCATGCTTCTGTGTTCACCGTGTCTATGTAAAATCAATAAAAATAATATTTAAAAAAATAAATAAATAAAAGATGAACACTTGGCAGAGGCAGCCTCCTTATCGTAGTATCAGGGATCTTGGAAAGTAATTTATGAAATCAAGACAGCTTCCTAGAGTAGAAAGTGCATCACATCGTCACAAAAGCAGTGGAAGCATGAGCGTATTTTTTTTAGCAGAGTTTAGGAACCACTAGCGGCAGCTAATACCTTTAACTCTTTATAGGTCTATGTTTAAGCAACTGCTGTAGAAAGACCTGCTTGGAGCTAACGAAGAAAAAAAGATTTCTTTGCTTGCTTCACAGAGAATTGCTGACTGCCTGCCAAAGATTTATAGGAACAAGTGCCTCCTACTCAGTCATGAACTACACCTGCCATTGCTCATCTCCGGAAATGTAAGAGGCAGTTCCTTCCCTTCTTGATTCAACAGTGGCATTAGGAATTAATTTCCTTTGAAGAACCTGACTAGAGGAGAATTCTGCTCTGAGAAGCCTGGGGTCTGTGTGATTGAGAAGAAACTGCCTCATGGACGGTGCTCCTGTATTGGAAGGAACTTGCTTTGAGTAACCTGAGAGTTATGTGGCCGGTAAAAGTCCATGTCCATGTGAGATGACTGAAAAGATTTCTAAAGGGGGCTTGATTCAGTGGAACTTGTCCTGAAGTAGTCTGCATCTGATACAGGGGGGAAATGATCAGCTTATCATTAGGGGTGGGTGATAAACACGGCTCCGTCCGAGGATTGTGCCGAGTTTTGCCCACTACGCATTATGCTTGTAACGAGGAGTTCTGGCAAAAAACACAGTGTTGCAGAGTTTTTTCTCTCATGTGGCTCGCCAACGTTAAGTTGGTGAGCAAGAATTTGCATCCGCTAGCACGGTTTTTGGGATCTATAGCGCCAAACCGCAAGATTTTCTCAATGTGGACTGTTGTAACAGGTCCCGATCTTTCACATTTGGAAAACAGCAGCTCATGTAGAAAATCTACTCGAGCAGCAGAAAGAAAGAGCGCCTTTTAGTGTGCCACGTAGTGCCATTCGTGCTAGTACTTAGTGCGGGGCAAGGTTTCCGCACTAAAAATCAGTGGGATGTGCCAAATTCGACCCGTTCAAAGAACTCTGTGGTAACTCGCAGAGTTTTTGTATATTCTGTGGAATTCTGTGGAGTGAAACTCCGAAGGTTCCGCCCACACTTACCTATAATTTAGCCACTGTGACTCTCTATATAATCATCTCCTTCAAATTAGCTGCTTGACATTCCTGAACTGGGGCTGCACACAGAATGTAATATTTGAGTCTTCAGGTCTCTTGGCCATAAATTCCACACTGATACAGAGGGTGAGCCAATTGGGTGACTTAGGGGTTCATCCAGCTGAAGTGAATGTACTTTTAAAATGCTTTAACATACTTTCTTTCATAAATTAACATTTTAACTGTATTTTGCACGAATTAGCTCTCAGGACGATTACTCTTAGGAAAGCCTTCTTCCTTATGTTAACTTTTATTTTTATTTTTAAACACTGCAGTCCATAGATTGAACAAGAGAGCTAGATGGAGCGCAAAGTCACTTAGGCCAAATTACCCATGTTGAGCCAGGAATCCCCTCCAGAAATAAGTTACTACTTGTGCATTATATTATTTTTGTTTTGACTGTGAAACCCCCTCCACCCCCATTCCGCCATAGACTAGGATACCATTTCCTTACAGCAGTGGTTCCCAAACTTTTTTGACCCGTGGCTCCCCTGACCTAATTGACAGTTGGCCGTGGCTCCCCCCCATTTTTTTACTGGTGGATGGGTGGGTGGGGATGTAAGCCTGACCTCGGGAGTACTTCCTGTTGTCTTCCTTAAATTAATTGGGATGCAATGAAGGTATTTAATCATATTTGTAACAAAATAAAAAGATAACAGTTGTAAAAGGGGAAAAACAAACTTTTGTTTTATGTGCTGATACGTTTTCTCTCTTCGAGAATGTAAATGCGTTGTGAACTCAGGCGTGGGAGGCTGTATTGAAGCCATTGACCATACTGATGTTTCAGTAATATTTGAATGCCTTCCCCTTTCAGGGACCATCCGTGAGTTCTACTGGGTTTGGTCTAGAATAGATTGGAAAAATGACGATGGCCCGGTCTGTAAACGCACATTTGAAGATATTTTTTAAACAAAATACACTTTCTTTTTATTTAATTGTAAATGCATATTCCCTATTGAATATATGGAATATGCATCAACAATGAAATTTAAAAAAAAGTGTATTTTGTTTAAAAAACATCTTCAGATGTGCGTTTACAGACAGGGTCATCATCATTTTTCTAATTTATTCTAGACCAAACCCAGTAGAACTCTCGGTTAATCTGGAGTTAAATTCCACCAAGTTAAGACAGAGCCACTCGGTGCTATCATTGCATACTGGAGGAAAAATGCACCCAACAGGCAAACACGCACGCCAAAATTCATTTAATACACCCCTGTCAACCCTCTCCCCCTGTCTGCCAGAACCCTGCCAACCCTCTCCCCTCTGCCACCCTCTCCCCCTTTCCTTCCAGAACCCTGCCAACCCTCTCCCCCGATGTCTCCCCGTCTTTTGTTTTATGCCTTGTGGCTGGCCCTGCGCTAGGAGTGCCTGTTCTGCCCATGCTTGCTCCCTTCTTGACCTCTCCTGCCTCTCTACCCATGTCTGTCCCCTTCGTGTCTTGAGACTGTCACTTCTTTCCATGCCTACTCCCTTCGTGTCCTCTGACTGTGTCTTCTATCCATGCTGCTCCCTTTGTGTCCTCAGACTACCCTTCTCTCCATGCCTGCTCCCTTCACGCACTTTGTCTGCTCCTAGTGTCCATGCCTGCTTCTGTCGTTCCCTCAGACTACCCTTCTGTACGTGCCTTCACCCATACCCCCATACTGCCCCCTCTGTCCATGCCTGCCCCCGCGCCCTCAGACTGCCCCTTCTGTGCATGCCTTCTTTCTTAATGACCTCCGACTACCCCTTCTGTCCATGCCATCTTCATACTTGCCTTCTGACTCCCCCTTTCCATTCCTGTTTCCTTAAAGCGGCGGATTTTACACGATTATGCAGGTGGCATTTCTAAATTTCTTGCGCTGCCACTGCAATTTCCCACATCGTGCTGCAGCGCACCTGGCAACTCATAACGGCGCACTGGGGGTGCCGCCGCGCACAGTTTGGGAACCACGGCCATTGGGAATTGCAATCTGTGTCTCTGACACTTTTGTACATTGTAAATTGCGACTCGCAATCGAGAGCAAATTGCGAGACGCAATTTACACTGTTCGAACATCTGGCTCATTGTTCTTTTATGGCAATCTTCATTGATGTCATGAGCAATGTCCCACTTGGCTGGTGGAAAGGTCTTAAAGATTTTACCAATAGATCAGCATGCTATGGTTCCACAGAAACATCTTCGGCGTGGCTGGATACTGCTGCTACGTCCCAAGGGTCAACAGGGCATCTATCTGCTCGCATACCATCCTTCTTCCATGGGGTCTTTTAAAAATATTTTTTATAAAATATTTACACTCACTTGTGTTTATATTTATGACCTTTTCCACAAAATCCAATTTAAAGTAATCCAATCTAATTTTCAGACAGTGTACCAAAGCTTGTTTACAATTCTTTAATGATACCTTCCAAACAAAAGGTGGCACATGACAGTACAAGTACAAATATTGCAAAAGTGCTCCAGACGACTATGCATGGGCAGGACGCATATGGCCTCAATGCAGATTCCTTGAAGGAGGACGAGGGGCTTTTCTCACGGCCCCATGAAAAGGGGCTCATGGGTGTTCCTGCAGGATATGTACGTGCAGGTAATCGTCGGCTTACTGAAAAGTGCCAGTCCTCGTTTGAAAGTGCTGCGAATATGTGACCCAAAGTCAGCATCAAACGTTTGGAGGGGTGGAACTGGCAGGGTGACAGGCCTGCATTTCTTTCTCTTTAGGTCACCTCCTTGCCCTCTGCCACGAGCCAGACAGGTCGGTCTCTAAGCAGACCACTCACCCCACAGCGGCCCTGGCATCCGGGGCGCTCTGTGATGACAAATTTAAAGAACCCACCAGCCGCCTGCGTCCAATGAGGAGGCTTTAATGTGGGGGTGACCGCTGCCAGGGGATCGCGTCTTGCCTTCGCTTCCCCATGCGCATCTTTCCTGTGCTTGCACGGCAGACTTTGCAGGGACCTCATGCCGGGAGGTGCACAGAGCTCTGGTTTGACTGTAGGGGGCCTACCCTACAGTCACACCAGAGCTGGACTCAAAGGTCTTCAGCCCCCCAGTCCCCTCCCCCATTGTGTGTGGCAGCCCGGGGTTAAGAGCGCTTCCTAGGAACACACGCAGCCACACCCGAGCACTTCACAGGTCTTAGAAAGACCATTTGCAGGTTAATGAGGCCTTGCTGTTTTTTCACCCCTTCTAAGAGCCCCTGTAGCTCCACTCTGCATGTTGCTTAAAGCCACATCGTGCCTCGGCGCCCCTGGCAACTCATAACGGCGCACCAGGGTGCCGCAGTGCACAGTTTGGGAACCACGGCCTTACAGGGTGCCTCATGGAGATAAAATGTAAGAGCATACTCTCCAATACCAATTAACACTGCCACAAATATAGCAGGGGACTACCAATTAGCATCCAAAAAATAACCAATCTCATTTGTGACACTGCAGCGTTCATTAATTTCTATACAACCGCAATTAGCAAGCTAGCCGTGTCCTTCTGCTATTTAGTTAGTTGACTTTGTGGGAATCCTGAAACAAATTGTCTTATAATAAGGATGACTAGAATACCATCCAGATGTATGAGTGAGAGAGTTTAACAGGACTTTCCACAGACAATAATTAGACATTAATTAGGCTAATTTAAAGTTAGCTTCTAGCTTTAGGACACCAAATTGCCTTCTGTGAATACCGAAAGTCTTAAAGTTAAGATTATTCTCAGTTTAGGAGTAGTAAAGTTAAGAGTCCTAACTTTAGAACTCCTAAATGACTTCTGTGAATACTGAAAGTCTTAAATTTAGGATTTTTCTCAGTTTAGGAGCAGTAAAGTTAGGAGTCCTAACTTTTCTACTCCTAAACTGAGAAAAATCCTAAGTTTAAGACTTTCAGAATGAGTGAATGAATGAAATAAAACTTATAGTGCGCGAACTTTGCCCGAAGGCGTCAAGGCGCCTACAAAAGAAAACCAAAAAGGCAGGACCAAAGAGCGAGGGGTAAGCTTTGACAAAGAGCCATGTCTTCAGGGCCTTTCTAAAAGATTGTATTGAAGGCAACATCCTGATTTCTAGGGGAACAGTGTTCCACCATCTGGGAGCAAGATTAGAAAAGGCTCTGCCTCCCCACTTGGCTCTTCGCACTCGAGGGGCTGTAAGTAGAACCTTCACCGAGGAACGGAGGTTCCTGGCAGGGACATAGGGGATCAAGAGGTCCTTTACTCCTCCAGTCTCTTTCCTGTTGAGGGCTCCGTACACCAGACAAAGCACTTTAAAGGAAATCCTAGCATCAATTGGAAGCCAGTGCAGGGATTTCCTGGCGAGGGTGGCTGACGACCTCCTAGGTAGATCGAGTACGAACTTCGCCGCTGCATTTTGCACCGATTGAAAACTTTGCAAAAGGCCTTTATTAGCTCCCGCGTATAGGGCATTACAATAATCAAGCCGAGATACTAACAGTGCTACCACAGCTTGTTTCCGGGCTTGCACAGACAGGTAATACTTGATTTTCCGCAAGATTCTGATAATGCCCCAACAAGTGGAAATGGTCCTTTTTACTTGAAGACCCATGTCAAGGGCCGGGTCAATCATGACCCCCAAATTTCGTGCCACGAGGGTTGGAGCCGGACAGGTCCCCAGGGATACAGGCCACCATTCCTACGACCAGATGTCTTCCTTCTTGCCGAACACAAGGATCTCCGTCTTTTCGCCATTTAGCCTCAATGAATTGCCAATCATCCATTGTACGACTGCCTCCATACAGTGTCTGAACTTGGAGGCAGAAGAACTAACAGGCTGGGCGAGGGACAGCAAGATCTGATTGTCGTCGGCATAGGAGACTACCTCCATCCCAAAAGATCTAATAAGCCTGGCCAAGGGGGTCACGTAGATGTTGAACAGGGTCGGACTTAACGCCGACCCTTGTGGGACCCCCCACTTCACCGGTAGGGATGGAGATAGAAACTCCCCCAGCTTCACTCTCTGTTCCCTCTGGTCCAAGAAGGAGGCCAACAAACTTAAAGCGTGCCCCTCCACCCCTATCTCCCTCAGTCGAGATGTTAGGACGAGGGGAGACAGGGTATCAAATGCAGCTGTGAGATCTAAAAGGATCAGCAACGTACTTCCACCCTTATCGACTGTGGTGCGGATGTTATCGAGCACCACAGTCAGGGCCGATTCCGTGCTGTGACCGTTTCGAAATCCATGCTGCGAGTGATCCAAAAGACCAGAGGTATCCAGAAATGAAGAAAGATGCTGGTTAAGATGGGATTCCAGCATCTTTGCTGGGGCTGGAAGCAGTGAAATGGGGCGAACCTTTTTAAGCACCTCCGGTTCCAGGGACGGCTTCTTCAAAAGCGGCTTCACCACCGCTTTCTTCCATTCGGAAGGGAAAATACCATCCCTCATAGCCCTATTCATGATCTGAAGTAGAGGGGGCAGGAGAGTGTCCTTACATTGTTTAAGGAGATAGAGAGGACAAGGGTCAAGAGGTGAGCCAGACCTGGTCTTAGCCAAAAGGACATCCAATTCCTGTAGAGAAAGAGGGGGAAAGCTGGACAGCAAGATCGAATTAGGAAGTCTAAAAGACCCTGGAAGGGGAGGAACCTGAGAGGTGGGAAATGATGTTGGAACCCTTTGAAGCTCTAGGGCCGAGACAATATCCGCAACTTTGACTTGAAAATAATTGGCGATATTGTCGCACAGCAGTTGCTAGCAAATACCAGGATCAGGGGTCTTCAAGGTGGTCAATGAATCCACAATATTAAATAGCTCTTTCGGCGAGGTAAGCGCCCTAGTAAGATCTGTAAAGTATTCCTGCTTAGCTCTTATAACCTCAACCCTATATTGCCTCAAAAGGGTTTTGTGAGTTTCCCTATCCCGTGGGTTCCCACTAGTCCTCCAGAGTCGTTCCTGCTTTCTACAGCCTTGTCTTAACAGTCTTAAGGACTCGGCGTACCATGGGGCCGACGGCCTTTTTCTAGCTGTGTAGCGTAAGGAGGCAGGTGCAAGCTCATCCACGGCAGCTGAAGTGACCTTTTCAAACCTCCGTACTGCAGACTCTACATCCTCATCCATAGAAAATACCATGGTGGAAAATAAAGGAGCTAATAGCTCATTAGTTATCCTCAGATTTCGCCTGGGTTCCAGATATTCACAGTATTCACAGAAGACATTTAGGAGTCCTAAAGTTAGGACTCCTAACTTCTGTGAATACCGAAATGAGTAAGTGCCTTCTGTGAATACTAAAATGAGTAAGTGCCTTCTATGAATACCAAAATGGTACTAAGTTTAGGATTTTGTCTTAAGTTAGTTCTGTGAATCAGGCCCTATGTCTCCCACAATGAACCTGGCAAATCCTTTAAAGTCCAGATGAAGGTGGTCAGCTGGTGCCTTGTTACTGGAAATGATACAGGTGGAGATCTTTGACCTGTTGCTTTCAGGGACTCCAATCCTTCCACTTTCAAAGTAAGGTAATGTCCTTAGGGCTGTAGCCCCCAAAGAGTGAGGAGGTGCTACAATTCTGAGTGCAGTCCTCTTGGTACATGGCAGGGTTCCAGCAGGGCAGTCCTTCTCTTTCTTGAAGTTTCAGGCAGGGATCAAGGTTGCTAGGCAGCTCTCCCATATTTCTCCAGTGTTCTGGGTGACATGCAGGGGGCACCCTGACCATTGTGGTACCAGGTGATAACCAAACTTGTGACAACTCCCTCCAAACTGTGATATATTCTTGTCCCAGAACGCACAATTACTTTAAATAACAAAATGGAGAAACTCTCTCCTTGAGATTAGAATCTGGCTAACCCAACCTACTGGTGTGGCTAGGATTTCCTAATACTCCGCTTCCAGCCCCTCTGCTGATTTAATTACTGGGGCCCCATGTCTGGCTGGGGTTGCATGATGTGGGGTAAGCCTGTGTCCTTTCCTGTCATTCCTTCTTTAAAGACCAGTTTGGCTACCCAGCCTAATTCCTGCTTTTTGCTTTGCAGCTTGCAGATCTCCTCCTACCAGTTGCCCTTTGTCTGTCCGCAAGCCACTTCACACCTCATCAGAACAGTTTGGCTCAACCTGCCAAAGGAGGGCCAACCAGGAGAGGCTGCTGGAAGGCCAGATTTTAGCACATCAGAAAAGCAAGTTCCATAACATCTTTTTTGTGATATTTATGATATATCCAACCTTGACAAGTTGTTGGAGTTCTTCTATCATTTTCATACTTTGAATTATGTGTGTCGTTCACTTCTATCAATAGGTATACTTTATTAAAGTATTCCTATGTTAGCCTATGGAGCTCATATATACAATTGGGAAAAACGAAATTGCTAGTTTTTCCCTCACCAGAGCATATAAAACACTGTTTATAATGTCCCTTCATATAGTTACAGGGCACCTTACCACTGGGGCATCTACGAAAGACCATACGGATGACTTATATGTAAAAATAAGGGTGTTAAAGAAGTTGCAGGTACCTTTAATTCCAAAGTCACTTTTGCATATAATTTAATTTTAAAAGCCACCTGCAAAGCAGGGTTGCCTTTAAAATTACAGCAGGCAAAATAACAGTCCACATTTAAGTGCATTAAATCTGCTGGTCCTACAAACCCACATGCTCTACCATACTCTAGGGACTCACAGGTAGGTTGTCAGTACCAATTGTAGTTATACATACTTTCCATGTACTTTTAATTAGAGCGCCTGCCCTGAGTCTGGTTTGCAGAGACCAGGGCATAATCAGAGTCAGAAAACCAGCATCTAGTAGTCAAAATGGGGGCAAAAAGTAGGGGAGACACTACAAAAACCTTGGTTTCTAACAAAAAGATTGCCAACTAAGTTGTTCAGTGGATTCTGTGAGCAGAACTGAACGTTAGAGAGACACTTGTGATGGTGCAACACTTGGGTAGACTAGATCACGGGTCACATTAAATTTGAAAAAGCGACGCCATGAGCCACAGGCCAGAGGCAGGCACCCTAGGAGTGGCACCACGCAGATTGTGACAAACCAAATACTGAAGCGATCCTTATTCCGTTTGAGAAGCCTGGATGCCACGCATGGTGTAGTCTGTGCCCTCTGAACATATACATTCCTATAATCAGATATACAAAAGGGGTTCTTGCTGTAGCTTCCCCCTGTCTGCAGAAATAGTAGAGTGTTTCTGGAACATACCCTTGTATACTTGGTAGTACATTTGGTGCAGACCACCCAAGTGAGCAGGGGAACAGGCACCATAAGTCCTTTAGACCTAGGTTATTGGAAAAGAACAGAAATAGGAGCAAGCCACATTAGTTTGTAACAAAACATACATGTACTGTTTAGAGCTGGATCAGTCTACTGAGAGCTGTCAAAATGTTAAGTGATGTGATTAAGGGCATAATTTACATGCATGCTTTCAAATCTAAATAAAAATGCAATCAATGTGAACATGGCTTCTTCACGTTGACAGCAATTAACTATCAGCTTATGTGCAATGATCTATTCTGCTCACACCTCCTTCTTTTTCTAAGATCAGAACGTATTTATGTCTGTATGTATGTGATATCTGTAGAGCGCAAACCGAGACAAAAAGCAGCAATGTGCTGTACAGGGAAAAGGCAATCATAGCATGACCGAGTGACTGGAGAGGTAGTTGGCTTTTGGGAGCAAAAGTGAACTATCACCCCACTGTCATGCAATGTTTTTTAAATGTGAATGTAACGTATCATTTTCCAATCAAACTGTAAAAAAGAAAAAAGTTTTTAATGCTCCACGACTGATTTGGTCTATTTTAAGGACCCCTTATGGTAAACTCAGAGCTGCAGCCCCTCAACCAAGAGGGTGCAGAGGGGGCAGGGTGGACGCCCATACCCTCCTTCCGAGGTACCTGATCAGTTTACAGGAATATACAAACCCCAACAACTACGAAACAGCTACAATTTTTAAAGTCATATGACCCAGGAAACTGGCAGAGACACAAAAATGCTAAGGTATTAAAATGGCAACCATTTAAAAGTTGCATTTTCAGAAGTGTGACTTAGAATATTACCCTAACACATGTCCTACTTTTTAAATACAGTACACCCTGCCCTATGGCTGTTTACGGCCTACATAGGCGTTGACTTATACGTAATAAAAAAATTAAAGTTTAGGCTTGAAAAAAGTTAGATTTTGCCAGGTCAAATTGGTACTTTAAAATTGCATTTTAGGCTGCAATGGCAGGTCTGAGACACGTTTTAAAGGGGAAACAATGTTTACCAGCCACTCATTACCATACAGACTTTACCACATATACACCTTTACAACGCATGCCTTTACCATGCATATATGTCTTTACCACAAATTCCTTTGCCATGTATGAATAGTTTGGAAAATATACTAACTCTAGCTTGCCTATACAACATTGAACATTGCGGTGATGGGTATCTGCGGTGGGACTTGGTGAGACTGTGACTGGTGGATGCCCTGGTTCAAAAGAGGAGCAGTATTAGAAGCTCCGAAGTTGGAATCGGTCTACCCTTACCTAAAGGACGATTTCTTCAAGAACACAAACCCGGGGAATCTCACTACTCAGTACAAGGGAAGATCTAAAACGAGATTCCTGACTTTCTCAAACTCTTCTTCTGACTCAGACCAAAGTGACGGAGGGTATTATTACCCCCCATATCTACAATACCAACCACACTACCAATACCAACAAAACCCCCCACCCTTTGTAGATAGAGGTGGGAGGCGAGGTAGAGGCTTTAGACGAGGCTGGAGACAACCACAATATCAATCTTTCCAACCTTTTCCCCAGCCAGCCCCAGCACAGGATCCGAATCTTTTTCGGACACGCCAACGAGCATACCCACGTTGAACATGGGTGATGATCACCAGGGCCCTGGTGACAATGACACCCAAGACCGCTTGAACACTGAACCCATACCAATCTATAATCCAAAATAACCCTGTAACCTGTGGAATTGAGAGTCCTTCAGAAAGGACTATCCTTTGTGCCTCTAAAAATACAAGACCCTGTGGACACTAAAACTGAGGTCCTGCAGTTCCTCAGAAAGGTTAGGCTGAAAGCATTTTTTATAGACCAAGAACAACAGATGGAATGGAATGTTAGTGGCCTCAAATTGAAGTCCACTTTTTGCCCCGATTCTGCTAGTATGCCAGACGAAGTGATACTCTTTGAGAATCAGGTACTAAGGGAGATTGACAGATTGAATAAAAAGAAAATCTCTTATAGATTCAACTTCTGGAAAGAAGATCGCCAGGCACTGATCAGTCTAGCTAATAACCCCTTAGCGGTGATAAAACCTGCTGACAAGGGCGGTGACATTGTGCTTTGGGATAGTGATGATTACGACAGTGAAGTATTGAAACAACTGAACAATCCTGCACACTATCACAGAATACTAAATAGCCCCGCCCCTATGTTGAGAGCCAAAATTCTACACCTGACTACTGAGGCTTTTGATCTGGGATATCTTAGCAAAAAAGAGTACGAGTTTTTGAAAACTTCTGAACAAAAAACACCTATGATATATGTACTCCCAAAGGTACATAAGGATGCTCAAAAACCCCCGGGACGTCCGATTATTGCGGCATGTGGCTCAATCCTTGAGCCCCTTGCCAAATATATCGATACGTTCCTTAAACCATTTGTGAGTACCACCAGTGCCTTTGTGAGAGATACAATGGATTTTATACATAAGGTGGAAGACTCGGTGTTCGAAGGTGACCGACAACTGTTGGTCACCCTCGACATCGAAAGTCTGTACACTAATATACCCCAAGACGAGGCATTATTGGTGATGGAGTTGGTCTTAGATCGTAGAAGTAGACCTCACCAGGTCCCTACAACATGTATCATAGAACTGGCTAAAATCTGTCTCAAAAATAATTTTTTTTCGTTCAAGGACTCCCTGTATTTACAACTAAAGGGAGTCGCAATGGGGTGTTGCTTTGCACCTGAAATTGCTAATCTGGTGATGGACCAATTCGAGGAGGTGTACGTCTTCGGTGTGGCGAATCCATTTCAGCATTTGTTGTCGAGATGGGTTCGCTACATCGATGACGTATTCCTCATCTGGAACAGCAACAATGAGGAATTGACTCTCTTTTATGAGTGGCTTAATTCATGTTCCTCCGATTTGAAATTCACCATAAGTGTAAGCAACGATAAAATCAATTTCCTTGATGTCTGGATCTTTAACAACGAAGGAACCTTAAAAGTTAATCTCTTCACTAAACCTACGGACCGGAACACGCTTTTAGAATTCAGTAGTGGCCATCCTAGGAGCCTTAAAGAAAATTTGCCCTATGGGCAATTTTTGCGCATTCGTCGCAACTGCTCCAATAGAAGTGATTATTTCGACAATGCAGAGATCTTAATGAAAAAACTCTGCAACAGAGGGTACCCCAGGAAGTTGATCAGAGCAGCACTCAAACGGGCATGGTATACACCCCGCGAAAGTTTACTAACACCTAGAGATAAAAAAGAAGGCATTGCATTGACCTGCGTATTGACTTTCAATCCCAAAGCGAATAAGGTCAAACAGATTATTTAAAAAAACTGGAGACTAATAGACCATTTGAACATACCGAAACCTCTTTTTGCGTTTCGTAGAGGAAAGAATATAAAGCAGCATTTGGTTAAGGCAAACAGAATGTTACCACTCAAAAAAGACACTAGGGGCTTGCTGGGATTACCACCTGTAATTGGACATTACCGCTGTATGAACCGCTCTGTATGTCCAAACACTAGAGATTTGAAAGAAGTAGAGATCAATCGTCACACGCATACGATACATACTTTTTCCAACTGTAACACCAAGAATTGTATCTATGTGGTCACCTGTCCTTGTGACCTGGCATATATTGGTCAGACGTCACAAGCTGTTAAAATGTGCATTGGACAACATAAATCACGCATAAGATGTAAGTACATTGGGGCGCCACTAGTACAGCATTTTATGGAGGCAGACCACAATGAAGAAGATCTCACTTGGGCAGTTCTGGTCACAATCATAGCTAAAAATAAAACAGACCTAGAAACCAAGCTTAATCGAACTGAAGCGAGACTAATAGAGAGATACCACACGTCTGAAATAGGTCTGAATGAACGTGATGAAATTTGGGCATTGATCTAATCTGTCATTAGTTCCTTTTTGAAGCTTTCCTGATTTTCTCCTTTTTGCTGCTTCCTCTTGTTAATTGATATAGACGATGAAAATATGATGTATAGCAGTGCTGTATACCTAGTACTACTGTAATTACTTCTATATTGACTTCTTTGTATATTCCTCTATGTATATATAGTCTTTATACTCTTAGGAAACCAATTTTGGATAGCCAATTTTCATTAAATTACCACGCGTTCTTCCCCCTTTTTTGTAAATAGGATAAATATACAATATCTAGAATGGGAACCGAATTTGTGGAAATGTTTGAGCTTTTTGTCTTTAATTATATTATTCTTTATTCCTTTTCCCTCGCTACTTGTGAGCATTGATTTCTGTCTGAAGATGTTTTATTTCTCACGTTAATCACACTTTTGCTTTTGAATGATTGCCTATTCTTGCGTGTGTGCGCCAGCTTTTCACCTATTGAAAGTATCGGGACTGAGTCTTGCCGTCTCTTTACCCGAGTAGTATAATACTGGACCTGTTAGACAGCCGCGTAGGGAGATTTGTCAGTTTTTAGTGTCCATCTCGGGACTGACGCCCGTCGCAGCGAACACCGGTTGTCCGTGTCGCCCTGTCCGTGGGACTGCAGGTATTTTTCTTTCTTTGCTGTTCCCTGCTCGACACATCTAGACATATGTGATGCGCCTGCCTTGCGGACCGGGTGCAGTGTCTGGATCACGCGAGCAAGCGCGATAGGTTTACCTTTTTGATAGATTCCCTGCACGGCATACTTAGTCATAATTTACGTGACTGCCTTGTGATACAGGGGGAAGTTTCACGATCACCCGAGTCAGCGCGAAAGGTCTGCAGTTGCGATATAATGGTCTCTCTGATTAACGGGAACTATCTCTTAAAACGGGGGATATGTTAGACCTATTCTTTGCTGTTTACTTGGACTGTGTATAGCGCTTAGACATATGAAGACGTGTGTGTTCCCCGCCTCCATTGGACCTGTTTATATCCTCTTTGGATGCATGTTTGTGTTTTCACTCGGTCCCCTAGACGGTTAGAGTATGTATATGAGACACAGGCATATATTATTATTACTTACCACTGTGGGAGGCCTTTCCTCTTTGTGCGCTCACTATTTACGCAACAGGCTTGTGATTTTGAACTAGTAGAAACAGAGGTCCTGGTACCCTTTTATAATAAACGATTTCCCCTTTCTTCCTCCTCTCTTGCTCGATGATCTTGCAATGACAGAAAGTACGTGTTATTCAAGCCACGCCTGCCCTCCTCTTGCCTTACCCAAGTGGACTGACTGTTGTTATATATAAAGGTATGTCAGACTTACGAGTTTGATTGAGACTTACTGTTTTGGTTGAGTCCAGATTTATTGATACTGTGATGAGATTTCTCTGCCCTTAGTTCCACTCAGAGTGATGACTCAATAGCTTCCTGTTATATGTCCACTCTAGGATGAATTCCTTGTATTGGGGTTAGATAGTGATTCCTGCCGCTACCCCCCACCTTTGTGTGGGTGGGTGTGTCTGCTGGCCGCCGATATCTGTCCGAGAGATCACGAGGACCTGAAGAATAGGTATATATATATATATATATATATATATATATATATATATATATATATATATATATATTACCTACTGGCGGTCGCCAGTAGGTATATATAGTTAGGATTTTTTCTCTATGGGATTTTTGAAAATTCTATGTCTAATAACTTTGGCGTTTGTGGACGGAATTGGCTGAAATTTTCAGGAAAATGGAACATTTTGTTTCTGAGCAGCCCCTAACAATTTGGGGGGGTTTCATCAAGGGGGGGCCTAGAAAAAAGGGGGGTCCCAAAACGCGTTTTTCCGATGTTAATTTCCATAGGGCGGTTGGCCTCACTTTTAGCTTGAACGGCTGAATGGATTTGCACAAAACTTGGCAAAATTGTAGGGACTGTTAGCCCGATGTGCCTTTGCTAGGTCTCAATATATGTGCTCCAGTGGATTTTGAGTAATTTAGGTTCAAAAAAAGATATATATCTGGGCGGAGCCTAACCACACATCTGATCTGATTGGCTGTCAGCACTTCATCCAAGAAGTGTTGGCAGCCATCTTGGGACCAATATACATGATAGCACCTCATTAAAAAGCATTGTAGTTAATAGAGGGTTTTAGGACTTTAGTTACATTATAAATCATTTGTTGATGGTACCATACTCGTTTTAGGAATTGTGGTGGGTTCTAAGGTGATTTTACCATGTGAAAAAACCTTCTGCTGTGATATCATGAATATTGTTTGAAAGAAAACTAATATCTCATGATTTTCCCACAGTGGTTTGGACGGGGATCTATAAGCTAAACTGAAAGCATATTTTCTGTAAATTCACATTATCTTTCTCAGTCATGTGAAAATGAAGTCTGACATTCTCAGTAAAACATGTACATCCAACAAGGACAGAGACTGTCAGTTGATTCCTTTGTGTTCTACTGCAGCCTCCTAGAGTGTTCTAAAGAACAACTAGAGCGCTAACAGTCCTACTTATTACAAAGGTATGGCACACCTGAAGCCATCTTGATTGGAATAAAGTGGTAACTCTTAAAACATTTAATTTAAAAAGAAACAACATGAGGGGGTATATTTTGCCATAGAAAGTATGATTAGTGCTGCAGAATGAAAAATTAGGGCACATTTTGAGTGACTTCTCAAATCCTTTTCTATTTCATTAAAACATTCTGACATGCAGTCTCCCAAAATGGCCACCAGAGACAAAAGAGCCCAAATGTAGCCCAAATATCACCCAGATGTAGCCCAAGTATAGCCCAATGACAGAATGTCCCAGAGTGTTCTAAAGAACAACTAGAGCGCTAACAGTCTTACTTATTACAAAGGTATGGCACACCTGAAGCCATCTTGATTGGAATAAAGTGGTAACTCTTAAAACATTTAATTTAAAAAGAAACAACATGAGGGGGTATATTTTGCCATAGAAAGTATGATTAGTGCTGCAGAATGAAAAATTAGGGCACATTTTGAGTGACTTTTCAAATCCTCTTCTATTTCATTAAAAAATTCTGACATGCAGTCTCCCAAAATGGCCACCAGAGACAAAAGAGCCCAAATGTAGCCCAAATATCACCCAGATGTAGCCCAAGTATAGCCCAATGACAGAATGTCCCAGAGTGTTCTAAAGAACAACTAGAGCGCTAACAGTCCTACTTATTACAAAGGTATGGCACACCTGAAGCCATCTTGATTGGAATAAAGTGGTAACTCTTAAAACATTTAATTTAAATAGGAACAAAATGAGGGGGTATATTTTGCCATATGAATTATGATTAGTGCTGCAGAAAGAAAAATTAGGGCACATTTTGAGTGACTTCTCAAACCCTCTTCAATTTCATTAAAAAATTCTGACATACAGTCTCCCAAGATGGCCACCAGAGACAA
This sequence comes from Lissotriton vulgaris, assembly GCF_964263255.1. Classification (NCBI taxonomy): domain Eukaryota; kingdom Metazoa; phylum Chordata; class Amphibia; order Caudata; family Salamandridae; genus Lissotriton; species Lissotriton vulgaris. Next base: position 1,160,054,744 of record NC_141689.1, read on the forward strand.
AAGACCCTAAATGTAGCCCAAATATCACCCAGATGTACCCCAAGTATAGCCCAATGACAGAATGTCCCAGAGTGTTCTAAAGAACAACTAGAGCGCTAACAGTCTTACTTATGACAAAAGTATGGCACACCAGAAGCCATCTTGATTGGAATAAAGTGGTAAGTCTGAAAACACTCAATTTAAAAAGGAACAACATGAGGGGGTTAATTTTGCCATAGAAAGTATGATTAGTGCTTCAGAAAGAAAAATTAGGGATCATTTTGAGTGATTTCTCAAATCCTCTTCTATTTCATTAAAAAAATTCTGACATGCAGACTGAAACATGCACTTTGAATACCAGCAGCAGACGTCCCTGGTGAGCAGTAGCTTTACTACAGTGATCTAATGTGCAACTAGAGTGCTAACATTCAGAATTTATGGCAAATGTGTGACACATCTGAATGCCTTCTTGATGGAACCAAAGTAAACAAGCATTGAAAATGCAATAGATCTCGCCCTCGTTTAAGTTAAAGCCATTCTGTTTGTAATGAGGTGGCTTTTTAGCTTTGCTTTTATTAGTGTTTTTTCAACTTTCATGTAAATAACATGCATCTGTATGCATATAAGTATATGTATGCATGCATTTATGTTTGTATTTATATAGATATACAGATGATATATGTTTATATATGTATGTATATATATATATTCACTGAAAAAACCATAGGTTATAGACCATATATAGTTAGGAATTAGCATTTACAAAACCTTGAAAATTCACTGAAAAAACCATAGGTTATAGACCATATATAGTTAGGAATTAGCATTTACAAAACCTTGAAAATTCACTGAAAAAACCATAGGTTATAGACCATATATAGTTAGGAATTCGCATTTACAAAACCTTATTTTACTCACACAAAACCATTGAAATTCCATATATAGTTAGTTGCACTAACTATATATCGCGCACCCGCAATCCACTGCTGATGATGTCACATATTACATCATTCATGACATGGTCAGTGACATCACTGATGACATCACTGATGACATCTCAAATGACATCACTGATGACATCACTGATGACAACATCCAGTGACTGTATGTTTCTGTAAAGTTAAAATATGTCTTACATATTGAAGAATGAGTGGATGTATAAGTGTCTGGATGAAGGATTTAGTAGGTGCATGACTGACTGTATAAGTGAGTGATTAAATGTGTCTCACTGAGTGCATGGGTTAGTGACTAAACTGTCTTAATTTGTGCATCATTATGTCTGTTGTTCTGTAAACTGTTGCATGTGTTGATAAGTAGCTATATGAGTAACTATATGGGTTATTGATTGGTTGCCCAAGTATTTGTATGGGAGACTGAGTGTGTGTGTGGGTGGCTGGGAGGTGTATGACTCTGTGCATAGATGTGTGAGCAGTTGATTCACTAGATGTATGGTTTCAAAAGTGCATGTGGAAACAGCTGTATGGGCGGTTGACTGTGTGCATGAGTGTATTGGTGAGTGAATGGATATCTCAGTGCTACATGTCAAAGTAAGTACATATGTAAAACACAGTACATGTGAGAGTTGACATATATAAATAACTGTGCATAAGAGCCAGTGAATGTGTGAGTGGCTGTATGGATCATTGTGAACTTGTATCAGGGATTGTATAAGAGAGTAAATATGTGTTAGTATATGTTTGAATAAGTAAAGTTTGCATAACTGTATAGTTGAGGAAATGGAGGTGTGATTGATTCTTTGCATGTCTGACTAGGTGTGTGAGTAACTCCATGGATGAGTGACAGTCTGTGAGTGTCTGTTTACACTGATTGTATCTAAGGTTATATTAGAGTCTGAAGAGGTTCATCGTATTATCACATGAATGATATCATCAGTGATGTGATCAGTAATGTCAAATGAGATGTCATCAGTGATGTCATCAGTGATGTCATTTGAGATGTCATCAGTGATGTCATTTGAGATGTCATCAGTGATGTCATCAGTGATGTCACTGACCATGTCATGAATGATGTAATATGTGACATCATCAGCAGTGGATTGCGGGTGCGCGATATATAGTTAGTGCAACTAACTATATATGGAATTTCAATGGTTTTGTGTGAGTAAAATAAGGTTTTGTAAATGCGAATTCCTAACTATATATGGTCTATAACCTATGGTTTTTTCAGTGAATATATATATATATATTAGACCTGTCGGGTGACAGGGTTTTAGTCACTGAGCACTGGATTTCACTATGGGAAGATATTGAGTATTTATGTCTGGGGCACCTGTTGTTTCTTGAGACGTTTGTCTTTTCACAGAGAGATGTGGTTTAAGGTTTCTTCTATATACACGTGAGTCTATGCATTTCTCTTTCCCTCAGTATGCTTGATCTTTCTTTGCACACGGGTGGATAGTATATCGTTTATTTTTTCCTGTCTTTTCTTGGCCTTTTTCTTCCATTTCATTGGCGGACATATAAATAGACCCTGCATTTCCACGCATGGGGGAGATAATGTTATTAGTGCAGCTGTGATATGATTTGAGTATATGTAGTTGTATTTAAGTAAGATGGTATAATATATGTATATAATTGTTGTTACCAGAGTACCCATTGTCCTGATGAAGCCTACATCATCTGGCTGAAACGTGACCGCGACTGCGTCGACACCTTTTACTTCAATTGGAGTCCCCTGTTCCCATTAAATAATTTGTTTGATTTTTGTTTGATTGGCACCAATACAAATATAGTCTGGGTTGATTTAGTAACCCCCAGGTGCTTTACTTTTGGGACTACCATTGTTTTGTGCTCTCATTATAAATTGAGTGGAGGCACTGATCCGAATTAGGATATATATATATATTTCTTTATATCTTGTGTTTGGGGTACATAGTTACTTGATATTGTAAATGTGATGTATATTTGTATATATGTATATGTGATATTTTGTAGATAGACTGTCAGTTGTTGTGCTTCCCTTGATGCCAGCTCATATGTGTTGATGAATTTATATATGTAATTCTTTCATGTTTAATTTCTGTTTCACAAGAGAATTAATTGTTTCTTGTTTGAGAATTAAATTTGGATCAATCCCTTCGGTACCCTTTGTTGCAATTTTTTCATCCTAGGATGTCTCCTGCTCAGGTATGGGAGGGTTAAGTGGGCAGAACCCCTGACCATTTTTTTGCTAGGGGAGTGGAAATGCAGCAGAGACATTACCGCGACTGAGGAAAATCAGCTGCACGCCGGGCGCTGTTGGAGAGAAGCACCACAGGGAGCGGGACGCGGGCGGACTGCGCATCAGTGGCAGTGAGGGCACAAACAGCAGCAAGACACAACCGACGTGCCTGACTGCACTGCACGGCTGAGCAGACACCACGCAGAAGTGTAACAGCCGCATTGAGTTTGCGGTGGTCTACTCCAGTGAACACAGATAGTGCCTGGAAATAGACTGAGCATGCAAGGGAGCTGCGGCCCCTGCTTTGCACAAGATCACAAGATAGAGTGCTGTGGGGAGGGAGACCTGCGCTCAAACTGCAACACGGTGGATACCTCTCTGTAGATTGGCAGAGGAAACTCTACAGTCGGTACTCACAGGCAGCAACACAGAGCCCTGGGGGTGCGAGATGGCCGGTCTCTAAGAGGAGAATGCCCCATGTGAACTAGGAGGCTGACCTGCACTGCAGAAGGGGAGTGAAGATTACGTGGAGACACAGGGAAATAAAAGCAAGCAGAAGTATTGGCAGAGATCTCCCCCAGCTCAAAGCAGGTAAAACTTGGTGGACGGTAGATTAGGTGGCTTGTGCAAGCTTAAGGTACGATCAGCAGAGTGACTAATCACTAGCAACATACCTGGTCCAGTGCAGAAATTAGATCAAGACGCATTATTTCACGGCCTAGAGAGCGCTATTGTTGGGGGTATTCTATGTAAGTATGGGAGAAATTTGCGAATTCGCGTTCCCCGAATTCGCGCGAAATCGAATTCGCATTCCGCAAAATCCGTAAATTCGTGGATTTTACTTTTTTTGCGTGTTCGTGGGGTTTTTTGCATGCTCGAAGGTTTTTTTGCGTGTTCGCTGGGCTTTTTGCGTGTTCGCGGGCCGCTTGCATGGCGAAGTTACCCATGCGGTCGTATATGGGCACAGCACCCTCTGGTTCACCACTGCCACCCTCTGGTTCATCACTCCCACCCTCTGGTTCACCACTGCCACCCTCTGGTTCAGCACTGCCATTCTCTGGTTCACCCCTGCCACATTCTGGTTCAGCACTGCCAACCTCTGGTTCACCACTGTCACCCTCTGGTTCACCCCTGCCACCCTCTGGTTCACCACTGCCACCCTCTGGTTAATCACAGCACCCTCCGGTTCACCCCTTCCACCCTCTGGTACAGCACTGTCACCCTCTGGTTCACCATTGCCACCCTCTGGTTCACGACTGCCACCCTCTGGTTCATCACAGCACCTCTGGTTCACCCTTGCCACCCTCTGGTTCAGCACTGCCACCCTCTGTTTCAGCACTGTCACCCTCTGGTTCACCCCTGCCACCCTCTGGTTCATCACTGTCACCCTCTGGTTCATAACTGCCACCCTCTGGTTCACCACTCCCACCCTCTACCGAGACCTTTTGTGACGCAGCGTCAGCACAAAAGATGCGCCATGGTGCTGGATATTAACAACGTTACGCTTCTGAGAGATGCGTCACGTTGTAAAGCCCTGCGCCATCAGGAGGCGTTCTGGCACAGGGGAGGGCATTCCTGCACTGCGTCAAAACCCTGCGCCTGCTTGAAGCAGGCGTAAGGCTTGATGCAGCATTGGGGAGATAGGGCCCCCCAGAGCATTGCTGGAGCTGCGTCGCAAGCTTGACAAAGCTCCAGCAAAGCCCTGCTTTTACGGCACAGATGTGTGACGCATCTTTGACGTTTTTGCCACATGGTGGGCCGCATTGTAAATGCGACGCACCATGGGTGGCAGAGCTGCGGCGCACAATAACTGGCGCATCCCTGGGGATGCGCCAGTTATTGTAAATCCACCCCTATACATTTAGCCAACGAGGGAGCACTTACTGATTAGACAGTAGAAAATACTCCAGTTGAGTAGAGGTATTGCACAAAAGGTGACATCTTTGTGGACAAACACGCAGGGCGGGATTCATTCTGCCTCCTGTTAGACTCGTTTTTTGTGCCCTTCTGCCCTCTGTTAGACTCGTTTTTCCCTTGTTTTTCTGCCCTTCTGCCCTCTGTTAGACTCGTTTTTCCCTTGTTTTTCTGCCCTTCTACCCCCTGTTAGACTCGTTTTTTGTGCCCTTCTGCCCTCTGTTAGACTCTTTTTTCCCTTGTTTTTCTGGCCTTCTGCCCTCTGTTAGACTCGTTTTTTGTGCCCTTCTGCCCTCTGTTATTCCCTTGTTTTTGTGCCCTTCTGCCCTCTGTTAGACTCATTTTTTGTGCCCTTCTGCCCTCTGTTAGACTCGTTTTTGTGCCTTTCTGCCCCGTTAGACTAGTTTTTTGTGCCCTTCTGCCTTCTGTTAGACTCGTTTTTCCCTTGTTTTTCTGCCCTTCTGTCCTCTGTTAGACTGGTTTTTTGTACCCTTCTGCCCTCTGTTAGACTCGTTTTTCCCTTGTTTTTCTGCCCTTCTGCCCTTTGTTAGACTGTTTTTTGTGCCTTTCTGCCCTCTGCATCACCACATCATCACTCAGAGCTACCCCAGCATCACTCAGCACCACCACATTATCACTCAGCACCACCACATTATCACTCAGCACCGCCACAGCACCACTCAGCGCCACCACAGCATCACTCAGTGCCACCACAGCATCACTCAGTGCCACCACATTATCACTCAGCACCACCACAGCACCACTCAGCACCACCACAGCATCACTCAGCACCACCACAGCATCACTCAGCACCACCACAGCACCAATCAGCGCCACCACAGCACTAATCAGCACCAACCCAGCATCACTCAGCACCATCCCAGTATCACTCAGCCACCACCACAGCACCACTCAGCATCACCACAATCCGGATATCCTGGTTATTAAGATAATTCCTGATGATGACCCCGAGTTTATATTTATAAACGTTTATGCCAGAGGGCTGGTAAGAGGTAAGGCTTCACTAACCATCTCCAGCCTGGATACACTTATTAAATCAATAAAAGAGTCATGCAACTGGATCATTGCGGGGGACTTCAACTGCACGTTTGAACCACTAGGCTTAAAAGATGGTAACCTCACTAGCGACGAGGATACTACTTGGGGTGTTCCGTCTCTGATGTTAGCTCCAATTAACCCCTTCCGTGCGGCCGCGATTTTTCCCGTGTGCGGCCGCCGGACGAACACGGGCGGGCCATGACGAACCCCAGCCGTCATCAGCACACGAGCACCGTAGTGCATGACGGCTGGGGTTCGTCACCTGCATGGAAGGGGTTAAGAAATGGACAGAAGCTGTCCTACAGTTAAAAAGTTTAACACCGGAGAGGGGGCTCCGGGCTGTCAATGGAAGATCAAAATCAGACAGTAAAGGTAACCCCACCTATACCAACGGGCTAAGAAGCAGTAGGATCGATTACTTCCACGTTAATTTAGAATTTTGGCATAGGGTGAGGGACATGGAGGTCCTAAAAATACCGGAGAGCGATCATGATCCCCTGATATTATCTTTAGAGGTAAAGTCCCGCCCACTCCTGAGGGGTACAACGGATATTCTAACAGCAGATGTAATTCTGTCCAACGACTGCCGTAGGTTAAAATGGGCTCAGTTTTCTGAGGATGAGGGCACTCTAAATCGGATTAAGTCAATACTCACAGATTCTCTCATTGCCCTCTCACAACTTGACCTTAATGAGGACACTCTTCCTGCCCTTACAACAGCTCATGAGGCTCTGTTTGCTAAGTTGAGATCCTTTTTTACAAAATCAAAAAAAAGAACCAATATGTACCCTATCCACAAGTCAGCTAAGTGGTATGACGGGGCATGTAGGATAACCTACAGGAATTTGTCTAAAGCAATAAGGGCAGGCTCAATGCAGGAGGTAAGGCAATTGAGGTCTGACTATAAGGCAACCCAACAACGGGCAAAGAAGGCCTTCGACAAAAACAGATGGAGGGACTTGTTAGACTCGAGTAATGGAAAAAATTGGTGTCTATTCTGGCAACTAATTAAGTGTGGCAGACATAATGCCAGTCCGGTAGCAGGCAATAATGTCCCCCCAGAAGTTTGGGCTGCACACTACCAGACCCAATTTTCATCCCTTGCTAGTAGCCCAGGGCAGTACCATTGTGTTGCCCCTTTTCAAGCACTAAAATTTACCCTAGTGGGCATTGAGCTTCCCCTTGAAGGGGTAAATCCAGGCAGGGTCCCGGGCCCATATTGTATTGCGGCCGACATATTAAAATCTGATTGGCACAACTGGATCAAATACATTTTTATTTTTGTGAATGGCTTGGCCAAAGGCGCCCCCATCCCGGATTCCTGGCGTAGGGCTGAAATTATACCCATATACAAAAAGGGGGATCATGCCAGCCCATCTAATTATCGGCCCATAAGCCTTATAGACACGATGCAAAAGCTGGCGGCCAGAGTTAATAAATGGATTGATGACAACAACATTTTATTCACCTATCAAGCAGGATTTCGTTCCCATGTTAAGACTACCGACCAAGTTTTTAGATTCATGTTAATATACTGGAATACAGTGATATTAGCTGGGGGGACCCTGTATGCAGCATTTATTGATCTTAAATCTGCATTTGATCTAGTTCCCCGTAATAAGCTGTGGGACAGTCTTAAGGAATCAGGGATACCTGCGGAGATCTTATTTTTCATCATAAAATTACATGAATCTTTCTACTCCCAAGTCTGTTGGGGTCAACAGGGTGAGCTAACAGAACGTTTCCCTGTGAACAAGGGAGTTCGGCAGGGGTGTGTTCTCGCCCCTACCCTCTTCTCGTTATTTATAAATAATGTTATCTCATTTTACACCGATTATCCTATGGAAGCTCCTACTCTTGCAGGATCGAGGGTTCCTCTTTTAATGTTTGCAGACGATACTCTAATTTTGTCTAAAATGCAAGTTGGTCTGCAAAGAGCCCTCGACCGATTTAGCCTCTTTTGTAATGACCACAAACTTGTAGTCAATGTTGACAAGACCAAGTTCATGGTCTTGCACAAACAAAAAAAATTGAATTTATTTATTATTTATTAAGTTTGTAAAGCGCGACAGCTACCCAAAAGGGTTACCCGGTGCTAGAATAGAGCTAGAGTAGAAATGAATAATTTGTCCCTGGAACAAACTGACTCCTTTACATATCTGGGCGTTACTATGGGCAAAAGGTTGAACTGGAAGCCTCAGATGGATCTGTTGGTCTTGAGGCACAACCAACTAGCAGGGGCCCTCTTAAAAGAACACCGGCGATCCCAAACTAAACCAGTTGCTCCGGCTCTAACTATTTACCAAGGGAAGGTTAGAGCTTCAATTATTTATGGAGCTTAACTTTGGGGCTTCAAAAATCTAGTTCCATTAGCTCAAGCACAGAACAAGTTTCTGAGGGCATTGACTGGCCTTCCTCAGTCGACACCTCTTAGACAATCACTTGCAGATCTGTGTTGTGTTTCTTTTGAGGAAACTGCGGGTTTTAGACCTCTTGCCTATTGGCGTAGATTCTGGACTACCCTGGAGTTAGCTCCTTATGCACGAGCAGTTAAGCATTTAGAGAAGCTGATAAATCCAAAAAAAATCACATGGTTACAAAAGAATAAAGGCCACTTTATTGGCTCTGGGCCTCATTCATTTGTGGGAGGACCCTAAAGGGAATTCTTTCCCTTCCAAAATACATTTTAAAGCCATATACAGGGACATGGTCAGCCAAAAGTCTCTGTCTCTAGTGAATGGTGCTTCCCTAACAGGTCTCTTTCTGGATCACAAAATTGAATATAGGATGGAGGCTTATTGGGATACCATCACGAGCCCTGGTGGCAGGAAACTCTATCACCAATTCAGAGTGGGTTCTCTCCCCTAAAATCTTTTACAAAAAATTTGGGGATCAATGTAGAAACAAAATGTCACCTCTGCCCAAGTGAGGAAGAGACCTTACCGCATGTTCTGTTTGTAAGCCCTGCATACAAGAGCCCTCGTCATAAATGGCTTAAGCCGGTTTGAGCTATAATAGGAACAAGATCTTGTCAAACGGCTTTGCGTATCTTAAAAACTGATACTAGTGAAGTCATAGTTATTGCTATGGCAAAATTTTGGATCTGGACGTGGGCCCTTAGAAGGATTAGTTTGCAAGGTTCTACGTAACATGATTGTGTTGAGTATACTGTGTTTTAGACTAAAATATATTTTGCTCATAAGAATGAAGCGTCTAGCCCTAATTTGCGTAATTAGACATAAAGCTTTTAACTATGAATTTTTATTTGGTTTTAGGAGGAAAGGATTCACAATCATTTCATTGTTGATTTGTGTTTAGAACTTTAACAGAATCCTACCATGATATGTTTAATATCTGTTTAAACAAAAAAACTACCATAAATTTTAACTACTTTGTATTGTTATATGTGTCTTTCATGATTATTTATGATCGAATAAAGATGAATTTGAATTTGAATTTGAACATCTGCTGAAACCCAGCTACTCTGATCCAATGTTGCTGCAAGTATACCATGGCATCTAATGCAAGGAAAATAAATATCCCTGCCTGTCCCCTGTCCCACTTTACTACACCTGCTGGGTAATTAAGGGCAACTGTAATTTGGGTGCAGTGGATCCCCTCCCACCCATGGGTCTTATCACCAATGTACCTTCTGCACTGAAGGCTCCACTCCTGGAAGTGTCATAAATGGCCTCAGACAATTGAGCAGCGCTGTACCACCGAGGTTGCTAAAATGGCAATACATGTGATTGACCCATGGCCCACATTGTAAGTAGTCAATTGACCTTTGTGAGAAGCTGTGTTTAGGTTTTATTTATGTTTTTAGGTAATCGCACTTCAATAATAAACTTTTCTTTTGTCTAATTATCCACCCTCTTTCTAAAAAGGTCCTGATTTATGTGAAACAGTTACCAATTGTTTAATTGTACACCAGCTGTTATTCTCCCAGGCCCTGAATGGGGCTGTTTTTCTTGTGTGGTGGATTGTTAATGTGAAATGTAGTTTTGTGCACGGTCAACAACAATTAGGGGCAGAGAAAGCCAATGAAAGATGACTGCTAATTATTTGATAAAAAATGTATAATTATATATTAGTTTAAAATAGATTCTAAAAGCATTCACTTCATTAACATTTTTTTAAAGTTAGGTAATGAGCAGGCCTTCGACGTTACGTAAATGAATAGTCAAGGAATAACGGGCCAATCAGCAGGCCTTCATGAAGGCAGCACCTGATGGTCAAGGTTTCACAGAGCTTATCCACAGGCCGTCGATGACGCAGCAGCTAACAGTCAATACGGATGTTATTGTATGGAAGACCTTGGGGTAGATACACAAAAGCATTTATGAGTCAGTGAAGTAGTAATCCCATGCCTTTTTTAATGAGCCCCGAAACGTTCAACTGCCTATTAGTAAAAGTATAAAGAGAGCACAGTCCTTTCTATTTATGCTAATTGACTATTTCCAAAATATTGTATGAATATTCCCATTTTAGATGTGGTGTAGCCCATTCACAAGGACACGTGTACAAATTTACTACGAGTACTATATGTACTTCAAATGTCCTCATTCTGTTTAACATATTGGAGTAGTGTGGTATTTCTATGTTAATGGACCCTTGGCATAGGAATACTGTCACGTCAATCCAACTCACCTGTATTCTTTATCTGGGTCATGTTCTAGACTGTTAAGCCTTTTTGGTAGCTGAAAGCATCAGTTTACTCTGACTGTAGGCAAGACATTAATGAAGTACCTGAGCTCAGTTTTACCGTGTTGTCTGTGTTGTGTACTTTGTTTCACTGGAGACGAGGATGGGATTGTATCTTACTAAACATGCACAACTGATAAACAAGAAACACCAGGAGTCTCTTTTTGGCCCAGTGCAAGATTTTGTTTTTGCGCCGTTCCTTCAGTGTTTGGACATCGGTGTATTGAGCAGTGTGAAAGGTATGACACTGGAACACTGTTCTGATAAAGGTAAACTCAAACGTTTTCAGAAAGGCCCCGTCCGGCTGTAAAGAAAGTAATTTGGTAACTGGGGCATACTTTGCATGCGCTGGTGCCAGTTCGCACAATTAGGATTAATGTAGTCCGGGATTCATCACCTCTACTAGTACGACAACCTTCTGTACAGTGAGACTAAGGCTCCTAGCCAGGGTGCCCATGGGGCCCTGGTCTTTCCCCAGTGTTATATGACCTTCCTATTGGAAGTGGCTCATGAGATTCACCTGGCAGGACATTTGTGCCAGGACAAGACATTTGTTCTTCTTACTCCTCACTTTTATTGACTCAGACTCTGGGTGTCTTCAGAGACATTCTGCAGGACCTGTGTGACCTGCCAGGCCAGTGGCAAGGTGAGGCAGAAACTCAAAGCTCCCTTTAATCCCTTGCCCTTTGTTGACACCCCTTTAAGAGAATGGGCATCAACATAATAGGACCTATGGATCCCCAGATGGCCCCATGGCACAGGATCATCCTGGTTCTGTTGGATCATGGCACCGGTGCTAGTTCTGGTGGACCGTCAAAGAAAATACAACGATGGGTTACGCGACCCCCAGCGACAGACAATTTGAGACACCATATAAAATCAAAATATAAACAGAATAATTTTTGAGTACCCAAAATATAGGGTTTTCAATTCACTAAAGCTTGAGTTGTCTCTGAAATGGTGATCTAATAATGAAGGGAATGCATAATGTCTAATACTTATGAGATGCATCCCTATTGATAATTAGGGCTAAGAGAGCAAGACATTATCACACTGGGTGTGTGTCTTTTGTGTTGTATGTATAATTGTAAATATGTGTATATATATATGTTGTGGAAATGTATTTGTGTATACTTATTTTGAAAATGGAAAAAAGATAATTTTTGCATAGAATGTATGGAATAAATACAGTACAAAAAGATTTGAAACAAGAATAGTGGTACGCATATTGTTTGTTCATGGACTATGTATATTGGAAATATATAGTATTGGTTCAGATGCTTCATTTCTACAGGAAGAGTTACATTAGTTTTCTCTTCATCTTACTTAGCAGACTTATCTATCCCAAGGCATCATTGTATTTTCTTTGACTGTATGTCTTTACCCAGATGCCTAAGGGTTAAGTGGGTTACCCCCTGTTTTTGAAAAGGTTCTGGTGTACCGTGACACTCAGTACCCAGAGGTGATCTCTCTGAGGACCATGACCACACTGGTTGTCGCAAAGGCCCTGATATGGATTTTTACCAGAGTGGGATTCCCCAAGGAGGTGGTGTCTGACAGGGGCACAAACCTCATGTCTCCATACATGAGGGCTATGTGGAGGGAGTGAGGAGTGACGTATAAATTCCCCATCCCTTTCCACCCCAAACTAATGGGCTTGGGGAAAAATTCAACAAGACCCTGAAAGTCATGATCAGAGGCCTACCAGAGGCCATGAGGAAAAAGTGGGCCATCCTCTTGCCATGCCTGTTGTTGGCTTACCGGGAGGTTCCTCAGAATGGAGTGGGTTTTAACCCTTTCGAACTTCTTTTCCAGCACTCAGTCAGAGTGGACCACTGAGTTTGTTCAAGTAGGGATGGGAGCAGTCAACCAAAAGAACTCCCGGGGATGCAGTAATCTGCATGTTGGCATTCGGGAGCCAAATGGCCATGTTGTGGAAGCACGCTTCCCACAACTTAGAAGCCAGTCAGGAGGTCATTGAGTAGTAGAACTCTACTCCTGTGGAGTTGACACCTGGACAGAAAGCGTGGGTGATGGAGGTTGTAGAGCAGGTGGCCCTCCAAGACTGATGGACTGGGCTCTATGAGGTGATTGAGAGGAAGGAGGAGACCACCTACATAATGAATCTCAAGACCCTGAGGCAGCCACTTCGGGTACCGCACATCAATTGCCTGAACCCACACTTTGAAAGGTCTGGGGTCACCATGCTAATGGTGACGGATGGGAAGGAGGAAGAGGCAAGTGAACCTCACCTCAACCTCCTCTACTTTAAGGAGAGGGAAGGGTCAGTGGAAGGAGTAATCCTATCCCCCACCCTAACTCCAGCAGAGGTACTGTCACCGAGTGTTCAGGCAGTTTCTCTCTCTGTTCTCTCTTATCCCAGGGACTATACCCACCTGTGCACCCATGATTTGGACACAGGCGACAACCTCCCTGTCAAGTGTAAATCTTACCAGCTGTCAGATAAAATTAGATCTAGCATCACTGTGAAGGTAAGATCTTGCAATTGGTGGTCATAGAGCCCTCTAGCAGCCCCTGGTCCAGTCAGTGGTTTTGGTGCCAAAAGCCACTCCGGCGGGCCCCACACCTGAAATAAGGTTCTGTGTGGACTATGGGGGGCTGAACTCGGTGACCTGGATGGACGGACTTGATCTCCCAGCTTTCGTGGTGTCGTGGGGCTGTATCTTGCTGGTAGCACTGACATCTTTTAAATCTTTTAAAACTGGCATCTTATTCGTTATTTTAAAATTCATTTGCCTGTATGGCACTGTGTTGATTTATTTGGCAGCATGTTTACCTGTAGCCTCCTGTGTTGTTTCAGCTCCCTGGTCCACTGCAGCCTTTTTGGATGATTGTTGTGGAGGGTGCTTGAAACGCTGCTACCGGAGTCCTCAATTGAGTGCCGCTTTTGACACGGTCTCTCATGAGATTCTGTTGCGGCGTTTGGAGGCAGCGGGTGTTGTGGGCCTAGCGCTGGAATGGTTCAGATCGTTCTTGACAGAGAGATCATTCCGAGTGTCAGCTCCCCTGTTTCTTTCCCAGGCCTATGCCATCGGTCAGGGAGTGCCTCAGGGTTCAGCACTGAGCCCCGTATTGTTTAATCTATATGTTCAACCTCACCATGGTTTCGTATGCAGATGATACGCAATTGGTGGTGGCCCTATCTGATGATTCCACGCAGGATGCGGCAAGGTTTAGGAGTGGCCTGGCTGCTGTTGCAGAATGGATAACTACAAATTGCCTCCATCTGACTGCTAATAAAATGGAGGGAATGCTGGTAGGGAAGGAGAGGAGTCTTTGGAGTGAGTAATGGTGGCCAACTGCTCTGGGTAGTGCTCCCACCCCTAAGTTGGTGGTCAAGAACCTGGGGGTATGGATGGATTCTTCCCTCAGTTTCCAAGAGCATACACAAATGTTTCTGGTACCTATTTTGGCCTTCGGGGATTTAGGCCATATTGAGGTTCTTTGACCCCCCACCCACTTGCCAGCTGATTGTTCAATCTGCTATTCTATTTCGACTAGACTATGCTAGTTTGCTCCTTCTGAGGAACAAGCAGGCTGAGGTCATACGTTTGCAGCGTGTTCAAAATGCAGCCGCTAGAGCACTGTTGGGTATCCCGCGTAAGTGCTCCTCTACGGATGCCATCCGGAGACTGCATTGGCTACTCATGGCCAAACTGATCCAATTTCAGGCTCTCTGCTTGTCTTTTGAGATCTTAAAGCTTGCTTCGCCTGGCCTCTTAGCCAACCTGTTAGCCCCGTATGTTCCAACTCGCCCGCTGCGCTCCTTGGGACAGCATCTGGTTAGAGTCCCACGAGTAAAGCGTCTTCGGGTCGGTGGTCGCTCTTTCCTCTACTTGGCAGCTAAGCTATGGAACTCCTTGCTTCCCCAGATTCGTAGCTTGGACCGCCTGCTGGACTTCAGAAAAGCGATAAAAACTTTTCTCTTTCCTTCTGTTTAGTCTTCATTGCTTTGCTGTATGCTGTATGGGTTTCTGGTTTGGTCCCTTAGCCTCTTGGTTCTTTCTGACAGTGGCAGCGCCGGGACGCCTCTTTGCTGAGGCAGCTGTGCACTATATAAAATCAGTTAACATAACATAACATAACATAACATAACATAACATAACATACTCACCCAATTCCATGGGCAGGTAAATTGAGCAACAGGTGGGGTTCAACCTTACCTCCAGGTACTGTCAAATTGCCCTCACCCAGAGAGCCACTCCAGAAGGACACTACCAACTCTGGGTCATGCCCTTCAGGCTCATGAATGCCTGCCACTGTCCAGAGGCTGTTGAACCAGGTCCTTGCTGGTATTGAGGTCTTCTTAGCTGCATATCTAGACAACAATTCCATCTTCAGTTACAGTTGGGAGGATCATCTCTTTCACCTCCAGGAAGTACTTCAGGCACTGCAGTAAGCAGGCCTGAATATCAAAGTAAATAGGTTCCAGATAGGACAAGGATCTGTTGTATATTTGGGGCAGAGGTGGGCCAGAGTAAAGTGCAACTCCTTTGGGCCAAGGTTAAAGCCATCCTGGCATGGAAGCCCCCAAAACCCAAACAGACATTAGAGCCTTCTTGGACCTCGCCAGATACTACTGGAGGTTCATCAAGGGATATGCCACTATTGTTACCCCCTTGACGGAGCTCAATTCAAAGAAGCGGCCCAGGATTGTGATATGGACGGAGGCCAGCCATACTGTCTTTGACTCCTTCACACAGGCCATGTGCACAGCTCCTGTGCTCCGGGCCCCTGGTGTCTCTTGAAAATGGATCATTCAGACAGATGCCTCGGAACACTGTATTGGTTAGGAACTGTCTCAGCTAAACGAAGAGGGCCTAGACCAGCCGCAAGCCTTCCTCTCCTGGAAGTTACACTCCAGGAAAAAAAATGGAGCACAATAGAAAGGGAAGATTTTGCAGTGGTCTGGGCCCTTAAAAAGTTGAAGCTGTATTTGTTTGTCACTCACTTCTTGGTGCAAACATACCACAGACCCCTCAGGTGTCTAATGCAGTTGAGGGGCAATAATCAAAAGCTATCCATTTTCTTACAGACAATAAACTTTAGAGTGGACCACTGATCAGGGGTCGACCACTCCAATGGTGATGGTCTATCTAGGTTTGTCTGCCTTAGTGAGGAGGACTACCTGGAAGCTGGGTAGAACCTCTTCACTTTCGGCTGGGGGGTAACGCATTTTTTGTGTGTGTTTTGTTTATTGCCATTTAGAAAAAGTACATAGGATGCAATATGCAATTATATGTTGCCGTATATCACTTTAAAAGGCAGTGATCAAAATATAACAATAAACAACAAAACCAATGGGAAGCAGTACAGCTTGATCACACGTTTGAATCATATATCATGGCACATATAGGGAAAAGAAGACGTTGTTGTTCGAACACATGTTACATGACATTTCAAAATATGATAACCTGTTGTCATATGAGCCACAGTGTAGTCACAATAAACATATCATAGGGCACCAAATTAACAATTGGTCAGATCTTTGATCTAGTTTGTGGGTCAGTGTTGTAGCGTGTTCTTGAGCTGAATTTAAAAACAGTTAGCCAAGCCAAGAAGGGTCCCCAAATATCTCTGGGTCTAGATGCTAATGGCAATAATTCCCAGTAAGTATTTAATTGTTCGTGACAAAATGTAACGTCTAGGATCCATGTCGTACTGACGGGGGAGGTACGTTTGCCACAGAGCATCGCTACTCTGCGCTAGCAATAGGAGCATAGCTAGTAGCTTGCGACTTCCGATTGGGGCCTCCTTGACATACCCTAAAAGGCCTACTTTAGGTGATGGAGTCACATTGATCTCCAGTATTTCTCTTATTTTTTTAAACACCTCCCTCCAGAATTCCGCCATTACAGGACACCTCCAGGCCATGTGGAGAAATGAAGCATTGGGGGCCCTGCATCTCCAACAGTTTGCATCAGGGCGGAGTCCCATACTTTAAGCTGCGTGGAGGTTCCATGGCTGCAATGCAAGTATTTAAAGTCTATAAGGCTCAATTTTGTAGTTGGGTGAAAGCATCTCTAACCGCCCACAACAGAACTGCCATTGGTCTTCTGGCATAGGGACTCCAAAATCAGAATTCCAACCCTCTAGGGGCTTTGGCTGTGTTATCGGAGATGTGCGTTGCATGGAGTTGTATAGATTGTGATAAGTTTACTAGGGGATGGATAGGAGAGCATTGATTCTGAGGCCGGAAGAGTGACTGGGGGGATGGGAATGTGTAATGTAGTTTGCGACATGTACCTCTGATACTGTAGTATAACAATTAATCAGAGAATCTGGAGTTCCCATCGAGATCTGCTGTGGGATGACTTATAAAGGTATCATACGGGTATAGGTCAGCAAATGTGTCCTAGCCCAAGCTGTGCGCGCAGGTAGAGTTTCCCCTGTCGCCCAATATTGGCAGCTGTGGATTTTGGGCAAGTATATTGAATGGTGTATATAATACTGATTTCCCCGCTCGCTTACAGAGTCTGTCCCACGCCCAGCGCAGTGTTTTAGCTGTGTATAAGGTAGAGTGTTGTTGTCAATTGTGTTGATACAGAGCTACCTTTAGTGGTACCAAGCTTGCTGTCAGCTTCAACTGCCACATGAGGTTGAAAAGGGTTTGGAAACATCCAATGGTGTAAATACTGTGCCTGTGCGCAGAAAGCATATTGGGCTAGGTCCGGTGCGCCCAATCCACCCTGAGCTAATGGAAGCTTTGTACTTCCCTCAATATACTTGGCTGTTTCTCTGCCCATACCAGTAAAATATTTAATGATCTAAGAGTTTTCAGAAAAGACTGTGTTAGTTGTAACGGCAAGTTGGCGAAGAAATACAATAATTTGGGCAATATTATCATCTTGGCAATCGAAATACGACTGGCAGTGAAATTGGGAGCTTAGACAGATGACAATTTTTCCCTCTAACCATGAAATATTGAATTGTGTATATAATATTGATTACCCCGCTCAGTTACGGAGCCTGTCCCATGCCCAGGGCAGTGTTTCAGCTGTGTTTAAGGTAGTGTGTTGTCGTCTATAGGGTTGATACAAAGCTACCGTTAGTGGAACCGGGGCTTCGCTGTCAGCTTCAACTGCTGCATGAGGTTGAAAAGTGGTTGGAAACATCCAATTCTGTAAGTACTGTGCCTGTGCGCAGAAAGCATATAGGGCTAGGTCCGTTAACCCAATCCACCCTGAGCCAATTGAAGCGTTTGTACTTCCCACAATATATGGGGCTGTTTCTCCGCCTATACCAGTAAAATAAATAATGGTCTAAGAGTTTCAGAAAAGACTGGGTTAGTTATAATGGCAGGTTGGCGAAGATATATAATAATTTAGGAAATACTATCATCTTGGCAATCGCAATACGACCTGCCAGTGAATTGGGAGCTTAGACCAGATGACAATTTTCCCCTCTAACCATGACATAATGGAAGATGTATATAATATTGATTGCCCTGCTCGGTTACAGAGCCTGTCCTATGCCCAGCACAGTGTTTCAGCTGGGTTTAAGGTAGTGTGTTGTCCTATATAGGGTTGATACAGAGCTACCGCTAGTGGTACCGGGGCTTCGCTGTCGGCTACAACTGCCCATGCGGTTGAAAAGGGGTTGAAAACATTCAATGGTGTAAGTGCTGTGCCTGTGCGCAGAAAGCATATAGGGCTAGGTCCGGTGCGCCCAATCCACCCTGAGCTAGTGCAAGCATTTGTACTACCCTCAATATACGTGACTGTTTCTCTGCCCATACCAGTAAAATCATTAATGATCTAAGAGTTTTCAGAAAAGACTGGGTTAGTTGTAACGGCAGGTTGGCGAAGAAATATAATAATTTAGGCAATACTATCATCTTGGCAATCGCAATACGACTGGCAGTGAAATTGGGAGCTTAGACCAGATGACAATTATCCCCTCTAACCATGAAATAATGGATGGTGTATATAATATTGATTGCCTCGCTCGGTTATGGAGCCTGTCCCATGCCCAGCGCAATGTTTCAGCTGTGTTTAAGGTAGTGTGTTGTAATCTATAGTGTTGATACAGAGCTACCGTTAGTGGTACCGGGGCTTCGCTGTCAGCTTCGACTACCACATGAGGTTAGAAAGGGGTTGGAAAGATCCAATGGTGTACGTACTGTGCCTGTGCGCAGATAGCATAATATTGGACTAGGTCTGGTGCGCCCAATCCACCCTTAGCTAATGGAAGCATTTGTACTTCCCACAAGATACGTGGCTGTTTCTCTGCCCATACCAGTAAAATCATTAATGATCTAAGAGTTTTTGGAAAAGACTGGGTTAGTTGTAACATTAGGTTGGTGAAGATATATAATACATTTAGGCAATACTATCATCTTGGCAATCGCAATAGGACCGGCCAGATGACAATTTTCCCTTCTAACCATGAAATTGTGTGACCATAGTTCATGTCCCAGAGTTCCTGTATGCTAATGCTCAGCCATATCCCCAGGTATTGGACTGGTCCGAAGCCCACTGGAAGGGATAGTCTGGCTCAAAGGGCACCATAGAGTGCGTGAGTGGGAGTAAGGTAGATTTAGCCCAGTTGATTTGTACACCTGAGAGTCCTCCAAACACAGTGATTTTGCAAAGGACTTAATTCGGGTTTTCTATTGGGTCTCTTAGATATAATGTGATGTCATCAGTGTATAAAGAAATAATCAAATCTCTGGTCAAGAAGTCTAACCCACGCATTTTATGATGTTGTCTAATTCTTGCAGCAAGGGGCTCCATAGCAATGGCAAACAGGAGGGGCGACAAAGGCCACCCCCTGCCTGGTGCTCAGTGTAATGAAGAATTGAGCCGATATCAACCCATTCGCTCGTAATCTAGTGGTCAGTTTAAAGTACAATAGCCTGATTTGTTTAATGGTTAGGGGGCTTAATCCCAATCTGGCCAGAATGGTAAAAAGATACGGCCATTCCAGGGAATCGAAAGCCTTGGTGGCGTCAAGGAACACCACCAAGGCTGGGTCCGAGCTGGTACAACACAGAAAAAAGGTTCTCAAATTATGAGATGTAGATCGCTGCCGGCATAAACCCAGATTGATCGAGTCTGGCGATAAGCGGTAAGAGAGGTTGCAGTCTATTTGCAAGAAGTTTTACATAGATTTTATTATCGATATTTATGAGAGAAAGAAGTCTATATGAGTCACATCGATTTGGGGATTTTCCAGGCTTAAACAATGGTAAAATAACAGCTTCCCAAGTAGTTGGGGGGAGTGAGCCATTCTGTAATGAATCTTGAAACATTTCCATGAGATTAGGTGCAAGGAGTGTGGCATAACACTCATAGTAGGTGGTGGTCGGCCCATCTAGGCTCGGGGCTTTACCAGAAGGGAGACTGTTTATCACTTACAATATGTCATCCACAGTGAAGGGCTCATCGAGATATTCCCAATGTGTGTTGCTGAGCCAAAGTAGCTCCAGTGAATCCAGGTAAGCTGTAAGTTCACTATCTATTTGGGGAGTGATGGAGGTGTATAGCGAGGCATAGCATTCTGTAAAGTAGTCATGTATCTCCTTTGGGCCTCTAATTGGTTTATCATTGTTGTCTATAATTTCAGTTATATATGGAGAGCTGTGGTAGGGTTTAAGAATGTTAGCCAGCATTTTGCCTGGCTGGTCGCCTTCCCCAGTAAGCCTAGCTGCAGCATATTACCCCAGGAATTTTATTTCCCTGTTTGCCTCTTCCTCAAACTCTGAGATGTTCCCAAGTATAGGTTCTAAGTGTGATGGGTTGTTTGTGTCAAAGTATTTGAGTTCCATGTCTCTGATGTTAGTTTCCAACTTCTGTATGGTTCGTCGTATGGCTTTTAACACTCCCGCTTGTTGGGCGATACATTTCCCTCTGATGACGACCTTGAAGGCCTTCCAGAGTCTTGAGGGGAATAATACTGAGCCTTAGTTCAAAGAAAAATATTCAGCGATATTGACTCTTATTTCTTCCCAAAATGCTGCATAGGTAAAGCATAGGGAGGAAGTCTCCATTCGAATTCGTGTTTATTTGACATGGGAAGTGTCACCTTAAGGGTGCATGGGGTATGATCAGATAAGGTTCTCAGTAAATGCATTGCTTCCGCTGTCCATGTTGCTACGTTACCCGTTACTATCCAGCAGTCAAGTCTGGACCAGGAGTTGTGTTGTGCCGAGACACAGGTGTCCTTGCTGCTTTGTGGGCTCCTCTGTCTCCAAAAATCAACTAGTTGATTATCTGACATAATCTGGCTGCTTGTACTGTGGGTGTGAAGTCCGGGAAAAAGGATCTATTGTTCCCTTGATGATTTATATTGCCTTTCTCTCTGACCCTCCACAGAACCACATTTCTGTTTCTATAGTTTAGCAATCGAGCGACAATTGGTCTGGAAGTGGCACCCACTGCAGGTCTGGGGGCCAGAGTCCGATGTGCTCTTTCCACTATGAACATATTAGATAGGTCTTGTCCGAATAATTCATGTAGGAGGTCCTCTACAAACGTTTCCATTTTAGAGATAGCTGTGGTCTCCGGAATGCCGGCAATGTGGATGTTATTCCTCCCCGAGCATGCCTCAAGATCTTCATTTGTAGCTTTGATAATGTATAAGACTTTCTCCATGTGTAATGAGTGTTCTTTCTATTCTACTTGATTGTCATGTGCATCAGACATTCTGTTCTCCAGTTGGTCTAAGCGGGTGTCGTGGGTATCCTCGCTTTTCCGTACTTGTTCGAGTTGGGCAGTGAGCTTGTCTAGCTCATTGTCAATTGCTTTAAGGCTTGTTTTTACATCTAGTAGAATGTTCCGCAAAACGTCATCGTGCCTGTCTTTGGCGTCACTCAATATTGCCTCTGTGTCTTGTTCTGCTCCGGTTTCAGCGTTGCGAGTAAGTCTCCTGTTTTTAAATGACAGTTTCGATTGCTTTGCATAGTATTTTCCCTCTTTAAGTTGAGGGATCGTGGTTGTTCATGCATGTGCTGTATGTCAAGTCCGGATTCCGGCAGCTTTTATCAATATAGTAGTCCTGTCTGATAGGCCAGAGACCGAGTGCCTACTAATTCAGAGAGTCCTCCGTTCAATCGATCAGTGACGGAGTTTCTAGAATTTCAACGGCCACAGATATCAATGTTTATACCGCGCCAATCACCTCTCCCACAGAGGGCTTGATCCACCCAAACAGTACGGGTCAGCCTGTGCTGGAGTGAATATGCCTTTCGTTATATTAGAGGGCACACATGCATGCACTTACTGGACTCCACGGAAGAAGCTGGCGTATCTCAGGGTGCGTGGTCAGTCACACTCAGTCTATAGACCAGAATTTACTGCACCGCTGCCAAATTTGCATGGGAGCTGCCTTTGTTTATGTCCAGAGGCACTGCTCAAGAGGCGGTATAGTTATCTGTTGGGTTTGATTTAATGTGTGAGTCAGATGCTTGCAGAGCTAGTGTTCAAATGAGGTAATATTTACACCCTCTTCAAGGCCTCAATGCTGCAGTCCAGGTCTCAAATCCCCATACAGAGCCAGCAGGGAATCTATGGATGTGGCACCAGAAATTTATGGGTCATTCGCCCACCTTCACTCTGACCAACAGCCGTGGGCAGTTGAGAGCAGCCCGCAGCCGCCCGGGCCTGATGCAGAAAGTATCTTATTCATCAGTGCTGGGGAGCCGTCACCCTCTTTGATCATGTAGCGTGCATTGACAGAGAGTAGGAACTATGGGCTCCTGGTCTGGGGTCTAGGATATATTCCAGTCAGCGGGTATTCTGAGCCGCGGCACCAGGGGACCGCCAACCTGTCCGGCCAGCCCCGGTGAGAAATGAACGCCCAAGGCGCACCACAAGCCTCTGGCAGTGCAGGTCCGCAGGTTGAATGCCGGTCATCTCTCCACAATGCGTCACGCCTCAAGTTGGGGCCCCTTCAGCAAAGCTTAATGTCTCCCTCTCTTAGCTCAGATTATTTCCGCTCTTGCAGCTCGATTCAGGGCACCGTTCTCAGGTGCGGCAAGTGGGCTGGTGTACTTAGCCGCTGTCGCATTGCACGCTTCTGGGTAGGCCACAGTTATGATCCCCGCTAGGCATGATTTTATCCTCTAGCTATGCCTTCTTTTTAAGCTTGGAGATCGTCCCTTACAGCCAGGATAAATTACGGATTATGAGTTTGGTCGGCAGAGCTCACTTAGCAAGCGGCTGTCTTGCTGCTCAGCTAAGCCACGCCCCGGGGAGGACACGTGTTAGACCTAATACTCTTCAGCTAGTGTTTCCCTGAACCTTTTGTTTTTTCCTCCTAGGTTTTGCTAAGTTTCTTGTAGTGGGCTTAAGACTTTGGGCACTTTATCACTGTAAATGCATTGTGAAAGTCCACAAACCCTTCCTACACATGTTAGGAAGTGGTGCTTATCTGATATTTTTAAACATGGCACATGCCTGTCATTGGAGGCTGGTCTGTGCACTGATACCAATGATGTGCTTGAACAGCCTATCATTGTAGGCTGGTGGGCGCATTTGCACCTATGGTGTTTTTCAGCATATGTCCAGCTGTCTGTCTGTGAACAATTGCACTTCTGCTCATGCTGGCTTTTCTATTTCACTAACCATACTGTCATTAAAACTTTATTTGAGTTATTACAACCATAAAAGTATACACTATACATTTATAAACTTTATAAAAACACGAGTTAAAATTTATAAAATTGCAATTCAGTCATTTCCCGGAGGATAACCCTGGCAACATTATTTCTAACAGTATCCTCCTGAGATGTTAAAAACACATGAGAAAACATATCTGACTAGACCTTCCAAACATAATACATACATTAGAGTACAGTCTCGATAACATATGCCTATAACTCTGTATTCTGGAGGAGCTCCCTAACTCGAATCATGTATTTCCCCAAGGCGCAGGCTATATCCAGGTTTCCCATCCCCACCAGGAGCTCTGCAGCCTGCTTCCTATTCGTAATCCTGTAATTTTTGAATAACGGGCCTAAAATCTCCTTACGTATATCAAGGGTCCTCCTGCAGTCTAATAAAACATGAGTAATGTTACAGGTGGAGCCTAATGTACATGTGCAATTACCATTACTATTAATCATGAGGTTTTTAACCCTGGTATTTACATAACAGGGGTTTACACCCATGCTCAGTTTTAAAACCTCTCTTCTTAATTTCTGATTCGGCAACCTATCCAAGTACTAACCATACTGAGAGTACCTTTCACTACCACTAGAGCATCCCTAGGGTATGTCTTAAGAGGTGGAGCAAGTGGTAGGTGAAAGGCCGGGCAGGGACACATGTGTATCTCCTGTCCAGGTAGTGGGGAATACACATGTCTGTTTTCAATACCTATGAGGTTTGCTCTTCCTGTAGGCTAGCATGGGAAAATGATTCAAATTACTTCAGGTTGCAATAGTAGATTCCAGGGTGATACAGACACAGTTTATGACTGGGATTGTTTGGTTTCACCTATTTCAATGCACACCAGACGTTGTGTCACGTTTCCATGGAGCTACAGATTTCACAACTCTTCATTCTGTGTGACTAGAGTGGTGCTGGTGAGATCTGTTTCAACATTATGCCCGTATTGTCTGGGTGCGACTCTGATCGACGTGTACCTGATGGGATGCCCCCTTCTTCCGAGAGGCCCCGCAGCTTCAGGCTCAATTCATTGATTTTTCCCTTTTGGCACTCAGTGTTTCAGACCAACTGCCCTCTACTCACCTGGCCCCCGACAACATTGTGCTGCCAGGTAGTATTGCATGGCTTGTACAGTGAGAGTGATTTACCGAGCAGAAGAAACACTTCAGAGAGCGATTCAAAGCAGGTTAGGAGACTGTGTGACTCCCCTGTTCTTCACAGAAGTGGTCTGGTGCTCGAAAGCCCTAATGGAACCCTTTTTGAGTGACCAAGTACTGCCCTCAGCCAACCTCTGCTCAGCATACTGTGGGTGAACTTCCAGAGTGGCTGCAAAATCCCCAGTTGATGACTGCCTCCTAATTAGTCCTGCTACCTACCTCCACCTAATGTTGAATGGTATATTTGATTAGTAGGGGTAAGGTTACTTCTATCCCCCAGTAACGGCGAGCCAGGCCAAAGATCCCAAAGCTCTGTTGAGACAATTTTCAGGGTCAGTCTGTAATGGGTCAGGTATTGAATCTAAGAACAGTGATGGTTTTTCCCATTTGTTGGGCTCTTCCAACCCACTTATATGTCACCCAAATTCAGCTGAGGCAATCATGGAGAGGGCAGTAGAAAACAGAATTGAACTGACAAATAGATTCTCTCCATTGAGTCAGTTAGATATTAATGACTGACTCATAAAATCCACCCCAGTCAAAGACAGCACGTGGCCAATTCATGTCCCTCCACTCCTCGCTCTATAATGGGGGAGGAAGCTGGAACAAACCAATACTCCAAGGTACTCAGCTGGAACATAGCAGGTGTAAGAAATAAAACTGATGACTCAAGGTGTCTGGACATAATAAGGGAGTATGATGTGGTTGGGCTTCAAGAGACTTGGGAAACTAATAATACCCTTTGGATGGATAGCTATACAACTCACTCTGAACCCGCATGGCCTTCCGCAGCTGGTAGGCCAAAGGGCAATTTAACAACCCTAATTTCTTTAAAGGTCTCAGGTAACCATTGTAAACAGGATTCTGGTTCTTGTAATTGTCTTATGGTTCAAATTACGTCTAGTAATGCACCAAAACTACTTGTTATTAACTTTTATAACTCATTTGAAAGAACCTCTGTGAATGAACATTCATGCAGTCTGAATTGCTTTTTAGACTCATACAAGGAAAAGAAAACTACACCTTATTCTGTTATGATTTTAGGAGATTTTAATATACATTTGTGTACAAGGAACTGCCATGTCACTGATAATCTTGGCCCCGGAACCTGTTCAGAGATACATTTTGAACACACGGAACAAGGTGGGTTTTTAGTGGACATTTTAGCGGAATTTGGCCTATCATACCCTACTACCATGAGTGATGATGTTGGTATCCCCTCCTTTAAGGGAAGGGGCTTGAACTCCACAATTGATTACATCTTCATTAATACAGCCTTGTTACCTCTGGTAATAGTCAATGCTGCTCAATGGCCACATTTTAGTGATCATAATCCTAAACATCTTAAATGAGAGGTGGGCATTAGGGTCAGCCCCAAAATGGGGAAGATCATTACTGTCCAAATTTAAAGGTAAAGGATTGAGGCCGCAGACTTAAATGGAGTAAGGTAGTCCCAGATCATTTTGTAAATGATCTATGAGAAACCGTTGGGGATGAGATTGATCTTTGCCTAGATGGCACCGGAAAGGAAGCAGAAATCCTTACAGCCTACGCTAGGATCTGCAAACAGGTGGCCAGAGCTCTCACACATCCAACTAGGGAATTCATAAATAGGGGAGAGAGATGGTTTGACCATAACTGCACAGTTGCCCACCAAAAGCTACTCTCTGCATTAAAGAAAAAGCCCCAAAACAAAGCTTTAATAGCCACACTTAGGAAAACGTATAAGCAGGCCATACGCACACATAAAACAGAAATCAAACATGATGACTGGAACTATTTAATGTTGTTGGACATTATCAAGAGTAGTGCCAAGTTCTGGGAAATAGTCAATAAACCATTCTTCTCTGGTGCTAGTGGCAGTACATTGGACTGTAATATACCGGAGGAGCAGTGGTTTTTCTACTTCAAACATATATATGGCGACCAGGATGATCAGGGAATATTAGGCACACGGTCCATGGTTGAGGCTTATAGTTTGGCTTTTATGGAAAAGGAAGTAGCCGAAGCAATAATACAAATGACAAGTTATAAAGCTCCTGGACCTTAAGGCGTCCTGGCTGACCGCTTTAAGCAAAATGTGACATTATGGTCCAAAATACTATCACATGTATTTAATACGGCTTGTTAGTATGGTCTGCCGAGATCATAGTCCCAGTCTATTATTGTTCCAGTTTTCAAGAAAGGGCAGAGTGGAGACCCACGATGTTAAATGCCAATATCATTGATTGATTCAGCAGTTAAAATGTTAGGAAGAGTGATCCTTAGTAAACTGACAGACTGGCTTGATGAGTGTAATGTACTATCAAACCTGCAATATGGTTTTAGGAAAGGTAGGGGTACCACGGATCAGTGCCTCAACCTGCATTTATTAGCAGGAAATACACTATTGCCAAGAAAGGGACACTACACCTAGCCTTTATGGATCTGTCCTTGGCTATTGACCGAGTAACCAGATCCAAATTATGGGTTTTATTACTTGAAATGGGCATGGATCGAACATCGTACATATTTTATCTGATTTGCACAGGGACCTTGTTGCCGCTGTAAGATTTGACCAAAGGGGAAATTACACGCAGGGAATGTGCATCATTAGAGGTGTTAGACAAGGTTGTATTTTAGGTCCCCTATTGTTCACCCTATATATTAACAATTTAGACTCAGTTTTGGCTACAGCCAGCAAAGATATTCCATGAGTGAGCGAACGGCTGATACAAACACTTTTACATGCAGACAATGCCGCCTTATTAACATGAATAATCATGGGGGAAAGGATCACTTGTCCTGCATAACCCGGGTATGCAGGTAGATACGTGGTGTCTCACAAATAAAAGACCCTCATGCACGTGTTGGTAAAGTTTCGGTAGCGGTATATGTTGTCTCCCCGCTCTTTCATACACGTGTGTGCATAATCATGGGGTCAGTTTTTATGCAACCTCCACCCGGAGGTGTGTACCCTGGTTAAAAACAGTAGTGATCGTGAATAGTGGGCAGTGCTCAGGAAGGGATTTAAAAATACTCGGACAGCCAGAAAAGATACTTTATTAGGTCTGGATTCGAGTAGTCCTTTCGGAATAGTTAAGGTGTGCGGCTATAGAATTTATTAGGAATTCTGGCGCACTATCAGAAGTTTGGTGATATTAAAATAAGGTCGGCATGTTTCTGTCCTTGTCGCCTATGTAGGTCGGTGGGCTTTCATCAGGACCAGCGGCAGGTGTGAAGTGGTGGGATTATATAAAGAAATGGTATTTACCATGTGAGAAATAGGCAAATTATGACCTGTTTCTTGGAGAGATGTGAGGTCATGAAGTACCTGTAAAATAAAACATACAAATTGGGGTAGGAGAGGTATGGGAGACACATAGGGGTGTATAACTGTACACACACAGTTTCGTAAACAACTAAAATGGCAATACTTTACACAGATTCACACTCTCAAAAGGGGTGTCAACTCTCTCATCCTCATGCTCCGGGTGTTTGTGTCATGCTGAAGAGAGACTTATCAGTGTTAGCCTATGAAGCTTAGTATGTTCAATGGTTGAAACAAAATTGGCAGTTTTTCCCACACCAGAGCATAAAAACATCAATTAAAATGTCCCTGCTTATAGCTAAGCGCTAAGAGACCTGTCGGTGGTTTGGCACTATATAAATCGAAATTAACATAACATAACATAACAGTTACATGGCATCCCACCCCTTGGGCACCTAGGGGAGAAGTAAGGGGTGCTTATATATACAAATAAGGTAGATTACCATGCTAGAATTCCAAAGTTAAAATTGCATATAATTTACTTTTAAAGACAGTGTGCAAAGCAGGACTGCCTTTGAAAATGACAGCAACGTCTGAAAGAATGGGGGCAAGGCAATAAGCCTTTGGAGAGCACGTTCAGGGTGCCACACAGTAGCAGGTAGCCCAGACCAGCCACTATTCAGGAAGGTCACATGGTCCCTCCCAATGGCAGTAATCCTTCTTGTGAACAACAGATTTCTCTGGCAGTGTACACCACACACTTCCAGTGTATCTCTTCTCTGCTGAAGTATGACACCAGTAGTTATACTGCAGTGTACCTTTGAAGTAGGGGTGGTTCAGAGGGGCTACCTTTGAACCAAAGAAGCATCCCCTACATTTCAGTCCTGTCTGCCATAAGGCCACGAAAGGCTGATCTTAATCATTTGTTGGACCATGATCTGAATCCCAGAAGCCAAATATCAAAACCTCTTCCACAAATCTATCCAGCCAGGCGCTCAAATGGAAGAGGTCTGTCATTCCAGTTACATGCCTAGTGTTCTATAGCTGTCACTGGGGGGGGGGGAGGGGGGGTTGGCCAGATGTGCTACCCCAGGCTGCTGTGTAGACTGGAGTCAAAAGGTACACAAAGAGATTTAGAGTAGATAAATAGCCACACACTAGGAGTGGCATTTCTTTTTTTTGTGTTCAATATATTTTTATTAAGTTTTGCGAATAAAGATATACAGTTGTGAAATACTCAAATATACAGAGAGAGAGGCATTTCTAAGCTTGTAATGACAAAACCACCTTTATCACAGGAACCGATCTGTCATTGTGAATCCAGTGATAGGAAATATGATGAGGTTGCTCCACTGAAATCTACTAAATAGTTGTTCTTTTATAGAAATCGAGTCTTAATTATGACATTGCAAATACCAATTCTGGTGGTAATAACAATATGGTTAAAGCAAACAGTAGTCAATTCAGTAAGAATTAATGTGCTGTTTTACCTAGGTGTGTTAAAGCAAAAAGCATTCACAAGGTTCCAAGCAATCTCAATGACTATGTACGCTCATGAACTTTCTCTGTAGTACTTTTACTTTCTTTTTATTTCAAAGTTTTTGTACACCTGTTATTCATTGCTTAACAATATTAAATATCATTTATAGGTTCCTAATTTTTTTAATGAATTAAAGGAGGGAAGGTGTGTGGCAGTTTTATATTGAATAGACTCCGGACATGGGAACACGGTCATGCCAATCCCACTCATTCCTTATTTATCATCTGTGTCATGTTCCACAATGGTAATCCTTGATTGTAGTTGGAAGCAACAGTTTACTCTGAGCTCAGCGTACCTTTTTGCCTGTGTGGTTTACTTTGCTTCAAGAAGCTATCTGCCAAGAATTTTGCATCACTGCTCCAATGAAGTAGCTTTTTTCTTGCTGGGTCTCGTGTCTGATGAAGAAGCGATTTGTGACACATTGCGGTGAACACTCTCTGAGACCTCCACCTCTGATTATTATATTATTAGGTCTTGCACCGTCTCTCTCTTTCATTTCCTTTAATATAGAACACTAATTTTTAAATCTACAGTGTTACTGCGAAGCACAAGAATTCTCTTTACTATATATTTTGTTACAGAATTTTCCATTGCAATTGTTTTCATGAATACACAAAGGTTGCATTTTCTTGTTCCATGTGAGTTGTGGTGTCTTTTTTATGATGCAGCATATTTTAGTTGTGAACATGACTGTGTTCACCTGTTTTGCTCCCTCTATATTAGCTACACAGCAACCCTCTGATTACAACAAACGTTGTTTCTACTTTCAATTAATCACTTTGGGTGTTCTGTACAGTGTTATTCACTGTGTGGCTTGGGATTTTGAATTCCTTTGTGTAGTGGATAAGTGAAAGCCCACAAACAAGAACCACTTTAGATAGATAGTTCTGCAAATCAAAAATATTTATTTGAGTCTTTCCATGCTCAGCTACATGATGGCAAGACAGACCACTAGGTTAAGTGCTCAACTCGATATCTGTGTAACTTCCAAGTCACAAAAAAGTCTCCCTTCAGTGCTGACATTGTTTTTCATTCTTCTGAGGTGGATAAATGAAGTACCATCACACTGATTAACTGTAGTACTGGGGGGCTTATTTATAAGCCCAGTACGCTGCCGGAACGTCAGATTTTATGGCGTTCTGCTTCATGGCCTCATCGAGATGTTATGAGGCAAGGCTGAGCAAGTTGTGGCGTTGCCTCACACTCTGATGGAGAGGCGTTTCAAGGGCGTTATGGTGGGCGTTCCCATATAACATCCTTGGCATTTGACACATTTTCCAGATTTACAACATGCTGTAAACCTGGGAATGGTGACTGCATTACCTCATGGCAACCATTTGTGCACCAGCACTGTGAAAGAGGACAGGAATGACCGATACCTCATAGATACTGCATATTCCTGCCCTTTTCTTTTGATATAGGGCAGGACGGCTTGGGGTGCCTCCCTACGCCAAAAATGTGTAAATGGGTCTCTTGAAGTTTACAGTGCTGTAGCATATTCTTTATGAGAAACAAGTCAACATTATTTGATTAAGATGTTGAGTTAAAAATGGAGAGGTAATGGATGGAGGGTCAGTTAATAAGGACTGGGGTGCAGAAGATATACCATAGAACTGAAAGGGCCGGGCCCATAAGTTCTGGACCTGTTCCAGAAACAAAATGTGATGGTTGTTTATCGAAGTATGAAAGCGTAAAGGGAAGAAAAGTCATTGATAGGTCATTCAATAGATTAGAATTCTCTTGGACATGTTGTAACCACAGATAGCTACTTAAGGTTAGTTTGATTTCTTACAAAGCCAAAAATAACAGAACATAAAGACACCTCAATACGAGGGTGTGAAAATACGTCTGAGTCAGCATAAAGCCAAATCTGCATATTCAAATTCGATGATGTAGCATAAGCAATACAATTAATTCAAGAAGTAAAATGCAAAAGAT
Source organism: Lissotriton vulgaris (assembly GCF_964263255.1). Classification (NCBI taxonomy): domain Eukaryota; kingdom Metazoa; phylum Chordata; class Amphibia; order Caudata; family Salamandridae; genus Lissotriton; species Lissotriton vulgaris. Next base: position 1,160,086,094 of record NC_141689.1, read on the forward strand.
TGGGCAGCTTGAGTCCAAGATTCACTGCATTGAGAGTTGGTGAGTGAAAAGCATTAATCTATTGCTTCTCTATCACTAAGATGACATCCCTACTAAATCATTTTCAGGAAAAGGATTAAAGGTGTCAGTATGTGGAGTCTTCCTAGGAAGTCTCTCCACCATCAATGGGTCATATAGCATAAAGCTACCAAAACAGAGCTCCATCTAAGATGCTATCTTCTGAAGGTAAGAAAGAAGTGGGCCCTTTTCCTACTCCCAACAACACATTATTCATGGGTAACATTCCCAAAATACACTCTGAGTCATGGCATCTGCTCTGTTTACGATACTGAAGGTGTTTTTTCACAGGGCAATGTGTTTTTCTTTTCCTTGATACATTTTGTCCTTGGTTCCCAGGACTTCTCCTGTTTGGAAGTACAACGACCTTCCTTTATTGACTCAAGCAACACGATTGTAACTTCTTCTCTCTTTGCCTGAATAGTAAAACAAAGACATTATTGTAGCTAACGAGAGCACTTCTTTCACCTGCATCACAAAACGCGAGAAAGTAATTATTTCACAGCGTGTATGAAATTCAACTGTTAATTCTAAAGCAAGAATTTTCATGGAGCTGCATTTAAGGCCTATGAAATTCAGCTAACATGAGAAAGCATCATATAAGCTTTATGAATTTTCATGGAAAAAAGGCACCCTCCATTAATACATTTACCTACATAAAAATACAACACCATTAATAAACACTTTGAATATATGGATAAATGTCAGTTGGCAACACAAGTTCTTTACGTTAATGTTTTCGGCTAGTTACATTTACTCTCTATGTTCATTTGCCATGCTACATTTCAATGGCCTAAACATGCCAATTTTTCATGTTAATACACTTCTCAATTCTAACACTTTACATTAATACAATGAAAGATATATGGGGGTGCGGGCTACTCATGATTATAATGCACCCCAAAAGGAAAATTAGATTTCCACTCTATAAGATTGAAATCACAAAAAAAATCATCACTCAGCAGTTTTTCAAAAATTCACATACCCTTAAAGGTTTTAGGAGAAATAGTACCAGTTACATTACCGTGTGCCAAGAGGAACACTCTGTGACCCTTGTTCATGGAATGTCATAAACGAGGATCCAAATTGGCATTGCACCGTTAGAAAGTGACCTGTATTGGATAACTAAAAAGAATATTTTCTAAGCAGATACAGAAGTAAAAAGCTAAATAAACAATATGGTGGACCATACAACATTTCTCATGCAAAATCCAGAGTCCAAAGACGACAGATTTCAAATTTGTGAGTACATCTTCTTTTCATTAAATTACTTATTCCAAAAGCTCAAACTTGTAAAACAGCCACAGCCATCGCGCTTCGTCCAATACAGTGGACTTCTTCAGGCAGGATTATATACAATGGTAAACACAGGGGGATTTGCGTAAACCCCCTGCTCAAGATGGCTGCTGTGTTGTCAGGCTGCATCATGCAAAGAGGCACCAATCTTGAAAGTATGAAAATTATGTTTTTTATATTTTCAAGACTGCAACCACTTTGCATTGTAGCCATGAGACAAGTAGTTTGGAGGCTATTGTGAAAGTATACTTTCAATTGCAGAAGGCACCGTTTTCAATAGTTTTAAGATGGCCGGCCAGTCTCTGCTATTGACTTTGCCAATGCGGGCACATTTTAAAAGCAGCTGTCATTGAAAAAGCTAACTGCTTTGGCTGCACAGATTTGGAGAAGACAGAATGGCTATGCTAGTGCTTGTTTTAATGTGATAGTGTCATGAAACGTCTTTCTTTCCATCACTACTGTTGATGAAAATCTACACTTTCATGCTGGGCTTGACAAAAATGTATGCGGAGATTGTTGTTTTACTGTTTAAATAATTATACAATGCTCCTGGAATGTTCAAGTACCTTTACTATAACGGTATTTAAAATTCAATATTATTTCAATATTCCTGCCAAAATTTTTTCTCCTTAACATATTGGTAGCTTTTACTACTCGTTTCAATCAATTCTTTGTGTGATTGCTCATTTTCTTTATCCTTATTATGTATAATATGTATAATTATGGCAACTGATTAAATGTATGCATTTCAGAGAATCCCATCTTTTTAATCAGTGCACACCTATTATGATCAATTAAAATGTATTTATTGCTCAAGAGAAAGCTACATTCTGAAAAAGTAGAGAAAGCAACTTTCCTTTTCACGTTTTACTAATATTTAAAACATGAATGAACACCAAAGTCTTTCATCATTTTAACCTGCTTATTCAGAATTACTGCTAACAATACATTTTTAGAGAAGGTCCTCCTATACCTTCATTGAAAACAAAATTAAATTGTACTACCACGATCGAAGCTTACACATTTTCTTTTGGCGATCATTGTTTAACCCATTACAGTCCCCTATTACTAACTAAAGACTTCCTCCAAACATAAGGAGCTCTCTTTGTACACGTGCTTGTGTTTTATTGCTTTCTTGACCTGCAGGTGCTTACTCACCCATTTTCAGTTAACTTCAACATATTTGCTAAAAACTCCCAACTATGTGGTGCATTTATTCCTTTTACATATCATTCAGAGATTCCCACTGTACCTTACCATTCCGAATCTTTCTGTACATGCAGTCAGCATATTTTGTGTAACAAACAAATTAAGTCTTCATGTTTGTTGAGACCTCTTGGTGTCAATGGTTCCCGTTTATTCATAGGGGGCACATCCTTTTGCTTCAGTCTTTGTTTATTCTCTAGTGTTGTGATACGGGCAACGCTACATTTTTATATTTATGTTTGATATATGTTTTTGTACCTTTGTTTTACCATTTTCCTTGTTTAATTCACAAAAATCCTGCAAGAGCATTCTATTATGTTTATTATTAGCAAAATCATACACATAAAATATATTTTTCAGTTCCAATTTCTGACGTTTCCCCCGGTTTTTTCAGCTTCTTTCCGCAGCCAACATCGTCATGTGGACTCAATTAAATATTTTAGTGGTTTCTGCTAATTCCAGTTACCAAACCATCAAAATGAATGGGCCGCTTGTAATGAGGGGCTCAGTGGTGGATGTATTCTTTCATTAATTAATGTTGTTTGTTTCAGGCTAAAATTAATGTGTGAGGGGTGCACTGGCCTGGGGCACTACCCAGGAAAAAATTCTGCATACAGTGATTAAGAAGCACCCTCTCTAGTGTCCTGGGTGGGAGATGTCCCATCTGAGCCCCTTCATTTGTATCACTAGGCAGAATTGGAAGCTGCACAGTCTGAGAGTTTGTGCACTACATAGATGAGTGATGGCTGAACTCATGAAAAAATGACAACCTGTTAGCCCAGGTGGCACTTACCTTGTCACCAATACTCTCCAATTCCAACTCTTTATGAAAATGGCAACATCTTTAAGACCCCATTGCCCTTCTCAGCACCTGCACTGTGCTGCTACACCAGTAACAATGAGCTATGGCCGACTGACTTTCACCATGGTCTCAAAAGTCTCGAGACGATTCCTGCTCATTCAAGAATTCTACTCGATGGGGACTTCGCTTTGCAGTATAAATTCAGTCTGAGACTTCAGTGGCAGTAGTCTTAGCTCTATACACTAAGCCATAATTAACATAGGTGACAAACTTGATATACAAACATAAGGAATAGATTGTACTTTTGCTTTCTGACTCTACAGCAATAGTTGAGTGAAAAACGGACAGCATTTTGCAGAAACTGAGAGGACCTTTTATGGGGACAAGAGTTAACACCTGAGTAAGGGTGGGAATGGCAAAGTGGGGTTGGCTCAAATGTTTGCTTGTCTGGAGCTTTAGAAGAAATTAAGCTTTAGAAAGACTGGACTGAATCAGCTGAAGGACTGTTAACATCCATTGACGAGAGTAAAAAAGGCAAAGCTTTAAATATGAGAAAAGAGATGAAACACACAAAGAAGAGCTGAAGGGAATAGGTAACCAACACAACGGAGAGTCGGTATTGCAGAGTAGCACTGCTTTGAAGTTGTGACCTGTTCTTAGGACACCCCGCGCCGCACGGCCACCAGCTGTGCCTGTGCCCCTCGCTTATGATCGCAGCCTCGCTGCTCTGTTGCCTTGCCGCCTTAGCTGCCTGCCTCGCTGTTCCCAGCCCCGGCACCTCCGCCGTGTTTCTTGTATTATAGTGTCAGTCTGCTGCAGTCTGCTGCATTTTTCATTGCCTTGGTGTCTCCTTACTGCTGTCCCTCTGTGCCTGTGTGCGTTTTAAATTGCCTTTTTGTATTTATTTTCCTGTGCCTGTGTGCGTTTCTATTGCCTTTTTGTACTTATTTCCCTGTTGTCCCCCTGTGCCTTGCCCACCCCCGCTCCCCGCTTCCCGCCGCCGTTCACACGGTCACGCCCCCACCTCCCATCTGCTCCTCCCTCCCACCTGCGATAAATGGCGACCGCGCGTACGCGCAGCGGTCATGCGCAGCGGGCACGCCGATTGTGCGCCGAAGGCGCGCCAAAGGCAAGCCCGTCTGCGTCTGTCTGCGCCTGGACCGCGCCCAGCGCCAGGACCCCTGGCCCCCACCGACGCAAGACGACCCGACTAACCTACAGCGCGCGGCCCTCATCGCACTCAATACCGGCCGGAACCCCACCTGCTGCCGGGCCGCCCCGAAACGCTTCCACGGACCCTTCACCTGCACAACCTGCAAGTTCACCTGCCTCCGAACATGCACCGCGCCCGACAAGCCAAACTCCAGCAGCGATCTCAAGTGCATCCTGCTCAACACCCGCTCCGTCCACAGACACGCCGTCGAACTCTGGAACCTACTCGACACAACATCACCAGACGTGGCCTTCCTCACCGAAACCTGGATGAACGCCTCCTCACCCCCGACATCGCCATTGCCATCCCGGATGGATACAAGATCATCAGGAGGGACCGCGTCAAACAGACCGGAGGAGGCATCGCCATCGTCCACAAGAACACCATCCGCATCATGACCGACGCAGACGACACCTAGGCCACCGCCGAATACCTCCACTCCCAGATTCACACCAACCCAAAGACGACCCTCAGAGGCACCCTCATCTACAGACCCCCGGGACCACGCACACAATTCAGCGAAGACATCACGGTCTTCATCAGCCCACACGCCCTCCCCTCCGCCGACTACATCCTCCTAGGGGACCTCAACTTCCACCTGGAGAACAACAAGGACCCCAACACCGCCTCCCTGCTGGACAACCTCGCCAACCTCGGACACAAGCAACTGGTCAACACCCACCCCCACTACGCCGGCCACACGCTTGATCCCGTCTTCTCATCCAGCAAGCACATCACCTTCAGCCACTCCACTGGACTCCAATGGACCAACCACAGCTGCGTCCACTTCAGCTTAAAAAAAAACACAACTCACCACCACCCGCAACAGGTTCCTCACAGAAGTTGGGGCAAGATCACCGCCGACCAGCTCACCACTTCCCTCAGCCAGAACCCACCTGCCAGCACACCGGACCCCAACGAAGCAGCCCGCAACTTCACGCAGTGGCTGACCGCCTGCGCCGACGACCTCGCACCACTGAAGAACCCTCCCAGCAGACCCAGAAGCAAGAAGGCCCCCTGGTTCACCGACGAACTCAAGGACTCCAAGAAGACCTGCCGCACCCTCGAGAAAGCCTGGCTCCTCGACCAGACCACTGACAACATGACCGCCCTCAAACACGCCACCCGCAAGCACCACCAACTCATCCGCACCACCAAGAAGAAATCACTGAAGGAGCGATTGGACAACAACACCCACGACAGCAAGGATCTCTTCAGCATCGTCAAGGAGTTCTCCAACCCTAGCACCGGCAACAACGACATCACCCCCTCACAAGATCTCTGCGACTCCCTCGCCTCGTTCTTCCATCACAAGATTGCCGACATCCACAACAGCTTTGGCGCACCATCCACGCACCCAACCGTCGAACCAACGCACCCCACCGCCACCCTCCGCACCTGGACCACGGTGACCACCGAACACACAGCCCGCACGATGAACACCATCCACTCCGGATCTCCAACCGACACCTGCCCCACCAGGTCTTCAACAAGGCCGACTCCACCATCGCACCCCAACTCCGGGACGTCATCAACACCTCCTTCAACACTGCCACCTTGCCGGAGAGCTGGAAGCATGCCGAGCTCAACACCCTACTGATGAAACCAACAGCGGACCCCACCGACCTCAAAAACTTCTGCCCCATCTCCCTCCTCCCTTTTCCTGCCAAAGTCATCGAGAAGATCGGCAACAGACAGCTTGCCCCCTTCCTCAAGACAAACGGATCCCTCGACCCCTCGCAGTCCGGTTTCAGAGCCAACCATAGCACCGAGACCGTCCTCATCGCAGCCACCGACGACAACCGAGCCCTGCTCGACAACGGGGAAACAGCGGCACTCATCCTCCTGGACCTCTCCGCAGCGTTCGACACTGTCAGCCACTGCACCCTAGTCCAACGCCTCAGCAACACCGGCATCCAAGAGAAGGCACTGAAGTGGATCATCTCGTTCCTCGCTGGAAGAACACAGAGAGTCCGCCTCCCCCCGTTTCGATCCGAGGCCACCGAAGTCATCTGCGGCGTCCCGCAAGGATCATCACTCAGCCCCACCCTCTTCAACGTCTACATGAGACCTCTCACTACCATCGCACGCCAACACAACCTCAACATCATCTCCTACGCCGACGACACCCAGCTGATCCTCTCCCTCACCAGAGACCCCGACACCGCCAGAACCAGCCTCCACGAAGGGATGAAAGACGTCACCGAGTGGATGAAGAACAGCCGCCTGAAACTGAATTCAGACAAGACGGAAGTCCTCATCCTGGGACCATCACCCTCCGCATGGGATGACTCCTTGTGGCCCCCAGCCCTGGGCACCGCCCCCAAGCCAACAGACCATGCACGCAACCTGGGCTTCATCCTGGACTCCTCCCTCTCGATGACCAGACAAGTCAACTCCGTCTCCTCATCATGCTTTCACACCCTCCGCATGCTCCGCAAGATCTTCCGATGGATCCCGACCGAAACCAGGAAGACGGTCACCCAGGCTCTCGTCACCAGCCGACTGGACTACGGAAACACCCTCTACGCCGGAACCACAGCCAAGCTACAGAAAAGACTCCAAGGCATCCAGAACGCCTCCGCCCGACTCATCCTGGACATCCCCCGACGCAGCCACATCTCCGGCCACCTGAGGGACCTGCACTGGCTCCCCATCAACAAGAGGATCACGTTCAGGCTCCTCACCCACGCACACAAGTCTCTCCACGACCTGGGCCCCAAGTACCTCAACGACCACCTGACCTTCTACACGCACACCCGCCAGCTACGGTCTGCTAGCCTCGCCCTCGCCGCCGTACCACGCATCCGAAGAGCCACCGCCGGAGGCAGATCCTTCTCCTACCTGGCGGCCAAGACATGGAACTCCCTCCCCACCCACCTCCGGCTGACCCAGGACCACCTCTCCTTCAGGAGACAACTCAAGACCTGGCTGTTCGAGCAGTAGCGGACCCCTTCCCCCAAGCCCCTTGAGACCCTTCCGGGTGAGTAGCGCGCTATATAAGTGTTATGATTGATTGATTGAAGTTCAGACCAAGGAGCAAGCTGACTTTAGTGCTGGGGTGGCTGAGCAGCATGCACCCTCTCTGTACTAAAGGGCACTGTCTCCTTACGCGTGTCCATCACAGGGAAGTCCTTACAGCGTAAGCACAAAGTGCCTCATTAAAGAGGCCACCTAAAAGACCAGATCGTCACTTTTTTTACATTCTGGTGGCGCATTGTGCCCCAGCATATTTACAAGGCCATGTAAAGCCACTCTACGTGGATTTTCATGGCCTTGTAAATATGTGCCTATTTCACAAAGGACACAGCATGAAAGGAGCGTTCCTTGGGTGTTGCTGTGGGTGTTCACAGCAACACCCATGGAGTCTGACACTCTCCCAGATTTACGAGAAATCGTAAACCCGGGAATGCATCAGAATCGAACAGCACCCGAGGGGTATTGCTAGGGAGGTGCAACGAGGAGAAATGTTTTCATTTATCCTTGTTTTTTCCTTTTTTAGGTCTCGACCTACAGCATTGCTTTAGCAATGCATGTTTGTGTCGAGAGTATAGTAAGTGGTCCGAAAAGTCTACCTAGCTGCCGATCGCGTACAGTTAATGTGATTCAGGTGCGTGCTCATCAAACACCACAAGCCTCGGCATCAGACTTCAAAGGGATCTGCTGCCCCGCCCCCCGCTTCAGACTTCAAAGGAATGTGCTCCCCGCCCCAGCAATGCCAAGAGCTTGTTCTTCTTACCATGCACCCACAATTGTCCATGTGCGCCTCTCAAAACTGCCCCTCCTCCTCCCCCACCACAGAGCACTTCTCAAGGGAGGAGGCCTTAAAAGTGCAACTCAGGAGGAAACTGCTCTAACAAAGGCAGTGCAACGTGGTATTCTTCAGATTGTGTATCAAATACACCACAGCAGTATCTTAAGGCACGTGTATCTGTGAGTTCCCAACAAACTCGGTAGTACTTACTCACAAGAGTTTCTCTCATATACCCTAAAGACCCAGTAGACAGTGTACACCGACACTGTGCCGAACAAAACACACTCCACCGCAGAACTCCTGCTTTGCTTTTCACGTATACCAAAATCAGTGTACATAGACACAGTGCCGAACTAGACTCACTCTACCGCAGAACTCCTGCTTTGCTTCACACGTGTACCAAAATCACATTGTACAGCGACACATTGCCGAACAAAACAGACTCCACCGCATAACTCTTGCTTTGTTTCACATGTACACCAAAATCACCTTCAGTACTGCAAGGGGCGAGACGTGACCCATCTTTAGGTGAACTGTACCTCACACACATCAGCACCTACTGAAAAGAACTAGAACTCTGTGCTAACGCATACCACCTGCACCATTCCAAGACACAACCTCATCAGACAGTTTCACAATACTGGAACCACCTCATACGACACTGAACTCGCAACAGTGGCTCATATAGAGCTTTGAAGAGACCGTGTTCGAGGCAGTTACTTAACTAGCCCAGCAACAACTCGAAACACATTGCCCAGATGTACTTGTGACACTGCGTCACACATACTTCCATAAGAACCTCAGGTGGAGACAACTTAATCACAAATGTCACTCTGGAAGCCTTGCTTCGCATGTGCCCCATTACCACCTCTGGGGACACTGCTTTACACATGCCAGCTTTCCCACCTCAGGAAACAATCTCAGCCCACATTCAACTCATAAAGCACTGTCTTAAACGTACCCCTACCACCACCTCTGACTCTAAAACTCTACCGCCCTCACTCTACCGCCCTCACTCTACCACTCTACTGCCCTCACTCTACCGCCCTCACTCTACCACTCTACCTCCCTCACTCTACCACTCTACCACCCTCACTCTACCACCCTCACTCTACCACTCTACCGCCCTCACTCTACCACCCTCACTCTACCGCCGTCACTCTACCACTCTCCCACCCTCACTCTACCACTCTACCGCCCTCACTCTACTGCCCTCACTCTACCGCCCTCACTCTACCACTCTACTGCCCTCACTCTACCGCCCTCACTTTACCACTCTACTGCCCTCACTCTACCGCTCTACCACCCTCACACTACCACCCTCACTCTACCACTCTACCACCCTCACTCTACCACTCTGCCACCCTCACTCTACCACCCTCACTCTACCGCCGTCACTCTACCACTCTCCCGCCCTCACTCTACCACTCTACCGCCCTCGCTCTACCACCCTCACTCTACCACTGTCACTCTACCACTCTCCCGCCCTAACTCTACCACTCTACCGCCCTCACTCTACCGCCCTCTCTCTACCACTCTACCGCCCTCAGTCTACCGCCCTCACTCTACCACTCTACCGCCCTCACTCTACCACTCTACAGCTCTCACTCTACCGCCCTCACTCTACCACTCTACCGCCCTCACTCTACTGCCCTCACTCTACCGCCCTCACTCTACCACTCTACTGCCCTCACTCTACTACTATACTGCCCTCACTCTACCACTCTACCACTCTCACTCTGCCGCCCTCACTCTACCACTCTACCGCCCTCACTCTACCACCATACTGCCCTCATTCTACCACTCTACTGCCCTCACTCTACCTCCCTCACTCTACTGCCCTCACTCTACCACTCTACCCCCTCACAACCTCACTCTATTGCCCTCACTCTACCACTCTATTGCCCTCACTCTACCACTCTACCGCCCTCACTCTACCACTCTACCACCCTCACTCTACCACTCTACCGCCCTCAGTCTACTGCCCACACTCTACCACTCTACCGCCCTCACTCTACCACCCTCACTCTACCGCCCTCACTCTACCGCCCTCACTCTACCACTCTATGGCCCTCACTCTTTCACCCTCACTCTACCACTCTACCGCCCTCACTCTACCACACTACTGCCCTCTCTCTACTGCCTTCACTCTACCACTCTACCGCCCTTACTCAACCACTCTACCGCCCTCATCTACCACTCTACCACCCTCACTCTACCACTCTACCGCCCTCACTCTACTGCCCTCACTCTACCGCCCTCACTCTACCAGTCTACCGCCCTCACCCTACCTCCCTCACTCTATCACTCTACCGCTCTTACTCTACTGCCCTCACTCTACCACTCTACCGCCCTCACTCTACCACCCTCACTCTACCACTCCACCGCCCTCACTCTACTGCCCTAACTCTACCACTCTACCGCCCTCACTCTACCGCCCTCACTCTACCACTCTACCACCCTCACTCTACCACCCTCACTCTACCACTCTACTGCCCTCACTCTACCGCCCTCACACTACCACTCTACCGCCCTCACTCTACCACTCTACCGCGCTCACTCTACCACCCTCACTCTACCGATCAACCACCCTCACTCCACCAGTCTAGTGCCCTCACTCTACCACCCTCACTCTACCACTCTACCACCCTCACTCTACCACTCTACTGCCCTCAGTCTACCACTCTACTGCCCTCATTCTACCACTCTACCACCCTCACTCTACCGCCCTCACTCTACCACTCTACCGCCTTCACTCTACCACTCTACCGCCCTCACTCTACCACCCTCACTCTACCACTCTACCACCCTCACTCTGCCACTCTACCGCCCTCACTCTACTGCCCTCACTATACCACCCGCACTCTACCACTCTACTGCCCTCACTCTACCACCCTCACTCTACCACTCTACCACCCTCACTCTACCACTCTACTGCTCTCACTCTACCACTTTACCACCCTCACTTTACTGCCCTCACTCTACCACTCTACCGCCCTCACTCTACCACCCTCACTCTACCACTCTACCACCCTCACGCCGGCACTCTATCGCTCTACCACTCTCACTTGACCGCCCTCACTCTACCTCCCTCACTATACTGCCCTAACACTACCACTCTACTGCCCTCACTCTACCGCCCTCACTCTACCACTCTACCACCCTCACTCTACCACCCTCATGCCCTCACTCAACCGCCCTCACTCTACCACTCTACCACCCTCACTCTACCACCCTCACGCCCTCACTCTACCACCTTCACTCTACTACTCTACCACCCTCAGTCTACTGCCCACACTCTACCACTCTACCGCCCTCACTCTACCATCCTCACTCTACCACTCTACCGCCCTCACTCTACCGCCCTCACTCTACCACTCTATGGCCCTCACTCTTTCACCCTCACTCTACCACTCTACCGCCCTCACTGTACCACACTACTGCCCTCTCTCCACTGCCTTCACTCTACCACTCTACCGCCCTTACTCGACCACTCTACCGCCCTCACTCTACCACTCTACCACCCTCACTCTACCACTCTTCCACCCTCACTCTACTGCCCTCACTCTACCGCCCTCACTCTACCAGTCTACCGCCCTCACCCTACCTCCCTCACTCTATCACTCTACCGCTCTCACTCTACTGCCCTCACTCTACCATTCTACCGCCCTCACTCTACCACCCTCACTCTACCACTCCACCGCCCTCACTCTACCGCCCTAACTCTACCACTCTACTGCCCTCACTCTACCACTCTACCGCCCTCACTCTACCACCCTCACTCTACCACTCTACTGCCCTCACTCTACCGCCCTCACACTACCACTCTACCGCCCTCACTCTACTGCCCTCACTCTACCACTCTACTGCTCTCACTCTACCACCCTCACTCTACCAATCAACCACCCTCACTCTACCAGTCTAGTGCCCTCACTCTACCGCCCTCACTCTACCACTCTACCACCCTCACTCTACCACTCTACTGCCCTCAGTCTACCACTCTACCGCCCTCATTCTACCACTCGACCACCCTCACTCTACCGCCCTCACTCTACCACTCTACCGCCCTCACTCTACCACTCTACCGCCCTCACTCTACCACCCTCACTCTACCACTCTATCACCCTCACTCTGCCACTCTACCGCCCTCACTCTACCACCCCCACTATACCACCCGCACTCTACCACTCTACTGCCCTCACACTACCACCCTCACTCTACCACTCTACCACCCTCACTCTACCACTCTACTGCTCTCACTCTACCACTCTACCACCCTCGCTTTACTGCCCTCACTCTACCACTCTACCGCCCTCACTCTACCACCCTCACTCTACCACTCTACCACCCTCACGTCATCACTCTACCGCTCTACCACTCTCACTCTACCGCCCTCACTCTACCTCCCTCACTATACTGCCCTAACACTACCACTCTACTGCCCTCACTCTACCGCCCTCACTCTACCACTCTACCACCCTCACTCTACCACCCTCATGCCCTCACTCTACCGCCCTCACTCTACCACTCTACCACCCTCACTCTACCACCCTCACGCCCTCACTCTACCACCTTCACTCTACTACTCTACCGCCCTCACTCTACCGCCCTCACTCTACCACCCTCACGCCCTCACTCTACCGCCCTCACTCTACCACTCTACCACCCTCACGCCCTCACTATACCGCCCCACTCTACTGCCCTCACTCTACCGCCCTCACTCTACCACTCTACTGCCCTCATGCCCTCACTCTACCGCACTCACTCTAGCACTCTCACACCCTCACACCCTCACTTTATGGCCCTCACTCTACCACTCTACCACCCTCACTCTACCGCCCTCACTCTACAGCCCACACTCTACCGCCCTCACACTACTGCCTTCACTCTACCACTCTGCCGCCTTCATTCTACCACTCTACCACCCTCACTCTACCATCCTCACTCTACCTCCCTCACTCTACCACTCTACTGCCCTCACTCTACCGCCCTCACTCACTCTACCACCCGCACTCACTCTTCTGCCCTCGCTCACTCTATCGCCCTCACTCACTCTATCGCCCTCACTCACTCACTCTATCTATCGCCCTCCCTCACTCTTTCTATCTATCGCCCTCCCTCACTCTATCTATCTATCACCCTCTCTCACTCTATATATCTATCTATCTAGCGCCCTCCCTCACTCTATCTATCTATCTATCTATCTATCTATCTATCTATCTATCTATCTATCTATCTATCTATCTATCTATCTATCTATCTATCTATCTATCTATCTATCTATCTATCTATCTATCTATCTATCTATCTATCTATCTATCTATCTATCTATCTATCTATCTATCTATCTATCTCCCTCTATCTATCGCCCTCCCTCTATCTATCTATCGCCCTCCCTCTATCTATCACCCTCCCTCTATCTATCGCTCTCACTCTATCGCCCTCCCTCCCTCTATCTATTGCCCTCCCTCTCTTCCACCCAGCTCCTTCTCTAACTCCCTTTTCTCGTCTCTTCTTCCATGCTGATCTCCTGCTCTCTTCCACCCTGCCTCCTTCTCTAACTCCCTGTTCTCTGCTTCTCCTCCTGTGCTGATCTGCTGCTCTCTTCCAGCCCGCCTCCTTCTTTAACTCCCTGTCTTCTTCTCCTGCGCTAATCTGCTGTTCTCTTCCACCCACCTCTTTCTCTAACTCCCTGTTCTCTTCTCCTGTGCTGATCTGCTGCTCTCTTCCACCCACCTCCTTTTTTAACTCCATTTTCTCTTCTGCTGTGCTGTTATGCTGCTCTCTTCCACCCACCTCCTTCTCTAATTCCCTGTTCACTTCTCCCGTGCTGTTCTGCTGCTCTCTTCCACCCCACCTCCTTCTTTAACTCCCTGTTATCTTCTCCTGTGCTAATCTGCTGCTCTCTTCCACCCCACTTCCTTCTTTAACTCCCTGTTCTCTTCTGCTGTGCTGATCTGCTGCTCTCTTCCATACACCTCCTTCTCTAACTCCCTGTTCTCTTCTTTTCTCCCTCTGCTGATCTGCTGCTCTCTTCCATCCGCCACCTTCTTTAACTCCCTGTTCTCTTCTGCTGATCTGCTGCTCTCTTCCACCTCGTCTCCTTCTCTAATTCCCTGTTCTCTTCTTCTGTGCTAATCTGCTGCTCTCTTCCACTCCACCTCCTTCTTTAACTCCCTGTTCTCTTCTGCTGTGCTGATCTGCTGCTCTCTTCCACCCGCCTCCTTCTTTAACTCCCTGTTCTCTTCTCCTGTGCTGATCTGCTGCTCTCTTCCACCCGCCTCCTTCTTTAACTCCATGTTCTCTTCTGCTGTGCTGTTATGCTGCTCTCTTCCACCCACTCCTTCTCTAACTCCCTGTTCTCTTCTCTTCTCCCGAGCTAATCTGCTGCTCTCTTCCACCCAACTCCTTCTTCTCTAGCTCCCTGTTCTCTTCTCTTCTCCTGTGCTGATATGCTACTCTCTTCCACCGCCTCCTTCTTTAACTCCCTGTTCTCTTTTGCTGTGTTGATCTGCTGCTCTCTTCCACACAGCCTCCTTCTTCAACTCCCTGCTCGCTTCTCCTGAGCTAATCTGCTGCTCTCTTCCACCCGCCTCCTTCTTTAACTTCCTGGTCTCTTCTCCTGTGCTGATCTGCTGCTCTCATCCACCCCACCTCCTTCTTTAACTTCCTGGTCTCTTCTCTTCTCCTGTGCTGAACTGCTTTTCTCTTCCACTCGCCTCCTTTTTTAACTCCCTGTTATCTTCTCCTGTGCTGATCTGCTGCTCTCTTCCACCTGCCGCCTTCTTTAACTCCCTATTCTCTTTTGCTGTGCTGATCTGCTGCTCTCTTCCACCCACCTCCTTCTCTAATTCCCTTTTCTCTTCTCTTCTTCCGTACTGACCTGCTGCTCTCTTCCACCGCCTCCTTCTCTAGCTCCCTGTTCTCTTCTCTTCTCTTGTCCTGTGCGGATCATCTATTCTCTTCCACCCACCTCCTTCTTTAACTACCTGTTCTCTTCTCCTGTGCTGATCTGCTGCTCTCTTCCACCTCACCTCCTTCTTTAACTCCTTGTTCTCTTCTCCTGTGCTGATCTGCTGCTCTCTTTCACTTGCCTCCTTCTTTACCTCCCTGTTCTCTTCTCCTGTGCTAATCTGCTATTCTCTTCCACCCACCTCTTTCTCTAACTCCCTGTTCTCTTCTCCTGTGCTGATCTGCTGCTCTCTTCCACCCCACCTCCTTCTTAAACTCCCTGTTCTTTTCTCCCATGCTGATCTACTGCTCTCTTCCACCCCACCTCCTTCTTTATCTCCCTGTTCATTTTCTCCCTTGCTGATCTGCTGCTCTCTTCAACCCGCTTCCTTCTTTAACTCCCTGTTCTCTTCTTCTGTGCTGATCTGCTGCTCTCTTCCACCCCACTTCCTTCTTTAACTCCCTGTTCTCTTCTCTTCTCTTCTCTTCTACTGTGCTGATCTGCTGCTCTCTTCCACCCGCCTCCCTTTTAACTCCCTGTTCTGTTCTCCCATGCTAATCTGCTGCTCTCTTCCACCCCGCCCCCTTCCCCAACTCCCTGTTCTCTTCTCCCGTGCTGATCTGCTGTTCCCTTCCACCGCCTCCTTCTCTAACTCCCAGTTCTCTTCTCCTGTGCTGATCTGCTGCTCTCTTCCACCCTCCTCTTTCTTTAACTCCTTGTTCTCTTCTGCTGTGCTGATCTGCTGCTCTCTTCCACATACATCCTTCTCTAACTGAACAAACACATACATACAACCATGCACACACACACACATACAACCACACACACACAACCACACAAACACACACCACCACACACACAATCTCACACACAAGCACACAACCAACCACAAACACTCAACCACACACACACAACCACACACACCCAACCTCACACACAAGCACACAAACAACCACACGCACAAGCATACACACAAACCCACACACAACCCCACACACACACCCACACACAACCCCATGCACAAACACACACACACAACCACACACAAAACCACACACACAACCACACCCAACCACACACACAACAACAAACACAACCACACACACAACCACACACAACACACAAAACCACAAACACAACCACACACAGCCACACACACACACAACCACACACACAACCACAACCACACACCCAACCACACACACACACAACCACACACAACCACACCCAACCACACCCAACCACACCCACAACCACACACAGCCAAACATACAACCACACACACACACACAAAACCATAAACACACAACCACACCCAACCACACCCAACCACACACAACCACACCCAACCACACATACAACCACATAACACCACACACACACACAACCGCACACACACACACACAACCACACACACACAACCACACACACACATAACCACACACATCTATCGCCCTCACTCTATCTATCTATCTATCTATCTATCTATCTATCTATCTATCTATCTATCTATCTATCTATCTATCTATCTATCTATCTATCTATCTATCTATCTATCTATCTATCTATCTATCTATCTATCAGTCTATCTATTTATCTATCTATCTATCTATCGCCCTCACTCTATCTAGATGTCACCCTCACTCCATCTAGCTATCTATTGCCCTCACTCTGTCTATGGCCCTCACTCTATCTATCTTTCGCCCTCTCTCTAGCTATCTATCGCCCTCACTCTATCTATCTATCGCACCACCACAGCATCACTCAGGGGCACCACAGCATCACTCAGGGGCACCACAACATCACTATGCACTACCACAGCATTACTCGTCGCCACCACAACATCACTCAGTGCCACCACAGTATCAATCTGTGCAACCATTCAACAACAACTGGTTCAAATATGTTCTCTCAATGTTTCAAGCTTTATTACAAATGTCACAAAAAAATGTTAATATTTCACTTCTGTTCTTGGATTTTCGTCACAATAAAATACACTGAACATAATCTTCACAAAAGTTATTTACAAAAGTATACGCTATTGCCATTATAAATTACAATAACTTTTCTTTAAGTATTAATTATTTAAAAAAATTAAAAGCCATTGTTATTTGTATTATCAATACATCTAAGTCAAGTAAATACAAAACATGTTGCATTACAAATGCTATAGGTGTCACATTTGCAAAAGTTAAAAGTATTGGCATTTTAAATTACAAAGCTAATAATTTCGCTATTTTCAAAACTAACACATAAATAAAAAAATTGTCATTTACAAGACCAATAGCTCAAACTTTCCTAATGCGAGACCTCTTGCAAGGCTAATGCTTGGCTCTGTGTGCTGCACTCTGCACAACTCATAGAAAGAGGAAATCGCCTGAATTGATTGATTTTGTGCAGGGAGGTTTCCCTTCCTGCACATCAAACAGCCCCTCAAAACAGGCACCTTTGTGCCATGATGCATGGGAGCCTGCTTTGGCGCAAGGAAGCCTATTGTGTGTCAGCACCGGGGAAAAGGACAGATATGCACCATATTTTTTAGATAAAGTCCATTCCTGCCCTTTTCTTTTGATGTAGGGCAGCACAGCAAGATTCCTTGTGCCACTTCTCTACGTCAAAACCTCATAAATGAGGCTCAGAGAGCTTGGGCTCTCCGGAAGTGCATGCACTAATCTCTTTTGTGCATGAATGGTGCTAGCACGTACATGATGTTCGAGATAGAGAAACCCTGAGATGTACATTTTGCTGTCCACATTCTCAGACATGATCCCAAAAAGCACTTATCACAGCAAAACCACACAAAATTGTGGCCTCTACCTTAGTTCTTGACGAACCGTTGAAAGACACACTGTTGGGGAAAATGATTATACCACACAAAATTGTGGCCTCTACCTTAGTTCTTGACGAACCGTTGAAAGACACACTGTTGGGGAAAATGATTATGAGATAAAATGGCTAGGGTCTGCTCCATCATAAGCACTTCTATGCATTCATGCTATTGGTAGGCAGTGCGCTAAACTGCAACACTGCTTTCTAGAACTTACTACAACTGAGTGATTTATACTCAATCATTCCACATTGAACATTGGAAATTGCTACTATTTTAAATTTTAGGGTCGACATACTGTGGTGCAAGAATGTGTACACTGGCACAAGGCAACCTGAAGTACACCAGCACTAGAGGAGAGCGCAATGGCACCGAATGTCTCACAGGTGGGAAGAAGTACTCTACAATTCTACTGATTGACTGACTGATTGATATTGTAGTACATGTTGTGCTCTCTGCTTTTTACGCAACTCAGCACATCAACTTTGATTGCTTAGTAATTATGCCCCTGGGTTACTCCTTACCAAACACTTAACATGTAATGTCTACAAATATGGATGCCTTAACTAACATTTTCTTTACAATGGTTAACACACGTGTTAGACCTAACACCATTCACGTGGGTCTCCCCTGAATTTTTGTCTTTGCCTCCTGTGTTTTTGCTGTATGTTGGACTCTGTTTTGCTGGTATAGATCCTTTGGGCACTTTGTCACTGTTGTGCAGTGCCAAAGTGTAAATGTAAATGTAGTGTATTTTATATAGCGCACTTCTACCCGGAGGCCTCGTAGCGCTGTATTCATACCGCTGTGGAACCCATCCTGGCTTTCCTGTGAAATGTCCACTCCTGGGTACCCCCAAGGTGAAGCCAGGCATCCACAGCGCTGCTGGGGCCGTTGTGGAGATTAAGCAAGCTATTGCCCAGAGTCACAGAGTGGGACCCATGATTAGACTAGGCACCGAGGCGAGAATTATCAGGTCCGGGGAAATTGAGTCCAAGAGCCGCCGAGGCAGGAATTGAACCCTTGACCCGGGCCAGACCTCTGCATCAGGGTCTGCCGCTCTAACCATTGAGCCACGCTTCTCCACAAAGTGCAAGTGCTCCCTTTGTAAATTGTTGTTATGGATTAGTGATTCCATGTTTGGCATATTTGATATGCTTGTCAGACCCTAGGATAGTGCACTGTGTGTGCCCAAGGCCTGTAAATCAAATACTGCTCGTGGGCTGCAGCACTGATTGTGCCACCCACAGAAGCATCCTGTAATTTATAACTCCGGCCTGCCATTGCAGAGCCTGTGGGCTGTCTGGGACTGCCATGTTGACTTAGCAAGTGCACACACTTGCCAGTCCCTAAACTTTCCCTATTTCTACATATTAGTCACCCCTAAGGTAGGCCCAGGGTACCCATGTTGGCAGGGTGTATGGTTCGTAAAAGGGAGGACATGCCATGATGTGTGTGGCATGTCCTGATAGTGAAATACTGCCATTTTCGTTTTTTCACTATTGCAAGACTACCTGTTCCCATAGGATCCAATGGGGAGTTTGTTTATAACATCTTATAAACATAACTGGCTGTTACGCAACCACATACATTTGGTAGAATGTTTTCCTGAGAATTTGTTTGCATCTTGAGAACTGCCAATTTTCCACATGAGCAAACCAGAACCACTTGCATCTGTGGATATTACATTTGAAGAGGGAAGGGGTGATACCTACACTGTGCCACAACTTAGGGATGTCTGGAAAACATTTAAAATCTTTGTGAGAGGCCTCACCAGAAAGGAGGAATACCAAAAGGTGCTGAGGACCAGGTTGAAATCAAGGCATGCCAGTGAGCATACAGAAGAGCCTATGGTGGAAGGAGAGCATTTAGATGGGTAGCAGGAGGGTCTTTTGCCTAACTGGGGGGTGGGGAGTTGCCCTCCAGGGTGGGCAGCATTGTATTTTCGAAGGGTCTGTCTCCAGAGGAATTGCAGGACAGGGGGAGAAGCAGGCTGCAGGAGATGGTGCTTGCAAAGCCTAGGCTGGGGAAGTAGTGTGACATGGACAGTAAGAAATTGGAGTTGGAGAGCAAGAAATTGGCCATGGAGGAGAAAAAGATGCTTTTAGAGCCTGAGAGAGAACTGAGGGAGTTGGATCTGAAAGCAAAGAGTTTAGAGATTAATCCCTCTGGTGGCAGCACACCGTCAGTGCCTGGAGAAGGAAAGGTGTACATTCCCAAATACTTTATTAAGGATTTCTTGAAGCATAGGGACATTGGGCAGCCGTTCAAGGCTTATGAAGTAGCATTGGGGTCCCGAGAGAGATTGGGGAACGGGTTTATGGGGCAGCTTTATCATTGAAGGAAGGGAGACATTGCTAGCTTTGGCCACTGAGGATCAGATGTCCTATGCCCCTATGAAGGGAGCCTTTATAACCAGGTATGGGTTTACCCCAGAGCTGTATAGGCAGACATTTGGAAATTGCAAGACGTTGGAGTCTAGTACCTGGGTGGAGTATGTGTCCTATTTTTGCAGAGCACTGAATGGTTTGGTATGGGGTAGCAAGGTGAATGATTTGCAGGGGCTCTATGATTCGGTTGCATGGGAGCACTTGTCAGATAATTGTTTTCCAGTTACGTCAGCACTTAATTGACAGTAAGCTGACTGGCCATAGAAAGCTTGCTGTCGAGGTGGACCTCTTGGTCTGCATCAGGTTCCAAAAGAGTTGTGTGGGAGACTCTGCCAAAGGTGGGCAGGGTCCCCAGGAGAAGAGTGGAGGGGACAAGGGTAAACAGAAGGAGTTTCAAAAAGGGCCCCAAGGTAATCCCCAAGGGGACCAAGGTGAGGGTTCCCAGCTTCCCACTGAAAAGAAGCCATGGATCCCAACAGGTAAGCCTGTTCATAGGGGTTGTGGTCAGGTGGGCCACTTTCAAGGGGAGCCTAGTTGTCCCAAAAAGGGTACCACTGCACCCACTTGTGCCCCTCCCTGGGAAATGGGTAGTGTAGCCTAGGGGGAGGAGTTCAGTTCCCCAGAGGGGTGGGGTCCCGTAGAGATGTCCCTGGTCTCTTCAGTAGACAGTGAAATGGTAGGTACCAAGAGCTCATCTGCCCGATAACATAAAAAGTACAGGCAGTGGGTAATATCAATGGCATTAGTGTGGAGGCTCTGAAAGACACCAGAGCCAGTGTGACAGCTGTCAGTTGTTGGCTGGTGTCCGAAGAGCAGGTGGTCCCGAAAGCATTCTACCCAGTAGTTGCCGCTGACAATTCAGATTGCCTCTGCAAAGTGGCACTGGTTCCCTTTGAGTGGGGCCGGTCTCAGGTTCTTTGAAAGTAGCTGTGAGGCCAGCCATGCCTGTTGACTGTCTGCTAGGCAATGATCTGGAGAGCTCCCTGTTGTATATGTTACACTTGTAAGCGTGGTTTCCACAATCACTCTTCCTTCTGTGAACATGGAAGATCACACTCCACACTGGAATGTTATGTTTCAAGGACTGGGATCCGGGAGGCGGTTTAGTGTGGGTTAGGTATAGGCATTATGTAACTAGGCTTGTACTTGCAAGGGCGGATTAAACCTCTACGGATACTTTCATGATGTCTCGTTCATCATTTTGATTTGATGCATGCAGCTTTTCCCACACTGGTACGAGCAGGCACAGATTCATTGCCCTGTCAATTATAATGATTTAAAGGTTTTTTTTTTACATATTGAACATTTTAAAAAATAAACCTTTCTGCTAAATCACTTTGTTTTTTCATCAATGTTCTAGCAAGTACAGAAGAGAACTCCTCTTCTTCAACCGATTACACAGATGCAGTTCTGTTATGAGAAATTAATTTTCCTGATTGTCGTGTGTGCCTTTGAGCGGATTTCAGAGGAGTCCAGCATTACATTTGTGCACTGTGTGATTGGCTTAGGAAAGAGGGTGAGAGTGTTTTGGATATCTAGTGAGTTCGTGTTTGTCGGGATCTTAAGGAGTAGAGACTCTGCATGCTGTGGCGCATTTTTTGAAGTTGGGAGCTAATGCGCCTACCTTCCTCGCAGAATTCTCTGACCTCCATGGCAACCCGGCTTAAGCATTCCTCTTGCTCCAGTAAACCTCAAGAGTCATATTATCAAGTACGCATTGAAGGTGTAGACGTTTCGTGACGATATCACGTTGTGTCTCTTCACCTTTAACCTTGTGTGCCACCATCTTTAAATTGAATTTCACTTACACTCCGTGTTTTGAACATCGTTATTTAAAGAAGTTCTTTGACATAAATCTCATTGTAAGAAATTAATTGGTGCAACACAAACCGTCTGTCTACATGGACTTTTACTAATTATCATCATTCATAAGGATATTATTGGTGATATTTATTGTATTTTGTGAAAGAATTCTATTGAAAAATATATTGTTAAGAAATTCATGTGGTGGGTTTATTTAAATACATAAGTCTGTAGTATTTCCTCTTGTTATTTCTCAAATCGTTTTATTGATGTTTCACAGTGTTATTTTATTTAACAGTTTTTACAACATTATTAATTGAATTACATTTTTTTATAAGCATCTTCAAATATTTATAAGTTTACTTCAACTGTGCCAATTGTTACTTAACATATCGGGCATTGGACCACCTCCCTCATTCCTTACATTATCTTGTGAGCCCCCTATGTCATGGGAGGTGTGGGAACCTACCTTTTTAGCATATGTTGGGGTTATGGAAGGTGACGACTGTGAACCTGAGAGGAAACTAGCTTTGTTAAAACATTGTCTAGAAGGATTTGGGTTGAAAGAATTTAAAACCCTACCTGCTTTAATTAATCCTGGGAGATTTAACGTATACCAGTATGCTTCTTCACAATTTAATTTGCGTTTGGCAAAAAAAAATGTTGTGATGGAAAGATTTTATTCACTTATACAACAACAAGATGAATCAATTGAAGACTATGTTTCAACTCTCAGGTCTCTTGCAGCCTTTTGTGCTTTTGAACATATCCTATACAAACAAGTACTAAGAGATCAATACTGTTATTAATGTTTGAGTGATGTTAGTGTTTCAAAATGTCCTTCTTGTTTCATCAATGTTGATGGAATTAGTTTGAAATTTTTGGTAGATTCTTGTGATTTGTGTTCCATTAGTTCTTAATTTTTTTAATGAGAATTGGCCCAACAGACCTCTTAGTGTTCCTGACGCTTCTCCTGGGGGTTACACTGGGCACAAGATTGATTTTATAGGTTAATGTTCTGCAGATCTCGAATTTTCTGGCAACAATTATTTCAGCAAGATTTATGTTGCAAAGTCAGGGAAATCTCTTCTTGGATGGCCACGTCAACAAGAATTGGGTATTAGACTTGACCCCAGAGCAAATCCACCTGTTTTGCCATCAATAAAACTGCACATTATGAACCTATTTCAATCGATAAATTAACCAGGAAATTTCCAGGAGTTTTCAGTGGTAAACTAGGTAAATATCAAGGATTTGTACATGTTATTGAACCACACGAAAATTCCACTCCTATTCGTCATAAAGTAAGGATTGTTCCTCTTTCTTATAGGGGCAAGATGAAAGATATGTATCAGTGCAATGAGAGCATCATAAAACTTATAGAGTCCTCTCCATGGGTTTCTCCCATTGTGATTTCGGTAAAATCTTCAGGTGAACTCAGGCTGTGTGTGGATCTACTCAGTTTAAATCGTTATATTTGGGTTAATTCACATCCCCTGCCTAATTTGCATGAAATGGTCTCTACTTTGGCTGATGTGCAAGTTTTTTCTTGCATTGATTTAGCAAGCGCGTATTACCAAGTAGTTCTTTCTGAAGACTCAAGAAATTGTACAGCATTCATTACACTGAGGGTCTTATCAGATATTGCCATATGCCGTTTGGTTTGGCTAGTGCTGCATCAGTTTTCCAGAGATTGATGAAGGAAACTCTGAAGGGATTATCTGGTGCCATTGCCTTCTAGGGCGACATCTTAGAATATGGAAAGAATGATGAGGAACATGACCTTAACCTATACAATGTTATAGCAGCTTTATCTGAGAAGGGCATTACTCTTTGTTTGGATAAATGCAGAATAAAAACAATGGAGGTAGAATATTTAGGACACACAGTCAGTGGGGATTACATCAAACCGAAACAAAAACACATTGAAAGTATTGTTAATGCCCCCTTTTCTTCTTCTAAAGAACAGTTGGTTGCGTTTCTTGGATTAACTGAATTTTACGCAAAGTTCATTCCAAATTACTCAGCCAAAGTTGATTTTTTTAGATGTTTGCTTAAGAAAAATGCTAAATTCAAATGGTCTAATGAAATGTCTGAGGCATTTGAAAATTTAAAGAAATGTAAGACCCCAGAACTTTAGATCACTTCTGCGAATCAAGAGAAACTTTTGCCAAGGAGAAGAGCTAGAGAAGCTGAGGAGGAATGCTGAAAATGCAGAAAAGATTCTGATGTTTGCTTTGTCACCTACTTGAAGAAAAGTTCTTCAAGAGCTTGAAATTGAGCTTGCTTCCAGTCTCGGGAACACACAAACTTCATCCCTTCTGTCTCTCTGCATCTGGAACTGCTGTTTTAGCTGCCACAAAAGGAATGTGGAACACCGACGCAGGCGGGTGATGCTGTAACTTTCACCAAAGCCGCGTGTGCCAATTGCGAAGAGCACAACACACCGCCCGGCGCCTGCTGACGCCATGCTGCATCAACTTTCGAAGCCATCATCGAGACCGCTGCCTTCACCAGAACTGAGGACACTGCTTGTGATGTTCACAGGGTAATGTCCAGACTCGTACCGCAGCCCAACTTCACCGACACCGGTGCTTCATCAACGCGGAGCCGATCCTCGACGTGGGTGACTCCTGAATCCATAGACATCGAACTGTCATAAGGAACTGCTGCCTCGCCACCATCATGGCGTCACCTCCCTGACACAGTAAGGAACCAACATCTCACCTCCCTTGCACCACAGTAAGGAACTAAGGCTTCACCTTCCCTGGGGTCGTAAGGAACCGACGACGACTGGCGCCAATGAAGCCTCACCTCCTCGACGCCGTGCACCGTCTTTGTTTTCATCAATTCCAAGGTACTGTTCTTTATGGATCTACTTGACTCCATGCCCGATGCTGTGCACCTTGCGGTCAGGGCAGTACTTTGGGATTTTTATCTGTCACGACATCATAATAACTCCAGGTGGAATTATTTTTGGCTAGAAACTTTAATTGAGCATCTTCATAACTGTACTGTGACTTTTTGTTGTTTGGTCTAGTTTTGGTTTAGATAAAGATTACTTATTTTTCTAAACTGGTGTGGTGCCCATTTGTAGTGTTTTCACTGTATTACTGTTTGTGTTCACAAATGCTTTACACACTGCCTATGAGATAAGCATTTCTGCTCATGCTAAGCTACCAAGGGGGTGAACAGGGGTTATTTTAGAAGTGTATCCTCCTTACCCTGACAAGAAGCCAAGGTCCCTATTTGGACAAAGGTACCCACCTCTGCCATCTAGAGACTCCCATTTCTAACAACACTTGTATGATGCATTGTTGCTCTATAGTGTATTGGGATGAGTAGCAATATGAACTAAATAAATAAGAGAGAGAATCTAAGGAGGGAAACTATTGGAGGGTGGTAGTGGGGGAATCCATGAATAAGAAGGTTATTGTGGGTGGGTCAACAAATATTGTTGCACTGGGTACTACCAACTGCAAAAGCTGGCCCTGACAACTGTCAGATCATTTAGTCCACAATCTTCAAACCCTGGTACAGAATGTCCGCCAATGCAGAAGGGCCATTTAGTTCTTCAAGTCTCTTTCAATAAGGGTTAAGAAGATAGGGACTGTAGCTGAAGACTGTTATGCCTGTGCCAGAACTGAAACACAGGGAATTTAATAAGTGGTTTGTACTTTATGCACCACTAACGATTGAAAGTCTATTTTCCAAAAACATCAACATTGCGTATGGAATTCAGAATGATCATGTTATTAATGGGGAGGGCTGCATAATGATTTGAAATCAATGTATTGATGGCTGATGAGAGCCAGAACTGATGAATTACTATGACTGTGTCCATCTCCAGGACTCATTGAGAGACTATTCTAGTTTGAGCATTGGGGTAGTTTACATCCATGAGGCAAGAAAAATATGCAATTGTTTTTTCAAATCCATGGGACCTGCAATCCTGCATATGAATTGGCTTCTTAGTTTCCTCTTGTTACCTACTACCCAGTGTCTCAGAAGGGGTCATCATAGCACTAGCTTTTCTCAGGCTAGACGTAGGCTTTGTCTCTCTCCCCATCAAGGGGTGATGAATAAATGAAACTACATTAAGCAGTGGTTCCTCCTTGAGGGCAGAGGAGCGTCGCCCCACCTGCTGAGAGCATATTAGCTGCATCAAAACGGAAATTTAATAAAATGGTCAGAATGGACATGACCATTTTTGTGGAGTAAGTGCTGTGTCTCGCGGGTGGGGACATTCCTGCTGCTGATTGGCAACAGGAATGACTTGCTTAAAACCGAAAGTGCGCATGTTGGTGTTGCCGGCCGTCTTGCAATGGCCAGCTCGACGTGCACACTTCAGCCTGGAGCAATACCCGCTGTATTACACCGCCATGAGGACTGCAGGCACAGGCTCCTACTCTGAAAAGGAGCACAGTGTCAACCTGCTCCGATCAATTATGGCACTACCCTAATGCTGAAAATGGCATGAGAGTAGCTCCAGGATTGGTTAAGGTTTATTGGCCATTTACTTCTGAGTCAGGCTTCATGTTTTCAAGAGTGGAGTGCCTTCCGTTATGACACCAACTGGATGGTGGTCCCGTGTCCCTGGGGTCTTCCCTGCAAATTAATGTAAGTACTTTTGTTTTTATTTATTTTATATTCAAAAGTACAGTTTAACTAATTCGAAGGGGGTAGGTGCTGGGGGCTATTAAGTTGTTGTTGAACTTGCACTGAGCCCTGAGACCTGCTGCACTTCGCCCCACCACTTACACATGCCCCTAGCCACTACTGACTACATCCAAAGTACTGAACAAAAACAATAAACTGAAGATTTTACTTAACACTTCTATTGAAACTAATGAGAGTTCCCTAAGTTCTAGAGATACTTTATGGACTAAGTGTATAGGTTTCTGAAGGCTCAAGTAAAGATGGATTAGGTAATTGAATGGTGTGTACAGGAATGAATAAAATGTCCAGAGATTAGCCGTAGAGTTTTCAAAGTTCTTTAATTATCACATTTGATTAAAAAAGGAAAAGGTTCAGCCAATGCTTTTCGTTCTTGAAGAAAACTTTGTCAGGGCTTCTCAGGGTAATAACCCCTCTGAAGGAAAAATAGTGTAGATTTGTATTCGTCGTAGTAGCTCGCATAAACCATGGACTAGGTGGGGACCAGATGTCTGTTTAAAATTCTATATGCAGTTTTAGATGGTCGTCACGGTTCCAAGATACGCAAAGTAAATCCAACAGGGCTCTTCCAAAAGGCAGAAGTGTAGAGAGTCTTAGTGTGATGGCACTCATATGGTGGCCAAGGTCCCACGCTCAATGTAACGACATCCAATAAGGCTCTTTAAAGAGTAACAAAGTTGTGAGTCTGTGTCGTAACAAAACAGACACACAATCCCAGTATGTGGCATCCAATAGTGCTCCTAGGCAGTGTGGGCATATGATGGATCTGTATGATAAGTTTGCAGACAAGTACTGTAGTAGAGGCTCTCGGCAGTAACTCAGGAGTCAAGGGGGAATTAACCCAAGGCCAAAATAGGGCCTGTGGGACCCCGGTTCTGTATCTATAATGCTGTGCATTACAGAACCATGCATATCCTGAGACATCTTCAAGGATGCTGAGCAGCAGATGACATCAAGGGGTCAGTCAGAAAAGCAAACATCTGTGGCCACCTCTGACAATACGCTATTTTATCTGATATGTACAGATGCCGGAATATTCATGCGCCTTT
This sequence comes from Lissotriton vulgaris, assembly GCF_964263255.1. Lineage (NCBI taxonomy): Eukaryota > Metazoa > Chordata > Amphibia > Caudata > Salamandridae > Lissotriton > Lissotriton vulgaris. The sequence goes on from NC_141689.1 coordinate 1,160,114,120, forward strand.
GTTGTGCCATGGGTGCCATAAAGGAAATGTAGAACAGGATTACACCTACTCCATGTCTTAGTAACAACTTACATTGCTCTTCTCCTGCAACACCTGGAGGCAACCATAATGAGGCTATTTCGTCCATGAGAGGAAGACTACATGCAACCTCAGATGAAAACCCAGTCCTTCTGACAGCTTCCATCTTTGCAGTTTCCACCACTGCAGAAGAAGAGGTGAATATTGATGACATGCAGGATGATCCCTCCAATCCTACCTCACTGCTGGCCGGCTATCACCAGCAATCTCCTTCCTATGGTCTCCTTTGCAGCTGGTGCCAAAATACCAGCTAAAAGGCCACAGATGCTAGTCTCAGCTACGCAGGGCTCAGCTTCACCCGCCACCCGGCTGTAGGCACCTCATTTGCCACCCATTTCACCATGGTCTTCTCTACATCTTTTCATAGAGGAGAAACCCCTCTTGAGGCATCCCATTGATCAGCTATATCCTCACACCTCGGAGTCAACCATTAATGCAAAAGACAACTAGCTAGCTGAAAAAGATGTTCAAATGTGTTGAGATGGCATCACAACACTGCCGTCTGTGAAGATCCATTCAACCGCAGTCTTCTTAGAAGAAGGATATTTTGCAATTTGGGGGAGAGGTGATTTGCAACACTGCCACTCATATGGTTAACATTGCCAGCAAACAGGAGGTTGTCCAAAAAATAATAGAAAGAGAGACCCAGTGCTGAACTTTATTCGGCAATAGAGCCATAAAAGGTCAGCATAAATAAAGATATCATACGCAATCAATTCCATAGAGGGAGCAATTACATAGCAAATAAAATCTCGGTATAAAAAATATCACATTTTGTTGAAGACTAAAAATACAATAAAAAAGATAAGTACCAAAATACAGTTGTAAAAAAGTACGGCCACAGCTGAGAAAGACAGACCCTTGTTTTGCAAAAGTGGAAAGTCTCCAGGGCATCATAAATTGTACCAGGAACATCTCGAGATGTCAAGGGAGGAAAATACTAGTCACCATGTTATGGTTATGCGGTTCATAGAGTCCCTGTCACTTAGTGGCACTTCTGAATCTGCAGCAAAGTCAAACACCTCAGGAAACTGGGGTCAAAGCCACCTGCAAGACTAATTCCTCCATCAACCCTCACAAACCCATCTACTCTGCCTGCTATCTCACCAGTCCCAGTGCACAACTGATGCTAACAAAACACACTATGACTTTTGTATTCACCTTCTCACCAATGAATTTGACAAATTAATTTTGGGATCATATATGAAGAAACACTCATTGAACATACATTCCACTTGTGTAACACCATGGAATGTGTTTGAAAGTCTGAATAATGTGGCATTTACCATTCAGTCATTACACTCTCATTTATCTACAGAAAAGCTCTCTCACTTTGAACAGTGTCACAAAACATCCAAGTACATATTAAATTATATATTTTTATGTATTAATTATAAGGAAATTTGAAATATGGCATGGATTATAGGGATTGTGTACACTTGTTATCTGTCCTTGGGCAGGGTATCATAAAAGTGTACCAGCAACATCTCTGGATGTCAAGTGAGGAAAATGCAAGTCGCTGTGTCATGGTTCTGCAGTTCTTAGAGATTGTCTCTCTCAGGCACTTTTCTCAATCTGCAGCAGGATAAAGTCTGCCACCTAAGGCAACTGGGGTCAAGGCCACATGTAAGGCCCATTCCTACCATCAACCCACTCTATCCCACCTGCTCTACTTACTACTTCACCTGTTCCAGTGCACAAACGATGCTCACCATTAAGTGGGTCAAGCATTTTATAGTCAGGGATGTGGACAATCCCCCTTCGGCTTGGACAGCAACCACCACTGCATAAAACATTCACCCGCCAGTCACTGATGGATGCTAACAAAACACACCCTGACATTTATTTTGGCCATCTCACCAATGAACATGGCAAATGAAATTGGGGTACATCTAGGAATAAACCCCCATTGTTCCAACCTACCGCTTGTTTGTCATCTCACTTGTACCTGGTCCTGAAGCTGGGCCTGATGGAAGTAATATCATAGATTGTGTCTGAAAATCTGAATCATGTGCCAATCACTGATTCACACACGTTCATCTACAGGCATGCTCACCCACCTTGAACAGAGTAATTATACATCCATGTAAAATTTAATATATATATTTTTATGTATTTATTTTTAAGAAATATAAAATTTGGCATAGATTATAGGAATGGTGTACACTTGTTAACTGTCTATGGGGAGAGAAAAAGAACCAAAATGGTGCATGACTCCAGGGAGGAATGGTCAATTTGGGATGGGAATGGCAACAATAAAACAAAAGTTGAAACATTTGTGAATACACATCGTCCATTGGTGACAAGGAAGAAAAATGTCCAAAACAAAAGCCCAAACAAAAGTTCTAATGTCCAAAGTAATTTTCAAATCCAAAATAAAATTCAAGTAGTCGAACATTAAAACTAGAGAGTCAGTGCCCCAACCCAGTTTCTGTCTCAGAATTGCTGACTTGGGCTACCTGCAAATCTCTGTCCTTATTGTCTGATAGTAGAAGCACTTAGAGCTCTTCCTCTTGCAGGAGAAGAAACCTACTGAGCAGGAGCACATACTAGGATAGTGTAGGTGGTAGAGGTGGAAGATGTGCTGTGGTCACAAACAAAGCAGATAGAGAAGGACTTCAGCACAAGAGAAAATGCCTATAGTTCAGGAGAACAGGAGACAGCAGAGCTCTCAATTCTGGTAAGTCTGCACCTTTTGGTGGGCTTTGGCCATCACCACCACTTCTGCTAGTCCCCTAGAAAGTGCCTGCTGATGAGCAACCAACTCCTTCATATAGACCCTGGAAAGCAACCATGCTGATGTACTGAGAGTAGGGGTAATGTGACGCAAGAGGGCTCTGAACTGTCTGGGGTATATCTCATATTAGGTCACTGACCTTCTTGGAAGGTGCATTCTGAGGGAGGAGAGGTTATGGGGGTTCAGCTGTTCCCCTTGTTGGGGACTCTTTAGTTTTAGAGGAGGTGCCTGCAGGCCCAGATGTGGCAGTGGCCTGTTCCTGGAGCAACACGGATGTTAAACCTTCTTGGTCAGGAGGAGCTCCATTTGCAGCCTTCACCCTGGCATGTGGTGTCAAGTCTAATGCCTCCTTTGTAGTATCCTCAGGCTCCTCCCAGAGTCTCTTGGTTTGTGTGATTATCACTCTCCTTGTAGGCCCATTACCCCTGCTGATGTCCTCAACCTTTTCTTCAGTTGTGATGAAACTTTCTTGTGTCCAGTGAGCGGACAAGGGCCCAGTCCTTCATTAGCCTTGTCTTTTTTGTTCCCTGCTCCCTACTTAGCTGCCTCCCGAAAAAAGGTGAGAAAAAATACTTGTTCCATTATTACAATGATTTTCTTTGAAAACATGGTTTGCTCTTTAAGCACCATTAGGGGTGGTGCTAGATCATAAAAATACAGGAGGCTCTCCAGTTTACCATGGATCAATCACATATTTCCAATCACTAGTGTATTGACATAAGTCGAATGATGTAAGGTATTTATATGCCAATATTTTCAAGTTCTCAATATACCTCAAATAATCACATAAGATTTTCCCACAGGAACTTTAAAGCATAAACATTTACTCTAAAAACACAACTGAAAAACAGAATGGCAGCAAGTAAGAGTACCCATATCTAAGTGCTTATCAGCAGTGTTATACTGTGGGACTGTTTCCACCTCATCTGGTCATTATATTTCAAGCTGGAAAAGAAATCTATAAATCAAAACCAAACAGTCAGGGGTTTCCCAAAGAATTATTATCTTTATATTTTTGGTGCTCACCCAAATTCTGTGCTTACTTTTTTTCTCTAAGGGCCTGATTACAAGTGTGGTGGAATTTCAATTGCGGGACCCGGGGTGGCAGTCCACTGTCTGCCAGATTACGAATTTCAAAGTCATACCAGCAGTGGACCATCACCTGCGTTGTAATGTATGACCACTGCCTGTCACGTAAGTTCCGACTTTGGTGCAGTTGCACCTGAGTTCCATCTGCATAGCTGCACCAAAGCTGTACTAGGACCGCTGCCTTTTTATGAGTCGAACTCGTGTAAGGCGGACTGTCCTTTGTCTTTTCCACGGCAGTGCCAGAAAAACGGGCCTGCAATGGGAAAGGCAAAAATGTTCTAGCATGGCATGGACGGTGATGTCCATGTCATGCTGGAGCTGGGGGTGCAAGCATACAGGGGGGGCAAATGGTGTACCCCCCCTGAATCCATTCCTAATCCTTCCTTTGTTCATGCGCCGCCAGCCATTTCATGGCAGGCCCCCTACCATGAAATGGCTGGCAGTGCAGGAACTCAGAATATGCTCAGAGGGACTGCGCCATTCCCGCTGAGATGTTACATTGTGGTGCAGCTCCGCCAGGGAATGTCTGTTCCCTGGCGCAGGTGGCAGTCCACTGCTTGTACAACTTTGAAAGTCGTAATCCTGCAGACTGTGCACCGCCACTGCTGCACCACCGCCATCGTGACAGTCAGAAGACTGTCGCACTCGTAATCAGGCCCTAAGATTTTTGCTTCCAACCTCTAAGTATGAGAATACTGTGGTGAAATATCACAGAGGTATAAGGATGGGTATATGCAGTCAATCACAGAAACCTGGTAAGTAATATTATATTTATTCAACTATTCAACTATTCACTAGCACATTATTTCTTTATCTGATTCTCATTTTCTGTTTTATTCTGCCCATTGTGCCCTCCTAATTAAGCCCTGCATGCTGTTGCTGCTCACATCCACCTCAAAAATAAACCTTTGACGGAGACCTATATACATAAATGTTACCTTACCACATGGGATACCTCGACTATCTCTCACCCTCACATTGCATAATTATGTGTAGTATCCTCAGGTTGTACATATGTTGCTATACTCCTCTGCATCTAGCTGCTCAACCAGTGTGAGTATTCCAGTTAGGATGCTAGTGTGAGTGGAATGCTTGGGTGCATGAGTGTGGTCAGTTGAGGATGGGCTGAGCAGCTAGGAGGCTGCTCCTGGTGGGGCTTATTGTATCTACATCTATGAACTTAATAAACTACATCTACTTCTACCTGGCCACGTCTACGGCGTCTACTTGTGACACCTGAACATGTGGGACCAGCTCACTACATTTATGGTGACGAAGATGGGATAGAACTACATTATGGTAAACAGGAGTTTTAGTACGAATGTGAGGTCAACAGGTGTTGACTTATGGATATGGTATGCATGGCTGTAGGATCACTGTGTCATGGCATATACTTCTAAGTGCATTTTTCACATACATCACTTGACAATGACAATTATTGAATATGTTACAATGTTAGAATGGTGGGGTATGCGCTTCACAATGTGTATGCTCTCTTGTGCAGCAGGGAGTGCATGGGGCTGGGAGGGCACCACAATACAATGTGTGCCTTCAGAGGTGCCCAATGCTGCAGGTCCTCCCAGTCCTTTCAGAACTCTGGGCCATGAAGGGCATTTGTATATCCACTGCTTTGCAGTACCTTGCAATACCAGCCCCAAGTTACAAACATGCTACAGTTGTGTGTGTTCCTCCATCCCAACCCCACTGCATAGCAGTTAACTCTGTAGTTCTATGTAACTGTGTTATCTAAATATGTGAAGTTGGATATGTTTGATGATGGATTTGGTGGTCACTGGGTAGTATTAGTTAGAACCACATTTCCAAAGGTAATGGATTTTCATGAAACTTTCCCCAAAAAAGTCCTATCCACCTCAGCTCCTTCTTGGAAAATGTTGGGGTGGTCCTTCAACAAGTAGTAAGAAGAAGGGAGGGGGGAGTCCCCAAAATACATTTTCCCCATGAACAAAAATATAACAAATATGGCTTAACTGAATTATGCTAAATTAGGCAAAAAGTTCGATCTTGCTCCAGAAAGTGTGCTTTTTATGATTTGGTGTAAATCTGTTTAGTATTTATTGAGAAATTGAGGTTAAAAAATGCTGTATATTTCACACCACAGAGAATCCGCAGAGCCAACAGATCTCAAGATAAGTTCTAAGTGGCTGCCATCACATCAACAAAGATGTGGAAGCAAACATTGGGGACTTGGTCCCTTGTCCTAAAAGAAAAGGTAAAACAACAAATAGGGGTCAGAGTAGGGAGAATACCCTGCCCCTCCTCATATGCCTGGTGCGGAAAAAACTGTGGGGCATATTATCAACAGATGGCGATGAATATCACAAAGCGTGCATAGCGCGTTTCCATTCATCGCCACCTATCTCTGCTGTTGTGAATGTATCTAGGACCCTAATTAGATATTCCCGATGTATGCCCTTATGTCGTTATAACAAATCATATCCTTATAAAGGCATACGAATCATATCCATATTAAGTCATAGCCAATGCAGTCCAAATACGGCAAGGCTACTCCCATAGACTCCTAGAAAGTACAACGCGTTCTTAAACAAACCAAGCCTCCAGCACCCCGGGAATTCCCACTGCTTCTGTTTTGATTTGTCCTAGAACTCCTGAGAGTCCTGAAAGAACTGCCAGTTCTTAGTGACGTCTTATGTCCAACCTTACGTCAAACTCGGCACCTTCCAGGTATAAATATACCAACATCTGCCTTACGTAACACACAGTGGTTTGGAGCAGAATCGGCTATCTACTTGCCCGACTCCCTGCTGATGCGTGTGCCGAAGAAAGCCGACCCTCCCCGCTGACGCACTGAGAGAGACGCTGTCTTTTCTCCTGCCGAGAAAATCCAGCTCCAGTGTTTCCCTGATACCCTTGCGGTTTACTGGTAGATCGAGTCCTGAGAGAGAGATACAAGACCTCTTTCATTCTATACCCAAGGTATGGAGCTGATTAGACCTGTAGAGAATTCTTGATTCAGATTCTTGGCAAAAACTGTAACTCATCTACTCCTTCCCTGTACTAGGCTTAGGTTAGGTACACTGGGGTAGGCGTATCTTAGAAACACCAGTTGAGTACGTTTAGTCATTATTTTATCATTGTATGTATTGTATCCATTTTAAAGTATCCTATGGCTTAGAAACCATATAAATGCTTTTACAGTATTATTTCATAATACTCCTTTTACTGTACGCACTTTACTTTATGACAAGTATTGCAATTGTGGCAATTCATTTCTCTTGCATGAGAAAGAAGACTGCTCAATAAATACCCCCTTTTATTGGAAACGCCCGTCTCTCTATTTTTCTGCATCTCTGGTGAAACGAAGCATGCACGATTGACTGAGTAAAATAGCTATCTATTGTTTCCGCGACTCTAGAGATATATTCCTTATTGCAGGGGGAACAACGTTGTCATGTGATATGGTTGTCAGAAGCTAATCCCTTCTTGTCTATTCAGGAAAGCTAAACACCTTCTTGTTTACTCGAGAAAGTTTCTAGTGACCTCTGAGCTAGCTGGCACACACAATTAAGTCTAACATATTCAATAGAGACCTAGTCGACCTCAGTCCTACGTCTAAACTATCGTTTATGTTATTCCAATGCGCAAAGCCTATTGGGAATATAGGAACTACACTACATGGCGCCCAACGTTTGGTTAGGCGATAATTTAATGCTAGATACTAGAGTAACTCAGTCGTGCTTTTCGCACAGACCCCTTTTCCCGTAAAAACTCCAATGGACGTCTGGAGTGGGTAAAAGGTTAATATCAGCAAAAACTTAGTAGGAAGAGATTCCTATGTATTAGTTTTTGGTTTAGTCAACGTTGAAGGATGCAGTGTTCCAAAATATTGTGCACCTAATCTTTGTTTCCTTCAAACTTGATCTGCAAACTTTCAGTCAGTAAAATATCAGAAAGTGACGACGAAAGGGTGAGAGCAAGACTAGCAGCTCAACTTTTGACGGAAGACACAAGTCTCCAACAGGATCAACCGCGTGCAATACTCATCCCGGTAAATGTAAGGAAAACCTTAACTATAAAACTTATAAAAAACAGAGTATCATCAAGAGGTGGTACAGTCATATTTGTTGTCGAGGCACATGAATATCGGCAGACAGATGTATTCTATTCATGGATAACTTTTCCAGCAGCAAATGCTGTAACCCACGAGTTCCACTACTACAAAGTAGGGGAACCTCCAGCGGAACACACCCCTTTCGAGGAAGTTGAAATTCCACTAACTTACCAGGAGCATGAGCTCTGATTTAATGGCGCCCTAAAACATCAAAATCACATTACAAGGCTCGGTCCACTTGGTAGACCAGCTATACACCACATCCTGACATTGAAGAAATGTCAGACAGAGATCTTTTAGTTCAACTAAAACAATTAATTAAAATACATAGACAATTGGTACAATATGTCATGCAGGCTTTAACAGTTCAACCAGCGATTAAAATTCCACAGCACACCCCTCACCAGGGGAACACAAAAAAACGACACCACAGACTATTCAATCAGTCATTGGTAAAATACCCGCAAAACGGGAACAAATTCCGTTCTGGTTAGCTCAAAAAATTACTCAGATAGAGGCAGTATTTCCTGATACTACCCCTCACGAGAAACACAGAATTCTGACAATCTGCCTGCCAATGGGGATTGCACCACATGTGGAGGACTGTGACACTTGGGGAACAGCCTTTGCTTCATCAATCTACACAAAAACACATGGTGTTAGGTCTATGGCGGATGTACTAAGACAGATTCAAAATGAATATGGTCCAGAACCTGCTTTAACTCTAGGTATGAAATTACTGAAAGACTTTAAGCAAGTCTCGGCTATACTACTAGCCAACATAAAAGGAGAAGCATCGTCCGTGGCAATCCGCCAAAAACTAAAAGAAACAGATATAGCAGACCAACCTTCTGAACTTGCAAGAATAATTGAAAAATCCTATGAAGAATTAGGTAGAGACAGTTTAGGTGGAAAACCACAACTAACTGAAAATCCTGAAAAAACTTTCATTAAAAATAATCTCAATTCTCAAAAGACGAAGTGGGAGGGGAATAAGCAAATCTCTCCAAGAGAAAAAAATTTCCAGTCCAGAGGAAAGTTGCCCCATCGGAGAGATAGATCTCCAGAAGGGGGGGGGCAGGTCTCCACAATGGGAGCCCTCTGAAAAAAGATATAACCTTAGAAATAGGGAACATTTGAGAAAGCCTGACAGATATCACAATATTGATACACGTCCCTCTCGATCTTTTCAGACTTCCTCACAGAAATCAGAAAGAAGAGGACGGTCAAAACATAAAGAAGAGCGCGCCAAGTCCAAAGACAAAGAACCTGCTCATCAAAGTAAAAAATTACAATTTCCCAAAAAGAAGGTAGCCAGTATTAAAATAAAACATGCCGATGATCCTGAAAACACAACTCAAGAACAGAGGGTGGGCCCAAACAATGCTAGACAGCGCAGCAGAAGTGACAATAGCTCGCAAGATCCTGATGAATCTTCTGGAGACAGTGGACACGAATGAATTCATTCAAGTGGAAACTGCAGATACCAGAGTTAGCGTGCCCCATAAACTATATGAAATAACATTAAGTATAGAGGGGGACAAAACTAGGAAAATAAAAGGTCTCTTCTGGGAAAATCTATCTAAAGGTTATGATATCCTTCTAGCAGAAAAAGACTGTCCACCAGAGTTTGTCAGGGAGTGCCCACATGGCGAAGAAATGATTATGCCTGCCTTTTCAAATCACATTCCAATTCATAAAAAATACACATATGCAAGAAAATGGGCAGTGGCCTAAGCTCCTGCATTATATAAAAATCATGTAGGATGGGATGAGAATTCTACTCACCATAAAATCCAGTTAAAAAATCAACCTACTGCACAGAGGCAGATTCCTGTTAAGCTAGAAGCTAAAAAACAAGTCAGGGAGATCTTAGATCAACTTGAGTACCATGAAACATGCACCTCACAAATGAACAATCCCTTGTTTCCTGTCTCCAAGCCAGACAATTCATATTGTCTAGTTTTGGACTACAGACACCTAAACTCCTGTTGCAAAACATTTGCAGTACAAAACTCACACAGTGCAGCACTAATTAATATTATTGTGGGCAAAAAATATAAAACGACATTAGACATTTCAAATGTTTTTTTCTGTCAAAACATTTGTCCAGAAAGCAGGTATTTTACCGCTTTCTCCAGCATGGGGGCCCAAAAGCAATTTTGTCGTCTCCCACAGGGATTCAAGAACAGCCCAGGATTATTTTCAGCCAGGGTAACAGAGTTACTACAAATGTATGATGATGAGGCATTATCCTATGTCGATGACATCTATCTTACAGACAATGACCTGGAGACACACTTGAAAAGAGTGAACACCATCCTACTTGGGTTCGCATCTGAAGGGTACAAATTTAACTTTAAAAAGTCACAAATTGCCCACCGACAGTCCTATTCTCAGGATATGAATTATCAAGTGAAGGCAAAATCCTAGCAGACAACTTCTTAGAGAAGTGTGCAGTACTCCAAGCTCCAAAAACGCTGAAAAACTTACAATCAATTCTAGGTTTCCTGAACTTCTGAAGAACTTAATTTCTACATTATGCAGAGAGGTTTAAACCACTCTACAAATTAATAAAACCTGATTTCAAACCAATTAATTGGACTCAAAAACACACAGAAATTATCCGATCATTACAAACAGACATGTTAACTAAAACAAAACTGCAAACACGCGCAAAGGAACGCAACCTCATAATCCGAGTCATCCCAGGAAGATGCGGATTTACATACCTGACCTCTAATGAGGGAGAAACGGTACCAATAGCTTACAAATCACACTTTTACACACAAACAGAAATGAAATTCAGTTCTACTGAAAAAATTCTAACTGCTGTTCAAACGGCTGTAGCAAAAGAAAAACCTCTAGCTCATGGGAAGAGGATATCTGTTTTAACAGCAGTATCAGCCCTTGAAGCAGTAACAAGACCGAGCATTATAAATGCTATGGCATTAGATCCAAAATGAATACAATCGGTTAATTCTCTTGATACAACTGACGTGATACATGCATTTGATCCCAAAATGAAAAAGCTAGAACATCTAGAATACGAAAAAGAATGTCCTCTGTGGATCGAAATTCTGCCTCTGGAACAGTACACCTGTGTAATCTACACAGATAGATTTGCACAACACTACGTTGTGGATAAAAAAGTTTACAATTCAGCATGTGTGATTGTTAAAGGTCGCTGGTGCTTAGGTAAATTCCGACCGATGGTCACTAAAACTGAATCAATCAGAAAACGTACAGCTCAGCGAGCTGAACTACGAACTTTGAAGATGGAGCTTGAAAATGCAGATCGCGAATTCCCCACACTAATAGTGTGCGATTCGCATTACTGCGCCGAATCTTACAATAATTACATGCAGACCTGGATTGAAAATGGTTACAAAAATGAAAGAGGTGGCACAATAAAAAATAAAAAAAACTATGGGAACAGGTAGTTCTTTTGCAGAAAGAACTACAAAAGACTCACGTGATACATGCGCAGAGTCTCAACGTGATGGCGTTCACGTTGCAGGGAATTCATTGGCTAACAGAGCCACGACGGCAGCTGGTCAACCAGCTACCGTAGCTACAAAAAAGCGTTCTAAAAAACAAATAGATGGAGAAACGCTACTAGCAGTGAGAGCCTCAATGGAAGGCAAATATGCAGCGTTACCTCTAAACTATCCACTCGGAAATACATACATAATTGACGCGAACTCCGTTCCGTTTGCTCAAATCCCTGGAGTGGGGGATAGAGTAATTCCAAACACGAACAGGAGAGTCTTCTTGATTCAAGAAGCACACATGGGATTGAGACTGAGGCACCAAGAGGTCCTGAAATCTCTAATAGAATTGCAATCAAAATACTGGTGGCCGAGAATGAGCGTGCAAGTTTATAACTTTGCAATGGATTGTCAAGACTGCAATAGAGATCGCAGTTATGAACCGGACCAGATATCTGACCATAACACAGTAATACCAGCCCAGACACCTCTATTAGACAGCATTAGACTATCTGCACGCAGGCGTCCGACCAGACAAATGCGATCCCATAAATATTAAGACGAGAATCATTTGGATGTGGCCCCAGCGCTCGGCTGACGCCAGAACTGTTATAAAAGATTTGCGAGTCTTTATCGGCACATACGCAATTGGCATGCTACATTCTGACCAGGGTCCTGCGTTTAGCAATCGAGCTTACATGGAGGCCATGGCCAGCATGGGCATTGCATTGCAGTACTCTAGTCCATTCCATCCTGAGGGAAATGCGGTAGTGGAGAGAAAAAAACGTAACATAAAGCAATCTATAACAGCGAGGGTATTAGGTTCGGGTGATGTGTGGGTCAAACATCTAATACGTGTCCATCGTAGTCTTAGCAATCTGCCAAGAAATTCTCTGGGGGGAATCACTCTGTATGAAGTTTTGTTTGGTACAAGAATGATAATCGAAGGTCTCGATTGTCAGAATTCAGTGGTGAAACAAAAATCTTTTGATATCAAAGATCGTTTGGCTGTTTTACAGGACTTAAATGAAACAAGAAGAAGTCTAAGTAACACAAAGCTCAAGCCAACGGCCACTGAAGAGAAACCACCTGTCCCAGCAAGACCTATCTGGATTCCAAAGATTGGGGATCTGGTCAGAGAAAAAATCGCGGTGAAGAAGGAATTTGGGCCTTCTTACAGAAAAGCAGTACCTGTCTTACCTATCAGCGGAACAAGATCAGTTGTACTACCGCACCTTGCTGGTAAAAAGGAGAATCGAGTTGTATCAATCGACCTGGTAAAACCACAACCATGTGGCCAATAATAAATAGTAGGCCCAGTGCACTCCCAAGAAGTAGCAGAAGACCAAACCTTGCTACAATTAAGCATGGGCGAATTTTGCGAATCTCGCGTTCGCGAATTTTGCGGATTTGCGAACTCGCAATCGCGAACTTACCTGTCGGGTCGCAAGTTTTGCGAACTTGTTGTTTCTACGTGTCCAGCCTGTTTGGGACACTCTTCTTCATCACTGCCACTCTCTGTCACCACTGCCACTCTCTGACTACTCATGCCACCCTCTGGCCCACCCATGCCACCCTCTGTTTCATCACCGCACCCTCTGGTTGTCCAGTGTACATTATTTTCGGCAAAGCAAAGCACACCTTCCCTGCCTCAAGTGACCTGAATTAATTTGGGGCTGATTAATGTGTCACAGAATATTTTTTTAGCTGGCACCTGCTTCCTTAGTGCTTCCTGATTAGTGATCTTTTGCACTTGCTAAGTGCTTTCATTGTTGCAAAATTAGTTACAACACCTGCCCTGCCCCAACTGACAATAATGAATTAGGGGCTGATTAATGTGTCACTGGATTTGAACTTCCAGCCTGGCTCCTGCTTGTCTGCCTTAGCTGTAATTCAGGACCTTTGTGTAACTATTCTGAGGGTCAGAGCAGGGTCACATAATAGTTGCAAGTAGGCAACTGAACTCTGGAGGGGCCCCTCAGGAAGCACTACAGGAAATGGCTACTAATGATGAGCTTGAACTTTTGAACCTGGTAAGTAGTTTCAGTTTTGCTAAGATCGTATTTCTGCAATTTAGCGCTTATTCGCGGGGCGCGAAGTTGAACTGGGAAGCCGTGAACTCACGCGAACAGTGCGAGCAAGCCATAAAATCCGCTGCTCGCGGATTTGCGGATTTTGCGGGAAATTCGCGAATCTCGCGGATTGCGAATTTACCGAAAATCCGCAAAATCCGCGAGCGTAACGGATTTTCCGCCCATACTTAGCTACAATCCAAGAAGTTCAAACTGAGAGACTAATCACATTTGATAAACCTGCAGTGAATAAAAAAGGACTATGCAACAAAGCATGGAACGTGACACCTGTCTACAATGATTTAGCCTTGGACTATGCTAATATGAAAAAGGAAGAAGCAACTACAAAGATTAATAACAATCCTGATGCCATCCAAACAATTGATCTTTACTTTATCAATTTTTATGACTTTTCCGATGATCCAAGTGAACATGGAGACAAGCCAGCAAACAAAACTTTCAAAGACAAAATTACAGAACTCTTTCATCAACTTGGAGAAACATACCTGATTTCACCCTGGATTGAACTGTGGATTGTGTTAGATGTATTTTTTCTCCTGATCTGGCTCATCTTAGTTTTAAGCTTGGGAAGAATGATTGATGGAAAATACAGTACACTGGACACAGCAAGTCAGAACATAAACTTGGTTCTAAAACCTCAGAGATCCTCTCACGTTGAAAAAAGAGAACTATCATCAGTGAACATCACAGCCATTTCTATACCTGGTGGTGTAGCATGGGACAATACTGATTACGAAATCTATTTCCCGGTTGAACTCTTGAAATATCCACACCAGTTCAAGATTTCTTTCAGTGACTTTGTATCACCTAGTACTTTCTCTGATGATTGGGACTTTGAAAATATTAATAATATGATGTCAGATTTAGAAATGTCAGCAAAATTTACAGAACATGATTATTTACAGGGTTCATCGAATTATGAAGAATTGTATTGCTTCAATAATTTTGGGCATCATTATTTGCATAAATCTGCTAATCCTATAAATTTGCTCAGTTATAATCAGTGGGAACATTATCCAACTCCGCCAAAAGGCAGTTCGAAAACATTTTATGAGAAATTCCCATACTTTTCAGGATTTAATATCTCTGATCCAGAAATGTTTTATTTTAAAATTATGAATAGGACAGGAATGAAAAACATGTTGACAAACACTAAACTGATATATTCTGAAAGGTTTTATGAAAAAATGTCTACATTTGGTTTTGAATTTCGGAAAAACAACATTGAGACAAAAACTGTCTGGGGTACAAAACGAATGGCTGGTACAAGGGTTAGAATCATTATTCAGAGCCTGCATGATCCCAGAACAAATAATGTTCCTGAATGATACCATTCAAGAAACAACCTGTCTTGGCCTAGCCAAGATAAAAGATTTAAACAACCCATCTATACCAAAGCCTATGCCTGATAGAAATAAAACTACAGATGAGGGGTTAGACGTGTCCTTTATTTTAAAACAAAACAGAACAAATCCTGATTGGAGAAAATGGTTGATCTGGTCCACAGACACTAATAACTGTCAAGAAGATTCCTGAACAAAGTACAGGGGTTCAAACAGAACAGGCCACACCCACGATATTCCCAGAGACAACATCCAGGGATAATTACAACATACAGTGTAGGAAAACTATGCTTCGAATGGCTACAGAAATCCACAGTACCCGAAATTAAGCAACACTTGACTTTACTTGAAGAAGGTGCTGACTTGCGAGATTTCTTACTGGGACCTTGCAAACAGCGCCAAAAACATTTCATATATGCCGGTATATACGCAGCTTACAATGAAGCTAGGAAAATAACACAAATTGAAACTGCAGAAAAAATACGAGAAAGTGATCGTATTAATTTGGAAAAATCACTTTCTGTAGTGGATAATGGGTTAACGACTCTGTCCTCCAGAATTTATTCACTGGACAGCATTGTATCATCTGCTATTGATATAATAGAACAGGATATGCTAATGTTACAACATGGCCAGTCCCAATTACGTTCTATTGTACAGTTAGGCTGGACGTTACAAAATTTGCGTTGAGGCAACGTGCCATGGCGTCTAATCAACACATCGTCATTATTTTCAGTCTTTAACCTTACTGATAAACAAATCTCTTTGGCACAAAGAGGGGCAGACTATACGGTGCTGAGCATTGAAAACTCGAAAAATTGCCATTGACAATGTCAGAACGTCCGGTCATAGAATGGATAATACATGGCACCATTACAATCCCGATAACAACGTTTCAGTTTCAATACTGCCAAAAGTATATACCAGCAGGCCTGTATGAAAGGTTGGGTAAAGGATACATCAAGTCAACCTGGAAATCGCCTTATACACATAGATGTTGGAGTGGGGGCAAGAAAGAAGTATTTCTTAGTGGTAACAACTGTAAAAAATCACTAAGCGGTACACTTCTGTGTCAAGGAATTAACTTGCATGGACACTGCGAAGGTTCTTCAAATAACCTTTCATGTCACCTGCACGGCACCCCTGCTACACAGATAGAGCTGTTTTTCAGACAGCTTTCCAACGGCAGCTACGTTATATTAAGTGACCACAGCTGTTGTGGTATGGTGCCAGGAAAAGCCTATCTCGTGAGTGTCACTTCCATAGTCACTTGTTGTATGCAAGTATTGTATCTAAACAGCAAACCAGGCATGGAGGCGGCAATATGGCCTACTTTGAATATCTCTTCAATTCGAATTGATACTTTAAGCAGAATGAAGTCTATTCTTTTACAAACAACTGTGCCTTTAACCACGTATGATCTGCAAGTTGCAAGGACAGCAGCAGAGATACATGCATTATTATCAACAAATTGCCTCGTACATTTCGTAGAAATGTTAAGTCAAATCTTAAACATGTCTGATACCAGCGGCATCGCACATGTATTTAAGACAATTTTTTTGGGACTGCTAGCACCCTTTGACGCAGTTCTTGGCACTTTCCCGAATTTCGTGCATTCTGTGTTCGGCGGCCTGCCTCTCATCTTGGGGCTCGTAGCAGGAATCTTATTTTTGTTCCTTCTGCTCTGATATGGCAAGTCAAGTCACAGACAAAACTCAGGCTACAATGGAAGACACGATACTAGCAATACAATACCGAGAACGGATCACTAAAGTCCTCGGCTTGGCTCGGCTAAGAGATCTGAATACTACCTAGTTTCTTTCATTCAGACCAATCTGGCAAGATTGCATGCTACCCGTTCAACGATGCTTGCTTTTCAGAGAAGAATGCGTGTTAGACGTCTGTCTCACACTCCCATCAGCAGTACCTATGGATGTCGATACTTTGCTTGGTTCGGTAACTGGCTCATGCAACGTGTTGTCCCCAGCGGCTACCAATTCTGATGACGGCATTCGATGAGACCTCACCATTACGATTAGGTGGCCGTGAGGTACGAGATGAAAGCGGCACACAGGTACAACCTTCCGTGACCATTGCTGATCTAAACACCGATGATGGCAATGCATCGCACATATGCACTATTTCCACTTTTTCGGAAATGGCCCAACTTTCACCTACTGTTGTAGACAACTTTTTTGCCGGCCTGTCTGAGGTAATGTTCTCTCCTAACAACGGGGATAATATTTGAAATAGCGAGCACACAGCGTTCCCTGAACTTTGAATTCGGCCTTCAGTTTTGATAAACAGAACTTCTAAAAAACATTGGGACTATTTTTTTTCCCGAAAGCGAAATTATTTTACCCCAGTTCACAAAATATTTACTTTTTTGGCACATAATACTCTGCTTAAAGTAGAACCATTCTTGAAGAACAAGATTTCTATTTTTAAAATATCTAGAGACAATATTTTGATTTAGCCTCTAGCACATGTACAGTCTAGTATAAATATGTGATGAAATGGTCTCGACCTTCTCTTCTGTATTAAGAGCCATTTCATAAATGTAAATTTCGTGATTCATTCAGTCAACATTCCAAATGAACAAAATATGCGTTATCTGAATGATACCACTGCTTGAAAACGTACAGTATTATACTCATTTTTCGTGCATAAACCATTTCAAATGCAATACTATGTATTTTGGGGTGGGCTGGAAAACACATGCATCGTTATATGTTTAGTATTGCTTAATATAAAGTAATGATGGACATTATATGTGGAGTGGGTGTTGTGAATGTATCTAGGACCCTAATTAGATATTCCCGATTTATGCCCTTTTGTGGTTATAACAAATCATATCCTTATAAAGGCATAAGAATCATATCCATAGTAAGTCATAGCCAATGCAGTCCAAATACGGCAAGGCTACTCCCATAGACTCCTAGAAAGTACAACACGTTCTTAAACAAACCAAGCCTCCAGCAGCCTGGGAATTCCTCCTGCTTCTGTTTTGATTTGTCCTAGAAGTCCTGAGAGTCATGAAAGAACTGGCAGTTCTTAGTGACGTCTTATGTCCAACCTTACGTCAAACTCGGCACCTTCCAGGTATAAATATACCAACATCTGCCTTAAGCAACACACAGTGGTTTGGAGCAGAATCGGCTATCTACTTGCCCGACGCCCTGCTGATGCGAGTGCCGAAGGAAGCCGACCCTCCCTGCTGACACACTGAGAGAGACGCTGTCTTTTCTCCTGCCGAGAAAATCCAGCTCCAGTGTTTTCCTGATACCCTCGCGGGTTACTGAGAGATCGAGTCCTGAGAGAGAGATACAAGACCTCCTTCATTCCATACCCAAGGTACGGAGCTGATTAGACCCATAGAGAATTCTTGATTCAGATTCTTGGCAAAAACTGTAACTCATGTACGCCTTCCCTGTACTAGGCTTAGGTTAGGTACACTGGAGTAGGCGTATCTTAGAAACACCAGTTGAGTACGTTTAGTCATTATTTTATAATTGTATGTATTTTATCCATTTTAAAGTATCTTATGGCCTAGAAACCATATAAATGCTTTTACGGTATTATTTCATAATACTCCTTTTACTGTACGCACTTTACTTTATGACAAGTATTGCAATTGTTGCAATTCATTTCTCTTGCATGAGAAAGTAGACTGCTCAATAAATAACCCTTTTATTGAAAACGCCCATCTCTCTATTTCTCTGCATCTTTGGTGAAAGGAAGCATGCACGAATGACTGAGTAAAATAGCTATCTATTGTTTCCGTGACTCTAGAGATATATTCCTGATTGCAGGGGGAACAAAGTTGTCATGTGATATGGTTGTCAGAAGCTAATCCCTTCTTGTCTATTCAGGAAAGCTAAACACCTTCTTGTTTACTCGAGAAAGTTTCTAGTGACCTCTGAGCTAGCTGGCACACACAATTAAGTCCGACATATTCAATAGAGACCTAGTCGACCTCAGTCCTACGTCTAAACTATCGTTTATGTTATTCCAATGCGCAGAGCCTATTGGGAATATAGGAACTACACTACACTGGATGTTATCGCCTGGTTAGCGCGTTAGTAACAATGCTAATCTCCGAGGCGATAATTAATCCAGTAGCGGCAAAAAGAGGGTTTATCACAGGCAAATCCAGCAATATCACTGCAGCAATAAGGAATTCCTTGTTGATAGTCCATGGTGGACTTAGCCTGATGATCCACCTCCCTTCTACATATAGCTAAGTCTGAAATTTAGCAGATGTTTGCTTCCGGCGCTAACCGCAGTTAGCACAGCTTTTAATATCGCTATGGTTGTCCTGGGCCAGCTGTTAATACTGCGAAGTACAGTTAGCAATCTTATTTCATGTTGTTTTGTAAAGGAACGCCTACTTTGCATCTCATTAGCGATGCAAGGTGAGGCATGGGGAAAACGGCTGCTAACATGCGTGAATGCATGTCAGCACTGCCTTGTTAATAGGGCGATAATATTATCCCCATTTTTTTGGCTTTTCAAGCCAAAAAAACGGAGATATGGCCCTTGATAATATGCCCCTGTATTGTTTTCTTATAAGTACAGTAGATGATTTTTTATCTTTTATCCTTCTGCCCTGGATAGGCCCGGGCGGTCAGCACAACTTGTGCGTAAGTGTTTTGCTGGGTAGGAAAGTGCACAGCTCCCCTTCCTTAGCCTTTTTTATGCCCAGGGGACCGCAAACTCTGGGGACCACTGTGAATATTTAAGGGGAGGGGGGATGTAGCCCCCTCCCCAGTCATCAACTAAGGACCCTATCACCTAGGGTTGCTATACATTTTTAAAGGGAGGGGTGTGCATTCCACCTCCCCAAGCCAATAATGGGCCTCTGAGATCCAACAACTCCCATGATCATTACTCATTTAGTCCCTACCCATTCTGTCTTGTTTCCATCCCATATAATGTGACATGACAACTAGAACCTCTCTTTTTACGTGTTTTTTCTTCTTATAATCATTATGAAAAGAATATTCCTCCTATAGCACAGAGGACTGCATGCTACAGGAGTATTTTTCTGAAGGACTTGCATGGTGTTAAACAGCCAGACACCTATATACTTCCACAGACCTCTGTTGTGAAGGCTGTAACCAACAAGGTAGGAGATCAGATTACTTATTCAGCTTAGCTATCTGTGCAATGTTTAGTGTTTTCATATTGTATAAGTCTCCAACATTCTTCTGTAGTAATGCCTTAATCTTACTCTTAGTGTGAATAGGATAAAGTCATGGATGTTTCAAGAAGTGCGTCACACAGGATAGATGAAAATAACTCCAGTTTTGTTCCTTAGAATAAATTCCAGCTACAATCTTCAACAGTTCCAGATAAGTCTATCACCGTTTCCACATCAACAATACACATTCTAAATCAGAACCCATTGCAAAGGAGAGGAGAGGAGTTCATCTTGAATGCTAGTTATGCATGGATACACATAATCCAATCTATATCAATCAACAACATTTGTAGAGCGCACCACATACCTGTGAGGGTCTCAAGGCACTGGGGGAGGGGCGCTACTGATCAAACAGCCAGGTCTTGAGTAACCTCCTGAAGGTCAGCAGGTCTTGGATCTGTCGTAGGTTAAGTGGGAGGGTGTTCCAGAGTTTGGCGTCAAGGTGGGAGAAGAAACTCCTGCCAGTGGTTTTTCTTTACCAGCGTGGGATGGTGGCAAGTGTGAGGTCGGCGGAGCGGAGCTGGCGGTTGGGGGTGTAGAAGGAACGTCGTTTGTTGAGGTAGGCTGGGACGGTCTTGTGGAGTGCCTTGTGTGCATGGATGAGGAGCTTGAAGGATATCCTCTTGTTGACGGGTAGCCAGTGCAGGTTTCTCAGGTGGAGGGTGATGTGGCTGTGGCATGGTACGTCGAGGATCAGTCGTGCCGAGGCATTTTGGATGTATTGCAGTCATTTGATGAGCTTGGTCGGGGCTCCTGCGTAGAGGGCATTCCCGTAGTCGAGTCTGCTACTGACGAGGGCCTGGGTAACTGTTCTTATTGTTTCTGTCAGGATCCATCTGTCAATTTTGCAGAGCATGTAGAGGGTGTTGAAACAGGAGGAGGAGATGGAGTTGACTTGCTTGGTCATGGAGAGCATTGAGTCGAGGATGATTCCTAGGTTGCGTGCATGGTCAGTGGGTGTCGGGGCTGCCCCCAGTGCGGTCGGCCACCAGGAGTCATCCCAGGCAGAGGGGTTGGAGCAGAGGATGAAGTCTTCTGTTTTGTCTGTGTTCAGCTTCAGTTGGCTGGTCTTCATCCAGTCGGCAACGGCCTTCATTCCTTCGTGAAGGTTGGCTTTGGCGGTGATTTGGTCCTTGGTCAGGGAGAGCATCACTTGAGTGTCGTCAGCGTAGGAGAATATGTTGAGGTTGTGCTGTCGGGTGACATGTGCGAGCGGAGCCATGTAAATGTTAAACAGTGTCGGGCTGAGGGAGGAGCCCTGGGTTAGCCCCAAATGATCTCGGAGGCTTCGGATCAGAATGAGAGAGGTGGACGCTCTGGGTTCCAGGGCTCTGTCACTGATCCCTACGGAGTGGAGGCATGTGCGCAGTGTGTGGTGGCAGATGGTGTCGAAGGCGGCGGAGAGGTCCAGGAGGATGAGGGCTGCGATCTCACCATTGTCCAGCAGTTTTCTGATGTCGTCGGTGGCAGCAATGAGGGCAGTCTCAGTGCTGTAGTTGGTGCGGAATCCTCACTGGACGGTCCAGGATTCATTTTTCTTCAAGGTATTTGGTTAGCTGTCTGTTGACGATCTTCTTGATGACCTTGGCTGGGAACGGGAGCAGAGAGATGGGCCGGAAGTCCTTGAGCTCCCTAGGGCCAGCCTTTGGTTTTTTGAGTAGGGCGATGATCTCGGCGTGTTTCCAGCTTTCTGGGAAGGTCGCGGTCTCGAGGGAGAGATTGATGACATTGTGAAGGTGGGGTGCGATGGAGCTGCTGGCTTTGTTGAAGGTGTGTTGCGGAAATGGGTCTGACGGGGAGCGGGAGTGGATTGTGCTCAAGGTCTAGATGGTGTCATCGATGCTCACGCTGGTCCAGGCAAGCAGGGGGTCGTTGTCGATGGTGTGCGGAGAGACTGTTGTGTTGCTGTCTGTTGGGGCTGTCTGGGTGTTGAAGCTGTCGTGGATGTCTGCTATCTTGCGGTGGAAGAAAGTGGCGAGGGAGTCGCACAGGGCTTGCGACGGCGGGATGTCGTTGGGGTTGGAGCTGGGGTTGGAGAGTTCCTTCATGATGTTACAGAGCTTCTTGCTATTGTGTGCGCTGTTGTTGAAGCAGTCCTTGAAGGAGGTCCTCTTGGCCGTCCTGATGAGGTGGTGGTGGTTGCGGGTGGCGTACTTGTGGACTGCGTGGCTGCAGGGGTCTGTTCGCTGTGCCATTTCTTCTCTAGCTATCGGCAGGCTCGCTTGGAGGCTAGTAGTTCTCGGATAAACCAGCTGGCCCTCTTGTTGGTATCTCTGTGGGGGGTTTCTTCAGTGGGGCGAGGGTGTTGGCGCAGTTGTTGATCCAGCGCCTGAGGTTGCGGGCAGCGTCGTTATGTTTTGGAGGGTTCGGTGGGTGGGCTGGGAGCGAGGTTCACGTAAAGTTGGTCTTTGGTGATTTTTCTCCAGCAACAGCGAGGATCTGTTGGGTGTGGTGGTGTATGGTGGGTTTCTGGAAGGAGAAGTGGATTCAGCGGTGGTCGGTCCAGAGGAGTTCTGTGGTGTGGCTGAAGGCGACGTGGGGGCTTGCGGAGAAGATAGGGTCAAGCGTGTGGCCTGCGGAGTGGGTGGGCATTGTGACAAGCTGTCTCAGTCTGAGGTTGGCGAGGTTATCGATCAGGGTTGTCGAGTTGCTGTTGTTGTTCTTCTTCAGGTGAAAGTTCAGGTCTCCGAAGAGGATGTAGTCAATGGAGGTCAGGGCGTGCGTGCTGATGAAGTCGGCTATGGAGTCGCAGAACTGGGGTCAGGGTCCGGGGGGACTGTAGATGAGGGTGCTTCTGAGGGTGGAGTTAGGGTCTGTGTGGATCTGGAAATGCAGGTATTCAGCAGAGCTGAGAGTGTCGTAGGTGCTGGTCGAGACTCTGATGCTGTTCTTGTGGATGATTCCTCCTCTGACTCCTTTGGTGCAGTCTCTGCGGGTGATCTTGTAGCCGGCAGGGATGGCTTTGGCTATGTCGGGTGTGGAGGAGTCATTCATCCAGGTCTTTGTGAGGAAGGCGACGTCCGGAGATGTTGTGTCGAGCAGGTCCCAGAGTTCGACGGCGTGTTTGCATGCGAAGCGGGTGTTCAATAGGATGCATCGGAGGTGGTTGGGGTCTTTCTTGGCGGGTTGTTCGTTGGCTCTAATGCTGGTGTAGCTGCAGTTCTGGCAGGTGAACGGACCGTGGGTTCGTTTCCGGGCGGCATTGAAGCAGGTGTGGGTCCTTTCCGGGTTTGAGAGCGTGGAGTGTGCTGGCATCGTAGCGGTGGTGGTCGTCATGGCGGGTGAGGGGACCAGGGGTTCTGGCGCTGGGCGTGGTCCCTTCGGGACAAATGCAAATTGTCCCAAAGGGACAATTTACCTTGCCCTTTTAATAAATTACTCCCACACAATAATTACTAATTTTTCACTATGACAATACATTTAAACTTCCAGATGCGATCATCATCCAATTTGACCTCTCCTCTAAAGAATTTTGATACCCAGTATGCTTTACTAAATTGAGAAATTCCTCAGAGTCTCTCAGACAATTATACTTTCACTACATTACTCACTCTATGAGCATAGGCTTGGTTTCCTTGTGACTGTCTCTTTTCTCGCACCCTGTAGATGTACTTTTATTGATTTTCTCCGTTATCTCACTAGGCCTAATATCACTCTTTCTGCAGCTTTTCAACCAGGGAAGATCAAACACAGTGTAAGGTTAGGGTTTTTGAGCAATACAAAGGGACTCGCCCCCTTGGTAGAATGCAGAATTAATCTATAGTCTTCAAATCGCCTCTTTACATCCTGAACCAAATCCTTTCCATTATTGTTATCAATTTAAATGGCTTCCTTCAATGCTCTATTGAACCTTTCAACCATTCCATTTGTTTCTGGATGATATAGGGGACACTT
This sequence comes from Lissotriton vulgaris, assembly GCF_964263255.1. Taxonomy (NCBI): domain Eukaryota; kingdom Metazoa; phylum Chordata; class Amphibia; order Caudata; family Salamandridae; genus Lissotriton; species Lissotriton vulgaris. The sequence goes on from NC_141689.1 coordinate 1,160,138,138, forward strand.
TTCATGAGCTATTCTGCTCCCACCCAGAAACAACTCAATTTCCTTTGAGGTCAGCTGCAACCCATTATGCATAAGAATAATCCTAGGACTGTCTTCTCTCGCAAACACCCCAGTTAAGAATCTGCTGACTGTGGAAGTGTATATCTCACTAGTCACTCCCACTTCAGGACACCTGGAAAGCATGTCCATGACTACGAACAGATATTTAGAGATGCCCCCCACACTGATGGGTCCAATAATGTCTAACTCAATCTCCTCACAAACTTCATTGGGAATGTCCTGACATAACATGGGAGATGTCCTATTCCATTTTTTGTCTCTCATCCTGCATTTGCTACAATCCCTCTCAATTCTCTCTGCCACAATGTCCTTTACAGGCCACCAATACACACATCTGAGCCTCTCTTTATTCTTACTAGTGCCCTGCTGACCTTAATGAGCAAGATGCATCAGACATTCCCTGACATCCTGGGGAGGAACCAATTTACTCCTTTTCATCAGTTTGGCATCACTCACTGACAGCTCATCAACAATCTTTACAAAACCAGCACACATCTCAATTTCTTTCACAACCTCATCTTGCTCCATCTTCTAACCCCATTCACTCTTTGTTATGCACCGCATCATAACATAACACACCTTAACTTTATCTTCCTTCCACCAATTTTCTTCATCAGTACTGGACCCAGAATCCATAGCCAGCCTCAACAAGCAATCTGCAACCTTGTTGTCAACACCAGATAAATACATCACATCATATTGAAAATCCTAGAGTGCACAAGCCACGTACAGATTCTAGATAAAATGCAGTCCAGAGCTTTTTTCCAAAGACTTCCTATAATGGCTTGTGATCTGTTCGCACTTGGAACCTGACTACCTAAAGAAACTGTTAAAAAGGTTCTTATTGCCCAGCCCATGGCAAGATCTTCTCTCTCTATAGTTCAGTACCTTACTTCTACCCACCTTTATGATCTATATGCATAGACTATGGTGACCGCCCCACCTTCCTACTTCAAAACAGCCCCTTTTCACTCATATCAATAAGAACTACACAAGGCATCCCCATATAATTCTGCTATTCCCAGAAATGTTTGACCCTCTTCCTTCTTGGAAGTTTGTGGCACCTGCAATATGGCAGTGATAAGTTCATTCTGAAATTTGACACCCACACCAGATGTCCCAAATATGCCTATTGTGACTTATCAAACTTGCAATTGCTAATTTTGAGTGTAATTCCTTTCTGTTGAATAATGCCAAGTACTTCCTTGACCCTGGTTACATGATCATGTAAGTTGTCACTAAGGATAAGTATGTCATTCTGAAAAGAGTTTAAAAGCTGCAGACAGAGCCCTTCAACTGACTGGTCATGAGTCTCTGAAGCACAGAATCTGCGGAACAGAGTCCAAAGGGCATTCTTTTGAAGTGGAACATACCAAAGGGTGCAATGAAAGCTATTAAGTCTTTTGAATCACCACTCGATTTGACCTGATGATAGGCAGATGTCAAGTTCAGTGTAGGAAAATACTTAGCTGTACCCATCAACATCACCATCTCCATTATGTTCGGTAGAGGAAACATGTCTTCAATAATCTCCTTATTGAGATGGAGAAGATCCACACAGAGACAAATATTACCTGACGACTTGTATGCTTCAACCATCGGTGCCACACATTGTGAGCTTCTACAGCCTCAATAATTCCCACCTTCTTGAGTCTACTCAATTCAGGATCCACAGCACCATAAAGACTCAAAGGAATATTCCTGACCTTACACACATCCAATGTGGCTCCCTCCTTGATGCTAATGTAATGCACATAACCTTTCAGACATCCCACTTTATCAGAGAACACCAGGGAAATCTCCTGCTGAAACTGCTCAGCCATGGGGTCCACTCTTCTGACCTTCCTCTTGGGGATTCAAGTTTGGATCTAGAAAAATGTCCAAGAGTTTATGGTGTGGCCAGCTTAAGATACTATTACCCTTGACTGGAACATATACCTTCCCTGAAGCATGATTCCCTTTAAATTCAAAATCAGCATCAAAGTAATCTGTCAAATCTATAGGTCCCCATAATTGTAAAGCATTGCATCAGGTGGATTGGGAGTATTTCTCCCTTTGAAATAACATTCATAGTCCCCTTCAGATATCGATGACAATTTGGCACCTTAGTCCATCATCTTGACACCATCAATTCCTTTCAACCTGACCACATCTGTGGGCTGTGTACAATTGGTCCCTGAAACACCATTGACATCATTATCATATATTTGTAAAAGAATATCTTCCCCATCTGTACCAATAACATTCACCTTCTCCTTGCTAGAGGAAGACTTGCAACATTTGGCAAAACTTCTCCTCCTACAACACACTCTACAAACCACACGTACTGCAGAACAATCTTTGGATTTTGCCAAATGATTGGGATTGTCACATCTGTAACAATTACCCTTTTGCTTAGGAAAACTCTGTTGTTGTTTTCTTCTGTGTAGCAATCATGTGTATGGCATTAGTCTCCTTTTTGACATTTCCTTTGGCCTCATTTTCGGGTTTCTGCAAGTCTTGTATACACTGCATGGGATATTTGACTTGCTTAGTTATTACCAGAACTTCTGTAAGGCTGAGACCATTTTTTACCCAAACCTTGTCACTCTTATACTCTAGCATAAATTGATCTCAAAATCTATACACATTGTTTTCCCCAAAGTTGCACTAAGCAATTGCTAATTTTGAGTGTAATTCCTTTCTGTTGAATAATGCCAAGTACTTCCTTGACCCTGGTTACATGATCATGTAAGTTGTCACTAAGGATAAGTATGTCATTCTGAAAAGAGTTTAAAAGCTGCAGACAGAGCCCTTCAACTGACTGGTCATGAGTCTCTGAAGCACAGAATCTGCGGAACAGAGTCCAAAGGGCATTCTTTTGAAGTGGAACATACCAAAGGGTGCAATGAAAGCTATTAAGTCTTTTGAATCACCACTCGATTTGACCTGATGATAGGCAGATGTCAAGTTCAGTGTAGGAAAATACTTAGCTGTACCCATCAACATCACCATCTCCATTATGTTCGGTAGAGGAAACATGTCTTCAATAACCTCCTTATTGAGATGGAGAAGATCCACACAGAGACAAATATTACCTGACGACTTGTATGCTTCAACCATCGGTGCCACCCATTGTGAGCTTCTACAGCCTCAATAATTCCCACCTTCTTGAGTCTACTCAATTCAGGATCCACAGCACCATAAAGACTCAAAGGAATATTCCTGACCTTACACACATCCAATGTGGCTCCCTCCTTGATGCTAATGTAATGCACATAACCTTTCAGACATCCCACTTTATCAGAGAACACCAGGGAAATCTCCTGCTGAAACTGCTCAGCCATGGGGTCCACTCTTCTGACCTTCCTCTTGGGGATTCAAGTTTGGATCTAGAAAAATGTCCAAGAGTTTATGGTGTGGCCAGCTTAAGATACTATTACCCTTGACTGGAACATATACCTTCCCTGAAGCATGATTCCCTTTAAATTCAAAATCAGCATCAAAGTAATCTGTCAAATCTATAGGTCCCCATAATTGTAAAGCATTGCATCAGGTAGATTGGGAGTATTTCTCCCTTTGAAATAACATTCATAGTCCCCTTCAGATATCGATGACAATTTGGCACCTTAGTCCATCATCTTGACACCATCAATTCCTTTCAACCTGACCACATCTGTGGGCTGTGTACAATTGGTCCCTGAAACACCATTGACATCATTATCATATATTTGTAAAACAATATCTTCCCCATCTGTACCAATAACATTCACCTTCTCCTTGCTAGAGGAAGACTTGCAACATTTGGCAAAACTTCTCCTCCTACAACACACTCTACAAACCACACGTACTGCAGAACAATCTTTGGATTTTGCCAAATGATTGGGATTGTCACATCTGTGACAATTACCCTTTTGCTTAGGAAAACTCTGTTGTTGTTTTCTTCTGTGTAGCAATCATGTGTATGGCATTAGTCTCCTTTTTGACATTTCCTTTGGCCTCATTTTCGGGTTTCTGCAAGTCTTGTATACACTGCATGGGATATTTGACTTGCTTAGCTATTACCAGAACTTCTGTAAGGCTGAGACCATTTTTTACCCAAACCTTGTCACTCTTATACTCTAGCATAAATTGATCTCAAAATCTATACACATTGTTTTCCCCAAAGTTGCACTAAGCAGCCAACTTTCTAAACGCTGTACAAAATCTTCAACTGATTCACTTTCATTCTGTTTTCTTTTTCCAAAGCAGAATCTTTGTAATATTATGGAAACTTTGGGCAAGTAGTGTACATACAATTGCAATATAAAATGTGTTTAATGTATCATCATCCCTTTCCTCACTTATGTCAGATAAGTTCTCAAATACATCTTGTCCTTTAGCCCCTAAACAATGTATTAACATGGAAGTTTTATTCTCTTCTGAAAACTGGAACCACATACTTTTAGGTAATTGATGAATACCTTTTTCCACTTCAACCACGTTAAGGGGGGATCTCCAGGAGTTGAGAGAAAGAAGTGGGGCTGAGAAAAATGTTGCAGGTTGAAGACTGGAAAAAATAAACAGAAAATGCAAGATGTAGACCCAAAGAAGAGAGGCAAAGAGAGAAGAAAAATATAATAGCACAGCTACAAAAAGAGAAAAAACATAAGCAGAACTTTTTATTACAGATACTAAATATGTTTCAGTTAAATTAAAGCTCCAGATCAATCATTAACACCTTCGCTGCTGGGCACATTCCCGCACTGTGCTGGGGGAGGGGGCGCGCACAGCGCCCCCGTGCTCATGACGAGCTCCGCTTGTCATACAGCACAGTGCTCGTGTGCTCATGACGAGCTGAGCTTGTCATGACTACACCCGTTTTCACAGAACGCTCGCATAGCAGGGGAATTAGCCCAGCATGCGAGCGTTCGAACGGTCATGAGCTGAGCTCGTCATGAGCATCGAAGGAGTTTATAATATCCAGGTTTCAGCTTTGCTCATCACTGCAATGCAATTGTCATTTTTGTAGTAGTCTTTTACATTCTCCAGATATGTTTTATCCAATCAGACATAAAAAGTGTTTCTTATGTTTCAAACACAACAGTCTGACCTGGATCCTGTTGAAGAACACCTCCAGGAGTACTTCAAGGAGAACGGTAAGAGGTGTGGCTTTGCTGAGCAGAGATAGCGAAGCGGTGCACACACATTAGGGGAAGCTCCGGCACAAGTGAGCCCAGATGTGAACAAAAGTGAGCACTAAATGCATTGCTGGAGCGAACTTGTAAGATGAGATGCTGGTCAAACAGCGGTACGCACAGAGATGAAAGGCTTGTGAAGCTGCAGCACAATGATGCGTGTGGAAACGCAACCAGGATTTCACGAATAAATAGAGGACGTGCAGGGAAGAGGCTTTAGAAATTACATAAAATGCAAGCAGGGGACAGGCCTCCGTAAGCAAGCAATTGCCACCATGAGCAATTCTGACCCAGTCTGGTTGAGATACACAGTAGTATAGTAAACACTACAGCTGTTAGGTAAAGTCTTATAGAACCGTTTAAAGCAAAGCAGGTGAATGTAATAAAATACACACTTATCTAGGCAGAAGATCTGACATGATCTTGAAGAAAACTCAATTTTAAAATAAATTTATTAAGCGGGCATTGACATATAATAGAATAAAACAAAGCAATCAAGTGAGAAAAGTACAGAAAAAGATAAAGCCAAAGGAAGAGAGGCACACAATGCTTAAACAAATTACAGTTGGATTATTTATAAACAATACATATCAGCAGAAATAAGCAGTCCTATCAGGAAAGGGAAGTCAGGAAGGCTGTAGAACTTTCTTGATATGAGGTGGGGGTGATAGCAGAAAATCAAGGAACGGACTAAATTTGGCTTTGGAATTTGGAATTGGCTTAAAGTGCAATTCCGATAAGTCTGAACTGCTCTTTGTTGGATGCGCCTGTGAACCAGACTGGAAAGCTTGGTGGCCACAAGATATGTTTCCCCCTGACAATGTGTCTCTCAAGGCCAAAAACTTGGGAGTGATTGTGGACAGTGAACTGTCCTTTGGGCCACATATTTTGAGCCTTTCAGGTAAATGCTTCGCCATTTTACGGATGCTGAGGAAGGTTCTTCCTTTAGTGTCTTTTCAGCACAGGAAAATAATTGTCCATGCCTTGATTGGATCTCGACTGGACTATGCAAACGTTCTCTTTCTGGGTCTACCAAAATATCTTTTGACCCGTCTGCAATTAGTCCAGAACTCGGCAGCCCGTGCTATCTACGGGCTCCCGAGAAGAGCAGGTGCCACTGTCTTACTGAACACCTTACACTGGTTACCGATTGCAAAGAGAATTCTTTTCAAAAGCCTGACTTTTGCCTTCAAAGCTCAACAAGGCACCGGCCCTAAGTACATTAGGAAACGTCTCTCCCGATATGTTCCTAGCAGGTCTTTGAGATCATCTTATTTATCCAAGATGACAGTCCCGGCTATCAGGCGGGCAAGGTTGGGAGGTCGATCATTCCGCTACCTAGCCCCAAAGGCTTGGAATGAATTACCACTCTTTCTTAGACAGGCTCCCAGTCTCCTTGCTTTTAGAAAAGATCTGAAAACGTGGCTTTTTACTAAATAATTTCTTTCCCCTCTCTTCTGCCTGCATTTTAGTTGTTATGTTGTTGTCTTACTTGCCGATATTCTTCCTCAAAGCGCCGGGATGCTCCCTGGAGTAGCCGAGCGCTATAGAAGAAATAAACTAACATAAACTAACATAACATAACTAACGGGTGCCCAATGGGCCTTTTGTTTTAAAACTAAAGATAAGGGGTGCTTATATGCAGTATCCAATCGATGATTGTGACAAACTGCATACCACTGCGCTTTAGAAGATAAATGGGTGAAGTATTTCTAATTTTGCGTTATTTGTTGAAAAGCAAGTGCTAAAAACAAGTCTAGTACCTGCATGTTAAATGAATCATTGACCAAACCTTAAGATACACTTCCTAATAATATATTGGCAATGGAAAAAGGAGTAGTACTCTGGGAAATAGAATTAATCTGACACCTAACTTGTGACCAGAATGTAAAGACGAGGGCACAAATGAGAACTAATTGTTTCAAGTCAGCTTGTGGTGCAGAACAGGTCCAGCAAGATTCTGGGATATCCTGATTAATCTTATGAAGGGTATCTGGCGTCATACAAAGTCTGTTTTTATTGAAAAATGTGTTTGTGTGGTACCAACTACACGGGACGACTTTCTAATTTTAATCTAGATTTGGTTCCAGGTGGGTATGGGTAAGGTTATGGAGAGGTCTTCCTCCCATGCAAGTTCAGTCTTAGACTTGGATCTAAAAGTGGAAGCATCAAGTAAACAGGAATAAATAAGGGAAGCCTTAGGACACATATCTAAAATAGTAGCCATGGTGCAGGTGACGAAGCACCAGAGGATGGAATGGATTTAAACTGATTATATGCTTCAACTATAGCCCCCTGTAGAAGAAGAATTTGGCATAGGAACTAGATGTAAGGCTAAAGAATTCCTGAACTTGAGGAAAAGGAAGAAAAGAATCCTGATCACATAATTGATGAACCTATATCAGCCCTTTAGTTCTCCAGGGATGCCAATAAATAGGATGTTTCTTCACCTGAATAAATTAGTTATTCAAGATAGCAGAATTAAGAAATGAGCATGGATCCATGGGACAATAGCAAATCACAGAAGGTAATAATTTGCAGGTATTATTGATATTAGGATTAGATATTTTTTAGTGTTTCGTATTGAAGACAGAACATCTGAAAAAGAATAAGGAAATCAAAAAGCTTGTTCCAAATCAACCCATAACGGAGTGTATAACAAGCAGGGTGCAATCCAACAAGAGGACTGTAGTAATAGGAAAGATTTACTATACTTGCGGAAGTCATGAAAGTGTACTGCATCTACAACTTTAGGCCGCTTTAGCATGAATAAAGACAAGCAAGGCTGTTTATTATTCCAATGGAAGGTATATCGTTTTGAATTTAGTTTCTTGTAGTGCTTAAGAGGGATTGGTGAAGGGAATATTAGAGAGAGCAAAAAGAATGATAGGAAACAGCATCATCATAATGGTGTCAAGACAACCCCACCAAGACAGGTAAGGAGGGTGCCATTTACTATTTAGAGAACAGAGTGTCCATATTAAATGAAGTAGAGGTTGTGAGGGAGGAGGAGAATTGGAGACCATGATATTTAAGTTGTTTAGATTGCCATTTAAGATGTGAAGAAGAAAAACCATGACTACAAGTGAATTTATTAAGGGGCTAATGTCGCATTCATCGGAATTCAAATTATAATCCGAGACAGATGAATAAGAAGCAACTTCTGACATGAAAGCAGGGAGTGAAGAGTAACGTTTAGACATAAATAACAAAATGTCATCAGCATGTGCACTCAATTCAACAAGTTGTGAATCATGGATAAAACCATAATTATTAGCATTCTGATGAATCCGAAATAGAAATGGTTCTAATTCTAACTTAAAAAGAAATGGCGGAAAGAGGACAACCTTGGTGAACTCCTCTGCGAAGGGTCAAATAAGAAGACGTCAAACCAATTAACACACATTGCTGCCTTAGGGGAAGTGTAGAGGAGAACATTTAAAATGTAAATTTACAGAACTTAGGACAACTCGCAGAGGAAAAAAAAGACATGATTTCCGGTCCAAAACCAAACCAGGGCAAAGTTTGAGATAAATAAGACGGTTTTAGACGAAAAGCTAATGATACAGAGAAACATCTTATAATCCCAGTCAACCACAGGAAAAATCGATAATTTTTATAAAAGTGTGTATACCTTTTTTCCAAATGAGAAAGATGAATGCATCCAGAAACGATCCAGGAGAGGTAGCCGAATTAACAAAAGAATGATTTAATAAATAAAGTTTGGGGGGAAGCAATTTGGAAAAGTGTATGCAAAAATCCAACGGTGAAACCATCCGGCACTGGGGATTTGTCTTTTTTGAGAGAAAGCAATGCAAGCTGAAATTCTGTTTGAGTAATGTCGGTCTCCAAGAATTAGAAATCAGCTTGTGAGGAAGCTGATTTAGAAATATAGGATCGATAACTTAAAATTACAGGATCTGAGGGTGGACATTCCAGCGTTTAAAGATGTGTGTAAAATTGATGGAATTAAGCTAGAATATCCTTATCTTTGTGGTGAGAAACACAAGTATCATCAATATTTGATTCAATTAATGATTTATTTTGTTTAATGTTAAGATAGTTAGCTAGCAACATTCCAGGGTTGTTTTGGTCTCCATAATACTTAGCACTAAATTTAAGAAGATAGGCGGCATCGTTATCAGTAGAAACCTTATTAAATTGAAGTTTGGCTTTAATTAGTTGATTTAGAGGTTGTTGGGAATAGGATGTATATTAAAAATGCTCTAAAATTTTTATTTCATTAAGAATTTGTTTTGACTGTGATTGAGATAGCTGTCTCTGTAAAAAAATAATTATGAAATCACAGGCTAAGGATTTAAATGCATCCCATACAGTATGAAATGTAACACCTTCCGTCTGATTAAATAAGAGAAAATCTTGCGCAAAAGTAGTAAAAGAAGAGGTGAAAGAGGAGTCCATTAATAATGAAATATTGAATCTCCACTGGTTAGGAAGAGTGGATTTGGGCAGGATGTCTAAATGTGCAGATACCGGGGCGTGATCGCAGATCAATATGGAACTAATATTCGCTAAATGTAAGGATGGAGGTAGTTGGTGTGAAACAAAAACAAAATCAATTAGAGATTGTGTATGATGTACTGGGAGAAAAAATGTATACTCCCTTAAAATGTGGTTGCATAATCGCCAGGCATCAGTACAGTGGCGTCTTTGAAATGCTTGTGCAAAAGTTTTTCGTGATTTGTTTGGAATATGATGAGATGAGTAGTGTCTGTTCAGAAGAGGGTCAACAGGTAAGTTGCAATCACCAGCCAGAACTAGATTGTCATCAGGATATTGCAAACGGTTCTGTGAAATTAGAGACTGAAATTGACAATCAGGTGTATTAAGACCATATATGTTGAAAAGAACAATTGGAATCTTATCAAAATACACTTTAAGGTAAAAGCCACCTCCTCATCTTTTTCCTGAGAAACCAAATGAACTTTTAAAGATTTATGACACAATGTTACAACTCCATGCTTTTTCCAATTACAGGGAAAAAAAAACGTACTCACCAATCACCCGACACAATTTCATAGATTCATTATCTGAGAGATGCGATTCCCTCAAAAAAGCTATACTAGCGTTAAGTTTTAGTTGGATAATGCAGACCCCTAACATTCCAGGAAACCATTGTCAATACCATTGAGAGAAGAAAAATTGAAGATACCAATCAGACACTAATTAAAAAAGAATACAGCAAACCCACGTCGTAGAGAAAAAGACATCCTACAAGAGATAAGAAAATGTAAAAGACCCAAAATACGAAAGGAGGAAGGAAAAAAAAGAAGAAAAGATGGAAAAAGAAAACATCAAACATTAGTACAGCAAAGATTACACATGAAGGAAACTCACGTTCGTTCGACGATCCAGCTAAGCTGAAACTCTTTCTAACTAGCCTTTCTTCTCGTAATACGGAGACTAACAATTAAATTCTTTTTCAGTTGGTTGTTGTTTTTTCCCATATAATATATATATATTTTTGTCCCTAATAATCATTTATCTTTTCTTTTCTAAGGTTTTTTACTATTTTCTTCTGTATATTTTCATCTAATTATTCTTATTCCTAGTTCCCGTAATTCTTCCTTTATTTTCTATCATGCGTTGTGTCCCCTTTCTTCAAGAGGTTCTTTATTGTGAATTCATTATTGTCGCCATCTTTGTTTTAGGTGTTATCATGCTCCTCCTACACCTGTTACTTGTTTCGCTTCAGATCTGGATTTTTTCCTTGATCTGTCTACCTTTTCTATCATCTTTTTTTCTCTTCTTCTCCGCTCTCTTTTTCTTGCTTGTATTAGACTTTTTTTCTCTCTACTTTCCTTGACCTTTTTTCTTGTTCTCACATGAGTGTGTTTTTAAATTATTCTTATAGCCAATGCATTGTCTTTTCCTTATATTATGTGGTAGTAATTGTTAAATGCTGTCCTTGTGTCTCCTTTATTGTAACTGCAGCCCATTTTACCTATCTTCATATTCCCTTCAACGTTGTTTTGTGGAATGTTCGTGGTCTCAGTCACCCCGTCAAGCATCAAAAGGTACTTTCCCATGTATGTAAATTTAATTCCCATGAAGCTTTTTTACTGGAAACGCATTGTATTGACATTAAATCTCTCAAACTTAGACGTCAATGGGTAAATCAAGTTGTTTTTTCTCCTGCTGTTAATCATAAAGATGGTGTGGCTATTTTGTTCCATAAATCTCTGAATACTCAGATTCTATCTACTGAATGTAATTCAAATGCACAATGGGTTTTAGTTGATGCTAATACATTTCAAAAACAAGTAACTTTTTTTAATATGCCTGGACCGGTTAAGGCTGACCCGGAATTTTGTCACAGTATTAAAGTGAAACTTTCTTCAATTTCCAACCCTAATATATTTGTTGCTTGTGACTTTAATGAATTGTTAGATCAGTTTTCTGATAGAAAGTCTATGTGTAAATTTAAACATGATAATTCCCATAAAGCATTTCAGGCTGCCATTTCCTCACGTCCATTCTTTGATGTATGAAAAACTTGAAATCCTGATATATGTGAATTTTAATTTTTTCAAATGCGCACCATACTATGTCTCGTATTGATTATATTTTTGTTTCCAAATCCTTACTACCCTCTATTCAGTCATCTGAGATTGGTTCTATTTTTATTTCTGACTGTGCTCCTGACCTTTCCTCCTTAGACATGTCCTTCATTTCCCACAAACAGGGCTGATGGCGTTTTAATAATAACTTATTATTTGATCAAGCCTTTACTATCGAAGCCTCCTCGTGTATTAATGAATTTTTCCAATTCAATTAGTATAAAGATACTTCTATTCCAAACAACTGGGATGCTTTTAAAGCTTCCTTTAGGGCTTTTACTATTGCTTATTCCGCCAAAAAGAATAAAACATTGAATGCTCAATATCTCTCTACCCTCAAACATATTAAAAATCTTGAACGTGCTTACTGTACCTCCAAATCTTCCTTATGTTTACATGCTTTGATTAAGGCTATATCAACTTTTAACAAAAGTGTCACAACTGATGCTTGTACTGTCCTCCTTAAAATTAAATCTAAGTATCATGACAGCCAAAATAAGGCTGGTAAATTGTTAGCCAATTATTTAAAAATGAAATCCGAAAGGAAAACTGTTGGACCCATTCGCTGTGAACTTTATGAGTTGCTGTATTTAGATCCCCACATTACCCAACGCATTCCAGTCGTATTGCAAACCATTATATACTGAGGATACAGACCCCTCTGAAGATGAGATTGCATTATCTTTTCAAGGACTCCCCAACCCTTCTTCCATTCCTGAAACCCTCTCTTCCTTAGAAAAGGATATTTCCCTTTCAGTATTTACTGAGGCCCTCAAATCCCTTAAAAAACGCCAAAGCTCCTGGCCCTGACGGTTTCACTATTGAACTTCTATTATTTTTTTCATCCATTTTTGCTCCCAAATTACTTGAACTTTACACCTCATTTTTGTCTGAGTCCAAAGCTTGTGGATCTTTGTTAGAAGCCCTTATTATTATTATTCCCAAACACAATAAAGATCCTTCCTTATGTAAATTATGATTGTCCTATTTCACTAATCAACTATGATTGTAAGATATTTGCTTCCCGTTTAAATGATATTATTCCCCTTCTTATTAAGCCTGACCAATCGGGATTTATTAAGGGCAGACTTCCTTTTGACAATTCCAGAAGGTTTACTAACATTTTTTCGCTTGGGAAAAAGTATCCCTCTCCATTAGCATCTCTGTCACTGGATGTTGAGAAAGCATTTGATCGAATAAATTGGAATTTTATGTTTGCTACCCTTTTCTGGTTCGGGTTTGGACATAGTTTTATTTCTCTGATCAAACAGCTATACACTGACCCACGTCCTTGTGTTTTTGTTAAAGGACACTTTTCCCCCTTTTTAAACTCCATAGAGGTACTAGACAATGTTACGCTTTACTTCCATTACTCTTTCTCATATGCTTGTAACCTTTTCTGGAAGGAATCAATTCTCAAAAAGTAAAACTACCTGCCTATGCAGATGATATTTTAATTTATATCTCTAATCCCTCTAAGTCCATTGACCCATTTTTGCAATAGATAACTTCTTTAGCCAAGGTTTCTGTTTATAAATTAAATTTTTCTAAAACTGAAATCCTACCACTGAATGCCTCTTGTTTCCATTATAAGTTTCACAAGACAAATTTTACATGGTGTCCCCAAAGTATTAAATATTTAAGAGTCTAATTCTCGTCCAATTTTCCTGATACAGGTGTTTATAATTTCACTGTCCTAACATCCAAAATCCAAAAGTTATTATCTTCTTGGTCTCCACTTTTTTATCTTGATGGGGTTGATTAGATACTATCAAATGATGATTGTCCCTCATGTCCTTTTTTTACTTTCTATGTTGCCCTTTAAAACTCCTAATTATTACTTTTCCTAAATTAACGCCATATGTCTTAAGTTCCTTTTGGAATAACAGACGTGCTCTGTATTGCCATATCGAAGCTAATTAGACCAAAAACTGAAAGGGTGTAAGATTTCCTGATTTTAAATTGCATCATACTGCCTTTTTAATCTGTAACATTTTTGCTATTTTTAAAGATTATTATGATGCTCCTAAACCCAAATGGATTTTTTTTTTAACATTCTTTGTTAAATGAATTGTCTTTTAGAAATGTTGTTTCTATGTCTAATCGTACCTTCATATCAAAAAACCCTATTCTCAAATGTAATCACTATTTACTACGCAACCTTTTCAATCAAGGTTTTGACTCTCATCAAACCTTTCTTGCATCCTCTATTTGGTACAACAAATTCATTAAATTTTGCCACAAATCATTCTACTTCAAACATTGTAAGGAAAAGGGTATTTTTTGGCCATCATTTGACTTCCCATAATTCTATTTTATCCTTCCAACAATTACAGGAGAAGTATGGCCTATCTGATTCCTCGCTCAAACAATACAATCAATTAATTCCTATACTTCGGAGTTATTTATATAAACAATAATTTTACAACTGATGTTTCACCATTTATTCCTCTGACACCTCTCTATAATCTTTCTACTGATTTTAAACCTAAAGCCACATTTATTTATAAGTCTCTCTCTTAATCTCTTACTATAACAAATAAATCACCTACTGAACTATTATGGGAAAGGGATTTATCTCACTCTTTGTCTATCCAACAATGGGACTTATTATGAAGTAAAGTATTTAAAACCTCTGAGGCTGCTAATATAACTCAATCTTTATTTTTTATATACAGTAAAGTTGTAAATACCCTTTCTTTTTCGCATAAAATTGCCTCATCGGTTTCCCCCTCCTGTTGGTCATGTCTTAAATCTGACTGTACTTTGAGTCACCTTTTCTTTCATTGCTCTAAAGTTAATCGATTTTGGAAAACTATCTGGGCAAAATGTTTATTGGTTTTCTCATGTACTCTTCCATTTTGTGTTCAGAATACTTTTCTTGGTACCTTGTCTGCTGACTTTGATAACTTATCTCCAAAACCTGTTTCATTTGATCTATTTATTGATCTTGCTTTTAAAATTATTTTATCATGTTGGAAAGACATCTACTATGACTTGGTGGAACCTTATCTGTGATGAACATGGAATATCTACTGTTTCCTCTTCTTCTTTGTCTCAGAAAATCAAATCTGATCTACTCTGGCACCCCTTTAATACCTTCATATCTTCACACTCTTCATTTTCCTAATAACTCATTATCTTTCTCCTCTTTCTTTCGTTCCTGCTCTTTCTTCCCTTCTTCTTTATTTGTGTTTCTTTCTTTTCCCCCATTCCTTTTTGTGAAAAAAAATATATGTTTTATAAATTGTATAGTTTTGTTTCTTTCCTGTTCATTCTGTTTATTACTATACCTAGATCTAATATTCCAATGTTGCTAAGAATTTTCTGGTTCAATTCTTTATGTTAAGGAGATATATTGTCAATAAGGTACATTTCCTTATATCTTTGTAATCCTTACAATTCTAGAAGGACCAGGAACTGGACCCTGAAAAACATTTGTCAAATTCTCTATGTTTTATTTTAGCTGGGAATTATACATATGTCTGCTTTAATAATCATTTAGGAACAGAGTAGACATCTCTAAAACACTTTATCCCTGTATTGGCTGCATACAGTTTACATGTTATAGACCGATTATTAGTGGAGGTTGGCTAATTTGGAGCTATGTCATTTGCACTCAATTCCAAGTTTGACACCTTATATGTGGACTAACACTCCTATTGCACGTACTACTCTTCTAACTGATGTGCACAATAACACAAGAACTATTTGCTCTCTGATTTGCAGCATGTGCAACCTACTGCAAATCAAAGGTCCAAACACCAGGATTGGTCACAATTTACATCCACTTAAAATTCTTTTCCGGCTCAAACAGGAGGGTACACCCAAAAATTCATCGAAATTGTTTTGACCAGCCTTGGCACGAAAATACAAAAGATGCTTGAAATAATGTGCGGCTGTAAACCCTATGTTCAGGACGCTGTTTCCGGTCATGATGTTTTCTGGGTAATTAACAAGAGCGTTGTTATACTTGGTTCACTTGGAGCAGCCGATGAGAACAATTCACGTACCACATTATGGAGTCAAATGAAAACCCCAGATTCAAAGCATAATGGCCTGACGATATTTAATCACGTGGCAACCGTAGCACCTGTAGGTGGGAAAAGTAATTGTGGATCTGCCTCTCTTTGTATAAAGCCTAGACTGCATTTACTCGTCAAAAGATCTGACCCACAAAGTGGGGACGTTGAGGAAATTATATATAAGGTGAACAGAAGTTGTAGTAAATTCTGAATTATGGCAAATTAAAGAAGTCTGTGAGCATCGCCTGTTAAACCTTCAATGCTTAAAGTTCCACTCTGAGAGTGTGTGAAGAAAAATAATTTTAATTTAGGCTTTTTATACTGCTTTCTAATTTCGATCTCTATCAATGAATATCTGCATATTCCACATCAAACATTTTTCCAACGATTGATTCCATTCCTACTCATTAATTCTAGCTTACTTTGCAAAGCTGCAGCTCGTTCGGTCAAACAGAGTATTAAATTAACTGAAGCAACTCGAATTTAATATTAATTTAACCTGTGGAGAGTAGTGAATTAATTACATTTGCAGAGACGTTCAGGCTTTCTGTGAAATGGTTATTGCTTTCTTTAGTTCCATCTCTCTTGGCCGCACTGAGAGGGTTCCCCAGGGAGCTGAGTGGTGGGCGATGCCTTTTCAGTCATTTTGTTTCTCCGAAAGGTTCATCTTTGATGCTGTGCTGCAAAACCGCCTTCCATTAAAGCTGGAACTTTTTGGCTAGTGTGAGAAAAAAACCTTGAAGGGCACCATTTTTCTATAAAGTTCCTTTGTATGACTAAGAACGAATTCCGTCTACAATTGTGTCTGGATATAAGAGATACCAATCGACTTTGTTATAACTTTTACAGCCGCGGATTAAACATTTAAAAACCACTTGGCATTGTAGTTTATAAACAAATTGACCTGAATTGACACTATACCTCACAAAATGCATCAGGTTGGTAAATAAAAGTTCAGGATAGTAAATCGCATGCACATGTAACATGGATACCTTTGGGGACTTAAAGCTACCACAATAAATTGTCTGATGTTTTTCACTGAAACAACCCTTTACAAGTGAGCATGAAACAGCAAAATTATAAATAACATGTAAACATCCAAAAAAAATGACTTCAGCAGACGATATTTTGTTATGAGCTGTGGCTAAAGTTATCAGATAGCCCGATTGCATTGGTGAAACTAATCCAGGTTTAACTTAAAGCATCAGTGCAAATGAAATGCACTGAGTAGAAAAAAAGGTATCCTATGAATGGAATATGATGTATCTCATGATATGGGGTCATTTAGTAGCCAAAATATTGACCTCTCCTTCATCTGGGCAATATATTCACAAACCTGTGGTTTCTCAAAGCAATACCTCTCGAATCAGATGCAAAAGTATGATGTTATTTCACGCAGACTTCTAAAGTACACTATCACCCTGAAGGGTATCCTGGCGCTGAGCAGTTGTACGTTTAGGCACACCCAGGGCCAAGAGGGACAGACTCAAACATCCAGGCCTTTAGCTTCTTGCAGAGTAGAAGAAGTGAGGAGGAGGCTCCTCTGTATAGAGGCAGGTTGTTACACAATTTAGAAGGATTGTAGGGCAAGGCTCGACTGCTGAATCTGGTTTCTCATATCCCTGGGATCTGTGTAAGTGACGAGCAGTGGTATCTGGAAAGTTTGTGAAAGCAGATATGATTGTAGAGAAATACTTGGCCAATGTTATGTAGTACCTTTAAAGTGTGGGTGAGGGGTTTGAATTGTGCTAATTTCTTAATGGGTATTCAGTAAAGCTCAGTTATGGTGTGATGTGAGTACATTGATCCTGGCATAAAGGCAGTACCCATAGTCCAGCTTGCTTGTGACCAAGGCATGCATGATTCTTTTCCAGGTGCTGACTGGAAGTCATTTGAAAATCTTCATCAGCATCTTCAGGGTATGAAAGCATGTAGTGGTGACATTATTGACTTGGACGGTCATGTCGAGTTTCCTGTTGATGATGATACCAAGTATTTTGGTGGAAGTGTTTACAGTGGGTGTCGGTCCTGGCGCTGTTGGCCACCAGGCGGAGTTCCACAGTTATCTGCTCTTCCAGATTATCATGATTTTGGTCTTGTCCGTGTTTAGCTTGAGAAAATTGGTCTTCTTCCAGTGGGTGATTCAAGTCATGCAGGCATTGAACGTGTTCCGGGTACTGGGTGTTTTGTCTGTGGGGGAAAGAATGAGTTGTGAGCTGTCAGCATCGGAGAGAACGTTGAGATTTTGAAAGTGGAAAATGCTGCGATTAGAGGGATAATGCATGTGTTGAAATGGGTTGGGACCAGGGAGGATCCTTGTGGATCTCTGCAGATGAGGGTGTGGGTGGCTGAGGTGTATGATGCCACGCTGACTGACTGGGTCCTACCTATCAGAAGGGGCAGATCCATTAGAGTGTGTGTTCTAGGATTTCTATATTGTGTAGTCGTTGGATGAGGATGTGGTGAGAGACTCTGCCGAATGCTGAGGAGAGGTCCAGGAGAATGAGAGCCTCCACGTCTCCTCTGTCCAGAGTTATGCAGATGTCATCAATAAAGCTGATGTCTCTCATGTCTTTACTTACAGGTCTCTCTGTAGTCAAATGCAAAATATTAAAAATTCTTTCACAGAGCTACAGTTTCTCAAGGCATTACTAGAGGTCCCTCTTGAGTCAGATGCAAATTATTCAACATTCTTTCACTGTCCTGTAGCCCCTCAAGGCATTACAAGAGCTCTCTCTTGAGACAAATTTACCAGGACTGGAATTGTTTTATGAAGCTGTGGTTTCACAAGCCATTACCGAAGGTTCCTCTCAAGTCTGATGGAAAGGCATTTAAATTCTTTCCTAAAGCTGCAGTTCTACAAGTCATTACTGGAGGTCTGTGCTGAGCTCGAAGTCGGTGTTATTTAAGTAACAACTGACAAACTTAGTGGATAGACACAGTTAATTTAAAGTTCTTACATCTTATTTGAGATGTCACCGGTATTGTCAAAAATGATGTCATAGAACATGTCATGAATGATGTAATATGAGGGGCCATTAGCAGTGCATGGTGGGGAGCAAGTCATAGTTAGCTCTGCCCCCTTTATTTTTTTCCTTTTACTTGTTTTGGGAATTGGCTGAGTCCGAATCACAAAATAGGTGGCAACACTTCATGGTGTTGGCAGTCAATCAGATCTCAGCATGAGATCAGTCGGATCAGTCGGATCTGCATCCCTAGATATACACATTTCTTCTTCCTTTAATATCTCAAAAACTACTGAACAGATTTGCATCAAATCACAAAAAAGATCTCTCTGAACCAAGATCTAGCATTCAGTCAAATTTGGGGCAATTCCGTTTAGTGGTTCAAGCTGTAATCGTATCTAAATTATTTGATAGGAATAAACACTGGTACCAGGAAAAGCTTTGTGGAGGCATGATGGCGTCTGGCCAGCAGTGGACGAGAACTCTCCCGATGTCAGCAATAATGAAGTCGTTTCTTGGGTGCATTAAGCCACTTACCTTAATGGAATTTACCTGTGGAGGTGGTGAGTGTTTATGGGCGGCAGAGAGGTTGATTTTTGAGCTTCTGTCGGCAGCGGGGGCCGCGGTAGCAGAGGTGCAGGAGCGGCGGTCAGAGCCGTTCACAGGCGAAGTTAGCGGATCCGCAGGAACCCGTGGAGCGACGAGCAGCAGATGCCGATGTGGTTGCAGAGGCTGCCGGGCTGACGGAGTGCTGAGAGGAGCTCTGAGCAGAGTAACGGACTGGGCGGAATAAAAGCAGAGTATTGAGCGGTGCCAAGAGCAGAGCATTCTCGGCGTCCTTTCCCAGCAAGAGTGAAGCCACGAGTTGGGCATGGCAGAGTGGAAAATCGAGTGGCGTATTGATCAGAGCATTCCCGGCGCTGTTCCCCAGTAAGAGGCTGTTGTCGGAGAGTAATCCAAGGATGGCCCCGAAGAATGCGAGAGGAGGGAGAGGGAAAACTCCTGAGGCAGAGCAGCAAGCGGTTGCACTCCCAAAAACCCCAGCACAACTGAAGGACCTGGGGAAAGGTGTCGCGAAAGACAACAGGAAAGAAGTGGATAAACCCCAAGGTGAGAATGGTGGATTACAAAAAAAGAGCAAGAATGATACCGGGACTTGGAATAATACTAGGGGCAAAAAAACAGTGGCAGCGAACGCGGGGGGACATAACAGCATTACTGGCTTTTTTCCCCAGTCAGTCAGAGTGATTCTTTTAAGAAGAGTACATTAACTACTGACACTAACACTGACAATGCCTCAGAAGTAACTGAAATGCAGAAAACAACACAGCCAGGGTCATCACAAGCCCCAGCGCCCCAGATAGCTCCGTCCTTCACCTCGGAATCACAATGGGGGAAAATAATGGAAGCCAAAGACGCCCGTGAAGCTCCAGCTCTAGTGACCAACGCAAGCCGAGGGGCTCTGGATACAGCAGCTTTACCTAATGAACAGGTAGAATGTCCCCAAAAACTGCAGGTGAACGTACAATTGGAAACTGGCACAGGGAACTTTGTAAATGGAACAGGAACGGAGCAGCTGACAACAGATATGCTAGTTCAAGAGATCACAGCAAGTAGTGGCCCTAGTGGCCCCGTGGACACTCATGACTTAGTCGATACGTATTTTTCTGTCACGGATGGATCTGAAGGCTCTCCCTCGGATATAGAGGAAAGCGAAAGGGAAAATGTCTCAGACCTTAGCCTGGTCTCCAGCTCTGAAGAGGTTAATAGTGCATCCTCGAGGGAGAAAGAAACAGCCATAAGGAGGAAAAGGCTATCTTGGAGACAAAGAGAATCATACTCTCAGGAAAAAGTGGTCAGTGGGTAAAGGCGTGCAAGTGGGACAAACCCTGAACCTGCCCTGAGATGGGATTACTCAGCTACATGCAATACTTACCCTGAGCAGATTTTACAGGGGGGGTGGCAGCTGAAGCCTCCTCGCTACAGCTTATATTGGACTCAATAAAGCAGGTACAAGACGAGATAAAGACTGAGGGGAAAAAAACAGGCTGGTAAATAAGAACCTGCAAGGCATAATTAGGAAAGTAGCTAAAATTTGCACTGACACAAACACAAGGGTGACACAACTAGAGGATCGTATAAGCACTCTTGAAGATCATCAGGATAAAGACTCAACAGGGATGAATGGACAAGAGAAACAACCTACAGATGTCCAGTTGAAGCTGGAAGACTTAGAACACCATCAACGGTGCAACAATCTTAGGGTTCTGAGTATTGAGGAAGGAGTTGAAGGAGATGATATCAAGGCCTATGTATTAAAATTGATGAAAGGGGCATTTCCAGAGCTAAGCCACTGGGAGTGGGAAAGGGAAATTCAGAGGGAACATCGCTTCCCCATGATGCTGAAGAAGAATCAGCCCAGATCACAAGGCGGAACCCCGAGGCCGAAAGTAATATTGATATATTTCAAACACTTCTTGTTACGGCAAGAGGTATACTCCAGAGCACGGCCTAACTCTAAACGGTCATTTGAAGCCCAGTCCTTCTTCACAACCCAGACTACTGCCATTTGACTGTAGAAAGGCGTTGGCGACTGCGTGAGCTGGTGGATCCATGTCATCAGATGGGATTATAGGCTTATTTAATGAATCCAGCAAGGCTCAAGATTATATACAAGAACAATACCAGAGTTTTCACCTCCGAAATACAAGCAAAAGCCTATATGGATTCACTAAAGCCAGGAAATACAGACCCAGCAACCCTGTGACTCTCTTGACTATAGAAATTTCTTTCACCTTTTTTTTCTTCCCCCACATTATAAAATGTTGGGCGGGAATTGGCTGGAGACACGGAGGCGAGTGAGGACAGCGGGCTGGGATTGATGCACTAGAGCAAAAACTGCGTACGGGTAAATATGGAGGGTATTAATATGCCAGTGGGTAGAATGTACAAGCTAAATACAGATTGACGGAGGGAGGCTGACGGCCAGACTCCATCACAGAGGCCTTAAGCCTGCTTGCTTCATTAGGAGGGGAGGAGGGAGGGGGGATGGCTGAAGGGTGGGGAGGGATAGGGGGTTGCAAGGGAAAAATACGGGGTTAAAAAGTCATCATCAGAGAGGAAAAGACATCGAAGACATATACATAGGAGATGGAATTGGGAAACTAAAGAGAATTCATGTGGATAGTTACAATTAATATTTGCGGATTAAATAATGCAAACATTATTTTGGCATTACCTATTGTGCCACCTTTGGTGAGGACATACTCGCTCCCACCTAAAACCCGACCAGGACCGGGTTGGAAGTATCACCGGTCCCCCGATACTACGATCATTCACTCCCCGACAGCCCTGAAGAGTCATTGGGTTAACTGCCCTGATTGACGAAACACGTGTCGGCTGGTTCTTCTTTTTGTTCGTTGGTCTCTCCTGGACAGGAGGCCCAACCACTCACCAATTAAAAAAACTAAGACTGAAAGAACATCGTGTCTTTGATCTTATCCTTGGTCGCTTTACTAGAAACAACTACACCATTACAACTGTAATACAAGCGGACCTGATATGTATCCAGGAAACGCACATTGAGATATCTCAAAAATATTTGCTGGAACAACTTGGATACCAGCTGTTGACTTGCACGACACAGGGGACAAGAACTCGTGGGGTGGCGGTATTGGCGCGAGCAAAGTCAGTTATATTGAAAAAGCAGAGGTCAGATAAGTATGGCCAATGGGTCTTAGCTGAATGTCAAATGCAGGGCTTTAATTTTACACTATGCTCCATATATGCACCAACAGTGGATGATCCAGAGACTCTTGATCATATTAACACACAATTGTCTAACTGGCCTTTGCCGATCATAATGTGCTGAGATTTGAATATAAACGGCCTCTGGAAAAACGACCCAGTCAGGTTCACTGGCAAGAAGAAGAGAAGTTATAGAGCACTGATAGTTAATGCAGGACAATGGGTTGATTGATATATGGGAGCAGGAAAACATCGGGGGCAGCACATACTACTCGGCACCTCACAAAACCGTAGCACGTTTGGATTATTTCTTGATATCACCTTCGTTAATTCCTAGGGTTAAGATCAAAAGGCTGCCGGGGGTAATGTCAGATCATAATCCTTAAGCTCTCGAAATTTTTATTCCAAATTACCAAAAAGCAAAAACTAGCTGGACATTTGAGAGGGCTTTATTGCAAGATGTCAATTACGTGGCTCATATGGAAGGCTGGCTCAGGGAATTTTTGGAGACCAATAGGGAGACGGCTTCACCACCAATAGTATGGGATGCCTTGAAGGTGGGTATCAGGGGCGAAACCACTAGCTTCTATTTCAGGAAGAATAAGTTGGAGAAGGAGGCTACCGATGAGAAGATAAAATCAGTTGCCACATTAGAAGAAGCGCTGGTCAAAGTTATAAATGCCAAAGGGGATCTGACAAGAGTTGTACAGAACTTGGCTATAGACAATGCAGCAGTAGGGGAAGTTTTTGCTCCGAAGGCAGCCGGAAAATACTTAGCTTGGAAACAAGACCAGTATGAGTATAGTGAGCAAGTTGGCTGAATCCTATCCATCAGAACTCGGCAAGCTGCTACCAAGGGAGGGATTACTGAGCTTGTATCGGAGGCAGGAATAATAGCTAAAACACCAAAGGAGATATGCTCAATATTCCAGGATTACTATCAGAAATTATATAACCAGGATAGGGGGGCAAGCAGAAATGAAATAGGAATAGAACAGTATTTAGAGGCTGCATTAGTAGAGAGGCTCACATCAGAAGATAAAAATGTTTTGGAACCCAGCTTCACCTCAGAAGAAATACAAAGAGCAATTAAAGAGCTCTCTTCGGGGAAAGCAGTGGGGTCTGACTCAATACCGCTCAAGTTTTATAAGAAATTTCTCCCAATATTAGAAACAGACATTAACAAACTTATGCTATCAACACAAAGGGGTGCAGCACCACCAGAGTCTTGGGGCAACGCATCAATTGTGGTTTTTCTTAAAAAAAATAGAGCCCCTACTAATCCAGGGTCATATAGACCAATTAGTCTTATGAATAGCGACACCAAGATATACTCTAAAATCCTGGCTAACCGCCTAAGTTTGAAAATTGGTAAGGTTATCGTTCCCCGGCAGCATGGGTTCATCCCCGGGAGGGGTACTGCCGATCATATAATGAGGGTATGTACATTATTTGATGGTACGGCAGCCTCACGAGAACCTATGGCGTTAATATTGCTGGACGACGAGAAAGCGTTTGATAGGGTCTCGTAGGGTTTCCAATGGCCGGCAATGAGGAAAATTAATTTTGGGAAAGTCTGCATAGGGGCCCTGAAAGCTCTATATAGTAATCCTAGGATCAGGCTCAGAGTAAAGGGGGAGCAGAGCGAGGCAATTAATAATGAGCGTGGAACAATGCAAGGGTGTCCCTGCTCCCCGCTACTCTTTACCTTTTATATAGATCTGTTTATAAGAAGAATTGCGGTAAATAGGAATATCTTGCCAATTAGTTTTAATGGCCTACGAGACTAAAATATTAGGAAATTCAGACGACTTAGCTGTCACAACACCTGATCCTGCCTCTGCTCTAGTTGAAATAGAGAAGGAAGCGAATGCCTATGGGACCTTTTCCGGCTATAAATTGAATCAAGGAAAAACACAAATTGTCACAAACCAACAAGCTATAATAGCCGATCAGAGAGATACAGAGGCAGCACTTTATCTCGGTATTACTATAACATCTGATTTAACGAAAGTCGTTGAAAAAATTTGGCCCCAGTGATCATAAAGGCTAAAATAGGTTTAGACAGGATGGATAACCTGCACCTAACAAAAATCGGACGATGCAATGTAATAAAAATGCTGTTTCTCTCTTAGGTCTTATACCTTTTCCGAACTATCCCATAAAAATTTAGTATTAGATGGCTTAAGGAAATTGAGGGACTTACTAACCGCTTCATATGGGCAAAAGGCAAAACACGTAGGGCTATAAAATTGCTGACATTATCTAGAGAACGGGGTGGTCTGGCAGTACCAGATTTCAAGGCCTATTACCTTGCAGCAGCCCTGCAATATATCAGAGGACTATTAGATGGGAACACGAATGATAGGTGGAGGGGTAATGATGGCCTTCTGGACATATTTGAATTATTAATAGTGGATTCTAAGAAGGGACTTCTCACATTTAATGAACCGAATTACTATAAAAAAACAAAGTTCAAGACATTAGTGGCCACTTCTTCAGTATGGTCTATGATCCGGAAAAAAATTTCACTCGGGAGGATGAACTTTTATACCCCCTTGTACAAGAACGGTTCATTACCAGAGGTGTTCCATGATCAGGTGATGAAACTGTGGGACATCCTCGGGGTCGGGACTGCAAGAGATCTCATGGATCTTGCTGGCCTAATCACGTTTGACAAAGCAAAGCAATTATATGGTCTTCAGCGCAGCGATTTTTAAAAATATCTGCAGACAAGATCAGTTTTTTAAAAAAACATGCAGGTAATATGAACTTATAAAGGGAGGATCTTATGGAGCATCTGAGAGACTAAGAGGGTTGCTCAATTTCACACTTATATGATGAAATATGCCAGTATAATGAGGATGATCGATTGGAAGTATTTGAAAAATGGAGAACAAAGTTAAACTTAACCGGGAATGAGGGTGAAAAATCGCTTATCCTAGCAAATACAATATTAAAAGTAGCGAATGTGCAAGCGCAGCATTACAAGACTATGTTCAAACTTTATTACACACCACATAGAATAGTGCGATGGGGTGGAACAAGCCGGATATCATGCCCGAGGTGTCAAAGCTTGCAGGCAGACACAATACACATGTTCGCTTCATGTCCCAACTTAGATCCATTTAAACGGTCAATAGAACAATTTTTGGATAGGACATTAGGGATATCTATTAGCTTAACTAATGAGGTTATGGTCCTAGGGATAGTGAGAGATGGAATTGAAATACCTCATCAAGAATTTAAATTCTTGGCAATGACCTTAAGTCGGTTGTGTATTGCAACTTTATAGAAAGACCCAAACCCACCATCATTTTAACAGTGGCTGTCTCGACTGCTGGCAAAATATATACCTTAGAGAAAGCTCTGTATGACAAAAAAGTTTGGAAGGCAAGGCAATTGGGAAAACGGGTCTGGGCACCGGTTGAAGAATGGAAATTAAGGTTGGACACATAGTAGTACGAGCAAATTAGAGATCGTTTTTTTATAGATTGGATAGTATGCCTTCCCCCCCCCTTTTATCTGTCTTATTCTTTTTTTTTTATTTCGTTGTTTTTTTCCCTCTCTTTTTTTTCTTTTTGTTCAG
This sequence comes from Lissotriton vulgaris, assembly GCF_964263255.1. Taxonomy (NCBI): domain Eukaryota; kingdom Metazoa; phylum Chordata; class Amphibia; order Caudata; family Salamandridae; genus Lissotriton; species Lissotriton vulgaris. The sequence continues at coordinate 1,160,164,262 of NC_141689.1, forward strand.
TATCTCCGTATTTGTGTTTATATTGCTATATATCCATGCATTCTTGACTCCAAAAGAAGTATATTTGTTTCATTGTATATATTCTCTGAATTATGTAACAGATAAAAGTCTGATGATGGACAATAAAAAAAAAGAAGAAAAAAAAGGAATAAACACTGGAAACACACTTTTTTACCCCTCTTTTTCTCTTTCCCTACTTGACAAATAACCCCAAGTGTTCCTTGCACAACAAGACATAGGTGGGCCCTTTTTTGGGAAAGTTTGTGAGGATTCATCAAACAAAGCATATTTATATATATATATATATATATATATATATATATATATATATATATATATATATATATATATATATATATATATATATATATATATATATATATATATATATATATATATATATATATATTGCGCTCATCCAATCCAAGCAAATCCACAAGGAATAAGAGACAGCACTCAGGAGGTTCCTTTTGCCACGGAGTAGTTTATTAACTACCAGCTAAACCACAGACGCGTTTCGGCGATTTGCCTTCGTCAGTGTGTGTGTTCACACAAACAAACCGGTGAATTTATCTCAATCAACATTAACAATGTACAAGGGTTACACCTCTTAGTTGACATCGACAGAGGACTAGAAACCTCCCAACTATTGCGGGCTCCATCTTGTAACGGTAAAATTACACCATATACATTACTCAATGCTCACAACGTGTAAAATAAGCATTAATAAACCTACAAATAGGTAGAGGTGCTTTAGTGGGGGGAATATACAGTTAATTGTGCTACATTTACACTGTTTGATACAGCCGTGGATCGGCAACAGTACTCCAAAATCAGTAGAGGTGAGTCCCATTCTTACACTGGATTATGTACATCAGCAAATTGATAAGAAAGTCTGTTTCATTGTGTATAGACTGAAAAGGTCAAAAAGATAGAAGAAAAGAAAAAAAGGAAGGAGAAAAAAGAAAAAAGAAAAAAGAAAAGAAAACAGAAAGAAACAGTGAAAAAGTGCATTGTGTTTCTCATCTATAATTGATTTACAAACATCATATTAGGAATCAAAGAGCCCTTTGAACCTATGAAAATGTACCAAAAATCTATATGAGTATATATGAACCACAAGTATACATATGTGTGCCATAAATTTTGTACAACAGTGGAAATCAGTCTCAAATTTCATCTAGGCAAACCACTGTTTGTTAGCACCCAGAATGTGTTGCTCATACAATAATCCACAGAAGTTCGGCAAATACAGAATAGAATAAAATTCACAGGCAACCGCTACATCATTTGTCTAGATGGAACATCATTTCTTCCCCACTGTTCATCCCTCTAGGCCATTTAGTGGAAAGGTCTATGATATAGCGTGATTCAAGTCTGCGTAGTCGTCGCAGACGGTCGCCTCCCCTGACGGTGTTCTTAATGGTATCAAGACCAAAATATTGCAGCTGACTACGGTCTCTATTATGTTTCTCGGCAAAATGCCGGGCGACTGGGTAAGATTGATCTGCTTTGTCGATCGCCCTTAGATGTTCTAAGATCCGTAGTTTGAGCATATTGATAGTGCTCCCTATGTAGCGGAGGCCACATGGGCAGGTCAACCAATAGACTGCTAAAGGTGTGCTGCATGTGATAAACTGCTTAATTTGCAGTTTCTTACCAGTGTCAGGTATTTCTATGGAGAGGACCCTTTTGCTTCCGGCGCACGCTTTGCATTTTCCACATGGATAGAAGCCACTCATGGTTTTTAAGATGTTACTCTTAGGGATTGGTTTCTCTAAATCTCTAGTAACCAGATAGTCTCTTAAAGATCTGGCTTTGTTCAATGTTATAAGGGGGTGAGTGGGAAGGTCATCTTTAAGTGTGTTGTCTGTTTTGAGAATGTGCTAGTTCTTGCGGAGCATAGACCTTAAATCATTGGCTCCAGCGGAGAAGGGAGTTATTAATCTAAACTTGCCTTTCCCAACTATTGATGTCATGGAGTTATTCCTTGAGGTAGGTTTGGTTCTCAGCAAGGAATCCCTAGGGATAGCCCTTACTTTTCTCAAGGTGTTATTTAAAAGGGTTTCTCCGTATCCCCTAGCCTTAAATCTGTTCACACATTCAGTTGCTGCCACCTCAAAATCCTCTAATCTTGAGCAATTCCTTCGGAGTCGAAGTAACTCTCCGTATGGAATACTCTTATTGAGTTGTGGGGGGTGGCTGCTGCTAGCAAAAAGTGTAGAATTACCAGCCATAGTTTTTCTATGTAGGGCTGTGTGAATCTGTTGGTCCTCTGAAAACACTTTTAGGTCGAGATAGTCCGCAGTTGCCGGACTTACCGTCCCTGAAAAATGTAAGTTGTAGACATTCTCATTAAGTAGGTTGATGTAGGCATGTGCTGTTACTGATGAGCCCCGCCAGAAAATAAACAGGTCATCAATGTACCTGAACCAACCCTCAGTATTTCCTTCTGAGCCATCTACCATACAGCTCCTGGGTACCTGCTCCTCCCACCAGCCAACAAAAAGGTTTGCATAGCTGGGAGCGAAGCAGGTACCCATCGCCGTTCCAGACACTTGCCTGAACAGTTGGTCCTCGAATAAAAAGATGTTATTACTCAAACAAAATTCAGTAAATTCGAGGATCTTGGTGTTATGTGTGGTGAATCTTAACTGTTTCAAGTTCAGGAAATGCTGAATAGCTTTTAGACCTTGCTGGTGGTCTATGATTGTGTACAAACTTGTGATATCTAACACAATGAGCTGGCAGTCACTGTCCCATTTCACATTCCGAATTTTGTTTAAAAAATCCTTGGTATCCCGTACATATGAGGGTAAAGTGAGTACTAAGGGGAATAGAAATTTATCGATGAAACGGGACATATTTTCAGTGAGACTGCCAATGGATGACACAATCGGACGGCCCGGTGGGTGTAGATTGTCCTTGTGTAGTTTTGGTAGATGGTAAAACATTGGTGTAAGGGGTTGGCTGTTCCGGAGAAAGAGAAATTCATCCTTACTTAACATGTTTCAGTAATGCCATTTCCCTATCAGTTTATCATAGCTCCGGATGCTTTCCTGATATATATCATTGGTACATTTGACGTAGAAGTTGGTATCAGAAAGATGGCGTAGTGCTTCATATCTATAGTAGTCTCTGTTGAGTAGTACCACGTTCCCCCCTTTGTCCGAAGGTTTAATTATGATGTTTTCATCCTTCATGAGGTCGTGTAGAGCCAGTTTTTGTTGCTCTGTGATGTTATAGTTTATTGGATGGTTCACTTTCCTGTACTGCATGAGTTCTTGGGTCATGGCCTCAGAGAAGGCGTCAATAGTGTCCCATGGCATCTGTGGGATGAATATTGAAGGAGGTTTATACCCACTCTCTTCCCGATCTTGCTCAATACCAAGGGCCTGTGCTCTTTGTCCTCTATTGAGGGTCTCAGATTAATTATGTGTGGGATTATCTTCCCGCAGTTCCTCGAGGGTTTCTAGAGCTTCTATTTCTCTGCCCGTAAGGGCATCTGTTGCTGTAAGTCTGATACCCTTTTCTCCAGTTTCTTTCAAATGAGGTCGTAATTTGAAGTATTTGTGTAGTTTGAGCTTGCGTGTAAATCGGAAGAGGTCAATCCGCGTTGGGTATATTCAAGTGGTGTACTTGGGCAGAAGGTGAGTCCAAGGCTGAGTAAGTTCTTTTCGCAGTCCATTAGAGTTCTTTCCGTTAGATTAACCACCGTTAGATTCTGGCTTGTGGTGTCTTGGGCAGAGTTCACTTTTTGTTGCCACGAGTCCGATTGCCCCAGTTGTTGGGTTTCGCTCTACCTCTTCCCTTTCCGCCGCCGCCTGCTCTCCTTGTCCGCCTTGTTTTTTTGATGTTTGTTGTTGTTGGGCCATGTCCGGTGGTTTTGTTTTGCCGCCTCGTAGCCAGGTCCCCTTGATGACATCGAATTCCTGGTGAAAAGGTGTCTTTTCACTGTCATTGGCGTTATTTGGCCGTGCTCTTTGTCGTGTCTTGGCTGGCACTCTCATATTCTGTTGCTCGTCTCCGGATTCATTCTCCGTCACTTCGGACTCAGACGTGAGAATTTCAGATGTTGAAATAGTACTGGATTGGAGTGCTTGACGCGAGGCATCATACTTCTTTGCATATGTTAATATGCGGCCTTGTTGGTAATCATCCTCATCCCTTTCGTATTTTTCTTGTTTTCTAATACGAATTTTTTGTTCATATTTGGTGAGGCGAGATTTCATCTCGGTTTTGAGCTGGAGCACAAGCTCTTTGTCCGATTCCTTCTCCAGCTCCTCCTCCAAATTCTTTATTTCTTCCAGTTCTTTTTCGCGGTCACTCCAAGCATATTTAATTAGTATCTTGAATGTTCCTTCCGTATAGGCAGCTGTGTGCACTTCCCAGTCCGTGAGCAGCTGTGGGTCCGGGTTCTCAGATGATGGCACGGTGTGAACCCTTAGACCACGTGGCACTCTTTTTACCTCCACGTAACTAGTGAGGCTTGTGGCTTCCCACCATTTGCGTGTCTCGCGTTCATGCAGTCTTTCCAGCTTCACCATCATCTCTTTTAATCTTGTATTCTGTGGGTCTGCCGTTTGCACATTTTCACTGACCCTCTTTAGTCTTTCACGATGCTTAAATATGTCTTTTGCCGCCGTGCGGCGTTCAGTCTCTGAAAACATTGTACCGGTTTCAATTGCGCCCCTTACTAGATGAAGTGCGGGCACATTGGTTAAAGGGCTTAGCTTGCAGTGACTCTGTGGAAAGGTAACGCTCCCTGACGCCCTGCCTCAATGTCCGCTGCCTCGTTATGTTATCCCAACGAGATGTGCAGGAGAATTAGTCAAACGACGGTCCGCTTAACCTTCACGCTGTTCCGATTTGACTCCGGAAGAAAACCAGGGTGGGCCGGCGTCCTCCAGGGATCAGCTCGTACTTGCCGTGGTGGGCATGGGCCGTTCAGCAATAGACCTTCCTGCTTGCTTGCGTCGAGGCGATGCACAGGAGACTACTGTGTTCAACGCCCCTTTCTCTTCGAAAATCCGGTGCACTCAGGGGCGGTGCTGTCAGCGGCTCGAAGAATGCCGCGGAACACTGCGCTCATCCAATCTAAGCAAATCCACAAGGAATAGGAGACAGCACTCGGGATATATGTATATATATATTCACCCACTGGAGGGTTTCAATGTTTGTGGATACAGAAAACCACAAGATCCAGCATACCCCATAGAGATCCATCAAAGTGAGCCCACCAGGGGGCGGCAACCTTTCTAAAAGGAACAGAAGGGTTGTGGGATTCTGTTTCATGCAATGCCAAGGCTCATCCTTTGAAAAGTGTCAAAGCTGACTGAAGCGTGTCAGGAATGCTTATGGAAAGAAAATAAATGATTTTATGCCTCATTGTCGGGAGTGCGGCTCATTTTCCCTTTTTCGAGGAGAAGGGTGTTGTTAATATATATATAAAACTTTTTTTGAATGTGAGTGGCGGCGGCGACCCACTTGGGTTTGACTAAACCACCAGTCCCAGAAAGCATTGCTTTCAGTGGTACACCTGAGCACAATTATTGTGGGGATTTATTGGTGTTTGCCGCTTATCATCATGTCACATGGTCTGCCACTGAAGAGGGTGTTGGCCCGAAACGCGTCTGGCAGGAAACAGACTTTGTTCACGGCTCATGCCCTTGCTTTGGCATAAATTCCTACCTGTAAGTGCATCCCACCTAGGGGCAACTCTTTCTTCTTTTTGATAGCGGCCAGCCCGGTCGCTGGATTGCACTACCGTGAAAAAATTGTGGGTCCACAGCTACCTTATTTGGGCAGCTAACTGTGGAACAGGAGGTGCCCTTTATTTGCGGGGAGCTTGCGGGAACATCGGCAATCCTTTAAAAACTTTTTTTGAATGTGAGTGGCGGCGGCGACCCACTTGGGTTTGACTAAACCACCAGTCCCAGAAAGCATTGCTTCAGGTGTTACACCTGAGCACAATTATTGTGGGAACTTACTGGTGTTTTCCGCTTGCCATCATGTCACATGGTCTGCCACTGAAGAGGGCGTTTGCCCGAAACACGTCTGGCAGGAAAAGGACTTTGTTCACGGCTCATACCCTTGCTTTTGCATAAATTCCTACTTGTAAGTGCATCCCACCTAGGAGCAACTCTTTCTTATTTTTGATAGCGGCCAGCCCGGTCGCGGGATTGCACTACCGAGAAAAAATTGCGGGTCCACAGCTACCTTATTTGGGCAGCTAACTGTGGAACAGGAGGTGCCCTTTATTTGCGGGGTGCTTGCGGGAACATCAGCAATCCTTTAAAAACTTTTTTTGAATTTGAGTGATGGCGGGGACCCACTTGGGTTTGACTAAACCACCAGTCCCAGAAAGTATTGCTTCAGGTGGTACACCTGAGCAATATAATTGTGGGGATTTACTGGTGTTTGCCGCTTGCCGTCATGTCACATGGTCTGCCACTGAAGAGAGTGTTGGCCCGAAATGCGTCTGGCAGGAAAAGGACTTTTTTCATGGCTCATGCCCTTGCTTTGGCATAAATTCCTACCTGTAAGTGCATCCCACCTAGGGGCAACTCTTTCTTCTTTTTGATAGCGGCCAGCCCGGTCGCGGGATTGCACTAGCGCGAAAAAAATGCGGGTCCACAGCTACCTTATTTGGGCAGCTAACTGTGGAACAGGAGGTGCCCTTTATTTGCGGGGTGCTTGCGGGAACATCGGCAATCCTTTAAAAACTTGTTTTGAATGTGAGTGGCGGCGGCGACCCACTTGGGTTTGACTAAACCACCAGTCCCAGAAAGCATTGCTTCAGGTGGTACACCTGAGCACAATTATTGTGGGGACTTACTGGTGTTTTCCACTTGCCATCATGTCACATGGTCTGCCACTGAAGAGGGCGTTGGCCCGAAACACGTCTGGCAGGAAAAGGACTTTGTTCACGGCTCATACCCTTGCATTGGCATGAATTCCTACCTGTAAGTGCATTCCACCTAGGGGCAACTCATTCTTCTTTTTGATAGCGGCCAGCCAGGTCGCGGGATTGCACTACCGCGTAAAAATTGCGGGTCCACAGCTCCCTTATTTGGGCAGCTAACTGTGGAACAGGAAGTGCCCTTTATTTGCGGGGTGCTTGCAGGAACATCGGCAATGCTTTAAAAACTTTTTGGGAATGTGAGTGGCGGCAGTGGCCCACTTGGGTTTGACTAAACCACCAGTCCCAGAAAGCATTGCTTCAGGTGGCACACCTGAGCACAATTATTGTGGTGATTTACTGGTGTTTGCCGCTTGCTGGTATGTCACATGGTCTGCTACTGAAGAGGGCGTTGGCCCGAAACGCGTCTGGCAGGAAAAGGACTTTGTTTACGGCTCGTGCCCTTGCTTTGGCATAAAGTCCTACCTGTAAGTGCATCCCACCTAGGGGCAACTCTTTCTTCTGTTTGATAGCGGCCAGCCCGGTCAGGGGATTGTACTACCGCGAAAAAATTGCATGTCCAAAGCTACCTTATTTGGGCAGCTAACTGTGGAACAGAAGGTGCCCTTTTATTTGCGGGGTGCTTGCGGGAACATCGGCAATCCTTTAAAAACTTTTTTTGAATGTGAGTGGTGGCGGCAACCCACTTGGGTTTGACTAAACCACCAGTCCCAGAAAGCATTGCTTCAGGTGGTACACCTGAGCACAATTATTGTGGGGATTTACTGGTGTTTGCCGCTTGCCATCATGTCACATGGTCTGCCACTGAAGAGGGCGTTGGCCCAAAACGCGTCTGGCAGGAAAAGGACTTTTCTCACTGCTCGTGCCCTTGCTTTGGCATAAATTCCTACCTGTAAGTGCATCCCACCTAGGGGCAACTCTTTCTATATATATATATATATATATATATATATTCACTGAAAAAACCATAGGTTTCACACACGTTATAGTTAAAAATTAGCATTTAAAAAACCTTAGAAATTCACTGAAAAACCATAGGTTTCACACATGTTATAGTTAGCTGGACATTTCACTCATACAAAACCATTGAATTTTCCCCGTTATAGGTAACTATAACTTGCGCGCCCGCAATGCACTGCTGATGATGTCACATATTACATCACTCATGACATGGACAGTGACATCACTCATGACATCACTGATGACATCTCAAATGACATCACTGATGACATCATCCTTGTGAAAGAGTGACAGACCTCCTCTCAGCGTAATAGCATAATATAACCCTTGATACACACATTCAAAAAAAGAAATTAAAAAAAAATCAATACCAATTCCAGTTAGAACAACCTATTCAGTAATTCTAAAATCTACATACACATCCAGTCATTCACTAACAGTTCTATATAGGCACTCATACATGTACTCACTCATCATATGTACTCATACACCTATACATCTTATTACACACCGACACTCATCTATAGAGTTACTCACACACAAACTCATACATGCAAATAAACATCCATTTACTTGCATATATAGCTATACACCCACCACTTAACTTACTTCTACAGAATCGCACACATACTTACTCTCTTAAACAATCATTTATAGAAACACATACTTATTTATACAGGAACTCCTACAATCTCTCGCTCTCACATATACTCAATTATATACATCACTTATATACATCAATATTCAAATATACTAGTTTAAAACATATGTAGTTACTCATAAAGATACTATTGAGACAGCGATTCACTCACTAACACACCCATACACACACTCATCCACCCATACAGTCCTGCACACATGCTGTCTTCAAAGCACATACAAACAGTGAGTCACCCATTCATGCATCTATGCAGTGAGTAATACCCCCCACCAAACCATACAGACACTACTGATATTCTAAAAACCAACTAATAACCCATATCGACACTCATGTAGCTAGTCACCAACCCATGCAGCCACTTATACACAAAGTGAGACACTGATACAGATATTTACATATTTAAACATTACTCGCTAATACATGTATTCATTAAGATACAATCATTTTTACAAAAAAACATACATTTAGACATTTATTTACACATTTATTCTTCCATCGACCTTTAAATATACATATATAAAACATTTATTTTTCAGAAAGCCACTCTTTCCCAAGGATTATGTCATCAGTGATGTCATAAGTGATGTCATTTGAGATGTCATCAGTGATGTCATGAGTGCAGTAGTAGTAGTAGGCTTTATTTTGATAAAAAAAATCTTTAAAAGCATAACATAATACATCAACTTAATAACCACAATATATACAGTGCTCAAGCAAATCAATTTAAAATAAGATACAAATAAAGTTAAAAATACTTAAAAAGGTCTTAATACAATGACCATAATTAAACAATTTCATTTAGCCTTTTAGATCTGATCGACCAAGCCCATGTTAAAAATGTTGACAATCCGCACACATACAAGGGCCGAGTGTCTGACATCAGAATACGCAGAGCAACAATGTAATGTCTGGTGCCAAGATTTCTGCATATTGGTTTAAACCAGCTAATTCTAGGTGATTTGTATGCCGGGCATTCAAATAAAAAATGAGCAACAGACTCTACCCTGGACGTGGAAAATAAGCAAAGGGGTAAAGTTTGAGAAGGGATTTTCCAACGTGCAGTCCATTCGCCTACTGGGAGAATTCCTACCCTGAATTTAAAATACAATGCCCGATCAGTAGGCTTTGAAATAATATCAAGGTAGGGTTCCCGAAAAGCCACATCCTTAATCCTAAGAAACTCTACGGTTACTCTGCCTTGTTTAGGGTCGGAATTACTTTTGCAGGATACCCAACTCCAGTAGAGCTTCTTAAGGACAGCTTTAGGGGGAGCAGATCTAGATACCCAGGCATCCCCGAGCCCCAACTCTTCAAGCAAGGATTTGACATCTTTCAGCCACCTGATCTTGGACCAACCTGGCATAGCCATTACTTCCAACAACCCATCCGCATAATTGGCTAATTCTGGAACTCGCCATAGGCAGGCGCATAATAGTAACGGACGGAGTTGTGCCTGGTCTTTGATCGAACGGCACCCCATGTCAAGCAGCAGGGGTAACATCGGGGTACTCTGTGGGAGGGTCAACAATTCCTTCAGGAATTTATTCTCAGATCTGGATAACTGGTCTAAATTAAAAGTTCCCCAGAGTTCAGCCCCGTAAAGGGCCGTGCTAACTCCTCTTGCCTTATATATATCTATCACCTGAGCAATAGGTTTGGTTGAGGAAGAGCGCTGTTCCTTAAGGAGTGCCCCCACTACCCTTTTGTGGCTTAACAACATCTTCTGGAGGTGTGGATTCCACTGCATAGTGTCTCATATCCGGATACCTAGATAATCAAATTCCGCAACCCTTTCCAGGGGCACAAGGTTCAGGGAAGGCGGACGTCCACGTTTTTTGGGGGGGTTCAGTACCAGATATTTAGTCTTGTCAATATTTATTATAAGCCCTCTACAGGCGCAGAAGGATTGGAAGCTGTCCAACAGGCTCTGTAGTCCCACAGGGGACTTAGCGATGAGGAGGGTATCATCAGCGAATAGGAGAGTTGGTATTCCCTTGCCCGCCAAGGAAGGTGGGTCAGATAGATTTTTCAAAAGGTGCTCCACCACTCCGTGCACATATTGTGAGAACAGAGTGGGGGCAAGGACGCAACCTTGGCGGGCACCCCTATTCACAGAGATTCTATCGGTCTTTTGGCCCTGGGTACCCTACCTCACCTGTGCAAAGTTTCCAGTATGGAGCCTCACCAATAACGACAAGATGTAAGCGGGCATCCCCATTTCAGACAATACCCCCCACAGACAGTCCCGAGGCACCAGGTCAAAGGCAGTCCTTAGGTCGATGTCATGAGTAATGTCACTGACCATGTCATGAGTGAAGTAATATGTGATGTCATCAGCAGTGCATTTTGGGCGAGCGAGTTATAGTAAACTATAAAGGGGGAATTTCAATGGTTTTGTATGAGTGAAATGTTCAGCTAACTATAATATGTATGAAACCTATGGTTTTTCAGTGAATTTCTAAGGTTTTTTAAATGCTAATTTTTAACTATAACATGGCTGAAACCTATGGTTTTTTTCAGAGAATATATATATATATATATATATATATATATATATATATATATATATTCACTGAAAAAACCATAGGTTTCACACCAGTTATAGTTAGGAATTAGCATTTAAAAAACCTATTAAATTCACTGACAAAACCAGTTATAGTTAGCTGGAAATTTTACTGATATAAAACCAATGAAATTCCACGTTATAGTTAGTTGGACTCACTATAACTTGCGCGTGCAATGCACTGCTGATGACGTCACATATTACATCACTCATGACATGGTCAGTGACATCACTCATGACATCACTGATGACACCATCCAGTGAATATGTGTCTTTCTGAAAAATAAATATTAGTGAGTAATGTTTAAATATTTAAATATATATATTATTGTTTCACTTTGTGTATAAGTGGCTACATGTGTTGGTAAGTAGCTACATGCGTATGTATATGGGTTATTAGATGTTTCTCTTAGTATCAGTATGAGTGTCTATATGGTTTGGTGGGGGTATTACTTAGCACATAGATGCATGAGTGACTGACTCGCTGTTTGTATGTGTTTTGAAGACAGCATATGTGCAGGACTGTATGGATGGATGAGTGTGTATATGTGTTTGTTAGTGAGTGAATGACTGTCTCACTAGTGTCTTTATCAGTAACTACATATGTTTTAATCTAGTATATGTGAATATTGATGTATATAAGTGAGTATATGTGAGAGTAAGAGATTGTAAGAGTTCCTGTTTAAATAAGTATGTGTTTCTATAAGTGATTGTTTAAGAGAATAAATATGTGTAATTTTCAATACAAGTAAGGTGGAAGTGTGTGTATAACTCTATATTCAAATAAATGGATGTTCAATAGTTTATTTGCACGTGTGAGTATGTGTGTGAGTAACTTTTGGATGACTGTCGGTGTGTAACAGGATGTATAGGTGTATCACTTCATATGATGAGTGAGTATATGTATGAGTGACTATATAGAACTGTTGGTGAATGACTGGATGTGCATATAGATGGTGGAATTACTGAATTGCTTGTTGTAACTGATATGGGTATCTCCATTTTTTTTTAAATTTCAGTTTCTATTTTTGAATATGTGTTTCAAGGGTTACATTACAGTGAAAGGAGGTCTGTCACTATGTCACAAGGATGGTGTCATCAGTGATGTCATGAGTGATGTCACTGACCATGTCACGAGTGATGTAATATGTGACGTCATCAGCAGTGCATTGCACGCGCAAGTTATAGTGAGTCCAACTAACTATAACGTGGAATTTCATTGGTTTTATATCAGTAAAATTTCCAGCTAACTATAACTGGTTTTGTCAGTGAATTTAATAGGTTTTTTAAATGCTAATTCCTAACTATAACTGGTGTGAAACCTATGGTTTTTTCAGTGAATTTCAAAGGTTTTTTAAATGCTAATTCCTAACTATAACTGGTGTGAAACCTGTGGTTTTTTCAGTGAATTTCAAAGGTTTTTTTAATGCTAATTCCTAACTATATAAGACCTGAAAGCCCACCAGGAATCTCCAGTATGCGCCAGGGGACTGCATTGCAGAGAGGTGTAATGAAGCCACAACCCTTTTTACACCTCTCTGCAACGCAGCCCCCGTGCATGTTTGAAGAGGGGAAACTAATTCCCCTTGCATACTGGGGGCCCCTGGGGGCCAATTAGCCCACCTGGAACCTCCAGTATGCGCCTGGGGCTGCATTGCAGAGGTGTAATGAGACTATGCCCCTTGTTACACCTCTCTGCAACGCAGCCCACTGCCGCGTTTGCAGAGGGGGAACTAATCCCCTTGCATACTGGGGGTCCCTGGGGTCAACTAGTCCACCAGGAGCCTCCAGTATGCGCGAGGGAGCTGCATTGCAGAGAAGTGTAATGAGGCCACACCCTTGTTACACCTCTCTGCAATGCAGGCCACTGGCGCCTTTGCAGAGGGGGGACTAATTCCCCTTGCATACTGGGGGTCCCTGGATCATATCTGCCCAAACACCGATATTCCGAACGATTGTAAATGACTTTTCTTGAGAAACATTTGGATTTGGATTATCATGTCCTATACTTTGGAATTTTTGAAAGACTGACTTTGAGGATGCTATAAATTACTCAAGTCTGCCCGAATTGTGTGGGTAAAATTGATACCTAGTCACTTTTAATAAGAATATACTTATGTCTCGTCTAACATTTGGAAGAAATATCTAGTTATATGACAACGGGATACCGACATAACTTGAAGGAAATAAGAACGCCCTGAAGAAGTTCTGTTGTACAGAACGAAACGTTTCGGCTGGCTGTGGTACATAAACTTAAGGAAAATAAAAGCATTTGAATATACACCAAGATTCAGCGCTTCAATAAGTACTCTAAGTGATATGATTTGATTGGACTCATTGTGAAAGTGGTGCTGTGCCAAACTTTGGAATATTCTCCACTACTCTCTACTACTTACTCTCTCCCACTCTCTACTACTCACTCTCTACTGCTCTCTACTACTCACTCTACTACTTACTCTCTACTACTCTCTACTACTCAGTCTCTACTACTCACTCTCTACTACTCTCTACTACTCACTCTACTATTCACTCTACTACTCTCTACTACTCACTCTGCTACTCTCTCTACTGCTCTCTACTACTCTCTACTACTCACTCTCTACTCTCTATTACTCACTCTCTACTCTCTACCTCTCTACCTCTCTACCTCTACACCTCTACCTCTCTACCTCTCTCTACACGCACACATATAGACATATATGCATATATATATGTGCATATGCATTTATATATATGTATGTGTATATATAAAAAAAACAACTAAACATTTTTTTTTCTAATCAGCTACTTTTAAAACTGTCATTCTTTTTCCCCATGGTACACTCCCCGGTACGCTTACCGGTGCGCGTACCGGGCGCTCACCCCGCGAAAATCAAATTTTTTTTAATTTTTTTTTTGCCCCGTGGGGCCCTTTTATGGCCCCCACATCAAACCTAGGGGGTCAAGGGGGGTCTACTCTGCCCCCTTATGGTCATTTCCCCCTTTGTTTTGGCCACCTCTTGTGTTTTGATCCTACCGAGACACAAGATGGCGGCCGCTCCGGACTGTTTAGAATGTTTACAGACACCCCAGAGCCAATCAGCTTTCTGCGCGCAAGTCGCGTGACGCGCCCGGTGCGCGTACCGGTGCGCTTACCGGAGCGCTGCTATAGATATATATATTTTTTTGAACCTTAATTACTCAAAATCCACTGGAGCACATATCTTGAGACATAGCAAAGGCACATCGGGCTACCAGTCCCTACAATTTTGCCAAGTTTGGTGGAAATCCATTCAGCCGTTCGGGCTAAAAGTGAAATCGACCGCCCTATGGAAATTAACATGGGGAAAACGCGTTTTGGGACCCCCCTTTTATCTAGGCCCTCGCTTGACGAATCCCCCCCAAACTTTCAGGGAAGGACCGGAACGCCGCAAGGCCATTTTGAGGAAATTTTCAGGCAGATTCGTCAACCGGCGCCAAAGTTATTCCAAATAGAATTTTCAGATTTAACATTGAAAAAAATCCTAACTATAACTACCTACTGGCGACCGCCAGTAGGTAATATATATATATATGTATATATATATATATATATATATATATATATATATATATTACCTACTGGCTATCGCCAGTAGGTATATATAGTTAGGATTAATTCCCTATGGGATTTTTGAAAATTCTATGTCTAATAACTTTGGCGTTTGTGGACGGAATCGGCTGAAATTTTCAGGAAAATGGCACATTTTGTTTCTGAGCAGCCCCTGAAAATTTGGTGGGGTTTCGTCAAGGGGGGGCCGAGAAAAAAGGGGGGTCCCAAAACGCGTTTTTCCCATTCATTTTTCCATAGGGCGGTTGGACTCACTTTTAGCTCGAACGGCTGAATGGATTTGCACGAAACTTGGCAAAATTGTAGGGACTGTTAGCCCGATGTGCCTTTGCTAGGTCTCAATATATGTGCTCCAGTGGATTTTGAGAAATTAACGTTTAAATCAAGATATATATCTGTAACAGCGCTCCGGGCAGCGATCCGGTCCGCTTACTTTTCGCGTTTCGGAACTTTGCGCGCAGAAATCTGATTGGCTCTCCGGTGTCTGTCAACATTCTAAACAGTCCGGAGCGGCCGCCATCTTGTCTCTCGGAAGGATCGAGAGAGAAGAAGAGGTGAAAAACGAAGGGGGAATTTAATGAAAGGGGGCAAGGTATCCCCCTCTTGACCCCCTAGGAATGTTGTTGGGGTTATTAAAGGGTCCCGTGGGGAAAAGAAAAAAAAAATGATTTTTCACGGTAGAAGCGCTTCACGGGCCGCGAACTGGGCCGCAAACTGGTAGCGAAACGGGAATTCGCCATTTTGTGCTTCGTTAATTAAATTACTAGGTATAAGGGGGTGCGGGAGACGTATCCTAATCCCCTATGTTTCCTGAGGGTGGCTGAGGAGGCTGATATATGTTGATACATCTCTTCCAGCGGCTGTGCGTGAGCTTTTTTTTTTTTTGCTGCGTGACAGTCCGGAGCGGCCACCATCTTGTCTCTCGGTAGGATCGAGAGAGAAGAAGAGGTGAAAAACGAAGGGGGAATTTAATGAAAGGGGGCAAGGTATCACCCTCTTGACTCCCTAGGAATGTTGTTGGGGTTATTAAAGGGTCCCGTGGGGAAAAAAAAAAAAAATGATTTTTCACGGTAGAAGCGCTTCACGGGCCGCGAACTGGGCCGCAAACTGGTAGCGAAACGGGAATTCGCCATTTTGTGCTTCGTTAATTAAATTACTAGGTATAAGGGGGTGCGGGAGACGTATCCTAATCCCCTATGTTTCCTGAGGGTGGCTGAGGAGGCTGATATATGTTGATACATCTCTTCCAGCGGCTGCGCCATCTTGCCTTTTTTCCAATGCCACAATTTTGTCGTGCACGGCAGCCATTTTAGATGCCAGGCTGGTCCCAGGCTATCACCTACCCCTGCGGATGTAGTTTATGGCCCCAGCTGTAGAGAATTCAGACATGCCAACCCTCCCGATTCAGGCGTGTGACTACTGATTTCAGTGCTAGTCTCCCGCCTCCCGATTTCTGCAAGCAAAAACCCGGGGGCATATTACGAACAACTAGCGATAATTTTTGTCTCTAACTTGTTTAGAGACAAAAATTATCGCCGCACATCAGCGATTTTTATCGCAGATAAACCTTGCTATTATCGCAGAAAAGTCAGCGATATTCATGTATTATCGAGCAAATGCTCTTAGCCATGTTATCCACCTCCCATTGGATAACATGGCTAAGAACTGCTCAGGGCAGGTGTTAGATTTTGGAGATATTCGCGCTTAGCGCGAATATCTCCAAAAGTTGGTAATAGGAGAAAGCGATGTTAGGGACTGTTTCCAGTCGCTAACATCTTGGCACGCCACTTTGCATGTTATTAGTGATAAGTATCACTGACATGCAAAGCGGGGCCCAAGATGGTCGCTATCTCCTTTTAGCTGTCACTAACTGGTGTTAGCGACAGCTTGGTAATAGGGAGATAATTTTATCTCCGCTTTCATGGCTTTTAAAGCCAAAAAAGCGGAGATAAACCCCCTTGATAATATGCCCCACGATTCCTTGGGGGTTTCAGCTGACAGGGCTTGGTATTGTGTTACATGGTAATTTTTCCAGGAAACGTCAGAGGGTCGATGCAGGGGTTCTAGAAGAGGTGATAAACCATTTAAGCCTCATGAACATGCGCATGGTCTTTTAAAGATTTGTGAAGTACTCGGGGCGGCGGTGTGTGTGTGCCCTCTTTCAGGAGCGGGCGGGGGGGCACTGCCAGCAACTTGCCAGGTCAGGTAGTGTTCAACACGTGCATCACCCTTTCTCTGCCTGCTATTGCGCTCCATGCTTCGGAAAGGTAAGAAAAAGAACGTGCATTTGAGTTTGAAATGTCCGATCCTGCAGCAGCATACTTCCAAAGCCCACACATGACAATAACCCGATTCAAGGCCCTATTCACCCGTTTTTAAAAAAATAGATAACACTCCAACAAAGTAAGATTATAAAACTTTATTAACTTTTAACTATAATGAACGGAACAAAAACTAAAAACATTTAAACATTTTTCAACTCAAAAAGCAACAATGGTTAGAAGCTGTCTTTTGTGCGAATAGTCCCAAGGCAGCACAACGTGCAGAGTTCTGGACGGCACCCAGGTGATGTCGCCTGGGTGCCGCACTGGTTTTGGAATCCTACAATGCAGCACAGAAAAACAGCGTGGGGCGTCCCGGGTGGTGCGGGGGGAGGCCTCGTCAGTAGCGGTCTGTTGTGCGAATAGTTCCAAGGCAGCAGAACGCGTTGAGATGTTGATGGGACTGTGTCCAGTGTCCCATGGCTGACACAACATGTACGACAGGCACCCAGGTGATGTCCAGTAAACTGCCGCACTGGTTTTGGTATCCTACAATGCTGCTCCGAAAATTGGCGTGCGGCGCCCCGGGGGGGGGGGGAGCGTGGGGGAGGCGGCGTGAACGGGCCTCCTCAGGTGGCGGCCATCTAGCTGAGTTGCGCCCGCTCTTGCGGCTACAGCGTCTCGCTCACCATGTTGTTGAGTTGCTCCCACTCTTGCAGTGCAGCGATAGGCGGCTGCCACATGGCTCTTAAAATGGCGGACGGCTCCTCGGTTTTGGGCCTGGTCCACTGAAATGGCCCTGGGACACCTTGGAACTCGGACGCTTGCCTGCTAGGGCTTGGGCTCCATTCTCGAAAAGCGTCCCCTCAGCCGTGAAGATTCTACAAAAGTCTTGGGGGCCCCCGACTCCCGCAGGCTTCCGGTGGGGAGCGGCTGCCATGATTGCTCGCGGAATGACCACGACGGAGCCACGAGATGGTGGTGCTCTCATGCTGACGCCAGCTTCAGTCTGAATGATCCAGAAACAAGGTGGGGCTTTCATCGTTTGGGAAAAAAAAATGTTCTAAACCAATGAAAAGTGTTATTTTTAGGTCATATGACCAAGCCTTCCATCTTTAGGAAACCAAAAGTAAAATGAACCAATGAAAAGTTTTATAAACAAGTCACATGACCTGTTATGCGGCATAGGGCTACAAAAAGCGTAGAAAATCCGTTGGCACGTGAGGCGGCGTCAGTAGCGGACCGATGTGCGAATAGGCCGAAGGCAGCACAACGCGCCGAGATTCGGATGGCACCGAGGTGGTGTCCAGCAAATTGCCGCACTGGTGTGGCCATCCTACAATGCTGCGCCGAAAGACGGCGTGTCCAGCTGAGTTTCTCCCGCTCTTGCGGTACAGTGACTCGAACGCGCCGAGATCCGGATGGCACCGAGGTGGTGTCCAGCAAATTGCCGCACTGGTGTGGCCATCCTACAATGCTGCGCCGAAAGACGGCGTGTCCAGCTGAGTTGCGGTCACTGTTGCGGTACAGTGACTCGAACGCGCCGAGATCCGGATGGCACCGAGGTGGTGTCCAGCAAATTTCCGCACTGGTGTGGCCATCCTACAATGCTGCGCCGAAAGACGGCGTGTCCAGCTGAGTTGCGGTCACTGTTGCGGTACAGTGACTCGAACGCGCCGAGATCCGGATGGCACCGAGGTGGTGTCCAGCAAATTGCCGCACTGGTGTGGCCATCCTACAATGCTGCGCCGAAAGATGGCGTGTCCAGCTGAGTTGCGGTCACTCTTGCGGTACAGTGAGTCGAACGCGCCGAGATCTGGATGGCCCCGATGTTGTGTCCAGCAAGTTGCCGCACTGGTGTGGCCATCCTACAATGCTGCGCCGAAAGTCGGCGTGGGGTGCCCCGTTGGCTTATGAGGTGATGTCAGTAGTGGACCGATGTGTGAATAGGTCGGAACCAGCACAAGGCGCCAAGATCCGAATGGCAAGTCCTGGATGTTGAGTGCCTCAGTTGAGAGTTCTGAGCAGTGCTTGTAAGACTGTCTGAAGCTTATTTGCACCTGCTGCAGCTTCACTATTGCCCTGGTGTGGCCAAAGGTGGCACATGACATAGGCGGCCGGCTCCCGAGGTCCGGCGGAACTTTTTTCCTTTTCCTTTCTGCTTCTTTTCCTACAATCCGTTTCATCTGAAGACACGACCAGGTCCCTGAATGTGTGCAGGGGGACGCTATTGATTGAATGAAAATGGCGGCTTGACACAAAGCTGACTCAAGCGTTACTGTTGATGCTATACAGACAAAAATTGGTTTTCAGTTTGTACATTCTTCAGGTTTTTTTTTTCCATCCAAGTCTGATTGAGAGTTTGTAAAAAAATGGCTTCAGATTTTCCACATACTACTCTTCAACATTCTTCCTAAATGTAACAATGTGAAACTCACTAGGAGAACGGCTGTTTCTGTTTCCTTTCAAAATGCTGCCAACAATATTTTCTGAATGGAAGACACCATCTTGTAGCATAAAGGGCCGAAAGGGGTTCTGGTCTGGCCGATGGTTGGTGGAGACATTTTGACTATATCTTGGACCTGCCCGGCCTCGCCCAAAATGGCGCCGGTATAAATGGGACTCGTAACTCCTTGCCCGCAAATGTATATCTAGAAAATGTTATTGTAAGTGGCCCTGTCGTATTTTAATTACAAAATGTACGTCCACCGATTCCGCAACTGTTAGACACCTTTGTTCTTGCAACCTAATGGCCCGCTCGTTACGTTCTTTTACAGTGTAAATGTTTCCTCATCATATACGATTTCAGTTTGCTCCGTGGCCGGCCCACGTGGTTATAGGCCCGTATTTGTATACTGACATTTTCACAATAAAGGTTTTTAAAACAAAACACGGTAGTAGTATTTACATTGGTAAAGTTTTTACTTTTAGTCACTGTTTTCGAATCAGTAAAGGCAAGTGAAATAAAGCAGTCCAATTACATGACGGATAAAAGGTATAATATGTAGGAACGCAGTAAAGATAAATGCTTAAGGGCAGTTGTGTTTTTCATGTCTGCAATATAAAGTGATCGATAAGAATCTGATAATCAGGCGTATCGGCGACTAAGACAGCAGGCCGAATCTCTTTTACTCAACGGCTTCGTCATGGAAGGAAGAAATGCCCTTTTTTTCGAAAAAGGAATATATTTTACTTACAAGACAGTTGTAAATTTTCCGGGAAAGTACATTAGCCTGGAATATTATAACATATGTTTGAAAAAAAAATATTGTTCGAAAACAATAAAAAGCGTAATTTTTAGGTCATATGACCAAGCTTTTCATCATTAAATTAACAAAAGTAAAATGAACCAATGAAAAGTTTTATTAACAAGTCACATGACCTGTTATGCTTACGTTACGCGCTGCGCGCCGCGCCTCGGATCACTTCCGGGTGCGGTAACGCGGCGTGTCATATAACGCATTACGCGACAACGTAGGTCAAGAATATAGTCAAAATGTCTCCACCAACCAGCGTTCGGAACACAACCCCTTTCAGCAGTCCAAAAAGTTCTGTTAAATGACAACAGAGGGGACAGGCAACAAGAACCATCAGTCAAAGAGGGGAGGGCAAGTTCTTCTCTTCCGGGTCATGTTGGGGCGCTACCGGAACTGATCGAATTGGTAGTCTACAGTGTTTCTGGATGTTTCAGACTAAAGCTGGCGTCAGCATGAGACCACTACCATCTCGTAGCTCCGTCGTGGCCATTCCACGAGCAATCATGGCAGCCGCTCCCCACCAGAAGCCTGCGGGAGTCGGAGGCCCCCAAGACTTTTGTAGAATCTTCACGGCTGAGGGGACGCTTTTCGAGAATGGGACCCAAGCCCTATCAGGGAAGCGTCCGAGTTCAAAGGTGTCCCAGGGCCATTTTAGTGGACCAGGCCCAAAACCGAAGAGCCGGCCGCCATTTTGAGAGTCCTGTGGCAGCCGCCTATCGCTGCACCGCAAGAGTGGGCGCAATTCAGCTGGATGGTGGGCAAGACGCTGTAGCCGCAAGAGTGGGCGCAACTCAGCTGGATGGGACAAGGTTCAGAATTGAAGAGTCATCAAAAGGCAAAAAGTTCCGCCGGACCCCGGGAGCCGGCCGCCTATGTCGGGGGCGATCTCAGGCTACACCAGTGCTATAAGACTTGGGGAGGGTGTCGGAGCCAAGCGTCTTCTCCGAGTCCATGGCCATCACACCGTCCCCTCAGGGGCCTCCGTCAAGCTGTTTAGGAAGGTAACATATCACATTGATTTCTAATGCAGTCAGGTCCATAAACGACACTCACTTACTTTGAGAATAGTGAAGCTGCAGTAGGTGGAAATAAGCTTCAGACAGTGTTACAAGCGCTGCTCAGAACTCTTAACTATGGCACCCAACATCCAGAACTTATGCCATTTGAGAATGGCAGTGACATCGAAGCAACTCAGGGACCAAAACCATTAACGTACTTTCACGTATGAAAATCTTACTTGGGGAGGGGGCAGGAGGGAAGCGGCCCCTCCCAGTCAGCGCCACCACACCGTATGTTGAAAATTTGAAGCCATCGTTCTACAAAGTCAACCAAACTTGGATTGAAAAATCTAGAAAAATGTACAAACTGAAAACCAGTTTTGGTCTGCATAGCATCAGTAGCAACGCTTGAGTCAGCTTTGTGTCAAGCCGCCATTTTGATTCAACAAAGCACAGGCATTGAAAAAGGCTCAAACTCAGAACTCTGAACTATGGCACCCAACATCCAGGATTTGCCATCCGGATCTTGGAGCCTTGTGCTGCTTTCGACCTATTCACACATCGGTCCACTACTGACATAATCTTATAAACCAACGTTATGTAAATAGTTTTTTAATAAAATGTTTTACCCTGTTTCTTTGCTGGTGTGTTGTCTATATTTTTAATATTTGCATAGGGTTTGTCGTTATTTTGTGCGGGATGGGTGATGGAGCCGAGTTGTCTTGCAGCCCTCATGGTGTGGAGCTCAGTTCATCTCACTATTTTCGTATTTCTCATGAAGGGTTGTTCCTAATATTTCTATTTTAGCGAGGTCAAAAAGAGATCCAATTAGTGGCCTACTGATTTTGCTCAATTACTTTTATTTTTTTACACGATTTTTCACTATCTGCAAAGACTAAACAGAGTATTGCGACTTTGTGCTTGTTTGTAAATAGAGAATGATCCAAAGAGAACCAATTCTAAAACAGTAAATGCTTGGACAACAATCAATCAAATGGAGAGACAAGCAGGCACGACGGATTACAACGGGGGTAAAGGCCTGCGTTAACTACCCTTCAGTATCTGCAAAGAGAGAGTACTACTAAGACAAAAGAGGGGAGGGGGGGGGTGCAGCGTTCAAAGCACATCAGCGTGCATAAATACGAAAATGTTTTTATCTATCACGTACTTGACATTTTAAAGCTTTTCATATTTGCTATTAAAAAACCAATGAAATTCACAGAAAAAACCATAGGTTATAGTGGATATATAGTTAGGAATTTGCATTTACAAAACCTTGAAAATTCAATGAAAAAACCATTGGTTTTAGGCCATATATAGTTAGGGATTTGCATTTACAAAACCTTATTTTACTCGCATAAAACCATTGAAATTCCATATATAGTTATAAGCGCTAACTATATATCGCGCACCCGCAATCCACTGCTGATGATGTCACATATTACATCATTCATGACATGGTTAGTGACATCACTGATGACATCACTGATGACATCTCAAATGACATCACTGATGACATCACTGAAAACATCTCATTTGACATGACTGATAACATCACTGATGATATCATTCATGTGATAATACGATGAACCTCTTCAGACTCTAATATAACCTTAGATACAATCAGTGTAAACAGACACTCACAGACTGTCACTCATCCATGGAGTTACTCACACACCTAGTCAGTCATGCAAAGAATCAATCACACCTCCATTTCCTCAAATATACAGTTATACAAACTTTACTTATTCAAACATATACTAACACATATTTACTCTCTTATACAATCCCTGATACAAGTTCACAATGATCCATACAGCCACTCACACATTCACTGGCTCTTATGCACAGTTATTTATATATGTCAACTCTCACATGTACTGTGTTTTACATATGTACTTACTTTGACATGTAGCACTGAGATATCCATTCACTCACCAATACACTCATGCACACAGTCAACCGCCCATACAGCTGTTTCCACATGCACTTTTGAAACCATACATCTAGTGAATCAACTGCTCACACATCTATGCACAGAGTCACACACCTCCCAGCCACCCACACACACACTCAGTATCCCATACAAATACTTGGGCAACCAATCAATAACCCATATAGTTACTCATATAGCTACTTATCAACACATGCAACAGTTTACAGAACAACAGACATAATGATGCACAAATTAAGACAGTTTAGTCACTAACCCATGCACTCAGTGAGACACATTTAATCACTCACTCATACAGTCAGTCATGCACCTACTAAATCCTTCATCCAGACACTTATATATCCACTCATTCTTCAATATGTAAGAGATATTTTAACTTTACAGAAACATACAGTCACTGGATGATGTCATCAGTGATGTCATCAGTGATGTCATTTGAGATGTCATCAGTGATGCCATCAGTGATGTCACTAACCATGTCATGAATGATGTAATATGTGACATCATCAGCAGTGGATTGCGGGTGCGCGATATATAGTTAGCGCTTATAACTATATATGGAATTTCAATGGTTTTATGCGAGTAAAATAAGGTTTTGTAAATGCAAATCCCTAATTATATATATGGCCTAAAACCAATGGTTTTTTCATTGAATTTTCAAGGTTTTGTAAATGCAAATTCCTAACTATATATCCACTATAACCTATGGTTTTTTCTGTGAATATATATATACATATAAACGAAACTCCACCACGCCACTTCCAATCCTTCCCTCGTATCAGCGAAGCGATAACCAGGAGACGGACCACTGGATCTGGTTACAAAGTCTTTATTTCAGTTCAGCTGGTAAAAAAGTGCATAACGCGTTTCGGGCTAAGCAAGCCCTTGCTCACATGCAATTACTGTTTGTAACTTTTTAAATTTTATACTGCTAGGTGGCCTGCCTACACCTTCCCTCTAACCAGGTCATGTGACCATGAACATGGAAAACATACTATGCATTGAGATACGCAAAGTTGACAGTATAAATAGTCCTGAAAATGAAACAAGTATTTAAAAATATTCAACTATTACTGGATGAATCCGTAAATATGCAGAATAAAATGACTAATTCCTGCATAATCTGTCTTGCGAGCACAACAGTATGTAAAAGTAGAGGATCTAAAACTCGAATAGGCGGGTAAGCTCTAAAGTGATATTAACAGTGCAAAAACAGTGCATGTCTACAGTGCAAAAAAAGCTGACTAACACGTGCTAAAACTTCAAGGACAAACGTGCTATAGTGAATGATACGACAATCTGTTTAAATATGATAAATCAATGTTTTCTAAACAATTAGGGTAAAACCTAATTTTGTCAAATAAAAAAGCATGATGAAAACATTTCATATTAATTACAGAGTTTATCATTAAAAGTGATAAAAAACACCCTGTGTATAAAAAAGTGCTAAAATCAATCTTATAAAAAAAGACAGGATATTCAAATATATGTACACACTTAAGGGCTAGGGGAACTGAAGAAATTGAGCCCATGGCTAACAGGGAACTTGACTAGCCATGGGGAATTGAATAGTCAAATTGCTGAAACACAAGGAACCATTATATAGAATTTTAATTTCCACAGGCAACAGGGAACCTGACTACCTGGGATCACAGCATTCATATAATCAGAAAATTGAGATAGGCCAGAATGTGATGAGTCCCTATTATAAAATGTGTGCAGATCCTCGGTATTATTCAGTCCATTGGGACACTTACTGTCGAACTCAAGGATCATGCTGGACTCTAATTGTCTTAGTTTGAGCTCTCTGTTGCCACCTCTACGAAGTTTAGGCACGGCTCCCACTACATAGTACGATAGACAGTTAACATCTTTGTTATGTTTAAGTACGAAGTGGCGCGCCACTGGAAAGGAAGGGTCGCTGTGCAATATTGCTCGTATGTGTTGCAAAATTCTGACGTGCACCTGTTGTTTGGTGCTCCCGATATAGTTGAGGCCACAGTTGCACGTCAGGACGTACACAGCGATTTCCGTTTTACAGGTATGATTACCAATAATCGGAATTTCTTCCAAACTGAAAGGTGTACAGTAGTGGGTCTTGTTGACACCAAAACTTGCATGCTCTGCAACTGGAGCATTTGTGAAACCCTGCTGCAGGTTGCAGCCAAGTGTTTTTTTGTTTTAGTTCTGGACTGGTTTGATCCAGAACTGCACCCATGTTGCGTGCTCTGCGAAAGGTTACCATTGGTTTGGGTAGAAAGATGGCTCCTAGGACATTGTCCGTGAGGACAATAGGCCAATTGTTATTGATAATCTTTCTAATCTTACTTTCCTGATCACTAAAGGCAGTTATGAATCTAGGACAGAAATTGGACCTTTCATCAACAGTCTGATTCTGTGTTTCAGTAGCATTACTAGGTGGGTCGATAGGGAAGAGACTTTCTCGGGTTCTGTATCTAGCTTTAGCCAAAGCTTGATCAAATATAGCGTAAGAATACCCCCGGTATTTAAGCCGGTCTCTTAATTCCCTTACACACCTTTCAAACTCATCAACAGTACTGCAGATTCTTTTTAATCGTAAGATTTCTCCAAAGGGAATACTATGAATGGTGTGCTTAGGGTGGAGGCTGGAGGCATGTAGAGTGGTGTTACCTGCTGTGGACTTCCTAAATAGTGTGGTTTGTAATTTACTAGAGTCATCTACATACACCTTGACATCTAGGAACTTTAGCACTGATGTGGGATTTAAATTTTAAATTCAGGGAGTTATTATTGATTTCCTCAATAAAGGAGATGGATTCTTCCTCTTCTCCTTGCCACACAATAAAAATATCATCAATATACCGCAAGTATTTGATTATTTTTTCTTTCACCCAAACATTATGTGTGACGTTGAGAACCTGCTCCTCCCACCAGCACACGTGCAAGCACGCATAGCTGGGGGAGAAGCAGGCCCCCATTGCGACCCCCCTCAATTGTCTCCACATTTCTTTCCCAAAAGAAAAATAGTTGTTATTAAGATACCAGTCTATTAAACTTAATACGACTTTGTTATTATGTTCATAGTATTCCACAGATCTTTGACTCAAAAAATGTCTTGCGGCGTTAAGGCCACTCTCATGGGCTATACTGGTATACAAGGACTCCACAGCCAACGTTATTAAAAGCATATTATCATGCCACTCAATTGCTTCTATTTTCTTCAGGAAGTCGCTAGTGTCCCGGACAAAACTGGGCAAGTTCTTTACAAAATATTGCAGGAAGAAATCTATGTACCGTCCAACTTTCTCTCCCATACTGTTGATGGCCGAGATTATCGGTCTTCCAGGTATGGGTGTGACGCCTTTATGGACTTTTGGTATTAGGTAAAAAACTGGTAATAATGGGAATTCATTGTGTTGTTTATGGAACTTGATTAAGCGCACGGCTACCCCCGCCGGGGGTGTCCCGGCGCTGTTGACAGCAGCGTCAGTGATCAAGGCGACTAGTAGCAGGAGAACAGGTATGTTTTCAGTTTGGACCTAAAAAGGGATTCCAGTTCAATAAGTCTAAGGTACAGCGGTAGGGAGTTCCACAGCTTAGCAGTGACCACCGCAAAAGCTCTGCCTCCTCTTCTCGAACACAGGAAGCGGGGAGGAAGTAGGAGACGGAAATGGTTGGATCTAAGGGCACGGACTGAATGGACCTGCTTCAGTCTGTCCCTTAGGTAGCCTGGACCATACCCATTAAGTGCTCTGAAAGCCAGGACCAGGGCTTTGAACTTGATACGGTGAGAGATTTGAAGCCAATGCAAGCTCTTCAGGTACGGGGAAATAGAGTGACGATAGGGAACTTGGCAGATCAGTCTAGCCGCCGCGTTCTGGACAGTTTGTAGACGGTGCAGTAAATATGCAGGAGCCCCTACATAAAGACTATTGGAGTAGTCCAGGTGTGAGGTTATGAGGGCATGCACGACAGTCCTCCTCGAATCCCTAGACAGATAGGGGGAGATTTTTTTAATCATTTTTAATTTGCCAAAGCAGGCGGAAGTAACCTTCTGGATTTGTGTTTTGCAGGAGAGTTCATCCTCAAAATGAAACCCTAGGTTCCGGGCTGAACTGGTGGGAATAGGAGGTGGGTTCAGCTCAGTCGGCCACAATGCAGAAGATAGCAGAGGGGTTTTAAGATTGAAAAATAGCACCTCAGTTTTCTCGGTGTTCAGTTTTAATGTGTTAGATGTCATCCATTGTACAATGTTGGTGAGGCAAGATTTAAAGTTGTCTAGTCCTTTGTCTGAGTGGTCTCTGAAGGAAAATGTTAGCTGAGTATCATCAGCGTACGAGAGCACTCTGACACCACAGTCCTCAACCACTCTTGCCAATGGAGCCATATACACGTTAAAAAAGAGGGGGCTGAGGCGACCCCTGGGGGACTCCACAGTTCAAGGGCATCTTCTCTTTTGACAGGTAGGGGCGACACCATACTTGTTGCATTCTACCTGACAGGAAAGACTTTATCCAAGCTAGAGGAGTGCTTTGTATTCCTAGGTCGTGCAACCTTTTCAGTAAGATGGAGTGGGACACCGTGTCAAACGCCGCAGACAGATTGATGAGCACCAACATGGCCACCTCATCTCTGTCCACGCTCTCTCTGATGGTCTCTGATACTTCCAGGAGGGCCGTCTCTGTGCTATATCCTGAACGGAATCCGGATTGCGAGTCATGTAAAAGGGCGTTGGATTCCAGATCATGAATTGAAACTCATCTCCTGAAATGAGGCCCTCCCTACGCAACTTTGACAGAAGTTTGTATAGAGTTTCACTGGCCTTGGAATATTCCTTGTTATTAGCTTTTACATAACACTCTGTATCATGGAGTTGTCTGTAGGCCTCTATAGTATAGTCAGCTTTCGGCCATATCACAATGTTTCCGCCTTTATCTGCAGTTGTAACCACTATATTGGTGTTAGTACTAAGTTTCTTTATTAATGCAAAGTAGTTGGCCCGTTGTTGATTAAAAGCTTGCCTTTTATGGTTGGTAGTTTTTTTGTATAGCGCTTTGATTTCTGTAGTGATGCAATCATGGAATGTATCTAGCGCATCTTTAGCCATTAATGGGACAAAATTTGACTTGCCTTTAAATGGAGTCACACCTGCTCCCTTTTGTGCCATGTTTATTTTGCTTAGTCTCCTTTGGGTATTTATGTCCACATCAGGACCCATCAGTTGTGAGTCAGTTGCTACATTCAAGTCATGCATTTTGAGCAAAGTAGAAACATCTGCAGTCAACACCTGAGGTTCTTCATTGGAGATGCTCGTAGTGGGTGTGTTGGAGTTTGTCTTCAATTGTTGTAGAGCAAATAATTTTTTGAGTTTTAGCTTTCGAATAAAGCAAAAAACATCTACTCTAGTTGGAGCATATTTGAAAGGTTGTGCAGGACAGAAGTTGAGACCAAGAGAAAGTAATTGCTGTTCTGCTTTGGTTAAGGTGATGTCAGAGAGGTTTATGACAGAGTTGTTACTTACTGCTTCCTCTTTTGCCATGTCTGTTTTTTCTTCTTTTTCTGTACGTTTTTGTTTTAGTCTCCTTCGTCTTTCTCGTCTCTTTTTCTTTCTTCGTTTGTTGCTGCACTCCGTAGTCGCGGTCGTAAAGTTTGAAGATTTTCCGCGACTAAAAAATCGAATTCTTCCTCTAAGTTTAAGATTGTTTCCGGTTGTTCATTTATTAATGATCCACTACTAGAAGCACTCGATAGGATGTTGGAGTCTACACTAGATGTATTGTCATCCTTACTGCCACAATCCCTTGCGGTGGCAGTTACTAGGGGAGTCTGATGTTTGTTTCCTTTTTCGCTATATAGTTGATGCTTGCTGTTGTTATATTTGCGTGCAAATGTAAAAATGTGTTCGTTTGCATAATCAGCTTGATCACTCGCAAATTTGCTCACTTTCCTGGTTTTGATTTTGTACTCATGTTTTTTAAGTCTGTCCAACATTGATTCTTTTATTTTCTTAATGTCCTCAGTTTCAGTAATTTTGTCAATTTCTTCCTGAGTTTTTTCGATAGTTTTCAAAATCTCTGCTCGGTCGATAGCTGCATATTTTATCAGTATATGCACGAGGTTCATCGATGCAGCCAAATTGCTCTGCCCCCATTCTTTAAGCATTAGTGGGTTCGGTTTTTCAAAGCTCGGAGCGAGCATAATCCGAAGACCTCTAGGCACTCGTCCAGCAGCAACATACTTTGTTAGGGAGTAGTGCTCCCACCACTTAGTGATCTCAAGGCGCCTTTGTTTTTCAAGGTCTTTATACAAGGTTTTGATGTTTGTCTCCTCCCGCACTGCTTGCTTGTTGGAGCTTTTTTAGTGACATTTCCCGAAGCAGAGATTTGCTCGAACAGTTCCTCAGCCTCCTCTTCCCTCGCACGGAAAGCTTCCGAAGACATGCCTTCCCCCAGCTGAACCTTCTCTTAGATAGTGTCTTTTAAACGAACCGCCCTTAGATTTTCTTGCGGCGCTCGTAAAGTGTTGATCCCACACCAGGTGAAACCTCCCCACCTTTACACTGCCAATTTCAGACTCACCGTGTCGGTGTAACATCAAACGATAAGCGAAGTCCTCCGACCCCTCTACTGATTGTTGTTTCCGTCGAACGCTGTAGGAATCTATCGGGCTGCAAGAGGGGGTGTCTGTTTGAAATTCCGCACAGGAACCGGCAAAAGGGTAGCTTGAGAACAGACACCGCATCTGAGGAGGGGTCCATAACCGGAAGCAAGCTCACTTCCGTAATTAGATGAACGAAACTCCACCACACCACTTCCAATCCTTCCCTCGGATCAGCGAAGCGACAACCAGGAGATGGACCACTGGATCAGGTTACAAATTCTTTATTTCCGTTCAGCTGGTAAAAAAGTGCATAACGGGTTTCGGGCTAAGCAAGCCCTTGCTCAAATGTAATTACTGTTTGTAACTTTTTTAATTTTATACTGATAGGTGGCCCGCCTACACCTTCCCTCTAACCAGGTCATGTGACCATGAACATGGAAAACATACTATGCATTGAGATTCTTACTGTGCAAATACGGGAAGTTGACAGTATAAATAGTCGTGAAAATAAAACAAGTATTTTGAAAATATTCAACTATTATATATATATATATATATATGTATTCTTCGAGACAACGTTACTTAAACGTCGCTGCTGCCCTCACAATGCCAGTGCCGACGATGGAAGCAACAACCATCAATACACAAGAGTCAATTTTCATTCAGCACAGGAAATGAAAAGACGCACACCAAGTGGTTTTGCACAGAATTTTAAGTGCAAAAGGAACAACGTGTTTCAGCAGTAAGCCTTTGTCAAGTTTACATTGCATGCTTAACCCACCACAGAAATACACGAGGAACTGAGAAAACAGAAAGGAACAATTTCCGTATATCCTTATATAACTGAAATTGCATAAACATTTCCCAGTTGATCAGCAGATAATTATAATGCCAATATTATTTCTGAAAGTTCATTGCGAACAATTGTCAATACAATATATATGCACATACCTGGTTTCAACACAGTAAGTGAAAACCACCCAACAGTGAGTGCTAATATTCATATTAAAATAGGCACCATAAGATGTAGTAGATCACATGTCATGCATAAACAGTAAGAATCCAACTTTGAATAGAGAGTGTTCCTTACAGTGGTGGGGGAGCGCACAGTGTATGTAAAATACCCCTCACATGACAAAAGGACCCTTGGTGTCATGCTTCATCATTGGGATCTTCACACCCCTCTACGGTATGCGGCGTGCTGCAACCTACGGCAACGCGGGAGTACTTACTTTTGTATCTATGTGTGGTGCATGTGAGGGTTTCAAAGAATTATAATGTGCGTGAGTGGTGGGGATATCAAGTGAGTGATAGTAAAGATTAAAAAGGACCTGGCTCGTGTGGTAGACAAAAACAAATTTTTAATGGGCCCCTGGGCTGGTACTACTAAAAACGTGAAGTTGGAGGTATTTATGCAATATAATGTGCATTACCTCCTGTGTGCGTCGACATATTTTGGAGTGTAAACTCCTTCTTCAGAAAGGGATGCACAAATCCCCTACCCTACTCACATATCAGTGCAATGTAATGCAGGTTAAATGTACCTACAACTTGAAACTCAATGGTTTCTGCCACTTGCAAAACCTGAAAGGAAAAAACAGTGGTCTGGGGATCCATTCCCCATACCTTGGGAGGTATAGTGACCTGTAAAAAATATATATATTTATATTTAATGTGGGCTGCTATCACTAGACACATGGTGTCATACTATCCGTGATGCCGTGCCCTGTAAAAAAATACCACATACAAGACATACATACAAAAACATAAAACACACACTCAAATTGGTAAGGATAATTCAGTTTCTGTGTCATAATTATATCAAGGGTTTGATCTGATAAGTTGGTTAGTTCATACTTGTCTAGACCATCTGGAACTGCTACGATATGGAGGAGAGATTCGCTCCTTCCTGGCCCGTACGCGGCTCCGCTGTGAGTGCGGTGTCTGTTCGTGGGCCTAGCCCTTTTATTGGTTAGTTAATTAGCAGGGTAAATTACCGGAAATGGTAGCCAGCCCGTATTTGGGTAGTCCGGTTTTTGCTTGTGAAAGCGCTAACTAGTGGGCACGCGCTGGAACGAGACGCTGCTCTCCTGCTGGCGCACGTGTCAGTGCGAGATGCTTCCTTCTAGCGCATGCGCTCGGAGACCCGTTGGGATCTGTAAGCTGTTGGATTGGAGAGTGCCCATCTGCGTACACAGTTAATACCATTACTGTGCTAGTTTCTTGGTAAAGAGGTCTTGACAGGAAAGAAAATGTGTTCTCTAGAGATCTGCCGGTCTGCCTGCGTGTGTGTAGAATGAATGCTATAAAAAATGTTCGTCCTTCAGTTAGTACTCTACAAAGTTGCTAGATTGGAGAGTGCACATGCGCGTACACAGTCAATACCATTGCAGGTAATACCATTACAGTGCTTTTTTTCTGTAAAAAGGGAGGGGTTTGAACACAGACTCTCTAAAGAGAGACTGGTATGCCTGCGTGTGTGTAGACGGAATGCTATAAATAATGTTTGTGTTTTAGAGAGCACTTGGCATATGCAACAGGTCTACGACTATGAGTAATTTGATTATGCAAGGCCTGTAAGGGTATCAATTCAAAAGGCCCCAAGGGATCTCATCATTGAGGCCTATGACATACGTGCCAAGGCGGAACACCCAGCGCTGTTCTTTCTCAAAAAGGCCATTCTCACTCTGCAATTGTTCTATCAGGGTCCATTTGAGGTCATTGACACAGTGTTCAGCCTCTAAAAAATGGGTAGCCATTTTTGTGGTGCTTTTTTTGCAATGCACGTTGCTTTTGTGTTCACTTAGTCGTAATTTTACAGCTCGTGTGGTCATTCCTATATATTCTAGGCCACATGGACAAACGACAAACGACAATGTAAACTCGCAGATCACATGTCACTAATGATGAAAACAAGGGGTCAAATTTACATACCAGTTGTGACATCCACAACCTGGTCGTGCATGCTTAAGAGGCTCCCTGTAAATCAGCCATGAAAATAGCCCAGAGCTGAGGGAGAGAAAAGAGAACTCCATGTAAATATATACATATTACCTACTGGTGATCGCCAGTAGGTAGTTATAGTATTGTTTCTATTCAAAAAGCGTTTTTTCTTTTGCCAATATCTTTGGCGCCGTTTGACGAATCTTTGCGTTATTTTCAAAACTAATGGTTCGCTCAGGTCAGCTCCTGTCTTGAAGGTTTCAGGGTGATTTGTCAAGCGGGCCGAGAAGAAGAGGGTTCCCAAAATGCGTTTTCTCCATGTTAGTTTCCATTGGAAACATTAGACAAAGCTACAGCCCGAACCAAATTTGGCACAAAAGGTAGCTCTTGGTACAGAAAGCAACCTTTTTTTTAAATGGTGTAAAGCCATTCAGTAGTTCCTGAGAAATAAAAAAATATATAAAAAATATCGATATCTGGTGGCCAAGGAGGATTTGCAAACCCTCCCGAGCACGAGCTTCATTTTGATTGGCTGTTAACACTCCAAACCAAGAAGTGTTGGCAGCCATCTTGTGACTTGGTAAAACAGAGTCATAAGATAAAATAGATGAGAATAATAAGAAAAAAGAAAAGAGGGCAGGGTAGAAAACACCTGACCCCCTAGGCCTGGTCAAAGTGGCCCACAGGGCATCAAAAAGCATTTTTTTATGTTGGGAATCAGCGGAATTTAAAAAAAAAACAAAGCACGGTCTCCTTGGCGGGCCAGGTCCTGGGGGCAATAAGGAAAGTGTATTGAGGGCCCACAGGGGACCCCGCAGCCTAGGGACCGCCACCTTCCCGGGGCATGATTTATATTATGCGGGGGCACACAGCCCGCCTTGCCCTGGGGACAGCCAGCTCCCTCAGGCTTGTGTAAATTATGTGTGGGGGGGCTCCTGTCCCCCCAACCCTGCCCTGGGGACTGCCACCCCTGCGCATTCAGTAATATTTTGCAGGGGGTCTTGCAGCCCTCCAGGACTTAAATAAAGTAAAATAAAGTGTGGGGGGCTCCTGCCCCTCCCCACACTGCCCCAGGGACCACCACCTCCCCGGGGCAAACTTTAATTATAGATGGGGGTCTGTTGTGGACCCCCAGGCCCCGGGGACCACCACCTTTCCAGGGCTTAAATCATATTGGGAGGGGGCTGCATGGACCCCTCCTGGAGCCCTCCTCGGCCCTGGGGACCGCCACCCCCAGGTCCGGCTCCGGCAATGTCCCGGGGTGCACCTCCAGGAATCTGCAGTTTGCAATGACAGGGCGGAAACACAGCTCCCATCCTGTCACTGCGAGCTACGCTTTGCTTTGTGGAAGCGAAGCAGAATTGCATTTTTGAAAAGAGGATCTGCATGTCAGCAGCTCCCCTTGTCCAAAAGCAATGCTGGCTCCCGCAGGGACCGTGGGGGCATTGGGCCTCCCCCGCAGTTCCCAATGTGAGGGTTGGGCCAGGGAAGGGGGCCCACACGGCGCCCCTCCCGAATATATATATATTTTTAAAATGAGGCAATGCCCCGGGGCATCGGGTCCCTGGGCTAATTAAGGCTTCAGGACCCCATCTATTAACAA
This sequence comes from Lissotriton vulgaris, assembly GCF_964263255.1. NCBI lineage: Eukaryota > Metazoa > Chordata > Amphibia > Caudata > Salamandridae > Lissotriton > Lissotriton vulgaris. The sequence goes on from NC_141689.1 coordinate 1,160,198,555, forward strand.
GAGAGAAAACATAAATAAAAATATGTGGACATTTCCCAGAGAATGGGGTCCCAGGGGCCGAAATCAGCCAAGGGAGGGGGGCTGCATGGCCCTCTTCTTGTTTAAAAAACAAAAAAATGTGTCAGGCCCTGGGGGATGGGGTCCCCAGGGCCATAAAAAATATTAAGGGAAGGGGGGCCGCACAGCCCCCTTCTAACAAACCCCCCCAAAAAAGCCGGCATCTCGCCCGAGGCCCGCTCCCTTCTTGCACCACTCTGAAAACGCACTTCCTGGCATGCTCTGGGTTGGGGATTAAGTCCCCTAGATTCTTAAGGATCCTTAGGGGCAAACTAGCCTACCAGGTACCTCCAGTTAGCCCTACACAGTGGGATTGCTGAAAAGTAGGGGTGGGCGGACATTTCCGTTCCGCCCACGGAATGTGCGGAAATTTGCACCTTCCGCCTTCTGCAAAGAAGGCAGAAATACAGGCAAATTTCCGTACATTCGCGGGCGAAACGAAAGTTGGCCGCTCGCCCGCCTCCTGCCCACCTCCCGTTTTCTGCCTGCCTCCCGCCCACCTTATTAAATTATATTTAAAGGCTAAAATACAACTTAAATAAAACTTACCTTATTGCACCGCAAACTTCCCCATTGCGGCTTCATCTTGGAAACGGCGCATGCGCGGGTGCCTGCGCATGCACAGTCCTGGCGAGGAATGCGCATGTGCAGCCTCCAGCGCATGAGAAGTTTCCAAGATGAAGCCGCAATGGGGAAGTTTGCGGTGCAATAAGGTAAGTTTTATTTAAGTTGTATTTTAACCTTTAAATATAATTTAATAAGGCGGGCGGGAGGCGGGCGGGAAGTGGGTGGCGGCCGGCGGGCGGGCTCACATAACGGAAATATTGCAGAGAGGCACAGAGATTGGTTAAATATCCGTGCCTCTCCGTGATAGTCCCTTCCATGACTTCCGCCCACCCCTACTGAGAAGTGGTCTGAGGCCATGCCCCTTTTTACACCATTCTGCAAACATGCCTGTTGGAGCACTGCTGGTGGTGAGATGAGGTCCTCATGTGTCCTGAGGACCTCAGGACTAAAGTGGACTTTATCCACCGAGCAGGAGTGTGCCAGGAGGTGCGTTCGAGAGTGGTGTAAAAAGGAGGTGTGGCCTCGGACAACTCTCAGCAATCCAGCTGTGTGGGGCTTACTACAGATAACAGGAGGTCTAGTTGGCACACCGGAACCCTCAGGAGGCAAGGGGACTTAATACCTCAACCAAGAGTGTGCCAGGAGTCTACTAGTTAAAGAAGCATTTGCAATGCAATAGGTGTCACATTTGCAAGAGTTAGAGCTAGACCTCTAGGCGTTGTAAATGTAAAAGTGTTTTAATAATGTTTCTTGGAGTGGAGTGGATGTAGGTTGTATGCAGTGGAATTATATGCTATGATGTGCAGTGAAATTTGTGGATAGACTTTGATGTGGATAGGAGGTATGTGGTATTTAGCCTTTAGGAATTATGTAGAATTGGATTATCTGTTATGGAGAGTAATTATGTGGTATGATAGTCTGTGTTGTAGAGTGGTAACCTCAGGTTTATTCTTCCTCGTTTTCGAGGAGTCCAAACTATAAACTGAATGGGACAAAAAAAAGAAGGAATAACCGAGAGGCTCTTCTGGACCTAGTCAGAGTTATGAGCAGAACAATTGGAATTATGCAACTGTTCGGCTGTACCTACTTTTGCATAATTATACATTTTCCGTACTTGCCACATAATCCATCATCTGCTGCATAATCTGCAGATTTGAACAAAAAAAATGTTTCGAGCTCAAACTGCTCAAACGCTACCAAAAATGCAGAGGCAAGTGTTACAGTGTGGTGGAAGGCCCTTTGCAAACCTAGAATGGTCACCTGTTATTATTGCTAAATGTAGGTATTAAATTGGTGCTAATGGTATGCAAACCACTCTTGCTACTTTCTGCTCCTCTCTTGCCTCTTTCTGCACCTTACTTGCTTCTTCCTTTACCCCTCTTGCTTCTTTTTGCACCCCTGTTGCTTCTTTCTGCACCTCTCATGCCTGTTTCTGCACCCCTCTTGCCTCTTTCTGCACCGATATTGCTTCTTTCTGCACTGCTCTTGCATCTTTCTGCACCTCTTTGCAAATGTCTGCACCCCTCGTGCCTCTTTCTGAACACCTCTCACATTTTCTGAACCTCTCCTGCCTCTGTCTGCATTCCTGTTCCCTCTTTCTGTACCTCTTTTGCATGTTTCTTTCTATACTTCTCTTGCCTCTTTCTGCACCCCGGTTGCTTAATTCTTCACTTCTCATGCTGATTTATGCACCGGTCTTGATTCTTTATGCACCTCTGTTGTCTCTTTCTGCACTCTTCTTCCCTCTTTCTGCCCTTGTCTTCCCACTTTCTGTACCTTTCTTGCCTCTGTCTGCACTTCGCTTGCTTCTTTCCATACCTTTGTTGCTTCTTTCAGCAATTTTCTTGCCTCTTTCTGCACTTCTCCATCCTGCTTTTGCACCTCTCTGGCCTCTTTCTTTACCTCACTTGCTTCGTCAGCACCCCTCTTGCCTTTTATATACCCATCTTCCCTCTTTGTGTTACTATCTTGCCTCTTTCTATAACTCTATATCTCTCTTCCCTCTTTCTGTGCCACTCTTGCCTCTTTCTGTACCTCTGTTGCTTCTTTCTGTACTTCTTTTGCCTCTTTCGGCACCCCTTGTGCCTCTTTCAGCACATCTGTTGCTACTTTCTGCACTTCTTTTCCCTCTGTATGTACCCACTATGCCCCTTTCTGTACCCCTTATGCCTCTTTCTGCACTTTCCGTACTCCTTTCTGCACCCTCTTGCCTCTCTTTGTACCTCTGCTGGTTCTTTTTGCACTGCTCTTGGTTCTTTCTGCACCTCGTTTGTAAATTTCTGCATCCTTCTTCCCTCTTTGTCTACCTCTCTTGCTTCTTTCTGTACTTCTGTTGCTTCTTTCTGCAATGCTCTTGTATATGGATGTATCCCTCTTGCCTCTTTATGCACCACTGTTCCCTCTTTCTGTACCTTTCTTGCCTGCTTCTGCACCTCTTTTGTCTCTTTCTGTACCTCTGTTGCTTCTTTGTGAGCTTTCCTTGCCTCTTTCTGTACCCTCGTGCCTCTTTCAGCACCTGTGTTGCTTCTTTCTGTACTTCTCATGCTTCTTTCTGCACGCATCTTGCCTCTTTCTGCACCTCCTTGCCTCTTTTTAAACTTCTCCTGCCTTATTTTGCACCTCACTTGCCTTTTTCTGCAGTTCTCTTACCTCTTTCTGTACCACTTTTGCTTTGTTCTGCACTTTATTTGCCTCTTTCTGTGCCCCTCTTGCTTCTTTCTGTACCTCTGTTCCAAATGTCAGGATCCCTCTTGCCTCTTTCTGTACCCCTCTTCCCTCTTTCTCTACCTCTCTTTTCTCAGTCTGTCCACCTGTTCCCTCTTTCTCAGTCTGTCCACCTGCACCCCTTTTGCCTGTTTCTGCAACTCTCTTGCCTCTTTCTACAGTTCTCTTGTCTACTTCTGCACCTCTGTTGCTTCTTTCTGTACCTTTCTTGCAAATTGCTGCATCCCTCTTGCCTCTTTCTGTACCCCTTTTGCCTCCTTCTGTACCTCTGCTGTTTTTTCAGCACTTCTTATGCCTCCTTCTGCACCTCTGTGGATTCTGTCTGTACACCCCTCTTGCCTCTTTCTGCACCTCTGTTGCTTCTTTCTGCACTCCTCTTACTGCACCCCTCTTGCCTCTTCAAGCCCTTCTGTTTTCTCTTTCTAAACCTCACTTGCTTCTTTCTGCACCTCTCTTGCTTCTTTCTACACTCCTCTTGCCTTTTTCTGCATCCCTCTTGCTTCTTTCTGCACCTCTGTTGTTTCTTTTTGGACTTCTCTTTGTTCTTTCTGTACCTCTCTTGCTCCTCTCTGCTCCCCTCTTGCCTCTTTCTACAACACTCTTCCCTCTGTCTGCCCCTTCTTGCCTCTTTCTGCACCTCCGCTGCTTCTTTCTGCACTTCTCTTGCTTCTTGCTGCACTTCTGTTGCCTTTTTCTGTATTCCTTTTGCCTCTTTAGGTACCCTTCTCCCCTCTTTCCACACCTCTCTTGCCTCTTTCTGTACCCCTGTTCCCCTGTTCTGTACTTCAGTTGTTTCTTTCTGCACCTCTCTTGTAAATTTATGCACCCATCTCGCCTCTTTCTACACCTTTCTTCCCTCTTTCTGCACCTCTCTTGCCTCTGTCTGCACCCCGTTCCCTCTTTCTGTACCTCTTTTGCCTGTTTCTGCAACTCTCTTGCTTCTTTCTGAACTTCTTTCACCTCTCTGTACTCAAATGGAAAGTGCAAGCTCTCAAGTTTAAAAGTCTGCGTTTTCTCGTGACTGAGGTATATGTCTACTTGTATATGTATTCTTGTAGGTGTTATGCATCAGAAGTTGGTAGCTTTAAAAAGTGGGTAAATTCTCCTATAGGTGATCACATTTTCTCAGTTCTGCTTTGTCATTCAGCTGCACAGGCAGACATGTCTTATGTTTATATGTGTTATAGAGCCCCTCAAATATACTATTGAATACCCATGTGCCCTGTATTGTGAGCGGAAAGAAATGCATACACCTTTTTTACACAAATTTACAGAGTATGCTATTTGAAACACAGGTATTCAAGTGTTTGTATGTTTATTTTTATTTAACATGTCACTAGGTAAAAGCATAGACACACATGCATACCTTCACAAACTTGGTCAGACTTGCAACAGTGATATGCTTAGGATTGCTGTTTTATATTTGGTAGGCCTAACATTCTGAGCAGTCGAAGTGAACCTTCAAGAGAAAAGTGAGGTTTAAAAAATCTTCGGAGAAGTATTAGTGTACTTTGTATGAGTCTGTTGTAAAGTACAGTCAAAGTAGGCCTCTTTCTGTACCTCTGTTGGTTCTTTCTGCACATCTCTTGCTTCTTTCTGCAAGAATGAATTACACTGCCATTTACTCACCTGTACAGTTATATACACACACCACCTCACTTATTCATACAGATAGTACCATATACGACGTACTCTCTTCAACAATTACTGACATAAGCACACACTTATCCATGCAGCCACTGTCACAATCGCTCACTGTCACATATACTCACTTATATACTTCATTACTCAAATATACAGCCTTTCACATATGTAGTAACTTACAGATACACCACTAAGACATCCATTCACTCACCAACACCGCTATACGTATACTCACTCAGCCATGCTGTCCCTAACACACACACTCATAAACCCATACACCCAGTGAATCACCCAGTCGGACATCCATGTAGGAAGTCACACTGCCCCCCACCCACCCACACAGATACTCAGGCCCCCTTAAAGGTACTCAGACAACCAATCATTAACCCAGCTACTCAACAACTCATGCAGCTACTTACACATCAGGACAGACTGATACAAACATTCACACAGATTAATCATTTACCCAAGCATTCACTAAGACAAGTTTAATCACTCACTTATACTGTCAATCACGCACATACTAAATCATTCATTCAGACACTCATACACCCACTCATTCTTCAATACACCATGGTGTATATATATATTTAACATTCTGGAACTTTTTCAAAACACGTAAGCACTAGATGATGTCATCAGTGATGTCATTTGAGATGTCATCAGTGATGTCACTGACCATGTCATGAGTGATGTAATATGTTATGTCATCAGCACTGCATTGCGGGGGCACGAGTTATACTAACTATAACGCAACAAATGTCTCTGGTTTTATACCAGGAGTCCCCCCACGCTTTCCAAAAAATGATTTAAGCCCCGGGGAGGTGGTGGTCCTCGGGGCTGCGGGGGCCTCCGCAGAGCCCCTGCATAAACATACAAAAATGTTTATGCATCAGGTATAATGTATGCAGGGTGGACGTTCCCCCGCAAAAAGCCTCATAGAAGTGGCGCATTGAAATCCATGAGATTTCAGTGCACCACTTCTAGGATGTTATTGCTTCAGTATATTGCGCCTGCCTCACAGCAGATGTAAGACTGAGGCAGTGCTATAATCAAAGCCCTCCCCCCTGCATTGCTGGAGTTGCATCACACTTCCGACAACTCCAGCAATGTGTCAGTTTTGCGCTGACTGATACATCAGTAATATCAACATATCTGTCATTCTTTTCGACATGATGTGCCATATAGTAAATATAATTCATCCATCATGTCGCAAGGAGGGAGCAATAAGTAGTGATTCATCGCTGTTTTCACACAGCAATGCGTCCCTTCTCATAAATAAGGCCCTGTGTTGTTAAGCGACCGTTGGTCATTCTCCCTGCATGTTGCTCTGCCACATACGTCCAGTACTTGATCTTTACTCTTGGCAATTCTTCTTTACTCACCCTTTCTGGACAATCCCTCAGATTCAGCATTTCCAACAGTCTACACAGTTTGCAATGCATTAAAACCATGGTAATGGTTAGTGCCACTAATTGTTAGGATCTCCCGTAGTGACTTGCTATAATCATTTAGATGGGGCATGGAACACAACTGCAGCCAATACATTAAGGTTCTGAGTGAAGCCATATTCCCAATTCTTTTCATCCAAAGATCGAAAAATAATAGGGTTAGAGGGTTGGTACCAGGTACTGAGATGAGTGATCTAACAAACATGTTTTCGCATACCATTATTTGATGGGTACCCCTAATCTCAGCACCTTATAATGCTCCACTTTGGGCGTTTGCAAAGTAAACCTCCAGTGCTGGGGTCAGTGGCCAAATCTGTGACTGTCTATGATATCTCAGTATTGATTTTGACCTTTGAAACAGGGTTAGGTAACTTTTATCTAGTTACTGCTCCCATCGAAGCGAATCGGTAAACCTTATCTCTAGGTTGTCAAAGCTTTTAGCTTCCCAAGTGACTCAGCTGCAATCCTAACCTCTCATGGTTTTCCCATCCCCTTACCAAAGACCATAAATTTTGCTTTTGTAGCATTGAGTTCCAAGCAAAAGACCAATAATGTATCTACTAAATTTTGTAGGCCAATTGGTGTTGTGGAAATAAGTAGGAAATCATCTGAAAACATCAGGATTGGCATTTTCTTATGATTCAAGAGGGGAGAATAATTCCTACAGTCCATTAACCTGTTGGCCACTTTTTGATAAACAGGATAAATAAAGTAGGAGCAAGTACACACCCCTGACGCACCCCACGTTGTATTAGGATCTTATCTGTTAGTTCACCGTTTTCCCCCTATCATACATGGGTATAATTATCTTAGTGCATTCTTGCTATCAAGTTTACTAAATTAGTCTGAACACCCACCCATTCCTAACATAACTCTCCATAACTTTTCACGGGCACTAATGGCAGTAGACCTTATTCGTAAAACAGAAACAATATTCACTTTATGCCCTTGGTTGCATGGACTTTAATTCAATTGGGTTTCGTCCCCTGTGACACCTGTATGTGACTGGATCAAAATGGTTTTATCCAACCCTAGAATACACACATTTCTACAATTTACAAATGAGGGAACAAAATAGGAGGGGAAAGGTTAATAGGGTTGCTAAGTCAATCTACCTCAGGCATCAGTAAGGGAACCCTTTTCTATGCCCAGAGTTTGACAAAAAATCAGTTCCTGGTCTACAATATTCAAACTGAATGCATGAATTTTTGGACCGAATGTCTAGGGCCACCAAATCATCCACCAACCTCATATCCTTTATGGGTAATTCAATCACATCATGCATTGAATATTGCTTGTGGTGCTCCTGCGGGCACTAAGAATAACTTCCTGGATTATCGAACGACAGCCCCTAACATGCCTGATCCTATGGATGACTCTATTTATGACAGAGTCTTCGGGTTCAAATTAAATGTGAGACTACAGCTGCTCCACCTTTAACATTCAACATTTTTTTTTCGGTACTTACCTGTAATGGTCCATATCCCGCATTTTACAACCCCCCACCCTGACCCTCCCCTGCCTAACGTCACCGCCCCGGTATAACGCCCTGCACGGGCCGGGCATGGTCTGCTCCCAGAGCTGGCACTAGCATGTTTCAATCTCCCGCTGGCTGGTAGTAGACGTCCCTTATTTGCCTGCACTACTGCAGGCAGGGAAGGAAAGTTTTGGCCCATCTGCTGGGAGATTTAAAAATGTGCCTGCCTGATGGGAGGAAACATATGTTTCACTGCCCATGTTAGTGAGAGCAGGGAAACTACTGTGTCATTTAGGCTTGGAGAGTGGGGCCAATTCTTTTAATATACATTTCAGCCCAGGGGCATGGGGTCCTTAGGGTCTTTCGAAAGCTCTGGGAGGAAGGCCGCACCACCCCTGCATTCATTACCTCGGACCCGGCTGTTGGGATCCCTGGGGCCTTTGAGGCTCAGAACAGGGTGACCCTGTGGCACCCTTCCCCTTTTATTATGCATTTTAGCCCTGGGGATTGGGTCCTGGGGGCCCAGGATGTAGGCTGTGTGACATATGCACTTCTGTTTTTACCATGGACCCAGGGGATGGGGTCCCTGGTGCCTCTCAGAGGCTCAGGGAAGGGGGCCACACACCACTTTCTCAACATAAAACCTACCGTTGAATGAATGAAGCATGGTAGCCTGTGATTTCTTTTAAAACTTGCAGCAGATCCTGTGCAAATTCACAGAAAAATGAAAAAGAAAAACATTTTTGGACTCAGGGTTGGTGTCTCAGGGACCCTACCACCAGGACTTGGGGGTCAGGATATCCCTACTTCTTACCTTTTTAAATTTTTCTTGGCATTGTGTTAGTACTCCAGACTGAGTCCCAAGTCCAAAGATGGCTGCCGACTGGTCAACGTGGTGGCAGCCAATCAGATCTCAGCATGGGAGCTGTCGGCTCGGTGGATCCGCCACGCCATGATATATAAAAAAAATGTGATCCTTAATTTCTCAAGAACTTTTGAAATGATTCACACCAAGTCACAAAGAGTACTCTTTCTGGACCTAGATATTATTTTCTGCCAAATTTGATATAAATCCACTCAGTGTTTTGGGCTCATGCATTTTCCATAAACTTCTTTAAGATGGGCTACAGCAAAATGTTATGAACTGAATTACACTAAATTTGTCAAGAAGCTAGATCTTGGTTTGCAGATTGTGCTTTTTGTGATTTGGTGTAAATCTGTTTAGTATTCCTGGAGGAATTAAGGGTCACAAATAATTGTCTATTTTGGCACTTTGGTCCATGAGAATCTTGAGAGATGCTGGCTGGAGCGCTAGTTTAACAATGGAGCATTTTGTTTGCACCAGGGAGCTTTATTTCTTTTGGGCCATCTCTCTCCCATGGGAGTCAGACTCCGACAAGCATGAGTGTTTGGATTGGCTGCCAGCAACATGAGAAAAATGTTGCTGCTCGCCAATTCAGGACTTGGCCAAGGGGCAGGGTAGGGACACCCTGAACCATAGTCCCCAAAGGGAGGACCCAGAGGGATCCTCCCTGGGGCCAAAATGAAAAGAAATCTAACAAAAAGTGCAGTGATCCCACAAGACTCTCTTGAAGTGAAAAAATGTTTTTAAAAAAGAGAAATTGTGTCTGGGCCACATATATTGGTTTATACTCCCAGGAGCCAGTCCCCTGGACTGTTTTATAAAAGGGAAGAGGCAGCGTGGCCCCTACTCCCCATGCCTCTAAAAGAACTGGGGAGCCCAACTCCAGGGCCAAAATTTCACAAAATTGAGAGGGGGTTGTGTGGCACCCCTTCATTTGCCTCAAAACATCACGGGGAGCCCACCATCAGAGTTGGAATTTTACAAAATGGGAGAGGGCTGTGTGGCCCCCCTCCCTAGCCATTAATGGTCCCAGGGATTCTCATTTCCTGGGGCTGACTAACAGGTTATGTCCTGGGGAGCCCATCCCCGGGAAAAAATGATTTTCATGTCTGCAACATTGCGGGATGGAAACCTGTGCTTGCTCTCGCTTGGCGGAGAGGTTTTTAAATCTTCCAACAATCACAAGCAAACCTAAAGTCCACTCCTAGCAGGCATGCGCTTCAAAAATATTTCTGTCTGCTGGGAGTGGACTTTAGATCTGCTTTGCTGCCCGCAATGAAGTATTGTTCACACCCTCAGGAAACAGCATTTGGAGCCGCTCCCTGTGGGCCAGAGCAATGCTGCCTCCTTATGGATGTGGGGAGTCAGCTGGGGCCGTGGGGGACTTGGGGTTTCCCCCACAGCCCCCAAAAAGACTATGGTGCGTGCCCTGGGTGGGCATGAAGGAACTTCCTTTCACCCGTGCTGGGTATCTGGGAATGGGGTCCCTGGGGGCCCTAATGGGCCTTGGGAGAGGGGCCAAGGGCCTACTCCTCCTAAACATATTGGCAACCCCGAGGCTGATATTGGCTCCGGGAAAGGGTCCTTTTGACATAGGCCCTAGGAGATGCGGGTGATCCATCAAGTGGGCCAATAAAAAGGGAAAGGCCTCAACATGCACTTTCCTAATGTAATTCTCCACAGGAACATTAGACAGAGCTACAGCACAATCGGCTCAATAGAAGTTCTACAAATTTGGCTGAAAGCTAGATCATGATCCAGAAAGCTTGCTTTTTCTGGTTTTGTGTAAGTCCATTTGGTAGTTTTTGGATAATTAAGGTTCAAATATATTTGTATATCAGGACCTTTGGAGGATTAAGGCTCAAAATGTAGGTATATTTCAAGCTGCAGAGGATCCATAGACCTGACAGATTTAAGATTAAATCTGAAGGTCTGCCACAACATCAACAAAGATGTTGCAGCATCTATTTTAGGACACGTGGGCTCAGCCCTCTGTCCTTTAAAAAGAATAAGAAACATATAGGGAGAAGGTTAGGATTCCCTACCCCTCCTATGCCTGGAGAGCATGCCCAGTGAGGAGCTGTGGAATGGGAATGCTGTGCATATGCAGACGTTTCTCTCTTTAACTATGTGTAGCCCCTTTAAAAATGCATTATGCCTCAAGGTACTAAAACTTCATATGTCCACTCACATTTTCTACCTACTAACCTACAGGTTTCATGCCTGCATTAACATCTCAGTGCTCATAAAGTTCATCCTGCTCTTTTAGAAAGGCTTTAAATTAAACAGCTCCTATTCCAACAAAATGGTTTTCAGGAGTACTTCACTTCTGCATTGATAACAAAATGTTAGCACTCTAGTTGTTCAATTGAAACTCAGTGGTACTGAAGTATCAGGCAAGATGGCGGCTGAGTGAGCTCAGTCATAGGTTGTCTTCCCAGTGATGGAAAGTCACGGATTGGAAAATATTGGATAACGGACCTGAATGTCGCTCTACCCACACACCATTACCCCGATAATGGTGCAGTGCTTACTGGACATTCAGCAGGGGTCGTCGTGCTTGCAAAGATTACAGAGCAGCTCTTTGCATGCCGCCGTGGATTGGAGGCGGGGCTGGCCCAGACTCAGGGCGCCAGCGGTGAAAAGGATGCCCGGCAGATCAAAGGCGCAGACACTGATGAGATGGCTCCAAAGACGCTTCCCAAGGCTAGAGGTGGTGTGGTGCAGCCTACTCCGGTGGAATCTCCAAGACACATCCCACAGGAGAACATGGTAGATTCGGACCCGATTCCTGCCGCACATGGTCGTTGGCAGTAGCGTCTGAGGACGGAGAATGCCCACGACAGGAAGAGGAGGGGTGCGGGTGCTCAGCCGCAGCCACCCCGAACTGCTACCATTATCGACTTATTCTGGGGCACAGCGTCTGCAGTAGCGGTAGCTAAGGATCAGCTGTGCACCAATGGGGAAGAGGCTGCCAAGGGACAAAAAATAACCGGTAAGCCACCGTTGGGGTTTGGGGAAATACTGGAATCTGTACCTATAGAGATAACCACTTTACAGACACAAGCTGCACCCTTTCTGGTACTGTTATCGAGGACGTGGATGTGAATGCGGGTTGTTCTGGCCTCTCTGGGGGCGCAAGCCTTGTTGACATAGTAAATGAGACGGGGTGCAACAAGAGGAAAGCTCGGGACTCTGTTTAACCTCAAAGTTAAGGGGAAAAGAAAAAGAAAAATAAGTTAAAGGCCCCCCTATGACTCACAGGGAGAGGGATGTGGACTCAGAGACAAATGATTTTTATTCACTCTCTGATGCTACCTGGTCTGGACTGGGCTCGGGCATGGGTCTAATACAGAATCAAGTGAGGATAACAGCATCTCGGGAATAGACACGGAAGGGAATGGCAGAGAAAGGATCACCCCCAATAGGAAAGCACATCTTCGGTCAGTGAGAACGGGCAACTCTAAACAGAGTGATATTAGATGAGAGTATGCTGCAGGAGATCAACAGGTGGGAGGTCTGAATCAGCCTACTTTAGATGAAGGGCTGACAGGGTCACCAGTACATTCCCTGATATCAGAATCTATACTGCAGTGTGTTATGGCACACAGGGAAATAGCTCAAATGGAAAGTAAGCGCTCCCAGAACGCCAATCGGAAGCTGCAGTGGGCAATTAGGAAAATTGCCAGAACTTGCAAAGACATAGTGGATCGGATGCCGGAGCTGGAAACAAGGACAGCGGCACTAGAAGAAGATATTGCAGGTTCAAGAGGCCAAGCTAATGCACATGAGGGGCAGCTCACTGACATTCAGTGGAAACTCGAGGAAGGTGAAAATCGCCAGAGAAGAAACAACTTGCATTTTTTGGGAATCCCGGAGGAAAAGCAAGGCAATGATGCATATATCTTCATGGTCCAGCTCCTGGAGAAATCTTTTCCGCAACTAGTAGGATGAAACTGGGCTCAGGAAATACAGAGGGCACATCGAGTTCCTTTTAACATTTGACTGCCAGTTCGCCCAGATGCCAAACCTAGAGCTCTTCTGGTATATTTTGGGAATTTTTTACTGAGACATAGGGCCAGATGTAGGTAACTCATTTTTACCGACTCTAAAATACCGATTTTTACCGAATCGGTATTTTAGAAAAGGGAAACGAGATGTAGCTCAAAATTCAGTAAAAAACTACCGAATCGGTAAATTTCGGAAACCCCGACTCTGTATTTACCGAATCGGTATTTACCGATACGGCAAAGACCGAATCGGTAATTCACATGCAATCCTATGGGCCCGGAGGCCCATAGGAATGCATTGAATCTACCGAATCGGTATTTACCGAATTGGTAAATACCGAATCGGTAAATACCGAGTCGGGGATACAAAATATCAGGCAGTTGAAGTATCAACCAATCACGTGGCTCCACCCCGCCCCTTAGCAAACCAACGGAGCAATAGACCAATCCTGTGCATCGACCCCACCCACAACCAGGAAGTGGCCACACCCATGCAGGTGCAGTGTACTTGATCACACAGGAGAGCAGTTACACAGAGACAGGCTGTTGTGAAGCAGAGCCCTGCAGGACAAACAAATGGACCCCCAAGACTCTCAGAGGGAAGGTGCAGAGAGGAAGAGGAAGATGAAGTTCAGCACTGGTGAACTTCAGGTGCTGGTGGAGGAGGTAGTCAAGCACTACCCAAAAATCTTTGGAAAGCAGTCCCTGCAGGTACCAGAGGCTGTCAAGAGGAACACCTGGCTGGGGATCCAGACCAAAATAAATGCTATAGGAGTGACCAACAGGGAACTGGACGATCTCAAGAAGCGATGGTACGATCTAAGGATCATCACTAAGAAAAAACTGGCAGCAAGAAGCAAGGAGGCCAATGCTACAGGTGGAGGGAAGAACAAGGCACCTGCTCTCACGGACCTGGAAGAGCTTGTGGAGTCCACACTGGAGCCAGAGTGTGTTGTGGGGATCAGTGATGCAGACAGCTCAGCCCGAGCTGCAGCTAAGAAAGGTAAGGGACATGTCCATCATCCCACACCCCCTGCCTGTCTTCCTCCCCCAATGTGGCTATGTATTGAGGAAATCCAGTTCTGACGTCAGTATTTACCTGCAATACATTATGGGAGTGGTAGTCATAAGAATACCCATATGAGCAGTCACATGAAATGTCGTCAGGCATGCCACACAATACAATCAGAGACATGGGAGGAGCAGGAAATAGTGGTATAAAAATGTAATTTAATAGTGATGTACAGGGTGAAAGCACCACTAAGACACTGTCCACATCTGTCCACAGGGGAGACATCACGCAAGTCACAGCAGGTGAGGGAGAAGACACATCCCCAAAGGGATAGGAGTGAGCAAGAAGGCAGGGATGCTGGCCCCAGCAGTGCAAGACCTACAGCACCCTGCACACAAGCAGCTGACATACCAGAGGCAGACGACACCATGCTACTTGAAGCATCTCCAGTGCTCCTTGACTCACCACAACATGAGTCACAACAACCAGACACACCAGCAAACACAGAGGTGTCAGACTTCTGCAGGCTTGTGAGGCATGAGGGTCCCCCGCAAAGGATCCTACAAACATCCTCCGATGAGGAAGGGGAGTGTGAGGAGTCAATACAGTCTATGGCAGGAAATGCACCAGGTCATACATCCACTCCTGTCAGGCGATCCGGTGGAACAAGACATCGTAGGGTCCGGGAGTCATGGCCGTGATGAGGATGTGTTCCAAGGCCTTGAGACCACAATGGTCAACGTGCAGTGCCTGCAGGAAAAAGGAATAAGTGCAGTACACAGACAAATGCGCCTTTTGAACACAAATTTCACTGACATGAACAAGGGAATAGCATCAATGGCAGACAGCATGAGGGACATGGCAGATGGAGTCAGGGACATGTCTCAGTGTGTGATGACACTCTGTGAGGAACTACGTGAGGACCGTGCACAAAGGTGCAGGGAGAGCCATCGAACGCACCAGCAGACAAGCGGCATGCGCCAACTTGCAACTACGACTTGACTGATGTGTCGCCGTTCAGTTGCGATGCAGGAGGGGCTGGTGCACTGCTGTACTGATCTCACATGGGGGATGCGGAGAGTCACTACAGCAATGGAAGTGCTGCTGACAAACCAGTCAGCCACCACAGGAGAAGAAGGTGTTGGGGACACAGATACCACTAGTAGCAGGGGCAGCACCCCTGTCCCTGAAGTAAGGTGGAGCAGCAGACGCCAGAGTGCCGGCGCTGGCACAGCAGACTTGGAAATGAGCCAACCTCAGGCATCACGCGGGGCTGTTCATGGGCGCAAGCAGTGAGTCTGCCATATTCAGTTGAACATGTGAGGGTGAGGTAACCCCCGTCCACACAGTGGTGCTAGGCACACTAGTATGTGTCATTGGTGGCTCATGTCATTTCAACGTAGTGCAAAATAAACTACGTGCATTGACGTACAACACGTGCTTTGTCTCTATACTTACTCAGAAATAGTTGTGTGTGATTTCTGCCCGTCTCTGTCTTCCGTCTGTGGGTGTTGGTACTCCTATTGTGTTGGCTGCTGGTAGTGCCAGCTCATCGTCATGGTTTTCATAGTCCTCCAATTCCACCTCTGTTCCCCTCTTCGTTGCGAGGTTGTGCAACATTGCACAGGTTGCAATTATCTTACAGCATGTTACAGGTGAGTACTGCCATGCCCCCCACTTTTGTGGAGGCAGTGGAACAGGCTTTTCAGGAGCCCAAAGGTGCGCTCAATGATGTTCCGGGTAGATTTATGTGCCACATTGTAATGTCTCTGGTTTGGGGTTGTGGGGTTGAGGTAGGGTGTCAGGACGAAGGAACGGAGTGCATATGCACTATCCCCTAATGTGGAAGAAAAAAGATACATTACTCAGAGGCACACATTGACATACGTCTGCTTCATCTATCAAGGGAGTGTCACCCATTTATTTACCTAGCAGGTATCCTTCCCCGAATTCACCCGCTGTCAGGCGGGTATAGATCCCACTGTTTTGGAATATATATGAATCGTGGATGCTTCCTGGGTATCTGGCCACTATATCGGTGATAATGTACTTGGCATCACAGATTGCTTGTACATTAATTGTGTGTGATGACTTCCTGTTCCTGTATATGTGCTCAGTGGCAGCTGGGGGGCAAATGGGGATGTGGGTCCCATCAATGCAGCCAATCACGTGTGGGAAATTTGCCATGAGGTAAAAGTCAGTCTTGGTCCTGAGCAAGTCCGCATCAGTGTCTGGGAAGTGGATGTAATGATCCATTCTTTGCATCATGGCATCCAGGAACTTTCTGAAAAAACGCGACAGGCAGCTCTGGGACACCCCACCTACAGCTGCCACAACACTCTGGTAGCTCCCAGATGCTAGGAGGTGTATGCTACAAAGCACCTGGACAAGGGGTGGGATGGCGTGGGCCCTTGGTCTTGTGTGGTCCAGGAGTGGGTGCAGGTCCCTGATCAGGTCCATGATGGTTTCGGGGTGCAGTCTGTATCTCTGCAGTATCTCTGGCTGTGTCAATTGGAAGAGTGTAATCCTTTGGCTATAGACCTGCTCCTCCCTTCTCCATTACCTCTCACCTGCTGCCTGTAGCCTTAGCTGTCTTGCTATGACGTAAAAAGCAGCCATTCTGGTTCCAGTGTTGCGTTTTGGGGCCCTTTTTTGTAGGCTGCACCTGATTACCACCAGCTTACAATCCATTTTAAATACCGATTCATAAATACCGAATTTTGGTGAAAATCGGTAATTTAAGGCTCACCTACATCTCGATGTGTGTTGGTTTTTCCATTTCTTAATTTCCGATTCGGTAATTTTACCGATTCGGAACATTTACCGACTCAGTATATTTTCCGATTCGGTAATTTTACCGATTCAGAACATTTACCGACTCTGCATATTTTCCGATTCGGTAATTTTACCGATTCGGAAATATTACCGATTCGGATTATTTACCAAGCCGGTAATCTACCGATTTGGTATTTTTACCGGATCTGTACATTTTGGGCGAGCTACATCTCAAAGTCCAAATACCGGTCGGTAACGACCGAAAATACCGATTTTCGGCCGTTACCGACCGGTATTAGGCTGCCTACATCTGGCCCATAGTGTCTTTTAAAAGGCTAGACCAGAAGCACAGAGGGCGGCTGAGGGTTTCACTTTTTTTACTGGGCCAGATTTTTGCCGGTTACAGTGGAGCGAAGATGGCGATTGCGGTAAATGATTTCCCAATTTCAGGAGAAGGGAGCACTGGCCTTTCTTCTAAACCTAGCCCAGCTGAAAGTCATCTGGAAAGAGCAAACTCTATTCTCTGTATCCGAAATTAAGGCCAAGGAATTTTT
The DNA here is from genome assembly GCF_964263255.1 of Lissotriton vulgaris. Taxonomy (NCBI): domain Eukaryota; kingdom Metazoa; phylum Chordata; class Amphibia; order Caudata; family Salamandridae; genus Lissotriton; species Lissotriton vulgaris. Next base: position 1,160,215,691 of record NC_141689.1, read on the forward strand.
TAATACCGGGGGATGAATCTTGGATGGGGTTTTTTTGTTTTCTTTTGCACTTCTTTTTTCTTGCTGTTGGACTAATGGACAGAATGACTAAAATATTGATTAGAAAAGTGTAAATAAATATACTTAACTGTGTGGGCTGGGGTTGGGATGATAAGTTGGGTCCAGGTTTTGATATTTAGGGGAGATAAGAATACAGAAATACAGAGATGCACGGTATGCCATCACTTAGGAAGGGAAGACGCCACCACTCATCACATACAGACCTAGAGAGGTCTGCTGCCTTATGTAGCTGGGAGGGGACATGGGAGGGGGTCATTGGGGGAGAGGGGTGGGAAGGGAGGGGGTGTAGAGGGTAGAAGGGGTAAAAACTGAAAATTCAGGAAAGCAAATATGTTGGACAGAAGCTAGGATGCACCAGCTGTAGAAGCTACACTAGAAGTAGGGTAAGAGAAATGCTGAAGTTTCATCATAGGAAACAGGGAAGCCGCATAAATGGGTAGGCTGATAATATCTACTATTAATGTGGGGAGGCTAAATGATAGGGGTAAAAGGAACAGGGCGGGGGAAATGCTCCGAGCACTTAGGGCTGATAGTATATGTCAGCAGGAGACCCATATTCCCTGGCAGAAAAGAGGGGTCAACATTATACCATGGTATTCCCAAGTTGTCTGCTCTTCCCAATCTACCAGCACTAGAGGCGTGGCTATACATGTCTCCTCACGACTTTTACCTATTAACCGAGTAAAGGCAGATAGATGGGGCTGGTGGGCCATTGCTTTTATACCTAAGAATTGTACTATTTGTACAGTATATGGCTCCAATATCGACGATGCTGAATTGTGGGTAAAGCTGGAGATGGAATTAGCGTCTTGGCTACACCCCTAATTATTTGTGGGGATCTGAATATTCATATAGATACTGGGGAGTGGTGTAGGGGAGGGTACTCAGGGAGGAAGCCACAGGTTTTTAAAGCATTAAAAGCTCTTACAGAAAGTCAAGGCCTAGTCGATATGTGGGCATGTAAAATAATAGGGGACCCAGGGTTTACTTATTTTTCATGCCCACATAGGAAATATGTCACACTGGGCTATTTTTTCGGCTCCAGTATCCCTTATGGAGGGAGCGCAGATCAAAAGACTCCCTAGAGTCCTATCGGACCATAACCCACTGGTAATGAGCATTGTGGCTCCGGAATATATAAAGGGTCCAATAAAATAGACTTTCGATAAACAATTACTAATGATCAAAGGGATTATAGAACATATCAGGGGGTGGACCAAACAGTTTTTCGATATGATTAGATATAGCACATCCAGATAGACTGTCTGGGATGCATATAAGGCAGGGCTTAGGGACAAAATAACGAGTTTTGGGGAATTCCATCAGAAACAACTAAAGGATGAAATACAGGCATTGACAGAAGAACTAAGCTTGATGGAGTGACAACATATGGCTGCCATAGTACAGAAGCAGAAAGAACAGCAAATCAGTTTAGAGCTAAAAGTACTCAAGGTTAAGGCAAAAATTAATGGAATTGTCACCAAAAAAGTGGCGGAAAAATTTCAAGTCGCAACTCGGGATAACAATGAGTATGGGCAGATGGCAGGGAAACATTTGGCACTACGAATGAAACAAAGGGGAGTGGCTAATAATATCTTACAGTGAAGGGGGAAGAATGGAATAATAGCTACAGATATAAAAGGAATATTAAAAATACTTGTTGATTTTTTGTCAGGTCCTCTACTCGTCCAGGGACCCTTTATTCAATGGATTGAGGATAGAACTGGAGAATGAAGCTCCTCCACTCTTGGGGCTTGAAGCATATATTACACTAAATAAGGTTCAGGAGGCTTTAAGGATGACAGCGTCAGGAAAGGCATCGGGCCCGGATGGGATTCCAATGAAGATTTACAAAGTTTTACAGACAGAACTAATTCCAATATTGCTGGATCTGTTTTTATCTGTACAATATAAAGGGGTCCCGCCACGGTCTTGGCAGGAAACTAATATTGTAATATTTTTGAAGAAGGGTAAAGAGCCGGAAGACTTAGCTGCCTACAGACTAATATCATTAATTAATACGGACGAGAAATTATACTCTAAGATATTGGCTCTGAGACTGTCTAAGGTAATCGGGACCCTAGTGAGCCCATGGCAGCACAGCTTCATCCGGGCAGAAGTACTACGGATCATGTTCGTAGGGCTATCTCTCTATTTGATATTTCTGCAGCCAGAGGGGCACAGATGTCTCTTATAATGCTAGATGCTCAGAAAGCATTCAATCAAGTAGAGTGGGCGTATCTGTGGCGCAATCTAAGATCTAAGGGATTTGGTATCAGAATAATAACTGCCATTCAGGCCATGTATGTCGAGGCACATGCGAAAATTCAAATAATAGAGAAGGAGTCTGAGAGGATTAAAATCACATGGGGGACGAGGCAGGGGTGCCCATGCTCCCCTATCTTATTTGCTCTATACATAGACCCACTGATTAGACCTTTGCTGGTGGATCATGCAATTAAAACAGTAGTCACCCTAGGCTATCATACAAAAGTGCTAGCCTACGCTGATGACAACGCGGTTGTTACCCCAGACCCACAGAGTGATATAGATAAGATCGAAAGGCTAGTAATAGAATTTGGTAAACAATCAAGCTATAGTCTAAACACCAACAAAACACAAATTGTATCTACCAGAAACACACAATACCAGGATGCACATAGGACAGATGTAGCTAAATACTTAGGGATAATTATTACAGCCGAGATGGGTTCAACGTGGGAGATAAACTCGGCTCCGATTCTTAAAAAAGTGGAGGGGGACCTCAAGCGGTTGGATAATTTACATCTCTCCAATATTGGCAGAGCAAATGTCATTAAAATGACGATGTTTCCTAAGATGTTCTATGTATGTCAGTGTATACGTATAGAACCGGAAAACTCCATATTTAAAAAGGTAGAGGGAATGTTTTTGCAATTTATTTGGTGGTATTAGAAAATGAGGAGATCATTAAAATGTATGACCTTACCGCAACTTCGGGGGGGTCAGCAATCCCTAATTTCAGATATTATTTTTGGGCAGTAATACTGCAACACATGATTGTATTATTCAGATCTCAAAGTGGGGGATTGGCAGGGGTGGAGGAGGTGGATAAGGAGACCCCACCAACTATTTATGAGTTAGCAGTTGGCAAACTTGCTCCAGGGCTTGTGTTAAGGCAGCTGGAAAGAAGTCATTATAAGAAAACATGTTTTAAGATTCTAAGAAGTGCCTGGAATATATGGTGAAACATTAGGAAAAATCTGAAGATATCCAAAATTCACAGATATATATGGTTGTGGCGCTGATCAGCCTCTCCGGCCCTCTTTTATGATCATATAAGCAAAAAATGGGAAAAGGCAGGAATAAAACAGATAGGTGATATCGCAGAACAGAATGGGGTCGCCTCGTTTGAGGAACTCCAGACAAGATTTGAGCTGCATTTAAGTACTTTTTTAAAATATAATCAAGCGAGGGAGGTGATAAATAAGGTGGTCTTGCAATTTACTAACTTGACTCGAATTCCGTTATTGGAACTTTTAATGAAAAAACAGATATGTGTTAAAGATGTGTATATAATATTGTTGGAGGCCACCCCGGATGACATCTGTAAAGTCGGAAGTGCGTGGGCAGCTAAATTGGACAACCTGGACATAGATATTTGTAGGTCATTAGAGCTCTCTAAAGAATTTTTTTTAAGTGCAATTCTTAAAGCCCAAATCTATAAAACAGTGTTCAGACTTTATTTTATCACGGCTAAACTTTGGGCTTGGGGGAAATGGGATAATAATAAATGTCCAAGGTGTGATCAGGGACCAGCTGATATAATACATATGTTCGCTGATTGCGGTAAACTGCTGGCCCTGAAGGAGGGTATTGAACAGTTTCTATGTCAAAATCTGGGGTGGGCAGTATCCCTTACATCAACAATATTAATATTGGGATTTGATGAAGACTACAGCTAAACCCTACTCAAGGATATTTATGTTATATGGTGACAGCTGTCTATCGTATTTTGATTGTTACTATGTAGAAGGATGTAGTGCCACCAACATATCAGGCATGGTATGCAAGACTATATCACGTATATAATCTGGAGATGGCATTGTACAAGTGTAAAGGTCGCAGGGGGAATATGAGGGGTAGACAGATATGGGGTCTGTTGATGGAAGAATAGGTGGAAGGGAGGGTTTACGCCGGGCTTGGCAGCGTGTTCAGGATGCTTACATTACATTATATGTCTTTAATGTCTGGGCGATCCCATTGTTTGTTAAGTTCTTCTCTTGCCTCTGTTAGCCTTCAGCTTTTTTCTTTTTTTCTTTCTCTTTTCTGTGTATGTATCAAGTTTGTTACTATTGGTATGTCGTATACAAAGAATGTGTAATTATTGCTTCCTGGAAATAAGAAAAAATAAAAAAGAAACTCAGTGGTACTTACTAGAGAACTGACTGATTGATGTGGTACTTACTGGACAACTGACTGATTGTTGCTGGTTTTGGAAGTATATAGTTCAATCTGCAAGTCAGAATATTTTAATAAATTGGATAAGGAAGATATTTGAGAACTTAGAGAAAATGTGACCTAATTTTACATTTCTTTAGCACCAATGATAATTTCAAGATTTCAAGATTTATTTAAGTGATCGGTCTTTTAAAAACAAAAACCATTACTCCAATGACATTAAAATAGTACTACTGCATACTTATAGAAACACGTAAAATCATCAGTAGAATTTTTACACAGTTGGTCTACAAAATACTTCTATAAATCAATTATTTAAAATTTCGTTTAAAATGGAGATTTGGGAGTTCACATCTTTGTGAGAGTCTTTTTCGATATCTACAGAGTTTCAGCCAATTTCCTTTACATAAACATTTTAAAAGTTTCACCCCCCGTGCATACTAGGGGGATTTAGGCCCTGTCAAGCCAGGTGATTACGGCTTCTTTGCACATGTGTATGTTCATACTATTCAGTAGTGCTTTTATTAGTGACATCCGTTCTTTTACTTACTTAGGGCATACACAAAAAATATGTTGAATCGATCCATATTTCTATCCAGAAAGTCTGCAGTCTTGGTTATCACTTTTGTCCTTCCATGCTGGGATTAAATCTTTTGTTTCCCACATGCCAAGATACAGCCTGTTAAATGTATGTTTTAGGGTAGGCCAGAAATATGCTGATTAATATTCCTGTTCAGAAAAGGGGGTGGTGATGAACAGAGTGTCTGAATTAAGCAGACCACTCTTACCCAGTCCAAAGATCAGGGCTTGATCCATCACCGTTTTTTAGCTCACTGCACCATCCCAGCTCAGAAACTGGCTACATGCAAATTAGTCTGACCCTGGCCCAGTGCATCATGGAAACAGGGCAGACCAGACTACCAAGCCAATTCTTATACTGGGAAGGAAACAAGCTTCCGGGGACCGGTTTCTGGCATTTCAGCCGTCTTCGGCCCGGCTTGCTTGAATCCTGATGGTGCAATGAGCAAGGGACTCACATCTGAGTATACCCTTCCACGCTTATGGTGGACAAAAACGATTCAGAAAAGGGGGTGGTGATGAACAGAGTGTCTGAATTAAGCAGACCACTCTTACCCAGTCCAAAGATCAGGGCTTGATCCATCACCGTTTTTTATTTCACTGCACCATCCCAGCTCAGAAACTGGCTACATGCAAATGAGCCTTACCCTGGCCCAGTGCATCATGGGAACAGGGCAGACTAAACTACCAAGCCAATTCTTATACTGGGAAGGAAACAAGCTTCCGGGGACCGGTTTCTGGCATTTCAGCCGTCTTCGGCCCGGCTTGCTTGAATCCTGCTGGTGAAATGAGCAAGGGACTCACATCTGAGTATACCCTTCCACGCTTATGGTGGACAAAAACGATTCAGAAAAGGGGGTAGTGATGAACAGAGTGTCTGAATTAGGCAGACCACTCTTACCCAGTCCAAAGATCAGGGCTTGATCCATCACCGTTTTTTAGCTCACTGCACCATCCCAGCTCAGAAACTGGCTACATGCAAATTAGTCTGACCCTGGCCCAGTGCATCATGGGAACAGGGCAGACCAAACTACCAAGCCAATTCTTATACTGGGAAGGAAACAAGCTTCCGGGGACCGGTTTCTTGCATTTCAGCCGTCTTTGGCCCGGCTTGCTTGAATCCTGATGGTGCAATGAGCAAGGGACTCACATCTGAGTAATCCCTTCCACGCTTATGGTGGACAAAAACGATTCAGAAAAGGGGGTGGTGATGAACAGAGTGTCTGAATTAAGCAGACCACTCTTACCTAGTCCAAAGATCAGGGCTTGATCCATCACCGTTTTTTAGCTCACTACACCATAGGTGTGGCAGGGTATACTCAGACATGAGTCCCTTGCTCACTGCACCATCAGGATTCAAGCAAGCTGGGGCGACGACGGCTGAAATGCCAGAAACCGGTCCCCGGAAGCTTGTCTCCTTTCTGGTGAAGAATTGGCTTGGTAGTTTAGTCTGCCCTGTTCCCATGATGCACTGGGCCAGGGACAGACTGATTTGCATATAGCCAGGTTCTGAGCTGGGATGGTGCAGTGAGCTAAATAACGGTGATGGATCAAGCCCTGATCTTTGGACTGGGTAAGAGTGGTCTGCTTAATTCAGACACTCTGTTCATCACCACCCCCTTTTCTGAATCGGTTTTGGCCACTATAGGTGTGGCAGGGTATACACAGACATGAGTCCCTTGCTCACTGCACCATCTGGATTCAAGCAAGCCGGGCCGAAGACGGCTGAAATGCCAGAAACCGGTCCCCGGAAGCTTGTTTCCTTCCCAGTATAAGAATTGGCTTGGTAGTTTGGTCTGCCCTGTTCCCATGATGCACTGGACCAGGGTCAGACTAATTTGCATGTAGCCAGTTTCTGAGCTGGGATTGTGCAGTGAGCTAAAAAACGGTGATGGATCAAGCCCTGATCTTTGGACTGGGTAAGAGTGGTCTGCTTAATTCAGACACTCTGTTCATCACCACCCCCTTTTCTGAATCGTTTTTGGCCACTATAGGTGTGGCAGGGTATACTCAGACATGAGTCCCTTGCTCACTGCACCATCAGGATTCAAGCAAGCCGGGCCGACGACGGCTGAAATGCCAGAAACCGGTCCCCGGAAGCTTGTCTCCTTTCTGGTGAAGAATTGGCTTGGTAGTTTAGTCTGCCCTGTTCCCATGATGCACTGGGCCAGGGACAATCTGATTTGCATATAGCCAGGTTCGGAGCTGGGATGGTGCAGTGAGCTAAATAACGGTGATGGATCAAGCCCTGATCTTTGGACTGGGTAAGAGTGGTCTGCTTAATTCAGACACTCTGTTCATCACCACCCCCTTTTCTGAATCGTTTTTGGCCACTATAGGTGTGGCAGGGTATACTCAGACATGAGTCCCTTGCTCACTGCACCATCAGGATTCAAGCAAGCCGGGCCGACGACGGCTGAAATGCCAGAAACTGGTCCCCGGAAGCTTGTCTCCTTTCTGGTGAAGAATTGGCTTGGTAGTTTAGTCTGCCCTGCTCCCATGATGCACTGGGCCAGGGACAGACTGATTTGCATATAGCCAGGTACTGAGCTGGGATGGTGCAGTGAGCTAAATAACGGTGATGGATCAAGCCCTGATCTTTGGACTGGGTAAGAGTGGCCTGCTTAATTCAGACACTCTGTTCATCACCACCCCCTTTTCTGAATCGTGTTTGGCCACTATAGGTGTGGCAGGGTATACTCAGACATGAGTCCCTTGCTCACTGCACCATCAGGATTCAAGCAAGCCGGGCCGACGACGGCTGAAATGCCAGAAACCGGTCCCCGGAAGCTTGTCTCCTTTCTGGTGAAGAATTGGCTTGGTAGTTTAGTCTGCCCTGTTCCCATGATGCACTGGGCCAGGGACAGACAGATTTGCATATAGCCAGGTTCTGATCTGGGATGGTGCAGTGAGCTAAATAACGGTGATGGGTCAAGCCCTGATCTTTGGACTGGGTAAGAGTGGTCTGCTTAATTCAGACACTCTGTTCATCACCACCCCCTTTTCTGAATTTTTTTGGGCCACTATAGGTGTGGCAGGGTATACTCAGACATGAGTCCCTTGCTCACTGCACCATAAGGATTCAAGCAAGCCGGGCCGACGACGGCTGAAATGCCAGAAACCGGTCCCCGGAAGCTTGTCTCCTTTCTGGTGAAGAATTGGCTTGGTAGTTTAGTCTGCCCTGTTCCCATGATGCACTGGGCCAGGGACAGACTGATTTGCATATAGCCAGGTTCTGAGCTGGGATGGTGCAGTGAGCTAAATAACGGTGATGGATCAAGCCCTGATCTTTGGACTGGGTAAGAGTGGTCTGCTTAATTCAGACACTCTGTTCATCACCACCCCCTTTTCTGAATCGGTTTTGGCCACTATAGGTGTGGCAGGGTATACACAGACATGAGTCCCTTGCTCACTGCACCATCTGGATTCAAGCAAGCCGGGCCGAAGACGGCTGAAATGCCAGAAACCGGTCCCCGGAAGCTTGTTTCCTTCCCAGTATAAGAATTGGCTTGGTAGTTTGGTCTGCCCTGTTCCCATGATGCACTGGACCAGGGTCAGACTAATTTGCATGTAGCCAGTTTCTGAGCTGGGATTGTGCAGTGAGCTAAAAAACGGTGATGGATCAAGCCCTGATCTTTGGACTGGGTAAGAGTGGTCTGCTTAATTCAGACACTCTGTTCATCACCACCCCCTTTTCTGAATCGTTTTTGGCCACTATAGGTGTGGCAGGGTATACTCAGACATGAGTCCCTTGCTCACTGCACCATCAGGATTCAAGCAAGCCGGGCCGACGACGGCTGAAATGCCAGAAACCGGTCCCCGGAAGCTTGTCTCCTTTCTGGTGAAGAATTGGCTTGGTAGTTTAGTCTGCCCTGTTCCCATGATGCACTGGGCCAGGGACAATCTGATTTGCATATAGCCAGGTTCGGAGCTGGGATGGTGCAGTGAGCTAAATAACGGTGATGGATCAAGCCCTGATCTTTGGACTGGGTAAGAGTGGTCTGCTTAATTCAGACACTCTGTTCATCACCACCCCCTTTTCTGAATCGTTTTTGGCCACTATAGGTGTGGCAGGGTATACTCAGACATGAGTCCCTTGCTCACTGCACCATCAGGATTCAAGCAAGCCGGGCCGACGACGGCTGAAATGCCAGAAACTGGTCCCCGGAAGCTTGTCTCCTTTCTGGTGAAGAATTGGCTTGGTAGTTTAGTCTGCCCTGCTCCCATGATGCACTGGGCCAGGGACAGACTGATTTGCATATAGCCAGGTACTGAGCTGGGATGGTGCAGTGAGCTAAATAACGGTGATGGATCAAGCCCTGATCTTTGGACTGGGTAAGAGTGGCCTGCTTAATTCAGACACTCTGTTCATCACCACCCCCTTTTCTGAATCGTGTTTGGCCACTATAGGTGTGGCAGGGTATACTCAGACATGAGTCCCTTGCTCACTGCACCATCAGGATTCAAGCAAGCCGGGCCGACGACGGCTGAAATGCCAGAAACCGGTCCCCGGAAGCTTGTCTCCTTTCTGGTGAAGAATTGGCTTGGTAGTTTAGTCTGCCCTGTTCCCATGATGCACTGGGCCAGGGACAGACAGATTTGCATATAGCCAGGTTCTGATCTGGGATGGTGCAGTGAGCTAAATAACGGTGATGGGTCAAGCCCTGATCTTTGGACTGGGTAAGAGTGGTCTGCTTAATTCAGACACTCTGTTCATCACCACCCCCTTTTCTGAATTTTTTTGGGCCACTATAGGTGTGGCAGGGTATACTCAGACATGAGTCCCTTGCTCACTGCACCATAAGGATTCAAGCAAGCCGGGCCGACGACGGCTGAAATGCCAGAAACCGGTCCCCGGAAGCTTGTCTCCTTTCTGGTGAAGAATTGGCTTGGTAGTTTAGTATGCCCTGTTCCCATGATGCTCTTGGCCAGGGACAGACTGATTTGCTTATAGCCAGGTTCTGAGCTGGGATGGTGCAGTGAGCTAAATAACGGTGATGGATCAAGACCTGATCTTTGGACTGGGTAAGAGTGGTCTGCTTAATTCAGACACTCTGTTCATCACCACCCCCTTTTCTGAATCGTTTTTGGCCACTATAGGTGTGGCAGGGTATACTCAGACATGAGTCCCTTGCTCACTGCACCATCAGGATTCAAGCAAGCCGGGCCGACGACGGCTGAAATGCCAGAAACCGGTCCCCGGAAGCTTGTCTCCTTTCTGGTGAAGAATTGTCTTGGTAGTTTAGTCTGCCCAGTTCCCATGATGCACTGGGCGAGGGACAGACTGATTTGCATATAGTTATGCAGTGAGCGGCATCGTGGCTGATCTTGAGGCTCTTCAACTGCTTCAATTGGTCTCGGATCCCACCCATGTAGGTGGACATATTCTGGACCCCTTCTTTTCAAACCTAGAAGAGGTAAGGGTTGCTTCCCCTCTCCCCATGTCCTGGACGGACCACTCGTTGGTGACGATCCAGTGTCCATTGTCTGAGTCTCCTTTTAAGTCCACGACGCGCGTTTTTCTCAGACGTCGTTGGAATAAATTAAAATTGGAAGACCTCCATTGTCTTCTTTCCGAGGACCCTTTGGGCCCGGTGGAGACTGTGGAATCTGGTTACGACCGTTTTTGAGAATGGGTTACCAGAGCCCTTGACTCTCTTATCCCAATGACCTCGAGCAAGTGCGGACCGCGGGACCCTAGTCCTTGGTACGATGGTTCTTTGCGTGCGTTGAAAAGCTCCTGTAGACGCGCAGAGAGAGACTGGCGGAAAACCTATGACATCAGTAAAAAAGCCATGTATTTGGCCACCGTCAAATCTTATCATCACGCTGTCTGCAGAGCTCGGGCAGCATTTTATGCCCTCGAATTTTGCAACAGCACGAACCCATCAAAAACCATTTTTAAAGCTCTCAAGGACCTTGTGGCTAAAAAGGCCTCTTCGGATACCATTGGTTCCAACGCTCATTGCGAAACGCTGGCGGCCTTTTTTATGGAGAAGGTTCATACCATCTATAGAGCCTTTCCTACGGCTACGCCCACTGGTGAAGGTCTGCATAGCCTTCCAAGGCAGGTTGTTTTAGACTCTCTCCCCTGCCTTACACCGGAAAGTTTTAAGACACTGGCCCTTCAAGTTAAGTCGGGGTCTCCGGTAGATCCGTTAAAGCCAGCAGTGTTTAGAGATTTGGCACCCTCTAATCTTCTGCCAGTTTGCGATCTGATTAACATCTCGCTTACATCTGGTCTGGTACCCCTGAAATGGAAACAGGCAGTGGTAATGCCCATACTGAAGAAGCCATCTCTTGATACCAGCAAACCGGAGAACTATCGGCCGATATCGCTCCTCCCGTGGCCGGCTAAAGTCGCGGAGGCGCATGTTAGCATCGCCCTCACAGACCATCTCTCGCGCTCTAACATTCTGGATGATTCGCAGAATGGATTCCGAGCCGGCCACAGCACGGAGACAGCCCTCCTATTCATGGTGGAGCATCTTCGTGCGGTGCTTGATGCGGGTCAAACCGCGGCGCTTGTTCTATTAGATCTGAGCGCCGCCTTTGACACCGTCTCGCACGGGATCCTTCTGCAGCGCCTCGAGGATGCGGGCGTGGTTGGCTCCGCTCTTCAGTGGTTCCGCTTGTTCCTGGCTGACCCTTCTTTCTGCGTGGCTGTTCCGCCCCATCAGTCCAAATCACATCCCCTGACTCTTGGGGTCCCGCAGGGATCCTCGATGAGCCCCACGTTGTTCAATCTTTACGTGAGGCCGCTGGCTGAGGTCGTAAAGCAGTGGGGTATGACCATGGTGTCATACGCTGACGACACTCAGCTAGCAGTCACGATCAGCGGGGATTCTGGGGTGGAGGCCCCAAGATTCCGGGATGGACTACGGGCGGTTGCCAGTTGGATGACGTCCAACTGTCTCCAACTTAACACGAAAAATACAGAAATTATGGTCTTCGGCAAACAAGCGGAACTTTGGGGCGATGCATGGTGGCCCTCAGAGCTGGGTCCCACCCCTACTCCGGTTTCGGAGATAAAAAACTTAGGGGTGTGGTTGGACCCCACCCTTAGCTTTGTCTGCCACACCAAACGTATTGCGGCCTGCTGCTTTGGCATCCTGCGCAACTTGAGACCTGTACTTAAATTCTTCGATGCCTCGACCAGACAGCTCGTGGTACAGGCGACGGTGATGTCTCGGCTCGAATATGCCAGCACCCTTTTAATAGGGATAAATCAGGCCGAACTCACCCGTCTCCAACACGTGCAAAATGCAGCCGCCAGAGCAGTCGTAGGCTTACCCAGGTTTTGTTCTGTCTCCAACACCTTGCGCTCTCTTCACTGGTTACCAATTAGGCAGAGGATCCATTTCAAAGTGCATTGTATGTCCTACAAAATCCTTAAAGGTTCCCATGCCCAGATTCTTCAGAACCTTCTGTCTCCTTACATCCCAGGTCGCTCTCTACTTTCATCAGACCGCGAACTAGCAGTAGTTCCACGGTTTAAACATAGTCGGGCTGGGGGACGCTCTTTTCGTGTACGTGCTGCTGCCCTGTGGAATGCTCTACCATTCGAAATTCGGACCCTTGCTGATCTGCTCTCATTTCGCAGGGCTGTTAAGACTTTCCTGTTCCCTTAGTCTTTTCCCGTTTACATGTCCATTCTTTTAAGTTGTGTTATGTGGCTTCCTTGTCAGGCGCCGGGACGCTCCTTTGCTGGAGCAGCTGTGCGCGTAATAAATGCTCGTAACATAACATAACATAACATAACATATAGCCAGGTTCTGAGCTGGGATGGTACAGTGAGCTAAATAACGGTGATGGATCAAGCCCTGATCTTTGGACTGGGTAAGAGTGGTCTGCTTAATTCAGACACTCTGTTCATCACCACCCCCTTTTCGGAATCGATAAATATTCCTGTGGCAGCCTTTTTCCATGAACTGATAACTGTCCAGGCATGCTGTCTTAGCAGTAAGGTATTCTCATCCGTTGAGTGAGACAAGAGTTTTATTGTGGTGTTAATTAGTTTGTTAGTAGCCTTTTTCCCTATTCTGACATTCCAAATGTCTTGCGCAGACATATCCTTTATCACCTGGTTTAAATATCTACCCCAGGATCCTTGTATCCTCTTTTCTTTTTGTCTGCCTATTTCTTTACAGCACAGTTGGTCTATGGACCAGCTTTCAGAAGCACGTAACCTCCAACACAATTTATTGAAGGCGCCTTTGCTCCGAAATTCCTGATTTTGTAAGCCAAACTCTAACTGCACCTGGGCTGGCGATGCACATTGTTGGATATGGAAAGCTTTTTATAGACTTTTGTTCGTATTTTGTTCAAGGCAGGGATGTCACAACCTTTTATTATTTCAGTGCCATAGGTTACTGTTGGCATTAACTGTGCCTGCATGACAGTTAATAGGTTACCGTATGGTGGACAGCTTAATTTCGTTTTTAGAACGTTAAAACCATATATCAGGTTTTAAGTTTTTGACCTCATTGAGGTGAGCTGTGATTTATAGCTCAATTTTTGTTTGCTTTGAAACCAAGATATTTATAGGAGGTGACAGCTGCAACTTTTTACCCTCTATGTGCCTTATGAATGTCTTGAGTTTGGCATCCACCAGCCGCACAACCTTTGTTTTTAGTAATTTCAGTTGTAGCCCTTGTGCTGACAAATATGGCTAAGGCGTTCATTCCTCGTTGTAAGCGGATTGGAGTTTGGCTTAATAGTACTAGGTCATCGGCGTACTGAAGGCACCTGATTTCCTCATTGGTTGACGATAATTTAAATGATAAAAAAGTCCTTATTTTTTTCATTTCTAAAGGAAATGCTTCTGGTTTTACAGCTTTGATTCCATCAGCACAACTTCAAGCGTGCCACAACTGTATCATAAATACATAATGTTAGTGTCACTGTGTTAAGCTGAAATAGGGCACTGGGGAATCTACTGACAGACTGCTGTAGCTGTTAGAAGTACATGCTTTACTCAGAATTCTAAACTTTATTCCCACATTGCTGAGGAAGATAGTGAACTCATAGACATGATGTTCTCATTTGACCTTCTGGCGCATCTAACATAACGTCTATGACAAAATCATGGGAGAAAAATATTTTGTCTCAAAGGAATGGTTCAACAAATCCCGGCGGGGAATCTTCACTCTCAACATGTTGACATCACCTGAGAATTCACCAGAATTACTAAAATCAGTAGAAACACCACCAACAAATAAAGTATGTTCTAATTAAAATTTGTTATCATCCTGTTTGTGTGCTCCTATTTGTGACCGTCAAAACCTGGCATTTACTATAATGCTTTTCAATAAGGACCATGACACAAAGTCCTTTAATGGCTGGCACAACATGTTGTTCATGTTGTAAAGAGCCAATCAAGTACCATGGGGTCAGATAGTGCTCATACTGCCCCCCCCCACCCCTATATGTTTTTATTCATGTATTTTCAAGACGCAGGGACATGTCCTGCAATGGCTGCCACAACATATTGGTCATGTTCTGGCCAGTCAATCAGTGATGACTAGTCGGTGTTAAAGTGGCCAATCAGCTCACATCTGGAAACCAATAGTTCAGATGTATCTAATTTTTTAACCACTTAATGCCGAATCCGAGCCAAATTTTAAATGCATTTCTTGAAAATGGCTGAACAGATTTGCACCAACTCACAAAAAGCAAGCTTTTTGAGATAATTTCAAATAGTTTTTCCAAATGTGATCTAATTCCATTTAGTCATTGTATCTGTATTGGGGAGATAAGATTCCTATGGGAATTAATATAGAAATCAATGTTGTGGGACCCCTATTTTTTCTTGGTTCCAGATTGATGGATCAGTTCTAGAAAGTAGCCGAGGTGGCTGAACTTTTTCTTGAAGATTCAGCAAACAGTGGTAAAGTTATTAATGAAACAAAAAACACTCTTCCTTTGGAAACTATAGCCTAAATATAACTACACAGTGGCAACTGCCACAGTGTAGTAGTGTGTGTGCGTGTGTATTGCACTCAGTAGGGCAATTGTACACCATATACAACAACACAATTGATTTTTTTGCTGTGTGGCCATTTTGCTTATATGTGTCTTTTGTTGTGCTTTATTTAGATTGTTGTTGCTATGTAATATTGCGTCCTTGCATTATACAAATTTAAAAAAAGATAAATACTTCTCTTAAACTTCATCCTTTCGCGTCGTTTACCTTCCATGCTGAGATGCACCTTCAGTGAGATTCTGGGGCGCCTGGCTTACCACATATTCAATTTTCTGCCCATCTGTTGTGCTGCTTGAAAACTCTTGTTACAAATGTGTGCTTTAAAAAGTTGTCCCAAAGGACGCTTTAAAAATTGTGAACATCATGTAAGAGCGGTCTGGAATCTTTTGAAATGATTTTCACACCGTCATAACAGCAGGACAAATATTTTCAAAGTTGAAAAGAAATGAAAGATTGTTTTCTTTCAAAATCAGGCCAGCTGCTACCCTCAACAACATACACTTAAGATTGGACTGCCGTAAGTATATCTTCAATATAGTTCGAGCTCAAGCATGGATGTTATTGCTATTGTTGCTAACTGTATTTTTTCAGGTGAATCCTATCAACATGTTCTACTTTCAAAAAATAGACTAGTACGACGTGAGTGCTTTTTCAAAAGAGTTCGCTTGTAAGACAGTCAGGCTTTTAATATTGACAACACTATGACATTCATTACAGATGTCAAGATAGGGTTCCCTGGCAGAGTTGTGAGTTTATGGCACTTCTTTTTGCAGTAGTGGTTGGGTTAGGGTTGCCATGTTTGCAGTGGTACATATGCAGTATAAGAAGGTGCATATGTGCCGGTGGGTGCCAGACTGAGGGTTTATTACCACTGCTTGGGATGTAGAGGGTCTGTGCATGTTGGTGTGTACTGCTCCCTTCATTTGCATGCTCCCTTTTTTAATGATCATTATACTGTATGGTCTGTTCATAATAAAACTTTTCTTTGCACATGTTTATGTGTCTATTTTCCTTTACCTTTGTGAATCATCTAATAATTCCTCTAGAAATACCAGGATTAGATACTGTGCGTCTGATTTACAAACTTCACTTTTGAGTAAGTTTACACATTTGAGCAATTTCACTACTTTTCAGTAATCTTTAACTACAATTTTGTGGTAACTTTCACTTTGAGGTAGGTCCAGCACTGCACATAACCACTGGTACTTCAGTACCTTCCCACTGAAAATGAAGGGGGTGGGGATTTAAAATAAAATGCCATTGGAAATAATGTTACATAAAATGAAGTTATTTAAAATAGTTACATATATAAATAAATATATGTTAGCGTTAAAGTAAAAATAGTTTATATTTATTTTAAATACATACTAAGTATTATAGTATATATATATTTTTTTAACTAGTTTAAATAATTTATTTATCCTTATGTCCTATGGAATTATATTTTTTATCCCTACTTCTATTGTTTTCTATTGGAGGGTGCTGCAGTACCAGTGGTTGGCCATAAGCCGGACTTGCTACAAAAACATACATTTCTACAAAAGTGCAGTTTGTGAATACAAAAAAGTGGTAACTTATTAAAAAATCTAAATGGATTCAAAAGTGTAAGTTACTTTTGTGTATAAGTGCATGTGTGTCCAAATGACATGTAGCTATTTGATAAACCTGGACATGAGCATGAATATGCAGAGGGATCGGCACACATAAAAAAATATCACATCACTATGAAATAAAGTTTTTCTGAGACACAAATGTTTGTATTTTGAATTGATAACATTCACAGTCCTTTCCATCATATGCTGCAGTCGTACAATAGTTCAGGGCCCAATCAGAAATCTGCTGTGCTTCATATCTGTCCCCCTGGTACGTATCCTGTACAAAATGTCAACCAATTACCAATTTATTTTAATATGATTTGGAATTCCGAGGAAATCCACATACAAATTACAAAATAAAACATTCTTTCATACAGAGCAATATAAGGGAGATGAACATGGAATAATAATAACAGGAATTCTTTTTATATAAAGTGCTATAAAAAGTGCTCATACGTCAAAGAAATACTAATCCATTAAATACCCTGTTCCAGGAAGATGAACACGGAATAATAATAGCAAGAAAATAATTTTTTATAAAGTGCCATATAAAGTGCTAATGCATTAATTAAAGTGCTGATGCATTATATAACCTGTTCCAGGACTTTAACAAGTTGGAAACACTTTTAGGCTAGTCCCCATGGTTTAATAAAATAATCTACTTTTTGACGAGGCCATATTTTAAAAAAGATGCAAAATTTTCATCCAGTATACACGTGTCAATTTACCAAAACAGTTAAAACATTTTTTAGGGAGATGAGCAAGGAATAGAAAAAACTGCAAATATATATGTAAGTGCTAATCAAAGTGCAAATGCATTAAGATTGAGTGCTAGTGCATTTAATACCATATTCCAGGACAATTCCTACTGATGAGTAACTAGCAGCAATACTTCTAAAGAGGTGCACGTGGAAGGTTAACTATCCTACAGAAATGCTAATACACAATAACAATTGATAATCATTTAACATATTTTGTAACAGGTTAAAGTGCTTGGAGTGCTTAAAAAGTGCTAATGCATGGGATAGTTTCACGAAATATTATAAAGCCTACGGGTTACCCTACCCAATAATTTTAGTAAACGTTTAAAAATTCTTTAAAAAAACAACATTTTTTAAAACACATCTGTCTCGAAGGGGGAAGCAGGAGAAAGTTACGTGCATGTTCTGCTGTGGAGATTTTAGATTGTAAAAAAACGTGCTTTAAGTGTTTACGACGTATTGAATCAAGTGCAGGGCACACAATCAGAACATGATTAAGATCTTGTATACCGCCATTACATAAATCAAAGAATCTTTCTTTTTTGGGGATACCCTCCTAGGCACCTGTTACAGTACTCAAAGGCAGCAAGTTCATTCTTAATAATAAAATCACTCTGCGAACTCCATGCTTCAGGTTCCAGAGAATGTACTGCTGAGGGTTTTTAATAATAGAACTCTTCGCAATGCAGTCCAGCCTTCCATTCGCGCGGCATATTTTCAGATCTCTTTCTCGTGAGATCACATATATAGTTTTTTTAATTATATGCTTTAATGAAAATTTATCTAAAACTGCTGCCCCTTCAAAGTCTAGACCAAAAATTCCTAAAGCCTTTATGTAATTTCTAAAAATTGCAGTTTTCCACAACATATTAATAAAAATTTCCTTATGCAATGCTAACCTTAATAAATTTTCTTGGGCGTTTATCAAAGCGTTACACCACCTTAGAGAAGCTGCCATTGATAAAACATATGTTGAAAGAAGGCCAAATTCGATCCTAAGAGCCGCAATTGGTGCAGCGTGACTCAGCTTACATATTTGACGCCATATTTTACCTTCCACTTTCTCAAACTTAGCCCACTCACATTCATCAATTGTTTCACTAGCGTAATTCAACGTCGGAGGGATCTTTATTTTGTACACTGCAATAGTATGCAAAAAATGTCTTTTCCCGCATTGCGAGTACAAGCGATTAATTGCTGATGCTTGTGAGATGGCTTACTTTTACAGTGATCCATATGTCTGTTGGTAGAACACCTATTAGTAAAGACTTTTCTTAAATAAAGGTAGAATTTAACTACTTCCATTTTTTCATCTCCCAAAAACCATTTCAGATTTGATCTGACCTCACATCCGTTGTAAAATGTCAACCAATTCAAAGCTTTTATGCACACCAAAATATTACAGCACTGAAGGCACAGTTGGCATATCCCAACCATCCCTCGGCAAAGATGTTTGAATGTTACAGATGCTCTCAAACCCCACATCACATTTCCCCACACACATCAGAAGAGTGGACGTACACAGACTTCTACAGCATCATTGACTTCCCCCTGGCTATCGGAGCCATCAAATCTCCAGAGTCACCTTTTACTCTACTACAACTGCAAAAGATACATCTGTATATTCCAACTGCCTTATGGGTTCTTGGTATAATACTAATATCCTAGGTATAAGTAGAATCTTGACACAAACAACCCAAATACAGAAACCAAGGTCAGAGGAAAGCAATCCTACTGCACCGAGGAAGGCTTCCCAAAGATCCTTTCTCCAGACACACAGATGATGGGCAGAATGCACAGCAAATCAAACATTCACCCTCAGTCAAGAGATCTGGGTTAGATCTAGGCCTGGGCAGAGTTTTCTGCACTCCGCGGACCTCGCAGAGTGCAGAGAACTCCGCTTTGCGATGTGCAGCAGAGTTTTTTCCCTGCTCGCGAATGATAAGTTCGTGAGCGAGAGCTGCAGCTCGGGGACAATTTCTACCCGAGCTGCAGGAATACCAGCACAAATTGAAGTTCGCACTGCACTCCGCCACTTGTGGAACTTCATGGAGTTTTTTTGTAACTTTGCGGAGTTCCATGTAACAAAACTCTGCGAACTACGCCCAGGCCTGGTGAAATCCATCATTCTTTTATTCACCATGCCACCCCAGTTTAGACTCAGCCATATGCATATCAGTCTTGACCCTGTTCCTCATCGGAACAGTCCAGCCCGAACTGTGAAGTCAGGTCCTCCTTGGACTGGAAACAAGTATCCTGGGATCGGTTTCGAGGCATCAGCCCTCGTCCGCCAGGCTAGCTTGAATCCAGTGACACAGCGAGCCCAGGACCCATGTCTGGGCATACCCAGCGCACTTAGGGCGAGAAATCAAAAGACACACAGATGATGGATAGAATGCAGAACAAATCAAACATTCACCCCCAGTAAAGAGATTTGAGGTAAATCAATCATTCTTTTGCTCACCATACTACCCCAGTTTAAACCCAGCCATATGCAAATCAGTCTTGGCCCTGTTCCTCATGGGAACAGTCCAGCCTAAACTGCCAAGCCAGGTCATGCCTGGATCAGCAACAAGCATCCTGGGATACGTTTTGGGGCATCACTACTCATCAGAAAGGCTAGCTTGAATGCAGTGACACAGTGAGCCCAGGACCCACATCTGGGCATACCCGACACACTTAGAGCAAGGAAGCAAAAGACACACAGAAGAGGGATGGAATACAGATCAAATCAAACATTCAACCCCAACCAAGGGATCTGTGTTAAATCCATTGTTCTTTTGCTCACCAAACCACTCCTGTTTAGACTCAGCCATATGCAAATCAGTCTTGACTCTGTTCCTCATGTGAACAGTCCAGCCTGATCTGCCAAGCAAAGTCCTCCCTGGATCAGCAACAAGCATCCTGGGATTGGTTTTGGGGCATCACTACTCATCAGCAAGGCTAGCTTGAATCCAGTGACACAGCGAACCCGGTTCCCACATCTAGACATACCCGGCGCACTTAGGGCGAGAAAGCAAAAGACACACAGATGATGGATGGAATGCATAGCAAATCAAGCATTTACCCCCAGTCAAGAGATCTGGGTTAAAGCCATTGTTCTTTTGCCCACCATGCCACCCCAGCTTAGACCAAGCCATATGCAAATCAGTCTTGACCCTGTTCCTTATGGAACAGTCCAGCCTGAAATGCAAAGCCAGGCCTCCCTGGAGCAGAAACAAGCACCCTGGGACCGGTTTCGGGCATCACCCCTCATCAGCCAGGCTATCTTGAATCAAGTGACACAGTGTCACAGCAGAATATAACAGATCCTCCTAGAAACTAGGCAACAAGTGTGTTCACAATATCATTATCCAAAGGAGGTGCCCTTGAGGAATGGACAGGCCCCGCACCCAATATTCTACAAACACATAGCATCACACATTTCCTTTGACATTCCTTAGTGCACTACCAGCAATGCATTCCTCACTCAGGTATTGCCCTTAGGTGTTCACTGTATTTTTATTTTTATTTTCCTCTCTATGATCCACAGAGTTTCTTGCGCAGGTGCCCAGTCCTTACGTTCAGTTGGCTACAGATCGATGCCCATAGCCAGAGACAGCATTTAGCACCCTCCCTATCGGTGACAATTGAATAATGCCATGTCTAGGCTTTATTTGCTTTCCTCTGGCAAGCCTCTCCGCTGTCACCATTTGTGCCTTCATCCATGGTCAGCATTGCTCTTTACCTTCACACCTCCTCTGGGAATAGTCATTAAGCAGATGAGTCTGCGATGTCTGGAGAATGCCTATCCCTGCCCTGTGTCACCTCAATTAGATTACCGCCTATGGCTACCTCATGCATGTCACCCTGCATCATGTCCTTCTATCTGACCTACTATGAGCATTTCCCCCTCATCCGTACCATGACACTACCTTCTATTGCTGATATTGTGGCTCGTAGAACAACAGATCTGATCAATGATCTTGAGTCTGACTTTTTGTCCCTTATACACTGAAATGTTGATTTTAGAAAAAGAGGCAAATGTGTGAGACTCCAAGGTGCTATGTTCAAGGGAGCAGAATTTTTTGTTGTAGGGGGAACGTGGCAAGTACACAGCATTACTTCTGAATGAAGCTTGGAACTTTGTACAAGATGCCTGATGCTTTCGGTACTTCGTGTAATCCAGAATAATAGATCTGGTGCTGTTCTGTGCTCAGGGCTGATTAGTTGCAAATTTAGTGAGGTAGAGCAAGAGTAACCTACATTTCCAGCTGTTCCATGGCAGTTGAAAGTAGCTAACGGTTGGCTACGTCACTGCATGATGAGTCTGAACGCGTAGGGAGTGAGAAGGTCAGTTTTGTAAACAATTCTGCCTTACATTAGAAAAACATTAGGAATTACAGGAGAAAAACCTGAAAACCCAGTTGAGACCTGGGTGGATTCAGAAACAAACAGCGTCTCAACAGGTTTTCTTTCTAGACAGATTGACAAACCGGTAAAATCAATTATAAAAGAACAGAAACAGGGAGAAAACAATGATTTTTTGAAAATGCGGGCTTTATTAGTATTTTCAAAGGAACAATTGCATTCGTTTTAACAGCACTAACACATAGTTTATTAGTGTAATCCACAGAAGGGGAACTGCGTTTACAACGCAACTTTTACCACGCAATACCTTTACCACGCAACTTTTACAACGCAAGTCGTTACAATGACTTGCGCTGGGGGGGCGCTGTAGGATAGGGAATAGTTTAATTTACTTTCCAAAACCTTCCCTACTATCCACGGGGACTGGAGTTGGAATAGTAAATGAAACTATTCACTATTCAGCGCCCCCCAAAGCAAGTCGTTGTAACGGCTTGCGTAGTAAAACCTGCGTGGTAAAGGCATGCGTTGTAAAATCATGCGTAGTAACGACATACATCCTCCACAGAATAATGCAATGAAACCATAATTAATATAGAACATGTTTAGAATCAAATAGCTCCATGATGCATGCTGAGTAGTCGATGGCGTTTTGACCTTTTTAAATTAAAATCATCATCAGGACAGGATTACACTTTAATCAGACGGTGATGTGAATAAAGAAACAGTACTGCAGCCATGAAGGAAACAAACCATTGTTTGAATCAATCAATAAAGGATCCATCGCTGAGTTATCAGCACTTTATCGCAGCCAAACTCGCGATACATTTATCGCGCCATTAACAAGCTGGTGCTAACAGCCCATATCACCAGTTTACCTGTGATTGCAGTCTCAAAAAACATCACCACAGATGCCCCCGGCAACTAACGCTAATGAGATGCAGAGTCGGCTTTCCCGTGCCAAAACTTGTGACAACACCACTCCGCAACATTCTCAACGACCAGCCAGATTGGCGATAAGAACACAAAACATGCAATAAGGTGCGTTAGCTGCAGGAAATTAACACCTGCTCTTACCTGGTGTAAAGTCAGAGAAACCCCAGCACCAGACAAGCAAGCACAGCCCAGAGCCACACCTGAAGAGCAACAGATGCCATTGAGCTACTGATCATGCAGCCCAAGAGGGCAACAATACCGACCTCCACCACCCCCCAGGTCCGCCACCACCCCCGGATTGCCCCGCCCCCCGGACCACCCCAGAGGCAGCGCAGACAAAGACAGCAGACCCTCAGAAAATGCACCAACCTCACAGACCCAACACCAGAGAATGTCATTGCCCACTACCGGCTCAAAAGGACAACCACCATTTGTATCCTGACCATCATTGCCCACAGGCCAACGGTACTAACACAGCGGACAAACAACATCCCACCTCAGACAAAGCTGCTGGCTGTGCTGCATCTGTTGGCCTTTTGATACCTCCCAACTGACAGCCGCCAGAGTCGGAGGAGCCTCACAGCCAGCCTTATCCAAGTTCCTCACAACTGTCTTGGATGCCATCATCAGCTTGGTACCCCAGTACCTATACCCCCCCAACACTGTGCAGAAACAGCTGGAGACCAAGCAAGGCATCTACGCCATAGCTGGTTTCCTACACGTGTTAGGGGGCAATTGACTACACACATGTCCTACTTGCGCTCCCTGGTGAACTGCACACAATTACCTCAACGGAAAGCACACTCATTCTATCATTGTGCAGGCAACAGTTGACAACTGGGGAATCGTCACCAACGTCTTCAACAACTATCCATGCAGTGTGCATCATTCCACTTCTACCGACAGTCCATCATCAACCAGTGCAACCAGGATGGCACCCATGGAAATGCGCTGCTCAAGTATCAAATGAGCATACAACATACCTCAACTCCACAATCATGCAACTCACAACACTGGGAATGCACACATTACAAACTCACATACAACATGCCCAACAACATGCCCACCACCAGACACCACAGCACAACTTACTATGGGAACCTGGGTCAGCCATACACATAAGCCATCAACGGCATGGCACATAAGCCACACAATAGCAGATGGTGTGGAGAGGGTGGAACCAGGCATGTGCAAAGGAGGCAAGGTACACAATGCCAAGTGTGGCGTGGATGTGATGGACAGACTCAAGTATGCAGACCACAAACTAATCTATGTATGGAGTGTAGTGGACAGTGGACGTAACCATATGATTCCAGCCAGTGGGGAAGATTGCGGAAATGTAGCTTATTACGTCCACCACCTGTAAGCGTGAGCGGAGTGGGCTGGCCCACGTACACCAGGCCAGCGTAGGGGTGTGAATAAAAAGCACATGGCTTCCCTTCCAGAATGCCCAACATCTCTGCCAGGGTGGTGCCTCTCACCCTGCCACGAGGCTAACCCCGCCATCGTGAGCGAAGTTGCCTGTGATACAGTGCACCTGCTGTACCCAGGGCCGCTGGTCCTCAAACCCATCCTGCCCACCCAGGCACACCCAGGCCTCACTGCTCACCTGTCGACACCGGTGTGTGTCAAAGAGAGAACCCCAGGTGCCAATTCAACTTCCAAGCCCGAGGCCCACAACCTTGGCAGCCTGCTCAGACCATCCGGCTCTTCTCGAGCAAGGCCCACAGTCCTCCTTTTTTGTTGATGTACTCCACCAGCATACACAGCGGACAAGCATGTCACACATTTGGAACGGAGTCTTGATTACACAATGGCAGAGTACATATTTATGTCACTATACTCTCTTCAATGTCGTTCCACCAAGTATGTGTATAGCATTCCAAACACAAGTGTCTGGGGGCCCTCGCGGACTACTGCCCTCGGCCCACACTGTGCATGAGTAGGTCAAACATTTGGAACTGAGTCTTGATTTCATCATGGCAGAGTTCATATCTTTGCACGCAAGGAGAGGAGTAAGAGGGAGAAGCGTTTCAGGAGGAAAAAAGGATCATCGTTACTGAGGTGATCGAGCACTACCAACAACTGCCCTGGTGTCACTAACTCTGTACATCGCAAGCCGACGACACGTGCTTGTGGCCCTCTGCTGACCGCTGTCTTCAGCCTACACTGCGCTCGAGTAGGTGACACTTTCAGAACTCAGTCTTGATTTATTTATGGCAGATTTTATATCATTGTACAGGCCTCATTGCAGACTACATCCCCTTTCAGCTCCGGTGCCACTAAGTCTGTTTCCAAACATTCATGGACACTTTCTGGTTAAACTTTGGTGGTGACTGAGTCTCTGAATTAGGGGTTGTCTTCATCGTCATGTCGGTGATACTGACTTGGTGGCAAAAACGAGGCAGTAGTATTCCACTCCTCCATTTGCTACTTTCGGACAGCTTCTACCCTCCACCACATTCACCTTGAACATCGATGAGGACCCTCTCAGCCCGCATGGCCCTATCTCACTGCACCGCAAGTCACCGTCCCGTGGCAGCATGCCAGTGCCGGACTCAGTGCATCCTGGGCCACTAAGTCTGTGTAGTTCATGTCAGGGACCCTGTCTGCTGAGATATTGGATAGCCTCAGAGACGATGGCTTGGGTCATCAACGCCATGTGTATGTGTCCCTGGACTGTCTGCTGACTCCGGCCTCAACTGCGGGCCACCTGGACTCACACATCAAATCAAGTTCTGACTGGCCCGGATGTCGTATCACTGCAGGAGGCACAGGCCACAAAGGCCAGGACCACTTCAAATGCCAACTGCCAGAGTCGGAACAGTCATACTGGCAGACTAATGGAGTTGCTTACACCAGTCGTGGATGCCATCATCTGCCTGAGCCCCTGCTCAGCTCTTCAGGTGCCACTAACTAAGTGCACCAAAACTCATGGAACATTTCTGACAGCTCATGCAGCAACGTCACCTCAGGCAGTGTGGGAGACCTGGGACGATGGTAAGGAAGATGATGCAGGTGTAACACACCCCACTGCAGCTGCATCAGGAATATCCAGAAGGGACATAATCCTAGACAATTTGTTCACATGAGCAGGCTCAGCTCTAGTGCCTCAACCTCTGTGCACTGCAACTCACGGACACTTCTGTATGCATATTGGGGGACCTCTGTACTTGCTCCGGCTACCACCATGATGCTCCGCATTTGTCTCTGTGATGCTTGTGTTTTTTGCTTCCGTTTTAATGGTGTTCACTGTTCAAGTTGTTGCCAGCACCAACCACTCTGTGAGGGCTGGCTTACACTCACCCCAAACACATCCAGCACAGGCGTCACTGTACATGTGACCCTGCCAATAAGGGGGCCCGAGCCAGTTGAACAAACTATCTGCGTGTGTCTGTGTGGTCATAATGTATGTATTGTGCTGTGGACAGCGGACGATAACATGTCCGCTTAGGCAGGAGTTAAGACCTCCCCCTGAGCCTCAGAGCAGAACCAAACCTCCTACGGTTCAGGAAGTCTCTCAAAACCCTACTCTTCCCCTGAGCCATCATCACTCCTGACTATCTCCCCTTGTGAGTAAGAGGTTCAGCGCTGGGATACCCTCTGGGTGACTACGCGCTCTAGAAAAACCTTAAATAAAATAAATAAATAAATAAGACCTTAGACATGTAGCTTTGTCGTCACCCGCTCAATATTTAAGAGGAGTCGACTGGACCGTCATACGCAGGTTCAGCATGGGTGTGTGAATACTAATTGCAGGGCTCTGGACGTGGTTCAGTACAGGAAATGTGGAAATGAATGTGTCTCTGTCCCAGTGTGGGGTGTAGCTGGTCTCTGATGGGACTTAGACACCCAAGTATGTGATGTAGTTTGGCTTCCATGAGCTCTGACCCCACCCACACCTGTTTGGCCACCTCCTTTTAGCATTCTAATCACTTGGCATTGGGATGCAATGTGTGCCTCAGTGAAGTGTTGGGGGCCAGCTGTGGTGGTGGGTGCTTCCTGCTATGTGGTTTGTGCAGGGGCTGGGGTCTCTTGGCTGCCCTGCTCCTGGGGGTGGGTTGCCTAAGGTGTCCATGAGCTGTTGTTGGGCGTCGGTGTCGAAGGTGTGTTGGTCCTCTCTGGCATCACTGATGAGTTGTCTGGTCTGCTCTGCTGGAGGTGTTTTTTCCCCACTGCAATGTGAAAGGGAGATGCATGTTGACATTGTGCTGCCATGTATGTTGGCGCATTGTTCTTGTTTACATGCAGACTGTATGACAATGTACATTGTGAGTGTTTGGGAGGTGCAGCATATTTAATGAGGGACAGTGTACTTTTGGACTACATGACAGATGTGAGGCTGTACATGTATATTTCCATCTCACAGTTTACTGCTCTGTTAGATGTGATTCGCCTGTTTCTGCGCATGGGCGGACCCAGTTGTGTCCTCTGTTCTGCATTGTCGGTGTTGCACCTTGTAACACATTGTCGTCAGATGTGGTGTTGTAGCTATGTGTGTGTGATGCAGTGTACCATGGGGATCAAGGACATGTTCCTGAGTAATTGTGGGTGTGCAGTGTGCTACACATCGTTGTGCATGTGTGCCATTGTGCCCATCTCCCCGGCCCTCTAGTCCCTGGTTGTTACTCACCCAGTTGATGTTGTGTCATGTCCTATCGGCCTGTGTCCATACTCCCAACTCCTTGCACACTGATGACTGTGGCCTCCATACCCTCCAACTCCTCCTGAGGCGCAGGACACCCTCCTCCTGTCGCCGTTGCTGCCTTCCGGTTGGTGGCGGTTTTGTGCATGGTTTGGCTTTTCTCAGCATGCCAGCGCCTCTTGGCCTCCTACATTGCCCTCCTCGACACTCTGACTGCATTCACCTTTGTCTTATTGACGTTCAGTTGATGGTAGGGTTCTGTCACCTCTCTGACGCCGATCTTGTTTTCCTGCAGACTACACCCCGTCATCTTCTTCCTCTTCCCCTTGTCATTCCCCAACCCAGAGGTTCCTTGCTGGTGGTCTGTGGGGCATGTAGGGTTCATGTTTACCTCTGCACTCGGTCAAGGTGCATCCATGGTACTACGCAGTTTGATTTGGTTTTGGTGTTTTTTTTGTTGCTTTTATAGTGCATTTTCCCGCTTGACTCGTGGTAATTGCAGGCCAGTTGCAGCTTTTCTCTGATTTTTGTATCGCGATTGGCCTCATGCAACATTTTATGCGTTCGTGTTTCACATCTTTGCAGCGTCGCTTTGACTTTATCGTGGACTTTTGACACATTATCGTGAGCCTATAACATGGAACCACCATGTTGAGAATACAATGTTAAAACAGCGTTATTTTCCCCCAATAGATTGCGTTGTGAAGAGTTGTGTAATTTTGCAGTACATATCACACGTTCTTAAGAATATCCCCCAGCCAGTTTTAATTAAATGGCAAATGTCAACACAGGCTTCTGTCGAGGGCTGGCCTTCTTGGCGATGGGTGTAGGGTCTTCTTGGTATGTAGGAATGGACTACTATCTCCAAAGTAACACCAGATGCCAGAATGTAACTGGGATCATTAACCACCACAAGGGCAGCTCTGTGTCATTGAACCAGGGGCAATCAGTATTTTATTTTGCCATAAGCATTCTGCATGTGAGTGACTGCCACGTTTGTTTGCTTGAATTATATGGAAAGTAATTTGTTGGATGCTCAGTCAAAATTATTGTCCTGATGATGACCTGGAATTTATAATAAAGGTCGAAACGCCGTTGACATGACTGTGGCCGCAATTATTGAAGGACAAATTGTTCTCTTTGTGGCAATTTCAGTGTTGTTCTTAAACCCGTGTCTATATATTTTCCTTCAGTCTGCCACTTGTCTGGTCTTTGCAATTGTTATTATGTTTTATGTGTACCAGTATGTATCTCTGAGCTTGATTTTATAATTGTTTTTACTGAATACATTTTTGTACATGTTTCCAGATAATTCTCAGATGGGCCTTTACTATACATTTTCTAGCTTTCTTTCCTGTATGTTTTTGTAACTGTTGTGTTTTCTGTTTAATGTGTGCACATCTTGAGCCATGGTTTGTATAAAATAAAAAAAAAGAATGTAACTGGGAGTCTAGAATGGGTCTAGAAAATCATTCCCGGCATGAAATGAAAAACAGGAGACCGGAAATACCTTTCAGCTATCCAGACCAATCAGCAAGGCAATGAGCAAGAAAAAAATAAAACAGGAACTGCAAAAAGGAGAGATTCCATGAAGCACTGAGAGAGCAATCAAGCAAGCACAACTGTGAGGCAGCTGCACTGAAAATATACTCCCCTTCTTTACTGCCAAACATTTGTGTGAGGTAATCAGGGAAGTGGTTTGTTCATCTTGGATTGGGAAATGTACTTATTGTTAAACTACATAAAAGTAACAATGTGTATAATACTAATAAATTTAGGGACTTTAAAAATGATCAATAAACAATGTAATGAATGTATTGTTTTGGAAAATTGCTGTAAGTCTTACTACTCCCCTGCAAGCAGTATAGCATGGGCCAGCAAGCACAGAAAGGATCACCACATAATGCTTAGCACAGGCTTGATTGAGCCTTACAGATCACAGTGTGTTCTTTAAGCCCAAGGGAAGACGGAACCCTACTGGGAAGAGGGGCTACTACAGACACTGATACTGAATGTGGCATCAAAATGCTAAGAGTAAAACCTTTACACTCTGCTACTTATTTCGGAACTCTGAGTTTTTTTTAGAAATGTTTTAATAAAATTGTTAACCAAAAAAGGGGCCTGTGGCTAATCTGCTGGTTCCCAAGAATGAGTGCAGGAATTATAGCCTTTTCAATTTGTAAAATAATAAAGCTTCTATTTATTGTTGTATTAGCTTTATTCGATATAAAATATCATGAAAGCATTTACAGAATAAAACAATACCGATGATGAAAAAAGACATGCCACATGAAATTACACACATGTTATAAATATACATATATCAATCAATAAAAATTCCTCAGATCCGATAACACAGTTAAAAACAAGAATATAAACGGGGGATAATTCCCAACCGTCTGAAGCATAAAACAATTCATTCAGGGGTATACTACAAAGAGGATAATGGAAGAACCAGGAGGGAATGGGCCAGTATTTCATGCTGGTGATACCGCTTCAGAACCATAAGGCTGGTGCACTTTAAGATTTATGTAGAGGGCCATATATTTTGATGGAACCCCAGTCAAAAGCCTCTGGGTTGCCTGGACTAGCACTTTTTTACTACAATCTTTCTCTGTGTTAGCCAGGCTATACCCAGAAACTTGGCCACTCCGCAAATCATTGTTGATGATGAGGTATCAGTTCTTAGAATTCGGAGAGCTGCGCAATGATTCATTGGGCCCAACATTTCTCACACTGGTTTAAGCCATTTAACTCTGGCACTTCTATAGGCCGGACAAGCAAAGAGGAGATGGGCAATGGACTCATTATGATAGCGACAACCTGGACAGGGCATCGATGACAGATTTGACCCCTTCCAGAGCGCTGTCACACTATTAACAGGGAGAGTCCCGAGTCTCAACTTGATATACAGAGACCTATCCCATGGGACCTGGATGAAATCTAAATACGGTTCCAAGACACAAGTAATTTTATGGTCAAAGAACCCCTCGGTCAGTTTTTTCAACTTCGGGTTCAAGAGCTCTTGTGTCTGCACCCAGTCCCAATAAGCTCTCTTCAGATCTTGCTTTGTGGGTGGGACCTGGGTGGCCCATGCCTCCTTGAACCCCAAGGCAGATAAAAGCTGACGGAGGTCGACTAGCTATTTGATTCGACTCCCAGAATCGGCTAGTATTAAATCATCAAGGGCGGCCACATAATTAGAAAGCACGGGAGTCCTTCTTATGCGCGCCCAAAATAACAGGGGACGCAAACGGGCGATGTCCTGTAATGAACTTTTCTCCATATCATAAAATAAGGGTTTCAGCGAGGTGGATAGAGGGAGGGAAATGAGGTCTCTCAGAAACTTATTTTCGGATTTGGCGAGCTCACTCACATTCTCAAAGCCCCAAAGTTCAGCCCTATACAGGGCCGAGGGGAGTCCCTTCCCATCATAGACCGCTAGGGCCGGGGCTACTAACCTACTCACAGACTTGCATTGTTCCCTCGCAATTGCCCCCAAAACCTGCTTGTGGTTCAGGAGCATTTTGGCTAAATGGGGACCCCACCTCATGTTCTTAGAGATGCGGATTCCCAAGTAGTCAAAAGAATCAACGCAGTCCAGAGGGGAGTCGTTCAGAGTGATGCCATTTCTGAAGCGTTTGGAGGGGTTAATTTACATCAATTTAGTTTTGTCAGTGTTGATTGTCAACCCACCGGCTTTACAGAAAAGGCCAAAGCAGAAGAGTATCGTCGGCAAACAGGGGGGTTGGTGTCTTCTCGCCCATCAGGGTTGGAGCATCTGCTGGTTCCTGCCCAGGATGATCCACCACCCCGTTGATGAATAACGAGAACAGGGTGGGGGCCAGCACACAACCCTGGTGGACCCTCGTGTCCACCGCGATCCTCTCTGTCGTTTGCCCCTGTGATCCCCATCTGATTTTAGCATAGTTTCCGTCGTGAAGACGTTTAACCATGTCGAGGATCAGTGGGCAAATGCCCTGTTGCTGGAGGGTCTGCCACAATGTTTCCTGGGGTACCAGGTCAAACGCGGTCTTTAAATCTATAAAGGCCAGGTACAGACTACCTTTCCCTAGAACCACTACTTTCCAGTAAATCATAAAAATCTGAATACCTGGTCCATAGTTCCCATCTTCTGCCTAAACCCCCCTTGATACTGGGACAGAATATTGTCATCCTCAATCCGAGCTTCGATTCTCGTGAGGAGGACCCTGCTAACCACCTTCTGGATAACATCGATCAAACTGATCTGTCAGTAGTTGGCAGGGTCCTCTCTATCCCCCTTCTTGAAGATTGGGACGACCTTGGCTCCTTTCCAAAAGTCTGGAACGGATAATCCACCTGCTATAAGGTTGATTACCATCAAAATAAAGAGAGCCCAGGGCTTGGGGTCATGCAAACACAGGTCTCCAGGGAGACCATCAGGCCCCGCAGCCTTCCCCGGGGCAATACTATGTATCGCTTGCTCCACCTCATAGAGTTCAAAGTAGCTCAATGTTGGGCGATTATCTCCAGAGTAGAGAGTCGAAAAATGCTTGTACCATGGATTGTCTGTTATATGGTTGGGAATTGAAGCTGCCCCAATCCTACATTCTTTAATAATTAGGTCCCAGAATAATTTTGGGTCCCTCTGTTTGGAGGTAAGATTATAGGCCTGATGTAGGTAATTAGTATTTACCGATTCGTAAATACCGAATTTTACCAATTCGGTATTTCCAAATATGTAAATGCTATGTAGGTATTTTTACTGAATGAATTACCGAATCGGGAATATTCGGTAATTACCGAATCAGTATTTACTGATTCGGTAATTGCCATTGATTCCTATAGGCCTTGAGGCCCATAGGATTCTATGGCAATTACCGATTCGGTAAATACCGATTCGGTAAAATTAACGAATTGACAAGGGGGACAGGGTGTCACTTTGATTCAGGCTTGTGTGCCATTTGACACACATACATGCACTTAGGGCATGTCTGTTAACCACATGGCACAGGTGTACATGCACAGATGTGCATGTACACAGGAATTCGCTATTTACCATGCAATAGTATTACATGGTAAATAATGAATTCTTAGGGGCCTGTGGCACTGTTTGCAGTGCCACCTACATATTGATTTACCGATTCAGTAAATTTACCGGATCGGTATTTGACAGAATCTGTAAATTTACCCAATCAGTAAATTGACTGATTCTGTAAAATGTAGGCCTCCTACATCTCAATCACCAGATACCGCGCGGTAACGGACGAAATCGGCCATTACCGACCGGTATTTGGTGACCTACAGCTGTCCCTAAGTTCTTGCCAGTGTGCCTCGTCCCAATTTCGCCTGGCTTCTACCTGTGCCCTAGAGTACTCTTTCCTTGCAGCCCTGACTGATGGGAGATCTTTTTTCTTCACCACCAGGGCTAATGTCGCCCTCTTTTCTTTACAGTCTGAAGAGTACCAGGGGTTGCTAGGCCTTGCTTGGTCACGCCTTGGGCCCACTTTCCCTTTGGTAATAAAAAAGGAACTCAGTTGGTCAATTGAGTCCTGATAGAATCGCTGGAAGTCAAAATGATTCCTCCCACTGGAGAGCCCCATAAGTTCTGCATTCTTCAACTCCAAAACATGCTTAATATGCTGCAGTGTATCAGCCTGTTGGGAAATTTTCAGCCATTTGAGGCGCCTATTACAAATGGAGGGGCTTACCTCTCTAGTTATTAGTACAGGAGGGGTATGTTCCTGTCTAACGGCCAGAGACCAGATATTATTAATTGCTAGACAGAGGGGATTGTGGTCACTATCTATGAAGGGTTTACCTCCATATCCTGTAGATCTCCCCATAAACTAAGATCAAGAAGATTATAATATATTCTAGATGGCGAGCTAATCCTGTTAAAGGTGTTCATGCCATTTGGATCCGATCTCGTCCTCCCATTAGCAGCCCTCAAATTAAATTCCAGGGTGAGGGCATTAATTGGAATGGCCCTCTGGGACCACTTTTTGATGGGAGGAAGACTAAGGGACGGGACGGGCCATTTAGCATCTTCTTCAGTGACACTCGGAAAATCTTCTGTACTTAGTGGTTTGTATGTACAGTTGAGGTCCCCCGCTAGTATAATATTAGATTGTGGACAAATGACAGAAAGCAAAGATTCCAAAGCTACTATGGTCAGGGATATCTGGGCACCTGTGGGGCCTCTAGCATAGACATTAATAGTTCCAGTGCAGCACTATTAGGTGTACCTTTGATTGACAAATGCAAAATGCCATGTGATGAACTCTCATGAACCGTAATTAACCAGTCCAAGGAGATGCTAACCCAGATCACTAACCCCCCCGAGGGGCGTCCCTTGCCTGAACTGTTAGCCGGTATAAAGTAAGAAGAAAAAAACAGATTTATGGAGGGGTGTTAAACTCCAAGTCTCTTGAAAGATACAAATCTCGAATTTCTCAACAAAGTTATACCATTCTGGGAGCAGAAGCTTCTTCTCCAGGCCTGCCACATTCCAGGAGAGAAGGTTGATCACTTTTAGGTTAGACCTAACCTCCCCTGCTGGAGTGTCCCCAATGCCATGTGGTGGCGGTGCTTCTCTAACCTCGCATCCCTCACCTTGACAGATCCCAGTGTGGGTGGGGGTTGTGGCGGTAGCAACCTATGGGTAACTAGGTGCTAGATTATCTAGCCTTGAATATTCAATTGACCATGCATCTAGTCAGTCCACATCGCTCAGACCCAATCCTCCCCTAGTTCTCCCCAATGTCTCTTGGGCCTCCACTCCGATTGGGGCCCATATAGGGAAGCGTCTAATCTGAATAGAGGAGTACTCTGGGGAAGACGTGCAAAATTCCAGGGCTAGTAGATTCTCAGCGAGAGCTGCATCCGTTAGCAATATCTTGATGCAGTCTAGCTTCGAATTAAGTGATGTAACCTTTCTTGCTCTTAAATTGTCCTCGCGGATTATGGATCTACATACCCTCACATGCCATAACCAGTGGATTCCTTATTGCAGAGAGATTCACCACTTTCATATCCTTGGTTAGCGGAAGGTTTAGAGACTTTAGTCATAAAGACTATAGCCTGGGTGTTTGTGATCAAATTCGTGTCTTCATATCCCTGTCCCTGGGAGCCCCCGGTTTTAGCAAAGGTGTTTCGGGCCTGAGGTGCTTTTAATGACTCTGCATAAGATTTGCTAGGACCAGGGGCTGGGGTCATCAGGGTGGATGGAACTCCCTGGCCTGGCCCCCCTAGACAAACTTCGCCACTCCACACAGTGGAGGCGCCAGGCGCTGACTTGCTTTAAGCGGGGCCCCGCGACAGTAGTGATAGTTGGATCGGCAGAGCACAAGATGGAACAGGGATGTTGGCCCTAGGATGTACACATTGATCACTTTCCTTAAGGACACTACTTCTTTTTCCAGAGATTCCACTTTCTCCAGTAGACCTTCTAATGTTTTTTTACAAGGGCATATAACCAGGGTGTCAGTGATGGCACAGGATTTATTTACCACTGATGATGGAGGTCCCTCCCCCAGATGCTCCAACACCGCAAAGTGATTGGAGCAAGGGAGAGAGGAATGATTGGGCTCATCAGGTGTTCCCTTACAAATGAGACCTCTGCAGTGGTTTGGTTGGGGGGTAATTTTGGGAGAGGCAAAGGCGGGTGGGATGACAAAACCTCAACTGCTGCCCTGGGAGCGTTGAGGTTGGTATGTTGTGATGACTTTTTTTTTAACATTGAGGGAATTGATCTATGTAAATTGCTACCTAGTGCTTCCTCCTGACAATCTTGGACAATACCCGGTACCGGGTTTTTACCTCCCAGAATTGCCTCACATTCGTTGACTATGGTCTCAATTCTATCTAAAACACAGTTACTTGCTGCATGAGTTACTTTTTTAACCTTTGTGCCTTTCTTATTAACATTCCCCCCCACCCTCCATTGCCTTCCTTTTACCCATTAGCGATCAAAAAGCGGGTAGTGCTTGTAACAGGGAGCAATGCTAACAATCAAAGACAATTGACCCTTAATTAATTACATGTGTCCTGGGGAAGAACTGCGAATGTCCAATTATACCAGGTCCCGGGTACAAGCCTAAATAAAACACAGGGCAGGGGCAAGGGCAAGGGTCAACAGAGCAGTACCTTAAGTCCTGGATCAAAATGAAAGAGGGGGGCCCCGCCCTGCTTCTTCTTGTTGCTGACGGGTGCAGGACGGGCACACCCTTGGTCTGGGCTCCGTCCGCGCGCGCGTCCCGCGTAGCAGTAATCTGTAGGGTGATTTGTAGCAACCCAGGCGCTCTCTGCTGACGTTGCGGCCGTGAGTGGCCGATCCGGGATGTCTGGGCCCCGTAGTCGCCCAGCAGCAGCAGTTGGCAAGCAATTCAGGGACCCGCGTTGTGGTAATCTGCAGGGCGATTTTTAGTGCCCCAGGCGCTCTCAACTGATGCTGCGGCCGTGCGCGGCCGATCCGGGATGTCTGGGCCCCGTAGTCCGCCCAGCAGCAGCAGTTGGCAAGCAATTCAGGGATCGGAGGTCTCCAATCTCCTGAACTTCATTCTCAGTTTGCTCATCAACAAGTATGGGAGATTGGCTTTTGTTTAGCTTGAGATCTTTTATGACTAATATAGGATTGTAGGCGGAAAACATAAAAAGAAGGATGCATCCTCCAATAAAGGGAAAGTTTGAATCTTACAGTGACAAGATTAATGATCTTGGACATTTCTAAAGGGCCAACATATTTAGAAGAAAACTTTGACCTACAACTTGAACAATGCAAATTGATGGAGTATAACCAAACTTTGGCCCTATCTTATGGGTTGGAGCTGATTACCTATGCCAAATGGCCTGTAAATCTGTGTTTTGACTTAGCAGCCAGTAAATTCTGAAACAATCTCTCTTTGACGCTTAACTTTTTCAATCAATCTAGACCTGCAGATGCTGGATAATCTCTTTCTAAGAAATCTAAAAAGTTTGTGGATGGATCCATTCAAGGCCAAGAACGGAAATAAGCCAGTGGCAGTATGGATTGTGTTATTGTATGGGACATCTGCTGCAGGTAGGACAATACTACAGTTGTCTTGGGCAGAAGACTATCACCTAGGACATTATTGTAGAGTTTGATTTACCATTTCAGTTTGTCCATTAGCTTGGGGGTGGAAGTCAGAAGTCTTTTTTTTTTTTCATTTTTTTTTACCTTTATTAGTAGTACAAGCAGTTACAAGTATGGGCCTACAACCATCCCGGCCGGCCGCTAAGCAAAGCAAGAGTACAGCAAGCAATATCAAGGTTATAGCAGTTCGAAATCCGGGGTCATAAGAATACCAGAACAGATCTTGTAATCAGGTGCACAAACTTGAAATCAGGATTTGAGAGGTTCATTTTCAAATAAGGAACTAAAAAGGGGTGTCGCACAGTCCTACAATACTGCGCGTGAATTAGGATATCTTCAAACAGTACAGATACGAAGGAAATATCGGGGGAAAGATACACAAAGCAGGAGAAATGCAGGCACAACCCCGGCGCGTAGCGAGTCTAAACCCCACCCCTCAAAACTAAACATATTGCAGAGACCATGAACGACGATGACACTAAAAAGAGAAGAAAGACTAAAGGGCCATAGAAACAAATACCGAACGAACGCCCTTCCTCCAACCCCCCACCCTGCACACCCGCAGAAGGCCATGGCCTACCCCCCCAGCAGCGTGCCTTTCGCCCTAATAGAGACCCGAAATATAGAAAGAGAGAGGAAAGTGAGAAAAAGGATAAGCGGAGTAGGGCCCTCGATCTTGCCGCCCGACCCCGCCCTTCACCCCTACACCTAGGGAAATCACAGAAACGAAGTAATACAGTAATGAAGAACATCAAGTCCCGGCCATAACAGCGATGGACTCCCGGTCAAACATACCCACTGCACCGTCTGTCAACAATAAAGCCAATAAACTGTGAACCACATCATCCCTGACCCTGTCTAGCAATGGTACCGCCAGAAGTCCACTCGTCAACCGGTTTACAGAACAGCCCGGAGGGTCCAAACAATCTGGGCGGGCCAGGTCGGAGCGTAGCCATAGGAGAGTACAACAATCCAAACCCATCCAAGTATCGACAGCGGAGATCCGGTAATATTGACGCTGACCACGGGAACTTCCCAGAGTTCACACACAGTAGTACCATCCAGGAAAGGAGAGTCACACAGTCCGGCAAGCGCCACGACATAGCTGGGACAGTCCAACAAGGAAAATAGCGTTTTATCCCCAGCTGCCAGTTGAACATGTGTCCCATCTACATGTGTAACCATGTCGGCCCGAGCGGTCACGGGAACTGGGTCTTTCAGCGGCTCCTGGTACCTAGGCAGAGCTGGGACTCCCTCCGTGGGCATAGCTGCAAGTTCGTCGGCTGTCCCTTGGAATCGGACCATGGCCGCTAGAGACGGTGAGACAGCAATGGCGGCCATTCTTCTACCCAGGTCCCGGGCATGACAAATCAGGGTCTCGTGCAAAACCGTTAGGGTGGCCAATACGTCCTTGGATGTGGGCTCCTGCGTGCATTGCAAGCATCCCGGCCCATCCATGTGACAGCCGTCCGGCATGGACATGGACCGTAGAGGAGGGCACCAGCCGCCATCATAGTCA
The DNA here is from genome assembly GCF_964263255.1 of Lissotriton vulgaris. Classification (NCBI taxonomy): domain Eukaryota; kingdom Metazoa; phylum Chordata; class Amphibia; order Caudata; family Salamandridae; genus Lissotriton; species Lissotriton vulgaris. The sequence continues at coordinate 1,160,253,655 of NC_141689.1, forward strand.
ATTTGGCCCCGTCCCTCTTCACCTCACTCAGGGACCAGGCCCCAATGCGGGCGCCATGGGATGCACCACCGGGGCTCAAAACTGTGAGGCGGGCTCCCCGGAGGAGAGTCACCAAAAGGCTAAAATCCCTGCCGCACCCCGGGAGTCGCCCGCCTATATCGGGGGGCAATCCTTGGTTATGCCCGGGCAAAGTGTTTGGGGAGGGGGCAGGAGTCATGCGCCTCCTCTGATCCTGTTTCGCCACACTGCCCCTCAAGGGTCACCGCCAACTGGACCGGGCCTTCACCGCCATCAGCGGCCCTTCAAGTCAACGGCACCCTCCGGCCGGCTCCTCACCGCCACCAACGGCCGTTGTTGTTGCAGTCGCGGCCGGATGCACGTCCAGGTCAAAGCCCCGGTCTCATCACCACATGGGCCGCAGAGCAGTCGGGGACCAGTTCTCAGGGTCCGCCGCATGCAGGAGCCTCAGGAGCAGACGGTAAGTGCTCGTTCTCCTTCTCCTATTAAAGTACGTCTTCGTGGCTCAGGATAAACGCCAGGATATACGTGTGGGGCGAAAGGGCTCACGGAGCCGAGCGACTATGCGGCCATTTCGGATGCCTGCTTGGCTCCTCCCCCGGAAGTCAGAAGTTAATGCTCTTTGGATGGCAAGTTTATAACACAGGAATCGAAATTTGCCTAGCTTAGTAATGGTAAGTTTCAATTCTATTAAGGACATGGAGGCGAGGATTATCCTTTTCCTTCTTCGCTGTTTATTACACATAAAAACGATAGCAGCCCAGAAAAGCACCAAACAGCAAAGATTTTTTCTTTTCATCTTCCAACAGCGGGATGAACACCATAAGATTCCAAATGTAAGAAAACAAACTACAACTCCCAAGAGTCCAATACATTAGTCCTTCTACAATGTCCACTCAGTTAAGGTAGGGCGACCATCTTGTGCTCCCTTCCTCTTTCTTCGTGCGAGTCACGCCAAGGAAAATCAACGGTCTTTCTTCGAACCCTCGTTACCTAGCAGAAAAAACACAACAGCGTAAGCATTGCAAAAATAACTCCCAATAGTCTTTTCCAAGCAAGTATAGCTTTTACAGGAACACCAAAAACTTATAACAACAGTTCGAAATAACCAAGTCAAAGACTGTTTACTTACACCATTACGGGTGGGATCTCCGAAAGAGTGTTGGGTGGGATAATCCTCGCCTCCGTGTCCCTAATAGAATTGAAACTTACCGTTACTAAGCTAGGCAAATTTCGATTCTATGTCAGGACTGGAGGCTTCAGATTATGCTTGTTCAAAGCTTACCTACCACCAAACTGGCAATATCCACCACCGGCTTAAAGTAAAATCTCTTGAAAGTGGAGTCCGTAGACCAGTCTGCTGCACGCATCAAGTCCTCCAGGCGTGCTCCCAGAGAAAAAGCCTTCGAGGCCATGCCCCTCTAGCCGAATGAGCTCCAAACTGCTTGGTATCAATGCCAGCTTCTTGCATCACCCACCGCACCCAACGAGCTATAGTGGGAGAAGAAAGAGCCTTATGCGGCTTACCCAGGCCAATCAGCAATTGTCATTCGCCCGGCGGACGAAATTCCACTGTGACGTCCTCGTACGTCTTAAGGCACTGCACAACACAAAGCTTGGGAACATCCACAAACGCCGGGTAGGTGATAGATCTCGTTGCAGACTTAGTGCGTCTACCCACAGTAAAAGTAACCCCATCTGGGGAAAAAACTCTCGCGGAGATGTCCAAAGCACGCACATCAGAAACCCTACGACACGACACCAAACATAGAAGCATAGCCAACTTGGCCGATAGCTCTTTCAAAGAAAGGTACTTGTTGTGCTGCCAAGAAAGAAAAAGGTTCAACATTACATTGACATCCCACAGGACCAAATATCTCGGTTCCGGGGGTAAAGAGAGCCTCATACCCCTGAGGAGTCTGCATACTAACGGGTGTTCCCCATCATGAGCTGCAGAGATTACCGAACGCATTGCGCTAATGGTCCGGTAAGCCAGCCCGCTAGCTGCCAGTTCTGCCAGAAAATTTAGAATGGGAACGATGCCCGCAACCAGGGGATCCAAATGCTGTCGAAGACACCAACGAACCCACCTGGTCCAGGCTGACCGGTACCTCTTTGTGGTGCTACTTGCCCATGCCTTTGACAAGAAAGACTCAGCCGAGTCCGAAAGTCCTGGGAGCGACCAACGTCTCTGGAAAGCGGCCACGCCATGAGGCGGAGAGAATCTTGCAGCACTAGGTGATGCGGGTCCCCGTTTGGATTGAGAAGAAGATGAGGGAGCCGGGGGAGTAGGATTGGAGAATCCCAACAAAGTTCCAGAAGAACTGGAAACCAAACTTGCGATCTCCACCAAGGCGTCACCATCACCACTTCCGCCCTTTGGCAGCGAAGGTGGGCCGCTGCCTGCACCACCATGGAAAACGGAGGAAATGCGTAAGGCCTTTCCAGACTCCAATCCTGGAGAAACTCATCTGTGGCCTCCGCTAGGGGATCCGGCCTCCAACTGAAAAATCTCTGTAGTTGAAAGTCCAGGCGGTACGCAAACAGATCCACCAAAAAAGGACCCCAAATGGTTGCTAGCCACTAAAACACCTGTATATCCAGTTTCCAGAGGCTGGAGTTTCGCAGGTACCTCGAGTGCCAGTCCGCCCCTGGATTGGCCCGCCCCGGGATGTATTCCGCCGTCACCGAGACCAGATGGGCTAGGCAATATTCCCAAAAATCCTTTGCCAGATCCGCCAGAGCCCGGGACCGGGGTCCGCCCAGACGGTTCACATAACGAACCTCCGAGACGTTGTCCATCCTCAACAGGACACATGACTGCGCTGAGTCCCTGGTCCAACAATGGACCGCAAAGGAACCCGCCAGGAGCTCTAGGCATTTGATATGGAGCTGCTGCTCTTCTAACGACCAAGCGCTGCCTGTGGAGAAATCTCCCCACTGGGCGCCCCAGCCTGACCTGTTGCCATCTAACTATAATATCAAGTCTTGAACTGACCCGAAAATTGCCCGGCCGTTCCATGCTTCCATATGAGAGAGCCACCAGGACATCTCCTCTTTCACCTCCTCGGACAGAGGAACTAGGTGGTCGTAAGGCAACCCCTTCCTGAGGTTACAAGCCTTGAGGCGTTGGAGAGCACGGTAATGAAGGGGCCCCGGAAAGATCGCTTGGATGGAGGAGGATAGCAGTCCTACCAATCCGGCGATCTGACGCAGGGAAGTATGCGTTTTGGCGATCGTCTGCCGCAGTTCGTGTCTGATTTTGGCCATCTTCCGAGATTGTAAGCTCAGGGATGCCTGCAAAGAGTCTACTACGAAACCCAGAAACACAATCCTCTGTGAAGGAGAAAAGACTGACTTGTCCTCATTGATAATGAAGCCCAGACCTTGCAACAAGGAGATCGTCTGGTTGAGCTGGTGCATCAACCAGTTGGGGCATTGGGCCATCAGCAGGATATCATCTAGATATACAATCATCCGGATTCTACATTTGACATTGGGTTTCACCTGTGTGGCCTCGGCCCATGATGCTGCTTAATAGTGTTTCAATTCTTTGCATTTACATAGTTTTTATATTGTTGGAATTTTTGATGCACCCTGTAACTGTGTTGTATTGAATTCTAATGATTTTCAGGGTGGGCATAGGTATGATAACATTTGCACTGCAAAGGATGATGGAGGGGTAAAGTAGGATATTCCCCAAGTGTGCAAACTACTGATGTCAGTTTAACACAGTTGGACCTAGTACTGATAGTAATATTTCCAAGTGTGATTTATGGCCAAAAGTACATGATGTTCTTGTTGTGTTAATTAATATGTCTGTTGAATATTAACATTCTTTACATACACCAAGTGGGAACTCGCTTTTGTGACGTTCAGTGTTTCTATTGAGTGGAAGTGCTGTGCCGATGCTTTACATATTGCTTCTGTGATAGGACTGACTACTCAGTGCCAAGCTACCCAAGGGTGAGTGCAGGTTACTCTGTGAGTGTGAAACACCCACCCCTGATGGGAGTGGTAGGTCCAGCCTGGCTAGGGCATCGCTTCAGCCAACACATGGGGAGGCATAGAATTTTGATGCATTCCCAAGCATACCAGTAATAGTAAATCTGGGAATATGCCAAAATCAATGGATGAATGCAAGGGAAAACCCATGTCCCACCCATAAAACTCCACCATGGGACAGAGTAACGCGAAGCAGCTAGGTGGCCTTGCTTGGCTTGATAAATCTAACTTAAGAGCTGCATCGCTTTTGCCCCGTTTTTGTGGTGCAAGGGTGATGCAAGTCTTTGATAAATTTTGCCTGGTTTTAGTGCACAGAGCATTCTACAACACTTGACCCAAATATTTATGGGAGACATTGCTACATTGTAGCCCAAGTAGCGCCTTGTGGTCCAGCAAGGCCCTGCTTTTTAAACCACCTACGTTCACACTGAAAAGCAAAGGAGGAATAGGAATTTCTTTTCTGGAAGCAAAGGCCTGGAATGAGCGTCCTCTATCCACCTGCAATGAAAAAAACTCAGAAAACTCTTAAATACACGCTTATTCATTTCTTCCTAACGTCTTAGAATAGACAATTTACCTAGTTTATGTGTGTGTTCAGCCATTTCCTAGTTTATGTTGACTAGGTCTGGTACACGCTTTGGGGCAGCTGTTTACGCATTATAAATGAATCTCATTCACTCATTAAACCATTAAACATAGCAACATTTCAATGATGCGTACTTACAATGTTAAAAGCAAAACTATAGGTCCCAGAATACAACATGCAGTTGGGTAAAACAGCAAACCCAAAGGGTTCCCAGCTGACAAGTGTACACTCGGCAGCTATGTGCAATGAATAGGATTTAAAAAAAAAAGTCTGGTGAAGTTGATACATGGAATGAGTCGATGGCTCAAGTTTGACTGTGAGACAAACATGACAGCAATGCGCTTGTCCTAGGTCTTTGCTTAACAATCTAATGCATTCTAGTAGTTGCTGTACAGGTTTAATTCAGTGGAGCCAATGGAACTAATACACCTGAAAGCAATGATTTGTGAAAGGAAAAGCGTAGGACTGAAACTCTACTACTTGATGACATAGTATCATCTGGTAGCTTTACTTTAAGTCATTTCTAAGCTGAATTAATCATTTACATTTGGAATAAATGCATGAGGCTTACAATAAGGAAAATTAAATCTTCTTGTTCTTTTATTTATGGATGGAGCTAATGCAGTATATGAGGCTGCTTCATAATCACAAACTTCGTGTCACCTCTAGCACTTTTTCAGACAAATAATCACTTTAAATTAATGTGCTTACTGATATCAAAAGGTATGAGATCCCAATATAAAGGATAACACAAATAGAGTGCATTCCATGCTTCTTGTTTTATTAAATGGATGTATTAACATTTACAAAATGCAGAACTACATTTTCTCTGGCTAACAATGGCTTTATTTTCACCTACATTTTGGACTGCGAATTACATCAACTCACAATCACTGAGATTTCTAATAGTGTTGTGAGTAACTTTCTATGTACATGTGATGCCATTGTTAATTACCTATGCTAATTAGTCCCAAACTTTTCTTCATACTTTGTGTCTTGGTTGTAGTTCCGCATTGAAACTAAAACCATGGTGTAGGAAAGTGGATTATTAGTAGGTGGAGGTTTTCACCTTCAGCTAGTAATAATATCACAATTAGTAACAGGTCTAGTCTTAATGAATTAATCCTTGTTCAACCCTGTGTAACTTGACAAATGAGCAGTCAGGTTTAACTTAAGAGACAGGTCTGTGTAAAGCATTTAATATCACAAAAACATTAAATAAGTAAAAGACAGAAGAAAATAAAAACCCAGCACCAATTTTTACCAATAGGGAATATTTTTATCTTTACAATGACACCAAAAAAAAAAAAACAATGTAGGGAACCAGAGATATGAATTTTGAAAGATTAAATAATACGTTGTGTATTCTAGCGCCAAAAAGCAAGTCAAAGTAGCTTTATTTGAGATAAACTCATAAAAGCAGAAGAAAAACATCCATGACTCATATAACATTACATGATTACAAGATAATGAGTTAAAATGTACATACTTTAAAATATTAGAAAAACATGATCTGACCAATTGGAGGAATTATAAATTAATTTTCGCTGATAGCAATAAAAATCATTTACTATACAGTTAAAACTAATAAAAACACAATATGGGCAATCACATTACATAGTAAAACTCAATAGATTAGATTTTCTATTCAAAGGCAATCAATTACCCCCGGTTTGAATTCTGACTTAACGCTGTTAGACCTGACATCATTGGCTTGAGTCTCTCCTCCATTTTTTCTGTTTGCCTCTACTGTGTTACGATGTTTTGCTGGTATATGCTTTGGGCGCCGTGTCACTGCTGATCAGTGCCATAGCGCAAGTGCTCCCTCTGTTAAAATGATGTATCTATTGTATCCATGTTTGGCTTATTTGGTTTACTGTCAGTCCCTAGTCTAGTGCACCAGGAGTGCCGGGGCTTGTAAATGCAAATGCCGCTCGTGGGCTTGCAGCACGTGTTGTGCCACCCACAGGAGCGGCCTTGTAAAAGAATGTCTACGGGTCGGTCATTGCGAGACCCACGTGAAGTCCTGCACTGTCACGTCGGCTGCGCAGGTATACCTACCTGCCAGCCCCTCCAACCTTCCCTTAGCTTCATGTTAGTCACCCCTATGGTAGGCCCGTGGGCAGGGTGCATTGTAAGTGTAAGGTAGGACAAGCCTGACCAAGTTGGCATGTCCTGATAGTGAAGTGCCGCCATCTTAGGGCTTCACTATTGCGAGGTAGCCTGCTCTCCGTTAGATAGAATGGGCCGCCGGGATTATTAACGCTATAATCCTAGCTGGCTCGGGGAGCATGGTGCAATGTCGAGTTTGGTATCCCTGAACTCGGGGTTTAATTACGCATCCGTTGGTGTGGATGGTTTTTGGACTCTGGGTTCGAAAATAGCACTTTTAGAAAGTGTCTATTTTCTTGTCTAACCATATCTGGTCTCTGCTGGTCTTGCGTGTGTGTGACAGGAGCTGGGTGGCTGCAAGAGGTCTGGATGAGTCAGTGTGGGATGAGTGGGACATTACGTTGAGAGTAGGGGGAGAGTAGTTGTTGATAGCCTGCCTTGCCTGATACAATGCTGGCTCCACCTCCTGCCGAGCGACTGATGGCTCTGTACCTGCCATGGACGATCCTGGCCCCCCCTCCTGCCAGGAGGGCGATAGCTCTGCTCCTGCCAGTGTCAATGCTGGCTCCACCTCCTGCGGGGCGTCTGAGGACCCGGCCCGGCTCAATGAATAGGCCAGGTGCTACTGCCTAGCTCCACCCACCACAGACCCAGGATGTTGGGAAACCCCCGGCATAGACAAAGGGATCAAAGACGAAAAGGGGTATAAGAGGAGGACCCCTGAACTAGGAAATCAGATCACTTCTGACAAGGAACCCTGTAACCAAGGACAAGAAGCCTGCTGATCTAAAGAACTGCTTACCCCTTCTGCCAGTGTGCTGTTGTTGGGGGAATCCTGCAGTGCTTCTTTATTTTTGCCAAGGAACCAGGAGAGAGGAACTTTGTGTGTACTCTCACGCTTGCTAAGAAAATCTCCAAGGACTGGAAGAGTGCCAGTCTCCTGCCGAAGTCACAGGGCTAAAAGACTTCACCTGCTACAAAGTGCTATCTGCTGGAAGTGTGAATCCAGCATCTCTGAAAGAACCAGCAACCACGACGATCGGACGCTGGGCCCAACCGACGCCAGCAGCGACGCCAGTGAGTAGGAGTACGGCTCTAACTCCAGAGGACCTCGTGTCTGCCCCGCTGCTGATCGCATCACCCGTGTGCCCTTCGACGCAGTGAGCGCTGCTCACTCTGTGCAACTGCATCATCGACAACGCCTGCTGTGGCCTGATCGACACCGAAGACGCGACGCCGGAGTGCTCGACGCCGCTGATCATCGTGTGCTTCATTTTCCTAAGGTACTGTGTTGTTGGGGGTCCGTGTGACTCCAGGCCCGACGCAGCGCTCCTCGCGGTCGACGCCGAACCTGTGGATTACCTTTGCCCCAGCGTTGTGTAGCTCCCGTGTGAGTTACCCTGTTGCTCAGAACTGTGTTCCCAAGAAGAAGAATTGCTTGATACTAAAGACTTTTGTGCTAAAGAAGAAACTACCTTTGAACTATCCTTTTTCCTTCCCGAACGTATTTATTCCGATTGTGTACCGTCTTGCCGTTATTTTGGTCTTGTGCTAAGCCTTATATAAAAATACTTATTTTTATAATACTACGGTGTCGTGTCCATTTGTAGTGTATTCACTGTATTACTGTATGTGGTCATAATTGCTTAACACACAGCCTCTGAGATAAGCCTGTTCTGCTCTGCCAAGCTACCAAGGGGGTGAGCAGGGGTTATCGAAGGGTGTGATCCCCTTGCCCTAACTAGAAAAGGAGTGTCCCTATTTGTCAGAAGTGTATACCTCTACCAACTAGAGACAGCCAGTTCTAACATTGGATGCAGCGGTGAGGATTTGGACCTTGCATTTATGACCCATGTACAGTGATTAGTGTGCGCTACATAGTGAAAGCAGACCATAACGCAGTCACAATCTGATTCGAAAGGATCCTATTTTTGTTCTCCGCTTTCCTGAAACTTGATTTTCTGAACACTGCCAGTTTAACCATGAGTGACAACGGAGTCACTGCCCCTGCTATCGTTGTTGTGGAAGAGTTCGAGAGGAGTAAGCTAAAGAAATACAAGAAAGATGAGCTGAAACACTTTTGCGACCAGTTTGGAGTTCCTACCACCGGCCTCTCGAGAAAAGATGATTTTTATAAAGCATTGCAGGCCTGGTGGGAGTCCAGAAATCCCTCTGATGTGGTGGTGGTACCCACAGAGGAAGGGGATGAGGAGGTGCCAGTGAATGGACCTGTGCCCTCTCCCGGAAGCAGTGTTTCCTCCAAAGGTCTTTCCCCTGAAGAAAGAGAAGAAAGGGCGAAAGAGCGAGCTTACAACATGGAGATGGCAAGGCTAAAGATTAATGGGCAGTTGGAGTTAGAAAATGCAAGAGGTAGAAGGGAAGCTGATTTAGAGATCAAAAAGTTGGAGTTTGAACGAGAGAAGTTAGCTTTGGAGCGTGAAGCCAGGTTGAGGGAACTGGATATCCAAGCTAAAAAGTTAGAGTTGAATCCCTCTGGTGGCAGCATTCCATCCGAGCCTGCAGAAAGTAAGTTTTACTTCCCGAAAGATGTGATCAAAGATTACAATAAGAATGAGGATATTGGTCAATGGTTTAAAGCATATGAGTTAGCATTGTTGGCCCACCAGGTCCCTGAGAAGAATTGGGGAGCGGGGTTGTGGGGTCGCTTTGTGAATGAGGGAAGAGATACCCTGTTAGACATGCCTGTTGCAGATAGGATGTCGTATGCTCATATGAAAGATGCTTTAATGTTGCGATATGGTTTAACCCCCGAGCAGTACAGACAAGCTTTTAGAGAATGTAAGAAGTTGCCTGGTACGACGTGGGTCGAATATGTGTCTTATTTTTGCAGAGCCATGGATGGTTGGGTAAAGGGCAGCAAAGTGGAAAGTTATGAAGCTCTCTATGATTTGTTTGCGTGGGAGCACTTGTCTAATAACTGTTTTCCAGAGCTGCGCCAGCACCTGATTGATAGCAAGATATCTAACCCTAGAAAACTTGCTGAGGAGGCGGACCGCTGGGTCAGTACCAGGGTCCACAAGGGTCCAGTGGGAGACTCAGCCAAGGGTGGGCAGGGTCCCCAGCAGAAGAGTGGGGGGGACAAGGGAAAACAGAAGGAGTCTCAGAAAGGGCCCCAAAGTAATCCCCAAGGGAACCAAGGGAAAGGTTCCTAGCCTCCCCCTGAGAAGAAGTCAGGGGCCCCGACGGGTAAACCTGTTCATAGGGGCCCCCTAACCTGCTACGGTTGTGGGCAGGTGGGACACCGGTTTTATGACCCCCAGTGTCCCAAGAAGGATTCGAATGCACCGCCGCGTGCACCCCCTCGTCAGTTGGCAAGTGTAGCCTTGGGAGGGGAGGAGATGGTTGTCCATGGTGGGAGGGGTCCCGCAGAAATGTCCCTGGTCTCGCTAGGAGACATGCAAATGGTCCCTCCACCCCCTCTGCCTAGTAACACTAGTAAATATAGGCAGTGGGTGACCATTAATGGCCATAGAGTGGAAGCCCTCAGAGACACCGGAGCGAGTGTGACAGCTGTCAAGTGTCACTTGGTGTCCAGAGAGCAGGTGGTTCCCCACGCATTCTACCCCGTGATAGCTGCCGATAACTCCCAGAAAGAGTGTGAGGTGGCTCAGGTTTCCTTTGAATGGGGGGGAGTTTCAGGTACTCTTCAGGTTGCTGTGAGGCCCGCCATGCCTGTCGACTGTCTCCTGGGCAATGATTTGGAAGACTCCCCTTGGGCTAAGGTGGAGCGAGCGGCGCATTTGAAAATGTTGGGTGTGCCAGAGTGGGTGTGTGCAACCACTCGATCCATGACAGCGAGTAAGGGTGTTGATGGGGTCCCGGAGCCTGAAAGTACGGCCCAGGACCCAGCTGTGAAGAGAAGAGGCAGGAGGCGCGGGAAACCGGCCCCCGTTGTTCCCGTGGTCCAGAAGGAGGTAGACCCTGAGGGGGATGCCCTGGAGCCCACAGGGGAACAAATTGCCGAACTGGGAGATCTGCCCGAGCTGACCCATTGGCAGCAGGATGGTGGTCCCTCCAGGGAGGAATTCTGTGCGGAACAGAAAGTGTGCCTTCTCTTGTGGGCATGAGGCAGCAGGCCTCAGCCCAATCCTCAGGTGATCAGTCAGGGTCACATTTTGTGTACTGGGAGAACGACCTCCTGTATAGCGAGCCTAAGGCTGCTGAGCCTGGGTCAGCCCGTGTGCTGGTGGTACCCCAGCGCTTCAGAGCCTTCCTACTGGGTTTGGCTCATGACGTACCGTTAGCTGGACATCTGGGGCAGGACAAGACCTATGACAGGCTTGTCACCCATTTTTATTGGCCTCAGATGCGTAGGGATGTAGACATCCATTGCAAGACTTGTCGCACTTGCCAGGCAAGTGGGAAAAGCGGAAGGAAGCAGAAGGCTCCCCTCCAACCTTTTCCGGTGGTCAGCACCCCCTTTGACCGGGTGGGTATTGACATTGTTGGGCCCCTGGACCCCAAGACAGCCCTGGGCAACAGGTTCATCCTGGTCTTGGTGGACCATGCCACAAGGTACCCGGAAGCCATCCCTCTCAGGACAGTGACGGCCCCCGTGGTGGGACGGGCACTGATGGGTGTTTTCTCCCGGATGGGGTTCCCCAGAGAGGTGGTGTCCGACCGAGGCACCAACTTCATTTCGAACTATATGAAGTCTCTGTGGAAGGAGTGTGGGGTAACCTACAAGTTCACCACTCCTTACCACCCTCAAGGAAACGGGCTGGTTGAGAGATTCAACCGGACCCTGAAAGGCATGATTATGGGTCTTGAAGAACCAATGAGGCGGAAATGGGACGTCCTCTTGCCATGCCTGTTGTTTGCTTACCGTGAGGTGCCGCAGAAGGCTCTAGGGTTCAGCCCCTTTGAGCTCTTATACGGTCACCCGGTAAGAGGACCTTTGAGTCTGGTCAAGGAAGGCTGGGAGCAATCTCCCAGGAAACCTCCCCAGGATGTATACAGCTACATGCTGGCCTTTCGGAACCAGACTCGGCGCTTCAGAGAACTTGCTCAGGCAAATCTGGAGGCCAGCCAGGAGGAGATGAAGCGATGGTACGACCGGAATGCCACTCTGGTAGAGCTTCAGCCTGGTCAGGAAGTGTGGGTCATGTCCCCTGTGGAACCTTGTGCGCTCAAGGACAGGTGGACTGGACCGTTTAAGGTTGTGGAGAAGAAGAGCGATGTCACCTACCTGGTGGACTTGAAATCTCCCAGGAACCCCTTGCGGGTCCTGCATGTCAACCGTTTGAAGCCCCACTTAGAAAGGTCCGAAGTGGGCATGCTCCTAGCTACAGATGATGGAACGGAGGAGGAGAGTGAGCCTCTTCCTGACCTCCTGTATGCTAAAGAGCAAGACGGGTCAGTGGATGGTGTGGTCCTCTCTGACACACTGACCCTTGAGCAGAAACAGGATTGTCGCCACCTGTTGGGACAATTCCCGGATCTGTTTTCCTTGGTTCCGGGTGTCACGCATTGGTGTGTCCATGACGTTGACACCGGAGACAGCCCTCCTGTGAAGCACAAGGCTTACAGGGTGACTGACAAGGTCCGAGCGTACATTAAGGAGGAGGTCTCCAAAATGTTCGCCTTGGGGGTGATTGAGTCCTCTAGCAGTCCTTGGGCCAGCCCAGTGGTCTTGGTCCCGAAGGCTGCAGCGCCTGGTGCTTCACCAGAACTCCGGTTCTGCGTGGACTACCGAGGGCTCAATTCAGTCACGAAGACTGACGCGCACCCCATCCCCAGAGCTGATGAGCTCATCGATCGGTTGGGGGCTGCCCGGTACCTTAGTACGTTTGACTTAACGTCTGGGTACTGGCAGATCGCCTTGACTGATGGGGCAAAAGAGAGGTCAGCATTCGCCACACCAGATGGGCTATACCAGTTCCGGGTGATGCCCTTTGGGATGAAGAATGCCCCCGCCACCTTCCAGAGGTTGGTCAACCAGGTCTTGGCTGGACTGGAGGAATTCAGCGCCGCCTACCTGGACGACATCGCAGTGTTCAGCGCCAGCTGGGAGGAACACGTGCGCCACCTCCAGGAAGTGTTGTTGGCTCGGCGCGGAGCAGGCCTCACAATCAAGGCCAGTAAGTGCCAGATTGGGCAGGGTTCTGTGGTGTACTTGGGGCACCAAGTAGGGAGCGGTAAGGTGGCCCCCCTGCAACCCAAGATTGATACCATCCTGGCTTGGGCACCGCCCAAAACCCAAACACAGGTGAGAGCCTTCTTAGGACTCACGGGTTACTACAGGAGGTTTGTCAAGGATTACGGTAACATTGTGCACCCCTTGACTTCGCTGACTTCCAGGAAGCAGCCACGAAACGTGATCTGGACTGATGCCTGTCAAACGGCCTTTGACACCCTGAAAACTGCAATGTGCACAGCACCTATACTCCAAGCACCCGACTTTTCGAAAGAATTCATTGTTCAGACGGACGCTTCAGAGCATGGCGTGGGGGCTGTTCTAGCTCAGGTGAATGAAGAGGGCCGAGACTTGCCTGTAGCCTTCATCAGTAGGAGGTTACTTCCCAGGGAAACGAGGTGGAGTGCGATAGAGAGAGAAGCATTTGCTGTGGTCTGGGCGCTGAAGAAGCTAAGACCCTACCTGTTTGGGACTCACTTCCGGGTTCAGACAGACCACAGGCCCCTCAGATGGTTAATGCAAATGAGGGGTGAGAATCCAAAACTGTTGAGGTGGTCCATTGCTCTACAGGGGATGGACTTTACGGTGGAACACCGCCCTGGTACAGATCACGCCAATGCTGATGGTCTGTCCAGATTTTTCCGCCTTAGTGATGAGGACTCCCTAGGGTAAGGGTAGTTCTCCCCACATTTCAGCTGGAGGGGACACGTGTTAGACCTGACATCATTGGCTTGAGTCTCTCCTCCATTTTTTCTGTTTGCCTCTACTGTGTTACGATGTTTTGCTGGTATATGCTTTGGGCGCCGTGTCACTGCTGATCAGTGCCATAGCGCAAGTGCTCCCTCTGTTAAAATGATGTATCTATTGTATCCATGTTTGGCTTATTTGGTTTACTGTCAGTCCCTAGTCTAGTGCACCAGGAGTGCCGGGGCTTGTAAATGCAAATGCCGCTCGTGGGCTTGCAGCACGTGTTGTGCCACCCACAGGAGCGGCCTTGTAAAAGAATGTCTACGGGTCGGTCATTGCGAGACCCACGTGCAGTCCTGCACTGTCACGTCGGCTGCGCAGGTATACCTACCTGCCAGCCCCTCCAACCTTCCCTTAGCTTCATGTTAGTCACCCCTATGGTAGGCCCGTGGGCAGGGTGCATTGTAAGTGTAAGGTAGGACAAGCCTGACCAAGTTGGCATGTCCTGATAGTGAAGTGCCGCCATCTTAGGGCTTCACTATTGCGAGGTAGCCTGCTCTCCGTTAGATAGAATGGGCCGCCGGGATTATTAACGCTATAATCCTAGCTGGCTCGGGGAGCATGGTGCAATGTCGAGTTTGGTATCCCTGAACTCGGGGTTTAATTACGCATCCGTTGGTGTGGATGGTTTTTGGACTCTGGGTTCGAAAATAGCACTTTTAGAAAGTGTCTATTTTCTTGTCTAACCATATCTGGTCTCTGCTGGTCTTGCGTGTGTGTGACAGGAGCTGGGTGGCTCCAAGAGGTCTGGATGAGTCAGTGTGGGATGAGTGGGACATTACGTTGAGAGTAGGGGGAGAGTAGTTGTTGATAGCCTGCCTTGCCTGATACAATGCTGGCTCCACCTCCTGCCGAGCGACTGATGGCTCTGTACCTGCCATGGACGATCCTGGCCCCCCCTCCTGCCAGGAGGGCGATAGCTCTGCTCCTGCCAGTGTCAATGCTGGCTCCACCTCCTGCGGGGCGTCTGAGGACCCGGCCCGGCTCAATGAATAGGCCAGGTGCTACTGCCTAGCTCCACCCACCACAGACCCAGGATGTTGGGAAACCCCCGGCATAGACAAAGGGATCAAAGACGAAAAGGGGTATAAGAGGAGGACCCCTGAACTAGGAAATCAGATCACTTCTGACAAGGAACCCTGTAACCAAGGACAAGAAGCCTGCTGATATAAAGGACTGCTTACCCCTTCTGCCAGTGTGCTGTTGTTGGGGGAATCCTGCAGTGCTTCTTTATTTTTGCCAAGGAACCAGGAGAGAGGAACTTTGTGTGTACTCTCACGCTTGCTAAGAAAATCTCCAAGGACTGGAAGAGTGCCAGTCTCCTGCCGAAGTCACAGGGCTAAAAGACTTCACCTGCTACAAAGTGCTATCTGCTGGAAGTGTGAATCCAGCATCTCTGAAAGAACCAGCAACCACGACGATCGGACGCTGGGCCCAACCGACGCCAGCAGCGACGCCAGTGAGTAGGAGTACGGCTCTAACTCCAGAGGACCTCGTGTCTGCCCCGCTGCTGATCGCATCACCCGTGTGCCCTTCGACGCCGTGAGCGCTGCTCACTCTGTGCAACTGCATCATCGACAACGCCTGCTGTGGCCTGATCGACACCGAAGACGCGACGCCGGAGTGCTCGACGCCGCTGATCATCGTGTGCTTCATTTTCCTAAGGTACTGTGTTGTTGGGGGTCCGTGTGACTCCAGGCCCGACGCAGTGCTCCTCGCGGTCGACGCCGAACCTGTGGATTACCTTTGCCCCAGCGTTGTGTAGCTCCCGTGTGAGTTACCCTGTTGCTCAGAACTGTGTTCCCAAGAAGAAGAATTGCTTGATACTAAAGACTTTTGTGCTAAAGAAGAAACTACCTTTGAACTATCCTTTTTCCTTCCCGAACGTATTTATTCCGATTGTGTACCGTCTTGCCGTTATTTTGGTCTTGTGCTAAGCCTTATATAAAAATACTTATTTTTATAATACTACGGTGTCGTGTCCATTTGTAGTGTATTCACTGTATTACTGTATGTGGTCATAATTGCTTAACACACAGCCTCTGAGATAAGCCTGTTCTGCTCTGCCAAGCTACCAAGGGGGTGAGCAGGGGTTATCGAAGGGTGTGATCCCCTTGCCCTAACTAGAAAAGGAGTGTCCCTATTTGTCAGAAGTGTATACCTCTACCAACTAGAGACAGCCGGTTCTAACAAACGCCCACGCCCATCCTAGGTATTTGGCTACCGCTATTGAAATAAATGACAGAGTGCTGGTGCATATCAGCCTTTCTGCTTCAAGGCTTCTATTAGTACGATGTAATTTGCACATTGGGGTAAGCCAAACACGCCTTGGGATTACATATACAGGGCAGGCGAAAAGAAGATGGGCAATTGTTTCTTTTTGACTCCCACAAGCCGGGCAGGTATTACTGCTTGCATCAGCCCACTTGGAAGTCAATGATTTCAGGGGTAATGATCCTGCTCTAAGCTGGAAATAGAACTTCCTATCCCCAGGCTTGGTAATTATATCCCAATAGGATTCAAGCCTGGGGTAAATTCTGCCCCTAAAAAAGCCCCCATCAGGGTGGATGAATCAGTGCAGCTCCAGGCATGATATGTAGCTTGCTCCCAATATTTCTCCTTTAGAAAATTTTTAGATGGGAACAAGGCTTCTGCTGGGTTTTCCCACAGCGTTTGCAAACCCAGATCAACCAAACTATTTCTAACATTTCTTAGCCAATGAATCTTGTGGAAAGAATCAGATTTTATGATATAAACGATCCCTACAGCATATGTAGAGAGCTCAGGAGTCGTCCACAACCTGCACCAAAATTAAATGGAACGCATCTTGGCCAGATCTGTAATAGCTTTCCTGCCCAAATCATATCTTAATGGCTTAAAGTGGGGTACTCTGTGGAAGACCAGTAATATTATGGAGAAACTTATTTTCATGGCACCACTTTCTCAAACCCCCATAATTCTGCGCCATATAGCATGGAACTGACAGCTTTGGATTCATAAACTTGGAGAACAGACTTAATTGATTTTGGTAATGACTTTTTGTGTTCCAAGCTTAAAGCTCCTGCAGATTGCCGATGTTTTAGAGCAGCTATGTCTATATGATGATCCCACTTAAGATCCTTTCCCAAGTAGACACCCAAATAAGTGAAAGATTTGACCAGTTCAAGGGGTTGCCCATGCATAAAAATGTTCCCTTCAAAACTATGATGCTGATTAAAAGCCATAAATTTTGTTTTTGCCGCGTTAACTTCCAGGCCTTGCGCCATACAAAACTCTTAAAAAATTACTAGAGCGCACGGTAGGCCACTAGGAGTTTTAGATATAATTAACGTGTCATCTGCAAACATTATAATCAGGATCTTGGCACCGGCTAGGGAAGGGCATTTGTATTTAATGGTGACAAACAGTCCACTATTCCATTAATGTACAAAGAAAACAATGTTGGGGCCATGGCGCAGCCTTGGAAAAAAAC
Source organism: Lissotriton vulgaris (assembly GCF_964263255.1). Taxonomy (NCBI): domain Eukaryota; kingdom Metazoa; phylum Chordata; class Amphibia; order Caudata; family Salamandridae; genus Lissotriton; species Lissotriton vulgaris. Next base: position 1,160,270,752 of record NC_141689.1, read on the forward strand.
ACGTTCAACTGGGAATTGGGTGGTAAACCTGCCCTGTCCACCCCATTGAATTTTTGCATAGTTTGCTTCATGCGACCTCATTACCATAGTTAAAATCTCATCAGAGAGGCCTAATTTCTTTAGTGTCACCCATAACTGTGAACTGGGAACAAGGTCAAAGACTGCACGAAGATCAATAAAGGCAGCATAAAGGCTGCCTTTACCCATAATCACAGTCTTCCAATAGAGGAGAATAAAACATAAGACTTGATCAATAGTACTAATGTATATGCGGAAACCCGCTTGAAAGGGGGACAGTATACGTTCTCCTCAATCCAGTCTAAGATTTTATTCAGGGTCATCCTCCCAATCACTTTTTGAATCATATCTATCAGACTGATAGGTCTGTAATTTCCCGGCTGGGTTTTATCCCCTTTTTTGTACACTGAATTATCACCGCCCCTTTCCAGGAGACCGGGATAGGGCACCTTGCGCTGTAGCATTTGCCAACAACAGAGTATATCTGCCCCACTGTGCCTTATCATGAAGAAAAACATCAGCGGGGACGCCGTCTGGTCCCGGCGCTCTACCTCCAGCCACTGCATTAAGAGCTATTAAAACATCATTACTGTTAAAAGCCTCATCTTTATAAAAAACAAAACTAAGTTCTTCCATTTGATTCTCTGAAGGGTTACGCGCACATTGTGGTCTGAAATAATTGACCCATCCTTCCTGGAAGACGTGATTTTGGGGCTGGTCAGACTGGCCCCCTCTACCCCACTTAACAATATTCCAGAATAGTCTAGTGTTCTTCTTGTCACTTACTTCTTTAAGCTCCTGCCATCAGAGCTCATCCAATAACCTCTTTGCTTTATGGATAGCTCTTTTGTATTCCAGTCTAGCTAAACATCCAGTTTCCCAGCCCTAATGGCATTACCCAAGGCAACTCTATCTTGCCTGCAGTCATCATTATACCACTGTAATGGCTTAGCGGCAGCTAAGTTCCTGGTTTTTAATTGGCCTAAGAAAGTGAGCACTAATACGCTTAAAAAGACTATTGTGCAGTAGGGTTACACAGCTCAGATCATCACCGGAGGTGTTTACATGTTTGAGGTCCAATATGACTTTGCCAACCTCCTCATTTATGTTATCCAAAACCTCCAGCTTTGTACCTACATATGACTTATTGAGCCGTCGCATGTCATTAGCAGGAACAATATTTGGGGCACAAAGCTCAACCCCATCTACCCGTGGTTGCTCCCACTTCCACCAGTCATGGATAACACATAGGGGGTTATGGTCGCTTTCCAAGTGAACCTTGACCATCATATCAGCTATTGTGTGCCAAAGCTTCAGAATGCAATGGACATAATCAATCCTACTTTTACTATGCCTGTTATGAAATGTATTAGCCCCAGACCTATCTTTAAGAGTTCTATCGTTAAGTCCCCTAAGTTCCCTTTCATAGCAGATGGTGTTAATCTGGATTACAACCTCTGACCACTTCTTAACATGGCTAAGTTCTAATTTTGGTATCCCCCATTGGGTATCTTCATCATCAGTAGAGTACCAATCTGCGGTTACCGAGGGATCAAAAGTTGAATTTAGGTCACCCGTGATAATCACACTGCTATCTGCCGAGTGCAGCGCGAGGAGAGAATCCAAGGCCGCTATAACCTGGGACTTGCCGCCTCGCACTCCCCTCACATAGACATTATAAATGTCCAGAGCACCCAGGGACCCCAAGTCTAATCTTAGGAACTGAATATCATTACTCTTTGAGGGCAACTCTTTGATAGCCAAAGGGAGTTGTTGACGCACCCAGATAGTTAGGCCATCCATTGGGCGCCCTTTGGCCCCTTTAACTGCGGGTACAAAGAAATTTAAATAACCCGGTCAAAAGTGACGCTCAGGCAGCCAGGTCTCTTGAAAGACACAAACATCAAATTTGCTAATGAATGCCAACCATTCCGGCGATGATGTTTTAGTACCCAGGCCTGCTACATTCCATGAGATTAGTGTACCCCCCTTGAGAAGGTGACCTATAGATGGTGAAATATTTCCCTCACTTGTAAAATTTAAATTGGATCGACTCTTTGACCCAAAGTTACAGGGATTGTTTAACTGGGTAACACAAAAAGACTTCCCCTGGATGGAACCAATAAAGGGTCTAATGTTATCTGTCTGTAGACTATCAGCCCTGATGGGCAAACAGTCACCCAGGCAATTACCAGACCCTTGCAGGGATATTATTTCTGTACTGTGGCTGGCAATATCAGCATTACCAGTTTGATCCTCAGCACTATGACTGGACCGAAGTCTTTTGTCTGAGGTATAAGTGGGAGTTCCTCCCCTACCGGAGTCCCTAGCACTGGGACTCAACAAACTTAAGACGGGTACATCAGGGAGTCAGTCAATATTTTCCAGCCCAGAGCCTCCAATGCTACTCCGTGATCTCTGTCCTGAAGGTAAATAATCCTGAAGTGAGGGTGGAATCTTCCTTAGCTGGATACGCGAGTGTGCTGGTGGGCTGGTTCTGGATTCAAGAGCAAATAAATTCTCGGCCAGTAACTCTGACCGTAAAGTCAGTTCAATACAGTCATATTGCTCAGAGTAAGCGATTATCCTAATCGCCTTGGTAATATCATCCCTGATTACCGACCAACACCCTCTAACATGGCGTAGCCAGTGAATGGCTTTGTTAGTCAGAGAGTCAGCACTCTCATTTTTTCTCTCTGTAACTAACTTAGGAACATTAGTCATATAGATTTTATTAGCTATGTATAATCTACTTGTACTCACAACCTCTCTTCTAAATGGGATTTCTTCTCTATTAGGCGCCAATTTGGCAATACCCCACCTAGTGTCGGCCGGGGGGATAGTCCCTCTCAGCTATCTTCGGCTGGTGAACTGACCTGTTTATAGGTAATATTGGTGGTTTACTTTGATCTTTCCCGGGTGACATAGATCCAATTGCCCTAGCCAGCTGACTATAAGGGGTTGGAGCTTTATGCCCACCACCCGCTGGCTTTCCCGTGGCCACCAAATTTTCCATACCGTTACCGGGTTTCAAAGGAAAAGAATTTGTGTTGGTTATACTAGAATTTAATAAAGTATGTGTCCCCCCCATTTAATAGAGACCCTACCATAACAGATATATTTACAACCAGGGTTTTCATAGACTCGATCTTATCCCTTAAAAGGGTTACTAGATTCATTAAATCATGAATATCATGTGGGTCATTTCTACCCTTCTCGCCAGATTGGGCTTGGGAAACTGAAGCATAATTTGGCAAAAGGTTTAAAGTGAGATTTGAGGTAAGGTCCACACCTATACCATTTGATTGCGGTGTTTGTAACATAGAGTTCTCGCTATGTACATTTGCCAGAACTGCAAACCTATTAGTACAAGGGACTGATTGGTCACATACAAATGCCTGACTACTGTTAATTAAGATAGAATCGCCATTACCAATAACTATAGTTCTCTCGTTAGTTGTAAGTATTGCCCTTTTGTAGTAAGATCATTTCCACTTGAACCGTTTTGCTTTGTGAGAAACATAGCAGGGATAACAGGTGAAACAATACCCTTGCATTCTTTCCCCAAACCACCCACGTTCAGTTGAGAAGTGACCCCAGTTGCATCAGTATTAATTTCAGTAATCAGGATTGTCTCACACTCTTCTACAAGACTATCAATGCGATCAAGGACGCAGTTGGTAGCTGCATGCCTAGCCACCTTTCTAGCCTTCTTTCCTTTTCGGGGTTTGGAGGAGCTCCCGACCTCAGCCCCCCCTACCCCTCCATTGACTTTCGCTTACCCATGTAGTTGTAGCCCTCCTCTAGCTAGAACTAGAATATTTTGTTAGGGAGAAATAAACTCTGTTATTCCACTGATAGTCCACAACAAATAATAAAAGAGCCCTTCAAACTTGTAAAAGCACTGTAGACAACGGGTGAGCAGTACCTATCATAACTCCCAGCATAGATCCAGACTTTAGTTGAAAGCACCACGAGCTGACAAATTAAAAATCTCAGGGGGTAGGCCCTGCCCTGGCTCTGACGGGCGCTGGACAGGCCCGCCCTTGGCCCGAGCTTCGCCCAAAAGGCATTTAGTAGCAGTAAAGTTAGGATCCCTAACTTTACTACTACTAAATGCCTTTTGTGAATACCGAAAGTCATAAAGTTAGGACTTTTCTCAGTTTAGTAGTAGTAAAGTTAGGAATCCTAACTTTCCTACTACTAAATGCCTTTTGTGAATACCGAAAGTCATGAAGTTAGGATTTTGTCTCGGGTTACTTTTCTGAATCAGTCCCATTCTTCCAAATAATTGAATAATCAAAAAAACTTTAAAAAACTGTAGGTGAACCTAAAGAATTACCTTTAATAGTAGATGCCTCAGGTATTGATAGAAATGAAAGTGAATGCTAACTAGGTACAATAACAGTTCACCCAGTTAGCACACCAGATAATCCTGACAGGGTACTGAGGCTCTGCCTTGAACTGAGAGTAAAACTCAGGGCCTCATTAATGAGGCCCTACCGGCAGTTTTGCGCTGCAGGATCATCACTTTTTTGACATTCTGGTGGCGCACTGTGTCACAACTTGTTTATACAGCCATGTGGCTTTTCATGGCCTTATAAATATGTACCCCTTTCATGCAGAAAACTGTGTGAAAGGGGTGATCCATAAGTTGCTGTGGGTGTTCCCAGGAAACACCCATGGAACCTAATACATTCCCAGATTTACGAGAAATCATAAACCTGGGATTGCGTCAGAACCTAACACCACCCCAGGGGTAGTGTAAAGGAGGTACAACGAAGAGAAATGTTGTAGTTTCTGCTGGTGCTTTCCTTTTTCTATGTGTGCTGTAGAATGAAGCACACATAGAAAAAGGAAATCGCCTGAAGTGATTGATGTGTTCCTTCCTGCAGAAAATCTATCAGCCCCGCAACGCAGGCACCCTTGCACCATGGTGCACAAGGGTGCCTGCGTTGGCCGCACAACAGCCCATTGGACAGGAATTTGCTGAAACACATAGATACGGCACATTCCTGCCCTTTTCTTTTACCGTAGGGCAGCGCATCAGGAAGGCCTGCGGTGCTGCCCTACAGCAAAAACTAATAAATGAGGCTCTCAGTATCTTACTTGGAGGTCTAGAGGGATGCACCAAGCAATTCTCTAGTCAATATGAAACATGTACATTAAGCAATGGTGAAAGCATAATGTTTTTCTGACTGATATTACGTATGAGTGGTGCCTACAGGACTCATTTGAGTAAAGTTCCACTTGGACAAGAATTTGCTGACACACATAGATACGGCACATTCCTGCCCTTTTCTTTTGCCGTAGGGCAGCGCATCAGGAAGGCCTGCGGTGCTGCCCTACAGCAAAAACTAATAAATGAGGCTCTCAGTATCTTACTTGGAGCTCTGGAGGGATGCACCAAGCAATTCTCCAGTCAATATGAAACATGTAGATTACGCAATGGTGGTAGCATAATATTTTTCTGACTGATATTACGTATGAGTGGTGCCTACAGGACTCATTTGAATAAAGTTCCACTTGTATGTAATGCCCAGACCCTGTGCTGACATCTTTTTGTGCATTGCAGGTGCATGGGTTATGCATGGTGACTGATAAAAGGACTCCATGGTTACTGTGAGTGTATAGTTGCAAAGGACAGTAGGATCCAATTTGAATGACTCAAATGACTCATATAAAAGTTTTGGTCATACTATTAATTATCAAACCATAGTACGCTGCTACCGCAAAACCTATTGACAGGAGCTGTAGACCATAATCCCCAACTGGGGGCATGCTTGTTGGGCTCCTTTAGGTCATAGGACAAGTCCAAGACCAACTCACAGACAGGGAGAGGGACAGGGCTAGACCTCTGTGCACACTCTAGATTAGCATGACTCTCAGACCAAAAATCAAAGGTCAGAGTGCTAGATACACGCAGCCATAAATTCAGGACAGGGACACACGCCATATACCATGTAGGGGACATCACTTTCCCAGCACCTGCAATATATCTTTGGTCTCCTTTAAGAATTGTTTGAAAATCCTTTTTCTCTTTAATTGGTATATTCCTCTTGTATAATGCACTGTTCCATTCTATAGGTATAAAGCTGAGCTTTGGGAGGGAAATCTGTCCATTACTATGCATTCCTAAAGATTTCCTAGAAGTGTTTTTATTTGTTTGACCTCTACTTACAGTGCGACTTCGGCCTGTTGTGGACATTTTTGCCAGGTATCATTTTGGTTCCAATCTGTCCGCGGAGTTTCTTCACAGATACTGTATTGTGCGTCCTGTTCAAACGTCCTCAAAATATGGTCACCACTCACTACTGTCATCAAGCTGGCTTGCGGATGCTCTACACAAGATCCCTTATCTATGTCAACTACTGCCTTGCCTCATCCCCCATCTCTATCCAGCAGCCAGTAAACCCCAATCTACCATCTTCAGGACTTAAACTCTCTTTAATATCTCAAAATCTCTTTTTGCCAGCTTCTCTTTCAGAATCTTCGAAATTATACCCCCTAGCGTCACAATTTTGGAACGGCATTTCCCTGGAATTCGGCATAACTATCAATTTGCATGACTTTAAGAAAGATCTATCATGAGATGTCCCATTTTTAAATATAATCCTATGAAGAGCGTGATCCAAAGAGAAGCCCTGGGTTCCAGGGCCCACCTCTCGACCACCAGGATCCATAACCCTTGATCTCTATGGTGTCCTCTGTTTAGCTTTACAAACTACACCCACACCTTACTGCACGTTATGGCTGAGCCTGTGTGTGTATCCTAAATCTTCCTGGCACTGTTCCAGCACACAGCAATTCTGGCTGGGATGTCTCATCAATAAATAAAGACAGGTTGGCTCAAAAACATACTGCCACCTCTAATTACGGATGACCTTCTCAGCTTTCATAAACAATACCATTTCTCACGAGCCATTTTGTTTTCAAAGTCTGCCAGGGTGAAAGGGTCTGGCCTCGAAGCTGGGTTTGGTTTATGATGGAACGATGCAGCAGAAGTGAAACAAATGCCCCGCTCCACAGAAGCCCGCGTTCAGCTAATGAATATGGCCGAGCTCCAGTCCTGGCCTGACAGGAATCTGAACAGATAATTCTCGCAGCAACAAGGTGCGGGCGCCGATAATGGCCTGCGTCCACATGCTGAGGTGACGATTTGTCTTTGCTTGCGCTAATGCACGCGGGCTTAGCGCGCGCTTTTTGTGGATGATGGTGGTGATCAGAATAATATCATCGCCTGTCGGGCCTGATAGAAAGTAAAGAGGTGACACATACACGGAAAAGCCGCTGCTGAAGCCTTCAGATTGCTGACCCCTTCAACTCAATTAAGGAAATGTTGAAAAATGTTTTCCTGGGAGGCTCATTTTTTTCTGTCCTGTGGGTCGTCTGAGAACTGGGATAAATAATGTCCGTTGATTGCAAAATACTGCGGAGTTTTTCTTTTTAGAGCAGTGGTCTTCAAACTTTTTATTCCCCTCCCCCCCCCAGCGTAAACAAAAAAATTGTCGCCCCCTCAGAATTTTTCACAAATATTCCTTTAAATATATCTAGACTTATTTAAACATTGCAGTTAAGTTTTGTTAACCTTTTAAGAATGCAATCAAATATATGATTGCCAAACGTTCTATTTTGGTCAGCCAGGGCCTAATGTGTAAAAGTTTCCATAGTGTGATTATAAGACATGGGTGGGAATTTTGAAGAATATTTGGAGTCCCTTCACCTGTGACACATACTCAGAGCCAGGATATACATGGTACAACATGTTAGTGATGTCTTATTACAGAGCAGTTACTGCCGCTCATTTGTTTTCCACATAAAACAAAGCACTGCTATTAGCATAATGCTTCTTTTGGCCAGAGTCTAGCGCCCCCCCCCCCCCAGATAACCAAAGACCCCCTAGGGGGGCTGACCCCAGTTTGAAGATACCTGTTTTAGAGAGTACGAACAGTTGCAGAACGGTCCTGTGTGCACTCAAAGGCCACAGGGCTTCCGTAGTTCTTGATGAGTCGTTTCAGACCCTGTCTCTCTCAGTTCTCCTCCTAAATTCTCAAAGTATGACAATAAATTGGTAAATTACATAAATATTGGGTTTTGTTTATGGTGATTTAAGCAAAGTTTTTATAAGTTAGATTGAGAGTGCCGGGTAAGGCTTGCTTAAAAAAGCTATGTTTAATTAAGGCAGAAAATAATTGCCTTGATTTAAGCACCTGACAATCTGGCCAGAATAGATACTGGTGAGAAATTGACACTCGAGTCAAAGACACAGGATACAAAACAAACACTTGGAATCATGCACATTGATTTGATATCTTCGTTATTTACCAATGATGCTATTCAAATTCAGATGATACTTGTTCAGGAATGAATAAGACAACACAGAGGATTACCCTAATAATTAAACATTAATGGGTGCAGCTACCAGTAAAAAAATGGCTGGCAACCAGCTGTTCGTGGTATTATAGGCTTGAGTGCAACCGACAGGCAATAAAGATGAAGTGGATAGCGAACAGCTGTTATTGTTTGCAGCTAGGGATAGTAATCCCTAATTACATTCCTGGGTATAGTTATTGCCTGATTCTGTAAGGCTTTTGGACCTGTCCGCTGCCTTCGACACGGTGTCACATGATACTCTACGAGATCGTCTGCAGAAGGTGGGGATAGGAGGTTTGGCGCTGTCCTGGCTCAAGAGCTTCCTCTCCGGTCGCACACAAAGCGTCAGCTTAGGCCCCTATCGCTCAACATCGAGGGAGCTCACCAAGGGGGTTCCACTGGGCTCATGCCTAAGACCAACATTATTTAATGTTTACGTGGCCCCGCTTGCTGACATTGTGTGAACACACAGATTTACGCCAGTCTCGTACGCTGATGACACTCAGCTCTTGTTTCCATTTCACACCCTCACCCCAGCAATTAAAGACTCCTTTTCTGAGGGAATGAGAGCCGTATCCAGCTGGATGGCCTCCAATTGCCTACAATGCAATGTGGGCAAGACCGAGGTCATGCTTTTTGGGCAGGCCCCCCTCTTGTGGTCACCGGACTGGTGGCCTCTGGATTTGGGACCTGTTCCCACCCCAAGCAGACAGTAAAGAACTTGGGCGTACGGATGGACTAGGGACTGCTATTGAAGGAGCATGTGAACCAGGTGACTGGCTCATGCTTCCGGACAATCTGACTTCTGAAACATGTGTTTCCTTTTCTGCCAGACGTCCATAGAAAAACTCTTGTCCAGGCCCTTGTAGTCAGTAGGCTGGACTACTGTAACGGCCTACTGATATCTGCTAATGAAGACGTGCTTAGCAGACTACAAGTAGCTCAGAACACCGCAGCTCGACTGGTCCTAATTGCTCCGCCTAGAACACCTTCCCGTCCGCTCCTGGAAAAACTACACTGGCTGCCTATCCGTCAGCGGACGAGGTTCAAAATTTGTTGTACCATACACAAATGCCTCTACGGTCAAGGACCTCAATATCCGACTGACAAAATTCAAGTTTTACAAACCTGCACACTCTCTGCGCTCTAGCAACCAATCCCTGCTAAAAATTCCAACTATCAAAAGAGCAAGGCAAGGTGGCCGGGCACTCTCATACATAGGCCCCACCCTATGGAACAAACTTCCCCTCAACTTGAGACAAAACCAGAATCATTCAACCATGAGGAAACTTTAAAAACACATCTGTTTCTGACAGCATAAACCTTTCCCACACCTCCTAAAGCTCTGTTCCAGACATCTATGGCGAACCTAAGCGCGGAGATACCCCTACGGGGGTCGAGTCCTGCGCTATACAAGCATATAAATAAATAAATAAGTACTCTCCAAACAACACATGATGCCATGCCCTGGATCAGTACCTCCAGGTCTGCTCTTCTGATCTGTTCTCCTTTTCATGGCTTGTCACTGGGGAAAGTTGAAATGTTTTAGGGTAGGGCTGAGAAGTCCCTGGTGTACTCACATTGCGGAACCCTGCTACTGATTATGTCATCACCTGATGTACGCAGCGTGTTGCCTGACCAGGGGTCTCAACTGTTGTCTCAACTGCTGTGTCACCCAGTAAGTGTATGAAATTATTTTGGCTGAGTTGCATGAATGAATGCTTTCTCCATGCCAAAGCCATGGAAATACTAACAGTAGGTGACTGTATTTATGATAAAAATAGGGCGTACTGACCTTTTTATAGGCAACACATATAGGCATGATGGCTACTGGTCCTCTGAGGTGAAACTTTGCAGTTGATATTTACTGAACCCTCACTTCCCCTCGAGTGTGGCAGTACATGTTGGAGGCCTGAATGATGTTTTCTTGAGGGACTGGGTAGTTCAGACTTGGGATACTCATGACCGAATTAACTATGGTACTGACGTGTAGTAAAGTTATGAGTGCGGAGTCTAAGCATTTGGGGCAGAATGTCCGCATTCAGGGTGGAAACTCCACATTCAGAACTGCAGAAACAGGCCCTCAGTATATGTGTAGACCATACAAGGTGGGTTGCCATGGCAAGACAGCATCAGTACAGAGACATCTATCTTCCATATCCACTTCTACATACCTGCACTTTAGATCCCATTCATAGACCATGCCGGGGCCACTGCTCGGAGCCTGGTTCTGTTTCACAATAGAGCAGGAATGAGTCAAGTGTGTATTAAACACTAATTCATTCCATCTGCTGGAGGCCAGCCTGTAGTCTGGATGGACTCTCTAAAGTTTTATCTGATAATGATACATGGTCTATTTGTCCACTTTTTCCTGATCATTAATTTAGAACGGATTTTATTGATTCCTCATACTTTAATCACACTTGGTTTAAGACACTAGGTGCCTCAGTATGATGTCGGTAGGAGTTACCTCCGACCAACTGCTCTGTGGTGGCGGAACCGACCGTCCTCCGGTTGGCGGTCCAAAAACCACAATTATGATGCGTCTGCACATGGTGCGGTCGCAAACTCCCATTTCTTTTTGGGAGCTTGTTCAGCAGTTGGAAACCTGCTGTAGCAAAAGCTCCCATAGACAAATTGGAGTTTCTTTAACCACATCGCTGCTGCACATTTTCCCCTCCGGTGCTGAAGACTTCAGATTTACATCATTTCATGACGAGCTCAGCTCGTCATCAGCACAGCTCCACTGTGCCTCATGACGAGCTGAGCTCGTCATGAGCATGGAAAGGGTTAAATCCCTGCACCATGTGGCAGGCACCATGAGGTCACTTTCCGACAGGCCGGCCATGTCAGAAAGCCCGTCATGGAAAGCCTGTCAGAAATCAACATCATAATCTCGCTGGTTGAAATGCGTCTGTTAGGGTTTATGATATTTATAGGAGTGGTTCTATCGGGTGTGGTAATTCCTTTAGCTTAATATAACTAATATTTCATAAATGTGTAAGTCACAAACATTACAAACTATATGTAGGATTTGTCGAAGGTGGTTCAACCACAACTTTTCAAGAACCAAATTAAGGTTAATAGAACTCACCGCAGAAGGATTTTTTTTTCTCCCAAAAATGATGATTTTATTGTAAGATTATGATATTTACATGTCAATTCATATGGCTGTCAATGAGGCAATACATTATCCGGTAATGACGTAAATAAAGTGAATAAAAAGTGACTTATGGTGATTGGTGAAAAAAGTGCTATACATATAATATACAAACAAATAACAGTTATGTTGAACTGTCCATTCTTTTAAGCGTGAAACCTAGGACCAAGTATGACTTTAGAGTAGGGTCAGGTAAGCTGCATGGACTAGCGTGACAGCAACGTTGATATTTCGACCCTAGGTGGACGGGCAGCTAAATATGCGTCAGTGGCGGGTCTTTATCAGGACTTGGGGTAGTGAAGCAATTGTTGACAGCTGCACGCAATAAATGATCAGGATCACAATAGATGAACAGAAGGGGATCTGGATGGATTCCAATTACGAGGGGTGTGTAGACCTACACCGCCAGGTTGTAGGCTCCAGAAATGAAGTGATCTCAAACAGGCTCCACCAGCCTGGTGGGGCTGAGAAAAAGTGATTTAACAAAGCCGCTCTTGAGCGATTGGAACGGTTAGAAGAGACATAACCTATTCAGTCTGCTTCCGATTCTATTAGCTTCCCTGACCCTACTCTAAAGTCATATTGAGTCCTAGGATTCATGCTTAAAAGAATGGACAGTTCAACTTAACTGCTATTTGTTTGTATATTATATATATACACTTTTTTCACCAATCACCATAAGTCACTTTTTATGCACTTTATTCACGTTATTACCAGATATTGTATTGCCTCATTGACAGCCATATAAATTGACATGTAAATATCATAATCTTACAACACAATCATAATTTTTGAAAAAACAATTTTTCCTTCTGTGGTGTGTTCTATTTACCCTAATTTGGCTCTTGAAAAGTGTGGTTGAACTATCTTTGACAAATCCTATATATAGTTCGTAATGTTTGTGATTTACAAGTTTATGATATAATAGTTATATTGAGCAAAAGGCATTGCACCACCCCCAACAGAACCACTCCTATACATATCACATATACCCAGGTTCTGAGGGACACAGGGTTACCCCATTACTACTAAATGTTAGGGTTTAGGTGCAGCTTCTGACTGGCCGAATGGCTCCTTGAGCCCATCGGAAGCCAATCGGTTCGACCAGCCGTTTACATACTGACTGCCAACATTCTAATTCAACGTTCAGAATGTAAACCAACGATGTCGGTCGGTAAGCCTCCAACGAGCGGTCGGAGGCTTACTGACTGATATCGTAATAGGGCCCTTGATATGCTCTCTATTATTTTGAAAACATTCAGGCTAAACTGGCGCTCCCTCCTATCAATACATGTGCATCTCTTCAGAGTAATCTGGATTATCCATCTTTTTTGCATGATTTTCATATTGTCTGATGGACAAAAACTAATCTTTATAATATGGGACAACTCTTTGAGTGCCAGTAGTTTATTCCCTTTCCCAGCACATTCACATAATATAGGATTTCTGCTCATGGTATATTTAAATATATATAAATAGGAAATATTTTCTCGAACAATTGTACAGACCATGGGTGTTTATCTAAAATACCCTGCATAGAATAGCCTTACAGCAATCGAGTAAGGTGTTGGATTGGTAAACTGTAAAGAATTCTAAGTACAATAGATCCAGGCAACCTTCAAACTCTAGCACAGAGATAGTCTCATCAACTATCTGGACAGATAGATATCACACAGATTTGTTGAATCAGTCTAAATAATCACTGTGTCAATATCTCTAAATTGAGAGTACCCCATTATAAGGTCACACAGGAACCTTTGTATATGCCTAAAAAAATATATAACTGGAATTGTCTCCCTAACTCTGCTTGCTTCTACTGTGTGGGACGCTCAGCTGATACCACACACATTTTTTTCACCTGTATCTCCCTTGTTCTCTATTGGGCACAACTTTTTGCCAAAATATCTAGAGTTACAGAGGCATGGGTCTGTCCCATCCCAAATTATTTTTATTGGTTACCCAAATGGAAATTTAATTTAAACACACTGGTATTGTCTTATTTGTTATACTCTCAGGTAGACTTGGCATAGTTCCACTCTGGCTAGGTACTAATCCTCCTTCAACCACTAGTTGAACAAACACGTTTTCAGACATATTTGGACTAGATCTTGCAATTATTAAAGGCAATCCCGAAACAAAACAGGTAAAATAAAACTGGACCCCCTTTTCAATTAAATAATAATTTCTAATTACTTATCGGTAAGATCTTTCCAGAAGCAGCTTTGAAAAAGATCATACTATGGAATAATACATATGCAATTCTTTTCATCTAATTACAGAGGTGTTGTAAAGGTGTTTTCATATATGTTTAGCAACCTTTTTCGGTGATTTGTTTTGTTTGCCTTGCTTTGTTTCTCTTCTTGTGAATGTTATCTTTATCAAATTCACTGTACTTTTGTTATGAAAACGTGTAATCCTATAATTTCTGTGTACCATCTCTATGACAAGTAAACATTATCCTTATACTTAATAAATATAAACATCTGTATAAATTTACTTTATTAATACAAATATATCATTAAAACATTTTATTATACAATATTTTAATTATCTTTTTTAATTTAAAATAAATGTAACTATAACGTTTTTGAAAAATAATAAATTCACAATAATTCTATAAATATCTGAAGTAATTAAAATTCATAATAAACAAATATAACTATTTTTCATTACGAGGCAATCTACTTTGGAAAAATATCATACAAAATAATTGTATCTAATTTAATGAAAAATGTATTTGAAAATTAAGATAAAATTGCAGTAGCTTTTATACTTGGTTCTTCATTGAAAATACATATATATAATTAATGTATATTTATAATTAATATAAAATTAATTTCACAATTTCTTTAAAATGTAATCAACTTTTTTACTTTTGCATATATTTTACCTCAGTGACATCCCCACCTGCATTTGAAAAGTTACTATTAGTAAATGTGTACACATAAATGTAGAATTGCCAAAGTAGTGAATTTACTACAAAGGGCCCGTTTCGGATTCGGGTCGGAAGGGCTCCGAACCATGTTCGGAGCCATTCCGACCGAAACAGTCAGTGCCGGACGGATTCCATTCTGACCGAGCCATTCCGATGGGCTCGATCAGAATGGAATCCAACTCAGATTTCCAGATCCGGAAATCCTCTAGTACTTTCCCGGTCACCTCTTTACGACCGAGGGAGTACGATGGCAGTTTTTCACTGCCTTTTCGTGCCGGTCTGTCCGGCACAAAAAGGTAGTCAGAGACTGTCTTTGGGAGCACCAGCAGGGCCCCCATGTGTGCAAGAGCCTGGGGGCACCTATGGTGCCCCTCTGTGGATCCTTGCACCCGGTGGCTGGCACCTTGGGGTGCCGGCCACAGGGTGCAGGCATGAACTGCAGCCCTGCATTTCTCAATGCAGGCATGCATTCTGCTCGGAATGCATGCCTGCATTGCTAGGTATACGTCGTATTAGCAGGGCCGTAACCCACGACAACAGGTCGGTGAGTTACAGCTCCTGACCAATGCCAGATGGACCTGAGTCCGTCCGACATAGGAATCAGCCCCAAAGTGTTAGATTACATTTACACATGTAGACTTACTCACATGTAAATTTACCATTGTGACTAGGTCTCATAATTTTCAGGGTTGGAAATGCAAGGCAAAACTAATATATTTCTTAATTGGAATGAAATTTCTGCACATGGAAAGAAAGAGTTCTTTGGAAAGTATGTGAAAGACCGTCTTTTTTCCAGAATCCACCTCCTCCTCCTATGTTTTCACTCTAGGCATTAGGGGCT
This sequence comes from Lissotriton vulgaris, assembly GCF_964263255.1. Lineage (NCBI taxonomy): Eukaryota > Metazoa > Chordata > Amphibia > Caudata > Salamandridae > Lissotriton > Lissotriton vulgaris. The sequence goes on from NC_141689.1 coordinate 1,160,286,079, forward strand.
CAGTTCACAAAGGTAAATTGAGACAGAAGTCGAACTTTACAATTTTCGGTATTCCCATAGGGCATTTAGGAGTAGTGAAGTTAGACTTTTTTCTCAGTTTTGGTCTTAGTTAAACTTAAGACCAGAACTCAAGTTTAATTGAGACAAAAGTCTAACTTTACTACACATAAATGCCCTTTGTGACTACTAAAAGTCATAAATTTAGACTTTCATCTCAGTTTACTTATGTGAATAGGGCCCAAAGTGTTTTTGATATCTCAAGTGTCTGGGACTTGTTGATCAGGATTCAAACATATACGCTCTGAATGACAAGCATATTATGTCTAAAGTAGTAATGTCAGGATTTTCACAAAGGTTTCGGCGGGGGAGAGCAAAGCGGGGGTAAACAAAATAAAGGCACTCACCTTGGTACAGCCGGCCACCACCTCTCCTCTGTCCTCTTCTCTTTTCCCAGCAGCAGGAGGCACACAGGCTCCCAGAATCCCATAAAGAATCACGACGATGCATAACAACAGCTTTATGAATAGTCTGAGAGCAGTGATTTGGTGCTCGGACACGGGCTGGGAGGCTGTGCATTTTCTCCACCCAGGCTGTGCAGTACAGCCTGGTGGAGAACATGCTAATTGAGCATGACTGTTTGGCCGAACTGTCATACGTACTTAGAAAGTGCCTACCACTCTATCCCCAGCACTGAACAGCCCAATCCCACCCGCCCCCAACCAACTGAGCCAGCACAGTAAAATAAAATGATAACATTGGGTTATTATGATTTTCTTTTTCCTTTTTGTACTGCTTAATGAACAGTGGGGTGATGCTGCTCTGTCTTGGCAGAGGAGCCACCTCTGTAATGTTTGCACTAATACAAGAAATGTAGATATGGCTTTTAAGAGAAAAGGACACTCTTTTTACCTTTGGTATCTTAAAATGTGCTTTTAGAAAGTGTGTGTTTTCTGCAATAGAGGATGCAAAAACAATGTCAATAACTAACATGGGTTAAAAAAATGTCAATATCTTTAGATGGAAAAGTTCAGTCAGGACCTCATTCACTGTGATCCTTTATTAACCCCTTCTGTGCTCATGACGGCCGGGAGCCCTCATGACACACAGTGGGCATGTGCTCATGACTGCTCCCGGCTGTCATGAGCAAACGCCCTGGAAATTCCTCTGGTGCAGGCACCAGAGGGATTACCTTTTCACATAAGGAGCTGCGGGAGCTGGGCCCCTATCCCTGTTTCAGTGAAATGACGATCAGCGTGCAAGTCACGCTGACGTCATTTCAGTGAAACGAAACTGAAATAAGCCTTTAGGCTCATTTCAGTTTCACATTCTACGGGCTCAGGGGGCTATCTAAGCTGACCTGAGCATGTAGAAAGACGGGAGAGGTATCATTGGAAAGGGGAGAATCTCCCCTTTCCAATGGTCTCCCTCCTCAGTGAATCCCTGCTTGAAGATCACCCCAGGAGGGTGATCCCCAAGCAGGGATCACACCACTAGACACCAGGGAGGGAGAGCGACCCCTTGGGCAAGGGCCTTTGCTCCTCCCGACTAAATTTGGCACTGTTGAGTCTTTTTGGCCCCCGGGGGGCAGATGGGGGCAGTAGCCCCCACTAGACACCAGGGATTTTATTTACATATAGAAATATGGATGGGGGCTGCCTGAAATGGGCATCCCAATGCCTCCACCCCCACCACCAATACAGCCTTTCTGCCCCCAGGGTCGGGCAGAAAGCCCACTAAACACTAGGGATTTTTTTGGGCTCAATTGTTTTTAGGGTGGGGGCTGCCCAAAACGGGCACCACAATGGTCCCACCCCGCCATCATTACAGTCTATATGCCCCCCTGGGGGGCAGATGGGGGAAGTATCCCCCAATCTGCCCCCCCAGGGGCAGAAAGCCTACTAAACACCAGGGTATTTGTTGGGCACAATTGTTTTTAGGGTGGGGGCTACCCAAAACAGGTATACCAGTACCCCCACCACCATTACAGCTTTTCTGGCCCCCCCTGTGGGGGCAGATGGGGGTAGTAGCCCCCAATTTGCCCCCCGGGGGGCAGAAAGCCCACTAAACGCCAGGGATTTTTTGGGGACATTTGTTATTAGGGTGGGGGCTGCCCGAAATGGGCATGCCAATGCCTCCACCCCTGCCACCATTAGAGCCTATCTGCCCCCATCTTGGCGGCAGATGGGGGCTGTAGCCCACAATCTGCCCCCCAGGGGGGCAGGAAGTATACTTGACGCCAGGTATTTCTTTTTTATTCATGTAGGGGTGGGGGGTGCCCAAAATGGGCATGACAATACCCCCACAACCCCCCAGAGAAATTCCGGTTTCTGCCTCCTTGGGCGGCAGAAGGGGGCAGTGGCACCTGATCTGCCCCCAGAGGGGGCAAAAGCCCACTAGGCGCCCACGATTACCCTGGCTTTTTTATGCGGGGGTGGGGGCTGCCAAGAATGGCCCCACCCACACATGAAATATCCACAGTCTTTCCGTCCCCCTTGGGGGCATATTAGCAAAAACCCATCACCCCCCATTCCACCCCAGGGCAGCAGAAAGCCCACTATGCACAGACTTTTTTTAGCAATGTTCCTACCTGTGGATTTTGGTCCCAGGCACAGCTGGCACATAGGGAAACCTACCAAACCTGTACATTTTTAAAAACTAGACACCAAGGAGAGTCCAGGATGAGGTGACTTGGCTGGCTCTCACCAGGTTCTGTTACCCAGAATCCCCTGCAAACCTCAAAATTTGTAAAAAAAACAAATTTACCTCACATTTCTGTGATGGAAAGTTCTAGAATCTGTGTGAATCAACAAAATTCCACCCGCCCCACCTTCCCCAAAGTCTTCAGAGAAAAATGGCACCTCACTTGTGTGGGTGGGTGAAGCATCTGCAATAGACAAGGGCCCAAAACCTATCGAGGCGACATCAAAATTAGCTATAACAAAACAGCCTGGTTTTGTAAGGGGGGTCTCATGAGTTTTTGACCCTGGGCTATGTGGCCATCCAGGGAAACCTACCAAACCCACACATTTCTGAAAACTAGACACCCAGGGTAGTCCAGCAAGGTATGGCTTCCGTGGGTCCTTCAACATTTCTCTACACAGAATTCCCTGCAAACCTCAAATTTCGCCCCAAAAATACTGTTTTCTCATATTTCTGTGTGGGAAAGTTCTGGAATCTGCCTGTATCCACAAATGTCCTGCTACCCAGCGTTCCACCAGGTCTCCCAATAAAAATGATACCTCACTTGCATGGGTGGGTCAAGTGCCCTTCAACAGGCAAGGGCCCAAAACCTATTGAGGCGGCATCAAAATGACCTATCACAGAACAACCTGGTTCTGCAAGGGGGGTTCCATGAGTTTTTGGGCCGGGACTCGGTGGCAATCTAGGGAAACCTACCAAACCTACACATTTCTGAAAACTAGACACCCTGGGGAGTCCATCAAGGTATGGCTTGCGTGGATCCCCCAACGTTTTCCTACCCAGAATGCCATACAAACCTTAAATTTACCTGAAAAAATCACTTTTTTTTCCTCAAATTTCTGTGTGGGAAAATATTGGAATCTACCTGGATCCACAAATTTCCTACCTCCCAGCATTCTCTGTGAAAGTGATGGGACCTCCTCTAAAGTATTAATTTGCAGGTCAGGGAGAAGAGGGGAAAGAAATTTAATATAACAACCACTATAAGCACAAACTTCCTCGTGACCTCTCTATTTCTTTAAGGGTTTAGCCTCTTAAATTCTAAATTGGGCATAACAAAACACAGATTTACATGTCTCTTATTTTCATTCTCTTTTTTATTTGTTGTTTAAATTATTTTTTTCCTTTGTAATATCTTATCATATGTAATATCTTATCATATCCAATATGGGACATTGGATGTATTAACATTTCATCTCACCGGACTGATTCAGATGTACATTCCTCTTTCAAAATGTGTCTAATGACTTTTCTCACGCCATATGCTCCTATTCTGAATTATTGATATTATGTGATGTTTTCTTGTACTAATGACTACGTATTATTTGACCTGTTTTCACGCAATTGGCATAAGCTGCCAAAGGATCCCATCAGGCATTGACACGTACTGGTTAATGTCTTGATAAACCATTGATACACACTTCACCCTGTCTGCTACAAGGTTCCTCACATTTTCCTTTCTTTCCGCCCAGTAACTACCTACTTAGCGATTAACTCTTTCCTATGTCCAGTAACCTACTATTTTGTGATCGCTTCTATCAATTGGGATCATAGCCATTCACCTTGGTAAACACTTTCTCTTCACATCCCCATGAGTTGTCCCTTTTCTTCATGCACATTACCTTTTGAGGTATGTGTATTACCCTTTTTTTGTTTCGCAATAGTTGCGCCCCATATATATATTTTTTGGTAATTATTGCCCCCTTTGAAAGTTTCCCTGAGCTTCGGGTTTTTTGGTCACCTTGGTCCTCATTACCGCTGTTTCAGCCTTTGGACTGTTATAATTTGTCAATCCTACCGTTTAGCGTTAATTTATTATTCTTCCAACATTTGAGCTCTCTTGGCTTATTTATCTTTTACGTCTGGGTAGCATTTTTGAAAATGTCCTTATTCCCACTGGCCCTCGCATACATGGGTCGTCACCGGTAGTAACTCTTCTAATTTACACGGACACTGGTTGAAGTGTTTTGAGCGTTCTAGTTGCTCATTGCGTCATGCCCATAAAAAGGGAATGGCGAGTATGGTTAATTGTTCCCGCATCCGGTAACCAACTTATCCGTCACGTCCATAGCTTTGGCCCACAGGTGAGCCTACGATTTTGCCTCGGCTCTAATATTTCAACAAACATTGTAGGGCGCGACCTTTTGATTGTATTTTATTTTACCAACTCCAGCCATTCCTTCATGAGGACGTCTTTATCCGCACGTCCTCCGCCATTCTTAATTTTCCTTTTGGAAATGGACTCAACTTTCCATTCTCTTCTTAACTACCCGATTAGGACCGGGTTGGAAATATCACCGGTCCCCCGGTAAGTATTTCCCAGACTAATCTCCTAACACGGAGATTACTTTATCTCTACTTTAAGTTTGCCGTTAGCAGTCTGGGTGCTTCATTTTTATTCTAACCCGAGGTTGTATATTTGTGTTTCCTTTTACTTCAGACAAAGTATCTCCACACGTTTAATCAGGTATATTCCCTCCTTTGGATTCATAAACGCTACATTTTACCTACTCTTAGCGCCCTTTTTACTCTTTCTCCAGCGTGAAGTTTGTTTGCGTTGCTCTTGTATTGTTTGCTTATCTTGACATTAACCGAGTGGAGTCCAGTTACTAAGGAGTTAATTGTGTGACAACCCTAGGGTTGTTTTGTTGTTCTTTTGCCATTGGTTTACACGCTATAACGCATGATGTACCAATACGGGGAGTGCAACACGGGCTTATGGCTTTTATACTAATTTTGGATATCATTGAGTTATGAACGCACATGTCTATATGCATTTCGGCACACTAATGAATGACTATCGATCTAAATCGGGATAAATGGAGACTCATGGTGACCTTAAATGTTTTGTGAGATATATCAAGATCGTGGTGTTCCGGCGATGTGTTTTGCTAGGATGTACTCAAAAAAACGTTTCACTTGGTGTCTTCATGCTTCGCATTGTCCCCACGTACTCTGTTTTAGGTGAAGCACGCAATTAATTAGCAAGGTTAATTTTCGCTGCAACTCATGAGGAGACTCAATAACTCTACTGTCCGTCCGGAGACATGCATTTTCCGGTGTTTTACCCCTTCTTTTCCCCTTCCCGCTCAACATTACAGGTGGAATATAAAATGACGCGACTATACTGTGAGCTCAATGTACACTGCCTTTTTCTCTTACCCCCCTTTTTCCCCTACCCGTTCTTTATTACAGGTGATTATTCCAACAAGTATCATTATTCAAAGTTTTAGTGTTCAGTTTCAAATGATTTGGCTTATTGCCTTTTGTGTATTCTGTCAGGCACTAATATTTACCCAGAATTTTTGATATACAGAGTACATCTCACCCACCTCACCGCACTCACTTAATATGGTTGTGTCTTTAACAATGTTGACGGATATACTTAGGAGTAGTACTTGTTTCTTTGGTCATTTAGTGATGTGAATTCTGTGCATTCTATTGTCACTTCATACACTGGTACTCTATTCCTCTGTGTTCCAGCATGCCTTTAGAGCTTTAATAATGTAATTAGCGGCTCCCTTTTTCCTCCTTTATTTTTTATTTTCTCCCTTGGGTTTCCACGTCACCGGTGTCCTTTCTAGACACAGTGAGTTAACTGTGTGTTGGGTTATTTATGTTTTGTGATTGAAACTGTCTTTTCCTTTTCCCAGCCCTGAAGAGTCACGGCTAATGCTGTTGACGAAACATGTGTCAGCTGGACTTGTGTTTTTCTGTGGTAACTCTCCTTGACAGGGGACACCACTGGTGAATAAACAAACACCTTATAAAAATATCTTGTGGTGATCAAAATCCCTTCTTGTGTAAACATTTGTGATACTATTCACAAGAAATTATTATTATTGTGTGCTCGGGTTTTGGTTTCAGCTCTAGGATCTATGAACATATGTGACTTACCAGGTAGGAGGACTCGAGGCATGGCAGGTTAGAGTATTGAGCTTTGAGTGCTCACTTTTTGTTGATGTTTATTTATCTATTTATGTTTGAGTATTATATAGAGCAAACTTAACTTGAGGGCATCGGAGCGGTTTACAAAACTTTGTATGGACAGCATTTACAAGAAGTACACAGGAAAAATAGTATGTCTACATACAACCACAATAGTATGTCAACATACAGCAACATATAAAAAGGGAAAAAATATATGAGGGGGTGGAATAATGATTGATATAGTTTGGTATGATATAGTATGACTAGGCAGGATAAATGAGCAGTTGTTTCGGAGGTAGTGATGTATGGGCTCTTCAAATGAGGGTGAGGAGGTGCATCTGTTCCTTGATTGGGAGGAAGTCTCTCCTTGCTGTCTAGACTGCAATGGGGTGAAATTAAGGTATATAAATATGATATTGTCTTCATAAGAGGGATCATGCCGCTGTCTAGCCAAGTGGAGAACTATATTGTGATGATTCAAATTCATTAGGCGCACATTTATTGAACAAACAGGTGCACCTAAGAGATGCCACCTGCCAAGAAAGTGAAGAGCAATCTCTACTGAGAACAAAAGGGTAACCACGCATCATCAGACAAGCATTTTAGAATTGATTTAACATAGTTCTCCATATTTTCCATAGTGTTTACTCATAAGCAGGACTCGCTATCCACATTCTTAGCATTGATAACACTTTTATTGTTGAGGTGCTTTCATTCTGGCCAGTCGCTTCATCTTCTATATCAGAGATTTTCTGGTACGTAGTATCAATACAGTCATTGTTCTTGTGTAAGTGCTCATTCATATGATCAAGAGTGTCTTTTATGGCCAAGCTTGGCTTCATATTTATAAGGAGTGATGTTGAGCCTGTGTGGAAGTGTCCTCTGAGACTGATAACCCTTCAGCTGGAAGTCTAGGCCATTCATTCTTTGCAAGTGTTTGGCATCAAGAACACGTTTCAACTCCCTATAGTCCTGCTTTCCCATAATGGAGGATGAGACCAGTGCTTTGCAGAAGACCACAAGAGGTTTCATGTGAGACACAGGTTAAGTGATGTGTCAAGTGGTGTCCGCAAGACACCAGCAGGATCCCATGCCTCACCAACCATTTGTGACATAGGATCATCTCTGATTCTCCAACTCCAGTGGGGCAATTTCAGCAAGATTGAGGCAGGGGTCACAGACACTAACAACCCCTAGGGGCCCACTCTTAGAAGACAAAGATAGGAAGGAGGCCAGCGATCCTTGTATACTGGGACCGCTTGGTGTTGCAGCAGCTGCCATCCAGATCCAAAGAATGGCTGTGGATGCACAGCCAGGCATCCCGCCACACCACACAAATGCAAGGAAGGTAGGGGGCAGGGGCATACGCTTTCACTGTCCCAGGCAGAGTAAATATAAGTAATACATTTGGTGGAAATGCAGCACCCCTGAGTGGAAACCAGGCAGCACACCATAACTGTTTGGTTCAAGCAGAAGCTGCTTCAGCCACGCATGAGCTTGAGTGTCCCAACAAAGTGGTAGCAGTGAGCCACACCTCACTCAAAGCACCGTTAATATCCTTTCCCATGTTGCCTGCCCTACATGACCCCTAGATACACCTCCTCCCTGGATCAAGCCCACAGGCAAATTCAGAAGCCTTATTTGCCAGCAGTCGAGGACCCAAGTCCCAAGTGCTCACCTGAGGGATCTGTGGCATAGTAAGTCCTCACCATCTCTGATGATCAGTGGCACCAACTCTCGCTGTGACAAATCCAAATCCAGATCCCATCTCTACATGGGAGGCCATAGTTCTCCGCTGGAATCCGGGTCTCAGTATCCATTCAGTATGAAGATAAATCTTTTATTCAGGAAACCCACCAGTTTTTGCCTGAGGGCTCGACTTTGGTGGGACTCCCATTGTCCCTCTGTAACGGTGGTAACAAGTATTCTGTAGAGCTGATGAAGTCCTGCCCGCAGTATTTAGATGTGGGCTGGCAAAACCGCCATCCGCATAAACAGACTGTCTTCGGTCGTGTAAGCTGTGCACCTCCTTGAAGCAGCAGACTCCTCTGTTGGCTGACAGTACTCCGTCACCATCAGGCCAGCAGGTTTGCGTCAAGCCTATACAGATTTCCACATTGTGCTGGCTTGGTGCTAGTGGTGGGTTCCTAATGATGTGAGTCCCTGGATGACTGGATATGGGTAAGCACTACTTATTAATGTGAGACTACACATAGCTGTTGTGTTTGTTTAAAACATATATATGTAGGTAATGTGTTACATCCCTTCTTTTACATATAGCGTAGCACACAAATAACATACACACACTGTTAAGTGTACACCCACACGCACCACAAGCACAACACCAAAAACCATCACAACAAGCAAATATATTTTAAGTGTCAATACAAGTGTGTTCATTTTACATTGATAAGTTATAAAATAAACACTACTGCACACACATAAGAGAATAAAAATTCTTGTAAGAGCAATGAAAAAATGCACAAGGCCAAAACAAATTTTAACACATGATCCATAGTGAGACAAGTATTAAAGGAGCTTACCTTAGATCCCGGCGACAATGGAGTTGGTTAGCATTGTGGTCAAGTAGTAGCAGCAAAGGAAGGACCTGGGGTTCAAAATGGTAACAAAAGTGAAAAACAGAAAAAGGCACATTTCTGTCTCATTTCCTTTGATTCCACCAAATCAGGTTTGGAGATGTCCCCGCCACAGTTTCCTCGATGGAAATGCACATTGTGATTGGGCCGAAAGTACTCTTGGCTAAACTCCTTCTAACAGCCACTTCTGTCTATGACGCAGGTGACGCAGGAGTAAAATTCTGGCAGAGAAAGCAGCACTCGGATGGACTATCCTCCATAGACCCACCAACATCAAGATAGAGGGGGCGGACTGACAAGTGGGTGGGTGGTGAAACTGTCGGAAGAGAGATGGTGGGACCCGATCTGCCAAGATCTAAATCAGTCCCCTATTTACATCACAAGTCGGCCATGAGGGGTGCATAGATCATAGTCAGATAGGCTTCCTAGGCTAATGCTGCTTTTTTTTGCCTGTTGTCATGAGAATCATTTTTGGCTACAACATCTAACCTCTGCGTCAAATTTTCATACATCTGGTATTTTGCTTATTAAAATTTTCCCTTTACGGCTTACCTGATTCGTAACATTACGTTTTTAACATATTACCTGCATTCTTGTTTTGTTTAGTAGTTGAACACGTACTACATACATTTAACATAAGAACGTCTTGCTTCTTGTACCGAGATACATCACAGAAGCTATTTTGCGTTTTAGAAGTTAGATTGTTTGAGGTTTGTGAGAGCTAAGTCACAGCTCATACCAAAACGATGCCCTCTTTCACTCATCACTTAACTAAATCATTTTCTACAAAAAAATAGAAATGTTTGTCATAAAAATTTAAAATGTTTCCAAACTTAGTCATGCATTAGTAACTGTGTGGGCAATGTGGATAAATATGTCAAGTATGAGAGGAGAATCCGTGGACATATACAACCTGTGCATAATTCCATTTGCAAACCTGGGGAATTTTGTTAATTCATCAAAAAGCTGAAATGTTCCTCTTCCTGTTTTTACAATGCTTCAGTTTAGGACTTTTCTTTTAAACTTTTGAAAATTGAGATCCAGGGGGCATATTATCAAGGGGGTTTATATCAGCTTTTTTGGCTTTAAAAGCCAAGAAAGCGGAGATAAAATTATCTCCCTATTACCTAGCTGCCGCTAACACCAGTTAGCGACAGCTAGTAGGAGATAGCGACCATCTTGGGCCCCACTTTGCATGTCAGTGATATTTATCACTAATGAGATACAAAGTGGGCGTGCCAAGATGTTAGAGACTGAAAACAGTTGCTAACATCGCTATCTCCTATTACCAACTTTTGGAGATATTCGCGCTAAGCGGGAATATCTCCAAAAGCTAACACCTGCCCTGAGCAGTTCTTAGCCATGTTATCCAATGGGAGGTGGATAACATGGCTAAGAGCATTAGCTCGCTAATGCATGAATATCCCTGACTTTTCAGCGGTATTCATGCTTTGCGGCGATTTTTACCGCATTTGCGTTAAACCTTGGTAATACCAAGGTTTATTTGCGGTAAAAATCGCCGCAGCGCTGCGGTAAATGTTTGTCTCTAACCAAGCAATAGCGATAATTATCGCTATTGCTTGGTAATATGCCCCCATATGTTTAAAATTCCACCCTCAGGAAGAAATCCATTAGAGCACCTTTAACTTAAACCAGACTTTCTTAGAGTGTTCTGTGCTTTTCAAAAGGATCGGAATTGCCTAATTTGCAGTATCGTCTCATTTTAAAGGGTTCTATCGAATCCTAGCTTTAATGTCTCTGCGCAAATCGGCAAGTAATGTCCGGTTTGGAGTATTTCACATTCATTTATTAACACAAAGTTAATTTTGCCAGACTTAAAGGGAAGGGGAGCAGGCTCTCTCAGACCTTAATCTATTCTTCGGGGAAATTGAGTGACATTGTCCCAGCGGCCTATCAACAGTAATACTAGAAGAAATCTTGCAATACTGAAAGACTTAACTGATGTATTAACATTGATGGTTATGTATGTAAATGACAAATTCCAAGCCTAAAATTACGGACTTTCTCCTCTAAAATCTAGCAAAGCCTGCATTTATCATACCATTCTGAAGAGTCTATTTGGTTTTAAAGAAATTAACTCTTCAAGCACATCCTGCAAGACGAAATAGAACTCAATAAAAAATCTAAATTTATATTTGCGATTGTCCAAAATCTAGGCCTAGATATACGAAGCATTTTTGCATTTGCAAGCAGCCCGATTCACAGAATCGGGCACTCAAAAATGCTCTTTCTGATATAAAAAACTGAAATTGCGATTCAGTAAATTGTTACCTAATCACGATTTGGGTTTTTTGATTTGATATTTGGAAGGGGTGTGATGAAGGTGTTGCTTCCTCATATCAATTTGCAGTGTAATGTACAAATGTTTTGGGACCGAAATGTGTTTGCAAAATATTCGCAATTTACCGCCAACTGAAAGTTGATGGTAACCCATTTGCGAATGGGAAAGGGTCCCAAAGGGACCCCTTTGTCTTTGAGAATGGTTCAACATTTTTTGGGGGGGACCAGGCAGTGGTCCCATCGACCACTGTCCACTCTTAAAAGATGACAACTTAAACATTTCATTTTTTTCTTTTTAAATGCATCCTAATTTCCTTTAAGGAAAAAGGGCTGCATTAAACAATTCTTTAAAATTGCTTTATTTAAAAGCAATCACAAACATGGTAGTCTGCTGTCCCCAGGAGCCCACCGTCCCTGTATTGACAGGGAATCCTAGTGACTTGCAAATTGCTACTTACCTCATTAATATGCATGAAGTAGGGCTATTTGTGACCCATGAGGTATCACTAATGAAACTTTAAAGAGTTTCATACAGTAGGAATAGCGATTTCCTAATTGCGATCCACAGGAAATTGCAGGTGGGACATCTCTATTCCTATCTTCGTACATCTTGCCCATAGTCCTTTTATTGGCTTAAATGTACATTCCCTGATTTACAGCTTATCAAATCATATAAAAACTAAGGACCTGATTTTTCCATTGGTGGGTGAATTAAAGTCAGTCATGGTGGTGGAGGACTTTACATCTGCCACCCAGCCTCCACTCCACCCAACAATTTTAGAGATGTGTACCTCCTTCACTGACATCTTCAGCCACTGGCTGGAACCATCGTTATGGATAAGTTTGATGACTCTGTCAAACATGATGTCCAGTCGTTACATTTTCCCAAGTTTTTTATATTTTTCAAAAACAAACTTTCAAAGCTAGAGTTTCTTTCTGAAAAATTACAAATCTAATGCACCACACACCAAGGGAGTTTTCTCCCATGATGATGTGAGGGGAATTTTTCTTTCATTTACTGTACCCCACCACCAAGATATAACTGGTGATGAAATATAGTAAAAAAAAAGGCATGCGACCGCCCACTCTACATGAGGCTGACAGTGGGATGGCTTGCATTCAATGACCCCAATCCCCTCAGGCATTCCCGAGGCAGCACATTCAAGTGAGAAACAGAAAGGCAGCTTTAAAGATGGTCTGTGTTTCAGTGTGCAGGCACCAACATGCCTGCACTTTAAAGAGGGATTAGCGATCCCCCTGTAGGCAAGTGCAGTGAGTGACTGCACCCGCCTGCAAGCAGATGTCTGTGGGGTCCAGAGGGCTGCCATCAGGAAGCACACTGACAGTGCACCACCTTTTTGTGATATACTGTCAGTGCCCCTAGTGACAGCTTCTTTGACTCTGCTCCCGCGTCCTCTGGGGCGGAGGCAAAGAGATTCCCTCATTTGCATGGGGCCACGTCCCCAACACCCTCTCATGACAGGGCAGGGCCAACATGTGTGCCATAACATGTGTGCCAGAGCTATCAGTGTTACAGAAGGCAGCGCACAAGCATTGTGCCCTGGGGACGCGCAAAGCCGGGGCACATGTCCGTTGCACCTCCCAGGGAACAATGTATAATACAGCCCCAGCTGTGCGACCCTTTCTTCACTGTTTGTTAGAATCTTGGGCTGTGGATTGTATTGTTTTCCTTTGAGAAATTAACCGACTGCGAAACTTCATGCCCCTCCTCATTAAACATCTCACAAATTATACCCTGAACAAGAACATGGGGGCAAATTACCAACAACTAGCTATGCTGGCTTAGCGGCAATATTTTTATCGCCGAGCTGCAGCGATTTTTATCGCTTAGGAACCTTGCTTTTATCAAGGTTTATCTCCTAAGCGATAAAAATCGGCCGAAAAGCATGAATATCGCTGAAAAGTCAGCGATATTCATGCATTACCGAGCTAATGCTCTTAGCCATGTTATCCACCTACCATTGGATAACATGGCTAAGAACTGCTCAGGGGCAGGTGTTAGCTTTTGGAGATATTCGCGAATATCTCCAAAAGTTGGTAATAGGAGATAGCGATATTAGCGACTGTTTCCAGTCGCTAACATCTTGGCGCGCCCACTTTGCATGTCATTAGTGATAAATTTCACTGACATGCAAAGCGGGGCCCAAGATGGTCGCTATCTCCTACTAGCTGTCGATAACTGGGGTTAGCGACAGCTAGGTAATAGGGAGATCATTTTATCTCCGCTTTCTTGGCTTTTAAAGCCAAAAAAGCGGAGATAAACCCCCTTGATAATATGTCCCATGGTTATTATTCTGCCTGAGCTGTTTGACTAAAAAAATAAACGTAAACGGTTAGTTCTAACTTCTATGTTTACTCGACGGAATCGTGTAGCGGCAATGATGACAGAACTTGTGCGCAACATTGATTGCGATGATTTCCTGCAAGAACAGATTCTTGTTATTTTTCAGGGAAATTGATTAGACAGTGAAGAGCGACTGATGAGAACCACGACTGATAGCTTTGGCAAGAGTAAAAATCAGGTGAAACAGACTCGGAGACTGGCTTTCCAGGAAAATACTTGTCTGCAGTGGAGGATTTGAAAAACTTTTTCTAAGTAAATTCCCTGAAAGGGAATACGTAGTTGAAAGTTCATTCAACTACGTATCTCTCTGTATAATGATTGTAATAAAAATGTTCCATCCTGGAGCACCGGCAAATCACCATCTTGAGATAAAAAATGCCACTCTGTCTGCCGAGCTTCTTTTATTCAATCGCAGGCCAAATCATTGCTCAGAAAGCAATGCAAACATCCGTTGCTGAGGCAGCAAAAACGAAAATGTTATTCAGTGTTCCATATGTGCTTAAGTGTTCCAGTTCATGTTTGAAATCTGCAGCCATTTCGGCTTTTTTACCCAACAAATCTTTTTTCTTTGATAAATATGACCTCAGCAATCCTACAATGCAAAATGCTACTGCCAAAAAAGCCAAGCTTGGTTGAGGTTGTCAGATATGACAGTGAGTCCCTTAGCACATCTGTTGTACAACAAAAGTCTCCTGTTAGTTCTTCAACAATAATAGTAACGGGTGTCATGCAGCCTGTGCTTTCTGTTCCTCATCAACGTTTCTCACTTGTAGTGCCCATGTCTGGTGGGAAATGAATATGTCTCTGCAATGTGATGTCAGATAGAATTGGACACAGACCCGCAATTTTCGGACCTTTTCTAAGAGGAATGCATATAGGCACTTCTATTCTTGTCCAGACACTGAAATGTACCTTTAAGAGGTAAAATACCTGTGTATTGAGACCCCTTTGATTGATGTGTGCTGTGTTGTACTTCACGTCTCCCTACACTGTTAGGGGCATATTTACAAGCCCCTTGCGCCACCGGTGCTTCCCTGTTTGTGATGCACTGGCGGCACAGTGTGGTGTTTCCTAATTACAAGGACACGTAAAGCCAAACTGCATGGCTTTTCATGTCCCAGTAAATATGGCACCTTTCCAAGCAGCACTTTGCATGAAAGGTGCATTTCATGGGTGTTGCTGTGGGTGTTTCTGGGTAATATCCATGAATTCTGCTGTGTTCCCAGATTTACAATGTTTCGGAAACCTGGGAATACGTCAGAATCCTACGCATCCCCATGGGAATAGTAAGGAGGTGCAACAAGGAGAAATACTTTTATTTCTCCTCGTTTTTTCCTCTTTCTATGCGTGCTGCATTTTACAGCACACATAGAAAGAGGAAAACACCTCTTGTGATTGGTTTTGTGCAGGGAGGTGTTGATTATGCACAAAAACAATCATCCCTGCAACTTAGGCACCCTTGCACCATGGTGTAAGAGTGCCTGTGTTGGCACATGCCATCCAATAGTGCACCAGTGCAGGGGAGAGCTCAGGGATATGTCATATTGTTGTAAATATGATGTATCCCTTTGCTTTAGAAGTAACGCAGCACAGCACAGCCAAATGGCTTGCGGCACCACGCTAGTTACTTCCTTGAAAATATGGCCCTTAGTTTCTTCAGTCTTCAATGCAGTCAATAGCCAGGATTTGTCTGGCAATCCAAACTTAACTGCTAAAACAGGCAAAATGTAATAAACTAATATGGACATTGAAATTGACAAATGTGCAAAATTATACCACCAATGTTGATTTATCCACAAGCCATGAATTTCTTGTTTTTATGTCTGATATTAATTTTGTTATACTTCTGTTCCTCAACACAATTGCATCCAATGTGGCTTTAGAAAACCACAGATTAGCCTTGCACAGCCTGAACATTTATGCACTAAAAATATTCCCTCTTGAGAGACATTTACTTATGTTTTTTTGGTTTTATGTGTGCCATGTGTGCTGCCAATAGCTCCAAGTCAATGGGGAACAGAATAGTAACAGAAAGATAAAAATCTACCTTCATCTCAATAATCGGTCCGGAATCCACTCCTGAGTAAATTTTCTGATGTATTGCATCAAAACATAAATGGTTTAGACGTGGATTGCAGAAAATGCTAGGTTTGAAATTCTATTTGCTAGACCTACAGACAGTCGTCTGGAGAGCTCCTGTGACACACCAATGGTACCTTAACCAATATTGGTATTGCTAGGATGTCAATTTGAGGTTCCAAAAATGTTTACTAGCTCTTGATTTTATATGGTGATGCATATACACCATATAATCCAAAATCCCTAATGGGTTAAATACGGATGAGGCGCTTAATGTGCACCTCTAGCCCTCTGCCGCTTGGCCCGCGAAGTCTAACCCCCCCTGTTGAATACATCTAGAGCTCACTTATGATCATTAGGTTTTACAAGAGTTTTGACACTAGGATCACGTAAGTTTGATTTGCACTTTTTAGCTTTGCACAGTGTGAGCACCTGTGGTAGGGCACAAAAACTGGCACACAGAGACTCCCGGAGATAATAGGAGGTTTGCGAGTCAGGTATCCAACAGAATTTCTTATCGAATAGCGATACCTCTACCCACTTGGGTCGCATGCGCCTGTCAGGTTTACCACTTATAAACACATGGCATTGGCAAACTCTAGTACGAGATGGTTTGGCATTAGTGTGGTTAATAAACTGAGTTTGGGACTCACGGCTGACTGATGAGTAAAGTTGTAACCACACTGACGCCTGACAGAGGCTTCGCGCTGACACTAAACTCCACCACTTCTTAGGAGGTAACACACAGGGGAGTTTCTCGCCTCAAAATCCTGACACAAATTAGCTGGGGATGCCAACGGAAAGTGGCCACTGCACCACATAAACCACATATGTACATGATAACACGCACGCTTCAACCATACAAGTCACTCGCATCAGGGACAGAACCTGTAAGGTTGGCTGTAACATGTACAAAAATGATCACTGTATATATAATTCACCATGTGCAAGTACATGACGTTATCTTTGCTTTTTTCACTTTCTAGTGTTTATATATCATTTTAAATTTTCCTTTTTAAATGTGGAAATGTACTGATGAATTAGGCTACAAAATGTATGTAAATCGAAATACAGGTTTGTACATAATGTGGAGTACAAACAATTGTTAAAAAGCTTTATGAGAGTGACTAGGCAAATAACTATTCTATGTTTTTTTAGAGTGGTGTCATATTGTTGCCATGACAACCCAAACCAGTTCTAGCATATCAGTCTTGATCGATATAAATGTGTCAGTATTTTGAGTTCTGATGTAGTGAGCAAGGTGATTCTGTCCAACGAAACGCGTCTGAGCAAATAATTAGTGAATAAACCTTTTCTTACTTTGAGTATCCACGGAGTCAGTGCCTTCTTTCTGAAGTAAAAGGTTGGACTGGTGTTCGATATATATATATATATATATTAACTGAAAAAACCATAGGTTACAGACCATATATAGTTAGGAATTTGCATTTACAAAACCTTGAAAATTCACTGAAAAAAACATTGATTATAGACCATATATAGTTAGGGATTAGCATTTACAAAACCTTAATTTACTCGCCCAAAACCATAGAAATTCGCATATATAGTTAGTTGCAAAAACTATATATCGCGCACCCGCAATCCACTGCTGATGATGTCACATATTACATCATTCATGACATGGTCAGTGACATCACTGATGACATCACTGATGACATCTCAAATGACATCACTGATGACATCTCAAATGAAATCACTGATGACATCACTGATGACAACATCCAGTGACTGTATGTTTCTGTAAAGTTAAAATATGTCTTACATATTGAAGAATGAGTGGATGTATAAGTGTTTGGATGAAGGATTTAGTAGGTGCATGACTGACTGTATGAGAGAATGATTAAATGTGTCTCACTGAGTGCATGGGTTAGTGACTAAACTGTCTTAATTTGTGCATCATTATATCTGTAGTTCTGTAAACTGCTGCATGTGTTGATCAGTAGCTATATGAGTAACTATATGGGTTATTGATTGGTTGCCCAAATATTTGTATGGGAGAGTGAGTGTGTGTGTGGGGGTGGCTGGGAGGTGTGTGACTCTGTGCATAGATGTGTGAGCAGTTGATTCACTAGATGTATGGGTTCAAAAATGCATGTGGAAACAGCTGTATGGGCGGTTGACTGTCTGCATGAGTGTATTGGTGAGTGATTGGATTTCTCAGTGCTACATGTCAAAGTAAGTACATATGTAAAACACAGTACATGTAAGAGTTGACATATATAAATAACTGTGCATAAGAGCCAGTGAATGTGTGAGTGGCTGTATGGATCATTGTGAACTTGTATCAGTGATTGTATAAGAGAGTAAATATGTGTTAGTATATGTTTGATTAAGTAAGGTGTGTATAACTGTATAGTTGAGGAAATGGAGGTGTGATTGATTATTTGCATGACTGACTAGGTGTGTGAATAACTCCATGGATAAGTGACAGTCTGTGAGTGTCTGTTTACACTGATTGTATCTAAGGTTATATTAGAGTCTGAAGAGGTTCATCGTATTATCACATGAGTGATGTCATCAGTGATGTGATCAGTAATGTCAAATGAGATGTCATCAGTGATTTCATCAGTGATGTCATTTGAGATGTCATCAGTGATGTCATCAGTGATATCACTGACCATGTCATGAATGATGTAATATGTGACATCATCAGCAGTGGATTGCGGGTGCACGATATATAGTTATTGCAACTAACTATATATGCGAATTTCTATGGTTTTGTGCGAGTAAATTAAGGTTTTGTAAATGCTAATCCCTAACTATATATGGTCTATAACCAATGGTTTTTTCAGTGAATTTTCGAGGTTTTGTAAATGCAAATTCCTAACTATATATGGTCTATAACCTATGTTTTTTTCAGTGAATTTCATTGGTTTTTTAAAAGCTAATATCTATAGCTGTAAAATATATTCTTTATTACGTGACGTATCACGTAGCCACGTGAGACGCCTCATGACGCGTCGCATAAACGTGACGTATCGTCTCTGCAGCGCAAACAAAACCCGTAACGTAAACGCGCCAGAGCACGCTTACAGATATATATATATTTTTTTAACCTTAATTAGACAAAATCCACACGTGCACATATCTTGAGGCCTTGCAAAGGCACATCAAACAAACAGTCCCTACAATTTTGCCAAGTTTGGTGGAAATCTATTCCTTTACATTTTATTTTACTGTTTCTCTTGGTTTTCCCCTTGTTACGCTTACCGGAACGCTACCCGGTACGCAAACCGGACGCTCCAAAAACACAAGATGTCGGACTCCCGTTACGCTGCCGGTTAGCTGCCCGGTTGGCGTACCGGGAAGCGCCTCTACCGCGAAAAATCGCAATTTTTTTTTCTTTTGCCCCGCGGGGCACTTTAATATCCCCCTCATCAATCCTAGGGGGTCAGGAGGGGTCTACCTTGCCCCCTTTCCTTCATTTCCCCCTTCGTTTTTCACCACCTCTTGTCTCTCGATCCTACCGAGAGACAAGATGGCGGCCGCTCCGGACTGTTTACAATGTTGACAGCCAATCAGCTTCTCCTCAGACTCCCGTTACGCTGCCGGTTAGCTGCCCAGTTAGCTGCCCGGTTCGCGTACCGGGACGCGCCTCTACGGCGAAAAATCGCAATTTTTTTTTTTTCCCCGCGGGGCACTTTAATATCCCCCTCATCAATCCTAGGGGGTCAGGAGGGGTCTACCTTGCCCCCTTTCCTTCATTTCCCCCTTCGTTTTTCACCACCTCTTGTCTCTCGATCCTACCGAGAGACAAGATGGCGGCCGCTCCAGACTGTTTACAATGTTAACAGCCAATCAGCTTCTCCTCAGACTCCCGTTACGCTGCCGGTTAGCTGCCCGGTTCACGTACCGATTTGCGCCTCTACGATAAAAAATCGCAATTTTTTTTTTTTTTGGCCCCACGGGGCACTTTAATATCCCCCTCATCAATCCTAGGGGGTCAGAAGGGGTCTACCTTGCCCCCCTTTTCTTCATTTCCCCCTTCGTTTTGGCCTCCTCTTGTCTCTCGATCCTACCGAGAGACAAGATGGCGGCCGCTCCAAACTGTTTAGAATGTTGACAGACACCGGAGAGCCAATCAGCTTCGCTTCGCAAAGCTCCGTTACGCGAAAAGTACGCGAACTGGTGCGCTATCCGGGACGCTGTCACAGATATATCTGTTTTTTTAAACGTTAATTTCTCAAAATCCACTGGAGCACATATATTGAGACCCAGCAAAGGCACATCGGGCTAACAGTCCCTACAATTTTGCCAAGTTTCGTGCAAATCCATTCAGCCGTTCGAGCTAAAAGTGAGGCCAAACGCCCTATGGAAAAATGAATGGGAAAAACGTGTTTTGGGACCCCCTTTTTTCTCAGCCCCCCATTGAGGGAACCCCCCCAAATTTTCAGGGGCTGCTCAGAAACAAAATGTGCCATTTTCCTGAAAATTTCAGCCGATTCCGTCCACAAACGCCAAAGTTATTAGACATAGAATTTTCAAAAGTTCCATAGGGAAAAAATCCTAACTATATATACCTACTGGCGACCGCTAGTAGGTAATATATATTACCTACTGGCGGTCGCCAGTAGGTAGTTATAGTTAGGATTTTTTTCAATGTTAAATCTCAAAATTCTATTTGGAATAACTTTGGCGCCGGTTGACGAATCTGCCTGAAAATTTCCTCAAAATGGCCTCGCGGCGCCCCGGTCCTTCCCTGAAAGTTTGGGGGGGTTTCATCAAGCGGGGTCAGAGATAAAAGGGGGTCCCAAAATGCGTTTTCCCCATGTTAATTTCCATAGGGCGGTCTATTTCACTTTTAGCTCGAACGGCTGAATGGATTTACACCAAACTTGGCAAAATTGTAGGGACTGGTAGCCCGATGTGCCTTTGCTATGTCTCAAGGTATGTGCTCCAGTGGATTTTGAGTTTTTTAGGTTCAAAAAAATATATATATCTATAGGCGCGCCCCGGTACGCGCACCGGGGAGCGCACCGGGTGCGCCACGCGACTTGCGCGCAGAAAGCTGATTGACTCTTGGGTGTCTGTAAACATTCTAAACAGTCTGGAGCGGCCGCCATCTTGTGTCTCGGTAAAATCGAGACATAAGAGGTGGCAAAAACAAAGGGGGGAATTGACCATAAGGGGGCAGGGTAGACCCCCTCCTGACCCCCTAGGTTTAATGTGGGGGCTGAAATAGGGTCCCGCGGGGCATTTAAAAAAAATATTTTTTTTCGATTTGCGCGGGGGGAGCACCCGGTACGCGCACCGGGGAGCGAAGCACGGGGAAAATCCAGGACCATATTTATGAAGGCCTTGAGACAGTTTTGCGCCGCCTGTGCGTCACTTTTTGTGACGCACCAGCGGTGTAAAAAAATGCGCATCGTTACGCTATATTTAAAAAGTGACGCATCTAGGTAGATGGGTCACTTTTTAAAACCCTGCGCCACATTATACCTGCGTCAGGTATAATGTATGCAGAGGGGGCGTTCCCCCGCAAAAAGCTTCGTAATAGCAACGCAGTGAAATCTATGAGATTTCACCGCGTCACTTTTAGGATGCTGTTGCGTCAAAATCTTGCGCCTGCCTCACAGCAGGTGTAAGACTGATGCAAGACCTTTCACATGGTGCTTTCCCCATGTGAAAGAACGCATTACTGGAGTTGCGTCACTTTTGTGACGCACTCCAGTAATGCGTCACTTTTGTGTTTACAGATACGTCAGAAATACTGATGTATCTGTAACTCCTTGCGACATGATTCGTCATACATTAAATATTACACATCTGGAATGTTGTAAGGAGTGCGCACAGAAAAGTGACGCATCGCACCAGCGGTGTAAAAAAATGCGCCTTGTTGCGCTATATTTAAAAAGTGACGCATCTAGGTAGATGGGTCACTTTTTAAAACCCTGCGCCACATTATACCTGCGTCAGGTATAATGTATGCAGAGGGGGCGTTCTCCCGCAAAAAGCTTGGTAATAGCGACGCAGTGAAATCTATGAGATTTCACTGCGTCACTTTTAGGATGCTGTTGTGTCAAAATCTTGCGCCTGCCTCACAGCAGGTGTAAGACTGACGCAAGACCTTTCACATGGTGCTTTCCCCATGTGAAAGGACGCATTACTGGAGTTGCGTCACTTTTGTGACGCACTCCAGTAATGCGTCACTTTTGTGTTTACAGATACGTCAGAAATACTGACGTATCTGTAACTCCTTGCGAGTTGATTTGTCATACATTAAATATGACACATCTGGAATGTCATATGGAGTGCACACAGAAAAGTGACGCATCGCTGTTTTAACGTAGCGATGCGTCACGTTTCAGAAATGAGGCCTCCAGTTTATTCACTGTGTCACCTCTACGACCCTTCCTTGCGTCAATACGTCCCTTTTGCATACATTACACCTGACGTAGGAATAATGTGGCACAGGGGTTTACAAAGTGACGTATTTACCTAGAAACGCCACTTTGTAAATATGAATAAATAAGGTGCATTTTTTATTGGACTGATGCGTCACAAAAAGTGATGCTTTGGTGGTGTTAAAGTGACGCATGGCTTCATAAATGAGGCCTTCTGCCTTCAACTCCAGCAATGCATCTTTTCTTATCCTTCCACACCCCTGTTCCTTTTCAACATTTTCTTTGAATATCAACATTCCCCATATTCACTCTTCTTCTCCTTACTTTCTTTCCTAACACTCACCTTCTTTCAGTCCTCCTACTTCACTTCCTTTCTCCTCTCATACCTTTCTGTTCTTTCTTACTCATTTTCCTTTCCATTATCAATGCACTCTTTTTTCATTTTTTTAAGAATATAGCTCTTTGATGAGAATTGGAGGTAGTTCTCAAAAGAACTTTTTGTTTTCTTCTTTTTTCTAAACAGGAACAAAAACAGGGAATGGAAACTGCTCAACAGGAGCAAAAAAAACAAAAAAAATTAGGGGTGGGAAGGGCAGCGATGGTTCTCCAATGCTCGAACCATGAGCTGGACACTTTGCTCCCCATAGGTGAGGAGTTGATTGCAGTATCTGCATCTGAGGACACCATGGTTAAATGCAGGTTGAATGTTTGGCACCTGCTCCTGCGATTGCCCCCTCCCAGAAGAAGTTGCTCCTCCGATGGATGTAGAGGCCCCATCACTGGGAACCTCTTGTGCCAGAGCCCTGACACTTTCCCGGGCAAAATTCTGGGGCTGCTTCCTCTGGACATGGCGCAGCATCGTGAAGTTTCCAAATGAGTACTTTTTTAAGGTGTTACCCCGCGACAGCACTTCTTTGCAGATCCTACACTCCACTTTTGGAGCATTCACTTTTTTTTGGTCAGGTGGGATTTTAAAAAATTTCCAAATGAAATGTTCCTTAACTTTTCGTTGAGGAGGCTCTTCATTGATGAATTCTGGTTCATCCTCACTGCTGGATTGTCTGGCAGCCATTGTAAAACCAATAAATATCCAGGAGCAAAAAGGCAGGTCTTGCAGTCACAAAAGTGAAAGAAGAAGTGAAAGAAATGGGTGGGGATTTCATTCTTTGTAAAAAAGACTGTTAGCAACCAATGAAAAGTGTTACTTTAAGGTCACATGACCCGACGCGCTTACGCTACGCGCACTAGAGCTCTTCCGGGTGCGCACACGTAGCGCGAACATAGGCGCTTCCGGGGCGCATACGTGGCGCAAACGTAGGCGCTTCCGGGGGCGTATACGCGGCGCGAACGTAGGCGCTTCCGAGGGCGCTTACGTTGCGCGCCAAAGTGACGTCATCATACTTTTACGGAAATGCATAATCATTTTCCTTATTAAAAAAAACTGATTTTATTTGTATGGTACGAAATGTTTTGCATTATTATTAACTTTTCATTCATATTTTTTTTCACGAACGAAAGTCGCACTCTGGGTGCGCTTTCCGGTGAGCTTACCGGTGAGCTTACCGGAAAGCTTACCGGAGAGGTTACCGGAGAGCTTACCGGAGCGCGCACCCAGAGCGCCCCAGGAAAAAATGATATAAAAAAAACTCAAAAATTAATACTTACACAAAACAGCAAATTGTAAAAAAAACATTGGTTAGAAACTCGATATAGAAAGGAATTAGCATTTAAAAAACCTATGAAATTCACTGAAAAAACCATAGGTTTCACACCAGTTATAGTTAGGAATTAGCATTTAAAAAACCTATTAAATTCACTGAAAAAACCATAGGTTTCACACCAGTTATAGTTACCTGGAAATTTTACTGACATAAAACCATTGAAATTCCCACGTTATAGTTAGTTGGACTCACTATAACTTGCGCGCCTGCAATGCACTGCTGATGACGTCACATATTACATCACTCATGACATGGTCAGTGACATCACTCATGACATCACTGATGACACCATCCTTGTGACAGAGTGAGAGTCCTCCTTTCAGTGTAATGTAAGTCTTGAAACACATATTCAAGAATAGAATTTAACATTTTCAAAAAAGTGGAGATACCCATACCAGTTACAACAAACAATTCAGTAATTCCACCATCTATACACACATCCACTCATTCACAAACAGTTCTATATAGTCATTCATACATATACTCACTCATTATATGTAGTGATACACCTATACATCCTGTTACACACTGACAGTCATCCAAAAGTTACTCACACACATGCCAAAAAACTAATGAACATTCATTTATTTGCATATACAGCTATACACACACTACCACTTTACTTCTAAGAATACTTACACATACTTACTCTCTTAAACAATCACTTATATAAACACATACTAATTTAAACAGGAACTCTTATAATCTCTCACTCTCACATATACTCAGTTTTATAAATCAATACTCACATATACTAGATTAAAACATATGTCGTTACTGAAAAAGACAATAGTGAGACAGTCGTTTACTCACTAACATACACATATACACACTCATACATCCATACAGTCTGTACATATGCTGTCTTCAAAACACATACATACAGTGAGTCAGTCACCAACCCATACAGCCACTTATACACAAAGTGAAACACTGATACATACATTTCAATATATAAAAGTTACTTGCTAATATATGTATTCACTGAGATACACTTAATAAGGCAGTTAACCAATCAATTATTTTAAAAACAAACATCCATTTACACACTTATTTAACCATTTATTCTTGCATCGTACTTTACAAATACATATAAAAAAAAAATCTTTTTTAGAAAGACACACATTCACTGGATGGTGTCATCAGTGATGTCATGAGTGATGTCACTGACCATGTCATGAGTGATGTAATATGTGATGTCATCAGCAGTGCATTGCATGCGCGCAAGTTATAGTGAGTCCAACTAACTATAACGTGGGAATTTCAATGGTTTTATGTCAGTAAAATTTCCAGGTAACTATAACTGGTGTGAAACCTATGGTTTTTTCAGTGAATTTAATAGGTTTTTTAAATGCTAATTCCTAACTATAACTGGTGTGAAACCTATGGTTTTTTCAGTGAATATATATATATATATGGACATTCTTAAAGTGCTTGGGATATACGCCGAGCCGCCACCATTTACCTAAAGGCACATGCTGGGAAACTTGTGACTGCACAGACAGCTTAAACACTGCAGGCACATGCTGTATAAGTGGAAATTGCACGGACATTGTAACTAAAGCACTACAGTGAGCAAAGGTGCCTTGAGGGATTTGGAGGCTGGATGATGGACACAGGATCACTTACAGTTCATCCACGAACACCATCAAGGAAGGAGAAGTGAAGCTGCAGGCACGGCCCACTGGGGGAGCACTTGCGTATATGTACCTGCAGCAGCTGAGCACGGAGCACCGAGGTCAGGAGTAACGAGTTCAGAGACCTTCCCAACCTTCAGAGTGCCTGCACCAATCGAAGCGGGGCACTTTGATTTAAAAGCGGACAGCAGATAATTAAGAAGGTGAAAGGCATTTGATAAAGGCATAGGAGCAGAAACCGGTTATGCCGACCCTGCGCTGCTGAAATAAATTGAAAGTTTTCCTGTGACCTGCGTGGGCTGAATTCCTTCTGCAAAGAAGGTCTTGGATATATATATATATATATATATATATATATATATATATATATATATATATATATAATGAAAAAACCATTGGTTTTAGGCCATATATAGTTAGGGATTTGCATTTACAAAACCTTATTTTACTCGCATAAAACCATTGAAATTCCATATATAGTTAGATGCGCTAACTATATATCGCGCACCCGCAATCCACTGCTGATGATGTCACATATTACATCATTCATGACATGGTTAGTGACATCACTGATGACATCACTGATGACATCTCAAATGACATCACTGATGACATCACTGATTACAACATCCAGTGACTGTATGTTTCTGTAAAGTTAAAATATGTTTTACATATTAAAGAATGAGTGGATATATAAGTGTCTGGATGAAGGATTTACTAGGTGCATGACTGACTGATCGAGTGAGTGATTAAATGTGTCTCACTGAGTGCATGGGTTAGTGACTAAACTGTTTTAATTTGTGCATCATTATATCTGTTGTTCTACAAACTGCTGCATATGTTGATCAGTAGCTATATGAGTAACTGTATGGGTTATTGATTGGTTGTCCAAGTATTTGTATGGGAAACTGAGTGTGTGTGTATGGGTGGCTGGGAGGTGTGTGACTCTGTACATAGATGTGTGAGTAGTTGATTCACTATATGTATGGATTCAAAAGTGCATGTGGAAACAGCTGTATGGGCGGTTGACTGTGCATGAGTGTATTAGTGAGTGAATGGATATCTCAGTGCTACATGTCAAAGTAAGTACATATGTAAAACACAGTACATGTGAGAGTTGACATCTATAAATAACTGTGCATAAGAGCCAGTGAATGTGTGAGTGGCTGTATGGATCATTGTGAACATGTATCAGAGATTGTATAAGAGAGTAAAGTAAATATGTGTTAGTATATGTTTGAATAAGTAAGGTGTGTATAACTGTATAGTTGAGAAAATGGAGGTGTGATTGATTTTTGGCATAACTGACTAGGTGTGTGAGTAACTCCATGGATGAGTGACAGTCTGTGACTGTCTGTTTACACTGATTGTATCTAAGGTTATATTAGAGTCTGAAGAGGTTCATGGTATTATCACATGAATGATATCATCAGTGATGTGATCAGTCATGTCAAATGAGATGTTATCAGTGATGTCATCAGTGATGTCATTTGAGATGTCATCAGTGATGTCATCAGTGATGTCACTAACCATGTCATGAATGATGTAATATGTGACATCATCAGCAGTGGATTGCGGGTGCGCGATATATAGTTAGCGCATCTAACTATATATGGAATTTCAATGGTTTTATGCGAGTAAAATAAGGTTTTGTAAATGAAAATCCCTAACTATATATGGCCTAAAACCAATGGTTTTTTCATTGAATTTTCAAGGTTTTGTAAATGCAAATTCCTAACTATATATCGACTATAACCTATGGTTTTTTCTGTGAATTTCAATGGTTTTTTAATAGCAAATATCAAAAGCTGTCAAATGTCAAGTACGTGATAGGTAAAAACGTTTTCGTGTTTATGCACGCTGATGTGCTTTGAACGCTGCCCCCCCCCACTCCCATCTTTTCTCTTAGTAGTACTCTCTCTTTGCAGATAGTGAACGGTAGTTAACGCAGGCCTTTACCCCTGTTGTAATCCGTCGTACCTGCTTGTCTTTCCATTTGATTGATTATTATCCAAGCATTTACTGTTTTAGAATTGGTTCTCTTTGGATCATTCTCTATTTACAAACAAGCACAAAGTCGCAATACTCTGTTTAGTCTTTGCAGATAGTGAAAAATCGTGTAAAAAAATAAAAGTAATCGAGCAAAATCAGTAGACCACTAATTCGATCTCTTTTTGACCTCGGTAAAATACAAACATTAGGAACAACCCTTCATGAGAAATACGAAAATAGTGAAATGAACTGAGCTCCACACCATGAGGGCTGCAAGACAGCTCGACTCCGCCACCCACCCCGCCCAAAATAACGACAAACCCTATGCAAATATTATAAATATACACAACACACCAGCAAAGAAACAGGGTAAAACATTTTATTAAATAACTATTTACATAACTATTTTATACTTTTTATTGCCCGATCCGGCTAGCTCAATCGATCGAGCATGAAACTCATGCACTGATAGCAAGCGTTGAGAGTTTGTAGAACGATGGCTTCAGATTTTCCACATACGGTGTAGTGGCGCGAACTGGCAGGGGGCGTTTGGATTCTACCCCTTCCCCAAATAAGATTTTCATACGTGAATGTTCGTTCATGCTTTTTGTCCCTGAGTTGCTTCCATGTCACTGCCTTACACAAATGGCATAAGTCCTGGTTGTTGAGTGCCATACTTCAGAGTTCTAAGCAGCTCTTGTAACACTGTTTAAACCTTATTTGCACCTGCTGCAGCTTCACTATTCAAAGTAAGTGGGGTCCATTTGTGGACCTGACTGCATTGGAAAACAATGTGATATGGTGCCTCCCTAAACCGCTTGACGGAGGCCCCCGAGGGGTGGTGAGATGGCGCGGACTGAGAGGGGGCGCTTGGCTCCTGCCCCCTCCCCAAGTCGTGTTGCTCTGGTGTGGCCTGAGATCACCCCCGGCATAGGCGGCCGGCTCCCGGGGTCCAGCGGAATTTTCTCCCTTTTGATGACTCTTCCATTCTGGACCTTGTCCCACAATCCGTTTGACCTGAAGACACGTTGTCGTGGGGCGCCCCTTTACCGTTTTAGTTGCCATTCCGCCCGCTTTTGGTACTCTGTGCCTCTTCCGCCATTCAGCTGTTTACCGCCCGCTCTTGCAACTACAACGTCTCGCTCACCATGTAGTTGAGTTGCTCCCGCTCTTAAGATTTAACCGAACTTTTTGGACTGCTGAAAGCGGTTGTATTCCGACCGCTGGTTGGTGGAGACATTTTGACTATATTCTGGACCTGCATTGTCGCGTAATGCGTCATATGACGCGACGCGTTAGCGCACCCGGAAGTGCTCCGGTGCGCAAGGCGCAGCTTCCCGGAAACGATCCAGAGCGCGCCGCGCAGCGCGTAACGTAAGCATAACAGGTCATGTGACTTGTTAATAAAAATTTTCATTGGTTCATTTTACTTTTGTTTTCCTAATGATGTAAGACTAGGTCATGTGACCTAAAAATAACACTTTTCATTGGATTAAAACATTTTTTTTCCCAAACGATGAAAGCCCCACCTTGTTTCTGGATGTTTCAGACTGAAGCTGGCGTCACCATGAGAGCACCACCATCTCGTAGCTCCGTCGTGGCCATTCCGCAAGCAATCATGGCAGCCGCTCCCCACCGGAAGCCTGCAGGAGTCGACGGCCCCCAAGACTTTTGTACAATCTTCAAGGCTGAGGGGACGCTTTCGAGAATGGAACCCAAGCCCTGGCAGACAAGCGTCCGAGTTCCAAGGTGTCCCAGAGTCATCTTACTGGACCAGGCCCAAATCCGAAGAGCCGGCCGCCATTTTAAGAGTCCTGTGGAAGCCGCCTATCGCTGCACCGCAAGAGTGGGAGCAACTCAACTACATGGTGAGCGAGACGCTGTAGCCGTAAGAGCGGGCGCTAAACAGCTGAATGGCGGAAAAGGCACAGTGTAGCAAAAGCGGGCGGAATGGCGACTGAAACGATAAAGGGGCGCCCCACTACAGCAGACAAGCCTCCGCCATGTGCTTCAAAACTGCATATGTATCTCGTGATATCAAGGTTCGGCAACCAGTACACAACAAGCAGTTACGAGTCCCATTTACACCGGCACCATTTTGGGCGCGGCCGGGCAGGTCCAGGATCTAGTCAAACATAACATATGAGGCTGACGTCTCTGAAGCAGTTGACGAACAGCAGGACCTAGCAAATAAACATGAAGTCTCTAAAGCTGTTAACTCACTGCAGGACAAAACAAGTAAACCTGAAACCTCTGGAATATTTGTCGCTCAAAAGAACAACAGACAAAACTCTGTAGAGCCTGAAGAAAAAAAAACAGAAGGGCACTGTAGTTTCAGACACACTTAACACTAATGACTAAACAAAGATATCGTCTGTTTATGAAGCAGTTATCATCTTCACAGAATTGACAAAGAAGTGTGCAGACACCAATGCTATTAAGAAACACAAGGAAATCCTAACGCATCAGCATTCTCGGAAGAGGTTGACACAGATAACATCTTAAGGAACAAAGAAAGACCTGTTCACTCTTGACACCCCAGGTGCTGTGTATGTTGCACTATAGTGCTGCATCGAGAAAACGGACAACCCTATTGATGTGGATTTTTCATTATTGATTATTGTAAAGAAATGGCGACTCCCCCCTTTAGCAGATTAGCTAAATGTTTGCGTAATTTAGGCATAAAAGTTATATTATTGTTGTTGTTGTTGTTATCGTTATAGTTCTGGTTAATTTCAAAAAATAGTTAAATATATTTACAGTGCAGACACCAATGCTATTAAGAAACACAAGGAAATCCTAACGCATCAGCATTCTCGGAAGAGGTTGACACAGATAACATCTTAAGGAACAAAGAAAGACCTGTTCACTCTTGACACCCCAGGTGCTGTGTATGTTGCACTATAGTGCTGCATCGAGAAAACGGACAACCCTATTGATGTGGATTTTTCATTATTGATTATTGTAAAGAAATGACGACTCCCCCCTTTAGCAGATTAGCTAAATGTTTGCGTAATTTAGGCATAAAAGTTATATTATTGTTGTTGTTGTTGTTATCGTTACAGTTCTGGTTAATTTAAAAAAATAGTTAAATATATTTACAGTGCAGACACCAATGCTATTAAGAAACACAAGGAAATCCTAACGCATCAGCATTCTCGGAAGAGGTTGACACAGATAACATCTTAAGGAACAAAGAAAGACCTGTTCACTCTTGACACCCCAGGTGCTGTGTATGTTGCACTATAGTGCTGCATCGAGAAAACGGACAACCCTATTGATGTGGATTTTTCATTATTGATTATTGTAAAGAAATGGCGACTCCCCCCTTTAGCAGATTAGCTAAATGTTTGCGTAATTTAGGCATAAAAGTTATATTATTGTTGTTGTTGTTGTTATCGTTATAGTTCTGGTTAATTTCAAAAAATAGTTAAATATATTTACAGTTTTTGTTGCGTTCGTTATATTTAAAAGTTAATAAAGTTTTAAAATCTAACTTTGTTGGAGTGCTATATATGTTTAAAAAATCGGGTGAATGGGGCCTTGAATCGGGTTATTGTCATGTGTGGGCTTTGCAAGTGTACTGCTACAAGATCGGACATTTCAAACTCAAATGCACGTTCTTTTTCTTACCTTTCCGAAGCATGGAGCGCAATAGCAGGCAGAGAAAGGGTGATGCACGTGTTGAACACTGCCTGGCCTGGCAAGTTGCTGACAGTGCTCCCCCGCCCGCTCCTGAAAGAGGGCACACACACACCGCCGCCCCGAGTACTTCACAAATCTTTAAAAGACCATGCGCTTGTTCATGAGGCTTAAATGGTTTATCACCCCTTCTAGAACCCCTGCATCGACCCTCTGACGTTTCCTGGAAGAATTAGCACGTAACACAATACCAAGCCCTGTCAGCTGAAACCCCAGAGAAATCATGGGGCATATTATCAAGGGGGTTTATTTCCGCTTTTTTGGCTTTAAAAGCCAAAAAGAAAGAGATAAAATTATCTCCCTATTACCAAGCTGTCGCTAACACCAGTTAGTGACAGCTAAAAGGAGATAGCGACCATCTTGGGCCCCGCTTTGCATATCAGTATTATTTATCACTAATGACATGCAAAGTGGGCGTGCCAAGATTTTAGCGACTGGAAACAGTCCCTAACCATCGCTATCTCCTATTACCAACTTTTGGAGATATTCGCGGTAAGCGCGAATATCTCCAAAACCTAACACCTGCCCTGAGCAGTTTTTAGCCATGTTATCCAATGGGAAGTGGATAACATGGCTAAGAGCATTTGCTGGATAATGCATGAATATCGCTGACTTTTCAACAATATTCATGCATTGCGGCCGTTTTTTATCGCATTTGCGATAAACCTTGCTAATAGCAAGGTTTATGTGCGATAAAATTCGCCGATGTGCGGCGATAATTTTTGTCTCTAAACAAGTTAGAGACAAAAATTATCGCTAGTTGTTGGTAATATGCCCCCGGGTTTTTGCTTGCAGAAATCGGGAGGCGAAAGACTAGCACTGAAATCAGTAGTCTCACGCCTGAATCGGGAGGGTTGGCATGTCTGGATACTCTACAGCTGGGGCCATAAACTACATCCGCAGGGCTAGGTGATAGCCTAGGTCCGGCCTGGACAATCGGACGCAGAGGAAGAGGAGTGTCAGAGGGTGCGTTAGTGAATAGGGTGAAAGGGAGGTGTCGGGCGGCCACAGGGTGTGATTCTCAGAGAAGAGCAGCGCAGATGGGGGGAAGTATATGGCCCATGCATGAGAGAGAGAGCGGGGGTGACCAGTGCGTGGGGGAGATGCTTGCGAGGGTGGGGAGCCATGCTGAGGATCGGCGGCGTGCAGAGAGTGGGCCTGGTCAAGGCATCTAAAATGGCTGCCGTGCACAACAAAATTGTGGCATTGGACAAAAACGCAAGATGGCGCAGACAATGTTTATCAATAAGGATTCATTTATAACAAAATATTCACTCGCAGTGACAAAATGGTGGTCAACACTTCCTGATTTCCATGGAATCGAACGTTAACAGACGTCACGCAGCAAAAAAAAAAAAAAAGCTCACGCACAGAGCAGTTTTTAGCCATGTTATCCAATGGAAGGTGGATAACATGGCTAAGAGCATTTGCTGGATAATGCATGAATATCGCTGACTTTTCAGCGATATTCATGCATTGTGGCCGATGTGCGGCGATAATTTTTGTCTCTAAACAATTAAAACGAAGCACAAAATGGCGAATTCCCGTTTCGCTACCAGTTTGCGGCCCAGTTCGCGGCCCGTGAAGCGCTTCTACCGTGAAAAATCATTTTTTTTTTTATTTTCCCCACGGGACCCTTTAATAACCCCAACAACATTCCTAGGGGGTCAAGAGGGGTATACCTTGCCCCCTTTTAATAAATTCCCCCTTCGTTTTTCACCTCTTCTTCTCTCTCGTTCCTACCGAGAGATAAGATGGCGGCCGCTCCGGACTGTTTAGAATGTTGACAGACACCGGAGAGCCAATCAGCTTTCTGCGCGCAAAGTTCCGTTTCGCGAAAAGTAAGCGAACCGGACCGCAGCCCGGAGCGCTGTTACAGATATATATCTTGTTTTGAACGTTAATTTCTCAAAAACTACTGGAGCACATATCTTGAGACCTAGCAAAGGCACATCGGGCTAACAGTCCCTACAATTTTGCCAAGTTTCGTGCAAATCCATTCAGCCGTTCGAGCTAAAAGTGAGTCCAACCGCCCTATGGAAATTAACATGGGAAAAACGCGTTTTGGGACCCCCCTTTTTTCTCGGCCCCCCCTCAACAAAACCCCCCCAAATTTTCAAGGGCTGCTCAGAAACAAAATGTGCCATGTTCCTGAAAGTTTCAGCCGATTCCGTCCACAAACGCCAAAGTTATTAGACATAGAATTTTCAAAAATCCCATAGGGAATAAATCCTAACTATATATACCTACTGGCGAGACGCCAGTAGGTAATATATATATATATATATATATATATATATATATATATATATATATATATATATATATATATATATATATATATTGTATATTCATCAGCAAAGAATGGACCCAACCAGCTCCAGTACACAGCCAGGAGGTCCAGAAACACCACAGCACAAACAGGGTCCAACACTCGATTTTTAGGTAAGGTGTATTTTTATTTTCTCAACACCATCGTGCAGACAAGGAGGAAAAAACTATAGGTTTCAGCCACGTTATAGTTAGGATTTAGCATTTAAAAAACCTTAGAAATTCACTGAAAAAACCATAGGTTTCACACATGTTGTAGTTAGCAGGACATTTCACTCATACAAAACCATTGAAATTCCCCTGTAATAGTTAGTTCAGCTAACTATAACTCGCACGCCCACAATGCACTGCTGATGACGTCACATATTACATAGCGTGGCTGAAACCTATGGTTTTTTTCAGTGAATTTCTAAGGTTTTTTAAATGCTAATTCCTAACTATAACATAGCTGAAACCTATGGTTTTTTAAAGTGAATTACAAAGGTTTTGTAAATGATAATTTTTAAATGTAACAATTGTTATTTTTTTATACTGATTTACTGCATTGTTTTAAACTGTTTATTTTTAGATATTTTATTTTTTAATTACATGACACATTTTTAATATAAATTAAAAACATTTTTTTTAAATATTGAAATTGTAATATTTTTTATTTTTATTTTATATATGTTTTAATTTATATATATATTTTATATAGCAGGCAATGATATCCTATGGAAAAAGATTTAAGTTACTGGTAAGTGCAGTTAAAATTACTTTTCAGGATCAGTACTGGGTTGAAAGATGCAGCACTGAGGTCTCTCCTGATAACAGGTGAGTAAATTGGAATTCATGGTTCGGCTGATTTTAGAGGAATATTTTAAAGTTCCAAAACTACACACTTAGAAGAATTTCCAGGAAATCCACTCAATGTTACCCTATGGAAGGAAATTCACTTAGCAGGTAAGTAGAGTTTTCATTACTTTTTCTTACCCAGTGGTGGATCCTGGATCCAGCACTGGTGCATCTCCTGTAAACAGTTAAAAGAATGCGTTTAAGTCATACAGGCGATTTTTAAGGAATATTTTTAGTTTGTGAAAATAGACACTTAGAAACTTCTCTGGTGAAAACCAGACAATGGATTCCTTTGGAAGGAAATACAAGTTACTGGTAAGTACGGTTAGAATTACTTTTCAGGGTCAGTGCTGGGCTAAAAGATGCAGCACTGGGTTCTCTCCTGATAACAGGTGAGTAAATTGGAATTCGTTGTCTGGATGATTTTAGGTGAATATTTTAAAGTTACAAAACTCCACACTTAGAAGAATTTCCAAGGGAAACCAGTCAATGTTAGCATATGGAAGGAAATTCAAGTTACTAGTAAGTATGGTTAGAATTACTTTTGAGGTTCAGTACTGAGCTCAAGGATGCAGCACTGAGGCCTCTCCTGATGACAGGTGAGTAAATCGGAATTTGTAGTACATCCAGTAAGCACCGCACAGCTGCGTAGCAGAGAGATGTAAAAAGGGGCACGGCTTGCACCACCTCTCTGCAATGCAGCGCAGTGGCGCTTCCTGGAAGCACCTGGTGGACTACTTGGCCCCCATGGTCCCCTCAGGTTTAACGTTGAATTTTTTCTCCAATTTAAAACGAGCCAGAGGGCGTGTTTGCACACATCACGTCAGGCCCGTCCCCTCCCTTCACCACTGTGTAAATGCGCCCTGTCACCGTTCTAAGTTGAGAGATTAAGTCCCCTTTAATCCTAAGGATCCCTAGGGTCAAACTAGCCCACTAGTTACCTCCAGTAAGCACCACAGAGCTGCGTTGCAGAGAAGTGTAAAAAAGGGAGTGGACTCTAAACACCTGTCTGCAACGCAGCTCCCTGGTGCATACTGGAGATACCTGTGTTGTAATTTAGCAGCGATTAGATTAAGCATTAGCAGAAGACATCTTGTATTTAGAGACTATCTTGTCCATTTTGCGAAATTAATTTTGTATTTCTGGCAGCCATTTTGTTTGCCATGTGCTCACCATGTGCTGTGTCCTACCTTCCTGTTAACTGCTCTTGAAATCTGCCTAGAGACGAGATATATTTATCCTTTTCTGCTTTGCACATGCCCAGTAGAGCTTATAGCTGTCCCTAACTTTCAAGATGTGTCCACCAGAATTGGCTTACTGTCAGCCCTTCCCACTTGTTGCTAGCACACTCTCTGTATGACCTTGAATGTATTTGAAACCAGCATTCTGTACCTTGTACCGCCTTCTTTTGAGCCCCTGTGTGGGTATAAAAGGACCAATCTCCTTCCAGTCAGTGTGCTACCTAATACACTACCGAAGGGTGCTGTGTGAATGTAGTTCCACCTCATGAGGTTTAATAAACTCTGTCTTTTCTATTCCAGTTTCTGTGCCAACTTTTTTTTATTGGTCTAAGGACTCTGAGCATAGAAGGGTGAATCCCTTGGACTGGTAGGCCTGGCTGAGGCTTGCTACTACAAATTGGCGCTTCCAACGTGAGCTCATTGGCGACTGGGATGCCCGAAGGAGTGGTCGAGATGAAGGATTGGAATCTCGCTTCAGACGTGATCACTGCCGGAGGAGACCCGAGTCTTGGCATCCACAGGGTTTTCCCTTTCTTTCTGATCTGACCATCCAGGTGGCGCCGGTCCTCGACTGAGATCTCTTCTGTTGATTCGCTGTGCAGTGACCATTTGGTTGATTTGAGAACTTGGCAGTAGGAACCTGGACACCATTTGATTGGTAAGAACCGTTCTGCGGCACTTTTTGTGGGTTTTGATGCCTTTGACTGGTAAGGTAGTTAAGTAACACTTACTGCAGCTTTGTTTATGAAATTGGACAATATTGATCCTCGTTTTGATATATATATATATATATATATATATATATATATATATATATATATATATATATATATATATATATATATATATTGCAATACATATAGTCAGGTAATGAGGAGACTTTTCTCTATTTTAGATTATCTGAACGGCGCAACGTACGAAGAGTACCTTAAGCGCTATTTCTTCTAATACTGCATATTTTGCACTATTTTGGACATGCCTGTTTCCAGCACACTTGGTAAGATGTGTTGCTTTTGTAGTGGTACCTCTTTGAAACTTGACGAAGCACAATCAGCACCCCCAAAAGGGATGCCTAATAGGGACATGTATATTAAGTATGGCATTTCGTCCATAATGTACAGCACGTTATGGAACAAATATACCCGGAAGGATCCTGAGTTGTGTTGGCCTATGCATTGGTCATTTGATTTACGAAAGATTCAGTATGTGGAGCAACAAATGTTTAAGCGAAAGGCTAGGCAAGACATGTTTGACTGGTTGCGAATGTGGGAGAAATAAGTGCGTGAACGAATGAAGCGTGAGCAGACCTTGATTGAAAAAGAAAAACATAAAAGTATCCATGCGAAAGCATTAGAAATTAAAAATAAAGAAATAAAAGAAAGGGAAGATAGGGAGTGTCAGTTACAGGTAAATGGCCAATACGCTATTCATAGGCCTCTTTATCCTATTCTTAATAAACCCCAAGATGATTCTCTCTTATTAGATCATTGTCCAGCTACGTATACTCTTCCCTCTGCTCCTTATGAGTCAGATGAGGACTCTCCTACTGAGCAGGATAAAGCTCGAGACACTCGCTCGATGTTAACTACCGAACGTTCCTCTGAGATTAGATTTGCGGCGCGAAAAGACGATTGTAGTACTATCACTGCTTCTGAACTTCTGGATACTCTTAAGAATTGGTCAGAAAGGGAACAAAAATATTTTACCGAGATATTGTCTGCAGAGGTTGTTGATCGATTTAGGAAATATTCGGTGGAAGTAGAGCCAGATGATATAGCAGCTGATTGTAAGCAATTACGTGAAGGTTCTTTTGTCTTCTCCCAGGTGACTGACACGATCAGAAGCTTGTTTAAACTATGTGATGAAGCAGTCCATTTGCGGGAGGAGAAAAAGGCAGCAGATGCAGCTGCACAAACATCCCGAATCGACATGGCACGAGCTTCGACGCCTGAAACAGATACGAATGTTGTAATTAATGTGAAACCCATGCTCCTCCTAAAGGAGCAGGTACAAGTGATGATAAGACTTCTACCGACGTGAAAGGGTACTTTATTTATAATTGGGTTTACACTCCTTGGAAAAGAGCATATGTCATGGCTCTTAAAAATGCATTGCCTGATCTGCGAAAGAATTCAACAGCTTTTTATGAGGAAATTGAGGGTGCCATTAGCTCTTGTACTATGACTTTGTCTGATATTGATTTGTTTTTTGGGTTAATATTACCGCCTGATATGTGGAGAACTGTGCGTAAAGTTGATGATCGTGTGGCATTTGGGGCATCATGGAAAGATTTAGAACAATTAGATGAAGATAGAAAACCTGCACAGAAACCGTGTCAGTTAATTTTAGATATTCCAGTAGCTATATTGGTTAAATTAAAGATGATTATTCCTCCTAAAAAGATAGATTAGACTATGTTAGTGTCTTGCAAGCAAAAGATAGATGAATCAGTTTCAGACTTCTTCACACGCTTTGAAGAAGCATTCCACGATTTTAGTGGCCAGTCATTGACAGATGACAAGGGTAGGCATCTGTTTGTCGATAAATATGTCACAAACCTTTTGCCAGGAATAGCTAGTCACCTAAACACCGGTAAAGGTTCATGGACTACCTCCTCTCCGGTTTCTCTCTTAACTATGGCTCAGTATTATGAACAACATGAATTAGAAGCAAAAAGTAAGGAGGATAAAAAATCTAAAGAGTTAAAAACAAAGGTTATGATGGCTCAGGCTTATGACCCACCTTCTAGAGGTAATAATAGAGGTGGACGTGGATCTTATGGTGCGTCCTTTCCTCCCTATATTCGTTCAGATTTGTCTGTTGATCAGTGTGCGTATTGTAAGAAATTTGGACATTGGCTTTCTGACTGTCCAGTACTGCGTGCTCAGCAGGGTTCACGTGGTCGGAGACAAATGAGAAATCGTTCTGGATATTCAGGGCCTAGAGGAAACACAAATGATCGGGCTAGGTTTGATGCTAATACACGTGGACAGGAGGGGTCTAATACTTTTGACAGACGGAACCAATATCAAATGTCCGACTATGAGCCGTCTGATTTGCAAGATTCTGCTTATGCATAGGATTGCCTAGGATGGGGTAAGGAATCAGTTGAGGTTCCAGTAGATCAGAGGGGTCCCTATGTTACAGCACATGTTTTGGGTTCTACTGATCAGTTTCTGTTTGATACAGGAGCTTCTCATAGTGCCTTGTCTAAACAAATGGTTCCAAGGGCTCCCCTGTCTGGCTTAACCATTACATCAATAGGTTTTGATGGAACACCTTCCCTTAGCCCATTGTCACAACCACTTGCATTCCATGTTTTCTACTCCATGTCCGTTTTTGCTTTCTCCAAACACACCAGACAATATTGTGGTTCTTGATATGCTCAAATATTTCAGGGCTATGATATGATGTTCTCCGGAA
This sequence comes from Lissotriton vulgaris, assembly GCF_964263255.1. Classification (NCBI taxonomy): domain Eukaryota; kingdom Metazoa; phylum Chordata; class Amphibia; order Caudata; family Salamandridae; genus Lissotriton; species Lissotriton vulgaris. The sequence goes on from NC_141689.1 coordinate 1,160,325,297, forward strand.
GGAGTACGGGTTATTTTGAATGACAACTACCCTGTGATTGAGAGACCTTGTATTGTTAAAGAGGACATTGCACTAGCCTCACTCCCTAGTACTTTGTGGGCTACTTCAGATACCGATGTAGGGCAAATGGTAATTCCCCAGTGCATATTAGTGTCAAGGAGGGTGCTTCATTTCCAAGACTGCCTCAGTATAAAATTTCTCGAGAAGGAGAAGAAGCACTTACACGCATTGTTCATGATTTGATTAAAGTGGGGGTTGTGGAAGAAGTTCCTTACAATGTTTGCAATAGTCCGATTCTTCCCATTTTGAAAAAAGATACTGACACTAGGATTTATAGATTTATCATCGATTTGAGAGAAGTCAACAAGATTGTAGTACCGCAGTACCCTGTGGTTTCTGACATAACAACACTACTTACTTTGGTTCCACTGACAGCAACTACATTTTCTGTTAAAGACTTGAAGAACGCTTTCTTTTTGATCCCTATTCATCCTGAAAGTCGATATTTGTTCGGTTTCACTTTGAATAATCGATCATATAGATTTTGTAGAGTTCCTCAAGGCTATACTGAGAACCCTAGTATTTACAGTCAAGCATTGAAGAGACAGCTTGATTCCTTTACTTTGCCTGAAGATGTGGCTCTCATACAATATGTCGATGACATCTTGTTGGCAGCTGATACGCCTGAACTATGTGAAGAGTGTACTTTGTCTTTGCTTTCTTTTCTTGCTACACACCATCATAAAGTGTCACAAAAGAAATCGCAATATTGTAGACCGAAGGTGATCTATTTAGGACACCTTCTGTCTAAAGAGGGCCGTGCATTGACACCAGATCGCATTCAAGCAATTTTAGACACCCCAGTACCTTCCACACAGAAAGATGTCCGTGCATTTATTGGTTTGACTTCGTTTTGTAGGCAATGGATATTGGGCTTTTCACACATTGTTAAACCCCTGCTAGCGCTTTTGACTAAGAACACTCCGATCCCCCTTCCATGGACAGATGAATGCCAAAATGCTTTTCGTCAGTTAAGACAAGCTCTTTGCTCTGCACCAGTGTTAGGCACACCAGACTACACGAAAGTTTTTACACTTTATGTACACAAGAAAGATGGGTGTGCATTGTCAGTTTTAGAACAGACACACGGTGACAAGCAGCGTCCCTGTGCATATTTTTCTGCAGTTCTTGATCCTGTTGCTCATGCGTTGCCTGGATCTTTTTGTTCACTTTCAGCAACAGCTGTGTTTATACATCAGAGTGAAAGGATAGTTTTGTCACACAAACTGTTGGTGCTAGTACCCCATGCAGTAGATGCCCTTTTGAATCAGACTAAGACACAACACTTAACTAGTGCCCACCTGACAGGATATGAATTGACACTGTTAGCACCTCATATTACGTTGAAGAGATGTGCGACACTGAACCCAGCCACTTTGTTGCCATATCCTGCGACTCCGTCCCAGTCAAAGGAACCTCATGATTGTATATTCCTTACTGAGGAACAGACAAAGGGTCGCATCGATTTGCAAGATACGCCCCTCCCAGATATAGATGGGGAACTGTGGGTTGATGGGTCCTGTTTGAAGTTACCAGATGGCACAACTTCAGCATATGCAATTACCACGCTTGAGACAGTAGTGGAACAGCTCGCATACTTCAGAAGTCGGCTCAAGCAGCTGAACTAATAGTTTTGATACGAGCGTGTGAGCTTAGTACTGACGTATGTCTGAACATTTACATGGATAGCCGCTATGCTTTTGAAATGGTTCATGATTTTGGCCTTCTCTGGAAGGAAAGAGGCTTTCTTACATCCCACGGGATGCAGATAATGCATGGAGAATTAGTACATAACCTCTTGACTGCACTTACATATCGGAAGGAAGTTGCCATGATCAAGTGTAGCATACACAAGAAAATCATTGACAAAATAGGACAAGGCAATGCCTTCGCAGATCACGTAGCTCGTGAGACTGCGATGCAGCGAAGCACTACATCTATTTACGTAGTAAAATCACAAGCTGAGCGTTGGCATGATGCTAGAGAGAAAGTATTAGATATACAGAGATCTGCCTCTGTGGAAGAACTTGAGCAATGGTCTAAAGAAGGAATGTTAGATGATGAGGGTTGTTGGCATAACAAAGAAATGAATACATAGAAATTGCCTGCAGCCCATTTACAACCTATGGTTCAAATGGCACATGGGCTGGCACATGTTGGAGCCCTAGCAATAACAAAATTCCTTACACAAGTTTGGGAGCATCCTGAAATTGCCAGCACAGCTAAAAGAATAGTACAGTCTTGTTTGATCTGTTGGCAGTATAATCCTGGAAAAGGGACACAAACTCCTACAGAAGGGTTTGCTACACCAACCGCACCTTTTGAAGTTTTGCAGATGGATTACATCCAACTTGAACGCTGCAATATTCTAAAATATGTCCTAGTGGTGGTAGGTGCCTTCAGTAAATGGATAGAGGCGTACCCTACAAAGAATATTACTGCTCTTAACACAGCAAAGGTGCTTCTGAAGGAATATTTTCCTAGGTATGGTGTTTGTAAAATTTTGTGGAGTGACAACGGACCTCATTTTATTTGGCAAGTTGTTGAGTATGCCCTGAAAGGGTTTGGGATCAAACAGAAATTGCATACAGTCTTCCACCCGAAATCAGCAGGATTGGTGGAAAGGTATAACGCTACTTTAAAATTGAAGTTGGCAAAAATACAGGCTTCCACGTCCCTAAAGTGGCCAGATGCACTGCCTTTGGCACTGCTATCCATAAGATCGGTGCCACACTCACGATCAGGTCTTACACCGTACAAGGTGGTATTTGGGAGACCGAAGAACATTTGGGGAGTTCTTAGGCCAAGCCCCATACATGATGTACCTTGTGTTCTGTTGAATGATTATTTGGCACAGTTAACCCACAGTTTGACCTCTATTCATCAACAAATTCGAGAAGCTCTTCCTGACAGATCTACAGGCGAGGCCCATGAACTCCGTCTCAGTGACTATGTGATGGTCAAGGTCTTTGACAGATTTAACTGCTTGGTCGGAAATTGAGCTCTAACGCTGACTGTGATTGTTGATTGCACAATTTTAACTGTAATCTATTTTTAAGTATTCTGGATTGCACGATTTTAACTGTGATCTATTTTTAAGGATTATGTTTGCACTAAGGTGGATTGCACGATTTAATTGACATCTTTAAAATGAACTTGTCTGCATTATCGTTTTAAACTTGCACTGTACTCACCACTTTAGATTTAAACACGCTGGCTGGTGGCGCCAGTCATTTACACTGACTGTGTACTATCTCCCGACCCCGTGCAGCCGAGTAGGTGCTGACACGGTAGGAGGCACAGGGACCCGCCATCTTGTTGTCGCAGCCTCCCGCCCTACTCCTGCCCCTATAAAATGACCACATGGCCTCGTCCGCGCAGTGGGCGGGGGCAGCGGGCACGCCGGCAGCGGGCCGAAGGTGCGCCAAAGGCACACCCGTCTGCGCCCGTCCGCACCGGGCCCGCGCTCAGCGCCACTACCCCTGGCCAGACTCCCCCAGATCCTCTAAGGAGGGTCACATACAATCGAGCAGAGCTCTGGAGTATGCGAGGGGTAGGTGAGAAGACTGGCTGCATTATGATGGCCCCAGATAAAGAACTGCAGGGAGGCCCGCAATGCTGTCCTTTATGTAAAGTTAATCTTCCACCGATTATCAGGGGAAGAACTAGGGCCTTCACCCATTCCTACATGTCCAAAGATAGTCGAAGGGATGAAATCACCAACTGTCTCCTCATTAACGCCAGATTATTGGTAAAGCACAGCATTGAGTGTGCTGAGCTTAGTTTGGACAGAAACGTTCAAATAGCATCACCGAGATATGGACAGATGCAGCATCTGGTCCCGATCTCGTAAAGGCCACTCCACCAAATTATCGTAACTTTGTCCTGGATAGACCCGTTAAAAAGGGAGGGGGTTTGGCTATCATATACCAAGCGTCCCTTCAAGGAGCCTTTTTCCCAGTGACCTCAGTGGCATGCGAGGCCCTGGGGTTTAATCTGGAGCTCTCCAACCATCAATCCTTTAAGGGCTGCCTCCTATATAGACCTCCTGGGATGAAGTCTAGTTTTCTGGAAACAGTGGGTAGTATTTTGGAGGAAGCCCTTTGCACCAACTTTTTCACGGTTTTGCATGACTTCAACTTTCATTTAGAAGGTACCACCGATGTGGATACTATGGCTCTAGTGGAAGTTATGTCCGCAGTGGGATTGACCCAGCTGGTCTCTGGGGCAACTCATCAGGCCAGCCGTACATTAGATGGGATATTTTCAAATAATCGGGATTTGGTATTCTCCAAGGCTGAACCCGTGTCCTAGACAGACCATGGGGAGGTGCTATTCACCATCCATAGCCCTCTGGTCAAGAAGACACTTAGAGAGGGGCAATCAACCAGAATGTTCAGGGCATGGAAAAACACTGATGGTACAGCCCTGGAGGATTTGCTGATAGCCTCTAGGCCAGTCATGTATACTGATGTGAATGAAGCTACCATCGAGTATACGGCCTGTCATAGGGCCTGCCAAGCTGTGTCGGCCCACTAGGCCGGTTCCCTCGGCCCCATGGTACTCAGATGAGCTTAGAGAAAGAAAAATAATATGTAAAAAGTTAGAACGGATCTGGCGAGTGAACTATCACAAACTTGATAAAGAAAGATTAAAAATCAGCCTTAGGTCATACAAAGAGAACATCAGGAAGGCCAAGAGCGCCTATTATACGGACAGAATTGAGAAGGCCAAGAACTAAGCCAAGGAACTTTTGGATACCGTGGTCAGTCTTACCTCCCCTAAATCGACGACTGTGCCTCCCAATATCGAACTTTGTGAATCATTAGCTGACTTCTTCCTGAACAAAGTACAAGCAATTTTCACCTCACTTGAACAGCAGGTAGTCCTCAGCCTTGCGGAGGGGTCCCATAGGGGACTTCCTGCCGGGCCTTTGGAGGAAAAATTGGTTGCCTTCAAGCCAGTAAATTCTGGTGAAGTTTTAAAACTTCTGATGGCAACCAAATCCGATTCATCCCAAGATCCCTGCCCTAAGTCAAATGTAAAGCTGGCAGCCGTCCCTATTGCAGACTCTCTAACCAGCATTTTCAATTTAATGTTTGAGAAGGGTGATTTTCCCACAGTGTGGAAGCGTGCTTCCATCCGCCCACTACTTAAAAAACCCTCGCTGGATATCACGGACCCCAACAGCTACAGGCCAATTGCCAGATTACCACTGCCGGCAAAACTTGTTGAGAAAATCATGAACTCCCAGCTCTGTTCCTTCTTGCGTAACTCGAAGGGTCTAGACCCGGCCCAACATGGGTTTAGAGAAGGACACAGCACTGAGAGCGCTCTGATCAAGTCCACAGAGGAGGTCCGGAAGGTGCTCGATGATGGGGGCCGAGCAGTGCTGATCCTTTTGGATCTGTCAGCGGCCTTCGATACGGTTCACCACGCTATGTTGGTGGACCGATTGGAGGGCTGCTGGATCCAGGGGCAAGCACTCAACATTCTGAAGGCCTTCCTGAAAGACCGGGTACAAGTGGTTGCTATGGGGGACTTCGAATCAAGACCTTTCGAACTCCGGGGGGGGGGGGGTCCCGCAGGGATCCTCCCTTAGCCCCACAATATTTAATATCTATGTATCCTCTCTTGCCCCGGTGATCCGATCCTTCGGGTTTGAGTTAACATCTTACACAGACGACACCCATTTTGTATTTCTGGTAGCCATTTTTTTTTGCCATGTGCTCACCATGTGCTCTATCTTACCTTCCTGTTAACTGCTCTTGAAATCTGCCTAGAGACAAGAAATATTTATCCTCTTCTGCTTTGCACATGCCCAGTAGAGCTTACAGCTGTCCCTAACTTGTAACTGTCAGGATGTGTCCACAAAGTTACCTTACTGTCAGTCCTTACCACTTGTTGCTAGCACACTCTCTGTATGACCTTGTATGTATTTGAAACCAGCATTCTGTACCTTGTACCGCCTTCTTTTGAGCCCCTGTGTGGGTATAAAAGGACCAAGCTTCCAGTCAGTGTGCTACCTCATACACTACCGAACTGTGTTGTGTGAATGTAGTTTCACCTCATGAGGTTTAATAAACTCTGTCTTTTGTATTCCAGTTTCTGTGCCAACTTCTTTTTATTGGTCTAAGGACTCTGAGCAGAGTAGGGCGAATCCCTTGGACTGGTAGGCCTGGCCGAGGCTTGCTACTACACCTGTTGGGCTATTTGGCCCTCTGCGTCCCTCAGTATTGAAAGAGAATTAATTCCCCAACTTAAAATGCAACACGGGGCGCGTTTGCACACTGATGAAGGAAGGGGGCATGGCCTGCAGTTGACATGACTCCAAACACGCCCTGTGGCGCGCTTTAACTTAGAGAATTAATTCCTTCTCAATCCTGTGTGTCCCTGGGGCCCAACTAGCCCACCAGATACCTCCAGTATGCACCAGGGGGATGTGTTGCAGAAAGATGATCAGAGGCCACGCCCCTTTTTACAACACTCTGCAACGCAGCTCCGTGGTGCTTTCTGAAGAAACCTAGTGGGCTAGTTGGCCCCAAGGTACCCTCAGGATTGCCAAGAAATGAATTCCCCAACTGAAACCATGCCACAGGGTGTGTTTGCACACATGTGAACTCAGGCCACGTCCCCTCCCTTCACCACTGCGCAAACACGGCCCTTGGCGCATTTTAAGGTGGGGGATTAACTCCCCTTGAATCCTGATGGTGCCTGGGGCACAACTAGCCCACCAGCTACCTCTAGTAAGCACCACAGAGCTGTGTTGCAGAGAGGTGTAAAAAAGGGCATGGCCTCAGAACATTACTCTGCAACGCAGCCCCCTGACGCATGCTAGATGTTCCTGGTGGGCTAGATGGCCCTCAGGGACCCCCAGTGTTCAAGGGGAATACGTTCCCCCTCTGCAAACGAGCCAGTGGTCACATTTGCTGCATGAAGGGGGCATGGCCTCCGGCGCGATGCCAGTGTTTTCCTTTTTTGTTTTTTTAAGAAGAGGGTTGAGTAGCCCCCCTTCTTTTTCTATATTTTTTGCCCTGTGGACTCCTTCCCCCAGGGCCTGCCCCCTAATATTTATTATTTTTTTTAAATGGGGGGCTGCATGGCCCCCTCCTGAGGCTTCTTTTAGCCCCGGGGACCCCATCCCCCGGGCCTCTGTCTCTTTTTTTAAATGTTTTTTTAGCGAGGGGGGCTGCATGGCCCCCTTCCAGGCCACTTCTAGCCCCAGGGACCCCATCCCCCGGGGCTGGCCCTCTCCGTTGGGGACCGTGGGGCATCCCCAATCCCCCACAGTCCCTGCCGGCTCCCCACGTCCTGCGGGAGCCAGCATTGCTTTTGTACATGGGGAGCTGCTTTGGTGGCAGTCCCTGGGGCTGGGGGGGCCTCTGGGCACCCCATTATTAAAAAAAAAAAAGAAGCCCCGGTGGGTGGCGGGTCCAGGGGCTGTGTGGGGCCCGTGAGCCCCCCGCATATGTTACATTAGAGCCCCAGGGGGTAGCAGTCCCCGGGGCTTGGGTACCTCTCAGGGCCCCCATAATAATAAACAACGTTGCCCCCGGGATTTGGCTAATTACAAACATAGCAGGCTTTGGGTTTTTTTCCGCAGGATAGGCGTATCCTACGCACATCCTGTGATTTTTCAAATCCTTGGGGGTGCTTGTGGGACACCCTGAGCAGGCCTAGGGGGTCAGGGTGTTTCTACCCTGCCCCCCTTTGCGTCTTTTGCGCACTTGTTTTTCAGTTTTCTTGTGCCTCGTTTCTACCGAGCCAATTAGCATGCAGCTCATGCTCGTAAGGGTACGCAGAAGATACGTGTACCCTACGCACCCATAGATATATCTATGATTTTACTTTTGATTTTCTCAGGAACTACTGCACAGATTTACACCATTTAACAAAAAGCATGAACTGTGAACCAAACTCTACCTTTTGCCAAATTTGGTGTCCTTATGGAAAATTGCATGAGAAAAACACGTTTTGGGACCCCCTTTTTTCTCGGCCCCTGCTTGACGAATCACCCCGAAACTTTCAGGATAGGAGCGGAGCGGGCCATCTTCTTGGAGAATTTCGCAAAGATTCATCAACCGGCGCCAAAGTTATTCCAAATAGAATGTTGCGGATTTCCTATGGAAACTAGGTCCTAACTATAGCTACCTACTGGCAACCGCCAGTAGGTAATATATATATATATATATATATATATATATATATATATATATATATATATATATATTCAATGAAAAAACCATAGGTTTTAGCCCATATATAGTTAGGGATTAGCATTTTCAAAACCTTATTTTACTCGCATAAAACCATTGAAATTCGCATATATAGTTAGATGCGCTAACTATATATCGCGCACCCGCAATCCACTGCTGATGATGTCACATATTACATCATTCATGACATGCTCAGTGACATCACTGATGACATCACTGATGACATCTCAAATGACATCACTGATGACATCACTGAAGACATCTCAAATGACATCACTGATGACAACATCCAGTGACTGTATGTTTCTGTGAAGTTAAAATATGTCTTACATATTGAAGAATGAGTGGATGTATAAGTGTCTGGATGAAGGATTTAGTAGGTGCATGACTGACTGTATGAGTGAGTGATTAAATGTGTCTCACTGAGTGAATGGGTTAGTGACTAAACTGTCTTAATTTGTGCATCATTATGTCTGTTGTTCTGTAAACTGCTGCATGTGTTGATCAGTAGCTATATGAGTAACTATATGGGTTATTGTAATATGCGACATCATCAGCAGTGGATTGCGGGTGCGCGATATATAGTTAGCGCATCTAACTATATATGCGAATTTCAATGGTTTTATGCGAGTAAAATAAGGTTTTGAAAATGCTAATCCCTAACTATATATGGGCTAAAACCTATGGTTTTTTAATTGAATTTCAATGGTTTTTTAATAACAAATATCAAAAGCTGTCAAATGTCAAGTACGTGATAGGTAAAAACATTTTCGTGTTTATGCACGCTGATGTGCTTTAAACGCTGCCACCCCCCTCTTTTCTCTTAGAAGTACTCTCTCTTTGCAGATAGTGAAGGGTAGTTAACGCAGGCCTTTGCCCCCGCTGTAATTCGTCGTGCCTGCTTGTCTCTCCATTTGATTGATTGTTATCCAAGCATTTACTATTTTAGAATTTATTCTCTTTGGTTCATTCTCTATTTACTAACAAGCACAAAGCTGCAATACTCTGTTTAGTCTTTGCAGATAGTGAAAAATCGTGTTAAAAAAAAAAATAATCGAGCAAAATCAGTAGGCCACTAATGGGATCTCTTTTTGACCTCGCTAAAATAGAAACATTAGGAACAACCCTTCATGAGAAATACGAAACTAGTGAGATTAACTGAGCTCCACACCATGATGGCTGCAAGACAGCTCGGCTCCGCCACCCACCCCGCCCAAAATAACGATAAACTCTATGCAAATATTATAAATATATACAACACACCAGCAAAGTAACAGGGTAAAACATTTTATTAAATAACTATTTACATAACTATTTTATACTTTTTGTTGCCTGATCCGGCTAGCTCAATCGATCGAGCATGAAACTCATGCATTCTGATAGCAAGCGTTGCTGCTGATGCTATGCAAACAAAAACTGGTTTTCAGTTTGTACATTCTTCAAGATTTTTCATCCAAGGCTGGTTGAGAGTTTGTATATGGCTTCAGATTTTCAACATACGGTGTGGTGGCGCGGACTGGGAGGGTGCGCTTGACTTCTGCCCCCTCCCCAAGTCGTGTTGCCCTGGCGTGGCCTAAGATCGCCCCCGACATAGGCGGCCGGCTCCCGGGGTCCGGCGGAACTTTTTGCCTTTTGATGACTCTTCCATTCTGGACCTTATCCCACAATCCGTTTGACCTGAAGACACGCTGTAGTGGGGCGCCCCTTTACCGTTTCAGTTGCCATTCCGCCCGCTTTTGCTACACTGTACCTCTTCCGCCATTCAGCTGTTTACTGCCCGCTCTTGCGACTACAGCGTCTCGCTCACCATGTAGTTGAGTTGCTCCCGCTCTTGCGATGCAACTATAGGCGGCTGCCACAGGACTCTCAAAATGGCGGCCGCCTCTTCAGATTTGGGCGTGGTCCACTAAAATGGCCATGGGACACCTTGGAACTCGGACGCTTGTCTGCTAGGGCTTGGGCCCCATTCTCGAAAGCGTCCACTGAGCCTTGAAGATTCTACAAAAGTCTTGGGGGCCCCCGACTCCCGCAGGCTTCTGGTGGGGAGCAGCTGCCATGATTGCTCGTGGAATGGCCACGACTGAGATACGAGATGGTGGTGCTCTCATGCTAACGCCAGCTTCAGTCTGAAACATCCAGAAACACTGTAGACTACCAATTCGATCAGTTCCGGTAGCGCCCCAACGTGACCCGGTAGGGAAGAACTTGCCCTCCCCTCTTTGACTGATGGTTCTTGTTGCCTGTCCCTTCTGTTGTCATTTAACAGAACTTTTTAGACTGCTGAAAGGGGTTGTGTTCCGACCGCTGGTTGGTGGAGACATTTTGACTATATTCTGGACCTACGTTGTCGCGTAATGCGTTATCTGACACGCCGCGTTAGCGCACCCGGAAGTACTCCAGTGTGCGAAGCGCAGCTTCCCGGAAGGGATCCGGGGCGCGGCGCGCAGCGCGTAACGTAAGCATAACAGGTCATGTGACTTGTTAATAAAACTTTTCATTGGTTCATTTTACTTTTGTTATACTAATGATGAAAGGCTTGGTCATATGACCTAAAAATTACGCTTTTTATTGCTTTCGAACATTATTTTTTCTTAAACATATATGTTATAATGTTCCAGGCTAATGTATTTTCCCGGAAAATTTACAACTGTCCTGCAAGTAAAATATATTCCTTTTTCTAGCAAAAGGGCGTTTCTTCGTCCCATGACGGAGCCATTGAGCAAAAGATGCTCGGCCTGCTGTCTTAGTCGCCGATACGCCTGAATATCAGATTCTTATCGATCACTTTATGTTGCAGGAGTAAAAAACACGACAGCCCTTGACCATTTATCTTTACTGCGTTCCTGCGTATTATACCTTTTATCCGTCATGTAATTGGACTGCTTTATTTCACTTGCCTTTTACTGATTCGAAAACAGAAACTAAAATTAAAAACTTTACCAATGTAAATACTACTACCATGTTTTGTTTTAAAAACCTTTATTGTGAAAATGTCAGTATACAAATACGGGCCTATAACCACGTGGGCCGGCCACGGAGCAAACTGGAATCGTATATGATGAGGAGACATTTACACTGTAGAGGAACGCAACGAGCGGGCCATTAGGTTGCAAGAACTAAGGTGTCTAACAGTTGCGGAATCGGTGGACGTACATTTTGTAATTAAAATACGACAGGGCCACTTACAATAAAATTATCTAGATATACATTTGCGGGCAAGTACCATGGGTGACGTTAATTCGAACTTTCAATAGTACAGTAATCAATAACACATCAGAACTTAATATCAATAGGGATGTCGAAATATTCAATCAATTCTCATTCCCGCCCGCCATGTGCTTCAAAACTGCATACGTATCTCGTGATATCAAGGTTGTGCAACCAGTACACAACAAGGAGGTACGAGTCCCATTTATACCGGCGCCATTTTGGGCGAGGCCGGGCAGGTCCAGGATATAGTCAAAATATCTCCACCAACCAGCGGTCAGACCAGAACCCCTTTCGGCAGTCAAAAAAGGTTCAGTTAAATGACAACAGAAGAGATAGGCAACAAGACCAACAGTCAAAAGAGGGGAGGGCAAGATCTAAAGCCATTGTTCTACAAACTCTCAAGCAGACTTGGATGGAAAAATCCTGAAGAATGTACAAACTGAAAACCATTTTTTGTCTGTATAGCATCACCAGCAACGCTTGAGTCAGCTTTGTGTGAAGCCGCCATTTTGATTCAATCAATAGCGTCCCCCTGCACACATTCAGGGACCTGGTCGTGTCTAAAGGTTAAACGGATTGTGGGACAAGATGCAGAAAGGAAAAGGACAAAAGTTCCGCCGGACCATGGGACTTTCGGCGCAGCATTGTAGGATGGCCACACCAGTGCGGCAACTTGCTAGACACCACCTCGGTTCCATCCAGATCTCGGTGCGTTGTGCTTCCTTCGGCCTACTGTAGCCGCAAGTGCGGACGCAACTCAGCTGGATAGCGAGTGAAACACCAAGGGGCGCCCCACTGCAGCCGAGGAGCCTCCATCTTGGGGGCGACACACAGCATCACATTGCTTTCTCAAACAGCCCCCACTGACTGACGCGACCTCACAGGCCAACGGGGCGCCCCACGCCGAATTTCGGCGCAGCATTGTAGGATGGCCACACCAGTGCGGCAATTTGCTGGACACCACCTCGGTGCCATCCGGATCTTGGCGCGTTGTGCTGCCTTCGGCCTACTGTAGCAGCAAGTGCGGGCGCAACTCTGCTGGACGGCGAGTGAAAAGATAAGGGGCGCCGCACTGCACATCAGGTGCCTCCACCTGGGGAGGCGAGAGAGGCCAGTTTGCGCCACCTCCCCCCCCCAGGCACCCCAAGCCGACTTTCGGCGCAGCATTGTAGGATGGCCACACCAGTGCAACTTGCTGGACACCACCTCGGTGCCATCCGGATCTCGGCGCGTTGTGCTGCCTTCGGCCTATTCGCACATCGGTCCGCTACTGACGCTGCCTCATGTGCCAACGGATTTTCTACGCTTTTTATAGCAGCGCGTAAGGTAAGCATAACAGGTCATGTGACTTCTTTATAAAACTTTTCATTGGTTCATTTTACTTTTGGTTTCCTAATGATGGAAGGCTTGATCATATGACCTAAAAATATCACTTTTCATTGGATTAAAACATTTTTTTTCCCAAACGATGAAAGCCCCACCTTGTTTCTAGATGTTTCAGACTAAAGCTGGCGTCAGCCTGAGAGCACCACCATCTCGTGGCTCCGTCGTGGTCATTCCGCGAGCAATCATGGCAGCCGCTCCCTACCGGAAGCCTGCAGGAGTCGGGAGCCCCCAAGACTTTTGTAAAATCTTCAAGGCTCAGGGGACGTCCGAGTTCCAAGGTGTCCCAGGGCCATGTTAATGGACCAGGCCCAAATCCGAAGAGCCGTCCGCCATTTTAAGAGTCCTGTGGCAGCCGCCTATCGCTGCACTGCAAGAGTGGGCGCAACTCAACTACATGGTGAGCGAGACGCTGTAGCCGCAAGAGCGGGCGATAAACAGCTGAATGGCGGATGAGGCACAGTGTAGCAAAAGCGGGCGGAATGGCAACTGAAACGATAAAGGGGCGCCCCAGTACAGCCGACGAGCCTCCACCTGGGGAGACCCGTTCACGCCGCCTCCCCCCCCCCCCGGGCGCCCCACGCCGTTTTTCGGAGCAGCATTGTAGGATGCCAAAACCAGTGCGACAACTTACTGGACATCACCTGGGTGCCATCCACATCTCAGCGCGTTCTGCTGCCTTGGGACTATTCGCACAACAGACCGCTACTGACGAGGCCTCCCCGCGCACCCCCCGGGACGCCCCACACCGTTTTTCGGAGCTGCATTGTAAGATACCAAAAACCAGTGCGGCACCCAGGTAACATCACCTGGGTGCCCTCCAGAACTCAGCACGTTGTGCTGCCTTGGGACTATTCGCACAAAACACAGCTACTGACCATTGTTGCTTCTTTTTTCAAAAAAATGTTTAAATGTATTTACTGTTTTTGTTGCGTTCTATATATTTAAAAGTTATTAAAGTGTTATAATCCTACTTTGTTGGAGTACTATATATTTATAATGTGACACATAATTGTAAAAACTTTGATGTACAAAGAGGCATCCCTGGAATCTTCTGCTTCAGGCTCGGTCCCACACACCCTCACAGTGAGAATCCCCTCCCCTAGCACAATACAGGATGGTTATCAGATAGTAGGAACGCATGTGGTGTGACAGATCTACTGTAACTCCTTTGAAGAGGGGTGATTCTCTACAGCTGGGGCCATAAACTACATCTGCAGGGCTAGGTGATAGCCTGGGACCGGCCTGAACAATCGGACACAGAGGAAGAAGAGTGTCAGAGGGTGCGGTAGTGAATAGGGTGAAAGGGTGGTGTCGGACGGGCACAGGGTGTGATTCTCAGGGAAGAGCAGCGCACATGGGAGGAGGTTTCTGGCCCATGCATGAGAGAGAGAGTGGGGGTGACCAGTGCGTGGGGGAGATGCTTGCGAGGGTGAGGAGCCATGCTGAGGATCGGCGGCGTGCAGAGAGTGGGTCTGGTCAAGGCATCTAAAATGGCTGCCGTGCTCAACAAAAGTGTGGCATTGCAAAAAAGACAAGATGGCGCAGACAATGTTTATCAATAAGGATTAATTTATAACAATTATTTAAAACAAAATATTTACTCGCAGTGACAAAATGGCGGTCAACACTTCCTGATTTCCATCGAATCGAACGTTAACAGACGTCACGCAACAAAAAAAAAAACGCTCACGCACAGCCGCTGGAAGACATGTATCAACATATATGAGCCTCCTCAGCCACCCTCAGAAAACAAAAGGGGTCAGGATACGTCTCCCGTACCCCCTTATACCTAGTAATTTAATGAAATCGAAACTCAAAATGGCGAATTCACGTTTCGCTACCAGTTTGCGACCCGGTTCGCGAGCCGAGAAGCGCTTCTACAGCGAAAAATCTAATTTTTATTATTTGCCCCACGGGACCCTTTAATAACCCCAACATCATTCCTAGGGGGTCAAGAGGGGTCTACCTAGCCCCCTTTCATTAAATTCCCCCTTCGTTTTTCTCCTCCTCTTGTCTCTCGATCCTACCGACAGACAAGATGGCGGCCGCACCGGACTGTTTAGAATGTTGACAGACACCGGAGAGCCAATCAGCTTCGCTACGCAAAGCTCCGTTACGCGAAAAGTACGCGATCTGGAGCGCTATCTGGGACGCTGTCACAGATATACCTGTTTTTTAAACGTTAATTTCTCAAAATCCACTGGAGCACATATATTGAGACCCAGCAAAGGCACATCGGGCTAACAGTCCCTATAATTTTGCCAAGTTTCGTGCAAATCCATTCAGCCGTTAATTTGCGAACCGAGAAGCGCTTCTACCGTGAAAAATCAAATTTTTTTAATTTTCCCCACGGGACCCTTTAATAACCCCAACATCATTCCTAGGGGGTCAAGAGGGGTCTACCTAGCCCCCTTTCATTAAATTCCCCCTTCGTTTTTCTCCTCCTCTTGTCTCTCAATCCTACCGACAGACAAGATGGCGGCCGCACCGGACTGTTTAGAATGTTGAGAGACACCGGAGAGCCAATCAGCTTCGCTACGCAAAGCTCCGTTACGCGAAAAGTACGCGAACTGGAGCGCTATCTGGGACGCTGTCACAGATATACCTGTTTTTTAAACGTTAATTTCTCAAAATCCACTGGAGCACATATATTGAGACCCAGCAAAGGCACATCGGGCTAACAGTCCCTATAATTTTGCCAAGTTTCGTGCAAATCCATTCAGCCGTTAATTTGCGAACCGAGAAGCGCTTCTACCGTGAAAAATCAATTTTTTTTTATTTTCCCCACGGGACCCTTTAATAACCCCAACATCATTCCTAGGGGGTCAAGAGGGGTCTACCTTGCCCCCTTTCATTAAATTCCCCCTTCGTTTTTCACCTCTTCTTGTCTCTCGATCCCACCGAGAGACAAGATGGCGGCCGCTCCGGACTGTTTAGAATGTTGACAGACACCGGAGAGCCAATCAGCATCGCTTCGCAAAGCTCCGTGACACGAAAAGTACGCGATCTGGAGCGCTATCTGGGACGCTGTCACAGATATATACATTTTTTAAAACGTTAATTTCTCAAAATCCACTGGAGCACATATATTGAAACCCAGCAAAGGCACATCGGGCTAACAGTCCCTACAATTTTGCCAAGTTTCGTGCAAATCCATTCAGCCGTTCGAGCTAAAAGTGAGGCCAAACGCCCTATGGAAATTAACATGGGAAAAACGCGTTTTGGGACCCCCCTTTTTTCTCAGCCCCCCCTTGACGAACCCCCCCCAAATTTTCAGGGGCTGCTCAGAAACAAAATGTGCCATTTTCCTGAAAATTTCAGCCGATTCTGTCCACAAACGCCAAAGTTATTAGACATAGAATTTTCAAAAGTTCCATAGAGAAATAATCCTAACTATATATACCTACTGACTATCGCCAGTAGGTAATATATATATATATATATGAGGCAACCTCCGCACTCGTTCTCCCACAACCACGCCTGCGGACACAGACAAGGACCAAATTTTCTTGGATGCTGTTAGTCTTTATTCAGCTGTCGCCATAACGTTTCGGCACAAAGCCTTGATCACATGACAGCGCAACAACATTATTTAAAGTGCACAGTGCTGCTTCATGATTGGACAATCTTTTTTCATAAAAATAGGAGAAAGACTAGCAGGCATTTCATCAAACGTAGTTAAAACATGATACAATTATATGTACTTAATTTTGTATTCGTATATAATCATGTTAAAATTCATTTTTACATTTACATTTATATAGAAATAGCGTGTTAAATCCCATACTGTTATAGCATCAAGACAATTAAAAAAATAATAGGTTAAATCCCTTAAAAATACAATTTCTTGATACTAAATCCGCCTGCTCCCTCCTACTGTTATGAAACAAAATATATAAGTGTACTTTAAAGTGCATTTCCGTGCTATCTAAAAATATACATAAATTTCTATAACAGAGTAGGCCTGGGCCTAAAACTTTCATTCATATTGTTATACGTCTGCTTACAGCAGCCCCCTTACTCTGCATTTTATATTCGTTATATTTTTATATTTGTTATATTTACATAACTCACAGATATCCCTTGTGCTTATTATATGGATAATGCCCAATATCTTTCTTAACATACTTCCTATATAAAGAACTGGATTTCTAAGGTCATTTACGGATTGTTCTGGCCTAGTTTTGTACATTTAATATTTCATTTTTGATTCATGTTGTCATATTTGTTTGTTGTTTTTTTCAGGGTTAAAACACATGACACCTGATGATATTATGTTGTGCCAACAGATCCGGAGGTAAAGGACTTTCATATGGTAGATCTATTCAACCTTATATATATTATACTTATTATACATGTATGGGTTTGGGTACAGATGTTATTAAATAATGCAATTATACTAAATATGTACGCCTTTAATTCTGTTAATGGGAATACAGATTCTGTCATTTGTTTCAGAAAGAAGGCATTGTAAATAACCTAAAAACCAATAAATAGATAAATAGTTTTCCCAATAAATATTTAAATATTTGATTATGTTAACTTAATATATATTTAAAATATATACATTCAAATCCTACCTCCTTTACCCCAATTCCATACTTATATTGACTTTTGATGGCATCTTTCTTATTGCAAACATGTATATAAATCTATGTATATATATATATATATATATCATAGGAAATCTGCAACATTCTATTTGGAATAACTTTGATATATATATATATATATATATATATATATATATATATATATATATATGTATATATATATATATATGTATATATATATATATATATATATATATATATATATATATATATATATATATATATATATATATATATATATATATATATATATATATATATATATATTACCTACTGGCGTCTCGCCAGTAGGTATATATAGTTAGGATTTTTTCCCTATGGGATTTTTGAAAATTCTATGTCTAATAACTTTGGCGTTTGTGGACGGAATCGGCTGAAATTTTCAGGAAAATGGCACATTTTGTTTCTGAGCAGCCCTTGAAAATTTGGGGGGGTTTCGTCAAGGGGGGGCCGAGAAAAAAGGGGGGTCCCAAAACGCGTTTTCCCCATGTTAATTTCCATAGGGCGGTTGGCCTCACTTTTAGCTCGAACGGCTGAATGGATTTGCACGAAACTTGGCAAAATTGTAGGGACTGTTAGCCCGATGTGCCTTTGCTAGGTCTCAATATATGTGCTCCAGTGGATTTTGAGAAATTAACGTTCAAAACAAGATATAAATCTGTAACAGCGCTCCGGGCTGCGCTCCGGTCCGCTTACTTTTCGCGTAACGGAGCTTTGCGTAGCGAAGCTGATTGGCTCTCCAGTGTCTGTCAACATTCTAAACAGTCCGGTGCGGCCGCCATCTTATCTCTCGGTAGGATCGAGAGACAAGAGGAGGAGAAAAACGAAGGGGGAATTTAATGAAAGGGGGCAAGGTAGACCCCTCTTGACCCCCTAGGAATGATGTCGGGGTTATTAAAGGGTCCCGTGGGGAAAATAATTTTTTTTTTATTTTTCACGGTAGAAGCGCTTCTCGGGCCGCGAACTGGGCCGCAAACTGGTAGCGAAACGGGAATTCGCCATTTTGTGTTTCGTTTTAATTAAATTACTAGGTATAAGGGGGTGCGGGAGACGTATCCTGATCCCTTATGTTTTCTGAGGGTGGCTGAGGAGGCTCATATATGTTGATATATGTCTTCCAGCGGCTGTGCGGCCGCCATCTTGTCTCTCGGTAGGATCGAGAGAGAAGAAGAGGTGAAAAACGAAGGGGGAATTTAATGAAAGGAGGCAAGGTAGACCCCTCTTGACCCCCTAGGAATGATGTTGGGGTTATTAAAGGGTCCCATGGGGAAAATAAAAAAAAATTGATTTTTCACGGTAGAAGTGCTTCTCAGGCCGCAAACTGGGCCGCAAACTGGTAGCGAAACGGGAATTCGCCATTTTGTGTTTCGTTTTAATTAAATTACTAGGTATAAGGGGGTGCGGGAGACGTATCCTGATCCCTTATGTTTTCTGAGGGTGGCTGAGGAGGCTCATATATGTTGATACATGTCTTCCAGCGGCTGTGCGTGAGCGTTTTTTTTTTTTGCTGCGTGACGTCTGTTAACGTTTGATTCGATGGAAATCAGGAAGTGTTGACCGCCAATTTGTCACTGCGATAAAATATTTTGTTATAAATGAATCCTTATTGATAAACATTGTCTGCGTCATCTTGCCTTTTTTCCAATGCCACAATTTTGTCGTGCACGGCAGCCATTTTAGATGCCTTGACCAGACCCACTCTGTGCACGCCGCCGATCCTCAGCACGGCTCCCCACCCTCGCAAGCATCTCCCCCACGCACTGGTCACCCCCGCTCTCTCTCTCATGCATGGGCCATAAACTTCCCCCCATCTGCGCTGCTCTTCCCTGAGAATCACACCCTGTGCCCGCCCGACACCTCCCTTTCACCCTATTCACTACCCCATACATGACAATAACCCGATTCAAGGCCCCATTCACCCGATTTTTTAAAAATATATAGTACTCCAACAAAGTAGGATTATAAAACTTTATTAACTTTATAAATATATCGAACGTAACAAAAACTGTAAATACATTTAAACATTTTTTGGCAAAAAGAAGCAACAATGGTCAGTAGCTGTCTTTTGTGCGAATAGTCCCAAGGCAGCACAACGTGCTGAGTTCTGGACGGCACCCAGGTGATGTTACCTGGGTGCCGCACTGGTTTTTTGGTTTCCTACAATGCAGCTCCGAAAAACGGCGTGGGGCGTCCCGGGTGGTGCGCGGGGAGGCCTCATCAGTAGCGGTCTGTTGTGCGAATAGTCCCAAGGCAGCAGAACGCGCTGAGATGTGGATGGCACCCAGGTGATGTCCAGTAACTTGCCGCACTGGTTTTGGTATCCAACAATGCTGCTCCGAAAAACGGCCTGGGGCGCCCCGGGGGGGGGGGGGGCGTGAGGGAGGCGGCGTGAACGGGCGTCCCCAGGTGGAGGCTTGTCTGCTGTACTGGGGTGCCCCTTTACCGTTTCAGTTGCCATTCCGCCCGCTTTTGCTACACTGTGCCTCGTCCTCCATTCAGCTGTTTATCGCCCGCTCTTGCGGCTACAGCGTCTCGCTCACCATGTAGTTGAGTTGCGCCCACTCTTGCGGTGCAGCGATAGGCGGCTGCCATTGGATTCTTAAAATGGCGGACGGCTCTTCGGATTTGGGCCTGGTCCACTAAAATGGCCCTGGGACACCTTGGAACTCGGACGGTTGCCTGCTAGGGCTTGGGCTCCATCCTCGAAAGCGTCCCCTCAGCCGTGAAGATTCTACAAAAGTCTTGGGGGCCCTCGACTCCTGCAGGCTTCCGGTTGGGAGCGGCTGCCATGATTGCTCACGGAATGACCACGACGGAGCCACGAGATGGTGGTGCTCTCATGCTAACGCCAGCTTCAGTCTGAAACATCCAGAAACAAGGTGGGGCTTTCATCGTTTGGGAAAAAAAAATGTTCTAAACCAATGAAAAGTGTTATTTTTAGGTCATATGACCAAGCCTTCCATCTTTAGGAAACCAAAAGTAAAATGAACCAATGAAAAGTTTTATAAACAAGTCACATGACCTGTTATGCGGCATAGGGCTACAAAAAGCGTAGAAAATCCGTTGGCACGTGAGGCGGCGTCAGTAGCGGACCGATGTGCGAATAGGCCGAAGGCAGCACAACGTGCCGAGATCCGGATGGCACCGTGTTGGTGTCCAGCAAGTTGCTGCACTGGTGTGGCTATCCTACAATGCTGCGCCGAAAGTCGGCGTGGGGCGCCCCGTTGGCCTGTGAGGTCGCGCCAGTCAGTGGGGGCTGTGCGTCTCCCCCAAGATGGAGGCTCTCGGCTGCAGTGCGGCGCCCCTTATCTTTTCACTCGCCGTCCAACTGAGTTGCGTCCGCACTTGCGGCTACAGTAGGCCAAAGGCATCACAGCGCGCCGAGATCCGGATGGCACCGAGGTGGTGTCCAGCAAGTTGCCGCACTGGTGTGGCCATCCTACAATGCTGCGCCGAAAGTCGGCGTGGGGTGCCCCGTTGGCTTATGAGGTGATGTCAGTAGTGGACCGATGTGTGAATAGGTCGGAACCAGCACAAGGCGCCAAGATCCGGATGGCAAGTCCTGGATGTTGAGTGCCATAGTTGAGAGTTCTGAGCAGTGCTTGTAAGACTATCTGAAGCTTATTTGCACCTGCTGCAGCTTCACTATTGCCCGAGGTGGTGTCCAGCAAATTGCCGCACTGGTGTGGCCATCCTACAATGCTGCGCCGAAAGACGGCGTGTCCAGCTGAGTTCCGGTCACTCTTGCGGTACAGTGACTCGAACGCGCCGAGATTCGGATGGCACCGAGGTTGTGTCCAGCAAGTTGCCGCACTGGTGTGGCCATCCTACAATGCTGCGCCGAAAGTCGGTGTGGGGTGCCCCGTTGGCTTATGAGGTGATGTCAGTAGTGGACCGATGTGTGAATAGGTCGGAACCAGCACAAGGCGCCAAGATCCGGATGGCAAGTCCTGGATGTTGAGTGCCATCGTTGAGAGTTCTGAGCAGTGTTTGTAACACTGTCTGAAGCTTATTTGCACCTGCTGCAGCTTCACTATTGTCCTGGTGTGGCCAAAGATCGCCCATGACATAGGCGGCCGGCTCCCGGGGTCCGGCGGAACTTTTTCCCTTTTCCATTCTGCATCTTGTCCCACAATCTGTTTGACCTGAAGACACGACCAGGTCCCTGAATGTGTGCAGGGGGACGCTATTGATTGAATCAAAATGGCGGCTTCACACAAAGCTGACTCAAGCGTTGCTGTTGATGCTATACAGACAAAAATTGGTTTTCAGTTTGTACATTCTTCAGGATTTTTTTTTCCATCCACGGCTGGTTGAGAGTTTGTAGAACAATGGCTTCAGATTTTCAACATACTACTCTTCAACATTCTTCCTAAATGTAACAATGTGAGACTCACTAGGAGAACGGCTGTTTATCTTTCCTTTCAAAATGCTGCCAACAATATTTTCTAAATGGAAGACACCATCTTGTAGCATAAATGTCCGAAAGGGGTTCTGGTCTGGCCGATGGTTGGTGGAGACATTTTGACTATATCTTGGACCTGCCCGGCCTCGCCCAAAATGGCGCTGGTATAAATCGGACTCGTAACTCCTTGTTGTGTACTGGTTGAACAACCTTGATATCACGAGATATGAATGTAGTGTTGATGGTCATGGCGGGCGGGGACGAGAATTGATTGAATATTTCGACATCCCTATTGATATTAAGTTCTGATGTGTTATTGATTACTGTACTATTGAAAGTTCGAATTAACGTCACCCATGGTACTTGCCCGCAAATGTATATCTAGATGATTTTTTTGTAAGTGGCTTTGTCGTTTTTTAATTACAAAATGTACGTCCACCGATTCCGCAACTGTTAGACACCTTAGTTCTTGCAACCTAATGGCCCGCTCGTTACGTTCCTCTACAGTGTAAATGTCTCCTCATCATATACGTTTCCAGTTTGCTCCGTGGCCGTCCCACGTGGTTATAGGCCCGTATTTGTATACTGACATTTTCACAATAAAGGTTTTTAAAACAAAACATGGTAGTAGTATTTACATTGGTAAAGTTTTTACTTTTAGTCACTGTTTTCGAATCAGTAAAAGGCAAGTGAAATAAAGCAGTCCAATTACATGACGGATAAAAGGTATAATACGTAGGAACGCAGTAAAGATAAATGGTCAAGGGCAGTTGTGTTTTCCACTCCTGCAACATAAAGTGATCGATAAGAATCTGATAATCAGGCGTATCGGCGAGTAAGACAGCAGGCCGAGCCTCTTTTACTCAACGGCCCCGTCATGGGACGAAGAAACGCCCTTTTTCTCGAAAAAGGAATATATTTTACTTGCAGGACAGTTGTAAATTTTCCGGGAAAGTACATTAGCCTGGAACATTACAACATATATGTTTAAAAAAAAATAATGTTCGAAACCAATAAAAAGCGTAATTTTTAGGTCATATGACCAAGCTTTTCAACATTAAAATAACAAAAGTAAAATGAACCAATGAAAAGTTTTATTAACAAGTCACATGACCTGTTATGCTTACGTTACGCGCTGCGCGCCGCGCCCCGGATCACTTCCGGGTGCGCTAACGCGGCGTGTCATATAACGCATTACGCGACAACGTAGGTCAAGAATATAGTCAAAATGTCTCCACCAACCAGCGTTCGGAACACAACCCCTTTCAGCAGTCCAAAAAGTTCTGTTAAATGACAACAGAGGGGACAGGCAACAAGAACCATCAGTCAAAGAGGGAAGGGCAAGTTCTTTTCTACCGGGTCATGTTGGGGCGCTACCGGAACTGATCGAATTGGTAGTCTACAGTGTTTCTGGATGTTTCAGACTAAAGCTGGCGTCAGCATGAGAGCACCACCATCTCGTAGCTCCGTCGTGGCCATTCCACGAGCAAACATGGCAGCCGCTCCCCACCAGAAGCCTGCGGGAGTCGGGGGCCCCCAAGACTTTTGTAGAATCTTCACGGCTGAGGGGACGCTTTCGAGAATGGGACCCAAGCCCTATCAGAGAAGCGTCCGAGTTCCAAGGTGTCCCAGGGCCATTTTAGTGGACCACGCCCAAATCTGAAGAGCCGGCCGCCATTTTGAGAGTCCTGTGGCAGCCGCTTATCGTTGCATCGCAAGAGCGGGAGCAACTCAACTACATGGTGAGCGAGACGCTGTAGTCGCAAGAGCGGGCGGTAAACAGCTGAATGGCGGAAGAGGCACAGTGTAGCAAAAGCGGGCGGAATGGCAACTAAAACGGTAAAGGGGCGCCCCACTACAGCGTGTCTTCAGGTCAAACGGATTGTGGGACAAGGTCCAGAATAGAAGAGTCATCAAAAGGCAAAAAGTTCCGCAGGACCCGGGAGCCGGCCGCCTATGTCGGGGGCGATCTCAGGTCGACCAGTCCTATAAGACTTGGGGAGGGGGTCGGAGCCAAGCGTCTTCCCCGAGTCCGTGCCATCACACCGCCCCTCGGGGGCCTCCGTCAAGCGGTTTAGGGAGGTACTATATCACATTGTTTTCAAATGCAGTCAGGTCCACAAACGACCCTCACTTACTTTGAGAATAGTGAAGCTGCAGTAGGTGGAAATCAGCTTCAGACAGTGTTACAAGCGCTGCTCAGAACTCTGAACTATGGCACCCAACATCCAGAACTTATGCCATTTGAGAATGGCAGTGACATCGAAGCAACTCAGGGACCAAAACCATTAACGTACTTTCACGTATGAAAATCTTACTTGGGGAGGGGGCAGGAGCGAAGCGCCCCCTCCCAGTCCGCGCCACCACACCGTATGTGGAAAATCTGAAGCCATCGTTCTACAAACTCAACCAACCTCGGATGGAAAAATCTAGAAAAATGTACAAACTGAAAACCAGTTTTGGTCTGCATAGCATCAGCAGCAACGCTTGCTATCAGAGTGCATGAGTTTCATGCTCGATCGATTGAGCTAGCCGGATCGGGCAACAAAAAGTATAAAATAGTTATGTAAATAGTTATTTAATAAAATGTTTTTCCCTGTTACTTTGCTGGTGTGTTGTATATATTTTTAATATTTGCATAGGGTTTGTCGTTATTTTGGGCGGGGTGGGTGACGGAGCCGAGCTGTCTTGCAGCCCTCATGGTGTGGAGCTCAATTCATCTCACTATTTTCGTATTTCTCATGAAGGGTTGTTCCTAATGTTTCTATTTTAGCGACGTCAAAAAGACATCCAATTAGTGGCCTACTGATTTTGCTCGATTACTTTTATTTTTTTACACGATTTTTCAGTATCTGCAAAGACTAAACAGAGTATTGCGACTTTGTGCTTGTTTGTAAATAGAGAATGAACCAAAGAGAACCAATTCTAAAACAGTAAATGCTTGGATAACAATCAATCAAATGGAGAGACAAGCAGGCACGATGGATTACAACGGGGTTAAAGGTCTGCGTTAACTACCCTTCACTATCTGCAAAGAGAGAGTACTACTAAGAGTAAAGAGGGGAGGGGGGGCAGCGTTCAAAGCACATCAGCGTGCATAAAAACGAAAACGTTTTTACCTATCACGTACTTGACATTTGACAGCTTTTGATATTTGCTATTAAAAAACCATTGAAATTCACAGAAAAAACCATAGGTTATAGTCCATATATAGTTAGGAATTTTGCATTTACAAAACCTTGAAAATTCAATGAAAAAACCATTGGTTATAGACCATATATAGTTAGGGATTAGCCTTTTCAAAACCTTATTTTACTCGCATAAAACCATTGAAATTCCATATATAGTTAGTTGCACTAACTATATATCGCGGACTCGCAATCCACTGCTAATGATGTCACATATTACATCATTCATGACATGGTCAGTGACATCAATGATGACATCACTGATGACATCTCAAATGACATCATCAGTGATGTCATGAGTGATGTCACTGACCATGTCATGAGTGATGTAATATGTGACGTCATCAGCAGTGCATTGCAGGCGCGCAAGTTATAGTGAGTCCAACTAACTATAACGTCGGAATTTCAATGGTTTTATGTCAGTAAAATTTCCAGCTAACTATAATTGGTTTTGTCAGTGAATTTAATAGGTTTTTTAAATGCTAATTCCTAACTATAACTGGTGTGAAACCTATGGTTTTTTCAGTGAATATATATATATATATTACCTACTGGCAGTCGCCAGTAGGTAGTTATAGTTAGGATTGGCTACCATAGGAAATTCCGAACATTCTATTGGGAATAACTTTGGCGGCGATTGAGGGATCTGCCTGTAATTTTCCTTATAATGGTCTCGCTGTGCTCCGCTTCTTCCCTGAAAGTTTCGGGGGGATTCGTGAAGTGGGGGCTGAGAAAAAAGGGGGGTCCCAAAACGTGTTTTCTCCATGTTATTTTCCATAGGACGGTCTGACAAGTCTACAGCCCAAACCGCTGAACGGAATTACGCCAAACTTGGCAAAATTGTAGGGACTGGTACACAGATGTGCCTTTGCTATGTTTGGTGAAAATTGCTCCAGTGGTTTTTTATGAAAATTAACTTAAAAAACACATGTATATCTATAGGCGCGCTGCGGGCGCTCACCGGTGCACGTACCGGGGAGCGCACCCAGCGCGCTACGGGAGTGCGCGAGCGGAAAGCTGATTGGCTGACGGGTGTCTGTCAATATTCTAAACAGTCTGGAGAGTCCGCCATCTTGTGTCTCGGGAGAATCGAGACACAAGAGGTGAAAAAAGAAAGGGGGATATAATTAAAAGGGGGAAGAGTAGACACCCCCTGACCCCCCAGGTTTTCTGAGGGGCGCCTAGAAGGACCTTGAAGGGCTAAAAAACTTTTTTTATTCTTTTAAAATGTTCGCGGGGTAAGCGCTGGCGGCGCTCCCCGGTTCGCTCTCCGGTACGCGCACCCTGAGTGCACCACAGGGAAAAACTGTAAAAAAATAGAGTACAAAAATAATGTTGAGTGTTTAGAGGAAAGTGATGCATTGCTGGAGTGTGTCACTAAAGTGACGCAACTCCAGCAATGCATTCTTTCACATGGGGTAGTCCCATGTGAAAGGGCCTCCATCAGTCTTACGGCTGCTGTTAAGCAGGTGCAAGATTTGGACGCAACAGTGTCATAAAAGTGACGCAGTGATATCTTTTAGATTTCAATGCGTCACCTCTACAACCCTTTCTTGTGTCAATACAACCCTTTTGCATACATTACACCTGACGTAGGTATAACGTGGCGCAGGGGTTTACAAAGTGACGCATCTACCTAGATGCGTCACTTTGTAAATATGATTGAATAAGGTGCATTTTTTACAGCACTGGTGCGTCACAAAAAATGAGGCCTTCAGTCTTCTACTCATGCGTCATATTAAATATATGACGCATTATGTCGCAAGTACTTACAGATACTTCAGTATTTCTGACGTATCTGTAAGCGCAAAAGTGATGCATTGCTGAAGTGTGTCACAAAAGTGACGCAACTCCAGCAATGCATCCTTTCACATGGGGCAGTCCCATGTGAAAGGGCCTGCGTCAGTCTTACGTCTGCTGTGATACAGGCGCAAGATTTTGACACAACGGCGTCCTAAAAGTGACGAAGTGAAATCTCATAGATTTCCCTGCGTCACCTCTACGACCCTTTCTTGCGACAATACACCCCTTTTGCATACATTACACCTGACGTAGGTATAATGTGGCGCAGGGGTTTACAAAGTGACGCATCTACCTAGATGCGTCACTTTGTAAATATGATTGAATAAGGTGCATTTTTTACAGCACTGGTGCGTCATGAAAAGTGGCGCACCGGTGGACGTAAAAGTGACGCATGGCCTCATAAGTGAGGCCTTCAGTCTTCTACTCATGCGTCATATTAAATATATGACGCATTATGTCGCAAGTACTTACAGATACGTCAGTATTTCTGACGTATCTGTAAGCGCAAAAGTGATGCATTTCTGGAGTGTGTCACAAAAGTGACACAACTCCAGCAATGCATCTTTTCACATGGGGCCAGGCCCATGAGAAAGGGGCTGCATAAGTCTTACGTCTGCTGTGATACAGGGGTAAGATTTTGACACAACGGCGTCCTAAAGGTGACGCAGTGAAATCTCATAGATTTCACTGCGTCACCTCTACGACCCTTTCTTGCGTCAATACACCCCTTTTGCATACATTACACCTGACGTAGGTATAATGTGGCGCAGGGGTTTACAAAGTGACGCATCTACCTAGATGCGTCACTTTGTAAATATGACTCAAGAAGGTGCATTTTTTACAGCACTGGTGAGTCACGAAAAGTGATGTACCGGTGGCGTAAAAGTGACGCATGGCCTCATAAATGAGGCCTTCAGTCTTCTACTCATGCGTCATATTAAATATATGACGCATTATGTTGCAAGTACCTACAGATACGTCAGTATTTCTGACGTATCTGTAAGCGCAAAAGTGATGCATTGCTGGAATGTGTCACAAAAGTGACGCAACTCCAGCAATGCATCTTTTCTTACCTTTATACGCCCCCATTCCTTTTCTTAATTTTCTTTGAATATCCACATTCCCCATGTTCACTCTCCTTCTCCTCACTCTCCTTCCCCACACTCACCTTCTTGCAGTCCCCCTACTTCACTTCCTTTCTCCTCTCATCCCTTCCTGTGCTTTCTTACTCATTTTCCTCTCCTTTATCAATGTACTCCATTTCACTTACTCTTTTTCATTTTTTTAAGAACATAGCTCTTTGATGAGAATTGGAGGTAGTTCTGAAAAGAACATTTTTTTTCTTCTTTTTTCTTTTTTTAGAACAAAAAACAGGGAATGGAAACTGCTCAACAGGAGCAAAACACCCCCACAAATTTAGGGCTGGGAACGGCAGTGATGGTTTTCCAATGCTCGAACCATGAGCAGAACACTTTGTTCCCCATAGCAAAGTAGCTGGTCACAGTCCCTGCATTTCAGGACGCCTTTGTTAAAAGCAGGCTGAATATTCGGAGCTCTTGCGATCGCCCCCTTACCGATGTTGTTGGTCTTCCGGTGGATGTAGAGGCCCCATCACTGGGAACCTCTCGTGCCAGAGCCCTGACACTTTCCCGGGCAAATTTCTAGGGGTGCCTCCTCTCCACATGGCGTATCATTGTGGAGTTCCCAAAAGAATATTTTTTAGTGGGGTCACCCGTGACAGGACAGTGTGACATATCCTGCACCCCACTTTTGGAGCATTCACTTTCTTTTGGTCATCAGGAATTGAAAAAAACATCCAAATAAAGTGTTCTTTTACTTTCGGCTGGGGAACCTCTTCATCAAGGACTTCATTGGAGTCATCCTCACTGCTGGATTGTCTGGCAGCCATGAAATCCAAGATAACAAAGAATAACAAAGAATCGACAATGTGGGAGAAGACCCCCAGGTTGCAGAGCTTAAGGACCCACTGGAAGACCTGAATCTGACCCAGCATATTCATCTTCCCACCCACCAGAAAGGTCACAGCCTCGATCAAATTTGGGCACATAACTTACCTATTTACATACTTTCCATTTCCCCCTGCATCTGGTCAGACCACTATTTTATCCATTTTTCACTCAGAATGGGAGGGATGACCAAAACCAGGCCACCAGTGGCCAAGGAGTTCCGTAAATGGAAGTCCTTGGACCTTCCTGGTTTTTTAAAGACCCTGACCACTACCCTTCCTTCCTTGTGCGAGGATGCAGAATCTAGCGAAGGGGTGCTCTCAAACTGGCTACTTCAAGCAGCCGACCTTCATGCCCCCGTGGTGAGTCTTCCAAATCTACGAGGGAATGACGCCCACAAATGGTTTTCCCCTGAACTAAAATTACTTAAATTGGGGATTGGACAAAAGGAAAGGAAGTGGAGAGCAAATTACTTGTCACAAGATAGAGAAATATATTGTTCGGCAAGGAAACTCTATCAAAAAACCTTGCATCAACATAAGACCAACTACTTCTCTGTAAAAATTTTGAACTCTACGAATAGGTCCAAAGATATTTTTAACATTGTGAATGAGCTTTGTGATGACAACCGAACCGCCCCGTCAATAGCACCCACCCAAAAACCTTGTGATTCCCTGAACGAGTTCTTTTTTGAGAAAATCGTGACCATCAAACAGAGTATCACTAGTTCCCCCACCCCACAACCTCTGGCCGACACTTTTTACAATTCCTCTACGCTTTATATATTTCCCCCCATCGACTCCAAAACACTATCTGAACTGATGGCACGTGTTAAGTCAGGCTCACCAGATGACATTTGTCCACCTTACATCATTAAGGAGATAGCACAGGCTATCCCCCAAAGCATTCTCCCGCTCTTAAATAAATCTCTTGAACAAGTCAAGGTACCTGATAGCTTTAAGCAAGCACTGTTGATCCCTTTGATCAAGAAACCTGGCCTGGATCTTCATGATCCCTCAAGTTACAGGCAGATCTCCTTGTTGCCTTTTTTGTCAAAAATCCTAGAAGCACATGTTTCCAACTGTCTATACAATTTTATCGAAAGCACAGAATATTTAGAACCCAATCAGGCAGGGTTTCGTCCCTGTCATTCTACAGAGACAGTGATTTTGGCAGTTCAGAACACCTTGCGTTGCAACGCAGACAGGGACGTCCACCAGGCACTGGTACTCCTGGATTTGTCGGCCGCGTTCGACACGGTTGACTATGCCATCTTGGTCAACCATGTCGAACAGGCCGGCCTCAGGGGGCCCGCCTTGTGCTGGTTGAAGTCCTTCATCTCCAACCGCACTCAAGCTATGAGATTGGGAACATTCACAGCCCCCAAGAGAAAGTCCACCTGCGGAGTGCCTCAGGGATCATCTCTGTCTCCACTTTTATTTAATCTGTATCTGCGCCCCTTACTTTACTCTTTGAAAAATTATAAGGTCACTATTTTTAATTACGCAGACGATCTGCAACTGGTATTTCCTCTGAATTCCCCTGATGCCGTGTCGGAATTTCAACAGGTCATGTGCCACATCCAGAGATGGGTGAATCTAAACCACTTGAAACTTAACCCAGGCAAGACAGAGTTGGTCTTGCCTGGGAAAAGTGAAATTAGCTGGGGGCCTCACTTCTGGCCTCCTGACCTGGGTGCCCCTCCGACTTAATCCCACACTGTCAAGAGTCTAGGGGTTACTCTTAGCAACGATTTATCTCTTAAAGCCCAGATTGGAACGGTTGTATCTTCTAGTTTTTTCCAACTGCGGAAGACTAAGAAAATTTCTCATTTGTTGACCCACTCTGCCCTCATTCAAGCAGTCATTGCCCTTGTCTTGTCCCGCCTAGATTATTCTAACAGTCTGTATCTAGGACTCCCAGCTGGGAAACTGAAAAGATTACAGTATGTCCAAAATCAGGCAGCTAGGCTTATCTATAATCTACCCAAATGGCAATCTATCAGGACAGGACTAGCTAACCTTCACTGGTTACCAATAGGTCAGAGAGCTATATTTAAGACCGGTTGCATTATATTCAAGGCTTTACAAGGGAAAGACCCCAAATTTATGATCAACCTGGTGTGTAAATATACCCCTTCACGCAATCTTAGATCTGCTCACAAAGATCTGTTAACTATCCCCTTAGTTAGGAGGAAGCGTCAAGGTGGTAGCTCTTTTCAGTTCTTGCCCGCCTCTTTGTGGAACTCTCTGCCTGCCTCCTTGAGACAAAGCGATAGTCTCCTTAATTTTTGACACGCCTTTAAGACCTGGCTTTTCAGACAGGCATATCCTTAGATTAGTCTTCTGACTTTCATGTTGTTGTGCTGTTGTGTTGCTGTTCCCAAAAGTTTTGATAGCGCCATGAAGCCCATGGGCGTACGTGCGCTGTATAAATTAAATTTAACATAACATAACATAACATAACCGAGAGCAAAAAGGCAGGTCTTGCAGTCACAAAAGTTAAAGAAGAAGTGAAGGAAATGGGTGGGGATTTCATACTTTGTAAAAAATACTGTTAGCAACCAATGAAAAGAGTTATTTTAAGGTCACACCGGAGCGCTTCCGGGGACGCTTACACGGCGCAAACGTAGGCGCTTCCGGGGGCGCATAAGCGGCGCGAACGTAGGCGCTTCTGGGGGCGCTTATGGGGCGCGCCTAAATGAGGTTTCGATAGTTTCACGGAAATGCAAAATAATTTTCATTTCGTAAATGAAAAATACTGCTTTTATAAGTATGGTATTAAATGTCTTGCGTTATTATTTACTTTTCCTACATATTTTTTTACACAAACGCAGAAATAGCGCTCTCGGTGTGCTCTCCGGAGAGCTTACCGATGCGCTCACCGAGAGCGCCCCTGGAAAAAATGATAACAAAAAACGTTAAAAAAATACAATTATTAATAATTAATACTTACACAAAACAGCAAATAAAAAAAATAAAAAATCGTAGGTTACAAACTCGATATAGAAAGGAATTAGCTTTTAAGAAACCTTTGAAATTCAATGAAAAAAACAGAGGTTTCACAATCGTTATAGTTAGGAATTAGCATTTAAAAAACCTTTGAAATTCACTGAAAAAACCATAGGTTTAACACCAGTTATAGTTAGCTGGACATTTTACTCATACAAAACCATTGAAATTCCCATGTTATAGTTAGTTGGACTCACTATAACTTGCGCGCCCGCAATCCACTGCTGATGATGTCACATATTACATCATTCATGACATGGTCAGTGACATCACTGATGACATCACTGATGACATCACTGATGACATTATCCAGTGTCTGTGTGTTTCTGTAAAGTTTAAATATGTTTTACATATTGAGGAATGAGTGGATGTATAAGTGTCTGGATGAAGGATTTAGTAGATGCGTGACTGACTGTATGAGTGAGTGATTAAATGTGTCTTACTAAATGTATGGGTTAGTGACTAAACTGTCTGAATGTGTGCATCAGTAGGTCTGTTGTTGTGTAAGCTGCTGCATGTGTTGATCAGTTGCTATATGAGTGGCTATATGGGTTATTGATTGTTTGTCCAAGTATTTGTATGTGAGGCTGCGTGTGTGTGTGTGGGTGGCTGGGAGGTGTGTGAGTCTGTGCATAGATGTGTGAGCAGTTGATTCACTTGGTGTATGGGTTTAAGAGTGCATGTGGAAACAGCTGTATGGGTGGTTAACTATGTGCATGGGTGTGTTGGTGAGTGAAAGGATATCTCAGTGCTACATGTCCAAGTAAGTACATGTGTAAAACACAGTGCATGTGAGAGTTGACATATATAAATGACTATACATGAGAGCCTGTGATTGTGTAAGTGACTGTATGGTTCAATGGGTACTTGTGGGACACCCCCGCGCCGCACGGCCACCAGCTGCTGCGTGTGCCCCTTGCCTGCCCTCTGCCTCGCTGCTGCCTCGTTTGCCGGTTGCCGGCTGCCTCTGCTGCGGTTGTTTTTGCCTTATTTTGTCTGTAATTTGTGCCTGTATTTTTTAAGTTCATTTTGCCTGTGTTTTGATTTCCTTCCTTGTTGTCCGCCTACCTCGCCGACCTCCGCCCTCCCTTCCCGCCACCGCCGCTTTTCCCCGCCCCTTTTTCTATTCTGTACCCTCCCCGCTCCCGCCTCCCAGCTGCTCCGCCCACCCGCGCACTTGGCCTTAAATGGCGACCGTGCGACGCAGGTGAGTGTGACCCACTTGTGGGACACCCCCGCGCCGCACGGCCACCAGCTGCTGCGTGTGCCCCTTGCCTGCCCTCTGCCTCGCTGCTGCCTCGTTTGCCGGTTGCCGGCTGCCTCCGCTGCGGTTGTTTTTGCCTTATTTTGTCTGTAATTTGTGCCTGTATTTTTTAAGTTCATTTTGCCTGTGTTTTGATTTCCTTCCTTGTTGTCCGCCTACCTCGCCGCCCTCCGCCCTCCCTTCCCGCCACCGCCGCTTTTCCCCGCCCCTTTTTCTATTCTGTACCCTCCCCGCTCCCGCCTCCCAGCTGCTCCGCCCACCCGCGCACTTGGCCTTAAATGGCGACCGTGCGACGCAGGTGAGTGTGACCCACTTGTGGGACACCCCCGCGCCGCACGGCCACCAGCTGCTGCGTGTGCCCCTTGAATGCCCTCTGCCTCGCTGCTGCCTCGTTTGCCGGTTGCCGGCTGCCTCCGCTGCGGTTGTTTTTGCCTTATTTTGTCTGTAATTTGTGCCTGTATTTTTTAGTTCATTTTGCCTGTGTTTTGATTTCCTTCCTTGTTGTCCGCCTACCTCGCCGCCCTCCGCCCTCCCTTCCTGCCACCGCCGCTTTTCCCCGCCCCTTTTTCTATTCTGTACCCTCCCCGCTCCCGCCTCCCAGCTGCTCCGCCCACCCGCGCACTTGGCCTTAAATGGCGACCGTGCGACGCAGGTGAGTGTGACCCACTTGTGGGACACCCCCGCGCCGCACGGCCACCAGCTGCTGCGTGTGCCCCTTGCCTGCCCTCTGCCTCGCTGCTGCCTCGTTTGCCGGTTGCCGGCTGCCTCCGCTGCGGTTGTTTTTGCCTTATTTTGTCTGTAATTTGTGCCTGTATTTTTTAAGTTCATTTTGCCTGTGTTTTGATTTCCTTCCTTGTTGTCCGCCTACCTCGCCGCCCTCCGCCCTCCCTTCCCGCCACCGCCACTTTTCCCCGCCCCTTTTTCTATTCTGTACCCTCCCCGCTCCCGCCTCCCAGCTGCTCCGCCCACCCGCGCACTTCGCCTTAAATGGCGACCGTGCGAACGCGCAGCGGTCACGCGCAGCGGGCGCGCCGATTGTGCGCCGAAGGCGCGCCAAAGGTAAGCCCGTCTACGCCCGTCCGCGCCTGGACCGCGCCCAGTGCCAGGACCCCTGGCCCACGAGGACCCCGACCAACCCGCCTGACGTACTCCGCCGCCACCCTCACCGCTCTCAACACCGGCCGACTCCCAGAATGCCATCAAGCCACTCCACGACGTACCCACGGACCTTTCAGCTGCCACGCCTGCAAGTTCACCTGCATCCGGACCAGCCTCGCACCAGCACCCGCCAAGTCGAACACCAGCAGCACCCACCTCAAGTGCATCCTGCTCAACACCCGCTCCGTCCACAGACACGCCATCGAACTCTGGAACCTTCTAGACGCCACAGCCCCTGACGTTGCCTTCCTCACGGAGACCTGGATGAACGCCTCTTCAGCTCCCGACATCGCCATCGCTATCCCAGAGGGCTACAAGATCGTCCGGAGGGACCGAAACGCCAACCAGATGGGAGGAGGCATCGCCATCATCCACAGGAGCACCATCCGTCTCACGACCAGCACCGACAACACCCTGACCAGCGCCGAACACCTGCATTTCCAGATCCACACCAACCCGAACACCACCCTCAGAGGCACCCTGATCTACCGACCCCCTGGACCACACACGCAATTCAGCGAGGACATCGCCGACTTCGTCAGCCCGCATGCCCTCCCCTCCGCTGACTACATCCTCCTGGGAGACCTCAACTTCCATCTGGAGAACAACAACGACCGCAACACCAGCACCCTGCTCGACAACCTCGCCAACCTGGGACTCAAGCAACTGGTGTCCACCCCCACCCACCTCGCCGGACACACACTCGACGCAGTCTTCTCTTCCAGCACAGACATCGACTTCAGCCACGCCACGGAGCTTCAATGGACGGACCACAGCTGCGTCCACTTCACCTTCAAGAGAACGACGACCCACCAACACCAGCAACAGGCCGCCCGCAGAAGCTGGAACAAGATCACAGCAGACCAGCTCGCCACCTCCCTGAGCCAGCACCCTCCTGCCAGCTCAGCGAACCCCAGCCAGGCCGCCGACAACCTCACGAAGTGGATCAGCAACTGCGCGGACGAACTCGCCCCACTGAGGACCCCGCCTAGCAGACCCGGCAGCAAGAAGGCCCCATGGTTCACCGACGAACTCAAGAGCTCCAAGAAGAACTGCCGAGCCCTCGAGAAAGTCTGGAGAAGGGAACCGACACCGGACAACAGGACCTCCTTCAAACTTGCCACCCGGAAACACCACCAGCTGATCCGCGCCGCCAAGAAAACAGCATTCAAGGACCGGTTGGACAACAACGCACACAACTGCAAGGAACTCTTCAACATCGTGAAAGAGCTTTCCAACCCCAGCGCAGGAAACAACGACATCACCCCATCGCAAGACCTCTGCAACTCCCTCGCTTCATACTTCCACAACAAGATCGCGGACATACACAACAGCTTCAACAACCAACCAACGCACACCATGACCGAACAACCACCCCCCACCACCACCCTCCACGCCTGGACCCCGATCAGCACCGAAGACACCATCCGCACGATGAACTCCATCCACTCCGGATCACCGACCGACCCCTGCCCGCACCACGTCTTCAACAAGGCCGACGCTGTCATCGCACCCCACCTGCGAGACATCATCAACACATCATTCGACACCGCCATCTTCCCTGAGAGCTGGAAACACGCCGAACTCAGCGCTCTACTCAAGAAACCAACAGCGGACCCCACCGACCTCAAGAATTACCGCCCCATCTCGCTCCTCCCGTTTCCAGCCAAAGTCATCGAGAAGACCGTCAACAAGCAGATGGCCGCCTTCCTCGAGACGAACGGATCCCTCGACCCCTCACAGTCCGGCTTCCGAGCCAACCACAGCACCGAGACCGCCCTCATCGCCGCCACCGATGACATCCGAGCCCTGATGGACAATGGAGAAACAGCGGCCCTCATCCTCCTAGACCTCTCCGCGGCATTCGACACGGTCTGCCACCGCACCCTAGTACGGCGCCTCAGCAACATCGGAATCCAGGACAAGGCGCTGGAATGGATCATCTCCTTCCTCGACGGAAGAACACAGAGAGTCCGCCTACCACCGTACAAGTCAGAGGCCTCCGAAGTCATCTGCGGCGTCCCCCAAGGATCATCTCTGAGCCCCACCCTCTTCAACGTCTACATGAGCCCCCTCGCGGCCATCGTACGCAAACACAACCTCAGCATAATCTCCTACGCCGACGATACCCAGCTGATCCTCTCCCTGACCAACGACCCCGCCGCCGCCAGAGCCAACCTGCACGAAGGGATGAAAGAGGTAGCCGAGTGGATGACGACCAGCCGCCTGAAACTGAACTCGGACAAGATGGAGGTCCTCATCCTGGGCTCCTCACCCTCCGCCTGGGACGACTCCTGGTGGCCTCCCGCCCTGGGCACCGCACCCAAACCGACAGACCACGCACGCAACCTGGGCTTCATCCTGGACTCCTCCCTCTCCATGACCAGGCAAGTCAACAACGTCTCCTCGGCGTGCTTCAACATCCTACGCATGCTACGGAAGATCTTCTGGTGGATCCCCACCGAGACCAGGAAGACCGTCACCCAGGCCCTCGTCACCAGCCGACTGGACTACGGCAACGCCCTCTACGCCGGTACCACCGCCAAGCTCCAGAAGAGACTCCAGCGGATCCAGAACGCCTCAGCCAGACTCATCCTCGACATCCCACGAACCAGCCACATCTCCGGACATCTGAGAGACCTTCACTGGCTCCCCATCAACAAAAGAATCACCTTCCGCCTCCTCACCCACGCACACAAAGCCCTACACGACCAAGGCCCGAGCTACCTCAACAGCCGAGTCAACTTCTACGCTCCCAAATGCCACCTCCGATCAGCCAACCACGCCCTCGCCGCCGTCCCCCGCATCCGAAGAGCGACTACAGGAGGAAGGTCCTTCTCCTACCTGGCCGCCAAGACCTGGAACTCCCTCCCGACCGACCTGCGCCTGACCCAAGACCACCTCTCCTTCAGGAAGAAGCTGAAGACCTGGTTGTTCGAGCAGTAGCGGCACCCCCCCCCCCCAGCGCCTTGAGACCCTACGGGTATGTAGCGCGCTTTATAAGTGTCAATGATTGATTGATTGATTGATTGACTTGTTTCAGTGATTGTAAAAGAGAGTAAGTATGTGTTACTATATATTTGAATAAGTAAGGTTTGGTGTGTATAACTTTGTAGTTGAGGAAATGGGAGTGTGATTGATTCTCTGCATAACTGACTAGGTGTTTGAGTAAGTCTGTGAAAGAGTGTCAGTGTGTAAGTGTCTGTATAGGTATATGACTGGATATGATAGAGTTCTATTGATGAGTGTCCGTTTGTATGAGTGTTTGTATGGGTGAATGAGTGGATGTGTGTGTAGACCTAGGAATCAGTGAGTGCGTATGTAGTTACTGGTATTGGTGAGTCAATAATTTCAGGAATGGTAGTTTATATTTAACATTGGGTGTATCAAAGGTTAGATTAGAGTGTGAGGAGGTGCATCGTATTATCACATGGATGATGTCATCAGTGATGTCATCAGTGATGTCATCAGTGATGTCATTTGAGATGTCATCAGTGATGTCATCAGTGATGTCACTGACCATGTCATGAATGATGTAATATGTGACATCATCAGCCGTGGATTGCCGGCGCGCGAGTTATAGTGAGTCCAACTAACTATAACATGGGAATTTCAATGGTTGTGTATGAGTAAAATGTCCAGCTAACTATAACTGGTGTTAAACCTATGGTTTTTTCAGTGAATTTCAAAGGTTTTTTAAATGCTAATTCCTAACTATAACGATTGTGAAACCTCTGGTTTTTTCATTGAATATACATATTTATATATATATATATATATATATATATATATATATATATAAAATTCACTGAAAAAACCATAGGTTATAGACCATATATAGTTAGGAATTCGCATTTACAAAACCTTATTTTACTCACACAAAACCATTGAAATTCCATATATAGTTAGTTGCACTAACTATATATATCGCGCACCCGCAATCCACTGCTGATGATGTCACATATTACATCATTCATGACATGGTCAGTGACATCACTGATGACATCACTGATGACATCTCAAATGACATCACTGATGACATCTCAAATGACATCACTGATGACATCACTGATGACATCTCATTTGACATTACTGATCACATCACTGATGATATCATGCATGTGATAATACGATGAACCTCTTCAGACTCTAATATAACCTTAGATACAATCAGTGTAAACAGACACTCACAGACTGTCACTCATCCATGGAGTTACTCACACACCTAGTCAGTCATGCAAAGAATCAATCACACCTCCATTTCCTCAACTATACAGTTATACAAACTTTACTTATTCAAACATATACTAACACATATTTACTCTCTTATACAATCCCTGATACAAGTTCACAATGATCCATACAGCCACTCACACATTCACTGGCTCTTATGCACAGTTATTTATATATGTCAACTCTCACATGTACTGTGTTTTACATATGTACTTACTTTGACATGTAGCACTGAGATATCCATTCACTCACCAATACACTCATGCACACAGTCAACCGCCCATACAGCTGTTTCCACATGCACTTTTGAAACCATACATCTAGTGAATCAACTGCTCACACATCTATGCACAGAGTCATACACCTCCCAGCCACCCACACACACACTCAGTCTCCCATACAAATACTTGGGCAACCAATCAATAACCCATATAGTTACTCATATAGCTACTTATCAACACATGCAATAGTTTACAGAACAACAGACATAATGATGCACAAATTAAGACAGTTTAGTCACTAACCCATGCACTCAGTGAGACACATTTAATCACTCACTCATACAGTCAGTCATGCACCTACTAAATCCTTCATCCAGACACTTATACATCCACTCATTCTTCAATATGTAAGACATATTTTAACTTTACAGAAACATACAGTCACTGGATGTTGTCATCAGTGATGTCATCATTGATGTCATTTGAGATGTCATCAGTGATGTCATCAGTGATGTCACTTACCATGTCATGAATGATGTAATATGTGACATCATCAGCAGTGGATTGCGGGTGCGCGATATATAGTTAGTGCAACTAACTATATATGGAATTTCAATGGTTTTGTGTGAGTAAAATAAGGTTTTGTAAATGCGAATTCCTAACTATATCTGGTCTATAACCTATGGTTTTTTCAGTGAATTTTCAAGGTTTTGTAAATGCTAATTCCTAACTATATATGGTCTATAACCTATGGTTTTTTCAGTGAATTTTCAAGGTTTTGTAAATGCTAATTCCTAACTATATATGGTCTATAACCTATGGTTTTTTCAGTGAATATATATATATACATACATATATAAACATATATCATCTGTATATCTATATAAATACAAACATAAATGCATGCATACATATACTTATATGCATACAGATGCATGTTATTTACATGAAAGTTGAAAAACCACTAATAAAAGCAAAGCTAAAAAGCCACCTCATTACAAACAGAATGGCTTTAACTTAAACGAGGGCGAGATCTATTGCATTTTCAATGCTTGTTTACTTTGGTTCCATCAAGAAGGCATTCAGATGTGTCACACATTTGCCATAAATTCTGAATGTTAGCACTCTAGTTGCACATTAGATCACTGTAGTAAAGCTACTGCTCACCAGGGACGTCTGCTGCTGGTATTCAAAGTGCATGTTTCAGCCTGCATGTCAGAATTTTTTTAATGAAATAGAAGAGGATTTGAGAAGTCACTCAAAATGATCCCTAATTTTTCTTTCTGAAGCACTAATCATACTTTCTATGGCAAAATTAACCCCCTCATGTTGTTGTGAAATCTGACAAAAATCGATGTACATAGACAGCAGTCATTTCCCTTCTTCTCCCACTCCCCTCCTTGTGAGCACCATGGATACTGTAAATTATTGACTATATCACCCTGCCAGTAAAAACCCGTACCCCTATACATATGTACAGCCATTCTAGGCACCATGGCCTTTTTACCCTTTGGAATCCCTAGCCTCCCTCCTGCGCGTATCTTGCACCCCCTCTCCCATGTATAGACCTCGACACCCTTTCCCTTTGCGCGACCCTGATGTGAAAGGTAACCCTCCTGCTTGACCCAGGCCTTCTCCATTTCCCTCTCGAAGAAGCATCCTTCGCCTCAGCTGACATAGCCCCCCCCCCCCCAGTTGTATCTGGCTGCCCCTGTTCTCCCATGTACAGGTCATGAGATCTCTCTCTCTCTCTCTCTCCCTCTCTGCGCGGCTCTGGTCCTGCACGCACCCTGTCCCCCCCCTTCTCCTCGCATGAACAAGTCATAAACCCTCTTCTTACGCAAAGCCCTGTCCTTGAGGGTCACGGCCGCGCCTGACCAGCACCTCCTTCCCTTCCATGAATGTCCCTCTGTTGACAAGCCTTCCCTCCGCGCTCGATTGTCCACGCAGACATGAATACCCCTCCTTTGATAACCCCCTTCCCCCAAGCCCGGCTGACCACACATGTCCGAGGCCATCGCCTATGCCAGGAGATACCATTTACTGCCCTTATTGTATGCCTAGCCACCCCACCCCCCTGGGCCATGATCAGGCGTACATCCTACCAAAGCACTCAGCTGCGTGATTGCCCTCCCCACTTATCAGCAGGTCTAAAGGTCCCCATTGTGAGCATATGTGGAGTAGGATCACCACGAGGATTATAGGGATGACCTTCTTGTGCGTCATACCGTTCTGATTGTATCACCAACTGTTTTGTAAAGGTATAAAAGCACGAGTCTCAAGCTCACTTGTCAGAGCACCTCCCGAAAGACACTGTGTTTCGTGTCCGAAATGACTGGCTCTCCTCATGAGTAATAAACTCTGTTCGTGATTCCTGCCTCCAGCGCCCGTCTCTTTATTTTGGTAATTACTCAACATGGGAACTAAGAGGCGGTTTGCGCCAGCAGCCTGGGCATCGATGGGAATATGGTTGCATTTTCCACAATTGGCGCCCCAACGCGGGGTCCATCAGTGACATAGGGTTCGGTAAGAGAGATCCAGGCGAAGAAGTGAACTTCTAAATGATCGGGGTATGCCTGCCTTGAGAGGGCCCTAGCCCGGCTGCCGATCGACAGAACTTCACCAATTCTGAACGGACCTCTCTTCAAGTGACCTATTGTCCTGACTGGAATCCCACAGGAATGCTACATGGAATAAGAGAACGATCGGGCGCTGGAGGAGGGAGTCGAAGAACTGTCCGTATGGTCCGGTCCGGGTAGGATTAAGTAGGGTGTTTTTACATCTGATTGGTAGGGTGGCTCTATCCACCTGATTGATTGATTGTTTGTATTGAAAACCAGTATTTGTATACTGGCATTGTTGGTATTGGTTCATTTAGCTTTGAAGGCTACTTGACATATTGGTTCTCTTTTGAGAACGAGACATTCTCTGTTTGCAAACAGCGGCGAATAGGAACGTCGTCCCTCTTTGCAGATAGAGAAGGGTAGGTAATGCGGACTTTTTGTCCCCATTGTAACTCGTCATACCTACCTTTCTCCCCACTGAATTGTTTGAAGTCGATTGATAACCGATTGTTGTTCTTTAAAGAATTGTTGAAGTCGATTAATAATCGATGTTGTTCTTTGAGAATTGTTTGAAGTCGGTTGATGGTCGATGGTTGTTCTTTGAGATCTTCCCTGTCCACAAACAGAGACGAATAGGAATATTCTGTTCCCTTTGTGGATAGCGAAGGGCAGGTAATGCAGACCTTTGTCCCCGTTGTAATCCGTCATGCCTGTTTTTCTCCCCACTGATTGATTGAAAACCTGGACATTGTTGTTCCAGGCATTGCTTCGTTTGAGGTATTTTCTGTTTGCAAACAACATGAAATGGAAATATTCTGTTTAGTCTTTGCAAGTAGAAAAGGGTAGGTTATGCCCCTTTGTGAATTCGTCAGTCCTACCCACTCCCCACTGGTTGGTGATTGTGGGGTAGCTCGCATGGTCCGCCCAGGAGACTACTCTTATGGAGGACATATGCTCTCTACTCATGGGCCATTTAGTAGAAATAGACCGACTGGTCCGTCCAGGAGGCTACCCTAGTAAATGGAAGTACATCGCTCGGTCTGTCCAGGATGATACCCTAATGAAGGAATATATGTTCCCCTTTTTGATCGATAATCTCGTTCCACCCCGGACCATTTATTGGAGGGAACTCGTCTGGTCCGTCCAGAGGTACCCCCTAATGAAAAGGACACATAAAAATATGAAGTGATCACCGCTCCCTACTAACAGAAAGCTTTAGCTCGAAACACGCTAAGGAAGAGAAAGAAAAATAGAAAAAGGAACCAGGCTAAGTCAGTAACCCCCTGATGAGCTTTTTGATTTCACTAAAAATAAGAAACATTAGAAATAGTTCGTAATAAGAAATATAAAATGGCGAAAAATTTTTGCAGCAAAAGGAGCCACGAGGTAGCTAGGCTTCACTGCCTGTTCTCTCTTTTGCCTGCCCCGCCCAAATAACGGTCACATGAAGTAGAAATAATGTAACCAATAGGTACCTACCCCCATTCCGGAAGCTCCCGAAGTGCAACAGGTCCGCGGTTACGCCCATCCGGAAGGCGAGGCCTCGAGGCACGAGGGGCTCGCCTGACCACGATCGGGAGGAGACAATGTTGGGCAGGCGGTCCAAAAGAATGGCAAAGTCCTCTCCTTCTCTCCTCTTCCGCTGCCCTGCAGGCCACGGGGGGGGGGCTGTCTTGCCTCAGCCACCGACCACCCCCCCCCCTTCTGTCTCTCGCCTGGTCCGACCCACGAAGAAGGCCGAGGCCAAAAGCGAGAATGGCGGCGCTTGCAAGTAGTCCCGCCACATGTCAAATTCCTGGACAGTTCCAGGTAGTCCCGCCACATGTCGACGAGAAAAGGGGGGGGATGTCTTGCCGCAGCCACCGACCCCCCCCCCCCATCATCAATGGCTGGCATGGCCGGTATTGAAGACGACGGAGCCGAGGAACGGCGCGGGGTCGCTGGAAGGGGGAGGCGGCGCGAACGACCCTCCCCCACCTCCCTCCAGGTGGAGGCTTCCAGCGACACCCCAATGCTCTTACTTAAAGAGGGTCAACATCATAAAGCGGTCCTCTGCCCAGGACGGGCACACGTTCCATATCGCCTCTCCTCGACCTTGAAGATTCTATAAGAGCCGGGGGGCCCCCGACC
The DNA here is from genome assembly GCF_964263255.1 of Lissotriton vulgaris. NCBI lineage: Eukaryota > Metazoa > Chordata > Amphibia > Caudata > Salamandridae > Lissotriton > Lissotriton vulgaris. The sequence continues at coordinate 1,160,368,726 of NC_141689.1, forward strand.
CCCTGCATGGGTGCCCCCGCCCCCCCTTCACTGGGAGCCACGACATCGGTGCACCTCCTGCCGGCACCAGCCTCGGATTGGAAATGGCTAAAATGCAGCCACGGCACAGACTTGTTCAGTTCCGGAGGAACACCAGGATGACCCGGTAGGAAAATTGTTGCCGCCCTTCCCACTCTTTGACTCATGGTCCATATTGTTAGACTGTTAACCTTATAGCACAAACTTTTTGAATTCCCAATGGAAGGCCCTGCGCCAACTATGCAGGACTAGAGACACTCTGACTATGCTGGAATTTGCCTGACCCCACCCAAAATGGCGCCGACACCAAATGAGACGTTTTTTTTTTATATATAATGAACTTTATTGCACCATGACCACGCAGTTCTTTTACCTCGAGATATATATATTTTTGGATAAATGAAAGTAGATATGAAGGATATTGAGCATGTGATTAGACAATGAATTGACTTAGGGTGGGTACTGATTATGAGTTGGAAAATGAACTGGTGTAACTGAATTAATTGAAGATGAATTCTTGACATGCATCATGCTTGCTCTGTAAGGAACTTTTAATACGGTTTTATTTGCACTGCTGCACTTTATGCAATGAACTGTCACCAATTTCGTTTATTAAAAAAAATATTTTGAAAAAGAACGCATGGCTGTAGCAGTTGCATTAATGAGTTTTGGATGCCTTACTATTGCAGAGAAGAATAAGTATGATGAAGGATGTAGATCAAAAGGGATCAGATATTTAGTAGCTACATTATGTATTGCAGGCAGCCCAGAAAAGTGTTTTAGACACCCTTAAAAAGACTCCGCGGAAATGCCACCTGACCGTCACCCTTGCACCCGATAAAGAGGGTTACGATCGAGTAACTCAGGTAGGTAGGCAGATCGTCAATGATTATCTACCTGACATTACTGGTCAATCTGGGCTTAAACGCCGAGATGGTAAAGAAAGGCAGTACGTGAAGATGGGTCGAGTATGTGGTGAGTAAAAATATTTTCGGACTACTACATGCCGATGTACTTTGAATGCTGCCACCCCCACCCCTTCTTTTCCCCACCCTTCTGCAGGTCACGTCAGAACGTCGGCTGAGGTGTGGAAGAGCGATGGTCGGATCACCGACGAAAACAGGAAAAGAGGGAATATGTGTGTGGTCGTTATAATGATAGGTTTTTAAAAGAAAAGACGTAGACTTTACATGACTGTTCCTCCTTAGGACATAGCGACTGAGAGGATAGACTGACGCAGAAACTGGACAGGTACTGATTGACGAAAAATGACTGGAAATGACGTATTAAATAATATAACTAGACGTTTCGACTAGGTAGGGAAAGGACAAAGAAAATTGTACGGGTAAGGGTTGCCACGGCACCACCCGTCTAGAAAGTTAGAAATATTACTGATGTTCCAAATGCACTACCCCCTTTCTCACACTCTTGTAGATATAGCCAAGCTGTCCGACTGCTCTCCCGATCAATATTTGCCGTTGCCTCAGCCTGGAGAACTTTCCACCAAAGGAAGGAACTGAAAAATGGTTTAAGATCCGACCACGGGTAACTAGCACAACCAGGTTAATTTCTGGTCGACCAACCGAGGTGTGAGTATTGGTAATTAGGGACGCTCGCAGGTACAGCAAGCGAGAAGGAAAAAGGGAAAAAGGGGGAAGGGCAGGAAGAGCTAAGTACGTAGACAAATAGGATAGTAGAGGTACGTAGGATATAAAAATATATATATATATGTATAAACAGATCTTGTAGACTAACAATTGTTTTATGTCTTGTTGTGAATGTCTTGTATATGTGTGATATATGTGCCGTCTTCCCTGTCTGGGTTTGTATGTATGTAACGTACGTATTTATGTCCCCCCCCCCGCCCTGTCTGTATCTATAGGTCACCTGACCTTTTGCCGTTCTGTGATGTGAGCACGCTAAATGACCTATTTTTGTACACGTCTCTCTCTCTCTCCACCCCCTTTTTCTATCTCTCTCTCTCTCTCTCTCCCTCTCTCTCCCTCCTTACATGTCATACGTGTACCGAATGGCTCGTTTAGATTGCGGACGACTCTCACTCTCTTTGAAAGTCTCCCTATTTTCTCTCTGTCTTTCTGGTAAAATTGTGCTCCACCGGCACCAGTCCGATTTGATACGTATTTTGAACGCGAAGGTGTTCAGCGAAATTGACCGCAACTAAAATGACTGTATCTTGCCATGTTACTGCCTCTCCTTTCTGCAAAATGAATGTACTTGAATTGGCTAAGAAGGAAAGGACAGGTAAGACGACTAAAGTTCCCCAAATCAGGCCGTTTCTAGGGGAACTGTATGTCAATGGCACCCTATGTCTGTTTTTCAGACACAAACGCCAAAAACGCCTAGATTGACACCCAATACCAAGATTGCCCCGCCCCCTTTGCACCCAAGCGCAAGCGCCCGAAGCATCCCCGCCCCATTTTTCTTTGATAGAACCACTCCTGTTGTCCCCGGTATTAACATAATGACCATGGGTAGCCGCTGACCCTTGAGGAAATCTTGTTTTGTCCGACACTCGACGATAGCACCCCCCCCCACCCTGTCTGAAAATGCTAGCCAGTTCCGAAGGGAAATGCTGCGCTGATGTTGAAAATGATGTAATGCACAGTTGATGGAAATATTATCTTGTCCTTGCTCGAATCATAAATGAGCTGATGAATATACCTGCCATAAACTCAGTAGGAATGCTGACACATGCACTGCTTGGTAATAGACCTCTGACTGTGACCGATGACCATAAGAACTCAAATGAAAAAAAAAAAAAAAAATTGAGGGAGGAATTCACATGCGTAGATATCTTCTTCTGCCATTTCTCTAAAACACTGTCTTGTACTCATTCAAAGATGCACGATCACCGAAGGAGATGGGTCGGATGTGACGTACAGCCTGACTACAGATCCTGGGACACGTGTGACCTCGACCAAAGGTGGAGCTGCAGAGCAACAAGATACGGACGAGACAGCACTTTCAACGTGGAAAATGAAAAATGACGGGCCACCCTGGAGCCCTCCGTCTGCTAACCCACGTGTGCCTGGAGTCTCCGTCCCCCTACTCTGGGCCCGATTGATGGGCCTGCCTGCCTGTTATCCTTTGCTCCCTTGGTCTCTTGGTCCCTTTTGTGTGTCCCAGGAACTCTGACCCAACTTCGCTCCCATTGACTGTTTGAACGACAGCCACCCACCTTCCCACGTGACTTTTTGCCAAAGGAAAGAGCTGCAATTATGTGGGAAGAGGGTGTTGCAACAGAACTATAGGTGCCGAGCATAAGGCGCCGCCAAACGGACTGTTTAGGGAACAGGACTGTGGTCTAACAGCAGAGGACTGACCGCACCCTGCGACGCGTAAGGATGGAACTGAGCTGGACCTATAGCTCCACCGCCGGTGCTCAACAGCGCCAACGAAAATACTCGGATTAGAGCCTACCAGTGATGGCTCGCTGATAAAAAGACACTGGGACGAAGAGATCTTGTGTAGTGAGCTGAATTCCGCTCTCAACTATCTGGTCAAACTGTTCATTGGTCACATTTTCAAGTCAGAAAGATTTGTGCTATGTAATGCGTTTAACTGTCAGGAACACACCGAAAATGTAATTCCGTATGTACTGCATTCTTCCCTTCACCTTAGCTGTCTATGATTATACGCCACATGTTAGTATCGACAAAGTGCTAATTCGTCACCGATGCTTGCCTGCATAGAATGTCATAAACTGTAAAAATGATTGCTGCTATGTAAAAAGGGGCGACTGTGAAATCTGACAAAAATCGATGTACATAGACAGCAGTCATTTCCCTTCTTCTCCCACTCCCCTCCTTGTGAGCACCATGGATACTGTAAATTATTGACTATATCACCCTGCCAGTAAAAACCCGTACCCCTATACATATGTACAGCCATTCTAGGCACCATGGCCTTTTTACCCTTTGGAATCCCTAGCCTCCCTCCTGCGCGTATCTTGCACCCCCTCTCCCATGTATAGACCTCGACACCCTTTCCCTTTGCGCGACCCTGATGTGAAAGGTAACCCTCCTGCTTGACCCAGGCCTTCTCCATTTCCCTCTCGAAGAAGCATCCTTCGCCTCAGCTGACATAGCCCCCCCCCCCCCAGTTGTATCTGGCTGCCCCTGTTCTCCCATGTACAGGTCATGAGATCTCTCTCTCTCTCTCTCTCCCTCTCTGCGCGGCTCTGGTCCTGCACGCACCCTGTCCCCCCCCTTCTCCTCGCATGAACAAGTCATAAACCCTCTTCTTACGCAAAGCCCTGTCCTTGAGGGTCACGGCCGCGCCTGACCAGCACCTCCTTCCCTTCCATGAATGTCCCTCTGTTGACAAGCCTTCCCTCCGCGCTCGATTGTCCACGCAGACATGAATACCCCTCCTTTGATAACCCCCTTCCCCCAAGCCCGGCTGACCACACATGTCCGAGGCCATCGCCTATGCCAGGAGATACCATTTACTGCCCTTATTGTATGCCTAGCCACCCCACCCCCCTGGGCCATGATCAGGCGTACATCCTACCAAAGCACTCAGCTGCGTGATTGCCCTCCCCACTTATCAGCAGGTCTAAAGGTCCCCATTGTGAGCATATGTGGAGTAGGATCACCACGAGGATTATAGGGATGACCTTCTTGTGCGTCATACCGTTCTGATTGTATCACCAACTGTTTTGTAAAGGTATAAAAGCACGAGTCTCAAGCTCACTTGTCAGAGCACCTCCCGAAAGACACTGTGTTTCGTGTCCGAAATGACTGGCTCTCCTCATGAGTAATAAACTCTGTTCGTGATTCCTGCCTCCAGCGCCCGTCTCTTTATTTTGGTAATTACTCAACATGGGAACTAAGAGGCGGTTTGCGCCAGCAGCCTGGGCATCGATGGGAATATGGTTGCATTTTCCACATTGTTCCTTTTTAAATTGAGTGTTTTCAGACTTACCACTTCATTCCAATCAAGATGGCTTCTGGTGTGCCATACTTTTGTCATAAGTAAGACTGTTAGCGCTCTAGTTGTTCTTTAGAACACTCTGGGACATTCTGTCATTGGGCTATACTTGGGGTACATCTGGGTGATATTTGGGCTACATTTAGGCTCTTTTGTCTCTGGTGGCCATCTTGGGAGACTGTATGTCAGAATTTTTTAATGAAATTGAAGAGGGTTTGAGAAGTCACTCAAAATGTGCCCTAATTTTTCTTTCTGCAGCACTAATCATAATTCATATGGCAAAATATACCCCCTCATTTTGTTCCTTTTTAAATTAAATGTTTTAAGAGTTACCACTTTATTCCAATCAAGATGGCTTCAGGTGTGCCATACCTTTGTAATAAGTAGGACTGTTAGCGCTCTAGTTGTTCTTTAGAACACTCTGGGACATTCTGTCATTGGGCTATACTTGGGCTACATCTGGGTGATATTTGGGCTACATTTGGGCTCTTTTGTCTCTGGTGGCCATTTTGGGAGACTGCATGTCAGAATTTTTTAATGAAATAGAAGAGGATTTGAAAAGTCACTCAAAATGTGCCCTAATTTTTCTTTCTGCGGCACTAATAATACCTTCTATTGCATAATATACCCCCTCATTTTGTTCCTTTTTAAATTAAATGTTTTAAGAGTTACCACTTTATTCCCATCACGATGGCTCCAGGTGTGCTATACCTTTGTAATAAGTAGGACTGTTAGCGCTCTAGTTGTTCTTTAGAACACTCTGGGACATTCTGTCATTGGGCTATACTTGGGCTACATCTGGGTGATATTTGGGCTACATTTGGGCTCTTTTGTCTCTGGTGGCCATTTTGGGAGACTGCATGTCAGAATGTTTTAATGAAATTGAAGAGGGTTTGAGAAGTCACTCAAAATGTGCCCTAATTTTTCTTTCTGCAGCACTAATCATAATTCATATGGCAAAATATACCCCCTCATTTTGTTCCTTTTTAAATTAAATGTTTTAAGAGTTACCACTTTATTCCAATCAAGATGGCTTCAGGTGTGCCATACCTTTGTAATAAGTAGGACTGTTAGCGCTCTAGTTGTTCTTTAGAACACTCTGGGACATTCTGTCATTGGGCTATACTTGGGCTACATCTGGGTGATATTTGGGCTACATTTGGGCTCTTTTGTCTCTGGTGGCCATTTTGGGAGACTGCATGTCAGAATTTTTTAATGAAATAGAAGAGGATTTGAAAAGTCACTCAAAATGTGCCCTAATTTTTCTTTCTGCAGCACTAATAATACCTTCTATTGCATAATATACCCCCTCATTTTGTTTCTTTTTAAATTAAATGTTTTAAGAGTTACCACTTTATTCCCATCACGATGGCTCCAGGTGTGCTATACCTTTGTAATAAGTAGGACTGTTAGCGCTCTAGTTGTTCTTTAGAACACTCTGGGACATTCTGTCATTGGGCTATACTTGGGCTACATCTGGGTGATATTTGGGCTACATTTGGGCTCTTTTGTCTCTGGTGGCCATTTTGGGAGACTGCATGTCAGAATGTTTTAATGAAATAGAAAAGGATTTGAGAAGTCACTCAAAATGTGCCCTAATTTTTCATTCTGCAGCACTAATCATACTTTCTATGGCAAAATATACCCCCTCATGTTGTTTCTTTTTAAATTAAATGTTTTAAGAGTTACCACTTTATTCCAATCAAGATGGCTTCAGGTGTGCCATACCTTTGTAATAAGTAGGACTGTTAGCGCTCTAGTTGTTCTTTAGAACACTCTAGGAGGCTGCAGTAGAACACAAAGGAATCAACTGACAGTCTCTGTCCTTGTTGGATGTACATGTTTTACTGAGAATGTCAGACTTCATTTTCACATGACTGAGAAAGATAATGTGAATTTACAGAAAATATGCTTTCAGTTTAGCTTATAGATCCCCTTTCAAACCACTGTGGGAAAATCATGAGATATTAGTTTTCTTTCAAACAATATTCATGATATCACAGCAGAAGGTTTTTTCACATGGTAAAATCACCTTAGAACCCACCACAATTCCTAAAACGAGTATGGTACCATCAACAAATGATTTATAATGTAACTAAAGTCCTAAAACCCTCTATTAACTACAATGCTTTTTAATGAGGTGCTATCATGTATATTGGTCCCAAGATGGCTGCCAACACTTCTTGGATGAAGTGCTGACAGCCAATCAGATCAGATGTGTGGTTAGGCTCCGCCCGGATATATATCTTTTTTTGAACCTAAATTACTCAAAATCCACTGGAGCACATATATTGAGACCTAGCAAAGGCACATCGGGCTAACAGTCCCTACAATTTTGCCAAGTTTCGTGCAAATCCATTCAGCCGTTCGAGCTAAAAGTGAGGCCAACCGCCCTATGGAAATTAACATGGGAAAAACGCGTTTTGGGACCCCCCTTTTTTCTCGACCCCCCCTTGATGAAACCCCCCCAAATTGTCAGGGGCTGCTCAGAAACAAAATGTTCCATTTTCCTGAAAATTTCAGCCAATTCCGTCCACAAACGCCAAAGTTATTAGACATAGAATTTTCAAAAATCCCATAGAGAAAAAATCCTAACTATATATACCTACTGGCGACCGCCAGTAGGTAATATATAAATATATATATATATATATATATATATATATATATTCACTGAAAAAACCATGTCATGAATGATGTAATATGTGACATCATCAGCAGTGGATTGCGGGTGCGTGATATATAGTTATTGCAACTAACTATATATGCGAATTTCTATGGTTTTGTGCGAGTAAAATAAGGTTTTGTAAATGCTAATTCCTAACTATATATGGTCTATAACCTATGGTTTTTTTCAGTGAATTTCAATGGTTTTTTAATAGCAAATATCAAATGCTGTAAAATGTCAAGTACGTGGTAGGTAAAAACATTTTACATTGTCGCGTAATGCGTCATATGACGCGCCGCGTTTTCGCACCCGGAAGTGCTCCGGTGCGCAAGGCGCAGCTTCCCGGAAACGATCCAGAGCGCGGCGCGTAGCGCATAACGTAAGCATAACAGGTCATGTGACTTGTTAATAAAACTTTTCATTGGTTCATTTTACTTTTGTTATTCTAATGATGAAAGGCTTGGTTATATGACCTAAAAATAACGCTTTTCATTGCTTTCGAACATTTTTTTTTCCCCAAATGATGAAAGCCCCACCTTTTTTTTCTCACTCTGACTTGTAAAGCAAAGGACCCAGATGCATTTACAGTTTATCACTTACAATGTTCCAGGCAAATGTATTTTCCTGGGAAATTTACAACTGTCCTGCAAGTAAAATATTCCTTTTTCAAGAAAAAGGGCGTTTCTTCGTCCCATGAGGGAGCCGTTGAGCAAAAGAGGCTCGGCCTGCTGTCTTAGTCGCTGATAGGCATGAATATCAGATTCTTATCGATCACTTTATGTTGCAGGAGTAGAAAACACAACAGCCCTTGACCATTTTTCTTTACTGCGTTCCTGCGTATTATACCTTTTAACAGTCATGTAATTGGACTGCTTTATTTCACTTGCCTTTTACTGATTCGAAAACAGTGACTATTATTCAAAACTTTACCAATGTAGGTACTACTACCATGTTTTTTTAAAAAAACCTTTATTGTGAAAATGTCAGTATACAAATACGGGCCTATAACCACGTGGGCCGGCCACGGAGCAAACTGGAATCGTATATGATGAGGGCACATTTACACTGTAGAAGAACGTAACGGGCGACCCATTAGATTGCAAGAACTAAGGTGTCTACCATTTACGGAATCGGTGGACGTACATTTTATAATTAAAGTACGACAGGGCCAGTTACAATAAAATTATCTAGATATACATTTGCGGGCAAGTACCATGGGTGACGTTAATTCGAACTTTCAAAAGTACAGTAATCAATAACACATCAGAACTTAATATCAATAGGGATGTCAAAATGTTCAATCAATTCTCGTCCCTGCTCGCCAGGTGCTTCAAAACTGCATACGTATCTCATGATATCGAGGTTGGGCAACCAGTACACAACAAGGAGTTACGAGTCCCATTTATACCGGCGCCATTTTGGGCGCGGCCGGGCAGGTCCAGGATATAGTCAAACATAACAAATGAGGCTGACGTCTCTGAAGCAGTTGACGCACAGCAGGACATAGCAAATAAACATGAAGTCTCTGAAGCTGTTAACTCACTGCAGGACAAAACAAGTGAACCTGAAACCTCTGGAATAATTGTCGCTCAGAAGAACAACACACAAAACTCTGTAGTGTCTGAGGAAAGTAAAACAGAAGGGCACTGTAGTTTCAGACACACCTAATACTAATGACTTAACAAAGATATCGTCTGTCTATGAAGCAGCTGTCATGTTCACAGAATTGACAAAGAAGTGTGCAGACACCAATGCTATTAAGAAACACAAGGAAATCCCTAACGCATCAGCATTCTCGGAAGAAGTTGACACAGATGACATCTTAAGGAACAAAGAAAGACAAATTAAGGATAAGGAAGTTGTCACTTTAGTTTTTTCATCAGCTAGCGACAGCAACAAACACATTGTAATGGAGATTAGAGAGGCTACGAATGGGTGAATAAATTATCAAAAGAAAAAGCGACTCCCCCCTTTAGCAGATTAGCTAAATCTTTTCGTAATTTGGGCATAAAAGTTCGCTACTGACGCCGCCTCATGGGCCAACGGGTTTTGTATGCTTTTTATAGCCCAAAGCCGCATAACAGGTCATGTGACTTGTTTATAAAACTTTTCATTGGTTCATTTTACTTTTGGTTTCCTAATGATGGAAGGCTTGATCATATGACCTAAAAATAACACTTTTCATTGGATTAAAACATTTTTTTTTCCCAAACGATGAAAGACCCACCTTTTTTTTTCTCACTCGGCAATCAAAAAAGGTTCCGTTAGATGACAACAGAGGGGACAGGCAACAAGAACCATCACTCAAAAAAGGGGAGGGCAAGTTCTTCCCTACCGGGTCACGTTGGGGCTCCACCGGAACTCATCGAATTGATAGTCTACAGTGTTTCTGGATGTTTCAGACTGAAGCTGGCGTCAGCATGAGAGCACCACCATCTCGTTGCTCCGTCGTGGCCATTCCGCAAGCAATCATGGCAGCCACTCCCCACCGGACGCCTGCGGGAGTCGGGGGCCCCCAAGACTTTTGTAGAATCTTCAAGGCTGAGGGGACGCTTTCGAGAATGGAGCCCAAGCCCTAGCAGACAAGCGTCCGAGTTCCAAGGTGTCCCAGAGCCATTTTAGCAGACCAGGCCCAAATCCGAAGAGCCGGCCGCCATTTTAAGAGTCCTGTGGCAGCCGCCTATCGCTGCACCGCAAGAGTGGGAGCAACTCAACTACATGGTGAGCGAGACTCTGTAGCCGCAAGAGCGAGCGGTAAACCGCTGAATGGCAAGTGAAACGCTAAAGGGGCGCCCCACTACAACAGACGAGCCTCTACCTGGGGAGAACCCGTTCACGCCGCCTCCCCCCCCACCCCCCCCGGGGCGACCCACGCCGTTTTTAGGAGCAGCATTGTAGGATACCAAAACCAGTGCGGCACCCAGGGGCGCATACGGTGCATACGTATCTCGTGATATCAAGGTTGGGCAACCAGTACACAACAAGGAGTTACGAGTCCCATTTATACCGGCGCCATTTTGGGCGCGGCCAGGCAGTTCCAGGATATAGTCAAACATAACAAATGAGGCTGACGTCTCTGAAGCAGTTGACGCACAGCAGGACATAGCAAATAAACATGAAGTCTCTGAAGCTGTTAACTCACTGCAGGACAAAACAAGTGAACCTGAAACCTCTGGAATAATTGTCGCTCAGAAGAACAACACACAAAACTCTGTAGTGTCTGAGGAAAGTAAAACAGAAGGGCACTGTAGTTTCAGACACACTTAACACTAATGACTTAACAAAGATATCGTCTGTCTATGAAGCAGCTGTCATGTTCACAGAATTGACAAAGAAGTGTGCAGACACCAATGCTATTAAGAAACACAAGGAAACCCAAGACTTTTATTTTGATATGGCAAGAGAACGAAATAGAAAATAAACTATAGTTGGTCACCATGGGGTTTAAAGAAGGGATGGTTCTTCACCTGGGTGCTGTCAAGAACTCAGCACGTTGTGCTGCCTTGGAACTATTCGCACAACAGACCGCTACTGACCATTGTTGCTTCTGTTGTAATAAAAAATGTTTTAAGGTGTTAACTGTTTTTGTTGCGATGTATATATTTATAAGTTAATAAAGTGTTATAATCCTACTACTTTGTTGGAGTGCTATATATTCTCCAATGTGATGAACTAGGCAAAAATTCTTCTGGTGCCTGCACCCTGTCACAGAATATCACCCCAAAACATGAAAGCGCCCAAACACCAGATTGAGTTGAACCCCACAGTAAGCCTTATTTCTTCAGGGCCTCAGAATTTCTTTTGCTTTGCTCATGGAAATTGTGGGATATAGGACAGATAAGGTGTCACCATTAAGAAAGGGTAGTATTTAAATTTGCATATCAATTATGTTTAACCTTTTAGACATATGATATGCTAGCTTGAACTTATGCTTTACATTTGAAGCCGAATTCAACAGCTTAAGTAAGTAGGTTTTCGTAGTTGTAACTTTAAAGGGTGATGTAGCAAACTGTAAAGATTTTCTAAAACAGTGGAGCGTATTTAGTTTTTTAATGTACATGTTTTTGAAACGATTACACAAATGAAACATTTGTGAGTTTTAAATTTCCGGAGAAGTATCATTTACCAATAGTTTTCTCTGTAGATGTTTTTCCATTAACAAACCCAGTTCCATCACCCGCCCAGGATATCACTACTGTTCCCTATGTCATAAAACCTTAGGATGTTCAATAACTGAAACAGCTAATATGGGTTTACTTACAGGGGACATCTTTTGTTCTGTTTTGTAAAGTAAAACTATTGTGAACGCAAGTATTATACATAGTAAGTGTTTAATATAGCATTTGTCAGTCATTGGTTAAGCAGCTAGGACCTGTTCACTCTTGACACCCCAGGTGCTGTGTATGTTGCACTATAGTGCTGCATCGGGAATACGGACAACCCTATTGATGTCGATTTTTCATTATTGATTATTGTAAAGAAATGGCGACTCCCCCCTTTAGCAGATTAGCTAAATCTTTGCGTAATTTGGGCATAAAAGTTATATATAAGTTGTATATATTTATAAGTTATTAAAGTGTTATAATCCTACTACTTTGTTGGAGTGCTATATATTTTTAATGTGACACATAATTGTGAAGACTTTGATGTACAAAAAGGCATCCCTGGAATCTTCCGCTTCAGGCTCGGTCCCACACACCCTCACAGTGAGAATCCCCTCCCCAATCACAATACAGGATGGTTATCAGATTGTAGGAACGCGTGTAGTGTGACGGATCTCATCGGGTAGGGGCCTTGATCTACTGTAACTCCTTTGAAGAGGGGTGATTCTTTACAGTTGAGGCCATAAACTACATCCGCAGGGCTAGGTGATAGCCTGGGACCGGCCTGGACAATCGGACACAGAGGGAGAGGAGTGTCAGAGGGTGCGGTAGTGAATAGGGTGAAAGGGAGGTATCGGACGGGCACAGGGTGTGATTCTCAGGGAAGAGCAGCGCAAATGGGGGGAGGTTTATGGCCCATGCATAAGACAGAGAGCGGGGGTGACCAGTGCGTGGGGGAGATGCTTACAAGGGTGGGGAGCCATGCTGAGGATCGGCAGCGTGCAGAGAGTGGGTCTGGTCAAAGCATCTAAAATGGCTGCCGTGCATGACAAAAGTGTGGCATTGGAAAAAAAGCAAGATGGCGCACACAATGTTTATCAATACGGATTAATTTATAACAATTATTTTTAACAATATATTTACTCGCAGTGTCAAAATGGCGGTCAACACTTCCTGATTTCCTTCGAATCGAACGTCAACAGACGTCACGCAGCAAAAAAAAAAAACGCTCACGCGCAGCCGCTGGAAGACAAGTATCAACATATATGAGCCTCCTCAACCATCCTCAGAAAACATAGGGGGTCAGGATACGTCTCCCGTACCCCCTTATACCCATTTCTCACATTTTTTTTCCTCCATCTTGTAATTTAATTAAATCGAAACACAAAATGGCGAATTCCCGTTTCGCTACCAGTTTGCGACCCGGTTCACGAACCGGGAATCGCTTCTACAATATATATTCAGTGAAAAAACCATAGGTTATAGACTATATATAGTTAGGAATTAGCATTTACAAAACCTTGAAAATTCAATGAAAAAACCATAGGTTATAGACCATATATAGTTAGGGATTAGCATTTACAAAACCTTAATTTACTCACACAAAACCATTGAAATTCGCATATATAGTTAGTTGCACTAACTATTTATCGCGCACCCGCAATCCACTGCTGATGATGTCACATATTACATCATTCATGACATGGTCAGTGACATCACTGATGACATCACTGATGACATCATCCAGTGACTGTATGTTTCTGTAAAGTTAAAATATGTCTTACATATTGAAGAATGAGTGGATGTATAAGTGTCTGGATGAAGGATTTAGTAGGTGCATGACTGACTGTATGAGAGAGTGATTAAATGTGTCTCACTGAGAGCATGGGTTAGTGACTAAACTGTCTTAATTTGTGCATCTTTATATCTGTTGTTCTGTAAACTGCTGCATATGTTGATCAGTAGCTATATGAGTAACTATATGGATTATTCATTGGTTGCCCAAGTATTTGTATGGGAGAGTGAGTGTGTGTGTGTGGGTGTCTGGGAGGTGTGTGACTCTGTGCATAGATGTGTGAACAGTTAATTCACTAGATGTATAGGTTCAAAACTGCATGTGGAAACAGCTGTATGGGTGGTTGACTGTGTGCATGAGTGTATTGGTGAGTGAATGGATATCTCAGTGCTACATTTCAAAGTAAGTACATATTAAAATAAAGTACATGTGAGAGTTGACATATATACATTACTGTGTATAAGAGCTAGTGAATGTGTGAGTGGCTGCATGGATCATTGAAAACTTGTATCAGTGATTGTATAAGAGAGTAAATATGTGTTAGAATATGTTTGAATTAGTAAGGTGTGTATAACTGTATAGTTGAGGAAATGGAGGTGTGATTGATTCTTTGCATGACTGACTAGGTGTATGAGTAACTCCATGGATGAGTGACAATCTGTGAGTGTCTGTTTACACTGAGTGTATCTAAGGTTATATTAGAGTCTGAAGAGGTTCATCGTATTATCACATGAATGATGTCATCAGTGATGTTATCAGTGATGTCATTTGAGTTGTCAACAGTGATGTCATTAGTGATGTCACTGACCATGTCATGAATGAAGTAATATGTGACATCATCAGCAGTGGATTGCGGGTGCGCGATATATAGTTAGTGCAACTAACTATATATGCGAATTTCAATGGTTTTGTGTGAGTAAAATAAGGTTTTGTAAATGCTAATCCCTAACTATATATGGTCTATAACCTATGTTTTTTTCATTGAATTTTCAAGGTTTTGTAAATGCTAATTCCTAACTATATATGATCTATAACCTATGGTTTTTTCATTGAATTTCAATGGTTTTTTATTTGCAAATATCAAAAGCTGTTAAATGTATTCTTCTTTTAATCGAAAAATATATTTTATATGTTTTTAATATAATATTTTTATGTATATACTTTTTTTTCATAATTTTTTTTTGTTTCGCTACCGGTCCGCGTACCGGGTAGCTTCCCGTTAGCTCAATTTGTTGCCGCGACCCAGTCCGCGAACCGGTAAACGTTCCGTTATCGCAACTGCCGAGTTAGAAAACAACATCGTGATGCCTCGCGTAAGCGCGACGTATCGCGTTGCCGCGTAATGCGTCTTATGACGCGCCGCGTTAGCGCACCCGGAAGCGTTCCGGAACGCGAACCGAGGCGCGAAGCGCAGCACCCCGGAAGCGCTCCGGGTGCGTAGCGGGACGCGTAACGTAAGCGTAACAGGTCATGTGACTTGAAAATAACACTTTTTATTGGTTCATTTCACTTTTGGTTTCCTAATGATGTAAGGCTAGGTCATGTGACCTAAAAATAACACTTTTCATTGGTTTAGAACATTTTTTTTCCCAAATGATGAAAGCCCCCTTCTTTTTTTCTCACTATGACTTTCAACTTTGTGAGAGGAAGACATATTTTGATTATTGAAAGATGGCTTCAATAGTAGCTGCAGCTGGTGGACCCCCACCACCACCACCACCTCCTAGGAAGGATGGACCACCTCCCCAGTTCATTCCCAACCCTGAGGAAGAGGAGGAAGAAGAGGAACAGGATGTACATGAGAGAGTATTCTTGCCTGAACAGCCCCGGAAATCCCACCACAAGGACAATTTCATTTGGCAGTTTTTTACATTTCCTCAAGGCCAAAAAAAGGTCAATGCCCGTCATGTTACATGCCTGATCTGTAAAGAAGTTCTGTCCCGAGGCACAGATAAAAAGTATAGCTTCGGGAACTATACTATGCATCGCCACATGCAAAGGTGGCATCCAATAAATTACAGCGTGGCTGAGGTGCGTAACCTACATGAAAACCCACCAACTCCAGTGGCCACCACCTCAACACAGGAAAGTCTTTCGGGACCAGAGGCGAGGGAGACGGTCCCCACTATCCAAAACAATTTTGCACACATCAAGCTAGTGTGTATTTATTGTGGGGGATTACTTTGTTACGGCGAGATGAGTGTAAACTTAATGAACAGAGCATTTGAAAATCGCAAGTGCTCAAAACGCCCCAAAAAGTGAATTCTTTTTTTTTGCTCCTGTTGAGCCGTTTCTAATGCCTGTTTTTCGTTCTTCCCCCTCAAAAAAACCAAAAGAAATCTAAAATTGTTCAAAAAATACAAAAAAAATTAAAAATGTTCAGAAAAAAAATAAAAAAAATATAAAACAACAAAAACAATAAAAAAAGTTATTTTCAGAACTACCTCCCATTTATAAAAAATTGCTAAAATGTTTAGCACTCTTGCATTCTCTTTTTTTTTTGATTCGCTTCCTGGTTCGCGCCTCGGTACGCGAACCGGAAGCGAACCAAAAAAAAAATGGAAAAAAAAATAGTGTATATAATGGAAGGAGACAGAGAGAATAATGTTAAAAGAATGACAGCTAGAGGGAGTAAAACAGAGATACTGTATAATAGATATTTATACAAAGAACAGTTGTAAGAGGGAAAAATTGAGAAAAAGAAAGTAGAAAAGGAAGTGAAAGAAAAAAAGAGTGTAGAAGAATAATAAACAAGAGTTACTTGGAGAATGTGAATGAATCTTCAAATTAAAAAGAAAGAGAGTAAAGGATGTGGAATAAGAAGTAGAGATAGAACCGGACTAAAACAACAACCCTGAGGGAAGGTGTTAAAAAAAAGAGAGTGAAAGTAAATAGGATTAAAACAAGGTGTATCATAGTGAATAAGATTAAAACATGTGGAATGACAGAGAGAAAAAACAGAAAGAAGAAAAGAAGAAGTGATAGAAAAAGAATAAATGAAACAGCAAAAAAATGAAAATAAGATAGTGTGCATGAACTACAGAGAGAAAGCATAAAGAACAACTTGTAAAAGAGTGAAGAGACAGTGACAGTTTGTGTTAGAGAAACGGACTGAGTGAAAAGGAGTGAGGAACTGTGAGAACAGAGGGACTGACAAAAGGAGTGGAAGGAGTAGAGTAAGTAAGTAATTGAAAAGGAATGAGGGAAAAAGCAAAGAAAGGAAACTGAGGGTTAAGGAAATAAAGCAGTGGAAGTAATAGAAGTTGAATGTGATAGAGATGTAAGGGAAAAAGTACTAAATACTTACTTTATAGTTGTTGTTAACTCCATCACTTATAATTTTTTTACTTTCAATCTGTGAAAGAAAGAAAAGAACAACAATTTGAAAAATATTAAATATTAAATAAGGTAGTAAAAGACAAGTGAGCATGAGACAAGATGAGTACAAATTTAAAATCACAATACAAAATATAGAATTAATTATACATGTTAAATGGTTTATTTTTGCTGTTCTCAGAATATATCAAATTTCACTAAAAACAGTGAGTTGAAGGTATTCATCATATAACAGCGGGGGAAAAAAACACAATCAAAATGATTGTGTTTAAAAAACCCATATAATATAACAAATTATAAATCAGAACTCATCAAAAGTACACTTACTTTCCATGACGTCGAATGATATGCGATGAACAGCTTATACTCTGTTGTGTTCTAAAAAATCCATGCCTGCCACTTTCTGAAAGAAAAGCTCTTTCTTTCTGAGTAATATGTTAGAAACAATAAATGACTTTTTGCTCTCTACCACACTTCTCCTCATGGCCAAATCGTGTAAGAGCCAATTTAATCTCTTCGAATTCCTCAAAGCAAATACCGTCATTTTCTTTTTCCCTGACTTTCAGAAAGAAAACGTCCAAAATCACTTTCACAATCTTGTACTAATAATATCTCCCCTTCTAGTTTACTCATGTTTCACATTTCCTATAACATTGATACCACTTACTATGAGGCACACTTACACTGCCTCTATGACATTTCCAATTTTTTCATTCTCTTGATCTCAGTTACTAACAAAGCAATTTTAAACAACAGAGTAAATCATATCAACTCTTTGAATCTTTATAGACCAGTTATGTATCTCTATGACTTCTTTACATTTTTATTTATTATGATCACTCTAATTCACAAAGCAATTTAAAACAGCAGACAAAAATGTATCAACTGTTTCAATCTTCGTAGGGCACTTTCCTTCCCTAAAATTTTGGATTTAAAAACACTAGGTAAGAATTTTTTAAGTCAAACGGTAAACGTTTTTTGAAAGTTAAAACAGAACCATTGCAGAATGACCAGCCGTTTCCAGACTTCAAATAAGTTGTGTAATGTCCTGATGTTGTTGAAGGACCGTCATGATATATAATTGCTGCAGTTAGAAAAGTCCTTCCTGATATTGACAACTGCGAAGCCACAACATTTTTAATTAAAGTCGTCAATTTTGTTCCATCAGGCCTACATCGTTGGAACATTAAAATGACATACTGGCCATATCTTCGTATAAATAATGTGGACAGCATTGCAGACTTACTTTGGCTACACTCCATGTTTTGATCGGCTGCTTTTACTAGCTTATTAAAAGATACTGATTTACTGTCTGGCAAAGTTAAATATATAAATCTTTCTGAGTCTACACTAGTAGTACTTGATACCCTACAGTTCAAGCAGTCATGCTGCCATTGATAAGAAAGGCCAAACAGATGATCTACATCTACACCTTCATCTTGCAATACATCAAGCATATACATTAAAAACTCCTGACAATCTTGCTGAATATTTTGAGAGAATTGTGTTTGACCTGAACATTTGTCTAACAGATTTCGAATTTCAGACACACTTTCTACTCTTGTTCTATCAGCGCTACATTTCTCTAACACAGAAATCAAAAAAACAGCAAAAACGTTGATCCGAATTGATCACAATCTGTTCTTTTAAAGTTTCTAGAGAAAAGACAACATTAACCACTACATTAGCATAGCAGTTGCCACCAGAACTATTTTCAAATTGAAAACCAACAACATCTTCAACAGAATTCATTTTCTTTCTGCTTACAATTTTGAGTTCATCGACTTTTTGTCTTTTTGCTACAACCTCCCTACTATTGGTGACATTTCTTCGTTTCCGGCCTACCACACGTTTCTCAAACAAAGGATATTGAGGCAAATGTGGCGCATACTCTCTTCTTAACCTATTGTATTCCTTAACACAATCTAGATCCGCACAAATGTTTGTGACATCACACTCAATCAAGTACAATCCCGATAAAGTTCTGACTTGTGACAATGCTACATAAGCCATACCCTCTTTGAACACAGAACTGTCAATATTCACCAAAGCACTGTCTACACTTAAACCTTGTGATTTATGGATTGTCACAGCATATGCCAAGCAAACAGGAAACTGCTTACGGCGAACATATAAGTCTTTTACAAGCAAAAACCTAGCAGAACAACAACCAATTAGCTGTACTTCC
Organism: Lissotriton vulgaris; assembly: GCF_964263255.1. Lineage (NCBI taxonomy): Eukaryota > Metazoa > Chordata > Amphibia > Caudata > Salamandridae > Lissotriton > Lissotriton vulgaris. The sequence continues at coordinate 1,160,387,787 of NC_141689.1, forward strand.
TCAATGCCATCAAATTTAATTTTTAAAAATTCAATTCCATCTCTATTTCTGTATTTCTCAAAATCAACAACATTACCCATTGATCCATTTACCAGACCTCTTTCAACATGTAAATTCCTTCTCAAAATGATACGGCAATTTAAGCACACATTCAGAGTCTTTTCAAAACCAACAGTTTTAGATATAGTCTTCTCTAATGAATCCAATTTAGATTTCAAATTCTCAGACAAAATAATTGTTGCTCCCATATGCTCTATTCTGTCAATAGCTTCCAGTTTCACAATCTCTTGGTTTTCTAAATTCAACATTTTGTTGTTGAAGATGGAACATTCTGCAAGAGTTGGCATCAAACATATTCCAGATTTCTTCTCAGTAATTTTCTGAAAAATATTCTCTGGCAGAACGTCTTCTTCTGGATACAAATTTGATAGTAATCGTGCATGTAAAGCTTCTTTCCCACGCTCGGTCACTTTCCCGATTCTAACATCTTGTAGAATATTCTTGTAATCTTCATCCTTCGCCTGACGCATATTTTCACGCAGCTCAGTATAATTGAAGTTTAACCATATGTTAACGTTGCCAATGCTCCCTAGGCACTTCCTGGTATCTTCATGCGTAAGCAGTTTAAACACTGGTTGTCCTTTCACTGGTGTCAGCTGCAGAAGATCACCGAAAACAATGATGTTTGCCACCAAATAACACATCATACTCTGTTTTAAGAACTTCCTGCATTCTCAAATGCACAAAGGCAAGCATGACATTGGAAACCAAGCTTACTTCGTCAATGATAAGAAGTTTCATCTTCTTCAGGACTCTAGATACTTCACAACAAGCATCTCCAGATAACTTGTGGTATTGTAATTTGTTATCATGCTCCACTGGCAGCATCAGTAGCCGATGCAAAGTAATACCTTTAATGTTATGTGCTGCCAGTCCAGTTGGAGGGTGACAACACAAGACAGCGATGACTCAGTCCTTTTCTGCAGATAACATGAAATTGCTTTAATGAGGAAACTTTTTCCAATTCCTGCTTCTCCACTCACGTACAGTCGGACAGGCTTCAACGACGTACATGAGCACTCTTTCTTCTCATGACTTAATCCATGATCAATTTGGTTGGTAACTTCGTCATATATTTTCCTCTGCTCAACGTTGAGTTGTCTTTCCAAATCTTCTAAGTTAACCGCATCCTCCTGAGCATGTGCCATGGCTCTTTCCACTTCAATCATGGCAGTGGCAGCTTCATTTTCGATAACTGGTCCTCCTAGTAGATCCTGACTCAATGAAACAGAACTCTGACTGCCCTGAGAACTGTCTCTAGCAATCTCGGCTGCAATTGTTGCTTCCTGCTCGATTTCTGCATTCAACATTTCTAGATATTTTGGAAAAACAGGACATTCTATGGACTCCTTGGCTGCATTGAAAGAGTCTTCGTAACAGAGGAAATCTCCAAGCAGTTCCTCTTCTGCACGCCAAGGCTTGAAAAGTTGCAAAAGAGCTAAATAGAAAAACTCTTTTCTTTCTGGAGATTCGCAATTCAATTTTTGATGATTTACCAATTGACATTTTCTTTGCTTGACCAGACATCCCTCACTTCCAATTACAGCATACACTCCTTTATCAATATCTTCTTTGATGTTCCTCTTGAAAATGTAATTTTGTAGAACCTCATACAGACAAACATTCTCCAGGTGACTGCTTCCATTTGGATAATATGTATCCAACATGTTGGTCTTCAAAATATCTGTACTACTTGGCTCCTTCTCCGCCAAATACTCAATTTCCCGTACAGGTTTCAGAACTCGATTACGCATTGCAGCAAGACCAAGACTCGCCCAAATGATACTCCTAGATTTGGCATAGAGACTTGCTGAAGATAACCGGTCAGAACATTCGTAAGCTCCGATTTCTCGATGCGACAACATCTTCAGACTAAAACTGTACAACTTCTTACTGAGGCTCTTTTCATGGGAAATGTCCTCCCACATATCCTTAAGTTCTGTCTTTTCTTTTTTTGTGATGTAAGACGTCACATACCGAGCCACAGCTATACAGTTGTCAGCCACAAACTGTATATCCATGTTAGCATTCCACATGGACAAAATCACTGGGTTGTAGTCGTTGATGTACTTGGACTCTTCGTTTCTTTTCAAATTGTATGTATTTTGGGGTGATTTCCTCGTCACATTATATCGCAGCGAAGACATCAAATTGTTCACTCTTCCTTTAGATATCACCGATCGTGGAAATCCAAAACGACATTTTGTGTAGTACTTGTTCTTGTTTCTGAATTTACGACGACAGTACTTTCCACAACGATGGCTTTGAAACCGTAAAACTTGTTCTCTTAGACTTTTGTCTTCTTTTGTCTTTGGAACAGCACATGTAGAATACTGTTCTATGAAACTCATCACTAAATCATCCGGATCTGTTCCAAATTTGGGTGCATCTTTGATCCATAGCAGCATATGTATATGAGGAGCACCTCTTGCTTGATACTCCTTTCTCCAGAAGAAATCCAACACCTCTCCAAGAGGTGGATTTTTCTTGTTCATGATGAAAGACATCATAGCTTCAAATCTATGATTGAAGTACCTGCATACATTCACTGGATCCAAAGAGCACAGTTCTCCGGGTGTCTTGAATTCAATATTTTCAATGTTTCCATTTGCCTCTCGTAGAAATTCAAGTAAGTCTTCCCAGCCATACTCAGCACAGCTGAGAGTGAGGAACCATGTGGGAGTTCCTAAGTTCCTCAGCATACATTTTAAGTCACCATGACGACGGTACCAATACTCATTAGTACCACGCTGACATGCCATGAGATTAATCAGGTGAGAATCCAAAATACTGTCTTGCACATTGACTTTATCCATAAAGTCCCTTGCCTAGATATTTCGCAGTTGTACACCACTTTTCAAAATGTGGTTCACTGCATAAGACAGTCCAGACAGATCACTTTCAAACAGTAGATGAAACAAATAGGGAATGCATTGACGAAACCTAGGATCTTCTGAATACAATCGTAAAGTCCGGTATTCAGAAGCAGGAATTTGATCAGGTCGCTCATCATATCGTCCTCCTCGACCTGTGGGAAATAACTGTGGAAAACACCAAGCTTCCAAACTTTCCTCCCAAACACTAATGGGACTCCCTTTGGCTTGTTTCATTTGAAACAACTCAATAGCATTCCCCATGACTTCCTTGGAATGCAAAGGATGAACACTATAATGTTCATATATTTCTTCATTTTTAGAGGCTTCTACTTTCTCAATTTGTCCAACACACAAATCGCTGTCCTCTTCTTCACTTACTTCCTCTTCTGCAACACATACATTCTTGTAGTACTCATTGTTTTTTATCAAATACAATGTTGCCTTTTTGACTTTCCTAACATCCACTAAATCTTGCCAGATTTTCTTACTCTTTGTCGGAACCCCATTAACTAGGATAACCAGAGATTCCTCTTCCACTTTCTCTACTCCAATTGTATTAATGTTTTTCTTCAAATCTAAAGGCAAATAAACAACTCTTCCCTTTAATCCTCTCTGTAAATCTGATGGAGGCAATTTCCCTGTCTTTAGCTCCATTCGTACAATAGCTTGAAAGGGATGCACACTTTGAATCAAAATAGATTCATAAGTATTTAATCCTTCAATTCTGAAGGAATGTCAACCAATTCCAGATTATTATGAACCGCTCTAGCAGGCATCCGGTTTTGGTTTAATTTGTTAAAACAATAAGTACATACGTTGGTCCGATCCCAAATCAAAACCATTTTCCACCATCAAGTATTTGGCAAAATCCTTCCATTCACTATTTTTTTCCATTTCACTTTTTGCATATAAATCCACTAACTTAGTCTGATTCTTATAATAAGTCTGTCAACAACACACACAAGTGAAATTAGGCCTCTCACTTGATTTCACCTGAAAGATGGAAATTTCCTTGTGAAACTTATCTATATTAGAAATCTGTACACTCTCTTCCACATTACCTTCTTCTACTGGGTCAATTTCAACATTGTTCTCTTTACTAGCAAAGTAACAGAACTCAATTTCTTCACAAATATTCTTCACATGTAGTTCGGAACCATGCAAAAGAGCCCTGCTTAATTGTTTAAGCATAATTGCTGGACTCTTAGCATATTACAACATTCGCACTAATTTCCTCACTTTATTATGATGCACTGCTAGCATCCTGAAATGATGAAAAACACTCTGGCATACTCTTCTGGAAAGACAAGCCAATGAATGACCATGCAAACCTGTCACTTCTCTCACTCTGCAAGGGTCTAACTCTTGCAACAACTTCATTTTCTGTTTTAAACTTTTCTTATTAAATGTACGAACAAAATCACAAAGCAAATTGATGGAATCCTGTCGCACACTGCAAACACTACTACACTTCCAGGTGTACTCTGGACCCTTAGGACGTCTTCCTAAAACTTCATCACCTAACACCTCTTCTGCATCTGCAGACACAAGTTTTTCTTTTTCAACCGGACAACCGTCTTTCACCTCATATGCTCAACCACTGGTGTCAACTGCATGCACCAAATCATTGTCCTGGGAGTAACTCTCCTCATTGAAAAATGCCTCACTACTTGAACTATGCATCCATTCTCCTGAGAAAACTTCACAAAAATTAGTACGATTAACTACTCTCTTCCATCTACTATTTGATTTGAAATCATAAATTGCCTTGTTTAGTTTCCTAATTCTTTTGATTACCAAAATAAATAACTTTCGCTTAATTTCGAAAGCCTGATCAATAATTTTCTCTACATTTTTCTTTTTCTTATAAAATGCCACTTTCTGTTGACCTTTCTTAAAATTTTTTAACAAATTGACAATTATCCAGTTGCGGAACATTCGTCTACGAATGTCCCTGAACTGATTTTCCCTTCTACTGCCATGCACAGAGTTATCTCCTGCTCTAGCAGAAACTTTTTTGACGGGCCTTTCCTTTCTCTTTAAATTGTCTCTCTTCTTCTGCACTAAAACATGTTCTGTAGTGGTATTTTTTCGTCTGCAAATTCTTTTTTTAAATGATTTCATTTTCTTACCCGGAGCTTTTTTGGCGACTTGACATGTTATTATAGTAGAGGACTGCTGCAAATGTTTACCAAGGTGGGGTGTAAGTTGCTTTGCTTCTTTTCTTCTCCTCTGCCTTGAGGGCATTTTTGAATTTTTCAAAAGATCTTGAGTTGAATCTGTGGAATTTTTTTTTTAAATTGTCATTAACCACTATTACCAAACAGTAAACCAATAACAGTAGGCAAACAATTAACACACTAGTTGTCAATTCTACCTACAGTAATTTAACAACATAGACACATTTTAAACTCTCAAATAGTAGCAATGGAATGGAATGCTTCTACATATGACCTGTGCTCTGTTATATGTTAATCTCAACTAATTTTGAGACTCTATTTCACTGTTATATTAAAGACACTTCACACAGGGTGTTTTTGAAAACTTTTATATAATTTTAATTCAACATCTAGAGATTGTTCCTCATCTAGAGATTGTTCCACATCTAGAGATTGTTCCTCATCTAGAGATTGTTCCTCATCTAGAGATTGTTCCACATCTAGAGATTGATCCACATCAGACATTGTTGATGTTATTGTTATTGACTTAAAATCGCCAAGCACACATGAAGGCATATTTACAAGGCCCTTGCACCTGGGGGAAGTGACTTAAAATTGCCAAGCACACATGGCGGCGTATTTACAAGGCCCTTGCACCAGGGGGAAGTGACTTAAAATTGCCAAGCACACATTGGGGCGTATTTACAAGGTCCTTGCACCAGGGGAAAGTGACTTAAAATTGCCAAGCAGACATGAGGGCGTATTTACAAGGCCCTTGCACCAGGGGGAAGTGACTTAAAATTGCCAAGCACACATAACAACGTATTTACAAGGCCCTTGCACCAGGAGGAAGTGACTTGAAATGGCCAAGCACACATGAGGGCGTATTTACAAGGCCCTTGCACCAGGGGGAAGTGACTTGAAATGGCCAGGCACACATGGGGGCGTATTTACAAGGCCCTTGCACCAGGGGGAAGTGACTTGAAATGGCCAAGCACACATGAAGGCATATTTACAAGGACCATGCACCAGGGGGAAGTGACTTAAAATTGCCAAGCACACATGAGGGCGTATTTACAAGGCCCTTGCACCAAGGGAAAGTGACTTAAAATGGCCAAGCACACATGGGGGTGTATTTACAAGGCCCTTGCACCACTTATGCGTCACTTTTAACATTTACAAAGTGGAGCACCATGGGGAAAAAACGGCACAGATGCGTCACACATCTGTACCGCAAAAGCAGCGCATTGCAGGAGTCACGTCGCAAGCGCGACATGACTCCTGCGATGCACAGGGGCGAGTCATACATTGCATGGTGCGTCACTCTTTACGCCTGCTTCAAGCAGACGTAAGGATTTGATTCAGCAATGCCATAAAGCTGACTCAGTGAAATCTTGTAGATTTCACTGCGTTAGTTTTACAGGGCTTTCATGCGAGGGAACGCCCACCCTGCGACAGAACGGCCACAAGAAACCTGGCGCAGGTTTCATGTGGCGCAGGGCTTTACAGCATGACACATCTGCATAGATGCGTCACATTGTAAATATGTCGCAACATGGCGCATCTTTTGCGCCGCCGCTGCGTCACAAAAGTGACACAACGGCAGCGCAAAAGAGGCGCACGGCCATCATAAATCTGCCCCTAACATTTTAAATGATTGGTTCAGGATGCCGATAAGGTGTGGCCTATCCAGAGGTTTGTTTGAGTTGAGGCCTACTCAGGGTTGCAGATGAAATGTAGGCTTGTTGAAGAGTACAGAGGAGATAATACATGTGCAGGCCTACAGATGAAGTGAGTCATGTCCACTGCACTCCTGAACAAAGGCCATACCTCCTCTGCCTCCCTGGACAGGCCTAAACCTCATCTGCACAATGTGATTAGTAATATTAGGAAACACAGGTGATGTAATTGAAAAACGTGCAAATATTTTTGCTCATTTCACAATCACATCACCTGTGTTTCCTCAGCTTAGGTATCTCATTGTGCAGATGTAGTCTAGCATTTCCAAGAGTACGCAGAAGGTGAGGACTGTATGCAGCAGTGCAATGTACATAACTCACCTCCTTTGACAATTACAAAAGCCTCAGCATATCCATGCCCCCTAAACAGTCCCAAATGTATGTCATTATTATCATAGTGACTATGAAACTCTAGCAGTACATATTGTGAAACCTAAATGTCTTAAAGTAACGATTTTTTTAACCGACAAACAAGCAAATTATTCTCCCAGATTGATGGTGAAAAGTGAAATATTTATTTAAAGAAGCAGACACCATTTTGTCCTTGTCATAAATGTAAAAAGCATTACTTTTCTTTATGAACCATTTTCATGTCATAATTTAAAAACACAGCACAGCTCCTATGTACAAGTACACCCTGTCAGTACTTAAATTTGCCTAGCACACATGGGGGCGTATTTACAAGGACCTTGCACCACAGGGAAATGACTTAAATTTGCCAAGTACTCATGAAGGCGTATTTACAAGGACCTTGCACCACCTTTAAAATCACTTTTAATGTGGGGAAAATGACGTGAATGTGGCTCATAGGCCTTGTAAATATGCCCCATGCTGACTATGTAACTCTTGCAGAACATATTGTGAAACCTAAATGACTTCAAGAAACGAGTTTTTAAACCGACAAACAAGCAAATTATTCTCCCATATTCATGGTGGGAAGTGAAATATTTATTTAAAGAAACACACACCATTTTGTCCTTCTCATAAATGTAAAAAGCATTTCTTTTTTTAAATAAACGACTTTCTGGTCATAATTTGAAAACACAGCACAGCTCCTATGTACAAGCACACCTTGTCAGTACTAATACTTCACATGATCTCCAATTACAATTTGTAAAAGAAGCAAAATCTTTTTGTAAAACATAATGCAAACACTTGACACAAAACAATATTTTAAATGCACGTCTTCTCCAAAAAGCATACTAGTCTCTTTCTAAATTAAAGGAATCTTTTCTCATCTTAGCACGATTTTTAAACACATCATGTAAGCGAATTAGTCTCCCAGATTCATGGGAGAAGTGACTTAAAATTGTCTAGCACACATGGGGGCGTATTTACAAGGCACATGCACCAGGGAGAAATGACTTAAATTTGCCAAGCACTCATGAGGGCGTATTTACAAGGACCTTGCACCACCTTTAAAGTCACTTTTAACATGGAGAAAATGACGTGAATGTGGCTCATAAGCCTTGTAAATATGCCCCCATGTTGACTATGAAACTCTTGTAGAACATATTGTGAAACCTAAATGACTTCAAGGAACGAGTTTTTAAACCAACAAACAAGCAAATTATTCTCCCATATTCATGGTGGGAAGTGAAATATTTATTTAAAGAAGCAGACACCATTTTGTCCTTCTCATAAATGTAAAAAGCATTTCTTTTTAAAAAAAAACGATTTTCTGGTCATAATTTGAAAACACAGCACAGCTCCTATGTACAAGCACACCCTGTCAGTACTAATACTTCACATTATCTCTAATTTTATTTTGTCAAAGAAGCAAAATCTTTTTGGAAAACATTATGAAAACACTTGACACAAAACAACATTTTAAATGCACAGCTGGCTTCCTTATTTTCTCCATAAAATATACTAGTCTCTATCTAAATTAAATGAATCTTTTCTCACCTTACCAAATGCTTTTTGAATTTCAAAACAGTCTCAGAAACACACCAATTTTTCTTTAGCAGAGCAAAAGGTATGCACTCCAGAGGCTGCAACCAACAATGGCACAGAGATGCTGTAATTCATCACACATATCTCTCATGTCACCCAATCAAAACTCTTCCCTCACTTTTTTCAAATCAACACCCTTCCCCCCTCTGCCCTTTCTGCCCTTTTTCCATAGCAACTACCTCCTGATAGACCTCACATGTTTAAAAGTTCACACAACAATGTTTCAAATGAACTCTGAACTCTCAGTACACCTGCTAATCCACTGCAATGTTTCCTAAAATCATTTTTTCTTAACCATTCAAATTACATCTTTCAAAGAACACATCCATGCACCCTAACCTTCTGTTTTCAGCAATCAAAATCCACCAATCACTGCTACTGAATCATTAGCACTAAAACTCCACAATTTTTTTCATTACAAACTCCTACTGTTCCAACTGCCATTTCATTCCCACACTTCATCTGACTGCAGCAGAACCTCCTTTCACCATGTTTTCTGTCTGGATTCTTGGACATAACTACATCCACTTGGCCTACAGGTATGCTGATAACAGAAATTTACACAACCTCAATTTACAAAATGTGGAAATCAAATGGATTGGCCAGAGAGGATTGAAATGTCACCAATTGATACCATTGGTGAAAACATTTTTGCATTTGGCAAACCCTGACCTCATAATAGTGCACTGTGGAGGAAATGATTTGGGCACTTTGACTGGGGTAGGTCTGGAAATGCTTTTAAAGGACACCTTTGAGCAATTGATGGCACTTTTTCCTCAAACTGCCTTGGTATATTCAAATATATGCCAAAGACAGAAATGGAGGTGGTCCAATCAATTTTGTCCACAAATTGAGAAAGCGAGGAAGCATGTAAATAAGTCTGTTTCAGCTTACATGAGAGACCATGGAATGGGCTCCATCTACAACAATAACTTGCGTTACTACATGCAAGACATCTACAGAGGAGATGGTGTACACTTCTCAGATGAGGGAAACAGAGTTTTCATACAAAATTTAAGACTGTGTATTGGTGCCTACTTATAAGTACCTAGAACTTACACAGAACCCAAAAGCTCTTTTCAGAGCTACCTTAACTATGATTACTCTTTAAAAATTTTGAATGTACCTTTTTTCACTAATTTTCACTTATATTCGCTTCCCGGTTCGCTACCCGGTTCGCGTACCGGCAGCTAACCGCGCGAAAAATTCATTTTTTTCCCGACATATATGAGCCTCCTCAGCCACCCTTAGAAAACCTAGGGGGTCAGGATACGTCTCCCGTGCCCCCTTATACCCTATCCCAACATTCTTTATCCTCCATCTTGTGTCTAAATTCATCCAAAACACAAGATGGCTGACTCCCGTTACAGTGCCGGTTAGTTTCCCGGTCCGCGTACCGGGTAGCGCTTCTACCGCGAAAAATTGAAACTTAATTTTTTTTATTTTTTGCCCCACGGGACCCTTTAATAGCCCCCACATCATTCCTAGGGGGTCAGGAGGGGTCTACCTTGCCCCCTTTCATTAATTTCCCCCTTCGTTTTTCTCCACCTCTTGTCTCTCGATCCTACCGAGAGACAAGATGGCGGCCGTTCCGGACTGTTTAGACTGTTGACAGACACCGGAGAGCCAATCAGCTTCACTTCGCGAAGTTCCGTTACGCAACAGGTACGCGAACCGGGGCGCTAACCGGAGCGCTGTTACAGATATATATATTTTTTTGAGCGTTAATTTATCAAAATCCACTGGAGCACATATATTGAGACATAGCAAAGGCACGTCGGGCAAACAATATCTAAAATTTTGCCAAGTTTCGTGGAAATCCATTCAGCCGTTCGAGCTAAAAGTGAGTCCAACCGCCCTATAAAAAATTGCATGGGTAAAACGGTTTTGGGCCCCCCCTTTTTTCTCGGCCCCCCCTTGACGAAACCCCCCCAAATTTTCATGGGCTGCTCAGGAACAAAATGTTCCATTTTCCGTCCACAAACGCCAAAATTATTTGGCATAGAATTTTCAGAAATCCCATAGGAAAAAAATCCTAACTATATACACCTACTGGCGACCGCCATATATATATATATATAATATATATATGTGTGTATATATATATATATATATATATATATATATATATATATATATATATATATATATATATATATATATATATATATATATATATATATACATACATACATACATACATACATATATATATATATATATATATATATTACCTACTGGCGGTCGCCAGTAGGTATATATAGTTAGGATTTTTTTCCTATGGGATTTCTGAAAATTCGATGTAGAATAACTTTGGCGTTTGTGGACGGAATTGGCTGAAATTTTCAGGAAAATGGCACATTTTGTTTCTGAGCAGCCCCCGAAAAGTTGGGGGTGTTTCGTCAAGGGGGGGCCGAGAAAAAAGGGGGGTCCCAAAACGCATTTTTCCCATTCATTTTTCCATAGGGCGGTTGGACTCACTTTTAGCTCGAACGGGTGAATGGATTTCTATGAAACTTGACACAATTGTAGGGACTGGTAGCCCGATGTGCCTTTGCTAGGTCTCAAGATATGTGCTCCAGTGGATTTTGAGAAATTAACGTTCAAAAAAATATATATATCTGTGACAGCGTCCCGGTTAGCGCCCCGGTTAGCGTACCTGACGCGTAACGGAACTTCGCGAGGAGAAGCGGATTGGCTCCCCGGTGACTGTGAACATTCTAAACAGTCCGAGCGGCCGCCATCTTGTGTCTCGGTAGGATCGAGACACAGGAGGTGGCAAAAACAAAGGGGGAAATGAGCATAAGGGGGCAGAGTACATCCTCCCTGACCCCCTAGGTTTGATGAGGGGGCTTTAAAAGGGCCCCGCGGGCAAAAAAAAGATATATTTATTATCGGTTTTTTTTGCGGGGGGAGCGCCCGGTACGCGCACCGGGAAGCGGTCCGGGAAGCGTAATATAGGGAAAAAAAATGAAAGAATTTTTAAATATTGTATGTTTATTGATTGTTCTTTTTGTTGTTTTTTTTGTTTTTTTTATTTAAGTACCAACATGTAGGTACCAATGCGAGTCTAAAAATAAATAAACACCGTCTCCTTTGTAGATATCTTGCATGTTGTTTCCGAAGGTATTGTGGTATATGGAATTCATAACATAGTCTGTCAGGAAAGCAGAAAGAACATGGAGGCAGGAGATGATAAAGAGATGTTAAATACACATTAGAGATAATATAGTGGGAGAAAGGAAGTAACTATGGGCAAACTTACTATGTAACACAAAAAGTTGCACAGTATATTTTAAGTCTCACTTTATATTTTATCTTTTTGGGTACTATTTCATAATTTTCATATTAAAAAGAATAATGTCTCAAACAATTTTAACTTTTAAAATTAATATTTATTGTTCTGATTTTTCATAATCTAAGAGAATTTGTAACATTAAATTATCAGGAATGTCCTCCTTTTCATTCCAAGAATCACATTCTTCAGCACATTTTCTTAGTTCTTGGTCTACTGTTTCATACATAAAGTCAAGATCTTCTTTTTCTTTGTTAGGATTGTTTTCATTCTTATTTTGAAATGAAATTGTATTTTCTTTCTGCTGTGCTTCCATTTTCTTGCTGTCAATTGCATAAAAAATAAATATATCAGTGGAGATAGGGCACTGTAGGGTTTAAGTTCAGACAGGTATTTGTGAGTTTTTAACAGTGAAGTTATCTTTGGGCAGTGCATGGTTTCAGGCAGGAAGTAGAACTATTAAAAAGTGCCTGTGATGAAGCCTGAGTAAATTCATAATTACACCACAGAAGCCTAACTCAATCCATAATTTAAATAATTAAGTCTTTCTCAATGACTAACTCTTATAAAGGGACAGTATGTAACTATCTGAAAACGTTTTCCTAAATTAATTTAAAGTGCATAACATAGTTCTCCTTTCAAATTTTTAAAATTATATCTTACCTTTGAAAAAGAAGTTTAAGTTCTCGGTGAAAATGCTCTTCAAATGTACTTCAGGAAGTAGTAGTCAAAATGGCTGTGTTTCTCTCTCTTTCTTTATATATATTCAGGTACATAACCAATGAAATGTCTTGAAATAATAGTAGAAAATGAAGGTAACATTTTAATTGGTTGTCAATTCTAACACTTCATATGTGTTTTTGTCATGTAATTTACCTCAGGATATTTAGTCAGGCCTACAGCATAATTTTCTCAATGGAATTCCATCAAATTTGGGTAAATGGTAGGGACTGCTATGTAGTAGGGCCTATTCTATATTTGATGAAAGTGTCTCCAGTGGTTTTTCTGTAAATTACTTTCCCACCTTTTTTTATCGAGCGCTTACCGGTTCGCGCACCGGTACGCGTACCGGCAGCGTTACGGAGTCCTCCATTTTGTGTATCGGTAGAATTGAGACACAAGATGGAGGGGAAACAATGTTCGGAATGGGTAGAAGGTAACCAAAGTACGCACCGGTAAGCGAACCGGGGAGCGTACTTTGGTGAAAAATTGTGAAAAAAGTTAGAAAAAGATAAACGTTTTGAATGATCAGAGGTAGGGTAGCTCTGAAAAGAGCTATTGGGTTCTGTGGCTAATTTAGGTACCTACAAGTAGGTTCCAATGCACAGTTTTAAATTCAGGAGGAATATTCTATTCCCCTCATCGGAGAAGTGCACACCATCTCCTCTGTAGATGTCTTGCATGTTGTAACACAAGTTATTGTTGTATATTAAACCCATTCTAAAGTCTCTCATGTAAGCAGAAACAGATTTATTCACATGTTTCCGTGCTTTCTCAAATTGTGGACAAAATTGGTTGGACCAGTTCCATTCCTGTCTTTGGCATATATTGGAATATACCAAGGCAGTTTGGGGAAAAAGTGTCATCAATTGATGAAAGGTGTCCTTTAAAAGCATTTCCAGACCAACCCCTGTGATAGTCCCAAAATAATTTCCACCACAGTGCACTATTAAGAGGTCAGGGTTTGGCAGATGCATAAAAAAATTATATTAAAATTATATTAAAAAGATATAAAATATATTTTTCCTTTAAAAGGAGAATACATTTTACAGCTTTTGATATTTGCTATTAAAAAATCATTGAAATTCACTGAAAAAACCATAGGTTATAGACCATATATAGTTAGGAATTAGCATTTACAAAACCTTGAAAAATCACTGAAAAAACCATAGGTTATAGACCATATATAGTTAGGGATTAGCATTTACAAAACCTTATTTTACTCACACAAAACCATTGAAATTCGCATATATAGTTAGTTGCACTAACTATATATCGCGCACCCGCAATCCACTGCTGATGATGTCACATATTACATCATTCATGACATGGTCAGTGACATCACTGATGACATCACTGATGACAACTCAAATGACATCACTGACAACATCACTGATGACATCATTCATGTGATAATACGATGAACCTCTTCAGACTCTAATATAACCTTAGATACACTCAGTTTAAACAGACACTCACAGATTGTCACTCATCCATGGAGTTACTCACACACCTAGTCAGTCATGCAAAGAATCAATCACACCTCCATTTCCTCAACTATACAATTATGCACACCTTACAAATTCAAACATATTCTAACTCATATTTACTCTCTTTTACAATCACTGATACAAGTTTTAAATGATCCATGCAGCCACTCACACATTCACTGGCTCTTAAACACAGTAATTTATATATGACAACTCTCACTTGTACTGTGTTTTACGAATGTACTTAATTTGACATGTAGCACTGACATATCCATTCACTCACCAATACACTCATGCACACAGACAACCACCCATACAGCTGTTTCCACATGCAGTTTTGAACCCATACATCTAGTGAATCAACTGTTCACACATCTATGCTCAGAGTCACACACCTCCCAGCCACCCCCACACACACACTCACTCTCCCATACAAATACTTGGGCAACCAATCAATAACCCATATAGTTAATCATATAGCCACTGATCAAAACAAGGAGCAGTTTACAGAACAACAGAAATAATGATGCACAAATTAAGACAGTTTAGTCACTAACCCATGCTCTCAGTGAGACACATTTAATCACTCTCTCATACAGTCAGTCATGCACCTACTAAATCCTTCATCCAGACACTTATACATCCACTCATTCTTCAATATGTTAGACATATTTTAACTTTACAGAAACATACAGTCACTGGATGTTGTCATCAGTGATGTCATCAGTGATGTCACTGACCATTTAATGAATGATGTAATATGTGACATAATCAGCAGTGGATTGCGGGTGCGCGATATATAGTTAGTGCAACTAACTATATATGCAAATTTCAATGGTTTTGTGTGAGTAAAATAAGGTTTTGTAAATGCTAATCCCTAACTATATATATGGTCTATAACCTATGGTTTTTTCAGTGAATTTTCAAGGTTTTGTAAATTCTAATTCCTAACTATATATGGTCTATAACCTATGGTTTTTTCAGTGAATATATATATATATATATATATATATATATATATATATATATATATATATATATATATATATATATATATATATATATATATATATATATATATTACCTACTGGCGGTCGCCAGTAGGTAGTTAAAGTTAGGATTTTTTTCAATGCTAAATCTCAAAATTCTATTGTGAATAACTTTGGCGCCGGTTGACGAATCTGCCTGAAAATTCCCTCAAATTTGCCTCACGGAGCTCCGGTCCTTCCTTGAAAGTTTGGGGGGATTCGTCAATCGGGGACCGAGATAAAAGGGGGGTCCCAAAATGTGTTTTTCCCATGTTAATATCCATAGGGCGAACAACCTCACTTTTAGCCCGAACGGCTGAATGAATTTCCACCAAACTTGGCAAAATTGTAGGAACTGGTACCCGGATGTGCCTTTGCTATGTCTCAAGATATATGCTCCAGTGGTTTTTACGAAAATTAACTTTGAAAAAATATATATTGGGCTACATTGGGCTATATATATAAATGTTAGAACCCAAATGTAGCCCAATGTAGCCCAATGTAGGCCAAAGATGGCCACCAGAGACAAAAAAAACAAATGTAGCCCAAATATCAGCCAGATGTAGCCCAACTATAGCCCAATGACAGAATGTCCCAGAGTGTTCTAAAGAACAACTAGAGCGCTAACAGTCTTACTAATGACAAACGTATGGCACACCTGAAGTCATCTTGATTGGAATAAAGTGTTAACACTTAAACCATTTAATTTGCAAAGGAACAAAATGAGGGGGTTCATATTGCCATAGAAATTATGATTAGTGCTGAAGAAAGAAAAATTGAGTGACTTCTCAAATCCTCTTATATTTTATTGAAAAAATTCTGATATGCAGTCTCCCAAGATGGCCACCAGAGACAAAAGAGCCCAAATGTAGCCCAAATATCAGCCAGATGTAGCCCAACTATAGCCCAATGACAGAATGTCCCAGAGTGTTCTAAAGAACAACTAGAACGCTAACAGACTTACTTATGACACACCTGAAGTCATCTTGATTGGAATAAAGTGGTAACACTTAATACATTTAATTTAAAAAGGAACAAAATGAGGGGTTTCATTTTGCCATAGAAATGTTATATATGCCTGGCCGATTTCTGTGGTATTCGTGCTGCGTCTACCACTGTCTTAAGTGTCGTGATCGCAAATGCTGCAGAAGTTGTGCCATCTGGCAGCCTCAAACACGATCCATCAACCCACAGTTCTCCATCCACATCTGAAAGTGGCGTATCCTGTAAGTCGACACGACCCTTTGTTTGTTCCTCAGTCAGGAAAACACAATCATGGTGTTCTTCCTCCTGGCCCTCAGCAACTGGATACGGCAATAAAGTAGCAGGGTTCAGGGTAGCACATCTCTTTAGTGTGATGTGTGGCGCCAACAGTGTGATCTCATATCCTGTTAACTGTGCACTCGTGAGATACTGGGTCTTTGTTTGGTTTAACAGAGCATCTACCGCATGGGGAACTAACACCAGCAATTTGTGTGATAAGACTATTCCCTCACTCTGCCGTATAGCCACTGCTGTTGCTGCAACTGCTCGAAAGCACCCAGGTAATCCTCGTGCTACAGGGTCAAGTATTGCCGAAAAGTACGCACAGGGCCTCTGCTTATCCCCGTGTGTCTGCACTAAAACTGACAATGCACACCCATCTTTCTCGTGTACGTACAACGTGAAAATCTTCGTGTAGTCTGGTGTACCTAACACTGGTGCAGAGCAAAGAGCTTGTCTCAATTGTTCAAAAGCATTCTGGCATTCATCTGTCCATTCAAGGGGCATTGGTGTAGTTTTGGACAATAACGCTAACAAGGGTTTTATAATGTGTGAAAACCCCATTATCCACTGCCTACAAAAAGACGTTAAACCTATGAAAGCATGCACATCTCTCTGAGTACGGGGGACTGGTGTATCTAAAATTGCTTGAATTCGATCAGATGTTAATGCACGCCCCTCCTTAGACAAAAGATGACCGAGATAGCTCACCTTTGGCCTACAATATTGTAGTTTCTTCCTAGATACTTTATGATTATTCTGAGCAAGAAAGGAGAGTAAAGCAAGAGTACTCTCCTCGCACTGTCCATGCGTGTCTGCAGCAAGTAGGATATCATCAACATACTGGAAAGGGCCACTCCAGACTGCAAATCAAAAGAATCGAGCTGTCTTTTTAAAGCCTGGCTATAGATGCTAGGACTTTCTGTATAGCCTTGAGGAACTCGACAAAATCTATACGATTTATTATTTAATGTGAAGCCAAATAGATATCTGCTGTCGGGATGTATGGGAATGGAAAAGAAGGCATTTTTGAGATCTATCACAGTAAACGTAGTAGCAGTGGGCGGAATCAAAGTAAGTAAGGTGGTGATATCAGACACCACCGGGTACTGGGGCACTACGATCTTGTTAATTTCCCTCAAATCAATAATAAATCGATAGACTTTGTCATCAGTATCTTTCTTTAAAATCGGAAGAATCGGGCTGTTACAGACATTGTAGGGAACTTCCTCCACTACTCCTGCAATAATCAAATCATGTACAATGTGAGTTAAGGCAATTTCACCTTCCCTAAAGATTTTGTATTGTGGTACACGTGGCAGAGACACACCCTCCTTAACAGTTATTCGAATAGGGGGAATAAGCATCTGTCCCACATCCGTGTCCGAAGTAGCCCATAACGTTTGTGGGAGAGAGGCTAGCGCTTCAATTTCTTGCCTAGTACACAGTCTCCCTACATCTGGATAAATGTCATTCAAAATAACCCGCACTCCTTCAGGAGCGCAGCGTATGGTCGCTCGGAAGTATTTAAGCAAATCTATGCCCATAATATTGTCTGGAGTATTCGGCGACAATAAAAATGGGCACGGACCAAAGAATCTGTCAATGTAAAACGTAAGGGGTTGTGACAATGGGCTAAGAGAGGGTGTTCCATCGAACCCTATAGATGTAATCATTTCGCCAGACAGGGGAGCCCTTGGAACCAAGTTTTTAGACAGAGCACTACAAGTAGCTCCTGTATCAACCAGGAACTGATCAGTAGAACCCAAAACACCCGCTGATACATATGGACCTCTTTGATCTACTGGTACTTCAACCGATTCCACACCCCATCCTACACAATCCTATGCATGCACATAATCCTGAGACTCCACATTCTCACCCTCCGATATCTGATACTGATTCCGTCGATCAAAAGTATTATGATCATCCTGACCACGACCCCTCGCCTCAAACCTGCCACGATCACTTGCTCCGCCCCTCGCTCCCGAATAAGTATTCCGTGTCCTTTCACCTCCTCGACCCCGCTGATTACGTTGTTCTCGAAGCACCGGACAATCTGAAGCCCAATGTCCAAACTCTTTACAATATGCACATTGATCTCCAGCAATGTCAGTACGACCAGAAGACGTACCATACGCTCCACGCCTGCCTCTATCGTTCCCTCTCGGCTGTGTAGCACGAACCTGAGCCAAGATCACTTTCGTCTTTAATTCCTTTGCTTTCTTATCAGTACTTTCCTTAGCCTCTAATTCCTGTCGCTCATAATACTGAGCCATAGTCAATAAGGACGCAGGGGTCGCTGTGGTCCAGGAACTTTCACTAGTCTTTAAACGCTTTGCAATCTCCGGCAGATTAGCCACGTACTTGTCGACAAACAAATGCCTACCCGTGTCATCTGTTAATAATTGCCCACTGTAATCATGGAATGCTTCTTCAAAACGTGAGAAGAAGTCAGACACCGACTCATCCGCCTTCTGTTTGCAAGAAGCTAACATAGTCCAATCAGTCTTTTTAGGGGGGACAAGCGTTTTCAATTTGTTTAAGATAGCCGTTGGAAGATCTAATTTTAATTGACACGGCTTACATGCAGGCTCCCTATCTAAATCAGCTTGGCCTAGAGTTTTCCAATCCGCTCCCCAGGTGGCTTGATCGTCAAACTTACGAATCGCTCTCCACATATCAGGGGGCAATATTAACCCAAAGAAAAGATCAATATCAACTAACGTCATAACACATGAAGAAATAGCCCCTTCCACTCCTTCATATAAAGCTGCCGGATTTTTACGGGGATCAGGTAAAGCATTTTTCAGTGCCATAACATCTGCTCTATTCCAAGGTGTATAAACCCAATTATATACGAAATAACCCTTGGCATCCCCAAACAATTTATCGTCACTTGTACCTTGCCCTTTAGGAGGGACATACAAAGGTGCAGCTTCACGCATAGGCATAACATGAACCGTAGAACTCTTATCTGCTCCAAAGATAGAACACTCTTTGGATATCTCCGTCGACCCCGGCGCAGGCACATCTGATGCTTTTCTTGCTTCCCGTAATCTTGATGCCTCATCCCGTAGCTGGACCAACCGATGGAAAAACCGATCCGCATCTGCAATAACAAATAAACCTTTACGCATATTCTCACGATTAACTGATATATCCTTAGGATCTAGATCAGTTGAATTTTTCCTAAACCGGTCTACATCTTCATCTCCAAACTGACCCAAGAAATACAACCGTTCTCGTTCGGACCACTTACTCATTTCATCATTAATCTCTGACATAGTTATTTTGTTCAAGTTTAATTTACGGGCAAAACTGCGCAATTCCGCAGCCTCACTAGCACTTAGCCTAACATTCTTACTCCCTTGATCATCTCCGTCCGAGTCCTCGTCTGGGGCCGTAGGCAGAACATACGGAGGCCGGCACCGATCTAATAATGAAAAATCATCAACTTCATTAGTAAGGACAGGATAAAGAGGACGTTGAATAGGGAATTGACCATTCGTTTGCAAATTACGTTCCCGTGCCTCCCTCTCTTTCTTCTCCTGCAACTCCTTCTCCTCCAGCTGTAAAGCCTTATCCCGAGCAGCCTTCCGCTGCTCTTTGTCCGCCAAGGCTATTTCACGCTTCATTCGTTCGCGCACTGCTTTCTCCCACATTCGTACACAATCAAACATATCTTGTCTAGACCTACGCTGAAACAAACATTGCTCCACATACTGAACGTAAATCAAACGACCCATGTAGTGGCCATTGCAACTCGGGATCAGATTTCGTATACTTGTTCCATAATTCACTGTATAATTAGGCTATC
This sequence comes from Lissotriton vulgaris, assembly GCF_964263255.1. Lineage (NCBI taxonomy): Eukaryota > Metazoa > Chordata > Amphibia > Caudata > Salamandridae > Lissotriton > Lissotriton vulgaris. The sequence continues at coordinate 1,160,408,193 of NC_141689.1, forward strand.
TGGTTTTAGGTTTAAACCTATAATAACTGATAACGCCCCACCAAAAGGAAAATAGCCATCACCGGTGTAAACATTTAAACACTGAAAAAACACATTTGCAACCACAAACTAAGTGTCATTCAAAGAAAGGAAAAGATGAGTGAAAGTGACATTTGTATTTCTTCCTGAAGGGCCCAGTACAATGTAACTGTGTTATACAAGATAGCATCAAGAAAGAATGCTAACATTATTCTGCTTAAGTTATTGTTGTTTAAGGATGTCACTAAAACATTATCTCTTCTTCCTTCAGCTTTTTTCAGTTTTGCGGTCTTTGGTCTAAAGATGCAGTGTTTAGAAGCATGTTTTAGGTCATATTTAGTTATTTTATAAACTGAAGAGAATCTGGAAACATCAAAATCATATTTGATATTTTGGCTACATTTGATTTTACTGATAGGTAAAATGCCTGATTTCATAAGAATCTTACCTAATATGTACTGTCGCATTAACCCACAGACAGAGAATGGGTGAAATCCTTTGATACATCAGCCCCCTTTTCTAGTGAGTAAGTATTGATTGCATGTGAATTGCCAAACACCTCAAGCTTTTAACATTCAGTGCAAGATGTAGTGACAGGTATATGTGAAAATAATGTTGTCACCAAGCATCTGAGATAGTGGTGAAAACATGACACCAGACGTTTGGTAAAAATGGAATGCTGCTGAAAAAACTTCCTACCAAGTTAATAAAGATTGGAGTGATATTGTTTGTACTTGCAGTAATTCAGCTACGTATGTGAAAAAGTTGTATGATGGTCCGTCAAAATCGATACCTGAGCTGAAGTGCTTCCCTGTAAGAGATCCTTGTCACTTGCTAGAAGGTATGCTTAAAGCATCTTTACAATCTTCAGAGTTAATGAAAATTGACTTTGTAGTCTTTTCCGGTGCAGTAAAAATTTATTTGGACCTCATATACCTCATCAGTGCAGAAAGCAAGCAATAATTAAAATTAAATTAAATTCCATAAACACTGGAAAAACACTGTTTCTGTTGTTTTTAATGGCGCGAAAATGTGTAACCACTGATAACCACCGTTTGTTAAGATATTGAAAAAACTGAAAAAACCCCACCAGAATTTACCAAAAATAGAAACTGAAAACAGGAAAGCCTATGTATAATATAGGGGGAAGGCCAAATTTGATATCCATTTCCCGATTGGGAGTCCCCTCTGGGGGAGCCGGCTGAGATTCATTTAATCGATAATTGGTACCATTTCCAAGACAGCACATTCCTCGAAGTGTGCTTAAAACAGGCATGTCAAAAATATCACGGAAACGTGATACCACAAAAATGGCACTTAATATACTCCACACAAATGTGCCGTTCAAACAAAAACAAGTTTAGAGAAATATCTCTACATGCCCGCCTATGTGAAGTGCACTGCACATATAATTCAAATCATAGAATCAAATGTTAGCTAACTCAAAACATATTCAAAGAGCCACAGCAAGCATCCGTAGACTTTCTTACCAATCACAAGCTTACCAAATTCTCAGATATCCAGGTTCCAACTGCCAATGTCTTTAATCGAATCAGCCAAACCGGCACTGTACGACAACTCGAACGAGCAGGATCTCAACCGAGGACCGGCGCCACCTGGAAGGTCAGATCAGAAGGAAAGGAAGAAAACACAGTGGGTGCCAAGACTCGGGTCACTCAGTGGCAGCGTACGCGTCCATGGCGAGTTTCCGATCCTTCGTCACGACCTCTCCTTCGGGCATCCGAGTCGCCGATGAGTCCCTTCGTGGTCGCCAATTTGTGGTATTGGGTTCTCCAGGCCTACATACTCCGCAAAACCCGCTACACCATAAAAGATGTTGGCACGGAAACTGGAAAATGCAAAAGACAAGTTTATTAAGACCCCATGGGGTGGTGGTACATTCATACAGCACCCTTCGGCGATGCAAGAAGTATCACACCGAACATCGGTGCGAGACCTCTTTTATACAGTTTTTACAGCAATAAAAATGTAGGCGGAACACGTTTACAGAGTTTTAGGTACATACATGGTCATTTTTGGAACACAGCCAACTCATGGGAGGAGTTACAACACCACTGGTCAGTTTGGAGGGACATTCCTAAGTGATGACTGTCCGCTAGTACAAAGGGCTTGACTGCGCATGTGCGAGCTTGACCAACACTAAAAATAGCCTGTTGCTGGGCAAACTCGAGTGGTCAGTGGTACAGAGAAAGGACAAAAGGGTATACTGGCCACGAGTCGACGCATTCATATAAAATGGCCGCCGGCACGTTCAAAATGGCTTCCGACAACCATAGTCAAGATAAGGGGAATTTGTGTAGCAAAGCTTAACGCTAACCCGATCACCGTCAAATTACGACACCAGGTGCTCCACAATTGTGGATACTAACACCTACTGTTACCTACTAAAATAGAAAATATGAGTATGGGCCTCACCTTTAAAAATTGTGATAGTCATTACTCTGAACATACAATACTCAACATACTGCGGGTTAACTGTTGCCCTGTCCTATCCTAGCTTCAGATGCCTATGTGTGAGGACAATTCCTCCCCACAATTGAGTCCTTTTGGAGTCTTACTCTCCATATCTATGATGTTTTTGGACTCTCTGACCCTTAGTTGCACCTTGCGGTCTCCACCCCTGATGTTTTTAGGTATTTTATCTATGCCATAGAACTTCCGGCTGCCATTATTGCTATTGTGACTCTCTTCTTAATGGCGAGCCATAGGATAGCTATAGTCCTTGTTCATGATGGCACATAGGTGCTGCAGAATCCTTACTTTGAGTGGATGTTTTGTGCTGCCCACGTACCGGAGGCCACAAGGGCACTCCAGTATGTAGACAGCAAATTCGGTGGTACAATTTATCTGATGTCTGATTTGCTTCATTTGGCCCGTCCCTATCATATATTCTTTCTGGGACTTGCCATTCCAGTCACATTTGCACATACCACAGGTTATAAAACCATTTAAACTTTACAGAAACACACAGTCACTGGATGATGTCATCAGTGATGTCACCAGTGATGTCAAATGAGATGCCATCAGTGATGTCATTTGTCATCCTAAACTTACTACCATTTCGGTATTCACAGAAGGCACTTATTCATTTTGGTATTCACAGAAGGCACTTACTCATTTCGGTATTCACAGAAGTTAGGACTCCTAACTTTTGGACTCCTAAATGCCTTCTGTGAATACCGAAAGTCTTAAAAGTGGTATTTTTCTCAACTTTACTACTACTAAATTGAGAAAAATCCTAATCTTTAGACTTTCGGTATTCACAGAAGGCATTTAGGAGTCCTAAAGTTAGGACTCCTAACTTCTGTGAATATCGAAAAGAGTAAGTGTCTTCTGTGAATACCAAAATGAGTAAGTGCCTTCTGTGAATACGAAAATGGTAGTAAGTTTAGGATTTTGTCTTAAGTTAGTTCTGTGAATCTGGCCCATAGTATGTTTGTTTAACTTTTTCTAGTTATGGTTATTTGTTATATTTGTTAAAATGAAAATTAAACATACTGGCCCTAGCCTTCTCCCTTTGCTAGAAGTGCTTCGAGCGCGGCTGCTACCCTCTATCACTTACGGAAGTGAAGCAATGAGAGGAAGAGATGAGGCTACCTTGGACACAGTGGTTGCGAAGGCCCTAAGAATAATATTCAATCTTCCGCAATTTACCTCGCCAGAGCAAATAAGATTAGAATTCGGACGGCTAAAGCAGCAAATCTCACGGAAAGGGGCCTATGCCAAATGCTGGTTTAAAATAAAGGAGCCAAGCCGGGCACATTGAATTCATACCTGTGGTTGGAAATCTCAACGAGAATTGATAGCAGCCCAGCGATGAGTTATCTTCATTCAGCAATCAAGCTGCTAGCTTTACAGGACCTATGGGACTCCTGCTTATCCCAGAAAAGCTTCAAGGTCCTGGTAAACAAATCAGTAAAGATTGTATCTCTCGCAGAAGATAAAGCTGCCCTTAGCAGGAGGGCCCACGGCTGGTTCGTAATCCAGAGCTACATGTCAACAAAGCCCCAACTATACTTAGGAACAGGTTTTGTAAGGATAACAAAAGAACGGTTCCTTCATCTGAGGCTGGGAATCTTACCAGCAAAGCCCCACCTTCCTCCCTGGAAAGGAACAATCTCCTCTAATTGCTGCAGATTGTGTGGAGATCTAAATGAAGATATAGTACATATACTATGCATCTGCAATGGCTTGAGAGTGGAAAGGAGACAGTTTCTAAAACTGCTCCTGATTGCAAGTCAGGTTCGATCTTGCAAGGAGGCGGTAAAGGCCTGTTTCGAGGGCATTAACATCCGCCTGTATTGCAGCCGTGTTTGGTTTATGAGGGAAGCAAACGCAAAGTTAAATCTGGAAGATCCACAAGTTACCGGTCTTTATGCTATGCCAGCTGGCTATGAGACAAGTATAACAACCCTCTCCATTAGTGCTCTGATTAAGACCTAGAAATACTTCCTTGGTTGCCAAGGTGTCAGCAGTCAGCACGGGCTTGCTTCGAGTTCATCGACTTTTGTATTCTCCTCAAACATCACTTCACTGGGTGCATCCATCCACGAGAACAAGCCTTATGTTGATCTATCTTATTAACTACGAAGAACTATCTTACCTACAAGTTTTTATTCCCCTGCAATTTTATAGAATTACAACATATTTGTAATCTTTTAGCATTTTTTATAGGTGAAGCTACATCTTGTGAATTAATGTTTTACTTGTTTGCGAAGGTTTTAATTAATCATGCAATAAAGTCATTATTATTATTAAAAAAAATATATATTAAATATACTGAGCGAGATACTGGCTGTTCAGCTCTGTCAGTACATACCACAGTTAATACACAAAGACCAATGCGGGTTTGTCCCAGGCAGGAACACAGCACTCAATATCAGGAGACTGCATCAGGTAATGCCCCATACTCTACAGCAAGACGGTGCAGTATGTTGTATCTTGTTAGATCTACGCCAGGCCTTTGATTCCCTGAAATGGGAGTATATGTTTTATGCTCTGAATAAATACGGGATACCTGAACAATACGTAAAATGGGTGAGGTTGTTGTATACCGACCCTACGGCTCGGGCGAGAACAGGTAGGCATATCTTGGGGGAATATGTGGTTTGCGAGGGGGACTAGGCAGGGATGCCCACTATCACCCCTGCTGTTTATTTTGGCATTAGAACCACTTCTACTGAAGTTACGCGGTAATGAGGGTTACAGGGGAATAGCATTGGGTCCTACTACACACATAGTGTCGGCATATGCAGATTATTTAATGCTGTATTTTTGGGACCTAGATAATGATTACGAGCCTGTACCTTCGATCTTTGCTGCATTTCAAACACTGTCTGGGCCGGCTATTAACGATAGGGGCCTGGTCGTTTCAGATCACGCCCAGCTCCTTCAAGTACTTAGGGATCAACATATATAGGGATACAGCGGACCTTTTGGAGGGCAACCTGGATCGTGCCATCACATCACTCAGATCCCAAATAAAATTCTGAGTCAACTTGCCCATATCTGTGGCTGGCAAAGAGGCAATTGCCAAAATGGTGGTACTCCCTAGACTATTATATTTCTTCACTAATTTACCCATAATGGTGCCATCCAAGACGTTCAAATTGCTCTCCTCCCTACTAATTGAACTGATCTGAGGTAAGGGAAGGCGACATATAGGACTTACAAAACTATACTTAGATACTAAACTAGGGGGAATGGGGGTCCCTGATCTGAAGGCCTACTGTTACGCAAGTCAATTGCAGTGGTTGGCATACTGGCTTGCAGGGCGAATTTGTAAGAAATAGACATGACGCAAGTAGAATGGCACAGAGGTGACATACATACGCTTCTACTACCTAGTAGCAAAATTTCGGCGACGGCGCCACACCTTCTGAAAATTGCAATACTGTGTTGGAGGCATTCCCTTAGATACACTAGGGCAGTGATCCCGTACGACCCCACTATACCCCTACAGGGAATCCCCACTCAAGTGGGCAGGATCACTAAGCAGAGAATACGGACATGGGAGGATGTGGGTATAACCACAGTGTGTGATCTCTTTAGGGATGGTAACCTGATGCCACATGATGTGTTCGTTAGAGAACATGGCGCACCTGACACACTGTTCCTTTTGCATGCAAGTTTATCCCACTACATCCGTACTGCATGGGCACCTGGTGGGGTGGAACCAGCAACAAATACATTGATAACAATGCAACATATGATGGACAACGGCCGATACCTTATGAGGTGGCTACACAGCCGTATCCACACAGTGGCAGCGGTATCTCTACAGAGGCTTTGTGACAAGTGGGAAGTAGATGTAGGCTGGGCGCTCAGCGACAAAGAATGGGGTGTATTGGTGGCATATCCCAGAAAGGTGTCAAGAAACCCGAAATTTAAATTCATACAACTCATGCTCCTGCATCGAGCCTATCTGACACCGTGCAAATTAAAGGTAATGTACCCAGACGCATCAGATGAGTGCCCGCGCTGCCAATGGCATCCGGCAGATTTGACACTTATGCTGTGGAACTGTCCACGATTACGTCATTATTGGGGTTGGGTCTGTGAGATTTTAACAAATATAGCGCCAGTAACAAACAACGACAGCATGGAATACTGTTTGGTGTTTGCTGGGACCCAAAGGGAAGAAAGGTAGTCCGGTCACTAAATATAATAACATGGCGCTCATTTTAGCCAAATGTAATATCACAATGAAATGGAAAGCGGCCGGGCCACCGGCATTGAAAGATTGGTATGAAGAACTGTTGAAGTGGGGCAGAGCTGAAAGAGCGGAGTTGAAAAGGGAGGAACAACGGGGACTGCGCAAGACACCTATATCCATGGACTGGAATGTGTTGATGGAAGAGCTTGGCACATTGGACATACTAGAGTATTGCCCCTAGGGTGAGACCTGTTGGGACTGGGGATGTGTGAAGTGGAAGAGGGGTTGGGACTCTGTGGTACGAAAGGGGAGAATGCTAGAGGTCAGTGTGCAAATGCATGGATGTAACAAGCGGACAATGTGCTGATCTGAACAATGTATACGGATACACAATTTCTTATAGCGGAGCCTAAGGGGGGAGGGAGTGGGTGGGGAAGTTGTTATGTTTTGTTGTCTTGGAATTTTGTTTTTTCTTTTTGCGCTCTATCTCATGGTGTTGCAGTATAGACCAGATGTGGTCCCTTATCACAATTTGTAGTCTGTAAGAGCAGTGTCACAACGGATATGGACAAAAGGGGATGTGTATTCTTAAAGATAAAATGAAAGCAGGAACGATACTGGGTACATTGCGAGATGTACACATGCTAAGAAGAGACATTGATGTAATCATTGGCCTAGTATATTGTAATTGCTATCAAGTGGTCAGTAGCTTGTATCACTTTGACGCAGTCATGTGGGATTTTATACCCAGCGATGTACAGTATTACAACCCTCTAATAAAAGTATGTTAAGAGAAGAGAAAAAAAGGGAGAAATAATGAATATTACATCTAGAAATACATTTATATTTAGTTTTATTATTTAATATATTTAATATTTATAATTTTTTTATATATATAAAAAATGTGTACAACTATATTTTTGACATTGATATTTTTTTCTCAATATTTTTGTATTTACCTTTTAAGAATAGGGAGTCGATATTTTTGCATTCTAAATTTTTACTTCGATATTTTTTTAATCTATGTTTTTATGATCCATATTCAGTCAGTGAACCCCTAGGGAGAAGCAACAAGGAGAAATGTATTCATTTCTCCTTTTTTTTCCTTTTTATATGTGTGCTTCATTCTGCAGGGCAGCACAGCAAGAATCCCTGCAGCGCTGCCCTACGTCAAAACCTCACAAATCAGGCCCCTGGTCCTTAGTGACTAAGGAACCTGAATTCAGTCCTTGTAATCATGACCCTACCTCTCCAGTGCTCTGTTACAATATCTAACAACATTTCAAGCACCAACAAAAACTGGTGAACTACCCATTAAAACTGCTTTTAAAAAGACACGTCTGCATCACACCAATCATATATTCTCGGCAATCAAAGCAAGCTGAGCCTGATTTTTAGATTCAATTTTCATGAGAGCTGGCACACTAGCTTGAGATGTATGAAATCCATTACTCTGTTGTCTCCCTATGTTCGCTGTCCGGACAGCCCTCTCTCTTAACTAACCTAGTCAGGTACAGCTGCTAAGGATTTTCTATAACTTTTAAATTCGATTCACACCTTGCCAAGTCAAAAACAATCAAACATTTTGAGCTTGTGCACTTGTGCAAAGTCATATGTTCTGGTGCCAAGCATGTGCCAGTTGTTTTTCTCATCCAGTACAATCCAATCTTGTAGATTGTATTTATTGGTTCTGAACACTTTGCTGTTTGCTTACCACCATAGAAAACAAACCTCACCCGGCCAACAAAAAGCACACCGTAATTTGACAGTCTAATTATGTGCTGGCTACACTTAGGGGGAGATTTACTAAGATTTTGCACCGTGTTTGCTTAACAAAAGGGATGCAAATTGGCGCAAAATATTTTGTTTCCCAATTTTCTTTCCAGGGGTTTAGCGCTGGAAATAACGGAAAAGTAATGCGAAGCAGTGCATAGCGCTGCTTTGCATTAGTTTGCCCCATGGGTGGTGCATGGGCGTTCCCTTGCAACCACTCAAGGTTTCTCACACTAAACCTAATTTACTAAATAAAGTAGATTTGGTTTAGTGTGAGAAAACCACGCCCTTTTCAAGTAGGCACAAGAAAGGAGAAATGCTATCATTTCTCCTTTTTCCGACTTTGCATGTGTGCTGCACTTTACATCACACATACAAAGGGGGAAAATAGTTAAAGTGAGTCTGTGCATTATATTTTGTACTGAGAGGTTTCCTTCAAGTACAAAAATTATCCTAGGCTCACAAAGACACCCTTGCACCATGACCAACGGTGTCTCCGTGGTGCACAGCAGCTGATCTCAGTATCGACGCTAGTGAGAGGTAGAGTAAATAGTAAATAGTGCGCTCTCCTCCTCCCTCCTTTTCACGTAGTGTGTTGCAGCATTTGTGGCTGTTGCAGTGTGCTACATGAGAAAATAGTAAATCTGGCCCTTAGACTCACGTTTTTAGCAGGACTGATTTAGTGTGCAGCAATTTTGTCGTGGAAAAAATCCATTATCGTATTTTTGTCACGTGCAATGGTGAAATCACAACATGCATAACCACATTTTTCCTGATCAGACTAAGGCATAAACTGGAAAACTGGAGCCAAAACTGCTGAATTCCAGTAAGTTGTCCTACTTTTCACCATATTTCTACAAATGTCACAAGGTACAACATGGGGATGAACAGTGTTTGTGCAGTAGGTACCTATGCCAGACTTGAAAAAACAGGATTTGGTGCAGATACTGTTTGCACCCTAACTCAATAACAGATTTATGATAAAGTTGCACTGTGTAACGTAGCAAGTCAACTAGCTGCTCTGCATGAGAGGGATAGGGCAGGAAAGCACCGTACGGCGAATTCCTGCCTTTTCCCCAGTGCTGGTAAAGAGGGTTTTGGCCCATTATCAGTAAGGCCAGGCCAGTTTCAACAAGCGCACAACAACACACATGCCAGTACTGATTTTAGTTGGCTGTTATTTCATTAGACACTGCCGGTGCGTCACAAAAAGTGACACACCGGCAGTGCAAAAGTGACGCAAGGGCTCATAAATAAGCTCCAATACATGTAAGAGGGAAAAACAAGAACGGCGCCTACTCTGGCCGACTCGTAGATCTCTGTGTTCTCATTTTCATAAGCATTTTTTCCTGGCTGCTTACTCTCATGCAACTATCAGGCTAAAAAAAACAACAAATCCAACGTTGCCTTAAACTTAGTGGAACTCTAAGCTTTAATTTTAAGGAAAATGACACTTCTTTGACTTCCTCAGACACTTGAAAGGTATTTTAAGTGTCCACAGAAAAAAGTTAAAGACACTGTTTGAGGGAAGACCATGCCATTGTGTTTTTTTTTGCATACTTATTGGCCATTTGTTGTACATTGTGAAGGTAATTGTAATTGTAATTTATATTTATAAAGCGTGTTATCACCCAGAGGTCTCTAAGAGCTGCCAGAGGGAGAACCTAACTAGGTGGTGTGGGAAGGCGGTTGCTTAAATAGTGCCCCAAGCCTCTGAGAAAAGCACAGACTACAGCGTCTTCCTAAAGGGAAGGAGGTTCTCTTCCTTGCATAGGTTTACCGGGGGGCTGTTCCATACCTGAGGGATTGATGTTGAGAAGGCTCTCTCTCCCATGGAAGACAGATTAAAACAGGGGCAGACCAGTAGACTAGCCTCTGCTGACCGAAGCACCCTACTGGGGACATAGTTGGCTAGGGGGTCCTTGATGTATCTTGGGGCTTGGCCGTACATGGTTTTATGTGTAATGCAGAGACCTTTAAACTTAATTATCTGCCTGACCGGGAGCCAATGTAACTTGCATAGCAGAGGAGTGGCGTGTGTTTGTCTCGGCTTTTTAAAAATTAGTCTGGCCGCGTCATTCATCACAACCTGTAATCTGGCCAACAGTTGTTGCGAACTCCAAAGTACAAGGAGTTGCCATAGTCCAGACACAACAGTATCATTGCTGAGACCGCCCATCTGAGTGTGGAAAAAGTGAGGAGAGGGGACAGTTTCTGCAGCTGTATCAGAAGGCCTACATGGGTTCCCACAACTGCCGACACCTGTTTTGTCATGGGTAGCTTGGCATCAATTTGGATGCCCAAGCTTTTCACGGCGCCGGCTGGTTCCGGAAAAGGCCCAAGTTCTTTTGGCCAGAAGAGATCGTTCCATGGGTTGGGAACTGAGGTGACGGCCTCTACCTCAGTTTTATCGGGATTGATCTTTAGGGAATTCGCCGACATCCAGTTGACAGTACATTTTAAAATGTTTTGCATCCTTAGATGAGCCGTTGATGAACTGTCAATCTGGATGATAATTTGGGGGTCGTCGGCGTAGTTATAAATCCGGCCCTCCATCTGATTCAGTGACGAGATCAGGGGTTGCATATAGGCATTAGAAAGGAGGGGCGATAGTGCTGAACCCTGAGGAGCCCCGCATGAAGGAGTGACTGGATCAGACACCAAATCAGCTAACTGGACCCTCTGAGAGCGGTCTTTAAGAAAGGAAGTGAGCCAGGCCAGAGCCGTGCCTCGAATTCCCAGACCCGCAATCCGCGACAGAAGTTGGTCATGATTGACCGCGTCAAATGCCCCAGATAGGTCCAGCAGCACCAGGGCACATGGCATTTTCTTATCTGCCCTTAGTCTTAATTCATCCAGGACGGAAAGCATGACCAATTCCGTGCTGTGGTGGGCCCTAAATCCGGTCTGATTGGATTCTAAGAGGTGATTGTCTTCAAGATGAAGAGAGAGGGACTATAAAACATGCTGTTCAAGTACTTTGGCCAAGAAAGGCAGCTGAGAGATTGGCCTACATTTTTTAAATTTCTCGGTGTCTGCGCCCAGGTCTTTTAGGAGCGGGATAACACGGGACTCCTTAAAGTTAGCAGGGACAAGCCCTGCTTCCAAGGGACGATTAAGTAGCGAGAGCACCTCATGATCAATTCCCGGGAGGGCCATCTTGAAAATCTTTGGTGGACAGGGGTCTGCTGAGGAGCCTGATTTCACCCACCCAGTTAAGATTGTCAGGGACTCCTTAGTGAGTAATGAAAAGGTGGTTAGTGGATTGGCAAACGTAGCCTGTATTACAGATATTTTGTTATCATATTAGATAAAACCTGCATATTTATCCTCTGTTTAAGAACATTACTTTCAGGGTGCCACAAGGTGCCACTAGCTGGCAATATTCTATCACTGAAGCGTTCTTTCCCTGTTTGCAAAGAAGTTAGTTCTCACTTCAAATTTCATGTTTTATTTTAAGTACAAAGAAAGACAAATAGTTGGCATGGTTTTCATTTGTAAGCTTTTGCTCTGAAGGCCGGTTTTCAAAAGTAATTTGCTGTTAAGTACATCAGGCCCTATTGGGGATATTTTATTTGTATCATTTGTCCAAAAAACTGCTTTGCCCAGAGGCCTTAACCAAGCCGCAGCTTTCAATGACTTTTAATTGTGTACCAATTATACATCAATTCATAGGGAAAATCAAATACATAAAAAATGGGCAACCTGTGTTAGAAAGACATTTTAAAATAAACTTTGACTTGCATACCGATTAAGAATTACACTTTAGAATGCATTTAAAACCCTACTAAACAATTGCATAAATAAGTTACACATAAGAAAAATCGCAATTTGCTTATGTACCTAAGCCAAAACCATTTTTCTTTCTACTCTTGCTCACAGCTAAATAGACTTTTATTTAAAATATTTTGCCTAACACCAGCATCCTACCAAAGAATGTGCTGACTTTAAGATTGTGTTCATTTGCTTTATCACACAGCATTAGATCACCCTGCTTTGACAATGAATTTGCTGTAGATTTATAAAGAATAGACTGTTAGGATTGAGAATACATGTGATATATCATTTGGTATGCTTTTTTTTAAAAAAAACTTCTTTATCGTTTTTCAACAATGGTAAACACTGAGAGAGAGGGCTGGCCAGAAATGACATATATCTTTACATTATTATTCAGGATTTTCTCCAAATCTTATTGGCTCATTAATGACAGTACATGCTGAATCAAAAGAAATACAGGGGGATAGAGAATGCCAAAATAAATTTCACATTTTGTACTGCAAGATCCATACAATGGGGCTTATTTATGAGCCCTTGCAATACCTTTGTGATGCACGGCAGGATAATAAATTTGCCATGTTGCGCCCTATTTACAAATTTGACATATTAAGGCAGATGCATGACTTTGTAAACCCCTGCACTGCATTATACCTGTATCGGTTATAATGTATGCAGGGTGGGTGTTTCTCCGCATCAAAGCCTCTTAGACGTGGCGCATTGAAATCTATAAGATTTCAGTGCACCACTTCTAGGACACTATTGCCTGAAAACCTTATGCCTGCCTCATGGCAGGCATAAGAGTGACACAGGCCTTTTCACATGGGGCAAGCCCTATGTGAAAGGAAACATATCTTTTTTTTAAGTTCAAGTAGAATTTTATTAGGGTAAACAAAATTGTCATTACAAAGAGCGACATGAAATACAACAGCAGCAATAAGGATAATAAACTAGGGTACCTCAGTAAATATCATAAAGTTAAAGAATGCAGGGGGAGAAAGAGAAAAAAGGAAAATGAAAAGTAAATGAGGCTTGGAGTGTGAAGTGTACACATGAAGAGGCTTTGTACCACGGGAGACAATGCAAATATATGCGGGAAGTAAAATATTAAAGAAAAAGAAGGAACAAAAGGTAATTCATGGGGGTTTCGAAACCTCTTGCTGAAATGGGGGTAGGTGAGATGAGCGTTTGGCACAAACATCCAAGTAGAGGGTAACAGGAAGCCACAACGCATCTCTTTTCGGGGCCAGGGTAATGGGATAAACAAATGCAGTGTCTAGTCTATGATTATAACATACATTGAACCACCAGGCTTTAAAAGTAATACCCTCAGAGTTCTTCCAGTTAACAGTAATCTGTTGAAACGCAACAGCTAATAACAAATCAATAATATGAACATTCGTTTCAACTTCGGTCCAGGAAGGGGAAAGTGAGCCAAGGAAAATGTCAGTGATAGAGAAGGGGATAGAAGTTTGGAAGATAGAATTGATTTGATCCCATACTTTAGTCCAGAATGCTTGCGTGAGAGGACAAAGGAAAAGCATATGAAAAAGCGTGGCATTGGGGGCGGAGCAAGACCAACAAAGGTCCGGAGTTGTAGGGAATCTTTTGTGAAGGAGAGATGGCGTGTAAAGGAGTCGATTGTAAAGAAAGAAAAGTGTTTGTGTAAGAGAGGCAGCTCTGGAGGACTTGCGAAGCTTAATCCAAATTTTATCCCATAAAGAGGTGGACCAAGAGACGGCGAGTTCAGATTCCCACTGCTCCTCCACCGTAGTTTTAGGCCGAGGTGATGGAGGATTGTGGAAGGAGTGATAAATGGAAGACGCTGAAGAGTTGGAGCGCAATTGGGAGTGTAGAGAGGAAATCGGAGAAGTAGAAATCGTAGGTGAAGAAGAATGAGAAAGGGAGTCATATGCGGACATGACTGCAGTCTTGAGTAAGATGTACTTGTGGACAAAGGAGGAGGGGAGAGAGAAGTTCCGACTTAGAACAGGGAAAGGTGTGAAGACAGATCCAGTAAAAAGTTGGGAAACCCAGATTAAACCACGTTGCCTCCAAGTTTTCCAGTAGAAAGGTTTTAGTTTGATAAGAATGCTACTATTATACCAAATCGTGGTGGAGAGAAGTTCAGCGGTTGAGGAGGGAGGAGGTGGAGCAGAGGCTAAAAGTAGTTTCGCAGTGTATTTGTGAATTGGAGTGGATACGAATTGGGGTTTACGGGAGAAGGAGAGATACTCGGCAAAGGAGAAGGGAGAAAGAGAAAGGTGTTCAAGTTTAGCCCAAAGGGGAAGAGGTTCATTAGGATCTTTAAGCCAGATAGCGGCCTGTTTCAGGAGGAAGGCTTTATGATAAGCGGGAAAGTTTGGAAAATTAACCCCTCCTTCCGATTTGGGGGGACGTAGTCTTGATAGAAACATGCGCGGTTTCTTTCCAGACCATAAAAAGGAGGATAAGGTGGTATTGATTTTGGCAAAAAAATTGGCAGGGATGGAAACAGGAATATTAGAAATGGTATAAAGGACAATTGGGGAGAGCATCATCTTAATGGTATCAAGGCGGCCCCACCAGGAAAGATATAAGGGATGCCACCTAGAGGTGAGGTCAGATAACTTCTGAGTACACTTAGTAAGGCATAATGAGATAGTATCCGAGATAGAAGGAGTAATATGCAAACCGAGGTATTTTATATGGGATGGGCTCCATTTGAAGTTAGATGCCGCAAAATCAGGCTTAAAGGTGAACTTGGTGAGGGGTAAAATTTCGCACTTATCGTTGTTCAATTTATAACCGGAAAGATGGGAATACACGTTGACTTCAGCGAGGAAAGCTGGGATGGATACCGATGGGTTCGAAATGAAGAGTAAAATGTCGTCAGCATAGGCAGCTAATTTGATTTGCGAATGAGATAGAGGGAATCCATGAATGTTCGGGTTTTGACGTAATTTAGATAGAAAAGGTTCAAGAGCAAGATTGAACAGAAAGGGGGAGAGAGGGCATCCTTGTCTAACGCCTCTGCCAAGGCTGAAAAAGGAGGAAATCAGACCATTAGCACAGACCGCTGCTCTAGGGTTTGCGTAGAGAAAGGAGATGAGGGAAATAAAATTAGGGCCAAACCCAAACCACTTTAATGCGGAGAACAGGAACGACCATTCTACTCTGTCGAATGCCTTCTCGGCATCAAGAGCGATTGCGGCTAGGGAATTACTAAAGCGTGATGACTTAGACAAAACATTAAAGAGGAGTCTGGTGTTGTCTGAAATGAAGCGACCCTTAACAAATCCTGATTGTTCAGGGCCAAGGAGTTCTGGGAGAAAGGAATCCAATCTAATGGCTAAAGATTTGGCATATATTTTGTAATCGATGTTGACAAGTGATATCGGTCTGTAATTCTTACAGTGTTGAGTGTCCTTCCCCTCCTTTGGTATAATACAAATATAAGCATCAGAAAAAGTGCCTGAGGAAGCCCCGCTGGTTTTGAAAGACTCCAAAAGGTGAAGTAGTTTGGGCAACAAAAGAGTGGCAAAATGTTGATAAAATTCGACAGTGAAGCCATCTGTACCGGGGGCTTTGTCTTTCTTAAGGGAGTGAAGTGCCGTATGTAGTTCCCGAACGGTGAGGGGAGTTTTAAGGGAGGCTAGGTCAACAGGAAAGTTGGGAGGAGGTTGAATGCTTGTAAAGAAAGTGGAAAGAGAGTGATCAGAGGGTTGAGTGCCAGAAGAGTAAAGTGTAGAGTAGAAGCGAGAAACTTCCTCCAGAATATCCGCATCTTTATGTTGCAGAACTAAATTAGCATCAAAAACAGACTCAATATTCAGTTTGTTTTGTTTAACTTTCAAATAGTTAGCAAGAACTCTCCCCGCCTTATTCTTCCCACCATAAAATTTCGAGCTGGATTTCAATAAGTACAATGATGCATCATCAGTAGACTGTTTGTTATAGTTCATTTTCGCATTAACAAGAGCTGTTAAACTTTCTGGGTGCGAGAGGTATAAAAGGCATGTTCCAGAGCTTTGATCTGAGATAAAAGATCACTGGTACGTTTACGGGCAAGGCTACGCTTTGTAGCAACATGTCTGAGGATAAAGTCTCTGGCTGCAGCTTTATAAGCGTCCCATATAGTGTGAGTAGCTAAGGAGGGGGTGTCATTAATAACAAAAAATTCGGTAGTAAACTCAATAAAGGAGGCCGTAAATTTGGGATCAAGAAGGAGGGCTTTGTTGAAACGCCATCTTTTGGGACCAGTAGATTTGGGTAGAATGTCAATGTTGATTAGAACTGGGGCATGATCAGAGAATACAATGGGGCCGATCTCAGCTTGGGTGAGGGTTTGGGATAAATGGTGAGAGAGAAAAATATAGTCAATACGTGACTGGGAGTGATGAGCCGGGGAATAGAATGTAAATTCTTTACTGGTTGTGTTGCATAATCGCCAGGCGTCTATCAGTTTATGTTGAGAAATGGCGTGCGTGAAGAGCTTTTGGGATTTATTAGGGACAAAAAAAGATTTGGAGTTCCTGTCCAAAAAGGGATCCAGTGGTAGGTTGCAATCGCCTGCTAAAATAAAGTTGTCATCAATACATTGAGTAATACGAGAGGCAAACGCACTCCAGAAAGTAGGATTCCCACCTGTGGGGGCATAGACATTAAGCAAGGAAAAAGGGACACCTTTAGAGGAAAGTTTAACAAATAACCATCTGCCTTCAGGATCAGATTCGGAGTGCAATACAGAGTGAGAAAAAGACTTTCGAATTAACAAAACAACACCATTTCTCTTGCCATCACCAGGAGCTGAAAAAACCCTTCCCACCCAACCTCTTTGGAGCTTAGCAGCCTCAGTATCAGATAAATGGGTTTCTTGAAGAAAGGCAACATCTACATTCAATTTAGCTAAATGGGAAAGGATCTTTTGCCTCTTGATAGGTGAATTTAAACCTTTAACGTTCCAAGAAACAATGCGCACTGACATCAAGAACAATTAGAAAGGGAGAGTGTAAAGAAGAAATGCAAGAAAGCCTCATAGAAATCGAGAAAGGAGGGACAAGAGAGAAAAAAATAAGAATGCTTGAAAAAGAAAAGAACAGATAGAAGAGAGTGAGAGAAGAAGTTGAAGAAGAAAAACGTTGTGAGATAATAAGGAAGTCGTGATAAGAGGATAATAGCAATCTGGGCAAGAAAGAAAGCAGTAAAGGAGAAAAAGCATAGGAAACAGATAAAAAATACTTTGGGGAGATGATTAGAGAAGGGATGCAGAGTAAGTCGAGAAGGTGAACGATGTAAAATGGTGAGAAAAGACAGAGAAGGAACGTCAGGGACAATACAATACCATATAAGTAAAAGGGTCATGAAGATAAAAGATAGGAAGAATGCAGTATAAAAAGGCATTAGAGAAGAGAAGAATTGGAGTAAAGAGAAGAAGTCATGCATAAGGCAAGAAGAGAAGCAGGCAATAAGAATTGGAAAGACAAGAGAAAATGGAGAGAATCGTAGAATATTGCATAAGAGTAAATAAGAATTAAAGGAAGAGGGGAGGAAAGATGGTGTAGAAGAAAATTTCAGAGGAAAACTAGAAAAAGGGAGAAGGAGCAGAATAGCAGTAAGAGAATGAAATAGTAAGATCAAAAAGAAGAACAAGAGCAACCTAAAAAAGAGTGATACCAAAGGATCCAACAATAACCAAGTAAAAATCAAGACGAGAACATGTAAAACAATGGAAGAGGAAAAAACAGGGCGGTACTTACAAAGGATGATGGGGAGTGGATACGTTCAGAGGGCAGGACACAAGGGGGAAAATTGGAGATGAGAGGAGGGGGGGAAGGCCAACCAACGGCGGACAGGTATACGGGGCCACAAGACGTCCAACCGGAGAGACGTGACGGAACACAGGGAAATAATCTGTGAAAGATAAGGAAAACAATAGTATTAGAAACAGGCGAACGACGCAATTCCAGGTATATAAAGAAAAAAAACAAAAAAAACAAGATTAAACAGTTGAGTAACAGGAAATGAACCAGCACAGGCAGTGAACGCGAAAGTTATGCAATAGCTGAGGAACCTGTGGAAATAAGAACATAACAATATATGAAAAACTAGGAACCATGAGTATCAAGGTAATCCGAAAATATTAGTGACAAAAGTCAGGGTGGAAATGAAGAGGAAGGGCCAGAAAACTCCATGTCAGCAGTACCACAGGAATTCAGAAAACTTCGAAGTCGAAGAGGATCCTCAAAAGTCATAGTCTTGTTGTTATGAGTGACTTTGAATAAGCATGGATGAAAAAGTCCATATCTGGCTCCAATGGAACGCAGTTCCGCTCTCATATCAAGAAATGCTTTGCGACGTGAAGCAGTAGCTTTGGCATAATCCTGGGTGAAGAATAAGGTGGAATCCGATCAGTTAAGATGAGGTATAGCTTTAGCCACTAGTAGAACCTTCAGCAAATCTGTGTATTCAAGAAAATACATAATTACACCTCTAGGCTTTGTCGCAGGGGAGATAGTGGAAGGAGCTCGGCCAAGCCTATGTGCTTGTTGAATATTGAGAGAGGTGCCCTCAGGAAGATGCAAAAGCTTGGGTAAGAAGGATTTAAAGAAGGCGATGGCATCATTCCCCTCGCAACCTTCCTTAAGGCCGTAGAGGCGTAGGTTGTTGCGCCTATTTCTATTTTCAAGGCCCTCCACCTGCTTCTGGAGTGACGAGATTTGCGTTTCCATGTGGACAACCTTGGTGGTAGCTTCCTGGAGGGATGAGACAGTATTTTCCACCTTGGAGACCCTGGTATCCATTAAGGACCAATTGTCAGTCAAAATTTGCAGCTTGGAATTTGTCTCCTCCATGAATGGATGTAGTGCCCTTATTTCCTCAAGGAGTAACTCTATGGAAATGGCTGATGTTGACTTTGGGGGAGACGGTGGATTTTGTTTCAGCCTCTTGGTAGTATTTTCCGACCCTGGTTGAGGAGGAACATCCATGGTGAGAGATGGTTCACAAATGGAGGAATCTGCAGAAGCGTCTAAATTAGCCAACGCAGTAAAAAGTTTTGAATTTTTAATAAAATTTCATTTGGGGGTTTTACCAGGGCCCTCCGCCATGAGAACACAGAGAAAAAGAGTCACCAATAAAGTATGAGCCAATGAGCACTACAGGTGTTAGGAGGACACAGCAAAGTCAATAGGAGGAGGAGCCAACACCATATCCAACAAGATCCTGATAAAATCAGGAGATTATGGCAATAAAACTGAGGAAAGTCAGGTTGTAGCAGAAGCAGTAAACAGCTGGAGTAATAGGAAACCTAAAATGGCTGCCGAAGCTGAGGAGGAGACAGCAATCCAAGTGAAAATAGAAAAAAAACGATTCCAAAAAAAAAAGAATAAAGTCACCTGTGAGGATTCTGGTGGTTTATCCTCATTTCCTGTAAAATTGCGACATTTCCAGTGAAGCGCCGGTGTCAGGAGGCTGCAGTCGTCGCAGACTCGCTCCTCAGACGAGCGCCGTCTGAAAAGACAAAATGGCGGTCGCGGCTGAAGCAAAGCCGCGACCGGAAGAAAACGGGAGCTGCTGGGCGAGGTCGAGGGAGTCTGGAGGCGTCATGCAGCTTAAGAGGAGCACAAAGTGTTCCGACGTCGTCCGCTGCGAGGCATTGTTGTTGCCGAAGGGTAGAACCGCCAAGAATCTCCGGTGTGGACGGAGCTCTACCCCGGGACCTCCATCCGTCTCGGGCGCTAAGCCACGCCCCCCCAAAGGAAACATTTCTGGAGTTGCATTTGTTTTCAGACACACCCTAGCAATGTGCCACTTTTGTGCATACAGATACGACAGGAATACTGACGTTTCTGTAACTCCTTGCAACATGATGCGCCATACTTTAAATATGGTACAAAAGGGGGTGGTGATGGACGGAGCATCCGAATCAATCAAACACTCACAACCAGTCAAAAGAACTGGGTTTAATCCATCACCGTTCTTTAGCCCACTCTGCCACCCCAGTTCAGACATGGCTATATGCAAATCAGTCTGACCCTGTGCCTCATGGGAACAGTCCTGCCTGAACTGCCAAGCCATGTCTTCCCTGGACCGGAAACAAGATTCTGAGGAACGGTTTCTGGCATTCCAGCCATCTTCAGCCCGGCTTGCTTGAATCCAGTGGCAAACTGAGCAAGGGACTCACGTCTGAGCATACCCTGCCACACTTATGGCGGCCAAAAGCGGTACAAAAGGCAGTTCGAGCTAGACTGTTCCCATGAGGCACAGGGTCGGACTGATTTGCATATAGCCATGTCTGAACTGGGGTGGCAGAGTGGGCTAAAGAACGGTGATGGATTAAACCCAGATGTTTTGACTGGGTGTGAGTGTTTGATTGACTCAGATGCTCCGTCCATCACCACCCCTTTTTGAACCGCTTTTGGCCGCCATAAGTGTGGCAGAGTATGCTCGGACGTGAGTCCCTTGCTCACTTTGCCACTGGATTCAAGCAAGCCGGGCTGAAGACGGCTGGAATGCCAGAAACTGGTCCTCGTAAGCTTGTTTCCAGTCCAGGGAAGACATGGCTTGGCAGTTCGAGCTAGACTGTTCCCATGAGGCACAGGGTCAGACTGATTTGTATATAGCCATGTCTGAACTGGGGTGGCAGAGTGGGCTTAAGAACGGTGATGGATTAAACCCAGATCTATTGACTAGGTGTGAGTGTTTGATTAATTCAGATGCTCCGTCCATCACCACTCCCTTTTGTACCCCTTTTGGCCACCATAAGTGTGGCAGGGTATGCTCAGACGTGAGTCCCTTGCTCACTTTGCCACTGGATTCAAGCAAGCCGGGCTGAAGACGGCTGGAATGCCAGAAACTTGTCCTCGGAAGCTCGTTCCCGGTCCAGGGAAGACATGGCTTGGCAGTTCGGGCTGGACTGTTCCCATGAGGCACAGGGTCAGACTGATTTGCATATAGCCATGTCTGAACTGGGGTGGCAGAGTGGGCTAAAGAACGGTGATGGATTAAACCCATTCTTTTGACTGGGTGTGAGTGTTTGATTGATTCAGATGCTCCGTCCATCACCTCCCCCTTTTGTACCGCTTTTGGCCGCCATAAGTGTGGCAGGGACATAACAATATATGAAAAGTGAGTCCCTTGCTCACTTTGCCACTGGATTCAAGCAAGCCGGGCTGAAGACGGCTGGAATGTCAGAAACCGGTCCTCGGAAGCTTGTTTCCGGTCCAGGGAAGACATGGCTTGGCAGTTTGGGCTGGACTGTTCTAATGAGGCACAGGGTCAGACTGATTTGCATATAGCCATGTCTGAACTGGGGTGGCAGAGTGGGCTAAAGAACGGTGATGGATTAAACCCATATCTTTTGACTGGGTGTGAGTGTTTGAGTGATTGAGATGCTCCGTCCATTACCACCCCCTTTTGTAATACTTTAAATACAGCGCATCTATGATGTCGCATGGAGAGAGCACTAAGAAGCGTTGCTTCGCTGCTTTGTCGCAGCAATGCAACACTTCTCATAAATGAGGCCCTTAGTGCTTACCCTAGGTTCTGATATTAATATTGTAAGTGGGATAAAGTCCTCAGGCACTAATAGGTAAGAGGGGAAGCGTGAGCAAATCATAAAAAACAGTCTTCAAAAAATTAATCGATCCATCAGTGAAGCGTGAGAGATGTTGGAAGCTGTTGTAGGGGAAATAAAGTGGCCGTTCTGAAATAGATCACCAAATGTGTGGAGGTCATGCATAGTCAATGTGCATTGTGCTAAATGTTCCAGGGCTAGTGGTACAGAAGATGCAACCCCATCACCCCGCTGATATTCCGAAGGGCCCATCAAGTCATGGAGAGCGTTTGAACATCCGATGGGTCAAGTTTGAGGCCCTGTGGCAATAGGGCTGTCAATGGATCAGGGTCTGCCAGATCACATTCAGGTATGGTGCATGGTAAGCGGGCATCGGGGTGATAACAATAGTGAACAAACTGAGATTGTGCAACTAAAGATCCGATTCCGATATCGTGTGGGCGGCCCCACAGTACGACTGACTCATTTTGGGAGTCGGTTAGACCAAACAATGCAGTACGATGCACAAAAACCTTTACTCACTGAATGATACGGTCACTCCGATTCCGTCCTCATAGTCCAAACGAAAAGCCTCCGGAAATGCGGAAAGGACTGTCCGGAGGCATTTCCAAGTCCGATTCCAAACACCAAAGTACGATGCGTACTTCTCATGCGTCGAATCTGTCGCTATATCCGACACGTCAGAGCAGCCGGAAGGGGAGTATTTCAGCAACGATTCGCACCACAACACAAATCCTGCTGAACGAGACGTACAGCCATGAATCCGATTATGTATGTCATCCCCATACTCTACCTCTTCAAGCACTACTACAATCGCAACTGATGCGTTTGTTGCAGAAGGTATGTCTGACACCTACCCATACAGCAATTTTGATTCAATAGGGGGATGGTAAATACCCACAGCAATCTTGATTCAATGGGGGGGTGGCAACTAACCATAGCAATGTTGATTCAAAATGAGGGGTGGTAACTCCCCTAAGCAATGTATTGTCAATATGGGGGGTGTCAAGTATCCACAGCAATTTTCATTCAATAGGGGGTGGAAAATAACCACAGCAATGTAGAGTCAATAAAGGGGGTTGCACCTACCCACAGCAATGTACAGTCAAAATGGGGGTGGCAAATACCCACAACAATGTATAGTCAATATGGGGGTGTTGCACATACCCACAGAAATGTTGATTCAATAGGGGGGTGGCTAATACCCACAGCAATGTACAGTCAATACGGGGGTTGCATCTACCCACAGCATTGTACAGTCAATATGGGGGGTGGCAACTACCCATAGCAATGCACAGTCGATATGGGTGGTCACAAATAACCACCGCATAGATGGCGTTTGGGCTAAATACTCCCATACATGATGATGCATATCTGATGTTTGGGGTTAATACCCTTATACATGAAGATGCATATCTGGTGTTTGGGTGAATTACAGCTATACATGAAGATGCATATTTGGGGTTGGGGTGGAAAATAAAGCAAGGAATATGTACATGAACAATGTAACTTCTGATAAAAAAAATCTATTATCAGTACATGTGGATTACATGCTGCAGGAATGTCCACATAAACAATCTCACAAGTTATTGTCAATGAAAGGTATTCACACACTGTTGCAGCTAAAGTAAATGCCAACTTTGAGGAAAGGGTAGAGTGGAGATGCAGGTGCACCAGGGTCACCTGCAGACTATGTTTATGTGGCCTTCGAAGACCACACCAATGGACTCACAATCTTACACTGTCCACACCAGGACAGTGCAACATTAGGTCACAATTTCCATGGATCACCATCTGTTCTTTAAATGGAGGCTGGGGGAAAGCCTTTGTGTCAGAACCACCATGGCCCACTGCCTTGCATGCATTGACAGAGGTAGTGTCATGTCGAACACACAAACTTCACTTTAAGGTCATGGCAGGTGCAGGGATTTGGCGTTCACTGTAGGGTCCTTGCAGGAAGGGAAGTCACAACTGGAAAGTCTGACCTACATGCCACAACCTTGATCTGCAGCATCGTTCATTTCACTAAACAAACCTTTGTCTAGTAAAAACAGAGATGTCATGGCCAAGAGATGATCACAGATTATGTGTCAATTCCTTTCAGAGTCCCTGAGCATTATTGTGATCACAATCAGAACATGGGTCCATAGCATGTCGTGTATGTAGATTGATGGAATTTCATCATCTGGTAGTTACAGTCAGCACGCTAAATTCTAGGGGAATAGAACATTTGACAATGTACTAACAAAAGCAAGACATTGTGATGCATCTGTGTACAGTAAAGCACAAAGGATATCAGCACATATAACACACTTGTCCACAGACACTCACTACTGCATTCAGTGTCTCCAACAACAACAACACAGAAGTGGTTGTGTCACTGTTGTCATGGGAATATCTATAGTCTAAACAATCTTGTTTATGAAAGAAGCATGGGCCTACATAAATATGGGGACTGGTCCAGCAAACTCAAATACCGATTGGCATGGACCACTTTTGTAAATGTCATTCACAAACAATATACATCTAACACC
Source organism: Lissotriton vulgaris (assembly GCF_964263255.1). NCBI lineage: Eukaryota > Metazoa > Chordata > Amphibia > Caudata > Salamandridae > Lissotriton > Lissotriton vulgaris. The sequence goes on from NC_141689.1 coordinate 1,160,432,524, forward strand.
TCAATCCATGAAAATCACATTTTGAGTGTGCAGATTGTGTCCTGTATAGTAGTATGAGTATGCATGAGGCACGTGACATAGTAACCACAAACAATGTTGGTGTGGCCAGTGCACAGCTCATTGAGTAAGATAAGCAGTCAGCACGGGTTAGGATGCTGGGGTGGTGACTAAATCTGTGGATCAAAAACACAAGTTACTTAGTCATCATGAATCCAGGAGATATGTGCACATCTTGTGAGGATGAAATACATGCAGAATTCAGTCTGCTTTGTCTACATTTGTCACTGAAACAATGTCACAAACAATCCATTGAAAAATCATGGATACTATCCAATCCAAAAATTCTTTATTTCGGTCATTTAGACCATAAAAGATGCAGTACAAAGACACAATAAAAAAGCTTAACTGTTACAAAACACATTTCATTCAATTCATACAATTACTTCCCATATAATCAAGGCATAAGAGGGGTTTAAGAACAGTTCATAACATTGTCCACACATTAAAGGATTTTTTTTTCCTTATCTGCCACATAGCCATTAAAAATTTAGCAACTGCAAACACGATATGGGACAGAGTACTGGTTTTCAGTATTCTATACACATGCAGATAGCTCCTGAATCCCAAATTTCTGCAAAGCGGCACCAGCCAATATTTTCTGGGTCTATTATAAGCAGGGCAGAAAAACATGATGTGAATTTCATCTTCCTTAAGAATGTTACAGCATGGACAAGTTTTGTCATTACCCTTTAGCCATTTACAAGTGAAGGTTTTGATGGGCTGAGTGCCTAACCTCCATTGTATAAACAATTTTCTCGATCAAATGGGAAAGATAAAATCCGTAAATCTTTCAAATGCATAGGAATTTTTTGATTCCAAGAAACAGTCAGTTAGAGTGCCGCTGTTTCGTGCAGACAACCGCAGTGCTAATCTTTTTTCCTTATGGGTTTGTACCAGTCTATTGCGGGAAAACCTTCGGCAACCTTGTTCAGGGTCCTCCCATAACTTGGACAAATTCAAGGAGTACAATTCGTTTTTTACAAAAGCAAGCCAGGGGATTCTATCGCATTGGTTCAGGTTCATGACATGAATAAGGTCTTGCCTGTAGTGAACGAGTTCGCTGGTAGACCAAAGCCTATGCCAGAACCTCAATGGCTTTAACTCGAGCTCCTCAGCAATAGAAGGGAGGCCCATGTCTAATCTTAAGGGCAGGAGCGGTGTGCCTCGAGGGAGGGCCAGGAGGCGTCTGAGGAAATTATTTTCCCCTCTTGCAAGTTCTTGCCCTGCTTTGTACCCCCATAGTTCGCTCCCATAGGTTGCAGCCGCCTTGGCTTGGGTTTTATATGTTTCAACTGCCGGGCTAATGGGCTTAAAGGTTGAGCTGTTTACAACCTTCAAAATTGCGCCCGACAGCTGGGACAACTTAAGCGGGGATCTTACTATCTGGGGGTCCCAGGATAAATTTTCATGTAGTGTTACCCCCAAGTACAGAAAAGTTGTTACCCTCTCAAGGCTGGCTAAACCCAATGTGGGGTTAGGTCTGGCTTTAGTGGATGGATTAAATATCATGAATTTGGTCTTTTCTGTATTGATCTCTAGACCATGTTGTCTACAGAAAAGACCAAATCCATCTAAAATCCGTTGAATCCCCATCAGGGATTTGGAAAGCAGGAGGGTGTAGTCGGCAAACATGATAGCCGGCACCCTCCTGCCTGCCAGGAATGGAGCGTCACTGTCCCTGACATTGTCAAGATGGGATATGACACTGTTGATAAAGAGGCAAAACAGGGTCGGGGCCAAGACGCAACCCTGCCTCACCCCCCTATGAACAGGGAACCTTGATGACAGGGCACCATCCCTCCCGCACCTGACCTGCGCATAATTATTGTCGTGGAGCCTGATTATGGCATTTAGTAATTGGGTGGGTACCCCCAACTTCTTCAGGACCTCCCACAGTTTCTTACGTGGGATCAGGTCGAACAGCTGACTTCAGGTCCACGAACACCATGTACAGCCTCCCCCCCTCAATCCTCACCGTTTTCCAGTACAGCAGGACGAGGCGGAAAATCTGGTCCATGGTGGACGTGTTTTTCCTGAAGCCAGCCTGGAGGGGACACAGAATTTCGTTGGCCTCTATCCAATCTAAAAGGTGGTTCAGAAGGCAAGCAAATAGCTTTTGGGGGACGTCTATAAGACTGATCGGCCTGTAGTTGGCTCGGAGCAGAGGAGAACCCTTCTTATAAATAGGCACAATCTCCGCCCCCAGCCAAGTACAGGGGATCTCCATACCTCCTGTGATGGCATTAAAAAGAATAAGGAGGTACGGGCCCCAGATCTCGGGGTGGTACCTAAAAAGATCACCAGGTAGTCTGTCTAGACCCGGGGCCTTCCCCATCGCCAGTCTCTCTATTGCACTGACCACCTCGCCAAGGGTAAATTCCAGGTCAGCTACAGGGGTCGGTGAGGCCTCAAGGGCCGCATCATTAGCTAATGGGGTGGTATCTTGATACAGTTTGCCAAAGTGGGCCTCCCAGACAGAGGAGGCAATATTGGGCTCCACTGCTGCTTTGGCTTCTCCTGTACCAGTATTTACCAGGGACCAACATTTTCTGGATTCTTTTACTTCTAATGCATTAGAGAGGTTGTGCCATCGGTTCCAATCCCACTCCGACCTTGCCGTTGCCATGGCGGCGTTATAGTCCCGCCTAAGTCCAGCGACCTTAACCTTATTTGAGCCTGCTTTAATTGTGGCAATTAGCTCAGTCTTAATCTTCTTACATGAGGAGTTGTACCAGGATGGGGTTCTATTCTTTTTTCTACGTGTTGCTGCCACTGGATAGAAGACCTCAGCAAGACCTCCCACTAGTTCAGCATGAATTTGAGCTAATTTCTTGTTATAATCTGGGGGTCTAGGTTGTTCGATTAGTTCGTCCACTTCTTTAAACGTGGGGAGTGCTATTTCATATATTTTGTTTATGCTACCTTCCGCATTTAACAGCTTCCCCCATTTTACTCTGCGCCTATTTGAGGTGAGAAACAAGTACTCGGGGTCATCGCTAGAGTTAGAAGCTGACGACCCGGCGACAGGTGCAAGATGTTTCATCTCCAATAGGAGCGCATTGTGGTCACTAGGTACCACCCTGAAGTCCTGGACTTTGGACCACAGGCCAATATCTATAAAAATATAATCCAGCCTCGACTCATGGTCCTTCCTATTGAAGGTACACAGTGATGGACTGTCGGACGGAGTGCGTCCATTACAGGCCCTTATTGCAAAATTTAAAGTAAGGGACATGATTTGCACGTGAGCGGGGACCAGGATTTAGGGTGGGGGGATAAGCATGGTGGAACTCCCCAAAAATCATCCTCAGTAGTGAGGGCGCCCTCCTTTAATCCTTTTAGGGGTTCGAAGTGGCAGTTAAAATCTCCTCCCATCACTATCTTACAATCACCTGACAATTGGCCCAAAAAGGATGATAGGTCTTCAAGAGTGGATGATTCCATGGCCACACCAACTGGGCGAGAATATACATTAATAATCACCAAAGTTGATGGACCAGGCTACCTGAGCAGCACACACTGGATGTCCTGCGAAAACGTAGGTATATTTTCCGCATAGCATCCAATGTGGCTAGCTACCCAAATCGCCAAACCACCCGAAGGCCTCCCCTTGCTGCTCCACCTGGCCGGGATTTCAAAAATGTCATAACCCGTTCTACTCAGGGGTTCCCTAGCCCACGTCTCCTGGAAGAGATAGATATCACTGCCTCCTATTAGGAGATCCCAGTCAGTTGTATGTACCTTGTTTACAATCCCCGCCACGTTCCATGAGAGGACCTTCAAACATTGAATACGAGCCCTTAATCCTGCCCCATCAGATGTTTCTGATGCACTGTCCATGGGTGGATCAGCAGTTTCCAGGACAGTTAGGGCAGCTAATGTTGGAATCGGAGCACACACGGCTACAGATATTAAATTAGTACCCGGTGTACTCTGGGGTAAAGTAGCTACTTGGCCCCTGGGGCTATCAGGAATTGGACTACTCCTTAGGGGGGCTTCCAGTTTTCGGGTGGTAATCTCACAAACACCTCTCGCCGTCCCCTGGCTTACACATTCACTATCAATATTTTGATTTACCTGTGGGGACGCACCCTTTTGTGGTCAATCGACATGATTGAGGCAGGAAAATCTGTTGGGATGCATATAGTTACCATAAGCAGGGAAAACATTATGCTTGGGCCTGTATCGTGACCCATCCACTGCAAAGCCCACTCTAGTCCAGCCATCGTCCCTCCTCAAAGTTGAATTACGTGCATTTGGATAAAAGTATGAGAGAGGGACCAATTCGATAGAGGTATTGCCTGAGCTGCCAAGCCAGTTACAAATGTAGGGGGCAACCTGTGGGCTATTGAAGCTAACAATTATACAGTCCCCCACACATTTCTTAGAGGTGAACCCGACCCATGGGACCCTTCTGACCATAAGAACCTCTCCTTTTAGGTTAGGTGGACGTGGCCTATGGATATTTAGCCATCTGATTACCTTGTTGTGTAAGGAATCCTGCGGTACCGTTACGCCACCGGTAAGCTCTGGTACCCCCATCAGGATCACGGTGTAGGCTGCCGCCTCAGGGGGCAAATTTACTGCCTTACGCCTGGTGTTAGGGCTAACCGGCTGGTTGGGACCGTTAGATGCCCCATTGGTTGATCTCTCCTGACTAGATAGATTTGGCGGAGCAGATTGTTTTGACCTCCTAGGAGCTGGTACCGGGGCCCTAATCATTTGGGATACTACTGGTACAGGTTGGGGGACAGGTACTGCGCTATTGTTGGAAAGTTCCCCTGACTGGGCTAGTGGTGGATTTGGAGCCAGAGTGGTTATGGTGGTAGATGAATGAATGATCCCAGCACTAGACCCATGAGCCCCTTGTAAATTTACTCCTGACCCAGATTCAGCACCATTATTAATACTCAGTTTTTCTATGGCGATCAATCTGGCCTCTATTGAGTCCAGTTTGACGGACAGGGGATTCAAGAGACTTTTAAAGATATCTGTGAGTGAGCTAATAAGGAGCTCTGTGGTGTTAGAGGGGACCCCGCCAAAGATGAAAGGCCCAGTATGCACAGGTAAGGAGGAGGCAGATGGGGTGCTAGGTGTTTCCATCTCATTTCTCGTGGGTGATACACCAGGAGAGCCCACATTGTCTGCATTATCTACATGAGTGGGCATTATTAGATCAACTTTAGCCCTTTTAGCGCCTTTGGGCATCCTTGACCTCTTCCTTTTGGATGCAAGATCCCCTCTACTACTCTTATGTTCTGTTATTACTACTACAGGACCCTCCTCCTGGGCCTCAGACTGTACCAACTCAGCATTTGGAGAGAGCTCTACAACCCCAGACAAGCGTATTGAGTCTCTGTCCCTGTGCGAAGTTGATGGTGTCCTTAGTTGTTGTAGGACTGACTCTATGGTCTGGTTGATGCTATCCATAAGTGACAGATGGGTAGCATCAAGCAGTAGAGGTGTGCTGGCGTTAATTGATGAGCCCGGAGAAGCCAAGGACAAGTTATCTGCACCCTCCTCAATTTGTTTTTCTAATACATTAAGACCCTTATTGACCACAGAATTTGCCTTAGAGAGAAATTTGTCCATAGTACCTGAAACCACATGAGCAGCCTTGCTTCTATATTCTCTACTGGCCATTATGAAACAACCGACTTCAGGACAGCAACCAAATAGTAATAGAAGGCGGAAAAGGAGAGGCGTCAGAGGGGTCTATACCGTCCTCTAACGGCCTCAAACGGCCCGCCCTTTGCCCGGGCTTAGCCCGGCAACCCCCCGCGCGCGTCCCACCATGCGTGTCTAGGGGCGGAGTTCTATAGCCGCTGGCCTGGGGGGGCGTGGCCAGCCGGGAAGAGTCTCCAGGTGCGGCGTGTCAGCAGCCGCTTCTGCTCCTGGGACTAGCAGTCCCGCTGCTGCGCCGGTGATGGTAGCTCCGCCTTTCCTGACCCCACAGCCTCCTTCCAGAAATGGGGGACAACTCCTGCAATGTTCTGCTCTGCCTCCTGCAACTACGAGTGGCCCCCGCGGAGTGGGGGCCGCGAGTCGCGGTATTCGGTCCTCAGGGCGGGGGGGGCGCAGCCAGCCGGGAAGAGTCTCCAGGTGCAGCGTATCAGCAGCCGCTTCTGCTCCTGGGACTCGCAGTCCCGCTGCTGCACTGGTGATGGTAGCTCCGCCTTTCCTGACCCCACAGCCTCCTTCCAAAAATGGGGAACAACTCCTGCAATGTTCTGCTCTGCCTCCTGCAACTACGAGCGGCACTATCAAAAAACACATATTTCCATCACCACATCCTCACATGTGTGGCAACTAATAGCACAGCGGAGACTCAAGATCAGGGAGTATCTGCACAGCAAACAGACACACATCCTTTCTATGCACTCACTGTATACATGCCTCACCACATTTACCACCTTCCAAGTCAATTGACATCACAGCACTCATAATACATCTTGGTTTGAAATGGAACACCATCAATGTAGCTCATATTAACACCCTTGTCAGTCATTCTCAAAATACATGTGACACACAATGTATATGCTCAACTATGACTTGTGTGTGAATGCTAAATGCAATCCAAGCTGGGATGATGCATACACAACATATTTGCAATTTCAAATACCAAAAGCAGGATGGCATGAACATCAGCTAAATTAGTGATCAACAGATTATAAAGAAGAAAAAAAAACGTGCCTACGTGCAAATATTTGAGTCAGGTAGTAGCAGATGGTTGGAAGACTGTGACAGCACTGCTCAGGTTACACTCACCATGTGCTCAGTAAATGCACAAGATGTGTTCACAGCCAAGAATGCTTTTTGACCACAGTGGCATCACACATTAAGCAAGATTAACCTTGCCACTATTCTACAAGATCTGCAGATGACACAGACATTGATTCACTGCCTAAAAGCCAAATAACATTCTATTGAAATCAATTTGTGTACATGGGTGTGTGCTAAGTCACAGCCATGCAGGAACAGCCATATGTATCCAGCTGAATAGATGAGACAGGTGCCTATATGCACATCACAAACATTTTCAGCATGCTTCTCCAACACTATTGCTCATTGAGACACTTGCGATATATAGACAACTGAACGCATTACCTATCTGTGAGTGTGCTCAATAAATGCAAAGGTTTGTAACTTAATTTCACACTCTGATCCAAAACCATGAAATGCAGACACCACATTTTAAAATACAACCTGTCAAAGTGCCCAAAGTCCATGTAACATATGCAATCCATGCCACACTAACATCATTGTATGTATAAACAACCAATTCCACTTCTTATACAGTTAGCTCTGAAACAAGATGTTGGACACAAATGTTTTTAATCAAAAATAAAACTTGCTTTATTCAGCATCAAAATAATGTATTTAATAATGGCAAAAGGCCATTAGACAGTCCTTCACTGTTCATTGTCTAGATGAGCTTTGATCATCAGGCCCATATGTTCTTGCCTGCACAATTCCTGCAATGGGACACCTTCCCTGAGAGGGGCATAGTGGGGGCATTCCAGGCACCAAAGGGCACATACCTTTGGGGACTGCGTTGTGTTTTGGGAGGGATGGGAGCAGGAGGGTTGTCAGGGTCCACTACAGTGGCACGGTCTGATGGTGGTGCATGGGGCTCCACTGCAGTGGTTGGCTCTGATTGTGAGGGGGTGCAGCTGTAGTGGGATGGGCAGTTGGAGCTTGGGATGGGTGGCCTTAACAAATTTAGGGATCCTACATTTTTTAAGGGATGAGTCAGAAATGGGGAGGGGAGATGCCTTTTTTTCTGGGTGTTTAAGACAATTTATATGTACTGGACTTGTCCATGGATCTCTAGGGTGTAGGAGTGGATGTTTTGGATTGGGAAGTGTAATCAGAATGGGGAGGAGGAATACATGTCCATTTATTTCCCCGGGTAAGTATCAAGGTTAATCAAGTGGAAAAATGGACACTTGTGACAATTCTAGACCATTGGTTAGAAAAACTATGGTATCCTCAAAAGACCCAATGTATAAAGGTGTTGCGGTATATATCGTTCATCCGCCCCTACATTGTGGTTTTTCGGCAGTTATCATCGGATACCATAGAGAGTGTGGGTGCCTGCCTCATCCAGAGGCTCCTCTGGTCTAGGTTGCAGTGTCCAGAGATGAAAAAAGGGAGAGACCAGTGCAAAAAAAGGTGAAAAAACTGTTAAAAATAAGGTCTACACCTGAAGGATTTTAATGAAGTGGTGGAGATCTTATATTAAAATTAAGTGGGTACTTATCCTAGATCGAGTTACTGGATCTAGTAGTGCGAATTTGCAAAAAATGTCGACATGTTTCAGCCCCCTTCGGCTCAACGTAGTCTATGGGGCTTTCATCAGGACAGAAGGACAAACAAACATAAAGAGTCTACTCACACTTTTTGTGTGGTGTTCAATGGAAGTAGTGAGGGTCAACATTAGCCACTCAAGTCTTATTAACCTGAAAAAGAAAATACACACAAATATGTTGTGCAGGGATAATTAACCTACATTCTCACAGTATTACAGGAGTAGGGGACGGCACAGTAGTGAGCACTAGTCAAAACTACTAGATAGATGCATGTTTAGCAAAAATAGCGTGACTATACAAAACAGTGGAGTGTCACCTGGTAGGATAGAGGAAAGAGGGAGGCGAAAGTGAGCAAGAAGATACTGCGTTGTGTTGGTAAGCAGCAGGATGTGACTCAAACATAGCTGTGGGTTATCAACATCATGTAAGGATTAATCGAGCATTAGGACCTAAATAGTTCTAGTCACTCGGTCAAAATCTCGATAAGAATACACAATACTCCAAATATCTATTTCAGAGAACGAATAAGGGTAATTATATTGAAAATCTTTAAGCAGATTAGCGCTTGAGAAGGAAAACGCGGAACGGCAGACCCCTTCGTGATTTTTAAAAACAGCGCAATAAAACGTTGAAAAGAGGTCCCTCGACAATGGGTCTTGTTTAAGACTTACCCCCGATTGTGGAGTCTTTTGTTATCCTCGGGGAGGCCCAGAGCTGAGAGAAAGAGGTAAACAAAGGTCAGAATGACCTTACCTCGAGGGAAGAAGATGCTTCCCTGACTAATAAGTTCCGCCATTACCCGCGTGTATGGGATCCTACGCCGCTTGTGCTGACTCTGCCCCCAGATGCCTAGCTGGTGTCCGGGAGAGCGTTTTTGACAGAGTTTTTTTGAAAGCACAACTTTATTGGGTATTGCACGGAAACCAGAACAATGTAATACTCGTTGGTGTAAACAAAAGTAATGCTCGTTTGTGGAAGCAAAACGGCGACAGTCAGTAATAGTGAAAAAACAGAGCTAATTAATATGTTAGTGGCTAGGTGAGTTGCAATCTGTTTTACAATATGTTGAAAAGCTCAAAGTACAAGCTTTCACTCAAAAGGTGCATGGGGTACCAGACATGGTTGAATTTTATGGATTAAATAAAACCGATGTCGGAGTTATGATGACCTCATAGTGATCAGATTGATGGTTACGCAGTATACATTCAGTGGACTGCAAACTGGTGCCAGGGGACGTTGTCATTCATGCCTGTGACATTAGTTTTCAAACGGTCCACCCACCTTTGTTCTTTTTCATACAGAATTCTCTCTGCGTTGGGGTTTTTTTCCGTAAGCATTTCGATGACAGTCCATCTGATGTCATTGCAAGAGTGTCCCTTCTCCAAATAATGGGCACACAGTTTTGTTGTAGTCTTTTTTAGGCGAATATTGCTCCGATGTTCCCCTATTCTGATTTTAACTTTCCGGCACGTCATTCCTATGTACAGTTTATTACATGGACAGTTGACCATATAAATTACATAGGAGGAGTTACAGTTTGTGTGTTGTTTTTGGGTCCAAACTAGAGTCTCTAACAGTTGTAATTGTTTAGAGTGGGTGGTATATTGGCAAGCTGTACAATTTCCGCATGGGTAATGACCACTGACTGGGGACATGGAAATGTTTCTGATAGTTTCTTGGTTATGTATTTGTCGTGGTCGTGTATGAACCAATGTATCTCGCAAGTTTTTAGTTCTTCTGTTTGCGAAACGTGGTTTGGGCCAATTAAATTTCCCAGTATTGAGGATTTTCCAATTCTTATTGACCAGTTTTTGGACCTCATAGGTAGATGGACAAAATGTGGTTACACAGGTCATAAGATCCGGTATGGGGTCTTTTGGGTATGTTTGTAGGAGACATTCTCTAGGTTGATGGTTCGCACGTTTCATGCATTTCTGAATGGTACTTTGCGTGTAGTCTCTTTGTTTTAATTTGGTGCATAGATCCTTAGCTTGAGCTTTATAGTCATCTGTCTTGGTACAGTTCCGTTTCAAACGTAAAAACTGACTATAGGGCAAATTGTCCCTCAGTGGTTTCGGATGGTGACTCTTATAAGACAGTAGACTGTTTTTAGCAGTGGGTTTGGTATACGTTTTGGTTTTGAGTTGATTGTCTTCCGCAAAAATTGTGAGGTCAAGGAAGTCAATGGATGTGTTGTTGGCCATGTGTGTGAATTTTAGCCAAGGGTCCCTTTCATTAAGCCACCTCAAGAAGAGTTCCAGGTCAAGTTTGATATCCCAAATAAGGAGGATGTCATCAATGTATCTCTTCCAGTATAGGATACTGGAAGAGTACGGGTTTACCTCATTTAGTACGTGTTGTTGTTCAAAATGGCTAACGTACAGTCCAGCCACCGAAGGGGCGAAGGCACTGCCCATCGAAGTTCCATGATTTTGTAAATATAACACTCCGTTGTATTCAAAGAAATTTTCTTTGAGTGCTAGCTGGCAACACTGTAAGACAAAATGTCTTGGTGTGTGGTGGTTCCATTCTTCATTGTGAAGGACATCTTCCAGCATTTGCAGGGTATCGTCTTGAGGTAGGCTGGTGTACAGTGACTCCACGTCAAGGCCTACTAGAAGCATGGTGTTTTGATCGAAAGGTATGTCCTTGATTTGCACTAGAAGGTCTCGTGTGTCTTTGAGATAGGTTGGTGTCTTCTGCACTAGAGGTTTCAGGAATTCATCTGCGAATTTAGACAGAGGTTCAAGCAATGATCCTATGCCTGCCACAATTGGGCGTCCAGGTGGAGGTAATTTATTTTCATGAGTCTTGGGTAAGGAATAAAAGGAAGGGATTTTGGGTTCTTTAGTGCACAGGTAGTCAGCTTCCTTCCCTGTTATCCACCTGTTGGTTTCTGCTTCATGGACCATTATGTTGATTGTGTTCCGAAGTCTCTCTGTGGGATCCTCATCGATTTTCTTGTAATACTTGGTGTCTGATAGGAGGGAGAGGCATTGTAAGTTGTAACCCTCTTTACTGAGGATCACAATGCCTCCCCCCTTGTCCGCAGGTTTGAAGACAATATTGGCATTTGATTCAAGAGTTTTTAAGGCCTGTCGTTCTTTTTTGCTCAAGTTTTGAAAATGTTGTTTCTTTTTGGTTGTTATTTCATCTATGCCTTTGAGTAGTGCTTGCTCGAAAGTGTGGATTTCCGATGGTATACTGCCTGCTGGGGGGTTGAAGGTAGATTTCCTTCTAAGATTAGTGTCTCCTTCAGATGGCAAAGAAGGTTTGTCCGCGAAAAATGCCTTGAGTTTCAAGGTGCGACAAAATTCTGCTAATTCACACTTGAGCTTAAAGTTGTCTATTGGTGGTGTGGGGACAAATCCAAGCCCTTTTTCCAGGACTTTCTTTTGGTCTTCTGTTAAGTCTATATTAGCAATGTTGATTATTAGTGAGTGTTTGTTTTGCTCGTGCTCGGTTGGGCAGACGACATGCTTCTCGTTTGTACGTTCCTCTGCTGGTCTTGCCAGACTATGGTTTTCTTTCTTCCTCTGAATTGATTTTGGCCCCTGCCTAAAAAAGGCGGTTGTTGTTGTTGTTGTTGTATTTGTTGTCCTGGGTGTTGTTCATTGCCCAGTTGTGGCATTTGTTGCATGCCATAATTATATGGTTTCATCCATCCCCCATATGGTGGCATGTATGCTTGAAAGTGAGGCATGTTCATGTTAGGGTAGAAAGGTCTTTGCCATCGGTTTCCCCTCCTGAATCTTTGAGATCGATTGTTAAACCCCCCTCTTCTGGGGGTGTGTTCCTCAGAGCTGCTCACCGAGTTGTTTGAAGAGGCTCTCCCTAAGGATTCATTATCTGAGCCTTGGTCGTTGGAATTATAATCCTCTCTAGTATAGGGATGCATTTTTTCTTGACTGAACTTTTTTAGATCTTTGCTCAGTTTCAGTAATTTGCTCTGCATAATGAATTCTTGTGTCTCTTCCATTTCTTTGGTGAGTTCTTCTAATTTCTTTTTGTAGGTTAGTGGATTTATTCCTTTTTTTAGTTCATTTTCAAGAGTTTGGATTTCCACTAGCAAAGCTTCTGAGAGTCTTTTTGCTGTCTTGATGATCAGCAGCAGATAGTCAAGGGTGCATTTCCAGGAGATGGAAGACGTCTTTACGGAAGGCCAAGTCATGTAGGAAGATACGTGGGGCACTGCTAACCCAAAGGCCTCTCGGAGCTGTTTTTGTCGGAGGTATTCAGTCATAATAATGCCGTGAATCGCAGTCCGTATTTGTTCTCTCTTCTTTTCGGAGAGTGTGTCCCAGTTGTCTGTTTGTTCTAGTGCTTCAGTAAGATCTTTATTCTGAAGAAGGGATTGACCTGCTAGAATTTCTTCTATATCACTCTCGCCAAAGCTCAGTCCAACGTTACCCTCCATGGTTATGCTCCAGAGTGAGGATTGAAACAATGTGTAATTCACTGTTTTGAAAAAGCTCCCGCAGCTGTCCGCTGCTTAATACAAGTGTAATCAGAATGGGGAGGAGGAATACATGTCCATTTATTTCCCCGGGTAAGTATCAAGGTTAATCAAGTGGAAAAATGGACACTTGTGACAATTCTAGACCATTGGTTAGAAAAACTATGGTATCCTCAAAAGACCCAATGTATAAAGGTGTTGCGGTATATATCGTTCATCCGCCCCTACATTGTGGTTTTTCGGCAGTTATCATCGGATACCATAGAGAGTGTGGGTGCCTGCCTCATCCAGAGGCTCCTCTGGTCTAGGTTGCAGTGTCCAGAGATGAAAAAAGGGAGAGACCAGTGCAAAAAAAGGTGAAAAAACTGTTAAAAATAAGGTCTACACCTGAAGGATTTTAATGAAGTGGTGGAGATCTTATATTAAAATTAAGTGGGTACTTATCCTAGATCGAGTTACTGGATCTAGTAGTGCGAATTTGCAAAAAATGTCGACATGTTTCAGCCCCCTTCGGCTCAACGGAGTCTATGGGGCTTTCGTCAGGACAGAAGGACAAACAAACATAAAGAATCTACTCACACTTTTTGTGTGGTGTTCAATGGAAGTAGTGATGGTCAACATTAGCCACTCAAGTCTTATTAACCTGAAAAAGAAAATACACACAAATATGTTGTGCAGGGATAATTAACCTACATTCTCACAGTATTACAGGAGTAGGGGACGGCACAGTCGTGAGCACTAGTCAAAACTACTAGATAGATGCATGTTTAGCAAAAATAGCGTGAATATACAAAACAGTGGAGTGTCACCTGGTAGGATAGAGGAAAGAGGGAGGCGAAAGTGAGCAAGAAGATACTGCGTTGTGTTGGTAAGCAGCAGGATGTGACTCAAACATAGCTGTGGGTTATCAACATCATGTAAGGATTAATCGAGCATTAGGACCTAAATAGTTCTAGTCACTCGGTCAAAATCTCGATAAGAATACACAATACTCCAAATATCTATTTCAGAGAACGAATAAGGGTTTTTTTTGTTGGCGACAACAAATTCTACAATTGAAAATCCTACATTACCTAAATGTTTCCCTTCACTATTCCTAAAAACTTAATGGGGGGGTATAAAAGGTGTTGGCCGCCATGTCTCCAGCCATTTGTGACTCGATTTCCGCGCTAACCAGACGTGACTCCAACGTTCCCGTGCCCAGACATCCGCCATATTCAGTAAGTTTAACCAAGTAATAACTGAGCGTTTAACCCGTTCTTTGCAATCGGTGATTGTAGCCGATTGTACATAAACTAATTTTGTTTTTCTCTTCCTAAGGGCTTCCCTTTCACTGGCATACTGCCAAAAATCATCAAACTGACTTGATTGTGAAGTACACCATACGCTTTACACCAACGTTTTTCTCCTAATCAATAAGTGTTTCCAAGGCATGTGATGTAACACAAACTAAATAAATTACAAAGTGAATAAAGTTTAATGCCGTCCTGCCCACCATGGCATCAAGTATGTAAATGACTGTGATGCAAAATGTACTGTCCTGCCATATCCTAACCTCACACCGAAGACAACATCATGGAGATGTGAAATCTGTAACCAAATGCAATGAAATTGAAGTTCCACAAAGGAGGGTAAGTGCAAAAAGTTAGCTTTATTCCACAAATCCAGTCGCCCAAGACGTCCCGCGTGTATCTGGTTCAGATGTTCAACAGCAACTAACTCATTAAAGTTTGAATCCTTCCTCAGAGTCTGCTGCAAAGGCTTGTCACACATTACAAACAATAATATGGCATGACGATGGACCAGCTACACATGCAAGTGAGGCAAGCTTTTCATTAATAACATAGAGTGCTGCCTACACACCCCCAGTATCCAGCAACCTGGCCCGACCATACCGGCGCCAGCGGCTGATAGAGTGCGTGCAGGGTCCAGCTGAGTCTCAAGAATAAAGGGGGGCAGATAGCGAATATGCCTGTTTTTGATATTAAGATGGAATCCCGAGACATAGCAGTATACAAATGTGTCGTCTGATCCAAAGTTGTTGAGGCACATAACAGGCCTATATGGGCAGATTACTAGTGTGGTCTTTACGGTGTTTGCTTACACTTATCAATACATACAACTATGGGGGGACTTAGGACGTGAATGATGTATTCGGTAATGTTATGATTTAATAAGAAATATGCCTGTACATGGGATCCATACATTGTGCCATATGGTGATTCAGCCTGTTGTATTGTGGGGCATGTGTGCGTTATCAAAACACAGTCATTCTAAATATAGTGGTAGTATGCTCTTAATTGCTCAAAGAGCTGCAACTCCTGTGTCCCACCAGTGTTAGAGCCTAACTCAATAGCTCTAGTTTGTTGTCACAGGCAGATACAATGTTGAGCCGGATTCAGGGTAAAAAGAGTACTGATACAGTCATTTCAGCCTGGGCACTGTTGTTTACCTTGTCTGGCTCACTGCTTCCCCTCCATGTCACATGGCATCAGACTCTCTTTGCTTACAGTTAAGCTGTAATAGGTGAAGTTTTTTATATTTATGTTTCCCTCCTATTCATTGCTTGCTTTTGCCCGTGGGTGTCATTCATAGTGGTTGAAATGTCACTCATAATTATACTGCAAATATGAACATGTCATATATAGCAATCTGAAACCTTGGCAGCTGTGCCATTTATGGCAAAGGGATTCTCCACAGAATCCAGCATAGACACAAAATGGTAGTAAGAAAATTCTCTGAGCTAAACAGTACTCTGAGGTGTTAGAAAGGCTTCAGATACCATATTTTAGTGTGTTGACAGTCTTATACTAAGTTGTGATATTTGCAACCAGACTATTGCATCTAAAAGGTTATGACTAGGTGACTGAGTCCCTCCAACATTTCACAAACTGATGTCCTGCAGTGTGATCTCCATATTATACCACAGCTACCTGCTCTACATAGCTAACAAACGATGTGACCCACTTTTTTAAAAGGCAACAAGGTAGGTGTGAGTCGTATGAGTGGGATAGGATAGGATGGGTATTTAGTCAAGTGTTTCACATGGGGTGAACCATTTTGCCCAACATGAAACACATACTGAAATATTGGTTACAATTGAATTATACATTTAGGTTATTTTGACTGCATCAACTTGTTCGTATATTTAAAGTACTATATTTGTTTCCCCAGCTAATGTCTGGATTAAAGATGGTGAAATACATCACCTCCAGCAGAGGAAACAGCATACTAGAATATAGTGATTATGTCCATTGCAAAGAGCAAATTCTGAGCCTCAGTGTCATTGGAGGTATGTGCAATACTACTCCACTCATTGCAGAGACAGAATGCTGACTCTGTTTTAAGAAGCACAGACCATAGCCTCTCTGCCTCTGCAACAGCGATTCAAGTGAGAGAATCGGTTAATGAAATGAAAGAACCTGCAGTCAACTCTAACGAACCGTGCGGTGCAATTTTAAGGGAAGTAGCCCAATATATCCCTAACATGTTGCAATGAGTATGCCTAGTATCCCAAACTTGCGTAGAATTATACAACGTAAAAAATAGGCATGCAGCCCTAAAAACAATTACTCGTGAGTATCCTGGTGCGCAAAAAATTACTGTGACCTGATGAGCAAGGGGATTAAACCAGCTTGTTAAAGAGGAAAGTGTTAATTTGTTTTTTAAACAACCTAGAGTCCTGAATATATCATAAATCCAAGGGGAGGGAGTTCCATGCTGTGGCTGTTTTCACGGAGAGAGACTGACCTCCAAGCCACATCCTACGAAATCTGGGAATCACCATCCGGCGTTGGTAGGCTGAGCGCAGAGACCTGCTGGGAGCATAAAAAACATAGCGCTTTCTAAGGTACGTTGGTCCAAGACCATGCATGTCTCTGTGGGCCAGAGTGAGAGCTTTGAATTGCACTCTGTGGGCCACAGGAAGCCAGTGTAGATCTTGAAGATGCTGTCTTATGCTAAATCTTCTGGAGATGTTGAACAGAAGTCTAGCCATGGCATTCTGAATGATCTGCAATTTTTTTACCAGATAGCCCGGAATGGCAATGTACAGGGCATTGGCATAATCAATGCAAGAAAGAATAAGAGCCTGGGTGACCATTTCCTTAGCTGGTCTAGGAAGCAGGGGGAAGAATATACTTAGAGATTTAAGAGTGCCGAAGCACACTCCGGTGAGTTTCATGATTTGCACTAAAAACCGAAGGTCTTCTCCAAACCAAACCCCCAAGTTCTTTGCTGGGTCACCGTCAGAGTTGGGCTGAGGAAAGTAAGGTTACCCCTCAAACATTTTCTGATATATGTATTCCTCTGCAACTGCCTGTCACTGTTTGTAATGGACCTTTCCTATTCTATGACAATGAAAACGACCAGAAGCGCATTTTAACCTTTAGCACCCCCAGAAACCTTGTTAGGTTGGAGAACACGGAGGTGTGGATGATGGATGGTACAATTAAAAGCACGCCCCACCCTTTCACACAAATATATACAATTCATGGGTACTGTAACAACACAGTTGTCCCCTTGGTGTCCAGTATGCTCCCAGAAAAACAATCGTCCACGTATAGTGAGCTTTTTCAGTTGTAAAATCCAAAACCTCTTGAAAAAGTCCTCGGAAAGTTATAGCGGACTTTGAATTGCCATTGATGAATACTATAACTAAATTGTACTCTGAGACAAAATTTCAAGGTTGTTTTTTCCACTTTTCTCAGGCCTGTTGGCGCAAAATCCAAATAACATCTCTAATTGCAGATTATGTGTCTGACAGCTGCTGTCTGAGTAAAAAAAAATGACAGCACTTTGCTTTGTTCCTCCTGAAAGTGTAGACAAGTACTACACCTCTATTACTGAGTCTGAATACTTTACGTAAAATGAAGAGAAATTGGCACCAAACCTCAATTATTTTGAAGACACATGGATGGGCCATCTAAGCAGGTCAGGTCGTAGAAGGAAGCCACTTTTTCTTGTGGACTGGTGGAACTGCTACTCGACCTGCTTAGAGGGAGGAGCAAATACAAATAATACCATTGAGGGATTGCACAATTCTAATTTGCTCCATTATTTGAAAATTTTGGTTAAGGAGCAAACTTTTCAAGCAATGCGCATGTCTCCATCTTTGACAGGTAGTCTTACCCACATATTTCCCACAGAACTAAGGAAATGTCTGCAAGACTATTGGCAGCATTACAACTCTTTAATTTGTCTGTGGCTTCAAGCTACCTTTATAGCCTGGCCCTCATACTGAATTCATATGTGTAACTATTGTATTACTTCCCTTGTAACATACATAATGTAACACTTGCATCTTACCTTATGAAGCGGCCTGCAAGCACTGTGTAGCTGAAGTTCATAAGTATAATTTAAAAAAGTACCAAACGGTTGCACAACAAATCATTGTAATTGAAACTTGTCATTATGTCATATAATACAGTGACAATGATTTTTCTTTCAAAATGTGTAACCTTCATGTAAATAAAAATGTTAATAATGTAATACAGTGGTAAAGATTTAAATATGTACATTTAGTTTTGCCCACATGTAAATAAAAACTTTAAAGAATCCAACCTTGTCCTTGCATTTCCTGTTAATCCGTACAAGGCGCAATTATTAATAAGTATTTGTAAGTCCTACGTGTCTAATGAAAGTGTGTTAATCATACGTGGCACATGTATGAGTGACCTTAGGGAAAATAAAAATGCCTCTTCAAGGATTATGCATGCACCCCAGCAATAAAAGATGAATATTTATGGTGCTGTTTTTGCCTGTGCCACTCCCTACCATTCCCTTGAGCATGCTCCATCCTGTTGGCTGGCATGCAGCCAACTGAAAGCCATATGTGGAGTCAGCAGTATGAGCCCATCATTCAGATGCATGCTTGGGCCAACATGTGGGTGGCTGCAGACTGGAAAGGCCGTGTATTCACGTGGCAGGAAGATGCTGTAGGCCACTTAGCATTCCGAGTTGAGGGATCCAAGTAGCTTTCAGCTCCTGCACTGCTGTACACAAAGTGCTTGAATAACCCTAGTCTAAATGTACCTGGCAGACAGCAGGCACTAGTTGCTTCAGCAGAATGGAAAGTCAAGCATTGAAGCTGCTTGTGCAGCAAGTAAACCTAGTAACATCTGTTTTTGAGGCATGTAGACGAATTCAGTGTGGCAGTCCATTGGGCAGGTAGAAGAGTGTATTGTCAGGGGTGTCCTACTGACTAGGGTGCTGGGTGATTGACCTGCATTGGAAGGATGCTCTCCAAAACCTTATTGGCTGGCTGGGAGGATGTGCATGCTGTCTGGGCGGATGAGCGTTAAAGTAGAGCCCCACAATGTCACACCTTTGTGCGCCGAGCACCGCAAGCTCATGTCTGTGCCCAGCATCTCAAGCAGATAGTTCATCATCGTATACATCATCATCACATTTGAAGGGTACTGATTACAGCACATTGATTACGTCTGTGTGGATGAGCACTAAGAGCACCACAATGTCACACCTGTGGTGAGCAGTGCAAGCTCATGTCTGCACCGAGCACAGCAAGCTGATGTGGTTGAGCGTTAAAGTAGAACACCACAATGTCTCACCTGTGTGTTTCGTGCACCGCAAGCTCATGTGCTTTCTGGGCGGATGAGCGTTAAAGTAGAGCACCACAATGTCACACCTGTGGTGAGCACCGCAAGCTCATGTCTGCGCCAAGCACCACAAGCTGATGTGTTTGAGCGTTAAAGTAAACGCCGAGCACCGCAAGTTCATGTCTGCGCACAACATCTCAAGCACATAGTTCATCATCGTATTCATAGTTGTGCAATCTGCACTATGTCACTACACGTCATAGTTGTAGGCTTTAATGTTATCCCATCACATCAATTACGTCACCACACATCATAGTTGTAGGCATACTATATAAACGTGAGGCATACTATATAAACGTGTTGTAATAGCACGTGATGTGGAAAACCCTGCGATGTAACAGCATGCGTTGTGGAGACATTCTATGTAAACGTTCCACAATGTAAAATGAGCGTTGTTATGCAACCGCGATGTGTGCTCATCGTTGTAATGGGTGTTCGCCACCCTGCATGTACATTGACATATCTGTCAAAAGAGTTGTGTGGCATGGAGGACACTCAGCATCGATATCTGCCCCACACAGATCTGCCTCAGGAGGTCGTTGGTCTGAACAAAGAGGGCTTGCAGGGGAGACAGGTGCGAGGTGAGTTGCCTGGTCCAAAGGATAGTTTGCCCCTGCTACAGGAGCGGCCACAGACAGTGGAACTGAGAGCAGCAGGGAGGGTGAAGAGGGTAGTGGTGGAGAAGGTGGACTCTGATGTTGTAGATGCATTCTCTGTGTCCCCCGCCACCACATGGGAGTCCTCACTGGAGCTGTGATCTGATTCTGAAGCTGCAGATGGTGTTGCAGATCCGCTGTCAGTGAGACTCCACTCATCCTCTCCATCACTGGTTCCCACCTCCGATGACTCTTCACTGGACCCAATTTGACGTTCTGCTCACACAACATCCGTGGCACTCTCTCGTCCTATTACCGCTGATGATGCTGTGACCAAGTAACAAAAAGAATGGATTTCCATGAGTCATCCATACTCAACTGACACATAGTTAACATCACAGATGTTCAGAGATATTAGACATCACATTGAGTTGTGCTATTAGTGCATGGTGCATTAACAGAAATGGTACTTGTTACCCTGCCACTTTCACATTGCTCAATCACACAGGATGTGATTATCAACATTGAGTGAATCAACACCAAAGTACAGAACCAAAAGGTTGACTGATGGAGTTTGTGGCCGGGAATGTTTATCTGTGCTCATGATGGAGTTGTGTACTGAAATTACTGCCTCCTCTCCTGCAAGTGAGTTTAGCCATCAAAATGGGAATATGAATCTCAGATCTCATTGAGACATGTTGCACATCCTGAAATCCTTAGTCATCTAATATTGAACCATTGGCTCATATGTCACAGCTCACATGTCTACCTTGTCAAACATGCACAATGTATACTCATTGCATGAGTCATGTTACACAGTTCACAGTGATTGATAACGTGTTCCATAGCTTTGTATATCCAATATCAGTAGACACATATGAGTGTCATTGTGGAGACACCAAGGCAGTAGGCATAGCTTCTCTGACAGGCTTGTAGTACACTGTCCTGTGCATATATGCACAGTGTCATGTAGCAGAATCATATAGATTTGATGACTGAAAACAAATGAAGTTTCATAGATTTAATTATTGGTCTACAAACGGCCATGTCTGAAAACTTCAACTTCACTTCCTCAGGCGGAACACCATTCCACTGGCACATCTGGGTGCATTGACTGTATGGATTCTAGTGACTGAACCCTTTTCCAGCATGAGTACAGTCAAGACTGTTGAACAATCTTGGCTACACTGAACAAGTCCATCTTTATATGGACAAAGTCTGACTGTCCCTCCCTTTGATTACATAGTACGCACAATGTACTGCTAACATTGCTCATGTCTCACGTAACATGTGGTTAACAAAGTTTTATTTTGTGCATATTTTACATCTTAGTATCAGACAGTGATGCCAAAAAAACCTTGCTTACCAAGCCATCATGTTTGAGTATTCAAGACCATAAACACATATGTCAACAGTCGTGACTGTGTAAAGGAGAAACGAACAGGACAATCTGACCAAGGTTTAGCACGACCAAGACAATAGTGTAATCAATAATATTGCGGCGCTGCACACTTCCAGTGCCTGTCGTCCCAAGGCACAATTCCCGATCAAAATACTTTTAACAAATGATGGAAGGCGCACTCATTGAGGTATATCAGGGACAATGCTTTTAGTCCAAATAGTTATCTTCTTTATTGTGGTAAATATACCAGATAAAACACACAGCCAACGCGTTTCGTTCCTTTGGCGGAACTTCGTCAGGGCTGAAACAACCATAAAAACATTGATTACATACAATGACTGCAGACAAACAAAAATAAAAATATAGACATAATATATACCACATAGGATGGAAAAAATAAGAAAAAAGCCAAACACGCATCAAACAATTAAATTTGTTGCATCAAAGAAGACCTGATGTGTGTATACACTCTATGGCACACTTATCTTAGCATATAAAAAACAAAAACAGCGTATTTACGATTTCACAAAGTCCATATATATATACATATATATATATATACAATTTAAAAACAAATTTACATGCATCAAATATAACACGAGAAAAAATGCATTCATACGGTCCATCTGGTTTGTTGATAGCCAGCCTATATATCAAAGGATCAGAAATTTGAAATTGAATCGATTACATATCCAGTCCTTACATGAAATGGAGATAAGTTAAAATAAAAATGAAAAAATAAAAAAATAAAGAATAAACAATAGAAAGAAGAGATACAAGAAAAGAAGCGAAAATAGAGACAACATGATAAGAGTTTATAGGTGCAATCCTAGCAATCCCAAAAACGAATTCGTCATCATTTGGCAGAATTGAAGAGAAAGAAGGTTAAATATAACTGTTTTTCAAAACAAGGTCTCAGATTCTCAAATATCCGCATGGTGCTGATCCTATAAGGGGAGATAACATCTGAGGATATATTCATATCAATGGCATGTCATTAGGTCACAAAGATTGCTTTACTCAAGGGAATGGGCCACTCACCATGAAATCTGCTGCATGTGTTAAATCAGAGAGATGGTAGGTGTATCAAGAATCGCGGGGGAGAGTCATCTAGTATGAGCCAATGAGCCATTCAGATATACTATACAAAATTGTAAAATAAGTATAAATTAGAGTCCATCAAATAAATAATAATAACAAACCTAGCAATGAATAAAAATAGTATACCGCACTTTAACGGTCAATGGGCAAGACGTGACCAGCCAGAAAAATAGGCATGGAGATCAAAAGAATACAGGTAACAGTTACTCTCACATGATCTGTCCGTATATTTAGAAAACAGTTTAATCTGACAAGGTGCGAGAATTGTGTCCCCACCTGCTACTGTGTAGAGAACCCAAACCGATGATCTGTACAGACGATAGGAACCTAGGCAATATAGTACCCAACTGTCACATACATGTATGTCACATACAGAAAGACTTATATTTAAACAGCAAAGGTGGTCTCAAATCCATGCATCAAAAGTGATAGGTTTGCGTTGGTCGCATTGTACAAATCTATCCAATGTATTACGTTTGCTTGCAAACGACACGCCTACTGTGACTTTCAAACACTCTGTATGTAATCTCAGTTGAAATGAATACATTGATGATGGGAGGTAACAGAGTTGTTTTCCATGAGCTGAAGACATGAGTCCAAACACACGTCGTTCACCATAGCAAAAAACAGACAATGGCAGTGACCAAATCATTTTGGATGCAGATAACATGTCCTTTGAATACTCACCCGCGTCTTTCACCATGACAACCAATGGCTGTGACCGAATCGTTTTGGATGCAGATAGCACGTCCTTTGAATACTCACCTGCGTCTTTCACCATGACAACCAATGGCTGTGACCGAATCGTTTTGGATGCGGATAACATGCTCTTTGAATACTAACCCGCGTCTTTCACCATGACAACTAATGGCTGTGACCGAATCGTTTTGGATGCGGATAACTTGTCCTTTGAATAATCGGTCGTCAGAGCACACACTGATGTGAATGATGTCTCTTAGTACAGTACATGTGTGTATGCACTTTATATATGAAACACATGTGTCGTACATGAATAAGACACACTCCCATGAGGAGCTAACCTTGAGGTGCACATGACACACTGTATAATTGGCCTGTTAAGCATGTGAGAATTGTAAATCCTGTTATCTGTATTGTATTGGTCACAGTGCACATGATTGTATACCTTGTTACTTCATTTGTGTACAGTATGACCAATTGCAAAATGTTTGAAATTTCAGATGGGAAACATCCTTTACAATGCAGTCATTACATCAGACTACCTTTACATAGCAGTCATTACATCACGACATCCTTGACATTGCATGTATTAAAATGCAGCCATTACATTGCATGTCACTACAACGCTTGTCATTACAATACAGGTCACAACAACGCAGGCATTCCATAGCAAGTCATTACAACGCATACTATTACAACACATAGTACCCTTACACTATCCAACACTTACCCTACTGTTGCACTCCTGGACATAGAATAGTAATTTTGTTCCCCTACACTATCCAACACTTACCCTACTGTTGCGCTCACTGGAGTTAGAATAGTAATTTTTAGCCCTACACTATCCAACACTTACCCTATTGTTGCACTCACTGGAGTAGAATCATAATTATCACCCCTATACTATCCAACACTTACCTTAAATGCAATGCTATGGTATGCATTGTAATGGTATGTGTTGTAAAGGTATAATGTGTTGTAATGGAGTGCATTGTAAAGGTAGTTTCTGAAAATGCGATGTAATGGTATGCTATGTAAGAGAATGCGTTGTAAAAGATGTTGCAATGTAAAAATTGTGCTGTAAAGACATGCATTGTAAATGTATGCATTGTAAAGCCATACAATCTTTCAGACTGTAGATGTCTGTTGTGTGAGTAATGGCTAAGGATTTTACCGTTGGCTGACTGGACAGAGAAATCATTATGCATCTTCATCTTGTATGTGCAATGTGAATTAATAGTCTATCTGTGTGCCCCAGACTGCAGTGTATGGTATTGATACATACATGTCAAAATCCACTACATTGAAATAGTCTGTGTATGTGAATGTATGCGTAATGTAGACATTCATGAATGGCAGTGTCCAACCCGTGAGAGTGTTGGGCATGACTGAGTATGTGAGATGATGTGTATATCAGGTGTTACACATCTCTTTCATTACATGTTCCTATTCTGTATACCTATTGCACATGTACTGTTTTTTTGAAACCTTAAAGTGACATATTTTAACTGTTGATCCTATGTGCTGTTTGCAGACATTCATGATGTCAGACACTAGTGACTTTTACATTACACCACTATAATTGCTGTATCACCATACCCTGATAACATGTCTGTGTATGGTACTGATGCTGGAATATGTATCTAAGGGGATTTTTTCAAATGTCATGTTTTGTTTGTCTCTAAGCATGTTGCTTGGTACATTGTGACTTGACACAAAATGTGTTTATACTCTACACATAGGTATCGCAGATGACCTGCAGTCCACAGGCCCTTTCCAGACTTGGCAACCATGGAAGAATGTGACACCATCAGGAAGTACCACTTCACAAGGCCAATCATTGAAGACTTCACTGTGCAGTTATCACCTCATTTACAGCCAGGTCGGTCAAATCCGACTGAACGATGGCCAAAATGAAGGTTATGGCAGCTTTACATTTCTTTGCCACTGGTACATTTCAATACACAGTGGCAACATCTGGTGGGATGTCACAAACCATATTCAGCTGTGTTCTGCGAGATGTTTTGGGGGCATTGCTGCGTTATCTGTGCTAATACATAACGTTTCCAACACCTGGAGAATTTGGAGACATCAAGGCGGCATTTTATGCTTTGGGACAGTTACCCCATATAATTGGCTCCATTGATGGCATCCACGTTGCATTTGTGCCACCACAAGCTTATGAGGTAGTGTATCGCAACTGCAAACATTACCACTCAATTAATGTCCAGGTCGTTTGTTTGGCAGACATGTCTATATCCCACTTCTGTACTCATTACCCTGAATCTGCACACAATGCGTACATCATGAGGAACAGTGCCATCCCCCGTTTGAGGTCGCAGGAACGAACATGACCGTGCCTGGCTTGTTGGTAGGTGATGTGATATATGTGTGCTGTATTGTGTGTAGATTGCATATCCGATAATGCTCTGCCAACTAACTACTAAATCTATTTTTTTACAACATAAAATATTTTGAGAAGTGCAGATAGGATTTGGTAGTGTTTATAGATGAGGTATTCCAAAGTAGATGCACAGTTATTTGAGTCCATAGTCCAACTTATACCCTCTAGCCAATGTGGGAGAGTTCTGTGACAGTCAACAAAGTGAATGCTTGGCACACAATGGAGGATATCAGGAGCAGGTAGTCACTTTATGGGGATGATGCATAGATATCTGCCTCACACCATTGTTTCTAAGGACGACAGACTCCACATTTTTCTTGCGGACCCTCAGGTGCAGGCAGCTACTGTGCAGGGGGCTCTCTGCCAGAGTCCACATCCCTCCCAGTGGCTGTTGCAGATGTTGTTGCAGTGGATGTGGTAAGCACACAGGGAGTTGTGGATATGTTGGTGGCAATCTTGCGGAGGGAGGTGGCAATGTCCCTGTACACTGCAGTCTGTTCATCCATTTGTGACATAAACATGTCCAGTTTTTCATTATGCACTGCCTGCTGCTGTTCCATAGTCCTATTAATCCCTATGACCTGGCTCATCTCTCCTTATGCATCGTCACATGCCTTGAGGATTCTGGAGAGCTTTGGATCTCCACATCATCAGCACCTGATGCATGATGTTTCCAATCCCCACAATACCTCCAACCACCTCTACCCACCCAAGCAGGACCAGTTGGTGCTAGCCCAGTAGACATTGAGCCTCCTTTCTTATTGGCACTGGTGTTGTTGGGCAACTCCAAAGTGTTCTGTGTTGCTGTGCTGTGGGTGGTCTCCTAAGATGCTGTGTCCATGCGGGTATGGGTCAGCTGGGTGTTGGCAGCTAAGGCAGGAGTGGTCGCAGAGGATCGGGGTGTTTCCGCCACTGGTGCTGTGGGGTGACCCATACCAGAGGGTCCGGTCAGACGTTGTCCTCCAAAGAATGCTGATAGTCGTCAATGCCGGAGTGCTCTTGGTCCATCGAAGTCTGGGCCTGGCTGTCCTGGATGGTTCCAGTGGTGTCCTCAGCTGGCCCTGTAGGTGCAAACATAACATAATGACTGATGTGAATGTCCACAGCCCTTCAAATCATACACATTGCATAGGCTAATAAAGCTCATGATAAGTGTATGTAAATAGATTGGACTCCTTAATCCATGATGCAGACCTATTTTTTGTTTTGACTATATTTTTAAGACAAGAGGGGGATTGAAGGACATGTGCAGGTATGTGCTTTAATGGACCTGTTGTGTTTAATTCACATTACATGTCGGAAGACATTGATTGGTTATTGACACCCTATGAATGATACTCGTGTGTTTAGGTTGTCCACATATTTACTTTCACAGTGAAATACATACACTTTCTCTCTCTTTGTGTGTACTCTTTTTCGGCCTGTGTACTGGTCTTAGTACTCTTGATTAGCAGTCACATTGGTGTGTCTGTCTACACACTCACATTCTGTTAACTCATTATGACAGGTGTGGGAATGGAGTGGTTGAGGTGTTTCTTGTTGTGTTCTCATTCCACACATGTGAATTGCTTTGAGTATGAAAATTGTGTGACAGTTTAACTTTGTGTCTTCACTGATCATGTACTTTGTACATTGACTTCACGGACAAATAATTTCACAATCTTACCTTTGAGCCATTGTGTGGCAAAGAACTATGATTAACTGATGTTTGAGTCCTTGTTCTATATTTGTGACATTTACACCCCTACTCCCACCCAGCCCCACCATTCCACACAGAAGAGTATTAGTAAGAAACTGGCTCTATATATACTGCACCAAAAAGAGGTACAGTGTGTATAGAGTCTAAGGGTCTCCAGAGGTAGACAGAGGTTAAAGTTAGATAGAACCGTACTCTCCAAAGTGGTAGCTTGGTCGAGCAGTAAGGCAGTATCAGAGGACAGAGTTAAGCATTTGATGTACACACTCAGTCAGGAAATGAATTCACAGCCTCAAGAACTGAACTCAAGGCCAATTGTTTTTGTATAACAAAGTTTTCTGTTGTTTATTTTTAAAACCAAGCAAGTCTGGTACAGGTAAGCATTAAATATTTTTTAGTAATACGTTACTGGATATGAAACTGTTTAAAAATGCAATTGGAATTGTACTTTGTTTGATTTACAGTGGAGCAGTAGAATGCAACACTTAGCAAATACAGTACATTAGAATGAATAGGATTTTTCAATAAATTGGAGGTAAGTTACTTTTCAGATTACTTTTCCTAACATAGAGCTGGATCCTAGATTCAGCACTGGGACATTTCCTGAAAACAGTTGAGTAAATGCTTTTTAGTTACTTGTACAATTTTTAAAGAATATTCTTTCAAAAGTTGACACTTAGAAACTTTTTCACATATTATCACCAATGTTATCCTACGGGAGAAAATTCAATTCACAGAATAACCACTGAATAGAACCATCACCAAACCTCACATAAACTCGTTGTGCATAGTTTCATGTTGACGAGTGGCAAGATAACGGAATGCGGAGTGCGGAATATAATGAAACTCAAGGTTCCCACCGTTGTAGATACCCTGAGTTTCATTATATTCCGCACTGACACTCATTTTAACACAATGAATTTCCCATCTCAATAAGACATCTCTCGTTATCTTGCCTCTCGTCAACATGAAACTATGCACAACGAGCTTATGTGAGGCTTGGTGATGGTTCTATTCAGTAGTTATTTCCACATCAGTAATGTTGTTCATTTTTATTCATTACAGATATTCCCCTGATCAAGGCCTAGTGCCGAATGCATAAGGAAGGAAATCACGAGCAATCAATATAGATGATGTATGCTGTAATACTTTAGTCAATTGATTTGGATCAAAGACTTCAATAGACATTAAGATTTTCCCTGAAATATGTTTTGAAGAGTAAAAACATATTAATTCAAACTTGCCTACGAGAACTTTTTTGAGTTGAATTTTGCAGTAAGATACGGTATCAGAAGCCAGAGTGCCCAGAGAGACTCCTCCACGGGCGTGGAGGCGCTACTCACAGAGAAATAGACGTGGCCACCAAGGAAGTGGTTGTGCTGTGCATGTAGAAGAGTTTGCTGTTCTTCCAGGTCCCATCAGTGCCACTACTTCATACACCTTCCTGCCCAGTGCTAACAGGCAAACAGGACATGAGCTTAGCTCACAGTGTGTCCGAATGTCATGGCCGGCTGTCTGGCACTGGGAACTGGCTTCTGACTTGGAGACAACTTGCCTCATGGCCTTGTGCACCACACAGCATGTGACAGTATCTGCCGTTTCATATTTGTATGTCCACTCACTGTCAGGTAATCATGGTTTTCAGTGGTCTTATGTGGCTGTTTCTTCAGATGAGTGTTTATAAAGGACAGACATCCCATCAGGCCATTTACTACGCACACTCTTTCTTGCATGCAAATGCAGCACCCCCGGAACTATGCTTTCCTGTGAGTGTGTGGATGTGTACTGACAAAGCTGGCTGACACTGGTGCCTGGTATTTTGAGCACAAGTTGGTATTTGTTGAAAAGTCAGACACCAGTGCCCCACCCATGTCATGCATCCTAGTAGAGAAATGTAAATCACTGTGTGTACGCTTAGTTCATGTCGGTCTGTTAGTGATGTTGATGAAGGTGCATGTGGTCCACTGTCTGGTGTGATTAGTATGATTTGAAATGCTCCTGCTCCCAGCAGCCCAGCCAAGTCCTCTGATACTTTGGCTAACTGGCAGTGATGGTAAGTGTTCTGATAAGGCTGTAGACACTGGTGCATGGTGGTAAATGTGAATCAAAATAACAGAAAAGGACTTGTGCACAAAACACCATGCATCAGTGTCTGGCACCTTGCTGTTGCACCTCCATTCACTGTCAGTTAGGCATTGTCTCATATAAAGTGGTTGTTCGTGGTGGGTGTGGTATTGTTTAACATTACTCCAACTCACATAAGGCTTAGCCCTTCACACACTCTTACCACACAGTGAAAAGAGACTATATGTGAAAAGGTTTTCCATGCTTTTAATAGGAATAGATAGAGATATGTGACTCTTGTGCCTGGTGTCTGATTATTGGAAAAATCCCAACAGGGCCTTATGGTCAAAACACCAGTCCACTTTGTCTATATATTGCAACATAGCTACTCACTGTCAAGTATGCAGTTTCTATAAGGCTAGTTGGGCTGGGTGTGAAGAGTGTGTGTATGGCAAGACCTGATGTGAGTTGTAGCTGTTGAAAATACACCTCCTCCCACCCAGACCTGCTGACTCCTGTGTGCCTACATTTACCTCACAGTGCGGGTAAATGTACTGGTAATGTGGCTGGTACTGGTGCATGATTTTGGACATGAATGCAACTCACATAAGGGACCTGTGCTCCAAAGACTATGCAACACTGTCAGACATCTTGCTAGTCCACTTCCCCACCCACTGTGAGTATGGCTTAGGCCAGATGGAGTTAGCTAGTCTGGATGGGAGGAATAGTCTTTTCAATGGCTACAAATTGCATAAGGCCCTGTCCTTAGTATACCTTTCCACCTACATCAAACAGACCAGCATGTACTAGGCTTACCTCACTGTGATACGAATTGTCCCAGCCATATACCTGACACTGGTGCCTCTTTGACTTGACTGCAAAGCCCATTAAGGCTTCTGCTCCAGACACCATGCAGCAGGGTCAGACTTCTTGCTAGCACAGTGCAAATTGCTGTCAGGTAAGCAGAGTCCCATATAAGCTCTTTTGGCTATGTAGGAAAGTGTGTGTAGGGCAGAGCATGATGGTAGATGTAGTCATGGCAGACACTCCTCCTCCCAACCAGAACAACCATGTCATCTGTGGCAATGGCTACCTGTCAGTGAATGTAAGTGTACTAAAAAGATGGCTGACACAGTTGCATGATGTATTGTGCACAGTTCCACAGTCCTATATTCTGTACTGTAATGGCTTTCATAATGGTTTATAGATGGCAACTTTTTAATATGTTGTTCACAGTAATTATATTGCAAATGTTTATCTTGTTGGCATATTTACTTTTATCCTCCCTCTTTTCCTTTGGAATAACCCCCTCATTGGCCTGTCTCAATGGCCACATAAGACTGTTTTCAACATTTGCTAATCCCAGGGCGATCCGATATGGGTGGCTTTATTGTTCTGAGCAATGCCATTATGTAGTATTGGCACCTGTTTCTCTCCTTGTCTTCTTCCTTGGTTTCACACCTCTCTCTCCTCTCAGCAATGTAGGGAGGAATGTAGGTCAGTTGATCTTGGAAGACGTTATGAGAAATAGCCTCTTGATGAAAAGATGGTGTGATGTGACACAACGAAATGCGATCTGCTGTAACATGAGTAGTTCACCTGAAACAGTATTGTTACAAAAAATGTAATATAATTGAAAACACAATTTTTTACTTGACATTCTGTTATGTCTTTTATGTCATGTACCATGAGAAAATTGGAAAACATTAAAAGACCAATAAAGATGATTAAACAAAAAAAAATGATGTATTGTGCACAGGGCCTTGATGAAAGTTTGTTTCAAGATCAACACTATGCAGCAGCATCAGCCACCTTGCCAGTACACTTGTCTTCACTGTGATGTAAGCATATGCCCAGGAGAGTTTGCACGGGTGGGTGTGTGGACGAGTATTTTCAATGGCTACAAGTCACATTAGACCTTGGCCCACACACATCTTCCTACCCATCAGCAAAAGGCTACCTGTAACTCAGGTGAGTGTGAATGTACTTGTCTGCCACTGATGACTGATGCCCTTTTGTCCACAAGCAGGGCATAGTTGTACAGACAGATGTCCCCAGTGTCAGACATTTTCTCAGTGGATTTCCACTCACCATCAGGTATGCATGGGTTTTGGTAGTCTGTTTGTGTTGTTTGGGAAGAGGAGTGCTTGCCCTGACTCCATCTCCCATCAGGCTCCGTACTTCACACACCTTCCTATATATCCTAAATATCTTACCTGTGAATCTACTTTCCTGACAGTGAGTGGCAATGTACTTCCAAGATGTCTGACGCTTTTGACTGGTGTCTGATTTGTCCACTACTCCCCAACAGTGCCTTGAGCTGCAAACATCAATTCGCAGGACCAGACATCTTGCCAGTACATTCTCATTGACTGTCATGGAAGCTCATTTGTATGTTATCTTGTTCGTCTGTGTGTGAGGAAGAGTGTTTGTACCGACTTCAACACCCATCATACCCTGTCCAACACACACCTTCCCAGCTAGCAAAGACAGCATACCAGGATCTATGCTATCCCTGATGCTGAATGTAAACTGTACTATCAAGATGGCTGACATTGGGGAGTGGTGTGAGGAGCACAAGCCCATGATAGGAGTTGTGTACAACTCTAACACCATGCAAAAGTGTCAAACATCCTGCAAATACACTTCCACTCATTGTCAGGACACAACTCTTCCTGGTGGCCTTGTTGGGCTGTGTGTGAAGATATGTGTGTGGGATAGAGCCTGATAGGTGATGTCAGTGCAAATACTCCTCCTCCCACACTACCCAACCAGGTCATATGGGCCTATGTCTAACTGACAGTGAATGAAAGTCTACTATTGAGTTGTCTTAGACTGGTGTGTATAGTTTCATTTGACTATAACTCCCATCAGGCCTTGTGCTCCAGACAGCATGCACCAGTGTCAGCCATCTTGCTGGTACTTTTCCACCTACTGAGAGGCTTGCATAGTTCCAGTATGTCTGTGTGGGCTGCGTGTGTCAAGGAGTGTTTGCAGTGACTATAAGACCCATGGTGCCTGTGACGAGACCCACCTTCCCAGCCATCCCAAGCAGTCTACCTGTGACTGTGTTTTCTATGAGAGAGTGGAAAAGTACTTAGCAAAGATGTCTGAGACTGGTGCGTGTAGTTTGACTTGACTACAACTCCCCTCAGACCTTGTGCTCCAGACAGCATGCAGCAATGTCAACCATCTTTCTGGTACTTTTCCACTGACTGAGAGGCTTGCATAGCTCCAGTATGTCTGTGTGGGCTATGTGTGGGGAGGAGTGTTTTCTGTGTCTACAAGTCCCATGGTGCCTGTAGCCAGACCCACCTTCCCAGCCATCCCAAACACCCTACCTGTGACTGTGCTTTCCTGTGAGTCAGTGGAAAAGTACTTGGCCAAGAAGTCTGACACTACTTCATGCATGATGTATTGTGCACAGTTCCACAATCCTATATTCTGTACTGTAATGGCTTTCATAATGGTTAATAGATGGCAACTTTTTAATATGTTGTTCACAGTAATTATATTGCAAATGTTTATCTTGTTGGCATATTTACTTTTATCCTCCCTCTTTTCCTTTGGAATAACCCCCTCATTGGCTTGTCTCAATGGCCACATAAGACTGTTTTCAACATTTGCTAATCCCAGGGCGATCCGATATGGGTGGCTTTATTGTTCTGAGCAATGCCATTATGTAGTATTGGCACCTGTTTCTCTCCTTGTCTTCTTCCTTGGTTTCACACCTCTCTCTCCTCTCAGCAATGTAGGGAGGAATGTAGGTCAGTTGATCTTGGAAGACGTTATGAGAAATAGCCTCTTGATGAAAAGATGGTGTGATGTGACACAACGAAATGCGATCTGCTGTAACATGAGTAGTTCACCTGAAACAGTATTGTTACAAAAAATGTAATATAATTGAAAACACAATTTTTTACTTGACATTCTGTTATGTCTTTTATGTCATGTACCGTCAAAAAATTGGAAAACATTAAAAGACCAATAAAGATGATTAAACAAAAAAAAAATTATGTATTGTGCACAGGGCCTTGATGAAAGTTAGTTTCAAGATCAACACTATGCAGCAGCATCAGCCACCTTGCCAGTACACTTTTCTTCACTGAGATGTAAGCATATGCCCAGGAGAGTTTGCACGGGTGGGTGTGTGGACAAGTATTTTCAATGGCTACAAGTCACATCAGACCTTGGCCCCAACACATCTTCCTACCCATCAGCAAAAGGCTACCTGTAACTCAGGTGAGTGTGAATGTACTTGTCTGACACTGATGACTGATGCCTATTTTTCCACAAGCAGGGCATAGTTGTACAGACAGATGTCCCCAGTGTCAGACATTTTGTCAGTGGATTTCCACTCACCATCAGGTATACATGGGTTTTGGTGGTCTGTTTGTGTTGTTTGGGAAGAGGAGTGCTTGCCCTGACTCCATCTCCCATCAGGCTCCGTACTTCACACACCTTCCTATACATCCTAAATATCTTACCTGTGAATCTACGTTCCTGACAGTGAGTGGCAATGTACTTCCAAGATGTCTGACGCTTTTGACTGGTGTCTGATTTGTCCACTACTCACCAACAGTGCCTTGAGCTGCAAACATCAATTCACAGGACCAGACATCTTGCCAGTAAATTCTCATTGACTGTCATGGAAGCTCATTTGTATGTTATCTTGTTCGTCTGGGTGTAAGGAAGAGTGTTTGTACCGACGTCAACACCCATCATGCCCTGTCCAACACACACCTTCCCAGCTAGCAAAGACAGCAGACCAGGATCTATGCTATCCCTGATGCTGAATGTAAGCTGTACTATCAAGATGGCTGACATTGGGGAGTGGTGTGAGGAGCACAAGGCCATGATAGGAGTTGTGGACAACTCTAACACCATGCAAAAGTGTCAAACATCCGGCAAATACACTTCCACTCATTGTCAGGACACCACTCTTCCTGGTGGCCTTGTTGGGCTGTGTGTGAAGGTATGTGTGTGGGATAGAGCCTGATAGGTGATGTTGTCAGTGCAAACACTCCTCCTCTCACAATACCCAACCAGGTCATATGGGCCTATGTCTAACTGACAGTGAATGAAAGTGTACTATTGAGTTGTGTTAGATTGGTGTGTATAGTTTGATTTGACTATAACTCCCCTCAGGCCTTGTGCTCTAGACAGCATGCACCAGTGTCAGCCATCTTGCTGGTACTTTTCCACCGACTGAGAGGCTTGAATAGTTCCAGTATGTCTGTGTGGGCTGCGTGTGTCAAGGAGTGTTTGCAGTGACTATAAGACCCATGGTGCCTGTGAACAGACAAACCTTCCCAGCCATCCCAAGCAGTCTCTCTGTGACTGTGCTTTCTATGAGAGAGTGGAAAAGTACTTAGCAAAGATGTCTGAGAATGGTTCGTGTAGTTTGACTTGACTACAACTCCCCTCAGACCTTGTGCTCCAGACAGCGTACAGCAATGTCAGCCATCTTGCTGGTACTTTTCCACTGACTAAGAGGCTTGCATAGCTCCAGTATGTCTGTGTGGGCAATGTGTGGGGAGGAGTGTTTTCTGTGTCTACAAGTCCCATGGTGCCTGTGGCCAGACCCACCTTTCCAGCCATCCCAAACACCCTACCTGTGACTGTGCTTTCCTGTGAGTCAGTGGAAAAGTACTTAGCCAAGATGTCTGACACTACTTCTAGTTGTTTGGGGCAGATGGCCTATATCTGAGTTTTTGGGAAGTATGCACATTGTTAGAGTTTGTTGCATTTTCAATGTAATTTCATTTAATTGTGTTGGCAATTTAACACACATCACATGCTCTTAGAATCTAGTACATGTTATATATTTGTACTGGCCTTTGTTTAACTGTCCTTTACAGTGCTGTCTCTAGGAGTGTGACTAAACTATATTTGAATGTGGATTGTGTACTCACTAGACTCTTGTGATCCTGGGATTCTATGGATGCCCTCTGGTGGAAGGATGTCACGCACCTTCTCCTACCAGGAGTTGAAGTGGACAGGTTGTGCAGGAGGGCCACCGCCAGTCTGCTGGCTTTGGAAATGTTCCCTGGCCATCAGCTTCTTGACCCTCCTTTGCACATCACAGTACCTGGCCCTGATATCTTCCATGGTGCGCAGGCAAGGTGCTTGAGCATACATCCTGATCACTATCCTCTCCCACACCCTATTTCTGTGGGCAAGGGGGGTCTGTTGCACCAGGTTCCCAAATAACTGTGGCTCTACTCTAACAATCTCATCTAGAAGCACTTCCAACTGCTTATCTGTAAAACGTGGATGCTTCCTTTTGGAAATGATGAGGGTGAGTGTGAAGGTGAGAATGAGTATGGATGTGAGTGTGAATCAGTAAAAAGGTGGGTGAGTATGTGTTTTTGTATGAAATGGAATTTGTGCAGGGTGTGTGGTGTGTGAGTGTGTGAGGCAGAGAGCATGGATGTCTGGAGGAAGCCTATGGTAGTATTGGCAGTTGTGGTAAAGGATCATGGTCAATGTGTTGGCACTTTATATGGTATACACTCAAAATATCGAGTTTTTAATATCGAGTTACATTAATATCGAGTTAAAAATGTAGAATGGACACAATATCGAATGGACAGAATATAGACTACAAAAATATCGAATAGAATAGCATAATAACGAATCAAAAATATAGAATGGACAAAATATCGAATGGACAGAATATAGACAACAAAAATATAGAATTACAGAATATAGACAACAAAAATATAGAATGGACAGAATATAGACAACAAAAATATCGAATTTGAGGTAAGTAAGTTAATATTAATTTTTAATTCGGGTTGTGGGTTTATAGGGGAATAGGGTGGGAAGTAATTTAATTATAATTAATTAAATATGTTAATTTGTTTATTGGTATTTATTTTCAATTAATTGTTAATTAATTATTATTTGGTAATTAATTACAATATAATTGGTAATTATTTTAATTAATTGATTAATTGATAATTACGTTAATGTTATTATAATTTTCTGTAGCGGGTTGTGGGTTTATAGGGGAATAGGGTGGGAAGTAATTTAAATATAATTATTTAAATTTTTAAATGTATTTATTGGTATTTATTTTGAATTAATTGATATTTAAATTTTTAATTGGTAATTGATTAAAATATAATTGGTAATTCATTTTAATTAATTGAATAATTGATAATTATGTCAATTGTAATAATGTATTTTCTGTAGCGGGTTCTGGGTTTATAAGGGAATAGGGTGGGAAGTAATTTAATTATAATTAATTACATTTTTAAAAGTATTTGTCAGTATTTATTTGGAATTATTTGATATATAAATTTTTAATTGGTAATTAATTAAAATATAGTTGGTAATTTAATTTGAATTAATAGTTTAATTGTTAATTATGTTAATTTTATTAATTTATTTTCTGTAGCGGGTTGTGGGTTAATAGGGGAATAGGGTGGGAAGTAATTTAATTGTAAATAATTAAATATTGTTATTTATTTATTGGTTTTATTTTGTTGTAATTTTTAATAATTTTTTAATTGTTAATTAATTAGTTGTTAATTGGTAAATAATCTGTATTAATTTGTTTGTATTTTTAATTGGTTTATTATATTATATAAAAGTGTTGATTACTTTTAAATAATTTGTATTTGGTATGAATAATTTAATTTATTTTTATTCATATATGAAATATTTACTTTCCCTACTGTCGCACTCTCTGGAGTTTGAATAGTAATTTTTACCCCTATGCTATTCAACACTTTCCCTACTGTTGCACTCAATGGAGTGGGAATAGTAATTTTTACCCCTACGCTATCTAATGCTTTCCCGACTGTTGCACTCTTTGGAGTGGGAATAGTAATTTTTACCCCTACGCTATCCAACACTTTCCCTACTGTTGCACTCTTTGGAGTGGGAATAGTAATTTCTACCCCTACGCTATCCAACGCTTTCCCTACTGTTGCACTCTGTGGAGTGGGAATAGTAATTTTTACCTGTGTGCTATCCAACGCTCCCTGCCTGGATATCGTAGCGCTTGGCTCACACTGCTTGCCTATAAAGAATATTGGTGCCTGGGTATCGTAGCGCTTGTTCGCATTACTTGTAAAGATCTTGTGCCTGCTATTGCTCACTGCTGCAAAAGAATTATCGTGTCCTTTGCTCGCATTTAATTTGTGCAAGTTATTTCACTGCTCGCATTTTAATCTGTGTAATCTGACTGTCGGAGCGCTCGCATTGCTTGACTTTTAAATTAAGAATTATTGCCTGATTGTGCCGGTGCCACTGCCCATAGCGTCATTCATCTCTGTGCCCCAATCTCTTCCTGTTTCAGTTTTGCTTTCACTGCCATTTTGTTTGTTGTGCCTCGTAGCCAGCCTCTCCACCCCGCTCCCGCCTCCCAGCTGCTCCTCCCTCGCTCCGCCCCCCCCCCCACTATCCCCATATGTCAGAACAGCTGAGGCGCAACGTTCATGCGCAGCGGACGTGCCCTATGCGCGCCGAAGGTGCGCCAAAGGTAAGCTTGTCTACTCCCGTCCGCGCCAGGACCGCGCCCAGTGCCAGACCCCCTCAAAATCCACTCCGCCCGCATAACGTACAACGCCTCATCCCTCTCAGCCCTTAACCCCAGCCGACAACCAAACTACTACCAAGCCGCCCCAGGACACACCCATGGACCCCTCACCGGCCACTCCTGCAAGTTCGACTGCATCAGGACCCACACCAAATCCACAAACTCCAAACAGTGCTCCGACACTAACCACCTGAAATGCATCCTGCTCAACACCCGCTTGGTCCACAGACACGCCATTGACCTTTGGAACCTACTCGACACCACATCGCCGGACGTCGCCTTACTTATAGAAACCTGGATGAACGCCTCATCAGCTCTCGACATCGCCATAGCCATCCCGGACGGCTACAAGATCATCCGAAAGGACCGCACCAACCAAACAGGAGGAAGCATCGCCATCGTCCACACCTTCACTTCCAGATCCACACCAACACCAAGACCACACTCAGAGGCAACCTCATCTACAGGCCACCAGGACCCTGCACGCAATTCAGCGAAGACATCACTGACTTCATCAGCCCACACGCCCTCCCTTCCGAGGACTACATTCTACTGGGAGACCTCAACTTCCACCTGGAAAAGAAAAACAACAGCAACACCACCACCCTTCTGGACAACCTGGCCAACCTCGGACTCGAACAACTTGTTGATACCCCCACACACTATGCCGGGCACACGCTCGACCCAATCTTCACCTCCAGCAAGCACATCTCCTTCAATCACACCACAGCTCTCCATTGGACAGACCACAGCTGCGTTCACTTCAACTACAAAAAGACCACGACCCACAACCACCCACAACCAATTCCCCGAAGAAACTGGAACAAAATTACCACCGACCAGCTCTTCACATCGCTTCACCAAAACCCTCCTGCCAAATCATCGGACCCAAACCAAGCAGCCACCATCCTCACACAATGGATCACCCACAGCACCGACGAACTTGCACCCTTGAAAAACCATCAAATCAAGCAAGGTAGCAAAAAAGCCCCCTGGTTCAACGATGACCTTAAGAAATCCAAGAAGTTCTGTCGCACCCTTGAGAAAGCCTGGAGAAAAAACTCAACCACTGACAACCTGGCAACCTTCAAGAACGCCACCCGCAAACACCACCAACTGATCCGATCCACCAAGAAATCAGCATTCAAGGATCGACTTGACAACAACGCCCACAACAGCAAGGAACTATTCAACATCGTCAAAGAATTTACCAACCCCACCGCCGGCACCAACGACATCACTCCCTCCCAAGACTTCTGCGACTCCCTAGCCTCATTCTTCCACAACAAAATCGCCGACATACATAACAGCTTCGAAAACCAGTCCGGAGACCAGTCCACTCCACCCACCTCCAAACCAAAACCCCCCTCCAACAACCTTTGTGCCTGGAACCCAATCACCACTGAAGACACCATCCGCCTGATGAACTCCATCCACTCAGGATCGCCAACCGACCCATGTCCCCACCACATTTTCAACAAAGCAGACTCCATTATCGCACCCCATCTCCGAGACGTCATCAACTGCTCCCTCAACTCCGCTACCTTCCCGGAAAGCTGGAAACATGCCGAACTCAGCACCCTTCTGAAGAAACCCACAGCAGACCCCACTGAACTTAAGAACTACCGCCCCATCTCGCTCCTCCCATTCCCTGCCAAAGTCATTGAGAAAGACGTCAACAGTCAGCTCGCCGCTTTCCTCGAATCCAACAAATCCCTTGACCCCTCACAGTCCGTCTTCCGAGCCAAACACAGCACCCAAACCACCCTCATCGCAGCAACAGACGACATTCGAACACTACTGGACAACGGAGAAACAGTTGCCCTCATCCTACTTGACCTCTCCGCAGCCTTCAACACAGTCTGTCATAGCACCCTCATACAAAGCCTCAGCAACGTTGGAATACAAGGAAAACCATTGGACTGGATCATCTCGTTCCTCGCCGGAAGAACCCAGAGAGTCTGACTCTCCCCTTTTAGATCAGAGGCCACTGAAGTCATCTGCGGCGTACCACAAGGATCATCACTCAGTCCCACCCTCTTCAACGTATACATGAGTCCCCTCGCATCCATCGCATGCCAACACAACCTCAACATCATCTCCTACGCAGACGACACCGAGCTGATCCTCTCCCTCACCAAAGACCCAAACACCGCCAAAACCAACTTACACGAAGGAATGAAAGAAGTAGCCGAGTGGATGAAGAACAGCTTTTTAAAACTGAACTCGGACAAAACGGAAGTCCTCACCTTAGGTTCATCCCCGTCTGCATGGGACGACTCATGGTGGTCACCGGCCCTGGGAACCGCACCCATGCCTACGGACCACGCACGTAACCTGGGCTTCATCCTGGACTCCTCCCTCTCGATGACCAGACAAGCCAACGCCGTCTAATCATCATGCTTCAACATCCTACGCATGCTCAAAAAAATCTTCCGTTGGATCCCTACCGAAACAAGAAAGACGGTCACCCACGCACTGGTCACAAGCCGACTGGATTACGGAAACACCCTTTACGCCGGAACCACAGCCAAACTACAGAAAAAATCCAACGCATCCAAAACGCCTCAGCCAGACGCATACTAGACATCCCCCGCCAAGCTCACATTTCCGGTCACCTGAAAGACCTCCACTGGCTTCCCGTCAACAAGAGAATAACGTTCCGTCTCCTCACCCACGCACACAAAGCCCTCTACGACCTAGGACCCGAATGCCTCAACACGCGCCTGTCCTTTTACACCCCCACCCGCCAACTACGATTGTCCAAGCAAGCCCTCGCCGCAATTCCGCGCATCCATAGATCCACCATGGATGAGAGATCCTTCTCCTACTTAGCGGTCAAGACCTGGAATTCTCTCCCCACCCACCTCCGCCTTACACAGAACCACCTCTCCTTCAGAAAACAACTAAAAACTAGGATATTCGATAAGTAAAGTACCCCCCTCCCTCAAGCGCCTTGAGACCCTCTGGGGGAGTAGTGCGCTATACAAATATTGAACTTGAACTTGGAGTGGGAATAGTAATTTTTAACCCTACGCTATCCAACGTTTTCTCTACTGTTGCACTCTCTGGAGTGCAAATAGTAATTTTTACCCCTACGCTATCCAACGCTTTCTCTACTGTTGCACTCTCTGGAGTGGGAATAGTAATTTTTACCCCTACGCTATCCAACACTTTCCCTACTGTTGCACTCCCTGGAGTTGGAAAAGTAATTTTTACCCCTACGCTGTCCAACGCTTTCTCTACTGTTGAACTCACAGGAGTGGTTATAGTAAATTTTACCCTTTCCACTATCCTACGGTAAAAATATTGTACATTTTTTATTAATATTACGTTTACATATATATATATATATATGTAAATGTATTAACAAATCAATTTGTATTTTTTTTACTTACATTAATTATTTATCAATTTTAAGGTTATTTAAGTATTTTAAGTATGTTTAAGTTAATTATATTTATTATTTAATTAATTTTTAATTAATTTAAAGCATTTTAAAAAATTCGATATTTTGACTAACTATATTTTTTACATCAAAATTTTTAATTCGATATTTTTGTACTTACCTGTTT
Source organism: Lissotriton vulgaris (assembly GCF_964263255.1). Lineage (NCBI taxonomy): Eukaryota > Metazoa > Chordata > Amphibia > Caudata > Salamandridae > Lissotriton > Lissotriton vulgaris. The sequence goes on from NC_141689.1 coordinate 1,160,474,057, forward strand.
CGAGATAGGTGGGCGATATTTTGGTATTCTATATTTTACCTTGATATTTTTGTAACTCGATATTCTTGACCTTGATATGGTTTCAGTGATCCCCTTTATATAAGTGGATTTGTGGGTGTGGTTATTTTTTGGGGGGAGTTGCCAATGCTTTTTTGTGTGTATTTGACTCTCCAATTGACATTTAATACACAGACAGACACTGTTCCTTAACCGATTCGCCTGCAACATCATCTCACCGCATGTTGATACGAGTCGGAATCGTAACTGTCATGCGAATGTTGAACGTTTACTAACGTATCGGTCACACCAATGAGGTTTACAGAGCCTTTGTTTGAAGTGATAGCGTTTCATGTGATTCGTTGTGTTTCACATGGGATGCATTGTACTCCATTGAACTGAGGGTTCGCAGTCGAGTCGTAAGGAAAGCATTCCCAATCCAATTCAGTCGGGATGCTTTCCTATTTTACATTGGGCCATAAGTAGTAGAAATAAAAATATGGAACCCTGAAGCTGCTGTAATGCTTGTAGGGAAGGGCAGGGGAATCCCAAGCTGCTCGTGGACTGTGACTCCCCAAACCAAGCAGATAAGTAACCCACAGAGGGTTGTGAAGAAAGAAATGGATAAAGGAATGGGAATGTTTTGAAAGAGATAAAGAAAGTGGGATAAGACGACAATTTTTTATAATGGCAATCCGGCCCGCCATGGACAAAGGGCGATACAGCCAGCATTCAATCTGGATGGTTTATCTATCAACAGCGGGCCGTAATTAAGCGGAAGGATCCATTCCTTATTTCTATGTAGGATTATACCTAAATATTTGGTTGACCATGTGAGAGGGTACATGCACTGGGGAGGTTTGGTGATATCGGTGAGGGGGAAAGCTCAAATTTCATCCAGTTGGTATTCAGGCCTGATAGGGTGACAAAATTATTTATCTCATGAATGAGAGGGCCCAGATTGTCTGAGAGATTCTTCAGGAAGAGTAGAAAGTCTTCGGGGTACATCGAGATGAGTTGTGGGCTTGAGTTGAAATGGACGCCACAATGAATATGCTTCTCTTGTAAATGGTGGACCAATGGATCCATCACAAAGATAAACAGCAAAGGTGAGAGTGGGCATCTCCGTCTGGTGCCTCTCGACACAACAAAAGGATCAGATAAAAAACTATTTATCATAATGTGGGCAGTGGGTGAGGAATACAGAAGGGAGACCAGAGTTATGAACTGAGAGCGGATGCCAAGTCTGCACATTGTGGTATAAAGAAAATGCCATTCCAGAGAATCAAAAGCCTTCTCAGCATCTAAACGGGTGATCGCTGCTGATGGATTAGGTTAGTATTTTTCTCAGTTTAGTAGTAGTAAAGTTGAGAAAAATCCTAATTTTAAGACTTTCGGTATTCACAGAAGTCATTTAGGAGTCTGAAAGTTAGGAGTCCTAACTTTACTACTACTAAATTGAGAAAAATCCTAATTTTAAGAATTTCGGAATTCACAGAAGGCATTTAGGATTCCTAAAGTTAGTATTCCTAACTTTACTTCTACTAAATTGAGAAAAATCCTAATTTTAAGAATTTCGGTATTCACAGAAGGCATTTAGGAGTCCCAAAGTTAGGAGTCCTAACTTCTGTGAATACCAAACTGAGTAAGTGCCTTCTGTGAATACCAAAATGGTAGTAAGTTTAGGATTTAGTCTTAAGTTAGTTCTGTGAATCGGCCCGTTGTGTCTGGCCTTGGAGGAGTAGTGTAGGGAAAGAAAAAGAAGAAAACAAGATACAAAATTCAACAAAATCCATATCCCCTCACCCACATCGGTCTGTAGCGTACCAGTGAATCCCAAATATAACCACAATACAAACAGAAAACCCAATTTTGTGTTCGAAGTACTCTCTAGGGGGCGAGGAACGCCGGAGGGAGCCAGTGGCCATTCTGAGATATGATCCATGGAAGGGGATGAAAAAGGAGGTGGGGTCTACAGAGCCAGGATGTGTCATGGGGGATACAGAACAAGAAGAGGGGTGAAGACATTCAGGCATGGCCAAGGTTGGATCGTAGAAGTTCAGCCAGAGTTGAACAAGTCAGCACTGGATGGCATATGCCGTTCTAGGGAAAATCGTCCCTGGGAGGCATTGGCAGGGGATAATCCGCCAGGCCAGAGCGGCTTGCAAAAGGAGAGGACTTCCACTGGACAGTCAAAGAATTTGGCTTTGTTTTTGACCATCACTCTAAGCCTGGTGGATACAGCATACTGTACTTGAAGCCATGCTTGCCGAGCAGCCCCTTAAGCATTGTAAAATGTTCTCCTGCCCACTTGAACAGCCTACGTGAAATTGGGGTAGATGAAGACCGTTGTATTCTGAAATTGCAGGGGTGATTGTTACCGGGCCAGGTGAAGTGCGGTGGCCCAGTCCCTGTAGTTTTGCCACTATAAGGCATAGGGGTGTCCTATAGGGGAGCGGGGGCTCAAGGATCTAATCGCTTGTTCAACGATTAATGTGGACGAGAACGATTCAGAACGAAAGAGTTCGGCGAGGAGTTATTTGACAAACAGCTCCTGGGGGCCATGTTTGTTGTTTGCGCAATGCCAGTAATTCGAATTTTGTTTCAGCAGGAATTGGCTTCCAAATCTTCATTCTTAATGGCTACTGCTTTTGGGAGGCATTCCATTCTCTCCATCCGGCATGCCATGTTGATGGTGTTGTCTTCAACTGTGGACACATGCTCCCCCATGGTATCCAGGCGACAATCATGTTATTTTAAACGCCCTCCCAGGTGATCTAGGTGAAGGACCAGGCCGATTTAGGCAGGCAAATCCAGCCTTCAACTCAACCATGATTGCTGCAGTGCAATCCATTTTTTCAAGGGGCTGTGTGGCAGTGCGATGTTCCTCAGTGTCAGATGTGGCCCCAGATGTGTCAATTGTCTTATGGAGCTCGAAGGTGAGTCTCTGCTGCTTTGGGTCTCCCTGTCCAATGGTTGGCATTTAGCTGCATGTTATTAGGGTGCGGGGAGGCCTGAAAGACTGCAAGGGGAGCACTCTGTTTATTGTGTTTGATGGATCGGAGAAAGGTGCTATGTCCAACATTTAGATGGGAGCCGGATTTCATTGAGTCAGCAAAAGGTGATTAGGAGTGGGGGGAACCTCACAAGCTTGTTGCCTGCAAGCGAAGGAGAGGTGCAGAGTAGGGTGAAAGCAGAATGCATGATGGTCAAGGTGGAGTCCCCAGAGAGTAATGAGGTGTGTCTCTGGTGACCCCTAATCAGCACGTTGAACCTGTAATTCGTTGCAGCATCTGAGATCCGTGGCAGTAGCTGCAGCACCGTCTGCTGAGACTTCGCAGTCAACTGCAGAAGGAACCCCTCACCAGCCTGCCAATAGGCATGGAACAGTATAGGAGCAGGCATCCACCAGGAAAATGCAGCTCAGGTGGTCTGGGTGTCCAGTAAAATGCCACCCTGATAGGGGAAGCCACTAGCAGCCACAGAGGAGGCAGGTTGGCTGCCCGGATGACACTGCCTGGAAGTGGGAGGTCAATCGCAGAGGCATTGACCTTAGGGTGCCGGCAGCGATCCGCCAAGTCTGGCAATGTGGGAGTTTAGTGAGTGGTGGTCCGATCAGATACCCCCCCAAAGCTCCACTAAGGCGGGAGGCACCGGGTGGCCACCAGCAACCCTGACCGTGCCTGAGTCACTGCCTAATGAATCAGCAGTGTGGAGCCAGCAGTCACCGCAGCTTGGCGGCCGGAGGCACAAGGTACAGCCGCATGTCCGGAAGGTCATGGGACAGCAAACAAGCCTCACATGGTCTGGCCTCCCCACATCGGTGCAAGGTCAAGCCCGTGGAGGTTGTCCTTGTAGGGTGGAGGTGGGGTTGTAGGCTGGTAGAGGTGGCCTGCTGCTGCATTCAATGTCTGGGGCAAAATGAAGTGTGTTGGAGGCCAGGCGGGAATCTTCCACCCTGGTGTAAGGCTCACTCGTGGCCCCTGTTGACACGGTGCCTTTGAGCTGAGCTAGGCTGCTCCCGACTCATCCAACAACAGCTATTTGTGATGCCCCCAGGGAAGACAGAGTCTGTTCCCTTTGATGAATATATTCTGCGTTCAACGCAGAGTAGCTAATTAGGGATTAGAGCAGGGGAACCAGAGCTTCAAAGTCAAGCGACTATTATGGTTGATGGCTTAGCCAAGCCCCTATCATGTGGTATGCTTAAGTATGCTTAACTAAGATATTGTCCATGCATTTGTTTCATTGTATTTTGACTAGCCCATTGTCTTCACACGAGGCATTGAAAGCAGCTAATAGTTTAAGTATGAAGGTTCTCATGAGAACTTTCACTTATGTATCCAAACCTCGAAACAGTAGCAAACTATCTAAGGGCATGAATATTTATCTTGGAATCAGGAGGAGAAGCACGGATGTTGACGACACCATCAGATCAATCAATCAGGGAATTGTAAGCACACTACTCACCCATGAGGGTCTCAAGGCGCTGAGGGTGGGGGGGGGTGGGGGGGTCTCCAGATCTGTTTATCCAAAGAGCCAGGTCTTGAGGGTCTTCCTGAAGGTGTTCAGGGAGGGGGGCATCTGATGTCTTCCGGTAGCTCATTCCAGGTCTTGGCTGGGGTAAGCTGTGGGCTTCTTGAGTAGAGGTCTGACTCCTGCGTGCTTCTAGTCATCTGGGAAGGTGCCTGTTTTGAAGGTGGTGTTGAGGGTGCATTGTAGTTCAGGTGCGATTGCGACCACAGCTCTGTGGTAGATGTGAGGGGGGTAGGGGTCAGTGGGGCCCCCAAGTGGATGCTTTTTATGGTAGAGGCAGTGTCTTCAGCCATGATCGGTTTCCAGATGGAGATGGTGGGCTGGCTGGTGTTTCTGGGGGGCGGGGGGCCATCTGTGGCGCCTGATGGATGGCCGATGAAGTTGTCATAGAGGTTTTTGATCTTGAGGTGGAAATAGGTTCCAAGCTTGTCGTAGAGGTCTTGGGATGGGGTTATGTCTGTGGCTTTGCTGCGTGGGTTGGTGAATTCTTGAATGAGTCTGAAAAGTTCCTTGGAGTTGGTGGAGTTGGCCCGGATTTTGTTGTGGATGAAGTTCCTCTTGGTGGCTCTGATCTGGTTGTGGTAGTCCGTCATGGTATCCTTGTAGGTAGTGTGGTTTTCGGTTGTCTTGGTGTTTCTCCATTTCTTCTCCAGGCGTCTGCGGGTGTGTCTGGCTTCTTGGAGAAAGGTGGTGAACCAGGCGGCTTTCCTGGGCCGTTGTCTGTCGTGATTGCATAGCCGGCGGACACGTCCGCTCAGTCCGCGATCCAGGTGTGGAGTTCTCTGGCAGCGTTGTTTGTGTTGGGTACCCATGTATTGTTGTCTCGGGTGAGGGTGGAATTATGTTGCTCGTTGGTAACCTTGCTCCAGTTCCTTCGTGGTGGGTATGGGGCTGGTTTGGGTGCCTTAGGTTTGTTGATGGCGAAGTGTACGCAGTGGTGGTCGGTCCATGGCGGCTGCGTTGTTTGGCTGAATTGGATGCTGTTTCCTGCCATGAAAATGGGGTTGAGGGCTGTGTCTTCCTCTGTGGTCGGCGTGTTGATGAGTTGTTCAAGTCTGATGCTGGCGAGGTTGTCACAAAGGATAGTAGAGTTGGGGTTGCTGGGGTTGTCGATGTGGAAGTTCAGGTCTCCAATGAGCATGTAGTTTGTTGAGGCGATGGCGTGGAGTGCGATGAAGTCAGTGATGGTGGTGGCGAAGGGTGTTCGGGGGCCGGGGGGTTCTGTAGATGAGGGTTCCTCGGAGTGTGGCTTTTGGGTAGTCTGGACCTGGTAGTGCAGGTGTTCGGCAGAGGGGAAGGTTTTGCGGCCGGTGGTGAGGCGCAGGGTGCTCTTGTGGGTGATGACGAGGCCCCCTCCTGGGTGGTTGGGGCGGTCTTTCCTCTGGATCTTGTGTCCGTCTGGAAAGGTGGTGCAGATGTAGTGGGCAGAGGATGCATTGGTCCAGGTCTCTGTCAAGAAGGCGATGTCGGGCAAGAGAGAGTTGAGTAGGTGCCAGACTCCCATGGCGTGTTTGTGTACGGAGCGCACGTTGAGGAGGATGCATTTTAGGGTGTTGCCGGTGCTGGCGTTGGCGGTGTTGGAGACCGGGGTGGCGGTGAGGGTCTGGCAGCAATGGAGGCAGGAGAACTGGCCATGGGTCGTGTTCGGCAAGGCCTGTTGGCATTCTCTAATTCTTCTAGGGTTGAGTGCGAGGACAGTGGTGGTGTTGTAGCGATGGGTAGTGTGTAAGCATGGGCGGAAAATCCGTTATGCTCGCGGATTTTGTGGATTTTCGGGAAATTCGCAATCCGCAAGATCCGCAAATTTCCCGCAAAATCCTCAAATTCGCACGCAGCGGATTTTTTTTTCTTGGTGATACAATTTTGCTGCGTGCGGTGTAAGTTCGCAATTGCGAACTGGTACAAAACCCTCGCGAACTGGCAGAAATCCTTGCGAACTGGCAGAAATGCTTGCGAACACAAAAAAAGCATTCAGCAGGTTCAAAAGTTCAAACTCATCATTAGTAACCATTCCCTGTAGTGCTTCCTGACAAGGGCCCCTCCAGAGTTCAGTTGCTAGTTGCAACAATTATATGACCCTGCTCTGACCCTCACAGCAGGCTCATAGAATAGCTACAAGTAGGCCACAAAGGTCCTGGAAAAAAAAATTGCACTGCAACAGAAAGCAAATTACAGATAAGGAAGCAGGTGCCAGACTGGAATTTTAAAACAGTGACACATTAATAAATCAACCCCAAATTAATTCATGTCAGTTGAAGCAGGCAGGTGTGCTTGCTTTTCCCCTCCATAATCTACAGTGATGATGAACCAGAGGGTGGCATTGATGCACCAGAGGATGGCATGGGTGAAACAGAGGGTGGCAGGGGTGAAACAGAGGGTTCTGGGAACCTGTGATGATGAACCAGACGTAGAAACAACATAATCGTGACCGTTGCGAGCCAACATGTAAGTTTGCAATTGCGAACTGGTACAAAACCCTCGCGAACTGGCAGAAATCCTTGCGAACTGGCAGAAATCCTTGCGAACACAAAAAAAGCATTCAGCAGGTTCAAAAGTTCAAACTCATCATAAGTAACCATTCCCTGTAGTGCTTCCTGACAAGGGCCCCTCCAGAGTTCAGTTTCTAGTTGCAACAATTATATGACCCTGCTCCGACCCTCACAGCAGGCTCATTGAATAGCTACAAGTAGGCCACAAAGGTCCTGGAAAAAAAATTGCACTGCAACAGAAAGCAAATTACAGCTAAGGAAGCAGGTGCCAGACTGGAATTTTAAAACAGTGACACATTAATAAATCAACCCCAAATTAATTCATGTCAGTTGAAGCAGGCAGGTGTGCTTGCTTTTCCCCCCCATAATCTACAGTGATGATGAACCAGAGGGTGGCATTGATGCACCAGAGGATGGCATGGGTGAAACAGAGGGTGGCAGGGGTGAAACAGAGGGTTCTGGGAACCTGTGATGATGAACCAGACGTAGAAACAACATAATCGTGACCGTTGCGAGCCGACATGTAAGTTCGCAATTTTGAACTGGTACAAAACCCTCGCGAACTGGCAGAAATCATTGCGAACTGGCAGAAATCCTTGCGAACACAAAAAAAAAAACCACAAATTCGCGAGAATTTGCGGATTTTGCGGATTGCGAGTTCGCAAATTCGCAAAATTCGCGAACGCCAGATTCGCAAAATTCGCCCATGCTTAGTAGTGTGAGGTTCAGCATTCCTGGCACTGGCGGCGCTCGGGTCATGGACAGGCGCAGACAGACTTGCCTTTGGCAAGCCTTCGGCGCACCAGCGGCGTGCCAGCTGCAAGCGGCTGCATTTAAGTTGGGGAGGTGGGAGGGAGGAGAGGCTGGGAGGCAGGAGCGGGGGAATTCGGGGGAGGGGAATTCCAGGGGAGAATTACCGGGGAAATTCCGGGGGGGGAGGGGGCCGCAGGGACAGCAGCGGTAAAAGGCAAAAAGAGCAGGCAGGCATGAGAAAATGAAAACAGTGGTGGAATTAGGGCAACTCTAGCAAGGCAGCGATAACGAGTACCAACCAAAGAGAAGAGGAAGAGGGCGAGGAAATTGGCGCTGCCCCAGACCTCCCTTTTTCCAAAAGCACTTCCAGCAATACCCCAACCAGGCTTATAATTGGCCAATGATGGGATACCAACCTCCTGGTCTTTTCCAAAATCAGACTTATGAGAATCAAAGATTCCCAAACCCGGAATTCCAGAACCTCCAATTCCAAAATTACCAGGGGCCTTTTTTAGCGAGAGGCCGGGGCAAGGGACGCGGCAAACAGAAAACCCCAACGCGGGTGAACTGGTCAGATCAAGATCAAGAAATCACCCAACGGGTGACCAGGAGTATGGCACAGGGAACCGCACTGAGCACGAGCCGCGACCCTCTCTAGTGGTGAAGTTGTCGTCTCACCCCTTATCTCATATTGCGGAACAGGTTTTGAACAAAGGACTGGGCTTTGTCCCAACCAATTACCCTGACCTGTTCAAACTCCGACAGGATTTGGCCGTCTTTTTCCGTAATCTTAGATTGAGGGTGTTTTTTGAGGATCGGGACCCGAAGGAAGGAATCAGTGGTGACACACCATTTCGCCGAAAATCGACGTTCACTCCACAACTGGCGGTGCTCCCTCCACAGATTGCAGCTTTTGAGGAAGCAGTGGTTCATGATTTAGAAACAGCTAAACTCAATCAGTCGGGTCATTTCTCTAACATGTCTAATTGTGAGAGAAACGTATTGAGAGATCTGGGGAATAATAAGGAAATCATCCTGAAACCCGCAGATAAGGGGGGGTGCTACTGTAATTATGGATGTAGAGGCCTACCGTCAAGAATGCACCAGACTCCTTGCAGACCCTAGAACCTATAAAAGACTCAGAGAGGACCCCACGGAGGAGATCACCAGGGAGATTGTAAGCATGGTGGAAGAGGCGAGGAGCAACGATTGAATCACGGAAAAGGAAGCTGAGTTCCTTGTGAACAAACAACCGAGGGTTCCTTATTTCTACTGCCTTCCGAAGATCCACAAAACAGCAAGACCCCCTCCCGGTAGAACTATTGTCTCCGGGATGGGGTCTTTGCTAGAACATCTCTCGCAATTTTGCGATTTCATTCTGAAGCCGATGTTACAGCGTTTACACACCTACCTGAGGGACACCCTGGACATTTTGAACCTGTTGAAAGACATATCATTCGATCCTGATCATGAGTTCTTGATAGGGCTTGATATAGAGGCCCTCTATACAAACATTCCACAGTTGGAAACACTCAGGGTCTTAGAATCTTTACTTTTTTAAAGGGATTGGCCATATGAAACCCCAAGGGCTTTTATTTTACACCTGGCTGAAATAGCTCTCACCAAAAACTTTTTTGAGTTTGAGGGGGGGCTATATCTCCAAACCCATGGTACTTCCATGGGGAGTGTTTTCGCCCCAAGTCTTTCGGGACTTTATGTAGGGGCTTTCGAAGAACTGACAGGTCCGAATACCAATGGTCCATGGACGAACAATCTGAGGTTGTGGAGACGTTATATTGATGATGTCTTAGTGATATGGAGGGGCAAGAGAACATCTGTTGACCTTTTTCTTGACTGGCTCAATGCCCAGAATCCGTTCCTCCATTTCACTTCGACCATCACTAAGACCAACCTACCCTTCCTGGACCTGGTTATTGAACCTAACGGCGGTACCCTAAAAACAAAGGTCTTTTTATAAACCTACTGACAAGAATGCTCTGCTGGCATTCGAGAGCTTCCATCCGCGCTCCCTATGGGAGAATTTACCAGTAAGACAACTTTTCCGTATCCGCCGCAATTGCTCTGAAAAGAATGATTTTTTTGAGGAATCAGAAGCCCTGACTATGAGATTACAACAGAGGGGATACCAATACGAGTCATCAAGAAAGCCCACAAAAGAGCGTTTAATGCAAACCATGACGCTCTGCTGTCTAAGAACATGAGACCCCAAACTAAGAAACCAGTGTTTGTATCCACCTTTAACACCGCATCACATCAAATCAAAAAGTTGGTTCTTAAAAATTGGAAGATACTCAACACAGGGGGCATGAGTGTAGAGACACCGCTATTCTCTTTTAGACGCATTCAGAACTTGAAGGACCTTCTCATACACACCAGACCCAGGGACCTGGGACTGATAAGGGAGAATACTACTGTGACAGGTTTACCTAAACTGATTGGACACACACGATGCGATTCATGTAGTGTCTGCCACTTGACTAACAACTCTACCACTCTTGATCTAGGGCTCCACACTCCCTGGGATCAGAGATCTCACACCAATTGTAATTCCCAGGGAGTGATCTACTTGCTAACCTGCCCTTGTCAAAAAAAGTATGTAGGGATGACAAGCAGAAAGGTGCGCACTAGAATCACGGAACATCGGAGCACAATAAGATGTGGCAAGACAAATACCAAACTCACAGCCCACTTTTTTTAAACTGGACACAGTATATAAGACCTTAGATGGACCGTGATAGAGAAGGTAAAACCTGGAAGACATCAAGCAGATGATCAAAGGATATTACTCCAGTGAGAACAGCGATGGGTGTACCGTCTGAGAAGCCACCTAATGGGACTAAACAATGACATTCCATGGCAGTCACTGGGAAGATACCAAACATAACACTTTGATGTATTACTGACATAGGTGTTTTGATCATCGTCTTATTAGTAACATCTTAAGACATCCTCTATACACTAGGTTTTGAGGGAACCTTTGGTGCACGTTCCCTTTCAATTAGGTACTGATTTTGGACTGTTCCTGCTGGGTTTAGGTTCTGCCATTTATATTGTTTTATGTTACTATCATAACAATATTATTTTCGTAGACATGACCGCTGGATGGGACCTTTGATTTGGGTTGGATGCGAGTAATCATTCTAAGGGGACTGTATCAGAGAACAACTGCCCTACTTGGTTTATCAAGCCCTTAGGCAGTATTCCTCTTGGGACACCATATACAGTTAAGCCACACTACTAGTATAATCTAAAGCTGGTACATATGGTCAGTTACATACCTTGAGCATGAGGGTACATCCCTTATAAACCCCCTCGTTGGGACGATTGCTCGCTCCTGGTGAAGCAATATGGAGTATGCCCAATAGTCGCTCACCCATTCCTCTGAGCCTCGGGGGACCTATACTGATTGGTAATGCCCCCTGAACATCACTTACACATTGATCTTTAGAAAGGGTCCTAATACTCGGGTTTGGGGTAATATGATTAGAATTATCGAGTGACGTGTCCATGGGATATTAATCTACCATATTAATTTTCCAAACAATACTCTCGCTGCATTTTACCGTGTGAGTAGTTGAGATCAGGGATATTCATTCACCTGGATTATGGGGGATAATGGTGTGTTCCGTGTAGACCAGCCTTCCGGGTATTTAAGATCAAGATGATGGACTGGCGATAGAGTCGGGAACTACATTACCTGACAGTAGCCTAAATGCCCCACGTCTCACGCCGACGTCCTCATGCACGTGATGTCCGAAGGCAGGGGCGGAGTAGGAAATGGCTTGCTCTATGTTAAATACTCATTCTGAGACCGCATCTTCCATCTCCGCGGTGCTCCAAGGTACAGGAACTTTTGACAGGGCTAGCCCCAGAGAACAGTAAGGAGGTCGGGTGAGGGATGTATAGATCGGCTCCTCTGGTGTCAATCCAGTCACCGATGGGTGACTGGATTGACACTAAACATTCTCTACATTTTACTATTCCTCCGTAGATTGTGTTCTTAGGGAGACCCTCCTGGCAGACACCAGTTTGAGTTTGTGTATTACATAAACTCGTTAAGTTTGATCTACGAGTGGGTCATTAGCCTAAATGAAGGCTTTTTTCGACGTGTCTTTTTATAGAGTGGTTTACACGTGGGGTGTGTGTGGGTTCACGGGAGTCCAAGGCTTGGCCATGGGTGCATGAGTGTGTTGCGTATATTATTATAAGATCACTAAACAAATGTCATGAATGAAGATGAAGTGATCGAAGTTAATCACCTGGAGTGTTTGAAGTAAAGAAACCCGGGCTGTACCACCATAGATATAAGGTTAACACTGGAACTTATGTGAGCATATTTCATTCATTTTGAGTAACACCCTATTTAGAGAAGTAGAAATCTAAAGGGGCGAGTAGAGTGAAGGGGGACAGAATGTGTGTCTCTATATTCACTCTTTGCTCTTTTCTAGTGAATGCTTTTCCCACATGATGGGGTCTAATCTCCACTGAATGATGAGAAGATTTGGAGGAGTACGGATCTGAATGACCTACTGTAGTCTAGAGGCCCTGTGACCTAATTACGGCAGGGCGATAAGTGGTTCTGATTGCGACAGTCCTGACGAAGACCGAGGTGACCTTTTTAGGCACAATTCAAGCGGTCAAAACATGTTGACTTCAGCAGTGGTAGGAGGGAAGTCTTGAGGAACCTCATTTTCTCAATAAGACATTTTCCCATCCTTTTCCTACTTTGAATCCTGATAGGGGTATTAAACTGTGCCCAACACTCTCTCCCCCAGGCACCAGCCCCCGCCGCATGGGCCAGTCTGTGTGTGCCCTTCTCTGGTCGATTGTGCTCTCGCTGACCCGTGGCAGGGGGAGGGTGGGGGCAGACACATGCAGGCCTACCAGGCTTTCTGTCGATCCCCCGCCGAGTCGGAGAAACAGGTCATGAAGTCTGTGCAATGGCGGCTGCCATATTGGGTCGGGTCTAAGCGTCCCTTCTTGTCAGTCGATGCCTCCCTCTCGTGTAATCCGCTCTGGTGCCTGCAATCAGCCGGAAACTCCGGAGAACGCAGTAAAATTCCAGGAAGTTTGAGACTTCTCTGCTCCAGTCAAGCGGGTGTCCCGACCTCCTGACTGCTCCGCAAACCACTCTGCTGGAGAATCATACCCACCGTAGGTGTGGGGGGAAGTGTTTCATAATTCGAAGCCAGCGGGTGATTCCAGCACATTGAAGATTCCAGAACATTGGAGTGTCCAGCATCTAGAGAGGGTTACCCTCAGCTACAGTCCTGTGGGGATTGTCCATTGCTGCAATGCTATCCTTGTCCTTGGGCACCAGGTTCTGTTGACGCGCCAGATGGAGATCAATTCTCGGTAAGTAAATGTTCCAGTTACTCTTGGGGTGGTTTTCTTTGTTACAGATTGTAGGAAGGGACTGATTGGGTTAAATTCTGGGGTACTTTTGATAAAGAGATCCCGTAACTGGAGGAGCTCTGCTAGTGAGCTCCTCTCCCATTGGCCATCTTGGACTGGAGATGGGCGCAATATTGTTTGGAGGGCTTATGGTGGAACAGTGAGCTAGCTGGTCTATGAGACAACACATCCTGCAGGGGTGCACAGAATAAGTCTGGCACCATCCCAAAGTTTATGTCATCCATAAACACAGAGTCCCCACTGATTAGTGGAAACTACACAGCAGATTGATTTCCTTTATGGAACACTGTTTGATTTATATTGTCACTAATCAACATTTGTCTCAATATTTCTGTAATAGGACTCATCTGCATAAAAATTACAAAAGCATACTAACCCGTTAAAGATAAATAAAGGTTTTTGAAACTTCTACAGCTTCTCGTCATTAACTGAAATTTAAGAACTTGACAGTTGCTGATGCTGATATAATTCTGTTTTAGCTCCATTCCAAAAAGTCACAGGATTTTGCGGATCGAGGCTGTAAGGTTGGAATGATAGATTTAAGATTTGTATCCAAGTATAGAAATACAGGTCACTCATACCGCTCCAAAATTAGGATAATTTAGAATGCTGGGTAATTCAGAGTGTGTTTTTTCAAAATGTGTTTTTGTGGGTACTGATTTACAATAAAAATCCAAAATTCAATAAACAATAACCATTCTACATTGCCACACTTCTCTCAAAGAACCAAGATAGATTATTGCGTGACACAGGGAAGGCCCAAAAATGGGACCATGTGAAGAGAGGAAATAATAATTATATAAGAGACCCTACTCCTGAGGCACAGCCGGGAGCGCTATTTTTTTAAAAAAATTTGTATACTTGTGATTTTAAAACGTGTGTATTACTTTGTGTCACGATCACCCTTCTCTCACCTGATCGATCCTCAGGGAGACCACGCTCGATTCTCCTTTGCCCCACGCAGCAGAGCTAATCGCTGCAGAGGGAACACCCTGTTCATCACCGCCAGCAGCCAGTGAGCCGGTCTTTGGCCACGCCCAATCGCTCGAGGCCACGCCCCCTTCACCTTCATAAGCAGATTCTGAGCTCTCATCAGACCCTACTCCTGAGGCACAGCCGGGAGCGCTATTTTTTAAAATTTGTATACCTGTGATTTTAAAACTTGTGTATTACTTTGTGTCACGATCACCCTTCTCTCACCTGATCGATCCTCAGGGAGACCACGCTCGATTCTCCTTTGCCCCACGCAGCAGAGCTAATCGCTGCAGAGGGAACGCCCTGTTCATCACCGCCAGCAGCCAGTGAGCCGGTCTTTGGCCACGCCCACTTGCTCGAGGCCACGCCCCCTTCACCTTCATAAGCAGAGCAGCTTCTGAGCTCTCATCAGACCCTACTCCTGAGGCACAGCCGGGAGCGCTATTTTTTTAAAATTTGTATACTTGTGATTTTAAAACTTGTGTATTACTTTGTGTCACGATCACCCTTCTCTCACCTGATCGATCCTCAGGGAGACCATGCTCGATTCTCCTTTGCCCCACGCAGCAGAGCTAATCGCTGCAGAGGGAACGCCCTGTTCATCACCGCCAGTAGCCAGTGAGCCGGTCTTTGGCCACGCCCACTCGCTCGAGGCCACGCCCTCTTCGCCTTCATAAGCATGTGTTTTCCACGTACGCGCAGCGGACGGGCACAGCGGGCGCGCCGTCAGCACGCCGAAGGCGTGCCAAAGGCAAGCCCGTCTGGGCCCGTCCGGGCCCAACCAGACCCGGGCCCAGGGACTCTGTCGGATGTTCCTCCTGACCGCTTGGTGTACTCAGGAGACATGCTCCGTGCGCTCCAGCCGGTAAAAACTTTGGCCTGTTACCACACGCACACTGAAGGTAAACCCTTCTCTAACTGTATGCTCTGTAATCCAACCCCCCAGAACCCAGCTAAACCCGGACTCAAGATAGGTCTTCTTAACTGCCGCTCCCTTCCTAAACATGCGCTCGAAACAAACCTGTTAATTCAAGATCATGACTTCGATGTGCTGTTTCTCACGGAAACGTGGCTATCGGACAGTTCTGACTCGGACATTGTCATGGCCCTCCCCCCAGGCTATCTCTGTCAAGCTCTACATAGACCTAAAGGGAGGGAAGGGGGGTTAGCCATAATCTACAGGGAACAGCTTATGTGCAGAACCTCCAACGCCCACATCGAAGACTTCGAAAGTTGCCAATTTTCCATTCAAACCTCCCCGGCCCACTCCCTGTCAGGACTACTGATTTATCGCCCTCCAGGTGCTCCTGGGAAATTCCTTAATGCCGTTACCGAATCGGTTTCACAATTAGCTTCTTCTGCCTCTAACTTTCTTATCCTAGGTGATCTGAATCTGCACTTCATGGACCCTACGGACCGGATAGCTTCCGATCTTCTTCAGGACCTGGCGTCACTTAATATCCGACTGGTCAACAATGAGCCTACCCATGAGAAGGGACACTTACTAGATCCCATCCTCACTAATGTTGTTACCATCACCACCAGGCCACCCCTGACCCTACCATGGACTGATCATTTTCTTGTCCCTATCTCCTGGGAAGTACCCACTATGAACCCTCAAACTACTAAAATCCAGGTGACCGATAGACGGTGGCAGAAACTTGCACCCAGGGAATGGGCCACCGCCCTCTCAAACTCCATCCCTGAGCTCTCCACCGAACCCGCCACGGCCGATAAGCAGTTTAATGCATGGATTACGTCTTCACTAGATAAACTCCTCCCCAAAACTGCCATTTTTAAACATCCCAAAAGAGTATCCTCCGCCCTGTGGTACACCCCAGAGCTCAAAGCCCTGCGCCAAGACTGCAAGAGAACGGAACGCTCATGGAGGAAAGATAAGTCGAAAGCAAATAAAGACGCTTACTCCACCTCTCTCTCAACTTACAAAACAACGATTCGTAAAACTAAAAGCGCATTCTTCCAGGAAAGAATAGAAAAAGCTGTATGCTCCAGTAAAGAATCCTTCGTCATATTAAAAGAACTTCTGAAGACCCCAGAACCTGGACCGGGACACCCCCCAGACCCCAAGGCTGATCAGGAAAAATGCCAGCTATTGGCTAATTTCTTTCATGAAAAAATTCAAAAAACCCTTTATTCAATCCCACCTGCGAGTCCGTGCAAGGAAAACGACCCCCCGCTGACCCTGACACCCATTTGTCTCTCCTCTTGGGGTCAAGTAACGACCGAAGAAGTGGGAAATACGCTAAATTCCATAAAAAGCGGATCTCCCAGGGACTCCGCCCCGCTTCGGATCCTCAAAGAAGTAGCCCCCATTATTGTTCCCCCCCTTACCCACCTGATCAACGCCTCATTCCAACAGGGAGCCGTACCCCCGAGCTGGAAGGCGGCAGTTGTTAAAGCTTTACTGAAGAAACCTTCCCTTGATCCTGAAAACCTGGCCAACTTTAGGCCTATTTCCCTGCTCCCAGGAATCAGCAAGATTGCTGAAAAACTGGTTAATAAGAAACTCTCACAGTTCCTGGAGGACAACAACAGACTAAAAAGCTCACAGACAGGCTTTCGTCCAGGGCAGGGCACGGACATCGCCCTCCTGGCAGCGGTAGAGGAGGCCAGAGCACTCTTAGACGAAGGAGGGTCAGTGGCAGTGATCCTCCTCGACCTGAGTTTGGCCTTCGATACCGTCAACCACCAACTTCTCATCAAAAGGCTCAAGAGAGCCGATATGGAAGGCTCCGCCCTATCCTGGCTCTCATCCTTTCTGGCCCAACGGACATATCAGATCTGGGAGAATAACACCTGCTCCTCCGAAACTCCCCCCCAATGTGGCGTGCCTCAGGGCTCCTCCCTGAGCCCCACATTATTTAATATCTACATGTCCCCATTGGAGGAGGTCATCACCCCGTTCGGAGTGAGCGTCGTCAGCACAACTAGTTGTATCACTATCCCACCCCAGCCAACAACCAGCAGATCTATTCAACTGCCTTACGCAGGTCCAAAGCTGGATGAACAGTTCAGCCTTAAAACTGAACGGAGCGAAAACTGACGTTCTGCTCCTCGGCCAGAAAGGACTCACACTCTCCCCGAACATCTGGCCAGCTTGTCTGGGTCCCCCCCCGATCCAAAAGAAGAAGTAAAAAGCCTGGGCGTGTGGCTCGATACCGATCTTTCGTTCACCGTGCAAGCAAAGAAAGTAGCTGGGACTTGCTTCGGGCTCTTGAAATCGTTGAGGAAAATCCTGCCCCTCTTGCCCCCCAACTCGCAAAAACTGCTAATTCAAGGCCTAATACTCTCGAGACTTGATTATAGCAATGTGATCTACCTGGGCGCCCCCGAAGCAACGATGAACAAGCTTCAGAGAATTCAGAACATCGCGGCCCGGATTCTCACCAACACCCATGCCAGAGCTTCGGCCAAACCAGCACTAAAACTCCTCCACTGGCTTCCTATAAGGGAGCGGGTCAAATTCAAGGCCCTGTGCCTAGCCCACAAACTGCTACAAAATCAAGGCCCCCCTATTCTCAGCAAACTCAAGATCCCTCCGTTCGGACAAGGAAAATTTCATCATCATCCCCAGATTTAATAAAGCACGTTCAGGAGGAAGACGTTTCTCAGTTCACACCGCACGTCTCTGGAACTCACTCCCCCGCGACCTGAGACTCGAATCTCATTATCTTCACTTCAGGAAGCGGCTCAAAACCCACCTTTTTCCCTAAGGAATCATGCTTGCCCTCAACCCCGATCTTCTGTTCCCCCCTCCCCTCCCTCCCCTCCCCCCTTCCTCCCTTGTCCCACTGACCTGAAGAGATAGGGATCTTTAGCGCTGGGATACCTCCGGGTGACTACGCGCTCTATAAAATTTATAATAATAATAATAAATTTATAATAATAAGAGAGACTTTTGTCGTAGTGGTGGCCTGCCGCATTTGGGCAGGATACTCCATGCACCCAACAAAACCTACCAACTCCAAGCATTTCTGAACAGAGACCTTGGGAAGACCAGACAGAGTGGTATGGTTTGCATGGATCCCACCACTTTTTTACCCAAAGTGCCACAGAAATGTTGCCCTATGCTTTTAAAAAAGAGAATGTTCCTACATGCACATGACAGAAAGTCACAGGTATTGCAAGGAACAACAAATTTTAGACCATTCAGTGCCCCATACTTCTCCTGAAATAAATAGTATCCCACTTGTGTGGGTGGATCTATAACAATGGAAAAAAAGGTCTCAACAAAAATAATTCAATTCTTGTTTCCAAAAGCCCCTCTTTACATATGTTGCTTGCTGCTTTATTTGGCAAAAGGATCAACCGGCATACGAAGAAGACTAACACATTTCTTGGTACTATAAATCCTGAGATGTCCAAAGTGTGGCTTACATGGATCTCACTACTGTTTCTCAATCAGAATCACTGCAAACATCAAACTTTGGATGAAATCAAAGTATTTCCTCATGTTTCTGTGAGGAAAAGTTCAGGAATTTGTGGGCTGTAATAAAAGTCTTACCGCCCACCATTCCTACACTTCTGATTAAAATGGTAGCCTCCTTGTGTAGTTAGGCCTTTCACCCAGGAAATACCTAGAAACACACAGTGAAAACATCAAGTATTTTGCTTTGCATTGCCCTAAGGGTCAGTCATCAGCCAAGAAAACCTACCAACCCAAGACATGTCTGTAAACTAGTTACCTTTTGAAATTCCAGTGGTGTGGACTGTGTGGTTCCTGATCTTTTTTGCATGTGCTGCAAACTATGTCCAAAAACACCCAATTTCTTCTCATTTTCTGTTGGGAATGGCTGTAACATTTAGGTCCTGGGTTGGCCGGCACCCACTGAACCCTAATAACCTGGACTTTTCTTAGAACTATAGACCTAGAGGAATGCAGGGTAGTATGGCTTGCATGGATCTCAGTAAGTTTTCTTATCCAAAAGCATGCTTCTGCATTTATATAAACTAAAATATCATCAGTGGATTGTACCATATCAGTAACTTGTGGCCTTATTCTTAATGCTATTCTGTGCTTAGTCATCGTATCTTACTTCAGATTTAAGTGTGACTTACTCAGTTTTTGAGACAAAAAGAAACTTACAAGGAAAAAAATATAAGTAATTCAAGTCTTTCTAAGAGGGTTGTTTAGCAATGCTGCTGTCATGAGGACGGTACAAATTATCAGTGGGAACACCATGTAAATCTCCTATCAGACCATAACTCAGTTTATACAAGCTTGTGGCATCTTTTGTTGAAATCACCTGCACAGATAACAACAGAAGTGTGTTTTGGAATATAGCTGGCGTTGCCACCACTCTTCAATAAGTCCATCTGAACCTGACCACATTACTGCTTTCTATTGTAAACTGTGAATGATTGTTTTTTGCAAGATGCCTTTGTGAAGGCTTGTTACTGGCATCTGCCGTGGCATGCGGCTTATGTGGTGTGCTGCCATGATTTGGAATCTCAACAAGACCAACTCAGCCTTCTTTCTTTCTGCGGTCTGTTAAGCTACCTAACTGGGCGATAGTAACACCAGTCATTGCTGGTGTGTGCCTTTCATCTCACTACAGCCAATCAATTTAGCCATCGGTTCCTCATCAAAGCTGATTGTCGAGTCGTCACTCTGAAGTTTATATATGTTTATATACTCACTTCAGCCCTTGCATATAAATGAGGCCCTTCCCTACCAGTTACCATCTTCCCTCAGTGGTACCATTGTTGTGTATATCCAACTTTTAGGGGATTTACAAAAATAGCCACGATTGCCCCTCAAAATCTACGCATGCTGCACATTTCAGAGTGTATTCCAAAGCCCCACACTGCAGTAATGGATAGCTTGCTGGGGTGCTACTTGGAAAGCTGGGGTATTGCTTTGGTTACAATGCCTCAGCATCATAAGCAATCAGTTTGAATGACGTATAATTCTAGACGGCAAAGGCCAGATGGTTTTGGTCTGTTTATTTCTGTTATACCCACATGCTGGGCACTGTCTTTTGAAAAAAAAAATTTTGAACATGTATTAGCATTTTACACTGTTATCATTCACAGCAATGGGCACTGTCTTTTGAAGGCGTTCCATAGAGAGCACTCTCTTGATATGTATGTATCTTCCATTTCTGGTTGTTTGCTTGAAACCTGAGAGGTTGGAACAAATGTACTAACATGCGTGTAAACCAGTAGAGACTGGGAGCTGGCTGCTTGTTTGGCCCAGCCTGGCATCTGTATAGATATCGACCTCTGGCAGCGGGGACCCAGAATTGATTGATTACGGCCAACTTAAACGTTAGAATTCAGCGTGGGATCGATCCAAAGAGAAATGTTCTTCGTCTATTTTTCTGAAATGAAATCTGTGGTGTTTAAACTGTTTTAATACTAGAATATAACGTTTGATTGATTTAAAATATGACAGTCAGCGACATGCCTTTTCCTAACAGGGTATGGGTTATGAATGTATATCAAGATTCATTGTTACTCAGTGCATTGTTTTATTTAGTGTTATGTATTTTAGTATGTATTTTAAAAGTATGTGAGCTATTTTTTGTATAAGAATTGCTTTTGTTTTTTAATACATGTGTTAAATTTTTAGTAGTTATTAAGTTCATTGTAAAAACATTTTGTGTTTTTTAGTTCTGTAGCAGGTTTTGGGTCTATGGGGAATAGGATGGGAAGTAATTTAATTATAATAAATGTATTATTTTTTTTGGGAGACCCTTGTTGTTTGCTGCCTGTTGCTGCTTTCTACGGACACTCTTTTTGGACCCTGTCAGCCCTTCACGACTTGCGGAACCCGCTTTGCGGGTCCCGCTGCGCCCCAGAGGTCGAGGGTAATCTGTGACACATCTGCGTGGGAGGACCAGGGCTGCGAGCGAGCGGGGCAGGACTTCCAATCCCAGAAGCCCCTGCACACCGCGCCTCTGACCAGCTGGCCGCTCTCCCTGGCCATCACCACGCCCCGCCTTCAATCCTTCAAAGGGCGGTAATTGACTTTCCGACGTGGGAGACCCTTGTTGTTTGCTGCCTGTTGCTGCTTTCTACGGACACTCTTTTTGGACCCTGTCAGCCCTTCACGACTTGCGGAACCCGCTTCGCGGGTCCCGCTGCGCCCCAGAGGTCGAGGGTAATCTGTGACACATCTGCGTGGGAGGACCAGGGCTGCGAGCGAGCGGGGCAGGACTTCCAATCCCAGAAGCCCCTGCACACCGCGCCTCTGACCAGCTGGCCGCTCTCCCTGGCCATCACCACGCCCGCCTTTAATCCTATGGACTTCCTACTTAAGTGAAGGTTACTACCCGCCACGCGGGAGCGTGCGGGAGCGTCCCGGGAGAAGCCCGGGACAAGGGCGGGACCGTCTGTGGCCGTCCGGGGCCTGAGGAGGCCGGGCTGGGCCCTACTATTAACATTTTCTACCTGACCACCTATTCATGAACCTTATTATTTGGTAAATTTTATATTGTGACTGCTCGTGTCTAAAGTGTTGTTAAAATATTGAGGCCTGAGTGGCATTGCTGATGAAGTATTAAGGTTGGTCATTGTATTGCTAGTTGTATATTTTTAAAAGGAATATCAAAAATGCCCCTAAGGTCTGGTAAGGAGAGGGAAGTTCAGGTCTCAACCTCTAATGGTACTTTTACTGGTACAATTGATCAGTTTTTTAAGCGTTCCACTGCTATATTAGAGAAGGAGATCGCCCTGGTTGAAAAACGCCTCTCACTTGATATTATTACTGGTAAGCGGTCTTCGCTAGGTAAAATTAATGAGGCTGTCTCCCCTGTCCCACTTTCGACGCTGAATTCGGATAGTAATGCCGAAGTATTATTGGTAACTGCTCCTGAGAACCATACAGTTGAACTAGTGGATTCTTACCAGGAAGGCGCTTTTAATACCGCACATGATAATTTGCAAAATAGCGGGACTATTTGTTTAGATCAGTCCAGGGATAATACTGGTCTTTCAGACTCACCAAACCTTAACATTAGTACTGAACTATTGGATTCCCCCTCTCATCCACAACAAACACCCACTCACAACCCTGGGAAACGCAAGAGGGTAGACTCACCGGTCATAGAGGAACAAACTGAGGGGTTGGGAAATGCCTCATCCTCCCCCCCACAGCTACCCAATATTAACGCTATTGTCCAGCAAGGGGGAGGTGAGACTATGATTAGCATTACAGAAGAGATATTTTTGGCTAAAATTGAGTTGCTATTCAAATCTTTACTCCTACCTCTTTTTGAAAGGACAAGGTTACTAAATACTAAAATGGATTCTATAGATTCGCTAGTGAAGGACAATATAGCAACTTCTGACAGAATCCTCGCCAGTTTAGCAATTGCTGGTTTGACCACTCCTGTCCCGACTATTCTGAAGCCCAATATTAAGACAAATGATAAAGCTGGGGTTAATAATTTACAAGTGGGACCCTCTATATCCAAGGCCCCGCAAGCAAAAACTGTACCCGATCCTAAGAAAGTAGCTTCTACAGTGAACCCTGCAAGGCAAAATCCTGTTAAAAACCAACAGGTTCCGAAAAATTCAACTTCTGTTAGGAGCAAAAATATTAGTCATCAGTCCATGGCCAAACCCATCCCAAAGAAACCGTGTGTGAACCTCCCACCGGAGTCAGTACCCTATACAATTGTTTTAACTGGTGTGGCCCCGCTTGTAGATGGCAAGAGAGAAACTCACAAGGATCTCTACAATAAGGTTACATTCTGGCTTAATAAAAACCGGCCACTACCTCCTAATTTAAATCCTGAGATACTTAATGTAAGGAGGGTGGATTGGATTGGCTATGGTAAGAAAGATCTTGAGGGGGATTGTGTGGTGGTTAGCTTCAGAGAGCCCTGGGTTGCCGAATACATTTGCAGGGAACCAAGATTCGGTAGAGTTGGGGATGTACAAACTCTACTACTGCATTATTTTTATCCAGCTCTATATACAAATAGATCCCACACCCCGTTTCATCATTCCAGAAGGGACAGGACCGGAGGGAGATTCAATTTTGACACCCCACTTTATCCAATGTTCTATCCCCACCTTGCAAACCGGTTTGCTCCCCTTTCCGGCCTGGAGGGTGTGGATTGACATGATATAGTACAATCGATTAATGGGTGTTCTAGTGCTGTAGTAACGTGTTCTTTAAAAAATGTGTGTGTCCCTGGGGCAGAGACCGTCCCTGTGTTCAGCGTTAATCCACAGAGGGTGGAAACAAGGGAAGCACTCTTGTCAGGTATCCCTAGACTGACGATCACTAAGGCTGTCGTTAACCCAACCATTAAGATGGTAGAGAAAACAATTCACACCCTTGCAGTCTTGTCTTGGAATATAGCGGGCTTAAAGGGGAAAGTGTCAGAGGCTGATTGGGGCTCCTTTGTGGATTTACATGATGTTATTATCCTGCAGGAAAGCTGGTCAACCGACGCTATTTATCGGGTCGGTTATCTTAATTACCACAAACCAGCTAGTAAGGGACCGAAGGGTCGCCCCTCAGGAGGCCTAGTTATTTGGATTAGACAATCATTAGCCATTACCATCACGGAAATCCCTACTCTGAGCAATGATATCCTAGCGTTGAAATTAACCGGTAAAAATAACCAGGACTTTTTTCTGTTTAATATATATGCTAGAGGGTCACCAGGTGGGAAGCCTGCGGGAGTGGTAGCTGAACTTGACTCCCTACTGAATAACATTAGCAGTGACAAATGTGTTATGGTGGCAGGCGACTTCAACTGCTGCTTTGAACCATTTCCTAATCTTGATGGTGGGGGTTATTGGGATATTTATCAGATTTGGAATATTCCTCCTTTGTCTATCCCTCCAATCAAAAAAGTAACGGAGGCAGCCATGCAGTGGTTGGGTCTTTGCCTGGAATGGGACTTGCGTGCAGCGAATGGTAGGACCAAATCAGACCAGATGGGAAAAGGTACATTCGATAACTCCCTTAACTCGAGCCGCATTGACTATTTTTTGATAAAGATAGAGTTTTGGAAAATACTGGTGGACATGGAAATAGTCACTAGATCTGAGAGTGATCATAACCCCTTGATAATAAAACTTTTTGTGGATGAGGGTCTTCACATGAACCCTGCAACTAATATTAACACAGCAGATGCTGGTCTCACAAATGATTGTAGGAGGGTAAGATGGGCTGGGCTCCAAGACAATACTGCCATTATTAGCAAGATTGCCATGGAGGTCCTAGCGGCTACAAGACAGATGGTACCCATACTTGAGGCTGGAACTCCACTTGATCAGATTGGGACAATTCATGAGTCACTTTTTAGTAAACTAAAATCTTTTTTTATCAAACCTGTGAAAGGAGGAAACAATGTCCCAGCAGAATCTAGGTTGAAATGGTATGATAAGACATGTAGTATTGCCCACAGCTCCCTGTTAAAGGCCATTAAATCCAAATCATGCCCGGATATAAGGATAGCCAGGGTGAATTATAAGAAAGCACTAAAAGAGGCAAAAATTAAATGGGATGACCAGCGTTGGTTAGATTTATACCAGGCAAGTACCTCTTCTAACCAACAGAAATTTTGGGAGGTTGTGAAATGGGGTGGGGTGGGAGAATTACATATTCCAGTAAACCATGTTTCGGCAGAGCAATGGGTCAAGCACTACGAGGCACAGTTCAGCCACACGGAACGGATCTCCCATACTACCATTAGGGAAGATGCCAGTGTGCAGTCTGAGGTGGCCTCACTTGATCACATTGTTTTTACTGAAACTGAAGCTATTTCTGCTCTTAAACAAGTGCAGAATGGCAAAGCCCCTGGCATGGACTGCATCCCTGCGGACCTCTTCAAATATGATCAAACACACTGGGTCCCGTATATATTAATTTTAGCAAATGCTATAGCTAGAGGGATCAGGATCCCAAATTCCTGGAAAGGGGCCGAAATTTTGCCAGTGCACAAAAAAGGGGATAGATCTGATGCGGGAAACTATCGCCCCATCAGCCTCATCGACGCCCTACAAAAAGTAATAGCTAGAATGCTGTTAGGGAAAATCCACTCGTGGATGACAGAAGTAGATATTCTGTCTCCAATGCAGGCGGGTTTTAGAGCACACATTAGCACAGTTGATCAGATATTAAGATTCGTCATGATTTATTGGAAAACTGTGCTTTTGAGAGATGGGAAGATCTTCGCTGCATTTGTGGATCTCAAATCAGCGTTTGATCTGGTCCCCAGAGAGAAGATGTGGGCAGCACTGAGAAGGATGGGGGTCCCTAGTGCTCTATTAGAGCTTACCATCAGGATGCACAAGGGTAACTTTGCAAGAGTCAGATGGGGTCACCAGGGCCAGGTTACCGATTCCTTCCCCGTAACTCGCGGTGTGAGGCAGGGTTGTGTCCTGGCCCCTACCCTATTTGTACTCTTCATCAACCAGGTGGTAAAGTTTCTCTCAGATACCCCCACCGATGCTCCTTCATTGGGTGGGTCCAAATTCCCTCTTTTAATTTTTGCAGACGATACCCTCATATTGGCCAAGACGCAGAAGGGTTTACAGGTAGCAATAAATAAATTCATGGACTTTTGTACTATGAATGATCTTGAGATCAATATTAATAAAACCAAGTTCATGGTCCTAACTAAGAAAAAGCCACTGAGGGGACATGTTTTAATGAATGGGTCTAAACTGGAGCAGGTTGATGTAATGACATATCTTGGTGTTACTTTGGATTATAGGCTACAATGGAAAGATCAAGTAGCGGCGCTTTGTCTGAAATTTGCCCGCCTGACTGGTTGTCTAGTTAAAGAGCAGCGGTGTTCCCTGACTAAAAGAGTACTGCCCGCACTTAAAATTTATAGTGCTAAAATCAGTTCAGCCATATTATATGGGGCCGATATTTGGGGTTGTGTGGACCTGTCTGTCCTGGATAGGATACAGAATAAATTCCTCCGAAACCTAGTTAGTCTCCCC
Organism: Lissotriton vulgaris; assembly: GCF_964263255.1. Taxonomy (NCBI): domain Eukaryota; kingdom Metazoa; phylum Chordata; class Amphibia; order Caudata; family Salamandridae; genus Lissotriton; species Lissotriton vulgaris. Next base: position 1,160,500,183 of record NC_141689.1, read on the forward strand.
CCCTCAACACCAGTTCTTCCACTCCTGATGGACATGGGCATGCATACCATTAAACACCAGGCCCTCTATAGGATGGTGGCATTATGGAGACGTATTTGGTCCACCCCGGAGCTGGCCATGTTTGCCCGGGAATTACAGGATGTGAGAACGCAACAAGGGGCAGGTGGCATACCTTGGCTAAAGCTAATTAAGAACACTCTTACTGAAATGGGTCTCCCCTTGCTTTGGTCGGAGCCGGGATCTCAAACCTTCCCTACTAAGAATGAATTCAAACTTCTCTTCTGGTCCATGGTAAAAACGGAACATGTGGCATTTTCTGAGAAAATGAATTTGACAGGCCAGTTCTTGCTCCACAAAGTAGTACCTAATAAAGAAGTATATTGGGATGTTATCCTTAAAACATTAGACAGGAAACTATACCATCAGTTCCGTGTAGGTACACTGCCGCTGAGGGCTTTTACTAGCGGCTGGCAGAGGTCAGAGTCAAGTTTCTGTCCCTGTTGTACTGTTTGTAAGGAAACAATTGGCCACTTTTTATTTGTTTGTTCTGCTTATTGTGAACCACGTAATAAGTGGCTGAAACCTATATGTACTAGACTTAACACCCGAGTGAGTAGTGAAGCACTGTATATCCTGAGAACCAACACATCTGAATGGCTAACCATAGGATTGGCCAAATTCCTTGGGTGGGCTTGGTTGATAAGGATAAAATCAATCAGTCAGCTCATAGTATCTTGACCTAAACAAACCTGTATACTGTGTTACCCCACTGGTTTTTCTGGCCTACGATTTTATCAGTATTGAAGATCTGCTAATTTTTATATGCTCAAATGTTTTAAAATTCCCCCTGACGTCTTTATAAGTATGTTTAATTGAGATTTTTAATTAGATTTGTTTTGTCTTTACCTTAATTGCCTTGTTTCTTTTTGATTTGGTTAGTATATGTATTTAAATATTTATGATCTTATGACTTCGTTGTGCTAATTGTATTTTAAGTAATTTTGTGTATATGTGTGTCTTTTATGATGAAAAATCGAAATAAAGACGTTAAAAACTGAAACTGTATTATTTTTTTATGTATTAGCATTCATTTAATTTAGATTTTATAGTGTTATTTGTGAAACTTAATTTATTAATAATTAATTATTATTCGGTTGTTAAATATTATTAATTAATGAATTGGTAATTATGTTAATTGTGTCTTTTTTAGGAGCGGGTTGTAGGTTTATAGGAGAATAGGATGGGAAGTAGTTTAACTATATAAATGTATTCATATTTTTTGTGTATTAATATTTATTTAATTGATATTTTATAGTGTTCATTTTGGGAAATATGTATTATTAATTATTTATTAATTGGTTGTTCATTATTATTACTTAATTAATTGGTAATTATTTATGTTAATTGTGCCATTTTTTAGGATCGGGTTGTGGGTTTATATGGGAATAGGGTGGGAAGTATTACAATAAATGTATTAAAATGTTTTATTAATATTTAATTTATATTGTATAGTATTAATTGTGGGAGTTATTAATATTCATTATTTATGAATTGGTTGTTAATTATGCTTATTTAATTGGTAATTAATTATTAGTTAATTGTGCCCTTTGTTTAGGAGCAGGTGGTGGAGTTTATAGGGGAATAGGGTGGGAAGTAATTTATTTATAATTAATTAATCATTGTTTGTTAATTGATGCTAATTAATTAATTAAAATATGATGATTGTGTAATTCATTTTAGATGTAAGTTGTGGGGTTTATAGTGTTAAAGGGTGAGAAGTAAATTGTTTTAAATTAATTAAAAAGTTGTTGTTAATTGATATTTATTTATTAATGTAAAGTTAGTTATGAAAATTGTGTAATAATTTTTAGGTGTGGGTTAATGTGTTTATTGGGGTACAGGGTGGAACATAATTTATGTTTAATTGATTGATAATTAGTTGATTACTAAAATTAATTCATCAATTGATAAATATTTAAGTTAATTGCTTATTTTTTTTGTGTGGGTTTTGGTTTTATAAGGGTAACGTTTGAGAAGTAAATTAATTTGTATCTGTTTTAATTTGTTTTTCAATTAATAGTATTTCTTTCATTGATAAATATTTATATTAATTATGGAGGTACATGTTTTTTAAAAACTTGGATGCGTGTTAATGTTGTTGTTTATAGTAATTTCTATTAAAAAAAGTGTTTTGTTTGTAAATTATTTTTAAATGTTTTTAAATAATCTTTCTAGTTATTTGTTAGCTCTTTTTAACATTATAATTTGTTTCTATCTTTTGTAATATTTAATATATTTATATATGACTTTTTTGTTTTTAAAAATCTTTTGTACTGTTGTTGATATTTGTTTGTTTTTTTAATTTTGAACTGCCTCCAGTGGAAATATTAAGTTTTAATCTTCTGCTATCTAACACTTTCCCTACTGTTGGACTCACAGGAGTGGAAATAGAAATTTTTAACCCACTGCTATCCAACATTTTCCCTACTGTTGCACTCACTGGAGTGGGAATATTCTAAGTGTGGGCGAATTTTGCGAATCAGCGGTTTGCGAATTCGTGCGATATCGCAAAAAAATCCACGAATTCGCAGATTTCCACGCGAAATCGCGGATTGTTTTGCGATTTTGCTCCACCACTAGTGTGTGGGGGGGCAAACGGGGGGCTTCTATGCGAGTTCACAAGCCTCTTGTGTGTATAAAAGGACAGGCATCGATCAGAGCAGCAGATGAGGACAAATAAGCTTGTGGTCACAGGAACTGCACGGGGATAGAGCTTGTGAAAGTCAAGGATGCAAAGGCCTTCATCAAGCATCATAGCTAATTTTCGACGGAATTTTCAACGGTATACATGGGAAGAACACACACCTGCCCAGCCTCGACAAAACGCACATTTATTTGGGGCTGATTAAGGAGTTACTGAATTTGACCTTCAACTCAGGCACCTGCTTTATCTATATCTGTAAGTGCTTCCTGCAGGAGCCTCGTTGTCTACTTGTAACTATTCTCTGACCCTGCTTTGAGGGTCAGAGCAGGGTCAGAGAATAGTTGCAAGTAGGCAAGGAGGCGCCGCTCAGGAAGCACTTACAGGGTTACAGCAGGTGCCCAAGTTGAAGTTAATTTCTTTGTAACCATTTTGCAAATGGTTACAAAGAAATTAGCTTCAACTTGGGCACCTGCTGTTACCCTGTAAGCGCTTCCTGAGCAAAATTCGTCCCGCTCACGGATTCATGGATTTTGCCACAATTTCAGGCAATTCGCGGATCGCGAAATCGCGGAAAATCCGCAAATTCCGCGAGCGGAACGAATTTTCCACCCATACTTAGTTTTACCCATCCACTATCCAACAATTTCTCTACTGTCGCACTCACTGGAGTGGGAATAGTAATTTTTACCCCTCTGCCATCCAACATTTTCCCTACTGTTGCACTTACTGAAGTAGGAATAATACGTTTTATCCCATCACTATCCATCACTTTCCCTACTGTTGCACTCACTTGAGTGGGAATAGTCATTTTAACCCCTGCGCTATCCAACCATTTATCCTGCTGTTACACTCAATGAAGTGGGAATAGTGATTTTTACTCCTCCACTATCCAACACTTTCCCTACTGTTTCACTCACTGGAGTGGGAATACTAATTTTTACCCCTCCGTTATCTAACACTTTCCCTACTGTTGCACTCACTGGAGTGGGAATAGTAATTTTTACCTCTTTGCTATCCAACACTTTCCCTATGGTTGCACTCACTAGAGTGGGAATAGTAATTTTTACCCCTCCGCTATCCAACACTTTCACTACTGTTGTACTCACCGGAGTGGGAATAGTAATTTTGACCTCTCTGCTATCCAAAACTTTGCCTATTGTTGAACCCACTGGACTGGGAATAATAATGTTTACCCCTCCGCTATCCAATACTTTCCCTACTGTTACGCTCAATAGAGTGGGAATAGTAATTTTTACGCCTCCACTATTCAACACTTTCCCTACTGTTGCACTTTCAGGAGTGGGGATAGTAATTTTTACCCCTACGCTATCCAACGCTGTCCCTAATGTTGCACTCACTGGAGTGGGAACAGTAACTTTTTACCCCTCTGTTATCCAACACTTTCCCTTCTGTTGAACTCACTGGAGTGGAAATATTAGGATTTACCCATTCGCTATAGAACACTTTCCCTACTGTTGCACTCACTGGAGTGGGAATAGTGATTTTGACCCCTCTGCTATCCAACACTTTCCCTACTGTTGCACCCACCGGAGTGGGAATAGTAATTTTGAACCCTCTGCCATCCAACACTTTCCCTACTCTTGAACCCACTGGACTGGGAATAGTATTTTTTACCCCTCCGCTATCCAACACTTTCCCTACTCTGACACTCACATGAGTGGGAATAGTCATTTTTACCCCTCCGCTATTCAACACTTTTCCTACTGTTGAACCCCTGGACTGGGAATAGTAATTTTTACTCCTCCACTATCCAACACTTTCCCTACTGTTGCACTCACTGGAGTGGGAATAGTAAGTTTTACCCCTCGGTTATCCAACACTTTCCCTACTGTTGCACTCACTGGAGTGGGAATAGTAATTTTTACCTTTTTGTTATCCAAAACTTTCCCTATCGTTGCATTCACTAGAGTGGAAATAGTGATTTTTACCCCTCCGCTATCCAACACTTTCCCTACTGTTGAACCCACTGGACTGGGAATATTAAGTTCTACCCCTCCGCTATCCAACATTTTCCATACTGTTATACTCAACTCAGTAGGAACAGTAATTTATACGCCTCCACTATCCAACACTTTCCCTACTGTTGCACTCTCTGTAGTGGGAATAGTAATTTTTACCCCTCTGCCATCCAACATTTTCGCTACTGTTGCACTTACTGAAGTAGGAATTTTGCGTTTTACCCCATCACTATCCATCACTTTCACTACTGTTGCACTCACTCGAGTGGGAATAGTAATTTTTACCCCTCCGCTATCCAACACCTTTCCTGCTTTTACACTCAATGGAGTGGGAATAGTAATTTTTACTCCTCCACTATCCAACACTTTCCCTACTGTTGCACTCACTGGAGTGGGAATAGTAATTTTTACCCCTCTGTTATCTAACACTTTCCCTACTGTTGCACTCACTGGAGTGGGAATAGTAATTTTTACCTCTTTGCTATCCAACACTTTCCCTATGGTTGCACTCACTAGAGTGGGAATAGTAATTTTTACCCCTTCGCTATCCAACACTTTCCCTACTGTTGTAGTCACCGGACTGGTAATAGTAACTTTGACCCCTCTGCTATCCAACACGTTGCCTATTGTTGAACCCAATGGTCTGGGAATAGTAATGTTTACCCCTCCGCTATCCAACACTTTCCCTACTGTTACGCTCAATGGAGTGGGAAAAGTAATTTTTATGCCTCCACTATCCAACACTTTCCCTACTATTGCACTTTCAGGAGTGGGAATAGTAATTTTTACCCCTACGCTATCCAACGATGTCCCTACCGTTGCACTCACTGGAGTGCGAACAGTAATTTTTACCCCTCAGTTATCCAACACTTTCCCTTCTGTTGAACTCACTGGAGTGGGAATAGTAATTTTTACACCTCTGTTATCCAACACTTTCCCTTCTGTTGCACTCACTGGAGTGGGAATATTAAGTTTTACCCCTTCGCTATCCAACACTTTCCCTACTATTGCACTCACTGGAGTGGGAATAGTGATTTTGACCCTTCTGCTATCCAACACTTTCCGTACTGTTATAATTAATTAATCATTGTTTGTTAATTGATGCTAATTAGTTAATTACAATATGGTGATTGTGTAATTCATTTTAGATGTAAGTTGTGGGGTTTATAGTGTTAAAAGGTGAGAAGTAAATTGTTTTAAATTAATTAAAAAGTTGTTGTTAATTGATATTCATTTATTAATGTAAAGTTAGTTATGAAAATTGTGTAATAATTTTTAGGTGTGGGTTAATGTGTTTATTGGGGTACAGGGTGGAACATAATTTATGTTTAATTGATTGATAATTAGTTGATTATTAAAATTAATTCATCAATTGATAAATATTTAAGTTAATTGCTTATTTTTTTTTGTGTGGGTTTTGGTTTTATAAGGGTAACGTTTGAGAAGTAAATTAATTTGTATCTGTTTTAATTTGTTTTTCAATTAATAGTATTTCTTTCATTGATAAATAATTATATTAATTATGGAGGTACATGTTTTTTAAAAACTTGGATGCGTGTTAATGTTGTTGTTTATAGTAATTTCTATTAAAAAAAGTGTTTTGTTTGTAAATTATTTTTAAATGTTTTTAAATAATCTTTCTAGTTATTTGTTAGCTCTTTTTAACATTATAATTTGTTTCTATCTTTTGTAATATTTAATATATTTATATATGACTTTTTTGTTTTTAAAAATCTTTTGTACTGTTGTTGATATTTGTTTGTTTTTCAATTTTGAACTGACTCCAGTGGTAATATTAATTTTTAATCTTCTGCTATCTAACACTTTTCCTACTGTTGGACTCACTGGAGTGGAAATAGGAATTTTTAACCCTCTGCTATCCTACATTTTCCCTACTGTTGCACTCACTGGAGTGGAAATAGGAATTTTTAACCCTCTGCTAACCAACATTTTCCCTACTGTTGCACTCACTGGAGTGGGAATATTCTAAGTATGGGCAAATTTTGCAAATTAGCGGTTTGCGAATTCGTGCGAGATCGCAAAAAAATCGACAAATTCGCAGATTTCCACGCAAAATCGCGGATTTCTTTTGCAATTTTGCTCCACCACTAGTGTGTGGGGGGGCAAACGGGGGGGCTTCTATGCGAGTTCACAAGCCTCTTGTGTGTATAAAAGGACAGGCATCGATCAGAGCAGCAGATGAGGACAAAGAAGCTTGTGGTCACAGGAACTACAGGGGGATAGAGCTTGTGAAAGTCAAGGATGCAAAGGCCTTCATCAAGCATCATAGCTAATTTTCGACGGTAGATATGGGGAGAAGACACACCTTCCCAGCCTCGACAAAATGCACATTTTTTGGGGGCTGATTAAGGAGTTACTGAATTTGACCTTCAACTCAGGCACCTGCTTTATCTATATCTGTAAGTGCTTCCTGCAGAAGCCTCGTTGTCTACTTGTAACTATTCTCTGACCCTGCTTTGAGGGTCAGGGCAGGGTCAGAGAATAGTTGCAAGTAGGCAAGGAGGCGCCGCTAAGGAAAGAATTACAGGGTTACAGCAGGTGCCCAAGTTGAAGTTAATTTCTTTGTAACCATTTTGCAAATGGTTACAAAGAAATTAGCTTCAACTTTGGTACCTGCTGTTACCCTGTAAGCGCTTCCTGAGCAAAATTCGTCCCGCTCACGGATTAGTGGGTTTTGCCACGATTTCCTGCGATTCGCGGATCGCGAAACCGCGGAAAATCCGCAAATTCCGCGAGCGGAACGAATTTTCCACCCATACTTAGTTTTACCCATCCACTATCCAACAATTTCTCTACTGTCGCACTCACTGGAGTGGGAATAGTAATTTTTACTCCTCTGCCATCTAACATTTTCCCTACTGTTGCACTTACTGAAGTAGGAATATTACGTTTTACCCCATCACTATCCATCACTTTCCCTACTGTTGCACTCACTTGAGTGGGAATAGTCATTTTTACCCCTCCGCTATCCAACCATTTATCCTGCTGTTACACTCAATGGAGTGGAAATAGTAATTTTTACTCCTCCACTATCCAACACTTTCCCTACTGTTGCACTCACTGGAGTGGGAATAGTAATTTTTACCTCTATGCTATCCAACACTTTCCCTATGGTTGCACTCACTAGAGTGGGAATAGTAATTTTTACCCCTCCGCTATCCAACACTTTTACTACTGTTGTACTCACCGGAGTGGGAATAGTAATTTTGACCCCTCTGCTATCCAACACTTTGCCTATTGTTGAACCCACTGGACTGGGAATAATAATTTTTACCCTTCCGCTATCCAACACTTTCCCTACTGTTACGCTCAATAGAGTGGGAATAGCAATTTTTACGCCTCCACTATCCAACACTTTCCCTACTGTTGCACTTTCAGGAGTGGGGATAGTAATTTTTACCCCTACGCTATCCAACGCTGTCCCTAATGTTGCACTCACTGGAGTGGGAACAGTAACTTTTTACCCCTCTGTTATCCAACACTTTCCCTTCTGTTGAACTCACTGGAGTGGGAATATTAAGATTTACCCCTTCGCTATACAACACACTCCCTACTGTTGCACTCACTGGAGTGGGAATAGTGATTTTGACCACTCTGCTATTCAACACTTTCCCTACTGTTGCACCCACCGGAGTGGGAATAGTAATTTTGAACCCTCTGCTATCCAACACTTTCCCTACTTTTGAACCCACTGGACTGGGAATAGTTTTTTTTACCCCTCCGCTATCCAACACTTTCCCCACTGTGACACTCACTCGAGTGGGAATAGTCATTTTTACCCCTCCGCTATTCAACACTTTACCTACTGTTGAACCCCTGGACTGGGAATAGTAATTTTTACTCCTCCACTATCCAACACTTTCCCTACTGTTGCACTCACTGGAGTGGGAATAGTAAGTTTTACCCCACGGTTATCCAACACTTTCCCTACTGTTGCACTCACTGGAGTGGGAATAGTAATTTTTACCTTTTTGATATCCAAAACTTTCCCTATGGTTCCATTCACTAGAGTGGAAATAGTGATTTTTACCCCTCAGCTATCCAACACTTTCCCTACTGTTGAACACACTGGACTAGGAATATTAGGTTCTACCCCTTTGCTATCCAACATTTTCCATACTGTTATACTCAACTCAGTAGGAACAGTAATTTATATGCCTCCACTATCCAACACTTTCCCTACTGTTGCACTCACTGTAGTGGGAATAGTAATTTTTACCCCTCTGCCATCCAACATTTTCGCTACTGTTGCACTTACTGAAGTAGGAATTTTACTTTTTACCCCATCACTATCCATCACTTTCCCTACTGTTGCACTCACTCGAGTGGGAATAGTAATTTTTACCCCTCCGCTATCCAACACTTTTCCTGCTTTTACACTCAATGGAGTGGGAATAGTAATTTTTACTCCTCCACTATCCAACACTTTCCCTACTGTTGCACTCACTGGAGTGGGAATAGTAATTTTTACCCCTCCGTTATCTAACACTTTCCCTACTGTTGCACTCAATGGAGTGGGAATAGTAATTTTTACCTCTTTGCTATCCAACACTTTCCCTATGGTTGCACTCACTAGAGTGGGAATAGTAATTTTTACCCCTCCGCTATCCAACACTTTCACTACTGTTGCACTCACTGGAGTGGGAATATTAAGTTTTACCCCTTCGCTATACAACACTTTCCCTACTGTTGCACTCACTGGAGTGGGAATAGTGATTTTGACCACTCTGCTATCCAACACTTTCCCTACTGTTGCACCCACCGGAGTGGGAATAGTAATTTTGAACACTCTGCTATCCAACACTTTCCCTACTTTTGAACCCACTGGACTGGGAATAGTATTTTTTACCCCTCCGCTATCCAACACTTTCCCTACTGTGACTGTCACTCGAATGGGAATAGTAATTTTGACCCCTCTGCTATCCAACACTTTGCCTATTGTTGAACCCACTGGACTGGGAATAATAATGTTTACCCCTCCGCTATCCAACACTTTCCCTACTGTTACGCTCAATAGAGTGGGAATAGTAATTTTTACGCCTCCACTATCCAACACTATCCCTACTGTTGCACTTTCAGGAGTGGGGATAGTAATTTTTACCCCTACGCTATCCAACGCTGTCCCTAATGTTGCACTCAATGGAGTGGGAACAGTAACTTTTTACCCCTCTGTTATCCAACACTTTCCCTTCTTTTGAACTCACTGGAGTGGGAATATTAAGATTTACCCCTTCGCTATACAACACTTTCCCTACTGTTGCACTCACTCGAGTGGGAATAGTCATTTTTACCCCTCCGCTATTCAACACTTTTCCTACTGTTGAACCCCTGGACTAGGAATAGTAATTTTTACTCCTCCACTATCCAACACTTTCCCTACTGTTACGCTCAATGGAGTGGGAAAAGTAATTTTTATGCCTCCACTATCCAACACTTTCCCTACTATTGCACTTTCAGGAGTGGGAATAGTAATTTTTACCCCTACGCTATTCACCGCTGTCCCTACCGTTGCACTCACTGGAGTGGGAACAGTAATTTTTACCCCTCTGTTATCCAACACTTTCCCTTCTGTTGAACTCACTGGAGTGGGAATAGTAATTTTTACACCTCTGTTATCCAACACTTTCCCTTCTGTTGCACTCACTGGAGTGGGAATATTAAGTTTTACGGCTTCGCTATCCAACACTTTCCCTACTATTGCACTCACTGGAGTGGGAATAGTGATTTTGACCCTTTTGCTATCCAACACTTTCCGTACTGTTATAATTAATTAATCATTGTTTGTTAATTGATGCTAATTAGTTAATTACAAGATGGTGATTGTGTAATTCATTTTAGATGTAAGTTGTGGGGTGTATAGTGTTAAGGGTGAGAAGTAAATTGTTTTAAATTAATTAAAAAGTTGTTGTTAATTGATATTCATTTATTAATGTAAAGTTAGTTATGAAAATTGTGTAATAATTTTTAGGTGTGGGTTAATGTGTTTATTGGGGTACAGGGTGGAACATAATTTATGTTTAATTGATTGATAATTAGTTGATTATTAAAATTAATTCATCAATTGATAAATATTTAAGTTAATTGCTTATTTTTTTTGTGTGGGTTTTGTTTTTTGTAGGGGTAACGTTTGAGAAGTAAATTAATTTGTATCTGTTTTAATTTGTTTTTCAATTAATAGTATTTCTTTCATTGATAAATAATGGTATACAACCTTTAGCACGCATCTTTTAGCACGCACTACCATTACCACGCATCTGTTACAACGCATACCATTACAACGCATAGCGCTTTGAGGCGATCTGACTTAGGGAATGGCTAGTGAATAGGTTAATTTACTATCCAATAACCTTCCCTAGTGTCCACAGGGACTGGTGTTGGAATAGTAAATTAAACTATTCACTATCCAGCACCCAAAGCACTATGCGTTGTAAAGGTATCGCGTTGTAAAAAATGCGTGGTAATGGTATGCGTGGTAAAAGTGTGCGTGCTAACATCATACATCCATAAATAATTATATTAATTATGGAGGTACATTTTTTTTAAAACTTGGATGCGTGTTAATGTTGTTGTTTATAGTAATTTCTATTAAAAAAAGTGTTTTGTTTGTAAATTATTTTTAAATGTTTTTAAATAATCTTTCTAGTTATTTGTTAGCTCTTTTTAACATTATAATTTGTTTCTATCTTTTGTAATATTTAATATATTTATATATGACTTTTTTGTTTTTAAAAATCTTTTGTACTGTTGTTGATATTTGTTTGTTTTTTAGTTTTGAACTGACTCCAGTGGAAATATTAATTTTTAATCTTCTGCTATCTAACACTTTCCCTACTGTTGGACTCACTGGAGTGGAAATAGGAATTTTTAACCCTCTGCTATCCAACATTTTCCCTACTGTTGCACTCACTGGAGTGGGAATATTCTAAGTATGGGCAAATTTTGCGAATCAGCGGTTTGCGAATTCGTGCGAGATCGCAAAAAAATCCACAAATTCGCAGATTTCCATGCAAAATCGCTGATTTTTTTGCGATTTTGCTCCACCACTAGTGTGTGGGGGGGCAAACGGGGGGCTTCTATGCGAGTTCACAAGCCTCTTGTGTGTATAAAAGGACAGGCATCGATCAGAGCAGTAGATGAGGACAAAGAAGCTTGTGGTCACAGGAACTGCCGGGGGATAGAGCTTGTGAAAGTGAAGGATGCAAAGGCCTTCATCAAGCATCATAGCTAATTTTCGATGGTAGATAAGGGGAGAACACACACCTGTCCAGCCTCGACAAAGCGCACATTTTTTTGAGCTGATTAACTTTGCCATCGCGCTGAAGGGCGCCGGGGTCCCTCAAGTGAGCTGTCCATCATAGTGGCTAAAGGGCGGGAAGACAGTGCACACCACTAGTGTGTGTGGGGGGGGGAACGGGCGGGGGCTTCTATGCGAGTTCACATGCCTCTTCTGTGTATATAAGGACAGGCACCGATCAGAGCAGCAGATGAGGAGAAAGAAGTTTGTGGTCACAGGAACTGTGTGGGGATAGAGCTCGTGAAAGTCAAGGATGCAAAGGCCTCCATCAAGCATCATAGCTAATTTTCGACGGTATATATGAAGAGAACACACACCTGCCCAGCCTCGACAAAACGCACATTTTTTGGGGGCTGATTAAGGAGTTACTGAATTTGACCTTCAACTCAGGCACCTGCTTTATCTATATCTGTCAGTGCTTCTTGCAGGAGCCTCGTTGTCTACTTGTAACTATTCTCTGACCCTGCTTTGAGGGTCAGGGCAGGGTCAGAGAATAGTTGCAAGTAGGCAAGGAGGTGCCGCTCAGGAAACACTTACAGGGTTACAGCAGGTGCCCAAGTTGAAGTTAATTTCTTTGTAACCATTTTGCAAATGGTTACAAAGAAATTAGCTTCAACTTGGGCACCTGCTGTTACCCTGTAAGCGCTTCCTGAGCAAAATTCGTCCCGCTCACGGATTAGTGGGTTTTGCCACAATTTCCTGCGATTCGCGGATCGCGAAATTGCGGAAAATCCGCAAATTCCGCGAGCGGAACGAATTTTCCACCCATACTTAGTTTTACCCATCCACTATGCAACAATTTCTCTACTGTCGCACTCACTGGAGTGGGAATAGTAATTTGTACTCCTCTGCCATCCAACATTTTCCCTACTGTTGCACTTACTGAAGTAGGAATATTACGTTTTACCCCATCACTATCCATCACTTTCCCTACTGTTGCACTCACTTGAGTGGGAATAGTCATTTTTACCCCTCCGCTATCCAACCATTTATCCTGCTGTTACACTCAATGGTGTGGAAATAGTAATTTTTACTCCTCCACTATCCAACACTTTCCCTACTGTTTCACTCACTGGAGTGGGAATACTAATTTTTACCCCTCCGTTATCTAACACTTTCCCTACTGTTGCACTCACTGGAGTGGGAATAGTAATTTTTACCTCTTTGCAATCCAACACTTTCCCTATGGTTGCACTCACTAGAGTGGGAATAGTAATATTTTATTTACCCCTCCGCTATCCAACACTTTCACTACTGTTGTACTCACCGGAGTGGGAATAGTAATTTTGACCCCTTTGCTACCCAACACTTTGCCTATTGTTGAACCCACTGGACTGGGAATAATAATGTTTACCCCTCCGCTATCCAGCACGTTCCCTACTGTTACGCTCAATAGAGTGGGAATAGTAATTTTTACGCCTCCACTATCCAACACTTTCCCTACTGTTGCACTTTCAGGAGTGGGGATAGTAATTTTTACCCCTACGCTATCCAACGCTGTCCCTAATGTTGCACTCACTGGAGTGGGAACAGTAACTTTTTACCCCTCTGTTATCCAACACTTTCCCTTCTGTTGAACTCACTGGAGTGGGAATATTAAGATTTACCCCTTCGCTATACAACACTCTCCCTACTGTTGCACTCACTGGAGTGGGAATAGTGATTTTGACCACTCTGCTATTCAACACTTTCCCTACTGTTGCACCCACCGGAGTGGCAATAGTAATTTTGAACCCTCTGCTATCCAACACTTTCCCTACTTTTGAACCCACTGGACTGGGAATAGTATTTTCTACCCCTCCGCTATCCAACACTTTCCCTACTGTGACACTCACTCGAGTGGGAATAGTCATTTTTACCCCTCCGCTATTCAACACTTTACCTACTGTTGAACCCCTGCACTGGGAATAGTAATTTTTACTCCTCCACTATCCAACACTTTCCCTACTGTTGCACTCACTGGAGTGGGAATAGTAAGTTTTACCCCTCGGTTATCCAACACTTTCCCTACTGTTGCACTCACTGGAGTGGGAATAGTAATTTTTACCTTTTTGCTATCCAAAACTTTCCTTATGGTTCCATTCACTAGAGTGGAAATAGTGATTTTTACCCCTCCGCTATCCAACACTTTCCCTACTGTTGAACCCACTGGACTGGGAATATTAAGTTCCACCCCTCTGCTATGCAACATTTTCCATACTGTTATACTCAACTCAGTAGGAACAGTAATTTATACGCCTCCACTATCCAACACTTTCCCTACTGTTGCACTCTCTGTAGTGGGAATAGTAATTTTTACCCCTCTGCCATCTAACATTTTCGCTACTGTTGCACTTACTGAAGTAGGAATTTTACGTTTTACCCCATCACTATCCATCACTTTCCCTACTGTTGCACTCACTCGAGTGGGAAAAGTAATTTTTACCCCTCCGCTATCCAACACTTTTCCTGCTTTTACACTCAATGGAGTGGGAATAGTAATTTTTACTCCTCCACTATCCAACACTTTCCCTACTGTTGCACTCAATGGAGTGGGAATAGTAATTTTTACCTCTTTGCTATCCAACACTTTCCCTATGGTTGCACTCACTAGAGTGGGAATAGTAAATTTTACCCCTCCGCTATCCAACAATTTCACTACTGTTGCACTCACTGGAGTGGGAATATTAAGTTTTACCCCTTCGCTATACAACACTTTCCCTACTGTTGCACTCACTCGAGTGGGAATCGTGATTTTGACCACTCTGCTATCCAACACTTTCCCTACTGTTGCACCCACCGGAGTGGGAATAGTAATTTTGAACCCTCTGCTATCCAACACTTTCCCTACTTTTGAACCCACTAGACTGGGAATAGTATTTTTTACCCCTACGCTATCCAACACTTTCCCTACTGTGACACACACTCGAGTGGGAATAGTAATTTTGACCCCTCTGTTAACCAACACTTTGCCTATTGTTGAACCCACTGGACTGGGAATAATAATGTTTACCCCTCCGCTATCCAACACTTTCCCTACTGTTACGCTCAATAGAGTGGGAATAGTAATTTTTACGCCTCCGCTATCCAACACTTTCACTACTGTTGTACTCACCGGAGTGGGAATAGTAATTTTGACCCCTTTGCTGTCCAACACTTTGCCTATTGTTGAACCCACTGGACTGGGAATAATAATGTTTACCCCTCCGCTATCCAACACTTTCCCTACTGTTACGCTCAATAGAGTGTGAATATTAATTTTTACGCCTCCACTATCCAAAACTTTCCCTACTGTTGCACTTTCAGGAGTGGGGATAGTAATTTTTACCCCTACGCTATCCAACGCTGTCCCTAATGTTGCACTCACTGGAGTGGGAACAGAAACTTTTTACCCCTCTGTTATCCAACACTTTCCCTTCTGTTGAACTCACTGGAGTGGGAATATTAAGATTTACCCCTTCGCTATACAACACTCTCCCTACTGTTGTACTCACTTCAGTGGGAATAGTGATTTTGACCACTCTGCTATTCAACACTTTCCCTACTGTTGCACCCACCAGAGTGGGAATAGTAATTTTGAACCCTCTGCTATCCAACACTTTCCCTACTTTTGAACCCACTGGACTGGGAATAGTATTTTCTACCCCTCCGCTATCCAACACTTTCCCTACTGTGACACTCACTCGAGTGGGAATAGTCATTTTTACCCCTCCGCTATTCAACACTTTACCTACTGTTGAACCCCTGGACTGGGAATAGTAATTTTTACTCCTCCGCTATTCAACACTTTACCTACTGTTGAACCCCTGGACTGGGAATAGTAATTTTTACTCCTCCACTATCCAACACTTTCCCTACTGTTGCACTCACTGGAGTGGGAATAGTAAGTTTTACCCCTCGGTTATCCAACACTTTCCCTACTGTTGCACTCACTGGAGTGGGAATAGTAATTTTTACCTTTTTGCTATCCAAAACTTTCCTTATGGTTCCATTCACTAGAGTGGAAATAGTGATTTTTACCCCTCCGCTATCCAACACTTTCCCTACTGTTGAACCCACTGGACTGGGAATATTAAGTTCCACCCCTCTGCTATGCAACATTTTCCATACTGTTATACTCAACTCAGTAGGAACAGTAATTTATACGCCTCCACTATCCAACACTTTCCCTACTGTTGCACTCTCTGTAGTGGGAATAGTAATTTTTACCCCTCTGCCATCTAACATTTTCGCTACTGTTGCACTTACTGAAGTAGGAATTTTACGTTTTACCCCATCACTATCCATCACTTTCCCTACTGTTGCACTCACTCGAGTGGGAAAAGTAATTTTTACCCCTCCGCTATCCAACACTTTTCCTGCTTTTACACTCAATGGAGTGGGAATAGTAATTTTTACTCCTCCACTATCCAACACTTTCCCTACTGTTGCACTCAATGGAGTGGGAATAGTAATTTTTACCTCTTTGCTATCCAACACTTTCCCTATGGTTGCACTCACTAGAGTGGGAATAGTAAATTTTACCCCTCCGCTATCCAACAATTTCACTACTGTTGCACTCACTGGAGTGGGAATATTAAGTTTTACCCCTTCGCTATACAACACTTTCCCTACTGTTGCACTCACTCGAGTGGGAATCGTGATTTTGACCACTCTGCTATCCAACACTTTCCCTACTGTTGCACCCACCGGAGTTGGAATAGTAATTTTGAACCCTCTGCTATCCAACACTTTCCCTACTTTTGAACCCACTAGACTGGGAATAGTATTTTTTACCCCTACGCTATCCAACACTTTCCCTACTGTGACACACACTCGAGTGGGAATAGTAATTTTGACCCCTCTGTTAACCAACACTTTGCCTATTGTTGAACCCACTGGACTGGGAATAATAATGTTTACCCCTCCGCTATCCAACACTTTCCCTACTGTTACGCTCAATAGAGTGGGAATAGTAATTTTTACGCCTCCGCTATCCAACACTTTCACTACTGTTGTACTCACCGGAGTGGGAATAGTAATTTTGACCCCTTTGCTGTCCAACACTTTGCCTATTGTTGAACCCACTGGACTGGGAATAATAATGTTTACCCCTCCGCTATCCAACACTTTCCCTACTGTTACGCTCAATAGAGTGTGAATATTAATTTTTACGCCTCCACTATCCAAAACTTTCCCTACTGTTGCACTTTCAGGAGTGGGGATAGTAATTTTTACCCCTACGCTATCCAACGCTGTCCCTAATGTTGCACTCACTGGAGTGGGAACAGAAACTTTTTACCCCTCTGTTATCCAACACTTTCCCTTCTGTTGAACTCACTGGAGTGGGAATATTAAGATTTACCCCTTCGCTATACAACACTCTCCCTACTGTTGTACTCATTTCAGTGGGAATAGTGATTTTGACCACTCTGCTATTCAACACTTTCCCTACTGTTGCACCCACCAGAGTGGGAATAGTAATTTTGAACCCTCTGCTATCCAACACTTTCCCTACTTTTGAACCCACTGGACTGGGAATAGTATTTTCTACCCCTCCGCTATCCAACACTTTCCCTACTGTGACACTCACTCGAGTGGGAATAGTCATTTTTACCCCTCCGCTATTCAACACTTTACCTACTGTTGAACCCCTGGACTGGGAATAGTAATTTTTACTCCTCCGCTATTCAACACTTTACCTACTGTTGAACCCCTGGACTGGGAATAGTAATATTTACTCCTCCACTATCCAACACTTTCCCTACTGTTGCACTCACTGGAGTGGGAATAGTAAGTTTTACCCCTCGGTTATCCAACACTTTCCCTACTGTTGCACTCACTGGAGTGGGAATAGTAATTTTTACCTTTTTGCTATCCAAAACTTTCCTTATGGTTCCATTCACTAGAGTGGAAATAGTGATTTTTACCCCTCCGCTATCCAACACTTTCCCTACTGTTGAACCCACTGGACTGGGAATATTAAGTTCCACCCCTCTGCTATGCAACATTTTCCATACTGTTATACTCAACTCAGTAGGAACAGTAATTTATACGCCTCCACTATCCAACACTTTCCCTACTGTTGCACTCTCTGTAGTGGGAATAGTAATTTTTACCCCTCTGCCATCTAACATTTTCGCTACTGTTGCACTTACTGAAGTAGGAATTTTACGTTTTACCCCATCACTATCCATCACTTTCCCTACTGTTGCACTCACTCGAGTGGGAAAAGTAATTTTTACCCCTCCGCTATCCAACACTTTTCCTGCTTTTACACTCAATGGAGTGGGAATAGTAATTTTTACTCCTCCACTATCCAACACTTTCCCTACTGTTGCACTCAATGGAGTGGGAATAGTAATTTTTACCTCTTTGCTATCCAACACTTTCCCTATGGTTGCACTCACTAGAGTGGGAATAGTAAATTTTACCCCTCCGCTATCCAACAATTTCACTACTGTTGCACTCACTGGAGTGGGAATATTAAGTTTTACCCCTTCGCTATACAACACTTTCCCTACTGTTGCACTCACTCGAGTGGGAATCGTGATTTTGACCACTCTGCTATCCAACACTTTCCCTACTGTTGCACCCACCGGAGTGGGAATAGTAATTTTGAACCCTCTGCTATCCAACACTTTCCCTACTTTTGAACCCACTAGACTGGGAATAGTATTTTTTACCCCTACGCTATCCAACACTTTCCCTACTGTGACACACACTCGAGTGGGAATAGTAATTTTGACCCCTCTGTTAACCAACACTTTGCCTATTGTTGAACCCACTGGACTGGGAATAATAATGTTTACCCCTCCGCTATCCAACACTTTCCCTACTGTTACGCTCAATAGAGTGGGAATAGTAATTTTTACGCCTCCGCTATCCAACACTTTCACTACTGTTGTACTCACCGGAGTGGGAATAGTAATTTTGACCCCTTTGCTGTCCAACACTTTGCCTATTGTTGAACCCACTGGACTGGGAATAATAATGTTTACCCCTCCGCTATCCAACACTTTCCCTACTGTTACGCTCAATAGAGTGTGAATATTAATTTTTACGCCTCCACTATCCAAAACTTTCCCTACTGTTGCACTTTCAGGAGTGGGGATAGTAATTTTTACCCCTACGCTATCCAACGCTGTCCCTAATGTTGCACTCACTGGAGTGGGAACAGAAACTTTTTACCCCTCTGTTATCCAACACTTTCCCTTCTGTTGAACTCACTGGAGTGGGAATATTAAGATTTACCCCTTCGCTATACAACACTCTCCCTACTGTTGTACTCACTTCAGTGGGAATAGTGATTTTGACCACTCTGCTATTCAACACTTTCCCTACTGTTGCACCCACCAGAGTGGGAATAGTAATTTTGAACCCTCTGCTATACAACACTTTCCCTACTTTTGAACCCACTGGACTGGGAATAGTATTTTCTACCCCTCCGCTATCCAACACTTTCCCTACTGTGACACTCACTCGAGTGGGAATAGTCATTTTTACCCCTCCGCTATTCAACACTTTACCTACTGTTGAACCCCTGGACTGGGAATAGTAATTTTTACTCCTCCACTATCCAACACTTTCCCTACTGTTGCACTCACTGGAGTGGGAATAGTAAGTTTTACCCCCTCGGTTATCCAACACTTTCCCTACTGTTGCACTCACTGGAGTGGGAATAGTAATTTTTACCTTTTTGCTATCCAAAACTTTCCCTATGGTTCCATTCACTAGAGTGGAAATAGTGATTTTTACCCCTCCGCTATCCAACACTTTCCCTACTGTTGAACCCACTGGACTGGGAATATTAAGTTCTACCCCTCTGCTATCCAACATTTTCCATACTGTTATACTCAACTCAGTAGGAACAGTAATTTATACGCCTCCACTATCCAACACTTTCCCTACTGTTGCACTCTCTGTAGTGGGAATAGTAATTTTTACCCCTCTGCCATCCAACATTTTCGCTACTGTTGCACTTACTGAAATAGGAATTTTACGTTTTACCCCATCACTATCCATCACTTTCCCTACTGTTGCACTCACTCGAGTGGGAATACTAATTTTTACCCTTCCGCTATCCAACACTTTTCCTGCTTTTACACTCAATGGAGTGGGAATAGTAATTTTTACCCCTCCGCTATCCAACACTTTTCCTACTGTTACGCTCAATAGAGTGGGAATAGTACGTTTTTACGCCTCCACTATCCAACACTATCCCTACTGTTGCACTTTCAGGAGTGGGGATAGTAATTTTTACCCCTACGCTATCCAACGCTGTCCCTAATGTTGCACTCACTGGATTGGGAATAGTAACTTTTTACCCCTCTGTTATCCATCACTTTCCCTTCTGTTGAACTCACTGGAGTGGGAATATTAAGATTTACCCCTTCGCTATACAACACTCTCCCTACTGTTGCACTCACTGGAGTGGGAATAGTGATTTTGACCACTCTGCTATTCAACACTTTCCCTACTGTTGCACCCACCAGAGTGGGAATAGTAATTTTGAACCCTCTGCTATCCAACACTTTCCCTACTTTTGAACCCACTGGACTGGGAATAGTATTTTTTACCCCTCAGCTATCCAACACTTTCCCTACTGTGACACTCACTCGAGTGGGAATAGTCATTTTTACCCCTCCGCTATTCAACACTTTTCCTACTGTTGAACCCCTGGACTAGGAATAGTAATTTTTACTCCTCCACTATCCAACACTTTCCCTACTGTTGCACTCACTGGAGTGGGAATAGTAAGTTTTACCCCTCGGTTATCCAACAATTTCCCTACTGTTGCACTCACTGGAGTGGGAATAGTAATGTTTACCTTTTTGCTATCCAAAACTTTCCCAATGGTTCCATTCACTAGAGTGGAAATAGTGATTTTTACCCCTCCGCTATCCAACACTTTCCCTACTGTTGAACCCACTGGACTGGGAATATTAAGTTCTACCCCTCCGCTATCCAACATTTTCCATACTGTTATACTCAACTCAGTAGGAACAGTAATTCATACGCCTCCACTATCCAACACTTTCCCTACTGTTGCACTCACTGGAGTGGGAATAGTAAGTTTTACCCCTCGGTTATCCAACACTTTCCCTACTGTTGCACTCACTGGAGTGGGAATAGTAATTTTTACCTTTTTGCTATCCAAAACTTTCCCTATTGTTCCATTCACTAGAGTGGAAATAGTGATTTGTATCCCTCCGCTATCCAACACTTTCCCTACTGTTGAACCCCCTGGACTGGGATTATTAAGTTCTACCCCTCCGCTATCCAACATTTTCCATACTGTTATACTCAACTCAGTAGGAACAGTAATTTATACGCCTCCACTATCCAACACGTTCCCTACTGGTGCACTATCTGTAGTGGGAATAGTCATTTTTACCCCTCCGCCATCCAACATTTTCGCTACTTTTGCACTTACTGAAGTAGGAATTTTACGTTTTACCCCATCACTATCCATCACTTTCCCTACTGTTGCACTCACTCGAGTGGGAATAGTAATTTTTACCCCTCCGCTATCCAACACTTTTCCTGCTTTTACACTCAATGGAGTGGGAATAATAATTTTTACTCCTCCACTATCCAACACTTTCCCTACTGTTGCACTCACTGGAGTGGGAATAGTAATTTTTACCCCTCCGTTATCCAACACTTTCCCTACTGTTGCACTCACTGGAGTGGGAACAGTAATTTTTACCTCTTTGCTATCCAACACTTTCCCTATGGTTGCACTCACTAGAGTGGGAATAGTAATTTTTACCCCTCCGCTATCCAACACTTTCACTACTGTTGCACTCACTGGAGTGGGAATATTAAGTTTTACCCCTTCGCTATCCAACACGCTCCCTACTGTTGTACTCACCGGACTGGGAATAGTAACTTTGACCCCCTCTGCTATCCAGCACTTTGCCTATTGTTGAACCCAATGGTCTGGGAATAGTAATGTTTACCCCTCCGATATCCAACACTTTCCCTACTGTTGCACTCACTGGAGTGGGAATAGTGATTTTGACCACTCTGCTATCCAACACTTTCTCTACTGTTGCACCCACCGGAGTGGGAATAGTAATTTTGAACCCTCTGCTATCCAACACTTTCCCTACTTTTGAACCCACTGGACTGGGAATAGTATTTTTTACCCCTACGCTATCCAACACTTTCCCTACTGTGACACACACTCGAGTGGGAATAGTAATTTTGACCCCTCTGCTATCCAACACTTTGCCTATTGTTGAACCCACTGCAATGGGAATATTAATGTTTACTCCTCCGCTATCCAACACTTTCCCTACTGTTACGCTCAATAGAGTGGGAATAGTACGTTTTTCGCCTCCACTATCCAACACTATCCCTACTGTTGCACTTTCAGGAGTGGAGATAGTAATTTTCACCCCTACGCTATCCAACGCTGTCCCTAATGTCGCACTCACTGGAGTGGGAACAGTAACTTTTTACCCCTCTGTTATCCAACACTTTCCCTTCTGTTGAACTCACTGGAGTGGGAATATTAAGATTTACCCCTTCGCTATACAACACTTTCCCTACTGTTGCACTCACTGGAGTGGGAATAGTGATTTTGACCACTCTGCTATCCAAACACTTTCCCTACTGTTGCACCCACCAGAGTGGGAATAGTAATTTGAACCCTCTGCTATCCAACACTTTCCCTACTTTTGAACCCACTGGACTGGGAATAGTATTTTTTACCCCTCCGCTATCCAACACTTTCCCTACTGTGACACTCACTCGAGTGGGAATAGTCATTTTTACCCCTCCGCTATTCAACACTTTTCCTACTGTTGAACCCCTGGACTAGGAATAGTAATTTTTACTCCTCCACTATCCAACACTTTCCCTACTGTTGCACTCACTGGAGTGGGAATAGTAAGTTTTACCCCTCGGTTATCCAACACTTTCCCTACTGTTGCACTCACTGGAGTGGGAATAGTAATTTTTACCTTTTTGCTATCCAAAACTTTCCCAATGGTTCCATTCACTAGAGTGGAAATAGTGATTTTTACCCCTCCGCTATCCAACACTTTCCCTACTGTTGAACCCACTGGACTGGGAATATTAAGTTCTACCCCTCCGCTATCCAACATTTTCCATACTGTTATACTCAACTCAGTAGGAACAGTAATTTATACGCCTCCACTATCCAACACTTTCCCTACTGTTGCACTCACTGGAGTGGGAATAGTAAGTTTTACCCCTCAGTTATCCAACACTTTCCCTACTGTTGCACTCACTGGAGTGGGAATAGTAATTTTTACCTTTTTGCTATCCAAAACTTTCCCTATGGTTCCATTCACTAGAGTGGAAATAGTGATTTTTATCCCTCCGCTATCCAACATTTTCCCTAATGTTGAACCCACTGGACTGGGAATATTAAGTTCTACCCCTCCGCTATCCAACATTTTCCATACTGTTATACTCAACTCAGTAGGAACAGTAATTTATACGCCTCCACTATCCAACACTTTCCCTACTGTTGCACTCTCTGTAGTGGGAATAGTAATTTTTACCCCTCTGCCATCCAACATTTTCGCTACTTTTGCACTTACTGAAGTAGGAATTTTACGTTTTACCCCATCACTATCCATCACTTTCCCTACTGTTGCACTCACTCGAGTGGGAATAGTAATTTTTACCCCTCCGCTATCCAACACTTTTCCTGCTTTTACACTCAATGGAGTGGGAATAATAATTTCTACTCCTCCACTATCCAACACTTTCCCTACTGTTGCACTCACTGGAGTGGGAATAGTAATGTTTACCCCTCCGTTATCTAACACTTTCCCTACTGTTGGACTCACTGGAGTGGGAACAGTAATTTTTACCTCTTTGCTATCCAACACTTTCCCTATGGTTGCACTCACTAGAGTGGGAATAGTAATTTTTACCCCTCCGCTATCCAACACTTTCACTACTGTTGCACTCACTGGAGTGGGAATATTAAGTTTTACCCCTTCGCTATCCAACACGCTCCCTACTGTTGTACTCACCGGACTGGGAATAGTAACTTTGACCCCCTCTGCTATCCAGCACTTTGCCTATTGTTGAACCCAATGGTCTGGGAATAGTAATGGTTACCCCTCCGCTATCCAACACTTTCCCTACTGTTACGCTCAATGGAGTGGGAAAAGTAATTTTTATGCCTCCACTATCCAACACTTTCCCTACTATTGCACTTTCAGGAGTAGGAATAGTAATTTCTACCCCTAAGCTATCCAACGCTGTCCCTACCGTTGCACTCACTGGAGTGGGAACAGTAATTTTTACCCCTCTGTTATCCAACACTTTCCCTTCTGTTGACCTCACCGGAGTGGGAATAGTAAGTTTTTACACCTCTGTTATCCAACACTTTCCCTTCTGTTGCACTCACTGGAGTGGGAATATTAAGTTTTACCCCTTCGCTATCCAACACTTTCCCTACTATTGCACTCACTGGAGTGGGAATAGTGATTTTGACCCTTCTGCTATCCAACACTTTCCGTACTGTTGAACCCACTGGACTGGGAATAGTAATTTTTACCCCTCCGCTATCCAACACTTTCCCTAATGTTACACTCAATGGAGTGGGAATAGTAGTTTTTACGCCTCCACTATCCAACACTTTCCCTACTGTTGCACTCTCTGAAGTGGGAATAATCATTTTTACTCCTACGCTTTCCAACGCTTTCCCTACCATTGCACTCACTGGAGTGGGAATAGTATCTGTTACCCCTCTGTTTTCCAACACTTTTCCTACTGTTGCACTCGCTGGAGTAGGAATATTAAGTTTTACCCCTTCGCTATCCAACGCTTTCCCTACTGTTGCACTCACCGGAGTGGGAATAGTAATTTTGACCCCTCTGCTATCCAACACTTTCCCTACAGTTACAGAGAGTGCAACAGTAGGGAAAGTGTTGGATAGTGGAGGCGTAAAATTACTATTCCCACTCCATTGAGTGTTATCACATCTACTTCTGGTGCAAAGGAGGATGGAGGCCTCCATGCTATTCTAGATCAGCATTCTCTTAACTACCTCCTGAAGAAAGAGACATTTAAAATGCCCATGATGTCACTGGTTCTGTTTGGCTTGGGCCTCAGAGACTGGATGGCAGCACTGTATTTGCAGGATGCATATTTCTATATCCCCATCCTGCCGGCCCAAAGACATTACCTGGATTTCATAGAGGGCCACAAGCAATTTCTTTTTGCTGTGCTCATCTTTGGCCTTACCCCTTACCCTCGAGTGTTCTCAAAATTAATGGTGGTGGTTGCAGCACATCTGCAGAGGTCGCAAGTTACAGTCTTCCCCCATCTCGACAACTGGCAGTTGAAGGCTTTCGCACCACATGCAGTTTTTAACCACCTAGAGTCTATGGCAGACCTCCTGCATGAGCTGGAGTTCACAATAAACATGCTGAAGTCCCATCTGACTCCCTCTCAGAGGCTCCCTTTCATCTGAGCCATTCTGGACACAGTACAATTCTCCATCTATGATCCAGAGCAGCGATTCCAGGATATTCAGGCTATGATACTGATGTTTTAGCATCTTTCCTGGACTTTGTGTGACTGATTATGAGGCTGCTGGGTGTCTTACTGCTGCTGAAGCATGTCTGCTGCATATGTGGGCTCTGTAGTGGGAGTTGAAGTCCCAGATTTCGGAAGAAATAGCAAAAGACCTACAGTGGTGGCTAATAAACCACAACTGGGACAGAGGCAGAGCCCTCTCCCTTCCCCACCCATATCTCACCGTAGTGACAGATACGCCACTCCTGGGTTGGAGCTGCCATCTGAGAGAGGTGGAGTTTAGAGGAATCTGGCCTCCGGCATTGTCTCAGCTCCACATCAACTTACTGGAGTTGAGAGCAATTCCCTTGGCATTGAATGCCTTCCTTCCTTCCATCCAGCTACGGCTGGTTCAGGAGTTCACGAACAAAACCACTGCCATGTGGTACTGCAACTAACAGTGCGGGTGGAGTTTTAAAACCTGTGCCAATAGGCTCTACTCCTCTGGACATGGCTGGAAAGTAAGAACATTTTCCTGTTTGTGCCACACCTGGTGAGGTCTCTGAACACCAGGGTGGACGAACACAGCTATCGGAGGTCTAGTGGATCACAAATGGTGTCTACATCCAGAAGTGGTGCAAGGTCTCTTCCACAACTAGGGAGAAACTTGGTTGTTCTATTCGCCACTACCAAGAGCATGCAATGTCAGCACATCTGTGTACTGGAGTTTACAAGGCGGCTCTCACTTAGAGATGCATTTTGCCTCAAGTGGGGCTCATGACTCATGTATGTCTTCCCGCCAATGCAACTCTTGCCCCGAATTCTGAAGAAGATCAGGCATGGACTGGACTCAAGTCATCCATGTGGCTCTGGATTGTGCACAGAGAGTATGGTATTTTGAACTCCTGAGCATGATCATCAGTCCTCTGATCAGGATACCCCTTCCATAGGATGTCCTGTCGCAGCAACTGGACAGGGTTTTGTACACTTACCTGCGCACGCTCCGCCTTTACCCGTGGAGATTGAGCAGCAGCTGTTGACAGTTTTTGACCGTACCCCCGAAGTCTGAGAGGTCATCTTGGCAGCCTGGCGTCCCTCCACAAAGACCGTATAGGTCTGCCCGTGGGAAAAATGTGTGGCTTTCTGCACCCTTGTCTGAATTTTTACTGTTTATTTTATAGTTAGCCCAGCAAGACCTTGCTCTAAGCATAGTTAAGGGGGAATATTTCAGCGATCTCAACTTTTTTGTGGTTGCCAGATGAAACACTCTCTGTTCACGTCACCTGTGGTGACACGTTTCCTAAAGGATTTCAACATATATTTCCCTCCTAACCTTTTGTTATTCCCCAATAGGACTTTAATTTGGTTTTAGCCTTCTTATTGAGTTCGCACTTCAGACCCATGCATAATTGCCCCCTATGACTTCTAACTATCAAGGGAGACTTCTTGGAGGGTACCACATCAACCAGGAGGGTAGGTGAGCTGTAGGCATTTTCTTTTCACTCGCCATACACCAGATTCTTGCAAAGATAAACTGGTTCTCCATACCCGTGCCTCATTTCTGCCAAAGGTGGGGACAATCTTCCATCTGGACCAAAGCATTACAATGCCTACTTTCTTTGATCCACCACTTAAACTTGAAAAGAGTGTTGCAATTATACGTTGAACGCACCAAAGAACACAGGTTGGATGATCATTTGTTTGTTTGGTTCACTAGAGCAAAAAAGGGAAAGCACTGCAGAAACAGACAATCTCTAGATTAATTGTACTGTGAAATTAAAGTCTGCTACTCATCAAACAAAAAGCAACCCCATTAGGGCATGCAGGCTCATTCCACCAGAGCCAAAGCTGCGACCACTGCATTAGCTCACAGAGACCTTGTCCTGGGCATCAATCAGGCTATGACATCGGCATCCTTGCACATGTTCACCAAACACTACTGCCTTAAAAGTCCTGTCCGTCATAATTAGCATTGTTCTCATTCAGTCCACCCAGATTTTTTGGTCTGAACCAGTTTGCGGACCCACTGCCGGGGAGGTTTTGCTTTGTTATCTATTCTAAGGTAAGGAATTTGGGGCTAGAAGCCTTTATAGATGAATAAGTTACATTCTTTCGGCAACAACATATCTGGTAGAGACTCAATCTAGCAGCAGATTCCTTATTGACCCTCCCAACCTCCCTTATTCTGCAAACCGGTCTTCCTACCTAAAAAGGTCTCTGTAGGTCATTAGTTTCTACACACTGGTCAATCAGCCTTCTGACATTGCTCCGTACTTCTGACACAGAAAGAGTTGCACAAAGAAAATGATGTCAGCGCACTGGTGTGGCACCTATATAGGCACCATGCATGTGATGATGCAGACGAGGTTCATGTGGAGCCAGTCAGCTCCACCTACTGGCACACAGAAGTACTGCTAAAGCTTTTCCAGTTCCTGCCTGATGCCTGGGGAATATTCTAAGGTAGGGAATCTGTGGCTAGTTAGTGTCTCTACCAAATGAAATATTACGGAAGGTAAGTAATTTGTTCAACTTGTACCCATTATTACTTGTAAAAAACTTTCAAAATTCATCCAAGTGGTTTTGTTTTTACCACGTAGAATTTACTGTCTGCTCTTAATAGAAAAGTACAAAACCCTACAGTCTGATTACCAAGCTAAGTGAAATGAAACAAAATACCTATCCAACTACATAACACGGAGGGTATGTCAAGTTGTGAAGTCATCCTATAACTAGTTTCACATATTGTTTGCACAGATTGCAAGTTTTGTGAAGTTTGAGAAGTTAAAAAAATTAAGCAGTTACAGAGACCCTATGTGGCAGCAGTAAAGTGCTATTGGTGGGTTCTGAAAGTGGCAGGAGGCAGACTAACACCACTTGGTACCCCACAAGCATAAGCCCCTTCTTGATACCCATTCCTGTTCCCTACCATAACATACATACAGTTTCCAGCTCGTGAATGGTTGAATATACTGAAGCTGAACAACAGCCCAATTGTGTATGCTGTGGGCAAAACATCTTTCCATGGTGACATTCTGTGGCTAACTTTGCTGTTGAAAATTTTTCATTTGCCAATCCAAACATAATACATAAGAATAGTCAATGGCGGAGTGTTGCCCCGTTGGGCCAAAAATGAAAACTAAAATGACAATACCGTGTAATATTATCATTTTATTTTTCCTACTGTATGCAGTCAGTGGCCTTGTTTATTGTGGGGTGGGGCTGGCCAGAGCAGCAAAGGAGTGTTTTGCACTCCCTAAGTGGCCCTCTTGCATGTTCCCCACCAAGCTGCATTACATAGCCTAGTAAGGAACATGCACAGGCTCTCTGTTCCTGTCTAAGTACCTAACCGTGGTGCTCAGACCAATGCGTTATTGACTCAGGGGAGCCTGTGTTCCAGGTGCTTCCTGCAGCCGGCCGGACTGAACAAAGGAAGAAGGAAGAGGATGCAGCTCCAAGGTAAGTGTTTCTTTGTTGTTAATTAACCCCCGCCCCATCACCCTGGGAATAGTTAACAAATGAAATATGAAAGGATTGACTGTAAAACCCAACAGAGAATATCTCCAGAGGAAAACCATTCATACTTTCACCTGCTCGAATAAAACTACCGCAAGAATATCTTTTGAAATTACTAGCAAGTAGAAATAATGTAACTGCATTATATTTACCATTCCTCTCTGTTATGATACATGTCTCCTAACAATGTAATTTCTCCTACGTTAATCCTGAACTTTCAAAGAGTGGTTGTACCAAACCATGATGGTGGCAGGGTCTATATCTAACTGCACACAAAGCCCAATCTAAGATTGTGTATTCAAATCGTTTTTGTTCTGGCCCTGTTTCACTTTGCCTTCTGGGCTGGGATAAGCAGAAAGAGTAAAAAAGGGATCCATTTAAAATGGTGCTTGGTAACTGAGATAGTTGATGGATTTTCTCCACTACTGGTCCAGTTCACCCTTGTCTCTATCTTGCTGCACTTTTGTTGTCTGTTTCACACCCTTCAGTTTTCTCCTATGGTACTTATAGGACCGTGTGAGGGCTCACTTTTTTTACTCCCTCGCCCTGGAGATTTCATGACTCAGTTTGAAGGTCAATCCTCCATCACCCGCCACCTGGTGCATGCTCATTGCTGCATTGTTATATATGGAAAACTTCACTGCTTGTATTCGCGTATTTCCTTATTGTACTTAATTTGCTAATCTTAACTTGCTTAAAGACAAGAGGTCATGAATATGTTTTGCCAATGCTCTAGTGACATATTTGACTCTACCCTTCTTTCCTCTTTTCCTTCACTCTGACTAGTGGTGTCTGCACAATATGGTTAAGCACTACTGTACCAGTATTTGGGAAGGCAGTGTGTTGAACCTGCCAGCCTTAGGGTGGTCTTCCCCCAAACCTTTTGCGTTCACACCTCCAATTTCATCTTAATTTGTTTTTGTTGGCGCTAGGGCTCTGTGTACTTTGCCACTGCTAACCAGTGCAAACATGCTTGCTCTCTCTCCTTTAGACAAAGTAAAATTGGCTTACTCCTGATTGGCATTTTTAATTTACTTATAGGCCCTCTGTAGAGTTGTATATCATATCCCCAAGGTCTATAAATGAAAAGCTGCTAATGAGTCCGCTGTGCATATTGTGCCACCCACTTAAGTAGCCACTTGAAACATATCCCAGACCTGCCATTGCAGCCTGAATACAGTTTTAAACTGCCAATTCGACTTGGCAAAAAAACCTTGACAATCTCTAAACTCTCCTTGTATTGCATATATGTCACCCCTAAGGTAGGCCCCAGGTAGCCCTAGTGCAGGGTGAATTGTGATTAAAAGGTTTGACATGTACTTCTAAGCTTTCAATGCGTGATAGTAAAAGGCCCTGAATTTTGTTTTTACTACTGTGGGGCTTACCTCCCCCATAAGATAAGAGTCTGTTGCTTTATTGAATTTATTAAATATTACTGTTTGATTGGGCGCAGGTAAATATTTCATGTTTAGTGTCTTAGACATTATAAATAAAATCCTCTTTAATGGTAATGCCAGATTTTAGGTTATAACTTTTTGAAATGTCACTTTAGGAACTTTGGCATTTTCCTGCCCCAACTATTTAGTGTCTGCAGCCTGTCTTAGGTCACATGGCTTGGTGTAGTTGGCAGTTGGACAGAATGGGGGGCAGAGCTGGGCACAGCCTCACTTGCAACAGAATAGGCTATACTGTGCCTTCACACAAAGGATTTGTCACCCCAGCATTGTTCATGCAGAAAACTCCAGACGCTTCAAGGGGGATTCTCAAACAGCTTCTATACATCAAAGAAGGTACCATGTGTAAAAAGGGTGCCCTCATACCCATTCTCCAGTTCATTTTCTGGACCTGTAGAAGGACTCTCTCTCTCTGCTGTGTCCTGCTGTATACTCCACAAGACTGCTTTGAGCCCCTGAAAGAACTGAATTGCTGCCTAGGTACTCCCTTGAACGCTTAGTGGTCTGCCCTGCTGCTGGAGTCCTATTTTATCACTTGAACCCAGGACTACCAGAGTGACTCCAATGACTATTTGGCTGGCCTCTGGATCGGAACCTTAGGGGCAGAAAAGGCTCTAACCATCTTTAACCCACACCTGGATCCAGCCTGAGTGAGTCTTAAACCCCTAAGTGGTGCCTCTAGAATCCGGGACTCTTAGTTGTTGTGTTAAATGTGCCCCGATGGCCAAAATCCAAAACTTGGAAATTTTGTCAAAATATTGCACTGAGCACCAAGAAGACCAACCTGCTCATCTGTCCACCAAAGATGCATTGCCGGTCAGCGTGACTTTGCCGTAGCTGCCTCTATGTTCTTCTCCATCGCAGCAAGTTCTTTTCAGTGGTCCTTTGGCAACGGGGTATCTATCCTTATAGAACTCTCGTCAGCTACTGCCCCCAACTTTGTTCTTCTGAAGAAGTTTTACTTAGACTAAGTCTGAATGTAGAAATCTTCACCTTGACTTCATTCAGCAGTTCTGCGACATCGACGCGTCCTCCTCAGAGACAGCCTGCAGCCTTGCCCCGCTGAACTTTACTTTCTAAGAATATTTTTTTCATAATTTCTTCTACTTATGAAGGTAAGCGTCAACTGGGCCCAATCCACTTCTTGTATTCGACTCACGCTCCATCGCGGTCAGCCTTATTTTTTTACCTTTGACTACGTCTTGTGCGACTAGATGGCTGCAGTTGGCGCTTTGATCTTTTAGATGCTAATTTTTACCTTAAAATTGAAAAAATTGTGACTTCTGTCCTACTAATTGGATTTTTGTCATTTTGGTGTCAAATAGTTTATTGAAATGTACTCTATTTTCTAAATTAGTGTGCAATTTTCTTGTGCTGTGTTTTCACTTTAATACTGTTTGTGTGCTGAATAAATACTTTACACTTTGCCTCTATGTAAAGCCTGACTGCTTTTATGCCAAGCTATCTGAGGGTTAAGCACAGGTTGATTTAGTGACTTTTGTGGTTTACCTTGGAAGAGATTGTGTCTGTTTATTGAACAGGGGTCACCTCTCATTAAAGCAACAACCCAATATCTCACAGAGTGGGTTTCTATTCTGGAATACGTCTTACCTCTGGTGGTTGTGACAGTTCTACTAGTATACAGTTTGTTGGACTGGAGACCCCCATTTCTAACACAGTTCATGCACACTTCTAAAATAACCCCTGCTCACTCCATTGGTAGCTTGGCACGAGAAGACAAGCTTTTTTCAGAGGCAGTGTGTAAAGCATTTGAGAACACATACACTTATACAGTGAAACCAATACAAATGGACACCACACCAGTTTAGAAATATAAGTAATATTTATCTAAATCAAAACAAGACCAAAATGACAAATATCCGCAATACAGTGATACAAATATAATTTTCAAATGTTAGAATTAGTTCAGTTGAAAGCAAATTTCAGATGCAACACTTTTCACACAAAGTAATTTGGATGGGTTGCGCACACAAACAAAAAGGGTTGCAGGTATGATGATGCGTCAGTTACTTCCATTCAGGGAAGGTGATGCATTGGTTCCTTGCTCCAGGAAAGGTGATTTTTTACTGCGTCTCCCAATGATGCAACAGACTTGGTGCCTCGATGCAAAGCGATGATCCAGGATGATGCGTTTGGTCTTGCAGCTGCACAGCAGGGCTTGCGTCAGAATCGGTGCAGTGATCTCAGACTTTGGCGATCGGTGTACTCGATGTGGTGTGTGGCATGCAGCGATTTCTCGTGCCACGGGCAGGCACGGTGATGGTTTCTTCAGCAATGCATTGGAAACAGATGTGGATGCATCACGTTTTTCATTGTTGGATTGCTTTTCCAGCTCCCAACAGTCAGAACCCCCAGAGGCCCAGAACAGCTACAGGCACATCCTGGCAGTTCAGAACCTCCAGCAAGGAAGTTCAGGGGCTCTGGGGATGAAGTCTTTGTGTCCCTGAGACTTCAGAACAGTTGGCAAGCTCTTCTTCAAGCCCTTGGAGATCTTCCTCAAGCAAGTGACACAGCAAACAGCAAAGTCGTTTTCCCTTTGCTTGACAGAAAGTAGCCACTGCAGGCCAACCTCAGACAGCAAACAGCACAGGGGCAGAATTCCCCCTCAGTTTCTCCAGCTCTTCTCCATGGCAAATGTTTTTTCTCTTGATTCCCAAAAGTGATCTAAAGGTCTGGGCCCCTCTTTTTATACAATAAAATCCTTTGCTCTCTTTGGCGGAGAAGCTCTTTGCCCAGCCAATACTAGTTCTGTCCTCTCTGCTGCAGCTTCCTGGCAGGAGGTGTAGACAGCATTGTCCTTGGCAGACCACGCCTATTCAGGTGTGAAGGAAATCTCCTCCCCCTACTCTGAATGGAGCCCAGGTCTATTCAGCCCAGCCCTGACCCTGAAAAGGCAGGACACACCTCAACCCTCCAAGTGGCTGTCTGAACAGAATGCACATCCTCAGTCCCTGTAACTCCAAAGCCAGACAGTCAATACAAAACCTAGCATAGGCACACAGGATGATTAGGCAAGAAAAACCTACTTTCTAAAAGTGGTATTTTCAAACCTAGAATGTAAAAATCACCCTCACTAAAAGATGTATTTTAACATACTGAGTTCAGGCATTTCAAATTGTATTTTCCTATCTTGCTCCCAAGGGCAGTTATAGTTGTAAGAAGTTATAAGCAAATTCCCAATTCTGTCTTACGGGGACAGACAGCCTTGCAATAGTGAAAATGGCAATTGGCATTATTTCACTATCAGGGCATGCAACACACATCACGGCAGGTCCTACCTTTCACATACACTGCACCCTGCCCACAGGGGTACCTTGGGCCTAACTTAGGGGTGACTAACATGTAAGCAAAGGGAAAGTTAGGGTCTGGCAAGTGGGTACACTTGCCAGGTCGACATGGCAATACGAGACTGCACACACACACCGCAGTGGCAGGTCTGAGTTACATTTGAAATGCTGCTTGTGTGGGTGAATCAATCAGTGCTGCAAGCCCACTAGCTAGTAGAGAACAACAGGAGTATATATAACCCATAGACCGGATTGAAATCTGGGTATATATAGTTTTAAGCAACAATATCTCAACCGGATTCAATGAGAGAGGCAAATATACGTGCAACACAAGACATTACAAGGTAGCGAAAGGAGAGATTCCCGATTTAATTTTGGAAAAGTGCATGTAGCATCATATATTGGATTCACACTTTATACAGGACAGTTGTAACAGCACTGTTGGCATAAAATGCGGTGGCAACCCAAGGGGGCTTTGTGCACTTGGTGCTCATGAAACAAAGAGTGACGGCGCGAGTAACAGGAGGGAAAACACAGCGAAGGACGCAAGGTGACAAGGTGAAGAACAATATATACAAAAGCAATGGTTCGTCATCAATGAATGAACAGATAATCGGACACTGCAGGTGCCAATCTTGTATTGTTTGTGATCTCACTACCAATACAAAGGAATTCAAGATCAACAACAAGACCTACCCCCTCAAAACCTTTACCAACTGCAAATCCTAGAATGTGATCTACACCATCCGCTGTCCTTTGCGACCTGGTGTACATTGGTCAGACCACCCAAATGGTCAAGCAAAGGATAATACAACATAAGAGCAGAATCCATTGAAAGGTTCTGACCGCACCACTAGTATCACACTACATTCCAAAGAACCACACTGAACATGAAATGTCGTGGCAAGTGGTTGAACAACCATCACTACCCATCAGAGGAGGCAATCTACAGAGCCTACTGAACCACAGGGAATCCAAATGGATCACACTCTGCAATTCAGTCAATCAGGGGTTAAATACGCTTGATGAATGGAACAGTACAATACAAGTATGATACCTCCACTCATCACACTTGATTGTTCCTGGCTCCTAGCCATGAGCCCCCCAACTGTGTTAGATGGCCATTGCTGATTCACCCAAGTCAGGCAGGTTTCCTCCGTACTGCTGCCACTTTTGACACCCTGGCCATCAGCCCACCCTACTATCTGCACCCCCCCTTTTTACATTAAATACATGTTTCTCTCATACAGGCCCGCTTATCCACTTTCCAGGGTCTGAAAATTGACACCTGTCGTTCTGAAGTGCCTTCTGTCTACTAGCGATGAACCTCGTAAATACATATTGTTATAATGTATTTTTGAACCCTTATTTAATATGCACAAAGTCATATTGTTGGAAAACGTCTTTATATGCCACAAAGTACTTTTACCTAAATCCGAATTGTATGCTTATAATTATAATTCTGATAAAATGTTTCTTTTTAAATTACAATTCTGACAAAAATGTTTTGAAATATGCCACCTCGATCCAGGAATCCATATTTCACTTGACAGCCGTTTGTGTCCTTTATTACATGCGCAACCTCTCCAGACTTGCTCAGAGTGCACCCAGCACTCACGCCAAGTCCCTCTTTCATTACCACCTTTCTGAAGCGGGTCACCACTTTCCCCGCCCCTCCTTCCTGAACTGCACCACCCCACCTCCTAGGCCACGCCCCCCCTGAGACTACACAACGCAACCTCCTCGCCACATCACTTGAATACCGGGTGTGACTGCAGTCAAGTAGCCCGACTCAGCTGCAACACGACGGCCCCTGGATTTACTCGGTGGCATACGTATTTCTCATTTTAGGTATGCTGAGTACCACGCTGCTCTAACCTTGCTCCTTATTCACAGAGCCCTCATTACCGGTCCCTTGACAACCCTGCTTCTTTTTCCCCGCTTCAGGTACCCACTCCGGGACCCAGGCAGTGGAACGGTGGTCCGAGCCTGCCCCCTACTCCTCATTGACCAGGCTGGAGGCACACAGTAGTTCGGAGCTCCTCCGCCCACCATCAGTTTCGTTCTGAGCCATCTAACAATTCATTAGTTTGCTCGCCTCATGCGCCTCGCTCCCCCCTCCACAGCTCCCACTCCCACCTGTTCCAACACACCTTTTCTCACTCCCTCGGAACATGGGATCAAGTTTCTGCTATCAATACTGGATAGTACCTGACCTCCGAGCGTACTACTTATTGCCCACATGTAAGTTTTGACAGCCGCCTGGCCACACCGCTTCATCCCTCTCCTTTTCCCGTTCTTCTGCCCTGCCCCGCTGACCTCTCCCAGTGACCTACCCACCCCATCCCGACCCTTCTTAATCCTTTGCCATCTCTTTACCACGTCACATCCCCCCAGCCTTGTTCACCCGCACCCTTCAAAAGACTACGCAGCCCTCTAACACCTCGGTAGCTCCAACTTCACATCGCTTCCCTTCCACCACCCTCCAACCCCTAGTAAAATTCACTATCTTGGGTCATCATATCACTCACGGTCCCCCGTACTCATGACTCCTGTCCTTCACCCCCCCACCCAGCAAAACTCGATCCAACAGAAACCCCCCTGTTTACCCCACCCCAGGGTACCTTCCAATCCAATTGGCCTTGTTCCCCCCCTTGCTCTACACTCCCCAGCCTAGCCTTCAGCCTCATCCCCACCGTGCCCTCAGCCTCCCAGTGTTTCATTAATACACCTCCCCCCTGTCCACCTCTGCCCCCGGACACACCGCGCTAGCTCCTCTTTTGCCTTCTCCCCGGCTGCGACCCTCATTTTTCCCTCTCCTCTCCCACACAGCACTTTACAAATTGGCAACCCGGTCCTGATGATGATCCTGACTTGATAGGATCGAAACGCCGTCGACCCAGCATACAGCGCAAATCACAGTCACTTTCAACTGTGGTTCACAAACTACTATCTGTTCTCTATTCATTGATGACGAACCATTGCTTTTGTATATATTGTTCTTCACCTTGTCACCTTGCGTCCTTCGCTGTGTTTTCCCACCTGTCACTCGCGCCGTCACTCTTTGTTTCACTAGCACCGAGTGCACAAAGCCCCCTTGGGTTGCCACCACATTTTATGCCAACAGTGCTGTTATAACTGTCCTGTATAAAGTGTGAATTCAATATATGATGCTACGTGCACTTTTCCAAAATGATATCGGGAGTCTCCCCTTCTTTCGCTACCTTGTAATGTCTTGTACATGCACGTATATTTGCCTCTCTCATTGAATCCGGTTGAGATATTGTTGCTTAAAACGCAAGCCCACTAGCAGCATTCGATTTACAGGCCCTGGGCACAAACAGTGCACTGTACTAGGGACTGACTAGTAAATCAGATATGCCAGTCATGGAATCACTAATCCATAAAAACAATTGACCAAGGGAGCACTATCACTTTGGCACTGAACAGCAGTTGCAAAGTGCCCGAAGCATCAAGACCACCAAAACAAAGTCCAACAAGCAAAAACACAGGAGACAAAAATACAGGGCAAACCCACGACATTGATGCCAGGTCTAACAATACCACATGTGTTGAATTTGATTAATGTGGAAAAAATGTGTGGAATTGTTTCCCAAACAAAAAAATTATTTTGTTTAATAGTACAATCATGGTGACTGTGAGGCTTATTTTTTTATATTGGATTTGTGTTGATGGAAAGCAATCTGTTCTGCTTCTGCTTGTTTGTTACTCGATATAACATATGTGCAATATTTTAAGATGGAGCTACCACCACAGTTGATAGTAGTAAATCTATACATACCACAATGCAATTACTTTCTCGTTATTTTCATCCTCTAGATTTTGTCCACGATATTCTGATACAAAATCATTCTGCCTGCGTGCTGAGAGAAAAACTTGCTTTGAGAGGTGCCTTATTTGATGCTGAGTGACTTAACAATGGCGCGCTTCCTCACATGTACCAGTGTCCCAAAGTGGGGCAAATATTAGGTGAACATTTAGAGAACCAAGGAAGCGCTGCCTGTTGCAACTGACGCCGATTAATCATAGAGCATCTGTTGAAGTGTCACACAGGAGAAGTCACCTGAGCATAGAAAATATATTAAAGCCCATTCGTCATCTCAGATCCTTTCCCATTATTACCATATTCTTGTCATTAATCGTTGTCCAGTGCTTTAGCAAATAGTCATTTTAAATTAAGCGTTTTTCTTCAATCAAGAGTGCAGTCACACTGGACGGTTCATGTATAACAGTCCAGAAACAGCATTTTTAATTTAAAACAAAGAGCGCACTTTAACTGATTGCTTTTCAAAACTGATGGATGATATTTCTTTGAGCAACACATCTGTAATTAATTTGTAAAAAGAAAATGGAATACATGCTTGTAATGGCTTCGAAATCTTCAAGGAGCACTTTGCTTAACAAGGCTAATTACATGTATATTTATTAATGGCAACATTTTCATTTTTAATGGAATTGGATTTTCATTTTTAAGCTTAATGTGTGTAATACGTTCATTGATTTAAATGCAAGCTCATATTAACTGACGAAAAAAACATTTAGTACATAAAATCATATTGCTTCGAAATTCCAAGCTTGGCTGCATGAGATGCACTAAATATATGGCAAGATGTATGAAGGGATTTTGTGATTGCAAAGGCTCAAATTCACCATCTCGGAGCCTTTTCAATGGCAATATGACATTTTGGTCTGGGTACCGCCCTCCACAACCCTGGAGCATTTAACAGACCATGCCACACACAGAGCTCTAGTTTACACATCTTTATTTTTCAGCATGCAATGATTAACTGAACGCACTAACAGCCTGATTCATCAAAGACCCGTTTTGCGAGTCTATAATAGCGATTCATAAGGAATCGCTATTACAGACTCGCAAAACGGGATTCATGTAGGAATCGCAAAAAGAATTGCGATTCCTACGCATTCCTTATTTGCGATTAGCAATTAGCTAATCGCAAATAAGATAGCGATTTTAAGGGTGCCAGGGGTGTCCAAAGTACACCCTGTAGCACCCCTGAAATGAAAATTGAAACAGGTGTTGCGCACACACATGTCCAAAGGACATGTGTGTGTGCAACATGCAACTTAGAAAAATGCTTTTAAAAGCATTTTTCTAAGTTTTCGCTATTTACCACAAGGTTTGACATACCTACCACAATGCATTTACCTTCTCGTTATTTTCATCCTCTAGATTTTGTCCACGATATTCTGATACAAAATCATTCTGCCTGCGTGTTGAGAGAAAAACTTGCCATGAGAGGTGCCTTATTTGATGCTGAGTGACTTAACGAACATGCGCTTCCTCACATGCACCAGTGTTCCAAAGTGGGGCAAATATTAGGTGAACATTTAGAGAACCAAGGAAGCGCTGCCTGCTGCAACTGACGCTGATTAATCATAGAGTCCCAAATGCAAATCATGAATCCCAAATGCAAAAATCGCACTTGCAAAGGGCCAGATTCTGAGAATCTGGCCCTTTGCGAGCCGATTTAGGCTTGATGAACCAGGCTGTATGTCACAAACTTTATAAACCAAATCCAGCCACATACATCAGATTGCTTGTGAGGAGTCTACCGAGGACCACTAGTCTTCATGCACATAAACACAGGACAAGACATCTTCCCCTTTGTTAAATAAAAAAATTAAAAATGAATATATAATCATTACAACTCCTCATCGAGGAGCTCACACCATCTTTCCAGATCTAGTTGTACAAGATGGAGGAGGGAGGTCTTCATCTACCATCTCTGGTTCACTTGGGCACTTAGGTGGACTTGCCTCACTCTTGAGGTCCGGAGCTGATGAACATGGAGTGAGGCAAAGGCTTAAAGTTGAAAAGTTTTTGGTTATGAGTTTTCCAGTACATTGGGCAACTACCATGTGTCAAAAACTGTTTCTCAAGTATATCAGCGCTTGTCTGCATAGGCCTTCATTTTGCATTTGTGAAGTGTTTCATTGACACATATCATGTCAGAGTCTATCAACGAGTGTGCGCTCCATTGAGGTATCCTCGTTCCAAGAGCTCTCCTGAAGAGCAAGGTGGCAAGACTTTCTCCTGTCATGAAATTGAGTAGTGGAACGAAAGGCATGAAGAGCTGGGCAGAGAGTGGATTTGAGGCTCACGCCCTCCAGTGCAGCACATTTAACCACCCTTTTCAATGTACTCATAAATTGATCAACAATGCCATTTGACTGTGGCCTGATAGGTGCACTTTTCTGATGTTTGATTGTCAAAAGATTAGGAAAGTCTTTGAACTCTCTGCTATTTAAGGATGGGCTGTTGTAAGATTTGAGAATGGAGGGAACACCATATGTCAAAATGTCATCCAGACTTTCAATGATTTAGTCACGTGTGGTTGATGATAAATCTTCCACCAGAGGAAAACTTGAGTACTCATCGACAACTACTGTTGTTGAGATGTCTGAAGAAATCAACAGCAATCCTCCAGTAGCTGCTCCTGG
The DNA here is from genome assembly GCF_964263255.1 of Lissotriton vulgaris. Lineage (NCBI taxonomy): Eukaryota > Metazoa > Chordata > Amphibia > Caudata > Salamandridae > Lissotriton > Lissotriton vulgaris. Next base: position 1,160,540,409 of record NC_141689.1, read on the forward strand.
AGGGAGTGCTGTGGGGCAGTGGGGTGGGGGAGAGGAGAGGCAGGGTGGGGGGTAGTAACTATGCATTCGGCCGAACAGAGTTAAGTAACTAACGAAATAAATCAAACAAATTACATTGTGCACGCTGCATCACCATTTGTGATGCAGCACGCACAATGTAATTCGTTTTATTTATTTAGTTATTTACTTAGCTCTGTTCAGCCATATGCCGTAGTTTTTTACCCTGCACCCTGCCCTTCCCCTGCCATGTCCCACAACCGTCAGCACTCCCTCCAGGAGCCGCAACTGCAATCCTCTCCCAACCTTTCTTGGTAGATCAGACATGTTTAATGGGTGCGGAGTAATTCTGGGAGATAGGCAGTTGCATAAATTACAAGCTTTAGGCTCACTTTCAACTCGTTCAACAAGATGAGGGAACCACTCTTGCTTCCAGAGAGCTCTTTTAGTTGCAGCAATGCCACGCTGTCCTTCATGGGCTTGTTCAGTAACTTACTGCCTCTGGTTTTCAGGGTTAACTATTCTTGCCCCTCTTAGTATGACACCATCATGTATAACAGAAAGTTCTCCACACATATTTTTGAATTTCTGATACTCAACATCATCCGTAGGAGGTCAAGTATGCTTCGTCCATGATTGTGTTGTAATGATTTCCTTGAGCTTAATTATCTCTTTGTGTGTGTTAATAGCTGCTAGAATCTGTTCAATAGAAAGAGCTGCAGACGCACTTCACTTCACTACAGTTGCAGCGGAAAGCTCATATAATTTTCTGTTTATCACAACCAGACTTGACTCATACTAGGCCCATTTCAATGTCTTTCTACTTAAAACCACTTAACTCTTTTCTCTTCATTTTGATTACCGTAAATCACGGTCCTCCAATAGATCTTTTGTTAAGCTAACAGGGACTAGAATACTTGGAGTACGTGAAACAATTCCTTATGAGGACCTGGAATAAATAATCACCAAACTTAAGCCTATTTCTTTATCTTTCTCCGATGTTGTAACAAAAACTTTAGGACAAAAGAGTTGCCTAAAGAATGAGACAAAAGCAATAAAGATAACTCATAAAAACATTAATCTAAAACCTCAATTTGAATGTACAGATCATAAAATCACTGTCCAAATCATATTTAATAACAAAAAATTAATACAAGTAGCCTGACAATACAGTACAGGCAATAATAATCATTTGATGCTTGTCTGTAGAGAGAGCAAAACAAAAACAATTTGAGACTTAATTATCGAATTATACAAACCAAAGCAAGGCGGAGAGATATAGTCCAGCTTCAATATAGATATGGCCAAGTCAGAACTGCGGCACTGCATCGCCACAGAAGGAGTCAATTAACCCTACAGCCAAAAAGTTTATTTCCTGCTCAATTTTACAAGCCTGAAACTGCAGGTTTCAGATTTGCAGTTAGGAAAGTTCCGTTCAAAAATTTGGCATAGAAAGAAATCAAGAGTTAGTCCGTCAGCATGCCAGGCAGGGAAAATGAAAATGATAACCAGCCCCGTCGACTCCTTCATGGGGGCAATTATACTTCCACGGTATACACCCACAACGTATCCTTCCTTTTCATCAGTCCATATGGTTTCCATAGGTCATTCACAGTGGACTGCTATTGGGGTGATCAATACATCTCCAAGAAATTCAGAAGAATTAGGTAATACTTTTGCAAATTCATTAGTTATTAAGTTCAATTTGTATTACATTTCCATCCCTTCCTCAGAAGTAGGTGGGACTTCACTTTGCTCACAGTCTGTTCGTTCCCAGGTGCTTCTCCTAAGTTTTCAATAATATTGTTACATTTCTATCAAAAGTGTTGCCTAACAAGAAGTGAGTCTATTGTTTATTAATCAGAAAAGAAACTTCATGAAAAGTTCTCACAGTGTTTAAAGTGACTACTTCATATGATTTTACCCTTGCACTGGAAAGAAAAGCATTTGCAGCCTACATAAAATGTAGCTGAATCACTGTTGTGCTATAGTTATTGTAAATCACAAGTTAATATCCTCGTCATAAAAATCCTGCCACTATCGGAAAGCAGCCGCCCGCTCTCTCCTCTCTAAATGAGGCAGGCCTGCTGTTAAATGCCAGATCTCTGGTGCGAAATAATGTTGCCTTTAACGACTTTGTTTCCCAAAACAAACCACCCTGGGTTTTTATCACTGAAACCTGGGGCTCTGAAACCGCTGGCCCAGATCTCGTGGACGCAGTTCCTGAGGGCTATTCCCTGTCCAGACTTGATAGGACAAGGTGTAGGGGTGGTGGGCTGGGAATCTTGTTTAGAGACATCTTTACTTGTTGTACTAAGCCTCTCTCTTTACCATCAGACACCTTTGAGGCAATGTATTTCTCCATTACCTTTCTCCCTTCTGAGTCTTTTTCTGGAATTCTCTGTTATAGACCCCCAGGCCCTAAAACGACTTTTTCCTACGAAATTCTTAAATTCATTGAACCCTATGTCGACAGGCCCCATTTTACCATTCTGGGTGATTTTAACTTCCATCTAGAGGCCACAGATTCGAAGGACACGCTAGGACTTATAGATGGCCTAGCTGCATGTGGACTGCATCAATTGGTCAATGGCCCCACACATCTGGCCTCTCATACGCTTGACGGCATTTTTTCTAATGATGCCAGACTTAGGACTGACACTCCTATTCCCCTCTCTTGGTCCGACCATCTGGCAGTTCCCTTTTTTCTTAAAGTAAACTCCAATCCAGGCAACAAACCTAAGACTGATGTTTGGTCTTCTAGAAGGAACTATAAATCTATAAATGATAATTCTCTTTCACCTTTTATGAACAATCTTAGGTGTCCTTCTCTGGAGGATCCAAATAGGGCTGCCTCTGATCTTTTTAATGCCCTAACTACTGCTATGGACTCTCTTGCCCCGGCCAAACGACATTACTCAGCCCGAAAGAGCCCCTCCCAACCTTGGTTTTCTGACCGCCTAAAAACTATGCGTCAGAAATGCCGGCAACAAGAAAGGTCCGGGATTGCTCATACTGATCCACGGGGGAAAGCCCTGCATAAATCCCTTCTCAGAGATTATAAGAAAGCGATAATGGACGAAAAAAGGCATTATTTCACTAACCTGACTACATCCCTAAAATCCCCTAGAGACCTTTTTAACATTATCGACACTCTTTCGGCACCTAGACCGGCTGACCCTACCATCGAAACTCAGGAACTCTGTAACAGCTTAGCGAGTTTTTTCCATGATAAGATTGCGGATATCTATAGTGTGCTCGAAATTAGAAACCAAGAGCTTAACGCTAAGGCACCAGAATCCTCCCTTTCCATCCCTGACAGAAATGAAAAGACTGATGTTTTGCTGAAACCTTTATTTACATGTTTTCCCTCTTTATCTATAGAAGATCTCAATCTTTTACTTGATGCCACAAAGTCCTGCTTGCCTCTTGACCCCTGCCCGCTAAAAATCTTAAAAACTTGCAGAGGGTCGGTGCTTCCCCCGCTACTGGAAGTTATGAACTTGGCGATCCAAGAGGGTATTTTTCCCTCTTCCTGGAAAACCGCTATTGTTAGGCCTCTGCTTAAAAAACCTTCCTTAGACCCAGGGATCTTGAAGAATTACCGCCCTATTTCCTTACTCCCGGCCCCAGCCAAGATCATGGAATCTCACATAAATCAACATCTGTCTACTTATATTGAAAATGCCAACATGCTTGATAGCTCCCAGCACGGTTTTCGATCAGCTCACAGCACTGAGTCTGCCCTCACTGTTGTGACAAACAAAATTCGATCTGAGGTTGACAAGGGACATCCTTCACTGCTTGTGTTGTTAGATCTCACAGCAGCTTTTGACACCCTGTCCCCGTCAATACTGATCTCCAGGCTCAAAGATATCGGATTAGGAGGTTCTGCCCTCAGTCTGCTCTCCTCCTTTCTCCATCACAGGGAGCAGAGAGTAAAAATGGGCAACTTCCTCTCCGATCCCCAAAAGGTGCAATGTGGGGTTCCCCAGGGCTCTTCATTGAGCCCTTTACTGTTTAACATCTATGTTACCCCACTTGCACAGGTAGTAAGATCCTTTGGCCTGGACATGCTGTCATATGCTGATGACACACAGATCTTGGTATCCATCACCCAGCCAGTTTGTGAGATCGCCTCCAAGTTTAGAGCTTGTATGGAGGCAGTCTCCAATTGGATGACATGTAACTTCCTAAAATTGAACGGTGAAAAAACCGAAGTTATGGTCTTCGGAGGGAGCCAAGATCTCTGGTCAAAGGACTGGTGGCCTCCATCCCTGGGCGATTGCCCGACTCCCACTCCTATTGCTAAGAACCTTGGAGTACAAATTGATCCCGCCCTTTCCTTCGACCCCCAGGTAAATAGGACAGTGTCTACTTGTTGTGGCACCATTAGAATCTTAAAGAAAATTGCCCCTTACCTGTCCTTGGCAGCCCGGAAACAAGCAATAACTGGCCTAGTACTATCGAGGCTAGATTATTGTAATGCCCTTTACGGTGGCATCAATAAAGGCTCTATCCATCGCCTCCAAATGGTGCAAAATGTTGCAGCCAGATTGGTTCTTAGCCTCCCTAGGAGGACGTCTGCAACAATGGCCAGAAGGGACCTTCATTTGCTCCCAATTCCATCTAGGATCTCCTTCAAAATTCTCTGTCTGGCCCATGGTGCTATCCATGGCTCAGGATCTGAAAGCATTAGATCTCTTCTGTGTGCCTACACCCCCACTAGAACGCTTCGTTCATCTTCAAAGAATAGGCTGGTAGTCCCTAGGTTTGCTAAGGTTAGATGGGGAGGTAGAGCCTTTTCCACCTTGGCTCCCAAACTGTGGAACTCCCTTCCCCTTGAGCTTACCAGTCAATCCTCCTTGACAATCTTCAAAAAACTTCTCAAAACCTGGCTTTTTTCTCAAGCATATTAGATTCTTGCTCTCCCAATGGCGTCTGGTCTAGTTATCTGGAGTCTGGACTTTCCATGTCTGTTCGTATTGCGCCTTGATGCCCCTTGGGGCTAAGTTTTGCGCGGTATAAAAACGCTATTCATTCATTCATTCATTAGTAAATGCATTTCGACATCTCTTGGTTAGTTCAGTTATCTAGTTATTGTAAATCACAAGTTAATATTAGTAAATGCATTTCGACATCTCTTGGTTTGTTCAGTTATCATTATTCTTTAGAGGCTACATGTCAATATGAAGTACTACTAAGAAAAAAATTTTATAGCATCACTTGCACGTTATCATTTTTCAAAACATACTATTAACGTGTCACTCTGAAATAAAAGTTTACCACATAATCGTTACAGAAAGCACCAAGTTTTCATTATATCAATTATTACTAGATAAGTGTTAGAAATGGGGGTCTCTAGTTGGCAATGGTTTAGCAAGGGTCCCAAATAGGGACCCTTGATTCTAGTCAGGGAAAGGGTGATGCACTCCTAAAAATAACTCGTGCTCACCCCCTTGACAGCTTGGCACGAGTACACAGGCTTATCTCAGAGGCAGTGTGTAAAGCATTTGTGAACAATATAGTGAAAACGATACAAATGGACACCACACCAGTTTAGAAAAATAAGCAATCTTTACTATACTTAACACAAGACCAAACGACAAAAATCCACAATATACTATCAAGAATATGACTTTAAAATGGTAGAAATAGCTTAGTTCAATGTAGATGGTAAATTCAACACTTTAATCTTAAAGTACCTTGGATGTGTCCTCGGCTACCAGTCATATACACTCTCCCTAAAGTGCACAAAAGCATTGATAATCCCCCAGGTAGACCAATTGTTTCTGCAAGCGGATCAGTCCTTGAACCATTAGGCACCTTTGTTGATTTTTTCATAAAGGACTTTGTGCCAGGAACCACCTTTTTTATGTTAGGGACACTATGTCCATGGTCAACCTAGTAGAACACTGTCCCTTTGATCCTCTAGTCAATACCCTATGCACACTGGATGTAGAGTTGTTGTATACGAACATTCCACAGACAGCGGCTCTACTTGTCATCCAGAGAAAACTTGACTCCCGTACACGCCCACACAAGGTACCCTCTCTTCATTCTTCAACTCTTGGAGTTGTGCTTAACTAAGAATTTCTTTACCTTTGATAATGTGTTTTATCAACAGATAGAGGGGACTACCATGGGGCAATTTTTGCCCCCAACCTGGCAATTCTTTTCATGGATGCATTGTAAACCGGCTCAATCTTGAGTGATACTAACCCTTTTCATTCAGGTATTGGGCTATGGTGCCGATATATTGATGATATTTTCCTCATATGGAATCTTGACATTAATACGCTAGATCTGTTTCTGCATTGGTTGAATAACAATTGCGCTGACCTCAAATTCACACTCTCGCATGACAAATCACAGATTGCATTCCTGGACTTGACAATCTACCACAAAGATGGTGAATTACTGACACGTCTCTTCAGGAAACCTACGGAGAGGAACACGCTCCTGAGCTATGACAGTAATCACCCGAGGGCATTGAAAGACTCTCTGCCATATTCCCAGTTTCTACGGATAAGACAAAATTGTTCGTGCAAATCAGATTATTTTAGGGAAGCTTACATTCTTTCCAACAAGCTTAAACATCGTGGCTACCATAAAAGGTTAGTTAAAAATGCATCCAAAAGAGCATGGTATTGCCCGAGAGAGGTACTACTGAAACCGAAAGTACATGACAAATCAGAGAGGATAGCATGTGTCACTACCTTCTCACCTGTATCAAATAAAATCAGGAAGTCTATCCTTAAACATTGGCCCACAATTAATGCAGGCTCCATTAACTTAGAGAGAACCCTCTTTTCCTTCCGCAAAAGCAAGAATCTTAAGGACCTTTTGGTCAGAGCAGCACTACCTGCCCCTACATCAAGACCCACTATTGAATCTAACTGGAATCTTCCCCCATTACTAGGACATGTCAAATGTGGAGGGTGTAATGTATGTGGATATACAATTGAGACCCGTAGTTTTACCCATAATGGTGTCAATGTTGAACTAAAATCTCTGTCTAATTGTAATTCCAATAATGTTGTCTATGCAATACTGTGCCCGTGCCCGAAAATGTATGTGGGACAAACTACACAAAAAGCAAAGACCCGCATCTGCCAACATAGGAGTCGGATTAGATGCAGGACCCCCAACGCACCATTGGTGGAACATTTCACAGAAAAGAACCACACTGAGGATGACATCCGATGGACAATACTAAAGGTTGTCAAATTACCACCTAGAGGTGGCAACCTAGCTCAGCTCATGAACCGTGAAGAACTAAAAAGCATCATTCAGTTTGACACTATACGGACTGGCCTCAACAGAAGTGAGGACTGGACTACATTACTGTAGCCTGTATTTCAAAAATGAACTGGACTTCATGAATTTAAAATGTATAATAGGTTGAATAACCATAGCCTTTCAAGACAACATTATTGCACTCTGAACTCTAAATATTTAATACCATCATGCTTTTTAATTAAGTCACGACCCTGTTTCACTGTCACTTAACAATGGTCTGCACTCGCGCCGGTTTTATTTACACATTTTAATCTCTTCACTTCACCATTCCAAGATGTCCGCCGTAGTTGAAGCCTATGGCAGTACTGCCTCCCAGGCTCATGGGCACGTGACCTAGTATCACCTGACACTCACGCTCTAATATGGCCGCGCCCTGGCCCCCTAGAACAAAGAGCGGTAAGAGCACTCCGGCAGAATCCAGCCGCCCTCGCCGCCAGTGACTTACATCGTTCAGCAATGCGGTAAGTCTGCTATCCCTCGGGTTTCCCGTTCCTTACTCCCCACCACTTCTCTTAACCCAAACCCCTTTTTTCCACAGCAGATCTTTTCAATTTCGAAACCGCAAGAAAGGACGTGTAATCTTACACGATCTCCAAAGCTTCCAAATAGAAACAAGCGCCATTGTTTGGTAAGATATAGGCACCTCGGCCGCCACAAGCACTCTATAAAATTTTCTCGACCCCCACAGTGTAATTAGAATCTATATTCTTGCCCCTTTAGCGCAAATGGCTATACCACCCTCAAACTATGACTTCAAAGCAGCGTATGCCACGCTAACAACTCGTATCCTCGCAACCGAGGTAAGCTTGAACCCTCCCGCGGTGGTTAGCACAGTACCATCATTGCAGTGCACTTACTCCGTTTGGCACTCCTTTCACACGTGTTAGTCACTCACCCCTCAGTCGCTAGCTGCTTTGCCCGCTGACTCCTGACTGGCACCTTAAGGCTGAAGGTGGCTTCCCGATCTAGGTCGACTGCCTACAATGACATGACCTCCACCCCATCCAAACCCTGAAACCAACTGTGCGGAGCCGCTCACTTCGACTCGCTAAGCACAATTGATGCCAGTCACTTAACAGGAATTAGACGCCGGGCATCAATATGTTGTCTCACCGTGGCTTGTACTCACTGCGTAGCATGGTCACGCACGACCTTCACAATATTGATCGCACTCCTCCAACTCATCCCTCATGTGACTTCACTAATGGCACACACCAGTGGGCTCACTGCGTTTCTGAAAAATGCTAAAATGTGGAAATGCTGACTTTCCTGAAAAACTTTATGCTTATGTATCCTCCCTGTTTTAATTTCTTCAACAGGCGTACTATTCTAACCAAGCAAAATAATTTCATGTTTTAGTCCTGATGATGATCCTTTTTATTTGAGCAATGGATCGAAACGTCATCGACTTTCTTAAGTGGACATACATGTAACTATTGTGTATCATTGTGGATAGTCTACGCTGGAGAACACTACCTACACTGATATAAAAAGTGTCCAGGTTGCTCTGTCTCTTTGCCTGTAAACTCTAACTCTTGAACTCTTTCTACTACTCTTTCTTCCTCACAAGTACGGTACAGTAGTGTGCCCTACTTCCCAAAAAAATTCTGCTTTTGTATTCAACTTTATTCCTCTATCAAAATAAATCCCTGTTCCGGCTGGACAGGAGAACTATATAGTTACCATTGTGTCCTATATTACATTTGCTTACACTTGTCAATGTGCTCAGGACCTTTGTCTCTTGAAATACGCAGTACAAACAAAAGGGTCACAGGGAAGGCGATGCATTAGTTCTTTGCTTCTGGGGAGGCAGCACACCTGTTCATTACTGTAGCACAGGGGAGGCGATGCATCTGTTCCTTGGTGAGAGGAGGCTAAGCGTCTGTTTCTTACTGTGATCTGGTAAGATGCGACGGTAACTAGACATAAAATTGGAAAACAAATATCGAATGGACATGATATCGAAGACAAAATATAGATTGGACAAAATATCGAATCGACATAATATAGTGGTTACAAATATCGAAATGCAGGTAAGTAATATCGATTGTCAAAATATTGAAGTACATAATACAGGCATTGAAATATATCGAATTTTTAATAATATCGAATTTTTTTTAAGTGTTTTGTATGTTAGTATATGTGTTAATAGTGTATATAATTTCTGTAATGAATGTTTAACTTTTTTTTAAGTAACACTTTTTATGTTATTTAATTTTTGCGTAATTTAATTCCGTAACGGGGTGTGGGTTTATAGGGGAATAGGTTGGGAAGTAATTTAATTATAGTAAATTAATTTTAATTGAATTTTGCGTTTTAGTTCTGTAGTGGGTTGTGGGTTTATAGGGGAATAGGGAGTGAAGTAATTTATTTGTAATTCAGTAAATATTTATTTTTATTTATTGGTATTGATAATTAGTCTATTATTAACTAATTTTTAATTGGTAATTCATTTTTATTTATTGGAAATGAAAGTGTATTCATTTAATTAATTGATAATTCTGTTAATTGTATTACTTTATTATTCATAGCGGGTTGTGGGTGTATTGGGGAATATGGTGGGAAGTAATTTAACTGTAATTAATTGATTATTACAATTATTTTTGTGTATTGATAATTAATATACTGTTAATTAATTATTAATTGCTATATTTCTTTATTGATAAAAAAGTGTTATTGAAAATTGATTAGTTGATAATTAATTATGATTATGTAATTCATTTTTAATAATTAATATGTTTTAATTGATAAATAATTCTTACATATTATGTAATTGGTAATTAATTTTTATTAATTTTTTATTGGTATTGATATTTAATTTAGTTTTTACTAAAAGATTAAATCATTACTTTCCCTACTGTTGCACTCACTGGAGTGGGAATAGTAATTTTACCCCTAGGCTATCCAATGCTTTCCCTACTGTTGCACTCACTAGAGTGGGAATATTAATTTTAACCCCTACGTTATCCAATGCTTTCCCTACTGTTGCACTGACTGGAGTGGGAATAGCAATTTTTACCCCAACATTATCCAACACTTTCACTACTGTTGCACTCACTGGAGTGGGAATAGTAATTTTTCCCCCTACGCTATCCAACGCTTTCTCTACTGTTGCACTCACTGGAGTGCCAATTGTAATTTTTTCCCTCACGCTTTCCAATGCTTTCTCTACTGTTGCACTCTTTGAAGTGGGAATAGTAATTTTTACCCCTATGGTATCCAACACTTTCCCTACTGTTGCACTCTCTGAAGTGGGAATAGTCATTTTTACCCTCCCGCTATCCAACGCTTTCCCCACCGTTGCACTCACTGGAGTGGTAATAGTAAAATGTAACCTATATATGTATTAAAAAAGAAAAATCGATGTTTAGTGTTTTGTACTTACATTAATCACTTAATAATTTTAAGGTTATTTAAGTATTTTTAAGTACGTTTTAGTTAATTATATTTATTATTTCATTAATTTTTAATTACTTTTAAGACATTTTACAAAAATTCTATATGTTGACTAACTATATTTTTTTACAACAATATTTTGGATATTTTTGTACTTAGCTGTTTGTAGATAGGAATTTGATATTTTGCTATTAGATATTTTGTCCTTGATATTTTGTCAGGTCGATATTTTACTCCTCAATATTCTGTCAGTGATCCGCAATGAGACACAATGGCGCCGCGAAGCAACAAAATGGCGTCTTGGATGCGATGCAACAACGTTGGATGTAATGCGAGCATACCCGACAGCCGTGTGGCGAAATTGATAAACTTTGGAGCTGCAACAGGCCCTGCGACATGCTTCTCTGGTGATGCGACTGCGACCTCTGCGGCACGCTTTTCCGATGACGCGACACGCTTCATCTGCAATGCGAAGGCGAACAGCTGCGGTGGCGGCACTCGTCTTCGGCGATGTGATGGCAACTGCTGCGGCAGTGACATGCTTCTCCTTTTTGCGTTGCGCTTACTGCTCCCAGCAACACGCAGTCTCTCAGAGGGCCCAAACAGCATCAGGCACCTCACTGTTGCACTCTCTAGAGTGGAAATAGTAATTTTTACCCCTACGCTATCCAACGATTTCCCCACTGTTTACTCACTGGAGTGGTAATAGTAAATTTTACCCTCCCGCTATCCTACGCTAAAAATATTGAATATTTTTTATTTATAGTACTTTAACATATATATATATGTATTCAAAAATAAAAATGTATGTTTATATTTTTTTTGATACATTAATCATTTATTAATGTTAAGGTTATTTAAGTATTGTTAAGTATGTTTTAGTTAATTATATTTATTATTTCATAAATTTTAAATTGCTTTTAAGACATTTATTAAAAATTCGATATATTGACTAACTATATTTTTTACAAGGATATTTTGGAATCAAGATTTTTGTGTTTACCTGTTTGTAGATAGGAATTTGATATTTTGGTATTCGATATTTTGTCCTTGATATTTTGTCAGCTCAATATTTTACTCCTCGATATTCAGTCAGTGATCCGCAATGCGACACAATGGCGCGCAATGTGACAAAATGGCGTCTTGGATGCTATGCAACAACGTTGGATGCAATGTGATGCGTGCATGCCCAACGGCCGTGCGGCAAAATTGATAAACTTTGGAGCTGCGATAGCCCCTGCGACATGCTTCTGCGGTGTTGCGACAGTGACTTCTGCGGCACGCTTCTCCGATGATGCGACATTCTTCGTCTGCAATGCGACGGCGAACAGCTGCGGCGATGGCACTCGTCTTCGATGATGTGATGACAAGTGCTGCTGCAGTGACATGCTTCTCCTTATTGCGTCACGCTTACAGCTCCCAGCAACACGCAGTATCTCAGAGGGCCCAGACAACATCAGGCCACTGACTTCAGGTAGAATTCCACGCAAGGGAATTCAGGGGGAGCTGCTGGTGAAGTCTTTGCGTCCCTGAGACTTCAGAACAGGCGGCAAGCTCAACTTCAAGCCCTTGAAGGTCTTCCATAAGATGATTAAAGTACACAGAAAGTTCCTTTTCTTCTTTCCTCAGTTATAAAGTAACCACTGCAGGCCAACCCCAAACAGTCACTATCGCAGGGGCAGTCCCCTCCTTCAGCTTCCTTGGTTCTTCACCTTGGCAAAGGTTTGTCTTGATTCCCAGAAGTGATCTAAAGTTCTCGGGTCTGGGCCCCAATATTTATACTGCAAAATCATTTGTTCCCTGAAGGCAGAGTGTGTCGTACCTGGTCAAAACCAGTTCTGTCCTCCTGGGTGTAGCTTCCTGGCAGGAGGTGATGTCAGCATTGTGTGAGAGAAGACCTCGCCCAGATAGTTGAAAGGAAATCTCCTACCCCTACTCTCTATTCTATGAGGGCTCAGATCAGTGAAAGGAAATCTCTGCCCCCTACTCTCTATTCAATGCAGGTACTATTCAGGCCAGCCTGACCCATCATACTGCTGGAGTCAAGGCCCTCTCCAGCCCCCTGCCACTCACAAATCAGACATGGAATACACAAACCTAGCAGAGGCAAACTGGATGGTTAGGGAAGAAAATACTGAGGGGCATATTGTTAAGGACTTATCGCCGAGTTAGAGGCAGTTTATTGCAGCCAAAGTTGCAATAAATTTATCGCCTCATTCACAAGCTGGTGCTAACATCTGATTCACCAGTTTCCCTGCAATTGCAGGCGCAAAAAACATCGCCACAGATGACACCGGCAACTATCACTAATGAGTAGGCGTTTCCTTGCAAAAAGCCACTACAACACCACTTCGCAACATTCTAAATGACCAGCCAGATCAGCGAAAAGATTACAAAACAGGCGATAAGGCGCGTTAGCAGCAAGAATTTAACACCTGCACTTACCTGGGGTAAAGTTGGACTACAACCTGCACCAGAAAAGGGAGCCCAGCACAGAGCCACTCCTAAAGAAGAACATATGCCATGGACCTACTGATCATGCAGCCCGGAGCCCCAAGAGGGCAACAACACCCACCGCCACCACCCCTAGGCCCGTCACCCCCCGGTACCCCCTGTCCCCCCTGACTACAACAGAGGCAGCGCAGACCAAGACAGCAGACCTTCAGGAAATGCACCAGCCTCACAGACTTAACACCAGAGGAAGTCATTGCCATCTACAGGCTCAAAATTAAAGCTATCCACCGCATCCTGAACATCATTGCCCACAGACTGACAGTACCAACACAGTGGACAACCAACATCCCACCTCAGACAAAGCTGCTGGCCGTGCTGCACTTGTTGGCCTCTGGTGCCTTCCAACCAACAACCGGCACAGAGTAGGAGAAGTCTCACAGTCAGATCTATCAAAGTTCATCACAACTGTCTTGGAAGCCATCATCACCCTGGTACCCCGGCACCTTCACTTCCCCCACACTGCGCAAGAACAGCTTCTACGCTGGCTTCCCACACGTGTTGGGGGTATTTGACTGCACACATGTCCTACATTTATATTTTTGATTGATTGGCCAATGTGTGCGTAAGTGGTGTTGTAAGATTTTGTGGTTATAAGCATTTATATGTGTAGTATGATCATTTCCCAAAGGGACAAAGTTTTAAGACTGTAGTCTCTTTTCTGGAAAGGGTCGAGCCTCACACCCCGCCACGAGGCCGAAGCCGTGAGCGGTTTTGCCTGCGCTCCTGTGATCCTGCTGTACCCCGTATTCACAGAAGTTAGGAGTCCTAACATTAGAGTGGAGAAGTGGAGAAGTGTGGCTCACTGGTTAAAAGCGGCAGGCCCTGAAGCAGAGATCAGGCCCAGGACCAGGGTTCAATTCCCGACGTGGCAGGGTCTTGGGTTAATGTCCGCGGACTCGAAAATTCTCTCACCCCGGTGCCTACTCTAATCATGGGTCCCACGCTGCAACTCTGGGCAATATCCTGCTTAATCTCCGCAACGGTCCCTACAACACTGGGATGCCTGGCTTCACCTTGGAGTTGCCAAGGAGGGGCATCTTACAGGGAGAGCCAGGAAGGGTTCCTCAGCGTTATACAGCGCCGGGACGCCCCGTTGCTGGGGCAGCTGTGCGCTTTACAAGTATACTACATTTACATTTACATTAGAACACCTAAATGCCTTCTGTGAATACCGAAAGTCTTAAAGTTAGGATTTTTCTCAGTTTAGGAGTAGTACATTTAGGACTCCTAAATGCCTTCTGTTGATACCTAAAGTCTTAAAGTAAGGATTTTTTTCGGTTTAGGAGTCCTAAAGTTAGGAGTCTAACTTTACTACTCCTAAGCTGAGAAAAGTTCTAACTTTAAGGGGCCAATTCTGATTCGGGTCGGAAGGGCTCTGAACAAGTTACGATTGTGTCTTAAGTCAGTCTTAAGTCTGTCCTACATTTGTCTTAAGTTTGTCTTAAGTCTGTCTTAAGTCTGTCTTAAGTTTGTCTTAATCAAACTTAAGACAAAATCCTAACTTTATTAAATGCCTTCTGTGAATATCAAAAGTAGTAAGTTTAGGATTTTGTCTTAAGTTAGCTCTGTGAATCGGCCCTGATGTGCTGTTATTGCTAAGTGTGTGCTGCATTGTGGGTGTTTTGCCCCTTTAGCTGCGATTTTGCTGCCCCTTATTACTTTCAGGCGGTGTGACTTTGACTTCTGTGCTTTTACGGTGCTGAGATGTTAAGGTTGTTGGGGACTTGGGTCAGTTGGACGCTTTTTGTACTCTTGTGCATTGCTTTTCTGCAGATGTATTGATGACGTCAGGTGTTGTTTGTGCACATGGATGTGTCAGAATATGACCTGCTCCTTTTCGGATGTGATCCACACCCAGCCACCTCAGTCTCATGGCGTGCACAATGTCATGAAGATTGTACTGCAGCCATGCTGATCGTCATGTAGTGTCACTTGCATTGTCAGTGTGGCTCACAAATAAGCATATTTGCTGGGTTATCACATGTGTGCATGTGTTGGTTGTGAGATTCGTGATGTATGGGGTGGGACCCCTTTGGGCACATGGTGCATTGGGGCCTACTTGTTGTTTGTATGTGTGCCTCAGGGTTCCACGGGATCAGGGCCATGATCCAGGGTTATTGTGAGTGTGCAGTATGCTACACATCACTGTGCATGTGTGCCATTGTGCCCATCTCTCTGTTGATGTTGTGTCAGGTCATATTGAGCTGTGTCCGGCCCCCAACTCCTTGCAAAGTCTCCACACTGAATACAGTGGCCACCATTTCCTCTAGCTCCTCCTGTGACATAGGACTCCCACCTCCTGTCGCCCTTGTTGCCTTCCTGTTGGCATCGGGTTTCTGCTTGGTTTGGCTTATCACATCATGCCAGAGCCTCTTGACCTCCTCCATTGACTTCCTCGACACTCCGACTGCATTCATGTTGTTCACGATGGACTGCCATGTTTCCGTTTGTGTTGCCATTGACACAGTGGAAGTAGTGTTCTATCACCTCCGTGACGATCCAGTTTTTTTGCGGACTGAACCCTGTCTTCCTCTTCCTCTTCTGCTTGGCCTTCCCCGACCCTAATTTTAACATGGTCATTTGACACGTTATCGTGAGTCTATCGCATGGTACCACTGTGTTGAGAATACAACATTAACACAGGGTTATTTTCCCATGATAGACTGCGATGTGAAGAGTTGCATTAAGCTAATTTTGCTATTTTAACATTCTGAGTTCAGGCTTACTAAACTACAATTTCTACCTTGTTCCCAGGATCAGTTAGGATTATAAGATGTTATAATCAAACGGCCCATTCTGGCCTATGGGAACAGGTAGCCTTGCAATAGTGAAAACAACATTTTCTGTGATTCACTATCAGGACATGCCACACACATCAGGCATGCACTATCTTTCACATACAATGCACCCTGCCAACAGAAGTACCTTGGGCCTACCTTAGGGGTTACTAATATGTAGAAAAGGGAAGGGTTAGGGACAGGCTAGTGTCTGCACTTGAAACACAAACTGTTAGGTAAGGGTCCTAGGGAATATTTTGAGACCTAGCCTGGACACAGCCCCCAATTCTAACTGCACTACACATGAAATGTACATGGCTCTAGAAAAAAGGATCTACCTCAAAGGAACAATAAACCAAAAAGCCTAAAAAATCTATCTGTATGTAAGCAAAGAAGTCTTACGAATAAGGATACCCATCAGTCACCGCTCGATACCGCCCTAGTCATCATCCCGACATCCTCTTGGCATTTCCATCATAAAGCATAAATGATGAACACAACGACCTGATGGTGATGTCCCACATCAAACTATGAGTCACTGGATAGCCCTCTAGATGTCAGCTGGTAGTGATTTATGATGGGTGAAGTGCGTGAGTTGTGTATCAAAAAAAGTGACTTAAAATTGGGTAAATGAGCAAAGCATTATGTTTATTATTATCACTCAAATGCCCAAGGTTAAAAACAGTGCAAAATAAGGCAGTTTTAACAAATACCTGCCAGAGTAGTTTTTGCTAGGTCGACATGTTTCGGCAATATATAAGGACACTTCTATCCTCTGCCTTCTTCAGGACCTTTAAATATAATTGCTACTGTAATATGCTTTACACTTCTTTGCTCACATACACATAGATTTTTCAGTTTGTTTTTGTATTATTGTTCCTTTGAGGCAGATACTTTTTTCTAGACCCATGGACATTTCATGTTTAGTACAGTTAGAATTGGGGGGGATCACTGAAATAATATCGACTGACAAAATATCGACTTGACAAAATATCGACAGTCAAAATATCGAGTTTGTATCTACAAACAGGTAAGTACAAAAATATCGAGTACAAAATATCGTTAACAAAAATATAGATGTAAAAAATATCGACTTTATTAAAAACAGTGTTAAATTAAATTAATATTAAATTTTAATTACTAAAATATACTTAAAACGACTTAAATTAAATTATAATAATAAAATAATAAATGAAAATAATAAAAATAATTTTTTTAAATCTTATTTGTTGACCCTGAACCCTAAAAATACCCCTTTACCCAAAAACCCAAAACTGACCCTGAACCCTAAAAATACCCCTTTACCCAAAAACCCAAAACTGACCCTGAACCCTAAAAATACCCCTTTACCCATGACCTGAAAACTGACCCTGAACCCTAAAAATACCCCTTTACCCATGAACTGAAAACTGACCCTGAACCCTAAAAATACCCCTTTACCCATGAACTGAAAACTGACCCTGAACCCTAAAAATACCCCTTTACCCATGAACTGAAAACTGACCCTGAACCCTAAAAATACCCCTTTACCCATGACCTGAAAACTGACCCTGAACCCTAAAAATACCCCTTTACCCATGAACTGAAAACTGACCCTGAACCCTAAAAATACCCCTTTACCCATGAACTGAAAACTGACCCTGAACCCTAAAAATGCTCCTTTACCCAAAATTTATCAATATTATTTAATTACCAATTAATTATTAATTAACAATAACAATAAAGTAAATATATTAGAACATTAGGTGTAATTATTTTAATAATTAATATTATTTTTTCAAAATTAATTACTTAAAAATAACACAAAATTAAATATATAAAAAATGTACTCTAATTAATGTAATTAACTAATTACAATTAATTAATTAACAATTATTTACTAATACAAAATATATTCAAAATTATATTAATTAATTAACTAATTAATATTAATTGATTATCAATTAATTATTAATTAAAAATATTAACAAACATATATTAATTAATTAATTATTATTAAATTACTTCCCACCCTATTCCCCTATAAACCCACAACCCGCTACAGAATTACATTACGCAATTATTATCAAAACAAAATTCATGTAATAAAATATTTTATAACATTAATACACACTATTCACACATATTATTACATAAAAATACACTATAAAATATTATATATTATTAAAAAATCGATATTTTTGCTATCTATATTTTATACAGTCGATATTACTTCACTTACCTGAAAAACGATATTTTTGTAGTCGATATTATGTCCAGTCGATATTTTGTCCAGTCTATATTTAAAACTCGATATTATGTCCAGTCGATATTTTGGAGTCGATATTTTGTCTCTATACCAATTGGAGGCTGTGTCCATGCTAGGTCTCAAAATTTTCCCTAGGACCCTTCCCTACCGGTTTGTGTTTCTTGTTCTTGTGCAGCTGAGGCTGCGGGTCTATTTTAACAAACCACTCAATGTAGTTGGGTTATTGACCTTACCAAATGGTAGGTTTAGCTTCCCTTGTGTGCTGTGTACGTTCTAGGTATACTTTCTTGCCAGGTGTTGCAAACATATTTTATATTTAACTCGAATGACTCATTAAAATGGCTGAGAACTGTGGTCTAGCTTTTGATGATGATGTTTTACAATCTATACTTTCAAATAACCCCAGTATACTAGACACCATACCTGTGGTGGTTAGTAGCAATGATGATGAGTGGGGCAAGGTCCTTGGGTTAAAGAAATCTCATTCACGCACAGCTATCAATAGAGCCATTATGGCCGAATACCTGTGGGGCAATTGTGCCCCAACAGGACTGATAGTGATGAATGCTCCCAGATTGTTTCTAAATGACAAAGAATTCCTTAAGGATTGGTCTTTAACCCCTTCAGTGCGGCGTAAATTTTCGCGCTGTGCTGAAGGTTCTAATGAGCCTATCGGCTCATGACGGAACGGTTCCGTCATGACCACAGCTCAACCGACGCTTATGACGGAACCGTTCCGTCATGAGCATGGAAGTGGTAATAGCCTGGCACTGCATGAGGGATTGAGTGATTTTAATCATCAAAACTGCCAAGAGTGTGGCCGATACCACCCTTATTGAAATACAAATACTAGAAGCTCAAATTAAGACCACCATTACCAGCAATCTGTTTAAAAAGAGCCAAGATGAGACGAACAAAAATAACAAAGAGTTTAAAGACTTCATCTTGTTCACGAAAATAGAGAAATTTAGTAAGGACTTAGCAAGATTTTCCCATGAGAGGATTTATCCATACACCAGTGACTCGTATGTGTCACCAGAGTTCAATAGGAATGGACGTAGAGTAGGTTCATCGTATGGTATCCCCAGCTCTGAAGAAATCTCCAGTGATTCTGACTCTTCAACGAAAAGTATTACCTCAACTAGAGGACAGGGAAGAAGTAATCAACAAAGATGGAGAGGGGGTAATCAGAACCAATTCCAGCAATGATGGCCACCCAATCCGTGGAGTTTTGGAGGCCTGAATTTTCTTACCTCAACACATGGGACCATTTCCTCCTCCATGGTTCCCAGGCAACTTCAACAACCAGCCTTTTTAAGGTTTTGTCTGGGATGATCCAGGGGCAGAAGGTGGAACCAACAGGCCCAGGTGCATTGGAGCCCTCCCCCACTGCCCAGGAAATTGAGGAGCAACAAGAAGAAGACTCAAGACCAACCATGGACCAGTGCCGAGATAGGCTCGTAATGAATCTGAGCTCAAAGTCACTGACAGCTACTGAAGAAGCTGATCTAAATAGAGGGATGGGGTTTGAGTCAACCTTTACAGGTGTCCCCTTTCAAACACATGTAGAAATGGCTAAGTTCTTCGCAAAATTAGACTACACTTTTTCTCCTCGAAACACACTAGAGATGCGAACGAACCAACGGACGCTAATACAGGCTTAAAAAGGCAATCTACCTTTAATCCACCCACGCATGAAATGCCTGCAAAGGTTTTGACATTCGAACAGGAGGTCGAGAAAGACATTACTATTCTGTGTCAAAAGAAGAATGTATCTTTTTGCAATTTACCTAAAGTTGAACAACAGGCTCTCCGTAGTCTTACATCTGATGAGGACTTGACAATCAAAATGGCCGACAAGGGGGGTGCGATCGTTCTGCTAGACAGTTGCACGTATTGTGCAGAATGCCTCAGGCAACTGAATGACAAAAAAGCATATCGTCCTTTGAAAGGGGATCCAACAGCCAGAATCAAAACAACTATTGCCAACATGGTGGAAGAAGCAGTGGCAGAAGGATGGATTAGTACACAAGAGGCTGGAATCTTACATACAGAAAATCCAATCATGCCATATTTCTACGTCCTACCGAAGGTGTATAAGATTCAGAGACAATCTCGAGGGCGCCCAATCATCTCAGGAATGGGGTCCATTTTAGAACCCCTGTCTACTTTTGTAGACCATTTTTTGCGTCCCATGGTGAGCAAGATGCCAACCTTTTTGCAAAACACTAAGGATGTCCTTCGGTTATTACCAGAGATTGAATTTGATATAACAACATATTATTTAGTATCATTTGATGTAGAATCATTATATACATCCATTCCTCAGGATGAAACCTTAGAGGCCATCACTACCCTATTGATGGAGAGGGATCTAGATTCAATCACTCTGGTCCAGTTCATCACGGCATGTGCAAACCTTGCCATGAGGGAGAATTTCTTCAGATTCGAAGACACAGTGTATTTACAGATCTCTGGCACGAGTATGGGGAGTGTTTTTGCTCCTAGCCTAGCTAATTTGTAAGTATGGGCGAAATGCGCGAATTCGCGGTACGCGAATTCGCGTGAAAGTGAATTCGCGATCCGCAATATTCGCAAATTCGTGCGAATTTGCATATTTTGTTGTGTGTTAGCGGGGCTTTATGCATGTTCACGGGACGCTTGCAGCGCATTGATCGCAAAGTTACCCATGCGGCCGTACATGGGCACGGCCATCTTGTTCGCGTTGCATATTTCCATTTCCGTGTGCAAGTTGCATGCTTGCGTTGTGCGCAGGGCGCGATTACGTGTTCGCATGCGTTTTTGCGTGCTCGCAGGGGAAATATATTGTCAAACTTACCCATGCGGTACTCAATGGGCGCGGCCATCTTGTTTTTCAGTCATTGCTATGGTTCTGAGCATGCTTTTTCAATCCTATCCCTAATCTTTGCAATCCTTTGTTTCTTTGAACTTTTTTGGGATCTTTTTTACTCATTATCTATCCCTCTCTTTTTCTACATCTATTTTTTGTGTTTTTTTCTACTTTTGGTTACTTAAAAGCTACTTTTTCTTAACTCTTTTCTTTTCTTTACTTTTTCCCTATTCTTTCCTATTTATTTTTTCAGCTGTCCAGGACCATGGCAAAGGGAGCAGGGAAGAGCAAGGGGAAGGGTCCCGCACCCCGTACCCGGCTCCCTTGCGGGCAATAGGGGGGGAGGATGTGGTGGCCAGGGAGGTTTTCAGAGCAGTGGAGGTGGCCGCACTTATATTTTATGTTCAGCGCCACCTCCCAAAGACCATGGCAGCAGGGGGCAGGCCCGGTCAAGGGTATGGCTTTCGGGAGTGTCGCCAGCTGTGGGATAAGTTGTGCCGGGCCATGCGTAGGGAGTCGGGGGTCCGGCGCACCTATGACTAAGCAACGCACCGGTGGGCAGACTTCCTTGACCGGAAGCAGGACCTCGTCCACCTGCTAGGTGTGGAGATCCCTGGCCTTGGTGAGTAGCTATTTAATAACTACTTTGTTTTCTTCTGCTCTGTGTTATATTGCTAATATATGTTTTTCCCGAAGCGCAAGAATGCTGCCGATTCGATTACATTGCAGGTAAAATAATGTTTAAATAGCTTCTGTGATTGCAGGTGCTCACCGCCTCAGTGGCGTTGCTACTATGCATACCTGTTTGCAACTTTGTGCTCATTTGGCCTGAATATGTATGAGTGTAGTACTTTACAGAACTGCGTAATGCTAGAGAGACTAGAGACTCAAGTCTAGGCCTTCCTTTGTACTCCTGCTGCCACTAAGAAGAATAGATAGTGGTGGATTGATAGGTTGAGTATATTATGACTTGTTATTAGTAGTAGGACATTTTTTAGTGGTCTGCAATCATGATGACGGACTGTGTCTGTCACGCCGCGTGTTAATGAGTGCTGGCAGTCGTAGTAGAACCTTTTTGTTGTTGTTTGTTTAGTTAGTGATTTTCATAACTTTCCAAATAGACGGTTTGCGAATCCAGCCATACTGTACTAGTATCCTCCTAGTTGACCAGATCAGATAGGTCAATACATGTAGTGCAATTGTTGGTAATTTGTTTCCCCGAGATCATTTTAGATTGTGGTCAAAAAAATCAAATATTTAAAAAAGAAATCATCCATGTTTGTTTTTATTTCATGTTCACATTCAGCACCTCCCAGGGGCAAGAAGAGTACACCCCAGACTCCGGCGGAAAAACGTGGGCAGGAACGGTCCTCTGCAGTCTCTTCTGCTGGCCCCAATAAATTGTTCTGTTGTTAATATAATTATACTTCCCTAACTTTTACAGCTCCGATTTATTCCAAACTGTTTCCTAATTCTATTTTTTACAAAATAGTCTTTGATCTTCTTGTAGACTGTTTCTACATTCTTATCCTGCCTCTCTACCATCACTCTCTGTGCTACTACTATTTACTATTATTATGAGTCGGTCTGTGTAGGTAGCTAAGCTTGCCCAGTCGGCAAACAGTGTTTAACAAAACTCTGATCCAGCAATAGCTCTAGAGGCACCGAGTGCAGTCCTCTGGGTTGCCCTTGCTGTGTATTCCAATCTTCTTAATATTAGTGCTTTGACAATTTCCAACAGAAAAATGTCAATGTCAACCAAGAATAAGCTAGTAGTTGGCTTTTTGATTTGATAGTAGCACACATACCATACCACTAGTGTTTCAGGGACTATTCTGCACATACAGAAGTATGGACAAGAGAAATAGGACATTGTTGATGATAGGTGCAGTTTGACTTTCCACATACCTCAGTCAGAAGTAACTGTGCGGGATTCGGGGACCCTCACCTTGTTGGAACTTCAAGTCCTCCTGGTGGTGAAGAGGATTAGTTGGTTCTGTCTGTAATTAGAAAAATGTTGCACGTTAAAAAGCAAGTATTCATCAGTTGTGCCAAAAAGTGTTGCATGTTATGGCTAAGCATATAAGTTAACACCCTCCCCAACACCGTGACTTTTCTTCAGTCCCAATAATAAAAAATTGTATATATTATGTATTACCATTTTCTCTTCCATTACGAGATGAAATAGGGTATGGTGTATGGCATCTAAAAAAATATGACATGTTTTTTCTAGGCGTCACAACATCGGATGCAGCACTTCCCACCACCAGTGCCGGGGCCAGCAGCACGGAGGGGTCCACTTCAGGGGCGGATGTGGCGGTGCCACAAGTGCCACCAGGAGGAGCTGAGGGGGATGGCTTAGCAGCGGCAGACGGTGGTAAGTTATTATACTCCTTACTTATTGACATTTTAGAGGAGGCTCGCAAAGAAGTGTATGATATACTGTACAGTATACAGTACACTAGTACAAGAGTACACTGTACTGTTAGGAAAAGTTATTAATTTAGAACTACATGTTTGCCAATCATGGAGAAGACAGTCAACCTTGACTTAGTAATAGCATTAGCGGCGGTAGTTCTCGGGTAAGCAATGGCCCCCTCTATTTGACTTTAACTCAGCTGGGAAACTTTTATCGTGAAGGCAAGTCCTATCAGATAATCTTGAGGGATGTGAAGAACGAAAAGGGAAAGAAGGGTGAATGGAAGGACGAGCGAGTCGTAACATTTATGACTGTAAAGAATGGTACATGTTTTTGAATGCAGGCAAAGGTGGCTGATAGGAAGGAATCAGATGCATGGCTGCTTGAAGCAAGGATGGTTGGAGGAGAAAGAAAAGATGACTGCCTGTGTGGGTGAATCAGAAAATGCATGTGTGGTGTGTATTGCAATATATCATTTGTGTCAAACTCAAATGCAAGTCAAGACGGTGGTTTACAAAATAAAAGGAAAAGGGTGTTAGTTGGTTGTTGAGAAAAAGTAAACTTGGTACAAGTTGAGACATTAAGAAGAATGATAGACGTTTACTTTAGAAGCCTGGATGGTATCTTCTTCTTCCTCATAGATAGCAGAGGTGTATGTAGTAGAGCAGACGCTCAGCGGATGAACAGTGTTACTTTGAACAGCATGTCCGTGCCAGAGTAGTAAAGCTGAGGAAATCCAAATGCTAGAAGTTGTGATTGTTCAGAAAATGTAAATACTCCTTTGACTAACAGTACAGTAGTTTACTTTGCAAGCACAGCACATATTGTGTATGTATTGTATAGTTGACATTATATCAAGTCAAGTCCCTTCCTCCGGCAATTATGGGTACCACACTCACTCCCTATGTTAATAATTTTCTTTCAGCTGTGTCATGGGTGGACTAGTGCTGTTGTTCACTTAATCTATCAAAACAAAGCACCTAAAGTCATCCATCATATAAGCAAAGATCATGTGATCGGCAGGATATATGATCAGAAATGAATAATCTTCATTTTCCTTTGGTAGTAGTCAAGGCCTGGGGGGGGGGGGGCACTCCGAAATATAAATTACATTGAGCAGTAGCCCTTGATGTAACCGAGTATGGCCAGTGCCACCCCTAAAGAAAAGTAAGAGTATGGATGTATTACATCTGTCCCTCATAGGAAGGACAAATGTACTTAAAATGACGATGCTGCCCAAGCTTCTCTATCTGTTTAGATCCATTCCATATTTGATAGAGGAGAAGGTGTTAAAAAAATTGAGTCTATATTTAATAGCTTTTTATGGCAGTATGGTAAGATCAGGCGGTCAACAAGATTCATGACTCTCCCTCAGGAACGTGGAGGTCTAGGAGCCCCAAAAATAAGGTTCTACCACTGGGCCTGTCTGCTGGCACAGATGGCCATTCTATTTGAATCAGCACCTAACGAAAGATCTGCTCAAGACCCATCCTCCGATCTATATGTTATCCCATCAATTTATGAACTATTGATGGGAAAGGAAGCTGTGGGCGTACTACTGAGAAAAACTGGCCGCAGATTTTTTAAGAAAACCCGGTACAAGGCTCCGATAAGCGCCTGGGATCTGTGGAAAAAATTGCAGAAATGGCTACGTGTTCCCAGAGTTAACATGCACATGCCGTTATGGAAATCAGGTCACTTTCCAAATCTAAGTATGGACTGTGAATGGAAATTCTGGGAAGAGCAGGGTATCCAGACGGTGGGTGACGTAATGCAGAATGGTAGCATCATGAGCTTTGCCGCCATACAGCAGAAGTATGGTCTATCTAGCGGCCAAAGCTTTAAGTATATCCAGGTTTCGCAAATGCTTATTGCTGCTAGTTCTGATGTAGCCATTGGCGCCCAATGCCCTACAATTGAATATCTTGTAACAGGTGGGAATAGGATTTGGGTTTTATATCAGAATCTAATCGAAAGGGTGTCTGACGACCTCGAGAAGCATGAGGCCGCCTGGGCAGTTAACTTGCAAGACCCGGATGTGGATCTAGATAAAGCTCTATATCTGTATAAACATATACTGCGTTTCTCAAATATGAAGGTGCAGCATTTTAAAACACTCTTCAATCTGTACTCTACACCATCTAAACTACATGCTTGGGGTATGAGGATGGATAGTAACTGTCCCAGGTGTCAGAAAGGGCCCGGGGATCTCTTGCACATACTGCGAGAAGCTTAGTATAATCAAAACTGAGATTGAGAAATTCCTGGAGGGGCTGCTAGGCTCCAAGATCAGTCTATCCCTGACAGTGATGATTCTCGGCAGCGATAGCAAGCTTGGCCTTAATAATAGTGAAAAAGAGGCATTAGTCTTCTTCGCTTTCGCTGTATTGCGTATTCTGCTATCGGCGGCCTGGAAAGACTCAAATGCCCCAACTTTTCAAATGTGGCTGACCAGGCTTCTCGGAATCCATAATATTGAATCTGCAATGTATTTGCACAAGGGTAGGAAATTGCGTGATCTTGGATGTAAAATCTGGGCTCCCTTGAAAGCCTGGAGGGAGGGCCAGCTATAATTAATTAGGCTTGGGTTTGAGGGGACCCGAAACCTATGTTTGTAAAATGTTCCTAGATATATTTTATAGATCCCTTTTAAATACTTGAAATGCTCCCACCCCCTTCTCCCCCTCCCTGTTTAGTGAGCTAGCTTTATACATATTTATATGGATATTTATATACTTATTTATATATGTCTTTTTATGGATTGTCTGTCGAAGTTTTTTACGAACTGTTTTCTAATATGACGTAATTTTCTAACATTTTGAAGATTTGCTGTATTATTCATCTGATTCCTCTGCACATTGTATTTCTCTTTTGTACCACATGAATTCTCAATAAAAATAAATAAAAAAAAGAAAAGTAAGAGCTCCCTATCCACACCTGCATGTACTGCTTAAAGTAATGCTAGTCTGCGTCATCATGGCTTGTGTCTGGTTTTTTTGGGTGCAAGCTGAGTGAGCTGGCATTTTGCCGGCTACCACAAGTTCACGTACAAGTAATTCTTTTTGCAAAACAAGAGAAAAAAAGAAGACTGGTGTAGTCTCTGACTCACTGACTATGTAGTATTGAGTCCATAGTGCTGCTGGTAGAATTCCTGAAACTCCCACTAATGTCACAGGCCTAAAAAGACTGCGGAAAGATACATGCCAAAATGTTATACTGTGCTTGCAAGTTGCAAGAGTTACTGTGAGACAATTTTCTGTTGAATTATTTTGACTTAATGTTAAAGACTATTGGCTACAGTATTTTTCTTTCTTTCTTCATATAGATGCACCAAAATAGCTCACCCGCATGGAGATGGCTGTCCGGGTCAGGGCACGTAAGCTGGAGGCCATTTGCGCTGAATATCGATGGCTGTGGGCTTGGGAGCAGGAGGAGATGTCAACTAGTGCATCCTCCTCCAGTGCCCCCGGGTCCATCAGCCAGCAGCCTCCAGCAAAATGGCGCAGTGG
This sequence comes from Lissotriton vulgaris, assembly GCF_964263255.1. Lineage (NCBI taxonomy): Eukaryota > Metazoa > Chordata > Amphibia > Caudata > Salamandridae > Lissotriton > Lissotriton vulgaris. The sequence goes on from NC_141689.1 coordinate 1,160,567,422, forward strand.
CCCGACAGCCTCCCGCCGCCGCCGCACAGCAGCAAAAACAACAGCTGCCCCCCCAGAGCCTGGATGGCACGTCTGCGCCACTTCTGAAAGCGAGTGGACTACCTGGAGCGATTGGCAAAGAAGCAACAGCGCCAGCTCTGGGACCTCCGCAAAGAGGTGCGGGACCTGTCCACAGGAGGACACCGCCGGAGGAAGTGACTTTCCCTTGCCCCTTTTTAAAGACTGTTGGGGATTGGGCGTTGGGGAAAGGGACTTGAAGGACATTTGGACATTGGCTGGGTTTAGGGAGGGGGGTGAGTTGGGTTAGTTTATTTTTGTTAGGGGAAGTATATTAATTTATTTTACATACTTAAACATAGTATACACATTCATAATTGTTTGTGTGGTAATGGGCGGGGGTTACTGTACGTTTGCTTTCTTCAAACTTACCAGCATGTATTATCTAAACGTCCAAACATTTACCAAAGTGCCACTAACAGAGTTAGTGAATTCAATTGCCCTACTAGGACTTTACTAGTACTACTGTCAGTCTCTCCTCTCCTCCGAGTCCTAGCCCATTATTCTACCTCCCCAAAATGCTTATCTTACATGTGATCCATGTTTGAGAATAGGGCTAGGCACAGGGCTGGCTGCATGGCAAATGGCGATTAAGTTTGGGTGTTGACTTGAATCCTGGATTGTTGAAATATCATCGCTTTGCTGGTAGTAGTAGTGGTACACACTGGCAGTAGCAGCATATGAAAAAAAGGAAATGAAACATTGAGTGGCCTGAGCGTAGCATTAGAAACAGTACAATAGATAGTACGGTAGAGAACAGTGCCATAAATTGTAGCCTAAGCAGTGCTAAAGTATTCAAAAGATAACTAAGTACTAGTTGCGTGGAGTATGACTACTATAAGAAATAGTATTAAGGCAAAGGACAAAGCAAAGTAAGCATTAAGCATTCGATTCGTCACGTGTAGGAGGAGGATGTTGTTGATGATCAATCCACGATGGCGCACATCAAATTCTGATTAGAATGATTTTTCTGTTGCTTTGACCTTATCCTCCCCAGCAAGTGTGTGGAATTTATTGATGTCATTTAGTCACACCTCAATGAAAAACCACACAGCCCGGGGGAAGAGGGCTAGGGTTTGAAAATTGGATGGGAATGTGGGTTTTGGGGAAAGTTTTGTGGAGAGAGGAAAAAAACACAGCATGAACAAACAACAAATGAAGAAAAACAAATCTTTGGATTCGAAGATATCCATAAATCTTTTAAGGGACATAAAGGAAGTGCACTACTGCATACATGAAGTTGTTTCCTAAATGGATAGTTAGGTTACTGAAAAGTAGTACTTACTACAACTTACTAGTAACTATGAAAAAACAATTTGACAGTACAGGGCAGCAGTAAAAATTATAATTACGCAATTTCACTTGCCTCTCTGCCCTCAGGGAGAATAAACACTTATTAGTACATTAAATTAGTTTTAGAAATAGCAAAGAAACTTATCAAATAGCTGGAGGGATGAATTTGAGCAGAGAGAAAACAAACGCACAGAGTCACACTCATAGAAGTTCAAGTTCACAACAATAACATTTAAAAGATAAGGAGAAGTTAAGAGGATACTGTAACTGTATGTTGTAGTTGTCCTGTTGAATTTGTGAAGTTGCATGCATCCAGCCATTCCTCTTATTCACGTTACTGCTCCATTCCATCTGACGCTCCGTCGATCAATCTTGGTGAAATGACACACTGTTGACTGCCTGCCTGATGCGGAATTGCGGATCGCTAATAGTAAGCCTGATTTAATCGTTTGTTCCATGGCACAGGGTAAAAGCCGGCCTGTAATTGTTGATGCAAAAACAGAAAGTGATATTAAAACACCACGGAAAAAAATATATAAGGTACACTGTGTAGTGAAAAAATAACACTTTCAGTTTCAGAGGTGACAGTATTACATATAATCATCATTTCGAAAGTGCATACTCTGAGTCTCCTTTTCAAGGATAGTAATTAGTAACTATGGGTGATTTTAGCGGATGGTGCCAAAATGCTCTCTGCAACTAGGCCCAAAAACCACCCTTTTCCACCATGGATTTTCTTCAAATCACTTGCAATCAAAATTAGACCTTCCCAGCAGTGCCCCCAGACCGCTCAACCCACCCCAAAAATCTAGATCACCCCCAAACAGTCCCCCAAAAACATGCAATACTGCTAGGCCTAAGTTTCAATTGTGCCAAAACGCTCTCTGCAACTAGGCCCAACCCCCTCTTTTCCACCATTGATTTTCTTCAAACCACTTGCAATCAAAATTAGACCTTCCCATCAGTGCTCCCAGACCCCTCAACTAACCCCTAAAAATCGAGAACACCCCAAACAGCCCCCAAAAACATGCAATACTGCTAAAGAAAAAACTTTTCCACCATGGATTTTCTTCAAACCACTTGCAATCAAAATTAGACCTTCCAAGCAGTGCCCCCAGACCCCTCAACCCACCCCCAAAGATCTAGAACCCCCCAAGCAGCCCCCCAAAAACATGCAATACTGCTAGGCCTAAGTTTCAATTGTGCCAAAACGCTCTCTGCAACTAGGCCCAAACCCCCCTTTTCCACCATGAATTTTCTTCGAACCACTTGCAATCAAAATTAGACCTTCCCAGCAGTGCCCCCAGACCCCTCAACCCACCCCGAAGGTCCAGAACCCCCCCAAGCAGCCCCCCAAAAACATGCAATACTGCTAGGCCTAAGTTTCAATTGTGCCAAAACGCTCTCTGCAACTAGGCCCAAACCCCCCTTTTCCATCATGGATTTTCTTCAAACCACTTGCAATCAAAAAATTAGACCTCCCCAGCAGTGCCCCCAGACCCTCAATCTACCCCAAAGATCTAGAACACCCCCAAGCAGCCCCCCAAAAACATGCAATACTGCTAGGCTTAAGTTTCAATTGTGCCAAAACGCTCTCTGCAACTAGGCCCAAAACTACCTTTTCCACCATGGATTTTCTTCAAACCACTTGCAATCAAAATTAGACCTTCCCAGCAGTGCCCCCCGACCCCTCAACCCACCGCCAAAAATCTGGAACACCCCAAATTGCCCCCAAAAAAATGCAATACTGCTAGGCCTAAGTTTTAATTGTGCCAAAACGCTCTATGCAACTAGGCCCAAGCGCCCCTTTTCCACCTTGGATTTTCTTCAAACCACTTGCAATCAAAATTAGACCTTCCCAGCAGTGCCCCCAGACCCCTCAACCCACCGCTAAAAATCTAGAATACCCCCAAACAGCCCCCCAAAAACATGCAATACTGATAAAAAAAAACATTTCCACCATGGATTTTCTTCAAACCCCTTGCAATCAAAATTAGACCTTCCCAGCAGTGCCCCCAGACCCCTCAACGCACCCCAAAAGATCTAGAACCCCCCAAGCAGCCCCTCAAAAACATGCAATACTGCTAGGCCTAAGTTTCAATTGTGCCAAAATGCTCTCTGCAACTAGGCCCAAACCCCCCTTTTCCACCATGGATTTTCTTCAAACTACTTGCAATCAAAATTAGACCCTCCCAGCAGCGCTCCCAGACCCCTCAACCCACCCCCAAATATCTAGAACACCCCCTAAACTGCCCCCCAAAAACATGCAATACTGCTAAAAAAAAGCTTTTCCACCATGGATTTTCTTCAAACCACTTGCAATCAAAATTAGAACTTCCCAGCAGTGCCCCCAGACCCCTCAACCCACCCCCAAAGATCTAGAACCCCCCCAAGCAGCCCCCCAAAAACATGCAATACTGCTAGGCCTAAGTTTCAATTGTGCCAAAACGCTCTCTGCAACTAGGCCCAAACCCCCCTTTTCCACCATGAATTTTCTTCGAACCACTTGCAATCAAAATTAGACCTTCCCAGTAGTGCCCCCAGACCCCTCAACCCACCCCCAAAAATCTAGAATACCCCCAAACAGCCCCCCCAAAACACGCAATACTGCTAAAAAAAAAACATTTCCACTATGGATTTTCTTCAAACCACTTGCAATCAAAATTAGACCTTCCCAGCAGTGCCCCCAGACCCCTCAACGCACCCCCAAAGATCTAGAACCCCCAAGCAGCCCCTCAAAAACATGCAATACTGATAGGCCTAAGTTTCAATTATGCCAAAACACTCTCTGCAACTAGGCCCAAACCCCCCTTTTCCACCATGGATTTTCTTCAAACTACTTGCAATCAAAACTAGACCTTCCCAGCAGCGCTCCCAGACCCCTCAACCCACTCCCAAATATCTAGAACACCCCCTAAACTGCCCCCAAAAACATGCAATACTGCTAAAAAAAAGCTTTTCCACCATGGATTTTCTTCAAACCACTTGCAATCAAAATTAGACCTTCCCAGCAGTGCCCCCAGATCCCTCAACCCACCACAAAAGATCTAGAACCCCCCAAGCAGCCCCCCAAAAACATGCAATACTGCTATCCCCAAAACATGGCAAATCGTGCCTTGACAAAATATTGCTGTTTTCAGCACTTCCACTACTTTGATCCTCTTGAACTTACCAGGACACTTGTTCCAGTGATTCCCAAGAATCTCAGCAAGGCAGAGCAAAATCAATCCACTGGAAGGTGTACGCCTAGTCCAACCAAACACACACGCCCGCAAAAACACCAAAAAATTCAAAAATTCGGCCAATTCTGAAAAAACGCCAAACCCCCCTAAAACCTTGCCAACATCATTATGAATGAGCCTGCATCTGGCCTGAACCCTAGACTCCGGGAACCCTACCAAATTATTAATTAAACCCAAAAACCCTAGTAAACCGCACTAAACCCTAAACCCTAGATATGCTTTGTCTGTCTGTGTCAAAGAGCCTAGGTATGCTACACCAGGTTGCTTCACTCAGTGGTGCCTGCCTTGACCGTCTGCATGGCCCTGCCGCAAGCATGGGCCAAAAATCCGTTCCGCTCGTGAAATTTGCTGTTTTTCGGCGGCAAATTCGCAATCTACGAATCTCGCAAAATTGCAAAAATTTTGCAAATTCTTGAGCGTAACAGATTTTTGGCCCATGCTTGTGGCAGGGCCATGCAGACGGTCAAGGCAGGCACCACTGAGTGAAGCAACCTGATGTAGCATACCTAGGCTCTCTGACACAGACAGACAAAGCATATCTAATTGTATGCAGCAAGCCACATAGCCCCAATTTTACATGAACTGCTGTACTCTGTACTCTGCCTGGCATAACAACAATACACTGCCTCGACCACTCCATACCACGACTAGACAGACATGTAGTTCTGCTGTAGTAGTTGTTGTAGACTGGTTTACCTGTTTGCCACTCACAAATTGGCCATAGTTCTTCCGTAAACCGACGCTGATGATCCATCCATCCCAGTGAGTGACTGTAAAGAAAAAAGATATATTATTTAATCAATCATCATGGTATATTGACAAACAGGAAGTCCAAGGACATTTTGCATATTGGAAAATGCAACATAGTGGCCGCTGCAGTTGAAGTACAATCACTGGTTATCTCTAGGATTGAATATGGTTGTACAACGTTAGCAGGCTTACTAAAAAGTTCCACTGCACCACTTAAAGCATGCCTCAATGCAGCAGCTAGACTGGTCACAGGAACGGGACAATTTGACCATATATCACCGCACCTGAAAGCAATAAATTGGCTACCCTAGGAAGCCAGAATTCAACTAAAAATGGCATGTATTACCCACAGAGCGATTCATTACAACACACCAAGATACCTTGCACAGAAAATTATAATATTAGGAGGAAACAGGCCGGCTAGGAAGGCCAAAAAACTGATGCTGGGACCACCTATATTCAAGAAGAAGAAAACCTATGATAGAGCTTTTTCAGGAGCGGCCCCCAGAATTTAGAACTCTTTCCCCCCGAACATTAGAAAACTTACAAACACTGCAACATTCAAGAGGGAAGCTAAGATCTTTCTCATGAGCAAGTTCCTTCCTTAGGCAAACAGATCATCATCTAAGCCTGACATAGAGACGCCTACCCTACAACATAAGGGAAGTAAATACGAAACAGCCAACTCTATGTTGATACGAGCAGTCGACGCAATACTACATCGGGGTGTGAAAAACATAAAGAACTATGAAAAAGTCTATAAAATTCATTCATATACAGGAGAATATAATTAACAACCTATCCTACCCCAGATCACTGCATATTCTTTGTTAAATTAATAATGTAATCTATCTATTTTACATCTTTGTTTTCTTCCTTTCACCTATCATGGGAGGAAACACACCTATCGAACTTCTCTACTGTAATATCATATAATTCTTGTCATGTTGAGCGCTTTGATACCCAAGGGTCTTGTTCGCGCTATAGAAAACGTTTTAATAAATAAATAATAAATAAATAATAATGTAGTCAGTAATTCCAGTCCCACTTGAGGGGACTCGTCTACGAAGACAAAGTTTCTTTATTCTGCGTAATCCAGCCATCTGCCTTGAGGGAAATGGATAGGGGGCATCTGGAGGAGGAGGATAGAGGAGCATGATTGAGTTGTGAACTTGTGAACCTCAGGAATGCAGACTGCGGCACCTTCAAATCAATAAGGAAATAAGATGAAGACGGTGCTGCTGATGGACTTGTTGTGATTAGGTGATTAGAGTTTTGTTGTGGTCAAAGTTGCAAAACAAAGACACACAGGAATAAAAGTGAATAAGGATGAAAAAGAAGGAAGTCATTTTCAGGCCTCGGTGTCAGGGAAGTATAGCTTGTCCTCAAACTCTTTTAATTGAGACAGGAGTAGGTTAGGTCACAGAGAAGAACTTCGGTCACCTAAGTCGGTGTCCTCTTCTTCCTGCGTGCATTCACGTACTTCGTAATCAGGTGGTATGAAGTGCTGATTCATCTTGATCAATGTTAACCTCTCTACATTTTTGGGCGAGAGGCGGGTCCTTTTTGAAGTTACAATGGCACCAGCAGCACTGAAAACATGTTCAGAAGACACGCTTGCGAGTGGGCAAGACAAATAATTTAGAGCCAGGTTGGTGACCAGGGTATGCAACGGTTACCACGCATTTTTTACAACGCGGTACCGTTAGCACGCTACTTTTACCACGCAGGTCGTTACAACGAAATGCGCTGGGGGCGCTCCAGGATAGTAAATACTTTAATTTACTATCCAACTCCTTTCCCTAGAGTCCACGGGGACTGGAGTTGGAATAGTAAATTAAATAATTTACTATCCAGCGCCCCTCCACGCAAGTCGTTGTAACGACTTGCGTGGTAAAAGTAGCGTGGTAACGGTACGCGTTGTAAAAGTATGCGTGGTACCGTCATACATCCGGTGACCAGTGGCCATACAATCCTTTTCCTATACCAATACAGCAATGGGTTCTGATTACCGAAGACCTCTGTTGTATCATCCAGATATGCCTGCACCATCGACTGAAGGTTCTCCAGGGTTGCTCCACTTTGCGTACCATCTGTGGCCTTTGCATCACTGGAACAAGCAAACCCTTGATGAGTTAGCCAATCCGCTTCCGACAATATTATGGCTGGGCCTGGTGCAGGTGAGGATGATGATACGGTTGCTGGTGTCGTTAACGGCTGTGAGGGAAAGTGACTCCCTTCGGCCACAGATTCGGAAGTGGAACTTGATGCCAAATGGCCTGCTGATTCAGTTGTACTTCAGCCGGCTCCTTCAATTTTCTGCCGCTCTTTTTTGAACCAAGTGGCTGACACAGCTAGCCAATGTTTGTAGTTTGAAACATCTTCTTCATCAAAAGGAATTAATGCTTTGCTGGCTACGGCCTTTTTGTACCGTGGATCCAGAATAGTGGCACAAATGTAATGTTGTTCTGTATGTATTTTTTTAAGCCTTTCATTGTCAACTAGGCGGCTTAATAATCTCTCCGCCAACTTGTTATGTGCACACATGCTCAGTAAGTCAGTAATGCTCTGCACTGATGTTGAATGGCACTGATATTAAATTCACTCTAATGATAATCAGCATTGTATTCAATCATGCTCTTAATATGCTTTTAATATCATTGTAAATTACCATTAGCATTTACCAGGAATTGTATTGTCAATGCTTGTTTTTTGGGTACTGTTTGGATTTGCCAGTGATTGTTAGAAAATACTGCCCGTGTACAGAAAGTTTGATCTAGACACTCGCAGCCGTGTTTAAACTGTTTTGGTTTACACGTGAATCAAGAGACAACGCCCGCCCGGGCAAGACTTTAAAAGTCCCGCTCCTGCTCACAGAGACGCTTCGCTTCCTGACTCTGCATCTTCGCGTGCGCTCCTGTTTGGCAGTCTTGAATCCTCCCACCTACCCTGCGTCTTAAACCAGCCTCCAGCTCAGTTTCCTGATTTCCCAGATCCCTTGTTTCCCCATCTCCTTACCTGCATTGAAAGTCCTCTGCAGCAAATCCGTCTCGGCTTCAGCTCCTGATTCATCCGACTCCACGTCATTTCCTGATTCTCCTGATTCCGGTGAGGTTTTCCTTCCGGTTTTCTCTCGGTGATGATCTATCGGTTCCAGGCCAAAAGTAAAGACAGTTTAGTATCTTGGCAACATATTCCTTGATAATAACTATAGTGAAAACGATCAAACATTGGTAAAGGGACATTGTTAAAAGAAAAGGACTTTCGAAAAGCAAACTTTGTGTTTGAAAATACTTACAAAAGATTGTTGGTATTTATGTGATAAGTCAGAAGACTATTATTGTTATTTTGGTACATTGGTTTACAGTAAAACTTAAGTCTCTTTTGAATAGGACACAGAATTCATGAGTCCTTGAACTAAGTTGATAGCAAGTGAGTAGGCAGGGTTGTTCTTTCTGCTTCTCTCTTTTAGAATCCATTTTAAGGATCATCAAGAGCAATTGCAAGGTAGGAAGAGTTCAAGAGTGAAACTGAACTCGTTAATCACTAACCTGTTAATTATCCAATCAAAGTTTGAACATTTAATTGCTGTCTTTTTCTTAAAACATACGGTGATATATATGTTCCTATTTATTTTATGACAGTTAACCGAATCCTCGTCATTTAGCAATTGCAGAGGTGTTTGAATGGGCTTATAATAATCTGGTATGTACTGTTATTTCCTTAGAGACAAGTTTGAACAGAAATCATTTGTTTATGTAAATTCTAATACCTGTTCATATATACAGACACATTGCTAAAGATATTTCCTGAGTCAGTACACGAAGTCCAGATCACCTCAAAGAGAACCTCGATTGAAGACTCTACAAGAAGAGCTCCAGTTTTGTGTTTTTTCTTGTTTCTCAATCCACTTCCCCTTTCCCTTGTGGGTCACTCAGTCATATTAAGTGTTTAATTCCTTGATCTGCTGGTAGATTCATAAGGGGGTTGGGACCTAGCATCATCAAGAAGGAAACAACAGGAGCCTCGTGAACTGACGCTTGACAGAAAGCGAAGCCACAAATCCTCGTGTTTCCTCTTGATGGTGTTCTGACCATGGACCTCACTGAATGTGATGTTTCTGAGTTAGCACAAATAGTATACAAACTGAATAGTGAAATGCAGGAGTTGCGTGCTAAAAATCAAGCTCTGAGGCAGGAGTTAGATAAAACTAGGGCAGGTTTTACTACTTGGAGAGAATCATCTGATGACAGACGCCCCATTTTACAGCCTCCAAAATTTGGAGTCTCGGCCTTCTCCCCTCAGACATCTTCAAAACAAATGCCTGACCAACCAGTTCAGGTTACTGTTGTAACACCAAACCCAGTCCCTCTAGCAAATCCTGAAAGGTTCACTGGAGACAGTAGTCATTTTACCACATTTATGAGTCAATGTCAACTACATTTCATGTGTAAACCACAGATTTTCACCACAGATACATCTAAGGTGGCCTTTATTATTTCCTATCGCCATGATCTTGGTTGATAAAAACCACCCACTGTTACATAACTTACATGATTTTAAAACAGCTATGTCAAGTCTTTTCGCTAAGCATGTTTTTCTACAGGCCTCTGACAATGAGCTGTTGAACTTGCGACAAGGCTCTAGAGACCCGCCTACCTACGTCACCACTTTCAATAGATTACTCGCAGAAACTCGCTGGCCAGAGGAAAAAAGGATATCACTGTTTTACCGAGGCCTCAAAGATGATTTAAAGGATTCTCTAGCTCACATAATAGATCTGCCAGAGCAGTTCACAGAATTTCAGGATCTAGTAGTGAAATTAGACCATAGTTTGGGTGAGCGAAAGAGTGACAACACAGAAGCGACTTTAGGAATTTACACTTTAAGTCTGAACGAACAGAAAGTGAAGATAAACATGCACAGGTCGAACCTATGCAGATAGGAGGGGTTAAAGGGCCTTTATCTCAGGAAGAAAAGGAACGCAAACGTAAAAGAAATGTATGTTTGTATTGTGTGAAATCAGGTCATTTTGCCAAATATTGTCCGATTAAACCAGTCAAAAAGAAGGCTTTAGCAATAACTTCAGATTCTTCCCAAGTACAGGAAAACTAGATGTCTTGGGGAAATTAAGATTGGTTCCTCGGGACCTGTGAGTCAAAAGATCTCACAATTTGCAACTAGCGTCACTAACCATGTACCTAAACATTTTACTATCAGAGTTATTTTAATTCTTTCTAATCAACAAAGACACAGTATACCTGTGCTCATAGAATCAGGGGCCACAGGGAATTTTTTTGATTTAGAATTTGCTCGGAAATTACACTTGACATTTGTACCTAAAGAAGAACCAGAACCAGTACGGGCAGTTGATGGTTCAACACTATCATCTGGCTTAATCAAATTCAATACAACACCTTTGCTCTTGGTTGCTGACAATGGTCATACTGTATATACGGTTTTTGACCTAATTGATACACCAACTTTCGGAGTCATTTTGGGAATCCCCTGGCTAGAACTTCACAACCCACTGATAGATTGGGTACAACGTACTATAACTTTAAGTTCATCTTATTCTAAATTACACTGTTACCAAGAAACAAAAGATCCTGTCATGCCTCTGTATTGTGCTACATCACATTTAGAGCAGACCAATATTCCTAGTCAATATAGAGAATTTGCTGATGTATTTGATACAGTTAAGGCAACTAAGTTACCACCTCACAGGATCTACGACTGCAGAATCGATTTGATCCCAGGAGCAGTGCTACCTTGTAGTCGTATATATGCCTTGACTGAACCAGAAAACCAGTACTTAAAAAAGTATTTGGAGGAATTACTAGAGATTGGTTTCATTAGACATTCCACATCACCAGTCTCGTCTCCTCTGTTTTTTGTTGCGAAGAAGTCAGGTGACTTGAGGGCTTGCATTGACTATCGCGCAGTGAACAAGGCAACAATTAAGAACCGTTATCCTTTGCCGTGGATTCCTGTGCTTTTGAATCAAGTTAAGGGGTCAAGCATTTACACTAAGCTGGATCTTCGTGGCGCATACCACTTGGTACGTATAAAAGAAGGTGACGAGTGGAAGACTGCGTTCAGCACTAAATTTGGATTATTTGAGTATACAGTATTGCCATTTGGTCTTTGTAATGCCCCTGCGGCATTTCAATACTTTATAAATGAAGTATTGCATGATTTACTCGCCGTCTGTGTCATCGTATATATTGATGACATCCTGATTTACTCAAAAAATTCAGACGAACATGTAAAGCACGTTCAATCTGTTCTTCAAAGGCTCAGAGACAATTCCTTGTTCGTCAAGTTAGAGAAATGTGTGTTTAACACTTCTAAGGTAGAGTTTCTTGGAAACTGGTTATCCCCAGAAGGAATCATTATGGACCCAAAAAAGGTAGAAGCAATTTTAAATTGGCCAGCTCCAAATTCAGTCAAGGAAACGCAAAGAATCTTAGGATTCGCACATTTTTATAGGCGTTTCATTTCTAAGTTCTCAGAGATAGTTGTACCAATCACACAATTACTTCAAAAAGGAAAGAAATTTTGCTGGTCAAAGGAAGCAGATTTAGCTTTTAAAGTTCAAGTTCAGAGATTTGTATAGCGCACTACTCACCGAGAGGGTCTCAAGGCGCTAGAGGGGGGGTGTGTGCTTTATTTATTGAATATCCAAGTTTTTAGTTGCTTTTTGAAGGCAAGGTGGTTTTGTGTAAGGCGGAGGTGAGTGGGGGGAGAATTCCAGGTTTTGGCCGCTAGGTAGGAGAAGGATCTTCCCCCATGGTGGATTTATGTATGCGCGGAATGGCGGCGAGGGCTTGATTGGACGATCGTAGTTGGCGGGAGAGGGTGTAGAAGGACAGTCTCGTGTTGAGGCATTCGGGTCCTTGGTCTTAGAGGGCTTTGTGTGCGTGGGTGAGGAGGCGGAACGTTATTCTCTTGTTGACGGAGAGCCAATGAAGGTCTTTCAGGTGGCCGGAAATGTGAGCTTGCCGAGGGATGTCCAATATGAGTCTGGCTGAGGCGTTTTGGATGCGTTGGAGCTTCTTCTGTAGTTTGGCTGTTGTTCCGGCATAAAGGGTGTTTCCGTAGTCCAGTCGGCTGGTGACCAGTGCGTGGGTGTCTTTCTTGTTTCGGTGGGGATCCAACTGAAGATTTTTTTGAGCATGCGGAGGATGTTGAAGCAAGATGATGAGACAGCATTGGCTTGTCTGGTCATCGAGAGGGAGGGGTCCAGGATGAAGCCCAGGTTACGTGCTTGATCAGTAGGTTTGGGTGCGGTTCCCAGGGCCGGTGGCTACCAGGAGTTGTCCCAGGCAGAGGGGGATGAGCCTAAGATGAGGACTTCCGTTTTGTCGGAGTTTAGTTTAAGACGGCTGTTCTTCATCCACTCGGCTACTTCTTTCATTTTACAGCCTTAAAGAAAGCTTTTACATCAGCACCAATTTTAGTGCATCCAGATCCGGATAGACCGTTCTTTGTAGAAGCGGACACTTCACAAACTGCCATCGGAGGTGTTCTGATGCAAAAAATTATAAATACATCTTCATCCGGTTGCTTTCTTTTCCAGAAAGCTTTTACCAGCTGAACAGAATTATACAATTGCAGAGCGTGAGTTATTAGCAATAAAAGCTGTTTTCCAGGAATGGAGACATCATTTGCTAGGCGCCAAACACACTGTTACCATCTTTTCTGATCACAAAAATTTGAAGTTTTATTCTACTGTTAAAGCATTTACTCCCAGGCAAATGCGATGGTTGCAGTTCTTTCGCGAATTTGACTTTCTGATAACTTATCGTCCTGGCGCCAAACAATTGTAATCAGACACGCTCTCGTGTTTGGTTTGTGAGAAGGATACTGAACAAAATAAAAAACCTCAAAGCATAATTCCTCCTGAGAAAGTCTGTGCAGAAATATCTGCAAAGGATTTCTTGATCTTGTTAAAAAAAAAGACCGACATTTTGGATCAAAAACAATGGCTGTCACAAAAACACCATTCTATTCTAGAAGGTTTCTTTTATCACAAAAAGAAATTATTTGTTCCTGAAAAAGAGCTAAAGGAACAACTAATTAAATGGAATCATGATTCTGCTACTGCTGCTCACCCAGGAATTTGCAAAACTATTGAATGATGTCAAAGACAGTTTTGGTGGAAAAATATGAAAGACGATGTGCATCAGCATGTTCAAACCTGTCTAGTATGCGCTCGGCAAAAATCTTTACATTCTCCACCAATGGGTTTATTACAACCAATGGCAGTACCACCATATCCCTGGCACACTATCAGTTTAGATTTTGTCACAGACCTACCCAAGTCTCATGGTTTAACCACAATTTTAGTGGTGGTAGATGTATTATCCAAGATGGCACATTTTATACCTTTACCTAAACTTCCAACTGCAACTGAGTTCAGTAATGCATTTCTAGCAAACATAGTTAAACTACACGGATTACCACAAAAGATAATTTCAGACAGAGGCCCTCAATTTCTTTCAAAATTCTGGAAAGAACTTAGTGGTCAGTTGGGAATTGAATTGGCTTTATCATCAGCTTTTCACCCCCAAACTGACGGTCAAACTGAAAAAGTGAATCAATATCTGGAACAAAGTTTGCGTTGTCTTACTACCACCTTGACTTCCAATTGGGATGAGGCATTACCTTTAGCTGAATTTGCTTATAATAACTCAGCACACTCTGTTTTAGGATGTTCCCCGTTCTATTTTCTCACTGGTCAGCATCCTCGAGCTTTACCTATTGATTTGCCAAATAAATCCTGTGACATGCCTGCTGTTTCAGAACGATTAACTGATTTGTCAGCTTTTCAAGAACACATTAAAAAGGTTTTAACCAAAAATAAAGAAAGAATTAAGAAATCAGCAGACCAACACAGAATACCGGCCCCACAGTATAATACTGGAGATTTGGTTTGGTTATCAACTAAAAACATCCAGATTGATGGACCTAAAAAGTTAAAACCCCGATTTATTGGACCTTTCCCAATTGACAAAATTATAAATCCAGTCTCTGTAAAATTGGCACTTCCTCAAGAATATTCAATTCACCCTGTCTTTCATGTGTCCCTTTTGAAACCCTATGATCCGAATACCCTTACAGATAATCCACCACCTCCTGTAATAGTAGGAGATCATGTTGAATATGAAGTGAAAAGAATTGTAGATGGAAAAAGGGTTCAAGGTCGCTTATAATACTTGATTGATTGGAAGGGATATGATCCATCTGAGCGATCCTGGGAACCTGAACGAAATGTGCATGCCCCTCGGTTAATTCGTTCATTTAATGCTCTTTATCCCAATAAACCCCGACCTGTGAGACGACCTTTGGGGGGGCGAACTGTTATGTGCACACATGCTCAGTAAGTCGGTAATGCTCTGCACTGATGTTGAATGGCACTGATATTAAATTCACTCTAATAATATTCAGCATTGTATTCAATCATGCTCTTAATATGCTTTTAATATCATTGTAAATTAGCATTAGCATTTACCAGGAATTGTATTGTCAATGCTTATTTTTCGGGTACTGTTTGGATTTGCCAGTGATTGTTAGAAAATACTGCCCAATACTGGCATTTATGTGATAAGTCAGAAGACTATTATTGTTATTTTGGTACATTGATTTACAGTAAAACTTAAGTCTCTTTTGAATAGGACACAGAATTCATGAGTCCTTGAACTAAGTTGATAGCAAGTGAGTAGGCAGGGTTGTTCTTTCAGCTTCTCTCTTTTAGAATCCATTTAAGGATCATCAAGAGAGATTGCAAGGTAGGAAGAGTTCAAGAGTGAAACTAAACTCGTTAATCACTAACCTGTTAATTAACCAATCAAAGTTTGAACATTTAATTGCTGTCTATTTTTTTAAAACATAAAGTGATATATATGTTCCTATTTATTTTATGACAGTAAACCGAATCCTCGTCATTTAGCAATTGCAGAGGTATTTGAATGGGCTTATAACAATCTGGTACATACTATTATTTCCTTAGAGACAAGTGTGAACAGAAGTAATTCGTTTATGTAAATTCTAATACCTGTTCATATATACAGACACAATGCTAAAGATATTTCCTGAGTCAGTACACAAAGTCCAGATCACCTCAAAGAGAAACTCGATTGAAGACTCCACAAGAAGAGCTCCAGTCTTGTGTTTTTTTTTGTTTCGCAATCCACTTCTCCTTTCCCTTGTGGGTCAGTCAGTCAGATTAAGTGTTTAATTCCTTGATCTGCTGGTAGATTCATAAGGGGGTTGGGACCTAGCATCATCAGGAAGGAAACAACAGGAGCCTCGTGAACTGACGCTTGACACAACTGATATGCGTCTTGCTTTTCAGCATCATCTCGGAACGTTGAAGACACCGCCTTCAGTTGATGCTCTAGCATGCGCAACAATGAGATAGCTTTGCCCAAAGTACAGTACTCCCTGCTGACTTCACGCGTGAAGACCTCAAAAGGACGAAGCATGTTTGTCCGGCTTGCAACTAGCTTCCATTCCTCCAACTCTAGCCTCATGTCTTTCATAGTAGAACCCAGTTTATAGACATACTCATTGATTACCCCCCACTGCTCAGACAGACGCTCAAGCATGTAAAAGGTTGAGTTCCAACGTGTTGCCACCTCCTGGATGAGTCCTTTGACTGGCATTCTACATTCATGCTGCATGCTCCTCAGCTTCTTCTGGGCCTCAAAAGAATGGCTGAAATGTGTGCAGATTCTTTGGCAGGTGGTCAGTAACCTGTTGACTGTGGTTTCTTTTTTCAAGAAATCTTGCACAACAATGTTAATACTGTGCACCAAACACGGCACTCTGAAATAGTCACCTAGCTGCATGGCCTTATGTATATCACTGCCATTATCCCTGGAAACATAACCAATCATGCAATTTCTTGGATGCAGCCATTATTAGACCTTCCTATCAAACTCCTCCAAAAGGTTAGGTGCAGTATGAGATTTCTTCATGGCAAACATGGCTACTGTTGCATGTTTCCGAGTAGCTTGAAAAAGTGCGTCCGTGTCAACACCTGCTTTTAACTTGTCTTTAACCCATGCAAAAGAGTCCCATTGTGCAGTGATTCACATGTAATCAAGGGCTTGGCAACTGGTCGACATGTCTGTTGTCAGGTGGATAGTGTGAACTGCACTCTTCTGAATAGCTGCGCCAATCACCTCCAGCACATCTTGATGTAGTGCTGGAACAGCAACTCTGGCAAAATAGGACCAGCTAGGAACCTTCCATTTAGGGTAGACTGTTGCCACAAATTCTAGAAAACCCACCCCTTCCACAAAAGAAAAAGGGAGAAGGTCCAGCGCTAGCATTTTAGCCAGCTTTGCGTTATACAGACGTGCCGTTGGGTGGTTGCGTTCAAATGGCGCATCCAACTAAAACATTCTGCTAATGGTGGTCTGGACCGTTTTACGTGATGATGATGATGCAGACTTCTTCAAACCAGTTAGGCTCATTGATGTACTTTTTCGCATTGGTGTCTCTCCCAGACTCTTAGTGTGCCTCATACATGTTGCAGGGGTAGAGGGTGTGGGCGCTACCACTGAAGTGCTGCTGCCAGGGGTACTGGGTGTACCAGAAAAAATGTCGGTCGGTACTTGACTTCCACCCTGCACGATCAGCCCCTCATCATTATCAGATGCCATATGAATGGATACATTTGGATTTGTTGTACTTTTGGCTCCCTGGATTTTCCTTGGGTGCGCATCCCAGACAATAGTGTGGTGTTCTTTCAGATGATCTCTCTGGCCTCCGGTGCCATAGTTGGTGCCAAGCTTACCCCAACTAACTACTTGTCTACAAATCAAACAAATGACCATGTTTTCCGCCTTTTGGCCAACACTAAAGAAGTCCCAAACTGGGGACTGGAGATGTCTGCTGGTGGCGGAGTTCCTACTTTCAGTTTCAATGCCAGATGAAGTGGAGGATGGGTGTGGCTGAATTTGACTCTGTTGTTCACTTACAGCACTACTACTTGAGGTAATGGAGGTCGAGCTGGATGGAGGTCTCTGCCGGCCCTTCTGACGAGAAAATTTGGAAGCTGTAGGTCGTGTTGGTGTTGTAGTTAACTGCGTTGGTGGTGGTACCAGTGCCACACCGCCCACATCCCGCACAATAGCCATTCAGGATAGGGTCAAAATATCTGTCTGCTGCATGCCCGCTGGGGCTGGAGTGACGACTGTGATGACTGGGTCGTCGTCAGACTGTTCATCAGCAGCAGAATACACCACTTCTTGTTCGTCGTCATCACCCATAACTGAAAGCCTTGTGGGAACCTTCCTTTTAGACTTAGCTACCTTTGTCGGCTCATAGCGTGCCTCACTCTCAGACTGCATTGGTGGGTTCCAATCAACATCAAGATCATCAGAAGGAAGGGGGCTTGAAGAAGAACTTGTAGTAGCCCTCCTTGATCTTTTTCTTGCTGGGGATCAGGAAGACAATGAATCATCCTCAGGAGGAGTGGTTTCCTCGGATGATACATCCGCTTGAATCTCGATTTCCTGGTATGCCCCTACTCTGGAGGAACAAGCATTGTGGGCAGATGTGCTGCTCCATGCACCTCTAGTTGCGCCTCTCCATGCGCCTCTCCTTGCGCCTCTCCTGGCGCCTCTTCTTGCGCCTCTCCTTGCGCCTCTACTTGCGCCTCTCCTTGCGCATGTACTTGTGCCTCTCCTTGCGCATGTACTTGCGCCTCTCCTTACCCATGTACTTGTGCTTGTACTAGTTGCACCTGTGGTTGTCGTTGCGGCTGTGGTTGTTGAACACTCGTCAGCTGAGTTACACCCTGCATTGATTGTATGCTACTTTCTTGCGATGAGCCAACATCACTGGTCGATGGTGATTGAACAATTAAAGTGGCTGCCTCTGCAGAACTCATGGCCTTGGACCTAACTTGGTGTGGTGGCACTGAGCCCAATAAAGCGGAGGTGCTGCTCCCAGCTTGGTCACCGACTGACCCCGCTGTTGCAGGCGTTGTTTATTTTACCCCGAAAAAAGATTCTGTGGGCACACCAGTCTCCTTGGTAAGTGGCACCACTTGCTTCTTCTGCTCCTTCTTACTGGCAGTGGCACTGGAAACTTTATTTGTAGAGGAGCTACGGCCACCTTTCTTTGGGCCCATCTTCTTCAGTTGTCAGAACAGCAGGCCGCAGTTGCATGAGTTGCAGAGTTGTCTGTGGCCTCACGTGAAGTCACGTGACGTTGTGCTGCACACACCGCTGCAGGACCTCTTCCTGGCACTGGTGGTTCTCTTGTGCACCTAAAAGCAAAGGAAGCCAGAGGAACATCAGTTAAACACCCTTAAAAGTCGAAAAACACACAAAAATCACCACAATCCAATGCCATCCATGCCCTCAATGATGTTTAAATTCAAGAGGCCCCACACAAACCCTTAGTCCATGCACCACTCACTACCCTTGGGCATAATGGGTGAAAGCAGTGCAGGCTGGGTGCAGGCATATGGCTCAAAGCACACTGCCTGGCTTCAAAATGTCCCCATGTCCCCATGTCCCCCAGCCACATGGCCAGGCCCTGTCTGGACCAGGCCTCAAAATGGCCCCCACCCACATGGCCAGGCTCCAACAACACCCCAAAAAGTAAAAAAACACACATAAATCACCACAATCCAATGCCATCCATGCCCTCATTGATGTTTAAATTCACGAGGCCCCACACAAAGCCTTGGTACATGCACCACTCACTACCCCTGGGCATAATGGGTGAAAGCAGGGCAGGCTGGGTGCAGGCCTATGGCTCAAAGCACACTGCCTGGCTTCAAAATGCCCTTTGTCCCCCAGCCACATGGCCAGGGCCTGCCTGGACCAGGCCTCAAAATGGCCCCCACCCACATGGCCAGGCCCCAACAACACCCCACAAAGTCGAAAAACACACAAAAATCACCACAATCCAATGCCATCCATGCCCTCACTGATGTTTAAATTCAAGGCAGAGGCCCCACACAAAGCCTTGGTCCATGCACCACTCACTACCCCTGTGCATAATAGGTGAAATCAGGGCAGGCTGGGTGCAGGCCTATGGCTCGAAGCACACTGCCTGGCTTCAAAATGGCCACTTGTCCCCCAGCCACATGGCCAGGCCCTGTCTGGACCAGGCCTCAAAATGGCCCCCACCCACATGTCCAGGCAAAACAACACCCCAAAAAGTCAAAAAACACACACAAATCACCACAATCCAATGCTTTCCATGCCCACAATGATGTTTAAATTCAAGACAGAGGCCCCACACAAAGCCTTGGTCCATGCACCACTCACTACCCCTGGGCATAATGGGTGAAAACAGGGCAGGCTGGGTGCAGGCCTATGGCTCAAAGCACACTGCCTGACTTCAAAATGGCCCCTTGTCCCCCAGCCACATGGCTAGGCCATGATGGACCAGGCCTCAAAATGGCCCCCACCCACATGGCCAGGCCCCAACAACACCCTTAAAAGTCGAAAAACACACAAAAATTACCATCCATGCCCGCAATGATGTTTAAATTCAAGAGGTCCCACACGCAGCCTTTGTCCATGCACCACTCACTACCCCTGGGCATAATGGGTGAAAGCAGGGCAGGCTGGGTGCAGGCCTATGGCTCAAAGCACACTGCCTGGCTTCATAATGGCCCTTTGTCCCCCAGCCACATGGCCAGGCCCTGCCTGGACCAGGCCTCAAAATGGCCCCCACCCACATGGCCAGGCCCCAACAACACCCCAAAAAGTAAAAAAACACACATAAATCACCACAATCCAATGCCATCCATGCCCTCAATGATGTTTAAATTCAAGAGGCCCCACACAAAGCCTTGGTCCATGCACCACTCACTACCCCTGGGCATAATGGGTGAAAGCTGGGCAGGCTGGGTGCAGGCCTATGGCTCAAAGCACACTGCCTGGCTTCAAAATGGCCCCTTGCCCCCCAGTCACATGATCAGGCCCGGCCTGGACCAGGCCTCAAAATGGCCCCCACTCACATGGCCAGGCCCTAACAACACCCCAAAAATTCAAAAAACACACAAAAATCACCACAATCCAATGCCATCCATGCCCTCAATGATGTTTAAATTCAAGAGGTCCCACACAAAGCCTTGGTCTATGCACCACTCACTACCCCTGGGCATAATGGGGGAAAGCAGGGCAGGCTGGGTGCAGGCCTATTGATATTGTTGTTATTGTTAATTTAGATTTGTAACACGCTCAATCACCTACAGGCCTCTAAGCACATAGGCTCAAAGCACACTGCCTGGCTTCAAAATAGAGAAGTGTGGCTCAATGGTTAGTAGAGAAGTGTGGCTCAATGGTTAGAGCGGCAGACCCTGATGCAGTAGTCTGGCCGGGACCAGGGTTCAATTCCTGCCTCGGCAGGTCTCGGGCTCAATTTCCTCAGACCTGATAATTCTCGCTTCGGTGCCTATTCTATTCATGAGTCCCACTCTGCACCTCTGGGAAATAGCTTGCTTAATCTCTACAACGGCCCCAACAATGCTGAGGATGCCTGACTTCACCTTGGGGTGCCCAAGAGTGGGCTCCTCACAGGGAAAGGCCAGGAAGGGTTCCTCGGCGGTATTCCTACAAGCGCCGAGATGCCTACGGGTAGTTGTGCGCTATACAAGTGCGTAATCATTTCATTTCATTACATTTCAAAATGGTCCTTTGTCCCCCAGCCACATGGCCAGGCCCTGCCTGGACCAGGCTTTAAATGGCCCCCACCCCATGGCCAGGCCCCAACAACACCCCAAATGTCGAAAAAACACAGGGCCGGCTGGGTGCAGGCCTATGGCTCAAAGCACACTGCCTGGCTTCAAAATGGCCCCTTGTTCCCCACCACATGGCCAGGCCCTGGGTAGACCAGGCCACAAAATGGCCCCCACCCACATGGTCAGGCCCCAACAGCACCCACAAAGTCGAAAAACACACAAAAATCACCACAATCCAATGCCATCCATGCCCTCAATGATGTTTAAATTCAAGCCACCCCACAGAAAGACTTGGTCCATGCACCACTCACTACCCCTGGGCCTACTGGCTAGTGAGGCTTTACAGGCACCCCAACATTTTTTTAAAAAAATCCACATGTAACAGTGAGCTAAAATTCCATGACATAAATGCGATTTAAGTTAAAAGAAACTCACAGAAACAGTAGCATCATGCACCCATGACTAACCCTGGGCCTACTGGATACTGTGGCTACCCACAATATATTTTTTTTAAAGTTGTGAAAAAGTTTTAAAATTGTAGTTGCAGCAAATGCAATGCCCCAGACAAACAACCCCAACTTACTTGTAAAATCTCAAATCCAAAATTGATCCAAACTCCAAAGTCTAAAAAGTCCTCAAATACAAATACCCTGCAGCAACCACATAAAGTAATCCTTCCAGCTTCAGATCCAAATCAAAAGTGACCAGGACATGGACAAAGCACTGGGAGGAGCCGCTGGACAGGAACAGGAAGTTGGAGACTCTGGGGCACTTCCTTCCTCCCACCCCCCCCAAAAAATTGACTCCTTGCACAAAAAAGTGCAGCCAAATGTCAATCTGAGGAGTTATTCTGATCAAAATCATGATTTTCAGAAGGTTTATGCTGCCTGCGGTGGATTTCTTGTGCAGAATTGCAATTTTTGCCAGTTCGAGAACGCGGGCTGTTCAAATCTCCCGCCGGAAGTCAACTGCGCGCAGCATCTACGGCGATGCGTGATCACGGGCCCTTATGACGTACTCGCGTTGTCAAACTCTCGCTGTGCAAGATGGTGGGCCGCGATGATGTAATCGCTGTCGAAAAACTCTTGAGCGATCACGCAGCAAGATCCAAAATGGCGCAGCACACGCAACCCGGGAAAAAACAACTCGGCGAACACAGAATCACGGTATGTCAACGCCGCGCTCGATATTGTTTTTTTCAAGCGCGACAAGCAAAAAAATTTGCCAGCTTGCGAATTTGCAGATTTTTGGGCAAATTCGCGCAATTCGTGGACCGCGAATTGGCCAAAAATACGCACATTTTACGCCCACGCTTACTAATTTGTATGTTCATGGTTCCGAGCAGGAACATGTATTGACATCAGCCAATCCCTTCTGTGACTCAGTGCGGTTGTGGAAATGCTATATAGATGATATCCTCGTCATTTGGCAAGGAAGCATAGATGATTTACATCTTTTTCTGACATGGCTTAATAGCAGAAATTACCTCCTACGGTTAACGGTTGAGTATGATAAAAAACAGCTGGCATTTTTGGATCTGCTGATCTTAGCAACTCCTGCAGGCCTCCAATCTGAACTGTATAGGAAACCCATGTCACGAAATTCTCTGTTATGTTTTGACAGTTACCACCCCAAGTCCTTGAGGGATAATCTCCCGTATGGATAGTTCCTGAGAGTCTAAAGGAAACGTTCTACTAAAGATGTATTTAAGGAGCATTCTGCTTTACTCTCAAAGCGACTGAGTATGAGGAGGTAAAAAGGCTGATGCAACGATTTTTAAAACGCACTATTAACATCAACCGGGATGCCTTGTTGGAACCTCCTGCGCCGAAACAGAATCTAAAAGGTTGACTTTTGTAAATACACACAGTACAATGTCTAATGATATTCAGAAGATTATCAGAAAACACTGGTCCATACTGAACACAGGTCAAGATTCCATAAAGCCCCCACTTTTCACATTCAAACGGGGACCAAATTTAAAGGACCAATTGGTCCACACAAGACCAAAAAGTAAAGCACAACATTCTGTAGGCACTATATGGGATTTGCCTGCTGTACAAGGCCATCATCTTCCATGCGGCACATGTGCAGCTTGTCCACAAACACAGAAATCACTTACTATTGATATTGGTACCAGTCGGCCATGGCAACAAAAGAAGTTCACAAACTGCAATAGTGACAGACTAATATATATTATTACCTTTCCTTGCCAGTTAAGATATGTGGGCTTGACAACTTGAAAAGTTAAGCTGAGAATCTCAGAGCACAAAAGCACTGTGCGATGTAGAAAACAGGGGACCAGACTAACAAGCCACTTTTTGGAGGCCAACCATGGTCCAACTGATTTCCAATGGACAGTGTTAGAGCAACCCTTTATTCTAAATCATGTCACGGATATTTCAAAATATCTGTTGATTAAAGAGCAGAAATCGGTGTTTAGACTGGGATGTGACAAAACTGGGTTGAATGATGAAATGCCATGGGTTATACTTTGATGAATTACCATGGGCGACACTCCAAGGGCATGCCTCTGTGACTAACTTAAGACAGCATATTGACATCTAAAGAGAATTTCTACAAGATCATTTGGTCTTCTTACCTTCGGGTAGAGAATTTCCATACTATCCCTAACCCACCTTTTAAGATCTTATTTGTTGACATTTTTGCTCATTGAAGTTTTTTCTCATTGAAGTTTTTTTAATAAAGTTTTGTTGAAGACACTAGTTTTGGGGACAAGGTTTGATTAGCCTGATATGTTCTGTCTTTTTCCATCCATGACAGAATACAAAATATTATTATGGACAATTTCTGGTGAATACATACAAAAGAGGACTCCCACCCCATTGGAGGATCACATGACAATATGTCTATTTGTACAGATAGAATATTGCTTAACAATTTCACAGAGAGTGTGTCCTAGACATTTTTAGAAATGTATTGTCTCAATAAAACACCTGTCTTTAACAACGAGCTCTGATGAGACATCTGCCATTGCAGTGCTACTTACTGCTGGAAGGATCATATGACGATATGTCTATTTTTATGGATAGAATACCTCTTAACAATCTCACAGAGAGTGTGCTCTAGGTATATTTTTAGAAATTTGTTGTTTTAATAAACACCCATATTCAACAACTTGCTCAGATGACAGATTTATTATTGCAACGCTACTCACTGCCAAACGGGACACAAAACGGGTCCATGAAGCAATAGAGAACTCCATTATCCAGGTTTCTTAATGTGCGGGATGAGATCACGTGACCAGCTCACGTGGTGGTTGTCCAACGAGCCGGAATAGCCGAGATAAAGATGGTGGAGAAATGTTGCCGGTTACCTCCCCGAGACGGCTTGGAATGTCATTTCCTGACTCAAATAAGGACATACACTCAGTTATCTTTTAAGGAGCTTTATTCCATAGCCTCCTGCTTCGTCCGTGTCCTTACTCTAACTGCCCTTTCCTTCCCAGTCTCCTCCTCTTCCCTTGACCCACTAACTCCGCCCACCCAGCTACTAGACTGCTCACAACATCACATCTCCCCCTTTGTTAACAAAACAAGCATAACTGACTTGGTCATAGTTCTTCAATTAGCCATCGTGGCCATTGAATGTCTCGCCGAGGTCGGAGGGACACACCTCCAACTTCAGAATCATCTCCTTGATTGTCCTGTCTCTGGACTACTGCAGCCGGATCAGGCCTTTCACTCTTCTCACTCTCCGATTGTCCAATCATCCTCTGGAGGGACTCTCTCAGGGCAGGAGTACACATTTGAAAGTGTGACGCATCTCTGGTGATACGTCTGCTTTCCGATGCCGCCGTCACCATGGTGCCTTTCTGATGAGTGATAGTCGAAACTTCCGCTCTGAAACGAGACACATCTCCATTTCCTTGGTGTGGTTTTATCTTGCCTTGCTGAGAGTCTCCTTGATTGCAGGAGTGCATCTTTTTGAAACTGCGAAATGTATCGTGTGTTATCCTTTTTCGCAATTCGTGGTGGTTTCCGATAAGTTTCTGGATCATCCACTCATCTTCAGTTTCCGAGGCGATCACGAGTGCCCCTGTTGAGGTGGCTGTGAAGGGCTCATCGTGATAGTGACAGTTTATTTTCCTTTGTGGCCCTGATGCGATAAATGCTCTATGTTCTTCATGAGTGTGTGTTGATCTGGTTCTCTTCCCAGCACCCGCATATTGTTTTATTTCTCTTAGTCTTGTCTGGTTGAGGGCAGCACTGTCCTCCTGTTCAACGGCATGCATCCCGGACTGGGATGCCTTATTTGAAATGATAATTCTGGTTCGGTTCAGGGACTCATTCGCTACCTCTGGTTGGCCCACCCAATCTCGCTCACGTCTGGGACTGGGGAACCCTTTGACTATCTGAGAAGGATTACGTTCCGTTCTCATCTGAGGATGACCTGTCTCCGTCAACACCTCAGGTTTCCTTCGTAGAGTGACTGGATAGTCCTTTGTTATCCAGTGTGTGACATCTGTTATCTCTGTCTTCGTTCGGTAGGTCCTTCTAGTCAACCTCACTGATCCCTTCAGGGGTGACGGTATACACTTTATGTCATGACATCCCTGCGACTGACATGACAGGTTGGCTTGTGTGGTGATGGAATGTTCAGGAACATTGGTGTTAGGTAGGTTGCTCTCGACGGGAAGAATGTCCTTCGGTTGTATGAGGTGTTCGGGTGTTTGATGCCGTGGTCGTTGGCGGGACCCTGACCCCGTCGACTCAAAGGATCGGACAGACATGCATTCGGAATCAGAGGAGTCTTGTGTTGGTCCCCAGGATCGGACAGACATGTCTCCGGAGTAAGAGGAGTGAGGTGTCGATTGCCTTTGAGAACATTCCTTGTAGAATGGCTTGACTGGTAAATCTCTGACATGAGTAGGCCATGACAAATTGCTCTTCGCGTCGGAGTTATTTTTGGGATACTTCTCCGAGTATCTTTCTCGAAGTATCTTCGGTGTCATTTCACTGGAGAAGTTGTTGGACAACCATGTGTTTGTTTCTCGTGTTTGATCCCCGGGTATTTCATCTCTGCCTCTCTCACGTGCTGTTAATGACCTATTCTCAGTTTCCCCGTTATCTCGGATGTCATGGATGCGAGAATCAGCCCAGCTTCTGCGATCGGGTTCTTCTTCCCCCTTGTTTTGCGCACTGACATCTGCGCAGCGGGTGTGATGTGTTCTCCAGCTTGATGTTTCTTCATAATCATCTCCAGCAATTGGCAAACAGTGAGGTGCTCGGGCTTGGTCATGTATCAACTTCCGGTGATGGCATGACTGGTTCAATCTCTTATAATTTGTTTTTCTTGCCTGCTTGGTGGGCAGGCTGCCGTCTTGTCCATGGGTGCGATCTGTCCCACTTGACACTTCATCCTCTTCAGAGTATTTTGTGCCATACTTTGAATGACTCCTTAAGGTTGAATAACTCCTCGAGGTTGTGTCAGTGGCACTATCACAGTCCTGGATTATCTCGGTCATTTGTGTTGTTGGCACAGAGTATTCTCTGTCACTTTGTCTCTCCCGCCGTCTTTTCTTCGATCTACCTTCATACTTCCTCTTTCTGGTTTTGTTTGTTTCGGTGACTTTATTCTCAGGCATAAGGGATGTCTCTTTCCTGGTACCTTTGGTTCTTGCAATAGTGTGCCATTCTTCTGATACGTATCCTGCTTTGATCAGCACCCCAACTTCGGCCTTCCAGATAATTTCCTTTACCGACCAATGTCCTTGAAGGATCTTGCGCTTCGTGTTAGAATTTGAACAGCCTTCGATTATCCGGAGCCAAACTGCTTCCTCATTTGTAAAGGCATTGTACCAGACTTTGCAACCAGCTGATGAAGTTTGGCAATGGTTCGCCTGGTTCCTGCAGTGCTGTGTTGAAAACGATGCGATCATGATACACATCTGCTTGTGCGTTGAAATGGGCACGCAGCTTCTCTTGGAGTCTTTCATAGGTCTCTGTGTCCTCTTCAGAAAATGTTCTGATTAAGCGTTGGGCCTCATGACCCACCAGGTGGAGGAGTAGTATCAGACTTTTTCTATCTCTTTGCTCACCGGTTGCTTCCAGGAAATCATCCAGTGATTTCAGCCACCGGTTCCGTTTGGGACCCAAACTCCGAGTGTCGGTCCCTGTCTGCCGGGATTGGACCGTTGTGTTACTTCTCCCACCGCCATGATAGAGGAAGATTCTGATCTGTTACAGTCACAGGACTGTTCACTTTGCATTCCGTCTTCTTTGATGACTCTCTTCAGCCAAGATCCTGTGTCTGGTTGTTTGCTTTGAGGTTGGTAAGCTTCGCAACTACCTCAACATGCGCCAGTGAGTGAAACTTGGATTTCTTGAGTTCAGACTGGCCACCACTCAGCTACACTGTGCGTGACTCGTGACTCCCTTACTTTAGAGTCGCATGCCAGCTGCAGGTGGTCATCTCCTCATGCTTCTGGATCATTTATTTTCTTGGCTTCTGGTACTGTCTTCTGCAGTTTTGTCCTCTTCTGGTCTTCTGCACTTCTGCCCTTATCGGGGTCTTCATCAATTCTGCCCTCTTCGGGGTCTTCTGTTTGTGCTCAACGTTGTCTTTATCTCTTGCATTTGCTTATGTTTGTTTGATTACGATTCTCGCATCTGCTTAGGCTCTTTTCATCACACTTCTTACCTCAGCCAGTCCTTGTTTTCTTGCATCACTTGCATTTGCATGTGCTTGTCTGTGTTGTCTCTTGTGTTCGCTTGTGCTTGTTTACTTGTTTGATTTACTTCTTGCATTTGTCAAGGCTTGTTTTCTTCATGTTTGCCAATGTTCGCTCATTTGCCTTTGGCAGTGCTTGGTTCCGTACACTTGCCAATGATTGTTCCTTTAGATTTGCCAATGCTTGTCCTTGCAGTTCACTTACATTTATCACTGCTTGTTTTCTTGTTCACCCTCTGCATTCACTCGTGCTTGTTTGTTTGTTGACTCTTGCATTTGCTCGTGCTTGTTTAATATTTCACCCTTGAGTTTGCTTGTGCTTGTTTGTTAATTCACTCTTGTGTTTGCTTAGGTTTGTTTGTTGTTTCACTCTTGTGTTTGCTCGTGCTTGATTATTGATTCACCGTTGTATTTACTTGTGCTTGTTTGTGACTCCACTTGTATTAGCCAGTGCTTGTTGCATTAACCCTCTTGGCTCAATCAATGCTTGTTGAATTTAACTTCGCTTGAATCCAAAATGGCCGCTCATGGATCACACAGGGGATGTCTCTCAAGGCTGCCTGACTTAAAGATGGCCGCCCGCCAACACTCTCATTCACCACGAGGTTTGCTTCATTCAGTCACCAGACTTGAACTTCATGTGGCACTCACCGGCCGCCACTCATTAGGCAGCAGGATGACTTCAGCAGCGTTTCCCAGGCTTCTGGTCACTACACCTTTCCCGGTAGGCTCAGGGTAAGCTCCCGACTTCACTTCGTTGTGCGCCTGCGATGTCTCACGCATCGGGGGTGAGCTTTTCCTCCTTTTTGGCGCGAACAGCACTCTTGCTTCTGGGCACGTCCACGGGGCTTCCGCAGGGCCCCAGGCACTTTCTGGTCACCAGAGTAACAGGCAGAATCGGGGTGGGCTCCCGCTTTCTCCTCTTTACCGACGGGCCAACTTGCACACATCGGGGTTGAGTGTCATTTTGGTGCTAGCGAGTGCTCCGCTTCAAACGCTCTCAGCGCTCACCAGTGCTCCTCAGCTGGGCTCTACACTTCTGAAAGATAACAGGGCAGGTGCGATCACTACTGGCCTCTCGATCTGGGCGCTGGGCTCATTTCCGACACTTGAGTCTCAGCAGCGGTATCTTCTTGCACGCTGTAGGGGACGGGACGCTTTCCTTAAGGTTCTGTGGGTGGCAGGCTCCACCATCCCACCCTCGTCGCCAGTTGTCATGTCCTGACTCAAATAACGACATACACTCAGTTATCTTTTAAGAAGCTTTATTCCATAGCCTCCTGCTTCGTCCGTGTCCCTACTCTAACTGCCCTTTCCTTCCCAGCCTCCTCCTCTTCCCTTGACCCACTAACTCCGCCCACCCAGCTACTAGACTGCTCACTACATCACATGGAAGACTGTCAGGAGTACCAACAGATAGGTGAGAGGGAGAGAACGGCGGGGCACTCTGCATGCATTGTTGCACTTTTTCAGAATACTTTGCAGTAGATTGGGGTGTCTTAGATAAGCAGTAGGCTGGCCAGCTCCATGTAAAATTACTTGATTGCAACATATTGAATTATTCTATATAATGGAGCTGGAGTGGTGTCAGTTAGCGCTATGCAAGTTCATAGACGATGGGGCCATAACAGGACAAAATAGGATAGAACACGTATTGATAAAGATATATGTGACGCATTATGAAAAAAGTGGACACATTTGAGACAGGTGTAGCACCTCTTTATGGTTATTTCTGGACAATATATGATATGATGGAACGGTTGTGGTATTGCTCCACAATCACTGTCTCACTGTCTTACAAACTAAGAGCGCATTGTGTCCATGAAAAGGATCTGGCGATTTTTTGATAATGTAGTGGCACAGAAATATAGTGGCGCTAGAACTATGACGGTCTACACAATGTTCTCGTACACATTTGCATATTGGAATACAGTAGTAAGATTGGCATAGCAGTACTTATGATGGTCTATTACACAAATCGGACCATCAGGGAATGACAATAATGGCAGCAACTAATGGCAAGGAATATGTATTTGGGCTTGTACAGACACATCAGAGGAAACAGGGCATTCAATTATGTTCCATGTATGTTTTCTCTGATTTTTATAGAGCGGTGCTTCTTCTCCCTGAGCCACAGCCAGGTAAAGTGGGGCTTTATCCTCCTGCTAAATAGGTAAGCTGAAGAGCCAGCACATCAATGAATATAATAATACTTGATGTACTTGATGTTATCACTTATGAAACACTTACATAGTTGGTAATTAGGCCATACCGGGATGTCGACACTTGCAGACACCTGATGTTTTGTTTTTACCTTTTTCATATGTAACCCTTAAACCTGAATAATGACAACTAGGTATCTATTACAGTGGCCACTCATCCCATTTGCAGAAGGATTTCACTAGACACCTAGGATTCCAGGCGAAACAGTTATTTTCTTCTAATTTTACACTTTTTGGTGTTTATGTTGCACATTGCAGTAGCAATTATATTTAAAGGTCCTGAAGAAGGCAGAGGATAGAAGTGTCCTGATGTAATGTTGATACATGTCAACCTAGTAACTATTCTGGCAGGTATTTGTTAAAATTGCCTAATTTTGCACTGTTTTTAACCTTGGGCAATTGAGTGATAATAATAAACATAATGCTTCACTCATTTACCAATTTTAAGTAACTTTTTTTGATACACAACTCACCCACTGCAATTTTTTCACCCATCATAAGTCAATACCAGCTGACATCTAGAGGGCTAGCCAGCGACTCATAATTTGATGTGAGGCATCACCATCAGGTCCTTGTGTTCATTATTTATGCTTCACGCTGGAAATGCCAAGAGGAGGCCCAGATGATGACTAGGGCGGTATCAAGCCGTGACTGATGGGTGTCCTTGTTCTTAAGGAGACTTTGTTGCTCACATACACATAGATTTTTTAGGTTTTTGGATTATTGTTTCTTTGTGGTAGATCCTTTTTTCTAGAACCGTGGACATTTCATGTGTAGTGTCTGCACTTGCCAAGTCGACATGACAGTCCCAGCCGCAACACAGGCTCTGCAATGGCAGGTCTGAGTCATATTTTACAAGCTGATTCTGTGGGTGGCATACCCAGTGCTGTAAGCCCACCACCAGTATGTGATTTACAGGCCCTGGGCACACATGGTGCACTTTACTAGGGTCTGACAAGTAAATCAAATAGCCAATCATGGAGTCACTAATCCATTACAACAATTTACAATAGGGAGGACTTGCACTTTGGCACTCAATATCAGTGGCAAAATGCCCAAAGCATCTAGACCAGCAAAAACAAATCAAAAACATAGGAGGCAACAGCAATAAATGAAAGGGATACCCACACTAATGGTGCCAAGTCTAACAATAAGCATTTTTGCATTTCAGAAGCCTCTTTATACAGACATTTATTTCAAATTTGTTTACAGTTTTTATTGAGGCTTCAACAAAGCATAATTATACATACATTTCAGCATTGGTGTCAATGCACTACATGCAGGTTAAGGCATACTCAGAGTACATTGGCCATTTGGCAGGGGAAGTATTAATGGGATATACAGCGGAAGGAAACAAGGTACATATGATTAAGGGTGAGCGCAAAATCCGTTCCGCTCGCGGATTTTCGGTAAATCCGCAATCCGCGAACTCCCGCGAATTTACCGAAAATCCACGAAATCCACAAAATCCACGAGCGGCGGATTTGGGGGGCAAAGGTTCAAGCCTGTTAAACTTGTAACTATTTTAGGATGGTGCCGGCAAGCTGCCAGCGCCATCCTAAAATAGTTACTAAGTTAGCTTCAACAGGAAGCACTAATAGATAAAAATAAAGCAGGTGCTCGAGCACCTGCTTTATTTGATCTATTAGTGCTTCCTGATGAAGCTAATTTAGTAACTATTTTAGGATGGTGCTGGCAGCTTGCCGGCGCCATCCTAAAAGAGTTACAGGATGATGGGCACTGGCAGGCAGCTCACTCAAGGGACCCCTGCGCTCTTCGGTGTGATGGCAAAGTTAATCAGCCCCCCCAAAAATGTGAGTTTTGTCGAGGCTGGGCAGGTGTGTGTTCTCCCCATATCTATCGTCGAAAATTAGCTTTGATGCTTGATGGAGGCCTTTGCATTATTGACTTTCACGAGTTCAATCCCTGTGCAGTTCCTGTGACCACAAGCTTCTCTGATCAGTGCCTGTCCTTTTATGCACACAAGAGGCATGTGAACTCGCATATAAGCCCCGTCTGTTTGGCCCCTCCCCACACACTAGTGGTGTGCACCGTCTTCGCGCCCTTTACCCACTTGATGTACAGCTCACTCGAGGGACCCCGGCGCTCTTTGGCGTGATGCCAAAGTTAATCAGCCCCCCCCAAAATGTGTGTTTTGTCGAGGCTGGGTAGGTGTGCGTTCTCCCCATATCTATCGTCGAAAATTACTTTCACGAGCTCAATCCCTGTGCAGTTCCTGTGACCACGAGCTTCTCTGATCTGTGCCTGTCCTTTTATGCACACAAGAGGCATGTGAACTCGCATATAAGCCCCGTCCGTTTGGCCCCTCCCCACACACTAGTGGTGTGCACCGTCTTCGCGCCCTTTACCCACTTGATGGACAGCTCACTCGAGGGACCCCGGCGCTCTTTGGTGTGATGCCAAAGTTAATCAGCCCCCCCAAAAATGTGTGTTTTGTCGAGGCTGGGTAGGTGTGCGTTCTCCACATATCTATCCTCGAAAATTAGCTTTGATGCTTGATGGAGGCCTTTGCATTATTGACTTTCACAAGCTCAATCCCTGTGCAGTTCCTTTGACCACGAGCTTCTCTGATCCGTGCCTGTCCTTTTATGCACACAAGAGGCATGTGAACTTGCATATAAACCTTGCCCGTTTGGCTCTGCCCCTCACACAAGTGATGTGCACCATTTTCCCGCCCGGCCTTTACCCACACAATCCGCAAAATCCGCGAATCCGCAAATTTGCGGATTTCGCAGATCGCGAATTCGCAAATTCGTGAATTGCGAATTCGCAAAATTCGC
The DNA here is from genome assembly GCF_964263255.1 of Lissotriton vulgaris. NCBI lineage: Eukaryota > Metazoa > Chordata > Amphibia > Caudata > Salamandridae > Lissotriton > Lissotriton vulgaris. Next base: position 1,160,600,201 of record NC_141689.1, read on the forward strand.
CCATGCTTAAGAGAGGCAATGAATAATGGAAGGCAAATAGGAACATTATGATACATATATATGTGGGTTTCCTCTATATCCCCAGCTCTAGGCTTCTGTCGACTCAAGCCAAGTGCATAAACGAGGTGTCAGGCGCCGCATACCACTGGCAGCGAGCATCTGTTATAAGGCCCATTCTGCACAGCGCACTTGGGGTGCGGTATATTCTGAAAAGGAACTTGAAGATTATTTGTCTGAGTCTATAATTTGGGGAGATTTTTTCGGTTTGCATGTAGCAATATTTCCATTGCTCAAGTGTAGGGCTGTCCAGCAGGTCCACCTTTCAGGCGTTGCGTGCCATTTCAGTGCTAGTGCATGTAGCTACCATGGATAGTGTGTATATTCTAGTGTTCAGCTTACAGTGTGTGGTTGCTGTTAGGATGTATTCCACGGTTGCACTAGTGGGAGGTGGTGTCAGAACCAGTCTTTCTCTTTGCTGGCCAGTGACACAGGAGCAGACGACGCAAGCTCCCAATTCCACCTCAGAACTCCCCAGCCACGCACGATTTTAAAATGCGTAGCCAGAAGAGCCCCAACAGGGAAAGGGGAATTGGACAGAGAAGAGAATGCACACAAGTGTAGTCTTCTTTCTTCTTTTCGTCTTTTTCTTATGACTACTTAGACTTCTGCTCTGCTGGCTTGTTAGATGCTGTAAAATAAAATCACATATAACTCTTACTGCGCTTCCTTATCTTTTACTCTATTGTTTTCTCTGTTTATCTGAAACCTACCCAAAGAGCTGTGTGCCTATTCTTCTCTTCTATTCTGTTGCTCTTCTGTTCTGAGTTGTATTCACTGTAATGAAATATACTGTGTTTTTATTAGTTCTCTACCTCTCTAATCTCTTATATCTTTTTCTATTCTTCTTAGATGCTCACCTACAGGACAGCGAACAACTGCTTGGTAAGTATTTCCATCTTCGCTTCACCTTCTAAATGTATAGTTTAATTTCTGTAGTTACTTCACTACTCGAAACTTCTCTCATACACTTGGCTTGTAGCGTGTCTTTACTGTTCTATCTATTTCTCTTGTACCTCTCTCTTGTCTACCTTTCCTATTCGAATTTTAGATTGTTAGGTTCTGGTTATCTCTTGAATACACTTCTATGAATGCCAGGAATTTACATCACCCTTCGATAGATTCACTGTGCTCTAAGTATTTCTCTCATGACTCAAAAATTACTGTTCACATGAAAAGGAAATTATCACTATTTTTGCTTGCTGTCTCGAGTTACGTAATTATTATTTCTACAATACGGAACCGTCTTACTTGAATTCAGTTGATACGCTAAATCTTCTCTCACTCTGGAAAACTCGTGATGCGTATATCTTTCCCTGACTAATACGCGACGCACAGATACACTTCCTACTCCTCTCGATGATCAGGTGAAGTGCACAGTTCTTCGCGCGTCTCACCGATACCATTCGAATCTTCCTGGCTGACTAGAGCGCTAACCTGTTCTCCTTTTGGGGGCATCTTGCCGCCATATTGCTGTCTGCCCTGCGCCCAATGCTGCTTCCACAGTTTTGACAAAACAGCTATTACCATTCCCTTTGAGTTATTCAGGACAGGCTTCTTTTTACTCGACCTGTAGGCAGGGGACCTGACAGTACTCCCCCTCAAAGGTCTCTCTTCCTTCTGAATCTTGTTTGGGAATCTTCTGTGAAACTCTGCAATTAATCGTGGGGCATTTACTACAGACTCTGGTTCACAGGACCTTTCCTCTGGGCCATAACCTTTCCAATCTAGCAAGTAATATAGCTTCACTTTCTTCAGTTTAGAGTCTAAAATCTGTTGAATTTCAAACTCTTCCCCTATTTTAGTTTGAATTGGCTCTGGGGTCATACCTAGTCTAACATCTGGTTCAGCCTTTTTTAGCAAAGAAACATGGAAGACTGGGTGAACCCGTAAACTCTTTGGTAATTGTAACTTGTAATTTAATGCACTTAATTTTTTCTCTATGTGGTAAGGTCCGATAAATCGTGGTTGAAACTTCCTAATTCCCTTCAGCCTGAGGTTTTTGGTACTTAACCAGACCATATCTCCCTCCACTAATTCTGGTTCTTTTCTCCTCTTTTTGTCTGCATAATGTTTGTAATTAGCTTTAGCTACAGTTAAATTTTGAACGGCCCTACTATGCACTTGTGCCAGTTGCTCCACAAAATCAGATACTGCAGGAACATCTATTTCTTGGAAGTTTAAGGAATGCTGTGGATGTCTCCCTGCATTTAAAAAGAATGGAGTGTAACCTGTAGATGCATTAGTAGTGTTGTTATGTGCAAATTCTGCTGCCCATAGATAGTCTGGCCAGTCCCCTTCCTGTTCTAACAAACACATCCTTAAATACTGTTCTAGTTCCTGGTTGGTGCGTTCTGTTTGTCCATTAGATTCTGGGTGGAAACTGGTGGAGTATCTATTTTCTATATTCAAACGCTTAGTGAAAGCTCTTCAAAAATGAGACAAAAACTGTGAACCTCTATCGGGCACCAAAACCTTGGGTATTCCGTGTGCTCGAACTACATGTTGACTGAAAGCATTTGCTAAAACCTTGGCAGATGGTACACCTTTTAAAGGCACAAAATGGGCCATCTTTGTAAATGCGTCCACACATACTAGAATGGTATTGTAACCTGAGCTAGAGGGTAAATCTACAATAAGATCTAATGTTACTGTATGCCAAGGGAATGGAGGGGTGGGTAATGGTTGTAACAAACCCTGTGGGCGTTTTCTTTCTCATTTTCCCCTTGCGCATGTCTCACAAGTAGTCACATACTGATGTATATCCTTGATCATGTTTGGCCACCAGAATCGTCTGTGCACCAATTCTTTAGTCTTGTTGATGCCCTTGTGCCCGGCTAAAATACTATCATGACATTCTCTTAAAGCCTTCAACTGCATTTCAGATGTGGGTAAGTACAGTGCTCCATTGTGATAGAGTAACCCTTCTCGTGTTTCTCTTCTGGAATCTTCTTTTAACCAATTTCTCAATTCTTCCTCTTTCAAATTTTCGGATTCTTTCGAAGACTCCTTGGTTTCCTGTAATACTGCATTTATTATCTTTTCTGCTGGAATAATTGTCTGATCCACAATCTTTTCTGTAATTCCTTCTGTCTCCAACCTGGATAAGGCATACGCCTTTCCGTTCTGAGTTCCGGGTCGATAGGTAATGACAAAATCATATTCAGAGAAATACAAGGACCAACGGATTTGTCTCGGAGTTAAGGTTCTGGCTGATTTTAGGAATTTCAGATTTCGGTGGTCAGTGTAAACAGGTACTATATGTCGAGCTCCCATCAGATAGTGTCTCCATTCTTTGAAGGCATCCTTTATGGCCAACAGTTCCTTTTCAGTGATTGTATAATTGATTTCTGGAGGTGTTAGCTTTCTGGAATGAAATGCCACTGGGTGAAGTTGGCCTGTAGTTTTGTGTCTCTGCGATAACACTCCTCCCAAAGCTAAATTGGAGGCATCTGTTTCTACGAAGAATGGTTCTGCTGGATCTGGATGCAACAGAATCGGAGCTGAGGTGAAATCCTTCTTCAATTGTTTAAAGGCGGTCTCTGCTTCTGTGCTCCACTGGAAAGGAACTCCCTTCTTTAATAGACGTGCGATTGGAATTAGCTTTTTTGAGAAATCCTGAATAAATCTTCTATAAAAGTTGGCAAATCCGATGAAACTTTGGATTTCCTTTACTGAAGTTGGGGATTTCCACTCTATCACCGCTTTTATCTTTGTGTTATCCATGGTGATTCCCCCAGGAGCTAGCACAAACCCAAGAAACTCAACTGAGGTTACATCAAAGGCACATTTATCCAGTTTGACAAATAACCCATTCTCACAAAGTCTTTGTAACACCTTTTTGACTTTACTCTCATGAGTTCTTACTTCTGTTGAGTAGATCAATATATCATCGATATATACTATCGCGATCTGATCAATACAATCCTTCAAAACATTGTTTATGAAATGTTGAAAGGCTGCAGGAGCATTGCATAGCCCATATGGCATCACTTGGTATTCAAATAAACCTTGTTTGGTTCTAAATGTCGTCTTCCATTCGTCTCCTTCTCTAATCCGGACTAGATGGTATGCTCCTCTTAAATCAAGTTTAGTGTAGATTTTGGCTTCTTTCACTTGGTCTGGGAGAGTTGAAATCAAGGGTAATGGGTAACGATTCTTGACTGTTATCCGATTATAGGTCCTATAATCAATGCATGAGCGTAACTCCTCACTTTTTTTTGGAATAAAAAATAAAGGGGATGAAACTGGGGACTGAGAAGGTCGAATGAAACCGTTCTCCAGGTATTCTTCCAGATAATTTTTTAAATGTTTATCCTCTTGCTCGTTTAGGGCATACATTCTGCTGCAGGGCAAATTCACTCCAGGTTCTAAATCTACCTTACAGTCATACTCTCTGTGAGGAGGTAATTTCTTTGCTTTAGCTTCATTAAAGACATCCTGGAATTCTTGGTACTTTTGCAGGCAGTGTCACCGTGTCAATCACACAGACCAAATTCTCATTTTTGCTTAAATGATAGGCTGGTGATAGACCACCTCTGTTTTCTCCATCCTTGAAACAGTTTTCTTTGCAATAAGTCAAATTCATGGTTATTGTTCTAGTTGCCCAATCTATGGTTGGGTTATGCTCCGTGAGCCAAGGTAAACCTAAAATCAATTGGAATTGAGGGGCATCAATTAGATTAAACTGCAAATTTTCACAATGCCCTTCAGCAGTTTCTAAATGTACTAATTCGATGTGACTCACAATTGGGCCTGAAGACAGATTTGTACCATCAACAGCCCTAACTGACTCGCTCTTTTCTTTCCGGATTGCTTGTAATCCTATCTTCTCAGCAAAACGCAGATCGCAAAAGTTGCCCGTTGCCCCAGAGTCTATCATTACAGCAATCTGTTCTCTTCTGTGATTTCGATAACTCAAGGTTACAGATATTACCAAATGTGGAGAGGCAGATTGTAAGGTATTTGCCAATGCGTCATTCTTTGGAGCCGAATTTGTTTCTGCAACCACCAGTCCAACTCCAGCTACTGGTGGCGCATGCCGTTTTCCACCGACAAAATCTTGTTTTTTTTAGGGTAATCTCGAACAAAATGTCCGCTTCCTCCGCAATAGAGACACAGTTTATTATTCCGCCTCTTTTCCTTCTCTTCTTTTGTAAGAGGCCCTCAAATTGTTCCTATTTGCAAAGGTTCCACTCCGCGATTAGAATCATGTTCCTTGTGAGGTTCATATCTGGCTCTATCAAAACGTGGTACACTGGGTCTATAATCTCGCTTCTTCTCACCCTTTCTCTCGCTCTGACGAAAATCAATCTCCAACACGAGATCCACCAAGGCGGAAATGTCATTGGGACGATTAGGAACTTGTGCTAAGGCGTCTTTTAATTCGTCCTTTAATCCCCGATAAAATACTGCTGCTCGTTTGTTCTCAGGCCATTCAGTTTCTAACACCAGCTTATTGAATTGCGCCAAATATGCTACTAACTCTTTATTTCCTTGTCGAATCTCCAAAAGCTCATTGTCAGTAGCTTGAGACACCTTTCGTCGATCGAAAATTCGCATAAATAATTTCTCGAAGTCTTCTAAATTGAATAACACAGGATCGCTTCTGGTGACCAAGGGCATAGACCAAGCTGCGGCATCTCCACTTAAATAGGATAAGATGAATGCCACTCGAGACTGCGCATCGGGAAACAGTGCAGGTCTACACATAAAGTGCAGAGAGCATTGAGTTAAAAAGACTTGTGCCTTTTGAGGGCCTCCACTAAAATGTTCGGGGGGGCCAGAGGAATCACAGGGGACAACGAATGTATTACTTGTGTGTTTACATTTGTGTGATATGAAGCTGACTCCTCAAATGAACCCAATACTGGGGAAGATATTTTGAACCCTTCTCCTGAAACTAAATTCCCTATTCTGTGTGCCAATTCTGTGGTGTCTTTCTTTAGTTCCCTATTTTCCGCTCTAACCGCTATTAGTTCGCTTTGTATTTCATCTAAAATATTTCCTAGCTTCTTCAAATCCAAACCTTCCGCCATTCTGCTCAGGTGCCTCTATCTCGTGGGCACTTCACTCTGTCAGAACCAGTCTTTCTCTTTGCTGGCCAGTGACACAGGAGCAGAACGACGCAAGCTCCCAATTCCACCTCAGAACTCCCCAGCCACGCACGATTTTAAAATGTGTAGCAGAAGAGCCCCGACAGGGAAAGGGGAATTGGACAGAGAAGAGAATGCACACAAGTGTAGTCTTCTTTCTTCTTTTCGTCTTTTTCTTATGACTACTTAGACTTCTGCTCTGCTGGCTTGTTAGATGCTGTAAAATAAAATCACATATAACTCTCACTGCGCTTCCTTATCTTTTACTCTATTTTTTTCTCTGTTTATCTGAAACCTACCCAAAGAGCTGTGTGCCTATTCTTCTCTTCTATTCTGTTGCTCTTCTGAGTTGTATTCACTGTAATGAAATATACTGTGTTTTTATTAGTTCTCTACCTCTCTAATCTCTTATATCTTTTTCTATTCTTCTTAGGTGCTCACCTACAGGACAGCGAACAACTGCTTGGAAAGTATTTCCTTCTTCGCTTCACCTTCTAAATGTATAGTTTAATTTCTGTAGTTACTTCACTACTCGAAACTTCTCTCATACACTTGGCTTGTAGCGTGTCTTTACTGTTCTATCTATTTCTCTTGTACCTCTCTCTTGTCTACTTTTCCTATTCGAATTTTAGATTGTTAGGTTCTGGTTATCTCTTGAATACACTTCTATGAATGCCAGGAATTTACATCACCCTTCAATAGATTCACTGTGCTCTAAGTATTTCTGTCATGACTCAAAAATTACTGTTCACATGAAAAGGAAATTATCACTATTTTCGCTTGCTGTCTCGAGTTACCTAGGGCCAGATGTAGGTAGGCATTTACCGGTCGGTAACGGCCGAATTCGGCCGTTACCGACCGGTAAATGCAATTTGAGATGTAGGGCCCTGTATTTTACAGAATCGGTAAATTTACCGATCGGTAAATTTACCGATTCTGTAAAATACTGAATCGGTATTTTTTCCGATTCGGTAAAATTGATATGTAGGTGGGACTCTTCTGAGTCCCACAAGCATTACAGAATCGGTATTTTACCATCAAATACTATTTGATGGTAAAATACCGATTCTGGTGTGCATGCACATGTGTGCATGCACACCTGTGCCATATGACAGGCAGACCTGCCCTTAGGGCAGGTATGCCTGCCACATGGCCCCCGAACCTTTTTTGGGGGTGCTAGAGGGTGTCAAAGTGACACCCCCTGCACCCTTGTCAGAATCGGTATTTACCGATTCGGTAAATACCGTCCGGTAATGCCCCATTCATTCCTATGGGCTTCAAAGCCCATAGGAATGAATGGGGCATTACCGGTCGGTATTTACCGTATCGGTAAATACAGATATTTACCGATTCGGTAAAAGGAACATCTGGATGTTCCTACATATCCACCCCTCAGATTTACCGATTTTTAATTACCGAATCGGTAAAATTCGGTAATTAAAAATCGGTAAATCTCATTTACCTACATCTGGCCCGTAATTATTATTTCTACAATACGGAACTGTCTTACTTGAATTCAGTTGATACGCTAAATTTTCTCTCACTCAGGAAAACTCGTGACGCGTATATCTTTCCCTGACTAATACGCGACGCGCAGATACACTTCCTACACCTCTCGATGGTCAGGTGAAGTGCGCAGTTCTTTCAAATCTTCCTGGCTGACTAGAGCGCTAACCTGTTCTCCTTTTCGGGGCATCTTGCCGCCATATTGCTGTCTGCCCTGCACCCAATGCTGCTTCCACAGTTTTGACAAAACAGCTATTACCATTCCCTTTGAGTTATTCAGGACAGGCTTCTTTTTACTTGACCTGTAGGCAGGGGACCTGACAGGTGGCACCGAGAATATCTTGTTAGTGATTTTACATGTCGCACGCATCTGATGAAATAACAGACTAAGAGTGTGGGCATTCCAGTAGCTGTGCATTCAGGGGAGGGGGGGAAGCAGACGTCGTGGTACAAATCCACATTTTTGCTGATGCCAAGTGCTTTGGCACAGCGTGCCATGCCGGTATCATGCAACAGGGGGAAGGCTGGATTTACCGCCAGCTGCATGGATGGGGTGTATAGGGTATCAGTGCCACTGTATTTATGGAGTCCTTCCCAAGCCCAGCACAGGCATTCGATCGTGTTAATCTATTTCCGGGAATTTTATAGGGCTGGAAGAGAGCGGTGTTGAGCAGCCACGGAGAGGCCAGGTCTGCTTCCAAAGTGATGTGCGGTTGGAATGGTTTTCTGTAGCCAGAAATGTCAGAAACTCACCTGGGCGCTTTTGGCATATAAACGCAAGTCAGGTACCCCAAGGCGAATGCACTCAAAAGGGAGCAGCAGGACCTTGTAGGCTAAATGCGTTTGGTGCCCAGCCCACACCAGTGAGACTAAGTTGGATCTTAGTCTAATAAAGAATTGAATGGTGAGTGGGAGCGGTATATTTACGAATAGATATACAAATTTCGGCAAGACAATCATTCGCAATTGCAATACGACCGGATAAGGAGAGCAGCAGTTTGTTCCATGTTGGGATTTAAGGTTTGAGCCATTAAATGGCCCTACCATAGTTGGCGGACCAGAGGTTACCAGTGTTTCTGCTGAACCAGACGCCCAAATATCGTTTTGGCTTGGTCACCCATTTGAGCGCGTATTCGGTCTCACAAGGTAGAGTGGCATTCGTTAATGGGAAAAAAATTGATTTGTGTACCAGAGAGTCTCCCAAAATGTATAACCTCTCTTGTCATAGTTTCTAGATTCTTGTGTGGTTCACGAATAAATAATGCAATATCGTCAGTGTACATGGAAGTGACTAAGGCACATGCAGCGAACCTAAGATGTTGGCGGAGTTGTGCCACCAGGGGCTCCATGGTGACGGCAAAGAGCAGCAGCAAAAGGGGACAGCCTTGTCATGTTCCTCTAGTATTTTAATGGGGTTGTGATCTGGCCGTTAAGTTTGATGTGCCATGGGGAGAGTATATAATAGTTTAATGTTCCCCAATGAAGTCCGCACTAAGACCCAGGCAAGTCAACAGACAAAACAGAAAAGGCCATTCGAGAGATTTGAACGCTTCTGTTGCATCAAGAAGTGCTGCGACCCCGGGGAGAGTGGGATTGATTTGATGTAACTCTGAAAAGATAGTAAGGATATTATGGGAAGTTGCACGGCCAGGGATAAAGCCAGATTCATTCGGGCGCACTATCAACGGCATGAGGGGAAGCAACCAGTTCACCAGAACTTTGGCAAGTATTTCGTTGTCAGTGTTGATAAGCGAGAGTGGGCAGTAGTAGTCACAGGACGTGGGCGGTTTGTCAGGTTTCAGTATGAGGGTGATAAGTACCTCACAGAGCAAGGCAGGGAGATAGCCAGCTTCTATGGACTCGTTATACATTTCCACCCGGTGTGGGATCAGAAGTGGGGCATATTCTTTAAAAAAAGCAGCAGTGAGACCATCTGTGCCGAGGGCTTTATCAGCGGAGGTCCCGAAATAACCTGGGTTATTTCCTCAATAGTAAAAGGGTTGTCAAGGTATTCCCAATGCACAGGGCTCAGCCACAGGAGCTCAATAGATTCAAAATATTGTTGAAGGAAGTCTGTGCTCTCTACTGAGCCTGCGGTGTAGAGTTGAGCATAGAAGCAGGTAATTGTTATTATAATGTCATCTGGTACAGGGATTCTGTCGCCCGATTCGGAGCAAATCTCCGTCATGTAGGTGGAAGCATGAGGCTTATGCTGCATGTTGGCCAGTGTTTTGGGCGCTCACTCTCATCGTATGTGCAGACCATCGGCTCCTGCCCAGGAAGCTAATCTTGCAATCGGCTTCCGAGTGATACTAAGAGATTTTGGTTGGGATGTTGGCTAGGATATCTGGGTTTGGGTGTGAACAATAATCCCTGTCTAGGCTGAGCTGCGGCCTCTAAGCGCTCAAGGGTGCCCCTAATGGCCCGAAGGGCTCCGGCCTGCTTGACGATGCAATACCCCTCTGATCACCACTTTAAAAGACTCCCAGAGGACTGAGGGGGAATTAACTGAACTTGTATTAAATTCGAAAAAAATCTATGATGGTGCAGCGTACTTCTTCCTTAAAGACAGCACTGCAGAGAGCATGGGGCGGGAGGCGCCAAGAGAACATGCGTTGGAGGTTCAGCGGGAGCTGCCAAGAAAACATGCGTTGGCGGGTCAGCGGCAGCTGTAGCGTGAGGCCGACTGGGGCATGGTCGGATAGGGTGCGGGGAATGTGTTTGGTCAATGTGGTCCAATTTGCAACATCTTTGGTTGTGAGTCATAGGTCAGTGCATGACAGGAGCCCTGTGTCATGGACATATATGTGCCTTCGGTTCTGGTGGGTGGTTGTGTTGCCATAGGTCCACTAGGGTATTGTGTTGTATCAATGTGTGAAGGATGGCCATTGCCTGCGGATGCAGTGTGCGCAAGCCAGATCTGTCCAGGGTGCTAAGAATTGCAATATTTAAATCACCCTCCCCAAAAAATGGGAAGTGAGCCAGAGGAGGAGATCAGTCTCCATACTTTAAAAAAAAATATGGGTCATCAAAATTGGCAGCCAGAAATAGAGTTATAGAGTAAAGTGTGCCTCCTAAAATGACATATTTACCGTCAGAGTGAGTGTAAGTGTTATCAATGGGCCTGGGAAGACCCCGCTTAATTAAAATGGTCACCCCCCCCCCATGGCGTAGTTTGAGTAGGCAGCCGAATTATTTATTTAAATTTTAATGCATTTTTTTATATTATCGTCACAATACTCTCTGTTAGCTATATTATGTTTCTCATAACACATAAGTAGGTACATGTATACTTATCATTGTTTCTCTGTTTGTTTACATTTTCATATGATCATTTTCGATCACTTCTGCATGCTTTTTCGATGCAGTATGAGATTTCATGTTTTTCGACTTAACCAGTTGACATATCTTTATCAAAAATAATTATTGTAAAATTATTTTAATAGTGAGAATTGATACAGGCATCTGTCATTTAACATTTACACTCCATCAATTCCCCCTTTGATGGCGAATCAAGCCATTACACAATTTTATCCTATTATCTGATCATATTCTGATGTCACATTAGAATGCATTTGTCTTCATTTGTTTCAATCTAGCCTGTTCCAGGTTTTTCAGATTGTCAAAGAATTCACATTTTCTATTTTCTAGTTCGATTTCTCCTCTAATTCTTTTTCTACTTCAATTTATTCTTCAACTCTCTTGCTTTTACAGTAATGATATATTAGTACTATGATTAATAAGCCAATAGCACATGTTATTAATGGTGTCAGTATTTTTCCCAACCTCCTACAGTAGGAAACATTCCCGGGAACCAATACATTTATTATTATGATCTGTTTTTTGTCTCAGTATGCAAAGCTTTCCTTTATGTTGCCAATCCAAAGACATTGCAATGCGTCTTTCTCCCTTTTTATATTCACCCTTCCTATGTGCCCATGGAGGTATTTTTATTTGTGATTCAGATTTTTTCTTTTTTAACTCCCGCTGATCTTCTACTGAATTAAAAAAAAATCCTTTTCAACAGTATGCAAAGCACAAGTCAAGTTGTGTCAATGTGCATATACTGAATCTATCGGTGATGTAGGTTGGAAAAATTCCCCCATTACTTCAGCATCTCGTGCATCTGGTACCACATTTAAATTTCTCTTGACAGGAACTTCTGAGAAAATGAAGTCATAATTTGAATAATTATATTAAAACTATCCCTTACAATATTACAAACTTGTTAATACACTACAAGATATACCACAGGTTCAGCTGTGGCCGCTGCAGGTAAGAGCAGTGGGGCGGTAGGGCCAGGTGAGGGGGGGTTTCGAGACATGAACTCAAGGAAAAATTAATTATTTATTTAATTGTTCTTCATGGCCGTCTCTCAAAATCCCCACTTACCTAGCCTCATCACCCCACAGCTCTTACATGCAGCGGCCGCAGCGGCATAGGTTAAGGGTAGGTGATGATAACTCACACTCTGAGACACAGAAGTAGGTACTTGCATGCACACATAACAATCTCTTGCATCCATTGTGTCTACATATTCATAATACAGTTTAGTAAACACATTTAGTGAGAAATTGTACATAGACTGATCATGATGTAAGTCAGTACTTGTTAAATCATTAGTCATCACCATCTCTTCCTGCATTTTTGCTGGTCCGATGGTTGTAGTCCCATGATAATTAGTATTCGAATAAACATGATGAGGTAGATTTATTATTTATAGCAACAGAACAAATGTTAAAACAAAAGCAGTTAGAAAGCAAGTACATATACGTTTACGCCAACTGAAGACTGATAGGGATCTTCTATATCGAATCTAGAGGCACTCATTTTTTTAATATATAATGCTTTGATAGTACGGTTTTATGAAGAAGCCTTTGATCAGTGTTTTGTCACATTGTCTTTATCCCTTTACTTTCTTTTGGCCTTTATTTCTCAAGCACTTTTCACAACAGTTAGTTGATGGTGGTTTTTGTGAGGTGCAATCTTTGAAGCAAAATGCATTATATTCTTTTTCCCAGTCGTTTGCTACAGCTAAATACGTCCACTCGGGAGATGCATAACTTTGGCTTGGTGTTCTTGCTCTTTTTATTCTGCATACTCCAGATCTTTCTCCATCTATATAACTTTTTTCAGACTGACTGGAAACTTCAACTTACAGTTGAAGGTATTTTCCCTGCAGTCAATATGTGTTTCAATCTTTCAGATTTTCTGGGCCAATGGTCTCCTATTCGCACTTGTTTTTCTGGTACACTGTTCACATCATTTGAGTTAATACTTCGCTTATTTGGATTCCCTTCACTTTGACCCTCACTGCCAACCGGGATCAACTCTCCTTGACTCATATCTGAACCAGTGTTTCGAGATGCAGTAGCTGGCACCCTCTCGACTCTTTGCCCGGTCTGAGTGGGACATCTGTTTGTTACCACCGGTTCATCAACTACAGTCCGGCACTTTCAAGAGGACATGGGACTCGACGAGTGTGGGCTGCATGCACCCAATTAGGTAGACCACCACATTTTACAGCAGTTGTGGTTTAAAGTATCACTTGATAAGGCCCACACCAACAAGGTTCCATGCAGGATTTTAGCATATGCTTCCTTACTAGTTCCCAGTCACCTGGGTACAAGTCGTGGCACTGCTCCTGTTAAAATGAAGTGGCGACTTCTCCAACCTGGTGAGACACAGAACACACCACTGTAGGCTGCCTCATAGTCCTCCAAATAATTATCTCATGAGGGGACAGTCCAGTTCTTCTGTCTGAGATGCTTCGCAAACTCATCAACACCAAAGGTAGCGCATCAGGCAATTTCAGGGATTCAAACATACACACTTTTACCAATCAGGAATTTTGAATTCCATTCACTTGTGCAACCCCTCCTGATGCTTTTGGCTGATAGGCACAATGCAGCTTTTGTTCAATTTGCAATGCAGCACAAAGCCTTCGTATTACATTATTAAAGTGAGTACCTCTCTCCAATTCCAACGAGACTGGAAATCCAAACCTCTCAATTATCCCTCTAAGAAGCAATTTAGCCACTGTTAGGTTATCATTGCATCTAGGGGGGAAGGCTTTCACCCAACGAGAGAACTAACACAAAATTACAAGGACATATTTCAATCCATTGCAAGGAGGCATCTCAATCAAATCAAGCTGAATGCGGGCGAAGGGACCTCCTTATGTTCCAATGTCACTTGTACTGACCAGTGTTTTCCTCCCATCATTTTGTTGTTGACATATCCCACATCTCTGACACAAAGGTTCTGCAATGACTCTGAATCGAGGATTATACCAGGTCTGGCGAAAGAGATGTAGCATAGCATCTCCCCACATGTGCAGGTCCATGACAATTTCTTGCAATTGGAGACAACAGACTTTCTGGTAAAACAGGTCTCCCATCCATGTACACCCACACCTCATCTTCTTTTCTAGGATTACATCCTGCTTTAATCCTCACTTCTCTCTCCGCTTGAGGTACTGCATTCTGTAACTCTTTGGTCTCTGAGCTAATGAACGATGATGGATTGAACCCAGATCTGTGACTGGGGTGAGTGCCTGAAAAGTTTCAGCGCTCCGTCCATCATCTCCTTGTGTTTGGTTTGTTTGCCCTAAGTTGTCAGGGTATGCCCAGACGTGGGCCCCTTGCTCACTTTGCCACTAGATTTAAACTAGCCTGGCTGATGAGGGGTGTTACCCTGAAACCAGTCCCAGGATGCTTGTTTCCGGTTCAGGGAAGACCTGGCTTGGCAATTCGGCTGGACTGTTTCCATGAGGCACAGGGTCAAGACTGATTTGCATATAGCTAGATCTGATCTGAGGTGGCGAAGTGAGCTAAAGAACAATGATGGATTCAAACTAGATCTGTGACTTGGAGTGAATGTCTGAAAGGTTTCAGCGCTCCGTCCATCAGCTGCTTATGTGTATTCTTTGATCTCTTCCCAGGTTTCTACGACTCAAACATCAATCTACATTCTGTGTCATCAGACTGTTCCTTCAACGATTCCCCATTGAATACATAAGAATTTGAGGCACAATAGTGCGCAGTCTCATCAGCATAACGATTGCCGACAGTCATATAATCATGACCAAATGAATGACCAAATCCCACGCACACACCCAATTGAATTAAAACACAAAGTTGTGTGATTTAACAGATCACATACAACAGTCTTTAAGGAATGATATCCACTTCTTCTTGTTAGAGCATTAATTTCATTTTATTGCTCAAGTTGTACCACGCCAGCCGACACGTGTTTCATCAGAGTACAAGTCACTCTGACTCTTCAGGGCTGGAAATAAAACAAAATATGTACAATATACTTGATGCCTGTGCTGTGTATTCTTGTTATATCACTTAACATGTAAGTAACAATAGTTTACAAGGAGGTAATTTGATACCCAAGGTATTTACATTGGCACACTTTGTACCTCACGACTGTCTCTATCATCCCCAAACACACAATAGCGCAGGGGTTGGGGACGAAGAGGCAACAATACCTATATTCTGTTCTATTTAAAAATTGTTCAAAAAAGGGGGTCGAACTTAGGGATCTCATTCGATGTCATTCTAAACCTATATCGTTCAGATTCCTCACACCACGTTTACATAGCAATGAATGTTTATGTACAATGCCGTCGACAATTAGATAGATATTCAGCAAAAGCATCTTCACTTGTGAATGTGACAAGTCCATGCAGTAGAAAAGTGACTGTGTGATCGATTTGCGGCGACGTTTCTTTTATAGCATTTATATAAATCTTCACTGGTGGCCAACATAGTTGTCCATGTTTCTTTATGAATTCACAAAAAAGATAATTCAGAAGTCTAACAAAATGAATGTAAATATACAAATAAAGATTAATAATATAAACATGCCTGCGGGTACACAACAACAACGGGCGAAGACGGAAAAGGTAAGTGATGTGAAAAAAAGGTGTCAAAGATTCCAAGTTGAATCAGACCCAGTGTCTGCAAAACACGTTCTGTGGAGCGACGGAGAAAAGATAGACCCAACACCGTGGTTATATTATGTGAGAGCAAGAGAAGCTGATCTGTATAGGACATGCATAATCCTACCTTACTCTTTATGATGGCGTGTATTATAGTTCCTATTAGAATATATGTGTAATATCAATTAGTAATAGTAGATGGATGAGTTTCATTGAAGAAAAAATATACTGCTGTCTGTGTAGTGACTTACCACTTAACCGATGATAATTCTGACCCGGTAAGGGTATCTTTGACTTTATAATGGAGAAGTAAAAAGTCTCCTGCACCTTCTTTGGCATGAAGTGGAGGGACGCAGTATTGTACCCAGAAAGCAAAAAAACGTCCAGTAAGAAGAAATTTATAACGTCCGCTGTCATTTTGTACTAGACTGTAAACTCTTCATTTGTCCAACATTATTGTCAAAATCACTTTTAAAAGACTAATCCGACTCCCTTGGTTCTACTGCACATATCACACGTGTCACAGTTCTACACCCATTCTATTTGAAGAATCTATATAAGATAATCACTAATTGAAAGTCTGCTCTCGTTAAAATTGCCTATAGCACATTCTTCTCCTCCTTTGTTGAAAAGACATTCTCTATATCTCCCTTATGTCGACGTATATTATCACCCAATCACTAAAACACACCAGATAAAAAACATTTAGTTCGCCGGCTCACCTTAAAGAAAAAACAATGTTGATAGGGTTTTGAACGCCAAATCTTATTTCTAGACGGTAGCCGGGCACATCTGTGTTCTAAAGTTACACACTATCTAAAATGGTAATATAAAGTGGCTGTTATATATTGCGATGATTAATCTATTAGCCATACCTTTCTAAAAAAAATTTTTTCCAAAAATCCATGACACAAAGGGCATGCTTACTGTGAATTTTGTCGATAATAAAGTCCACAATATCCCTGCTGGTGGTAGCTGACAAAGTATTAGATCCTGTTCGGTTTACGCAGGACCTATGGATGTTTAAAACAACAGGCTTCAAAATACACACTAATCCAAAGCGTCTCTGTCTCGCACAGTACCGCTAAATAATGCTCCGTTTAATTACCTTTCATTTTTACTGCCGCGAGTCCGGCGTCTCAGTCTGATGGCGATTCCAACAGTGGCGTGTAGTAGCGTTTCCGTGTCTGTTTTACACGTCACCCTACTTCCGGTTTCGGGTTGCAACCACTAGAACGTTATGTCAACTTCCGTGTGGCTCAAGGCGTACGTACGGATATGTCAGTCTGTGACATTAGTTAGAATTGTGCTGGTGCCGTTCCCGTAAGCAAATAATGCGCACGGGATTAATTATACAAAAAAACCTGAGAAAACCCCTTTGTGTCAAAAGGACAAGCTTGTGGCTGATTGTTAAAAAAGGCTATTTAGTAAAAAACCATTCCAATCGATAGAAACAAAACTAGTAAATAGAAAGGCAATTTTTTGAAGAAACAAACGAAATGTCAGTGTGAGGAATGTAGATGTCAGGAATAATTCCTATCACTGTGCAATGGTATTGTGAAGCATATTTGTGAAATGTCACTCGTAATGTGCAGAGTGTGATAACTCCAATCTTACGTGACCTAATATGTATTGGTGGAGATCGATGTCATCAGATTGTATAATGCAAATCTGAGTAACTATAAAAAACCACGATTGCATTGTCAGTGTTAACTGTATCATATATAAGTGATACCCTATTTGAGGTTCAATATGAAACCTGTACTATCGATGAATCATCTTAAAATAAGCTTTTTGTGCGAATCACCCCATTGTGTGCCCTCAGTGACAGTTTTTAGTGACATCAATATATACTTCATACATTATATTGTGTACCCATCAACTGTTATTTAACAGAGCACATTCTCTTATGGTAAGCACATATTGCCATTGGTTACAAACATTGCATTTCCACAGTACTGAATAAATGATACCACAGTTAAGCATTTTAACCCAGGAAATATTGCATTTCTGAATCACAGTTCAATCCCCGTTTTACTGACTCCAAGCGCATTATCCATAGCGCCTCTGTTCGTGGTAGTTTCAGTTCCCTATTGCCCCCTCTTACGTGTTGGGTTAAAATGCTTAACTGTGGTATCATTTATTCAGTACTGTGGAAATGCAATGTTTGTAACCAATGGCAATATGTGCTTACCATAAGAGATCGCATAAGTCATCGCAATATATAACAGCCACTTTATATTACCATTTTGGATAGTGTGTAACTTTAGAACACAGATGTGCCCGGCTACCGTCTAGAAATAAGATTTGGCGTTCAAAACCCTATCAACATTGTTTTTTCTTTAAGGTGAGCCGGCGAACTAAATGTTTTTTATCTGGTGTGTTTTAGTGATTGGGTGATAATATACGTCGACATAAGGGAGATATAGAGAATGTCTTTTCAACAAAGGAGGAGAAGAATGTGCTATAGGCAATTTTAACGAGAGAAGACTTTCAAATAGTGATTATCTTATATAGATTCTTCAAATAGAATGGGTGTAGAACTGTGACACGTGTGATATGCGCAGTAGAACCAAGGGAGTCGGATTAGTCTTTTAAAAGTGATTTTGACAATAATGTTGGACAAATGAAGAGTTTACAGTCTAGTACAAAATGACAGCGGACGTTATAAATTTCTTCTTACTGGACGTTTTTTTGCTTTCTGGGTACAATACTGCGTCTCTCCACTTCATGCCAAAGAAGGTGCAGGAGACTTTTTACTTCTCCATTATAAAGTCAAAGATACCCTTACCGGGTCGGAATTATCACCGGTTAAGTGGTAAGTCACTACACAGACAGCAGTATATTTTTTCTTCGATGAAACTCATCCATCTACTATTACTAATTGATATTACACATATATTCTAATAGGAACTATAATACACGCCATCATAAAGAGTAAGGTAGGATTATGCATGTCCTATACAGATCAGCTTCTCTTGCTCTCACATAATATAACCACGGTGTTGGGTCTATCTTTTCTCCGTCGCTCCACAGAACGTGTTTTGCAGACACTGGGTCTGATTCAACTTGGAATCTTTGACACCTTTTTTTCACATCACTTACCTTTTCCGTCTTCGCCCGTTGTTGTTGTGTACCCGCAGGCATGTTTATATTATTAATCTTTATTTGTATATTTACATTCATTTTGTTAGACTTCTGAATTATCTTTTTTGTGAATTCATAAAGAAACATGGACAACTATGTTGACCACCAGTGAAGATTTATATAAATGCTATAAAAGAAACGTCGCCGCAAATCGATCACACAGTCACTTTTCTACTGCATGGACTTGTCACATTCACAAGTGAAGATGCTTTTGCTGAATATCTATCTAATTGTCGCCGGCATTGTACATAAACATTCATTGCTATGTAAACGTGGTGTGAGGAATCTGAACGATATAGGTTTAGAATGACATCGAATGAGATCCCTAAGTTCAACCCCCTTTTTTGAACAATTTTTAAATAGAACAGAATATAGGTATTGTTGCCTCTTCGTCCCCACCCCCTGCGCTATTGTGTGTTTGGGGATGATAGAGACAGTCGTGAGGTACAAAGTGTGCCAATGTAAATACCTTGGGTATCAAATTACCTCCTTGTAAACTATTGTTACTTACATGTTAAGTGATATAACAAGAATACACAGCACAGGCATCAAGTATATTGTACATATTTTGTTTTATTTCCAGCCCTGAAGAGTCAGAGTGACTTGTACTCTGATGAAACACGTGTCGGCTGGCGTGGTACAACTTGAGCAATAAAATGAAATTAATGCTCTAACAAGAAGAAGTGGATATCATTCCTTAAAGACTGTTATATGTGATCTGTTAAATCACACAACTTTGTGTTTTAATTCAATTGGGTGTGTGCATGGGATTTGGTCATTCATTTGTTCAAAGTGTTGTAAACCAACACCTTTTTGGAGGGGTTAAGAGGGTCCCCCCTCCCCTATAGCACCACAACCTGCAACAAGAGCAGCCAGACAGGCAGTCAGCAATAAAGCAGAGCGCAAGTATTCCCTGTAGTTTTAGAAACCCTTGCCTTTGGAGAACTATATAATCATGACCAGTTTGGTGGGTGGAACACTTCACCACCGCAATCTTAGTCAGCAGCTATAGTGCCATCAGTAGGTTTTTCACGCACTCTCCATTTCGTATTGGTGAACCTATTGAGGTCATGAACCCACTTTGAGACAACAACTGCCCAAAATCATGGACCACCCCAAAACCATACTGACTATTCATAAATGTGGTTGCTCCTATTTGCTTCACAATGCTGCAAGCCCTGGCAAGTGCAATCAATTCAGCCCCCTGTGCTGAATACACTTCCTTCAACCACGATGGTTCGACCACCCCCACCACAGTACAAATTGCATATGCAGCTCACAAGGTACCTCCTAAATCTCTCAAGCATGATCCATCCACAAACAAAACCTGATCTGACTCCGGCAACAGAGCATCTTAGATATCAGGATGTTTTTTCATACATAATTCAGTCATGTCAAGACAATCATGATCAGTTTTATCCATAACAACTTCGTATCCTGGTAAAGGCAATAGGATAGCTAGATTTAAACTTGTGCATCTGGTCACAGTCGCTTTTTCTGCATCCAGTATCACTTGTTCATATTTTGTTAACTGACTACTCGTGAAATGCTGTATTCAAGTTCGAGTTAACAAAATCTTAACAGAATATTGCCACATAGACTTTGAAAGGATGTCCCATTACAGTATTTTTACATTGCTTCAATCTCACACATGTCGCAGCAACAGCTTTCAAACTTCCAGGCAATGCAGCAGCTACAGGATATGCAGTAGCTGAAAATTATGCAGCAGGTCTGCATGCAGTTCCATGAATTTGCGTTACTTCAAAACAGTATAAAACTCTTATTAAAGTCAGGCATTCCCAATGCTGGAGCTCGACACAAACTGTCTCGCAGTTTAAGAAAAGAGTGCATGCATTCCTATCCCATGGAACAAGATCAGACAAGTCTTTGTGTGTCAATCTCTGAAGTGGCCTGGCTACCAGGGAAAGAATTGGTATCCACTGCCTACAATAAGCAACCATTACCAAAAACATGGAAACTCCTTTCTGGGTACTTGGTGATTCGATTCTGTGACACTTTTATGACTCCTTTTTCAATGTGTAGTCCCAAATAGAGAACTTCTCTTTTGCAAAACTTGAGCTTTGCTGGTGACACCTTATTCCCACTCACTGCTAAATGATTTAATAAGGCAGCAGTGTCAGAAGCGCAAGCTTCTTCAGTTCCTAATGTGCTCAATAAATCACCTATGTATTGTACCACCATAGAGTGATTCGACATTTCCAAAGATTCCAAATGTCTCTTCAATATTTGATTGAAAACTGAAGTACTCTCCGTATACCCTTGTGGAATTCGGTCCCATGCCAAGACACGTTTTACGAACCTGAAAGCAAATAAATATTGGCTATACGGATGCAAGGGGATGGAGAAAAAGGCTTGGCACAAATCAATCACTGAAAACCATTTAGCTTCACAAGGAATTTGATAGAGAATCACGGCAGGATTAAGTACTATTGGACAACATAGTATCACAAGCTGATTAATTTTTTCCGTAAATCCTGCACAATCCTATATTTCCCATTTGATTTTTGTATTCCCCTGATAGGTAAATTACATGGGCTGCCTAAAATTTCTTTCAGAATTCCTTGCTCACTCAGATTCTCAATCAATGGGGTTATTCCAGCAACGATTTTGGTGCTCAAATTATAGGCTGGAGTTTTGGGTTACTCTGCTTTTGGCTTAGCTGTGATTCAGATTGGAGCTACTCATTTCATCAACCCGATATACTTTCCTGTAAAATCCCACACTTCAGGTAAAACTGTATCTCGTAACACAAGAGGTAAGTCATTCTCAGTAAGTAAGGGATACAGACCCTCTACTTCTGTCTTTTGTCTGGACAATTTAAACAACACACCCTCATCTTTTATATGGAA
Organism: Lissotriton vulgaris; assembly: GCF_964263255.1. Lineage (NCBI taxonomy): Eukaryota > Metazoa > Chordata > Amphibia > Caudata > Salamandridae > Lissotriton > Lissotriton vulgaris. Next base: position 1,160,621,827 of record NC_141689.1, read on the forward strand.
TTCTATTCCTTCTGGGGTACAATAGATGGAACAGTTCATTTTGCACTATAAATCTTGCCCTAACAGATTTACCAGACTAGAATCACACACCACAAATTTGTGTAAATCCTCAAAGGTTCCAATCTGTATTTGCACAGGTTCTGTCACTTGGACCGAAATCAATTGATAGGATACTCCTACAGCTTGGATTCTTTCTCCTGAGAGGGGTAGATTGGGAATTTCCACAGTTCTCACAGTGGATTGGGTTGCACCAGTATCTACAAGGAATGAAATTGGTGTTCCATTTACCTTGCCATCCACATATGGACAATTTTGTTCTACCTCTAAGGATGCGCCAAGCATGCATTCCTCCTCCCCTCTCAGGCATCGTCATTGGAATGTATCTAAGTCACTGTCATCCACCTGTAATAAATACTGTGTTGCCACTACATTTGATTTTACTTGATTGTTTGTATGAAAACCACATAAGCATTGTAATGTCCATTCATATTAGGCATAGCGGCTTGAGGCATATTTTCTTTATGACACCTCAATCTTGGCATTGACTGATTCAACATATCGTCATTCACCTGCTGCTCCACAATTCCATTTACGACTTTTGTATTTGTCTGTCTATTTATCTGATTAGCATAATTATACTTACTAACGCGTTTCCAAAGCCCAAACTTGCCACATCTGTGACACGTAGACACATTTTTCAACATTTCTGTATTTGACCCTCTTCCCCTTTCTTGAGGCATCACATTCTGTATGGGGTTTCCAGTCACACCTTTCATTCAGCCGCGGCCCATGGAGGAAGTTCGGTGGGCCAGGGAGACGGTGCGGGGAAGGTGCAGGGTGGAGGGTGGTAAACAACTGAATTTGGATAATTGCAGTTAAGTAAACAATTTAATGAATAAAACAAATTTCTTAGAGCGCAGCATCGCATTTTGCGATGCAGGGTCCAAAAGTAGTCTGACCATTGCCCTGTATCATATCTGACAGAATCAAACCCCATATATCCTTTCCTAGCTGCTTTCATCTGTGCCAACATTAATTTCTCCCTTAATTTCTTGTGACACAAATCAAGATCATCTCCACAATATTTGGCATAATGGAATATCTCTTGTATTGGCTTACTTTGCCAACAAATTAAATGTTGTTGGATCATGGCACTCATTTCAGGCCTTAAACCGAACACAAACGGATACACAAAATGCCTATTGTCTTTTTCTGATACATTCTCAATTCCACTATATCTACATTGCTTAAATGCTTGCAAAAGTATCTCATAATGCGCATGCACGGTCTCCTTTAATTCCTGAGTAGTCTACTCTATTTTTACCCAATCGGTTTCTTTCGGCAAACTCTTTCCTTTTAGATAAGCAATGCCCTGATCATACTTTCTCATCACTTCCATTGACAGTGAACCCGTTTTTGAATCTCTTGCAGGCTCTGTCTCTGGCCAATTGACAACAATTTTATATTCCATTCATAACTCTGTTGGAACCACAATGCCAAACAGAGTATCTAAATCTTTAGCAAGACCTTTGAAACCTTCACAAATCCTTCCACTCAACGGGCTTCTTTCTCAATTTTGGAAAATCATTTGTAAAGGACAAAATGTCCTGTCTATTTCAAGGGACATGAACATAACCTCCTCCTAATACCTTCCTCATGGGATAACCATTCTCTTTCTCCATCATCTGGTATAAGTGCGGAACCATTATAGCATCTTCCTTCTTTTTAGCTCATCTGCCTTCCCATCTTCCTACTTCTCCCCATCGTTTCAATGTGGTTAGTGACTCTTTAATTTGCAGTTTTTTTCCCAGAAGTGTTCAGACTCTCCAAATATGTATCACTAACATCCAAATGATATGTTTTCTGTAATGCTTTAAATGTCTTCACATCTACTTCATATTTTTGTGCTACCTCAGCAAATTTGTCATGAGTGTTTACAGCCTTTAGTGTTATATCTCTAGTCATAAATAGTAATTCCTCATCACACTATTTTACTAGTCTCTCTGGACTAATCGCTCCCAATATAATTTCTTCCAGTTCCACTTTTAATTGGCTTAAATCTGTGCTCTTGTCTTGATTGACATTACCCGTTGCATTGTCAGTAGGAGCTATCAGCCTGATTCATCAAGCCGAAATCGGCTCGCAAAGGGCCAGATTCTGAGAATCTGGCCCTTTGCGAGCGCTATTTTTGCATTTGGGATTCATCATCCCAAATGAAAAAAACGGTAATAGCGATTTCGCTATTTTGCGATGAATTACATTTAAGGAATCTCTATTTGAGATACCTTAAATGCAATTCATCATCCATTTAAAATTTGCGAATTCGCAATTTTGGCCCGCTATTTACCGCGAGGTCAAACCTCGTGGTAAATAGCGAAAACTCAGAAAAATGCTTTTAAAAGAATTTTTCTGAGTTGCATGTTGCACACACACATGTCCTTTGGACATGTGTGTGCGCAACACCTGTTTAAATTAGCATTTAAGGGGTGCTACAGGGTGTCCTCTGGACACCCCTGGCACCCTTTAAATCGCTATCTTATTTGCGATTAGCTAATTGCTAATCGCAAATAAGGAATACTCCCCATTCATTCCTATGGGCCTTTTGGCCCATAGGAATGAATGGGGAGTTATTCCTTATTTGCGATTAGCAATTTGCTAATCGCAAATAAGGAATCAGTAGGAATCGCAAAAAAATTTGCTATTACTACATGAATCCCGTTTTGTGAGTCTGGAATAGCGATTCCTTATGATTCGCTATTTCAGACTTGCAAAACCTCCCAATGATGAATCAGGCTGCTAGTCCATAGTCCACTCCTCGAGTTCTTCCGGTGATGGCCCCCATTGATGTACTTGTCTCTGATCTTTGGGACTCTCCACTAGCTTCTCCTGCTCTTTGCAATACCTGAGGATTTAGTTTATGATTTCCCATTTGCAAAACCTTTCTGGTAATTACTTGTTGACCTCTACTTGGTGTTTCAAGACTCCTCTTTGTAATGCTTATTAATGGTTCCATTCCCCCTTCCATGGTGGAATTCATTCTATTACTCATTCTCACATCACTTACACATGTTACAGATTTTTCTCGTGAGGATGATCCTTTCTGATCTATAAGCTTCTAGCTCATCTCTTGCAAATAATGAGTTTATCCCATCGTCCCAGCTTGAACCGTTATTGCATGAACTTGTGAGACCCTTAGTCCTGTTTGATATAAAGGAACAGTGGGTCCTATTGTCACTTGAACAGATAATGCATCTGAACCATTTGCCATAACCGTATTTGAAAATCCTGCTCTCTCTGGAGTCTCCAGACAAAAAAATATTGTTTAAAGCTGGATCTAAATTTGCAGGTGGGGCTTCTGGTGTTATACTTTTGAACAAATTTGTTCCTGAACTATTCTGTTCTTCATGATAGGGTGAAGGTCTATTTAGCAATAATTCATTCAGTAATTCATCATTTATTTCATCCAACTTCTCTTCTGTCAGTGTGAGAACCTGAGCATTTGGCTCTTCTGTATGCTTCTTTTTCTCCTTATACTTCTCTCCTTCCTTATTCTTAGCTACCATTACAACATACATTTGTGCATCCAAAGCAACATCATGTCTCCATACCTTTTTCTGGGAATCCCATTTTGCCCTTACATATCAATCTAGCATATTCTTATATCCCCCTGCTATTTCTCCTTCTCTCGTCGATGGGCTTCCTGTTCCCATTCTTCAAGAGCTTCATATAGCATGGGTCTAGGAATAGGTTTCATATCATTCATCTGTCTTTCCAAGTTTTCTAAAATCCACACATTAAATGTCCCATATTTTGGGAACGCTAGGGGGCCATCCTTTTCAGTATACTTTACCCATCCAACCATGCACAAGTATGATACCCTCATTCTAGTGACATCTGCAAAGCAGGTGTGCCCTCCTGACCTATAGGAACTCCATCCCTAGTTGGAATAGGTTCATCCCTAAGTATAAAAGCTTTTAACAACTTAAAGAAATTCATGATTCCTTCCTTTCAATGCAGTCAGTTTTTCTTCCTGCAAACTCCATTCTGTATTTTTATTTTAACTTTCAATCGCTCTTCAATTTCAACGACCAATTCCAGCGTGGCTTCACTCCAACCACCAATACCAGCGCAGCACTTTTATGACATCAGTCTAACTCCTCACTGAGACTTTCTTTCTCCGATTGAGAATAAGCACGTTCTAGCATATTCCACAATGTGTCTCCGAGCATCGGAATGTACATTGTGTTAGGCAAGAATCGCTCCCAACCCAATCAGGGTTGTGTCCACAACAATCTCTGTATGCAATTTCGAATCAAAGTAATCCATTTCAGTTGCATTGTGAAATGTGTGTTTTTTGTCTTGAAACTTTGGTCACAGTCAGGTAGCCTTCCAAACAGAACATCTCGCTTTGTTAGTTCTTTTAGAGGGGCACTCACAGTGGCAAAGTTACGAATGTACCTGGAACAGGAGCTGGCCATGTCCAAGAAGGAAAGCAGCATGGTCAAATCTTCTGGTGGGCAAGTAGATGACAATGCTTTCACCTTTTCAGGCTCAGTAGTCATCCCCTTTTGAGAGAAAATATGCCAAAAGAATTTGTCTCTTCATGTGAACTTCACTTTTCTCAACATTTAGTGTGAGACCTGCATCAGCAAGCAGACAACATACTTGTGCAAGTGCTTTTTCATAATCCTTTTGTGTAGCCCCAAGCACTAGTATATCATCACTGTAGTTAAACACATGTGTTACAGACTGAATTACTCAGTGAATGGCATCTTGAACAATTCCTACAGCTGACTACACACCAAAACTGAGGGCCTGATTTACAAGACTCATGTGCCACCTGAATGTCACTTTTAATGATGCTACAGCGGCACACATTGCAGTGCCATATCCACCAGGCTACTTACAGGTATCCTGAGTGGCTTTTCAAGGCCTTGTAAAAATGGTGTGGGACAACACAGCACAAGTCACCTCACAGTGCAATTGGGAGGCATACTATGGGGTTGATTCCGATACGGGAAAAAACGCTCCAAATAGCCGTTTGGAACGTTTTTCCCATACGAATCGTACCCTGCAACGTCCCCCGTACATACGACGAAGTACGATTCGTACCAGGAGCTGGACTCCGTACGAATCGTACAGAGACCATACGAATCAAATCCCCATATGAATCTCCCTCGGAACCTGCTGTACACGACATCTGTACAGTTCACAGCTGCTTTTTCCGACCCAGCAAGTATGATTTGTGTCGGGTACGCACCGTACGACCCTTTTCCTATGGGAGCTGAAAACAGCCGTAAAAGTAGAGTTTGCCCTGAAACAGGTACCTACACCCCATGATAGCAGGGAGATAGAAGGAGGAAATCACCACCATTGATTGTTTTTGTCCAGGAAGGTATCCCTTCCTGCACATATACAATTGTTCCCACAATGCAGACACTCTTACTCCATGACGCAAGGGTGCCTAAGTTGGCCCATGGCAGCCAAATGAGCACCAGGGCAGGGAAAGAGGAAAGGAAATGTGCCATATTTAACAGATTTTGTACATTCTCCCCCTTTACTCTTGCGGTAGGATAGCACAGAAGGAAGGTTTGTAGCACTGACCTACGGCAAAATATTTAAAATGAGGCGCTGAGTCTTTTTTAAACTGAATAAACCAATGTGTATTTAAAAAGTAGTAATGTACCTCCAGTTTTCTTCTAGTTTATGTTGATGGTATTCTTTGCACAGATCAAGTCTGGAAAAGACGTTGGCGTCATTCAGCTGTGTGATCATGTCCGCAATGTGTGGACCTGGATGTCTTTTCTTTTGATAGCTTTGTTGGCCTGTCGTATATCAACAAAAGGCACACTGAACCTCCACTGCCTCTTTTTGGCACCACCTAGCGTGCCACTCACTGAAGATACAGGCCAATGCGTGTCCCAGACCTGCAATTAAAAAATTGGCATTTAAACCCCTTGCCAAGCCTTAAACTCCCCATTTTTAACATATGTCACTCCTAAGGTAGGACCTGGGTAGCCCAACTGTGTTATTAAAAGGTTGGCAATACAGTTTTAAGTTTTACATGTCCTAGTAGTGAGAAACTCCCACATTTGTTTCTCACTACTGTAATGTAACCCCCTCCCATAGGATAACATTGGGAATGCCTTATTACATTTAATACAGTGTAATTTCTAATTGAGAGGGGGTAGATATATCATGGTTGGTACTAAGGCATTAGAATGATAAACCCTCTTTAATGGTAACGTTGAATTTTTCATTACAATTTAGAAAATGTCACTTTTAGAACATTTGAATTTTCCTACCCTTATTCCTCTGTGCCTACAGCCTGTCCTGGGTCCTTTGATCAGGTGTAGATGACAGATAGACTTAGTGAATTCCTCCAAGACATGCACCAATATTGGGCTTAGAGGTGCCTCTATGGGCCATAACTGATACAATGGGGGGCAGAGCAGATTACAACCCCACTTGCACCTGAATAGGCTGTGTTCTGTCTCCTCACAATACGTTTAACAACCCTGTATTGTCACGCAGCCAGCTTTGAGATAGGGCAGGGGGAAGGAAATTCCATGCACTTCAAAGATCCGTTCTGAAATCTTCTACCACTTCCTGGAAACAGGGCACCAGGGGATAAAAATAGGGCCTTAAGACTCACTCTTAAGTTCACTAGTGGACCTGCAGCAGGACTCTCAGATAACAGCCTGCTGCTATGACCTGCTGCTATAGCACTCTGCCAGGCTGCTGCTGTACATGGAATGACTGCTTTGCTGCCTGGAGCCTGCCTTAAACCCTTAGAGACCAGCCCTGCTGTTGAGCCCTGAATATTCACCTGCACCCAGGTTTGCCAGAAGTGACTCCAAGGGCTTGTTTAGTGCCGTCCTTTTCTGATTGACAGGGTCACAACAGGCTCCCATCATCTTGTTGACGCACCTGGACCTAGCCTGAGTGAGCTCTGAACCAACAAGAGATCTCCATTGACTCCTGGACCCTTGGTTGTGGTGCTAAAGGTGCTGAGATGTTCATTTTCCAAAACTGACGACATAGACAAAATTTGGCCAAGAATGTGCTCTCAGAACTAAGGGCTCGATTACGATGTTATTTGGAAAGTGTCCGAATTGGATTTGGGTCTGCCGAATCCGATTCAGAGCAAGTCTTTCCGACCGATTCGTAAAGCTTTCGGAACTACTGATTATGATGTTCTGAAAGTGTTCGGGCTTTCCGAGTCTGTTCCGGATGGCATTCGGAAGAACCAAGTCATTTCGGAGCTGACTCGTACAGGTCTACGGACCGCATTTCTGAATTGGTTTGTCCGACATAGATCACCTGTCAAGAATCTGACTTTTAGGGGTCCGTAGCAGGCCCCCCTTTAATCAGAGCCTTCTGAATTGGTCCTGTGGGGGTACCCAAGGGACCCCCCTTTAAAGACCATGAAAAGTGTGGCAGGCACCAAGTAGTACCTGCCACAGGGTGCTCTTTCCCCAGCAACCCCTTTCTTCAATGGGAGCCTGTGTATTTGATCAAAACACAGGCATCCATTGAAGTCAATGAGAGTCTGACTGAACGGTATCCGGAACCATCGTAATTGGTCAGTTGGACTCCCCGAATCTGATTTGGTCAGAACCCATTCTGAGAGCGATTCGGTCTGAACGGTTTCCAACCGACTTCTTAATTGAGTCCTAAGAGCATGGCAAGACTGGCCAGCCAGGCAAGCGGGCAATCTAACGGGAGGCCGGAGGCTGGTTTTGACCATTGGAGGCCAGTTTCGGACCCCAGGTGTCCTTTTGTGGTACCCAGAAGTAGTGGTGAGACTTTTGTAGTGCCGTAGTATCTTGCAATTGCTGCCCATTTTAATTGTGTGGAGCGGTTTTAGGATGCACACACATGCCTGTCCGTGCACACCAAAAACAGCTATCTTGGTGCTTCTCCTCATTAAATGATAGAGCACAGAAAACAGAAAAATTCAAAACGGGGACGGCAGGGAAAAACATCCTAACTGTCTCCTGCACTCCCGCATTGTTGTGCCTAAGGTAGGCCTGTGACTCAAGCATATAGGCAGGCCTTGGTGCTAGACACATTTCTGGCTGGGGTTGACCCAGGGCGTAGGGCTCGGGCAGGTTTGCCTGTCACTACAGTGAAGAATGCATCTGAGCCGCGCTTTAAAATGAAATGAAAACCCTTGATTTAAAGCACATGCGATCAGTCGCTGTCACTGTACTGCAGGTTCGGGATGCTCCAGCCTTCCACAGCACAGCAGCATCAGGGCCTCTCAGTACTGGCCTGGTGTTTTCACTAAGGGCTAGTAGAGCGCTTTCAAAGCTGCGGATGAATACTACTAGCTAGCTGTCTGTGCAGCAAAAACACACCAGCAGTCATAGTTGGTTCAGGCACATTTCCGCAGCTTCCCTCCCTCTTTTATGAAAGTCCACTCCAAAATGGAAACAGGCCTCTCTTCTGTGTGACCAGCTCTGAGCAGACCTCAAGCCTTTCTTGTGTTCCCTTGAGCAGAACTGACCTTTTCCCTGTGGCCTTGTACACAATTTTCACAAAATGTTCCCAACATTTCTTGGGAGAAATACTCCTCAAACCCCACCTTGTGTTAGTTGAGCTCGCTCATTGTGCTTTATTGCTGCAATCAGTATGGGGGCTGGTCTGACAAAAATGTCCAGGGATGCTTTTGTTTGCCAGTCCAGAGACTGGGACCAACCCATTCACCTATCTGTCCAAGGTGCAATGCTGATCAGATTGAATTTCATGGCAAGACCGGAGGCTAGCATTATGCGTAACCTTTTATTCCACCACTCCTTGCAGCACTTAGAAGTATTACAACATCAAAAACAAACTTCTAGAACATAGAATGTTCAAACACAATATAACTCAGAACAGAGCAGCCATCTTCCTCTTTTATTTTGCTGCTCCTTGCAGATAAGTACTCTTGTGATTTTCTCTGATTTTTTATAATTAATGAAAGAATGAGTGGATTAAGTTTGTAAGATTTGATGTTTTTAAGTATTGAGGTGAGCGAGTTTATAATTGATTGAGTATTGAGTGAGGAGTTTAAATCAGATTACATGTTTTGAGTATGTTTGTTTGTTGATAACCCAATTTTCGGGTTTGGTGTGGTTGTTATGAGTTGCGTTTTATTTTGTAACGTTTTGATAGTAAAAGCGTTCGGTTTTTAGATTGAGTAGAAGAAAGTTATCAGAAACGTAATTTTTTAAACGAGCTCGCGAGGATACTTACTCGACTCGCGCTGGCTCGAGGTTTATCGTGTCAGAGTCCACGAGGCGGGAGTGACGCTGCAAGCAGCAAAGGTCTTTCTTGTTTATTGTGAAGATGGTGGGTCGCGCCATCGGTCATGCGTGCGTGATGACGTTTGGCCGCCATCTTGAATGAGGACTAGACTGCGTTAGTGCAGTTTTTGTGATGCGATCGGATCGTCAATTGAAACTGTCATTTGAGAAGAAGATTTGGTTTATTAGGATTGTGGAAAGGAGGTTTTTAAGTGGAAAGTAGTAGATTTGTTGATTTTGAGTGAAATTATGGAAGTAAATGTGGAGGCACAAGGTGAAGGGTCAAGGGAGCCTGATTTAAGAAGGATGGTTCAGGAGGAGATTAAGAATTCGATGAAAGATGTTTTAAAAAGTGTTTTAAAAAGGAAAAGAAGAATTAACAATGATGAGGAGGAGGAATTTTGGTCAGTTAATGAAGATGAATGTATTGAGGTTGTTAAAAGAGGGAAAAAGGCAAAGAAGCTTAAAAATATTGATGTTGATGTAAGGTTTGGTAAAGGATCTGGTGGTTCAAGCACCACAAGAGAAGGAGGTGTTCAGAGCGGCACAAAAGAGGGTGTCCCTTGCGGCACGAAAGATAATGAGTAATCTTCTGAGGAGATTTCAGATGAAAGTGAGAATGAAGAGGATGAGTTCATTCTTGAAAATTATGATGACGATGGATGGGACATGGACAGTGATAAAAATGAAAAAGAAAGGAGAAGGGCTTAGTTAAAGATCCTCAGGGTGAGGAGATGTTTAGTCTGGATTTGATTAGACATCCGAGGAGTGGTGACTGGTGGCCTCTGCCGCATGTTGCAGAGTTCATAAAACTATGGATTCGCAGGCCATTGGAGAAAGAGGCAAGGGCAGTCATGAAGGCTGAGTGTTCTAGGCCTGTGTTAGATGGAAAGGCTTGTTTAACTCCTGAGTTGGATCCTGATCTTATAAGTTGTTTATTTAAGTTGGGTCGAGATCCTAGGAAAGGAATTGAGAAGGCTCTGAAACAGTGTGAAGACAGATTTTTGGACATACTAGGGCCTTTAACAAGAAATCTAGATATGGCAGAGGAGGAAAAGATGAAGAAGGTTGCAGTGGATTTAGATCTTTTGAGAGGATGGTCTCAAAGGGCGGTTTGCTTATTGGGAAATGAAAACGTGGCATTGATTTCTAACAGAAGAAAAGGAGTTCTTATGAGGGTCAGTCCAAAGTTGGCTGATTTTTCAAAGAAAGAGCCCTCGGATGACCCAAAAGTGTATCTATTTGGTGAAGGGTTAGTTAAAGGAGTTGGCAAATATGTTGCAACTTTTACAAGTTTGGATAAGGCTCAATCTAGTCTAAAAAGAGTCTTCAACAGAGGTGTTTTTGACAGGGCTGGGGGAAGGGGCCGTTTCCCTGGCCAAGGATTTTTGAGGGCCCAATAACAGTCAGGTGGTAGAGCTGCGTTCAGATGCTTCCAGTCTGCGACAGGATTTTTCCCACAAAGAGGAAGAGGATTTGGAAGAGGGTGGCAGCCAAGGGGAAGAGCCCAATATACACAAAGTTCTTTCAGTGAGTATGAAGACAAGCTTTGTTTTTTTCCCAGACAAGGTAGGGGGAAGGTTGAAATTTTTTGAGGAAAATTGGAAAAAGATTACAAGAGACAGTTGGGTTTTGGGAGCTGTGAGAGGCTATGTAGTGGAACTGGTGGATATTCCAGATCAAATAAAATAACCGAATCAGCTGGTGTTCAATGGAGATCTAATGGAGATTGTAGGATTGGAAGTTTTGGAAAGGTTAAAAAAAGGAGCAATCGAGGAAGTCTCAGAGGAGTTCAAGGGTTTTGTAAGTACTATATTTTTGGATGGAGAAAAAAGGAAAAGGATGGAGGCCAGTAATAAATTTAAGTAATTTAAATCAATTTGTGGTTTACAGGCATTTCAAGATGGAAGGAATCCATCTGTTAAGAGATATTTTACAGGACAAGGATTGGTTGGTGAAGCTGGATCTCAAGGTTGCCTATTTCACGATTCGGATTGCAGACGAGAGTCGCAGGTTTCTTCAGTTCAGGTGGTTGGGTCGTTTGTACCAGTTTTCTTCTCTCCCTTTTGGTCTGACATCTGCTCCTTGGTGCTTCACAAAGGTTTTAAGGCCAGTGGCGAAATTTGTGAGGGAGAGAGGTGTTCGAATGATTATGTATCTAGATGACTTTCTTTTAATGTCTCAGAGTCAGGATGAGTTGAAGATTTAGCTATCGTTTTGTATGGATCTTTTGGAGAATCTAGGTTTTATAGTAAACACAGAGAAGTCTGTTTTAGTTCCATCTCAATGTTTGGAGTTTTTGGGTTTCAATGTAAATACTGTGGAAACAAGTTTGAGTTTGCCAGAAAAGAAGGTGCAGAAGATAAAGTCGGAAGTGAAATATGTATTGAAAAAGGATTCTGTGGACTTGGTGATTGGTCTATTTTCTTCTTCCATTCAGGCTGTTTCCCAGGTCCTCTTCATTACAGGGCTTTACAACGGTTGAAGGCAGATGCTCTCAGGAAGGGTTTGTGGTATGGAGATCAGGTTGTAATTTCGGAAGAGGCTCAGGAGGAGTTGATTTGGTGGTTGGAGAATTTGGAAGCATGGAACGGTTGTGCAATATTTGGAATTTGCACAGATTTTGTTTTGGAAACAGACGCAAGCCTTTTTGGATGGGGAGCTTGCCTAGAGGATCAGGAGACTGGTGGGAGGTGGTCTCAAGAGGAGAGTTCGATGCATAAATAGTTTAGAGATGAAAGCAGGGCTCTATGCTCTAAAGAGTTTTGGAAGGAATTTGAAGAATTTCAATGTTTTATTGAAAATGGACAATGTTTCAGCTGTCCGTTATATAAATCGATTGGGTGGAAGCAGGTCAAAGAATCTGACTCAGTTGGCAAAGGAAATTTGGAATTTTTGTATGGAGGAGAAAATAGGTTTGAAAGCAGAATATTTTCCAGGCAAGAGCAATGTTGTAGCGGACTGGAATTCAAGATTTTTAAGGGATTACAGCGATTGGAAGCTGAATGCTCAGATTTTCAGGAGGATAGTGAAGGAGTGGGGTCCGTTGGAGGTGGATCTGTTTGCGTCGAGGTTGACATTTCAGCTGGACCGGTACTACAGTTGGAGGCCAGATCCTTTGGCAGAGGAAGTGGATGCATTTCAGCAGAATTGGAAGAAGAATTTGTGTTACGCATTTCCTCCATTTGCAATGATACAGAGGGTGTTGTTGATGGTGAGGAAACAAGAGTGCGAGTTGGTGTTGGTGACGCCTTTCTGGGCTGTTCGGGTTTGGTTTCCAGGTCTTTTGGAATTGGCGGTAGAAGAGCCAATGTTAATTCCAGATTCGGAGGATGTGTTAATAGGAGAAGGAGGAATGTTTCATCCTCTGGTTATGGAAGGGGCGTTGAGCCTTCTTGTTTGGAGGATATCAGGAGAGAGGAGCAGTTCGGAGAGCTTTCGGAGCAGGCTCAGGATTTGCTCAATGAGTCATGGGCTCCAGGTACCACGAAAAGAGATTTGGGAGCATGGAAGAAGTGGTCTTGTTGGTGCTTGGAAAGGGGTTTGGATCCCGTGGAGGCATCTGCCATAGAGTTGGCTTATTTCTTGTCTATTTTGTTTGGTAAAGGTTTGAGATATAGGACAACTAATTGTTATAGGTCTGCTATTGCAGCAGGTCATTGTTTAGTTGGAGGTTATTCGATTGGAAGGGAACCTTTGGTTTGTAGAGTTTTGAAAGGTATTAAGTTGAAGAGACCGCCTAAACCTAGGTATAGTGGTATGTGGGATGTTAATAAGATTTTGAGTTTGTTTGAGAATTGGCCAGCTAATAAGTATTTAAGTCTTAAGCAGTTGTCGGGGAAATTAGCAAGTCTTTTGTGTCTAATTTCTTATAGAAGAGTTTCAGATGTGACGGCATTGGATATTCGTAACAGATAATTTACTCCTGATGGGGTTCTTTTTAGTGTAACTAAAAGGACAAAATGCATGTTGAGTGCAATTTTTTATCCTAGATTTTTGGATCATCCAAAGTTGTGTGTAGCCATGTGTTTAAAAGAGTATGAGGCAAGGATGAGTGAGTTTAGGAGGGATGGAGATGAGCAGTTGTTGATTTCTTTTGTAAAGCCTTTCAGGCCAGTTTCTTCAGCTACAATTGCTAGATGGGTGAGATTTTGTATGTTTGAAGCTGGTGTGAATTTGGATGAGTTTGGTGTACATTCAGTGAGAGGTGCTATGGCAAGTAAAGCCTTTTTGTCTGGAGGTCGTTTGGAAGAGATCTTGCTGGTAGCTGATTGGTCAAGTGCGGATGTTTTTGCAAAGTTTTATTTAAAATCTTTGGGGCATGTATCGTCTGTGGTTTTATCACAGCTTTGAACATGCATAATGCTAGCCTCCGGTCTTGCCATGAAATATAGATTCTCCAAGTTTGTGATGAGAGAATCTGGATTTCATTAAAGACACGGAGGCTAGCATTATCCATCCCACCCTCCCTTTTTTAGGTGAGGTTTGGGGAGGTTTGAAGTTTTAGTTTTGTTAATAAGTTTTTTGAAAAAAAGAAAGAGAGTATATATATATATTTATGTTGTTTTTCAGATGAGAAGTAAAGGAATTTTATGGAGAATATCGGCGTGAAGTTGGAGTTAATTTGGTTTTTCTTGAGGAGCAGCGTAAAAGAGGAAGATGGCTGCTGTGTTCTGAGTTATATTGTGTTTGAACATTCTATGTTTTAGAAGTTTGTTTTTTGATGCTGTAATACTTCTAAGTGCTGCAAGGAGTGGTGGAATGAAAGGTTATGCATAATGCTAGCCTCTGTGTCTTTAATGAAATCCAGATTCTCTCATCACAAACTTGGAGAATCTACATTCTCAACTTTTCCCGCTTTGCTCTTCTCCGCAGCAGCAAATCCCTTTCAGCAGTCCTTAGTCGAAGGGGTATCCAATCTCGTATACAAAACTAGATGTAGAATTTATTTTCCCATGTGATTGCAAATTACTACCCTTAGAGTAAAGTATTATCCTTGTTCTAAGTACCAAGAAAGAGTCAACCACAAACCATCTGGGGTGGGCCCACTGGGTATAGGGGAAATAACTTTTTCTTAAAGGAACTCTCACTCACTGAATGTTATCCAGTGACACGCTTCATCTTCGAACCCAAACTATCAGAATCTGTGAACATCGCAGTAACATAAGAGGTAAAGGGGAAACAACTAAATTGGCGACACATTTCATTAGACCCCCTCACACAACTAATGATTTGAACTTTGTTATTTTGGAACAATTGGAAAACAGTAGCAACTCAGAGATTATCCTCTTTAAAATAGGACAGCACTGGTTGTATAGACTACAGACACATAAGACGGGTCTAAATGATGAGATCCCAAGGATTTTCTTTAGCTGGCAGGATCAATAGTGTTTTTTCGCCACCTCAGATACTCAGCATTGCCACCAGGACCACACACATCAATGTTTTTAATCATTATAAAACATTTTAATTCATTTGGTTTAATTTAAATATTTTTATGTTGGACATAAAAGTACAGAATAAATACAAAAAAATAAAAAACATTCATTTTTCCTTACAAAAAAGACATCTTGATTAAAATGATTCAGAGTAAAATCAGATAGTAGTCCCCTGTCAGTAAATGTAATAAAGTGCAATAACAAGCAACAGCAGAGGTAAAACATAGATTAATTGAGGCCCAAATAGTTTCCACTGTCCTGCCAAGAATTCGTAAAGAACAAAAGACCTTGGTACCATCTTGGTAAGGGCCTTTACCTGACAAGCTATCCTGCTCTTTTAACTAGATACATTTCAAACTTGAACATAGGAAATAAAATCATAAGAACCACATGCATTAACACCACATTGTAAACAGGTATCTTGAAACAACAAAGACAATGGGTTGTTGGATGTCATACTTCCAGAGCCTAAGTGCTTCTAAACAATGTGGAGTCCCCAGAGTTCTACACAATTGATCAGCCATTTTGAGCTACAATTTTTACAGGCTGGGCAGAAACAAAGCACATGCAGCTCCTATTCCTCAGCTACTACACAAGCTAGATACTTGGAAGATGAGGTGCCCACCCATTTGTTGGTGAATGTGCATAGAGGAAGTGACCCACGTCTGAACTGTATGTAAAGTTTCCTACCTATTGTGGGCTGGATAGCATCTAAAAAGGGCTCGAGGCATCTTTTACCCCAATAAACATTACTGTAGGAAAGCCTATGGTCGCGCTCCCCATGAAGCAGAGCGAGTGTAGCAATTGGCACTTGGCAAGTTCCTTTCTAGATGTTGATGGGCAGGACACAGCGGGACCGCTTCAAAGATTAATTTTACCAATGCTATTGAGCATGTCCCTAATAACCCCAAAACATCCTCCAGCTCGAGTCTGTAGAAGATCAGCTCAGGTGTGGCTAAACTTTTTCACCAAAAGGTGAGAGTTCTGAGCCCAATTTCTACTGAGATCGGTCCAACACATAGGTCTAATCCACGTGGAACAAGTGGGGTACTAGAAGGGAGACTAACTAGCTGTCTGGTGAAATTGTCTTCCATTCTGGTGATGTCTTTGTTGGAGTTATGTCCCAAGAGTTCTGCTACATACATTCTAGAACCCAGGACTTGCACTTTGTAGAAGTCAACAGTGCGGCTGATGTGCCTATGGAATGAGTTCCTATGCATTTCGGCCAGACCCCCCTAATAATTGAGCTAGTTTAAGGCTTGTTTTAGTCATGTGAGTCTTCCCGTCCCTGTGTTCAGTGAAAGTAAGCACTAGATATTCAAAAGCAGATGCCCTCACAAGAGGAATACCATTCGGACTGGGATTGGGGTGTGTAGAATTTAGCATATTAAAGACCATATATTTGGTCTTGGTGATGTTAATTACAAGCCCTCTGATTTTGTAAAAAGATTTGTAGTGTAGTTCCTAAATTCCCAATAGGCTCTGCACATTGGAATAATATAAACAGCAGTGTAGACGTAGGACAGAGGTCATCTAGGTCTCTACTGACTATGTTAGTTTTGCCTGCTAGCTCAGAGGTCACTAGAAACTTTCTTGAATGTTCAGGAAAGGGTTAACCATCCTGATTTAGACAAGAAGGGATTAGTTTCTGACATCCGCATAAACATGACAACTTTGCTCCCTCAGAATAAAGAGTGTATCTCTCGAGTCGTGTGAAAACAATAGACAGCTATTTCACTCAGTCAATCGTGCATGCTTAATTTCACCTGAGTGCAGAGAAATAGAGAGAAGGGCGCTTTCAATAAAAGGTGTTATTTTATTGAGCAGTCCTTTTTCTCATGCAAGAGAAATGAATTTCCACAATTGCAATACATATCATAAAGTAAAGTGCGTACAGTAAAAGTAGTAATATGAAATAATACTGTAAAAGCATTGATATGGTTTCTTAGCCATATGATACTTTAAAATGGATAAAATGTATACATACATAAAAACATTGACTAACAAACTCAACTGGTGCTTCTAGGATACGCCTACCCCGGTGTACCTGACCTAAGCCTAATTCGTGGGAAGGAGTAAGTAAGTTGCAGTTTTAAGTTAAGTTGGGTTTTTGCCAAGTATCGGAATCAAGAATTCTCTCTAAGGTTTTAATCAGCTCCGTACCTTGGCTATCGAATGAAGGAGGTCTTGTATCTCGCTTCTCAGGACTCGATCTCCCAGCAACCCGCGAGGGTGACTTGGGTACACCGGAGCTGGATTTCTCGGCGTGAGAAAAGGCAGCTTCTCCAGCGCGTCAAAGGGGAGAGGACGGCTTCCTACGGCTCTCGCATCAGCTGGGCTTTGGATAAATAGATAGCCGCTCTGCTCCACACCACCGTGTGTTTTCTTGAGGCAACGTTGGTATATTTATACCTGAAAGGTGCCAGGTTTGACGTAAGGTTGGACATATGATGTCACTAAGAACTAACAGTTCTTTCTGGACTCCAGGAGTTCTTGTGCAAACCGAAACAATATCAGGCGGAAATTCAGACTGCTGGATGCATGTTTAAAGAACGCGTTGTGCTTTCTAGGAGTCTATGGGAGTAGCCTTGCCGTGTCTTGTACTGCATGGGCTATTACTAAATATGGATATGATTCTTATGCCTTTATAAGGATACTATTTGTTATAACCACATAAGGGCATGAACCGTTAATATCGAATTAGGGTCCTAGATAGAAATACAACAGATTCAAAGCTGTCTAAGATGTTTTGGAAATGCATTGGAGATTTTGAAAGAAGAAGGGCAATATTGGCAAACATCCATGCCGGCACTTTGTTTGAAGCAATCTTAGGGGTGTCATTATACTTTATCCTATTCATTTGATCTTTCAGGCCTTTAATTTATAAGCAAAATAAAGTTGGGGCCAGCACGCATCCCTTTCTGATACCTCTGTTAACAGTAAATAGTGCTGTACGCTCCCCATATTTCCCATATCAAACCTGGGAACAATTTCCCTCATGAAGTCTCCTAATCATGTGGCAAAGTTATGGGGTGACCCCAATATCTGTTAATACTGACCACAACTTGTCCCTGGGTACTAGATCAAAAGCTGTCTTAAGGTCAACAAATATAAGTAGAAGCAACAGCCCTCCAGATTAACAGTTTTCCAAAATAGGAGTTGCAGACTGAAATTTTTATCTATTTTGGAGGCGCATTGTCTGAATCCTACTTGGAAAGGGCTAAGAAAGGGCTAAGAATGTTATGATCCTCTATCCAGCCTGAAGACCCAGAGAAGTACCCAGGCAAAAACATTCCACATCACATCAATTAAACTAATGGGGCTATAGTTGCCTGATAGCAAAGGAGAAACTTTCTTGTGGACTGGGACAATTTCTGCTCTAGCCCATGTTTTGGGAATCGACATTCTTCCCAATACAGCTTTAAAGATGCCAACATATAAAGACCCCAAATTGTCTATTGTGAGAGAAAGAAGTCCCTAGAGATTTTGTCTACCCCAGGTGCTTTGTGCAGAGCTTTTTTGTTAGTGGCATTAAGCACTTCTGACAAAGTTACCTTGGGGTGCTCCTTGACTTTGCACAGGACTAGTTCCCTAGATAAACTGCCTGCATCAAGCCCCTTATTTCTTCATCTGCCGCTGGTGTGGCATACATGGCATAGTAGTGCTCGTTCTATACTTTGGCTTTGATGTTGGGTTCAAAACTGGCTCTACCTTCTGTAGGAGCCCCATTTTTCCTGCTCCCAGGATTTGTTTTCTAAGGTGGTGGTCTCTTTATAAATGATCCGTTTGAGTTTTATGGTTGGCCTATCCTTGGGATTAAGAGCATCTAGCAAGGCTAATTTGGTTTCACGACAACGCCGATTGAACCAGGAGTGGGCAAACTTTCTTCGGCTCTAATCCGTACTTCTGCATAAAATAGATCCATTATTTTGTCAGGGAGTGCAGTATGTATCTCAGCCACCCCTGTGAGTGAACAAATTGTGCCTCCCTCTGTGTTGCCTTTATTGAGATCCAATAAATAGTTACCCATCGCCTCATACAGAACAGCTATTAAATCAGGAAATTTCTGCATTACCGGCCAGTGTATTCTTCACCTGCCAGTTGTCAATCTTGGCCTAACAAACAGCTGTGAATTTGCTACTGGCCTAGTACTCACTTCAGGTAGAGCAAGGTCCAGGGTCAGAGCATTGTGGCACTGTCATGCCTGGGCAAAACACAGCACACATAGAAACAGGAAAAACGAGGAGAAATAAAGCATTTATCCTCGTTTCACCATGTTAAGACCATGTTTTCCCTGGTCTTAATTTTGGTGCTGTCCCATATTTACACCACCCTTGTTAATATGGGACAGCATCAAAATCAATAGCTGTTGCGGCGAAATGCCCACCGCAACACCCACTGCCCACCCCTTTCATGCTAAGTACAGCGTGAAAGGGGGCCCAATTTACAAGGTAGCGTAAAGCCAGTTAAGTGGCTTAAAACTGCCTTGGAAATAAGGGGAAGCCCTTATCGCCACTACAACGTCCAAAAAAGTGAAGTTATGGTGGCGATAGGGGTTTGTAAATAGGCTTCTCTCTTCCCAATATAAAACCTTACTTGTCTTTTTAGAAATTGATAAACATGACCTCTTCTAAACACGATTTCAGCATACAGCTATCCATGGGTTTGCAGCACAATATGTGCCAATGGTTAGAACAGTGATGACCGTCCGAGCTGAGACCTGCTGATATCCTCCCAGTAATTTTAGGGGGCCCTCTAGCTCCTTAAAACCGTGTGTTCTACCTGTTTCAGGGACTTGTAGTATAGGGGTAATGAAAAGGCTTGAAGTGCTCAGAATTATTGTACAATGCCAGATATGATGTTCAGAATCAGAATCAGAATTCTCTTTATTCAGCTGTGAACAGCCATAAACGCATGCAAGATGTGCAAAAAGAGCAATAGAATACACACAAGTTATTAAAACATGTAAGTAAAAATATAAAATCATCAGGTTTGAGATATTGTTGACCAACAATCTAGATAAAAACACGCTGGGATGAACAAAGTCAAGCACTAATTCATCAAAATACTAAAATTTATCTAAAATTATTGACCTCCTGGAGCGTAGTGTGGCTTTAAGAGACAGAGTCATGTGACCACATGTTTCGTCATCTGGTAATGGCAATAAAAATGTATATGCTTGTGTACAAAGCCGTGGATTACTAAACTTCAAAAATGGTGCGAGGATTTTTTTGTATGTATTTTATCCCCTTCCGTGCGCTTGAAAGTTTCGCGCTGTGTGGGAGTTTTCATTAGTGGGCGGGATTCGGATGGCATGGGGCCGTCCTCCACACACGCCCACCATGACGCGTGATGGCTCCCGGCCGTCACAAGCATACAAGGGTTTATAATATTCACAAAAGTAGAGGAAATGCACCATGGTTTGTTTGTGCAAATTAGTACATGAGCATTCTCTAGAGTTGAGCTGGAGTTGGTGTACAGCCGGAAAACAATAGAAATATTTTACAATATGAAGGAAGTGGCCCATAGGGGCCATCCGTGTTACTTACAACCACCTGCTATGCCTTTCCAAGAATGAAGAGTCGGTCAGACAGTAAAGAATACAAATATACATATATTAGCAATAATCTGTGGAGGAGTCCAATCTGACCTGCACCCTAAGATGTCTGCCGAGTGACTGGCCCTCGAACAGTCTACAACATGCAATGATTTTTCCTCAGAGCCTCAAACCACACCCACAGTGGAAAGTTATCGGCCTGGGCCGAACATGAACAAAGAGGGTACAGAGGGATGAGCTACCACCTGCCAGATGGGTACATGCTATTGGCAACTCAAGGTTACCGTGCTGAACCTTACCGTCCCCTAACGTAGGAGCAGAACTACACCCTCAGATAGGTATGTGAGGAAAGAATAGCCTATTCATTAGTTAGTCGAGAAACAGCCTTGAACAGAAGAGAAAATAAAAATGAAATACAGTGTTCTGCTGAGGCAAGCAATACGAGTAATGAGGCCAAGTTCAGGCAAAGTCTAAGCAGCCTAATGAAGATTATGAAATACAAAATGGAGACACACTCGCTAACTGAAGCCTGCACATTATGGGGCTAACTCAGTGGGTTGCATAACGTGAATACAAATGGTGTCTATTTAGCCACACACTGCTAACCTAATATAGCATGAAACGAGTGAATTGCTGTCAATGGGATTTTCAAACCTAACAGACTTTTTAGCATGGGTGGCTAAATGCTTTATTGAGGCCATCCATGAGGGTCTTTACAATTCTAATGGCGAGAAATTAAATGCGTAGACACTCAAGTTACAAGGAGGAATAGAGAAACACACTTAGTATCAAAATCCACTTAGTATTAAAAAATGCCCTCATCGATGAGTATGATATCCTGCATCATCGTAGCAGAGATCTTGTTATCATATACTGACATGTGAGGGGTAGGGGGGAGCTTGGTCACACAATAGGTGCAACATGTTGTAAGGCAATTCAAACATAAGCAACACGTAAAGATGACACCTGCAATAGGTATTAGGACAAATAGTTTCTTCCAACCCCATGATGTCAACAGACTCCGGACCCACCCTGTGAGGGACCATGAACCATTATCCTGATGGATATATGAAGCAAATTTGTGTAATTTCTATATTGTGGAGTATACAGTAGAGGCGCTATCAGAAATGTACACACAGCAGCTGCTGCCGATGACGCAGCAGGCTCCACTCCTATCATCCAGAATGATGTCTAAAACTATCCGATGTTGAAGAGCAATGAGCTTCAAAGCCTGAAGCTCGACTCTAATATTAGTCAGTATACCTGCAGTAGTATTGATAACTCCCTCAACTACTCTGGCAAGGCGACGAATATTATGACTATTGAACATGGGACTCCAGAACCGAAGAATGCCCTTAATTATGTTAGTGAATTGCTGGAGGGAGTTATCTGTCCGAGCAATATCGTTTGGATTGACACCTCTCGGGAGGTAAGAGGAAAGAGACATAACACCAGCCAGACCATCCCCTGGGAAGCCATGTATAAGCCTGTTCCCCACAGATGAAGTATACATCCGGAGGTGTAAGCAAAGGTGGGCTACTAGTAGTATTCAATCAGTATGCGTAGTTACAACTGCTCTGCCCTATAGGAAAGTTTCCTGAGCCTTCAACACAGAAACTAGCTGTTGCATTGATCACAGGGACGGGTAAGGCTTTGTCTTCAGTGATATTTCGTTCCTGGAAACATCTGAAGTATTCAGTACATAAAATCCTTGGAAATCCAACATTTAATTCTGCAACCAAGTGACATTCTCATTAGCTTCAAAAAGGTTCCTGCAAGCTTCCTGCCATCTGCCCCAGGTGTTTATCCCAAGTGTACCACTATATATTTCGACACTGCTTCGTAATCAGACTGTACCATTTTCAAAGTGTTAGCATGATAGTGCATGTATACCATAGAAAGCAATTGGAACCATGCCTCACAGCTACCTAAGTATGACAGGGGCAATGACACCAGCAAAATATTCTTGTGCATAACGAAGGGGACTAACCCACACACGCAGCAATTCATGGCGTTAGTGGTATTGTGTATCTGATGAAGCATCTCAAGAAAAGCGTTCTCGGTATAAGTCTGTCTATGTCTCTCTTCATGCGGGGCCAATGTAACAAATAATAGGTGCTCAGGGGAATTCGGGATAGTCCCTACCAGAGTGTGCACAGGATGTTGTTCTTCTAAATAGCAGACCACCCCAAATAGTGTTAGTTTTACTATGAGGATGACTACTACCACTACTACCCTACTCCCAGTAGACGAACTAGACCACACAGGACCATTCTGCTGTAATGGAGGGGCCACCAGGGGCTGTTCCTCCCTCATGACTGCACGGTCAAATGGGTACATAGAAAGAAATCTTAGGATTTGGAGCCACAAAAATACAACCGACCAGAGGGGCACAAATCACCCAGCGTCTGTCTAGAGCCTCGCTGGCAGGCTCCTATTGTTCATCAATGACGGTGCAATGAAGCACTCCCACAAGGGAGTTGCGTAATTACACTTCTTGCTGAAAAACAAATCCTCTTCTTTCAGGATAGGTCACCCTCCCTCCTGAGCAAGTACCCTCAACGATCCTGTCCAGTGTCCAGGGCAATTCACCAATGTAACTCACTCTAATCCAATGCAGGCACCTTAGGCACAGCACCCTCGCCCTAAGCTCAAGTCCTTCCCTAACTCCTGAGCTGTCCTACTAGTGCACTATACTTTGTATAGGCCGAAGGGTATATCTGGTCCCTTCAGGCTGTATCTCATAAACAAAAATGGGTGAAACTCATGGTCAGTTGGGCATTGAGACTAAGACTCGTGTGCACCAGATGCAGTATCCGCGGAAGCCGTTATTTCTGTGGGGATCGCCACAAGCAGGGCCTCATCGCTTTCCTTGTCCATCTGCGCCCACCTCAGTCGGGCGTCAAAGAAGAGAACGAAGTGGGGAACCCGCTCTCCTTCCTGGCCAGCAATGCCATTGAGAGCCCACTTATCATACGGAATTGGGAGGGTAATCCGTTTGATGTGAGTGGCATGCACCAAATTCTTCCGGGTTTCAAGCTTGACAGCTGTGTGGATGCTGAGCAGGACAGGCAGGGGCCCCTTCCACCTCGGCTCCAGGCAGATATTCAGTTAAAAGTTCTTTACTAGAACAAATTCCCCGGGCTGTAGCTGGTGCCTGGGCCCCTCTGGTTCTGGTTGCAGCGTGGCGTGAATCTTTTGGTGGATAGAACGGAGATCTTTAGTTAACTCATACAGATAGTCTACAAGAAGGGGGTATCTCGGAGAAGTACTCTATAAACATGAGAGGGAGCTTCCCCAAAGGATAAAGGATCATACAATGCAAATCAACCAAAAACACCCACAGAGCAGCTGAAATATTTTAGCACATTTATTTTCTGTTGATCAATTTGATAAAAATTATTTAGACCAAGTTTAATAAAGGTCAGCTCCTAATATACAAAAATACATTGGATTATGGAGTCATAAGAAAAACATCAGCCCAAGTACAAATAGGACAATAAATATTTGGAAAAAGGGGACCCCTATATAATATAGTAGCACTTGCTATACATAGGGAAGAGACAGAGTTAGGAAAGGTCTATAGCCAAGTGACAGACATTGATTAGATAATGTAATTTGCGTTTTTTTGTAAATGAAAACCTAGAATGAACAGTATATTAAGTCCACTTATGTACAGAAACCAATAAGCAAATAATTTCTGATAGAGCTTTATTGTTATTGATTATTTTTCTTTTGTTTTCTACTGTTTTTTGTATATATAGTTTTTATAAGTGATTATGTGTTTAAATTTTATATAGTCATGAATTAAAAAATACAAAAGAGAAAATACAAAATCAATAGACATGAAACATATATACAGTGATGAAGGCAAAGCGGTAGACACCACTACGCGCGTTTCGGCTCTTGAGCCTTCTTCAGGTGACCGTCTATTACAAGTAGATAGGACATCCGGAGGTAAGCAATAGTGATGTATAATTGTTAGTACGAATATTATGTATCCACCTAAAGATAAAGAAGAAAAGATGTCCCAGGAGCTGAAGATACTATGGAGGATGATCTGGTCATAGCATTGTCCGTGAGGTTTGATGAAAGTGGAGACGCTCCTGGTAGGAAAGGACTTGTAACAGTAGTTGACCGCCAAAAGACAATTATTGCTTACCTCCGGATGTCCTATCTACTTGTGGAGATAAAATACTCGCTTCCTTCGCTATTGCTTTCATCACCTTCCCATCTATTCGCTGGAAGTTATCCTATCTAAGCTACCTCCACTATATTGTTCTATCACTTCCTCTTCTCTGATGTCATAACATCATATGACACGTTATAGAATTATATCGTTCCACATCTCAAGATTTTGAAAAGCTGCTTTTACCGACTGACCTTTTATATCCACGCCACACCTAACTGTGAGTCCTGGACTCCTTGAAATTCTAACAATAGACGGTCACCCGAAGAAGGCTCAAGAGCCGAAACGCGCGTAGTGGTGTCTACCGCTTTGCCTTCATCACTGTATATATGTTTCTTGTCTATTGATTTTGTATTTTCTCTTTTGTATTTTTTAATTCATGACTATATAAAATTTAAACACATAATCACTTATAAAAACTATATATACAAAAAACAGTAGAAAATAAAAGAAAAATAATCAATAACAATAAAGCTCTATCAGAAATTATTTGCTTATTGGTTTCTGTACATAAGTGGACTTAATATACTGTTCATTCTAGGTTTTCATTTACAAAAAACCGCAAATTACATTATCTAATCAATGTCTGTCACTTGGCTATAGACCTTTCCAAATAGGACAATAAAAACATATCACACCGTTCATTCACTCTATCAATCATACACACACTCTCTATCAAACCAACCATATATTCACACTCAATAAAGCATCAGAAACGGCATACAGTGGGAGAAAAAGCGCTTGGGTCTTGGGACGCCCCAGATGCTGGCAGGGCATCCAAAGACCACCTCATATGGGGACAACCCTGTTCTAGAATGCGCTGTTGCTCTGGTAAATAATAAAGCCAAAGGTAACGCATCTGGCCATTGCAATCCTGTGCTTTCTTGAATCTTTGCTAGCTTCAGTTTGAGCGGACCATTGTACTTCTCAACCAGTTCTGCTGACTGGGGGTCATTGGCTGCATGAAACCTCTGCCTAATATGCAAGCCTTTGCACACCAATTCAATGACTTTTGAATTCAAGTGACTTCAGTTGTCACTCCAAATCACATGTAGCAATCCATAGCGCAAGAAGAACTCTTTTAAAAGTGCCTTCACCGTCCCCATAGCTGTATTCTCTTTGGTGGGATAAGCTTCAATTCATTTACAGAATGCACAAATTACTACTAAAACATACTTCAATTTGTTACCTCGTTTCGATGAAATCCATCTGGAGATGGGACAAGATGGCGGCCGTGGCGTGGGCTGTGTAGGCAGCTCCACTCTTCTCTCCTGTCCCTCTGGACCTACGGACTCACCTTTGTGTGAAAGGTCGCACGCTTAAACCTGAAAGCTTACGAAGACTTGCCAGACGTGAAAGCTGGGAAAATGAGCTACTCCAGCTAATCCACACCTCGATGGTTATACTTCTTTTTCTGCCTTACGGGGAAAGTTGGTGAAGCGGAGAGACAGTGACCTTGGGCGAATCAAACTAACGGTCAGCCCTGCTCATACTTCACAGGACTGGCTGCCAAAGCAGGCTCAGGAAGTGCAAGGGGCGGTGTTGCTCAGAGGCAGGTGCGGTAAAAAGTGTGTGGGAAAAAGCAGCGTAGGAGAAAGCAGCGCTGAACCGAGAGCCCGATGAGAGCTTGATTCCGGTGGATACGCCGTGGATACGCCGCAGCTGTGGCAACACTGCAGCGTAAGGAGGTATGGCGAACCTTGAAAACAGTTTAAAAGCTCGTCATGATGTTTGAATCTGCTGATTAATCGGTATGTACGCATACTTTGCCCAACGGAAAGAGCCACATAAAACTTTAAAACTGCTTTTGGGATCAAGGTGTGGGAGGCATTTGGATACAAGATCTCACGAAATCACCGCCCGGTGTGTGCTGAAAAAAATCTTCAGGCTCATCTCCGGCTTCTAAACTCTACTGATTTTACCCTGTGCGGCGCTCTATTTTAGTAACCCATTTGGAACCCCCTGCAGGCGGCAAAACTCGTGGATATTGCGAATACTGAATACATTGAATCGGATGCGGAAAGGAGCCGGTGTGGCTCTGAAAATAGCTCTGAAATGGTGGTAGAGCGCCTAAGGTGGTGAAAGTGGTAGATAAACCGGCTGGTTTCAGGACATACAATTGTAATACTGGCAAATTTATCACGAATGCTCGGGAACCTGCTAATGAGGCGACATAAAGCCTTATATTGGAGAATACCTGCCTGGCTGTTGCACGGGTACCATAGCAGAGTAGCTCATGGGTGTGGAGGGGCTACAATAAAAAAAAGATGCCTGCGAAGGGGGCAATGAAAGTAAATGAAACTGTAAGAATAAATACCCGTAGTGGGAAAAACAAAGAGCAAAACATGGAGGCATCCAGAACTGGGTGCGGAGACGGCGAGGCTATTGTGGAGACGGCGAGGCTATTTTGCAACTTCCGCGCACAGCTTGTGCCCATAACGCCACTGGTTCAGCTCAGAAAAAGATGGGGAAGACAAGGGGAAGAGTGGTGCAACTCAGAGGGTATTGAAGCAAAGCATTCCGAGTCAGACTCTTCCAGCAATATTCGAGAGACAGAACGCTCGCAATATTGACACAGTAGAAGCTGTGGGGGGTGACGTGCTCGAAACACCGACTGAGCATGTAATACTGGGTCCGGCACTCTTGGACATCACCGATACCCTGAATTATGAGTTTACAAGCGAGGTACAGTCACAGTTGTCGCAAACCAAACGAGAAGGGCTTGTTTGTGACATAACAAGAAATGGCAATGGAGAGCAAGTTACTGAAAAAGAGGGCACTCAAAAGAAGGCGACAGTGGGTGAGACTAATATCTTGGTTTTAGGCATCCATGTACCAGAAGTAGGGGAAACATTCTACTCATTATCAGAGGCATCCTCAGATGAGGGTTCCACTCTGAGCAAGGACTGGGCAGATTACAGCGAAGGTGACTGTGAAGTGAGTAGCCCGGATGAGGCCTCAGGTGGAAGTAAGACATTGCCTAATTGTAGTGCAACAACTATAAAAAGGAAAACAAAGAAAAAAGGGTTATCACAGAGGACATTAGAAGGCCCCCCAATTCCTGGGGAAAATTTGAATGGAACTCCAGTAGCTAGCACTCCAGTTCAAACTGGGGGAGAAGAAGCTTCAAACTCTGATTTAATCAAGGGTCTCAGGAAATTACGTTGGTCACCATATACGAAACAATGATGGGCCACAGAGCGGAGAGCAAAGCTGAGAACATTCGTATGCAAGCTACCTGCAGTAAGGTCAAAAATGAAGTTCGGTGGGCGATTAAACTAGGGGCAGAAACGGCGGATAGAGTCATAGAGGCAGAAGCTCGGATATCTGCCCTTGAGGATTATACTGCTGAACAGAAAGAAGAACTAGAGTTGATCAAGGCTCATCGGAATGACCTGAGCTTTAAGCTGTCAGAACTAGAAAATCACTCACGCAGTAATGATCTGCGCTTTCTGGGGGTACCCAAGAAATTGGAGGGCGCTGATGTTCGTAAATTTGTGGCCGAGTTACTGCAAGAAGCCTTCCCGGAGCTCACAACTTGGGATTGGTCCTGAGAAATTCAGCTGGCACATCGCCGTTTTCAGTAAAAAAAAAACGCCAAGGAACAGAGGATTTACCCAGGGTGATCTTAGTTTGCTTCAACAACTTCCTGGCAAGAGAAGATATTTACACTCTGGCGATACCGGACAAGTAAGCAATTGCTAAAAATTTGAATTTTTTTTCTAAGGCCGGATTTCTGCCAGGCAACTGTCTCCAAGTGCTGGCATCTAAGACAACTTATTCCTGATTCCTTGAAAGAAGGGGGCGGTGGTATACCTACAAAACCCGGCCAAACTAAAAGTTATGTTCAAAGGACAATTTACGTTTTTTTGGTCAGAGATTCAGGCTACGGAGTATTTGGAATCTATTTAGGGAGTGCAGAAAGGTGAGATAGCCTGGTTAAAACTGGATGTTAGGGTATTTGATATGTCTTGTAGGGTTGAGGCCCTCTGAGCGTGCTGCCAAAGCAGGTTGAAATTTTTTTTGTCTTATAGGTAATGTCAGCAGAGTATGTTATAAAGGTGCAGTTTTTCTTTTTTTTCTTTCTTTCTTTTAGGTTACAGGGGGCAGGGGGGAGGACATGGCACTCCATCAATGCAGGGACTGACAGTCCTTGGGCCTCATATGTTGGGAAGGATGGGTGGGGGGTGGATTAGATAGACGGGGGCGGGGGTGGGCAGGGAGGTGTAGGGGGTGTGGTGGTGGGGGGGGGAAAAGGCAGCAGCAGGCAATTTGGAAGAGGAAATGGGCTGTACGAGCCAGATTGATGGGATAAATCGAGCACTGTACTACAAGAAATGGAAGAAGATGAAGAGAAGAATGGAAGAAAGGGTTATAGGATCAGCATTTGGTTATCTTAGTTTAGAATATGGCATTAATAAGAGGAAGGGATAGGAAGCTCAAGATTTGCACTTTAAATATTTGTGGCCTGAATAACCCGAGGAAACGTCAGATGTTAGCAAAATTGGTTCAAATATTAGGGGTTGATATACTTTGCCTACAAGAAACACACGTGGCCTGGATCAATAGGGATTATTTAAAAAATATGGGTTTGGAGATGATTGTTTGTTCTAAACAAACAGGGATTAGAAGGGGGTGGCAATTCTTAAAAGACGGGGAGTGGGGGAGTGTATGAAGACACTAGCTGATAAGTGGGGTTGTTGGGCCATCGCTGATTGTAAGTTGGGAAGGCATAGGTTTACAATTTGTAATGTCTACGGCCCAAACTTGGATGACGCAGAGGTCTTCAATTTTTTAAATCTTGAGTTGGCACAATGGACTACACCTGCCCTGCTGTGTGGTGATCTTAATATTAATATAGGTGTAGATATGCATATAAGATCCAATCAAGTGTATACTGGCAGAAAGAAGCTAACGTTTATAGCAATACGGCAGCTGTGTTTGGACCATGGTCTTTATGATGTGTGGCAGGCGAAGCATCCCGCGGACCCGGGTTTTACTTTTTTTTCTGCTCCCCACTCAAAATTTGTATGTTCGGACTATGTCTTCTCCTCCTTCGAATTTTTAGCTAAAAGTACCATTACAATTTGTCCTAAATTGGTCTCCGATCATAATCCGGTTGTAATTGACTTGGCCTTAGAACTTGAAGGACAATTAGATTTCTCCCCATGGTCTTTTGACTGAAAACTGTTATTAGATGAGGAATACTGTCAGCACATGACCCAAATTATTCAGTTTTTTTTCGACATAAATAAAGGCACAGCAACATAAGAAATAGTGTGGGACACATTCAAATCTGTGGTTCATGGAGAGACCTTGAGCTTCTCTATATTCAGGCGTAAACAGATATGTCTTAAACAACGGCAGGAGTTTGACATGGTTTTGCAGGCAGAGAAAAAATTAGTTGAGGTTATAAGACTAGGAGCAGAACTAGAAGAACGCAATCAAGCTCAAAAAGACCTCACTATTGAAAGGGCTAATGTCAATGCCAACATTGCTGGACAAATCGCAGTCAATTATTTCCAACATAAAGAAACAGCATATGAATTTGGGGAAAAAACTGGCAGAATTTTGGCGAAAAGGGCAAGGGAGAAAGTGGTATATAACGCGTTATCGAAAATTAAGAATTTGCAAGGAGCTATGCAGGAGTCAAAGGAAGGATTGTTGACCGCTTTTCAAGAGTATTATCAGCACCTATATAGCGATGATAATGAGACTGATACAGCCGCGGTATGCAAGTATTTAAATGATGTGACCCCTGTGACCCTAACTGATGTTCAACATGCACTTTTATCAGCATCACCACACTGGGGAGAAGTTGAGATAGCAATCTGTGGGTTAGCCCAGGGAAAGGCTATGGGGCCTGATAATATCCCCCTGGAGTTCTACAGAAAGTTTAGATACCTAGAAGAGAGCTAGAAGAGAGCTAGAGGAGGTGTGTCAGCATGCGTTTTTGGGAAAGGCCCCGCGCTCTTGGGCAGAAGCCACCATTGTGGTGTTCAAAAAGAAAGGCAAAAAAGAGGATAAACTGGGGTCTTACAGACCTATATCACTCCTCAACTCTGATAGCAAAATCTACTCGAAAGTGATGGCTAACCGGCTAAACGATTTGATGCCAGGATTTGTTTCCCCTAGACAGCATGGTTTTATACAGGGTAGAGGCACCACAGATCATATAAGGTGTATAATATCGTTGCTGGATTGGTCGCAGGGTGGCTCACCTGTAGGCATGGCCCTGTTGGACGCTGAGAAAGCGTTCAACAGGGTCACGTGGACTTTTCTGTGGGCAGTGTTGGCGACAAAAGGCCTCCCGGAAGAACTGGTTAAGGCTGTAAAGGTACTATATTCACAGCCATCTGCAGTGATCCGGATCTCAGGGAAGACTTCCGGTAAGGTGCGGATAGCAAGGGGGACGAGGCAGGGCTGTCCCTGCTCGCCCTTGATGTTCGCACTGTACATTGATCCGTTTATTAATAATCTGGAAATAAATCCGGCAATAAAACCAGTACAGATAAATAATTTGGACTTTAAAGTTTGTGCTTATGCAGACGATATAGCCATAATATCGTCGGAGATTGCTAGTGCATTACCCATCATAGTGGATTCCGCGGAGGAATTTGGCCAGCACTCTGGATATAAATTAAATATCGATAAGACACAGCTCATCCATTCGGTGGCAGGCCGCCCAGAGAGTATAATATTTGAAAAAGAAGGAACCTATTTAGAAATTAAGATCACTGCAAACACGGATGACATTATTCCTATTAATTTAGATCCTATAATAGGTTTGTCTAATAAAATACTTGAACGGATAAATAATTTGAAGCTCTCCCTTTTAGGGCGAAATAATGTGTTGAAAATGCTAATTTTTCCCAAATTTTTGTATAAATTGCCCCTTACTTGCACCATAAATTGTGCCCCTTCACCGCCATTTGGGCGGGTCTGGTCCTGGGGTGGGTGCCCTGCTCGTTTTTGGCGGACATCTTGGAGTGGGGTGAGTGGAGTGAGGCGTTTCCATCTGATAGCGCTTGAGTGCGCATGTGCCGCCTGGGAACACCTATTTAACGCTCCTCCCCTAGCGCAGCGGGATCGCGCAGCGGGCGCGTCCTCGCGTGGCCGGAGTCGTGCCAGAGTCCTGCCCGTCTGCGCCCGTCCGCGCTCGGTTGCGCTGGTTTCGCGGTGATATTTACTTCAGGTGCATCTCTAACTATGCTTATGTATACCAGGGAAAGTCTCCTGGCGATTAACACCTGTTTGCCTCCCTGCGCCGAAGTCCGCGTTGACCCTTTGTGTGGCCCCCATCGCTGTGCATGTGGCGGCTGGCTACTCGAAGCTCCTTCTTGCTTGGGGTCTTGTATAGTGCAGCCTGCCATAAGCAGTAAGGTCTCTTCGCGACATCTTACCATCTGGAATTTGAACGTAAGATCGGCGGTCAAGCATTATCAGGATATTGCTGATCTTGTGGACAATGACCCCCCTGACATCTTTTGTCTGACAGAGACATGGCTGCAAGACACCGATTCTACTGTACTGAATCTGGCGCTCCCCGCTGAGTATTCCATCCACACGCTCAACCGCTCTTCGAGAGGGGGCGGAGTCGCTCTTGCAGTTAAATCGTGTTATCCTTGCGCCTGGAGTGTGCAGAACATCACGGGCTGCGAAAGCGCCCTGTTCAAGGTTGCAGTTACTTCGCATTTTACCTTGTCAGGATTGCTGATTTACCGTCCACCTGGTAGCTCAGTGGCATTTCGGGAGGCTCTTCCTGAGGCAGTTAGTTCACTAGCAGTAGGGTCTGCCAATTTTTCTATCATTGGTGACTTGAATCTCCATTTTGACACTCTGTGTCTTTCTTCTGTGGGAGGGATGGTGGTGGACCTTGAGGCCCTTCAACTGTTCCAGCTGGTCTCGGACCCCACTCATAGTGGTGGCCACATTCTGGACCCCTTTTTCTCTAACTTAGAAGGGGCTACAGTGCCCCCCCCTCCCCCTGACCTGGTCAGACCACTCACTCGTGACTATTTACTGTCCTCTTGAAGAAGCCCCACTTAAGGCGCCACTGCGAGCCATGCCCAGACGGCGCTGGAGCAAACTAAAGGCGGAAGATCTCCATCGCCTTCTCACTGACGATCCACTGGGTGCAGCGGAGAACGTGGAGTCTGGTTATGACCATTTCTGCGGATGGGTAACCAGGGCCCTCGACTCCCTTATCCCGATGTTTTCCAGTAAGTGTGGCTCCCGCGCCCCTAGCCCCTGGTATGATGGCAATCTGAGGGCTCTGAAAAGTGTCTGCAGACGTGCAGAGAGAGACTGGAGGAAGAGGTATGACAGCAGCAAAAAAACCCTGTATATGGCTGCGGTCAAGTCTTATCACCGCGCGGTTTGTAGAACCCGGGCTGCATACTACGCTCTGGAGTTTCGCAGTAGTGGGAACCCTGTTAAAACCATCTTTAAGGCCCTTAAAGACCTTGTGGCAAGGAAGCCTGCCGGTAACTCCATCAGCTCCAATACTCATTGTGAAGCGCTGGCGGCTTTCTTCCTGGAGAAGGTCCAGACCATATATAGGGCCTTCCCCCCCTCCACTGTACAAACCAGTATGGGGCCACCCATCCTGCTGGATCAGGTGGTGCTAGACTCTCTCCCCTATCTCTCTTTGGAGTCTTATACGGCCTTGGCTCTCCGAGTTAAGTCTGGGTCGCCGGACGACCCGCTCAAGCCACCAATGTTCAGAGACCAGACTTTTGCTCGCCCGGTTTGCGACTTAATCAACACGTCGCTATCATCTGGCCAGGTGCCTTTGAAATGGAAGCATGCGGTAGTAATGCCCATTTTGAAAAAACCATCTCTCGACCCTACAAAATCGGAGAACTACCGCCCGATTTCGCTTCTCCCGTGGCCAGCCAAACTCGCGGAGGCGTATGTTAACACCGCCCTCACGGATCATCTGTCGCGTGCCAACATTCTGGACGACACCCAGAATGGTTTTCGGGCCGGCCACAGTACGGAGACAGCACTGCTATCTATGGTCGAGCACCTGCGGGTAGTTCTGGATGCAGGTCAAACGGCGGCGCTTGTTTTGTTAGACCTAAGCGCCGCCTTTGACACGGTCTCCCATGATATTCTCCTGCAACGTCTTGAGGAGATAGGGGTGATCGGTACTGCACACCAGTGGTTTCGTTCGTTTCTCAGGGATCGTTCCTTCTGTGTGGCGTCCCCGCCCTATCAGTCCAAATGTCATCCTCTGTCTCCTGGGGTCCCACAGGGTTCCTCGCTGAGCCCCACGTTGTTTAACATCTACGTGAGGCCGCTGGCTGAGGTTGTGAAGCTCTGTGGTATGACCATGGTGTCGTACGCAGATGACACCCAGCTAGCGGTCACGATCAGCGGGGACTCTGGGGTGGATGCCCCAAGATTCAGAGAAGGACTCAGGGCGGTGGCTGGTTGGATGACGTCCAACTGTCTCCAACTAAACGCCAAAAAAACGGAGGTGATGATCTTTGGGAAGCGGACGGACCTATGGGGAGATACTTGGTGGCCCTCTGAGTTGGGGCTGACCCCCACTCCGGTTGCGGAGATCAAAAATCTTGGTGTTTGGCTGGACCCTTCCCTCAACTTTGTTGGCCACACCAAAAGGACGGCGGCGTACTGCTTCGGCATCTTGCGCAATCTGCGCCCTGCCCTTAAATACTTTGATGCCGCAACTCGTCAATTGGTGGTGCAAGCAACGGTTTTGGCTCGGCTGGACTATGCCAGCTCCCTTTTTATAGGATTAAACCAGGCCGAGCTAACCCGACTTCAAAGAGTGCAGAACGCAGCGGCCAGAGCAATCGTAGGTCTTCCTAGGTTCTGCTCGGCCGGTCCATCTTTGCGAGCCTTGCATTGGTTACCCGTTAGGCAGCGGGTCCACTTTAAAGTTCTGTGCCTTTCCTTCAAGATTCTGAAGGGCCTATCGCCTCCCTCACTGCGCCAACTTTTGTGCCCTTATATCCCGGGCCGCACCTTGCGCTCGCTGGACCAAGAATTAGCAGTAGCCCTCGGTTCAAACTCAGTCGGGTGGGGGGTCGCTCTTTTAAGGTGCGGGCAGCCGCACTTTGGAACGCTCTCCCCTTGAAACTCCGGACCCTTGGTGACCTGCTTTCCTTCTGCAAGGCCGCTAAAACCCATTTATTTTCTGAGCTATGTTAAATCCTTCACTCCCCCATTTTTTAATACTTATTGTTCCCCTGTTGTGTTGTGTTCGCCACCTTGTCGGTGCGCCGGGACGCTCCTTCGCTGGAGCAGCCGTGCGCAATACAAATAGCACTAACATAACATAACATAACATAACATAACATATATTCCGTTCTATTCCCTTTCTAATTTCTTCCGGTTATTTTGTTCGCATCGAGAGAATGTGCTCAAGATTTCTCTGGGGGTACCACCGGGCTAGGAGAGCATTTAAGTATTGTGCATTACCCAAAGAGAGAGGGGGATGGGGCATTCCATATTTCCAGTTTTATCATTGTAGTGCATTATTGCAGCATATGGGATGTTTAATCTTTTTGGAAGACCCTACAGAGGATTTTCTCAGACCATCTATATATGAAATGCTTTGGGCAGTGAGGCAAAGCAATGTTTAACCCGGGTTATAGAACCTAGCTATTACAAAAAAAACTAATTTAAGATTTTAGTAACGGCTTATTACATATGGAGGAATTTAAAAAAGAGGTCTTGCTTTGGCCAGAACATCAATATTTATACTCCTCTGAGGGGCTGCACTTTTCTACCGGAATTATTTCAAGACGGGGTGATGCTCAGGTGACATAACCTGGGGATTTGTAAGTTTGGGGATGTTTTTCAGGGGAATGAATTTGTTTCTTTTGAGTATCTAATGAAAGAATATCAGGTGCCCCGTAAGGATTTCTTTAAGTTTCTCCAGGTTCGAAGCTTCTGTATGCAGAAAATGGCAAAATCCATGATAGGATTAGAGAAGAATGCGTTGTTTGAAGCAATTAAAAGTCAGCAGAAAATAGGGTTTCTATATCGAATATTTCTGGAGACGCTGGAAGACGATTTTGTAGAGACAGCTGTCAAGTGGCAAAATAAATTGGGTATAGAGTGTGTTAATTTAGAGAAAAGTATTGAGATAGCTGGAAAAGTATTGCTGAACGGATCTCTGATAAGTCAACACTTTATGTCAATATTTGAGCTTTACTATACACCAAGTAAGTTAGCTAAATGGAATTCTGGGCAGGGGACGACGTGTAACCGGTGTAGTCTACATGCAGCAGATGCTGCTCACATGTTTTTTGTCTGCCCTAAACTGGGTCAGTTTATTGCCGATATAGAATACTTTGTGTGAAGAATCTAGGTATTTCAATCAAAATAACGGCGTCATTGGCTATCCTTGGCCATGATGAGGGGTTGACTTTGCAAAGGCCTGATGCAGAAGAAGGTTTTATTTTTATTTGCATGTCAGCATATCGTTCATGTATTACATCTCATTGGCTCGATACGGACTCACCCAACTTTTTAATGTGGCAAACAAAGCTCTTATCTATGTTTTATTTAGAAACTGCATTATATAAAATGAAGGGCACAAGAAAGAAAATGTTTGGTCGGAAGCTTTGGTCTCCAATTGCCAGTTGGAAAGGCTCATGAGTCGCAGTCTAAAGACTGGATTTGATAATGCCTTTTGGATGCGAAATCTTGCGTACATATTTGCTTGTAAGCACTTCTATTTGATGTTTGTATGTATTATTTATGTCCTGTCTGCTGCCAAGAAAAATCCAATAAAGATATTAAACAAAAAAAAAAAGAAATCCATCTGGAGATCCTTGAAAGGGAAGGAAGGCGGAACAAAGTAACCTGCAGGTGTAGGAATACCTTTCCCAGGATTATGCTTGAAACAAATGATACAATGCTTCACTAAGTGTGTGGCTACCTTAGAGATATTATCGTTCTGCCATACTGGGTCCAGTAGCTTATATATTCCTTTGGTTTTAATGTGTGCTGGGTTGTGAGCCATGGTAACAACTGGGAGCACATACGCATTGGGCAGCAACCATCTCTGTTTCCCGGACAAGTCAGTCCAGCACCCATCCTTATCCAAACGCCCTGTACTCTCCGCCAATATTGCTAAGTTCATCTACGGTTGCCTCAGCCTGAATTTCCCTGACATTTTCCAATATGTCCTCGAACATTCCATTGTCTGGGATCCACCTAGAGGGACCTGCCACAAACATATTTTTCATTTTTTATCAAGCTGTCTCCTTAGCTATCTGATCTGCAAACGGATTTCCCCTCCCAACATCGTCAGTGATTGCTTTGTGAGCACTACATTGTATTATTGCTAACTTATCGGGTAGTGTCAATGTGGAAAGCAATCTATGTATGAATTGGCCGTTCTGTGTTCGCAGTCCATGCGAAGTCAAGAACCCTCTTTCCATGCAGAGGTGCCCAAAATGACGGGCCACCCCAAAGGCATGCTGGCTGTTGGTGTAGACATTAGCAGCCAGTCCCTCACTCAATTTACAAGCCCTAAGGAGGGCAACCAACTCTGCTGCTTGAGCCGATTGGTATAGGATACGGGATGTCTCAACTACAGTGTGCAACGTTGTGATTGCATAGGCTACAGTGGTAGTGCTATCTGGTAGTTTCAAACAAGAGCCATTGATGTATCGTTCCCCTTGGGAGTCAGATAAGGGAACATCAGTCAGGTCTACCTGTCCTTTCGTTTCTTCCAAAGTCCGAAATAAACAATCATGAACATCACTATCCTTTTCTTCCGAAGGGAGGGTTATTAACGTGGCTGGGTTCAGAGTAGCACATCGTTTGATGGTAATGTGTGGAACAAACAAGGTTAATTCATATCCAGTCAGATGCGCACTAGTAAGGTGCCGCGTCTTTGTTTTATTCAATAGCGTATCCACAGCATGAGGTACCATTACTTTGAGATCAATATCAAGGACGAGCCCTGCCGATTGTCTGATAGAGACTGCCACCACTGTGGAATCTCTCAGACAGCTCAGAAGAGCTCGGTGACGTTATCAAGCATAGCAGAGAAATAATCGCAGGGTCTCTGCTTACCACCGAAACCCTGTGTTAGAACATAAAGTGCGCAACCATCCGCCTCATGTAAGTAGAGCACAAAAGGCTTCTGGTAATGTAAATGTAAATGTAGACGTATTTGTAAAGCGCACTGATACCCTGGCAAGCAGTGTGTCCTGGCGCTGTACTCATACCGCTAGGGAACCCGTCCTGGCTTTTCCCCGTGAAATGTCCACTCCTGGGCATCCCCGGGGTGCAACCAGGCATCCCTAGCGCTGTAGGGGACCGTTGTGGAGGCTAAGCAAGCTATTGCCCAGAGTTGCAGCGTGGGACCCATGATTAGAATAGGCACTGAGGCGAGAATATCCAGTCAGCGGAATTTATGAGCCAGAGACCCGCCGAGGCGGGAATCGAACCCTGGTCCCTGGCCAGAACTCTGCATCAAGGTCTGCCGCTCTAACCATTGAGGCACACTCCTCCACAATCAGGAGTACCAAGCACAGGAGCAGAGCAAAGTGCAAATTTAACTGCTCAAAAGTTTGCTGGCATGCAGATACCCAAGGCAGGGGTTCATGCACCTCTGTGGTGGTCAGGTAAAGAAGGGGTTTCGTTAGTAGGGAATAGTTAGGGATCCAGTGCAGACAATACAAAGTTATACCAATGAACGCACGTGCCTCGCGTTGGGTCTTAGGAACAGGCATATTAGTAATAGCAGCTATGCATTCAGTTGTTAGTCTGCGACCCTCCTTCGACAGTAGGTGACCTAAATAGGTGACCTCCTGTCTACAATATTGAAATTTCAAAAGTGACACCTTGTGTCCATGGTGTGCCAAATGCAACAATAATTTAACTGTGGCTTCTTCGCAACCATCCTCAGTGTCCGAAGTCACAAGGAGGTCGTCAACGTACTGCAACAGCACAATACCAGGGGGAAGCTCCAAAGATTCAAATTGAACTTGCAAAGCTTGGCTATAAAAACTAGGACTTTCCGTATAGCCTTGTGGAGCAAAGTAGAATCTAAAACTATGACCGGCTATTGCAAATTGGAACAGATATCTGCCATCTGTATGGATTGGTATGCTGAAGAAAGCAGTCTTCAAATCGATTACGGCAAATAATGTTTTCTGACGAATCACACGAGACTTAATCAATTCCTGAATTATTTGTAATAAAGCATTTTCTCCTGCCTGTGGGATCTTGCACTGGGGAATGCATGGCAATTTGGTGTTGTCCTTTATCTGGATGGAGACCGGTGGGATCTGGAGCAACCCCACATATGTGTCCCCTGTAGCCCACAATGTGGGTGGCACATTCTTGAACTCCGAGGGGAGAGGAGCATCTTTTGCGAAGCACTGTTTTGCACGGGCTACCTGTGGTCCAATAGTCATGTATACACCATCAGCAGAACAAAATATTGTCACATGTAACCTTTTTAACAAATCCAATCCCAACAAATTCTGCCCACAATTGGACATCAATAAAAATGGTGAATCAACCGTGAAGGGGCCAATAGTCACAGCAAGAGGTTTGGAAATAGGGCTAACAACTGGCATGCCTAAAAAGCCTATCAACACATTATTTTGGCCAGACAGAGCTGCCCCCAGGACCAGTGAATGGGAAACAGAGCTATTCATAGCCCCTATATCAACTATAAATTTCTTGGTCGTACCCTGCAAAACCGCCGTAACATAGGGTCCGCGCTGATCTACAGTCACCGGAACTGGTCCCTCACGCTGTCCCTGGCTGTCCTAGCTATGGGACAACCTTGTCATTTGATCTATATCATAGTCATCGTGATAGTACTGTCGGCCTCAGGGGGTCATCAAAATAGTTCCCGTTCTGTCAATTGTGTGACGTATTCTCTGACTGCATCTCCCCTCGACTCCCTCTTCCTTGTTCGTGTCCTCTAAAAATTCGACCTCTCAGGCCTCACCTTCAAGTCCTTGTCTTTGTCCTCATTCTCTCTATGCTCGTAGTACTGTGCCATACTCAAAATCACTTATGGGGATGATGTTGTCCAAGTACATTCCAAAGCCTGCAACCTAGTTGCAATCTCGGTAAGCAAGTTAGTGACAAACCTTTTAACAAACAAACAAACAAACACCATCCTCCTTTGACAAGTCCTGAACACTAAAGTCTAAAAACACCCCTTCAAATCTGGTAAAGAAATCAGACAGACTTTCATCTTTCTTCTTTGGGGTTAGGACCTCACTCCTCTTCCAAGTAGTATAGGTACACTGTTCCTGAAACTGAGCATCGACTCGTGGTCTAATTACAGTGTCTGTGGAGTAGCACAATTGTGGTATTTCTGGGTGGTAAAAGGGATGGACTTCCCTCATAGGGTGCTGTGTTCCTATCGTCGGAACCTTTTGGAGAAATCTGCCTCGGTAACCCACCTGTGTTGTTACATTGTTAAAAACCTTATTGAGAGCCATACCTATATCATATACCCTGTCCCATATGTCATAGATGATCAGAGGTGCAACACCCTGAAAACACCGTTGCCTCAGTTCTATTAGCCTGGCCGACATATGCTTAAGGGAATGCTGCTGTTTGAAGGGCTCATAATCTTTGATCACACTCAACACCCCTCCCACACTATAGATCACATTCCGGGCCCACTGAGCTGCTTGATTCACCACCATTTGCTTTTCCTCATCACCCACAGCAGAACGCACGAACACTTTCTCAATGCAGTCTGGCGCTGCTGCCCAATTTTCTTCATGCATCCCACGCACAGGCGTCTCAACATCTGACAGTGTTTGAGGTGTCACACTTAAGGGGAAAGAGCAGATGCAGAGAAAGGTATCATCATGTAAGGAGACAGTGTAGTAGGGGTAAAAGGGGCGTAGCAGTCGAAACAGAACCAATAGACAGGACAGGAGATCTAATAGCTCTCGACTCTATGGCTGGCATGGGTAGAAGAGAAGCAAGTGGGGCCGGGGCTGAGGCAGTAGTGCTAGAAACAGAAACACTAGAGAGGGAGGCACTAGGGGCCGAACACTGGGATGTCGGAACTATCAGTATATCCATTCAGGGGCCAAAGGAGGTGGGAGCGGGAATCTAATAACGCTTCAACAAAATCGTCTCTCTCCTCTCTGGCAACATAACATTTATCATTCTATAAACAAAACTTCCTTTCTGCGCATTCTATGCCTTTCTCTATCTTTTCCCTTTCATATCCAGCTGCTTTCTGCGTTATCATTTGCGTCTGTCTTTTCCAGCCTCTTTCTCTGATCTCATACGCCGTTCCTTTGCATCTT
This sequence comes from Lissotriton vulgaris, assembly GCF_964263255.1. Classification (NCBI taxonomy): domain Eukaryota; kingdom Metazoa; phylum Chordata; class Amphibia; order Caudata; family Salamandridae; genus Lissotriton; species Lissotriton vulgaris. Next base: position 1,160,662,590 of record NC_141689.1, read on the forward strand.
TCTGCCATATTCTTAGAGATTCAAACATCGACTGCCTGCTTGTTTTAGCGAACAATTTGTCCTGCACGAAATTCCTTTTTTTTTCATAAATCTAACCAGCAAGTGGCCATTGTAGCCAAGCATTGTCCCTCGTATATTTATGCCACAACTTGCTAAACATAATAGGGTCAATACCATGCTTGACATATACGTCGAAATTTGGGGAACCCTCAGGAGGCGCAGGCTGACTCTCTTCCAATCGAGCATCAGAGGAACAACATCGACATTCAAAACACCCTAACTTACTTAAACAAGGCATCTTAATATAAGCCTGTTAGAAATCGGGGTCTCTGGTTGGCTGGCGCCAATGTCCAAATAGGGTCCCTTCTTCCTAAGTCAGGGCAAGTGGGCTACCCCCTTTGACAACCCCTGTTCAACCATGTGGTATTGTAGCACGAGCAGTTAGGTCTATCTCAGAGGCAGTGTGTGAAGCATTTATGACCATGCACAATAAGGTAGTAATAACACCACAAAAGGACACAACTCAAGTAGGTATAGAAAAATATTATCTTTATCTAACCTTCAACTCAAGACTCTCAAAGGGTTTCAACAAGCTACAATGCACATAAACTAGTAGGGACTCAAAAGGCAATAAAGTATTCCACAGAACGTGACAATGACTGAGCACAAGGCTGGGGCCTACACGACTCGTCAAGCACCAGGTCCCTGCAGGGGAAAGGGGACACAGCACGCAGCACCTCAAAGAAGGGGAGACAGTGACAGGTGGACTCCCAGCGACCACAAGTCTTGACTGCAGGGGCCTGCAGCGTGCACCCACAATGATTCGGGCACTCGGGGACAGACGGGCTCTCACCCCCCCGGCTGGTGGGGGTGATGGCTCTCGTCTTGCAGCTCTGTGGTGGGCTCACAGCGGCTGCTGCTCTCTCTTGGCTGTGGTGGCCCACAAGATGGTGCAGAGAAGGAATATCGCCGGGAAAATATCGCCTTGCATAAATATCGCCGCAGAAATATCGACATGAAGAAATATCGATGTCAAAAATATAGTTTGACTAGAATATCGACAGACAGGTAAGAAATATCGATAACAATAATATAGTAGTAATAAATATTGTTTACAAAAACATAGTTCACAAAAATATCGTTAATTAAATAATTATAAGTAATTTAGTGTCTTTCATTTTGATTTTTAAACCAATAAATAATTTGTCGTTTGTGTAGTGGTGTTTATAAGTGTATATGGTGTGAAAGCTGAAAAATTATTATTTATGTAAATAATTTGAAAATACAATACTAATCAATAATTAATTACAAAATATTTAAAGTAAATGATTAATTATTTTTAGGTGTGTAGGTGTTTGTTAATAATAATATATTTAAATGTATATATTAAATAAGTTTATAAACTAAATTAAATGTAATATTAAATTTGACAGATGGTGTATTTTTTTTTGAGTTCCTGCGTTTTCCCTACTGTTGCACCCTCTGGAGTGGGAATAGTAATTTTTACCCCTACGCTATACAACACTTTCCCTACTGTTGAACCCTCTGGAGTGGGAATAGTAAGTTTTACCCCTACGCTATCCAGCGCTTTCCCTACTATTGCACCCTCTGGAGTGGGAATAGTAATTATTACCCCTACGCTATCCAACGCTTTCCCTACTGTTGCACCCTCTGGAGTGGGAATAGTAATTTTTACCCCTACACTATCAAGCGCTTTCCCTACTGTTGCACCCTCTGGAGTGGGAATAGTAATTTTTACCCCTACGCTATCCAAAGCTTTCCCTACTGTTGCACACTTTGGAGTGGGAATAGTAATTTTTACCCCTACGCTATCCAATGCTTTCCCTACTGTTGCACCCTCTGGAGTGGGAATAGTAAGTTTTACCCCTACGCTATCCAGCGCTTTCCCTACTGTTGCACCCTCTGGAGTGGGAATAGTTAGTTTTACCCCTACACTATCCAACGCTTTCCCTACTGTTGCACCCTCTGGAGTGGGAATAGTAATTTTTACCCCTACACTATCCAGCGCTTTCCCTACTGTTGCAACCTCTGGAGTGGGAATAGTAATTTTTACCCCTACGCTATCCAAAGCTTTCCCTACTGTTGCACACTTTGGCGTGGGAATAGTAATTTTTACCCCTACGCTATCCAATGCTTTCCCTACTGTTGCACCCTCTGGAGTGGGAATAGTAAGTTTTACCCCTACGCTATCCAGCGCTTTCCCTACTGTTGCACCCTCTGGAGTGGGAATAGTAATTATTACCCCTATGCTATCCAACGCTTTCCCTACTGTTGCACCCACTGGAGTGGGAATAGTAATTTTTACTCCTACGCTATCCAGAGCTTTCCCTACTGTTGCACCCTTTGGAGTGGAAATAGTAATTTGTACCCCTACGCTATCCAGCGCTTTCCCTACTGTTGCACCCTTTGGAGTGGGAATAATAATTTTTACCCCTATGCTATCCAACACTTTCCCTACTGTTGCACCCTTTGGAGTGGGAATAGTAATTTTTACCCCTACGCTATCCAATGCTTTCCCTACTGTAGCACCCTCTGGAGTGGGAATAGTAATTTTTACCCCTACGCTATCCAGCCCTTTCCCTACTGTTGCACCCTTTGGAGTGGGAATAGTAATTTTTACCCCTACGCTATCCAACGCTTTCCCTACTGTTGCACCCTCTGGAGTTGGAATAGTAATTTTTACCCCTACGCTATCCAGCGCTTTCCCTACTGTTGCAGCCTCTGGAGTGGGAATAGTAATTTTTACCCCTTCGCTATCCAGCCCTTTCCCTACTGTTGCACCCTTTCGAGTGGGAATAGTAATTTTTACCCCTACGCTATCCAACGCTTTCCCTACTGTTGCACCCTCTGGAGTTGGAATACTAATTTTTACCCCTACGCTATCACGCGCTTTCCCTACTGTTGCATCATTTGGAGTGGGAATAGTATTTTTTACCCCTTCGTTATGAAATATTTTAACTAATAATATTTATATTATTTTAAATAAATGTATGTATTATTGTTCTTTTTTTTTTTTTCCCCTCATTTGCCACCTCGCCACCCATAACTTCTATCTTAGACCACCACTGGGCTTTTTATCTCATAGGCTGGTTTAGAGTGATGGGGCATAGACATCACCTATTCTTGAGTCTGGCCTTTCTCTGGACTGCCCCTCTTGGCCACCTGACTCAACAGGTGTGTCCTCCTCCAACTCTATTTTTCGTCCTGGAGTACCATGTACCAGCGAGATAGGCCTGGGCTTAATCATCGGAAATTAACACAAAGTGTTCAACCAAAACATAAAAGGAAAGGTATCCAAAATCCTCGATTTCTCTTAGAATGGTCTAAAATATCAAGCTTAGCCATATACCTCATGGCTAAAATTCAATCCATTAAACTAGGACTAAGCGGTGAAACCCATAACTTGCATATCTCTCTGCGCGCTAGCAACATGGCATAAAAAATAAGGCTAACATTATTATTCATAAATCTATTTTCTAAGTCGTGTCTCCCCGTAATAATTAATTCAGGGCTTACCTCAATACGTTGGTTCAGAGATTTGGAGAGAGAATTACTTACATCTATCCAGAATTGCATTATTTTTGGACAGGACACAAACATATGCAAATCATCCACATTTAGGGCTTTACATTTCGGACACCCAACAATTCCACCAGCTTTGAATTTGGAGAGTCTATATGGAGACCAATATGCCCTGTGGATGGTAAACAAAAGATTTCGCCTTAGGTTTGCAGGTTTAACGATACTATAAAGCATAGACATAGTTACTTGCCATTGGTTTTCTGTCGCGATCCTTGGCAAGCTATCCATCCACAGGGTCACTGGCAAGACAAACGGTCCATCCTCCTTTTCTAATATCGCCCAATACCAAAAAGCCACTTCCTTCTTAAAAATCTCTGTCTCCAGCTTCAACTCAAAGTCATTTTCAATTCCAATCTCTGTTTCCAAGTCATTTACCCAGCTTTGGATCTGTAAGTATTTATATTTTGAGAAAACCGGTCCCCACATTTGTTGGCATAAGCTCCTTGATATAAGTTTGCCATCTGGAAACAAATCTTTCAACCTTTGCAGAGCAGGTTCCTTTTTCAGGTTTAGTGCCAACGCATCTTTTGTCCAAGATGGAGCGCCAGGAGACTCCCATATTGGCGCCATATAGCTAAAATAAGGCAATTTTACTACCTTTCTGATTTTATGCCATATCTCTGCCAAGTCCCGCAAAATCTTGAGTCTCACCTTTTTAAAAAATTTAGGGTCTGAGAACTTATATAAAAAACCAAAATCATGATATCCAGACCTTTTCAGCAAAAAAACAAACATTTCTCCAATTGGAGATTTAGGTAGGGTACCCAACAGCATCCTACAGTTTTTTAAACAGAAAGCCCATGCATAAATTTGAATATCTGGGGCCGCCAACCCTCCCTTATTAATTCTCCTCCTTAGTTTTTTCCATGAAATCCGAGAGCCCTTTGACGTCCAGATAAAAGATGTTATCACACTCTGTAGTTTAACCAGCCATTCCTTTTTGAAACCAAGTGGGATAGTCTCAAACAAAAAAGTAATTTTCGGTATCCAATGCTTTCCCTACTGTTGCACCCTCTGGAGTGGGAATAGTAATTTTTACCCCTACGTTATCCAGCCCTTTCCCTACTGTTGCACCCTTTGGAGTGGGAATAGTAATTTTTACCCCTACGCTATCCAACGCTTTCCCTACTGTTGCACCCTCTGGAGTTGGAATACTAATTTTTACCCCTACGCTATCACGCGCTTTCCCTACTGTTGCATCATTTGGAGTGGGAATAGTATTTTTTACCCCTTCGTTATGAAATGTTTTAACTAATAATATTTATATTATTTTAAATAAATGTATGTATTATTGTTGTTATATAATTTTAGTGTTAAATATATGTATATGTACACAATTATTAAGTTTATAATGAAAAAGTGTAGTTAATTAGTCAAAAATAGTATTTTGTTAATTGTACTTATATTTAATAACTATTTAATGTAATTATAATTAATTTACAAAGTCGATATTTTTAACATCTATATTTATTACATCGATATTTTTGAGTCGATATTTATGTACTTACCTGTTTAGGTATAGGGTGTCGATATTTATGTAAACGATACTTATACAACTATATTTTTTACATCGATATTAGTGTAATCGATATTTAAACACCCTACCCACGAGATTATAGCGGCAATCCTCGACAATGGGGAACAAGCTGCGGGCAGTCAGTGGCAGCAGCTCTCTCTTAGCTGCGACGGCCCACAGGCAAATTTGGATGAGGCAAAGTTAGCAAGGGTGCGGGCTCTCAACAGCAGCAGCTCTCTCTCAGCTGCAGCAGCCCACAGGAAAAATCACAATGATGCAAAGTCAGTAAAAGTGCGGGCACCCAGCGGTAGCAGCTCCTTCTTAGCTGCGATGACCCACAGGACGGATCACGATAATACCAAGTTGGCAACAGTGTAGGCGCTCAGCGGCAGCAGCTCTCTCTTAGCTGCGGTGGTCCACAGGATGAAGGGTGATGTAAAATTGGCAAAGGTGCGGGCACACAGCGGCGCCAGCTCTCTCTTAGCTGCAGCGGCCCACGGGGTGAAGGGTGATGCAAAGTTGGCAAAGGTGCAGGCACTTAGCGGCGACAGCTCTCTCTGAGCTGCAGTGGCCCACACAGATTCAGCGAAGTTTCAAAGGTTCAAATTCAGGCGGGCTCTCAGCGGTGGCAGCTCTCTCTTAGCTGCAGCGGCCCACATAGATTCAGTGAAGTTGCAGAGGTTCAAATTCAGGTGGGCTCTCAGTGGTGGCAGCTCTCTCCTAGCTTGAGCGGCCCACACAGATTCAGCAAAGTGGCAAAGGGTCAAATTCAGGCGGGCTCTCAGCGGAGGCAGCTCTCTCTTAGCTGCAGAGGCCTACACAGATTCAGCAAAGTTGCAGAGGCTGAAATTCAGCGTTACTCACAGTAGAACCAGAGGCTCCGGATTACTCGACGGACACCTGCACACAGAATTCCTCGCACAGGATTTCCGACATGCACATTTCAGGGGTGAAACAGGGTGTCCTTTGGACACCCTGGCACCCTTGAAATACCTCCCGCTATTAACGATTCTGTAATACCGAATAGCTAATAGTGAATCTATTCCCATTCATTCCTATGGGCCTCCTAGCCCATAGGAATGAATGGCTAGGTATTCCTTAATAATGAATCAGAATTACCGATCCGTTATTAAGGAATGTTAAGGAGTCGCTAATATTTTAGTGATTCCTACCTACATTCCATTTAGTGAGTCCTTAAAAGCGATTCGGAAATAATTGCTATTAAGGACTCGCTAAATGGAAGTTACCTACATCTGGCCCTATGTTCTCTACAGTCACAAATCACTCAGTCCTGCCAGAACCAGTTTGGTGGGGTCGGGGAGCACTTGGTTTAGGAGGTGACATCCTGCCCTTTCAGAATAAGGGGGACGGCTATCAGACACCCCATGGAAGGTAGAGCCATCATTCACCTTGCGGGGCACGGCCTTGCTCAGATCAAAGAGTCACCCCTGCCCATGCACGGAATACCGATCTGTCTCTCCAGCCAGGTCTGACCCAGCTGGCCCTGCTGCTCCAAAACCAGACGGCCAATACACATACTAACGAAGCCTACAGTAAAGCTTAGGTAAGAAACTAGTGCATTTCCAGAAGAGGCATTTCCATACATGGGATTAATAAATGGTCCTTAATAAAAGGTGTATCTCGAGATCCTGAGCATAAACATATCAAACTCAAAGTTCCTATCAGGTTCCTGGGGTCAGATAGGATTATAGAAGGTAATCCTCAACCCGCCCATTCTGACATATGATAACAGATTGTTTCACAGTAGTAACCATAAAATGGAGGGTAACTCGCTGTTAGAGCATGCTACACAGATCTAGGTATAATGGTTATCCTAATTCATACAGTCATCTTTACACAATGAGAATTCTCACTGTGCCATTGATTAGCCGTGGCACTGCCCCAAGAGCCTCTAAATCCAGCCAACATAAAACATAGGAAGAGGGGAGAGGAAGGTAGACCCACGCCAATGATGCCAGGTCTAACAAAGAAACAGACGCTGTCCCCAATGGACAAGTATAACACCAACAAAAATAATACAAGGAAAAATAAACAAGAGAAAAATAGTTCAAGAACTAAACCAAAAAGGTCCGAAAACCCCCCACTGCAGTCCGGAGACTGTAACCAAGTTCAAGAAGACCGGCTCCAGCCCCAGTCCTTTTCAAGAGAAGACCAAATTACCAGTTGATCTGGCAGATTGTTCTCAAACACTCTATGACTTTTACAAGGGTCTGCAAACCCACCAAGTTCAAACCAAGACAGCCCAAAAGACCGTTATAAGTAGGGGTGGGCAGAATTTGCGTAATCGCGTTTCGCAAATCTCCGCAAAACAGTAAAAAATCTCCACAAACAAGCAGAAATTCCACAAACACGTGGAATTGCTTGTTCGCTATGCTTTTTTCCTGTTCGCAATTGCTGTTTGCGTGCTCGGGGGGAAATATCTTGTGAACACGCATTTTGAGAACGCGAACAAGCACATAATTTCGCGAAGTCACAGAATGCAGAATTATGGGCAATTTCGAGTTCCCCGCGAGAGGAACGGAATTTGCTGCCCAGGCCTAGTAATAAGACACAGCCCAACGGCTCGTGCTGTTCAATCAAGATTGTTTGGAAACTGCACCAAGACAGTCAGGAGACTGTATCAAGACACAGCACGCAGGCTCGTGCCATTCAAGGATGGAGCCATATTTCCAAGAATCCAATCACTCACCTGGTGCACTCAGGTCGAGTCAAATCATTCTCCAGTGCCGACTCTTCGGACCAAATGGTCAACTGCAACTGCCTTCTCAGGTCCCCAGCCGATGACCATTGGACGAGGAGTCGTCCGATCAGACGGGCAGCTGCGAGAACCAGGCTCGATCATGTGGGATAACCCGATCCGCCCGACCGAGCGGACGCAACCCCGACCCTGCAACCTGTTTTTGGGTGAGTCGGGTCAACCTTGCTGGATCCCTGTTTGGGCACCAACTGAAGAAGGTGGCCCTTAGGGACCACCCGGATTACTTACAACCACCTGATCTGCCTTCCTAAGAATGAAGAGTCAGTCAGACAGTAGAGAATACAAACATACATTTATTAGCAATACTCTACAGAGGAGTCCAATCTGACCTGCACCCTGATATGTCTGCTGAGGGACTGTCCCCCCAACAATGTACAACACGTAATGATTCTTCCCCAGAGCCTCCAACCACGCCCGAACCTGAACAAAGAGGGCACAGAGGGATGAGCTACCACCTGCCAGATGGGTACATGCTATTGGCAACTCAAGGTTACCATGCTGAGCCTCAGTGTCTCCTAACATGGGAGCAGACAACACCCTCAGATAGGTATGCGAGGGCAGAATGGTCTATTAGTAAGTCGAGAAACAGCCTTGAACAGAAGAGAAAATAATAACAAAATACAGTGTTCTGCTGAGGCAAGCAGTACGAGTGATGAGGCCTAGTTCAGGCACAGTCTAAGCAGCCTAATAGAGATTAAGAAATACAAAATGGAGTCACACTCACTAACTGAAGCCTGCTCATTACAGGGATAACTCAGTGGGTTGCATAACATGAATACAAATGTTGTCTATTTAGCCACACACTGATAACCTAATATAACATTAAACAAGTGCATTGAAGGAATGGGATTTTCAAACCTAACAAATACCAACCTGGAAGCTGAACAATAAAAGCCTTTACCAGCTCTTATTAGTATTCCACAGAAAGTTAGTAGAAATGGCCCCAGGATTAAGATATAAATAATGCTTAATACTTATTTTTTGTCTTTCAGCCCTCATCTTCTCTTCTTTGGCTCGCTCTAGCTGTAAGACTTGCAGTTGCTTTCGGACAGGGACTGCCCGCGGCATTCTAGCTAAAAAGATATCAGGCAATTCAATAGCTTACAGAGATTTATTGCTATCCAGGGGATTGAAAGATTCCTATCACAGGCCAAACAGTCTAAAACTATCTCTCTAGTTAATTTTTCTTCTTCTGAGCTCCAGATAGAAAGTCACAAGAGAATTGGCCGGCAGCAAATAAAATTCCTCAGAAATTCTAAACCTAGTTCAGTGTGGCAAATAAATGCTGGAGGTTGCACACCAGGAAATGGTTAGTTCCGTAGTGCTGGCGTCCAGAAAATTGAGGACTCAGTTGACTGATTATTGAGCTGCCGTATATCGAGGTTGGGAATAAAATACCATCATTTTTGAAAATAACATCATTCGCATTGGCTTAAGTTGTTTATCGTTTTCCACACGTCTACTACGCCAAGTGTTTTGTGGTCCAATTAACTCAAGATTATTGGTCCTGAGGAGAACTCCAAATTGGGGAGTTCGAAACGCGTCGACCAGTTGTGAGGTCATTTTGTCAAAAAAACAAAAGAATTTTGTTTAAATAGGTTCATCAAAAGAAGGTGTAAATATTTCAAAAATTGTAAAATTGTGAATATTGTATATATGTACATTTTCAGAAATTGATATAAGATTTATGCCTAGTTTTTTGACATTAGACCGCTAGGATTTGTACTATTTTTTGTTGGATGAATGTAGATGAATGAATGTACTTTGGCCAGTGTGTAAGTCTGTATGTGTGGTCTAATTATTGACAAATTGTGTTTTTGTATTATTTGTAAATATGTCATTGTATTGATTTTGTGGATATACACCAACTCTTGGTTTCTAATGAAAATATAACAAAAAAGAAAAATTTCCACTAGTGCATAAAATAATAAATAAACTAGTGAAGTAAACAAAAAAACGGACCCCTATGTTTGTTTCATATAGGTCAGATAAAAATTATTTGAAAAATACCCGGTACTGGCAGTTGTTTTGTTGGTTAATAGGAGGTTGACACAGGGGCAGACAACAATCTCCAAAAGAATACATTTCCTTCCCTATGGAGGGTTGTTGACTAACCCAGGCCCCATATGCCTGCTCCATAAGTTGCCATAGTAACAGATAGTGTTGAATATATTTTGAAGATGGGTGTGAGAACCCGCTCTCCCTTGGGCGATGGGAGATTTAGCAGAGAGCTAACAACCGAAGAAAACATGGTCCTACTTTGTGCGATATGCGCCGACCATGTCCCAGACAAGCTGAAAGTGAACCCAGGTAAGAGAAGGTGCTGGTGCTTGATAACAACACTTTCTTACCCACCATAATAGTTAAGGGTTGCATGCGCTTTGGGCCACAAGTCTTTATAAAAGACTTGGGGGCATAGATATTATAAAGATCAGCGGTAAACATTATTGCCGGTTTAGCGGCAGAAAACTGCTGCTAAAATGGCGATAATAGGCTTGATTATTTGCCCTTGAGAATCCCAATAGAAGTCCATGTTCTGGTGTGAACATGGGTTTCTATTGGAATTCTCCAGGGCATATTAACAAACCCATTGTTGCAGTTTTAGCTGCAGTTTTCTGCCACTAAACCAGCGATAATTTTTACACCGTTCTTGATAATATGCCCCTTAGTAGAATTAGTTAATAATGCCATCTTGGCCATAAAATTGACAAAGTAGGGCACTAGATGATGCAATGCTTTGGGGGTTTAAGCAATTAACACTGCTTCACCCATGTTACATAATGTTGGTATGGAGGCACCATTCACCAAAGGCACATCTGTGGTGCACTAACTAAGCTCCCTAATAAGAACATTTATGTACAAAATAAAAAGAAGTAGGGCTCAAACGAAACCCTGAGGAACACCATACCAATACTAACTTCATCAATGACTTCTCCTTTGTTCCCCAATCCTGACTTGAGCCTAAGAGTCTGTATGCAAGTAGACAAACTATTGGACTAGGGATGGATCCATTTGCATATTAATAATGGATCGCCAGAAGTTAGCCTGATTAACACAGTCAAAGACCATAGTCAAATCCATAAAGTCTGGATATAGTACAGAATGCTTGGCCACCATGTATTTCCCAAAGATCAGGTTAAGTTGAGACATTGATCGATCATCCCAATACCACTTTGGAATCCATATTGACAGTTCCTTTGAAAAAATGGTATTTCCCCGATAGCCAGTGGAGCCACCGTAGATGACTCAAGGTTGACTCTCTCTTGATTGTGACACTGTACATGAGGAGGGTGAGTCACAATATCTGATTCCCTCTTCCCTCCCTCTCCTGAGTGTTACCTTGTTCTAATTACACTTCTAATTAGGTAGTAGAACTGGTGTTCAGTTGCTTGCAGAATTAAATTGCTAACCACAAGCCATAAATAGCTATATTTGGCAATCTGCCAGCCTACCTCAAATCTAGACTGCAGTTTTGCATTCCTTCCAGAAAATTAATAAAAATGAGCCTCTTCTAACCACAATTTCAGCATACAGATATCGATGGGTTTGCATCACAATATGTGTGCATGGTTAAAATAGTGACTACCCTCTGAGCCAAGACCTGCTAATATCCTCCTAGAAATTTCAGGGAGCCCTCTAACCCCTTAAACCCTGATGTTCAACCTGTTACAGGGACTTGAAGAATAGGGGTACTGAAAAGGGTTGACGTGATGAGAATTATTGGACAATGCCATGTATGGAGTTATTTCACATGGGCAGCAATTAGAAAGGGGTATGGGGCCAGATGTACGACCCTAAATTGCAAGCACAAGCGGGTTTGCGACCCATTTGTGCATGCAAAATGTTACAGGACCATGTACAATTCTTAATTAGCGAGTTGCAATTTATTTGCGACTCACTAATTAGGAATTGCTATTAGGAAGGGGCATGCCGAGGGCGTCCCTTCCTAATAGCGAGTCTCTACCCTATGTAAGAATGTTTCGCGACCACAATTGCAGTTGCAAAACAATTGCAAATTACAGCCCTTTTCAAGAGGGTAGTAATCGAGTCGCAAATGGGAAGGAGTCCGAGACTGGCTCCCTAAATGTTTTTAAGGGCAGGCAATGGTCTCAGGGACCACTATCTGCCCTTAAAAAAATGAAATGAAAATGTTTCATTTTTTTTAAATGCATCCCATTTTACTTTAAGGAAAACAGGCTGCATTTAAAAAAAAATAACTGCCTCACTGAAAAGCAGTAAACAAAATAAGATTTCCCTTTTGTAATCACGTTTTTATCTTACCACTTGTTTGCACTGAACCACAAGGGACTACACTCCACCATTAAACATCATCACCAGGTCATTGAAAAAAGTATACTTTATTACATTAATAGCAAAAAAGACCTGCTTTGAATTGCAATAATATTAAAACATAACAAAAGCTAAAAATGTATTTAAAAATCGTTTGTATGATGATTAACATTTATTAATAATCATGATATTATTATTTCAAGTATATAGTAAGTGCAAATACTGCCACTTTAGTATCCGAGAAAACAGTTCATCCAAAATTCAAAATTAATATCAACTGATTTCCTGTTTACACAATTTTTCATATGCATAATATATGCATTCCGCAAAATTATTAACACAAATACTTTCTCAAAATCCAGGTATATTTTGACGTCTTTCGGTGTATCTTTATCTTTTCAACACCTTCTTCAGGACTGTTATCATATTCAAAGATTTCTCATCATCTCTAATTTTTGATGTCATTGAAAAGCAGTCCCAGACATGGAGGTCTGCTGAGCCCAGCAGGCATCCATCCCTGGGAGGGCCAGCCACTCCCAATGGGGTCGCAAATTGTGAGTGGCTCATTATTATTCATAAGCCTTGCATTTTGCGACCACATTGGCAATCGCTAACAGTGTCTCTGACACTGTTTTACATTTGCTTTTGTGATTCTCAAATTGTGATTCATAATATGCAAGTCGCAAAAGCAAATGGTCGTACATCTGTCCCAAGGTCTGTAAAGAGGGTTATACAAAACCCAGGGCGTAGCCAACAGCGGGGCTATGCGGAGGGCCACGGAGTTGGAAACAAACTCAGTGGAACTCCGGGGAGCTCCGCTACGCCACCCAGCTCTCTACCTCGATTAAGATATAAGTTACAAGTAATGAAAAAAAAGTAAGGGTTCCGCCGTGCCGCGCCTATACTCGTCAACTATCTTTGTTGTTTAGGTTTGGACCAGCAACTGCTGTGAACTACAAGAGTGATTGGGGTGCAAACTTCTCAGATCAGATTTTTCAAAATCAAAAAACTGTACACAGGGCACAGACCCAGAACACCAGCACTAAAATGTCAGCAATTATGGAGGCTTACCTGGAGTGAGGGAACAGACTGTCCTTTGCCGACACCGCTGAGAGTCACTTTGCCTCGAGAAGCGTATCGGGGGCCTTTTTCTAATGCTACCGCAACCAGACGCCACTAGCACCAGCACCGCCGCCCTGGGACTACAATCCCCGGCATCCTCAGCGGCGGCATGACCAATTGACGCAGCAGCAGCGTCAGGAGGCGCATCCCTCCGCATCACGGGACAAGCGCGGGACAAGCGGGGCGAAGCCCGGGCCAAGGGCGGGCCCGTTTAAGCCCGTTCAAGCACGGATAAGGACGGGACGGGCCACCCCATTAACAGCTGCATGCAAGGTCAGTGAGTGCAAGCAACCTTATTTTGGCTGGCAGAGTTTGGAGTGGGGTTTATTTATAATTGGAAGAGGAGCTAGACTCACCCCTTGCAAATATCATGGCCATTTCCCCAACTGTAGGAGGGAATGGTAGGAAATCCACTGGCGGGACTTTAATGGGCACTCTGGATAATTTCCTCGTAAGAGTGTCAACAGCTTTGGCCAAAGACATTGAACTAACTGAAAAGAGACTACACCCCCTTTGATAAGAGATCCTCAATGGGAAGTCTGGCAAGGGCTAGGTCACCTGTCCCTCAGCAGGTTGATATCCAGAATACGTTGTCTTCTTTGGGGGGGGATGAGAGAAGTTATACTTCACAGCCAGCTGGGTCCCTGGTACCTCCGGAATCACGACCTAATATCCCAATGGAAACGACTAACCTGAATACTACCTCGAAGAGGCTGCCTTCACCTAATATCAAGACCAGGTCAGCCAGTAATGCTAAAACGGGTGCAGTACAGCATCCGCAGGGTCTAACATCAAAAGGAAAACGTCCCGGGCGCAAGTGCAATCAATAGCAAGAAAAGCAAAAAGTGTAAATGAGGCTGTGCTCAAGGAGAACCCTACCCCAAGCACTTCACCTCCCCTATACCATCGCTATCAGCTAATGAAGGGGCTTATTTATTGCCAAGTGTGGGGGGTGTAGCATTGGGTGAGCTGGGCCCATCCTTCTGGAAAAGGCTGGAATCTACTGTCAAGAAGATATGTCACCCGATATACGATAGACTGGACTCCATTGAAACCAGACTTGGTGCATGGAACTCTCATTTGCTTCAGTCCAGTCATGGGTGGGAAATCGGGGTAGTGGACCAAACTGTATACAGCTAAATGCGGCAGGGCAAAGTGTTGTGGGCGCAAATCCTAACGTTCCACCAAAAGGTAGCAATAGCACTGTAGCAAAAGATCCCTTAGTACCCTGTGTCGCAACTCCCTCAGCTAACCTGGCTGGGGTTAATCAAATAGTACAGAGGGATAGGGCTCAAAATGCAGAAGTTAGTAAACCCACTATGCAACCTCAATTATTGTCCAAATCCCCCCCAGCTCATACTGTTGCTAGTATACCAACCATAGAACTCCCCCCTGAATCAGCCCCTTATGTGGTAGTATTGGCGGGGTTCCGCCTTTGAATCAGGGAAAGAGGGAGACATATATGGAACTTAAGAACAAGTGCATCTTTTGGGTTAATGCTAATCGGCCACTACCAATCCATATATGTGCAGAAATTCTATTTGCTAAAAGAGTTAATTGGGTGGGTAGGCAGACAAAGTCTGTTGGAGTGGACTGCATTATTATTAATTTCAGGGGCGGGAGATGTGTTGAATACATCTGTAATTGGCCCCAAAAAGACTTTTCGTCCCTAATTCAACCACTTCCCTTAACTTATTTTTATGCATCCG
The DNA here is from genome assembly GCF_964263255.1 of Lissotriton vulgaris. NCBI lineage: Eukaryota > Metazoa > Chordata > Amphibia > Caudata > Salamandridae > Lissotriton > Lissotriton vulgaris. The sequence continues at coordinate 1,160,677,609 of NC_141689.1, forward strand.
TGCAGGCTTCACAAAAGGAAATCTTTCCAGTGGGTGAGGCAATGAACCATTTACGGAATATAAGGTTATATAATAGGTTTGATGCTCTATCAGGGTTGGAGGACTGCGACTGACAGCAAATACCTGATCGCCGCAATAGTGTGAGTACAATACTATTGCCCAATGAAAATGTAGCCAGGAGTACAGGCCTATTGACCAACTACGTAAGTCCACAGGCAGGTGTGGTGGGTTCTAAGTCAAATAAAGAAAATGTAGCTATTACACAGAAGGGCGGCAAATTACCATCTCGGCATATAACGAGTAGGATAAGTCCCTCACCACCCACTGATCTGACTATATTGCCTCAGCATAAATCTTCTACAATGGGTGGTGAGATTTCTGGTACGCCTCCGAGTACAGTCTACCTGACATCATTAATATCTGGCGGGTATGGGGCCTAAACTAGCTGAGCCATGTTGGCTGAGTTTTATTGATAAATTTGATATTTGTCTCTTTCAAGAGACCTGGTCTGTTGAACCAGTGTTTAGATTGGTCTACTTGAACTTCTATATACCCGCTGTGAAAAGGCAAAAGGGTCGCCAATTGGAGGAGGACTGGTGATTTGGGTTAAGCAGAACCTAGGTTGTAGTACTCAACTTCTTCTGGTCTCACACTGTGATATTCTTGCAGTAAGATTTAGCTTCCCGTTTAGCCGAAAAATTAACATCATTAATGTTTATGCTAGAGGCGTACCCGGGGGGAAAAAATCTCAGGTAGTAACAGCCTTAGAAGCTCTGATTGAAACCATGCCAACTAATGTATTGCCACTGATCGCGGGTGACTTTAATACAACTCTTGAGCCTCTAGGGCTCGATGACCTGAATCTGACAGAAGAAGAAGATTCTAGATGGGGTGTCCCCCAACTTGAAACTAAGCCAATAAGTAAATGGACTGAGGCCGCAATGCACCTGAATGGGTCCTGTCGGGGGAATCAGTTGAGGGCCGCTAACGGCCGAACACCGTCAGACAGGACGGGCAAAAAAAAACTATGATAATGGCGTAAGGTCAAGTAATATAGATTATTTGCTTGTCCACCTAAAGCTTTGGCACTCTCTTGTGGATTTGAAGGTAAAGACTCGCATAGAGAGCGACCATAATCCCTTGACCTCACTGTTAAGTTTGGGCCTAGAGGGAATGGTAGGTGTGACCCATGATCTAATAGCCCCAGAAATCATTTTAACAAATGACGAGGGCAACCTTAAGTGTGCAAAGTTGCTGATCACACTGAAACACTAACTGCTATTAAAGCTAGTGTATACAAGATATTAGCTACTTTGGGGACAGGTTAATTAACGGGATGAAGTATAGTCCTTTTGTAGAAGCCCATGCTAATCTCATTACCAACCTTAAAACCTATTTCTGCAAACCGAGCTTGGCTAGGAGAAAACTAAGGAAAAAAACAGAGAGCTGGTACAATGACTCTTGCAGGCAAGCCTGGGCTGAGCGGGGCCTAGCATTAAAATCTAGGAATCCCAACATAGTAAAAGTGGCTCGAGGTAAATATAGGAAAATAAAGTATGGTGCAAAAAGAGAATGGGAAGACTGCAAGTGGCAGGATCTCAAGGTGGCGTGTTTGGCTAAAAACCCGAAGTTATTTTGGGATACTTTTAAATGGGATGGGGGTGGGTGCGCTGATAGCCCGCAGAATAATGTCCCTCAAAATTCATGGATCGACTATTTTAAGCCCCAATACACTAACATAGAAGGTATTCAAAATGAGGGGGCTTTTGCTTTTACATTTTATGAAGATGCCAACTTTAGTTTAGGGGATGTTGCCAGTGCGCTAGACTCAGTAACTGAGGGACGAGTCCCAGTGATGGATTGCGTACCTGCGGATCTATTTCTAAATGATAGGGAAAGATGACAATTATATATTGCCCACTTATCAAATGCCATAGCACAAGGGATGGCTGTCCCCCATTCATGGAAGGGAGCAGAAATCATGCCTGTTTACACAAAAGGGGATAAGTCCTTAGCAGGCAATTACATCCCTTTCAGCCTGATTGACTCTATCCAAAAAATCATGGGTCGCTTGGTCTTGGGAAAGATACAGATCTGGATGGACGAAGAGAATATCTTGAGTTCTCTCCAGGCCGGTTTCTGCCCCAGGACTAGCACGATAGATCAAGTCTTTCGGTTTATCATTCTTTATTGGCGGACAGTGGTTCTAGAGAAAGGAGCACTGTATGCTGTATTCGTCGACTTGATGGCGGCTTTTGACCTAGTGCCGCACTGTAAACTTTGGCGTGTCTTGGAGGAGCTGGGAATGGCCCCGGAGTTGTTGACCTTGGTAGTCCGCTTGCATGAGGACAATTTCGCTAGGGTCCGGTGGGGAAGGCAGGGAGAGGTTACGGATGCCTTCCCCGTTGAGCGGGGAGTGAGGCAGGGTTGCGTCATGGCACCTACCCTGTTCTCGCTCTTCGTGAATGAGGCGGCAGACTACCTCTCCTTGGTCCCCACTGATGCCCCTGTGATGGCTGGCAATCGCGTCCCAATCCTCATGTTTGCGGACGACACCTTGATTATCTCAAAAACACAGAGTGGTCTCCAACGGGCCCTCCGGCGCTTCACAGACTTCTGCCTACTGCGCGGACTAATAATAAATACCACCATAACAAAGTTTATGTCTCTTAACGAACATAAACCTTCCAAGTCTTTTAAACCCTTTAGAGGAAGTATATACATGAATAAATGCCCGTTAGAGCAGGTTGACGCTTTTACATATCTAGGGGTCACCCTGCAGAGAGACATGCGCTGGAATAGTCAACTAGATCTGACTATACTAAAGCACCAGCAGCAGTCAGGTCTTCTTCTGAAAAGGTTCAAAACTTAATTGACGAAACCTATCAGTCCACTCCTCGAGATTTATGGGATGAAGGTGTTAAGTTCGGCCCTCTATGGTGCTGAACTATATGGGTTTGAAAATCTGAAACGTATGACATTAGTAGAAAATGAATTTTTGCGCAAAGCTACTAGTGTCCCGCAAAGCATCCCCCTAACACCTTTACTCTGGGATCTTGGTAAGAGAGCAGTACAAGATCTGGCTATTCTGCGACCATTATTGTATTGGCGCAGAATATGGACTACGGAGGAACTACACCATTACACCTGATGTCTCAAGGAAATTATCGAAAAGAACTGCTTTCACAAAATAAGCTGGCTGAAGGCAATTAGATCCCTGTTAGTGAGAATGGGATTGAGTGAACTGTGCAGTTTTCCCATCTAAAAAAACATATGAAGGCCATATACTGGAAGATGGTTATTTCAACAACATGCACAAAAGGCCTTTCATTTCACCTTACAGGGCGATTCCTTGAATTTAAGGCTTACCCAGAATAGGAATTGTACTGAGACGCCATAGAGAAACCATTTGACCGTAAGCTCTATTTCCAACTTATGGAAGGCACCCTTCCTACAAGGTTATTTACAGCAAGATGGGTGGGGGTAACTGATGATAAATGCCCTAGATGCAGGGACAAACTAGAATCTACAAGCCACCTCTTGTTTTTTTGTCCCTTGTATGCTGCACCTCGGAAAAAGTGGGTGAAACCAGTCTGTCAACAAATTGGTACCCACAGACATGAAGAGGCATTAAGAATACTATGTACAGACCCCAGTCCCCCAATTGCTATAGCCATGGCAACATTTTTAAAATGAGCCTGGGTAATTCGATCAAAAATAATTTGATTATTACTTGAGAAGAGTTTTTATCCAGATCATTTGGAGTTTATCAAAACAATGGGAGGGCTGTCTTTATCATGATTAACTGAGTCAGGAGCAGTGACAACTAGCCTATAAATACTGTACACTTTACATTTGTTTAAAAAAAATGATTTTAGTGAGTATTTTATTCCAATAGTATATTCGACATTAGTCTTGTGGAGTTTAATCTTTTCTTAAATATTTATATAAATGTATTTTGTATGAGATTTTATCCTGTAATATATGTATGTTTTATGTGACACTTTTATGACTTAATTGTCGAATAAAGTTTATGAAACTGAAACTGAAAAAAAAGTAAAAAACACTTTCCTGTTTACCGCAGCGTGCCTGGGCTGCCCTCCTTCTCTTCCTCGCCAAGGGGGTGCTGCTTGCGAGAACTGTGCATGTGCGCGTGCCTATGCAACTCATTTCAAGAAATGCTCAGGCGCAAGCACATGCACAGTTCTCTCAAGCAGTACTCCTATGACGAGGAAGAGGAGGAAGGCAGTCTGGGGACACAGTGGTAAACAGGTAAGTGGTTTTTATTTTTTTTTAATTACATGTAACTTATATCTTAGTAGGCTTGCGGAAGGCCAGCTCCGCACTGCTGCCGAGTGTGCGGAGATTTGCCTACCTCGCAATCTCCGAGGAAGGCGGAGTAGGCAAATATCTGCATGCTTCGCGGGTGGAGCAGAGTTCTCCACCCACAGTTAGTTATGCACCTTTCCAGAAGACGGCTGGAATGCCAGAAACCGGTCCCCGGTAGCTTGTCTCCTTTCTGGTGAAGAATTGGCTTGGTAGTTTAGTCTGCCCTGTTCCCATGATGCACTGGGCCAGGGACAGACTGATTTGCATATAGCCAGGTTCTGAGCTGGGATGGGGCAGTGAGATAAATAACGGTGATGGATCAAGCCCTGATCTTTGGACTGGGTAAGAGTGGTCTGCTTAATTCAGACACTCTGTTCATCACCACCCCCTTTTCTGAATCGTTTTTGGCCACTATTGGTGTGGCAGGGTATACTCAGACATGAGTCCCTTTCTCACTGCTCCATCAGGATTCAGACAAGCCGGGCCGAAGACGGCTGGAATGCCAGAAACCGGTCCCCGGTAGCTTGTCTCCTTTCTGGTGAAGAATTGGCTTGGTAGTTTAGTCTGCCTGTTCCCATGATGCACTGGGCCAGGGACAGACTGATTTGCATATAGCCAGGTTCTGAGCTGGGATGGGGCAGTGAGATAAATAACGGGGATGGATCAAGCCTTGATCTTTGGACTGGGTAAGAGTGGTCTGCTTAATTCAGACACTCTGTTCATCACCACCCCCTTTTCTGAATCGTTTTTGGCCACTATAGGTGTGGCAGGGTATACTCAGACATGAGTCCCTTTCTCACTGCTCCATCAGGATTCAGGCAAGCCGGGCCGAAGACGGCTGGAATGCCAGAAACCGGTCCCCGGTAGCTTGTCTCCTTTCTGGTGAAGAATTGGCTTGGTAGTTTAGTCTGCCCTGTTCCCATGATGCACTGGGCCAGGGACAGACTGATTTGCATATAGCCAGGTTCTGAGCTGGGATGGGGCAGTGAGATAAATAACGGTGATGGATCAAGCCCTGATCTTTGGACTGGGTAAGAGTGGTCTGCTTAATTCAGACACTCTGTTCATCACCACCCCCTTTTCTGAATGCTTTCCAGAAGGAAACCTCTCAGAAAATCCATGACCTGCTTTACAGCAGAGTGAACAATTATTTTTAAATTCTTTTGATTGATTTTCAACAATTTCATAGTAAAAGCGCAATATTCTCCAAAATACATAGTTTACAGAGTATAACAGCATTCTGTCACACCCGCACCTTCGATTCAATGTTTCAACCAAGTTCCAATTTAAGCTATTGAGTACTCTACTATTTATCATGTTGCTTTTTCAAGGTGTCCTACTATTCCAGGAGTTAATCGATTTTGCAAGCATCTCTGCTCGCAAAGATAAATCTTCTGTCAGCTTATCAACCATTCTTGAGTTCTTTATGTGCAGTTCATCAGCTATGGCCCATTTCATTAAGACTTTTGCCATTAAATAAACTTTGGGTTATATCGTTTTTTTCTATTGGACCGCAATATGTCTTTTCACTAGCACAGTTCACAGGTATATCATAAGTAATTTCATTTTACAGTATTTTCTATTGGGGAATATCCACAATTGACTTTGTTTTATGGACTTTGTGAGTAATGTGCCAGTTACTGTCCACAAGGTTTCCATGAACTCAATGCAGAATCCAGAAAACTGGGACAGCTCCATAGCACATGCACGAAAGTTACACACTGTGATCTGCACTTAGGTATATGATGTGCCCAGGTAGTTTAGTGTGAGTTTCTTGTGAATAAAGTAGTGTTGGTGTAGAAAATGAAATAGGCAATAAAAATGTGTGTTAGGGAAGATTTGTTTTTGTCTATTTGCAAGCTAACTTCCAGGTCAGACATTGGCTCTAGACATTTGTTACTTAATTTCTCATGGCCCTATCTGTGCCTCCCCATCGTGTAGTAAGGCTGTGTAGAGAGTGTGTTCACTTGCATGCTTCCTGCAAGGCTTTGTAAACGTGACATAGTCTTTGTTTCTGTGGGTGCTTCAGGGAATATAGTTGAGATCTCTCGGGTGATGTGGGTCATCCTAGCATAATGGAAAAACCATGTGCAGCCCATCCAAAATGATTCTAGTGCCTATTGAAATGGCTGGAGCCTATTATTTATGAACACATCACCATCCAGTCAACAAACCCCCTCCCACCCCCTGGCTAGTTACAGGTCCGTATTCATGCCATTGAAAGACTTAATTTACCAAAGTCGAATGTATAATGTGAATAGAGGTTGTATAATTATAGAAGTCGCCATTTTTTCCAGACCTGCCCCACTTCCTGGATCAAATATGGAGCATACTTGGAGAGGCTTTTCCACTTTATAAGGCTTCAGACAAAGTATGCTGTAAATGGGAGCCCACCAGAAGATACTTTTCCCATTTTCATAATCGTCAAACCAATGTACGTTTTTTGTCGCTGTGTTGCTGCTTAATACTGAAAAAAGTCAGGGAGGTCTAGCCAATCCTTCAACCAGAGGAGTTTGAATGGGTCTAGTTTAACCCAGCCACACTTATCCACACTGAACAATCAACACAATAAATCTGTCAAATTCCTGGACCAAGTCAAAGGGTATGACTACATATCCTTCTGCAGCAAATAGAGGCATTGTGAAAGAAATACCATGAATGTCAATGATATTCTATCCATAATGGACTAGGAGAGTGTCCACAAAATGTTCAAACACCTTATCCTCAAGTCTCTTGAGATTGAGGATGAACTGTACTCTGCAATGATAAGTGACCTTGATCCCCAAGTACCTAAAGTTCTTAGTTTCACATTCAATTCCCAGATTTGGGAGGGAACCATCCTTGAGCCCACCAAGTCCACCCAGAAGGAAGAGTTTGCATTTGCTCTTTTTAATACAGAAATGTTTGCAAAGTTCTCCAGTTCAGTGAGGAGGAAGGGGACCGATTACACTGGGTCTTTTAGGTAAACCAATGTCTGTGTATGGTGAAGCTTTGGGGCGATTATAATGTCGTTGGAAAGCCTTCTATTTTCGATTGGAGGCTTTCCGACTGCTATCATCGGTTTCAATTCAATCCAGCTGTTTAAGATGCAGCCGGTTGGAATTGAAATCGGTCGGTCATTCCAGATGGCTTCTAATGGGCTCAAGGAGCCCATTGGCCAGTCAGAACAAGCTCATAATCCCAAAGGGTGGGCCTTTTTGTCAATGGGATTAAGATGCATGGTTCCCGGCATGGTTTTCATGTCAGAAAGCATGTTTGGGGGCCCCCAGCAGGCCCCCCTTGTGTGTGCAGCCTCTCGTTGGGGGCTGAGGGGGCACCTGTGGCACCCCCTGTTGATCCATGCACCCCATGGCAGGCACCTTGAGGTGTCTACCATGGGGTGCAGGGATAAAAATCACCTCCCATTTCCCAAAGGGTGTATGCACTATGGCCAGTTTACGGCCCTAATGCATGCTCCCATAGGGAAATGATGGAATGTGACAGAACAGTGTTGAGTCATTACCTAATGAGGCATTGGGACTGCCAACGGAGTGTCATTCGGTCCTGTGTATGAGATGGTGTCGGGCGGAAGCAGTTCTACCTGACATCGTAATCGGTTCCAATGTTTTTTGTGAGACCAATTCGTATGCTGAATTGTGTCATGACATCTCTCAGTTTGCAAGGCAGTGGCTCCACCACCAATAAAAACAGCATAGTAGACAAAGGGCAGCCTTCATGGGTACCCCTCACCAATGTGCAGCAGGTCAAGCTCCAACCCCCAAACACACCTTTGCCATAGACTCAGCATAAAGGAGTCTGACCCAGCCAATGAAAGTAGACCCAAATCCCACTTGTCCCATGACAAGCAAGGTATTTTCCCAGGCCACCATGTCAAAGGTGTGCTCTATGTCGCAGGTTGCCAAGGCGTAGTCTTCCACCAAGTTCTCCAGTGAGTGTATAATGTGCGCCAAATATTGCTATTGTGTTTCTGGCAGGAAAAACCCTGATCACCATGGATGACGATTCTTATTGCTTGCAGGAGTCTATAGGCTTGGGATTTGTTGAGTGGTATATTGGCATTGGCAGGGGTCGATATGAAGATACTTGAGTGTGATCCTTTTCTGCTCTAGGAATCAGAATGATCATTGCTTCTCTCTGGAAGATGGGAAGTTGAAACAATTCTTGCACCTCCTCAATAATGCCCAATTCATCTACAGGCACTCTGGGTATTTCTTGATGCATATAGGTCAGCTGGTATGTCATCCTTCTCAGGAGTTTTGTGCTTTTGCATCCTATTTAGGGCATCCTTAAACCCATCTACAATGAGCATGGCCATCAACTGTGGGTGCACCATTCCTATTTAAGTGGTCAAGAATCTTTACTCTTGACAGGTTTTTGAGTTAGAAGCAAAACAACAAAACAGAAAAGCCCCACAAGCAACATCAGCTAATTAAAATTCTACTAAGACCTGTTATCAATACTGGTAATCAAATTAAAGAAATAATAATTAGACTTAAACAGTATAATAATGAAACAGAAACATCCAATATCGGAGACTAGGGCAAAAATACAATCTCAAAATTATATTAGCGGTTTTATGCAGACAGAAACAAAGACTCCACCAATACACAATGCGCATACATGGCATAGGTTATCATACCCAAACAACATAAGCCATTCAGTCAAGACAACCCTACGAGAGGTCTCAGCTTTGTTCCTCAGAGTCCAATTTTATGAGAAACATCTGCTTTTTTAACAAGATGGTCCTCTTGAAGGGTACAGTTGATGCTTCAGTCTTTCTTTTTCCTCTCATTTGTTGAGGCCCAGGTCCCATTTCATATTTCAGTGGCTACTGCAAATAAAACAGCTGAGCAGTGTTTTGGGTTGTGACCCCTGTGCCTCTGCTGTGTTTCAGGAGGCAGCCGCCAGGGTGATTATAGTCCGGCCTCTGCTCGGGACTGTGAGCAGAGCTCCGCTGTGCATGCTGGGTGAGATCAGCTGAGCGTTTTTAGAGAATGGAACACCTGGTGATCCTCGGTCAGGCTGATGGGAATGAAAAAGGAGACAGGGTGGTTGGAGATCTCCCGAGAGGGGTCGTTGAGGCCCTCCAGGAAATCTGTCCAGCAGATGTGCTCTCTTGATATGGCTTTAGCTTTCAGTGCCCTTTTGTTATAATCTCTCCTCAGGGTCTTCTCTCGCCCCTTGGCAGCCATCTTCCCATCCTCTCTGCCACTACCCATCCTCGGTGTTTCCCTCGTCCTAGTTTAGGAGACTCCAAATCAAATGACTAAGCTTGGAGCTCCATCTAGGAGCCACAATTAGTACTGTAGGCTACTTGTTTAGGCTGGCTTTTTCTGCAGGCCCTTGATCTACATTGCCTGTTTATCTACAATCAAGCTTAGAGCTTCATCTTGTGGTCATACTTAAAATTTGAAGGCTACCTTGTAATTCTGGCTGAAGGCTTCCTTGTAATATTGGATTTTGATGCAGGATCTTGAAACTACATTACCTGTGTGTCTATGTTTTTTAAATGTTCTTCCTTAAGCATCTTACTTGCTCCCTGTGAAGCTGAAGGCTATCTTTTAATACTGACTTTGTTACGGGAACTTGGATCTACATTAACTGGGAGTCTATAGTTTTTATGTACTTTCGTCTACATCTTACTTGCTCCATGTGTCAGTACCTTACTGATTGGGCTTAATTTGCCCTACTCACCTCCCCATGGCTCTTTAGTCTTTGGTATGCCTTCAATTCACCGGTCTTACTTCCATTTGTTGCACTCTCAATCTGGAAACCAACCACGATTATGTCGATTACAATGCTTCCCCATAACCCTCTCGACACAACACTGATCAGATATGGTCCTAACTCATGGACGATCGATTAGCCTATAAATATCTCAAAGAATGGGAAGAAAAATCTCAAACACAAAATTCTGAATAAAAACCCTTAAACTCTATTTGCGGATACCTACCATAATTTGTCCAATGGCACCAAGAACACTAATTGTGTCTTCTATTCCAAACGCCGGACAAAATGGAAAAACATCTTCCTTCTTCTCCTGCAAGAGACAAAGACCATCAAGATACCCTATCGAACAAAACTGATGACGACCCCTTCTCTTCTTTTAGAGGTGAAATAGTTGATTCCTTTTTCAAGACAGGTAACACACTTATACAAGTGACCAACCTTCACCTCTCCTTTTTCGATCATCACTTTCTGTCATTTTTCAAACCACTACCTCCACAGGGTGTTCTGGATCATTTGACTTCACTCCCACGATCTTTGACTCACCCCCCTGAGCCGCCCAATATTCTTCCACCCTCCAATTCACCTTCCGGCCTAGAGCTTCCCAGTGACCTGAAAATTATCGTTACCTCCCCAGTCAACACCCAGAGCACACATACGTCTTCCGGTGGGGCTAAATCTCTACTCACCCCAACCAGCAATCTCCTAGCACCTCCATCCTAGCATCATGGACCTCATTGCAAAACTGGCTACTCCTATACCCATAACCCACGCACCCCTCCCTACCATCAACTTCCCTACTCAACTCATACAGGCTAACCACAAACCTAGTCCCAATGATAAGGAACTCACACATATTAAAGCACGATCTGCTCAGCGTCCCCAAGGACTTGACTCACATCTTCCTTTGTGCACTAATGATTGTGTCAAAAACACTTTCACTCAGATCTTGTCCCGCTTGAAACAGAAACTTGACTACCTGGCTAATGACATAGGTCACCTAAGACAGGATATCTCTAAACAGACCAAGCTACCCAGACATGACACCCGGAGAGTACAAAAGTATCCCTACTCACTGGTGGACCCCCCTAAGTCTCGCATTATATCACCTGGCCCTTCACTCTTTTAACTCATTTTGCCCACAGACCCCATCGTGCCCAACGCACCCTTTCATAACTTGAGGCCACTGCTCTCAGATAATCCTACATTACGAAGCACCTGACTAAATCTCCCCAACACCCATCCACCATCCCAGTAATTTTCAGCACAAATAGATAACCCCCTTTTATAAATGAGCCCAGACCCCCAGCTTAAATCTTCACCATTCAAACTCGTCCTTCCTCTAAGTATAAGCCTTGCCCTCTCTCTTGCATGCTCCTTAACTGTAGATCAGCAGCAAAGCATGCTACTGATATAGCTGAATCTATTCATCAGAGAAGCAATGGATTTTGCTTTCCTCACAGATTTCTGGCTTAATGACCACTCCACCCCTATACTTGACCTGCTAACCCCAACCGGGTACACCATCATTAGACAGATTGGGTGGGGGACAAGCCATAATTCACAAAATAGGAATTCAACTCTCTACTTTAAATTAGGCTGAATACTCAACCTTCAAATTTGTCGGTGGAACTTATAAACAAGGTGCCCATCCTATCAAATTCCACACCATCTACCATCCTCCTGATGAACGAGACCTCTTTGCAGAAGAGTTCTCAGACATAATTGCTTGGTTCGCCCTAACAGACATGAAGGATGTGTTCTTGGGAGACTTAAACATCCATTGGAACAATCCAAAGACACCTCAACCCGACTACTCACAAACCTCTTGGAAATTAATGGCCTAAATGAACTCTGTAAGAAACCAACTCACATCAAGGGCTCCACCCTTTACATGATGATAGTGAAAATTACCTTATCTCCATTAGCTCCATCTCACCTATTGACTGGTCTGACCACCATCTAATTCTTTTCAACATCAATACCCCAACCAGATCTCGCCCTGATGTCATTAAGAAACCTAAGCTGTTAACCAGATATATCAAACAAGTCCCAATTCTTGAACTTGAATCCAACATTTGTGATCAACTACAGTGTCTTGCTCTCCTGTCTACTGCAGAAGAGCTCACTTCACACTACAACTCATCAATATTGGATGTTCTGGACCAAGTGGCCCCACCTAAAGTAAAAAAATTAAGATCTTCAAAATTAAAAGCTTGGTTTAACTCTGATCTCAACAGCAAAAGAAGAAAACTCAGACAAGCAGAAAGGACTTGGAGACAAAACCCCTCAATTAAGAACCTAGCACTACTTAGAACAGCAAGGCTGTCATACAAAAAACTCATCTTTAGAGAAAAAGCATCCTTCTTCTACATCCTTCTTCTACAACGTGGTAAAAGTATGCGTTTTAACGTCATACATCCTTCTACAACCAACTGGACCGTGCAAAAAACAGACCTAAGGAGCTCTTTAACATTGTTAAACAAGAAACAACATCAGCACCCCCTCTTGCTATAATTGCCACAAATGAACAGTGTAGAAATCGCGAACTTATTTCTGACAAAGTAGCAAAAATTAAGCAATCCTTCTTACAAGTCTCCGCTCCCCCTGTCTAAACCCACTTGGATCCATCTTGGCGTGCCTCAGTTCTCTATTCAATCCCCCTCCCTTTTCAATCTCTTTATGGAACCCTTAACGTTCATCTTGAAACAGGCAGGGATCTAATACCACTTATATGCTGATGACACTCAACTTTACTACAAAATCAAATCTCCCAGTGACATTCGACATCTCAACGACACACTGAACAAGTTACAATCCTGGTTCTACGCTAATCACTTAAAGCTAAACCCCATGAAAAAAGAAGAAATTATTTTCTCCCCCAAAAGTAACCACCTTCCAGTGCACAAATGCCTCATCCACCTTAATGCTTTAAACTGCTCTCTCACTCTAACCAACTCCGTAAAATCCCTTGGCTTCTTCCTGGACAACAACATGTCAACGAAAGAGCACATCAAGAATACAGAAAAAGTAGTGATGTACACACTCAAAAACCTCAAGAAACGTAAACCTTTCATTCCGCCGATGATTTCAAGACTGTGGTACAATCTTTGTTCCTCTCTAAACTAGACTATGGTAATGCAATTCTCACTGGGACTTCAAAAACTCACCTTGCCCACCTGAAATCAGTTCTTAACATGGCAGCCAGCTAATCGCAGACATTAAACAGTTTGCACACATCACTCCTGCACTCAGGAGCCTCAACTGGCTTCCCATTGAAGGAAGATGCACCTACAAGACTGCATGTATCATCCACAAAGCCCTTCACTCTCATTCACCTAATTACTTAGAGAACAAGCTGTCAAAAGCAGGATCTACTAGAGCAATGAGAAGCTCCTTAGCTCTTCTGCTCCTACCTCCGATTCTAAAAAAGACAGCAACAAAGTTTCCCTCTTTTCCAGAAATGCTCCAAGCAGATGCAACTCCTTACTGTGTGACCCTCAATGAAACCCTTCCTTCCCTTGCTTCAAGAGAAACCTGAAACTTCTCCTCCTCCTCAACAAATACTTTTACTCCTAGTTTACGGATCTTAGTAAAATATCACTTGATCAGACCTAGACCCTCTGTATGAAGCTGCAGTTCATTTGCTTTTCTGACTCTTAGACCCTCTCGAATTGTGTCTCTAGTGTTGGTCACTCTACAAGCAACTTTGATGAGAACCATTATTCTATTGAACTCTCGCCTCTTTTGTTCATTGCATGACTGGGTTTTTGTATTTTTTCAAGATCAATGTAAAGTGCTCTGACACATACGCGTATAGCTAGCAATATATAAAACTTATATAATAACAATATTAATAATTGTACAACTTGCAGCCCAACCCCTAGTGATCTCCCATGTGGCATATGGAATTGTGACCTTGACTGGGCTGCCCAAAGCTAGACTGACCCCCTAAGGGCCACTCTGAAATTTTCTTTCAGACTCATCACAGGCTCTGAAAACATGAACACATCACGCATGACTTAATTCATCTGGCTATCGCTCAAAGATCGGATTAGGTTCAAGATTGCCTGCCTGACGCACAAAGCGATCCACTAAAATACTCCCACTTACTTGGCAAAAAAGCTCAAACTTTCTGGTATATCTCAGTCCCTAAGAAGCTCCACAAATTCAAAGGAAAAGAACATACAACTGAGCCTTCTCGATCTGGCCCCAAGAATTTGGAATGCTCTTCTGCCCCACATCCGTTCCAGCCCTTCAACCTCCTCATTCATAATACAAGTCAAAGGACTCCTCCTGAATACCCAGCTGCAACAACTGTCCTGAAGACAATACAACTAATCTTTTTATAACCGAGAGAAAACATGGATATCTCGTTTGTTTGAGACATTTTCAGGATGCAACTTATGTTCTTGCTACATGTTCCTCATGTTTGGTTTTATTGTATTGGGGTTAGTTCACTACAAATGTTTAGGATGTTTACTTGCTTAGTGACGAATCCTATCCTTTTCTGATGTACATTGCTCTGATACTCTTTTTTGGATCAAGTTTGTGCTTTATAATACTTTTCAAATACATTGTATTAATTCATCAGAGTCATCTCCAGGTCATGATGTGGATAACATGTTCCTATAACTAGTGCTGATAAAATTGTAACAAACTGAAATTAACACCTTTCCAAGTATCCTAGAAGCCAACAGTCTTGAGTGACATGCCAATATAACCTGCAAAACCAAACAAAGGTCGGCATATATACAAAACCCATAAATCAGTCAACGGGGTCCTAACAGATTGAAACATTCTATGAGCTTATTCCAAGAACAATTGTCAATCAAATTTAACAACGTAAGTGTAACATATATCAATTTATCCAGCACACAGTTATGTCATAGATAAGAAAAACACTTCCCATTACAGTGCTACATTCAAAAGAGCAGGGCAGCAAAATAAATATGAGAATACTTAACTTAACCATTATAAAATCACAAATATCACATATAAAAAAAAAATTCATATTATTTAATGAAGCAATTCTTTTACAGGATTAGTCTAATAATATGACTAACCATCATTATATGTACAAAGGCCTCTGCACAGAAAACGGTCCTAGCATAATATACCACCTAATATACCAAATTAAAAAGTGAAACACAGTCTGAACGCATAGACTAGAACATCTCACTAATCCAGTTTGGAAATTATTAAACCTGAAGGAACTTCTCCATTTGGCCATTGAAATAAATAAGGATCAAGACCCTTAATTACTCACTGAAAAGGATAGACCTTAGAATAGGACACACTAACCGAACCCAAACACACAGAACAAGGTCTGAGGTTCTGTAAAATCACGAATTCGTTCGTGCTCAGCCTCCATTTTGAGATTGCCGCCATTTTGTGTTGCCCTCACTCAGGCAGCTCGGCGAACGCGATGTTTTTGTCGTTTCTGCTTTGCGTGTCAGGCGGCTTCCTCGCCCATGTTTACTAACGAGTGTCAGGGTCTGCCTGAGTACACTAATTACTGTCTGAGCTGATTAATCTCCGTCCGGACAACATGTCATTTCACACCATTGTTTCCTTTAAGTTATCTTATCTGCTGTCCTTTGCTACACATCTCATGCATTCTCCTGTTTCTCGACTGTCCTTCGGCGACACACAGCTGTGTTTTCTCTGCTAGTAAACCGAATTGTGCGGATTCACTTGTGATTTACTTAAAGGGTTGAATGACAAACAGAACCGGGACCTTGAGTTGCTTTGGCTTTAAAATATTGTCTGTAACATTCGCTTATAGCTCATACTCGTGTGTGATTGCATTTTTGCATTGTGCTGTATGATATATAAACCTGTGCGCCACGGAGTTAAGTGGCAGTCTCTTTTGAACCTCGTTGTACTGACGACTTCTAAGACCACTGTACTAGCTGCAGCTAATAAATGCCATCTTCTATGCCAGACAAAGAGTCCGTGTCTCTGTTTTGACTAGGCAGGTGAATCTCTGGGATTTTAGGCGTACCCTGCACCACCGGGCCTTAAGGCTGTGGTTCTCATACTGGCGCCCAACGTGTGGCGACTTCAGTGGTAGCGGTTGAGCCCGAGGGTCGTGAGGAGCCCCGCAAGAAAACTCCGGAGGAAGCGCACCACGTGATCGACCCCTGCATGTCGAAAGTGGACCGATGGTCTTTGATGGCGTGGCTACTCCTCTCCGACGGCTGCTGACGACTGCTGCCCTGACTGTCGCCCTGCCTTGGACCCTTCTGAAGTTTTGGTAGAGCGAGACGATAGACGGACCTTCGCTGGCGCAGAACGATTTTTAGTTAAGTATTTGGTGGGTCGCTCCCACAGACCTTTGTTTTGTTTTTATTCTTAGTCTCTGTTCAGATATTGCAATAGCTGAAGCCAAGGGGTAAGTACGATTGTACTGTTTCACTGATCTATACCCCTTGTTGTTTGTGATCAGTCTAGAGAAGTAACGATGCCTGGGCTGAGTAAGTTCAAAACATTTTGCTGTTTGGTTGTACAAGGGATTCCCAGTTGGAGGAGTCATGTCTGATTCCTCCGGTTGGAACTCCGACTTATGATCTCTATTCGAAACATGGTATTGGTCCCATTACCCTTAACGAGACATGGGTCCGATATACGAAAAATAGTGGAGTTTTGAGTTGGCCCCAGAATGGTAGCTTCGAACCCGCTATATTAGATAATTTGGAAACAATTCTGTTCAGAAGAAAAGCCCGGCCGGCTATGTTTGACTCCTTTCGCCTCTAGCGTAAAGAAGCCAAACAGAAAGAAATCAATCAAACGAAAAAGGATAAGAAAGCACAAGACATGTCAGTCCTTCAGGCTGCCCAGCAGGTTAAAGATAACAAAGTAGATGATGCAATGGAGATATCAGAGAGACAACATCGTATGGCGATAGATAGATGCTATCCGATGTTGCCCACTTCCTCTTCAGATAAGAGTAGGGAATTAGAAGAAGATTCCTTAATAACTTGTTTATTGAATTCACCTCCGCCCTATGTTCAGAATGCGAATGCACCTCGGTTACCCCCTCCTGTTGCTCAACAAGTGGTTGCTCATTACCGATTGTCCAGCAACCAGCTCAGTCCCTTAATGCTTCCTCGTCTACTTCTGCTCTGTCCTCGCAGCTTGTACTCCAGCCCCCGCCTTCTCCCGCTCCTGTTCTTCAGCATGCTATGTCTCAGTCTCCATTACCTTCTACATCTGTAATACCTCCTATTCTTTTGAGGGATTCTCCTATTTCACAGAGGAGGATAGCAGTTGATGTTACAAATGTCTTTTCTCCTTTTGTTAGGTCTCTAAAAATGTCTCCTGCTTTTTCTAGATGACAATCTGGTTGTCAGCTTCCTTTTGCGGACGAGAAAGCAGCTTTGGGTTCTCTCTCTCGCAAATGGATTGAGCATGGACCAGAATATAGTACTGATGATATTATGAATTGTTTTCATCAATGGGGGGAGCCCACACAGAGATATGTTTTCAACATTATGTGTCAAACTCTTATTAGAGGTTGGGAAGATATGAAGTTAGATACAGTCCCTTCAGACCTCCTGAAATTACAAGGTGATTTCGACAAAGGTTTTATTGTAGGGCATCGAGTTGAGGAGGCGGTAACTAGACTCATTGCGTTTCGAACAATGTTTCTATCCCTGTCCTTTTCCGAGGTTGATCCCATCAATAAAAAGGGCATCAAGAATTATCCGATGCGTGAAGTCCCTCCCGTATGGAGAGACACAGTGGTTGGTCCACCTGCTGTCCCTGCTCATTTCCAGCGTATATGGGTTCACGAACCCTGGAAGAGGTCTGAAGTATTGGCGCTTAAGCAAACTCCTCCTGACCCCGGTAAAAATCCAGCTGGATATTACAAAGAATTGTCCCAAACAGTTGATGCTTGTATTATGAATTTGGCCGACATTGATATGTTATTTAGAAATGTTGTTCCGCAAGGTAGATGGGCAGAAATTCGTAGGGAAGATCATTTGGCTGAATTGGGTGGTGATTGGGCTGCTATTAGAGCTGCGGATGTGAATCAGGTGGGTGGTGCAAAACCCGAGGATTTGATTACGGCTCTCCCAGGTAGAATAATTGAGTTAATGCAGACAATGATGCCGGCGGTACGAGTAAATTGGGATAAGTTGGCCGCGTGTAAGCAAAAGAAAGATGAAAGTGTCTCGGACTTTTTCACTCGTTTTGAAGAAACGTTTATAGACCATACCAGTCAGGATTTGAGTGTAGAGGGTGGTCAGCAATTGTTTGTGGACAAGTTTGTATATAATTTGCTCCCCCCGAATTGTCGAATAAATTGAAGAGTTCTGAAAGTGCATGGGCTGTCTCTTCTCCTGCCAAAATATTGGCTACTGCACAGTATTATGAGAATAGGGATAAGGAGGAGAAGGAGAAGCAAGAGAAGAAAAATAAGGATTTGAAAACTAAAGCTCTTTTACAAGATGCGTATCTGCCTCGTTCGAATCAGCATCAGCAAAACATTCAGTTTCAGCAACCTCCACAGTTTCAGAGACTGTTGCAAAAACCTGAGTATTTTTTCGCCAAGACCATCATTAGGTCCTAATCAATGTGCATATTGTAGGGAGGAAGGACATTTCAAAAGTAATATTCCAGTCTTATTACAGCGTAATAATGGGATGTCTGCTTCTTGAGGTCGTGGGAATTTTCAGACAGGATCTAGGGGAAGAGGACGAGGTGCGCCCTCTCAGGAGCAGCGTTCTCGTGTCCCATCTACCTCAAATTATTTTTACCAGCAGGCAGTTCCGTCTACGCAGTATTACAACGATGATTACTTCGTTGAAGAAAGGGCTGACAATTTTCAGACCGAATAGGACAGCCAAGGACAAAGTGAGAGAGTTGTGTCGATTCCAGTAGATCAAGATGGGCCGTATGTTACTGTCAATGCCATGGGTGTTTCAGAACCGTTTCTTTTGGATACTGGTGCGATAAGAAGTTTGATCATTCATTCTAAACTCCCTGGAGCCCCTTTGTCTAGCTTAATAAATACTTCTGTGGGATTTTCTGGTGCTCCAGTTTGTAATCCGGTCTCTTGCCCCTTACCTGTTTCGATTGGTCCTTATGATTTGGAAGTTCCACTGATTCTGACAACTGGTTGTGGTGAGAATTTATTGGGTTTAGATTTGTTAAAAAGATTGCATGCGACATTGTATTGTTCCCCTTCTGGTGTGCATTTCACATTGGGAAAAAGATTGATGTGTCCTATGTATTTATCTCGGGACAAGGTTCCACCTGAGTTACGTTCTCTCCCAGAAAGTCTTTGGGCCACGGGTCCGAATGACGTGGGTCATCTTGCGATCCCACCGTACGTCATCACAGTCAAAGATAATGTTTGAAAGCCGCGCATTCCTCAATATCGTATTTCTAGTGATGAAGAGAGAGCATTATTGGCTATTGCTGATGACTTCATTCAGAAAGGTGTGGTCGAAGAGACTAGAGGCAATGTCTGTAATAGCCCTGTTCTTCCGGTCCTTAAGAGGACGGATCCTTCACAGCCTCCTGTCTATAGATTTGTTATTGATTTAAGGGAAGTCAACAAAATAGTGGTACCACAGTTTCCTGTTGTTCCGGACATTACAACCGTATTGACAATGATTTCTGCTTCGGCTGCTTAGTTTTCAGTGATCGATCTTAAGAATGCTTTCTTTAGCATTCCCATTGCTGAGTAGAGTAGGGATATATTTGGTTTCTCTTTAGGTGGCCGAAGTTTTCGCTTTAAGAGAGCTCCTCAAGGCTATTGTGAAAGTCCCTCTATTTACAGTAAAGCTCCTAAATGTCAACTTGATACTTTTCCTTTGCCTCCAGGTGCTACGCTTGTTCAGTATGTGGATGATTTGCTGGTGGCTGCTTATACGGAAGCTTTGTGTAGGAGTGTGACAGTTGCGATGTTGCATCATCTGGCTGTTCTGTATCATAAAGTATTGCCCTCCAAGTTACAGTATGTCCAACAAGAAGTGACCTATTTAGGTCATCTCTTGTCGAAGGAGGGAAGGCGATTGACCCCAGAATGTATTCATGCTATTTCACAGATATCTGCACCCACCACACAGAGAGAAGTACGTGCCTTTTTAGGTATTACTTCCTACTGTAGACAATGGATTCCCAATTTTTCTCTCTTGGCGAAACCATTGGTGGCATTAACGTTGAAAGATACGCCCCATCCGCTCCCTTGGACGGATAAATGTCAGAACAGTTTTGTTGATCTACGTACTGCCCTGTGTTCCGCTCCAGTGTTGGGTACCCCAGATTATAGTAAGGCCTTTACATTGTACGTTCATGAGAGAGAAGGTTGCGCGTTGTCAGTCTTGACACAGCAATTCGGAGATAAGCAAAGCACATGTACCTATTTCTCCGCTACATTAGACCCAGTAGCTAAAGCTTTGCCCAGTTATCTTAGAACTACAGCAGCTGCCGCAATTTCTATTAGACAGTCTGCCGGATTAGTATTAGATAACACACTCATTGTTATGGTTCCACATGCAGTGGATACCATGTTAAATAGAACTAAGACGCAACATCTCACGAGTGCTCGTTTGTCATATACATATCAAAAGATGTAACACGCTAAATCCAGCTACACTGTTGCCACTCCCAGATGAGAAAGACGATCAGGAAAAGTATGACTGTTTTCTTCGAACAGAAGAAGAAACAAAGAGGAGGATTGATTTAAAGGACACTCCGCTCGAGGACCCAACGGGATCCTATGGGTGGACGGTTCTTGTTTTAAGCTTCCAAATGGAGATACCACTTCTGCCTATGTTGTCACCACCTTATGCACTATTGTTGAGACGGCACGTATTGGACATAATTCAGCCCAAGCAGCTGAAATAATAGCTTTGACTTGAGCATATGTGCTGTCGAAGGGAAAGAGAGTGAATGTGTACACGGATAGTCAGTATGAGTTCGGTGTTGCGCATAGTTTTGGAAAGTTATGGAGGGATAGAGGATTTTTTACCTCTCACGGGACAAAGATTCAGCATGGTCAGTTGGTGACTGATCTTCTTGAGTCACTTACTTTACCAGCACAGATAGCGATCATAAAGTGCAGCGCACATAAGAAAATCACAGATGATGTGGGTCGCCGAAATGCGTTTGCAGACGAGGTAGCGAAAACTACAGCTAGAAACACCACTAGTCAAATGTATGTGGCAGGCCCTGCAAATTGGGTGAGGGAAATTGGAATGTGTGAAGATACGATTGAGAGTGTGAAAACGATTCAGGGAGAAGCCACTGAGAAAGAATTGAGTTTGTGGAAAGAAAGGACAGGAATGTTAGATCCAACGGGTTGTTGGACAGAGTTGTCGGAACATCAGCAATGGTTATTACCGGACGCTTATGTGTTGCCGGTCGTGACTATGGCTCATGGCCCAGCTCACATTAGTGCAAAAGGCAAATGTAAGCTCTTGGCTCTGGTATGGCAGAATGAAGGAATTCCGAAATGTGCAGAAAATGTGGTTAAACATTGCATTGTTGTGAATTCGTAGGCCAGATAATGCAGAAAGTATGTTCTGGTCTCGGAATCAAACAAAAATTCCATGCGGCAAACCATCCACAGTCAGCGGGTTTGGTTGAGTGTTACAATGGTACGCTCAAGCTTAAGCTGGCGAAGATTCAAGCCAGTACAGGTCTTGCTTGGCCTGATGCCTTGCCCCTAGCTCTTTTGTCAACCAGAACTACTGTGCACTCTCGTATGGGACTTAGCCCATATGAGGTGGTATTCGGACGCGCAGCTAATGTTTGGGGTGTTCCCCATCCCAAAAGATACTCAGACATACCATATCCTATGCTAATTGACTATCTGCACGATTTGACTACTAAATTAAGTGTTATTCGTCAACAGGTACAGAGTGTTCTGCCGGAGGCCTCCACAGACCCAGATCACACCATCGTGCCCGGCGACTGGGTCTGTGTGAAGAATTTTCAACGGGCTTAGAATTTGGAGCCTCGGTGGTCCCCGCCTACGCAGGTGTTGCTTGTGTTGTTAAGTCTTTGAATGTCTTTGATGGAGGAGGTTTCCAAATAGATCTGAGTATCGTCTGCATACAGATGGAAGAGAATATTGGCTTTTTTGGGTAGGGTGTTGAGGGGTTCCATGTAAATGTTGAAAAGTTGCGGGGAGAGCACTGAGCCCTAGGGGACTCCCCTGCTGACTGGGAGTAGGTCGAACTTACAGTTTTTGATTTTGATTCTTTGGGGGCGGTTGTGTAGGAAGGAGGAGAACCAGTGAAGGACCACCTTGTCAAGTCCGGCCCTTTTTTGGAAGGCCTTGATGAGAATATTGTGATCCACCGTGTTAAATGCTGCTGATATGTCTAGGAGAATGAGGAAACAGCAATGGTCCGAATCAAGTGAGAATGTTGTCAATGACATTGAGGATCGTGGTTTCAGTGCTGCAGCCTTTTCTGAAACCGGGCTAGTGTGAATCTAGGAGTTTGATGCTATCCATGTGATGGGCTAGTTGTTGAAGTACGCATTTTTCCAGGATTTTGGAAAGAACAGGTAAGTTGGAACCCGGTCTAAAATTATTCAGGTCCTTTATGACAGGGCCAGGTTTTTTTCAGTAGTGGCGTGACTTGTCCAACTTTCAGGTTGTCAGGAATGATTCCGCTTTTCAGGAAACTGTTTATGATCTTGCACCAGAGCGGTGCTAAGGAGAGTTTTAGCTTTTTGGTCATTTGGGGGGTAAAGGATCTAGGACGTGAGATGACGGATTGGAGGTGGAGATCAATTTGACTATCTCTAATTCCTGAATGGGGCGGAAGAGTGACCAGGGTTTGGTGGGAGGTTTGGGTGCAATGTAATATGTCCCAGAGGTGCTTCTATCGGTGGGGGGGTTGTAGTTGGTGACCGGTGAGAGCTATATCTTGTTGATCTTGTCATTCCAGAAAAAATGGCAAAGTTGTCACACAGTTTTTTGGAAGCCAGCATTGAGAAAGCACCTGAGCCAAGCAAACGTATACCGACTCTGCAAGCAAAACATCTCCAATCATTAAAGTTAAATATCCTCACAGTAACTCACATTGTAGTAATGGTAAGTGACTGGAGGAAAATCCCTGATGAAAGTCACGCATGGCTCTAGGAATAGTGGTAAAAGAAAGAAAATACCTCATGGAAATCAAGTATTTACCCTGTACTTTACCCTACAAGACTCTGCTTTTCACCTTATATAGGAAAACATACAAAAGTTATTTAGGCTTTAAAAAGTTATTACAATTATTTTTGTGTTACATAGAAATGTAAATTAATTTTAAATATTTATTTTAAATGTAGTGAAAAATAAAGAAAATGCTACAGCACTAATAACTTAAATTAGAAATAAATCTTCAAGTAATATGAATTGTTAGACCTGGTATCATTGGCGTGAGACTCCCTTCCATTTTTTACTGATTACCTCCTCTGTTTTTGATCTGTTTTGCTGGTTAGATGCTTTGGGCACTGTGCCACTGCTATTCGGTGTCACAGTGTAAGGGCTCTCTATATTAAACTGATGTACTAATTAGTGACTCCATGATTAGGTTATTTGTATTTACTTGTACAGTGCACCATGTATGCCCAGGGCTTGTAAATCACATGCTGCTGGTGGTCTTGCAGCACTGGTTGTGCCACCCACAGAACCAACTTGTAAAGTGTGTCTCAGGCCTGCGATTGCAGGGCCTGTGTGCAGTCTGTGACTTCCATGTTGACTTGGCAAGTGCACCCACTTGCCAGTCCCTAAACCTTCCCTTTTCTTCATATCAGACACCCCTAGGGTAGGCCTAAGGGCATGGTGCATTGTAAGTATAAGGTAGGACATGCCCTGGTGTGTGTGGCATGTCCTAATAGTGAATTACAGCCATTTTTGTTTTTCACTATTGCAGGCTACCTGTTCCCCAATAGGGCAGCATGGGCAGTTTGATTATAACATCTTATAATCCTAACTGACTTAGGGAATTCGGTAGAAATTCGAGTTTAGTATGCCTGAACTCAAAATGATAAAATACATCTTTTAAGGAAGTTGGTTTTAACGTTCTGTGTTTGAAAATGCCACTTTTAGAAAGTAGGTATTTTCTTCCCTAACTATCCAAGACTGACTCTACTAGGTTGTGTATTCCTTGTCTGGAATTTGAGTGACAGGAGCTGAGGGATTCCAGGAGACAGGGTGAGTCAGCACAGGGCTGACTAGAGAGATCTGCAGGTAGATGGGTGGGAGGAGTTGCACCTGGGACCTTGATAGGGCTGTGCCTTCCCTCCACAATGTTGGCTCCACCTCCAGTGGTATGTCTGATGTCCCTGGCCCACACTGTGAAAGGAAAGAAGGGGTCTTGTCAACAAAGTGCTCCTGGACTAACCAGAACTGGTTTGGACTAGGCAAAGGTCTCTCTGCCTTCAGAGAACAATATGAGTATAAATATGGGGGCCCAGACCCAAGACTTTAGATCACTCTGGGAACAAGACACACCTTTTGCTAAGTAGAAGAACCAAGAAAGCTGCAGGAGTTTGGATTGCCCATCTGCCAGTGTGCTGTTTGCTGGGTTAGCCTGCCGGGGTCTCTTCATTGCCAAGGAAAGGAAAAGGAACTTTTAAAGAACTTTCATCATCTTTCAGAATATTTCTCCAAGGGCTTGAACTTGTGCTTGCCTCCTGCTTAAGTCTCGGGGCTACAAGATTTCACCACCAGCTCCCCTCTGAATTCCTTGCTGAGAATTCTATCTGCAGAAGCCTGCGTGTCGCTGGGAGCTGGAAGCGTGACTCAACGGGAAGAAGCGTGTCGCTGCCGCAGCTGTTGTTGTCGCATCGCCGGAGAAGCGTATCGCCACTGCAAGGATCGCCGTCGCATCACCGGAGAAGCGCGTCGCAGGGCCTGTCGTGGCTCAAAAGTACAGAGTTCACTGCACGGACGTCGGGCATGCACGCATCGTCTTCACGTCATTGCATCAAGGGCGCCATCTCATCGCATTGCACCGGATAGTCGCATCGCATCGAGGTGCCATCTTGTTGCATCGCAACCGTAACACATCACGAGAATACACGCATCACCTCCTCTCCGGTAAGGACCAAGACGCATCCCCTACTCTGAGCAAGCATTGGGGCGCGACGCATCGTCTCCCCCGAAGCAAGGAACAGACGCATCACCTTTCCTTTTTGTTTGTTTTGCGTTACGCATCCAGGTACTTTTGTGAGAACTTTGTTGCATTCAACATCAACTTGAATTAAGTTACTTCTACCATCTTTAAGTCTATTTTAAGTACAGTATTGTGGATTTTTGTCGTTTTTGTTCTTGTGTTCAGTCTATCTAAAGAATACATATTTTTATAAATCCTGTGTAATGTCCATCTGTAGTGTTTTCACTGTATTACTGTATGCATTCACAAATGCTTCACACACTGCTTCTGAGATAAGCCTGTCTGCTCGTGCCAAGCAACAAAGGGGGTGAGCAGGGGTTATCCAGTAATGTAATCCCCTTTCCCTGACTTAGAAGCAAGGGTGCCTATTTGGTCAAAGGTGTATACCATTGCCAACTAGAGACCCCCAGTTCTAACATGAATGTATTACATTATTTTACAATTTTCATTTAAAAAATAAATTCCCACGAATGTTTGTTGTTATGCATAAATCATGATTGAATATGATGTACAGACTTAGTTACAATTAATTTAGTTATATTTTAATAAAAATATTTTACAATTTAAAATAGAACATTAAAATATTGTAGAGTTGAATAATAAACATTCGATATTTGTTTATATATTTTAATACTAGATTTTATTATTTATACTTTTAACTATTTTAAATGATTTAAATTAATTTAACAACATTTCCTGGGAGTTTTTATCTGTTTTCCCTAACTCCGTTAATTTCTGTGGTAGGGTGTCGCAGTATCTGTGGTTAGCCATGTAAGGTGCTGTATGTACTACTGTTTTTATAATAGTAACTTACACTTTGATTTTGTGAGCAAGCAAAAAGTAATAAACTTACTCAAAAGTATAAATTAGTTGAAAATGCATGTTACCTTTTTGAATCAGGCAGATAGACTTTCTGTCCCAGAAAATGGCATCAGTTTGTCTATTGCTGAAGTAGCCCGACTTGGGCCCTGAAGTACTAGCAAACTGTAGATCTGTCTCAGCCCCTATTGCCTTTTGTTAGTAAGTGTTGGAGAAATCGGTGTTTCATCAACTCTCTGGTTTTGTCTGTAATAACGACCTTCTTCATTCAGCTCAGAGGAGTTTTCACCCTGGCCAGAGTACTGAACTTACTATTGTGTCAGTGCTGGATGATCTAAGACTATCAGCAGACTCAAATACTCCTACCTCATCGAGGTGCATATTTACCACAGAATGGAGAAGCCTGGCATAAGCAAACATTGCTAACGCCACACTTCTTGATTCTGAAAATGGAGGGATGTGTAGTATTCACAAGAATGCGATGAATCCCTGGGTTTCCCCTAGTGATGGTGCTTAGTTCAGCTGCCTAGCGCCAATGCAGGCACCCTCGCACCATAGTGCAAGGGTGTCTGTTTTGGAGGAAATTATTGTTTATGTGCAGGAAGGTCTCCCTTTTGGCACATAAACAATCATTTATGGTGTTTTGAAACTTCTATGTGCGCTGCTTAATGCAGCACAAATAGAAGTTGCAAAGCGTCATTTTTTGTGACTGTTTATGTGCAGGAATGGTCACCTTCCTGCACATACACAATCAATGGCAATTTGCTGTTTCTGTGTGTGCACAGGCACAGGCACAACAGCATGAAAACAGCATAAATAAGGAGAAATAAAGCATTTCTCCTCGTTGTGTCTGGGTAAGACCAGGTTTTTCCTGGTCTTAATTTTGGCGCTGCTTCCTATTTATGTCACCCTTGTAAATAGGGGCCAGCGTCAAAATCAATTGCCCTCTCCTTTCATGCTGAGTAAAGCACGAAAGGGTGCCTTATTTACAAGGCAGTGTTAAGCCACATTAATAAGGCAAACCCCCTATCGCCACCACAATGTCACTGAAAGTGACGGTGTGGTGGCGATATGGGCTTGTAAATATGCTGCTGAGACTTTTGGATCTAACAACAACTTACAACACTGTCAACAATACAATTCTTCTTACGATGCTTGATGATCTTGGAATTTGTGGCACAGCCTTACACTGGCTCAAAGATGTTTGAACAAACAAATCCTTATGATTCAGACTGGCCCCATTTAAATCAGTCTCTAGGCTGTGCACTTGTGGTGTACCTCAGTATTCCGTTCTCTCACCACTTCTTTTTACTTTGTACCTAATGCCTCTGGCCCCCTTTATTGAAGCATTTGTACTGAGATTTTTTCTTTATGAAGATGATACCCATATTATTGCTAGATATGAGAATAATTGCACCACTGCTTCAATAAATTTGCTAGATTGTTTAACCAGTGTTCATCACTGGATATATACCAATCATATCAGACTTAGTGGTTCCAAAACAGAGATTTTTTGAACTTCTGTGACTTCCACACCTCTGCAATCTAACACTTGGCCCTCCTGTCTGGGCGCTATATCTTGGTCAGCCAAGTGTATTCTGTGGTCAAATCCTGTCTATATCAACTACACTGTTTAAAATGTGTGCTCTACCTGTTTATTTGTGCTTCTCAGGTTTCAATTCTCAATGCATTAATTGTTTCCCTTTTGGATTATTGTAATGCCATTCACCTTGTCTACCTTATGAGAAAGCTCCCATGTACACATAACTTTACAGCTAGCATTTCTCTAATCTTTGTGTAACTGAACTGCCTACCTGTAAAGGAGAAAATTGTGTTCTAATCTCTCTGTTTAGTCCTTACGATGGTCTATTACCCAGATAGATACAATCTCAGTACTCATTTCACAATGTACCTTCCTTCTCACACACTGAGATCAGCTTCCCACTAAAGTCTGGTGACCCCTAAGCTTCACGGCAAGACTGTTGGCACTTGTACCTTATCTGATGTGGTTGCTTAAGCCTGGAACTTGTTTCCCAACTTTCTTAAGGATGAACCGGATTTTCACAGAGCCAAGAAATGCTTGAAGACCGGGGTATTGCTTCAAAATGTATTTGTGGGTCACCTATCCAACTGGTTGTGGCCATTTGTTATTCCACATGTTTTATCACCAAGAAACCCCAGAGTGAGTGAATATTTGTACTCAGTACATCCAAATTACAAATACAAATACAAATACAAATCTCCTGTATTTGATCTGTTCATGTATGCAATTGACACTCAGATCATTTTATAGATTTCTAATGATCTAGATGACATGGCTACTAAACTGTGCACCTGTTTGAAACAGGTAGAATGCTGGATGTTCAACCATCATCTAAAATTTAAGGAGAGCCAGACTGAGATTATTTGTATTCTGAGGCCCACTCCATTTAGAAGTCTTGCATTTGGTCCCTGGACCAAAACCACTTTTGCTTGTGAAAAATGTTGAAGTCAATGTGGCAAGAATTCAAATCTGGACAGGACTAAGGCTCTTGTGGCGTTGATGACGTCATTGGACAGGGGCATGTTCTGCTTAGCAAGGATAGATTTAATCTGTGGAATGAAGGACCTTTCAGAACCAAATAGTATTCCCAAAGTTTTCGCTTTGTGTTTTTGGATTTGAGCTAAGGATCTCAGGTTTTGGTCCGGTTAAGATGCCCAACGCTGTCCTTCAGCTACCAAAATATGTCTTTCAAGCATCTTGCCATATTCTTACTTTTGTAATCCTAATTTCTCTGTTGCCATAAAAATATATCAGAGCCATCTGCATACATCTGGAATTAGAGGTGGGGTAGGACCTTAACGTGATGGAGCATGTATAAGCTGAACAGTGAATAGGGGCGAGTTTTGGAGCAAAGCAATTGTAACTGGTCTCCAGTTAGATTCAAATGCAGCAATCCTGATTTGATGGTTTCCATTGGAAAAGAATGAGACACTCCTGTCCAGAGCTGTGCCTGACACTGAAGTCCAATTTTTCAAATATTTAAGTTGATCTAGTAAGTAACCATATACTAGACATCTGATAGATCAGACAGAATCAAATCCACTAATTGGTGCTCATCCATGGTCAATAAGAATTCTTCTCAGTTGCTCATTGATGTTGATTCTGTTCCTCTTCCTGATCTAAATTCTGATTAGTGACAGGAAGGAGTCTTATTTATCCAGTGTGCTAGCCATAGTTAACTGGACTGTTTGGCCTCTTGATATTTTGGGCCATATATACCATTTTGTTCAAGTTCAGAGGTTCAAAAAGACTGAATTGAACACATAGGGAGGAAAGAGTGGGGAGGAGAAAGTTATCATCTAGCATCTTTGGTAATGACCTCATAAATCTTGGCAATCCTTGATTCCAAAAAGTATAAGAAGAGGCCTTTGCAAAGTTGGTGTGAGACAATGGGTTAACTTTTCAGGTTGTCCAGATTGGAGTTATCTTCAAAGAAATTTAAAAAAATCAAACATTGTGTTCTTGGCTGCAGTCATACACCTTTTATAGAAATGTTTCCTAGCAGGTTTGACAGCTTTGTGATAGCGACTACTGTGGATTTTACAATTTACCTTGTTGGACTTGGAGTTAGTTCTTCTGCATGTTTGTTCAAGTTTATCACCTATACCTACTAGATTTGCTAGTTTGTCGGTGTACCGTACGGTGACTGGCGTCAGTGCAGCCTTTAGGTTCCTCAACTTAGTTTGCCTGATCCCTTTGTTGTCCTGATTCTGCCACATGTTAATGTGACTATCACACTCATGAAATAAGCAAAATCAGTCAATCTAACATGCATTTTAACCCTCTCAGTATTTAGTACACAAGTAGCCCAATTCCTATGTATTTCTTGCACATGACGTTGGTTGTCTCTGCCTAACATATATGTAAATACAGTCTTAAGCAGGCAGGGCTAGGTGATCAATGTGTTATGTCTGTAAACCCAAATATATAGTTTCAGATCAATAGTGCTGCTCATTATATCAGAATGCATTGACTTTATTGAAAGAACAGCCACTATACCTCTTCAACTTGTAGGTACTCTTGGATACCTTGTGATTACTGCATCATTCTTTTACTCCACTGAGGTGAAATGGCACAACATAACTGTCCCTCGTGATATGATAAGATTTTCAATTAATCGCATGAGATCCAAACTGATCCCCCCTCAAACAGGAAACCTGATCTTAGTTACCTGCACATCTGAATGTTAGGAGCTCCCAATGTGTAACACTGGTCTGTAGGTATATTGCATTGGGAAAACATTAATTTCTCAGTTGTCTGATCTACTCACATTCCGGTGGAGAAGTGTGGCTCAGGGGTTAGAGGTGGCAGACCCGGAAGCTGAGATCGGTCCTGGACCAGGGTTCAATTCCCCGCCTCGGCGGGTCTTGGGCTAAACATTCCACGGACTCGATAATTCTCGCTCCGGTGCCTTCTCGACTCACGGGTTCACACTCTGCGACTCTGGGCAATAGCTTGCTTAATCTCCACAACGGCCCCTCGCGGCGGGATGCCTGACTTTCACCTTGTGGATACCCGCTGGGGCTATCACACAGGGGAATATCAGGACGGGTTCCCTAAGCAAGCGCCGGGACACCCACTGCGGGTAGCTGTGCGCTATATAAGCTCAACTACATTTACATTTACATTCCCAGTCCTACTCCTCTAGTGATTATTCTGCTATGCCATTACTCAAATACCCCTGCATTGTCTCCTCCAAAGGTTAGCTGTGCATAATCTGTGAGTGTACACGGTTACCTGAACTCAACCAAACAAAATTCTAGTGCTAAGTGATCTCTTCCAGCAAAGGGGATGTCTATATCGCAGTAGGTATTCCTAATATTTACATGTTATTCAGATTGTTAAGTGTTTTACTGAAGTCTCTGTCAAATTAAACCATTTACTCAGTTTCCCTCTATTGAACTACAAGGGGATTAGTTCGCTCTGTACAAGATATAACTATTGCCTAATCTCTTCTTTTCATTTAGAAAATGCACATGCACTCCATAATTCTGACATGTGGGGCCTACGTGGTTCAGTCACCCTTTAATTCTCAACTGCCATCTTGAGACCATGGACCTCCCGAAACTCCTCTCCCACTTCATCATTGGAAAGACTTGTTGAGGTCACTGTTCAGGCTCATGCACATGATAATGAATAAATCAATCTTCCAGATTCATGGCAAATGCCACACCACACAGAATTAGGTCATGCCTTTGTGTGCCCTCCCTGAGTGTCATGAAATTGTCTCTGAAGAATCTCAGACCGTCTTCAGCTATTATTCGAAGATGCTCAGACAGGTGACAGTCTAATGTTTGTACGTGGAACTGCCAATTGTTTCCTCTCAGACTCACACACACACCCTGGACATTCCCTCTTATACCCAATGATATCCTCTATAAGAACACCACTGCACAGTTCACAGCTCTCACCTTGAAGTAACCGTTTTGAATTTTTACAGTACACCAGCCTTGCCTAACCTCTACTACGTCCCTATAGTGTCTGGGAATTTGTTCTCTCATCCGTATTGCTGAATGGGTACACACAATCTCCAGGTTTGGGTGAATGCCTAGAGAGTTCTAATGATCCCCCCACAATCTTCAGCCCATACTGACTACAAGCCAGTGACACAGCCAAAGCTCCTAAAAGGGGAACTCTGTCAGGGTGAAAAGCGAAGTTAATGGAAAATCTCCTGATATGTTGAAGAAGTGATAAATTCTCTGCTGCAGGATATTCTATCAGTGGGGAATCATTAAGCGGAATTTACTCTGGCAAAGGAATAGTAGGCAGGGGTTGCTCCACCAGTGGAAGAATTGCTTTTTTGAATATATTGACTTTGTTTGCTGTCAAGGGGTATGGGATACCGCCAAAGGGACTGTTCAAAAACAATTTAATGAAATGCTATTGAAGAGACCAGTAGTTATTACAATGTTGTAATTTTGGCCTCTCCATTGAAGATTGACAATAATTGGTTAGACCCTTTACTCTAACACTCCTGTCTTTAAGTGGTATCTTTTAATTCAGAACAGTACATATATTGTTCTAAAAGCATTGTACCCCTTCTGTCCCTGGCTATAGTGACGTCTAAATCCCTCTCCCTCATTATTAGCCCTAGTATTGACTCAGATATGTCACTCACATACAGGCTATTTAAAAGGCAGGAGAGCAGCAGCTCCTCAGCAATGGCAGAGGAGCGTTGCTCCACTGGCTGGTGCAGAGCCAGAAAACAAAGTAAAAAGATGTTCTAGCATTGTTTTATTTTTTGTTTGCCGGCTCTGAGGCGGCTCGTGCAGGGAGGCGATGGGGGAGGACGAGTGCTTGTGCAGTCCATAAGCTAGCATATGTGTTTGGCCGGCCGTCTCACGCAAACCAAAACACACATGCACACTTAGGTTTCTCCAGCCCAGCTGCATTCAGCAGCTGGACTGGAGAAACCCCACAGACTCCATGACCTCAGCAGACCATCTTTCCGGCGTGCTCAGGCACTTCTGCTGGGGTGCTCTAGATTGAGTCCGGAGGGGGCCCCTTCACGTACCCTGCAGGGGGGCCCTCTCAAGGTTTGTTACGCCACTGCAATACCCGTGCTTCTCTTCCGCACTGGGATTGGATGGGAGTCTGTCCCAGGGGCTGCTGGGACCCAGCAAGAGGCGAGGCGGTGAACGGTACGCTAAAGGCAGCCAGTGGCTAAAGGTAAATTTTTTTGCAATTATTATTAATAAGCACCCCCCAGCACGCTCCCACCCCAACCTAGCCCTCACACTCCTCGCACACATCCCACCACTCTTTGTTAATGGTGGCCTCCACTGAGGCAGGATAGCCTTTGCAGTGGGTTGGAGTGACATTGTACGGCCTCCTGGCCACAGGGTGAGAAAGGATAACATTTCCCAGTCATAAATCTATTAAATACAGTGTCAGGATCATAACACTTTTTACATATACAAGCTTGATTCTATTTGATTTTGTACCCTGGGAGTTCACGACGAAACAAACATGACTTGCTTTCAACATTTTACTTGCCTCGGGAGATTAACTGATAAACTGTATCATTTTTACACACATTGCACATTGTCAAGATTTTTTGTAATATAAAGATTTTAAAAATTAACCACCCTTTTGTGCCGCATTATAGATAAATAGATAATTTGTATGGAATAGAATAAGGCAAATTCAACATCTTCATTTGGGAAATGAAACTGAGAGATTTTGGAATCATCAATGAGAGCAAACATTACAGATACGTTATTGGTAAAAAGAGAAATTGCTCCCAGCCCGTAAATATAGCATGGGTATTTCGAGCCCTATTGCAAGAAGCTAATATGGCCCCAATAATCCACGTTTAGGTAGTGAAACACAGTAATAATGAGGGTGTAGCAGACCCCGCTAATTCCACAGGCCCCGTTTCCACTGTACTTGGTGCACCAATGGGAGCTGTATCCTTGTGTTAAGGGGAAGCAAAGGAGTGCTTTTCATGTTAGAGTCGGTAGGGAACAATTTGAACACTTTCAGGAAACGGGTTTAGGGCTACAGGAAGGGATTAGGGGATTTCTCTTCATAGGCTTAGTAGTCAGAAGTATTGCCTTGTTTATGATAGTCAGGATTCTATTCAGAGGGATGAGTTTTCTCTTTTACACTCTTTGACTTCAAGTT
Source organism: Lissotriton vulgaris (assembly GCF_964263255.1). Lineage (NCBI taxonomy): Eukaryota > Metazoa > Chordata > Amphibia > Caudata > Salamandridae > Lissotriton > Lissotriton vulgaris. The sequence goes on from NC_141689.1 coordinate 1,160,711,287, forward strand.
TAGCAACTTTGCAACTTCTTGTGTTGCACTAGCCTATTGAGATAGTTTTCTTGAGAGGTAGGCTTGTGCATAGTTAGAGGTCTATGTGGTTGTACCTCTTTTACTCCTTTGATAATCCAAGCACTGGCATGTAGAGTGCATTTAACTGAAACCTATAAGAATTCAGGGACACATGCAAGGCTGATATCCCGCCCACCTTGTTACAAGTGCCATAGGCCATACCTCACATGCAATACTCTGCCTGCGAGCCTTCATTTCTCGAAGCATGGACACACAATCCCAGACTGTGTGAAAATTCCAAATCAGAGGATCTTTAATGGAGAGTTGGAAGTCAATCAGAGGGACACTTTTCATCATGGTTGAGACTATTGGTTAACAGCACCTAAGTTCATGTTTTTGTACAATCATCAGATTGATGGTTTCTATACTCCATCAAAACCAAAGGCAGACTATGTTTTGTCTGGGTCAGTTTTAAGAATATTATGGACATCCGGGTGCAGATTTACTGTGATTTGTGTCAAGGGTTTGTCACTTTTGTGGTGCAGGCCAAATGCAAAATCATTGTTGGCATTTAGTAAGCCACACAAGGCAATTTTGTGTGGCGATGCATGGTCTACTAAATACAAAGTAATAGAAGGGAATACATAGTAGTAACTGTTACATGGCTTGGGCATGAGAGGTCCCTTGCACCCATGTATTTTGATGCAGACCTAGATTTACAAAGACTTGTTTGACTAGGGTTTGTGTCAAAGCGGTGCGCCTAACCTACAGGCATAATGAGGAGAAATATTTTTATTTCACAAGGTTACTTCCTCTTTCCAAGTCTGCTGCATTCTGCAGAACACCTAGAAAGAACAATATGCCTTTAAGTATTGTTTTTGTGCAGAATGTGTTCCTTTCTTGTGGAGAAGTGTGGCTCACTGGTTAGAGGAGGCAGACCTGGAAGCAGAGGTCAGCCCGGGACCAGGGTTCAATTCCCGGCTTGGCCTTGAGTCCTAAAAATGTCCATGGACTTGACAATTCTCGCTCCGGGGCCTACTCGATTCATGGGTTCACACTCTGCGACTCTGGGCAATAGCTTGCTTAATCTCCACAATGGCCCCTCGTGGCGGGATGCCTGGCTTTCACCTTGCGGATACCCTGCAGGGGTTATCTCACAGGGGAATACCAGGACGGGTTCCCTAAGCAAGCGCTTAGAAACCACTAGGTGATTTGCGCTATATAAATTCATTTACATTTACATTTCTTGCACATAAACAATCCTGCCTATAATGCAGGTACCCTTTGCACTATGGCTCTATGGCTTTACATTTTAGGAGCACTTCTGCATTTTAAGTACACTTCATAATATTTTGCTTAGGAATGTGAAGTGGTGATGGTTCTGTAGTTGGATAGTCTATGGGTCATTTTCTTGATCTTTTACGGGGTCAATATTTTAGTCCGTTCTAGAGAGAGTGGGAATGTCTATGGTGTGAAACAACTATTGGTCTAGGGGTGAATCTGGTAGAGTGCTTCTAGGGTGAAGGAAAAAAGTGTGATATTCTCAAAGACAGTGGGTTTAAGTTAGCGAATAAAATGTATGATGCCATCTGCGGTCTCTTGGGAGAATGAATACCATACACAGATGTCTTGGGTGGATTTCTGAGGGTGATTATGATTTTTAAATTTATAAACAGAAAGTTGCAACACAATGAGGTTGATGGTTGTATTGTTGATGAGGTTAAAGTATTCTGTTGGCTTGGAACGATCTTGTTACTTGATGCCATGCAATTTCTGTAATGATTCACAGTGGAAAGGAACGTTAATACAGTATTTGACTGCATTGAAGAGATTTTTGTCTTGAATCCTACAACAGAATGATCGGCAACACTGAGCTTTTCCAAGAGGCTAAAGTCCAAAACTGATCACTGATCTTAACACTCCAGTCTGCTTGAAGGAAAAGGGCGGTTCTGTGAATTTGCATCTTTTCCATGTGCAAAAGGGCAAGCAAAAGCTTCTGGGTGCCATTTTCTAATGCAATGGTACAACAACAGAAAACGAAAGTCCTTTTCATTGCTGTAAACCTCGAGCAATGGAAAGCGGATTTATCTAAATTTGGGTGGCAGCATAGACTTGCTCTGACTCCAGCATGACTTACCTGGCTCTCAGTGACCCATGGAAGGTTTCAGCATGGATGTTTCTTACTGTTAGCAACCTGAGGGATGTTGCATGGCTAGAAGGAGGTAGGGACTTTAATTGCATAGTCTGTGTGAAGTTCTAGGGCATGACTGAAGAAGCCATCTAGAGTCCATACCTGGCTCAAACCATGAATACCCGGCTCCAACCATACATTTATAAGAGGATCTAGAGTATTGAATGTGTATATTTCTAGTAGAGCACACAAGTACAGTCAGGCACTCACTTGCATTTCTACAGTACTACTCCTCCTTCTTTTATGGCAAGGAGAAGCTGGGGAATGAGGAAGGAAAAGTATGAGGCAAGAATATGTTATTAAAGCACAGCAAAATAGAGCTTATATTAAGTGTGGTAGGGGAAAATAGGCAAGGGTGGCAGTTTAGATCAAAATGAATGACTGGGAAGATGATGAAATGCTTAAAATACTTGGTTATTATTTTACTGAGGTTGAGTTGTTTGGGAGGACATTTTACTGGCAGGAGGCAGCAGTGAACAATTAATGGATACAAAAGAGGCTATTTTGCTCCCCAACAGATTTGCACTCAGAAAAAAGCATCTTTTTGGTATGCCCTTATAGCGCCTAAATGTCAAATGCAATGTGTGCAGACGTAACTTGAACCGGTTGTAGTGGTTAGGTGACTGAAGTAGCTCTTATTTATCGATAGAGTCTTATATAGCACAAACGTGACTCACGAGGGTATCAGAGTGCTTTACAGTAGAAGAATAACAATGGAAGAGGTAGTCAATGCAAACAAAATGCAGTTTGTCATAATAGAAATATAAATAAAAAGTATATGCATAGAAAAAGTAAAGGGCCAGCAATAGAATCTGCAGAACAACGTGCATTAGGCAGCCAAACATATTCCTAGATCAATTAGAGGTGGATATATAAAAGTAAAAATGATCAAACAGATCTACATCCAGCGAAACATTAATCTGCAAACAATTGTAGAGCAGCAGGGGTTGTAATGAAAATACGTACAATCAAATACAACCCATAATTAAACTTAGGACATTAATGTGTTCATTATAAGACTTTTTACTTCCTTTTTGAATACAGTAAAGGAGGTAATTCCGTACACTAGGGGTGGTAGAGAATTCCAAATCTTTGGAGCAATCCCGGAGAAAGCTCTACAGCCTGTTCTCTTCTTCTGGAAGGTTTGGGGTTTCAAAAGTAGAGTGCTCGCACTTCGTAGTTGTCTGCAGCCTCCTGATTTTTCCAACTTTAGTGCCAAGTAGCTGGGTGTATTGTTGTGAATTACTTTGTGCATCATGCACGCCACTTTAAGGTGTATTCTTGCTTCATAAGGCAACCAGTTCAGTGCTTTCAAGGTTGGTGAAATGCGAGGGGCGTGGCTTGCGCGCCGGCGACTGAGGACGTCTCTCCCGTGAGCTCCGTTTCGGACTACCCGCGGATGCCGTGAGAAATCGTCAAAACCGCCCTCCGGACGGTTTTCTTGCTGGATTATAGTGTCGGAAGGTGGGGACTCCACGATGCAGCACTTTGCCGACCGAAAAGAGTGCAGTTTCAAGGACAATTTGTGTTGGTAACTATCTCTTCACTTCGTATCACGAACGGCCGCCATTTTGTATGCCGCCGGTTCGTGTGTTTTCTCTGCGCTGTTCCTGCTCTTTCTCCCTTCGTTATGGCGCTAGCTTGGCGTTGATGCCGCATATTATCCTGAGTCACTCATGAGATGCTGTGGATTATTTTTCACTTTTGACGCTTCTCCCACACTCCAATTTAAAAGCGCACTTTTTTCTCTGTGGTGAAACGACCGCCATTTTGTGCCTCTGGATGCCGAGCCTTCTGCTATTGCCTTGCTCAAGAACTGCGATAAATGCCTCAGCGTTATCATAACCTTCTTGTTCTTTTGACCTCTACTGACCATCGGTCTCCTCCAATACCTTAATGCACTGTCTATGCTTACTCGTGAATGTCTTGGTGCCCTATTTCATTTAATCTGACACTCCATATTGCCATGACGGTCCGTCACAATGTCAAGCCTATGAGTTAGTGGGTGCCTCCTGTTTGACCTCGTGTGGCTGTTATTTCATTCGCACACTGATAAATAGTGTGTCTCAGTGCCCTCTTTTTTTTTGCCACAAGGTGTGCCCCTACCGACTTTGGGCATCCACAATCTATTTCGTATTCAACATCACTATTGGTCATAGCTTCTTTTCCTCATCCAACATCATGGCAAATGTCTCTACTTCGCCGAAGTTATCGCAAACTGGAACAAAACCTAAAAGACCAAAGAATGACCCACCCTCACCTATTAAATCTTCGACTAATCCTGTTCTGGACTCAATCCTTGAGGAGGTGCGTGGTCTCCAACCGTTTATGACTGCTACCAATGCTAAGCTTCAGCAGATCGAGGAGCGCTGGGTGGTCATGGAAAATAAGGTTTTGAACTTAGAACAACGTGTCAGCGATGTCCAAGACCTCTCAACCAAGATTCCACTTTTGGAACAAGAAATCCACAAACTCAAATTACACACCGAAGATTTGGAAAATAGAAATAGACGCAACAACCTACGCGTTTATGGTGTTCCAGAAAATTTGGAGGGGTCCGACATGGTCTCTTTTATTCGGAAACTTCTTCAGGAACTTTTGGAACTCTCTCCATCGACTCATCCTCTCAACATCCAGAGAGCGCATCGTCTTGGCCGTATTAATTCCAATGCAACCAAACCACGTGGAATCATCATGTTATTCTTGGAGTTCACAGAACTCATGGCTGTTCTAAAAGCCGCCAGGGCCAAACGTCGTCTCCAGTGGTCTGGTCACAACATCTTCATTTCCCAAGACCTCTCTTCTGCTACCAATGCTCGACGTAAGGAATTCCTGAACCTTCGCCCCACGATGAGACAACTCAACATTCAGTATGGAATTCTTCATCCCTGTTTCTGCAAGATTACACATAATGGGCGTACCAAGTCGTATGATGATCCCCAGAAACTTCGAGACTATTTGATGAGTATCACACCGTCCACCATGGAAACTGCCAGCTAATGCCTTTTCGTCTTTCAATGTTTTTCCTCTTCTAACGTTACTGCTTTAATCTATATATTTTCTCTTATCTTATCTCCCCTTTCTATTTTGTTCTAAACTCTCTTCTCACATCCTTGTGTTTATCCTTTCTAATATGTCCGTATATGGTTTGCTCGTGGGTTATGTCCTCTCTCTGGTGTACCCGCGTCTCACGTGTTTTGGTTACTGTTCTCTTCTCAGATCAAGCCTTTGTGCCTTGACCTGTTTTCTATTTCCCTCTCTCTCTTTATGTATCTTCCCTCTTTCTTTCTCTTCTCTCTCTTTCCTTGCTTCCTTCTTCTCAAGCTACCTCTGCTGGTTTATTTTCTTCTCCGTTTCTTCCTTCCATGCTATTTGATTTTTCTTTCCCTTCTTCAAATGAGCGATTTCCTACTCCAATGTTTAACCGTTATTTTTTGTCTCCCCCTATATAGTGATCTCCCTGCTGTGTGTTACCTCCACTCTTCGCCCATTCCTTCCTCCTTCCGACATGTGTAATTTTGTCTCTTGGAATGTTCGTGGTCTTGGTCATCCTGTCAAGCGTCAGAAGGTATTGTCTCACTTAACCAAATTTCATTCACAGGTTGTCTTTCTTCAAGAGACTCATTGCTCGGACACTGATTCCCTTAAATTAAAAAGACAATGGGTGGGTCAGGTTGTATTTTCTCCTGCGGTCAACAAAAAAGGAGGGGTTGCTATATTATTTCACAAAGCTTTAAATGCACAAATTATATCCTCTCAAAATGATGATGAAGGTCGTTGGGCAATGGCAAAGGTTGTTATTCACAACAAGACGATGGTCCTATTGAATATTTATGGCCCAGTTCGTCCAGACCCCAAATTTTGGAAAGACATTAAATTGCTTATTGCATCCATTGATTGTCCTAATTTCATCGTTGCTGGTGATTTTAACCAATGGTTGGACCCTTTTTCAGATCGCTTGTCTTCGAGTAAATTTCAACCTGATAAAACCCATAAGGCTTTTCAATCTGCCATTGCCTCTCGTCCTCTATATGACTCGTGGAAAGTGTGTAACCCTGTTTTACTGGAATATACTTTTTTTTCTAATGTCCACCATACTCGTTCGAGGATTGATTACATTATGATTAGTAAGTCTCTCCTTCCCTCCCTTCAAAAATCGGTTATTGGCTCTATTTTTATTTCTGACCATGCACCGGTTTACACTACCCTGGATTTATCCATTAGTCCCTCCAATTTTAGTCGTTGGAAATTTAACTCTTTTCTTTTATCTGATGCCACTTTTATGAAAAAATGTACTGAGTTTTTTAATGAATATTTTTCCTTTAATGACCCTGTTGATACTTCTATTCCCAACACTTGGGATGCTTTTAAGGCTTCTTTTCGTGCTTTTACGATTTCCTATGTTTCTGCCAAAAAGAAGCTTAACAAGCAAAAATATGAAGATCAACTTAAACATATTAAAACCCTTGAACATTCATATTTCTCCTCCAAATCCCCATCTGCCCTTCAGGACCTGATTCATGCCAAAACAGCTCTCAATAAAATTATAACTAATGAAGCGTGTCATACCCTCCTTAAAATAAAATCTAAGTATCATGGGGGTCAGAACAAAGCAGGTAAAATGCTGGCCAACTACTTGAAAATCAAATCTGAACGCAAAGCTGTCGGCCCAATTTTTAATGATTCACTGAACAAACTGGTCACCTCTGATGAAGACATTGCCGAAGTTTTTCACAATTACTATCAAGCCTTATATACAGATGATACTCACCCTTCTGACGCTAACTTAACAACTTTTTTTGAAGGCCTTCCCCCCCCCCCAGACCTTCCTGTTGAATTTACACACCTAGAACGTGAAATTACTCTCCAAGAAATTACCTCAGCTATTCATTCCCTTAAGAAATCAAAAGCCCCTGGTCCTGATGGCCTGCCGATTGAATTTTACTCCTCCTTTCATTCATTTTTTGCTCCCAAACTCCTTCAATTATTTAATTCTTTTATTTTTGAAGCTAAAGCCTCTGGGTCATTCTTAGATGCCCTCATTGTCATCATCCCGAAACCTGATAAGGATCATTCCCAATGTAAGAATTTCCGCCCCATATCCTTAATTAATTATGATTGTAAAATTTTTGCTAAAATCCTTGCCTCTCGCCTTGATTCCATTATCCCTCGATTAATCAACACGGACCAGGTGGGGTTTGTTAAGGGCAGACTTGCTGCGGATAATGCCCGTCTTTTTTCCAATGTCCTTTCTCACAGTAAAAATGTCAAAACCCCATTAGCAGCCCTTTCCCTAGATGCTGAAAAAGCTTTTGATCGTATTAATTGGCAGTACATGTTTCAAACCCTTACTTGGTTTGGTTTTGGCCCGAAGTTTACAGCGTTAGTCCGACTCCTTTATTCCTCCCCTCGTGCCAGTATTTTTGTTAACAATCAATTTTCCAGATTTTTTTCTTTAACAAGAGGCACGAGACAAGGTTGTCCCCTTTCTCCTTTATTATTTATCCTATGCCTTGAACCCTTTTTACAACGTATTCGTTCTAACCCTCATATCACTGGTTTAAAATTCTCCTCTGTCGAAACTAAACTCTCAGCGTACGCCGATGATGTCCTCATTTACATGTCTAATCCTGAATCTTCCCTCCCACCCTTTTTAGATGAAGTTCAGTTATATTCCTCAATATCAGGATATAAGCTTAACTTATCCAAAACAGAAGTGCTTCCCCTTAACTCTTTGTGTTTTCAATATATGTTTAATGATACTGATTTTGCATGGTGTCCTTCTAAAATTAAATACCTCGGCATATGGTTTTCTTCCTCTCTAAAAGATACCCTTAAAATAACATTTGATTCGTTAATTAAGAAAATTCAATCACTTCTACAGATTTGGTCTCCCCTATTTCTTTCTTGGTGGGGTAGATTAGATACCATCAAAATGATGATTACCCCTCATGTTTTATATACAGTCTCTATGCTCCCCTTCAAAATCCCTAAATCCTATTTTTCCCGTATCAATTCAATATGCACAAAATTTTTGTGGAACAATAAACATCCCCGCATTGGATTACATAAGCTGGTTCGTCCTAAAAATGAAGGTGGTGTTTGTTTCCCTGATTTTGGCTCTTATCATTCTGCCTTTCTTATCAAACAATCCTTCTCCTTGGCATATGATTTCCTTGATACTCCTGTTCCTAAGTGGGTGCTCCTGGAACGCTCTTTTTTGAAAGATTTCTCATTTCAACATGTTCCTTTCATGTCAAATTGTACCTTTATATCCAAGTATCCTATTTTGAAATATTGCCAATCTACCTTGCAAAATGTTTTTACCTCTTCCCTTTCCCCTCTACAATGTTTTTTATCATCTGTAGTTTGGTACAACAAATTTCTTAGATATAAAGGTAAATCATTTTACTTTAAACACTGGAAAGAAAAGAATATAATGTTTGTACATCAATTTTTTCTTGATTCTACTCTCCTTTCTTTTGTGGATCTACAAAATAAGTTTAACTTACCCTCCTCTTTTCTTGCTGAATATTCTATTATAATCTCTGCTATTCAATCTCATTTATCCTCGTTATCCTCTTCCTCTGATTCTTTTTCTTCTTTTACTCCTGTCACTCCACTTTACCCTCTTTTTTCTACCCAACAACCTAAAGCTGCTCTTGTATATTCACTCTTATTATCTAATTGTTCTGTCCGATTTAAGTCTACAGTGGAGACTGCTTGGGAAACTGATCTGGATGTCTCCTTTGACACTGCATTGTGGGATCGTATATGGTCTCGAATCTTCAAAGTTTCTGTTGCTGCACGCATTACCCAATCCCTACTTTTTATTTACCACAAAGTTGTTATTACACCGGTTACTATACATAAATTTTCTCCAACCTCCTCTCCTCTATGTTGGTCCTGTTCTAAAGATCCTGGTACTCTACAACACCAACTTTACTATTGTTCCCCAGTTTTATCTTTTTGGACTGATGTTTGGAATATATGTATGAAAATGTTATCTCTTTCTTCACAATTGTCTTTCATACACATATTTTTAGGTTCTTTATCTGATGATATTGATATTAGTACACCCTCATCTGCTAAGTTGTTAGATCTTTTTATTGCACTTGCATTTAAAGTTATTTTGTCGTGTTGGAAAGATAATTCTAAACTCTCGGTCCACACATGGTGGAATTATATATGTGATGAACATAGAATTTCTATTGCCTCTTCTACCTCTATTCCTTTGAAAATTAAATCTGATTTATTATGGCTTCCCTTTACTTCATATCTCTCCTCCAATCCTTCTCCCCTACCGCGTGCTCCTTGTCCCTCATGATCCCTTAATTTTCCTTCCTTCTTCTCCTCTCTCTTTCCTCTCCTCTTTCCCTGTCTTCTGCTTTCTTCCTTTTCTTTTTTCCTTCCCAATCCTTTCCTTTCTTCTTTCTCCTTCCTATCTTTTCATACCTTTCTTTTCTCTATATAAATTCCTGTAGATTGATGTCTTTTAATTATTATTACACCCATATGTACTTTTTCCTAATTTTTCATGACATGTTTTTTGTATCACCTTTTAATGCTTAATAAAAATTTCTTAAACAAAAAAAAAAGGTTGGTGAAATGCAGCCACGGCCGGTAGTAGGTGTAACTGCAGGGCGGTGATGTGGGGAGGGGGAGGGTCAGGGTGGGGGTAGTAATGTATGGGTTCCGAACTTTAACAGGTAAGTAAACATATAAATAAATAAACGAATTTCGTTGTGTGCACCAAATGTGATGCAGTGCGCGCAACAAAATTCGTTTTAAAGAATTGGGCATAAAATGATACTTAGAATGCTTATGTTCTAGCACCTGCTATGGTCTATTGCAGCACTTGAGTCCTATAGGGTGGGACTCTGTGAATTAATGACTCCAACTTGTGTTGACAAGATTCTGTGGTTGCACACAATTAGGAATTTGTTACAGAAACTAGGACTAGGTGCATACTGGAATCAATCAGAAACCCTTAGTCAGATTAATAAATCCAGCCTCTAAGCTGTATACTGGGGAACTTGTGAGGCTGATTTGATAATGAACTGTAAAGGATCGCTTTCGGCTGTTTTTATACATTTTAAACTGATAGTCTAATTTGAGGCTACGATAAATGAAATTGTACCCACCCTAGCAAGAAAAGTATACCTGTAGTTTAGGTATGACTGCCTACCTGTAAACAATTTTATAGACAAATGGTGTAACGTAGGAGATAGGGTTTAAGGAAATTGTGCCTTTTGTCTAGGGGTACTCGAGCCACTTGAGCATGTTCTATTTTTTTGTCCCTAGTATAACCAATCTCGATTTAAATGGATAGCCCCATTATGTAGAAACTTGGGAGTAAGGAAGTACAAGGATGCGTACAGAATACTACAGACAAATACATCTTGTATGATTGTATTCTGTAGAGCCAAGTTCTTAATGGCTATGTGGATCAGGCATACCAAGTGTTCCCCTGACATCTCTCAGGCTTAGCCGTATTTAGGGTTCTTGCTGAAGCTGCTAGGCTCTGTTTTATTTTATGTGAACACTGTTTTCTTAATATCCCTCAAGATATTTATATAATTAAGTTTTATAGTTGTTTTATAGTATTTTATGACAAATTATTCCAGTGCAAATAATGATGTAATTCCTATCGCTTTATTGTGCTGCCTTTGTAATTAATTTTTCCGGTACAAATAAGGATGTAATTTCTAGCGCTCTACTCTGCTGCTATTGTAAAGGACTGTGAATGAGTATATTCAATGTTTTTTGTCTTATTTGTAATCGTGTTTGTAAGTGCCTTTTTTATGGTGTACATTTATGATCTATAGTGATCGAAAATTAAGTTCTTTGATTGATTGATTGAAATTCTTTAAATAAATCAGATGTCAATTGTACTACGTTATTTGTTAATAAGATGTCCGGCATGCGTTCATCAGGGAATTGGATAAGGGAGTTAGTATTGATCTGATGTATGCATTTTGTGATAACCCACTGTGCGTCATAACCCACTAGCATTAGGATGAAATTTTCTTTTAACATTTTAAGATTTAGGGGGCCATTTATGTTGAGTGCCAATTTAATCCAAGGAGTACTCGGGACCTCCACCGGAGACTCAGGAGTCTTGCCGGGTTGATGTGTCATGTCGCTTTGCCGGTACTTTGCACAATATCTCACCTTAGCCTCAACCATGGCATCCATTGCTGGCCACCAATAATCCAAAAGTATTTTGCTCTTAGTGAGGCTGTGCCCTGTGCCCTTGTGCTCCCATGTGAGCCAGGTTTATAATTTTCTCTCTTAACTTCTCTGGAGGAACTTTTTTCTCTCCTCTATACCCTGTATGATCTTATGTGCTTATCCCAACCTAACTACTTGGACAAAAACACAGGAACTTTAATTCTGTGAACTGGCTTACAATTATGTATGCACTCTTTCAGGGAATTCAATTCGTTGTCAAATCTTAAACACACCTCCCATTCCTCTTTATTTGCACTTGTTACTTTGAGCACAATCTCCTTGTCATCATCCTTATCAGTGTCTTCTTCTACTTTGACCGGGATGAGTGACAGGTAATCCACTACCATATTCTTTGTCCCAGGAAGATATTGCGTTTGAAGTTGTATCCGTACACTCCTAAAATTCTTGATATTCTAGGTGTGGTTCTAGCAGGCCCTTTAGTCGTAAAGGCATACATAAATGGCTACTGGTTGGTTTTGATGGTGAATAGTATGCCTCACAAAAAAATCTAAAATGTCCGACTGTCCAAAAGCACGCAAGATTCTCCTTTTCCGCAACAGAATAATTATTCTCTGACCATTTCAATGCCCTGGAGGCAAAAGCAACAACATGTTCACAGCCATCCACTCTTTGCATCAAACTAGCCCCTAAACCCTTAATGCTGGCATTTGTGCTTAATTAAAGTAGTGGGTTGTGTCAGACTAAATCTACCTAGGGAGAGGGCTGCTGTAATACAAGCTTTTGCAAGCTAGAATGCACTTTGACACTCTTTATACCATATGAAGGAAACTTTAGTTCTAAGAATCTTATGCAAGTTTTCTACAATACTGGCATGATTCTGTATAGATTTGGAATAATATTCTGAAAGCCCTAAAAAGGACTTAAGTTCATCAGTATTGGTAAGAGCTTCATTATTTTAAATGGCTTCAACTAAGTTCAACAAGGCCTTTATACCATCCTGTGAAATTGTGTCCCCCAGATGTTCTACGGAATCCACCGCTTTGCGACATTTGTCTTTCATTAAAGTGAGCCCCACCATACATAGTTCTATTAACACCTTCCTACGCATTTCACCATGCTCAACCATGTCCCTGCCATGGATGAGAATGTCGTCCTGAAAACATAATGTGCCAGGAATGTCTTTTAGTGCATGCTGCATTATCCTTTGGAAAGCAGACGCTAAGCCGAAAGGCATGCATAAGCACTGGAAGGCACCCAGGGGTGTTACAAAAGAAATGAGGAGGCGTGAGTCAGGATGTAACTCCACTCTGTGATATGCAGAGGATAGGTCCAGAGCACGAAAACAGGTTACACCTTTAATCAAAGTAAGTACTTCATAAATCCATGGTAGGGGATGTCTGTTTACCCATATATTATTGTTGACATCCCTGAGATCTATACATAATCTTATATCTTTGCTGGATGGTTTAGTTGCTAAAACAACTGGAGCCAACCACTGAGAACTCTCTGTGGGCTCAAATATTCCCAACTCTAACAGTCTGTTCAGTTATTTCTTCAATGGAGCATACATCATGTGCTGAATAGGTCACACTCTGTGTGCTACAGGTTTAGCTTTGGACTTAAGTTTAGTGCAATTTTGAATATCTTTCAATAACCCTAACTTCTCTGTGAACAAATCTGGAAATTCGCTGCAGATATCATTTCCGCATAAGGAAAGATCCACCAGGAGCACCTGGTCAGGACTGGTGGTGTCTACTTCTTTTTTCTGTCTCCATCCTAATAAGTTGGAACCTTTTTCCACAACATAAATTCCTCCTACTCTGTTCTTTACCGTAAAACCAATTTCCATGGTGGTCATACCCATTAACCGTATGGGGTCCCCATTGTAACCCCCCCAGTTTGATATCAGGGGCTTCTAAATCCTTCTTCATATCAGGGAACATTCTTGAAAACATTTCCCTAATAATAAGGGTATATGGCGCACATGAGTCCACAAAGACTGTAATAGGTTTGGTATCAAGAGTAATTTTGCAGGACAGAAAACTTGTTACATCAGTACCATTCTGTAATTGGAATACTAATTAGTTTCCCCTGGTTTATCTTGTTCCACAACCAACATTGGTTTGTAATGTAGCTCTTTGCATACCCTGGCCAAATGACCCTTTTTCCCACATATGTGGCATACCGCTGATCTGGCCTCAAAGGATGCATTATTAGCAACATAATTAGGGCTCCCACATCCATAACATTTTAATTTGCTATCATTTGTTACTTGGATTTGGTTTTTGTGATTCGAACCTTTGAGGCGTCATGTTGATTTATCACATTTACCTCCGCTATATTCCCAATACATTCTTTCATTTCTTTAATGTAGTCAGCTGTATGTTCTATGCTTACTGCAATGTAAATAGCTTCTTTAAGATCAGGATTGAGGACTAGTAACTTCTCTTGAATTTTGCAATTAATTGTGCACCTCACTAATTGATCCCTGATCAGGGACTCTGTTAACTGTTCAAACTCCCACGTATTAGACAATCCCTGCAACACAGCAAGTTACAACTTGACTTTATTACCCTTTCCTTGCACTAACTTGTCTATCGTAACTTGAAATACATTTTCATCTTCATCACTCTCTCCATCATCATGGGATGACACAGTGATGTTGTCATAGGTTGTTCGACCCTCCACCTCTAAATTGGGAAGCAAAATGGGTTGTTTACACAGTGAGGTGAACTCCCCCACCCCCCAATCGGTACAAGATAAGATTCAAACAACCCTATCCATTGCTTCCAAGGGAGATTAGGTTCCCCCACCTCATTTAAGAACTGAGGTGGTTGGGGCCTTAGTGTACAATTTGCCTAAGATAATTTACCACCAGGGATAATAGGTAAACACACTTACAAGGGCACAGACGCCGAGAGACAAGGAGATAAGTCTATGTCAATACTAAATTATAATCAGCACTACTAACGCAAAAGTTAATGAATTAAAGTAGAGTTGGTCCATAAGGGATAGAAGAAATTGGTACTCCACTACACCAATGCGGCACAAGTAATGATTAAATGGAAAACATATACTTAAATCAATAGGGCGAGGGTCTTGTAAAATTAAGTACACAGAATATAAGGACTATAGTGCGTACTACCGCCTTTCACAAGACAATTGTGTAGCAAAAATGTACTTGAACTAGAAAATGATGTGCCCAGTAGCAGAAGAATAGGCTGACAAGCTGAACTAGGAAGATAACAGCTGTGCCTGCTAGAGTAAATTGGCGTTGTAAAAATATATAAAGCTTCACACAAATGTTTAAAATAGAAATTACTTCTTCCTCTTCATGACTTGCCTATGAGCGATGAGGAAATATGGCAAACAGATTAAAACTATAATAAGCTGTGCCTGTCAGCGATATACCAATTTATCATAGCTGGGAGATTGCACCTCAGTAAGGAGACAACGACACAAATAGCTGTGGCCATCAGTGTGAAGTAGACAAAAGGCCTTGGAAAGCTGTGCCCATCAGCGTGAGAACAATTATGGCCCTTTATCTGCAACACCTCAGCATCTCTAGGATTGCAGGACAGACGCGGACAGTGACAGCAAGGTCCGCGAGGACACTGGAGAGCACAATAGGCCAGAAAGAATTCAATTTTAAGAGGCACTATGCCAGCAAACTAGCTCCAATGAAACTACGGAGGTTGAACTCCGGGGCAAGTCAGTCCGGCACTCACACAAAGAAAATCTCTCACCGCTGATACATGTTCTGAAGGGCCACTGACACTGGAGAACTGGTTGAGGTGGTGGTGAAACTGTCCTCACACTGCATATTTGTTGCTAGTGTTAAAAAGAGAAGAAGACACTGGTAAGTATCAACTGAATCTTTATTTATGTACTTTCACCACCACAAGTTTCAGTCAGGTGTGGAACCTTCAGTTCAACAATGCCTGGCACATTCCAAGAGGGGAGAAGAAATGTACCACATGGCTAAATTAACAAAGAAACTACCTCTATTACGCCTTTGCACCCAAGCATATTGGGAGATTTTAAGGATTTCATCACACATTAGTGAGTGGGTCTGATAATTAAATATTTTGGGCCTTTCTTTTGGAATGTTCCCTGGGTCAGCATCATACTTAAACAAAATCCTCCTCTATACTGGAAGCCAGTGAAGCATTTTAAGATGTGGTGTTGTTATCTGCTGTTACGGAATCTTTAGAATAAACCTAGCTGCAGCATTTTGTGCCACCTGGAACCGACAGACTAGATACTGGAGCAGTCCACTGTAAAGGGATTTGCCATAATCTAGTCTGGCAGTGACAAGAGCATGGATCATGGTCTTACCAGTATTCGCTGATAAGAAGTTAAGAATCTATATTAAGGACCATAAAAGGAAGCAGCAAGTTGCAGAAACTGAGAGACTATGGGACCGAAAAAACTGATTTCTTTCTGAGTTGAGGGTTCAGGCTCGTCACCCATTTCACTTGGCCACTAAACATTTGACCAGACAGAATGCAATTTGCTCGCAGCACAGATTGTAAGCCTATTTGGGTCATGTCTCACGTACAAGCCCGGAGTTTTGTGAATCGTTCTATTAAAGTATCCTAACAAGAGAATTCATACATTTTCCTGAAAGATGTTTTTCCAGAAATGCATAGGTAAATGTTGCATTTTCTGTAGGGCACGTGGAGCACGGGGTGGTGGACAGTCTCCAATTCAATAATGGTCAGTGGAATAGTTGGCAGGCCAAACATTAGGAGGCAGAAGCCTTGGCCTGCAGCAAAAATAGTTGAAATGGTAGCAGAGAGCTAGCAGGGTCAGACCTTACACATCAGAAGCTCTGTCTTTTGACAGCTGCTCTTTTCCACAGGAGCCATAGAATCTGTAGGTGACAGATCTTATAGCCATTAGCTTTAGACAGCAGAACTATATCAGGCCTGATTCCTATATAGTTTATTAACGCCAAAGTCTGTTGCCATACTCACTCCCACCATTTCCCTATTTTTCATATTCTTTCTCTCACCAAGCCTTTTCTGGCTTTCTTACTCCGTCCCCACTCTCTTCTCTTTCTCCACTGCATGTAAGCAATAAACAACCTGCAACTTGTGTGTGCATACTATAGACCTTCTGCACAGTTTGTGTTCTGTAAATTTTATACAAACATTTTTGAGAATGAACTTTAATATTCAGATATATGCCTATGTGCATGTATATGTCATTTAAAATCAATTTGTATAGTGGGAGCAAATCACCTGTGAGTACCTCTAGGCACTGAGTAGGTGATGATGGTTAGGAGCATCAAATGAAAGGCCAGGTCTTGTGGAATGTTGTGAGAGTTGTGGCTGTTCTGCTGTCCTGGGGGAGGGGGGTTCAGTTCTCAGTTGCTAAATAGGAGAATGAGCTGCTTCCTGCCCTTCTTCTCCAAATGCACAGAATGTGTGCGAGTGATAGCGAATCTGATCAGAGGTAGTGGGTTGGCTGGTGCAAGGGTAGACAGCAGTTAAGGTATGTGGATCCATTATGACGTAACACTTTGCAGGGGAAAGTGAGTATCTGGAAATGTCAGGGTTTTTGTACAGGGAGCCAGTGGAGTTTGATGAGGTGAGGTATGGTGGAATAGTTGGAGTATGAGACTTGCGTCTGTATTTTGGATGGGATGGTTTGGAGCTTGTGCCTGCGGTGATTGGGTATTCCGTAGTAGATGGTCTTGTTGTAGTCTAGCTTGCTCTTGATCAAGGCATGGGTGACGATCTTTCTGGTGTGCAGGGGGAGCCATTTGAATTTTTTTCTGAGCACACAGAGGATATTAAAGCAAGCGGATATGGTGGATTAATTTGGGGTCTCATGGAGAGTTTGGTGCCCAGGATGATGCCCATGTTTTGTGCCCAGTCTGTGGGGGTCGGGTGGGTCCCACTTTGGTGTGGACACTAGGTGGTGTCCCAGGGGGAGTTGTTGTAACTAAAAATCAGGACCTCTGTTTTCTCGCCATTGAGTTTCAGGCAGTTGGTGTGTATCCAGGTGGCGATGTCCGTCATACAGCATTTGAAGTTGATTTCAGTGTTGATGGGGTCTTCTGAGAGGGACAGGATGAGTGTGTTTCATCAGTGTATGAGATGATGCTGAGTCTGTGGGAGGGAGTGATCTTTCCAGGGGCATGAGGAAGATGTTGAAGGGTGTGGGGCTGAGGGATGACCCTTGTAGGACTCCGCAGATAATGCCTTTGGTTCGTATTTGAATGGCGGCAGCCTGGCGTGGCAATGAGTGCGTAGGGTGAGACTATGTTAAAATCTGCAGAGAGTCTGAGCCACATTAGGTCTGTGGAGTGCCCTCAGTCCATGATGGTGCTGATGTAGTCCATTGCTGCAATGATTGATGTCTTGGTGCTATAGTTGCTGCAAAATCCCAATTGTGAACTGTCCAGGAGTTTATGCTGTTTGATGAAGCATGAGAGCTGGCTGTTGACAATATTTTTCAGGATTTTTCCAGAGAAGGAAAGCAGAGAGAACAGATGATAGTTGATGAGGACTTCTGGGTCTAAGGATTGTTTTTTGAGGAGGGGTGACATCTGTGTTTTTCAAGGTATCCGGGAATGTGGCTGTAGTGATGCATGAATTGATGATGGGCTGCAGTACTGCGCTTAGCATGCTGCTGCCGAGGTTGAAGAGGTGGTGCAGGCATGGATCCATGAGGGCACCTGAGTGGTTGAATTTCATTAACATTGTGGTTCCTTCGGGGGTCAGCGGGGTCCAGTTGGAGATATTTGGTTCTCCAGTTCGGAGGACCTGAGGGGCAGGCGGGAGGGTTATGGGTGGAAGTAGAAGGAAAGTTCTTACATAAGTTGGAAATTTTGTCATGGAGGAATTCTGAGTGCTGATTGCAGAGGTCTTCGGATGGGATGGTGGAGTTGTATGTAGCTTCAGGTTGAGTGAAAAATTTGAAGATCGAGAAGAGCTCTTCTGAGTTGTTGTTGCTGGCTTCCATTCACTAGGACAAGGCCCTCTTCTTGGCCTCTATCAGCTCATGGAGGTAGAATCTAAGCATGCCTTCGTAGGTACTCTTGTCAGACGGTTTTTGAAAGGATTGACACTTCTTTTCTAGCTGCTGCAATGATTCATTGAATGTTTCTTTGTACCGGTTTACCTACTTTAATGTGTCCCTGTCTTTGTTGTCTTTGAAGGGATTGACTGTTGGCACAGGTGGTGAGCCATTTATTGAAACATTTGGCCTTTCTGTCAGTGTTGTAGGAGACAGTGGGACGGTGCAGGTTGAAGGTGTTGATCAATATTTTTTGGGTGATGTTTTTCCAGTTTCGGTTCCTGAACGGAGGTGCCGCTGTTGTCGCTCTCATAGGGGTGAAAATGTTGAAAGGGATGATGTAGTGGTCTGTCCAGGTGAGCATGAGGCTGTATTTGATTTTGGCTGCGTTGCATCTGGGAAAGTGGGGTCTAGAATGTGGCCTGCGGTATGCATGGGGCCAGTCATGAGCGGTGTGAAGTCACCTTTAGATGGCTGTCCAGAAGGTTGGTGGGTTTGCGGTCAGTGAGATCATCTAGATAGAAGGTGAGGTCACCAAAGAGAAGTAAATTCTGGGAGCTGAGGGCAGCGGGGTGATGGGGTCCATGATGAGGTTGCTGAGGTTCCGTTGTGGGCTCTGCGGTTAGTAGGGGAAGATTCCCTTGGTGCTTGATTTGCTGTCTTTTTGGATCTTAAGGTCAAGTTGTTTTATGACAATGATGTCTGGGTCGTTGATAGCAGTGCACCTTATTTTGTGTTTGTGGATTATTGCAACTACTCCTCCTGATTTTGAAGTTCTGCATTGTTGTAGGGTCCTGTATCCTGCTAGGATGGTACTGGCAATGTATGGGGCAGATGACAGGTTGAGCTATGTTTCCATGAGAAAGACGAGGTTGGGAGTGTATGTGAAGATAAGATCCCAGAGCTCTGTGGAGTGTTTGAGAAGGGAGCGTGTGTTGAATAGTATCTGTGGCAGGGGTTGTTGGTGGATGTTGAGTGCAAGGTTGTGCTGATCCTGAGTGGGCCTGGGTGCTTGCGGGTTGCTTGGGTATGTATGAGATGAGAAGTGGTAGTATGAGCATGAGAAAAGTCCTACCGTCAAGTTGGGTGTGGCGTGGAAGCAGCGACAGCTCTCCATTCGGGGTTCAGGCATGCACACCTGTGTGAATATATGCATCTGTATGTGAATGGCCTGAGGCCATGAGGGATTTTTGGGACATCTCCAAGAGTTACTAGCTATTTCACAATGAAAGCACAACTGGAACTTACACACAAGATTAAAACATTACCCACATACCACCTCATGGCAGATATCCATACTTCAGACCAAAACACGCACTTTCTCTTCCAGACAATGACTCCAATGCATTTGTGTCCTACCATCTACAACCACACTTCTATATATCACTGAGGGTACAGAACACAGCATAAATGCAACTTGTAAGAAATTGGGTTATTGATTGAGGGAGTGAAAACCCTGCTCAAGCTACAACCAAAATCCTAGTCAGCTTCAACCACAAAAAAATCACTTTATTGACCTGTGCTTAACCTTCTGGTAGCTTGGCACAAAAGCAGTAAGGCTTAATTTAGGACCAATGTGTAAAGTACTTTTGCAGCACTCGAACAGTAAAATAGTAAAATCACAACACAAGAAAAATTGCAAACAATTCGGAAAAATAGAGCAAATGTTAATGAATAAAATGACACCAAAACAAAGGAATATATGTATAACGCCTAAAAGATCAAAACGCCAATAACAGGTATTTGGCTATGCAAGACCAGGGAAAAATCAAAAGTTAAGGCCTACTGTGATGACGTGTGGGTGGGATACAAATGGTGGATTGGACCCGGTCTCAGCTTACCTTAAAACTTAGATGGAATTTTGAAGAAATGTTTCTGTGAAGGTAGAGTTCAGTGGGACAAGGCAGCAGATAATGCCCGAGGAGGATGCATCGTCTATGGGGAGTCTCTGGACGAAGTCACAATTAGGATTTGTACCTTTGGACTTCATCACTTTTTTGTAAGTTGAAAATTAGCCAGGGGGATATAGTTGCAGAATCTAGCCGACGAGGGCTCCATGAAGCCAGATATCTTCGCTGAGAGGTCCAACTGAACAGGTATTGCTGCTGTGAAGAAGAACATAGCGGGAGCTACTGCGAAGTTAGCCCGACCAGCAAAGAACCATGGGCAGATCAGCTGGCAGGTACATCTTCCAATTGTTCGCAAGGCATGTAAGGTCCAGGACCTGGAGGGGGACCACTTTGGGGGATAGAACTTACTCCAGCAGATGCCAGGTGCAGAGTGCAGGTCTTTGGAGCATTTCATATCCCTATAGCTCACACAGGAGGCTAGCTAACTAGCTCTCGGAGTAACTTTGGATGGTCCTGGGTTCAAGGAATTGATTGATTTTTTCCTTCAAGCAACAAGGCTGGACTTCAAGCAGCAGGACAGTCATCTGGCAACCCAGGCAGTCCTTCTGAAATTTTTCACAGGAGTGCACAGAAGTGATATTCTGAGGGTCCAATACGTATATCTGGTGCTAGCCTTTGAAGTGGGAGGACATCCTGGGCCACCCCAAATCTTGTTCTGGAAAGTTCTTCCCTTACCCTGCCAAGGCTCCAAGACGTCTGGAGTGACAAAAGAGTAATGTTAAGTTACTTTGTGTTTGCCAGAGGCAAGTAGGGGCATGGGATATATATATCCACCCCAGCCATTCAGGCAGGAAAGCATATCCTGCCAACACCCAACTCCCTTTGTCTCCCTGTCTGGCAGGAATTTTCAAATCTGAACAGCAGCACTATTCACAGTGATGTGACCCAGGACACAGGCAGCAAGTACTGTTACAGCTCGTAAAGGGAGGCTGCAATGCAATGTGTTGAACGCTGTCATGTCCCAAGTAACTGATCATTTAGGCACCAGGCAGACACATCTGTGTTAATATAACCACCTACCTGCATGCCTGTGACAAGCTATGCGGGTGGTGGGGGGCCAGAGTTATTGCAAGAGTGAGGCACCGATTTCCTAGCTGTATCAGCTTGCCGGAAAACCAACGCAACGTCAGCTTGTTATGACCCGGACGTGTTTAAAAAGCATTTCTAAGTTCATCGTTGTGCATATTATTCCTTTGGCGATAGTGAGACGGAGTTCTGAGGAGCTGTGGGCAATGATTTTGGAAGTGGTGCAGTAAGGCTGTAGCCGTTCAGTGTATCACACCCCTTTATTTGGAGTTTCACCTTTGTTTGTGCCCTAAGTTGGTAGTGAGATATCCATATTGTTTTTGGGAAATGATAGACTGCCTTATCTGTGCCATAATTCTTGCTGGAGGAAGTTCATGGAAAACTGTGATAGGCTGTGCTTAACCTAACAGCTTGATTGCTCTATTCGGTTTGTGGGCAACCCTTTAGCACTACCCCAGTGAAGAGGTGCCTTGTCACCGGAGTGGCATCAACCTTTGTGACTATTTATTTTTTGTTCAAAGATTTGGGGGGGGCATTGACTTCATTTTGGTAATGAAAGGAGGATTAAGTTTGTACAGAACAATCCTAGCATCAAATAAATCCTTCCTTCATTGTTGCTCTGATCTCATTTCTGTTCTTTCTCATGTGCCATATTTAGGAGGGGTGAGCTGTGGTGTAATCAAGTGGATTTGCCCCCCTCCCCTTATGATGTGTGGCAGTTCGTTTGTTTTGGTGGGTGCTTATACAAAGGAGGAAGTAATATAGGCATATTGTTGTTATGACCAGATTGTAAATACTCTTCTTTCATTTTAGCGCTTGTTTGGAAAAGCAACTTTATTTCGGAAGAAAAAATACATTCATTGTATCCCATATTGGTATAGGCCATTCTTATTTCCTTTTACAGGTAATGGGTTAAGCATATTTGTGTTAATTAACACCATCTTGGTTTGTCATCTTTCTGATTAGTTTTTGTCTTTGTTCACAGATCTCTTTCCCTGCTGTTCCCATCCTTTCCTTCCCTCACTTGACCACCTCAAGCTTTTGTACTATGATGGCATTTCAGATTTGAGGCTATCAAGGGGTGGACCACAAACCAATCCTGAGGATTCAGAGGGGTGCAACATTGACAGGTACCATATGGTAAAGGAAAGAAAATGGCAGCTTTCTGAAATTGGCAATTTCTGAATTATGACTTGAAATCCAACTTTATCATGAAAGAGGACTTTAGATTACAATTCATTTGATTCCAAACATGAAATTTCTACTTGCTCCTAATCAAAAGTTAGCATTCATGAAAAGTAATAAGGAAACCCAATGTTATCCAATGGGTGAGATAGACCTTACAGTTGTGAAAAAACAAATGTAGCAGTTTTTCATTACCCGGGACAAATACATTTTAAACCTACATGTCCCACTTTTTAAATAATATGCACCTTGCCCTATGGGCTTTTAGGGCCTACTTCAGGGGTGACATAAGCATTAAAAAGGAAGGTTTCGACCTGGAAAATGGTTTGTTTTGGCCGGTCAAATTGGCATTTTAAAAATGCACTACAGGCTGCAATGGCATGCCTGAGATGTTTAAAGTGCTATTTTAGTGGGTGGCGCAATAAGTGTTGCAGGCCTTTTAATAATATTTTATTTGTAGACCCTGGGTACATGCAGTACAACTTTAAGAGATATTTACAAGTACATTAAATGTGTAGATCAGGTGTAGGCCAAATTTAGTATGATTAAGGGAGTGAACACCAGCATCTTTACTTAACACTGGTTAGCAGTGGTAACGTGCAACGAGTCCTAGTGCCAACAAAAATGGATCCAGAAAACAGGAGGAGTGTAGGCAAAAGGTTTAGGGAAAGACCACACCAAGGATGTCAGGTCTAACACAATTACACTAGAACAGAGAATAACCAAGTTAACTTCCATTAACCTCGCAGTGCCCATATATTGCACAGCACGCTTGTAGATTCAAGGCCTCATTGTAGGTGCTTGTATGTGCTTGTAACAAGAGTTACCAGCCCCAATGCAAATATGTGAACTGCTGAAAAACTACAAATCTTTTTACTTTCAATGAGGGATTTTGACTTCTGAAGCACCTGAAATCTCCAAAGGGAAATTGCACAGAAGATTGAAAGATTGAGACATTAGCACCCTGGGGGACTCTGGTGGTTCTACTCAGAAATCCCATTAAGTCCTCATCAGGTAAACAGGGCCCCTACTAAGGGGGCCCTAAATGGAAAACATGGCTGTTGTTGAGCCCATCTACAATTCCCCTATATTGTTGTCCTGGGAATTTTTTCTAGCATTCAGAGAGCACCAATAACAGTATTGCATCTAAACACACTCAAATCAGCTGCAAATTTCACAATCCCAATGAGGAAAAGTGTTTTTTCTGTGGATGAAAGCAAGGAAGTGAAATTGGGAGGAATTATTGTATGTCACTGTATCCTGTTTAACTTTACAGAATGGAAGTGAACTATCATGTACTGTACTTAGGCACAGAGAAAATTATAGCTTTTTTAACCTGACATCCTCTGGGAGTCTTAATGTTCGCTCATCTGGCTTAAGAGTGATAATGTAATCTTTTGTTGCTTTAATGTAGCAATTTCATACCCTTAAGACCTTGTTTCTTTCCGCCGTGCTATGATTTATTACATTGACATTTACTGGTTGTAAGTCTTTCTTCTGAGATTGAAATGTCAGAGCAAGAGTCTTATCCCGTCCCTATGCAAATGGCGGAGTCCATTACCGAATTAGAACAATATATTTCATGAAATTAGTATTCCTGCTTTGCATAACTTCAAGCGATGGAAATCATTTTAGCAACCAACTTAGAAACACATCAGAAATTGTGGAAGGGTAAATAAGAAGCAGTATTAGGCAAACAACGTTCTTGTAGCCATAAACAATTTTTGCAGTTTATCTGCACAGTTGAAGTTAGCATAATGTGTCATTTGACCGGTTATGCCAGCATAAAAATTACTCATAAGTGTATACTGAAACACAGGGTGGAGCCAAATTTACTAGTGTAAATTACTATTGACAAAAGAAACAATAGTAAATCCAACAGTACAGATGACCACCAGCTGTACTGCTCAATCCTATAGAAAATAATGAAGATAGGGTCTTAAAGTAAAAGCCCATGGGAAAATTATTAAGTTAAAATCAACGATTTAAAAAAAGTTAAAAATATAAATAAATATAATTGAGATTTGAAATGAAAAAAAAACGTATTTGTTATTTAATTGTAGAATGTTTCAACAACCTTTTTGAATTTATACATTATTCTAACATTAATTTTAATTAAATTAAGATTAAATTACTTTTACTTACTACTATACATCAATTTTAATAATTATTAATGCATAATAAAAACATTTTTTTTTACTTTAGGTGGGAATTCATTTTTCAAAGTGAACTTTTAAAAAATATTGGTACTTATTATATGTAAAGTGATTAAAGAATTCATTCATAAGAAGTATATTAGCGTAATAGTACTGGAGCATTTTTGCTTGTGTTCTACATTTAAAGCTATGTTAACCTTCAAACTTTGATTTAAAAAAAGGTAACTGTTTCTGAGCTGAGCAAGCTACTCATGAATTCTTGTATGAGATACGAGACATGAAAGCAATGTTTTACATGTCAGACATGAGCACAACTTGGCAGCATAGGTTTAGCACTGAGCAAGATCATGGCTGCCAGTGGTAAAGTTACACTAAGGCAGCATTTCTAAATTCTACAAAAGGGATACAGCTACTTATTCCCATAAAGAGAGAGTGTGTTGGGATAAGCTATGATCTCCCAGATGATTCCCATACATACCACGAAAAGGCTTATAAATATTGCCTAATGATGACTCCATCAGCCCTTAGGAAGGGAAGTGCATTTTTGTTGAAGTTTATGGTTCCAACACTAATGTGTTTATTACTAAATATCCTGTGATTTGGTGGTACGTTTCATTTCCCTTCTTGATCAAAATGTCCAGTGCCTTAGGAGTATTAGGTTCAGAGGGGTCACCCACTACTCGATTCTGGAGTCGGCAGGGCCGGACTGGCTACCGAGCAGTTTTGAATGCTGCTGAGCTGGGGGCTGATTTCATTGATGGGGACCTGCGTGTACTAAACAACATTTGTTTTGCTTTAATTATTTCGAAGCACACGCAGGTCTCCATGAACAAAATCAGCCCCAACTGCAGTGAAATCAGCCCGCAACCCTGCAGCATTCCAAACTGCCCGGTAGTCAGTCTGGCCCTGGGAGTCAGATTGATTTTGGATCACATTTACATTATCTGAAGGAGATATTGAAGATCTGACACTAAATGCACGTTGAACAGTAGAATGATGACCATGTGCAGGCAGAACTCGTCCCTATGTAATTGACTTAGAATTATTGGGGGAGAGGATGTGGCCTACCAGCTAGGACTGTCGACCTCTCATCTGGGGAACAAGTTTGAGTCTATGCTATAAAAACTCTACATCCTGTAATTCTGGGCAAATCCCTTAATCTCCCTATGCCTAACAAAAATGATTGTGTCAGCCTGTAATGAAACTGGTGCTCATGTAAAGCACTCCGATACCTTCAGTCAAGTTTGCGCTATGTAAGACTCCAGAAAAAAAAAATCCTTGTTGCAAGAAATATGGAGCTTTGTAGGTTGTGTTAGCTTAACTTTAATATTGGTTCATACATTTTGTACAGTAAATATTTTTCCTTTTTTGCCCATTCATGTATTATGCAACATTTTCCGGACTAGCTGTTGACTGGGGGCATGAATACTTGTTAGCCTCCACTGCTTGGCTCATTATGTCCTATTTCCTTTCTTAGTCCCCGCTCCTTTGAATCCATCCTCTTCTGCAGGAAACATAGTTACCCCTTCAGCCTGCTCTCTATTATTTTCCTCATACCCCAGCTCGTTCAGAGTGTTTTCCCACAGCTACATCACAGCCTGTTCATCTGTCACTGGACGTGGAGGGTAAGAGAAAGGAATCCAGGTGAATAAGCATGTGTTAGTAGGAGCTCCTACCACACACCTCCATCCAAGATTTTTGAGAGTACTTCAAAAAGGTTTACATCAATATTAATGATAACTTTGAGAAGCATCTGAGGGAAGAACAATTTGAAAAATTAAACTAATTGCATGCAATGAGAGGTGATCAAGACACCAATCAATCAATCAATCAATCAATCAATCATTTGTAAAGCAAACTACATACCCGCGAAGGTCTCAAGGCACGGGGGGCTACTGATAGAACAGCCAGATCTTGAGTATCCTCCTGAAGTTCAGCAGGACTTGGGTCTGTTGTAGGCTCAGTGGGAGGGTGTTCCATGTCTTGGCAGGGAGGTGGAAGAAGGATCTCCCACCCGTGGTTGTTCTTCGGATGCGCGGGACAGTAGCGAGTGAGAGGTCAGCAGAGCATAGCTGGCGGTTGGGGATGGAGAAGGAGAGCAGTCTGTTGAGGTAGGCTGGGCCTGTCTTGTGGAGTGCCTTGTGTGCGTGGGTGAGGAGCTTGAAGGGTATCCTCTTGTTGACGGGGAGCCAGTGCAGGTTTCCAAGGTGGGGGGTGTTGTGGCCGTGGAGTGGTACTTCGAGGATTCATCGAGCCGAAGCGTTTTGTATGCGTTGTATTCGTTTGATGAGCTTGGCCGGGGCTTCCGCGTAGAGGGCGTTTCCGTGTTCATACCTAGCGTAGTGTACCTGGCACAGATGATTGAAGCCAGGAGTAGGCATGAAGCATCAATAAACACTAGACAGCACAAATTGTAGCTGTTCATTCGGCTGCGCTCATGCAAAGTATAGTGCACAGTAAAAATATTGATTCCCTATTATCGACCTACAGTAATATTGAGTCAAAATATCGAAGGTGAAGAATATCGAGGTCAAGAATATCGTTGGACAGAATATCGACCCAAAGGTAAGTAATATCGATTTTTTTATATCGATGTAAGTAATATCCAAGTTAGTAATATTGATATCAAATATATCAATGTCACTAATTTCTGTTACTAGTATCGATATTTGTTTTTTGTTATTTGTTTTAAATTATATGTGTACTATTTGTTATAATTTAAAAATGTTATTTTAAATTTAATTTTATGTTTTAGTACTGATCTGGTTGTGGGTTTATAGGGGAAAAGGGTGGGAAGTAATTTAATTATAGTAAATTAATTATACATTTTTAGTCATTGTAAATTAATTTTAATTATTTTTTGCATTTAAGTTCTGTAGCGGGTTGTGGGTTTATAGGTATATTGGGTGGGAAGTAATTTAATTGTAATTAAGTAATTATTTATTTTTTATTGGTATTGATAATTATTTTTGTTTCTAATTAACTATTGATTGGTAATTAATAATTTTAATTAGTAATTAATTTTTTTAATTGGTCATTAAGGTTTGTAATTGGCAATTACATTTTTTAATTGGAAATGAATATTTTAAATTGGTAATAAATTTTTTTTAAATTGGTAATTGATATTTTTAATTGTTAATTATTTGGTAATTTATATTTTTTGATTAATATTTATTGGTATTTATTGCTATTTTATTGTTATTTAATTATTCAATTGTAATTATGTTTTTAGTAATTATTAATGGGTATTTGCAAATGATGTAGAGTTATTTAAAAAATAAATTTTCAATTATTTTATTTACAACAATTATTTATAAGTATGTTATATTTAACTTCTACACTATACAATGCTTTCCCTACTGTTACACTCTCTGGAGTTGGAATAGTAATTTTTACCCCTACGCTATCCAACACTTTCCCTACGGTTGCACTCTCTGGAGTGGGAATAGTAATTTTTACCCCCACGCTATCCAACACTTTCCCTACGGTTGCACTCTCTGAAGTGGGAATAGTAAATTTTACCCCTATGCTATCCAACGCTTTCCCTACTGTTGCACTCTCTGGAGTTGGAATAGTAATTTTTACCCCTGCGCTATCCAACGCTTTCCCTACTGTTGCACTCTCTGGAGTGAGAATAGTCATTTTTACCCCTACTCTATCCAACGCTTTCCCTACTGTTGCACTGTCAGGAGTGGGAATAGTAATTTTTACCCCTACGCTATCCAATGCTTTCCCTACTGTTGCACTCTCTGGAGTGGGAATAGTAAATTTTACCCCTACGCTATCCAACGCTTTCTCTACTGTTGCACTCTCTGGAGTGGGAATAGTAATGTTTACCCCTACGCTATCCGACGCTTTCCCTACTGTTGCACTTTCTAGAGTGGGAATAGTAATTTTCACCCCTAGGCAATCCAACGCTTTCCCCACTGTTGCAATCTCTGGAGTGGGAATAGTAATTTTTACCCTTACGCTGTCCAACGCTTTCCTTACTGTTGCACTCTCTGGAGTGGGAATAGTAATTTTTACCCCTACGCTATCCAATGCTTTCTCTACTGTTGCACTCTCTGGAGTGGGAATAGTAATTTTTACCCCTACGCTATCCAACGCTTTCCCTACTGTTGCACTCTCTGGAGTGGGAATAGTAATTTTTACCCCTATGCTATCCAACGCTTTCCCTATTGTTGCACTCTTTGGAGTGGGAATAGTAATTTTCATACCTACCCGATCCAATGCTTTCCCTACTGTTGCACTCTCTGGAGTTGGAATAGTGATTTTTACCCCTACGCTATCCAATGCTTTCCATACTGTTGCACTCTGTGGAGTGGGAATAGTAATTTTTACTCCTACGCTATCCAACATTTTCTCTACTGTTCCACTCTCTGGAGTGGGAATAGTAATTTTTACCCCTACGCTATCCAACGCTTTCCCTACTGTTGCACTCTCTGGAGTGGGAATAGTAATTTTCACCCCTACGCGATTCAACGATTTCCCTATTTTTGCACTCTCTGCAGTGGGAATAGTAATTTTTACCCCTACCCTATCCAACACTTTCCCTACGGTTGCACTCTCTGAAGTGGGAATAGTACGTTTTTACCCCTACGCTATCCAACACTTTCCCTACAGTTGCACTCTCTGGAGTTGAAATAGTAATTTTTACCCCTGCGCTATCCAACGCTTTCCCTACTGCTGCACTCTCTGGAGTGGGAATAGTCATTTTTACCCCTACGCTATCCAACGCTTTCCAGACTGTTGCACTCTCAGGAGTGGGAATAGTAATTTTTACCCCTACGCTATCCAATGCTTTCCCTACTGTTGCACTCTCAGGAGTGGGAATAGTAAATTTTACCCCTACGCTATCCAACGCTTTCTCTACTGTTGCACTCTCTGGAGTGGGAATAGTAATGTTTACCCCTACGCTATCCGACGCTTTCCCTACTGTTGCACTTCCTAGAGTGGGAATAGTAATTTTCACCCCTACGCGATCCAACGCTTTCCCCACTGTTGCAATCTCTGGAGTGGGAATAGTAATTTTTACCCTTACGCTGTCCAACGCTTTCCTTACTGTTGCACTCTCTGGAGTGGGAATAGTAATTTTTACCCCTACGCTATCCAACACTTTCTCTACTGTTGCACTCTCTGGAGTGGGAATAGTAATTTTTACCCCTACGCTATCCAACGCTTTCCCTACTGTTGCACTCTCTGGAGTGGGAATAGTAATTTTTACCCCTATGCTATCCAACGCTTTCCCTATTGTTGCACTCTTTGGAGTGGGAATAGTAATTTTCATACCTACCCGATCCAATGCTTTCCCTACTGTTGCACTCTCTGGAGTTGGAATAGTAATTTTTACCCCTACGCTATCCAATGCTTTCCCTACTGTTGCACTCTGTGGAGTGGGAATAGTAATTTTTACTCCCATGCTATCCAACATTTTCTCTACTGTTCCACTCTCTGGAGTGGGAATAGTAATTTTTA
The DNA here is from genome assembly GCF_964263255.1 of Lissotriton vulgaris. Taxonomy (NCBI): domain Eukaryota; kingdom Metazoa; phylum Chordata; class Amphibia; order Caudata; family Salamandridae; genus Lissotriton; species Lissotriton vulgaris. Next base: position 1,160,741,454 of record NC_141689.1, read on the forward strand.
CCCCTACGCTATCCAACGCTTTCCCTACTGTTGCACTCTCTGGACTGGGAATAGTAATTTTCACCCCTACGCGATTCAACGCTTTCCCTACTGTTGCACTCTCTGCAGTGGGAATAGTAATTTTTACCCCTACCCTATCCAACACTTTCCCTACGGTTGCACTCTCTGGAGTGGGAATAGTACGTTTTTACCCCTACGCTATCCAACACTTTCCCTACAGTTGCACTCTCTGGAGTGGGAATAGTAATTTTTACCCCTACGCTATCCAACACTTTCCCTACATTTGCATACTCTGAAGTGGGAATAGTAATTTTTACCCCTACGCTATCCAACGCTTTCCCTACTGTTGCACTCTCTGGAGTTGGAATAGTAATTTTTACCCCTTTGCTATCCAACGCTTTCCCTACTGTTGCACTCTCTGGAGTGAGAATAGTAGTTTATACCCCTACGCTATCCAATGCTTTCCCTACAGTTGCACTCTCTGAAGTGGGAATAGTAATTTTTACCCCTACGCTATCCAACGCTTTCCCTACTGTTGCACTCTCTGGAGTTGGAATAGTAATTTTTACCCCTGCGCTATCCAACGGTTTCCCTACTGTTGCACTCTCTGGAGTGAGAATAGTAGTTTATACCCCTACGCTATCCAACGCTTTCCCTACTGTTGCACTCTCAGGAGTGGGAATAGTAATTTTTACCCCTACGCTATCCAATGCTTTCCCTACTGTTGCACTCTCAGGAGTGGGAATAGTAAATTTTACCCCTACGCTATCCAACGCTTTCTCTACTGTTGCACTCTCTGGAGTGGGAATAGTAATGTTTACCCCTACGCTATCCGACGCTTTCCCTACTGTTGCACTTCCTAGAGTGGGAATAGTAATTTTCACCCCTACGCGATCCAACGCTTTCCCCACTGTTGCAATCTCTGGAGTGGGAATAGTAATTTTTACCCTTACGCTGTCCAACGCTTTCCTTACTGTTGCACTCTCTGGAGTGGGAATAGTAATTTTTACCCCTACGCTATCCAACACTTTCTCTACTGTTGCACTCTCTGGAGTGGGAATAGTAATTTTTACCCCTACGCTATCCAACGCTTTCCCTACTGTTGCACTCTCTGGAGTGGGAATAGTAATTTTTACCCCTATGCTATCCAACGCTTTCCCTATTGTTGCACTCTTTGGAGTGGGAATAGTAATTTTCATACCTACCCGATCCAATGCTTTCCCTACTGTTGCACTCTCTGGAGTTGGAATAGTGATTTTTACCCCTACGCTATCCAATGCTTTCCATACTGTTGCACTCTGTGGAGTGGGAATAGTAATTTTTACTCCTACGCTATCCAACATTTTCTCTACTGTTCCACTCTCTGGAGTGGGAATAGTAATTTTTACCCCTACGCTATCCAACGCTTTCCCTACTGTTGCACTCTCTGGAGTGGGAATAGTAATTTTCACCCCTACGCGATTCAACGATTTCCCTATTTTTGCACTCTCTGCAGTGGGAATAGTAATTTTTACCCCTACCCTATCCAACACTTTCCCTACGGTTGCACTCTCTGAAGTGGGAATAGTACGTTTTTACCCCTACGCTATCCAACACTTTCCCTACAGTTGCACTCTCTGGAGTTGAAATAGTAATTTTTACCCCTGCGCTATCCAACGCTTTCCCTACTGCTGCACTCTCTGGAGTGGGAATAGTCATTTTTACCCCTACGCTATCCAACGCTTTCCAGACTGTTGCACTCTCAGGAGTGGGAATAGTAATTTTTACCCCTACGCTATCCAATGCTTTCCCTACTGTTGCACTCTCAGGAGTGGGAATAGTAAATTTTACCCCTACGCTATCCAACGCTTTCTCTACTGTTGCACTCTCTGGAGTGGGAATAGTAATGTTTACCCCTACGCTATCCGACGCTTTCCCTACTGTTGCACTTCCTAGAGTGGGAATAGTAATTTTCACCCCTACGCGATCCAACGCTTTCCCCACTGTTGCAATCTCTGGAGTGGGAATAGTAATTTTTACCCTTACGCTGTCCAACGCTTTCCTTACTGTTGCACTCTCTGGAGTGGGAATAGTAATTTTTACCCCTACGCTATCCAACACTTTCTCTACTGTTGCACTCTCTGGAGTGGGAATAGTAATTTTTACCCCTACGCTATCCAACGCTTTCCCTACTGTTGCACTCTCTGGAGTGGGAATAGTAATTTTTACCCCTATGCTATCCAACGCTTTCCCTATTGTTGCACTCTTTGGAGTGGGAATAGTAATTTTCATACCTACCCGATCCAATGCTTTCCCTACTGTTGCACTCTCTGGAGTTGGAATAGTAATTTTTACCCCTACGCTATCCAATGCTTTCCCTACTGTTGCACTCTGTGGAGTGGGAATAGTAATTTTTACTCCCATGCTATCCAACATTTTCTCTACTGTTCCACTCTCTGGAGTGGGAATAGTAATTTTTACCCCTACGCTATCCAACGCTTTCCCTACTGTTGCACTCTCTGGACTGGGAATAGTAATTTTCACCCCTACGCGATTCAACGCTTTCCCTACTGTTGCACTCTCTGCAGTGGGAATAGTAATTTTTACCCCTACCCTATCCAACACTTTCCCTACGGTTGCACTCTCTGGAGTGGGAATAGTACGTTTTTACCCCTACGCTATCCAACACTTTCCCTACAGTTGCACTCTCTGGAGTGGGAATAGTAATTTTTACCCCTACGCTATCCAACACTTTCCCTACATTTGCATACTCTGAAGTGGGAATAGTAATTTTTACCCCTACGCTATCCAACGCTTTCCCTACTGTTGCACTCTCTGGAGTTGGAATAGTAATTTTTACCCCTTTGCTATCCAACGCTTTCCCTACTGTTGCACTCTCTGGAGTGAGAATAGTAGTTTATACCCCTACGCTATCCAATGCTTTCCCTACAGTTGCACTCTCTGAAGTGGGAATAGTAATTTTTACCCCTACGCTATCCAACGCTTTCCCTACTGTTGCACTCTCTGGAGTTGGAATAGTAATTTTTACCCCTGCGCTATCCAACGGTTTCCCTACTGTTGCACTCTCTGGAGTGAGAATAGTAGTTTATACCCCTACGCTATCCAACGCTTTCCCTACTGTTGCACTCTCAGGAGTGGGAATAGTAATTTTTACCCCTACGCTATCCAATGCTTTCCCTACTGTTGCACTCTCAGGAGTGGGAATAGTAAATTTTACCCCTACGCTATCCAACGCTTTCTCTACTGTTGCACTCTCTGGAGTGGGAATAGTAATGTTTACCCCTACGCTATCCGACGCTTTCCCTACTGTTGCACTTCCTAGAGTGGGAATAGTAATTTTCACCCCTACGCGATCCAACGCTTTCCCCACTGTTGCAATCTCTGGAGTGGGAATAGTAATTTTTACCCTTACGCTGTCCAACGCTTTCCTTACTGTTGCACTCTCTGGAGTGGGAATAGTAATTTTTACCCCTACGCTATCCAACACTTTCTCTACTGTTGCACTCTCTGGAGTGGGAATAGTAATTTTTACCCCTACGCTATCCAACGCTTTCCCTACTGTTGCACTCTCTGGAGTGGGAATAGTAATTTTTACCCCTATGCTATCCAACGCTTTCCCTATTGTTGCACTCTTTGGAGTGGGAATAGTAATTTTCATACCTACCCGATCCAATGCTTTCCCTACTGTTGCACTCTCTGGAGTTGGAATAGTAATTTTTACCCCTACGCTATCCAATGCTTTCCCTACTGTTGCACTCTGTGGAGTGGGAATAGTAATTTTTACTCCCATGCTATCCAACATTTTCTCTACTGTTCCACTCTCTGGAGTGGGAATAGTAATTTTTACCCCTACGCTATCCAACGCTTTCCCTACTGTTGCACTCTCTGGACTGGGAATAGTAATTTTCACCCCTACGCGATTCAACGCTTTCCCTACTGTTGCACTCTCTGCAGTGGGAATAGTAATTTTTACCCCTACCCTATCCAACACTTTCCCTACGGTTGCACTCTCTGGAGTGGGAATAGTACGTTTTTACCCCTACGCTATCCAACACTTTCCCTACAGTTGCACTCTCTGGAGTGGGAATAGTAATTTTTACCCCTACGCTATCCAACACTTTCCCTACATTTGCATACTCTGAAGTGGGAATAGTAATTTTTACCCCTACGCTATCCAACGCTTTCCCTACTGTTGCACTCTCTGGAGTTGGAATAGTAATTTTTACCCCTTTGCTATCCAACGCTTTCCCTACTGTTGCACTCTCTGGAGTGAGAATAGTAGTTTATACCCCTACGCTATCCAATGCTTTCCCTACAGTTGCACTCTCTGAAGTGGGAATAGTAATTTTTACCCCTACGCTATCCAACGCTTTCCCTACTGTTGCACTCTCTGGAGTTGGAATAGTAATTTTTACCCCTGCGCTATCCAACGGTTTCCCTACTGTTGCACTCTCTGGAGTGAGAATAGTAGTTTATACCCCTACGCTATCCAACGCTTTCCCTACTGTTGCACTCTCTGGTGTGGGAATAGTAATTTTTACCCCTACGCTATTCAACGCTTTCCCTACTGTTGCACTCTCTGGAGTGGGAATAGTAATTTTTACCCCTACGCTATTATTATTATTATATTTAAGTTTATAAAGCGCTCCGCTAACCTTAGGTTTCCCGGCGCTAAAACCAAATGAGAGGGGAGAGTCAGAAGGAAGGCTGTTACATGTTGAATAACCAAGTTTTTACTTGTCTGCGAAACCTAAGGTAGCAGGCTTCAGTTCGTAACTGGAGAGGAAGGGAATTCCAGAGTGAGGGGGCTAGCCAGGCAAAAGAGCGGCCACCCATTCTGGATTTTTTGATTCTGGGAACTGAGAATAAGTGCAGATTAGATGATCGCAGAGTGGGGGGGGCAGTAGTGCTGTACCAAGGATTTAAGATAGGGTGGGGCCAGGCCAGTATTTATTCTGTGCATAATGCAGAGGGCCTTAAATTTTGTGCGGCTTCAATGCGAAGCCAATGTAGAGTGCGTAGGGAATTGGAGGTAGGGGATGTATTGGGTAATTTACAGAGCAGTCACGCTGCCATATTCTGGACTGTCTGTAATTTACGAATAACCTCTTTGCAGGCTCCCAGGAGAAGGATGTTCCTGTAGTCCAGTCTAGAGGTGATTAAAGCCTGGACCACGGCTTTCTGAGTATCCTGGGGGAGCCTCCAGATGATCTTACGCAACCACTTGATGATAGTAATACAAGTGGAGGAACTTTTAACCATGTGGTTCTTCATAGATAACTGGTCATCAAAAATGATGCCGAGGTTGCGTGCTGTTTTAGATGGGGTGGGTAGAGTGCCCATTTGAGAAGGCCAGTGTTGGGGTCCCCATAAGGTGGTGTTATGGCCAAACAGAAGAAGTTCTGTTTTCCCCCCGTTCAGTTTCAGTTTGTTATCATACATCCAGGCTGCGATGTTACTCAGTCCTGTGCAGAGGAAAGAGGAAGAGGAGTGAGAACCCGAGGAAAGAGAGTAGATGACCTGGGTATCATCGGCGTACAAGTAGATAGTGAGCCCAGCTTGCTCCGCTATAGTAGCCAAAGGTCTGACATACAAATTGAAGAGCAAGGGGCTCAAGATGGAACCTTGCGGAACACCGTACGCCAATGTAAAGGTTTGGGAAGCTGATGAGGAAGAGAAAACATGGAAGGTGCGGTCCGATAGAAAACTAACAAACCAGTTGAGGGCTGTGCCGGTGATGCCAGATGATCTAAGGGCATTGATAAGGATGGGGTGGGAAACCTTGTCAAATGTGGCACTCAAATCAAGCAGAATGAGTGCCACGGTTTCCCCCCTATCCACTCAGCATCGGATGTTTTCAGAGACCCCCAGCAGAGTAGATTCTGTTGAGAAACCAAATCTAAAACCGGATTGGGATGGATGTAAAATTCTCCTAGATTCAACATGGGATGAGAGTTGAGAGTTGATGTGTTTTTCCATGATTTTTGAAAAAACCGGAAGAAGTGAAATTGGACGGAAGTTATATGGAATGCTAGGGTCAGCATTAGCCTTTTTTAGCAGAGGCACTATCATCGCATGTTTCTATGCAGAGGGTACTGTAGCTTCTTTAAGGGAGGAGTTTAGAAGATCCATAATAAGTTCGAGGGAAGAATTGTCCAACATTTTTAATATTTGGGGGGGAAGAGGATCCAGTGGGGAGCCGGATTTAATTTTACTGATAATATCAGAAAGAGTATTGATGTTAAGCGGATCCCATGTGTCGATCAACTGTAAGGCGGGAGGACAGGTATCCCGTGGGAACCTTGAATCACAGGAGATCGTAAGATTAGGTAATGTGGGGGGGTCAGCTGAGCAGGGGTAAGGAACCTATCCTCTGAGGTCACTCGATCAGAAGATGAGATTGGGGATGGTAGGTAGGACAGAGAAGGGGGGGCAAGTTTCTCAAAATCAGAATAAATGGTTTCAATTTTGGTGATAAAAAATTCAGCCAGTGAGTTGCACTGTGCAGTATCTAGACATGGTGGTTTGGGCTGACACAATGCGCACAAGAGCTTTTGTACTACCTTAAAAAGTGCTTTAGGACGATTTTTTGCCTCAAGGATAGTTAAGTTGACATGTTCAACTTTTGCAGTTTTGCATAAGGAATGATATTTTGTTAAGGCAGCTTTGTAGATTTGCTTGGAGCACAGATCATGGCGCAGGCGGGTGGTGAAGGTTGTGCTTTTGCATGCGCTGAGGTAGGCATGCATCGGCAGCCTGTGCAAGCCAGGCGTTTACAGCATCAGCCGCTTCAATACTGGTGACTTCCGTGAAAGGTCTAGAATTCTCAAGACAGGAGTTGAGTTTCTTAAAGTCCAATTTGTTCCAGTTTCTGGATAGTCTAGATTCTGTAGAGTTAGAGGGGGTGTTCGGTTGACGACCAATGGTAACAGTGAAAGTCACCATATAGTGGTCAGACCATACAATAGGTGAAGGAACCTCTCAGATAATGGCTTCTAATTTAGAAAGAATGGGGTCCAGAAGGTTCCCTGCTTTATGAGTAGGACCAGAATTATGTAAAGTAATATTTAAAGCAGCCAAACCCTGTAAAAGATTGCTGCTGGTGGAGCAAGAAGGATCATTCAGGTGCAGATTCAGTTCACCAATAATTGAGAAGTTTGTAGAATTCTGAATTAGCGGTGCTACGTACTCAGGAAAGGTGGCGGCCCAGGAACTCGCTGGGCCAGGGGGGCGATAAATGAGCATCCCGGAAAGAGTAAAGTTGGGAGACAGCGAAAGTTTAAAAAGACCTGCTTCGCTGTTAGGTAGTACAAAGTCTTCCCATTTGCAGGAGTACAGTCTATTGTAAACTATGGCTATCCCTTCACCATCTTTCATTACTCTGTTTTTACCAACATAAGCGTAATTGTCAGGGAGTGCAGCAGCAATATCCAGGCCAGAGTAGTCTTTTAGCCATGTTTCGGTGAGGAATAAGGCTGCGGGTTCCTCCGAGACGAGTAGATCAAAGATTTCTCTCTTATGTTTAACTAATGATCTACAGTTTAAGTTGATCAGTGTCCGAGTCTGAGGCAGGTCTGTAGCTGTAGGTTTAGGGCGTGATGGAGGAAAGTCAGATGAGGCTATGTTGGTTACGGAGGGGAAGGATGTAAGGGGGAAAAAGCAAACTGGGCAGGTTAAAGGAACACAGTGAGGATTCATAGTAGTACAGTGAGCGCACTGTGATGGCCTGAGGCTAAGGAGAGCTTCCCTAGAATAAGTATGAGGTAGACCAGAGAGTGTAAAACCAGGGGTCGTAGCCCCTAGTCCCGGCCCGTCGCGGACGGGCGCAGACGGGCTTGCCTTAGGCGCGCCCGCTGCGCTCGTCCGCTGCGCTTCCTGAAGTTACACATTTATATATGTGACGGAGGATGGTTGGGGGGGCGTGGCCTCGAAATGGGCGTGGCCAGCGGCCTCGCCGGTGATGGCGGCAGGGTGATCTAGGTGAACGCAAGGTCCCGTGGCAGCGCTCGATCCGCTGCACGGTGACAAGTTAGATCCAATCAGGTAGGTTTGTTATTTAAAAATACAACAACACAAGTACAGATCGCAAACTCTGACTACTCCTGGCTTTCCGCCTCAGGAGAAATGGTTACAGGAAGTGCTCGTATTTAGCGCTGTTAAATACCAGGAGGCGGGGGCGTGGCCTCAAAATGGGCGCGGCCAGCGGCCTCGCCGGTGATGGCGGCGGGGTGAACTAGGTGAACGCAAGGTCTCGTGGCAGCGCTCGATCCGCTTCACGGTGACAAGTTAGATCCAATCAGGTAGGTTTGTTATTTAAAAATACCACAACACAAGTATTAAAAATACAGATCGCAAACTCTGCCTACTCCCGGCTTTCCACCTCAGGAGAAATGGTTACAGGAAGCGCTCGTATTCTGTGCTGTTAAATACCAGGAGGCGGGGGGCGTGGCCTTGTAACGACCGGATTTTCGGACCAGATAGAATCAGCTCACCAAGACACCACTAACCCAGCCGAAACGTAATCACCTCCCTCCTTAGGACCTATTTACAACAGGTAACTGTGTTCCTACCTAAGGATGGGGAATTAGCAATATACAAGCTCATATCATCAGAAACACCACTAAATCTATAGTGATTACTAGGAATACTCACTGATTACTAAGGACGTCCATGCTCTACACCACACTCATACCTTATAGTCTCGTGGCAACTCAGACCCAGACTATGCTACCCTCCTACTCATAGTGAAGGGGGCAGTTCCAATAACTTACCAGTACACACTGACCACAATCAGTGCTCTCACTAGCCACATACACACTGTGTCCTCCCAGTGCTCTCACTATTTCATACATACACAAGCCACAATCCTGTGGGTATACACATTGACTATAATCAATGCTCTCATTAACGCCACTTTCCCTAGGGGCGATCTCATTACACACTGACACACTCAGTGCTCTCACTAACGCCACTTTCCCTAGCGGCGATCTCATTACACACTGACACACTCAGTGCTCTCACTAATACACAAGCCACAATCCTGTGGGTATACACATCGACTACAGTCAATGCTCTCACTAATACACAAGCCACAATCCTGTGGGTATACACATCGACTACAGTCAATGCTCTCACTAACGCCACTTTCCCTAGCGGCGATCTCATTACACACTGACGCACTCAATGCTCTCACTAATGCCACTCTCTCTCTAGTGGCAATCTCTGTCCTATGAATACCTTCAGCTCTCTCTCTCTCTCTGTTGGGAAGTTTCTCTCATATATCTAATACCTACTGGGGATGTCTCATATATTTTATGTGGTACACAAGAATGGCCAAATTACACTATGCAATTGTTATTATCTAATACAAGTTCTCCTCTCCCCCTCATTATTCAGTTACCATTTACCTGGACGGGAGTCGCTTCTGTACACATAACAGCATCTGACTAGAAGAAAGGTTAACCCTATTATAACAACAACATCTACACAGCTGTTCATTAAGAACTGGGGTTTCTTTATTATAACAATATCAACAATATAATACTGCACTATAACACATAGCCTAAAAAGAAAAAGGGGAATAGACACATACAAAGATCTGCGGGGTCTCTTTATTATAAAGGAAAGCTTTATTACTATAACACATCCACATGTAACCGCTGAAAGAAAAAGGATTAGCAATACAGTAGGGGAATCCAACCTGGGAAATAAAGGACAAGATTAATGTTTAAGTGTAAAGCAAACTAGTTTAGAATACCTCACCCTATTAGAAAGGAATGTTTCTCTCTCTCTCTGGTGGAATCAGGGCTCTCTCTCTCCCTCAGTCACCACAGCTTCACTCCTCTGGCTCAACTGCTCCAGCTGGCAGCTTCAGCTCCTCCATCTGACTGGTAACTGCTTTAATGCATCCTGATAAACTGGCAGCTCCAGCTGACAGTTCCAACTTCATTCCAAGATTCATCTGACTGCTCTCTCCAGCTTCAGCAATCATCGGCCTTCTCTCTCCATTCCAGAAAACCAACTGAACTGAACTGTTCTATTCAGCTCCAAAAACCATCTGACTTCTCTCTCTCTCGAAGAACCGACTGACACTCCTCCTCTTCTGCACTTCACTAATATAGAATGCTCTCCTCTAGTGGAAAGTTCCAGCAGAAACTACCTCCCACCGAATTCCTGTGCCAGCTCCAAGGCTCTCCGCGCAAACGCAATGGCCATCTGCATGTTACGTCTGGGCCCAAGAGACAAACACATTCTTTTCGATAAGATCCAGTTTCTGCTGGTCTTCCCCTAGCACATAACAGGATTAACTATAAACATCACGTTTACCCTGCAAGCATCTCAGTCTGCAGGGACAGAAAGCAAAATGGAGTCTCTCTAGTTCTGGGCCTTGTAGGCCCGAAAAGGATGAAATAACACTTAGCTCTGTCAAAGTACATACACAAACCATAATATAAAGTCAGGACTACAGGATCCACCCTCTACTATAGGTAGGATGATGAAAGGACACATAATTATGTCAAAGCCAATAGGCAATAGATGGATTAGAGTCAAGAATAAGGGATCTATCATCATATAAAGCAGCTATCCTCTAGTTTATGCTTCTAGGTCTGGAAATAGGCCTGAAAAGGACCAACACAGAGCCAAGAATAAGGATTAAGGATGGTAGCAAGCTTAAAGTCACCATCACTCAGAAATAGAGCCAAAAACACGGTCACAACAGGCCTCGAAATGGGCGTGGCCAGCGGCCTCGCCGGTAATGGCGGCGGGGTGATCTAGTTGAACGCAAGGTCCAGTGGCAGCGCTCAATCCGCTGAACGGTGACAAGTTAGATCCAATCAGGTAGGTTTGTTATTTAAAAATACAACAACACAAGTATTAAAAATACAGATCGCAAACTCTGCCTACTCCCTGCTTTCCGCCTCAGGAGAAATGGCTATCCAACGCTTTCCCTACTGTAATGTAATGTATAGGCATTTATATAGCGCACTACTTACCCGGAGGGTCCCAAGGCGCTTCGACCGCTGCGAAACCCTTCCTGGCTTCCCTGAGAGATGGTCCCTTAATGGGTATCTCCAGGGTGAGACCAGGCATCCCCGGCGGTCTGGTGGGGCCGTTAGTGAAGATGAGGCAAGCTAATGCCCAGAGTTGCCGAGTGTGATCGCTGATCAGAGTGGGCACCGAGGCGAGAGAATTATCGAGTCCGCTGACCCTGGTCCAGAAACCTGCCGCGCCGGGAATCGAACCCTGGTCCCGGGCCGTCCTCTGCTCTCGAGTCTGCCGCCTCTAACCAGTGAGCCACACTACTTCACTCTCTGGAGTGGGAATAGTAATTTTTACCCCTACGCTATCCAACGCTTTCCCTACTGTTGCACTCTCTGGATTGGGAATAGTAATTTTTACCCCTATGCTATCCAACGCTTTCCCTATTGTTGCACTCTTTGGAGTGGGAATAGTAATTTTCACACCTACCCGATCCAATGCTTTCCCTACTGTTGCACTCTCTGGAGTTGGAATAGTAATTTTTACCCCTACGCTATCCAATGCTTTCCCTACTGTTGCACTCTGTGGAGTGGGAATAGTAATTTTTACCCCTACGCTATCCAACATTTTCTCTACTGTTGCATTCTCTGGAGTGGGAATAGTAATTTTTACCCCTACGCTATCCAACGCTTTCCCTACTGTTGCACTCTCTGGAGTAGGAATAGTAATTTTCACCCCTACCCGATCCAACGCTTTCCCTACTGTTGCACTCTCTGCAGTGGGAATATTAATTTTTACCCCTACGCTATCCAACACTTTCCCTACTGTTGCACTCTCTGGAGTGGGAATAGTCATTTTTACCCCTATGCTATCCAACACTTTCCCTACTGTTGCACTCTCTGGAGTGGGAATAGTAATTTTTACCCCTACGCTATCCAACGCTTTTCCTACTGGTGTACTCTCTGGAGTGGGAATAGTAAGTTATTACCCCTACGCTATCCAACGCTTTCCCTACTGTTGCACTCTCTGGAGTGAGAATAGTCATTTTTACCCCTACGCTATCCAACGCTTTCCCTAATGTTGCACTCTCTGGAGTGGGAATAGTAATATTTACCCCTATGCTATCCAACGCTTTCTCTACTGTTGCACTCTCTGGAGTGGGAATAGTAATTTTTACCCCTACGCTATCCAACGCTTTCCCTACTGTTCCACTCTCTGGAGTGGGAATAATAATTTTCACCACCACACGATCCAACGCTTTCCCTACTGTTCCGCTCTCTAAAGTGGGAATAGTATTTGTACCCCTACGCTATCCAACGCTTTCCTTACTGTTGCACTCTCTGGAGTGGGAATAGTAGTTTTTACCCCTACGCTATCCAATGCTTTCCCTACTGTTGCACTCTCCGGAGTGGGAATAGTAATTTTTACCCCTGCGCTATCCAACGCTTTCTCTACTGTTGCACTCTCCGGAGTGGGAATAGTAATTTTTACCCCTACGCTATCCAACGCTTTCCTTACTGTTGCAATCTCTGGAGTGGGAATAGTATTTTTCACACCTACGCGATCCAACGCTTTCCCTTCTGTTGCACTCTCTGGAGTGGGAATAGTAATTTTTACCCCTACGCTATCCAACGCTTTCCATTCTAGGGAGTGGGAATAGTAATTTTTACCTCTACGCTATCCAACCTTTTCCCTACTGTTGCATTCTCTGGAGTTGGAATAGTAATTTTTACCACTACGCTATCCAATGCTTTCCCTACTGTTGCACTCTCTGGAGTTGGAATAGTAATTTTTACCCCTACGCTATCCAACGGTTTTTCTACTGTTGCACTCTGTGGAGTTGAGGAAATAGAAATTTTACGTGGCCAGTGTGTCCCCTACACGCACCCTATGTATGTACCTATGCCCCATGTATGTCCATGTCCTCATGTAATTCCCTTCTCATGTCTGTAATAATAATGTCTCTGCATTTCCGTCCAATGTTAGCATTTCAGTTATTAGGCCCTCCATGAATGAAACGTTAATTCTGCACTGATGCCTATGTTGCCAATGTATTTACATGGTACACGTTTAAATACCGAGATGAACACATTTTCAAGGCACAGCCGAGCCAGGACCCGAATTCAGGCTCCAAGTCTCCTCTGATATTTTGAAAGCTGCAGTTTAGTTATGTACCCCTGACCTCTCACATGCTTCCTGCTCAGCCGAAAGGTGCCTAGCCTGGCCTGCCAAGACAGTATTTTGCCTACAGTTATCTGTTCAGCTCCACAGAAACACATTCCTGACTAACGAAAGGGATAAACATATTCCGCCTGCAGAAGATAGGGCCTAGCCTTTCTGTCTCCATCCAAGTGATTTACTGCACCCGTTTCCATAGAAGGCCCATGGCCCCATGCAATGCATGAAGAAATATATGCACACACTAACATTTAGTTATGAGCAGCCTTTGCTCGAGCGACCTTTACTTCAGACAAGACATCCTCCAAACACAAGATACCAGATAATGCCAGAGGTGCAGGTCGTTCTGACATCCCAGACTCTTCTACTAGCACAAAAGTCAGCTCCCCCCAGCTCTCCCCAGTTACACGTCAATTCTACGTCATGACCAGTTTTGCGCGCACAAGTAGGGTAAAGGTCCTGCTGACCATGCAGACCCCCTCTATGCATCCACCCACCTATGACACACCTATGACTCATCAAGTGAACACCTCCTTGCACGCCTCTTTCACGCCCATGTGCTCTTATCTCTCTCTTACACGTGCTCCATCTGGAGTGCTCCGCCTTCTTTATTCAATTTAATGTATGTTTTAACTATATATAATGTACTCTGTGAATAAAGATTTAGATGACGATCCTTCCTGATCCCTAGTGGAGATGGAACCCGATTCTCCTGTAGCTTGAGCTATTGAATAAAGCCCTTCTGAATCGGACACCACGGACTCTGCCTCTCATTATATGCATGATCCTTGTTAATGTATAGAAACTCCGATAGGGTAATTTATTATTTACCACATTAATCTGGCGCCCGAACAGGGACCAGTCCCCTTCCCCACGCGCCGGCGATGTAGGTCCAGCCCCCTGCCCCCTTCTACAGCCGTGACGGACTTCAAGTGTACACAACAGCGGGACTTCCTGCCTACTCCCTCAGGCCCACGGAGGAGACGGAGACTGCGACCAGGCATCCACACGAGGCGGTGAGGATCGCGGACCATCCCAACCAGAGCCCAAGCCGAGAGAGCAAGGTCCGAGGTATCACGAGGCCCACCTGTTCCGAGGCGCATGCGCAGCAGCAACAGCAGCAGTAGCAGTCACGCAGCATCGAGTTTCCAAGGCCTTCAAGTTCTGCTTCCCGGTGAGTACCGTTATTGGGAACGCATAGAGACGGGTTCATTTATTTGAGCCCGGTAAAGACGTATCTGGGTACACAGTTACGGTAGAGACGTGTCCATTTTGGTGGACGCGGTAAAGACGTGTCTCTTTACGAGACCGGTATGGTTGTACTGTTTTGCAGTGCATAAAGTAAACAGTTTTTCAGGATCGTGTTTTTGCTACGTACTAGTTAGGATGTATCTGTTTTAAATGTTTTAATGTTGTAGTGTGAATGTAGTGTGAATGGTTGTTTCCAGTCTATTCTTGTGTATATTGTGTGTTCGTTCAAGTTAGCTCCAACATGCCACTGTTTTCGAAGTTACGTCAGATAGGGACCAGGAAAGGGATACTTGAAGAGGCAGTCCCCGTCCCGCCTAGAGACAATCCTGGCCATTTCATGTACCAAAAACACGGGTTAGATGCCATACTGTTTTTAGACTTATGGGTAGATTACACGAAGGATCTGGAAGAGAAATATTGATGGCCTGCCTCAGGGACATGGGATGCTGATTGCATTATGAGAGTAGAGGAAGCATTATGGAAAAGGAAAGTTAGACCGTCCCAGAAAGATGCCATCGAGTTATGGCGTAAAGAAGCGCATAGGAGAACAGAGAAAGAATTCCACAAAGCAGAGAGAAGTAAAGAAGCAGCAGAAAAATCTAGAGAAAAAGAGCTAAAGGAAGAAGGTGAACGGGTCAAGACAGAACAAGCAGATAGAGAAAGAAATGTCCTCATCAAGGGCATGTATCCTGTCCTCGCAGAAGGATCAGTTAGAGTGACCCCGGAAGTACCTAGTAATTTGCCGCCACCACTGATCCCGACTAAAGTAGGTAGTCATAAACAGACAGCAGCGGACATTTTCCTCTCCTCCTATCTAGAAGAGGCCGCTCCGGATTATGCTAATGCATGTTTTCCTCCTCCTCCTCCTGGTAATAATCCTGGTAATAATCCTTTTCTCCCTCCGCCCGCATCACAGGATCAACTCACACCAGTAGTAACAATGACATTGAAAGACGATTCAAGCCAAGGGGAAATGGGAGGGGGGCCCACCATAAGCATACCGCAAACACCGCCACCATCACGAGCACTACTAGACTGCAACGAACGCCGAAAATGACAGCATCACCACAGAGACCAAATGTAACGATTACACCTTGTATATATGATCCCGTACCAGGTGTGGGTCCAATGGCCATGATCTCATTACGATTAAGACGTGTTGTAGACTATTTGATCATATTACCAGGCATGAAGGATTATTTAGATAGAATATACCATTTTATTAGAACGGGGGAGGGACCCGAGAGTATACATGAGGCCATGGCACAAAGAAAAGTGGAGATTCAACGCGCACTCTTACGTTTTTTAATTAATTGTCTGATTAGGGAACAAGACCAGCCAAACAAAGAAGTGACTAAAGGTATGATGGAGTGGAGCGATAACATTGCTGCTTGTAAACATGATACAATGTCAAAAATAGAATGCATGTACAGGAAAATACGTAAAGAAATTCTAAACATACACAGGAAAGAGCAAGACGAAAAAGAGGACGACTTAGCATCAGATGAGCCTGAGTCCAAAACAGAGGAAGTGAGTAAAATGAATTACGTAGGCAGAGCAAGACAGTTTGACAGGCCCAAAGGGCTCGACTACAGTAAACATGGACCTCCCATACCAGAGAGATATTCTCTCGAACACCTATTCCAAGCTACGGAGAACGCACTGAAAGGACTAGTAGAATACGATAGACCTCATACTATGCATGAACAGGAACTAGCCCGGTCAGCCGTTCAATGGGCGTGCAATTCTAATATATATAATGATGACGTAATGGCGCAAACCTTTTTAAGTCTCCCTCCGGAAGAACAGCGCTTAGCTGGTATCTACATGGTTCAACATCTGATCACGTTGTACGAGAGTCAACATTCTGATCCCGGTCCCTTATATAAATTACTGGACGACTTACTCCTAGAGAGATGGAGAGGCCTAGGTACCAAATTAATTAATGTCATTCTAGAGCAACGACATAAGTACTTGACCTTTCTGACCACACGCATGATTCCTGCCCCACACCACGACAGAAAGAGTTTACACATAGACAGACAGAACCCCCTACGAGAGGTGCATCCCGTTAGAAATGCAACAAATGAGCTTCAACGAGTATATGTTTATACACCCTTGACGAGAATAGAAATATTGGAAATGAAAAAATTACTGCCCTGTCATGATAAAGACCCAGGGGGGTTCCGCCGTGAATTAAAAGACATTCTCCGGATAGGGGATTACACATACGCTGACATCATTAAATTATTAAAGGTACTGTTACCAGCAGGCATTTATGAAAAGCTTAAAGAGAAGGAATGGGAGGTGGGAGAGAAAAAGATAAATTGGACAGAATTGGAAGACGAGGATAGAACACGACTCCCTGGTGTTGGTCTTGGGGACAAAGCTAAAGCACTACCTGAACTATTGATACAGGTCCTGCTGAGATTATTGGTTACTAAAAAGGAAGATTGGGATGCTATATCAGCATGTAAACAGAAACCAGATGAAGACACTAGTGATTTTTATTCTAGATTCGAAAAATGTTTTACTATTAATAGTGGCCTTAAGACAAATAGTGAATCATACCCACATCTTTTTGTGAGCAAATTAGTGGAGAATTCCTTACCCCCGATCAAGAATAGAGTACTGAAGGTTGAGAGTACCTGGCAAGCAAATAGCCCTTCCCAAATGTTACAAATGTTACAATACCACCAGAACAGAATCAGAGAGGAACAGGAACATGAGAAGAGACGCATGAAAGATACGAAAATGAAAGTTCTAGTTGCACAATCAGTACCAGCTGATGGACATAAAAAGGGCGCGGCACCTGTTAAAGGGAACTGTAATTATTGCAAGCAACCAGGTCATTAAGTAAATGAATGTGCTGTCCTGAAACACAATATAGCTACAGGCAAGACAAAAGAAAGGCTGCGTATTCCCAGACAGAATAGCACCCCGCAGGACACGCAAACGCCACAGAACATGCAACAGACAGTAGCTGTACCGCAACCAATAGCTGCCGCACAACACGTCACGCAACAAATGTACCAGTACGCACAGTCAGACTATCCAGAATATCAACAGTACTCATGAAATAGCCTAGAGAGGGAGGTTGGCTTGCCTCTTATTGAAGTTCCTGTAGATCAAGAAGGTCCTTATGTACATAGTCTTGTATTGGGAAAAGACAGAAAATTTTTGATTGACACAGGGACGAGCAGGACTACCATCAGTCATGACGAGGTTCCAGGGGCACCCCTCTCAGGCTCACAGAATATTTCCCTGGGATTTTCAGGAAAGCCTATTGTGAACGAAGTGTCAAAGCCAGTTTCCCTAGGAGTTGGTCCATTGTCCCGTACCACAGACTTTTTACTTACTAATTCATGTCAAGAAAATTTGCTTGGCATAAAGACATTGAAAGAACTTGGAGCAGTGATTTGTTGTTCTCCGGAAGGAGTGAGATTGTTTTTACGTGATTTTAAAGGGCATTATGTGTTGAAAGATTTTGATCCCAGACTCCAGAATGTACCACAGTATTTATGGGCACGAGGTCCGACTGATGTAGGTTACATGCACATTACGCCACACCGAGTCACTCTCAAACCAGGAGTAGTACTGCCACGAATCCGACAATACAAGTTACCACCTGATGCCGTAGTAGCATTACTGAAAATTGTTGACAAACTCATTGCACAAGGATTGGTAGTAGAAACAGATTCAAATGTATGTAATTCACCTGTCATCCCTATCCTTAAACGAACTGACCCAAATGCACCACCAGTCTACAGACTAGTGATTGACCTCCGAGAACTGAACAAATGCATAATACCCCAGTACCCAGTAGTGGTACACAGACAAAATATCGAGATTTAAATTTCGAAATACAATTATATCGAAGTTTAAATATCGATGGGACATAATATAGAAGGTAAGTAATATCGACAGTCTTAATATCGATATTAGTATGATATCAGTAATTTCGAAGTTTGAAATATCGATGTCAATAATATCTCAATCAATAATTTCGATGTTACTAATATCGATTTTTGTGTATATTATAATGTATTTATTATGTTTTATTATGTAATTTTTAATGTAATTTAATTAAATATTGTCTTTTAGTACTGTAGCGGGTTGTGAGTTTATAGGGGAATAGGGTGGGAAGTAATTTAATAATAATCAATAATTAATATATGTTTGTAAATAATTAATTGGTAATTAATTAATATTAATTAGTTAATTCATTAATATAATTTTGAACATATTTTTAATTAATAATTAATTGGTAATTAATTAATAATAATTAGTTAATTACATTAATTAAAGTAATTTTTTATATATATAATTTTCTGTTATTGTTAATTAATTAATTGGGAAAAAATAATATTAATTATTAAATGTAATTAATTACAGCTAATGTGCTAATATATTTACTTTATTGGTATTGTTAATTAATAATTAATTGGTAATTAAATAATATTAATTAATTTTGGGTAAAGGAGTATTTTTAGGGTTCAGGGTCAGTTTTGGGTTTTTGGGTAAAGGGGTATTTTTAGGGTTCAGGGTCAGTTTTCAGTTTTTGGGTAAAGGGGTATTTTTAGGGTTCAGGGTCATTTTTCAGTTTTTGGGTAAAGGGGTATTTTTAGGGTTCAGGGTCAGTTTTCAGTTTTTGGGTAAAGGGGTATTTTTAGGGTTCAGGGTCAGTTTTCAGTTTTTGGGTAAAGGGGTATTTTTAGGGTTCAGGGTCAGTTTTGGGTTTTTGGGTAAAGGGGTATTTTTAGGGTTCAGGGTCAGTTTTGGGTTTTTGGGGTACAGTCGTACAGGGTAAAAATAAAATAAATTTAAATTAAATCAATTAAATGAAATTAAAAAATATAAAATTACATTAAATTATTAAGTTTTTAATTTATTTTAAATGTATATTTATTAGTTTAAATTTTTTAATTATGTTTTAATATTTTTATTTAATATTTGTAACATTATATGTATTTTATAAATATTTTTACATTATTATTAATACATTTAAAAAAACGATATTTTTAATTTCGATATTTTTGTACTACAATATTAATTTTTCGATATTTTTGTACTTACCTTGTTAGGGATAGGATTCCTATATTTTTGACTTCGATATTTTTGTTCCGATATTTTTGTATTCCGATATTTTTGATTTCGATATTTTGTCAGACATTCCCCAGTAGTACCAGACATTTCTTCATTACTGACTGCAATTGATTCCAAAGCGACGTTCTTTACTGTAATCGATCTCAAGAACGCCTTCATAGTGTCCCAATTCATCCAGAAAGCCAGTACCTTTTCGGATTCTGTTTAAATGGACGCAGCTTCAAATTTACGAGAGCTCCTCAAGGATTCACAGAAAGTCCTAGTATTTACAGTCAAGCATTGAAAAGACAACTAGACAGTATTCACATGCCTGCCAACACCGCACTGCTCCAATATGTGGACGATATCCTGATTACTGCACGAACAGAACGAGACTGTGAACGAGCATCACTGACAGTCTTATACTTTCTGGCAGACAAGGGGCACAAAGTGTCCCCTTCAAAGTTACAATTCTGTGCACAGCAAGTGGTATACCTTGGACACTTGCTGTCCAAGAGGGGTAGACAGCTGACACAAGATCGCATTCAGTTAATTGCCAATCTTTCACAGCCCAAGACACAAAAGGAAGTACGGGCCTTCATTGGCCTTACTTGTTACTGCAGACAATGGATTCCCCAGTATGCATATCTGGCTAAGCCACTCCGACAGTTAACAACACAGGAGGCAGCGTCTTCGACTGTCCTCCCTTGGACACAAGAACATACTTTGGCATTTGAAGAATTGAAAAAAGCTTTATGTCAAGCACCAGTTTTAGCGACTCCTTGTTACAGCAAGCCTTTTACGCTTTTCGTCACTGAACGAGAAGGTACTGCATTGTCTGTCCTTACACAGATCAAGCAGGAAAACACAAGCCTTGTGCTTATTTTTCTAGTACATTGGATCCAGTGGCCCAGGCTCTGCCTGCGTGCCTGAAATCAGTTACAGCAACAGCTCTAGCAATACGACAGAGTGATTCCATAGTGTTAGGGCATCCATTGACAGTACAGGTTCCACATTCAGTGGAAGTTCTCTTGAACAGAACACAGACACAACATCGGACTATAGCGAGACTGACAGGATATGAACTGACATTATTCCAGCCACACATAGAGATCAGACGATGCAATATACTGAACCCTGCGACACTCTTGCCCTTTAGCACAGCAGACACTGCACCACATGACTGTGTGGAAGTAATTAATACTGTGACGAAACCAAGACAAGACCTAACAGATGTTGCATTACCAGACCCCGACCTGATACTTTATGTGGACGGTTCATGCATGAGAACAAGCACAGGAGAGTTAGTGGCCGCATATGCAGTGACCACTGATACTGAAGTCATAGAGACACAACGAATTGACACACTGTCAGCACAAGCAGCAGAGCTCATCGCTCTGACACAAGCATGCATAAGAGCCAAGAACATGAAAGTAAACATATACACAGATTCACAGTATGCCTTCGGAGTCGTTCACGACTTCGGAGTTTTGTGGCAGGAGAGAGGTTTCCTGACCTCTCATGGGGCCAATATTCAGCATGGTCCCCTTATTCAGGCTCTGTTAGAAGCTATACACTTGCCAACAGCCATAGCCATCATGAAATGCAAAGCACATACGAAAGTCACAGACACCATTTCCCAGGGTAACGACCTGGCAGATCGAACAGCTAAACTTACAGCCCAGACTCCAACCAACGTTCTAACAGACACGACAAAGACAGAAGTACCATCACTGACAAATTGCATGACAGTCAGGGATCCCTCACAAGATGTACTCGACATACAGACACATGCCACTCCAGACGAGATAAAGAAATGGACCGAACAAGGAGGGGTCCAGACTGACCAGGGGTGGATGACAAAAGGCAAAGGTACATGGTTTCTTCCTGACTCCATGGTTCAAGTTATCATAAATACAGCACATAGTCCAGCACACTTAGGAGAAAAGGCTATGTTAGACAGTTTACAGAATATCTGGTTCAACAAGCACCTGCGTGCAGCAGCCAAACAGAAAGTGCGTACCTGCATGATCTGTTGCCAGTTCAATCCAGGTAAAGGCATTCCCGTGGAACAAGGTGGATTTCATCCTCCTGACCACCCTTTTGAAGTCCTCCAGATGTATTATATCCAGATGGACAGATGTAGAGGATACAAGTATGTCCTAGTAGTTGTATGTGCACTATCTAGATGGTCAGAAGCATATCCAGTCCCAGATTACACTGCTGTAACAACTGCCAGGCAGTTGGTTCGAGAATACTTTCCACGGTACGGCTTGCCCCGTGTCGTGTACTCAGATAACGGTCAGCCATTCTCGTCTGAATTAATGAAACAAGTATCTCTTCTGTTAGGGTACCAGTGGAAGTTCCATTGTGTACGGCACCCAGAGGCAGCAGGCCTTGTCGAAAGGCATAAATCAGACACTTAAGATGAAATTAGCGAAAGTCTGTGCAGAAAAAGGCGTGGATTGGATGGTAGCCTTGCCGGTTGCCCTCTTTTACATGCATATGGTGGCTCATTCCAGGACAGGTCTGTCCCCGTACGAGGTGGTTTTTGGTAGACCGCCGAATATGTGGGGTACGCCTATGCCGAAACGAATAACCGATGTTGACAGTAATATGCTGACAGATAACCTGGCTTCCTTGATGTCTGCACTCCTTTCTTGTCGTTCACAGGTTGCAGCTGCCTTCCCCGACAACACCCAAGTGAAGGAACACTCTATCGTTCCTGGTGACACCTGCTTAGTTCGAAATTTTGATCGTTCAAGTCCTCTCGAGCCCCGCTGGAGAGCACCGAAGCTGGTACTCTAACAACGAGGACCGCCGTCAAGGTCGAGGGAAGAAAGGGCTGGATTCATGCCCAGCACATCAAAAGATTTCATGGACACGGAACTATAAACAAGATTAAGGACTGCCCAGAAACCAGTGACTCGAAACTCCGTTTGCTAGAAAAAACTCCGCAACAGGAGTACAAATTAAAGCTACGGTCTAGTAAGTCAGACAGCGTTTAATTGTTTAAGTCCACCCTGAGGTGAATCGGTTAGACAGGTTCCTGACATGTATGAGATCGTAGACCCGAGTAGTAGACAGAGAGATAAGAAGGAAAAATAC
This sequence comes from Lissotriton vulgaris, assembly GCF_964263255.1. Lineage (NCBI taxonomy): Eukaryota > Metazoa > Chordata > Amphibia > Caudata > Salamandridae > Lissotriton > Lissotriton vulgaris. Next base: position 1,160,764,056 of record NC_141689.1, read on the forward strand.
TGCAAGTCTTTACGCAGTAGATGCATAATACCTCTGATCATTATGTTTTTTCTGAGTATATCGATTATATGCATAAGCTTGACACTACATGTTTTCTTTCCTCCTCTTGGTTCACATATACATTCTTCCTTCAATGATACTGTAGAGCACACATTCAGTGATCTGCCACCCCATGAACTGTCATATCGACTAGCACTGCGCAACAATACTTTTATTCGCATGTTACACCATTCTCACCAGACTAGCAATGTAACGAATTGCTGGGTATGTGGCCGACTCCCACCTTATCAGAAAACAAAGGAAGTTCTGCCCCTCTTTCCTTATCCGTTTTCGCACAATGGTTCGTGCAGAGCATGGTTTGCTTTAATGTCATCGTTACAAGACAGAAAAGTTCACAGAGAAGTCCCAGAGTGAATGGACCTGGGGAGATTTGAATATAGTAATGAATAAGGCATGTTTCCCAGACAAAAATGGTTTTCCCCAAAGGAAAGGAACAGATCTAGAAAATGAAGTGTACGACCTAGGAAATGTTTCCCTTAACTTTATGATTCTGAATGTCCAATCCGAGACAAATATAGGTTCACCGTTCATAACAGTTCTACCAGTAAAAGGTGAATTATGCGTTAGAAAGAAAGGCTCAGTACATTTAGGACACAGTGATTGTAATACTGTGGTCGAGTTTAATGATAAAGGAAAGTCTACTTTCAAAGCTTCCCGCCATTCCTATTTTATTTGTGGTCAGACAGCCTATGTACGTTTGCCCTTAGACTGGGGTTTGTTATATAGCGTTCCTACTGCCACCTGTTTTTCTAGCCCCATCCCATTACCATCGGGATTCACGACTAGTACATGTTATACGCAAGAGGGAGACCGAATTCCCTGTTGTCGATCAGACTGAGACAGCTCTGGAGCAATATACCGATTTCAATAAAGGATTCTTTTTCTTCATAGGTCCCGTCCAAAACAGTAAATTAATACGCAGGTTAACAAGAACTTTGGAAGCAGTAGTGAATGAGACTACTTCTGCTTTAGGAAACTTAACAGAGGAGCAGTCTGCTATGAGACTTGTTGTTCTTCAGAACCGCCTTGTTCTTGACTTCATCCTGGCAGATAGGGGCGGGGCTTGTAGAGTGATCGGCTCCAGTTGTTGCGTGTTTATTCCTAATAACGCGCCATCTGTATACGCAGCAATAACAAGACTCAATAAGATAGCTCACGAGATACATCAAAATCCAGGCACATGGACTTGGTCCGGTTGGCTCTGGAGTGTAATATCAGCCTGGGGATGGAAAGTACTGTCATTCCTAGGAGTAATACTACTAGTCATATTCAGTTGCTGTCTCTGTCTGCAATGTGGCCCAGCGATTTGGGGCTTGTGTGCCACTGCCTGTATTCCCCGTCCACGTTCACGTGTACAAAAGAAAAAAGACGAACAAATGATGCTGTATGAACAGATAGATGGTATCATGAATATAGACGTGTCCTGAAGGGCACAGTAGGGGACAAGGAGGGAATGAGGAAATAGAAATTTTACGTGGCCAGTGTGTTCCCTACACGCACCCTATGTATGTACCTATGCCCCATGTATGTCCATGTCCTCATGTAATTCCCTTCTCATGTCTGTAATAATAATGTCTCTGCATTTCCGTCCAATGTTAGCATGTCAGTTATTAGGCCCTCCATGAATGAAACGTTAATTCTGCACTGAGGCCTATGTTGCCAATGTATTTACATGGTACACGTTTAAATACCGAGATGAACACGTTTTCATGGCACAGCCGAGCCAGGACCCGAATTCAGGCTCCAAGTCTCCTCTGATATTCTGAAAGCTGCAGCTTAGTTATGTACCCCTGACCTCTCACATACTTCCTGCTCAGCCGAAAGGTGCCTAGCCTGGCCTGCCAAGACAGTATTTTGCCTACAGTTATCTGTTCAGCTCCACAGAGACACATTCCTGACTAACGAAAGGGATAAACATATTCCGCCTGCAGAAGATAGGGCCTAGCCTTTCTGTCTCCATCCAAGTGATTTACTGCACCCGTTTCCATAGAAGGCCCATGGCCCCATGCAATGCATGAAGAAATATATGCACACACTAACATTTAGTTATGAGCAGCCTTTGCTCGAGCGACCTTTACTTCAGACAAGACATCCTCCAAACACAAGATACCAGATAATGCCAGAGGTGCAGGTCGTTCTGACATCCCAGACTCTTCTACTAGCACAAAAGTCAGCTCCCCCCAGCTCTCCCCAGTTACACGTCAATTCTACGTCATGACCAGTTTTGCGCGCACAAGTAGAGTAAAAGTTCCTGCTGACCATGCAGACCCCCTCTATGCATCCACCCACCTATGACACACCTATGACTCATCAAGTGAACACCTCCTTGCACGCCTCTCTCACGCCCATGTGCTCTTATCTCTCTCTTTCACGTGCTCCATCTGGAGTGCTCCGCCTTCTTTATTCAATTCAATGTATGTTTCAACTATATATAATGTACTCTGTGAATAAAGATTTAGATGACGATCCTTCCTGATCCCTAGTGGAGATGGAACCCGATTCGCTCGAGCTATTGAATAAAGCCCTTCTGAATCGGACACCACGGACTCTGCCTCTCATTATATGCATGATCCTTGTTAATGTATAGAAACTCCGATAGGGTAATTTATTATTTCCCACAGAGTGGGAATGGTAATTTTAAGTTCTATGCTATCCAACATTTTTATTACTTTTGAATAATATTTTTATTTATTTAGCTATTAATTTTTTGTATAAATTTAGATAATGTAGTATATAATAAAATTTTCAAATATTAAAAGTATTTTTAATTTTTTTAATTTATTAAACAGAATTCTTTATTTATGTTTTTATTTTTTGTTTGTAAATGTATTTGTAATTTATAATATTATTTTATTAATTTATAAATTATTAAAATATTGTTAAGTATGTATATATTATATATTTTCTGTATATGTTTAATTAATGTATTATTATTATATATGTATTATTTATTAATTTTAAACATTATTAGATATTTTGTAACTATGTTTATTTTATTTATTACTGGTATTTGTTTATTTTACATTTATAGATTTATTGAAAAAAAAACGATATTTTTAACATCGATATTTTTAACATCTATATTTTTTTCCGATATTTTTGTACTTACCATTTTGTAGATAGGATGTCGATATTCTTGCCTTCGATATTTCTGCATCAATATTCCTGTAGGTCGATATTTTCTTGATCAATATTTTGTCAGTGATCCGCAAAGTATAACCAGTAAGAATTTGCTGTACAAGGGTAGACAAATTAATTACTTTAAAAACAGACCTTGTAGGAAAGATGGGGGATGTAAAGTAAGGCTGGCCAGAAGTCTGCAGCTCCAAAATCACTTTTGCGTCCCATTGGCCTATGTAACGACAAAGGTGAAAGGCAGAAAAACAGAGATGAAACTAAGAAAGAGCTTTAAATGAGCAATATTGGCATGAACAAAACGAGACCCTATTAGACCAGACTAGAGGCAATGGAAACTCCAAACAACTATGGCCCCGTTGTTCTCCCACCCGAAGACCACCAGTATCTTTTATATGTGTTTTTCGGCTGTAGCTTTAGCAGTCTACTTGAGTCTATTGAACCCAAAGTGGACCCGACCAATCCTTGAAGCGGATACTTCATCCTGAACATGTGGCAGGGAAACTAAAGGCTGGTGGCAATGGAAGTGTGGGGTAAAATAATATTTACCTGCTCTCCTGGGAGAGAAGTTTAACAGCTCTCTCTATGATACAGTATTCAGAGCCCATCAATTGCCATATCTGTTGTGTGTCTTGATTAATACACTATATGGGAGTGTGATTGTACGATATAGTAAGTGAATGCTACAGAAGAGGGTGGTTCCCCACTGCCGTAGACAGGTAGCTGCCATGGAACTTTGCTCCTCATTGCCCACACTGAATTATTTTCCTTGCAATGGCTGATCTGAGACTCTACATCCAGCCACACTTTTGTCCGGAAAAAACATCTATAGTGAGTTTCATCAGGAAGACCCTGCCAGAAGTTTCCAAGATGCCTTGGTTGGAAAGGTAAATACTATTAAATTAAATATATATGCTAAGAAATTGGATCTCTAATGAGGCCCACTTAAGAAATACACAAATATTGCATAAAAAGCATATTAAAATACCAACACAGTTCAATTCCATAGTGGATAAAATAAAGTACAATGGCAGAAAATATAATAAATATACATTAACATCACTTCAATAAAAAACAGCTGTAACTGTACCATAGCAACAATATATGTACATATTAGTTCATCCTAGAGGTATCAAAATCCTTCCAGATTAGCTCTAGAGGCTCCCTTAAACAACAAAAGGAAATCCCTTGGTAGAAAAATACAAGTAGTGGCACAGAATGAGCAGAATATATATAGGAATATTCATTATTGTAAAAAATAACAGAATTAGTTACTTAGTTAGAACTTTTACCATAGCAACTGACTTGAATCAAATACATATGTAATCTAATAAATTCCATACTATAACACCATCATATTGAATCCTATTTTAATTAAGAAGCATCATGTGACCAATCGGTTTTCCGAAGGAAAATTAGCACATATTTGATTAAGAACTAATTTTCCCTTGCAAGAAATATATATATATTTTATTTTGCAAAAGCAGTTAAAAATCGGCAATAATGTAGCTAAAACCTTTACCACAATAAGTAAATCAAGTTAAATACATATGCAATTTGGAAAAATAACATACTATAGCAGCATCATATTAGAACATATTTGAAATAAAGTGCACCAGGAAGCAGCAAAAAGGATGTAGACCAAGAGAGATTGTAAGGGAAATTAACATATATATGTCTAGCAATTTATTTTCCTTTAGCAACGTGGTTAGGAAACAAGTATATGTCCCAATTTTGTGCAAACAGCAGTGAAATCGCAGTAATAGCAAGGGCAAAATTTCAACCAATGAGAAATTAACTCAATTAACCTTAATAGATACCGAAGTTCAGAACTTAAGGGCAACATTATGAGGAAGCTGAGTAACACGTACGCAGCATGCCAAACCCATAACGTACCAAAGAGACCGTAAAACAATGAGTATTAGGTCAATTTATCAAAAGTCTTGTAATTATTCCTCCTCTTTATACATAAAAATTCAATAGAATATGACCTCCCCAAGAAGAAAATGGTAAAAACTAAAATATATGCATAAACGCCTTAATAAAATTACAAAGTTTTGTACACACTATTTCATTCTTTGGAAAGAAGAGGAATTCTTGAGCAGATGTTACATTTTTTAAAACCGTTTTGTAAGAACATTGGTCAAAGCCATCGACGGCGGAGTAGTGACAGAACTGGGCACACAAACAGAATATGGTCAAAATTCTGAATGCCCAGATTGCAAATATTAAAAAATGGTCCACCTTTCATATTGAGTGACCAATTTGCCATTAAATCATTTAATGGCAGAAGATTCATACGACATAGAGTAAGCCAGCTGCGAATTCCATGATTTAGATTCCAGGAAAGGTATTTCGGAGGAACTCTCGGGGTACTAGACATGGCTATTTTCTCAAGTCTATCCTTTGTTCTACAAAATTTGATATCTCTCCGGTTACTAACAGTGCCACTTTAGGAGAGTTTTTTTTCTCCAATGACTGCTCACAAAAACAAAAACCCGGTATTGATAAAAAATCCTGGTATGGTAGGGATTGCAGGGCAGCTAAAAAGGCTCTGCTCCTTGCGCCTCAAGGGAAATAATAAGGATCGCATTAGGGTTGCAAGGGCTGATTTTAGAAGAATAATTAAACAAGCCAAATTGGATTGGGAGGAAGAACGATGGCAAGCCATTAAGACTGCTTTAGATTCCAAGGATAGCAGATCTTTCTGGAATTTGGTCCACACTGGCAAAACCGAGGGAAGGACCACTATCGATCCTAACATTGACGAACAATCTTGGTATTTATATTTTAAACAATTGTATTCTGGTTCGTCCACTCCCATGAATGATAGTAATCCATCCCAATATTATTTTAATTCGGAATTGATACAGGAAATACCCATATTCACAATTGGTGAGGTACTACTAGCTCTAGCAAAGCTGCAGCCTAATGAGGCACCCGGTTTGGATAGGACCCCAGGGGATCCCAGGGGATTTGTTTAAAAACGAACAGACAGTATGGGCACCATATCTTTTATTGCTTTTTATTGAGATACTCTAGGGCCTTCCTGTACCGCCGACATGGGCAGGGACAGAGATTTTCTCCATCTTTAAAAAAGGGTCTCCTATTGAGCCTGCGAACTACAGGCCAATCAGTCTTATTGATGTCACGCAGAAAATCTATGGAAGGATATTATTGGGCAGATTACAGGAGTGGATTGAAGACCGAGACATATTAACCCCATTACACGCATGATGCAGAACTAAACTTTTGAATACAAACCAACTGTTTAGGCTCCAGTTAATTTACTGGAAGCATGTGGTCTTGGAAGGGGGGAGTTTGTATCTTACATTTGTAGATTTGAAGTCGGCGTTTGATATGGTGGATCGTGACCAGTTGTGGAACATCCTGCTGGACATGGGAGTCCCGCCATATCTTTGCCAACAACTCAAACGCCTTCATGAAAATACATATGCTAGGGTAAGATACGGTAAGAACGGCTCATTAACAGCGCCCTTCCCTGTCGGAAAGGGGTCAGACAAGGCTGTGTATTAGCCCCGACCCTCTTTTCTTTATTTTTAAATGGTCTAATAGATGATCTGCTTGTCGCCAAGGATCTGAACGCTCCGAGAATTTTATCATCTAAATTCCCCGCCCTAATGTTCGCGGACGACACCCTGCTCCTCTCTAAGTCATCAATGGGGATGCAGAGGGTGTTGAACGAGTTTGCTCAGTTCTGTAAGAAGCGAAAATTGGTAGTAAATATGAACAAAACAAAATATATGGTCTTTAATGCAACTAACACTAACTGCCCACATCCTTTGATGGATGATAGACCATTAGAGCAAGTCAAATTATTCGACTATCTGGGTCTGTCATTAAACGATAAGATGGGATGGGGCCCCCAAATTTGGAAGGCCAATCTGAAATTAACCCAGGCTTTAGGGGGTCTAATGAAAGTGCACAAGTCTTGTGCGATAAAAATCATAAGCCTGTTGCTTGAGATTTATAAGGTCCAAGCTAGGTCAGCTGCCACATATGGGGCAGAGCTATGGGGTCATTGTTCCCCCAAATCCCTACAACTTACGGAAAACAAGCTTATTAGAAACATCCTAGTATTACCAGTAAGTACACCCCTGGTGCCACTAAGAGTGGATCTGGATATCCTCCCAATAGATGAATTAACTTCGGGAAGGCCACTGCTATATTGGCGGCAGGTGTGCAGCACACCGGAACTGAGACATTACAGGGACGAATTGAAAGCGATATTGTCACTACTGGGGGCTGTAGGTCTCATACCCTGGCTGTTGTTCGTCAGGGATTCCTTTTGTGCTATGAGCATGGAGGATTTATGGATTACCCCTGAGGAATCATGTCCAGCTATTTCCAAAAGTCAATTAGCTAAGGCTGCGAAAGCCTGCAAATTCATTAGCTTAATTCAGGGAGTAGCAATGGCTAGTTTAACGCATGTGTTCCTTGATTTTAAGCTAATGTATCAATTCAAACTGATTTTAGATCAGATCCGGCCGCCTCTAGCGAGGAACCTGTATCTGTAATTCAGATATGGGACACTCACGCTCTATGCAGCAACTGATCAGTGGGCTGGGGGTATAAAGTCTTTATGCCCAGGATGCATGGTTGAGGAGGAAACAGTGACCACTGTAATGTTGTTTTGCCCTGTGTATAAATTGATTAGGGCAAAATGGATCATTCAACTGTGCAGAAATATGGGCATTAGAAATTATCCAGACTTTTTAAGAATCCTGAAATCTGACACTGCATTAGTACATGCTGTGGTGTGTTCAAAATTTCTTTTCGCTATGTGGCTCAAACATACGTTTTTGTGAAAAGAAGCTATGTAGCAGCTAGTGATTTCTTTCTTTGGACACCATTTTTACTCTACTAAAGTGGGATGTTCCTCTTTCCTTTTAAAAAAAATAAAACATTGTCAATTCTTGAAATGTTTTTATGCTCTTAACCTTAAATTATGTTCCATGGCAATTTTTAATTATTATAATTGATTCCCTTGTATTTCTATTGCGTCCTCTGTGTAAACTGTTTGAGTCGATAATGAAATGAAACTGCAATCGTCTATGCTGCTATTGATTATGTTTTAATGTATTGCTCCAGTTTATCTGTGCCTTTATGGCTGAAATTGCCGCAATAAAGCTTAATGAATGAACAGTGCCACTTTTGATTTTTAAGAAAGATTTAAAATCTAAAAGCGAGGGGGACATCGCTGACTCCTCTTGCACACTGAAATAATTCAGTGGCAAGAAAAAATCACAGGAAAAAGAGTATTTGTATATTTGTCCTTCAAATATTTTCTGGCACATAAAACCCCTTAATGTGTAAATTTCGCTATTCTTTAACTGGTATCCCCATCTTAATACCCTAGATAAACCTTGTATAAATGAACTTTCCAAGCCACCTTCTAGTCTGATTGCAGCTGTTGGAACAAGAGTCTTAAAATTACATAATTTGTGTAAAATCTGGCCTTCAATCTTATCCTGAAAACTCCAGTCTCTTACTGGAATGGATTCTTTGGCATATAACAACAAGCAAATGTAAAAATTGTCTTCGACCCATGGTGCTATAGAATATATGTAAGCCATTTGTGTGAGATGCCCGCTTTGTAGGAGCTATGTTCAATATGTGGGTTTATCTTTGTCTTACTCGCTATTACTTTCCCCAGGTAGAGACAGGAATCTACAGTCTCAATTTTTTCAGAACCAATGCTCCAGTTAAAATTACACAATTTTCTGTTATTGCTACATTTCATGATCAGAACTTTTCTTTTTGAAACATTAATCTTCAGGAATTGTACTGTTGTATATTTCTGCAACAATGAACAATTTGTATTCATTAGGGGTAAGGTCTATAATTGCAATATCAACTGCTTACATGAAATAAGCGAATGGCTGGCCACCTATCTTTGGTGCATCTCCTTCTAATGGAGAAAAGCAACCCAGTAGATCTCTTACATACAAAGCACAGAGAAGCAGTGTCAAAAGGCAACCTTGCTTCAGACCATTTATTGTAGGTATTACTGATGATAGGCTCTGACTTCCCCTCGTTAGCACCTGACACCATGTTTGCAAGTGCAGGGCAATAATTAAAAACAGCAATGGTATAGGCACCCCCATTTTATGTAGCTTTTTCCAAAGAAGTGGCCAGTCTACCTTATCAAAGGCTGTTGAGAAGTCTATAAATGCCATGTAAACATTTTACCTGCGAAATATTGTATACTTCACATCTATGAACTTCAAAAAACTAATATTGTCCAAAGTAGAGTGAATTTTCCTGAACCCTGCTTGTTCTATGGGGTTAATTTTCTCCTCTACAACCCAGTCAGTAAGAATGTCAAGAATACTGCGAGCAAATATTTTCCACACTGCGTCTAATAAGGCTATTTACATTCAAGCTGGAATGGCATGGGGAGAAAAATAATTATGGGTTTAGGCCCAGATCGCTTGACTGGGGTGAAAGTATGACAATGTTCTGCATTCTGTCCATTAACTGTTCTTTTTGCAAGTGCTTAAGTTGAGCAGGTGGTTTCCGGTGCTCAGCACCAACACCTTATCATCAACACCAGCACTTTTCATGAGCACCAGTTAAGGACACATTAATTTGCAGGGAGAATAGGCAATTTGCCCAGAATCACAGGATGTTGAGCTGACACCAAGACTTGAACTTGGTTCCCCAGCTCCGAAGTGAGCAACTCTGGCAATTATTCCACTTCCTCTCCCAACTTATGGTGATGGTTAGTAGTTGGATCTGTTTTAGGCAGTTCTGGCAGGAGAACTGGGTTGGTGCAAGCTGCCTCAGCACTTACTTTTTTTTTTACAAATTATCCACTGCTTTAAGGGTATAATCTTGAAACAGCTGAACATTAGCTGAATCACAAGTTAGCACTTTTTTAGCCTGATGAGCAAATAATAGAATCTCTGTTGGCAATAATAATGATCCTCATGCTGATGGGGCAAGGTGGATCTCCTGGTGGAGGGGCCCATGGTCAGATATCTCCATGAATCCAGTTTTTTAGTAGGCTTGGTGAAACACTTGATTTTCCGCTAAGACATGGCCGCCTGTGAATTGTCTTTACCCATCATCCCCCTCCTAGTGGTCATGGGTAGTAGGATGTGCACTTGGAGCATTGCTCACACCCCTCCCCGGTATGCCCGTATTAGGGGTGTAGACCCCCTTGTTGGTACTCCCCGGGGCAGGTGTATATATGGGAAGGAGGGGAAATGCATCAGAGATGTGAGGGGGTACTTGCTCAGTGACCAGTGTCAGTCAATCTGGGTCTCATCCCAACTAGCTTTGTTCCCCCTTTTCCCCTTCTGAGCTCCTTAAACTGGCTCCATGTCTCACTCTCACCTTGTCAAGGGTACAAAGGTAGTCTCCCATATGCTGCTCCTGGTGGGTCACTTATTCCCTACCTGTACAGCAGATCTTCATTCAATCGGAGAGGGTCCCACCCAGTTCCAACTACTCCTCAGCTGTTTCTAAGAAGGCTACTGTAGGCCTGGCAGCTCACTTCCTTTACAGCTGCTCGCAGCCAACCATCTCTGCCTTTGACTTCAGGGCATTCCTCACTTTCCCTGATGGGGTTCTCTTGCCAACATTGAGGCCTTGTAGTTCTGCTGCTGAGGAGGATTTCAGCCAATGCCCCCCACAGGTGGCCCTGTAGTCATTGGCCTCCCCGATGCCTCTGGGATCCTCCTTTGTTGGTTTCCAGATTCCTCTGAGCCCAATCACCCTTATTCTTGGTGAGAGGCCAGCCACAGAGGGGATACCAAATGTCACTCCCCACCGACAAATATAGATCACTGGGCATGATGCGGCTCAGAGCCTCAAGTCCACTATCTTGTGCTTCCAAGCCCCGCCTCCCAATTGTTTGTCATTGCTGATGACTTTTTAGATTTTGTTGACACTTTCACGCTCTTGGCAATGCCAATTACCTAAGCTAAAGAAAGAGTATGATGACGACATAAAAGCATTAGAAGTGCAAGTGAAGGCACTGAAGTGAAGCTGATGAGGATTGAAGTGAAGTTAGATACTTTACCTCATGGGTCCACGTGCAAAAATGCTGCCACTTTGATCATGCTTGGAAATACCAGCTGGAACAGAGTGTAGCAAAGTTGGGACCCCATTTTGGTCCCACAGAATAGCAATCCGGTAAATTGAAGAAGCAGAAAAGACCAACCAAGTATAAAGTGGTGGTTTTCAATGTGCTAATGAATGGAGCACAGGTCTTCATCCTAAGAAGCTTTATTGATATCAAAGTCCACCCTGCTCCAGGCCGACTGATCAGTATAACTAAAATAACTATCAATCTGGAAGGAGGACATGCCAACTCTTACAAATTGGAAGACAGCAAAGAACCAACTATGTTCAATGCAATGGCTGGGTTATGACACATCAGAAGGTGAGAGAACATACACAATAGAACAAATTGTAAATAACTTCAGCTCCGGTTTGTCATTTCTTGATACTATAATAATTATTATTTATTTTTAAAATTACACTAACTATTTATTGGCCTTTATTGTAAATGATTACTATGGGCCTAATTTAGATATTGGCGGATCTGGTCCCACCGTCACATTTCTGACGGTTTCACTACCTGCCTAATAGATGGTTTGCCCACTCAATTTAGATGCTTGATGGGTGATAATCCATCCAAGTACCACCATCTCCGCCAGATTGTTCCACCCATGTCAACGGCCTCATAGGCAAAAGTGACTATCAGAGGGAGTGCAGCCAATATTATCGCCAGGCCAATTACAATGTGCCTTTCCGTTGCTGTTAAAGCTCCAAAACTGAGTTGGCTGTATTAAAAGGACATGAGGTAGAAAAGTACCCTTTTTTCCATTTCCGTCATGAAGCGATTGGCTAAGTCCTTCCTATGCTGCGACTTGACGAAGGAGAAAATCAATTCCGTTGTCACCAGAATCAAAGGTAAGCTACTTTTTTACTTGTTTCTTTATTAATTGTCTGTTTATAATTACTGTGGACTCATATATTTCTAAATTACTCTTACATGGTTTTTTTCTTATGTATTAAACAAATGACAAATATATAACGATAATTGAGATAATACTCTGATGTTCTTTATTATAATGTAAAATAATTAAGAAATTAAGTTTAGATGGGGTTTTAGAGGAGTGGCTTTTAAAAGTGAAGGAATCTGGTGTGGGTGATGTGCGTGTGACTGTTTGTCAGTTGCATGTGGGTCTGATGTTTGTTGTTTAGGTTTGGATGTGTGTTTTTGGCTGATGTTTGGTTATCTGGTGAGTGTGTGTGTTTGCTTTTGGTTGGTGTTGTTTGGGATTGGGGTGGGACTTAGGAATTGGATTGATAAAGGGACCTGAGCTGGGGCAGATGGTTGAGCAGTTTGGAGGTTGGGGTGAGTGAGGAGGCTGCTATGCTATATGTTATCAAAATGGAAGGAGGGCGATGACAGAGTTCCACACCTCCGTGTAACATCTGGGGTCCGGTCCTCTGCTCCTCCCCCTACGTGGAAGAGGGAGGCGGCAGGCAGTGGCTGGTGCCTGGCGTTTTACTGCTCTCCGCCGATTTCCACGTTCTTTTTTTTGCCTTCCCCAAACAGACCTAGACGGAGACGGAATACGGATGAAAATCGATGTGGAAGACATTGCGGCTTTCTTCGGTGGGCTCCGATGCTCCGATGCTGGTCGGTGTTGCTCCGGGAGGATGCACGCTGATTTACGGGTTCTGATACTGCCCAGCTGGTTCTGAGAGAACGGGAAACTGCTCTGGGACGGCTCGCCTGGTCTCCTGATGCCTGTGGGTTGGGATTCTTGTTCGACCATACCGGGCCCTTTCATCACGGATTTGAGCATCTGGCGCTGATGCTTACTTGTCCTACAGGAGGTTTCTCAGCAGGAGGCCCCTTCACTAATTACAAAACTGTGACGGGTGAGTCACTTGGGTTTTTTGTTTTTTTTCATCTTGTGCTATGAGCTGCACCCACAGTGGATATTGAGACTATTGGAGATCCAGAGCAGGGCAGGGCTGGACGAGAAAGAATACTTTTCTAAAAAACACAGATAAACTGCAAAGCACGCCCTTCCCTGCAGCTCTTAGGTTCATCAGTCGGGCGGCTCATTGGTAAATTTTTTCTGTGGGGTGCAAGTGAACTATTTCTCACCACCAGAACTGACTCAGCTATAATTACTGCAATTACTGACTCCTGCTGCTCTCGGGCTGCAAAAACCCGGAGGTAGAGATTTTTAGTATGGGAAACTACTAAATACTCGTAAGGCGAAAGTCCTCCGCTTGCAGGCCAAAGAAGCAAAGAATGCTGCCAAATTATTAAGTAAAAGCGAAAAGGGGACAAAGGCGATAAAGGCGAATATGATGAGTGTGGTGAATGAAAGATGCAGAGTCCACTTGGTAAGATAAGATCCTTTATTGCAGGTTCCTTCCAAGTTAGGTAGACAGGTTAAGATTGTAAGGAAAACCCCACCAGGAGCAAGCTGTTAGCAGCTCAGCCTAAGATGACCAACTGCCACAGTAAGTAATAGAAAGGCGCTGTGAGCTAGAGGGACACCCAGGTATTCTATAATGTCACAGATATCATAGTACAGTCTATCCAAAGAAGAACAGTGGAGAGGAAATTTACTACACATCCTCTTCCCTTATGGAATAAGAACAGAATAAGGAAATGATCGGCAAAATACCTCAAATGCAACATCAGCAGGAAAGTACAAAATTAAGATGAACCAAAAGTAATAGTGTACGACATGAGATGACGTTAGCATGAGGTAACCTTAGCAGAGAAAAGAACAAAGAAACAACATTATGTCACAATATGCCTCATCCCCCTCCCTTAACGAAGCAGCATGGTTTCGAAAAGACAAGTCGAACAGTTAGCTGGTGACACTCATAACCTCCCCAAACATGGGTACACTACAGGGTTAACACCCTAGAAATAAAAATGAGTGCAGACTGGGAGAGACACAATAGGGGTAAGATTCACTTAAGATAAACCAAGAGAGCAAACCCCTTTAACAAGAATGCACCACCCCTGATAAAGATATGCTGACACTAAACGTAAGAAAAATTCACAGCTCAAAATCGACAAGAACATAGTGCACAAACAATCTCCACCAAAAGCAGAGGACAGAGCAGAGTGTGGAGAATGGACTACTCGCAAACACACAACCTCCCCAGTTAAGGGTACACCGCAGGACACTAATCCTGGGAATAAAAATGGGCGTTGACTACCCAGAAAGAATCAACCTCCCCTGAAAAGGGTACACCACGGGGTAAGGAAGATTACCCTGGGACGAAAGATGGGCGTGGACTACCCGCAAATAATCAACCTCTCCTGAAAAGGGTACACCGCAGGGTAAGGACAATAACCCTGGGACAAAAAGTGGGGCATGGACTACCCGCAGATACCCCACCTCCCCTAAAAAGGGTACACCGCAGGGTAAGGACCATAACCCTGGGACAAAGATGGGGCATGGACTACCCACAAACACCAACTTCCCCAGAAAAGGGTACACCGCAGGATAAAAACAATAACCCTGGGACAAATGATGGGGCATGGACTACCCACAAACACCAACTTCCCCAGAAAAGGGTACACCGCAGTATAAAGACAATAACCCTGGGACAAACGATGGGGCATGGACTACCCGTAAGCACTCAACCTCAAAGGGTACACGGGGGGGTAGTAATCCTTGGGAATAAACAATGGGCATGGACTACCCACAAACAGACACACAACCTCCTCTAAGTAGGGTACAGACATAACATCCCCCTAGAAGCAAAATGGAGGAATAACAACAGACATGCAAATACCCAATACGCCCTACATAGGGAACACAATAAGCTCCTAGAACACCCTAGAAAACAGAAATGGGCACAGACTATGCACACAGCACACAACCTCCCTTAGATAGGGTAAACCTGTAAAACACTAAGCATACCCCTGCAGAGACATGTTAACATTAAAAAAATTAATAAATGACATGAGCTCTGGTGAGCGACCTCTCACCCGGGGTCTTTGTACTACGCTCCCTGCAGACGCCACTGAGGTCCCCACAGTCGCCGTTGAATTTCGCCATAAACATAGGAAGTGATCCAATCCATGAGGAAAGTCCCTTAAACTCCGTAGCTGTGTACTTTCTCAAAAAAAATTACAGAAGATTGATCATAATGCTGGACTAGTACTGAATCAACTTGTGTGCCAAAACTGATTGACTCGGCAGCACAGAAGCGTAAACTAAAGGTTGTCATTACGCCAAATGAGAAACTCCTCAAAAATGCCTGCAGCTCCATGACGGAATTCACAGCACAAGACACGCTTACAATAGTAGCCAGGAACAGCGCACTAAAATGGACCAAGATGGGGGCACGCTGTTACGCCTCCGCCGGAAGGTTCACGGCAAAGATGTGCTGTGGAGAGTGACAACAGAACAGTGGGCAGACGTCATAGACAATGACAGGAGCGAGGCAGGTAGCACTGCGCATGAGGAGAGTGTGCGCCCGGTGGGAGAGTCGAGAAAAGTTTGAACTGGAGTGGTTAAACTGCCAGGCCACAGTAAGTGCAAAAAAAACCCATTAAGAATGTGCTTTAAGATGTCTTTAACTCACCCAGAAGAACGAGGCCACAGTCACAGTCACGGCTCAAAAATATTCAGACACGAGACTATTGCTCAAAAAATATGTTCCGTTCGTCGTCCCACTAGTTGCTCTAGATCCGAACACCAAACGCTGACTTGAATGTCATCCAATGCCTGAAAGCGCTGGCACTGCAATCACAAGGAAAGTAGTTCACAAAATCGCCGAAGGAATGCCAAAGTGACGGCAAAACCAAACACGCTTGTATCTGCCTCCCACAACTTGAACACACCTCTCACTAGACCTGGTGCCTTCCTTCAAGGTGCAGGGAAAGTGTCGATTTCTAACAAAAAGATACTCCAGTAAGCACCCGTTTCCAAATTTTTTAAAGACACAGGCAGAGTAGGCAGAGTAGACAGATGCCGTTGACAAGTCACTTAAAGCATAAAAGGCGCAGGTTGCAGGCTGCTCAGACACACGCAGACATAAACATAAAGACACACGCCCAGGGTGCAGGCTGTCCAAGTGTGATAGGACACTGGTGGGGTCAGCTGGGCATTACCTTTTGTCTTATGTATAATTTTCACAAAGTCTTTAGTTGCTTTCTTTAGTCCCTTTTCTTGAAGAAGCTTACTCAGTGCACAGGTAGATTCATCCTCTTGAAAACGTTGCCAAGTTGTGGTAAATGAAAGATGCAGAGTCCACTTGGTAAGTTAAGATCCTTTATTGCAGGTTCCTTCCAAGTTAGGTAGACAGGTTAAGATTGTAAGGAAAACCCCACCAGGAGCCAGCTGTTAGCAGCTCAGACATTTACTACAATGAGGACGTCACGTCGGGGAGCTCAGATGAGCTGGAGGACTCTTTGACGGAGCCTTCAGTTCAGATCATTTCAGGAGAAGAGGCAGGGTCTGCGAATATGGACTCAGCGGTTTCTCAAGTTACTATAGTGGCTCATCTTCAAGAAGATATAAATACGGAAAAACAGATTAAGATCCCTGGGGTGGCAAAGGGTGCAAAACCGTTTCCATTGTTTGATAAAAATACTGGTGTGCTCTCTACCTGCAGTCTTACTCAAGCAGCTGCTGTAGTAAGTCAATCCCCTGACCCACTGGCTGTGACTGAAGTTTCAGGGCGCCGGCTTCCAGATATCAACATTATCAACACCAGTGTAAACACTAATGTCACTCCTCCCGCATTTGCTGGGGTAAACCAGCCAGGACCCTCTGTTCAAACAGAAGATGGCTCACTCATGAATATGACGAAGATGGCATCGGTACAAGTTGTCACTCAATCCGCTGTTTCGGCTGATTTAGCGGGCTCCTCTGACTCGGTTGACCTTGTTGACCCATTTAGCCCTTTGTTAGACCTGGATACCGAAATTAAGGGGGAAGACTGATGTCAGTAAAGAACATGCTGAATTTAATTCTCGACGAGGTGCGGGAGATGAAGAGGTCTCAAAAGGCAGAGTTGGCTTCAATTCACCAGCGGTTGGAAAAGATTGAGGAACTAGTTTCCACCTTTCCAGGCCGTCTCCAAGAAGCTGAGACCCGAATATCGCATTTAGAGGATCAAATGACTGAGTTTAAAAATGATGTTAAATTGATCTCCAAGACTACACGGACACTGGAAACTAAATTGGATGATTTGGAGAATCACAATCGCAGATCAAACCTCCGAATAGTAGGGGTTCCGGAAGGAATTGAGGGGTCTAACACGGTGCAATGGGTTACTTATTTTTTTAAACAAAAAGTGATTCCCAATCATGAGGGTGATTTAACGATTACGCGGGCACACCGGGTTCCCGCCCAGCCCTTTCCAAATTCTACTCTCCCCCGCACAATTTTGTTACATTTCGCCGATGTTCGGATAAAAGAGACTATTCTTTCCACGGCTATCCAACAACGACAATTTGCAGTCAATGAAACATCTAAATGTAGAATTTTTTCGAACATGTCAGTCGCTGCTGCCCGCAGAAGGAAGGAGTTTGTAAAAATGTTACAGCTTTTCAAAGCTTGAGGTGCCCAAGCTAAGATTGCTCAGCAGTCTAAGATTAAAGTCTTAGTTAAAAGGTAGATTCTACATGTTATCAGATATAAACGAAGCACAGGATTTGCTTAAAGAGATCTCAAATGCTCAGAAGAGCTAGTAATTGTGGGGCTGATTAATCACCTGATGCTACTATAATTTGGTAATTTGAAGTTCAGGCTTAGGAAGCCAGAGGGGGGGGTGAAGGGGCTGGGGGACCCAGGGGGTCAGGGGGTGTAATAACAGGACACCCCAATTTTGGGATAGGTTCCCGTGGCCAGTGTGGGCGGAGGAAGAGGGGCCACTGGAGGTGGGGCGTGGAGAGGATGAGTTCATGGGTGGGGGTGGGGGGAGGGAAAAAATATGGAAAAATTAAGTTATTGGTGTGATGTTGGTTCTATTTTCTTATGGTTTGAATTCCAGCTGTAGAGAATATACAAAAGGTATGGATTGGCAAGACAGAAAAGGTATAGTTATGTGTAAAATTAGCTCTAATAATGAGTAAGGAGAGTCTGAAAATCATTTCTTTTAATGTTAATGGCTTAAATAATACTAGAAAGAGGCGGGCGGTAGAAATGTGGATAAATGCTGAAAACCCTGCTGTAATCCTCTTACAGGAGACTCATATTCCTATCTCCAAGATCGAAGATTTTTCAATGTTTAAAACCTGGGCAGCGTTTCGGGGCTTTTCATCATGTACTGAATCTCCGAGCGGGGTTGCGATATTTTTAAATAAGAATATATATCCTGAAATTATTCAGACAGAAGAGGAGGGCTCAGGACGTTGGTGCTGGGCCACATGTAAAATTAAAAATAGACAGCGACCCATCACCTTTGTTAGTTTTTATGGACCATTAAATGACAACTTTGAAGTTTACGAAGCTTTATTTCAGTCTCTGCTCATGGTGGTAGGAGATATAGTTATTGGCGGAGATTTCAATGTCGTTATGAATCCCAAGTTAGACTCATCTTCCCAATCGAGAAGGCAGCACAAACCAAAAGTAATACAAACTATTCTCAACTATAAAACAACCCTTAATCTCAGTGAGCCTTGGCGTATACAAAACCCATGCAAAAGAGAATATTCCTGCTGGTCAGCGAGATTTAAGTCTTTTTCGCGGATTGACTTTTATCTCGCTTCCCGAACACTTAGCTTGCACCACCATAGGACCGTGTATAATGTGTTCTCAGATCACGCTATTCTGGTCATAGAATTCGTTCTAGGGGAAAATTTAAGGACTCCCAAACGCTGGGTATTCAATAAATCATATTTGATAGACGAA
Source organism: Lissotriton vulgaris (assembly GCF_964263255.1). Classification (NCBI taxonomy): domain Eukaryota; kingdom Metazoa; phylum Chordata; class Amphibia; order Caudata; family Salamandridae; genus Lissotriton; species Lissotriton vulgaris. Next base: position 1,160,783,141 of record NC_141689.1, read on the forward strand.
ATATGGGTCTCTTCATTAAAATTAGAGATTAAAGAATTTATTTCCCGAAATATTGAAACAGCCCCACTTAACATAGTTTGGGACGCTTTAAAGGCTTACATCCGCTGCATACTCATAGGGAAAGACGCTGCCGCTCTGTCTGCTGCTAGGTCCATTAAAAATTAATTGGAACTTCGTATACAGGTTCTAAGCATTCAAAGGAAATATAATCCTTCGAAGAAGATTAGAGAACTAAGCAAAGCTAAAAGGGAATTCAGTACATATTTACATGATCAGAGTGAGGAGTCATTCCGAAGTCAATCTCAAAGAATATACAAAGAGGGCAATTTCACAGGGACATTTTTAGCCTGGCAGGATTTGATTTGTGGTTTAAAGTGCCCAGTGACACATGAGTATACAGCAGATTCGGAGGGGATAGGGAAGATAATGATTACCCACTACAATAATATTTATAGTCATCATCATACAATTAATCTACAAAAATTAACTGATTTCTTAGAAAAATCTGCTATGCCTTCCCTCTCTGATATTCAATAATTGGCAATGGTGAGCCCATTTTCTTTGGAAGAAGTTGGGCGGGTAGTGAAGGATTTACCGAATGGTAATGCGTGCAGCTCAGATAGGCTACCCACGGAGTTTTTCAAAGTTTTTTTCCCATTTTTTTCCAATTTATTTTTGCAATTACTCAACTCCATGCTGGAAGGAGGGCTTATTCCAGAATATTTTCGGGAAGGCACGTGGTCATTTTTTTGTAGAAGGGGAAAGATGCTAAAGACCCGAATTCATACTGACCAATTACTATATTAAATTCTGATTATAAGATTGCCACAAAGTTATTGTCTATTCGGTTTAACCATACATCACCAGATCTGATACATCCTGATCAGAATGGTTTCATTGCAGGCAGACAATTGATTATAATCACCAATTATTTGTTTGAAGCTTTGGATTTTTTGGAGACACAGGGGATTTCGGCTTTAATTTTGTTGTTAGATGCAGAAAAAGCTTTTGATTTGGTGGTGTGGGAGACACTTTTTATTATTTTGCAATTTTTTGGTATTCCGGATAAAATTACCAACTTAATTCGTAATTTATATACCGGTGCAAAGGCGAATATCATTATAAACACTTCAAATGTAGGGTCAGTTTCAATTCACTGTGGCACAAGGCAAGGTTGTCCTTTATCCCCTGTCCTTTTTGCTTTTTTTATCGAGCGCCTTGCAATTGAAATTCGAGATTGCGCTGAGATTTCTCCTCCTGTCCCGTTAATGTCTAAGATCAAGCTTTACGCCGATGACATTATGTTATTAATTAAAACCGATTTACAATCTCAAGTTCGAGTATTCCAGCTCTTAGAAGAACTCAAGACTTTTGGAGGATATCGGATCAATAAAAAGAAAACAGAAATATTGGTCTGTGGAGGTAGAAACCCTGAAATGCATCCTGATTTAAGTGGCTGTATTAATGATAAACTGAAGAGATATCTCAGGATTTTTTTTTCAGTCTCAGTTAAAGACCTGTTCAGTCTTAATTGTGATCCCCTTCTTCTAAAGGTTCATATAATGCTCACTCATTGGAATCCCTTGCCACTATCAATTTTAGGACAAGTGGGCCTGATAAAAATGTCAATTTTGCCATTATTCAATTTTTTGTTCTCCACGATTCCATGTTTTCTGTCAGGAATATTTTTTTCTAAAGTTGAATCTATACTCTCAGGGTTTATTTGGGCAAAACAACACCTCGAATTGCAATGAATACTCTCTATGAGGACTCGGACCAGGGCGGCCTTTCATTACCGAATCTTAGAGAATATTATAACGCCTACTTCGCACAGTATTTGTCAAGATTCAAGGAGCAAACTATGTATCAAAATCCTTTTATTAACTTATTTTTTGATATAATTTGCCTCGAAAGTCAGATACCTTCCCCGTTGCAGGTTCCTATATCCCCCAAACTTGTCCGCTATAAGACATTAGCCTGGTTCGTTAGGAAACGCACAGATATGCTCAAAAGATATTCTCTGTCCCTCTTTAATTCCACCCCTTCACTGATTAATGTACTTGCATTCACATAAAGGGGGTGGGGCTTGAAATACTGAAATATTGGGCTAGGGTCGGATTCAGTAAAGTGTCCGATTAAAAAAAAAATCGTGTATGGGTATCCCCGCCAGAGATAAAATCCTTAGTCGATTGGAATTTTCTGTTAGTCGGGTCCTATAACAAAATATATAAAATATTAGAACAATTTGACCCTACCCAGTTTATTCATTTATCTTCTTTGAACAATGATCTTTTGTTTAATGCAGTAAACAGGAAACCCGGCGACTGGAAACGTTGCTTAGCTCAGACTAGGGAGGTAGATCTGGGTCTTAAAGCTGCTAAAAAATGGAGGGAACAAGAAAACCACGAACTATCTCTGAACACCTGGAGGACTCTCAATAAATTCAATTTTAGTACATTAAGGGGTGCCAACTGGCGCAGAATGTTATTTTTTGGGAAGTGGCTTCTGTACCGTACACCTGTGGCAATATCCAAAATGTATAGCGGTCATCCTCCCAACTGTTTCAGATGTTTAAAGTTTGCTCCTGCCAATTGGTCGCATGTAATGATCCACTGCAGTAAGGTTAAAGCATTTTGGGATGAGATTTTCATTTTTTTGAGATCCTTCTATCAGATTATGATTTCTCTAAATGTCAAATTGATGTTATATGGTTTTGATCCGGATCTCATGCTCCCTGAACCACTGGCCAAATTGATTTATATTGCCATGGCAGTGGCCAGATCTTTGCTACTCCAGAATTGGCAAACTTAACAGATCCCATACATGCAGGAATGGTTACAGAAAATGCGGAGAGTTAGGATGAGCGAGCAAAGTTATGCTTTGAGTGCGAGAGGGTTAAGAAAATTTGATAACATTTGGGGCGACTTTATCGAATGATTTAAATTATACAATGATTATTGGGCGTGGAGTAGAAGTTTTGTTAAGATAATGGTCTCGGACAGTTGGATATGTTTACCGATAAATTCTGCATTATTGTATTTTGTATTATTATTTACAGTGACATTATATAACTTCAATAAAAAACTTTTTTTTTAAATGGAAAAGACATTAGCAACAGCTAATTCAAAAACAAAAACTACATGTATGTTTAGTTACAGATTCAAAAATATTACTTACCAGTCTCCATTCCACCAGGGGTTCCTGTCAGAGCTTCTCTATGTAGGATATGCAAGACCTTCTCCTCCCAAGGATATAGTGGTAAGGGGGGCTGGGAGAACCAACATCAGTCCCCTGAGCCTCCAGGTGATGCTTAGAGGTATGAAGGTGACACCAATTAGCAAAAATGCATCAGGTGTGTGATGCTAGCATCCATCTAACAGCCATAGAAATAGTACAATGTAGGGTGCGTCCCACACTGGACCCACTCCGCCAAGCCATAAGCAATCCTCAGCTAGGACAGCACCAATACTAACTGCATAATCTAAATAGGATCGGCACAATCCAGTCACCTTGACAGTGATGGAGTAAAATTAGCCAGCAGAGGAGCCTACCGCATCGAAGGAGGTGAGCCGCTTACATGATGGTAAACAGTCTGTTGACGAGGATGGCGGATCCCGCAGCTCCCATCTAGATACAGAAGTTGAGAATCTGTCCGCTTGACAGAGTATTTGTGACCACTGCCGAGGAGGGATGACAGGAGTCTCGCCAAGATCTAAATCAGGGCTTATGTCTTAATCTACCTCAACCTAAAACATTATTGATTACTAAAATGAGCCTTGATAGCCAAACTAGGCTGCATTTGGATAGATAATGATACCAACGGGAGTCTTGGCTGTGCCTTTTCTATGCAAAAGTATGCAAGGCCATTGGATGCTAGTGGTGAAGGACAAGGCCCACTAAGTGTACAGCCAAGTAGTGCCTGGGTGTCCAAACCAAGAAAAGGATGAAAAGTACAAATTTAATTTTCACTGTTAAAATCATTTTTCATTCAGCATTAGGCCAAAATACCAGGAGGTACAAAACACCTATTTACTTCATAAATATAAATATATTTTTTAAATATATAATGAATTAAACACCTGACATGCTTGCTTACCTCAAGAAAGATGGAACTCACACTTGAGGCATATAGATAATGTTACGCATAGCAAATTGTCTCGTTGAAATATAAACATAGCTTCAAACTTTCTTAGAGTAGGATTCCTGTGTGGTTGTGACCATTGGAATTGTGACGTGTAAGAAAATGCTCTGGTGATGACTTTCACCTTGACACCTGCTGCATGTCAAAAATATAAAAAAGCTGGAGATGAGAAATAACCAGAACAAAGTGTAAATAAGAACCTGCCACTGCTTCCTAGCAGCAATAGACCCTTTATTCTCCTAGTAGGAGATATACAATTGTCAAACAAAACCTCTTAACTTAGTTTAGATCTAGCTGCACCCCTACCAATAATGTAATGGCTCCACAGTAATTGTGAAGAAAGGTCTTAGAAATCTAGAAATACCAGCCCTTCAACTACTTAGTTACCTTTCTTCAACCCTGACAGCTTTTCTGGCTAGTCAAGTTGCCTTTCCTGCCATATCTGGATGTACAGCCCTAGGTATTCCCTTCAGTGATCCTGAAAAGGACAGCATCTAAATGTAATGTGGGTACTATAAGTTGGTCCACATGAACTAACATAGCTAGACAGCCGCTAGCAAGTGGAAGACATGAACCCTATCAGCTTCTTGCCCTCTGTCATCTAAACTCTAAAATTATTGGAAACCTATTTTTGGAAAGTGGTTTATTAGTAGTGAGAAGTAGGGACCTACCACTTATTATAAGGCCACAAACACAATTAAATGTTCAGTCAAAGTTTCATTAAAGTATTCCCTTCCTTAATCCTTGGTAGCTGGCTGTGAGCAGGCAGGCTTAACTTAGGAGACAGGTGTGAAAATCATTTGAAACACTAATACAATAAATAAGTAAGACACAACTAACAATAAAAATCCAGCACCAATTTATAAAAATAGATCATTCTGTTATGAACAAATAGACACCAAAACAACACATTGTTAATGTAGGGAACTAGAGATATGGATTTTTAAAGAAGAAACACTTTCTAGTGCCTAAAAACCAAAACCGCCCACTTGGGACATCTGGTAGCGCTTGACCAGGACTGTCAAAGTTTGGGGTCAACCGCGATGGAGCCCTGGTTGGTCACACTAAGCGCAGGCCTTCAAAATTGTTTCGGAGCTTTTTCTCTTGACGTCGAGTGGGGCTCCTCTTCAGGCTGGGATACAAGTTCAAGATGGCAGCTTGGCTCAATGCGAGGCCTCTGTGAAATCCTGGAAGTCTCAGCGACAGCTGGAGTTCCTGAGCTTTCAGCGGGACAAACCTGAAATCCAGGCTGGGTTGCGGTTTGACGTCTCCGGCTTGACTCTCAACGATGGGTCAGTCAACTTATGGCGCTTTTTACAAACGTTGCTCCAAACTTCTGGAACTTATTCTTGAAGTTCCTCTTTTGGGTTCAAAGTGTCCAAAACACCAATCCAATGTTCTAGAAGCTCTAAGATGGTCCTTGGGATGTTGGAACTACATTTCCTACAATGCACCTGGCCAAATACTTTAACGTCCATTGGTCGCATTCTAGGCTGAGGATGTCGTCGCTGAGATGCTGCAGGTGAGCTCTGTTAATTTGTTGTTTCCAGGGAGTGCACTCCTTAATCCTTGTGAAGTCAGACAAGGTCCTTATGGCTATAGTTCCAGATTGTGCAGCAGGTGCAGTCCTTTAGAGTGCAGTCCTTTTGGAGCATCAACCAGGGGGGCACCCTTGACCAAAGGGATGCAGGGTGCCACTCAGGTGTAGTACCACTTCCTCTAAAGTGTGGCATATTCTAGACCCAGAAAGCACTATTCTTCCAAAATTCAAAATGGAGAAACTCTCTCCTGGAGGGGTAGATTTGGCAAAGCCAAACCACTGATGGGGATAATGTACCTTAACACTCCATTCCAGCCCCTTCATAGTCTAACTACTGGGGCCCCTGTCTGGCTGGGGGTGCAGGATGTGGGGTGAGCCTGTGCTGCCCGAAATTGCCATTACCTCTTTGAAGACTGGTTTGACCACTTCCCCCATCCTGACTTTTGTTCTGCATCTTGCAGTTCTTCTCCCACAGGAAATTTTTGTCTTTAATTGGGCCACTTCACAACTCCTTATGACAACTTGGCTCAGCTGGCAGAGGCTGACCAATCAGAGCGGGGCTGCTGGAAGGCTGGATTTTGTCTTCTAGAAAAGAAAGCTCTATCATTTATTTCCTGTGATATCAATAATAAATCATACAGTGGCAAGTTGTTGGATGTATTCAAACTATTATTGTTATACTCTGAAGTATAGTCTTAGCTCCTTTCTTTCAATAGTTACACTTTAATAAAGCATTCCCATGTTAGCCAATGGAGCCATTGTGCTACAGTGGTGGAAAATGAAATTGGTAGTTTTTCCCTCACCAGTGCATATAAAACATTGTGTATAATGTTCCTGGTTTATAGTTACAGGGCGCCCTACTCCTGGGGCACATAGGGGAGATCTTAGGGGTGACATATGTAAAAATAGGGTAATTTGAGACTTTGGAAGTACCTTTAATCCCAAAGTCGAATCTGTATAGAATTTATTTTTAGAGCAAGCCTGTAAGGCAGTGCTGATTTTTATAAAGACAGCAGGCACCACAACGGTGCACCTCTAAACCTACATGCCCTGCCATATAATAGGGGCTTACAGGTAGGTTGTCAGTACCAATTGTAATTATAACTAATTAACATGCACTTTCAATCAGAGCACAGGCCCTGGGTCTGGTTAGCAGAGCACAGGGCACAATCAGAGTCAGAAAACCAGCCTTTAGTTATGTTATGTTATAATAGATTTCTAGAGCGGGCATCCCCTCAAAACAGTGTCCCGGCGCTTACGACAGAGAAGACCAAGAGCAGGAGGAGACAAGGAAGAGAAAAAAAAGAAGACCTGAGAGACGACATAAATGTTATTTTGTTTTTTTAAACAGCCAGGTTTTTAGTTGTTTGCGAAAGGCAAGCAGATTAGTGACTTGCCTAAGTGAGAGAGGCAGCTTATTCCACAGTCCAGCCACTTGCACTTGAAAGGAGCGACCGTCTTTGCGGGCTCTAAGATGTTTAGGGGTGACCATAAGATGTTGATGGGCGGATCTGAGAGATCTGCCAGGTACATAAAAAGAAACTCTTCTAGAGATTTATTGTCCTCCTATACCATGCAGGGCCTTGAAGATGTGTACCAGAGCTTTGAAGCGGATCCTGCTGCTTACCGGTAACCAATGCAGATTCTTAAGATGGTGAGAGATCCGGTCTCTAGGCCCTAGACTCAAGACAGCCCTGGCTGCCGCGTTCTGCACTACTTGAAGTTTATTAAGTAAGAACTTCAGGAGGTCCAGATAGAGGACGTTGGCATAGACTAGCCTTGAGATAATAAGGGCCTGAATAACCATTTTTCTATGTTCAGTCTGTACTAAAAATAAAAACCTCTGGAGCATCTTCAGAAGTCCAAAACAGGTTCCGATTGCCGACTGAACCTGAGGTACCATGGAGAGGGCATCATCCATTTTTACACCCAAGTTCTTTGCAGTCCTGACCGCGGCCTGGGGAGGAGACATGTCTTGGGGCCCTGGGGAGGAGATATGTGTTGGGGCCACCATTGTTTCCAGACATCCAGCGAGGGGGGGCACAGAAAATCATTTCAGATTTGTCTGTATTACATTTCAGATGATTATGTTTGAACCAGGCAAAAGTTTCTTTTAGGCACTTATTGATCTTCTCCCCTTAGAATTCCTCGCCCTTCCTGCAGGTGAACAGCAGTTGAGTGCCATCGGCGAACGATATTATTGTGACCTCATTATCTTCCGCCAATATTGCTAGTGGGGCCATGTATAGGTTAAAGAGTACATGGCTCAGAATAGAGCCCTGTGGCACACCCAGACTCAAAGTCAGCACACTGGCCGAAAAGGGGGGTGACTAAACCTCCTGGTTTCTACCCTCTAAGAAGGAAGCAAACCACTTCAGCACGGTGACTTCTAGCCCGCACTCCTTCAATCTCTACAGGAGGTGGCTGTGGGGCACGGTGTCGAACGCCGCGGATAGGTCCAAAATGACCAAAACCGCTTTGTCACCTACGTCCAGGGTCTCCTTGATGGATTCAGATACCTCCAATAATGTTGTCTCAGTACTGAGATTCTGCCTGAAACCGGACTGGCTAGTATGAAACAGATTGATAGCCTCTGCAAAATTGCTGATCACTGTGTGGACGTATTTTTGAAATGAAATGAAATGAAAATTAGGCTTATATAGCGCTGCAGTTGCCCTGAGGCGTCCAGGCGCTGGAGCTAAACCTAACAAACCTGACCACTAAGGCTGTTAGTTGTTGAACAGGAGGGTTTTGAGCTGTTTCCTGAAGCTGGTAAGATTTGTGTTGTTTCGCATCTGCAGCGGGAGAGTATTCCACAGTTTGGCAATGTTATATGAGAATGAGCGTCCTCCTGCTCTGGATCTAAATATTCGAGGGATTATGGCAAGAGTAGCAGTTGAGGAGCGTAGAGTTTTATTGGGTTGGTATGGGGAAATCAGGGAAGAGTTGATTTCTGGACCCATTCTCCAGAAGGTCTGGTGGGCGATGCAGAGAGCCTTAAACTTTACTCTATCCCTGACAGGCAGCCAGTGCAGAGGTTTTAGGCCGGATTTTATTGAGGTCCTCCGAGGGATTCCCAGGAGCGCCCGAGCAGCACAGTTTTGAGTGCGCTGGAGTTTTTGTAGAGTATAGTCCGGGGCTCCAAGATAAAGGGCATTGTTGAAATCCAGCCGTGATTGGATCAGGCCCTGTATGACAATTTGTCTGGCCTCGAATGGAAGGAGGGGAAGGATTTTTTTGATTACCCTAAGAAGGCCAATACAAGTGGCTGACACCTTGGTGGCTTGAGTGTTTAGGCTCAGCGATTTGTCGAGCCATACTCCCAGGCTTTTGATATTATCTTTGGGGAGGGGGGGGGGAACCCATACTTGAGGGCCAAATTAGCTCCAGAGTGGAAGGAGTTGCTGGGCCAAGGAGCATAAGCTCCGTTTTATCATCATTGAGCTTCAAGCATGAGCTCGACATCCACCTTTTTACGTCCTCCAGGCAGGCCGCCAGGTCAGGTGGAGTCTGGAGACCGCTCTTCTGTGCAAGGGAGACCACCAGCTGGGTGTCGTCCGCATAGGAGATGATATTGACACCATGCGGACGAACAATCCCAGCCAGCGGCCTCATGTACACATTGAAGAGCGTAGGGCTTAGGGAAGAGCCCTGCGGCACTCCGCACCCCAGTGGCCTACTGGAGGATACAGATGTGCCGTCGAAGACCTGGAAGGTTCTGTCTGACAGGAAGGATTCCAGCCACGACAGGGCATCTCCGGATACTCCCAGGTCGGCAAGACGGTTCAACAGGATCTTGTGGTGTACTGTGTCGAACGCGGCGCTTAGATCGAGGAGGATCACTGCCACTGATCCCCCTCGATCCAAGATCCGCCTTGCATCCTCGGTTACAGCTAGTAGGGCAGTCTCTGTCCCATGTTTGGGGCGAAAACCCGTCTGGGAAGCATCAAGGAGATGGTTGTCCTCGAGAAATGTCGTCAGAATGGTATTGACGTGCTTCTCCAGAATTTTTGACGCCCATGGGAGCAAAGAGATAGGACGGTAGTTACCCGCATTAGCTGGGTCTAGGGAGGGTTTCTTTAGGAGGGCCCGCACCATTGCATGCTTCCAGGTTACGGGTACTGTCTTGTTCAGTATAGAAGAGTTCAGCAGTTCCAGCAGGGTGGGGAAGATAATATCACTGGCTAGACCCAGTGGGCCTGGAGGGGCCGGATCACGAGGAGAACCTGTTTTTATTTGTAGGGCTAGTTTCTTTAAAGTTTCCATTGATATCAAGGGAAACGATTTCAGCTCAATATCCCTGTCCAGGGCAGAGTCCAAGCATTGAGGGGACGGATCGGTAGGTGAGTTGGGGAAAGAGGAGTATATTTTATTTACTTTTTGGAAAAAGAATTCAGCCAGGTCATTACATTTGGACAATGAATTGTTATTATCTGAAGCGAGCGGGGGTGGTTTTGTCAAAGAGTTTACTATCTGGTATATTTCTTTCGGTTTTGATTTTGCCACAGTAATTTTATGGGTATAGTAGGCTGCTTGCGCATTTTTTATGGCCACTTTATACTCCCTAATCATTTCCCTGTAAATAGTTTTTTCGGCTTGGTCGTAGGATATGCGCCACTTCCTCTCTTGTCTCTTACATAGACGTTTCTGGTTTCTCAGGTCTTCTGAATACCATGGGGCTGTCTTGCTATGTCTTTTTGATCTAGATGGATATGATGGGAGACTTAAGTCCAAAGAGGTTGTTAGCCAGTCTTCATATCTGGTGTTATTGTATGTAGGGTTGTGAGAGAGGGAGGGTCTGGTGTTACTGAGAGTCTTCGTCCAGATGTCGAGAGGAAGTTTTGACCAATTTCGGGTTTTCCTAGATGTAAACAGGGAGGGGGGTGGTTTACTTGTAGTCCAGGTAAATGCTATCAGGAAGTGATCGGTCCATGGGAGCTTATTAATAAGGCCTACTTTAAGCTGGTCGCTATTACTGAAAATAGGATCCAGAAGATGCCCCTTTTCATGTGTGGCCGAGGGAACTTGTTGCTCTAATTGGATGGAGGCCAGGTTTGATTGTATCTCTGATGCTGTGGGATCTAGCAAGTTGTCAAAATGAAAATTAAAATCTCCCAAAATGGTAAAATTGGAGGGGGAGACAACCAGCTGTGAGGCCACTGACATGAGAGAAGTATTGAATTGTCCGGTGGAACCCGGGGGGCGATAAATGAGGATGCCAGAAAAACTGGAATTGGGGGAGAACTCGATAGAGAAAGAAAGGTTTTCACAGTCCTCAATGTCGTCCGCTAAACAGCGGCAGACATAGTTCTCTTTGTATATAATCGCGAGGCCGCCACCTCTGCCTAGTGGTCGATCAACCCGTGCTATCTGGTATCCTGAAATTATAGCCTGTGCTAGGTCCGGCTGAGAGTCTTGGTTCAGCCATGTTTCAGTTAGGAACATAGCATCAGGAGAGTGTTCGTCTAATAACAAGGAGATTTCTGTACAGTGTTTTACCAATGACCTGCAGTTAAGTAGGAACATGGAGTATTCCTGTGCCTCCGTTCTGGTTTGGGCAGTTTTAGGGGTGAGTTCAAACTTACAGTGAGTGCAGCGGCGGGGCATCTCCAAAGGATGTCCTGGGATTCCACAGCTTGGAAGTATTGGTGGACGTAGCTGATGTAAGACACTCGAGCTGTAGATGTGTCTACTAACCCCTGAAGGGCCAGGGGGCAGGGCCGCGGGGCCCGGCCGGGCGCGGACGAGCGCAGACGAGCTTGCCTTAAGCGCGCCTTCGGCGCGCAATCGGCGCGCCCGCTGCGCTCGTCCGCTGCGCTTCCTTGGGAGGCACATACTTATGGATTGATGGATAGGTCGGCGGTGGGCGTGGCCTCCGAAGGGGGCGTGGCCTGTCGATCGACCGAGCCTGTGTCAAGCGTTTAGCACGCCGGTTTCTGGGCAGCGGAGGGGCCGCTTGCAGTGGGAGAGGCTTGGGTGAGTAAGAGAAGGTTTTAAAACACAACAGGATTCACAATACAAATTTAAAAAAAAAAAAACGGAGCGCTCTCCCGGCTTCCGCCTCAGGAGCAGCGTTTGTTAGGTGGAGAGGCTGGTGAGCAGCGTCTCTTTTGAGCTCTAGGTCGGTGGGCGTGGCCTCCGAAGGGGGCGTGGCCTGTCGATCGACCGAGCCTGTGTCAAGCGTTTAGCATGCCGGTTTCTGGGCAGCGGAGGGGCCGCTTGCAGTGGGAGAGGCTTGGGTGAGTAAGAGAAGGTTTTAAAACACAACAGGATTCACAATACAAATTAAAAAAAAAAAAACGGAGCGCTCTCCCGGCTTCCGCCTCAGGAGCAGCGTTTGTTAGGTGGAGAGGCTGGTGAGCAGCGTCTCTTTTGAGCTCTAGGTCGGTGGGCGTGGCCTCCGAAGGGGGCGTGGCCTGTCGATCGACCGAGCCTGTGTCAAGCGTTTAGCACGCCGGTTTCTGGGCAGCGGAGGGGCCGCTTGCAGTGGGAGAGGCTTGGGTGAGTAAGAGAAGGTTTTAAAACACAACAGGATTCACAATACAAATTTTTTTTTAAAAAACGGAGCGCTCTCCCGGCTTCCGCCTCAGGAGCAGCGTTTGTTAGGTGGAGAGGCTGGTGAGCAGCGTCTCTTTTGAGCTCTAGGTCGGTGGGCGTGGCCTCCGAAGGGGGCGTGGCCTGTCGATCGACCGAGCCTGTGTCAAGCGTTTAGCACGCCGGTTTCTGGGCAGCGGAGGGGCCGCTTGCAGTGGGAGAGGCTTGGGTGAGTAAGAGAAGGTTTTAAAACACAACAGGATTCACAATACAAATTTTTTTTAAAAAACGGAGCGCTCTCCCGGCTTTCCGCCTCAGGAGCAGCGTATTTTTCAACTGTTTTTGCAAAAAAGACAGAAGAGAGATGGGTCTATCCTATACTAATATAATAAAGAGAAAGCCCAAACCTTTGAGGCAGGTAATCTCAGGAACCACAGCTTCAATCACAACACCCAATACAGCGTTGGAAAGGGCAGTTGCAGCAGAAGGACATAGGCTATGCAGACGCCCACCATATACATTTAAGAGGTAAAAGAACCGTGCCAGCAAAGTAGTCCCTTGTGGGCGTGTCTGCGTTGTGTCGTGGGCGTGTGCTGGGGTGTGACGAACGCTGGGGGCGTGTGGTACGTTCCGCCCTTCATGCCATGTCTCATATTGTGTGCTAATCCCACCTGGCTCCCTTTAAATACCCCTGCACCCCATAATCAAAACCCACCCTTACTCCTTAATATACCCCAACACCCTTAAACACTAACCCATCTTAACCCTATAAATATACCCTGTACCCCAAAACCCAAACCTATCCCTAAACCCTAAAACTACCCCTGTACCCCAAACCCAAACCTAGCCCTGAACCCTATAAATACCCCTGTACCTTAAAACCCAAACCTACCCCTGAACCCTAAAAATACCCCTGTACCCCAAAACCCAAACCTAGCCCTGAACCCTAAAAATACCCCTGAACCCCAAAACCCAAACCTACCCCTGAACCCTAAAAATACCCCTGTACCCCAAAAACCAAACCTAACCCTGAACCCTAAAAATAACCCTGTACCCCAAAACCCAAACCTACTCCTGAACCCTAAGATATCCCTGTACCCCAAAACCCAAACCTAGCCCTGAACCCTAAAAATACCCCTGTACCCCAAACCTCAAACCTTGTCCTTGAATATTATACTTGTGCTGTATATTTAAAATATAATAACGCTACCCCAACTGCAATATAGGCACCCTATTATAGGACAGCTAGCCTCTAAGTTAATAAATTTCTTACAATTAGAAAAGGTGCTCAGCTCCAAAAGAGTTTCCCTGTCATATGTAAGTATCTTATTCAAGGATGGCTTCCGACCGGCAGAGTTCTCGGCTCCGGCCGCCTCCGGGACGTGGACGGGCGCAGACGGGCACAGACGGGCGCGCCCACTGCGTGGCCAGACATCCATCAGAATTAAATGCTGTGCCGTCTGCGGAAATGACGGAGGCAGGGGGAGGAGCCGCATCCTTCCACAACAAATGGTCGCTAAGTGACCGTGGTGGACCGGGGCCCAGCTTCACTACGCCGCAAAAATAGCAAAGTTTCTGCCAGCAAAGACAAGTTCCCGCCAAGAGCAATTCTCCCCAAGAACATATTCCCCAGTTAAAAGCAGGTGGGTAAATAACACAAAAATCAATGCACACTAAAGAAACAATTAAAAGAAAACACGCGTTGCAGCCGGTATACAGAGGGCTTACTGTCCTAGCGCCGCCTGAGCCTCCGCCCGTTAAATGCTGTGCCGTCTGCCGAAATGACGGAGGCATGGGGAGGAGCCGCGTCCCTCCACAACAATCGGTCGCTAAGTGACCGTGGTGGAACGGGGACCGAATTCACTATGCCGCAAAAATAGCGAAGTTTCTGCCAGCAAAGACAAGTTCCCCCCAAGAGCAATTCCCCCCAAGAACAGATTCCCTGGTTAAAAGCAGGTGGGTAAATAACACAAAAATCAATGCACACTAAAGAAACAATTAAAAGAAAACGCGCTTAGCAGCCGCCATACTGAGTGCTTATTGTGTAGTAGTCAAAAGGAGGGAAAAAAGTGAGGGGACACTGCAAACAGGTCCAGGTTACTTATACCTATATTATCAATAAACACCCCTCATGATCACAGAATAGCTGGATTTGCTCCCGGCGTATGAGATAGAAAATTTAGATAAAATCTTACAAATACTCTTGCAAATATTTACTTTTAATGCTATTACCCTCACACACAGTGCACGGGGCCTCATTACTCACACACATTCCTGCATTTTGTGAATAGGCTTACTTTTGCAAGTAATAAGTATGTCATTCATTGTCGATTTGCCTCAGATGTAAATGCAAACTTTAACCTCAGGCTTAGTACATTTGCACGGAATTGGCAAAAATGCCCTCCAGCCTTTGGATTTTCATATTGTAAAATTTGCAGATACACTCAATTTTCTTTTACTCACTCAATGTAGAATTCACAAAGCTATGGAAATAAATGACAACTGCATCAGAAATAAGACGCAATAACTCACCGAAAAATGTTTGTGAATCGAATCCAATGTGCACAAAAGTATCCGTTTCATTGAAAACACGTGCTAAATCCCTGACTAGAACTGGATGGAAAGATGTCATTGTATTCAGTTTTTTGAGTGCAAATCCAGTGCGGTCCAGATTTCCAGACGTTTTTCTCATTGGATTCTGGCAATGGTACATTCTGATAAATGTAACCCTCAGGCTTCACAAGAGAATTACTGGCAACTCAGTCAATTAAGACTAGTGTTCTTGATTTGATTGGTTGTTTTTCCTTTATACATGTTTTGTATCCTGACCTCATGTGGCCTCATATCCACTGCTGTGTAGAGCCTTTGCAAGGACAAACACAACTCTCCAAAGACAGTTAAGCAGCCCTGTAAATATTCCTCATAAATAAACATGTATTTAGAATAATCTCCACCCCATGGGGTTAAACTAATTAATGTCAATTAATGTTGTCAATTTCCAATCTGTTGCGGGCCTCAAACATCTGCTTTCCTTGCTAGCTGTAATTGACTTTTTAATTTTTTATATACCCACCGTGGGTAAAAAAAAAAGCAGCTGCAGCTTTATTTCTCAAGACGTTTATTGTCCACTATTGAGATGGTGACCTGCAGAAATGCCACAATTTCTGCATTATAAAATACTATAAAGTAGTGCTCTTTATCTTCTGACTAATATAGTTTGGCTTTTGGTAAAATTATGTGAATACTGAGTTAATCATGGAAAATAAGGCCAGTAAAATAGCTGTTCCTAGCTTTAATAGACTACAAGGTGTAGCAATAAACTCTATTACACAAAGGGGAACATGATAACAACTAGACTCTGCAATTATTCTTGAAACCAAAAACCACATAAAAAAGAAAATAAAAGATAATTAATTCAGTTTTGGAGTGCATATATTTTTGTGGACATACTAAATAAGATGTAATTATTTACAACTGCACAGTTAGTTTCCACTAGTTTAAAGAAACAAAGTGTATTTTTGCATAGGAGCCTGAGTGCATGTAAACATGGGGCCTCATTTATGAGGCCCCTTGCGCCATCGGAACTTCACTTTTCATGAAGTTCTGCTGCCTGATAAATATCAGTCCCTTTAACGCAGTGTTCTGCGTTAAAGGGGCGTGCAACGGGTGTTGCAGGGGGCGTTCCCAGCAACATCCATGGCCTTTTGACACTGCCCCAGATTTACGAGAAATCGTAACTCTGAAGCAGTGCCAAAAGCTTACGCCTCCCCAGGGGAGGCGTAAGGGAGGCGCAACAGCGAGAAATGTCTTTATTTCTCCTCGTTTTTCCTTTTTGTATGTGTGCTGCATTCTACAGCACACATAGAAAGAGGAAAGGCCTCTTGTGATTATTTTTGTACAGAAAGGTTTCCCTTCCTGTACAAAAAAAATCTTCCCCGCATCGCAGGCACCCTTGCACCATTGTGCGCCGGCGCAGGGGAAAAGGACAGGAATGCGCCGTATCTTATAGATACGGCGCATTTCTGCCCTTTTCTTTTGCCGTAGGGAAGAGCAGCAGGAAGGCCTGCTGCGCTTCCCTACGGCAAAAAGTCATAAATGAGGCCCATGGATTCTAGCATGAAACGCAGTTTGCACGCCACACTGCATTTGTGTGTGTGTGCATGTGCAAAAAGCATGTAAGCATGGATGCCAGAATGCATAGCTGTTTGCAAGCCACACTGCATTTGTGTGTGCACATGTGCAACAAAAAATTGCGCATTCATGTATGCTGCCAGGCTTCCATTCATGTGTTTCTGCTTACTTTCCAGTCATTTCGTCAGTTCAACTTCGAACATACTTCTGTTTGTTGCTTTATGTGTTTATCTATGAAATGAAAAAACTCTACCGTAGTCAAGAACTCTGTGACCTTCTGTCCAAAAAGGGGTGGGATATTTTTGCAATATATGAAAATGAAGCAAATACTCTAGTATTCAAGCTTAAGTCAACCTTTCCTGAAAATTACCCTCTAATTACAGAGTATCATATTTATCAGACGGAGTAGAGCTGTTTGAGTATGAGTGTCAGCGCTTAGTAGCTAAGATTGTTTTTTTTTGTTAAGGTCAATAACATTTATTGGACTCCCAAACTTACTTAAACTGTGGCTGGTAGTTACCAGCAACAGGGGAAAAAGCTGGCTTCTAAGGAAGAATGTTTTTTTTTTAATTTATGTTTGGTACCAAATCAGCTAGTAGTGGTTCTGGGTGATTTAAATTACTGAGTTGACAAAAAATAGCATTCTGAAAAGTCTACCTTTTGGGACTCCATACCCACTTAAAGTAGAAACAATTAATAACAAACCTCACACATGAGATGGCATACTCTTGCCTGGATGTTGATATCGGAGCATTTGTTCTCAGTATATAACCAGACGGTTGTGAGATCATCTCTTAATCTCTCTCTGGTTTGAGGTCAAGACTGTGTGGTCTAAGTAGGCAGAGATTCGGTAGAAGATCCAGAGGTAATAGTTTAGGTATTTGAATCACCTGTTGATTGAACCGCTGTTAGTTGAGGTTGTTAGGCATCAAACCACAACTTTATTTGACTATAATTAATACACCTTAACATTGGAACAATATAACGTTTCCTTTGTTGGGTGTATTTTTTGCAAAAGAGCAACAAGTGCATGGTGCTTTGATTTGACACTTGATCACAGGGGCAATTTACTAAAGTTTGAGACCACTTGCTTACTGCGGGGAAACTGGTTAAATGATGAAAAATGGCCATTTTAAAATGGATAAGAATCAACCAATGCCTAGGATTCAGTGTATCATGTGGTCCACATAGATGAATTCTTTAGTACACTTGGCTTCGGCAATTCTTTAGACAGCCTAAGCTCCTCAAAATGCCCCAGGTTTTCAAGTCTTTTCTACTTATATGTTCCATGGATTCTGGTTTGCCCAAAAAATAGTGGTTATTCCAAATCACGAAAAAGTTGTTTAATATAGGACAACCATGGAATACAGAATGGAAAACTCAGATTGAGGCAGTCCCTAATAATGGCAGAACGGGCTCCGCTAAGGTGGAGGACTATCCCCCACTGCTCTGTGAGCAGTCCAAAATGCAAAAACAAAATTACAATAACGCAACATTATTATCATTCTATTTTTCCGCCCGGCTCAGCTAGTTTATGTTTTGGGTGTGGGAGGGCTATGCTGTCATAGGAGAAGGGGGAGTAGTGGTGGGCACTCTCTTAAGTGCACATGGCGGTTTGACGGCTGTCTTGGGCTGGCCAAACAGTCATGTACACTTAGCATGTTCTCCAGCCGACTGTATTGCACAGCCTGGGTAGAAAACATGAACAGGCTCCCAGTCCCTGTCTGAGCGTCAATCCATGGAGCTCAGACCAATCCTGACGCTGCTGTCATGCTGGTAACAGCAGTATCGTGATTGGCTAGGAGAGTCTGAGTGCCTGTGTGCTTCCTGCTTCTGGAGTTGACTGAAAAGGACAAGAGACAGCAGACGGCCTGCAGATAAGTATTTTTTTTAATCCCCCTGTCCACTACCCCCATTAAGTAGCAACTGCCTCTGAATAATGGCTCGATTTAAACCCTTAAATTCTGATGTCCAGATTTTGTGCCATAATAAAATAGTCTGTGCTTTAATTATGTCAACAAGAAACGGTAATCCTAAGTCTGACATACAAAGAACGATAAGCTTTTAGGTACGGCAAGACGTGCTGACAAAACACATTTTACTCCATTTGCAGCACCTTGCAAATTGTGGGACCCCACACACCTGCCCCATAAGTGGCTATGGAGAAACATTTAGCCTTGTAAATCTTTATCATTCATTAGGCAGATTTGTGCCTAACTCCCTCGCAAAGTTTGACAAGGACATGACTGATTTCCTAAACTGGAGATTCCTAGACTTAATAGTGTCAAGTTACCCTCTTTGTCAAAAAGTATACCCAGATAGGAAAAGGTCATTGTAGGACAGATCTTTACATCATATATATTTATGTCACAGCACCTCACTTTCCTTCCATATTTCATAATAAATGTTTTATTTTGAGAAACTAAAATACCTAAATCCTGCATATAGGTGAACAAAATAGTTAGCAGAGTATAAAGGCCCAAGGGAGTTTGGGTCATAAGAACAGCATATTCCACATAAAGAAGGGCTGGGATGGGACGGTGACCAATTTTGGAAGATACTTGCATTTACTAACTGTGGTGTAATTAAGTTTATTGTACCAGACGTAAAGCAGTGTGATCATCCTACCTCATTCAAAGATGATCAAGTGAAGTAAAGAGGCTGGAAGCCGCGGCCCGTGGAGGGAGTTGCGGTGGGGCAGAGAGGCAGGGAGGGTGAGGGGCAGGGTGGGGGTGCTAAAAACCGGCATATGGATAATTGGAGGTAAGTAAACAATTTAATTAATAAAACGAATTTCGTAACGTGCCCTGCATCACAAAATGCAAAATCTGCATGGTATGGTAAATACAGTATTCTTATCTCTTGCTAAATTCTGGTAGGCATTGATCTGCTGAAAATTTTCAAAGGGTGAAATATTTAACACTCCTGGTTATTACAGTGTTTACAGAGAGGATAGAACATCACCCAAAACATCACCCAATGCACAGTTGATGTCTACTTTTCATGATTTCCTTTTTTTCAAACTTCTCTTTCATTGAGTTTTTCAAACAAACAAATATGCAACATACTGACTTATATTTGGAATGTTATCAGTACAGTAGTATCATACATAGTGTTGCTCGTAAGACAGTGCTTGTAAACATAACAGTTATCTATGTCTTGTAAAACTTTCAGTTTTTTGATATTTTGCAGTCTAATGTTTAATGTCGAGTATGTGGTCGGGATATATGTGTCACGTTTGTGACAAAGTACCTGTCAAGGTCTCAACCAAAATTAATATCTTTTTTTCTTTTCACATCTAAGCCGTTAGATCTGTTAGCAATGAGTGTAATTATTAAGTTACACATAAATCCTTTTCAAAATAATGACAAAACATAACATTAAATTCACTCATTTAGTTGGGTTCCATGCCTCCGGACTTCCATCTTGTATTAAGCATAAATGTTGTATTTGTTTCAGTGTAAGTTGTACTGCCATATGTTCTTTATAGCTTAGCATCTTTTGAAGAACCAGTTAAATTTGACCCATAACAAGCTAATCATGATTACTTGTCAATTAGCTGACAAACTTTCTGCTTTATAAATGGTGTTATGCAGCCAGGGCCCGTGGAGGGAGTTGCGGTGGGGCAGAGAGGCGGGGGGGGGGGGGGGGGGGTTTGCTAAAAACCGGCATATGGATAAATGGAGGTAAGTAATAAGTAAACAATTTAATTAATAAAATGAATTTCGTAGCATGCCCTGCATCACAAAATGCTATGTGGCGCGCGCTACGAAATTCGTTTTATTAATTAAATTGTTTACTTACCTCCGATTATCCGTATTCCGGTTTTTAGCAAGCCCCCACCCTGCCCCTCCCCCGCCCCGCCTCTCTGCCACACTGCAACTCCCTTCACGTGCCGCGGCTTGTGCTATGTATAGTAATTCCCGTAGTAAAATATGGGGATTTGTCATCTTTTTTAAGAAGGGCGTCTCTGGTTTCTAACATCATGTCCAATGGTTGGGCTATAAGAATCTAATTTTAAGCCTTTCAATTCTTCTAAATGTAGTGACTGACTTAAAGCTACTGTCCCTCTTTTAAGTTATATTTGCCAGTGTTTCACAGGAGGGGCTCCTTTACCTTTCCAATTCATGGTATTTATTCTCTTGGTTACTAGCAGTGCCAAGTAAAGGCATTTGCAAACAACCTTTCTTCCAGTAGGGCAGTGGAGTAACCCTAACAGCCAAAGTCAGTGTAGCCACCCTCTTCCAGTTATCACTATTGTTAAAAATGTTCTTTATCCACTGACATCTCAAGAGAATCCCATATCTTGGGCCAGAAACCAACTTACCCTGTAATACATCCAAGGCATTTCTGTTCAGCCTTTTCATAGATCTTACTGTTTAAAGTGGCAGATATATCCTATATATTATATTCAATTAAATATAATTAAACCTGACATGTCTGGAAACGTTTTGGGAGTATGAAATTATCTTTGATTATAATTTATTATTTACAATACCACCCAAACTTTCTTCCTGTATAGTTCTCAATAGAATCAATGGGTGCCCTGCAGTCTACATTAGTGGCCTGTAGAACAATGTTTTCAAATATCTACCACTGCAAATCATATACATTGTTTGCATATATTACTGTTTTGAAGCTCAATGTCTCGCATTTTCCATCGTTGGTCCTCTGCCTTCTGCGGGCCTTGTGGATTAGGATTTGCTCCTTATGGTCTACTCTTTGTCATTAATAAGGGACTCAAATGTTATTAGATGCTCATTTTTAAAAAGTTCACCCAAAGTGAATATTCACATCTTTTCCCATCATACCAGTTCGTTTCCTGAGTAATATCTGTGATTTTTGGGAAGCCCGCTTCAGAATCTAGATGAGAGCCCAGGGTGGTCTTACGCAGGTGTAGAGCGGGAATATCGACGGTGAAATATCGAGTAACCTTAATATCGTCGCAGAAATATCTACAAGAAGAAATATCGATGTCAAAAATATAGTTTGACCAGAATATTGACAGACAGGTAAGTAATATCGATAACAATATTATAGTTGTGATAAAACATAGTTTACAAAAATATCATTTTTTCAATAATTATAAGTAAGTTAGTGTTTTTAATGAGTATTGTTTGTCAAATTAGTATATTTTTTAGCATTTTATTAGTTAATAATGTATTTTATGTTGAATTTAGTGTTAATAGTTCCGTAGCGGGTTGTGGGTTTATAGGGGAATAGGGTGGGAAGTAATTTAAATATAATAAAATAATTGATTAATTAATGTGTTAATTTAATATAAATAGTGTAATAAAATTAGTTAATTAATTTCAATTAGTTAATTGATAAATAATTATGTTAATTAATTATGTTAATTGTTTAATTAATTTTAGGTGTGTGTACTGGAATTTTTAAGTGAAAATGTAGTGAAGTAATTACATTTTAATTGAATAATTGATGATTCATTAATAATAATTAAGTAATTTTTATTTTTAAACGAGTAAATACATTTTAGTTTGTGTTGTTGTGTTCATAAGTGTATATGGTGTGAAAGCTGTCAAATAATGAATTATGTAAATATTTTGAAAATACAATACTAATCAATAATTAATTTGTAATATTAAATGTAATTGAGTAATTAATTTTAGGTGTGTAGGTGTTTGTTAATAATAATATATATGAATGTATATATTAAATAAGTTTATAATCTACATTAAATTTAATGCTAAATTTGACAGATGGATTATTATTTATTTTGAGTTCCGGGGCTTTCCCTACTGTTGTACTCACTGGAGTGGGAATAGTAATTTTTACCCCTACGCTATCCAGCGTTTTCCCTACTGTTGCACCCTTTGGAGTGGGAATAGTAATTTTTACCACTACGCTATCCAACGCTTTCCCTACTGTTGCTCCCTCTGGAGTGGGATAAGTAATCTTTACCCCTATGCTATCCAATGCTTTCCCTACTGTTGCACCCTCTGGAGTGGGAATAGTAATTTTTAGAGATATCAATATAGGACTAGCTAGGTTGTGTTAGTGAGACTCAGGAGGTACATCTGCAGGCAAACCATTAGGTTTGGTCATGAAGCCCTCACACACCAACCTAGTTGGTGTCATGCTTCATCATCGGGCCCACCACAGTGACACCGAATGTGTCCCGGGTGTGCTGCGACTCCAGATTACTGAGGAGCTGGTATGCTTACTGAGTGTGCAGTGATAGTGAGAATGAACGTGAGAAGTTAAAAGCTATACAGGTGGTCCCAGTTCCCGAGGGTGAAAGGTAAATTTTAATATCTGGGCCCCTGTTAGCAAGATAAAAAGGCTTGCGGACGATATGGAGTGTATTAAGAGCTCCTACGTCCTTTGTGGTCTACATGTTTCAGCCAGGCCTTTTGGTTAAAACTGGCTTTCCTCAGGACCAAAGAGTATGTGGGAGTGACAATAAACTATATTAAGTGACAGTGTGTGGTAAAAAGTGTCGCACTCGCTAAGGTGCTGTACGTGTTAGAGGGGGATTCCCTCTGCTTTAACTTGCTACTTGCTGTTAAAGCCTCATGGGTCACTTGGCAGGGAGGGGAAGAAGACCGGTATTTCCGATCAGCGTGCTCCTGCGACCTATCGTCCTGCTCCAGTGTCCCGAGTCTCGGGACACTGGAGCAGGACGATAGGTCGCAGGAGCACGCTGATCGGAAATACCGGTCTTCTTCCCCTCCCTGCCAAGTGACCCATGAGGCTTTAACAGCAAGTAGCAAGTTAAAGCAGAGGGAATCCCCCTCTAACACGTACAGCACCTTAGCGAGTGCGACACTTTTTACCACACACTGTCACTTAATATAGTTTATTGTCACTCCCACATACTCTTTGGTCCTGAGGAAAGCCAGTTTTAACCAAAAGGCCTGGCTGAAACATGTAGACCACAAAGGACGTAGGAGCTCTTAATACACTCCATATTGTCCGCAAGCCTTTTTATCTTGCTAACAGGGGCCCAGATATTAAAATTTACCTTTCACCCTCGGGAACTGGGACCACCTGTATAGCTTTTAACTTCTCACGTTCATTCTCACTA
The DNA here is from genome assembly GCF_964263255.1 of Lissotriton vulgaris. Lineage (NCBI taxonomy): Eukaryota > Metazoa > Chordata > Amphibia > Caudata > Salamandridae > Lissotriton > Lissotriton vulgaris. The sequence goes on from NC_141689.1 coordinate 1,160,806,535, forward strand.
TCACTGCACACTCAGTAAGCATACCAGCTCCTCAGTAATCTGGAGTCGCAGCACACCCGGGACACATTCGGTGTCACTGTGGTGGGCCCGATGATGAAGCATGACACCAACTAGGTTGGTGTGTGAGGGCTTCATGACCAAACCTAATGGTTTGCCTGCAGATGTACCTCCTGAGTCTCACTAACACAACCTAGCTAGTCCTATATTGATATCTCTACATATAATCAGGGGACCCGGACTAGCTTACCTAGTCCTCTCTCTCCCTTTTGATTTGCTAATAGTAATTTTTACCCCTACGCTATCCAACGCTTTCCCTACTGTTGCACCCTCTGGAGTGGAAATAGTAATTTTTACCCCTAAGCTAACCAGCGCTTTCCCTACTGTTGCACCCTTTGGAGTGGGAATAGTAATTTTTACCCCTACGCTATCCAACGCTTTCCCTACTGTTGTACTCACTGGAGTCGGAATAGTAATTTTTACCCCTACGCTATCCAACACTTTCCCTACTGTTGCACCCTCTGGAGTGGGAATAGTAATTTTTACCCCTACGCTACCCAACGCTTTCCCTACTGTTGCACCCTCTGGAGTGGGAATAGTAATTTTTACCCCTACGCTATCCAGTGCTTTCCCTACTGTTGCACCCTTTGGAGTGGGAATAGTAATTTTTACCCCTACGCTGTCCAACGCTTTCCCTACTGTTGCACCCTCTGGAGTGGGAATAGTAATTTTTACCCCTACGCTATCCAACGCTTTCCCTACTGTTACACCCTCTGGAGTGGGAATAGTAATTTTTACCCCTTCGCTATCAAATGTTTTAACTAATAATATTATTTATATTTTAATTATATGTATGTATTATTGTTGTTATATAATTTTATGTGTTAAATATATGTATATGTACACATGTACTAAGTTTATAATGAAAAAGTGTAGTTAATTTGTTATAAATAGTTAAAATATAAAAGTAATGTAATGTCAAAGTCAAAGTCAAAATTTTATTGTTTCAAATTATTAAAAATTATTACAAAATTACAGTGCATCAGATAATCATTGAATTTCGTTAAAAATGTGCTTATTTTGTACATGTTAAAAAAACATCTCTTGTCTCCCCATGTTCCGCTTGTCGTAGGAGCGATTCTACTTTTCTCATGTATTTGACCCCCCTACAAGCCAACACGGGAGACGATCCCTCCAACCATCAAATTACAGCTTGCCTACATGTACGAATGTTCAATTTATTAAAAATGTTTTTTAAAAGTCGTCTCCTTAAGTCCATAAGAGCCGGGCAAACACATAGCAGGTGGAGTAATGTTTTATTTTGGTACCCACATAGGCGACAATGAGGGTCTGTATAGCTGCCCTTCCCGGATGGTAGCAAGTCCTTAGAAGGCTGTAAGCCCAGCCGGTATTCTATATATCCCTGTTTTAGATTCTCATTAAAATGACTTTCTAAATAAGGCTGTGGCTTTGTCCTAGAATATGAGTTTATCACTGACCACCCGTGTCGTCGCTTCGAAATTATTGATTTGTCTTCAAGAAAGGATTCCCATTTAACAGCGTTGTTTGTTGTCTTATCAAAGCTGGTTCTGTCCGGGATTGAATCCCATGTTGATTGGATTTTTAAACCTCTCAAGGATTGCAACAAGAAGTGTCCCCAGCTGCCTAGTGTAGACTGTTTCTGCTGGTTTTCGATTTCGTTCCAACACAGGCTGTCCAGTGAGCCTTCCTCTGACAAACGTAATCTGTGGCAAAGTTTCGCAAAAATACCCATACTACAAAATTTCTGATTCAGCAGGCCAAATTCTAGGCGTACCTGTGCTGGTGAGGCTGATTTTGGAAGATTTAGAGCCGCTTTATATACCTTTGTTTGTAGGTTATTTAGCAGCCCCGCTTCTTTGCCACACCAGGTGGCCAATGCGTATGACAAGGTGGGTAAGGTCTGTGATTTCATCACGTTTAGCAAGTGTGTGTAATTTGGACAGCTCAATTTTTTCCGCAATAACCGATGTGCATAGATCAGGGAGTGTGTTTTCCCCTTTAGGTCTATTTTATGTTCTTTGTTGGTCGGGCCTCGCCCCATTTTTAATCCTAGATATTTATAGGATACTTCCTCCTTTATTTGGGTACCGTTTGCGTACCATTTGAATGTTGGTTTCTTCGGATCTACTAAGCGGACTACTTTGGTCTTTTCTTTATTTAATTCCAAGCTTTCGTGCTCCAAATAAATTACAAGGTTGTTTATCATTCTTTGCAGCCCTATTAGGGTTTGACTCAACACAACTATGTCGTCGGCATATTGCAGAAAGGGAATTGGGGTGTTTGCCAAGTTCGGTGGGTGACCTTCCCCCACCTGTATGTGTTTGGTGATGTCTGCCATGTAGAGATTAAATAAGCTTGGGGCCAGTACACAGCCTTGTTTTAGGCCCTGTTGCGTGCGTATTTAGGCAGTAATACTGCTACTGTCTCCCAGTTTGACTCTAGCCCAGGTGTCACTGTACAGTCTTATTATAGCCTACAATAGGTTCTTCGGTAACCCCCATGATCTTAATTTTTTCCATAGTCTGTTCCGATTCACCCTATCGAAGGCGGATCACAGGTCTATAAAACAAGCAAACAGTCTGGTCTTCTTTGCTTCTGCTTTTTCCTTTAGAAGGGCCAAAGTTGTCAAATTTGTTAAAGTGCCCGTTCTTGGCCTGAAACCCGTTTGAAACATGGATATTATATTTGTGTCCTCCACCCAATCTTGGAGATGCTGCAGCAAGCATGATCCATATAGTTTCGCTTCCACGCCGATCAGCGATATTAGCCTGTAATTCCCTGGGTCGTTGTGATCGTATTGCTTGAAAATGGGGTGTATTATATTCCCTTTCCAGGACTTGGGCATTTTGTTCTGGCTATAGATCCAATTAAAGAGTGGTGCTAAATATTCTGCCCAGAACTCCGGGGAGTATTTAAAAAGCGCATTTGGGAGCCCGTTAAGACCTGCTGCCCCCTCTGTTTTTAGACGTTTTATTATACCTTTTAGCTGTTTGGTTGTTACCAGGGTGTCTAGGACTGGTATTATATCTTCTGGTGTTTTTGATGGTATTGTAGGCTCCTTGCCCATTTTATTTTTGGGCCGATTCTCGTTGGCCATGGTTGGCATGCTGATATCTTTCTGCTGGATTTCTTGTGATCTAAAAAGAGCTTCTGCGTGCTCTAAATTTGTAGTGCATATTCCACCCTCTTTTTTACACCATCGATTTTGTCCGTTCTCCCTGCCAGAAAACATGTTTTTAACATGCTGGATCCATTTATTTTCTCCAATTCCTGCCTCTTGTCTGAGTAGGTTGCCCTTTGTCAATTTGTTAATAATACCCCAAAATGAATGACCGTTTTTATTTTTACTTGCAACTAGTAATTTTGTCCAGATTTCTTCTTGGTATCGTTTTTTTGCTTTACTCAGCAGGGTCTTATATTTTTTCCGCATGGCCTTTAATTTCGCCTTATCCGGTTTCTTCCCGTTTTTCACTATTGCTACCTGATTCCGGACTTCGCGCAAAATTTTCCTTTTTTCCACCCTGAGGGAGAGGTTGAACCAAGGCTTCTTCCCTGTATCGATTCGTCCTTTATTCAGATTCGTGGGTAGAGGGTCTCTCGTTAGGACACTACATAAATATTCCCATGATTTTATTGGGTTTTCTTTTTCTTTACTTGTCATTTCCGACAATTGTTTTTTGAATTTTTCTATTGTTGGTTTTATGTCTTTCCCTCCCCATATCACTTTCCGAAGGTTGAATTTTTCAGTGTGTTGAGCAACAGTATTGATTTTTTGGGACTTGTTGACCAGCGTGTTGATTTTAGTAATTAATGGGAAGTGGTCACTTTCTGTGCGTTGCTCGACCAAGAAAGTGCTTACTTTCAACACCAGGTTATTGCTCATTATCGTGAAGTCTATTGTTGATTTCTGAGGCCCTCCTCCACCCGCAGGTTTCCCTGCGCCTTATCCCTGGTGGTCCAGTGGACCTCTGTCTCCTTTCTTTCTTTCAGCCAGGTGAGGTGAGGCGATATCTCCACAAACATTGGGTGAGTGGCGATATACCAAAACGTGTACGGAAATTATCTGATTAAATCTCAGAAATGACATGTACATTACATCTGAGTGCATTATGAAATGTTTTTTATTTTCTTTCTGTCTCTCTTCATTTTTTCCTTTTGACATGAGGTTACATAAGATTGTGGTGGAGTACTTAACCTGAAATGCAGGTGATATAATCCCTTTTATACTTTTTCACTCATTTAACAGCAGTAGCAACATCTAGGTCCTGACGAATGCATTGGCACTTTTTCCACTTATGCAGAAACATGTTGACCATTATTTGCTGAACAGATATTTTGCTAAATCTGTTTGTTTTTTCACTTGATTTTAGTCTTGGAGGAGTTGAGAGAAAATATAAAAAATTATACCTCTACTCAGCCTGATCCAATTTTATTCTATCACTACTTACACTTTTTGCACTGCTTTTTTTCAGTTGCCTCCTTACATTTATTCTTCAATCTGCACCACCAACTTGCTGATACATGAGTCATAAGGTTCTCACAGTCTTCTTTGTATTCTTTCAACTGTGAATGTACTGACTCCTGGGTAAGGAGAACCCACATGATGTAAAAAGTGGCGGAATAGATAGGAAACTGATGGGAAAATTTTACCTACCCTTGGGTTTGTTTTTCCCAGTTTGCATGACCATGTGTATTTCAATTAGACTACATACAATAGATCACGTGGTGTTGTTTCACGTATAAAATATATACAAAAAACTATTTTCTGTTATGTCATGGGTCTTTTATGAATTGAGTTTTTTCTCTTTTCGCTGAGTCCTAGATACTCTTTGTGTATAGATGTTGTAGGAAGGGGCATGTATCTAGTTTTGAGTCTTTAAACTGGCCCTTGGACCCCCTTTTCAAAGTAGTGTGTACTGTAGTAATTTGAAGTACTACAGATCCTTTTGAACTTGAGATCATGCCTTGATTACATACTCTGGTCAACTTCTGGGCACCCGTCCATTTATTGTAGCCATTAGGAATTGTACCCAATTTCATCGAAGACAAAGAAGGATTTCAATTTTTGACAGTCTAAGTCTTATACAGTTTCTGTTTGTCTACTTAGAATAGTTTCAAGCACCAGATAATGGATAGAACCATGGTCTGTATAACAAACAGGTACACTAAATATGAAGTAAGTGTCATCAGCATAGTAGTGCACAATTATTTGTACATTTTGTAACAGATGAGCATGAAGGCACAGATAGAGGGTAAATAGAAAAGGGGAGAGTATTGACTGTCCATGATAAAGGTTTAGGTAGGGAGACAACGTTTCCTAATATTAGGTCAAGTGTTATACCCCTGTTGGAGAGCTGTGAGTTATTAGGAGCAAGACCACTGACTCATTGTCAGTGAAATTGCTCCCCCACCCTCGCAGCTCCACCATTAAGTGAGGTGCCCCTGCCCCTGCACTCTTGAGTGTTGGTGATCGAGGCCCTCCTCCACCCGCAGGTTTCCCTGCACCTTATCCCTGGTGGTCCAGTGGACCTCTGTCTCCTTTCTTTCTTTCTGCTCCTTCACTCGTTTTTTCTCCCCTTTCTATCTTTCACCTTTCTGCACCTCTGCTCTTTTGCGCCTTATTTCTGCCTATTTTCCCTTTCACTCCCTCTGCTCCTTCACTCGTTTTCACTCGTTTTTCTCCCCTTTCTATCTTTCACCTTTCTGTGCATCTGCTCTTTTGTGCCCTATTTCTGCCCATTTTCCCTTTCTCTCCCTCTTCTCCTTCACTCGTTTTCACTCGTTTTTCTACCCTTTCTATCTTTCACCTTTCTGCTCTTTTCTGCATCTCTGCTCTTTTGTGCCTTATTTCTGCTTATTTTCCCTTTTTTCTCTATCCCTTCTTTCCTCCCTTTACCTTTCCCCGCCGCTGCTGCCCCCGCGGCCCCTCCCTCCCCCAGCGCGCCCGGCCCAATCCAGCTCCCCTCCCCGCTCCCGCCTCCCAGCTGTCCAGCCCTCCCCGACCCCTACTTAATGGCGGCCACTGCGGGGACAGGCGAGCAAGACCACTGACTAATTGTCAGTGAAATTGCTCTCCCACCCTCGCAGCTCCACCATTAAGTCAGGTGCCCCTGCCCATGCACTCTTGAGTGTTGGTGATCGAGGCCCTCCTCCACCCGCAGGTTTCCCTGCGCCTCATTCCTGGTGGTCCAGTGGACCTCTGCCTCCTTTCTTTCTTTCTGCTCCTTCACTCATTTTTTCTCCCCTATCTATCTTTCACCTTTCTTCACCTCTGCTCTTTTGCGCCTTATTTCTGCCCATTTTCCCTTTCTCTCCCTCTGCTTCTTCACTCGTTTTCCCTCGTTTTTCTCCCCTTTCAATCTTTCACCTTTCTGCACCTCTGCTCTTTTGTGCCTTATTTCTGCCCATTTTCCCTTTCTCTCGCTCTTCTACACTCGTTTTCACTCGTTTTTCTACCCTTTCTATCTTTCACCTTTCTTCTCTTTTCTGCATCTCTGCTCTTTTGTGCCTTATTTCTGCTTATTTTCCCTTTTTTCTTTATCCCTTCTTTCCTCCCTTTACCTTTCCCCGCCGCTGTTGCCCCCGCGGCCCCTCCCCCCCCCAGCGCGGCCGGCCCAATCCAGCTCCCCTCCCCGCTTCCCAGCTGTCCAGCCCTCCCCGACCCCTACTTAATGGCGGCCACTGCGGGGACAGGCGAGCAAGACCACTGACTCATTGTCAGTGAAATTGCTCTCCCACCCTCGCAGCTCCACCATTAAGTGAGGTGCCCCTGCCCCTGCACTCTTGAGTGTTGGTGATCGAGGCCCTCCTCCACCCGCAGGTTTCCCTGCGCCTCATCCCTGGTGGTCCAGTGGACCTCTGACTCCTTTCTTTCTTTCTGCTCCTTCACTCGTTTTATCTCCCCTATCTATCTTTCACCTTTCTGCACCACTGCTCTTTTGCGCCTTATTTCTGCCCATTTTCCCTTTCTCTCCCTCTGCTCCTTCACTCGTTTTCACTCGTTTTTCTCCCCTTTCTATCTTTCACCTTTCTGCACATCTGCTCTTTTGTGCCTTATTTCTGCCCATTTTCCCTTTCTCTCCCTCTTCTCCTTCACTCGTTTTCACTTGTTTTTCTACCCTTTCTATCTTTCACCTTTCTGCTCTTTTCTGCATCTCTGCTCTTTTGTGCCTTCTTTCTGCTTATTTTCCCTTTTTTCTCTATCCCTTCTTTCCTCCCTTTACCTTTCCCAGCCGCTAATGCCCCCGCGAGCCCCCCCCCCAGCGCGACCGGCCCAATCCAGCTCCCCTCCCCGCTCCCGCCTCCCAGCTGTCCAGCCCTCCCTGACCCCTACTTAATGGCGGCCACAGCGGGGACAGGCGAGCAAGACCACTGACTCATTGTCAGTGAAATTGCTCTCCCACCCTCGCAGCTCCACCATTAAATGAGGTGCCCCTGCCCCTGCACTATTGAGTGTTGGTGATCGAGGCCTTCCTCCACCCGCAGGTTTCCCTGCGCCTCATTCCTGGTGGTCCAGTGGACATCTGCCTCCTTTCTTTCTTTCTGCTCCTTCACTCGTTTTTTCTCCCCTTTCTATCTTTCACTTTTCTTCACCTCTGCTCTTTTGCGCCTTATTTCTGCACATTTTTCCTTTCTCTCCCTCTGCTCCTTCACTCGTTTTCACTCGTTTTTCTCCCCTTTCTATCTTTCTCCTTTCTGCACATCTGCTCTTTTGTGCCTTATTTCTGCCCATTTTCCCTTTCTCTTCCTCTTCTACTTCACTCGTTTTCACTCATTTTTCTACCCTTTCTATATTTCACCTTTGTGCTATTTTCTGCATATCTGCTCTTTTGTGCCTTATTTCTGCTTATTTTCCCTTTTTTCTCTATCCCTTCTTTCCTCCCTTTACCTTTCCCAGCCGCTGCTGCCACCGCGGCCTCCCCCCCCCCAGCGCGACCAGCCCAATCCAGCTCCCCTCCCCGCCTCCCAGCTGTCCAGCCTTCCCCGTCCTCCCCAACTTAATGTCGGCCACTGCGGGGACAGGCGAGCAAGACCACTGACTCATTGTCAGTGAAATTGCTCTCCCACCCTCGCAGCTCCACCATTAAGTGAGGTGCCCCTTCCCCTGCACACTTGAGTGTTGGTGATCAAGGCCCTCCTCCACCCGCAGGTTTCACTGCGCCTCATCCCTGGTGGTCCAGTGGACCTCTGTCTCCTTTCTTTCTTTCTGCTCCTTCACTCGTTTTTTCTCCCCTATCTATCTTTCACCTTTCTGCACCTCTGCTCTTTTGCGCCTTATTTCGGCCCATTTTCCCTTTTTCTCCCTCTGCTCCTTCACTCATTATCACTCGTTTTTCTCCCCTTTCTATCTTTCACCTTTCTGCACATCTGCTCTTTTGTGCCTTATTTCTGCCCATTTTTCCTTTCTCTCCCTCTTCTCCTTCAATCTTTTTCACTCGTTTTTCTACCCTTTCTATCTTTCACCTTTCTGCTCTTTTCTGCATCTCTGCTCTTTTGTGCCTTATTTCTGCTTATTTTCCCTTTTTTCTCTATCCCTTCTTTCCTCCCTTTACCTTTCCCAGCCGCTGCTGCCCCCGCGGCCCCTCCCCCCCAGCGCGACCGGCCCAATCCAGCTCTCCTCCCCACTCCCGCCTCCCAGCTGTCCAGCCCTCCCCGACCCCTACTTAATGGCGGCCACTGCGGGGACAGGCGAGCAAGACCACTGACTCATTGTCAGTGAAATTGCTCTCCCACCCTCGCAGCTCCACCATTAAGTGAGGTGCCCCTGCCCGTGCACTCTTGAGTGTTGGTGATCGAGGCCCTCCTCCACCCGCAGGTTTCCCTGCGACTCATTCCTGGTGGTCCAGTGGACCTCTGCCTCCTTTCTTTCTTTCTGCTCCTTCACTCGTTTTTTCTCCCCTTTCTATCTTTCACCGTTCTTCCCCTCTGCTCTTTTGCGCCTTATTTCTGCCCATTTTTCCTTTCTCTCCCTCTGCTCCTTCACTCGTTTTCACTCGTTTTTCTCCCCTTTCTATCTTTCACCTTTCTGCACCTCTGCTCTTTTGTGCCTTATTTCTGCCCATTTTCCCTTTCTCTCCCTTTTCTACTTCACTCGTTTTTCTACCCTTTCTATCTTTCACCTTTCTGCACCTCTGCCCTTTTTTGCCTTATTTCTGCTTATTTTCCCTTTTTCTTTATCCCTTCTTTCCTCCCTTTACCTTTCCCAGCCGCTGCTGCCCCCGTGCCCCCCCCCCCCAGCGCGACCGGCCCAATCCAGTTCCCCTCCCCGCTCCCGCCTCCCAGCTTTCCAGCCCTGGTGCACCGCTGGTGCACCAAAGGCGTGTCAAAGGTAAGCACGTCTGCGACCAGCACCAGGAACCCTGGGCCTCCGCCCCGCCAACGCTATGACCCAGCAGCACTCCACGCACTCAACCCAGGCTGCAACAACAACTGCAAGCTAGCATCACCAGCCGACACCCATGGACCCTTCAGCTGTCACCGCTGCCGGCACACCTGCAGCACCGCCAAGAACACGGATCCAGCATAACCCGTCCAAAAGAACACAACCGAACCGAAGACCCTGCAATGCATCCTCCTTAACGTCCGATCCCTCCACAAACACGCCACAGAAATCTGGGACCTCCTCGACAGCACCACCCCAGATGTAGCATTCTTCACCGAAACCTGGACCAACACAACCTCGGGACCGGACATCGCCATCGCCATCCCCCAAGAATACAAGATCTCCAGGAAGGACCGCCCCACCCACCTCGGACGAGGAATTGCCATCGTCCACAAATCCAGCCTCCGCCTGAGCACACTCCCTGACGAGTCCACAAAACTGATGGAACACCTTCACTTCAAGATACTGGCCAGCCCCACCACTGCCCTCCGAGGAACCCTCATCTACCGACCCCTTGGACCCCGCAGACCCTTCGCCAACTCCATCACGGACATTATCTCCCTGCAGGCCTCCTGGACAACCTCCACAACATTGGACTCCGCCAGATCGTGACCGAGCCCACGCACTCAGCAGGACACACCCTCGACCCCCTCTTCACTACAGGAAACTCCATCACCTTCAGCCACACCACCGAACTCCCATGGACCGACCATCGTTGCATCCACTTCACCTTCAGAACACCCACCATCCACAGACACCAGCACCTGCTTCCACAAAGATACTGGACCAAAATCACCGATGACCAGCTCACCACCTCACTCAACAACTCCACCCCAACCATCGCGGAAAACGACGACCCCAACAACGCAGCCCGAACCCTGCATAGATGGATCTCGGACAGCACCAACACCATAGCCCCCCTCAAGAAAAACAACAATACCCGTGCCAAGAAAGCCAGATGGTTTACCACCGAACTTCGAGAGTCCAGGCGCACATGAAGCCGCCTCGAAAAGACCTGGAGAAACACCAAATCCACAGAAGCCCACAACAACTTCAGAGCCGCCACCAATGCCCACCATCAACTCATCAGAGAAACGAGGAAAAAAGCGAACCCTCACCAACCACCCCCGACACCCGTAAACCAGAGATTTATGACTGGACAGGCCTCACCACCGAAGACACACTGAAGACAATGAAGTCAATCCACTCAGGGGCCCCCACGGACCCCTGCCCCCACCACATCTTCAACAGAGCCGCCAACACCATCGCACCCATGCTCTGCCACACCATCAACCGCTCCCTGGCGACCGCCTCGTTCCCCGACGACTGAAAACACGCTGAGGTCAACCCCCTCCTGAAGAAACCCTCAGCGGACCCCACCGACCTCAAAAACTACAGACCCATCTCCCTGCTCCCGTTCCCAGCGAAGTCATCGAGAAAGCCATCAACAGCCAACTCGCCACATTCATTGAAGAACACAACATCCTCGACTCCTCCCAATCCGGCTTCAGAAAAAAACACAGTAAGGAAACCACCCTCCTCGCCGCAACAGACAACATCCGCACCTTACTGGACAAAGGAGAAACAGTAGCCCTCATCCTCCTCGACCTATCAGCGGCGTTCGACACAGTCTCCCACCGCACCCTAATACGCAGACTCTATGATGCAGGAATCCAGGACAAGGCCCTCGACTGGATCCGCTCCTTCCTCTCTGGCAGGACGCAGCGGGTCAGACTCCCCCTTTCCTCTCGGACCCCACACCTACCACCTGCGGAGTCCCCCAGGGCTCCTCCCTCAGCTCGTTGCTCTTCAACGTCTACATGGCTCCACTTGCCCCCATTGTCAGAACCTACGGACTCAACATCGTGTCATACGCAGACGACACCCAGCTCATCCTCTCCCTATCCAATACCACCAGATGCAACTTTCGAGAAGGCATGGAAGCCGTCGCCAAATGGATGAAAAACAGCTGCCTACAACTAAACACCAACAAAACAGAAGTACTCATCATGGGTCCAAACCCCGACGCCTGGAGCGACACCTGGTGGCCCACCACCCTCGGAAACCCGCCAACCCCCACAGACCACGCACGCAACCTGGGAATCATCCTAGACTCCGAGCTCAAAATGGACCGCCAGATCAACTCTGTCTCATCTTCCTGCTTCCACACCCTCCGCCTCCTTCGTAAGACCTTCAAATGGATCCCCCTCGAACACCGAAAGACAGTCACTCACGTCCTGGTCGCCAGCAGACTCGACTACGGCAACGCACTCTACGCCGGAATAAACAAAACCTCATCAGTAAGCTACAGAACATCCAGAATGCCGCCGCAAGACTGGTCCTCAACCTGCCAAAACACTGCCACATCTCCCAGCGCCTGCGCACACTCCACTGACTCCCCGTCGAGGCGAGAATCACCTTTAAGATGCTCACCCACGCACACAAGGCCCTCCACAGCACCGGACCAGCATACCTGAACAGCCGACTCAAATTCCACGCACCCCAAAGGACCCTACGATCAGCCCAGCTTCTACGCCGTGGTCCCTCGCACCAGAAAGACCAGATCGGGAGGCCGTTCCTTCTCCTTCCTCGCGGCCAAAGCATGGAACGCCCTTCCGCTCCACCTCAGACAGACAACATCGTTCCCCATCTTCGCAAGAAACCTCAAAACCTGGCTCTTCGACAGACCCCCTCCTTGATGGAATGGAACCTGCACCCCCCTCCCCCCACCCCTAGCGCCTTGAGACCCTCACGGGTGAGTAGTCGCGCTTTAACAAACTCCTGATTGATTGATTGAGAGTTGATAGACAAGAAAGGTTCCTCAAAATGTTAGGATCATTAGACTATTTTTGAGAATAGTAGGTTCTTTTGGTTTTCTTTATCATGTACTTATATATCTGTGGTTGTCTGATATAATTGTTTGTATCCATTATTATGCAGTACACTAGAGTAACAAAAATACATGTTGCTACTAATTCAACGATTATCTCCATAGACATCAATCTGGCCGTAGCTAGGAGAAAAAGGTTATGGGTGCTCAGCATTACAGATGCAATATGGAGATCTGTTGCTGATAGCAATAATGTTTTAGACCTGCTAACACTTTCACTGACTGCATACTTTTGTAGACATCCAGTTTTGCATGAATGATTTACTCATAGCTTATGCATAGAAACACTTGACATACTATATTCACCCAAGATGAATGCTGTACTAAGACATGGAAGAAGATCGGAAAAAGAAAGTGACCTATTTCCAACTTGGGGGAGCAAATCTCACCCTATCTCCCATGATGTGAACAGGTGGCCATTTCAAGTTTATGTAGCGATATCAGTTTTGAGTATCAACACTTTCTTTCATTTAGCTTCTTGGAGTTAAAATAACACATCCCATCAAAGGCCAAAAGTTTCTCAAGGGTGGCTTAGATTGGTGTGGGAATAGTAAATCCAGCCCCTTAAAGTCCAACCCTTTCCCCAATGTGGTTCAGATTGGAGGGGAATAGTAAATCTACCCCCCTCAAATGAAAACGTCTACCAGGGGGGGTGAAACTACAGCCGCCAGCCTTCACTGCACCTTGTTATATTGGTCCCCCCCTGTAAGTTGCGCTGCTTGTCGTTGGGCGCAATCCTGGGATGAAGACTTCGAAGGACCGGATTTACTCCTGGGTCAAAGGGGGCTTTACTGGTAGCAATTTCCGGAGGGTGGACCAGCCTCGGGTATCAGGACAAATTCCGGGGTCATTGGTGATTGTGGATAGGAGGGATATGGAGGAGATAAATACATGGAATCACACCAACCTTTCAGGTGCTCTAATGCCATCAGATACTTTTCACCATACCCCATCCCTACTATCTACTATGACAAAAGTACCCTCAAATAGTAGTAACCAGGGAAACACTAGCACTATCGTTCATGGACTACAGGGAGCACAGGGTTACAGGAGAACACAAGGAACATATGGTAATACACAAATAAAAGTAGAAAGAGAGAGGCAAGTGGCAGACACTACCAAGAGCTCAGAGCTTAGGCTAGCCGGAATCAAACAGTCTCATATTTTAGTATTTTAGACCCCCCTCCACAGCAGCTCTCCCGTACATCATGGTCTTGGTTAACGTACTCTCATTGACCAGGGGTCAGAGGGAGTCCATGGACAAGGTAATGGCAAAAGTCCTGCACTGGTTCAGTACCAACGCCAAAGGTTTTGGCCCTTGGGGTTTTAGATTGAACACACATATAATTATGGCAAGGAGGGTAGGATGGGTGGTTCCTTTAGCCAAAGCAACAAATGGTGATTGTGTGGCTGTCAATTTTAACAATCAGTTTGTTGTAAGAGACTTGTTGAGGGTTTGCATAAATGCTCCCTTGTTTAACTCACAGATTATTGTTTTCCATTATTGTCTAAATATTACTAAAAACACATCTGTATTGCATCATGGCCACCTATAGAATGGCCCACTGCACTTCTTACTGCCTTGCATGGTAATTTTGACAGCCTAATCCACAACCGTATCAAATTGATGTACTTGACGGGATGCACGTCGTGGTAGTGATAATTCTCACGCTTTCGTTTGCAAGATTCACTGCACATCTTACTGCCCTGCATGGTTAATTTTCCGACATAATCCACAACCGCATCAAATCGATGTAGTTGACAGGATGCAATTTATGGTAGTGATAATTGTCAAGGTTCCGTTAGCAAGATTTAGGCACATTACCAGATCCCTTTGTCAGTCATTGTTGTTTCAGGATACTAGGGGAATATATTGACATTGCTCATATTGCCATGTTTAAGCACATTACTGCTGTTATACTAATCACAAACCACTCCATTGCATGTATTAACATGTGGACTTTTCACTGTTGGGGTATGGGCCTCTGCATATGGCTCTTATAATTTCCATTTTCCTAAATTCTACTTACAGATACATTTAGGACGAAACAACCATTTTCCATTGAACTTTCCAAGCCATATTTAGGCTGGAACAGAATTAAAACCAGCCAGAAGTATGTCCCTCAGTTAGTGTATGGCCCTAATGGCCCCCTGTCTTCTTTCATCTACATTGATACAAGATATGTATACTGGATAATCATGAGCGGAAAATCCGTTCCGCTCGTGGATTTCGCAGATTTTCCGTAAATCCGCGATCCGCGAAGTCCCGCAAATTTACTGAAAATCCGCGAGATCCGCGAACGGCGGATTTCCGGGGCAAAAGTTCAAGCCTGCTGAACTTTTAACTATTTTAGGATGGCGCCAGCAAGCTGCCAGCACCATCCTAAAATAGTTACTAAGTTAGCTTCAACAGGAAGCACTAATAGATAAAATAAAGCAGGTGCTCGAGCACCTGCTTTATTTTATCTATTGGTGCTTCCTGATGAAGCTAATTTAGTAACTATTTTAGGATGGCGCTGGCAGCTTGCTGGCGCCATCCTAAAATAGTTAGTTAGGATGATCTGTGTTTTGTCGAGGCTGGGTAGGTGTGGGTTCTCCCCATATCTATCGTCGAAAATTAGCTGTGATGCTTGATGGAGGCCTTTGCATAATTGACTTTCACTAGCTCAATCCCTGTGCAGTTCCTGTGACCACGAGCTTCTCTGATCCGTGCCTGTCCTTTTATACACACAAGAGGCATGTGAACTCGCATATAAGCCCCGTCCGTTTGGCCCCTCCCCACACACTAGTGGTGTGCGCACCGTCTTCGCGCCCTTCACCCACTTGATGGACAGCTTACTCGAGGGACCCCGGCGCTCTTTGGTGTGATGGCAAAGTTAATCAGCCCCAACAAAAATGTGAGTTTTGTCAAGGCTGGGCAGGTGTGCGTTCTTCCCATATCTATCGTCGAAAAATAGCTATGATGCTTGATGGAGGCCTTTGCATTATTGACTTTCACAAGCTCAATCCCTGTGCGGTTCCTGTGACCACGAGCTTCTCTGATCCGTGCCTTTCCTTTTA
Source organism: Lissotriton vulgaris (assembly GCF_964263255.1). Taxonomy (NCBI): domain Eukaryota; kingdom Metazoa; phylum Chordata; class Amphibia; order Caudata; family Salamandridae; genus Lissotriton; species Lissotriton vulgaris. The sequence goes on from NC_141689.1 coordinate 1,160,821,906, forward strand.
TGCACACAAGAGGCATGTGAACTCGCATATAAGCCTCGCCCGTTTGGCCCTGCCCCTCACACTAGCGATGTGCAACGTTTTCCCGCCCGGCCATTCCGCACACAATCCGCAAAATCTGCGAATCCAAAAATTTGCGGATTTTGCGGGTCGCGAATTCGCATATTTGCAAAATTTGCGAGTTGCGAATTCACAAAATTCGCCCAGGCCTAATACTGGACCATAACTCTCTACATATTTTCAGGCTCAATACGCGATTCAATATGCAAAAAGTTAGGCCTGGGCCTGTAGCCAGTACTTATAACCTACTAACTCACATCATTAACATAATCTGCATGCGCACATGCCCCATATTCTCTCTCCAATTTCCCTATTCCCTTCGATGCATCAGATATAAGCCTTCCCACCCCGTTCATTTGTTTTTCTAGTGTGACTATTCGAATCACTGTCAGACATTATCTAATAGCGTGAATCTATGTATCAGCAATTTTAATATATTTTACTGCACAAATAGGCACTTGCGCGGTGAAATGATTGGTTCACTTACAATTGCTTTTGATGGTTTTTTGATACCTAATGATACAAACATGCACAGTTGGGACCACTTGTACATCACATATGTAGTATGCATCAACTTTGCCCACATGTATGGACGGATATTCGGTTTTATATATATTTTTCCAGCCCTGAGGAAGTCGCGGGTCTCTTGTTCCGATCAACGAAACAAGTGTTGGCTGGAGCTACAAGAAAACATTAAATTTGTCTATATATATCATGCTTGTTTCTTTGATATAAGTGATTAACTTAGAATACTGTTTGTGTGTGTGCCAGGGGCTGATCTGACCCATGCTGGGTTGTAGGGCACTAATAATGGAAAGAACTTTGGTTGCAATTTCTAGTTTCATTAAGAAACTTGGAACCAAGCCTATAGTGACAATAAAAAAGATGTATATTGCGAAAACTATTTCGGCCACAACATATGGGGCAGGGTTGTGGGGTATTGTACCAATAGACTCGCTCCAGAAGATAAAGGACAATTTTTTTAAGAGGATCACATCCCTCCCTGTCTCGTTTTCCAATTATGTCTGTCAGCTGGTACTGGGTTTACCCTATATAACGGACATAGTGAGACTTGCGGTGATAATGCTGTGGCATTCAATCTGAAAAAAAAATACAGTGGATCTTAACCAGGCCATAATACAAAAGTGTTTATGCTTAGACAAGGCACAATATGTTAAATCCACTTTGGAGTGGTTAGGCATACCTGAACTGTACATAATCCCGAGCTCTTACACCAATTTCCCTAAAAAGAAACTGAAGCCATTATATTTAGCTAAAGCAGCTAATGCAAGGGAAGAAACCCAACGTGCAAAAACAGTGGTGACATTTTACTATCAGATCCAGCTTTAACGGAAGGTGAATATTCGTATTTTGAGGGTGTAACAAACTTACAGCGCAGGTTCATCCTTTTAAAATTTCGCAATAATTTAAATCCTTTGATGTATGGTTTCCCCCAAAAAAAGTACTCACTAAGTGAGCTGACACCATGTCCATGCGACAAGTTATCAGTGCAATGTGATCTTCACCTTTTTTTCTTCTTAACTTTATTAAAAAACAGAGACTTGGGATATCTTTTACCACTCTTAAGGCGGTACAATTACATCCAATGTTGTGTTGCCTAGTTATTTTTGAAGAAGCTCTATGTTCCTTATGTCTGCCTCTGCGTAACATCTGTTTTTGTGGGACTGTTTGAGCAGGAGACGTTTATTATAAGGGAAAAATATTTAATCCTTAGCCATTTACTCACCTGAGTTTTAATGGCAATTTGGAAAATATTCATGTGCTTAGAACTCGCCAATGCAAATTAAATGGGAAAGTGACGTTATTTTATAATGTAGTTATATTACTTTTACAATTTTTTTATCTAGTTTACTAATTAATGGCTAGCTGGGTGAAACAATATTGTCCCATGACTGATTAATGCATTTATAGTACATAGCACCAACATTAGATTGTGAATTTTAGTGCAATGTATAAATCAAAGTTCACTGTGAAGGGGCTCTTATGAGTCCTTCAAATCGTTCATGTTTTAATAATATTTAAAAGAAGGTCCATTCTCTTTTTATATGTATACGTTTATGGTCTATATTTATTAATTAGATCGAATACAGATATTGGATTGATTGAAACCTTTTACCCTATTGTGAGTTAAGCTGTAGTGGGAATAGTAAGTGTGCAATGAAATGAGACAGTGTGCTGGTAACAGATTTTATTTTTACAGTAGTAGCACGTTCTTTATACAGACTTACATTTTAATACATTTTTCACGTTTTACTTCATATGTGTTTTTAACATAATCATTATTCTTTCCATAAATATTCATTATTACAAATATTTTTACATATTATTTCACATTTTCAAACACAATATGAAGTAGGGGTAACATGAATTCGTAGCAAGCCAAAAGTAGTAAAATATAAATTATTTTATTTTTAGGATCATAATTATAATCTCCTTGCAGTTGAGGTTTCGATGATCATGTTATAGCAATGACGTCATAAATTAAATCATTTATTTTTTGGTAATTAACAGAAAATGCATTGCCACTGTGCTAATGAAATTAGGGAAATTGTTAGGTGGCATTGTTTTTAATACACATTCTCCTTGTTCAAAAACCATAAAATATAAAAACTGCATAATAAAGCATAACATTATGGAGCTCTGGTAACATTTGCAAACCACCCAACCACCTAGTTGATTACCATGTCATGAGAACCCCACATTGGTATTGAAGAGCATTGGATCTGTGAATTGTAAAGTTCTCCCATAAAGGTACATATTGTCTTCATTCTATTCCTTCAAATTTAAAGTGCCTCGGGCATACAGCTGCAGGGAACTGTGAATTATAGAGGGAATTCAAAATCTGCCAGCTAACAACTTGATAACATTCCCTTTCCTGCTGCCATATGTCCTGCCCTGAAACTTGTGGAAGAAGGGAAGACAGATGAACATGGCTCTTTGTAAACAGTGAGACACAGTATGCTCACAGATCTGTGAAGTGGTTTGGGAAGATCTGTTAGTTCGTAAAGCCTTTTACCTGATGCATTCTAATTTTGCAGAAACTGTTTTTGTTTTGTAAGCTTAGCACTTTACAATGCAGGGAAATCTAAAAACAAATTCAAAGCTTTAATCTTTAAAACTTTGTAGACTCCTCTGTAGAAGTAAAAAAAGTTTCCCATTGTTTATCATCTACATGAACACACAATATGCCTCTTTCCCTACACACACAGACTGACAGATATCGAAATCGTTGTGGCACAATAGTGACACTATAGCAGAGGAAAGTTACACTTTTCATGGGAAATTCAAGGGGCCTCATTTATGAGGCTGTGCGTCACTTTTACGCCGCTGGTGCGTCACTTTTTGTGACGCACCAGTGGCGTAAAAAATGCGCCTTGTTGCCCCATATTTACAAAGTGATGCGTCTAGGTAGATGCGTCACTTTGTAAACCCCTGCGCCACATTATACCTGCGCCAGGTATAATGTATGCAAGTGGGGCGTTCTGACGCAAGAAAGGGTCATGGAAGTGACGCAGTGAAATCAATAACACAGCAGGCGTAAGACTGACGCAGGCCCTTTCGAATGGATACATTGCTGGAGTTGCGTCACTTCTGTGACACACTCCAGCAGTGTGTCAGTTTTGCGCCATACAGGTACATCAGAAAGACTGACGTATCTGTAACTCCCTGCGCCATGATGCGTCATACTGTAAATAGGACGCATCATTGGTGTCGCAAGGAGGGCGCAGTGAAAAGTGACGCATCGCTGTTTTCACATAGCGATGCGTCACTTTTCATAAATGAGGCCCAAGATCTTTTTTGTATACACATTTGAAAACTTTGAATAAAGTTTACTAGTCGGATAGATAATTGTATATTATTGTTTCCAGTGAAATAAAACAATTACAATACAAGACAGCAGCTATACTTAAAACAATAAAAATTACGAGAAGACATAATATAACCTATTAATTTTATACATTTAGCAACTTATAAATCTTTCCTATAAAAGCCATGGTCAGCCGTCTATCATACTGAAACACAGTCCTCCAATTAGTGTGAAATCCCATAAAGTGCAGGGTGCAATGTGATACAACACGGTGGTCGAAACAGACTTCTGGCCAAGGACTGAAAGGAACTGGGGTTTGTGTCATGGTCTAATAAAAAGTCGATGAGATGGCCTACAGCAGACAAGGCAGATACAAAAAAGATAATTTGTGCATTTTCAATGGCTGTAACTGGTTCAATGTTATCCTCAAAGATAGCAATACTGGAATTAGAAAACCCTACGGCTGAGATGCAAGCAACATCCAGAAAGGTGCACATGTTTATTAAGCATCAGGAACTCGAGGGAAGCTTCTGTAGCCATCAAGCGTCTTATATGCTGAGGTGTACTATGGCAAAGTCAGGTTGATATTGGTAAAGTACTTAGAGTAGCAAGGACCTGCCGGCATCTCTGCAGCGAATCCAGGGACTGGAGTGCAATTATGAGGCTTGATCAAGGTAAAGTGCAAAATACAACAGGGTAGGTAAAGTTGACTTTTGCTGTGCTGTGGTGGTCTGTTTCTTTTGAGGTAAACGGTAGGAGATCTAAGTGCAGCAGTATCTGGGAGCCATCTCTGCAGCTCAGAAATGTAACACATCTAACTGATAACTGCAAGGCGAAGTATCGCCACTTTTTCGGCAAATTGTGCTGAAAAAACGGCGATACTTCTAGAGCCCTATCCACAAGGGCATGTTAACGCCTGCCACAAGCCCACTTTGCATGTCAGAGGGAAACATCGCTAATGACATGCAAAGTGGGCGTTCCTACGTCCAACCACATGTAAAATGTGGTTGGAGGTGGGAACACCCTATTACCAAGGCAGGCGTTGGGAGACAAAAACCTGCGATAAACTCTTTTTTCGCAGGTCTCCCAACGTCTGCTCTGACCAGGTGTTAAGGCATTGATAACATGGGGGTGTGGATCATAAAGCTGAATCCACCCCCCATATTAACAAGGCACACATTAGCGCGTAAAAACAATGTTTGTTTTCATGCGCTAATGTTCCATATCGCCGACTATCGGCAGATTTAATTTCGCCTAGATGATGCGCATTGATAATTACGCGCTATCACGGCGAAAAAATCCGGCGATAGCCGGCAATATGAAGATGTGCGATGTGCGTTTTTTAGCGCACTTTTAGATAATATGCCGGTGCATTTTTGCCATAGATGGGGAGACTTGAAGGAAAGAATGAAAGGTCTGGAAGCTCTCGATTTTAACTACTTTCCGGCGGTGGGTTCAGCATCTTTAGTGCCATTCGGAAAAATTTCACACATCTGACAAACAGCTGCACATCTACACCGCTCGGACATGTGGCAATGGCCATGTTACAGTGCGTTGTGCCGCGGATGCTTAACAACAGTTTCAGCCAGTAACACCTTAGACACTTTAAGGCTGGGCACATGCATATCACGTGGGTCAGACTTTTCTTATAGTTGCATAGACGGCAGTTGTGTTCCAATGATCCTGATAAATGTCGAAATTTGTGGCCTTTTAGAGGAATTAAGCCAGATCTCAGCCTCAAAAGATCTTTTTTAAAGGCCAGTTTCATGAAGCCGGCTAGATATTATGCTCTCTCCAGATCTTGGTATAGAGTCTCACATAGATTGCTACTGCTTTTCGAAAAAGATCTTGGTCGTCATCGATTCCAGACTGTATCTTGGCAGTTTAAATTATCCAAAGAGGTTACCCCTCAAAAAACTTTGAGGTCCAGGAGCCAGGGGGAAAAATACATAGAAAATTGCATAAAAAAATGCTCCTGTCAGACCTTTATCCATTTGTCTAATGGCCAGCAATGGGCTCAAATCGGGCAGTCCCCACAAAGCAGTCTAACCATACTCCAATGTGCAAAAACATATGACTTTTTATTCATCTTTTCTTTTTTTTTATTGTTATCATTGTAACATATCTACTGTTACAAATATCAACACGAACATGGTGAGAAATACATTCATTATCATATGTAAAAGGCATCTAGACACAAGACACAAGACACATGAATCTGCTCTCGATCATTCAAACACACATAAAAAGCAGAAGCCCCCTGTCAGATGTCCTCATATCAAACAACCTCACCTCTCATACCACACTCTCATCTATCTCAAAATTCTCACACATCAAACTACAAAGAGAACCCCAAATATTTATCTGGCATACACCAATAACAGGGATAGCGGGCTGAGTAAATCAGTTTTCATCCGCTTTGGTGTTTTCTTATCAGGGTTCCCGGCAGATTGGTCAACACACGTTTTGGTGTAAATAAAAAGCTGCCACCTTCTTCAGGACCAATCTTTTGGACTAATTTAAGCTGGGTGGAGTACAGGGAATCTTGTCACAACCCTGTATTGTCTGGATACATTTCTGATGTTGTCACAGGGGAAAATTGGTAAAAGAAATCCTCATATATGGTGACACACGTCCCATCACACAAGCTGGTCTTGCTATAGTCTAGCTATTGGTACATCCTGGGTGATAACTTGTGGATTTCTGCGGGCTTTCTCCAAATAATTTAGGCATAAGCTTATCCTCTACAGGAAGTCTGAGGTCATGGCCATCTACTTGCACTCAGTGTCCTATGCTAAAAGATTTATGCAAACTTGACATGCCATAGTTGCGTCTTATATCTCGTACCAGTCGGAAGAGGCAGTTTTAAACAACAGTTTTGCAGGGAGCTTCAGAGTTAAATTTTGTTTAAAGCTGTTCTGTGCATCAAGAACTTCTATTGCCTTCCTCATATAGGGCTCCCATGGGAATTTCAAAATCTTGGATTGTTTAGAGAGACCAAATTCCAGCCCTATGTATGAAGAAGGAGCAGCATCAAAAAGGTTGATCTTATGTCTGTAACATCTTTTTGGGGCTTTGTCCAGCCAGGAAGTGATGTGATCTTTGAAAATCAATGAGCCATAAGTGATCATTGGCATATATTTGGTATCCATTACTTTACGGAGGCCAGTTAGGTTTGGGCCACTTATCTTAGATGCCAGTTTTTTAAAGCTCATTGTCTTTGACAAGGCCGATTCTGTGAGGCTTGACAGGTGTGTAACATGTGAACCACACTGGTTAAAGTAAATGCCCAGGCATTTGAGGCTTGCTACTTGTTCCAGAGCCATATCCTTCATCGAAAAGTTAGATTTGGTGATACGTCTTTTTCTGACTACACATGCAATGATTTTGGTTTTGGAATGATTAACTTCTAATTTAATTTTCAAAAATAAAGAGAGATACGCCAGAGATCGCTGCATCCCTACCACTGTCTAACCAAATAGTAAAGTGTCATTGGTGTCCTGGAGACAATGAATGTGGAAGCCGTCAAATTTAGGAAAAAAAACACGGGCAGACACCTGATCTTTATTTATTTCTGCCAGAAAAATGCTGAACATCTGTGATGCAAGGATACAGCCTTGCTTTACTCCTGAGGTGGTCCAAATGTTATGGATTGTCACTCTGTTGTATGTGATTTTTACGTTTTCCCAATTTCTGGTATACAGGCTTATGATGGCTCTTAGTGGATTTTTTGAGATGTCCAGTAGCCAGCTTCTGCCAAAGTCTCCCCCTGTGCACTTTATCAAAAGTGGTTGTAAATCGAAGGTTACAAAATAAACTAGGGGGGGGGGGCTTTTTGATGTTAGCAGCTTTAATCAACGAAGAGTAGAGAATCTGATTGTCTTCAGTGCCGTGCCCATTCCTGAAGCCCGATTGATTAATAGGTATTAGGGCCTTGGACCATTTCTCCAACTCATTAGGATTTTTGCAAAGCATCTCCCCTCCAAACATGAGGATGGTAATGAGCCGGAAGTTCAGCAGATCATCACATGTGCCTTTTTTGTGAATTGGTGAGTATAGCAACTCTCCCGCTGTCTGGTACTGCATTCTCCCACATGCAGTTGTTGAACTGTGGGCTAACCAGAGCAGCCCAATCTCCAAGGGCAGATTTGAATATTCTTGTTGGTAAGTCATTTGGGCCTGGTGCTCCAGCTGCTCGTAATGAACCTAGTACATGTTTAATTGAGTCTTGACAGGAAAATAAATCACTCCAATGTGGCAGATGTTTCTTGTGACAGTCAACTTCTTCTTCTGATGGAACATCTGGACCACAACCTTTCTAAGTAGTGTTACGCAGCTTGGAAATATAGTCTTAGCGGTCTAGACAGCAGGCAGCACTTTCAAAGTGTTTTCACTCAATCTTTTCTTGCGAGGTTCCAAACTTTTGCAGGGTTTTATGTTTTTAGGGCCTCATGGAGTTCAATCATGCCATTTATTTTTTTGACCGGGAGATTTCCCAGGCTTTCTATTTCGCTTTCGTTCCAGGTTGGGGATATTGCTGCTTTTCCACGCTTATACCCAAAGCTTGTTTAGGTCCCACTTGAGTGATCTCAATGCCGGGTTGCACAATCCTGTGTGGGTCTGTGAACTTCCTGCCTTTTGTCTTTGTTAATGAGTCTATCAGTTAGCTTTTTTAGTGAATTCAGGCAGTTTGTGAATAGTTGTGTAGATGCCCTGGCCTCCTGTTGCAGGAGTTATCTCAGCTCTTCCAGGGCTGCAGATGAGGGAGCTGAAGACCATTTGATTTTCAGCAGCCTGCAAGTGCCCTCTTTCGTACCAAATATTTTGAGTTGTGAGAGTCTTGTGGGAATCTTGGAATGTCCCTGTAGAAAATGCAAGTTAGCCTTGAAATATTGCCTGTCAAGGACTTGGAAATTGCTTACGCACCTGAAGTGCAGAGCAGAGATCCAGATATAGTCTATTAATGAAGCAGAGGAATTCATCATGTAAGTGCAGGAGGCTGGGTTGTCGTTCATCCCTCTTCCATTTGAAGTTCTAAGATCCAGGGCATTTAAAGAAGAAGCACATTTCTGAGCAGCCTTGTCCTTCCTTTAAGGCCCCTGGATGATCTACGGGATGCCCAACATGTTATCCTCTTTTTGTTGCCAGGGAGGAGGGTCTGGTGTTTCACAGAGGAAAATATTGAAGTCACCAGCCAGAACCCACATAGCTGAGAGATGTTGTTGCCTTGGATCTTTGATTAGTTTTAACATTTCTCTGGAGGTTATTTTCTTTTTGGTCTGTTTTAGATTCATATAGATGTTTCCAACAATAAGTGCTGGTCTTTCAATTCCATGTCCTGCAGCTGTTACTGATATTGTCACAAAAATGAAAGCCCCCCATAAGGATTCCGGCTTCGGCTCAAGGGCTTGCTGCACCAGTATAGTAACTAAGCCCAGTGCTTGTCCCCCTTTGATCGAGCCGAGAAGAATTTATTATGATCCTGCCAGGTCGTGGAAGACAGCTGCCAAGTTTCCTGTAAACAAATGATATCCATTTTGCAGATTTCTTATATTGTGTCATCGTCATTTAAGAGGGAATTGAAATCACAGATATTCCACTAGCACATTTGTTAATCACGATTACATTTTTGTGAATTAGTGGCTTTGAGATTAGTGTTCCTTGTCAACACTCTTTGCATTCACTGGAAGCTCCCCATCAGACAGCACATTATTTTGTTGGCTACTTGTTTCATTGAAATTCTAAGCGGCTCTACTGTAGATCGAGCGTTTTGTGGGCCCTTGGAGCAGCAAAGTACAGAGTTTTGCTAGCGATGGAGCTGCGGTTTTTATGCCAGCATCCAAGGGTATTTTGGTATAGACAGTTTGCTTATGGTAATTCCCCATGCACATTCTTTTGTTGGCAGCTTGTTTCATTGAAATTCTAAACTGATCTACTGCAGGTTGAGTGTTTTGTGTACCCTTGGAGCTGCAAAGTACAGAGTCTTTCTGGTAATGGAGCTGCTTTTTTTGCCAGCATCCAAGGGTATATTGGTTTAGACAGTTTGCTTATCGTAATTTCCCAGTCTGCCAGAATCTTAGAGGGGTACTCTAGTCGACTGACAATCTCCCCATAATGGAATTGTTCTTTTGTGGCCTCATTGGGAATGTCCTCATTCCCAGGGATAAACATAATATCAGGTCTTTGGATTCTAGAGACCCCAGCTCAAGTTGCGCCAACAGTACTTTAAGCAGTTTACTTACATTCAGGATATCTTCCAGGCCACATGAGATATATTCAGCGTGGAATATGAGAATCTTATTGTGACTCTCGACTTCCTGTCAGTGAAATGCTACCTCGGGTGAGGCTTTTGGGTGAGCTTCAGAAGATATTCTGGATCTTGGCATCAATGCCACAGAGTTTACAGATGAGTTGCACTTTTTACGTACAAAGGTACGTGTGTTTACATAATGGAATTCCATTGGACATTGCCTAGCCTGTCCAACCATTGCAGGGTCAGGCAGCAGCCTGTTGAGAATTTTTACTGGGTTTGAGATCATTGCATATGGTTGAATAGCCGTTGCCAATGTGGTTTTGGCAAAAGACCCCATTATTGCATATTTTGATGCCTACTACTTAAATGGGATGGCAAGTTGTTGTGGAACAACAGGGCCATGTTATCTCTCTCCAGAGTTCTTTATCTAATAAAAATCCTCTCATCATGTATATGAGTAACTGAGGGGATGGTCTTGATGCTGGCTTCTGCTATTGAATCTGGTACATTGGCTGTACTAAGATGACACACTCTGGGAGGCGGTGGTCATTATTTCTTTTGGGGTACTTGAGGCATGGAAACGGTCCATAGTTCTCTTGCCTGTGATTTCTAGCGCACTAATTGAACTGATGCAAGAGGAAGTTTGAAGAGCTTCGAAAGGTGACTGAGGATCACTAGGGAGGATGTTGTCCTGTACCAGTGGGTACACCATTGTGGGTGCTACAGAGTTTCATTTGGGCCACCATGATGAGTTTCCAAATATGAGATAGAGGTCTGTCTTTGCTTAATGTTTTTGTTTCTTGTTTCGTTTTTCAGTTGCTTTCTGTTCTTCTTTGAGAGCTTGATTGCAGGGGAGTCCACTCATGTGAGATTAGACTATTTTATACTTGTGGTGTCTACTGCACTATTGTTAAGAGGACAAGGTGGGGCCGTTTCATTTACAACCAAGTCCACAGTCTCTTCCTGGGGAGTCAAATTCAGTGCTGAAGCACAGGCTGTGGTGAGCGGTGCCTGATTGGTTTGGGAATGGTTTTCTGATATGGCTCTTGATTTGCTATATTTGTTACTTGCTTTGTATTCTGAGAATAAGTCAAACATAACTCGAGGGAGTGCTGAGATTGTTTCTAGCAGTAAAGAGCAGTAGCAGAGATCTGGGGGCTTGTCCACCAACTGCTGAGCTTTCATTATATATGAAAGGATTTAAATTGTCTAATCAAAACTTGTTTTTTCTAACATTGTTTGCCAAGGATTGTAATATTGATATATGTGTGTCCGGTTTATCGGCATGCATAATGGCCACATGACTCATACTTGTCAATGTGTGGTGTATGACTGCCCACTTGTTGAGTGGATGCGCATCTACAATATTCTCGTCAATGATTGTCTTTTGGAAGTTTGTGTCCTTGCAGAGATTTTCTATATGATATTTCTGAGTCAGCTGGATATTATCAAATTCAGGAGCTTCGATTTGAATTGCAGAGCTAGAGTCAGAGTGGTTCTGTGTGGTTACTAGGTCATGAGGGCTTCCAATAGACATCAAATTGGATTCATTGCTGGAGGGAAACCATTCCATATGTAAGGCTCATCCAACTGTCCCGAACGAGCTTTATGCGAATTGAACGATTTGCTTGTGACTGGCCTAGTAATTCTGTCTTGGGCCCCATTGAGAATTCTAGATGGACTGATAACCAAGAGCCAATAAATATGACTTTGGGCATAGTCATAGATCAAGTTACCAGAGGTATTTAGCTTAGTCATTGGCTCAATGGATTCCAGGGTAAAGTCACTCCTTGTTGAGCCACGCCTATGAAGAGGCCAGCCTAGGAGTGCAGCTTCTTAAAACATCAGGGGACAGTGGCAATGGAGGATTTGAAGGCAGTCCCTCTGCGACCTGATTTGTCACCTGAGAGACGAGTCTATGATCAGTACCTGACATAACAGGGCTTTGAGGGATTTCTGTTCTGTTGGCTCCGATGGGGACAATCTCCTCTGTTCTTTGGTATTTAATGTTGTTTCCTTCTGGGGGAGTAAATGGCTGACACACTTCTCCCTCCAGATTAGGTCAAAGGCTTTTGCAAGACACTGATTGCTCTGGGCAGACACTGGATGGGTGTACTCCTCCAACATGGTGTGTCTCTCTCTGACCTCCAGATTTCAACTGGCTGGTGGAACCTGGATGTTGTGATCTGCAATTGGAAGCTCTAGAGAAGGGGAGCCACTGTCACGCTCTAGCAAAGTAGTCATTTTTGCTTTACAATATTTCCTAATTCCCACCAGGGGTGTTGCTGGGATCTCCATTGTTTGATTTATTAGAAATTATGTCTTTACACGCTGTTTATTGCTGGGAAGCCCCCCCTGTTTGCTTTTGCCAGAGTTGGCCCTCACCCCTAATGCTCTAGCTACTCTGCACCAGCTGCAAACCCCTTCGGTCATTCTCCTGAATCAGAAAACAGTCTTGGAACGGTAACCATGACAAGGAGATCCCCGCCCCTCTCTGTATTGCTGGATCCAATCAGAGGACGCAGCCGACAGGAAACACTTCCTTCCGAACCCGGAAGTCCCATCCCTGAGACAGCGGCAGAACAAGTGAAAAAGGAACCCGAAGCCCAGAACGCCGTTGGAGTATCGTGGCAGGACGCTCGGACTGGCGAAGAAGACGGAAAAGAGGCGAATCCCGAAGAAGACCTGTGGTCAGAAGATCGGTGGAGTCCCTAGGAGGTGGCTGAAGAGTGACCGCAACTCACTGGAGAGTTGCGGCGGATCGTGTGAGTACCCGTAATCCCACCTCAGAGTACGCTAGGTGCTCGTTGTAGCTCGTTGTAACTACTGTGTAAATAACTCTCTCTCTTAGGCACGAATCTTGTAGTAATTGCACTGTAAAGATATTGTAAAGCACCCTCACTGTAGAAAGCCCTTTCCCCCTCACGCACGTGTCTGACACTCTCTCGCTGTATTCCTCTCCTTCGTCTCTTCCTCCCCCCCCCTCGCGACCTCCTGTCCGCACGGACCTCTCTCCTTTCCTCACTGTCCAGGTGTCGGTGATTGCAAACTCATAGAGCCCCCGCCTGGACTAACGGTACCTTGTTCTCTTGTTTGCCCTCCGAGGTTCATCCCCGACGCCAGAACCACCACAAGAACCCCAAGAAGGAACCGGACCCAAGCCCCGAAGAAGGACCCAGACTCTGACTCTCCTTTGGACCTCTTTGTTTGTGACCCTCCTATTTCCTGACTTTTTGTGTTTAATAAACACCGGCATAGCCCACTATATCCGGCCTCCTTGCCTGATTTTCCAGCCCGCGACACACCCACCATCACAGGTTGACTTCAGAGCACATGGCTGACGGCATGGACAGAGCAACAGTGTGGATGTCCGTTCTTACTGTGCTGCCGTTAGTAGTTAGGCCTCCCCCCTGAGCATTCCATAGAAGACGGTTGTGGCCCTGACCGCACACCCCAGGTAATCCCCTCCGATTGTACACTCCCGGGTACACCATAACCCTGGTGTTTCTGGGACACCACAATGGTGATGAGCCAGGATCGAGCACCTCGGGCAGCCACGTATCTGGGGCGTAGGCAGGCCTGTGCTTGCAGTCGGGCTGGGGAACATGGCCTGGTGAAACCGGAGTAACGGAGAGACGTCCAGTTCCTGCCTGCCCCGGTGGTGCGGTGTGTAGCGCCCAGTGGAGATGCCCGATTCATCAGGGAGGGAGGCGTTCTGAGGGGAAGGGCGGCTGGAGGACGGCCGAATCGGACGACGGCGAAGTTGATCCCAGAGATCAGTCAGCTTGAGGACCCCTCAACAGCAGCTCCGCGCTGGAAGAAGTGGTTGGAGCAACTGGAGAACTATTTTGTTGCCACCCGAGAGACTGACAATGCGTTGAAGAGGTCTTTATTGCTGTTGATGGGTGGCGATGAGCTTTATGATCTGTTCCAGGACCTGCCGGATAAGGGAGAAAGTGACGACTATGATAAGGCTGTCCAGGCCCTGAACCGCCATATTGATCCGCAGGAAAACCCTGACTTTGAGCATTTTAAGTTAAGACAAGCGAAACAGCGGGCTGATCGACATGTTCTCTGCGAGGCTGAGGAAGTTTTCTAGCACGTGTGGGAGGCGATCGGGCCTTTGAGACTAGGGCCCAGCTGATTGCGTGGTACTGGTCAATAGAGCTGCGCAAACTGATATTACGCCAGCCTGGGAGATTACGTTGGACGAGATCCTCGTACTGGGAAGGTCACATGAGCTGGCGGATGCACGCGCAGCCGAAATGGAGGTGACAGGAGTGCAGCCGGTGTTCAGGATGCCCATCAATGAAGAGAGGGTCGAGGCACTTAAGAGATCTGAGGGACATGTGGCTGGAGCTGGGGCCAAGCACGAAGGGCGGCGTCACAGGCGTGAGTGTCTTAACTGCAGCATGGGCGCACATGCTCCAAGAGGGTACCGAGCCCAAGGGAGACAATACCTTTGTCATATGGGTACTGCGTTTCTATATATTGTGTTAAGTTAGCATGAGTTTATTAAATGTTTAAAGACATATTTTCCTTCGGCTTCAGTTTCCACACGACACCTAATTGTTATTGTAGCTTTCAACCTAGACGAAAGATGTGATTTATTTGAGAATAATATGTTATTGCTCTGATATCAGTTGTGCTTGGTACACTTGGTACAACTGTCTGCACACTGAGAATTGCACCCTCTAAGAATAACCTAACACAAGGTTGCTGAAGGCCTGATCCTCGCACCACATTAGACATAACACAAATAATGTTGCTGCCAACATTGGGCTCTACGCGGGTTTAAGATAGAGTTACAGGGAATGAATCAACACACTTGATGCTTCGCATGCAGAGAGCTGGTAGCTGTTGATGTGATCTTCTCCTACTGACCATTAGAGGTATGGGCCCGCCCTGCTAAAAACCCAAATGAGACCTTCTTAGATATAATATAGTATGCTAAATAGGGTGCGCGAAATATAGGTGATACAGAATTTCTATAGATTTTGCATTATAATATGCTATCACCGTTCGCTTATTATGGACTAGTGACTATGCTGATAACTCTGATTTTTATAATATGTGTGTTAGTATTATATAAGATACTGCGTTTGAGAACCTTGCATTGAAAAATAAACATTTCAAACTTGCACGTGTGTTCTTTGACTCCCAGTTTTGGTTTGTAATGATTATATAACGAAAGAGTGTTCATGTGTTCCACGATACCTGAGGTTCCCTAAGTTCATGTTCTGGATTGTCTAAGTCATTGGGAAGTTGTTGTGACCAATGAGACACTGTAGCTAGCTTGGTAAGGGGATTTCTGATACTAAGGGGAGTTTTGGGTCACCCTAACTCACCCAGGTTCTAGATCTCTGTGCACAGTTCTGTGGGAGAACGGAAACCCTGCTACATGGCGCCTATACGTTGGTGGCCATATATCATGACACTCGAGTAGTATATCATTCAAACCGTAACCCCTTCATTCCCGTTTCCGGAAAACGGTGGTGTCGGACAACCTACCTATTTTTGAAATAGGTCTTTTTCAAGCTTGAATTTATCTAAAACGGTTTCTTTGAATTACTACCCAGTTGTGCTACAAAGTGTTCTTTGTTTTTTCGAGTTCCTGTGCTACCATGGCACAAGCCGTGGACATCCCGCAGCATAGTCGCATTGCGGTGCATGACCACTTGCGGGCTTTTAATGTCCCTGTTGAAGGCTTGGCTGTGGTTCTGGTGGTAAGTGCGGAACATGCTTACCCGTACGAACTGTTTTATTCGTGGGTGACATTTCCGGCGGTGGACGCTAATTCTGGAGTGTTCCATTCATACACTGCTTCAGCTGTACCGGTTGCGTATGCTCCGTACAGGGCACTGGAGGTTCCTATTGATGCTTGGCAGCATGGAGTTTGGTTTGGTGGCGCCCTACCACACGCTTTAACCGCTCCGAAGTTGGGTCCTTTGTCCATTCCGGGCACTAATTGGCCCGCTTTGGCTGGATTCACTCCTCATCCTAATCGCGCCACTTGTAACGTGGCTGATATACGGCGACTTCATGAGGTCGCAGTGTCTGTGATTAGAGCGCTTGTTCATTACACTAGCCGTAATGTTCAGGACGCAGCCTCTAGGGGTGCGCAGCTTCGAGCTGAGCAGGCTGGTTTAAAAATCAATCCTGTCATGGTGAATTCCGTAATGGGCAAGAAGCCCAGGATAAGGATGATTTTCCTTTCTGGCTTGCGGAGAAATTCGGCCAGCTGGAAGCTGTGTTTCCTAACACGAATCCTGGTGACAAACACCGGATTCTAACCCTTAGTTTACCGAAAGATTTGGCCTCTGAACTTGTTGACTGTGAGACCTGGGGTAAGACTTTTGCAGCAGTCTATTCGAGGTGCTATGGCACCCCGTCTGTGACCAATCTGGGTGCGGTTCTTAAACGTGTTCAAGATGATCACGGACCGGAGTCGGCGGTTGAGTTGGGTATGCGCCTGTGTGGCACCTTTGATATAGTTTGCGATCTGATCCTTGCAAATGTCAAGGGGGATGCGGTGAACTTTCAGGTTGCTAACGCTTTAGCGTTAATACCCGAGGCCGATAAACCTTGTCAGTTAGCAAAGATAATTGTGGCGGCTTATAAAACGGTTGGCCGCAATGCCAAGGGTCTTAAGACTTTTTCTGATAAAGAGAAAAAGCAGCCCCAGGGTCAGTCTTCGGAAACTAGTGATCAACCTAAGTCCAAGAAAGAGAATTGGCCTAAAAAGCAGAATCAGGGTAAGCAAGAACATCAACAAACACTGGTTTCTGCTCCTGCGTCTCCGTTGCCTGCGCAGTCGGATCGAGTTTATGATTTGCGCGATCGCGCGATGATTAAATCGCCTGAAAGGTTTCAGGCTTCTGACCAACGCTCTCCTCATTCCTTTCAGGACTCACCGGCTCTGTCAACCGGTGGTGGCAGGGGCCGGGGTGGCCAGCAAGGACGTGATCAGCCCCGCCCGCGTAACGGTGGAGACCAGCAGGAAGGCACTACGCCCAAGAGACCACAGTTTGCCACGAAGAAAGTCGCCGCCTTGACAGCGCATCGATATGCCCCAGATAGTGAGAACACGGCTTCGGAATCTGACGTGGGCTCTGACCTTGCTGGACAGCGCGGCAGAGATTACCATAGGGAGAGAGGCCCTCCGTCCACTGTTGAAGGTGACAGCGACTGACACTTATGTTGTAATTGAAACTGCTGATACGCATGTTGCTCCCCCTGAACGTCTTTTTGAAATTGTCCTGTTAATCGAAGGTGACATGCAGCGAACTGTAAAAGGGGTATTTTGGGAAAATCTTTCGTCTGCGTATGACATTTTGCTTTCGGAGGCTGACTGGCCCCCACCTTTTGTTCTCGCAGCTCCGCGAGGGGAAGAGGTGATCCTCCCCAGTTTCGCGCACAATGTATCAAGAGTGGAGGCGCTGCATTTTGCAGAAGAGTGGGCTCTGGCGCTTGTGCCGGCTGTGTACCGCAATCAATGTGGCTGGGATACATTGTCTCAAAGCCACGAGATTCCTTTACGGTCTCAGCCGCAGCCTCAACCTCAATATCCCATACGGCGTGAAGCCAAAGCTTCAGTCGCGGCTATCCTTGAACAATTAGAATATCAAGGTGTAATTGAAACGTGTGTGTCACTGATGAATAACCCCCTTTTTACTGTAAACAAGCCGGACGGCTCATATCGTTTGGTTTTGTATTATAGGCAATTAAACTCGCATTGCCGTAACTCTGCAGTAGAGAATACTCATGGCTCTGCCTTAGTGAATAGTCTTGAGCGTAAACGGTTCAAAACCACGCTTGACATTTCCAATGGTTTTTATGCCCATAGATTAGATGGTCTAAGTTCCCAATGGACCAGCTTTACATGCGGCGGTGTGCAAAAAATGTTTCGGCGTCTCCCGATGGGCTATAAGAATAGTCCTTGAGTATTCTCCGCCCGCATAGTCTCTCTTTTGGAGGGCTTCGACCCAGTTGCTTGTTCATATGTGGATGACATTTATCTCACAGACGACGATCTTTGGGAGCATCTGTGTCGAGTATATAGCGTAATTTGTAACTTTGCAGAAATAGGTTACAAGTTTAACTTTGCAAAGTCGCAAATTGCAGAGTACACAGTGTTGTTTCTCGGCTACGAGCTTAACAACGAGGGAAAAGGATTGGCACCTCACTTCCTGGAGAAATGCGCACAGTTGCGCTCTCCGACAACACTGAAAAAATTACAATCTTTGCTGGGTTTTTTGAATTTCGGGAGGTCTTACATTCCGGAATATGCCCAGCGTATCAAGCCTTTGTATGCTTTGATACAACCATCTTTTTCCAAATCATGCTGGCTGCCTGAGCATTCAGCCATTCTGCACTCTTTGCAGGCTGATTTGCTCGCTTCTGAATACTTACAGACTCGTGATAACCAGACCAACCTGGTGATAAGAATTAACCCTGGGGCGGTGGGTTTCACGTACCTGACTTTTAATGAAGGGGATACAGTACCTATTGCTTACAAGTCACACTTGTACACTTCGGCTGAACTGCGTTTTTCCACTGTGGAGAAGGTTTTAACGGCTGTACAGATGGCAATTCTTAAAGAACGTGCCCTGTCACAAGGATAACGCATGTTGGTTGTTACCCCGTGTCCTGCCTTGGAGGCAGTTACGAAAGCCAGTGTACCGAATTCCAAAGCTTTGCACCCTCGGTGGATTCAATGGGCTGCATCCTTGACATCCCAGGATGTCACGTTTATTTTTGACTCCACTTTACGGTCGCAGGAGTATTTACTGTATGAATTTGTTCATCCTGCTCCTTTAGCAATGCGGCCGTTGGAGGATTTCCATTGCATCGTTTTCCTCTGAAAGTTCGGCGCAGGTTGTGCATGGCTCTAGACATGCCTACGTTTCCGCATGCGCCATTGTGGTCGGTGCCATGGTGAACGATGAGTTCAAGTCCAGTGTCGTGCACATGCAGACGCTTGGGGACTGCACCGCACAATTAGCAGAGCTTCGCGCTCTGATGCTTGCACTGGAGTACGCTGATCCTAGTGTGACGACTTTGACCGTAAGTGACTCTTACTACTGTGTCCAGTCTTACAATGAAAACTTGTTCTTTTGGGTTCAGAATGAATTTCTTGATTCCAAAGGTAGCACAATAAAACATAAAATGATCTGGGTCCGAGTGGAGGAACTTAGAGAGAAGTTGCTGCTCGTGTTTGTGATTCATACTCTCGTCCATCAGCGCGTGGGGGTCCACGCTGTTGGTAATTCGCTTGCTGATGAAGCAGCGAAGTCAGCGGTATCGAAATACTTAGTTGCAGCAGTCACGAAGTCCGAAAGCAAAATAGATGATGACATCTTGGCAGCTGTTGCTGCCTCCAAAAAGGGAGGTAAATATCCTGCGGGGTTCCCTTCTAAATACACATACCACTTAAGTCCCGATAAGGTTCCTTATGTGAAAATTCCTGATGTTGGCGAACGTCTAGTTCCCAACTCGGATCGCAGGGCTGCTTTGATTACAGCGGCTCATGAAGGTGTGGCGTCTGCGCATGCGGGCGTCTCAGCCACTGTAACTCAGCTACAACAAAGGTTCTGGTGGCGGGGACTGTACAAACAGACGCGCGATTATGTCCTTCAATGTAACATTTGCCAGCAGATCAAACCTTCAACTGCTGCGCGTCCGCCTCAGACACAGTTGTACATCTCTAATAAACCGCTTGGATGCGTTTATTTGGATCACTGCGGTCCATTTTCTTCTGATACTGCATACAAGTACATCTTGGTAGTAGTTGATTCATGCACACGCTTTGTGTGGGTATGGCCACATCGGAGCGCTGATTCACGGACTGTCATCAAGGATTTGCGAGTCTTTATAGGGATTTTTGCCTGTGGTACCTTCCATTCGGATCAGGGTCCGGCTTTCGCCTCTAAGGCGTATAAGGATGCTATGGTTTCGTTGGGGGTCCAAGTCAAGTTTTTGAGTCCGTACAGACCCGAGGGTAATAGTGTAGTGGAAGGAATGAACCGTGACTTAAAGCAATCTTTGACAGCTCGAGTTATAGGCACTGGCCGAAACTGGTTGGCCCACCTCAATGGCGTGCAGCGTGCGCTTAATAATCTCCCTAGAAGGTCTCTGGGTGGGCGGACCCCATACGAAATGCTCTTTGGTATCAAGATGTATGTACCTGACCTCGACGGTCTAGACTGCAATGCCCAGGCCGCGGCCTTTGACGTAGATGAACATTGAAATGTTTTACAGGATCTACAAAAGACCAGAGACGGTCTAGCAAAGGAACATTTGCCCTCCACATCGGATGATGCGTTGCAGATCCGGGTAGTTGGCTGGCTACCCCAAGTTGGAGAACTGGTTCGAGAGAAGATCGATAACAAGAAAGAGTTTGGTCCCTCATATCGTGCACCGGTTCGAGTTCATGGAGTGAAGGGCACAAGAACAGTAATTTTACCACCACTTCCAGGTCGTAAGGAAAACAGATTTATTTCTATTGACAATGTCAAGACACACAGGGTGGCCGATTCTTCATAGCATGACACCGGCTGTTTCCTGTCCTTCCATGGTGAGGCACTCTGTGCTGGCTATTACTTCTGGTGCAGAACCGGAGGTGTCCCTCGAGATGCCTGCTATTTCCAGTCCTTTATTAAATACTATTCCTGTTACTAACATTGATGAGCTGAACTACACCTATCCTGCTGATTTAACAATGCCTGATTTGCAGACTCGTTTGGCCGACCAGTCCAGATTCTCTTTTGACTCTGTTTCGGAACTTTCAAAGAAACCATCAACTTTTGCGAAATATGCCACTTTATTTAAAAAACATTTTTTAATTCCCCCTTGGACATACGTTTGGTTGATTCTATTTTCATTTTATCTTTTTATGTCAATTGGTTTTGTGTTTTAATTTTTTCCGCCTGATCGATGGTCACTACGTTAAAGAAAGAACAGGAATTCGGTACCTTAATGGGACATTGGCCCCTCTTTCCTCTTCACATTCAGCACACAGACTGAAACGAAACTTGAATACAGTCAACATTACTGCATGGCCTGTCCTTGATGGGATTGTGTGGGATGCGGTAAGATTTCAAATACATGGGCCCACTGAAGTGATTACTGTTCCGAATGTGCTTAGAGTAAACATGGGAGATGTGATTAAAGAAAATATACGTTCTGATGATTGGGATATTCAGGCCCTGGAAGCATTGTTCTCTGATTTGAAATACTATACTGCCTTTGATGCTGAGGATCTGTATTTAGATTCTATTAATTATGGTGATTTGTTTTGTTTTCAACATTATGGAAATCGTTTTTTACATAAGACAAATTCTAGGAGGGTTGCTGTAAATTACACACAGTGGGAACATTGCCCTGCTCCATTAGGAGGCAGCTCCAATACATTTTTGAAAAAATACACTTATTTTACAGATTTTAATCAATCAAATCCTGAGTCATTTTATTTCAAAATGACACAGAAGTCCATGTCCAAAGTTAGACTTACTGATACAAAATTGCTGTATTCGAAGTCCTTTCTAGACAGATTAGCTGTAGATGGCTACGAGTTTTGGAGAGGAACAATTGACCTTAAATCGGTTTGGGGTACCAAAGATTGGCAGGTACAAGGCACTGAGGCTTTGCACCGTGCATGTCTCATCCCGAATAACATGTTGTTTCTAAATTTGTCCATTTTCCAAACAACATGCTTTGGATTGGCTACTTCTAAAAAATTAAATACACCAATCATCCCCGATTTAGAAGAATATTCAGGTTGGGGTAATTATACTGAATTGTCCATTCATGAGTTGCAAGCTCTATTGCACAACTCATCCTTTAACGTATCCAGTTTGGATTCCAAGGGTTGGCTGATGTGGCATAGGAGTGCTGATTCTTGCCAACGTCGTTTTCTGGGTTTGGCTGAAGGGTTCACAGAAGTCAGACCTGATCCCCGTTTTGAAGATGATTATACTGTCACCACTTATTCTGTGGGGAAACTGTGTCAGAATTAGTTACAACATTCCACGTTAGCTGCAGTTAAACTACATCTGTCTCAGTTAACTGAAAATGTGGATTTAAATGGTTTTATAAAAGGCCCGGCTAAGGGTAGATCTAAACGGTGGATTTATGCGGTTTACAATGAAATTTGGAAAGTTTCTCAAATTGAGGCTGCTAAGCGCCTAAGGGCAATTGACCAAGCAAATTTGGAAAAAGTACTTGCAGTTGTCGATAACAGTATCAACATGCTTTCTTCCCGAATTTACACGTTGAACAATATTGTTTCTTCTGTTGTTGACATTGTGCATGATGAAGTGTCCGTATTATATCATGGTCAAAATCAATTGCGTTCTGTTATGCAGTTTGCTTGGAGACTACAGACTCTGAAAGCTGGCCGAGTGCCTTGGAGTTACATGAACGTCTCATCACTATTTGCCCCATTTAATTTGACTGACAAGCAGCGCATGCTTTCCATGCGAGATGCATCATTTTCTATTTTACACATTGAGAAATTAGAATCTTTGTCCTTTTCTGTTGCTGAGGCAGCTGCTGCTACATGGCTTATCGATGGTATTATCACTTTACCATTTGCTCTATATAAATTTGCAAATTGTATGCAATATATTGCTATAGGGCGATATGAACCGCTAGGCAGTGCTTTCCTACATGAGACATGGTCTTTACCATACACATACAGATGTCTGAAAGAAGGGAAGGAAGTGAATCTGAATGGTGAAGAATGCACACAGTCGCCTGGCCGTTCACTGATATGCAGGCACATCCAGTTGCATGGTTCTTGTAATCAGGACCGGCCTAATTTAGCCTGTGTTTTAAAAGGCACACCGGTTCCTGCAATACTTCCCACATTCACTTTATTGACTAACGGTAGTTATTTACTTTTGAATAACGAGGAGTGTTGTGGGTTAATGGTCGGTATCGCCTATGTAGTTACTGTATCAGAACGTGTGGTGTGTTGCAAGAACGTGTTATATCCACCCACGCATGGGAATTCAGATGTTTCCATCTGGCCGCGCATCCCAACCTTGAGAGCGGAGTTCAACGGTTTGAGCCGAATAAGAGCCCTTTTGTCTCAAAAAGAAGTGGCCCTGAGCTCGGCCCGTGAAACTTATGTCCTTCACATAGCTAACACACGCACAGAGGTGCAGGCACTTTTAAATACTGACTTGCCGTTTCATTTCTGCGAGCTGGTTCATCAAATCTTTAATGCCTCCTTCACGTCTGGACTTGCACATTTTTTTAAATTGGTTAGCAGTGGTCTCGTGACTACGTTTGAAAAAGTATTTGGTATTATCCCTGCGTTCTTTCATTCTATATTCGCAAGTTTGTTTGGCGGATTCCCTGTTTTGCTGGCTTTGGCTGCAGGCGTTTTGGTGATATTTTGCTTTATAAAACATGGATGCGCATCCTGCGCAAGGAGCCGCTCAGCCCCTTCTAACACTGTTTCGCAACCGGATGCTTGATTACTATGGCACCTTACCGCTTGCGACTTTAAGCACGGCTTTTGGATTATCGTTTTGATTTTCCTATTTCACATGTGTCCAGCCTGTGTTTCATTGCCTGAGCTGTGATTTCGACTGGGCCATTGATTTGTGTCTCTGCTTGACGACTTCTCCTGACGTCGATTTTGATCAGCTGATGTGCCCCGTAGTTGCTCACGAGTTGGTTTGTTCTGGCGAAAGGGTTATGGCCGTGGCAGCGATGCATGGACTAATGGGTCAGTGGGACATATCCGCAGCGGTGCATGACTTTCTGGCACATAGCGTTCTCGAGAACCCACTGAGTTGTCCTCTGATGTTGCTAGAGGATTCGGTGCTGGAGGAGCACGTATGTTCTTTCCCATTGCTTAATTGGATGGCTGAACTGTTTTCGGATGATGACAGTGATTTCATGTTGGAAGCTGTGGTTACCTATTTTGCATATTCTATCCACCCATGAGTGGCTTTGGAGACTTTCACTATTATGGCACGTGACTTTTTAGTAATTCTGAATGGTGCCTTTTCTGTTACGAACATTCGACTTTTATATGTTCTAGGCCTATGATTTTATAAATGGCCTCAAGTTCAAGTTTTTTTATATTTTTGTGTGGCCACTATAGGCATTCATACATATTTTGTATTATTAATTCATATATACATTTTACATACATTTAGCGTGGCTCAATATTGTTGAACTCTGCTTTCATGTTCTGCCTTTCTTATAGTATTGGCTTGTTTTTTTTTCTCCTATTTTGACCGTCCTCGGATCATTGGGGGGGTGTCATATGGCTACTGTGTTTCTATATATTGTGTTAAGTTAGCATGAGTTTAATAAATGTTTAAACGACATATTTTCCTTCGGCTTCAGTTTGCACACGACACCTAATTGTTATTGTAGCTTTCAACCTAGACGAAATATGTGATTTATTTGAGAATAATATGTTATTGCTCTGATATCAGTTGTGCTTGGTACACTTGGTACAACTGTCTGCACACTGAGAACTGCACCCTCTAAGAATAACCTAACACAAGGTTGCTGAAGGCCTGATCCTCGCACCACATTAGACATAACACAAATAATGTTGCTGCCAACATTGGGCTCTACGCGGGTTTAAGATAGAGTTACAGGGAATGAATCAACACACTTGATGCTTCGCATGCAGAGAGCTGGTAGCTGTTGATGTGATCTTCTCCTACTGACCATTAGAGGTATGGGCCCGCCCTGCTAAAAACCCAAATGAGACCTTCTTAGATATAATATAGTATGCTAAATAGGGTGCGCAATATATAGGTGATACAGAATTTCTACAGATTTTGCATTATAATATGCTATCACCGTTCGCTTATTATGGACTAGTGACTATGCTGATAACTCTGATTTTTATAATATGTATGTTAGTATTATATAAGATACTGCGTTTGAGAACCTTGCATTGAAAAAGAAACATTTCAAACTTGCACGTGTGTTCTTTGACTCCCAGTTTTGGTTTGTAATGATTATATAACGAAAGAGTGTTCATGTGTTCCACGATACCTGAGGTTCCCTAAGTTCATGTTCTGGATTGTCTAAGTCATTGGGAAGTTGTTATGACCAATGAGACACTGTAGCTAGCTTGGTAAGGGGATTTCTGATACTAAGGTGAGTTTTGGGTCACCCTAACTCACCCAGGTTCTAGATCTCTGTGCACAGTTCTGTGGGAGAACGGAAACCCTGCTACACCTTAAAGGCAACAAGGATGGACATTTTGCAAAAGTGTGCCAGAGTGGAACACCGCAAGGCGGAAATAAGCCCCCAGGACTGATGCTCACGAGGGCGGCAAAGGCCCTGCAGGAGGAAGAAGAAGAGAATGGGCACAACCAGACAGGGTCGGCCACTGAAGATGAGGACAATGTGTTTGTCATTTCACACATCAGGGGGGTGAATACCCCCAAGAGACCTCTGCCCATGTGCCAAGTGTGGATTGGGGAGTCATGCATGAGGGTGCTGATTGACACAGGGGCATCCGTGAATGTCCTGGATGCTGCCCAGTACCAGTAGCTTCATCCGAGGCCGAGGTTGATGCCGATGACCGCCAAAATTCTCACATATAGGGGAAGCACTCCAATCCCACTACAGGGTGTCATCGACGCGAAGGTGAAGTACAAGGACAGGGGGAAACAACCTTTACAACACAACTTTTACAACGCACTACCATTACAACAAAACTTTTACAACGCAACATCCATTACAACGCATACCATTACAACGCAACCATTACAATGCATGACACTACAACGCATACCACTACAACGCATGTAATTACAACGCAGTCATTACAACGCATACCATTACAACGCATAGCATTACAACACATAGTACCCTTACACTATCCAACACTTACCCTACTGTTGCACCCCCTGGAGTTAGAATAGTAATTTTTATGCCTACACTATCCAACACTTACCCTACTGTTGCACCCCCTTTAGTTAGAATAGTCATTTTTACCCCTACACTATCCAACACTTACCCTACTGTTGCACCCCCTGGAGTTCGAATAGTAATTTGTACCCCTACACTATCCAACACTTACCCTACTATTGCACCCCCTGGAGTTAGAATAGTAATTTTTACCCCTACACTATCCAACACTTACCCTACTGTTGCACCACCTGGAGTTAGAATAGTAATTTTTACCCCTACACTATCCAATACTTACCTTACATGCAATGTAATGTTATGCGTTGTAATGGTATGCATTGTAAAGGTAGTATGCAATGTAATGGAATGCGTTGTAAAGGTAGTTTTTAAAATTTTGTAGTAATGGCATGCATTGTAATGGAATGCGTTGTAATGGATGTTGCGTTGTAAAAATGCGTTGTAAAGGTATGCATTGTAAAAGTATGCGTTGTAACGTCATATATCCGGACAGGGTCATGGCCACCCGGTTTCATGTTACCTGTGAACAGGCAAGCTCGTTACTAAGATGCCACACAGCTGAGGATTTGGGACTAGTGATGTTTGCAACGCACATACAGCAGTCACAGGTGGACAGAATTCTTGGAGAATTTCCGGAACTGTTCAAGGGACTGAGGGGCATATTATCAAGGGGGTTTATCTCCACTTTTTTTGCTTTAAAAGCCAAGAAAGCGGAGATAAAATTATCTCCCTATTACCTATCTGTCGCTAACATCAGTTAGCGACAGCTAGTAGGAGATAGCGACCATCTTGGGCCCCACTTTGCATGTCAGTGATATTTTTCACTAATGACATGCAAAGTGGGCGTGCCAAGATGTTAGCGACTGGAAACAGTCGCTAACATCGCTATCTCCTATTACCAACTATTGGAGATAATCCCGCTAAGCGCAAATATCTCCAAAAGCTAACACCTGCCCTGAGCAGTTCTCAGCCATGTTATCCAATGGGAGGTGGATAACATGGCTAAGAGTATTAGCTCGGTAATGCAGGAATATCGCTGATTTTTATCGCATTTGCGATAAACCTTGGTAATACCAAGGTTTATTTGCGATAAAAATAGCCGCAGTTTAGCGGTAAATTTTTGTCTCTAACCAAGCAATAGCGATAATTATCACTATTGCTTGGTAATATGCCCCTTAGTTGCCTGAAAGGAGTTGAGGTTCAGCTACACATAGATGAGTCTGTCAAGCCTGTCGCGCTCCGTCACTGCAGGATGCCTTTCCATCTAAGACCACAGGTATAAGCTGAACTTGACCTGTTGGAGCGAGATGGGGTGATTGAAAAGGTATCTGGCCCTACGCTGTGAGTGTCGCTGCTGGTGATAGCACACAAGCCCAAACAGCCGGGGGCCATCAGGTTGTGCGTGGCCATAATGTTGCCGAACAAGGCCATCCGTCAAGAGAGACACATCACACCAACAATTGACGAAATTGTGACTGATTTTAATGGGGCACGGTGGTTCTCTAAAGCGGATTTGAACTCTGGATATCACCAGTTGGTGCTGGCGGAAGAGAGCCGATACATCACTACTTTCTCCACCCATTTCGGTCTCCGTCGCTTCAAAAGACTGAGCTTTGGGGTGTCATCGGCAGTGGAGGTGTTTCATGAGGCCATTCCATAAGCGCTATCGGGCCTTGTGGGTGTCATTAATGTCAGTGATGACATTCTAATTCTGTCAAATTCGCTGGAGGAACACCATGGGAGATTGAGGGCCACTTTGAAGTGGTTAGTGGAACAAGGCATAACTCTCCACCAGAAGAAGTGTGTGTTCTATACCACAGAGGTCCAGTTCTTTGGTCATCAGTTCTTGGCCTAGGGGCTTCAGGTGGATCCGGCCAAGGTGGAAGACATCCGGACAGCCGCTAACCTGCAGACACCATCAGAAGTGAGAGGTTTCTTAGGGATGGCCAATTACTGTGGCTGTATCATTCCTCGGTTAGTGACTGTATCGGAACACCTACGACAACTTAAACAAAAGGACAAAGTGTGGCAGTGGACTGAGAAGGAAGCACAAGCATTTGCTAATGTGAAGGATGCGTTGATGAAGGGGGCGACGGTGTCCTATTTCCAGCCGGGAGCGGCCACAGAGGTGATCGTGGATGCGAGCCCAGTAGAGCTTGAGGCGGTGCTGTTACAGAGGAATGAGTGGGATGAATGGGAGCTCATTGTGTATGCCAGCCAGGCACTCACTGCCGTGGAGACCCGCTATGCACAGATCGAGAGGGAAGCATTGGCCATCAGGTGGGCGTGTCAACATTTTCACATCTACCTGTGCGGACACACGTTTATAGTGGTGACCACAAGCCGCTGGTGCCCCTCTTCACCGTAAAAATTCTGCCCAGAAATCAAAGCCCAGTATAAAGTAGCGCAAAGAGAATATAACAAAAGAATACGCCTGTCCAAGGCAGCTCACTACAACAACCGTATTTTGGAAGCGGAAAACTCCTCTAAGGAGCTTTATCAAATCTATAAAGAAATATCTATAATTGACTCTAACCCCTCCTCTCAAAGTGATTCTGTGGAAACTTGTAATAACATTGCCAAATATTTCTCAGGAAAGATTACTAACATCTATGCCAGCTTTTCCACCAATATAAAGTCGGGAACTGAATTTACTGAGAATGAAGACCTCACAAGTACTCTAGTATGATTAGGCTCATTCTCTGTTCCTCCCTCTGAAACACTGGCTAAAATGTGCAAAAGCATTAAATCGGGTTCTCCTCGAGATCCTGCACCACCTAAAATTCTAGCTGAAGCGTTCTCTGTACTAGAACCCCATTTTAGACACATGCTTCAAGTTTCCTTCTCCACGTCTTGCTTACCCACTGAATGGAAACAAGCTATAGTGCTACCAATTAAAAAAAAGCCGAATATGACTCAGGACATATTGGAGAATCTTCGCCCAATCTCTTTGCTACCTTATCTTGCAAAATTAGCCGAGAAAGTTGCGAATGTCCAACTTATGGCCCATGGAGAAGCCCAAAATGCTTTTCATAAATCTCAATCTGGCTTCAGATCAAGCTTCTCTACTGAGACAGCGCTCTTGAGGGCTACTGAAACCCTACGGGAGGGAGCTGATGAGGGCAAGACCATGGCTCTCATCATGCTGGACCTCAGTGCCGCGTTTGACACTGTAGCGCATTCCATCCTGCTACAGTGTCTAAACAGAGTGGGGGTCACCAAAAAGGCACTGGGATGGTTGAAAGCCTTTCTTATCAACAGGAGCTTTCAATCCCAAAGAGGGACTTTTCTCTCTGACAGTGTGATGCTAGAACAGGGGGTGCCCCAGGGCTCCGCCCTGAGTCCCACCCTGTTTAACTTATACATGGCTCCCCTGGCAGAAGTAGTGCAATCGTTCGGCGTAGAGCTTGTCTCTTACGCCGACGACACTCAACTTCTAATATCACTGTCACAAGCCCCCTCCCTGGAAGCTGCCAACTTCAATGCTTGCATGTGCAAGCTTGCCACATGGATGACAGAGCACTGTCTTAAATTGAATGGCACAAAAACGGAGGTACTTATAATAGGGGGAAATGAGACAAAATGGACGAAAGAATGGTGGCCCAGTTGTCTAGGTCCCTTACCTACTCCCAACCTGGAAGCAAAAAACTTAGGTGTCTGGGTAGACAATAAGCTATCTTTTGACAGCCATATCAAGAAAACAGTCGGTAAGTGCTTTGGAGTAATGAAAACGCTCAATCGTACCCTGGACTTGCTTCCTCTGAATTCCAGGCGTACCATGACTCAGGCACTTATCACATCCCGTATTGATTATGGGAATGTGTTGCTCCTGGGCACTTCTGCAAAAAACATCAGGAGGCTACAAGTCCTGCAGAATTCAGCAGCACGCCTGGTGTTGAGACTCCCCCGTAGAGCCCCCTCCGGACCCTCTCTGGCCTCCCTCCACTGGTTACCTATTAGCAAGAGGATCTTATTCAAAGCACTCCTCTGGTGCCATAGGATCATTTACCAAAAAGCTCCATCCTATCTATCGGATCTGGCATCTTTGTATGAGCCGAATAGATCCCTTAGATCCAAAGGAGTGGGCTTGCTTAGAACATCGCGCCCCAAAAAAGCCAGAATGGGAGGCAAGTCCTTCCGCTCACTGGCAGCCAAGAACTGGAATCTCCTCCCCATGAACATTAGGCTAGAAACGAATGAGGCCTCTTTTAGAAAGATGTTGAAAACCCATTTATTTACTCTGTAGTGGTCCTGTTCTTTCCTCCTAACATTCTCTCTCCACAGCGCGGGGACACGCCGGGAGGCGTCACCAGGCGCTTTACAAACCCCTTTAATAATAAATAACAGGGGCCGATCCACCTGAAGTTCCAATCCAGATGGAAAGTCCGAGCAGGTCACCCTGGGCGAGGGTGAGTTTGGATTTTAGGGGTTTTCCGGATTTCCGGCAAATGAAGGTGATGGTGGACAGTCACTCCATATTCCCTGCGGTGAAAGTAGCTGCATCCATGGCTGTTGAGTGTCTACAGCCGGCTCTGGGAAAGACTTTTGCACTGCTGGGACTGCTGGAGGAGATCTGAACAGACAATGGGCCGCCCTTCCAAGGACAGGAGTTTCATGAGTTTCTTGACCAGCATGGCATAAGACATCGGAAAATAACGCCGCAGTGGTCCCAAGCGAATGGAGATGTGGAGAGATTCACGTGGATATTGAATAAAGCCCCGAGGATTGGGGTAGCTCAAGGAGGCCCTTTGGAGACCTTCCTGCATCAGTTTTTGAGGGCCTACTAGCAAACGCCTCACTGCACGACCAAGTGTGCCCCCCACGACCTGCTGTTGAAAAGAGCTGACCGTGATGGGATCAAAGCGTTTGTGGAAACATCAGGAGCATTCCACCCAGCCCAGTCAGGATTTAGAACTGCCTATGCATTGGTGGAGATGTTAGAGGCCATCAGAGAGTGTCTCGATGGGGGCAGCAGGGCAGCCCTGATCTTTCTTGACCTCTCTGCCGCCTTCGACACAGTGACCCACCAGCAGGTCTTGGACAGGTTATCTGCAGTTGGGATTTCAGGCTTGGTCTGGAAATGGGTTAAATCCTTTCTGGATTCCCGTTCACAACAGGTCTGCATGGCTTCCTGTGCCTCCTGTGTCAGGAACCTGGCTACCGGGGTTCCACAGGGCTCCACCCTAAGCCCCCTCCTATTTAATATCTACCTAACTCCTCTAGTCTATCTGGCTGAGGAGCTGGGCGCAAAAGTAATAGAGTACGCTGACGACACGCAGCTGCTCTTTACTTGGGGTGGCTCGGACTTGAATACCGGAGCCGCCCAGACCTGCTTAGCCTCAGTATTTCATTGGATGGCCCAGGCTTCTCTCAAATGTAGCAAGGAAAAATCGGAGGTCCTCCTGTATGGCCAGTTCCCTGCAGACTTCAGAAACTGCATGTGGCCACCTGGCCACCCCAGCCCGCAGTCCGAGGAAGGCCCAGCAAAAAATCTGGGGATCTGGTTTAGTGAAGACCTACGATTCAGCAACCACGTAAAAAAATTGACGAGGGTCTGTTTTGGCACTCTCAAAGCACTAATTAATATTTTTCCTTTTCTCCCGAGAGTAGCCAAGGAGATGGTCACCCGTGCCCTGATCCTGTCTAGACTGGATTATGCTAATGCACTGTTCCTTGGTCTGCCTGGCTACCTACAGTGCAGGCTCCAAATCATTCAGAACGCCGCAGCTAGACTCCTCTTTAATGCCACAAAGAGATCCAGCGTGCGTCAATACTACGGGAATTACACTGGCTGCCGGTGGCTCAGAGGGTGCAGTTCAAAGCGATCACTCTGGCCCACCAGGATCTCCACGGGCTGGGCCCAATTTACCTTAGGAAGCGTTTCAATTTCTATGTGCCAAATCGCGCTTTGCGATTGGCGGGTCACCGCCGGATGATCGTTCCGTGCTTCCGCAGAGTGTGGCTGGGGGGGCCAGTCACTCTCTGTCAAAGCTGCTGAGGCATGGAATGCGCTTCCTACTGATATCCAACTAATCCCAGAGTTTCAACTTTTTAAGAAGCATCTTAAAACACATCTGTTCAGCAAGACCCACTAATCTGAATCTCGCTTCTACCCCTGCTCTCCTCTGCGCCAGGACACTCTAGAGTAACAGTAAATGCAATATACCATAACATATAACATAAAGCCCTGAGGATTGGGGTAGCTCAAGGAGGCCCTTTGGAGACCTGTCTGCATCAGTTTTTGAGGGCCTACCACCAAACTCCTCACTGCACGACCAAGTGTGCCCCCCACGACCTGCTGTTGAAAAGAGCTGACCGTTATGAGATACCCAGCAGCGAAGCGTGGACTCCTGCTGTTTTGGATGTTGAAAGATCTCAGGCTCGCCGCCAGAGCAACAATGAACAAGCCCATAAGAGGCGGAAGCCTCGGCCGGCGGACATCCAGGTAGGAGACTGTGGTGGGCAAGGATCGACACCCAGGGTCCAAGTTCGGCACACCGTTCGAGTGTGATCTGTGGAAGGTGGTGAGGAAAAAATGTACTCTGGTTGTTTGTGGAGAAGGGACACCAACGCATAGCCCGGAACATATTGTGTTTCAAGAAGGCCTCTTGCCCGTGGGGGGCGGCTGTGGAGCCCGACATAGAAGCGTGGGAAGATGGAGAGGGTGAGGTGCCTGGAGAAGGAAGCCTGTCAGACAGTAATACTCCCGAAAGACCAAGGGAGGGGGTCGAACACCAGGAGCGTGACAAGGGTCCTAATAGCAACCCTAATGGTGCCGGGCAAGGAGAAGAGCGGGGTAGGCACCCTTGTTATGAGTTGCACAACAATCCCAAACCAAGCACTCGGTTGTGAGACTTTGTGCCTTAAAGGATCCAGAAGGAACGCCGACCCAGTTCTTTGCTGCTGGCGCTCATGGAATGGGAGTCTTCCCCATCTGTTGACTGAGTGAAATTCCAGTTGTTCGTTTGTTTCAAATTCCCAGGATTGATGGGATGTAGTGAGCCACCCGACCGCCACTATATTCTGTAGCACAGTCAACTCCCTGGGCCGGGCTCAGACCAGGGAGCATTTCTAAAGGGTGACGTCAGCGCACGTGGCTGACGACATGGACAGAGCAACAGTGTGGACGTCCTTTCTTTCTGTGATGCCGTTACTAGTTAGGCCTCCCCCGAGCATTCCCTAGAAGACAGTTGTAGCCCTGACCGCACACCCCAGGTAATCCCCTCCGATTGTACACCATAGCCCTGGTGTTTCTGGGACACCACAGGAGGATAGGAAGGATGAGCGGGCCGGCAAGGAGGCAGCAAAACAGAACCAGGAGGCAGACACCCTTACTGCGTGTGCCTCTTCTGCCATCGTAAAAGACGTAGAAGCTGTGACTGGATGATATCAGTGAGGCTGTTGTCTGAGATGCAGTTCTATAGGGCCTTGGATATATTTTGAGCCACCGCGTCCTTCTATCGGAACAGTTTTCCTTGACCTAAGCGGCACACTGCAACTAATCCTAATGTTCCGACCCCCAAGCTCCACCTCTGCTTCCGCTACCTGACTGACAAA
The DNA here is from genome assembly GCF_964263255.1 of Lissotriton vulgaris. Classification (NCBI taxonomy): domain Eukaryota; kingdom Metazoa; phylum Chordata; class Amphibia; order Caudata; family Salamandridae; genus Lissotriton; species Lissotriton vulgaris. The sequence continues at coordinate 1,160,855,517 of NC_141689.1, forward strand.
AGCTTTACTGAATTTCAAATAGCCTATTGGGATGCATATGTGGTTACATACATCAATTTTGTTGGCCCTTGTATTTCATATTTCCAAACATTATTTTTATAATCAGTTTTCAGTGCTATCCACATTCAAGCAAAAGTTTCTAAAAAATGCATCAAATTTCACCAAATGTGATATTCATGTGTACTCTACCAGGCCCATACACCCTTCAACATTTGAATAGAAAACACTTTCGATGTGTTAAATATGTGTCTCCAATTTAGGTATGCACAGAAAGACACATTTATATTCAAATAGTATTTACAAAAAACCTTACACTGCCATCACCGCACCAAATCAAATTCTGCTTGACAGATTACCATCTTTTCAAAGTGACAGAGGCCTTCCTTAAAAAATCCGAACTAATTTGACTATGCCCCTCGGTTCAAGTAACCCATTAATTCCAATTTGCCTGGATCAGGAGTTACTATGGCCATCTGAATTAGGGGTTTAGTGCAAACACTGTTAATCCATAGTATTCCACCCAGAGATTTTATCTTGGCAAGCAGGCAGATTTTCCGGGTGGAATGCTGGGGAAAAATATGCAGAAGTTAGCACTGTAAACTCAATTTCTACCTTTTATTTCCCAAAAACTCAAAATCTGTTATTCTGCAACTTCTAAAATTTACTAGAGGTCCCTGGCAATTTTAAATTGTTAAAAAAATGGAAAACATAGGAAAATAACACATTTTTACAAATAACAAAGGCCTATGTGAGCTATCTAGGACAAAGACAAGTGAGCCTAATCCAGTGTACAATCACTCTAATAAATGTACATTCAGACACAAATGTGTAGATTCATTACAAAAAAAATCAAATGAGTTTTAAGCATTTCTAAACTGCGATCTGGCCCCTCCCCATCCGAGAAATGATGAGAGATTTACTTTGGGAAAAGGATGAAGTAAGTTCACTTCTAGAATGGGAAAGGAAACGGATCACTCCAGTATTTGGCGGGGGCGTTCAGAAAGGGCATTCTTCACAGGGAAAAATGATTTCAATGCAATGAGAAAAAAATTGCATTTGCACATGGATCTCTATTCCTAAATACCGTAGGAATAGGACTCCATGGATGACATTCTCAGAAGTACCTGTAAAACTGCACTTGGTGCAATAGTCCAGTTGACTGCTAGGAATGATTGTAAATTCCTAGAATTAGAAAAATTGCATCCGCACGGACACGTAAATGCATGAATGAAGTACAGATTTACCTTTTTTAATGAATCAGGCCCAAGGTTATCAACCAACATTAATAGTAAAATTATCGTAGACAACAACACTTAAAAATATATGTTGGCCTGAAGAGAACCCCCAAAGAAAGTGTGGGTTCAAAACGTGTAGACCGGGATCAATAGGGGATTCTAGTTCGACCAGTCTCAATATTGACGTATACATTCATTTTGTCTAAAGAAACTATTGAAATACCATATTAGATACCTTTGGACCCTTTAAAAGTTCCAGTACTAAGAGCACTTACTGTGAATGTAATGCTCTGGTCTTGTAAAATCTTTGAATGGTAAAGATTCAATTTTAACCGAGTTCATGTAAATGGTTTGCATTATCTCAATGTATATTTGATTTATCTTTCCATATTTCACACGTTTTTCAAATATTTTTCACTGTCTATCCATCAAGTTGAATGTGGACTGTCCTTTCTTTAATCGCACCAAATGTGAAAGTTTAAAAAACGTTTGTGTTCAATCATTACTAAAACAAATTTGAGGTCATGATTATTAAGTAAAATGTACATCATGTATGAGTAAAGATGTGTTTAAATCTCACAACCACCTGATTTTGTTTTGTGTATACAATTTAATATCATGAAGCCATCTTGTCTCATCTTATTTGGGAGCTTATATAGTGGTTTGCTCTTCTTATTCCCAAACACATAGAACGGTCTCTAATTGCAAAAATGTATCTTCTTGCCATAATTTTCTGTTAGTGCTCAGTATCCCTCTCATTTAGCTACCAAACACTTAAACACTATGTACTTTTTCTTAGATGTATTCGTCTTCTTACCTAAGAATTTGAGATTCTGCTCCTTTCATTTTCTGATGCCGAACGCCCTTTATTGCCAGCTATTCTCCAAATAGCACACACTCCAAGCGTAGTTGTATATGTATCTAATAGAATAATTGGCAGATTTATCATTATTTGCTGAAGAGTAACACAGCAAGATAACTTGCTGCACTGCATCAAATGGAGAGGGCAGCGATATGCCACATCTCCCAAGATATAGTGCATTCATGGTCTCTTCCTGCACTGGCACACCATGTGCTGCCTTGCCCCAATGCAAGAACCCTTGCACCAAGGGAGCCTGCGTTGCGAGCAGGATTATTTTTAAACAGAAATGGACACCTTCTAGCAAAAAAAAAACCTTTGAGGCATTTTCCTCTTTCTAAGGGTGCTGCAGAATTCTTCTGTAATAACCAATGGTGATGCTAGCACGTCATCATTACAAGGCCGTTTGCAAGGCGCAAGTTTACCTTTGGTTGTTGGAAGTTTATCTCTCACACGTTTCACAGCTTTTCTCCTGCGCTTTGATTTTGTCCTCTTTTCTAAGTCTAAGTCTAGATCTGGACCCAGCTACACGTAGGATTTATCTCAACTTCTTGACCTTTTACAGGAGCATGTGATATATCACTTTAACCTGCTAGCACATTGTTATTAGTTGTCTTCTGCACTGGAAACTGGTCTCTTCGCACTGGACTTTGAGATGGTAACTTTTTCAAGAGGAATAACCTGTTCCCTGTATCTGTCCCGTGCTCCATCATGGCCAGCCTGAACCTGTGAGTTTCCCCCAGTGTAGCATGACTAAATGACCACGAGTGTCCTTTCTGCTTTTAGTCACTATACTTACCTAAAACTTTGAAATTTAATCTTTCCTGTTCTACTGATTGGATTATTGTCATTTTGGTCTCAGTTTATTTATTAAAACAATTTCTCTATTTTTTAAGATGGTTTAGGAGTTTTGTGTTCTGTTTTCACTTTATCACTGTTTGTATGCTGCATAACTCCTTATCACAGTGCCTCTAAGTTACACCTGGCTGTTTCTGTGCGCTGCTACCAGAGGGTTAAGCGCAGGTTAATTAATGACTTTTGTGGTTCACCCTGACAAGGATTGTGGTTGCTGCTTTGCAAGGGTTTTAGCCCCATCAACCAGTAACCCAATTTCTTACAGGGCCCCATTACCAGGGATTATGTTTACTCCTTGTTTTGGACTTAACTGAGACTCTGAGCAAAACCAGTGGCACCCCTTGAGGTGGAGGAATCGGTAATTATTTGTGAATTCCCTGATCATTTCTCATTCTACCGTACAGTTTCCCCCAGGAGATTCATACTGCTTTCTGTAGCCAAAATCTCGGGATGAGAGTAATAGACCTACAGATATAATAATTCTGGTGGACTCTTGATCCCGACTCTATCGGAATTATGTCATCATTCATAATGAGGCTGTAGAACCTATGAGTGTGCTATGCAATAAAAGTGTGTTTGGTGGGAAATGCAGCTTAAACTGTTTATTTTGCTTTGTATTGCAGTTGCATTTACACATTGCTTCAGATCTCCGACTAGCTGCAAAAATGCAGCAGACATTGAAAGAGGAGAAATTGAAAAAGTTCTCTTTGTTACACCTTTCCTCTGTAAGCTTAAGGATTTGGCACTTCCCCAGGTTTACATGATCTTGCAAAACCGGGGCAGCGTAAAAATTCGTGGGTGATGCATGGAGAGACCCACCACAATGCCCATAGGTAACCTCCCAAACGCAGAGCAACGTAACTCAGCCCTTTGAGCTGCTTTGCCTTACTCCATTTCTTTGAGGCCTTCCAAAGTCATGCATAGTGGCTTTGCATGGCCTCATAGATATGATTAACCCCTTCCATGCTCATGATGATACGGTTCCGTCATGAGCGTCGGTTGAGCTGTGCTCATGATGGAACCGTTCCGTCATGAGCCGATAGGCTCATTGGAACCTTCAGCACAGCGTGAAAATTCGCGCCGCGCTGAAGGGGTTAAGTAACCTGAGCTGCCAGACATCACAAAAAGAGACTCTCCAGCAGCACGCAGGGCTTGTAAATAAGCCCCTAATTTGATTAGGAGTGACTACAGTCACAGTTAATTGGAAATAGGTAGCTTCCTTGTCAACCCACAAATGGTTGACCTTTGAAAGAATAGGCTCCCTCCACCTCTCAAGGACCTCTCTACCACTCGAGTCATCCCTTGATTTGGAGTTCTCCCTAGATAAATATGTAATTATTCATAAATTCTTCCACCTGCTGTATCTGTTGATGTTTTCTAATAATTTATAACTGCTAACAATTATGTCCTTCATTTAGCCTAATGAGACATTTTAAGCCTTTAGGGAGTATTTTGAGAAGACCGCAGCTTGACGGTAGGTTTGCCATGCCCACCCTACCTTAGGCATTCAAGTCAGGTTTGTTACTTCCTTGTGCAATAACCCCTTTCACATTTGCATCTTAGGATCAGGCAAACTGACCTGTCCACTGTATCCATAAGCGTGCGCTCACTAATTGGATGCTTCATTTTGTCATAACTTTGCGATGCCAGCCTAGACACATTGGTGCTAACCTTAAGTTTCCACTGGTGAGTAGTGACCATTTTAGCACCTGGACCTGTGAAATTGACCTTTCCACGCGGAACAACCTTGGTGTGTCGTATGTTTTGAAATAGTGAAGGACAGTGAGAGTGCATCAACGTATAGAGTGCATCAGCATATAATGCTTTGTCATGTTAACATAAGGTGTTAGGATCTTGAAATGTAATAACATAAAATGTGATGTATTTAGGCCTTCACATAGAAATCGTGAAGCATTAATGTGTACATCAAATTTAAACAACAGAAACAGTAACCTGAAGAATTTGTGTTGTGCAGCTGACAACCATTCATTATTTCATGTGTTTATTAATCGTGTCATTTTATATGTAAGTAGGAATATCAACCAAGTGTGCCATGTATGTATGAAAGTGTAAAGCTCATGCCCCATTTCTTTAATATTAGCTAAATATTGTAGGCCTGAAATGCATGTCCCTGGAAGCTCTCACTTTAGAATTAACTGTTTGAATTCAATGTGTGCTGTGGATTTTGTTCTTTCTCACATTTGTGTTGCAGGTGGAAGAAGCACCTTTGTTAGTTAGAATGATGTCTTTGTTTTAGGAATTAGGCAAGGAGAGAAGAGAATACAATGAGAGTTAAGGCCGGAAAACTGTTGTATTTTCACACCGGCCTGTGAATCACAGTCATGGTGTTGCTGTTGAGGAACTGTCCTGTGGAAAACTACCTATGAGAACGAGGTCAGAGGGGACGGCATGACCCAAAAGGAATACTGGGAAGATACCTATGATATTGGAACATTGCAAGTAGGGAACGAGACCCACTTCTTCTCTACCTTTGGAGAGAGAGCATCCTACATCAAGCTCTGTATCAGTAGCTTCATGCTACATGACCCATTAGTTTGGAGAGACTTCTAAGAAAGACTCCACATGCTGACACCTTTCTATATCCTACCCAGACGAATGCTTATATAGGGATGTCACGTTAGCGTTAGTGTAGGAATAGATTGATATTTTATGTTCATCAGCACTTGATGCAGGGAAATTCGAACTTATGCTTTTTGATTCTCTGCATCCTATTTCTTGAGTCAATTGACTCAACTTTATCCGCAGATTTGGCTTTATGTTGATGCCACTCTATTTCTACCCCCTCATCTTAAGGTGTCTTTATGTCCAGTTATTTCTGGCTTTGTAATAAATTAACAAACCTTACTTAGTGGTCTGTGGTTGCTATGTGTGTAGAGAAATTGCTTTTGAACTGGTTGACATTGTTAATGATTTCTCTCCCCTCCATGTTTTTATGCTGAGAAAAAGTACCATTGGCTTGTGATTCTAGAACGGATCTAGAACGTAGGGGTACGGCCCTGTCCACAGCAGAGTGAAACGTTGAGGGAGGTGGTGCAATGGGACTCTTTCAAATGACCAGTAACCCCCTCAACCCTTACAATGCAACCCACTCCATCCAAAAGTGTTGGCCACACAAGGAACATTGAGCGAGTACATGAACTGCATTGCAGCGCCCAGCAAATAACTTGCCCCCCCTCATTCCAGTATGGGGGATTTCTTAGCATTTCTTGATGGTGGTTCTGAGGAATAGAGGCATACATGGCCCAAGCATCAGCTTACGTAGTGCCCCTTCTCATAATAGATCCTGTTCTGCAGCAGGTGTCATTACCAGCCGCGGCCCGTGCAGGTAAGAGTGGTAGGGCGGTGGGGCCGGGTTAGAGGGGATTCAACAGACTACCAAAAGGGAGCATTAAATGAATAATACATTTTCCCTCATTGTCATCTGTCGAAATCCCCCCCCATCGAGCCCCACCACCCACTGCTCCTACCTGCATGGGCCACGGCTGGTCATTACCTTCATCAGAAGCAATAGAGATAATCAGTGGTCAGGGAACCCCAAGCAGGCTCCTGTGGTGTACGGCTATAGGACACCACAGGAGCCTGTCTTGAGTTTAGAGAAGAAGAGCACAATTAGGTGACTCTTCAGAAGTCCACAATTGGGTGCAGAGTGAGCTCTTGAAATGCCACCTCCAGGAGTCTTTCTCCCACTTAGGGCCCGATTACGATGTCATTAGGAAGGCCTCTAAATCAAATTTGCCTTTTCCGGATCTAATTCACACGCCCTTTTTCCCAAACAAATTGTACGAGTTCCGAACGACCAAGTATGATATGAAGATTTAATACACGTCGACCAAATAGTTTCCCAAGACGATCCTATCCGTATGACTCACTCGTAGCCGAATCGTGCCGCACAGTAGTGACGGATTACGACCGAGTGAGTACAATGCACGATTTGGACAGCCGCATAGACTTGGTCTCAAACAGATGAAATGGCTGTCGAAATTGTACTTGGGGGGACAGTAACAGGCACCCCTTCACCCGGGGCCCTTCGAATCTGTCACGGGGGGTCCCCCCGATCCAAGGATGCACAGTGTGGCTGGCCACAGGGTGTACGCTTTTCCCATGCCACCCCTTTTTGCTATGGGATCCTGTGTACGCGTCCAGTATACAGGCTCCCATAGAGTTCAATGGGAGTCCGAGCGTACTAAATCCGTAAGCATACAGGTGCATCGTACTTGCTAGTTGGGACTCCAGGAGCACGATTTGCTTAAAAGCCCCCTGGATCAGAGTTGTACAGAGGTCTTTCCTAGCGAGATCATATTTGGCCCCTTAGTCTGGCAAGCTTCCACACTTAGCTCATCCACCTGACTAATCAGACAAACAGACCAAACTTGCATGCATGCAGACCCACTAAAGGAGCCTTGTACTTCCAAAAACTGGCTTTTAAGGATACTGACTGTAACACACCACTGCTCCAGTGAAGCTTGTCCCTAAAAGCATGCAATCATCATACAAGCCCTTATTCTATCTCACAGCCAACAGCCTGTAACTGAAAACACTGGAAATGTGTTCCAGAGTTTACAAATTGAATGTCCAGATATCCTAACGCACTTGTTATCTCATGTCACACAAGCCTGATAACTATACATCCTTAGTCAGCTTGTAAACATCACAAATGTATGTAGGAGAGCACCGCCTGCCAGCAGGTTCATTCAAGGCTGCCATGTTGCTTCAGTAGAAAGCTGTTATACTTTCACATTTTAAAGTTATTGTCTTTCTGCCGTGACCTAGATCCTCACCAATTGCAGCAGCAGAGCACACACGTGCTGTGCTGCTAATTGACGCCATTGGCACGCCTGGCAGGATGTTTTTATGCACAAGCCATCAATACACATCACATTGCGCGTACTTGCTGTAGTTTTCAAAACTATCACACAGCTTAGTTAATGGGACAGTTAATTGCTTAAAACCACACAGGAAGCCTTTCCACCCAACATGGCGACTCCACTCTGCTGGGGGAGGAACGATTGATCTGGAAGAAACACGACCGACCATAAGGCACCCAAAACAAAAGGGAATAATTGATCTTGAAAACGCCTTTCTCCTCTTCTCTGTGCTGTCAGTTTGTTCAGAAGACTCCTTTGTTGTGGCTCATTGGGACTTAACAACCCTCACAGTGGTTTTTATGTGTCTACCTGTGCTGCTTGCTTACGTTCAAAGATGAATGTCATGAAAAGATAATCACTGCACGTTGCAAGCTCAATAAACTACCGCCAGCTAATTGGAAATAATTCAACAATATATTTTCGTCACCCCATTGATAACAAAAGATAAATGGCTCACAACTTATAGGTTCAGTTTGTCACTCTCCTGACCATATGACATTTTTTATATCTCGCCATTATTTGAGAAAGCGTGCCAGTCACCGCACTACCTGAGAACCGAATCCAACTACCTACGGTTCAGGAAGCAATTGAAAACCCACCTCTTCCCTTACACTGTCTCTCCCCTTCCCTTGCTGACTCCTAGTTGTACTGATTTTAGCGCTGGGATACTTACGGGTGACTACGCGCTCTATAAAATTAAAAAAAAATAAAAAAATAATGACGGTTTTTTAAGATTCATGCGACTTTTTAGCTGTTAAGAGTTACTTCTACCCAGGATTTCGTTAATTTGAACGAAATGCGGTTACCAGCTGTGACCTCTGGGCAGGCACATGTACACGTCCACTGCTTCGTTGGAATAACGAAACAGCATTTGCTTGCAAATCAATGTTTTGAATTCTCTACTTTGGCACTTATGGCATGGCTAGGAGGACAGCAGGGTTGCCATGGGCCCTATCCCAGGGCCTCATTTATGAGGCTGTGCGTCACTTTTACGCCTCTGGTGCGTCACTTTTTGTGATGCACCAGTGGTGTAAAAAATGCGCCTTGTTGCGCCATATTTACAGAGTGACGCATCTAGGTAGGTGCGCCACTTTGTAAACCCCTGTGCCACATTATACCTGCGCCAGGTATAATGTATGCAAGGGGGGCGTATTGACGCAAGGAAGGGTCGTAGAAGTGACGCAGTGAAATCTATGAGATTTCACTGCGTCACTTTTAGGACACCGTTACGTCAAAATCTTGCTCCTGCCTCACAGCAGGCGTAAGACTGACGCAGGATCTTTCACATGGGGCTTCCCCCATGTGAAAGGACGCATTGCTGGAGTTGCGTCACTTTTGTGACACACTCCAGCAATGCGTCACTTTTGCGCTTACAGATACGTCAGAAATACTGACGTATCTGTAACTCCTTGTGGCATGATGCGTCATACATTAAATATGAGGCATCAGGAATGTCGCAAGGAGTGCGCACTGAGAAGTGACGCATCGCTCCTTTCACACAGCGATGCATCTTTTCTCATAAATGAGGCCCCCCATGTTTAGAAGGAAAAACGCAGCAGCTCTTGGCGGATGGAGTGCATTGGGACAGTTGTATTTGTGGGCCATGATACCACTGTGCCTGCTCAATGTTCACCTATTAACAGGTATTGTTTACTGTTTGTTAATGGCATTGGTCTTGTGCTCTCAAGGAACGTTTCTATACAGTTATTCCAGTTTCTTTCTGGTAGATTAAATTAATAGGAGCCAGGTGTGATCATCAGTGTGAGTTCATACAAACAGTTGGCTGTAGTATTAGAAGGGGTTATTTTTTTAGGCTGCATTGATGTGCTTTCAAAGGACAGGTTGTGATCTAAGGGTGCGGTGTGCGCAATTTACAGTAATAAAAGAACAGAAAGTGCAGCGAACAGGCATGCAACTTCGAGTAAGATATACTTCGAGAGAGTAAGACATGCAGAGAATGGAGGGTAGGGACACATTCAATAGAAGGAAAGACGAGAAAACTCTTACTAGTTTGAAGTGAAGGACAAATTCTATGCAGGATTTTTAGAACACAGTAGGAGAAGGCTCTGGTTCCCCAACCTGTGACAGACATCCTTCAGCTCTGCTCAGAACCAATGATTATATTTGATTATCTTGCATGTAAGGGTAGATTTTCATGCTGAATGTTAGTTAACAAATTCATAGATTGTGTTGTTGTACCAGTTAACCAACTTATTAAAGTTCCCTTTAATGGTGACCCCTCCACCTCTCACTCGATCATGCTTTTTAGGTTATATGGCATACGAGTTTTAAGGTGTCTCTTAAGTTAATGTGGGTGGTAGTTAATGCTCGTTCCCTTATTTCACTCCCATCAAGTCAAATAATGTAATGATTTGACCAATAAACCTGTCATGTCTTATGGAAAGATTTTCAATAACAGTTCCAAAGGTATGGTTCAATCCAAGATGTAAGCAAACACAAGGTGATGATGGACAGAGCGCTGAAACATTTCAGACACTCACCCCCAGTCACAAATCTGGGTTGAATCCATTATTGTTCTTTAGTTGACATTGCCACCCCAGGTTCAGACAAAGCTATATGCAAATCAGTCTTGACCTTATGCCTCATGGTAACAGCCCAGCCCGAACTGCCAAGCCATGTCTTTGCTGGCCCGTAATTAGGCACCCTGGGACCGCTTCAGGGTAACAACCCTCATCAGCCAGGCTCGCTTGAATCCAGTGGCAAAGTGAGCAAGGTTCCCATGTCTGGGCATACCCTGCCAACTCAGGGTGAACAAAGCAAACACAAGGAGATGATTGACAGAGCGCTGAAACTTTTCAGTTTCATAAGCAAACGGGCAAAATTAGTGATGCACAGCGTTTGCGATTGCAAAATGGTTTCATACATGTGGCTCCTGTTCTCTTTGTTTATTTATAAAGTTTTATATAGCGCGAACGTGACCCACGAGGGTATCAGAGCGCTTTACAGTATACAGTACAAGAACATAGATGTAAGAGAAGGTATACACGCATTCAAATGTGTCAATTCATACAATCGAGATATAAAATATATGGATCACAAACATAGAGGACCAGGAATCTGCAGAACAATGTGCAATATAGAGTATTGAACATTAGGTGATTGTGCTAGCCAACAAAGATGAAAGCCAACTAAGCTTAACACTACCTACAGAGCATAAGGGTCTGTGGTATTAAACCTACATAAAAAAGTCTCATTCATTCCACCGGTGGTAGGCAGTGATAAGCGAGTCTTATAGACGATACAGTGACCGACGATACAGTGAAGACTTAGGACGTGAATTTGTACATTAGTTCTTTGAGTGCAAGTTGAACTTCTTCAGAGAGGAGGAATTGCAATTTTGGCATTTGTGACTTCTGCATTTAGTATACCAGTTACTTCCTCTTGCGTCATGTTCATGTTTGCTCTTTTCTGAGGTCTACCACAGCCATTTCCTGTGTCTGCTCCTCGCTCCAAGGCTTTTCACTGAATTAAAATGTCATCTTTCTTCTCTCCTCTCCTATGAGAATCTAGGCTCTCTGACTCATCTGCTTTACAATCCTACATTTTATTCTCCTCTTGAATCTCATCAGATCTTCTGTATTGTGGCCATCCTGGAATAATTCCCCCCAGCCTAAATCTGGTAAGTGATTATGTTCTAAGAATGTGTTTTGGTAGTTAGTAGAATTTGTTTTAATCCAGTTAGCTTTTGATTCTGTCTGATCCGAGTTGGACACCAATATAGCCTTAAAGTCTGCTGCCGAGGGCTATATCAGTTGTTAAAGGCCCTACACCAAAGATATAGGGAGAGGGACTTTAACAACTGATATAGAACATTCCATCCACTAAGAGTAGATAAGGCTAATAGAACATTCCACCCACTGAGGTTATAATGTTCTAAAATAAAAAAGGGAGAATCAGAAAGACAAACATTGGAATGTTCGAGCTCTGGGCTTATCCCAGCCATTATAAGCCCACAGCTACTCCATTATCTTCAATGAAGTTCTAAACATTTCAATGTTCTATTAAAGGTTAATTGTTAAGTAAACAGAGTGTCACGTCACAATGCACACAGCTTTGCTTTACTGTTCTTTATTCCCTAGAAGGTACCTTTCACAAACCAAACTGTGATCAAAAGGGTTCCGTTCAGTATGTTCCTGTAGTGTATACTGTTTCCTTCAATTAAATCAAAAGTAAACTCCAAAACTTCACTTCTGCGCAATAGAACTATGATGGCTGCTCCATGTCCTCACATGCAAGAAGCTTGCACCGCTGCTTTTGCCAAGCTGTTTGTTCTGCCTAATCTATAATGCAATAGTTAAAAATAAAGTAATGGGAATAGAGTAGAGATAAGTGGTATACAGTGCATTAATTTATTCTTTGCTCTAAAACTGTTTCTTTTCTGCTTTACTATCAGCTCGTGTTTGGGCCTGAAATGTATCTGTGACTCCATTTTGAAACCCACACCACGCATGTGCAACGTTTGCAAGAAAACTCAAGCTGTAGCATTGAACTCATGCCAGCTACTGTCCTACCAGATGATGTTCATGAGAGCGTGAACTTTCAACCCCACAAGGAGAAGCTGGACTGTACAAGCATAAATACATTGTTTGATATTGTTGCATTCATTGCTGGGTGGAATAAAAGTGCATGGGAAAATAAATTGATGGGCGGGAACGCAAACATTAATATTCATTCTAAAAGTTTCATTTTGCTATGGTGTGATGACCTCTCCTCATTCTTTTATCCAATCAAAATGTAGGATCCTTACACTTGCAACATTGGGGGGTGGTACAGTGACCTGGAAAATAGTATAACTAGAGTAGGCTTAGATAGTTTATTTGTCCGACTTGTCCAAATAGCTGACCTGTCACTGACCCAACACACTCAATAGGTGATCATGAGCAGAGGTGCAGGCGTAGCACTCTGTCAGAAGATTCAATATCCCAAATGGGGTTCAGGAGTAAGGGTGCTGGCGGAGCACTCTGTTGGAGAATTCGATAACCCAATCGGGGTTTTGGCTGTTAGCTGCAGAGAGGGTTGTAGCGCTGGCGTAGCAACTTTAACTGCGGGTGCCGGTCTTAGCCTGTGGTGGTCCTGCCCTGATCCAAATCTGGTTGCATCCTGTCCTGATTTCTGGTCGGCACCTGTTGTCTCGCTGGCACTTGCACTTTGGGCTCTATCCTTTGTCTGATCTGTGGCCAGGGTTAGTTCTTTACACCATTCTAGGTAAATATTTTATGTGGGTATATCATTGTACTGTTTCCTTCTTTCTTCCCACCCTCATGTCAAATGCGTAAAGATTGCTTTATAAAATCTCTGCATATTTTCATTTTATAAATCACTGATTAGAGTAAGTGCACATGTTACCTGATTAAATCTCATCATATGTTGTTTATGAGCCCAGGTGAGTAGGGTAAACTGAGTCGGGTGACATGTGCGTTCTATCACTTCCATTGATGTCATAAGGACCTCGCAGGTCTATTTTCTCTCCAGCTCTCCCTTTGGACTCACTGCTTCCCTCTCCTTCCCCACCCACAAAACCCTTTACACCCCCTGTGCTATCTCCGCCCACCAATAACAGAAGTGGGCAGTCGTCTCAAATTGTGTTTTAACTATTCCAATAGCGCCACCGACCTGGTGGGCATCTTGGGATGCTTTTTCCCAAGTTTTATGAAAAACATTACAGGTTGGCCAAAACATATGTACAGTATTCCTAGTTTTTAGTGTTGAGCTGCGCCTCAGGACAGCACTTCTATCAATGCAAAATTACCACTTTTTAACCATTTCAGACATTCATCTGTCATTTTAAAGTTTTCCTAAAATATTACAGATCTGCGAGCAATATTATTATTTGTATCAACATTATACAGCCAGCTGCTAGGGGCTATAATAGTTGTTAAATACCAACTTTGCCAGTGTTAGGCTGGAGCTACAGGCGAGGGTCTATGGCAAAGGAGAGGCCTTTTAACACCCATTACAGCCTGAAGCTAAAGGGTTATAATGTTATTACAACATTCCACCCACTAAGGAACAATTGCCTGCAATGAAGAGAAAGAAGCAAAAAGGCAAGCTGTGGAATGTTGGTGCAGAATGTCTATGACGATAATAATTTGCCCTGGGCCATCTAATTGTTTTCAATCAAAGATCTAATGTTCTAATTAAGAGTCACTGCCCATACATGTGGGCAGTAACACCTGTTAACTACCCTACCTGTAACTGTGGCTCGGGCCTGTAATGAGGGAATGGTAATTAAAGTTATTGCCTGTAGTTAAGGGCAATGAATAGATTGGGAGCGCTGTGGGAGCAGAAGCGTGTCTCAGCCTCATCAGGTGCAGCTCCCGGGTCATAGATGGCTGTTCGGACTCCTCCCTTTAATTTTGCATTGAGGGATACCCTATGAGCCAAAAAATGTAGAAAACGTTTATTTGCATTTTTTCTACTTTTTTTTATTGGGTGGTCTTCCCTCTCAGCCAAAAAAAGGTGAAGAAATGGAACAGCCTTCTATTAAACCTAGCTGCTTCTGAAGAGTCTGCGTGAGCACTGTGAGAGAAATTAGTAACCCTGGGCGAAGCACTACGCTAAGCTCGCGTAGTTTGCGAAGTTTGCGCATCTTCGCACTACGCAAGCTGCACGTAGCACAGTGCGAACACGCGTAGTGCAGCGTAGCGTAGTGCAGCGGTCACTTTTGCTTGTTCGCGGTCCTCAACATCATGTTCGCGACCGCGAGCAAGCAAAATGACATCCCAGCAAGATTCTCAGCGCGTGGAGGTCAGGTTTCTCATAGCTAGTGGTTTTGTATGCTCGCAACTGCTCGCGATGAGAAACTACCAGTTCGCTTTGAGAAAGCTGCCGCTCGAGTAAAAATCTACTCGAGAGATCACTGACATAATATTGAGGGACAAAATATCGACCATCAAGAATATCGTTGAGAAAATATCGACAGTCAAAATATCGAGTTTCTATCTACAAACAGGTAAGTACAAAATATCGAGTTATAAAATATCGTTTATTAAAATATAGTTTTAAAAATTATCGACTTTACTAAAAACAATGTTAAATTAAATTAATATAAAAAATGTATTACTACAATATAATTAAAAATACTTAAATTAACATGAAATTTAAAAAAAATATTTAAATCATATTTGTTAAAACATATATATATAGTAACAAAATATAATTAAATAATAGCCAATATTATTAACATACAATAACAAAAGTGTAAAAATTACTATTCCCACTCCAAAGAGTGCAAGGGTAGGGAAAGCGTTGGATAGCGTAGGGGTTAAAATTACTATTCCCAGTCCAGTGGGTGCAACAGTAGGGAAAGCGTTGGATAGCGTAGGGGTAAAAATTACTATTCCCACACCAGTCAGTGCAACAGTAGGGAAAGCTTTGGATAGCGTAGGGGTTAAAATTTACTATTCCCACTCCAGTGGGTGCAACAGTAGGGAAAACGTTGGATAGCATAGAGGTAAAATTTACTGTTCCCACTCCTGTGAGTGCAACAGTAGGGAAAGCGTTGGATAGCGTAGGGATAAAAATTACTATTCCCACACCAGTGGGTGCAACAGTAGGGAAAGCGTTGGATAGCGTAAGGGTAAAAATTACTATTCCCACTCCAAAGAGTACAACAGTAGGGAAAGTAAATACTTCATATATTATTTAAAAATTAAAAAATGAATATCTATTAATAATTCATTAAAAATAATAATGTTTTATATAGTATAATAATTAATATATTAAAATGACTAATTAACAATAATTATTTCAATTGATCGCCTATTAATACAAAATAATAAAAAATTAATTATTTAATAATTATAAAATATTTAACAATTATTTCCAATTAAATACATTAAAATAAATGTAATTATTTATTTAATTTTTAATAAATTACTTCCCACCCTATTCCCCTATAAACCCACAACCCACTACAGAAAATAAATTACTAAAATTAACATAATTAACAATTAATAAATTAAATTAAATTAATTGGGAAATAATGTTTTTATAATTACCCATAAATACTTAATTAATAATTAATTCTACATAAATACCAATAAATAATTTTACATATTTAATTATTATAATTTAATTACTTCCCACCCAATTCCCCATAAACCCACAACGCGCTACAGAAAATAAATTAGTAAAATTCACATAACTACCAATTAATCAATTAATAAAAATTAATTACCAATTAAAATTTAATTAATTAACAAATATAAATTAAATAACAATTAATTAAAAATTACTGTCAATAAATACATTTACATATTTAATTAATTATAATTAAATTACTTCCCATCCTATTCCCCTATAAACCCACAACCCGCTACAGAATTAAATTACGCAATAATTATAAAAACAAAATTCATTAATTAAAATTAATTATAACATAAATACACACTTTTCACACATATTATAACATATAAATACACTATAAAAAATGTGATATTATTTAAAAATCGATATTTTTAACTATCTATATTATATACTTCGATATTTTAACCTTCTAAATTTTTAACAGTCAATATTAAATCACTTACCTTAAAAATGATATTTTGGTTATCTATATTCTGTCCTGTCGATATTTTGTCCAGTCTATATTTACTACTCCATATTATGCCCAAACGATATTTTTGAGTCGATATTATGTCTGTGCACCGTTCGTTTTGTGCAATCATTGAAAACGCATCTTGCACAGTGCGAACATGTTACTACGCAGCCCCCGTAGTGCTACGTGAAGTTCGCGTAGTGCAAAGTGCACTTCTCGTAGCTTTGCGTAGCGCTACTTCGGAACTACGCCCACCCTTAGAAATTAGCTCTTTTACAACCTCTCTTTAAATTAAAATGCAGCGCCTGCAGTGCTCTCAGTGCCCACAGAACACAGCCTTTGGAACTAGCATCTCAAAATGCTGCACGTACAAGCTTGCTTTAACAGCCTCTATATATATGACTAGACTGGTAAAAACATTATAAAAAGCAGTGAAATCCTGTATTTTTTCAATAGACCGACATAATAACCCAATCCAGAAAACATACAAAGAAATCAGTTAAAAAGTATTATTTAAGAGTGGTATAAATGATTTCAGAAGGATGATTAGAGCAAGCAGAGGGATAATTGCCAGACAATCATTCACCAATTCTTTTTCATCCACCAGCGCTTGAATTTTACAGAATAGCAAAATGTAAACCAATGGCTTGACTTTTTTCCTCAGAAAGCTGGCTACCCTGAACAATAGTCATAGCTTAGAAAGCAATCACTCTGATTGTCTGGCCATCTTCCAACATTCCACCCTAGGTATCATTTATAATTATAAATCATACAGCTCAGCACTACCATAAAGCTGCATTTTGACTGACTGCTGGAATCTGTGAAAAACTTCATGCACTTCCAAAAATGAACTCACATGAATTTAAATGGATGAGGGGTGTTTCCCTAAAACTGGTTTCCAGTCCAGGGAAGACCTGGCTTTGAAGTTTGGGCTGTATTGTTCCCACGAGGCACATGGTCAAGACTGATTTGTATATAGCTGGTTCTGAGCTGAGGTGGCAAAGTGAGCTAAAGAACAATGATGGATTCAATCCAGATCTGTGACTGGGGGTGAGTGTCTGAAAAGTTTCAGCGCTGCATCCATCATCTCCGTGTGTGTGATTACTTCTGATGTTGGTACCCTCTCGATGGATTCATGGGCATAAGAGCCTGTACTTCTTGTAGCGAGGGCAAAAGGTGGTCCTCCATCAGCCGATTGGAGGATAGAGGCAATAGTGATGAGATTGTTTAGAAAGGAAGGCCATACCTCGTTGCATAATCTGAAGCTACCATTTGGCTGATGTTCTTGCCAGCCATTGGGGCAGAGTGGGTCATATTCTGCCGCTAACCGGTTTCCCATGATGACGGCATAATTAAGAGGCTTTGAGGCTGTGGCTGCCGGGGGGAGTACGGGAAATTGGTAGACATCTGGTTCTCATGAGGTTTGTGGTAGCTGGGTCGGCGGCCATGAAAGGACTGAGGCACCTGTTAGCCGTGGTTTCTAGGGATGAAAGGATGAAGCTGACCATAGCCAATGAAGGAGCGGAAAGTGGACTGTGGTTGTCGTGGGGCCATGGTGAGCCCCAACAACCTGGTACTAGCCCTTTTCTCCTTGAATCTCTTGAGAGGGCACAGGAAGTTCTTACCATCGTTCTATGGTTGATAGACCTTTGCAATAGCCTGAGATATAAAAGGAAGTTAATATCAATTCAAATTTTTGGTTACAGTGTAATATTTTTTACTACACTGTGAGGGTCCAAAATGACGAGTACGATTAAAAGGATTTATTACAAACTCAAGGCCAGACTGATATAGTTGAGTCACAGAAACATATTGTAAAGATACATATCACCAATGGAAATCCAAATTGTCATCTAAAGTTCAAAACCAACAAAAAGAAAAAATATAAGTCATTCAGTAGCATCAATATAAAAGATGAGAACGAGAATCTGATAGTTACTTTGCAGGTTTCAATTCTCCTGTCTATACATGAGGATATCTAAAGTCATCGAACTGATCCTATCCTAAACTAGGAATCAGGGAAACCGTAGTTGAATCAAGGGTGAAAAAAAGGTGTCAGCAAAGTGGAGACTTCCGTAAATATTCTCCAAATCAAGAGAAATACGTAGCATAAAACCACACAATGGGAAATATATAAAGAGGTCTGTATTTCTCAGAGTTCAAGTGCTATCTGCCACTGATTACTAACAAAGTCTATGTCATTATCTCCAGTACAACTCCAAATTCTCAACGCTGAAATTGGTTACATCCATCATTTCTCCCACCTTCCAATTGAAACATCTGGGTGACCTCGAGTGTCCTTTTCAGCCATGAGAATCAGCCTCCTACTTTGTTAATGTTTCTCCTTCTCGCCAAAAGATTCCTCCTGTAGCTCACTATCTATACAACCCACAGTAAGCCTTTCACAAACTAACGAAGCCTAGAGACTGCACCTGCAGAGGCTAGAACATGCAAAGTAAGTAAAACTATCACGTTGAAGGTTAAACATTGAAGCCCAAGAGCTTAAGGGCTTTGGTCAAGCTAACTTTAATAAAACAAAAATTGCACCCTACAATTAGATAAATGTGTACAAACAGTCACAAAATCAATTTACTTATATAAAGATAACTTAAGTAAGGAAGCATGGTTACGTATGTGATGAAATGTCAAATACATTTTGAAACATACGGATAGCTATGTATAGCGTGGAGAAGTGTGGCTCACTGGTTAGAGCAGGCAGACCCTGAAGCAGAGGTCAGACCCGGGACCAGGGTTCAATTCCCGACGCGGCAGGGTCTTGAGCTCAAATGTCCATGGACTCGATAATTCTCGCTTCGGTGCCTGACCTAATCATGGGTTCACACTCTGCAACTCTGGGCATTAAGCTTGCTTAATCTCCACAACGGTCCCCCGCGGCGGGATGCCTGGCTTTCACCTTGGGGATACCCTGTAGGGGCTATCTCACAGGGAAAAACCAGGACGGGTTCCCAAGGCAAGCGCGGAGATACCCCTTCGGGGGTCGATTCCAGCGCTATATAAGAAACATAATAATAATAAGAAGAAGAACTCAATTTTCCTTGTTACCCGAAGTTGTAAGGTTACATGTTTATAAATCCCCAACTCTCTACAATGAAGCATTTCAAAAATACTGTTGAATACTCCACTTTCATTATTGACGTTAGGGCGGACTGAGGCTAATGAATGATAAATATACACAAGTATATTACGGTTCTATGACCTGTAAGAGTGAAGCTAAAATTACGCTGCTCCAATCCTCCCTCTGATTGCAAATCAAGCCATCATGTCATGATAACGATCACTTATCATCCAACTAAAACAGAGTGGTCCTCATAATTGTTTGTCTAGAATTCATCATATGTTTCATGTTGTAATAATATTTACTCTGACTCTCCTATAATTCTGCATTCTCTCACTTTCGCTTCACTTCCCTACTCTCTTTTACCCACTGGTACACTTTAAAGAACTCAACTATGGATATTGCACAAAGAACAATGGTTACAAGAGGCTTGAAGATAGAACCCACTATCCACTTTCCAAGTTTCCAAACCATTTGTCTACTGCACGTAATCCATTGCCAATAACTTCCCATCCACCTGTTGGTACCAAACCCTTCAAATCTTTCTGTAAGTCAGTAATATTCGTAATATATTTTTGCAAGTCTTTACTGTTATCTGGAATATAGGTAAAACACGGTTGAACTATTGGCTATTCCGCCGCAGCGCTAAGGGGGCGGGGGGGCCGCGCGGCACGCCCATGCTGGTGACGGAACTGCTCCGTTACCAGCCTCGGTTGAGCTGTGCTGATGACGGAGCGGTTCCGTCATGGCCCCGCCAACTCAATAGAACGCGCCGCCCAGGCGCAAAAACTGCTCCGTCATCAGCACAGCACTACCGCGGCTGATGACGGAGTGGTTCCGTCATCAGCACGGAAAGAGTTAAATGCCTCTGATATGGAATGGTTCCTGTTCATATATAACCAGTTCCAAAATAAATGTTTCAGTTTGTCTACTATCACAGATAATTCACTCACATCCATGAAAGGAAATTCTGCCACATCCAAGATTAGGTGTCTCAAGGTACTTAATATTTTTTAAAAAGCAAGTTTGAAGGTGTGATCAAATTGAAGACCAAATTCCTGAAGCATCAGTTGAACCTCCACCATTATTTCAGAATTCTATCTCTGTGGCATTTGCAGCAAAGTAAGTCAATTCAGGGGAAGAATACCTTTGAGAGGGTACTCTAGCACGTTTTGATCTTCTGAGCACAGTCCTCTCACTTCCCACATCACCTAATTCAGAATCCTCAGAGTTCTCTGGGACAGTTTGGAGTTCACAGTCTGCTGGCAAATTGAGTCTCCCCCTTTCTTGCTTTCTCCGCCAGCGTACTCTTTTTGCCACTCATAGTTCTACAGCACTAAGCCATTTGTAAGGGTCTGACTCTGGCTCATTCAGCACCATAGGGTAAGGCTCACCTGAGCCAGCACCACCTGTTAGTTCATCCAGCCCCCCCTCAGGCCAATCAAGCGCTGTTTCAAACTCTGGCAGGTTCCCTACAGCTTGACTAATCTGCTCCCTTGGGTTTTCTACCACCATTGTTGCTTCTGGGAGAGATGCTGCTCCATCATCAAGGGGACACTGAACCTTGTGAGTATGAGCATTGTGCACAAAGTTAGAGAGACATTCACACTTTGCAGCAGTTGTGCTGACAAGAATCACCTGGTAAGGGCCAAGCCAGCGAGGCTCCAAAAAACAATTCTTTACATGTTTCTTCACTGAGACCCAGTCGCCGGGACTAAAGCCATGGCATTGCTGCTGATGAGGTGGGCTGTGACCGCTTCAACTTGATGAGACACAGAAAAGTCCATGAGTCAGTCCTTTGTGTGAGAAGTTGGCCTGGTATATGCTGTGCACCAGTCCAAACGACCCTTATTGATGATTAGGTCAAAGACAACCTTTAACCCCTTCGATGCTCATGACGAGCTCAGCTCGTCATGAGGCACGGTTGAGCTGTGCTCATGACGAGCTGAGCTCGTCATGAACAATGGAAATTCAGGGAATGCAGCACAGGAGGAAAATATCTCAAGCACCCAAGGTGTTAAAGAAAGCTATCATAGAGCCATCCTAGAGGTGTCTGTGAAGAGCAGCCTTCAGGATAAGTCTCGAAGGAATGTAAAGCAGCTTGTTTTACCAGATTAGAACCTCCTGAATAACCAAATGAAAGGTGAGCCACACAAGAGATATATAAAATATATGTATTTAATTCTAAACACTCTCTACTAACCTCTCTATGAGATTAAAGCACAACGCACACTATATAAAATCACTAGAACTTTGAATAGCCCAATACACAGTGGGCTCCAGGGAGAGACCAAACCATATACTAAGAAAGTGGTATAACAACCACAACTTAACTAGACACAGTGTCTAGAGCACGTATAATCACTGGGACTCCAAGGAACCACCCAAAATAGTGACACAGGGGACACACGGAGGATGGGTTCAGTGTGAGAACCCAGACGCGAGCTCCGTACAACTCTATGGGAAAGTCGTGGTTGGAAAATTAAAGATTAAAGACACTTCCGAACGGACTTCAAGCAAACCCTTTGGAACTTAGAAGGTTCTAAGGCCAGCACCCTTGTGAGTAGGTGTCATGTGATGGCGGAAACCTTTGTAATTTTCAATGGCATGGCTCAAAGAAGTGCTGTTGCCGGGAAGATGAAAAGTGTCTGGTGGGATGTAAGCCTGGATCTGAGGTGAGAAGACCCTGAAATCAGAGAGGACAGAGTGTGGGTCACTTCAGGGTGACCAGGCGCTCGGTAGACGACTGCCCATAGATGTCTGGTGCTACAGGTGAGATGATGGAGAGCTTGACTCTGCAGCCACAGGGACCAGGAGATGTTGATGAGGACCAAAGTCAGGAGGGGAGCTTTCCCACAAAGGATGTCGAGTGCTGAGGGGTCAGTGTCTGGATTGAACACCAACAAGCCTTGGCAAATGCAACCCACACGGGCAGAGGAAAGCAGACCCGGTGTGGACCAGCAAGGTCCAGGAGACTCTCCCGGCTATGGGGAGTCAGTGCACATCTGGGGCAACCAGGAAAGCCCAAGAGAAGTCAAAGCTACCTTCGCAGGGACTCAGAGGCCAACAGACCAGGAATTGCGTAGAGACCTCGAGCGAATCCCAAAATACCAGCCCACGGAACACTCGTGAAGTGTAGGCTGGAAATCTTCAGTACACTTACTGCTCGGGGTCAGGACTACACATAGTCCAAACCACAGCCTCAGGGATTTTTAAAGAGCATCTGCTGCAGCTAAAGAAAATGGTGCACAGGGGTTCTGGTTACACAGTCCCCACGAGGGATACTGGTCTCAGAATTACTGAGGTGGCATATTGGCCTCAGGGATGCTCAGGGACGCTCAGGAAACCACCTCCTGTGTTGCATAAATCTTCAGAGTCCTCAGGAGCTCAGGAGATGCAAACCAGTCCGATGTGCTAAAGGTGACTGCTTCACAGTGGAGTAACTCCTTTACTCCAAGGGAGATTCTTCAGTCATCCAGCGCAGTGTAGATCATGGAAGTACTTGGTTTCTGCCAAGTACTTTTACCTGGACTTGGTTTAGTCCAGGTAAAAGCTAAAGTCATGTAGGTAAAAGCTAAAGTCATGTAGTCAAGGTTCCTATTTTGTACCCAAGGAAGGAGTGGGCCAAACTCTGGGGACCCACCTATAGGAGGTTCAGGACAGAGGGGTGGTTACACCGATGTCATTTGTCCAGTTTCATGCCCAAGCAGGAGCAAATGGCTCCTGCAACCGGTTTAACTGGACTATGCACAGGGACACCAAATGTTCCCCCAGTGCAGACTGTCAGGCACTCACAGAGCCCCAATACACTAAATCCTGTCTGCGAGGTGGTCACACCTCCCTGTGACAGGAAACCTATTTTCAAGCCTTCCCCTGCTTGAGCTTGGCTCAGCAGCAAGAGGGCCGAATTGTGTCTGTGGCTAGCAGCATCTATTTTGGGATGCCCAGGACGAGAAAGCAGGTACCCGGCATACCGGTGTGTCACATAGGTCCCTTTAGGAGGGTGGAATTATACCTCCCCCGTCAGTTACTGGTGGGGAGGTATGATTCCAAGGTGTTTGACACCAAACAAGACATGTTTCCAAGCAGCCGTTTTAAAGTTAGCATTTACCACGAGGTTATAATGCACTTGAATATATATTGTTGACTGCATCACAAACAACCCCAGAAAATAGGTTCCTAAGGCTGCAGAGGGGCTCTGCTCATGCATGGGTACCCTCCTACACTCTCACATAAATCCCAGCACCCTGCTTTCATGATTGATAAGGCCTGCCATAGGGGTGAACCTATAACTAAGTACAGGGTGCATGCACCACCTTTCACAGGCTGCAGTAGCAAACCTGTGGAATCAGTTTGAATGGTCTCTCAGGGGTGGCATAATATCCTGCTGCAGCCCCTGAGAGGCCTCTGGGATACCTATGCCCTGGGTACATAGTATACCATATACTAGGGACTTATAAGGGTACCCCAGAATCCAATCTGGAGTGTACCTAAAGTACATGCAATCAATTTAGAGGAGAAACCAGCTTGACTGGATAACAGGATCCCAGTCAGTCTACTTCGAAAACAGTGAAACATCAGCAAAAAGTGGGAGTAACTATAAAAAGCAGATCCTACTTTCATACACTTTGCAGCAATCAAGAATCATGTCATCTGTAATAGTCTGGCAGTCTCATAGCCTTGCCCATGTTGACCTTATGGGAAGATAATTCTGTCTTCTAATCAGGAACACTGGGACGGCTCATCAGTACAAGAGGCAAAGCATCTGGCCACTTCAGGAACAGAGAAGCACACACTTTGACAATCTGGATTTAAAAGTGCCGTTGACCTGCTACACTATTCCAAAAGCCTCAGGTTGGAAACTGCAATGTAGTCCTACACCTGCAATACTGCACACAACATTCTCAGGACCTCATCATTAAAATGAGTTCCTTGGTCTGACTCTAGTGAAATCAGAAATTTGAACCTGGGTATGCATTCTCTCAACAGAAATGTAGCTACTGTGAGACTGTCATTCCTTCTAGTCAGGTAAGCTTCAAGTCAGGCCATGAAAATACCTAGCCATGGGTGACAACAAGCTAATTGGTAACACAGGTCTTCCATCTCCTGAAACTCAAATGTCATCATCTCTCTTAAAGCAACTGCCTCTGATCCAACTCTGCTATGCTACCTCTGAAACTTCTAGCAGTCTCTTAACTACCTCCATTATATCAGCAGTAGTTAACAAAACATTGTCATTGGTTTTATTTGCTCCTTCATTAGTATATTCCCCATTAAATGTACAAGCCTTATAGGCAGAATACCTTGTAACTTCAATGGCATACCTGTTGTAAATCTGGGAATGCTTCAAAATCCATTGATGTTGCAGGAAAACACCCAAGAAACACCCATGGAAACGACTCCTTAGCCCAATGTAATGCAACTCAGGGTATTAATAATGCGGTACATTACTTGAGATTTATGAATCAGTCATGTCATGAAGGGTCACACAAGATGGCCTTGCGTGGCTTCATAACAATCATGTTTCATTTGGTCGCTCTTGTGCCAGGTTGCGTGGTGCAAGAGCACTGAAAGGGCCTCATAAATATGCCCCTAGGTGGCTGTGGGTTTAATTACCCAGAAACCCAGGTCAATCAGATGGAATCAACATCTAACCATTATAATGAAAACATAGGGTTGCTTAACTCAACCATGAGTCCAGATTTATCAAAGAATTTTGTTGCCCTTGTGTCACACAGGATGACAAAAGGGCAATACAAACCCTAAGGAAGATATACCAAGGTGCACAAGGCCACCTTATGTGGCTTGGAAATACAGAGTAACTCAATGCAGCTCAATACAATGCTTCGCATTACTCAGCAATGGGAAAGGGCTACAAGGGTGGAACATGGGTGGAGCATGCATCCACTCATGCTATTTGATGTGTTTTCCACTTTGCCAAGAATAGTAAACCTGGAAATTCATCAAAATTGTAGGCCTTCCCAATAGAGGCACAACAAGGAAAAATATGTTTATTTCTCATCATTGTTTAGGTGTGATGAATTCTGAAAGCAATTGATAACACATATATGTGATATGTTGGACATTAAATTGTGCCCTATCTTTGATCGCCTAGCCCACATCTAGACAACTCTAGAAAAGTCATCTGCTACTAGGGCCCCAGAAACACAGCACCTGTCTCCATCAACCAGGTCCATGACAAGGGGAGAGGGAGTGCAGCTATTAACCAATCCGCTGCTCCTGATAATGGTTTAGTGTCAAATGGAGTCTCAAGGTTCCATAAAGAGCAACCCTCAACAGCTAAGCAGGCTATCAAACAGGCAGAAAGACGATATTCTAGTTCGGCCTCCCTTCAGTGACTGACCTCCCTCCTGAATACTCCCACTATGTTATTATTTTAACCAACATGCCCAGTCTTCCAGCTAACGAGGGGGAATCTAAAAGTGTGCCTCATGAAAAAATCTATTCATTGGTTGAACACCAATGTGTGTGCCAATAGGGACTTTTCTAAAGATATTTTGTTGGCTAGATGCGTGATGGTATTGGTAGATTGGGCAAACGGTATAATGGTGATGATATAGGTATTTACTTCCCATGTGTCGTTAATAAAATACTGGGCTTAGCTCGGGCTGGCATAGATAAATCTGGTTCGTCAAGATTTAGCTACTTAGTTTATTTATCTGGTACAAAAGAAGATGGTCCAAATGAGCAATGATGATCTCAAAAGGGGAATGCTGTGAAACAAAAAACTCCCCATAACAAAACAATTAAACACTGATCCGATCCACTTGATATTCTACATGATTTATATAATACAATAATAGTAAATTCAGAGTTTCAAAGATTGCTTCATAGTGAAGGTGAAATAAGTGATCAAAAAGTGCTTGTGACAAAAACACAGAAGGATAAGGAGGCACGTCAGTGCTCTACATGCTGCCATATTTTACTGAGAGATGAGGGCTGATATCATACTCAAGGCTTGTGGGCAAAACCACACTGAATAGAAGAAGGAATAATCCAATGACAAAGTCCATGTCCAACCCCTTTGGATAATTAGTTCCTAATTTAGGGAGTGTGCCTAATAAATAAGCTGGATTCTGAGGACAAAAACAGTTAGGAGAGAACTCATTGTTGTAACTAATTATGCAGTATCAGGAAAGAAACTGCGGTTCAACAAAAACCTGAGTGTGGTTCTAAACTGTATGTGATACAATTAATACACCCGAACTGCATGGGATATAACATAATGCATCAGATATAACTTGAATATAAGATTAAAGTTAGATCAGGGGGCTGCAAGCGTGCTGACAGTTACTCATGTGTGGCATGGTGAACATATAATAACTTGAACGGAGGACCAATAGGAAAGTTACCCAGTAATGCATCAGATTTAAAGGTGATGAATCAACCTTGAATATGGGATTACAATTAGATCAGGGGGCCGAAGATATTTACAACATATCCGTGACAAGATAATTAGGATATAAAGGTTGGCCACAATAATTAGTATAAACATCTAATACAAATGCTGTTAGACACAGATGGTGAATGTCTTGTTGTTATGAACTCAGGGGGCCTTGTAAAATGTACCCCATCAAATTACACCTAATTGGTAACTTGTATAGTGAGATCCCTGAATTAACCAGACCCCATACAGATGGCCGGGTAGTCCCTCTTCCTATTACCTAGGACACAATTAACTATTATAGTCTGTAAGCAGTTCAGCTCATGGTTAAAAATGGTTGTTGTCTCACGAGTTCCGCCTGTTTGTTCAAACCCTTTTGCACAGTGTCAAGATAGTGCATCCACTTGCATTCATGTAGGTTCAGTATTTCAGCGAAGTTACCTGCCCTTGGACCAAGTGTTACCTTCTCAATAACCACCCAACTAATGCTGTCTACTGAGTGGTTAAGTGTCTGGAAGTGTTCAACTAAAGGGGCACCTGGGACCTTACACCTTACTCTGCTGCAATGTTGTAGGATGCGAGTTTTGACCTTATGTGTGGTCTGGCCAATATATCGCAGATTGCATGAACACATTATTCCATAAATTACGTTAGTAATGTTGCAGCTAGTATGGTCATTGAGTGTAAATGAGGAGTTATTATGTGTAAATATCTTGTTCTCAATAATGAGATTGGAGGCTTTACAATGGCCACATTTATAGTGTCCCACAGTCGGAGGTAAGTTCCTCAAGGTACGTTGCAACAGTTGTTCTACAGGTTTTAAAAAGGAATGGACCACTTTATCCCTGATGTTTTTGCCCCTCTTGAAGGAGTGCAACGGAGGTTCGATCATGTCCAGATCGTCAGAAACTACTTCCCAATATTGATTGATAATCTGCTTAATGTCATTGCTACGTGTGTTATATGTGGTGACACATATCATGCGCTCTGAACTGTCGTCGTGACAGGGTTTGACTTCCAAAAAAGCTTCCCTGGGATTCTACCAAGCTCTTGTGCAAGCCTTCTTCAATAGAGATTTCAGATACCCTCTATCCATTACTCTGCGCAACAATCCTCTGACTCATTGACGTAATCTTTTCGTATCGTGCAATTCCTCCCCATCTTCAGAAATTGACCAAATTGCAAATTGTCCCTGAGGCCCCTCAGATTGTGACTGCTGTATCATAGGAGGGTATTCCTTTCAGATCATTTTCTGCAAAGGGTGGTGTATAACTGATTGTTAGAAACTTTTATCGAGATGTCCAAGAAATTGATTGACGAGGGGCCATGTTCAATTGTAAACTTGAGGTCTCAGGAACTTGAATTAAGCCAAGTATGGAATGTCTTTAGGTCATCTATCTGTCCGGTCCAAATACCAAGAATATCGTCTATGTAACGCTTCCACAGTGAGATGTTGTTACAGAAAGGGTTTTGTTGCATAGAATAACATTATTTTCAATGTCGTCCATATACAATATGGCTAGATTGGGCGCAAAGCTGGTGCCCATGGCGACACCTTTCGTTTGCAGAAACAAATTCTCCTTGGTACATGAAGAAATTCCTCATCATGGCTACTTCCACTAGTTTTAACATAAAGTCTGTAGGTACGCAATAGGGTCTAGGTCTGGTGCCCGGAACTGTGTGCATCACATCAAGGGCAGGTTTCTGTGGGATATTTGTGTAGAATGATACAATATCCATGGTGACTAGGAGTTGTTGAGTGGGGTAGAAGGCTAAATTGTCCACCAACCCCCTCCCCAAAAAAAATATCCAAATAGTGTCTATGGTATCCCTTCAGTAAGTTGAGGTGGATTCAGCATGTCCTTTAAGGAAAAAATCCACATATTTACACAGCGATTCCAGAATCGATCCACACTATGTACTATTGGGCGTCCTGGAGGTTTTTCAAGATTTTATGGACTTTAAGAAGTGCATAAATCTTGGCGGTACATAAATGTTTTCTATTCAGGAAATAGTGTTCAAGGTCTGTGAGGTACGCTTGGTTGAGGCCGGTATTTGTAATGCCTTTGATCAAATTACTGATTTCCTTAGTAGGGTCTGTATTCAGCTTGGTGTAGCTCATTACTGTAATCAGTTGTGATTCAATTTCACCTATGTAGTTCTTAGTGTTCTGTATCACAATCGCACCACCTTTGTCTGTGAGTTTTATGACAATTTCATTATTCTCTTGAAGTATGTGTAGTGCCTGGTGTTGTGCTTTGGTGACATTATAGTTTACATACTGTTTCTGCGAGCATAGGCGCATAAAATCCCTCAAGACAGCCTGTTCATATGCCAGGATTTTATGCAACATAGCATGTGTGGGAGGTATAAATGTAGAGAGACTTCTTAAACCTGTGGCAGACTTAATTGGAGTTGTCATAACTTTATGTAAATAGTATTGTGACCTGATTTTCTTGAAGAATTAATGGAATTCAATTTTGATATTAAAACTATTAGGTCTTGAGGTAGGAACAGATCATAAACCCTTACACAATATACGTTGTTCTTCGTGTGATAGTGTGTGATCAGGCAGATTGATGATAGGATGATGGGAGTAGGCATGGGCGAATTTTGCGAATCTCGCGTTCGCGAATTTTGCGGATTTGCGAACTCGCAATCCGCAAAATCCGCAAATTCCCGCGAATTTGCGGATTTTTTAATTTTTTTATGTTCGCACGGGTTTCTGCAAGTTCGCGAGGGTTTTGTACAATTTCGCAAATTGCGAAATTGTACAAAACGCGTGCGAACTTGCAGAAACCCGTGCGAACACAATGTGCCCAGTATGTGCCTCTTGTGTGAATAAAAGGTCAGAGAAAGATCAGTTCAGCAGATGAAGAGAAAGAAGCTCCTGGTCACAGGAACAGCACGGGTATTGCGCTCGTGAAAGTCAAGGATGCAAAGCCTATCCAGCATCACAGCTGATTTTCCACGGTAGATTTGGGAAGAAGGCACACCTGTCCAGCCTCGACGACGCTCACAATTGTTTTTGGGCTAATGAATGAGTCACTGAATTTGAGCATCAACTAGTTCGAGCGACCATGTGTGTGTTACTATGCAATCGCCCCGAAGGGCGCAGGGGTCCCTTGAGTGAGCTGTCCATCATAGTGGGTGAATGGCGGGAAGACGGTGCAAACCGCGAGTGTGTGGGCGGGGCCAAACGGGCAGGGCTACCATGCGAGTTCACACATGCTTCTAGTGTGTATAAAAGGTCAGAGAAAGATCAGTTCAGCAGATGAAGAGAAATAAGCTCCTGGTCACAGAAACAGCACGGGTATTGCGCTCGTGAAAGTCACGGATGCAAAAGCCTCTATCCAGCATCACAGCTGATTTTCCATGGTAGATTTGTGAAGAAGGCACACCTGCCTCGACGACGCTCATGATTGTTTTTGGCCTGATGAATGAGTCACAGGAAGGGCATGGTAAATATTTTAGGATGGCGCCGGCAAGCTGCCAGCGCCATCCTAAAATACTTACTAAATTAGCTTCAACAGGAAGCTCTAATAGATAAAATCGAGCACCTGCTTTATTTTATCTATTAGAGCTTCCTGTTGAAGCTAACTTAATAACTATTTTAGGATGGCGCTGGCAGCTTGCCGGCGCCATCCTAAAATAGTTACAACAGGCCAGGCTTGAACTTTTGCCCCCGGAAAAATCCGCCGCTCGCGGATTTGCGAATTCTCGGTAAATTCGCGGGAGTTCGCGGATCGCGAATTTACCGAAAATTCGCATAATCCGCGAGCGGAACAGATTTTCCGCTCATACTTAGATGGGAGTAATGTTGGAGGTGATGTCTACTATTGGTAGTGTTGTCTCCTGGTCTGGATGTCCCTGTGGCTATCCTCCTGGAACCTGACTTGTTTGAGGCGTCTGTTCCTGACTGTACCCCAGTTCTGACATCTCTGATGTTCCAGATTCCTGCCTGTAGCCCACTCTTGTCCTTATGGAGGTCCATTGTGCCAGCTGACCCTGCCCCTGGTGGATCTCCATTGACCCTCCCCTAAAAAAGGCCCCTGGTGTGCAGACTGGTATGACTAGTCTTGATTAGGAGAGCTGTAGCTAGGACCCGGCACCTCAGTGTCACTGCCTGTGCTGCTGCCAGCTGAGGAATAAGAGAAGGTAGTGTATCTCCTCTGGTCTCTAAAGTAACCTCTTCCTCTGATGGCAAATCTTCCCTGATTGTCTTGTTTGTAATAATCCTCTTGAAGGTATGGATATTTTATTTTTTTGTCATAAAACCGGATATCTTTAGCCAGTTTGTCTAATTTGCGTAATTGAGTGTTTGTGTCAAATTCACGTATGTTTTTTTCTTGGCGTTCAAATGTGTCCTTAGTTTTAATGGGAGCTGTATCACCAATGATCTCCCTTTTGAGATCAGCAATTTCTCTCTTGTAGTCTTTACGCGTACTTCCAGTTATATTCAGGACCCCCTTGTGAGTCACATTGAGCGCAGCAGGGACTGTTTGCCTTTCTCTTCTTTTGATTCACCGCATGCTGAGCATAATGTGCCATTACTGGGTAACATTCATATCGATGGTCCATTCAAGCTATGAGATGTTTGCCTTCGCATGCATGAGTAACTGTCCCCTTGATCATATATGAATAGTGCATAAGCTCACTAAAAGGTTCTTTGGTTATACAGAACCAATATTGTGGATGAAGAGAAAGATGCTTTTGATAAAACTTTGAGTATTGAGTATAATTTTTGATAAAAACATTGAGTACATTTATATAAAATTGATCTGGCATTCAGCCCAGAGCTGTGCGACACGCAGTGTTTGGGTCTCAAAGACTCCTTTCATTTACGCATAAGTAACTGTCAGCACACTTGCGGCCCCCTGATCTAACTTTAATCCTATATTCAAGTTATAACTGATGCATTGTTTTATATCCCTTGCAGTTCAGGAATGTTAATTGTATCACATACAGTTTAGAACCACACTCAAGGTTTTGTTGAACCGCAGTTTCTTTCCTGATACTGCATAATTGGTGACAACTAAGAGTTCTCTCTTAATGGCCTGTTTTTGTCCTCATAATCCAGCTGATTTATGCGGCACAATCCCTAAATTAGAACTCATTTTCGGAAGTGGTTGGACTCAGACTTTGTCTTTGGATTATTCCTGAGGTCTTCTTCCATTCAGTGTGGTTGTGCCCACAAGCTGTGAGTATGATATCAGCCCTCATCTTTTAGTAATGTATGGCTGCATGTAGAGCACTGATGTGCCTCTTCTCCTTCTGTGTTTGCAGTGTTCTGCATTCTGTCTGCCTGGAGCGACCCATCCCCTTCAACCTGATTCCACTGTCGGTCAGACAGTACTGTGCCTAGGTGAGCACCTTTGCCATTAATCTTCCATAATTCCTGACACCCCCATACGCTGTATTATCATTACTGATGGAATGTTTACCTACCATGTCGGTAGCTCCTCACCTTTACTCTCAATTCAGACCTGTACTCATTATTCAAAGCCCTTAAGCGGATCATTGATTAAGCATTTAAGGCACTGCAGGATTTGGGCTGTTCAGCTAGTCCATTTAAAAAATTGTTAGACAGGTCTTCATCAAATGTATATATTGTAAATAATGACAATCCATTTCTGTTACCAATTCTTCACGTTGTCACAAGCACTTTTTGATCACTTATTTCACTGTCACTATGGAGTAATCTTTGAAACTATGAATTTACTATTATTGTATTATATAAATCGTGTTGATTTCCAAGTGGATCGGATCAGTGTTTAATGATCTCAAATGGGGTGTTTTTTGTTTCACTGCATTTCCCTCTTGAGATCATCATTGTTCAATTGGACCATCTTCATTTATACCATTATTAGCCCAGGTTCATCTGGGTACTGGGTATATCCCATTGTTATGTAACAATCAGTTTAATTTACAGGCACCTGACAACCACTAAACTCAGCCCAGAAGGGCCAATGGCGCATAAAAGAGTTCCCTTTAGACCAATAGTATACCTGGGCAATAGATATACAGCATTGTCAGGGTTGAAGGACAATGGCTAACTGCATGGTAAGGATCATGATTGATCCAGTGCCAATGAAAATGGAGAGATAGCCGTAGCCCATTTATTAGCTTCCCCATTACTATTCAGTCATGATAACTTGATTAGGGCGGAGGCTTATGTCCATCACAAAAATATTCAGAAGGGGCATGATATGGGTGTACCCGTGATAGAAGGTAATGAACATCCCTCCTGTTTTCATTTCTTAAGATGGAATGTTGCAGACCTAGCCTCTAAAGGCACAATTGAAGGTTAGCAATGTTTTATCCTTGGCTATTTTTTATGTAGGACACATGGGAAGTGAAAGAGCTTGCTTTTAACAGATATATGTGTAATAGCCTGCCAGCGGAAGCATGCCCAGCTGGATGAGCCAAAGGAGGGCTAAATGCATGGTTTAAAGTTAACATTAGTTGCTCCATTACTCCTCTACCCCCTGATGAGGGGGAGGTTCAGGTTTTTTGCCTCGGCAGGAATTGTAATTATGATTTATATATGATTAACTTCTAAAATAACTACTTTTCCACCAAAGGTGAATGTAATTTCCAGGGTCTGTTTTCGATCAGTTGGCAGAAAAGGAGGCCCGGGTAGAGCACCAGGTGTTGTGACCTGCCCTCTCTACTGGCCGAGCATGATCTAGTTAACAAAGTCTCTAACTCTGCATTCCCTGAAATCCCAACCTTTATAGGGAGGGGTGCAGGGACTACTATTGACTATGTTTTTACGACTCAGGGTATGTCCTCAACCATTATCAGTAGTAAGGTGCTTGTACAGATCACAACCCTATTGCTGTGCAAATTGTGTCCCAGCAAAGATGAAACAAGCCCAGCCCTACGACTCTACAGGCGCTAATTGTTAGGGATGCAGGGCGCAGAGTGGCCTGGCAGACTGCTAATATGAAGAATATCAACCAAGGTCATTTGCAATAGTACGCCCTGATTAACTGTTGCAATTTAGAAACACGAAATCCGGTCCTTTTTTAAGTTACTTTATTAACCTCTTAAGTTGTGTCAAAGGGTTGTTATCTAGACCTATTACCGAGCCACGTCTTCATGCCAAATCCTGGTTTGATAAAGTGTGCAGACTGGCAAATTAATTTCTGCACTGGGCATTGAAGCAATCCCCAAGAGACCTGTGTAATATTGCAGCCTGCGGAAAGGCGTACCAACTGCGATTATGAAAAAGGAAACAGGTTTTGAAGGAGGAGAAATGGGAGTCTCTGGTTAGTGCTTGCAAGCTTAAAGACTCCAAAGCTTTTTGGAAGGTAGTGCAGTCTGTTTTATCTCCCCCGTCATCACAAGACAGAGTAACGGTTCATATTACGGCTGAGGCTTGGTTAACACATTTTTCAGGGATGTAGGCTACTAATAACAGTGTTTTTGACAAAGCACCTATGGTTGACCCCCCTTGTTTTAAACTTGATTTCAGAGAAGAAGAGGTGTACAAGGCAATTACTGACAGTCGATATATAAAGGCACCAGGCCTGGATGGTGCCCCCCTTAATTTATTTAGGGCAAATCTGGGGTTCTGGACCCCTCTGTTCACTTGTGTTTTCAACGCTGTTTAAATTTAGGGTGTGCCTACTTCATGGAGCACTTCAACAATTGTCCCTATTTGGAAAAAAGAGAATTGTGCATGATGTAAAGTGTTACCGCCCAATATCCCTTTTAGACTCTACAGCCAAAATTGGATCATCTTTTAGTCTGGATAAATAAAACCAATATCCTCTTACAACCCAATATGGGTTCAGAAAGGGGCTAGGGACCATCAAACAGTGCCTCAATCTCCATCTAATCATGGCAAAAGATAAATACGCTAAGAAATTCTCTACACACCTGCCATCTATGGATCTGTTGAGTGCCTTTGATTATGTTTGCAGATCCAAGCTATGGTCCATTATAGAGAGTATAGGTGTTGATGGGCACCTGGTTTCATTTTTAAGACTCCTACACTATGATCTTACAGCTGTAGTTAGATTCGGTAATGCCGGGGAATACATTGATTCCTTCAGAGTTCAGCGTGGAGTGCACCTGGGATGCGTTCTGCCCCAATTACATTTTTGTTAATTAGTGATGGGTTGGAGAGGTTATTGGCCTCTGTTGGGGTGTACGCTCACCAAGTCGGGCAAAAATCAGTGCTTGGGAGTTGATACGCAGACGATGCAGTCCTCCTGGCAGGAACAGCCAATGCCCTTAAGAGCCTGAATTTGAGTTATGTCAGTTTTATGAGAGAACTGGGCCTGGAAACTAACTGTGTTAAAACATTTACAATGGTATGTGGTCCTAGAAACTCCAAAACCCTTACCTTAAACATAGATGGCAAGAGATTAGATAGGGAAAGCTTATTTACATATTTGGGCTTGGAGTTAGATGATGCATGCACCTGGTCTACTTGTATCAAAAACAGGATAATTTGCTTACACAAGCAGAAGGCATTACTTCTTCGCTCTCTATGACTATTGGCAAAAAAACAATAGCTCCAATCTTGGAGCTATATAGCCGAAACGTCTGCCAATTTTAACCTATGGGATGGGTATATGGGGAGGAGGAGAATAGATTCTGCCACAGCTTATTGGGTGTCCCCGCCGACCCTGCATTTTTCCATGCACCAGGAGTTAGACATGGATTATGTGTAGGATACCATTAATGCTGCTCCTTTGACCCTCTGGTGTGCAATATGGGCAAATAAGGAAGCTGATTATAACCGGGCAGTGATTGCCTGCTCTGTGCTTGGTAATTCCTTGGTTAAAATATATTAAAGACTGCTTCCTGGCCCCTGGCTGTGCCCATTTGTATGAGCACCCCAAGACTATCGCGAAAAAGGATAAATACTGGGTTCAAGATGTTTTTGCCAAGCATAGACAGGCCAACAGGGAATTAACAGAAGTGGCCAAACCCCTGGTTAGGGATTACTGCATTATCCAGATGGCCCCAATGATTGTCTCTTATCTTTTATATGTGACAAATGTGTATGAGAGAATCTTATCAACCAGATTTTGGCTAGGTTCCATCCGCTGTCTTATATGTTTTCCGCTAGGTCAATACTCCTCTTCATGCATTACTAACTGCCAATGGGACGAGCAATCCAGTCAAACCTTAATACCTTTTGCATTTTTCTGCAAATATTAACAGCCATTTACAAGGAGGTTTTTATTAGTGTTGTTGCGTAGGCACACATTCACATGGTGTAAAGCCGCTCTATTCTTTTAAAAGCAATTTAATGATTATGACACGTTTTCTAGTTGCTAGTTTTTTAAGTGCATCCTAGCACAAAGAAGGAGAATGATATTTTGATATTATCTATATATATACTTTCCTGTATTATGAAATGCTGCTTTGTATTATGATGCTATACTTGGCCATACGCACTTTACATTTTCTAAAGCTGCTACTGGGAGACGCTGTTATCTTTTACACAAGAATGTTGCCACCATCACAATGGAGATTTCTGTATTAAGTTTTATGTTGTCCTCTTTTACATTTTTTGTATGTTACCAAAGATTTTTACTGAAGGAATTTGTAATTTTAACGTTTTTATTGTATGACCTCTTTTGTGTATCTTTTATGATCTACCTTTAGAAGATCAAATAAAGACAATGGAACAATGTTATATCTCAAATGTCAATAAAAAGATCTGTTACAAAAAAAGAAAATACCAACTTTCAAAAAGTGGCATTTCCCGAATTGTGACTTAAAAGTTAAACTTTACCATTAAAGAGTGTTTTCAATTGCAGTTATTTAGACACTAAACTCAAAACTCCTGTTTTCTCCAAATTGAAAGTTATCACTTGATAAATGCAATAAGGTAACACTGTGTTATCCTATGAGAAGGCCTTGCAGTAGTGAGGAACGAATTTAACTATCACTACCAGGACATGTAAAAGTTTAAGACACTTGCCCAACTTTTTAAATACAATACACCCCGCGCTATGGCATGTTTAGGCCTACATAAGGGGTCACTTATACGTATTAAAAATGAAGGTTTACCCTGGCAAAAGGTTTATTTTACCAAGCCAAAATGGCAGTTCTAAGACATGTTTTAAGTGCTAATTTAGTGTGTGGCATAATAAGTGTTGCAGGCCAACTAGTAGAATTAAATTTACAGGCCCTGGGTACATGAAGTAACCCTTTGCTAGGGATTTATCAGTACATTAAATGTGGCAATCTGGTATAGACCAATTTTACCATGTTTAAGTAGTGAGTATCAGCACTTTAACACCAGTTGGCAGTAGGAAAGTGCAGTCCTAAAGCTTCTAAAAATGAATTTCCGCAAACAGAAGGGGAGAAGGCAAAAGTTTTTGGGAATCACCACAGCAAGGCTGTCCGGTCTAACAGACCCAACAGGCACCGAGTGGAAAACATGGCTTTTGTTGATGCTTCTAGAATTTCATATATTCTGTCCTGTGAATTGTTGCTTGAACCGTCGCTAGCAATCGAAGAGTCCTTATAACACTATTGCATCTTTACTAAACAGAAGCACATAATTTAAAAGGTTCACAATCCCAATGAGTAAAAGTGATATTAGTTTTGGGCCAAGGCACAAAAGTAAAATGAGGAGTAATTATTAACTGCCATGACATGCTGCTGAACTTTAAAGAAAAGGAAAGGGCTACCATGTAAAGTACTAAGGCACAGAGAAAATTTACAGCTTTTTAACAATGCACCCTGAAGGGTTCTTCGTGTTCGCAAACTGATTATGTAATCTTTTGTTGCTTTAATGTTGCAATTTCACACACTCAAGACCTTTTTTCTCTCTTCATGTCTATGATTTATTACTGTGACATTTGCTAGTTATAGGTCTTTCTTTTGAGAATGAAATGCCAGAGTGAGGTGTTATCAAGCGGCTATGCAAATGGTGGAGTCCATTACAGAATTAAAACAATATATTCCTTGCAATCAGTGTTCCTGCTTTACATATTTTCAAGCAATGGAAATCATCATAGCAACCAAATAAGAGACACATCTGTAAATAAGGAAGCACAATGCATGCTAAACCTTGACACATCCATACATGTTTGTTGCACCAGTGTAACCATTGTGTAGAGATAAGGCTTCAGGCAACAGCCTAACTAGGGTGTTATGGACCATAATGCAAGCAAGCTAGAGGTACCCTCCATCTACCTGTCTGGTAATAAAAGACAGAGATATCTGAGTAAAGAACTCCAACAGATGGGGTGAAGTAGGTAACTCACACCAAGATCTGGGTGGCACTGCACCTTCTGAATTATTGATAGCAATGATATCAAGTTCAAGATTAAAAAAATAGATGTTTACGTGGGTTGTATCTCATAATATTGCCTCACTTAAATAATGTGTCCTAAACATTTTTTACACAAATAGCATCCCAATGGGTGTAGATTCTACATTAGTACCTCCACTGTGGCTATATTTTTGCAAATTATATTTCATGCACAATATTTATGTCACATGATATTCTCACAGTGATATTCTGGCACCTTACTGTGTACATGTGTGTGTGAAGCTACAGCAGAGCAAGCAGGGCCACATCTCACCTCTTCGTCCTCATTCCACTGAGCCAGCAGCACCCCTTAAAGCAGTGCCCCTGCTACCCACATGCAAACCATTTTCTTTTCAATCAATCAATCAATCAATCAATCAATCATAGCACTTGTAGAGCGCACTACTCACCTGGAAGGGTCTCAAGGCGCTTGGGGGAAGAGGTAGGAGAAGGATCTGCCTCCGGCGGTGGCTCTTCGGATACGTGGTACAGCGGTGAGGGCGAGGCTAGTAGACCGTAGCTGGCGGGTGGTCGTGTAGAAGGTCAGGCGGTCGTTGAGGTACTTGGGGCCCAGGTCGTGGAGAGGCTTGTGTGCGTGGGTGAGGAGCCTGAACGTGATCCTCTTGCTGACAGGGAGCCAGTGCAGGTCCCTCAGGTGGCCGGAGATGTGGCTGCGTCGTGGGATGTCCAGGATGAGTCAGGCGGAGGCGTTCTGGATGCGTTGGAGTCTTTTCTGTAGCTTGGCTGTGGTTCCGGCGTAGAGGGTGTTTCCATAGTCCAGTCGGCTGATGATGAGGGCCTGGGTGACCGTCTTCCTGGTTTCGGTCGGGATCCATCGGAAGATCTTGCGAAGCATGCGAAGGGTGTGAAAGCATGATGAGGAGACGGCGTTGACTTGTCTGGTCATCGAGAGGGAGGAGTCTAAGATGAAGCCCAGGTTGCGTGCATGGTCTGTTGGCTTGGGAGCGGTGCCCAGGGCTGGGGGCCACCAGGAGTCGTCCCAGGCGGAGGGCAATGGTCCCAGGATGAGGACTTCCATCTTGTCTAAGTTCAGTTTCAGGCGGCTGTTCTTCATCCACTCGGCGACGTCTTTCATCCCTTCGTGTAGGCTGGTTCTGGCGGTGTCGGGGTCTCTGGTGATGGAGAGGATCAGCTGGGTGTCGTCGGTGTAGGAGATGATGTTGAGGTTGTGTTGGCGTGCGATGGCAGCAAGAGGTCTCATGTAGACGTTGAAGAGGGTGGGGCTGAGTGATGATCCTTGCAGGACGCCGCAGATGACTTTGGTGGCCTCGGATCGAAACGGGGGGAGGCAGACTATCTGTGTTCTTCCGGCGAGGAACAAGATGATCCACTCCAGTGCCTTCTCTTGGATGCCGGTGTTGCTGAGGCGTTGGACTAGGGTGCGGTGGCAGACAGTGTTGAACGCTGCAGAGCGGTCGAGGAGGATGAGTGCCGCAGTTTCCCCGTTCTCGAGCAGGGCTCGGATGTCGTCGGTGGCTGTGATGAAGGCGTTCTCGGTGCTGTGGTTGGCTCTGAAACTGGACTGCGAGGGGTTGAGGGATCCGTTCATCTCGAGGAAGGCGGCAAGCTGTCTGTTGACGATCTTCTCGATGACTTTGGCAGGAAAAGGGAGGAGCGAGATGGGGAGGAAGTTTTTGAGGTCGGTGGGGTCCGCTGTTGGTTTCTTCAGTAGGGCGCTGAGCTCGGCATGCTTCCAGCTCTCCGGGAAGGTGGCAGTGTTGAAGGAGGTGTTGACGACGTCCCGGAGTTGGGGTGCGATGGTGGAGTCGGCCTTGTTGAAGACGGGGTGGGGCAGGGGTCGGTTGGAGATCCGGAGTGGATGGTGTTCATCGTGTGGGCTGTGTCTTCGGTGGTCACCGTGGTCCAGGTGCGGAGGGTGGCGGTGGGGTGCGTTGGTTCGACGGTTGGGTGCGTGGATGGTGTGCCGAAACTGTTGTGGATGTCGGCAATCTTGCGGTGGAAGAACGAGGCGAGAGAGTCGAAGAGATCTTGTGAAGGAGTGATGTCGTTGTTGCCGGTGCTGGGGTTGGAGAACTCCTTGACGATGCTAAAGAGTTCCTTGCTGTCGTGGGCGTTGTTGTCCAGTCGCTCCTTCAGTGATTTCTTCTTGGCTGTGCGGATAAGCTAGAGGTGCTTGCGAGTGGCGTGTTTGAGGGCGGTCATGTTGTCAGTGGTCTGGTCGAGGAGCCAGGCTTACTCGAGGGTGCGGCAGGTCTTCTTGGAGTCCTTGAGTTCGTCGGTGAACCAGGGGGCCTTCTTGCTTCTGGGTCTGCTGGGAGGGTTCTTCAGTGGTGCGAGGTCATCGGCACAGGCGGTCAGCCACTGCGTGAAGTTGCGGGCTGCTTCGTTGGGGTCCGTTGTGCTGGCAGGTGGGTTCTGGCTGAGGGAGGTGGTGAGCTGGTCGGCAGTGATCTTGCTCCAGCTCCTGTGAGGAACCTGTTGCGGGTGGTGGTGGGTTGTGGTTTTTCTGAAGCTGAAGTGGACGCAGCTGTGGTCGGTCCAGTGGAGTCCGGTGGAGTGGCTGAAGGTGATGTGCTTGCTGGATGAGAAGACGGGATCAAGCGTGTGGCCGGCGTAGTGGGTGGGGGTGTTGACCAGTTGCTTGAGTCCGAGGTTGGCGAGGTTGTCCAGCAGGGCGGCGGTGTTGTGGTCCTTGTTGTTCTCCAGGTGGAAGTTGAGGTCCCCTAGGAGGATGTAGTCGGCGGAGGGGAGGGCGTGTGGGCTGATGAAGTCCGTGATGTCTTCGCTGAATTTTGTGCGTGGTCCCGGGGGTCTGTAGATGAGGGTGCCTCTGAGGGTCGTCTTTGGGTCGGTGTGAATCTGGAAGTGGAGGTGCTCGGCGGCGGCGAAGGTGTCGTTGGAGTCGGTCGTGATGTGGATGGTGTTCTTGTGGACGATGGTGATGCCTCCTCCGGTCTGGTTGATGCGGTCCCTCCTGATGATCTTGTACCCGTCCGGGATGGCGATGGCGATGTCGGGGGCTGAGGAGGCATTCATCCAGGTTTCCGTGAGGAAGGCGATGTCTGGTGATGTTGTGTCGAGGAGGTTCCAGAGTTCCACAGCGTGTCTGTGGACGGAGCGGGTGTTGAGCAGTATGCACTTGAGGTTGCTGCTGGTGCTTGGCTTGGCGGGCGCGGTGCAGGTTCGGAGGCAGGTGAACTTGCAGGTTCTGCAGGTGAAGGGTCCGTGAAAGCGTTTGGGGGTGGCCCGGCAGCAGGTGGGGTTCCGTCCGGCATTGAGTGCGTTGAGGGCAGAGGCGTCAGAGGTCTGTCGGGTCGTCTTGCATCGGTGGGGGCCAGGGGTCCTGGCACTGGGCGCGGGCCAGGCGCGGACAGGTGCAGACGAGCTTGCCTTTGGCGCGCCCGCTGCGCGTGGGCGTGGGCGTGGGCGTCATAAGTAAGGAGCCGGGAGGGAGGAGCAGCTGGGTGGCGGGAGCGGGGAGGCGAATGGGCAGAAGGTGGGCAGAGCCGCAGGGAGTCAGTGGTGGGAAAGGAGGACCGAGGGCGGCTCAGCGGCGGCTGGGTCATCCGGGGGGGTGAGAAACGAATGAAAAAAGGGGGCAGAACGAAAGCAACAGCACACAAGGCAAGGGGAAGGAAAAACGAAATGGAGGGAGAAACGAAGGCAATGAAAAAAGGGGCAGTACGAAGGCAACGGCACACAAGAAAAGGTGAGGGAAAGGAACAATGGAGGCAGAAACGAAGGCAGCAGTACACAAGGCAGGCAAACGAAGACAGCAGTACACAAGGCAGGCAAACGAGGCAGAAGCAGCGGTATGTGGGGGCGACCTCGCCTGGTTACAGGCTCAGCAGTCACTCCCTACACCATTGCGCGGTCCCCTTAAGTAAGGAGCCAGGAGGGAGGAGCAGCTGAGTGGCGGGAGCGGGCGGCGAATGGGCAGGAGGTTTGCAGAGCCGCAGGGAGTCAGCGGCGGGAAAGGAGGTCCGAGAGCGGCTCAGCGGCGGCTGGGTTGTCCGGGGGGGTGAGAAACTAATGAAAAAAGGGGGCAGTACGAAGGCAACGGCACACCAGGCAAGGTGAGGGAAAGGAACAATGGAGGCAGAAACGAAGGCAACAGTACACAGGGCAGGGGGAAGAAATAAACGACATGGAGAGAGAAACAAAGGCAGCAGTACACAAGGCAGCCAAACGAAGGCAGCAGTACACAAGGCAGGCAAACGAGGCAGAAGCAGCGGTGTGTGGGGGCGACCTCGACTGGTTACAGCTGTGCACGCCTCCCCTACTCACTTTTCAATAGAATGCTGATTGCAGTTACCAAATACAAGACCATGGTTCTATGCACACTGCAGTAGGCCAATGATTGGATGTATAGGATCTTTACTCCTTGCAAGCCCTTGACAGACACTGTGAGACACTCACTCTATATCTAGCCTGAACACCAGAGCTCCTAATTATGTCCACTTAGGAACACCCATCCACAAACTGAGTCCACCCAGACGCCGAGAGGTAATTCAGTAATCAGTCGGCACTGCAATAAACCCTTGTTCGACGGAAAACAAAACTGATCAAATTAATATCTGGAAGAAGAAAAGACTTTGAGAATGCACGATGAAGTGAAATGTTTGAAATGTAAACGAATCACATCTGCATCAGCGTAATTTAGTGCTCCTCTTAGTTATATGCAGTTATATACTACACTTATTTTTAAGTCCAGCCAACACATGTTTCCTTTCCCGGGAGTTCCTTCAGTAATTGCTAAATCAGCGTGAGTGTTCGTACCAAGCATACTAATCAGTCCAGGCATCCACAATAAGAGGAATAGCACTTTCGTACTAGAACGTGCTTCCGCGTATGGGTGCCGGTGAACAGGCGCGGAAACACGTCCTAGTACGAAAGTACTATTCCTCTTATTGTGTATGTCAGGACTGATTTGGTCCGACACTCTTTGTACGAACACTCACGCGGATTTAGCAATTACTGAAGGAACGAAATCTAGAAGTGAACGGACCTAAACTATTATCCCTGCCCTCTTGGAATTATAACTGGTTCAAAGGCTGACTGCCCTAACAGAAGGTCAATTAGCCCTGAGGAAGTCGTGGGTCACTTCCGGCTGGACCAACAGAAGCAAAAACATTAAAGACAATCTGTCATATACTGTTGTTATGATTTATTTATATTACTCTGCATGAATGCCAATGATATATTATGTGTGCTGGGGCCTGTGGTAAATAGTTGTGTGACCCCCTTGGGTCACTTATGCTGAAGGGTGGATGACCTTTGAGCACCAACAGATTGACATATTATATACAACCATACCGAAATAAGTAAGTGCCACAACCACACGGAGGCAATTTCATCCTATCTAGGTATTCATATACTTTCTAATTGACATGGAGTAGATCTGTCTTGTT
Source organism: Lissotriton vulgaris (assembly GCF_964263255.1). Classification (NCBI taxonomy): domain Eukaryota; kingdom Metazoa; phylum Chordata; class Amphibia; order Caudata; family Salamandridae; genus Lissotriton; species Lissotriton vulgaris. The sequence continues at coordinate 1,160,899,076 of NC_141689.1, forward strand.
TCATATCACTAGAATGGTCAAGATAAATTCTCTTTACTGGTAAAGTTGCATTTATCATTACCCTTTTAAAAATTGCACTTTTAGAAAGATGGCATTTTTCTTCTCTAAGTCTTGTGTGCCTGCAGCCTTTCTCCAATATACTATTGGGTGGGTGACAACTGGACTTTGTGCATTCCCTCTAGACAACCACACACAAATGGAGCTTAGGTGAGATTGAGTGGCTACTCACATCCTGCATCCTGATGGGACATATCTCACTTGAACGCAGAGTGACTCCAAGGACACAGTCTTTGAAGCACTCATATCTAATACAGCATTCAATACAACAATGTGAAAAACAAGAGAATAATAAATTGAACTTTTGTTTCTTCTTTAAAGTAACAAGGTCTTCCACTCCCTTGAGCCAACGCGTTTCGTTGTTATAGGGTGTGACCCTACGACTTTCTCAGGGCTTATGGTTCCTTCTAAATTATATCTTGATATAAGGTCATCTTCCAAAATTTATTTGTATTTCCAAAGCGCAACATGGTCCTCAACATCCAAGAATCAAATATCAATATTATCCCACAAAGACATTTTTGTTTTTATATCTCTGAATACGAAAATGTAACACTGACTCAGAGAAATTCTTCCGAGTAATCTATTAGATCCCTGAAGTACGGGGCACCTGATAACACAGCAACCACACCCAGATACAGGCAAAGGTCGATATTGATATTTGATTCTTGGATAAAGATTGTGAATAGTTTGTGCAATCTCTGTTTGAGTTTTGGGGAATTAGGGTGCTTTTTCCCCCTTTGGATGCACCGTGGGATATTTGAAATAATTCTGTTCACTAAAAATGTTGTGAACACTAAATCAGCATCTGTATACCCTCCACACACGACTCCAAGGACATGCTGGCTGCTCCCTGTTCTAAGTCTCTGGGCCATCAAAGACTTCTCATCAACCTGCAACAGCACCTGGACTTTGCATGCTGCAAGTCTTGCCCTGCCAAGTGGTTTCAAATGCAGACTTGGACCCTTGGAAGAGGGTATAAAGAGCTGCAACTACCAGAACCCACACATTGCCAATGTTGCACCAATTGGAACGAACGCATCTCCTTCGAAGCATAACTGCTGCTGCATGGACCGCTGTCATTGCATCACTGACTGCGTGGCACATCACCTTAAGTTTCTGACTCCTCTCCGACTTTGCGTGGCTTGGCGCCAAATTAGCGCCTTCAACCCATTGGTTCTCCGACGAAGAATTGCATTTTTGCTTCTTGCTTCTCTACTCTGTTGACAACGTATCTAAGGTACTTTTGAATGGCCAGGGCCGATCCCTGGATCTGACCCACACTCCATTGTGGTCGACTTGAACTTTTGGATTTACCCCAGTCTAGTGCAACCAGATATCCTCGGTGGTATAGAGACAAAATATCGACTTCAAAATATCGACTGGACATAATATCGAGTTTTAAATATAGACTGGACAAAATATCGACTGGACATAATATCGACTACAAAAATATCGTTTTTCAGGTAAGTGAAGTAATATCGACTGTATAAAATATAGATAGCAAAAATATCGATTTTTTAATAATATATAATATTTTATAGTGTATTTTTATGTAATAATATGTGTGAATAGTGTGTATTAATGTTATAAAATATTTTATTACATGAATTTTGTTTTGATAATAATTGCGTAATGTAATTCTGTAGCGGGTTGTGGGTTTATAGGGGAATAGGGTGGGAAGTAATTTAATAATAATTAATTAATTAATATATGTTTGTTAATATTTTTAATTAAAAATTAATTGATAATTAATTAATATTAATTAGTTAATTAATTAATATAATTTTGAATATATTTTGTATTAGTAAATAATTGTTAATTAATTAATTGTAATTAGTTAATTACATTAATTAGAGTACATTTTTTATATATATAATTTTGTGTTATTTTTAAGTAATTAATTTTGAAAAAATAATATTAATTATTAAAATAATTACACCTAATGTTCTAATATATTTACTTTATTGTTATTGTTAATTAATAATTAATTGGTAATTAAATAATATTGATAAATTTTGGGTAAAGGAGCATTTTTAGGGTTCAGGGTCAGTTTTCAGTTCATGGGTAAAGGGGTATTTTTAGGGTTCAGGGTAAGTTTTCAGTTCATGGGTAAAGGGGTATTTTTAGGGTTCAGGGTCAGTTTTCAGTTCATGGGTAAAGGGGTATTTTTAGGGTTCAGGGTCAGTTTTCAGGTCATGGGTAAAGGGGTATTTTTAGGGTTCAGGGTCAGTTTTCAGTTCATGGGTAAAGGGGTATTTTTAGGGTTCAGGGTCAGTTTTCAGGTCATGGGTAAAGGGGTATTTTTAGGGTTCAGGGTCAGTTTTCAGGTCATGGGTAAAGGGGTATTTTTAGGGTTCAGGGTCAGTTTTCAGGTCATGGGTAAAGGGGTATTTTTAGGGTTCAAAAAAAAAATTATTTTTATTATTTTCATTTATTATTTTATTATTATAATTTAATTTAAGTCGTTTTAAGTATATTTTAGTAATTAAAATTTAATATTAATTTAATTTAACACTGTTTTTAATAAAGTCGATATTTTTTACATCTATATTTTTGTTAACGATATTTTGTACTTGATATTTTTGTACTTACCTGTTTGTAGATACAAACTCGATATTTTGACTGTCGATATTTTGTCCACGATATTTTGGCAAGTCGATATTTTGTCAGTCGATATTATTTCAGTGATCCATCCTCGGTTGACCCTTTAAAAGCCACTATATAATGTAATATTCAAAAATTCATAGCTCTGGTTATACTTCTTGGATTTTTATCATGTTGGTCTTTTTTGTTCATAGAAATATATGCTATTTGCCTAACTTTGTTGGATCCTTTTTGTGGTGTTTTTACTGTGTCACTGTTTCAAGTGTTTCATAAATCACCCATTTCCTCCTAAGTTAAGCCTGACCGCTCTGGGACAAGATACCAGAGGGTGAGCACAGGATAATGTAGCGGGTGTTGTGACTTACCCTAGCTAGGATTGTTGGCTAGTATTGTTGATTCTGCTTGGACAGGATGCATACTTCTGTCAACCAGAAACCCAGGGCCATATTCATAACATTTGTGGTGCAGGGCAGTGCTGCAAGTCATCTTGCTGTGCTTGACTGCATCCGCGGGAAAGGGCAGGAATTGGCCATATTTATCCAATGCAGCAAATTCCTAGCCTTTCCCCATGTGCTGGCACCACTTAACCTAACACTAATGCAGGCACCCTTGCACCAAGGTGTCGATTATGATCTCGGACGGACTGTAGTCCGGCCGACATTGGCCTGGAACTGTAATCGAACGACCTCCAGTCATTGGTTGCACCCCAGGAATTAAGGTACGAGCAAACCATGTTTGGTTGCATGCCTATACTTCCGAATGGAATACATGCTCACTTTGTAAGGGGCAGAGGTGCAATTCATTCCTGCACCCCGTGGCATGCACCCCAAAGGGCCTGTCACTGGGTGCAGGGAAACTGCCATCGTAATCCCTCGGCCGGAAAGAGCTGGCCGAGGGATTAACGGGGGGCCTTCTGAATGGGGTACGGGCTCTCTGAGCCCGTCAGAAGCCATTCAGAAGACTGTTTCAGATTCCCATCCGACCGAGCCCATCGAAATGGATCGGCTGAAGGGAATCCAAATCAGTGATTACAGTGGGGACAGGAGGGCTCCAACCGACGGTCGGAGCCTGTCCTGCTCGCATCGTAATCGGGCCCCAAATTGGAATCTGAGACCGGGCTAAAAGTATTTGTGACATATTGGAGTCTTAGGTGCCCCTCAACACATTCTGCAGGAGGTCTCTATCATTTTACATTGTGCCACTAGATCGAGCTAAGGCTCACACTTACCAAGATTTTGTGTAAGGTCACATCATTTTTGTAGTGCAGCCTGAAGTAAAATTCATTTTGGCATTTACAAAGCCACACAAAGTAAATCTGAGTGGCTTTGGATGGTTTAGTAAATACAGATTACCGCAATGTAGCACATACAGGCACATGCATCAAGCGATTTTGGAATCGCAAACGGTGCGAATCGCAAAAATCGTCCGTTTGCGATTCCAAAATCACTTATTGGGATGCATCATTCATTTTCCTATTCTCGCAATTTAAGAAATCGCAATTTTTTGCGATTTCTCAAATTGTGATAGCATTTAAGAAATCGCAAATTTTGCGATTTCCTAAATGCTATGCATGATTTTTTTATTTTTGCGAATTCCCAATTTTAAATGGAAAAATTACCATGAAGTACACCTTCATGGTAATTTGCGAAAAGTTTCAAAAATGCAAATAAATGCATTTTTGAAACTTACATTTTACACACACACATGCCCTTGGGACATGTGTGTGAGTAAAATGTACTTACATGACATTCCAGGGGTGCAGGGGGGGTCCTTTGGACCCCCACTGCACCCTTGAAATTGCATTCTCATTTTGCGATTCCTTAATTGCGAATTCACAAAATGAGAATGCCTTCCCATTGATTCCTATGGGCCTCTAGGCCCATAGGAATCAATGTAAAGCCTTTCCTTATTTGCGATTCGCAATTAAGGAATCACAAATAAGGAAAATTTGCGAATCGCAATAAAATGTGCGAATTTTTGATGCATAGGAATTTGCGATTCCTAAATTGCGATTCCTTAATTTTCGCAATTTAGGAATCGCAAATTCCTACAATGATGCATGTACCTGCTTGAGTATTACAAGAGTGCAGCATGGTTCTGCCGTGGATCCTGCCATGTATTTAGAGGCAAACCCAGCTTTATAAACACTATTCAAATGTGTTTGTCCCATAATGGTGCGCCTACCTGACAGAGGCAGAAAGAGATAAATACCTTAATTTCCCCTTTATTACTTCCTCTTTGCATGCGTGCTGAATTCTGCAGCACATATAAATAATAGGAATATGCCTCTAAGCATTATTTTGGTTAGGACGGTATCCCTTCCTACACAAAAACAATCCTCCCTGTAATACAGGCACCTTTGCAGCATGGTGCAATGTTGATGCTAGGCATGTTGGCATATTGATGCTAGGCAGCACACAGTACGTTAGCTGTAGGAGAGAGCAGAAGAGTGCCATATCTTAGTAGATATGGTGCATTACTGCTGTCTCCCTTTCACACAACGCAAGTTGCCTTGCGGCGTTGCTTCAAGTATGAGTAATTCTGCCCCTGAAACGTAATCAGATTCCTGGTCAGTGGCGTAACAAAGGGCCTGCCCCCCCCCCCCCCCCCACACACATTGCAGAAGTCCCCAAGCTCAGGGAGGGGCTCCTCAGCACAGTGCCCTGGCCTGAAAGCTCCTAGGTATGTCTGGAGAAGGGTACTTTTCAGGGGGTCCCACTGGACTTTCGTTACGCCCCTGTTCCTGTTTAGTGTTTTGATGAAAAAAAAAATCGAATGAATAGCTAAACTTTGAAAAGCAGCAAATACTGCTGATTTACAGAACTGTAAATGACATTAGCTTCTATTACCTAACATATTTGCATGGATTTTATCTCCTTGGAAGAACTGAATGCAGAGAGATTTGTCAACAACATAAATCTGCATATTAGAAAAGAAAGGATCACATGAATTCAAGCTTACCAAAACTTCAGATGCCTCTGTCTCATGCATTTCTGACTGGTACGCCTCTCAAACAAAGGTAAGATTTAAAAGCAGTAATCAGAAGAGTGACAAACTGTCCCTATTGTTTATGAACAATGTGGCTGTAGATTATCAATGGGGTGATTAAAAAGTATAATGTTCACCAAACATTTTCAATTAACTGGCAGTAAGGCATTTCAAAGCTGCAAAGAGCAGTGATTAGCTTTCAGCGGCATTAATGTATGAACGGAAGCTAGCAGCACAGGAGGACACATAAAAACCACTTTGAGGGTTATTAAGTCCCAATGAGCCACAACAAAGAAGTCTTCCGAGCAAACGGACGACACAGAAAAGAGGAGAAAGGCGTTTTTAAGAGCAATTATTCCCCTTTGTTTTGGGTTCCTTGTAGGCGTCTTTCTTCCAGATCAATACGGTCTCCATCAGCAGCGTGGAACCGCCTGAATGTGTGGGGGAAAGACTTCCTGCATGGTTTTAAGCATTTAACTATCCCATTAACCAAAACCTGTGTGTGATAGGTTTGAAAAATGCAGCAGGTAAGCACAATGTGGTGCATATTGATGCACTTGTGTATAAAAACATCCTGCCAGGCCAATCATAGGAATGGCGTCAATTAACAGGACAGACATTTTTCTCTTTGCTGCGGCAATTGATGAGGATTTAAGCCAAGGCAGTGGTGGAGTACGGGAGCTTAATAAATAGTTGGTTTACCGTTCAGAATTTGTGTCTCAGCAAACCTAAATGTAAATTCACTGCTCTTGCTGAGCCCTTGGTATACAAATCTTTCACGCAGGTAAAGATTAGGATTGACAAAACAAAATTCAAATCACACATCACAGTTAAATATCAATTATTAGGAGTCAATGGTGAGATTTGTATGTGTGTTTAAAGGGTTTTACTCACATCTTTTTAAAAAAGTATTTATTTATTAATCATCAATTAATTCTTTCAATTGACAATACAGAGCATAAAGTGTCTTCTATATGAATAAAATCCCTATTCTAAATCATAAAATGAGAACAGTATCTTAAACTAATAAAGAGTTCAAAAACGAAAGGTGAAAGCATAACGCTTTAAGCACTTTAAAATTGCATGTCTCATGAAGAGAAGTTTAGGTAATTCAGTGGAGTATCAGAAAAATAGCATAGATAATGCTCAGAGCACACAGCTTCAGGGCGTAGAGAGTCTAGGGCATCAAAGGAAAAGAAGCTCAAAGCCTAATTATTTGTGTGATGTCTCTATTCTAGGAACACTTGCTACTAAAGTATTGGTATCTACAACTAAAACAAATGTTGCCGGAGACCATCTTTTCCACCGATGGGAGCACAAGGTCTTCATGGGAATGGAAATCTTCCAACGGCTACACTGTCCTGAGACAAAGATTTACAGATATTAATGGCCTGATTATCCCTCTGTATTTGTCCGACTGTGGCAACCAAGGTGGTCCAACCGGTGCACAGACAAAATATCGACTCCAAAATATCGACTGGACATAATATCGAGTTTTAAATATAGACTGGACAAAATATCGACTGGACATAATATCGACTACAAAAATATCGTTTTTCAGGTAAGTGAAGTAATATCGACTGTATAAAATATAGATAGCAAAAATATCGAATTTTTAATAATATATAATATTTTATAGTGTATTTTTATGTAATAATATGTGTGAAAAGTGTGTATTAATGTTATAAAATATTTTATTAAATGAATTTTGTTTTTTTAATAATTGCGTAATGTAATTCTGTAGCGGGTTGTGGGTTTATAGGGGAATTGGGTGGGAAGTAATTTAATAATAATTAATTAATTAATATATGTTTGTAAATATTTATAATTAATAATTAATTGATAATTAATTAATAATAATTAGTTAATTAATTAATATAATTTTGTACATATTTTGTATTAGTAATTAATTGGTAATTAATTAATTGTAATTAGTTAATTACATTAATTAGAGTACATTTCAATATATATAATTTTGTGTTATTGTTAAGTAATTAATTGGGAAAAAATAATATTAATTATTAAAATAATTACAGCTAATGTGCTAATATATTTACTTTATTGCTATTGTTAATTAATAATTATTTGGTAATTAAATAATATTGATAAATTTTGGGTAAAGGAGTATTTTTAGGGTTCAGGGTCAGTTTTCAGTTTTTGGGTAAAGGGGCATTTTTAGGGTTCAGGGTCAGTTTTTAGTTTTTGGGTAAAGGGGCATTTTTAGGGTTCAGGGTCAGTTTTCAGTTTTTGGGTAAAGGGGCATTTTTAGGGTTCAGGGTCAGTTTTTAGTTTTTGGGTAAAGGGGCATTTTTAGGGTTCAGGGTCAGTTTTCAGTTTTTGGGTAAAGGGGTATTTTTAGGGTTCAAGGTCAGTTTTCAGTTTTTGGGTAAAGGGGCATTTTTAGGGTTCAGGGTCAGTTTTCAGTTTTTGGGTAAAGGGGCATTTTTAGGGTTCAGGGTCAGTTTTTAGTTTTTGGGTAAAGGGGTATTTTTAGGGTTCAGGATCAGTTTTGGGTTTTTGGGTAAAGGGGTATATTTTAGGGTTCAGGGTCAACAAATAAGATTGTAAAAAATTATTTTTATTATTTTCATTTATTATTTAATTATTATAATTTAATTTAAGTATTTTTAAGTATATTTTAGTAATTAAAATTTAATATTAATTTAATTTCACACTGTTTTTAATAAAGTCGATATTTTTTACATCTATATTATTGTTAACGATATTTTGTACTCGATATTTTTGTACTTACCTGTTTGTAGATACAAACTCGATATTTTGACTGTCGATATTTTGTCCACGATATTTTGGCAAGTCGATATTTTGTCCCTCGATATTATTTCAGTGATCCGGTCCAACCACCTGCTTACAAGTGTTCTTAACCATTTCAACATTACCATGAGCAGCTATGGAAGCCTAGTGCCGCCATTTGCCTTTTTAAAAATGTGGTTTCTTGTTTTAGGTCTACATGTTATTTCTACACGCTAATTACATTAATTTGGGTTTATGAAAATGCTCCACCAACCTCCCTCCTTTGATGGTCCACAATATTCACTGATTCAAGTTCTCCCTCTCTTTAGTTTTTTATATTCTTTGTTAATGTGGTCAATTAGTTCTAACTCCTTTTTTATTGACCTATTTCTTTCTCTATTTCTTCTCTTTTTGTAGCTAAGTTTTAATTTTTTTGTATACTCTATGATTAATAAACTATGGTTAATACCAATACTAATATGTGTTTATATCTCTAAAGCTCCAGATGGACTGATTTCAAGCATGTCCATTTCAGTTTTGTTTTGTTTCCATAACTTTTGTCGATCTAATTTGAAAGTATAGATCATCATAGTATACATATTAAACAGATAAACATTACATTTAAAAGCTTTCAAATCTTATCATCATTCAATATCACTCCCACAGCTGTAATAACAGCCCCAAATATGTATCCGACCAATTGTGTTCTCTCATTTATACTTCTGGTATATCTGTGTGCAGGTGTGTGTCATTGTTAATGCCTTTAAGCTATTTACATGTGACATCTTAGGAAACAACAGGCCCAAATAGGAAATACCCTACCAATCATCTAGCAATTTAAAATGTGTGTCTTGTTCACAGTTAAAATAAACTACTGGTATTGCTAGTTCATCACCTTGTAAAATTTGCTGTGTCCCTCCTGAAAATTCAAATGCAGGTTTATGTTCACAATTACTTTTCCCTCAATGCATCTTCCCATTTGGTAATTTTCTTCGAAAACACACACTGCCCCTTTTCGTCTCTTGTTTAGCCTTAACTTTGAGAAAGGCACTGTCTTTCTAAAATCATCTTCTTTCTTTTTCCATGCATCCTTAAAACATAGTCACTTGGATTATTACTACATGCAATGTATGATTGTCTTTCTTCCAACATCATGATACGTGTTTTATGTGATGGTCTCATCAAGCAGGTAAAATTGATGACATATGCCTTAACAGAGTTAATAGAAAGGTAAGTTAAAAAATAATGCTAAGTAGTGTCCATTTGTTTTGCTTGTGGGTGCAAATTCATGCTCTTTTATAAAGGTACTTTTAAAAGAATCATGTCACATTTGTAATAATATTATTCAAAATGTTGTGGTCTATAAACTAAACTAAGCAATATGTTGCATGGAATTAAATTAGACGCAGGAATGTGATGGTATATCATCTCCTTCTCAGCTGAGGAAAGCAAAGGCTCACGCACATAACAATCTTTAGCATTCATAGCATGTGTAAATTCTTGCACTAATCCACACTAAACATTAGTTGAATAGTCTTCTTTCAGATAGTCTACAAATTAAGCTTTCGACTCACCCACATCTATGTCATGTGAAGGTGTCATGTTACTGGATGAAAATACAGATTTCTCTTTGTCAGGTGTAACATATATGACCAATAACAATACTATAGCTACGAATACTATTGCTGGAAATTTAATTATTTCCACAATAATCCTGCATCTAGTCCTGGTAAGAATACACATGCTTATCCAAAGTCAGATTTATTAAATGAGTGTAACAGCATGTATCATGTCTTTGTTTTTATTTTGAAAGCAGTTATTATTCTTCTTCATTTGCTTTGCAAATCAGTTAGTTTCTTGCAACTTTTATTTACGACAGTGTTTGTATGGACTTCCTTTTAACCCTACTTGATGTTCTTCAAGAAATGTTATCCCTAATCTTCTACTGAAGCCTAGGACCTAGGTAATCTTCTTTTTATTTTAGCAACTTTCTTAGATTTTCATTGGTCTATTTGCACAGTTCATTCAATGAGTTTGTCAACAACTAGGTTTTTCTTGAAAGTTAAACAGTTTCTAGTGGTTTCAGGCAATTCTCCAATCCAGTAGAGTAAATCTGAAATGGGAACATTTAGCACGTAATAGGTCCATTCAGGTGCAGAATACCTTCTACAAAGTACTCCTGTTCATTTGGATTTGCTTAGCACTTGATCACTTTCTATGTCACTTATACCACTTGACTCTGTTTCTTCTGTGATTGTGGGTGGTATTGATCGAATTGACACACTTGATCTTAGCTTCTTTCGTTTATAGGCTCTAGGCCATTCAGCACTGAGACTACTTTCTGGTCATGATTCAGTTCTGGTGCACTTCACCTGGATCTTCCTGTTGCTCTGGAAGTATCTCCAGTATCACTGTGGCTGCATTATTTACTCCTTCTGCTCCCACATGAGCTCCAATGTGTGCCACTGTGAGATATCAGTAAACTGATTTCCTCCACCTGTCTGCAGTTCTTCACCCCCTCCTTCCTTGCTGCTGTGCAAAATGTGGTCGTACATTCACTAATGTTCTCAGTTCTGGCTCATAGAACACTATTTCTTCAAAAGGATCTCTTATTCTCTGGGTTTGTGAGGTGTGCACCCAATGTGACACTCAGGCACACTTAACAGCAGTATTCAGGATTAAAATCACCATGTTAGGTCCTTCCATCTTGGCTCCAGACATGACTTTCTCACATGCCTCGTTCTGATTTCCCAGTCACCTGGGTTAAAATCATGGCACTGTTCTTAATGGAGATTTGCAGAGACAGTAGGTTCCACCTGTCAAGATACAGAAAGCACCACATCAGCTAATCCTTTGTAGTAGTCGAAGACCATGTCATCTGTTATGCTCTCAAGTGCATGTGCGGGAACAACAGGCAGTCTCATTGCTCTTCCCATCAAAATTCCATGCGTGGATAAACCTGTATTTCTGTCAGGTATACTTCAAAGAATCATCAACACCAAGGGCAAAGCATCAGGCCATTTCAGTGCAATGAATGCACAGACCTTTGCCAATTGAGACTTTACAGTCCTGTTTAACTGCTATACTATTCCAGAAGCTTGCAGTCAATAGCTACAATGCAACTGCTATTCCACTTGCAATGCTGTACAGAACAACTTAAGAATTGCATTATTATCCTCGATCTGACTCAAGAGAAACTGGCTTTTCATACCATTTGACTTATTCTCTCAGCAACAGTTTAGCCACAGTGAGACTGGCATTTCTTTGTGTTGGGTAGTCTTCCACCCATCGGAGAAAATGCGCATTATAACTTGGCTATATATCAACCCATTGTAAACAGACATCTTCATAAAATCTGTATGCACCCTGTGGAAAGGACTGCGTGATCTCCCTATCTGACTCAGTGTAACTTGCGTTGGTTTCCTTTATTCATCTGCTGGCAATGTTAAACCAAAGGGGATGATAGACGGAGTGTTGACGATTGCAAGCACTCACCCCAGTCAACTAATCTGGATTTAATCCATCATCATCATTCTTTAGCTCACTCTGCCACCCCAGTTCAGACTTGTAAATCAGTCTGACCCTGTTCCTCATGGGAACAGTCCAGCCCGAACTGCCAGGCCATGTCTTCCCAGGACCGGAAACAAGCATCTTGGGACCGGTTTCTGGCTAACCAGTTGTCATCAGCCAGGCTAGCTTGAATCCTGTAGCAAAGTGAGCAAGGAACCCATGTCTGGGCATACCCTGCCAACTTAGAGCGAACAAAGCAAAACCAAAAGGGATGATGTCAACTGATCTGGGTTTAATCCATCATCATTCTTTAGCTCACTCCGCCACCCCAGTACAGACATGGCCATATGCAACTCAGTCCGACCCTGTGCCTCATGGGAACAGTCCAGCCCAACTGCCTAGCCATGTCTTCCCTGGACCGGAAACAAGCATCCTGGGACAGGTTTCTGGCTAATACGTCGTCATCATCCAGGTTAGCTTGAAGGCTCCTGAATCTGGGGTTAAACCAATTGTGCCTAAATTACCTACCTGTTGCAAGCCTCACTAAATGATTAAAACCATGGAAGTGTTGTGTCCTGTGTGGTAACATACTGTCTGATAACACTAGCCTTCTATCTGCCGAAATCTAAGTGCCATTTGCATTCTTTCCACATCCTGCTTAGTTCCAACCCTGTTGTTCTGCCTCAGTGACTTTTTCTTGCATACTCTTAATTCTTCCTATGCAATAGCTATGGACATCAACATTGAAAGGACAGAGTCCTCAGGAGGTTCACCTGTGAATGTTCAGTTGAATGTGCAGGCACCAATGGCACAATAACTTGCAACTTCGGTAGCATATCTATTGCCAACTGTGACATATCCATTGTTATTATTATTATTATTATAGAGGCTTTTGTAGCGCGCTCTGTTACTAAATAGTATAGTATCCTGGCGCGAAAGAGAGGGGAACAGATCACAGTAAATGCAAAAGAGAGACAGCCATTATGCAGTGGTGTTAAAGAGGTGGGTTTTTAGGCCTTTCCTGAATGCCATGATGGAAGGGGCTGTTCTCAACTGCAGAGGCAGGGTATTCCAAGCTCTCGCTGCTCTAACCGAGATGGATTGGCCACCAAGCCTGCTATATTTAAACTTTGGCACAGTCATTTGGTGAAGATTGCTTGATATAAGAGGGCGGTTGGGAGCATAGAGGGAAACTCTTTTTCTCAGATAGGATGGGCCTGTTAGATGGAGTGCTCGGTAAGCTAGCACAAGGATCTTAAATAAGATCCTTTGGGCAACTGGGAGCCAGTGAAGATCTCTGAGAGGTTGGCGGACACTAGATCTTCTGGGTATGTTAAACAGCAGCCGGACCGCAGCATTTTGAATAACTTGGAGGCGGTGGATCAGATAGGCTGGGAGTCCACAGTAGAGAGCATTCGCATAATCCAATCTGGATAATATCAGAGCGCGAATGACCGTCTCCTTGGCTGCTCTCGGAAGCAGAGGAAGAAATCTGCGCAAGGTTTTAAGGGTGGAGAAGCAGATTCCAGTGAGTTTTTTCAGGTGGTCCTCAAATCTGAGATTGTTGCTAAACCAAATTCCTAGGTTTTTAGCAGGTCCGCCAATGGATTTGGGGCTAGGAAAGTCGGTGGGCCAGAGAGAGTCACTAAAGTTATCTGGAAAGGAGCCGTACAGCAGGATTTCAGATTTGCTCTCATTACATTTAAGTTGGGCACAGGCCAGCCAGCGGAAAACCGATGATAAGCAAAATTGAACTCTCGATGTGTCCGAGTTGTTTTTGGGCCATGTAAACAAAAGCTGAGTATCATCGGCATAAGCCATAATTTTGGCACCTAGCTGTTCCGCAAGATAGATGAGGGGGGTCATATATACATTAAAAAGCAGGGGGCTTAAGGTGGAGCCCTGTGGTACACCAGTAGAAAGTTTTTTGGGAGAGGAGGAGAAAGGCGGCATCCACACTTGCTGTGACCTGTTGTCTAAAAAAGATGTTAACCAGCCAAGAGCTGGGCCAGTTATGCCTATGGCTGCTAGTCTGGTAAGTAGGAGGGAGTGTGGGACCGTATCGAAGGCGGCAGAGAGGTCCAATAAAATCAGTGCCGCTCTGCCACCTCCGTCCAAACACTCACGAATGGCCTCAGAAACCTCGACTAGAGCCATCTCTGTGCTGAAAGCAGCTCTAAAGCCTGATTGCGCAGGGTGAAGAGCTTGAGAGCTCTCAACAAATCTGTCCAGCTGTGAAAATGCAACTTTTTCGCATATCTTTGCTAGAGCTGGCAATAGAGATATGGGCCGGAAGTTAGCAGGGGCCTTTGGGTCTAGGCCATTTTTTTTGAGAAGTGGTAACAGTTTTGCCTGTTTCCAGCAGGCTGGAACAGTGGCGCTGGAAAAAGAGAGGTTGACAATATGTGTCACCTCTTGACCGACTGTATTAGCCAGGCCCGCAAGGACTCTGGCCGGGCAGGGGTCAGCGGGGGAACCCGATTGTAAGGTAGCCAGAATTTTCACAACCTCTGTTGTGTTCACTGGAGTGAAGAGGGCAAACTGATCCATAGAGATAGGCATAATGGGGGAAGGAATAGACATGGAGACTGGAAAATTGCTACATACAGTAAGCAAATCATCTTGGATTTTTTCAATTTTTTCCACAAAGAATACAGAAAGTTCTTCACACCATTTTGCCGATGAGGCTAAAAGAGGTTGAGCGGCGCAGGGGGAGACAAAGCTTTTAACAATAGCAAAGATTTCTCCGCTGTTGTTGTTGGCCTTGGTAATGCGCCCGTCATAATATGAACTTTTTGCCGCTTTAATTGCTGCATAATACTTCTTTTGAGCCATTCTCAGTTCTTTCTTGGCCTCAGGGAGATGAGCTTGTCTCCAACATCTTTCGAGTTTTTTGCAGCGCGATTTGAGATCGCGAAGAGTATTGGAGAACCAAGGTTTGGAAGGGGTGGAGCGAACTCTACATACGCGACCTGTTTTGGTTGAAAGAGCAACACCTCCTTTGATCCATGAGTTGAATGAACTAACGGCTAACTCAATTTCTAAAGGAAGTGAGGTGCGAGAGGTATCAAGCTGATCACAGAGCATAGCTATGTTAATTTTCTGTGTATGAGCCGCGGGGTGATTGGTCTCAGCAGGGCGTGACAGGGGCCAAGAGAATCTTATTAGCATATGATCAGACCAGTTTACTATTTCAGGCTCAGACATATTTATGTTAAAGTTGGTACATAATAGGTCAAGGACGTGACCCCCTGAGTGGGTGGGAGCCTTGATCCACTGTTTTAGCTGGGCCATCGCAAACGCATCATTTAGCCGAACTGTGTCAGGTAGATCAGGTTGGTCCACGTGAATATTAAAGTCCCCCAGAAGGAGATATGTGGGGTATTTCAGGGCACGTGGGACTATCATGTCCTCTAGTACCTCTAGAAATTTTCCTGCGTGGCCGGGTGGTCGGTACACCAAAGAGCCCCCTAAGGTAAAATGTGCCCCCAGAGTAAGAGAGAAATGGAGTACCTCGGCGTCAATAGAGGGGCCCATAGAATCTAGAGAAAAGGTCCACTTATCCCTAAAAATGGCTGCTATGCCACCTCCTCTGCCTAAGGGGCGATCTTGTCTAATGATTTTAAAGCCACGTGGAATGGCAAGTTCGATCACTGGGTTGCATGTGTCATTGAGCCATGTTTCTGTGACAAAAAGAAGATCGAACTCGTTGTCACTTAGTAGCTCAAATATATCGTTAGAATGTTTTACCAGTGATCTGGCATTGATCAAGCCGGCCCGAAGACATGACGAATCAATAGAACACTGGGTAGGGGCAGAAAGGATAGGTTGAAGACGAAATGTGCATGCTTGACAAGTGCGCTGAGAAGTATCTACCAAGTCCCATTGATTCGAGCAGGGGCAAGATTTAGCACTAAGTGCTATTAAGTACTCACGAGAGTAGGAGACACGCGGCCGATCAGTGGATGGGGAGGCAGCCGCAGGGGGGCTGGCGCTGGCCGCGTCCGGGACACGGACGGGCACAGACGGGCCCTCCTTTGGCGCTCCTTCGGCGCGCAGACGGCGCGCCCGCTGCGCGTGGCCGCTGCGCGTCTTGAAGTGCATGTTTATTTGTAGCCACAGCCCCTCCCTCCGCTGGACCGCTAACTCGGGTCCAGCCGGGTCCGAGCCTGACTCAAGATGGCGCCTGTCTAGCCCTCCACATCAATCGGCACCAGGGAGCCGCGGTGGAACGGGGCACAGGGGGACCAAATCACAAGCGCTGTGAGAGGTAACAATGTTAAAAGTGTTTTTAAAAAAGCACAGAAGTAATAACACACAAATGCTAAAAACGATTGCAGGTAATCTTTAAAATGACTGGCTAGTTCAGTGGGAACCAGAAGAGAGCAGAGGAGAGCCCTTGCAATCTGCTCTCCTTCACTAAGCGAAATAACGAGGTGCTGCCACCACCTCCAGCAAACGCCATTGTCACTTCAGTGAGCTTCACACTTAACTACTGCAATTTTGGTGGGGAGTTGTAATGCATCCAGCAACTTTTTGATGTGCTCATCATTTCGTATTGGTGAGCCAGATGATGTCATGAATCCTCTTTGTGACCATAACTGCCCAAAGTCATGGACAAAACCAAAGCCATACTGACTATCTGTAAATATAGTCCCTCTCATTGGTGCTGTTAAATTGCATGCTATGGTAAGGGCAATCAATTCTGCAACTTGTGCTGAGTTTCTACTTTGAAGTCAGGAAGCGTCAACAATTTCATGGATTGTACAGATTGTTCACTGACAGAATATCAACTACAAACTTAAAGATGTAAAAAATATTGAGGTAAAAATATAGAAAACAAAAATTTTGACCCCCTATACTTAAAAAGGTAAGTACAGAAATATTGAAACAAATATAATTTACATTAATATGGTTGTATTAAATCTCAATTTTAAAATATATATAATTTAAAATATTAAAATAAACATCAAATAAATACTAAGGGGCCCATTAGGATGGCGGGTGGATCGCCCACCGTCCTTGCTGCAATGACCCCCCGCCATATTAGGATGGCTGGGGGACCTCGGCGGACGGAAAGACCGTCCGCTGCTTTTCCGCCCCGGTTGCCTTGCGACCGGGGCAGAAAAGGTTTAATATGGTGGCAGTGTCTATCAGACATCGCCAGCCATATTAGTATGGGCATTTGTCAATGCCTTTGCCGCGGAAAGGGATGCGGAGACTCACTGTGGGGGCCCATTGCAGACCCCCAGGGACTCCGGAGGGGTGCAAATGGGGGGTACCTATGGTACCCCCCAGCATTGCAAAGAACAACGTGGCAGGCACAGCGCGGTGCCTGTCATTTTGTGATTTGAAATGGACGACATGTATCTTTACCATTGCGCTGGGCGGTGCTTTCAGCACCGCCCACTGCAATGGTAACAATACAGGATGTGCCCGCCACTGTGGCGGGGGCATCCTAATCCCATGCACGGGACCCCCGCCCTTATAGCGGGTGTTCCCTAGTACCGCGAGGATGGCGGGCGGGCAAGGTCCGACCGCCATCCTAATGGGGGCCTAACTTTAGCTATATAAAAATATATAAATAAATGACTATGTTTGGAAAAAATATATGTATGCATATATCAAAAATATAAACTAATATTTTAATTAGTATTACAACTTACAAAATCTTAAATAGAATAATATTATAAGAAATATATGTAAACATATTTAAATATACCAAAAATAGAAAATATAAAAAAGGGAATCAATTCAATTAAAAATAAAAATTAAACAATACACATATTTTTCAATTTAATAAAAAAATGTGTTACAAACAAAAAATATTGCAACTTAAAATATTATTATAATAAATCAAATACTTGGGGGGTCATTATGATGATGGACTAACTTCAGTCCGTTCACCATTGTATCGTATTTGGAACCACCCGCCTTCAAGGTGGTGGTCCCACAGGGCAAATTACGATGGGACTGCCACTGTGGCGGTCGTATTGCCCATGTTTTGTGTTGCCCTCTGGAAGACAAAACAGGCACCCCACATATATCCATGCAGTATGTGGCAGGCACCATGTGGTGCCTACCACATGGTTTTGGGTTATGTAGATGTCCCCCAGAGCCTATGTCCCTGGGCCAGGGTGTTAAGGGGAACCACTACGGGCCCCCAAAACTGCTTCTGCCTGCCATTTTGCAGCAGGTTGACCATCACAGAACGACAGTCAGAAAGGAATATTGTAATCCCTAAAGCATGCCTGACAGGCACTGCCGCCATTCTAGGACTGCATGGAGGTCTGACAGGCGATATGATACAGACTGCCTGTATGCAACGTGGCGGTCGGAGTTTTCTGACCGCCAGCAGTCCAGAAGCCATTATAATATGGTGGACAGAGATCCCTGTTCCAATGGCGGGCAGAGAGCAACTGACAGTCTGTCGGTGGCGGTCTCCACACCATTGTAATAAGCCCATAATTATATCAATTACAACATAAAAAAGAATTATTACAAATTAAAATAAATACATATACATCACAACACAACAGTAACAAAATAGCAACAAAACTCACAAAAATAAGATTTACTATTCTAATTACAATAAATATAAAATTACATAAAATATAACATTAAAAGCAATTCTTACTCCAGTCAGTGCAACAGTAGGGAAAGTGTTGGATTGCGAGGTGTAAGATTTACAATTCCCACTCTAGTCAGTGCAACAGTAGGGAAAGCGCTGGATTGTGGAGGGGTAAAATTTACTATCCCAAATCCAGTCATTGCAACAGTAGGGAAAGGGTTGGATTGCGGGGGGATAAAATGTACAATTCCCACTCCAGTCAGTGCAACAGTAGGGAAAGCGTTGGATTGTAGATGGTTAAAATGTACAATTCCCACTCCATTCAGTGCAATTGGAAGTAGAGCCTTGGATTGCATAGGGTTAAAATTTACTAATCCCACTCCTGACAGCGCAACAGTAGAGGAAACGCTGGATTGAAGAGGGGTAAAAATTACTGTTCCAACAGTAGGGAAAGTGTTGAATTGATGAGGGATAAAATGTACTATTCCCACTCCGGTCAGTGCAACAGTAGGGAAAATGTTAAATTGCAGAGGGATAAAATTTACTATTCCCACTCCAACGCATGCAACAGTAGGGAAAGTGTTGGATAGTGGAGGGGTAAAATTTACTATTCCCACTCAGAATAGTTCAACATTAAAAAGAAACAAAATATCTTCAACAAAATAAAAATATTTTAAAAACAAAGTAAATAAAATATATATAAATATGTTGGAAACAAAATATAAATATATTTAATATAAAAAATATATATTATAATGTTAGATATATATCACAACTACCTACAAGTATCATTATAAATAAAATACAAACATGATTTTCATACTAATGAAGATTTTTATTTATAAAATTATTTATTAACAAAAACATTATATATTACACACATTTAGTTTAGCTACTTTCCACCCTATTACACCACAAAACCCACACCTTTACCTAAAAAACATATTTACACTATTAATATAAATATCCATCAATAAATTAATTTTCATTCATTATATATTAATTAATAATTAATTGTATTTAATGTACTTCCCACAATATACCCACAAAAACACATAACACTAATAATTAATATTAATTAAAATTAAAGTATTAATTGCTCAAAATGGATTTACTTCCCACCCCATGCCCCTACTTTACCCATAACTCACATCAAAAAGGTAAAAAAATATATTTGCACAATTAAAATAATTATCAATTAAACAAATCTTATTAGTTAAAAAACAAATGTTATTGTACAACTAATTATAAATTAAGAAAAAATATTTTCCTCCCCATTCTTTACCCCTATAAAACCTAAACCCACACCCAACCAATTTAGTTAATCAAGTTACATAATTCATTACCAATACAATATTTAATAATAATTAATTAATATTAATTAACAAATAATTATTATTTAATTAAAAATAAATACTTCCCGCCTTTTATCCCCATAAACCCCAAACCCGCACAAAACATTTACCAAAAAAATTAAAAGCAAAATTAACACTATTAAATACCTAATAAATAAATATAATTAAATAAAAATGATCATTAATTTATTATAATTAAACTACTTCCCACCTTATTCCCCTATGAACTGACAAGCTGCTACAGAACGAAAAGACACAATATGTTATTAAATTAAATATAATAACTACTTAGGGGCCGATTCCGATTTCGTCCGGAAGGGCTACGAACCATGTTCAGTGCCCTTCTGACCGAATCGGTCAGTGCTGGTCGGATTCCTTCCCGACCGAGGCATTCTGATGGGCTCGGTCGGGAAGGAATCCGACTCGGATTTCCAGATTGCGGACGACAGGGTCAGAGAGCCTGTCTGCAGTCCGGAAATCCTTCAGTACTCCCCCGGTCAACTCTGTGCGACCGAGGGAGTACAATGGCTGCTTTTCACTGCCTTTTCGTGCCGGTCTGTCCGGCATGAAAAGGCAGTCAGAAGCTGTCTCTGGGGGGCCCCCAGCAGGGCCCCCATGGGTGTGAGGCTGACGGAAGGTGGGCCTGGGGGCACCTATGGTGCCCGTCCGTTGGTCTCTGCACACGATGGCAGGCACCTTGGTGTGCCGGCCACAGGGTGCAGGGATGAACTGCACCCCTGCTTTTTACATTGCAAGCATGCTTTCCGGTTGGAAAGTATGTTTGCATTGTAAGGTATATAAATGCGACCGAACCCTTTTCGGTCGCATCGTACTAGCAGGGTTGTAACCAACGACAGCAGGTCGGTCGGTTACAGCTCCTGCCCGATGTCGGACCGTCCGACATCAGAATAGGCCCCTAGGTATGTACTACATATATTAAAAAACAAAAACAATACCTATACAAAAAAAATTACATCACAAACATTTAAAAAATATACTAAAATACATAACACCAATTCAAAAATCAATATTTTAAACAAATATATTTCTACAAACGATATTAATGATTTCTATATCTTAACAAATCGATATTACTTACCTTAAAATCAATATTATTGTCGACGATACTCTTACGCTATTTCTGTGTCACGATATTTCAAACTCAATCATTGTGTCAGCCAATATTATTGACTCGCTATTTTGTCTGAACCCCTGTTCATACATCATATGCTGCTCTCAGGAAACCATCATGTGTTCTCAAATATGAACCATCCACAACAAGTACATAATTGGGTGTTATTAAAGGCTCAGCCTTTATGTAGGTTGTTGACTTTGTGTATAACTCTGTGACATCTTGACAGCCATGTTCAAATTCAACAGCGTTTTCAGGAGGGGGCACCAAAGTACCTGCATTCAAAATCTGACACCTTTTTAATTGTACATTTTCTGAAGCCAGAATTTATTGTTTATATCTGGTTCACCCATGAATTGATCATGATTATGTTATGTTATGTTATGTTATGTTATGTTTCTTTATTTTAAAATAGCGCAAATCACCACTGCGCTTCAGAGAAAGAGCAGGTCACAGAGTAGCTTCAAGGGCTGAGCTTAGACAGATGTCAATGTCTCTCTAAACAGGTGTGTCTTTAGAAGCTTTCTAAAGGGGAGCAGGGCCGATTCCTTGCGCAGGTTCTCCAGTAGATCATTCCAGATCCGTGGAAGGAGGACCGAGAACGCTGTGCCCCCTTTAGTCTTGAGTTTGCACCTGGAGGAGGCTAGCCTGCAGGCCTCAGAAGAGCGTAGCGACCGGCCAGGAACATACTTTTGCACTCTATCTTTTATGTATTTTGGTGCATCCCTGTACAAGGTCTTGTGGACTATACATGGGCTCTTGAATTGCACGCGCTGTTCAATAGGCCGCCAGTGCAATTTGTGTAGTAGGGGCGTGGCTCGCGTACTCCTAGGGAGACTACAAAAGAGTCTAGCCGCATCGTTTTGTACAACCTGCAGTCTCCTTAGAAGCTTCTGTGGGATGCCCAGATAAAGGGCATTCCCATAGTCCAGCCGAGAAATGACTGTGGCAGAAACAATTGATTGTAAAGCAGAGGTAGAGAGGAGAGGGACAAGCCTCTGTAGTTTCCTAAGTAAGCCCGTGCAGATGCCTACAACCGAAGACACCGGGCAGGAAATAGACAGATCTGAGTCAATTTTCAGGCCCAGGCTTTTTACTACTGGTATTGTGATTGGCGCCACACCTAATTCTGAAGGCCAAAAGAGGTCACACCAAGGGCTATTTTGAGCTGGAATAATCAGCACCTCAGTTTTATCCGGGTTTACTTTCAAAGAATTGGCTGCCATCCAGTTAGCAGGAAACCTGAGCAGATTTTTCACTGATTCTTGCGCCTGGCTGGTGTTATCAAGTCGGACCAGGAGTTGGGTGTCATCAGCGTAGTTAAGGACCTGGCAGTCTCTGCGTGTGAGAGCCTCCACCAAGGGCTGCAGATAGATATTAAAGAGAAGTGGAGACAATGCAGAAACCTGGGGGATTCCACAGGTCAGGGAGCCCAAGGTCGACACCTGCTCCCCTATTTGAACTCTCTGGGTGCAGTCAGTCAGGAAGGATCTTAACCATTGAAGTGCTTGCCCCTTTATGCCCAAGTTCGATAGACGGTTCAGCAGAATGTTATAGCTGAGGTGTCGAATGCCGCTGACAGATCTAATAAAATCAGAGCACTCGGATGTTTGTTGTCGGCCCTAATTTTAAGCTCACCCAGGACTGACACCATCATCAGCTCTGTGCTATGGTGTGTCCTAAATCCCGCCTGTCTAGAATGGAGCAGATGGTGATCATCTAGATATCTTGCGAGTGATGTCAAGACGTGTTGTTCTAATATTTTAGCTAGAAAGGGGAGCAGTGAGATGGGCCTACAGTTTTTTAAGACTGTCGTATCTGCCCCTGGCTTTTTCAAAAGGGGAGTGACCTTTGATTCCTTCAGATTGACTGGAAGATAGCCCATGTCTAAAGACTCATTGAGTAATCCCAGGGCCTGCTTTTCCAGACCTGTCAGGGCCATTTGGAAAAGGCCCGACGGGCAGGGGTCCATTCAAGAGCCTGAATTAATCTGTTTTGCTACTGCGGCCAGGGTGGCAGGGTCAAGCTTAGGTAAACAAGCCAACTGGATGCTAGGGCAAGGAGGTGTGATCTGATACAGAGAGCTGCGATCAATGGGGTTTTTGATCATTTCTGAGACAATGTCCAGGACCTTATGAAGGAAGAAATCCTGGAAACTATCGCAGGTCGGAAGGGCGCTTGTGGGGATTTTTCCCCTTTTTGACTCAGTTCCTTCAGAGTTGCAAAGATCTCTTTTTGTTTGTTTCCTGTCGGAATAATCCTTGCTTCATAAAATGCCTCCATCTTACCTAGGATACCTGCTTTATACGTGGCAAGAAGGGCCTAA
This sequence comes from Lissotriton vulgaris, assembly GCF_964263255.1. Lineage (NCBI taxonomy): Eukaryota > Metazoa > Chordata > Amphibia > Caudata > Salamandridae > Lissotriton > Lissotriton vulgaris. Next base: position 1,160,922,373 of record NC_141689.1, read on the forward strand.
TAGATTTTTAATTCTGTTGGATCATACTTAAGTCTCCATCTCCTCTCAGCTTGGCAGAGGAATTGCTTTTTTTCCCTTAGTGTCTCGTCAAACCATGGGGCTCCTTTACCTTTGTCTCCGATCCTTTTTTTCCGTTCAGGAGCCAGTGAGTCAATGGCCTGTTGTAACCAAGAGAAAAGGGATGCGCAGGGACAGGGACAGGGATAGAATGGAGCTGAGTAACTAAGGAGTCTGCCTCGACGTTTTTCCAAAGTCTAACCTTCCTCCACAGAGGTGGAGGCCGCAGGAGTGGGTTTTCAATAGGGACTCAGCATCTTAGCAGCGCGTGGTCTGACCAGGCTCAGGGACTGACATCAATTATCTGTGCCCGCGGTTGAGAAGACAAAATTAGGTCTAAAATATGCCCTTTATTGTGGGTGGGGCTATTCACCAGTTGCAACATATCCAGAGAGCTCATGTTCGACTCAAATAAAGAATCCGTAGATTCTCTTTGCGTCTTGTCCCAATGATAGTTAAAATCCCACACTACTAAGAGATGCTTGTATCTGGAACATAGGTCAGTCATAAGCTCCAGAAAACCATTATTGAAGTCAGGGGTGGATCTAGGGGTGGGCGATACGCTACCATCAGTATAAGGCAGGAGGATTTCAAGGAAATTTTGTATCGCCAAAACGTCTGCACTATTACAATTTTCGGCAAGTATTTTAGTGACTATAAGGCTCTTTTTGAACAGGACCGCTACTCCCACTCCCCTGGAATCCCCTGGCCTATTGTGCCAGACCATGTCGAAGTCCATTGGCAGGGCTGCCACAATGTCTGGGGAGGAAGTTTCCCCCAGCCAGGTTTCTGTGAGTGCCAGAAGATCAATGTTCCGCTCATGTAGTAGGGAAAACACTTCAAGATGATGTTTCTGCAAGGAGCGAGTATTAAGAACCGCTACCTTCAGACCATTTCCCATAGGGACTCGGGGCTGCCCCTGAGTCCTCCAGGCCCTCTCCCCCTCAGTGTTGCTGGTCTTCAGTAAGAATTCAGCTCGCAACTTTGCTTGCAAATTTTCCACTAACACGCAGTTTCCCGCCTTGAGTGCCCAAAGTGTCTCAGACGCATAGGTAAGTACCCGGCCAGGGGTTCTAGCCCCAGGGCACAGCCGGGCGCAGAAGGGCTTGCCTTTGGTGCGCCCTCTGCGCGCGTCAGCTCCATCAGCTGTTTTTATGGCAGCCACTGCAGAAACTAGAGCGCTACCCAAGATGGTGGCATGGCCTGTGCCACCTGAAGTAGGAGCGCAACCGTAACCGTCACCCTACACTCCCTCCAGACAAACAGCACTTAGAGCTGCGGTGGACCGGGGAGAAGTGACAGGAATGCGGCGGAGGACTAGGTAAGCAGACGCGATGTATGCAAGAACAGTCCGAGTGCCCCACAGCTGTAACAATATATCAGGCAGCCTCTCAAAATCCCCTCAGTAAGCAAACAACAAAGTGCAATGGTTAAACGTTTTAAAAAGTATTAAAAAGCCCGTAATGAAGAGCTCCGTGTTAGCTCTTCTCTAAGCTGCGCGTCGGCTCCATTAGCTGTTTTTATGGCAGCCGCGGCAGAAACTAGAGCGCTACCGAAGATGGCAGCGTGGCCTATGCCACAGGAAGTAGGAGCGCGACCGCAACCATCACCCTACGCTCTCTCCACACAAACAGCACTTCGAGCTGCGGTGGACCGGAGGGAAGTGACTGGAATGCGGCGGAGGACTAGGTAAGCAGACGCGATGTATGCAGGAACAGTCCGAGTGCCCCACAGCTGTAACAATACATCAGGCAGGGGAACGTCATTTACGACGCAACTTTTAGCACGCAGTGCTAATACAACGCGTTTTTTAAATCGCATTCTATTACAACGCATGACTCTGAGGGGCGCTCAAGGATAGGGAATACCTTTAATTTACTATCCAACACCTTCCCTAGTGTCAACGGGGACTGGTGTTGGAATAGTAAATTAAAATATTCACTATCCAACACCCCTTTGAATTATGCGTTGTAAAAGAATGCGTTATAACAACCGTGTTGTTACAGCATGCGTGCTAAAAGCATGCGTTGTAACAACGTACATCTCATCAGGCAGCCTCTCAAAATCCCCTCAGTAAGCAAACAACAAAGTGCAATGGTTAAAAGTACTTAAAAAGTATTAAAAAGCCCATAATAAAGAGCTCCGTGTTAGCTGCTCTTCTCTTCTTTTAGTTCTTGTTAGCAAGATCTCCACTAAACGAGGAAGCATAACAATTAATGGATGCCCATCACTATGCTTTCACACATCTCATGGCTGAGATTCACAGCTGCAACCAATTTCAGACAACCAGGCAGCCCTGCAGCAATGCAGTCATGGGTGATAGAAAAAAAAGCCAAGGACATTCTTGCTTTGGGCATGCACTGACAAAGCGCAACCCTCCCTCTCACTGCAAAACAATGTAAATCTGTAGGTATAATCTGGTATTCCCAGTGCTGGGGCACGACAGAGACTTTATCTTGGCTCTAGGAAAGATTTCATGCTTTTGTTGTCCCATGGAAGTGGATCAGACTTATCTCTGTGCGTTAGCCTTAGCAAAGGTTTTGCCACCAGAAATAAGATTGGTATGCAGTGTCTGCAGTAGCCAACCATTCACAAAAACATTCTGACGCCTTTCTGCATTTTAGGAGGAGCCATTTTATAATTGCCTCCGCTTTCTCTTGTGACATTTTTCTCGTTACCTTTACAATTATATCTCCCAGATATTGGACTTCATCTTTAAAGTATTATAATTTACTTGGGGACACTTTGGGGCCAATTACGATCTCGCCAGCAAAGCATTCCTACTGAATTAGTCTCCAAATGCTTTCCGAACTACTCAAATCAGGGGAGTCCGATCAAGCAATGTGGATGCACCTGGATGCTTACGGATACAATTTGTGTTGGACTCCCATTGACTTCAATGGGAGCCTGTGTCCTGAACAAATACACAAGCTCCCATCGTAGAAAGTGTTGTTTGGAGAAAATTGTGTACCCTGTGGTGGGCACCCCATGGTGCCTGCAACATTGTGCATGGTTGGGTACCCCCACAGGCCTGTTTTGGTAGGCCCCAGGTGAAGAGGGGCCTGCTACGGGCCCACAAAGAAAGATTCCTGCAGCCGATTTGTTCTGGAGAAACCGATTCGGAAAAGCAGTCCAAATCAGTCATCGTAATCGCTCACTCAGAAACCGAGTCCATAGAGCTGTACGATATGGCTCCGAAGGACGCAACCTGAACAAATGCCTTCTGCAACCAATTTGGACAGTCCAAATGGTTTCTGGGCATCGTAATCGGTCATTGAGAACTATGTATGATCCGGTCGGAAACAAGAGTTCCGAATCGTATTCTGCAAACTTGAATCCGATTCGGAGCCCTTCTGAGTGGCTTCCTAATCGACCTCTTTATGTCTGTTTTCAGCAACATGATTGAAAAGTGGAATTGTATCTTGTTTACAGCCTTATATTGTCTCTGACCCCCCACAAGTAGGTCATCAATGTACTGAACAATAACTGAAGCACACAGCATTTGCAATGTCACCAGATACTTCTTCTGTATCTATTTGAAAATTGAGGGACTCTCAGTATACCCTTGTGGGACTAAGCACCATCCCAGAACTCTCTCTCGAAACATGAATGAATGCAGATACTGGCTGTCTTCATGCATTGGAATTGATAAGAATGCCTGACCAAGGCCCATAACAGAGAACCATTGTGCTGTGCACTGAATCTGATATAATATGGTGGTTGGAGTTTGACCACAGGAAGACATTAGATTACAAATTTATATATTTTTCTCAAATTCTGCACTATTGTGTTTTCCATTTTATTTCTAAAATCCTGTAATTGGTGAGTTGCATGAACTACCAATTATTTCTCTCAATATCCCTTTTTGTAACATGTCATTAATTAGTATTGTTATTCCTGCTACTAACTCTGGTGACATGTAATTGGGTGGTGTTCTTGGAAAAATTGCATTGCCATTATTTGTGATCCAGACTGGTTCCACAACTTATTTTAGTCCGATGTCTTTCCCTGTAAAATCTCATTCTTCTGGGTTTGCAGTTTATTTTAAATGTGGGGCAACTCTTGAATTGTTCTCAATGAGTAAAGATCTACAGCATTTTGTTGTATGAGTTTAAACACTATGGGGTTGAATACAATGTCGGGTGGATCGCCACCACCCATATGGTGGTGGGGATCTGCCCACCAGTATACACCGCCCGCCACCCATTTTCCCCTGCCATAATACTATGGCGGGGGAGGATGGAAAGACCGTCCACCAGTTTTCCGCAGGTCGACAGTCAACCGTGCCGAAAAGGGTCTGTATCCGCCATCCATATGACCATACAGGCGGATTAGTGCCTTTCCATGGCGGCATTGCTGCCGAGAAAAGGCATGCGATGCATGACTGTGGGGGCCGTTTCAGGCCCCCAGGGTGTTGGGCTGTGGGGATGCCCATGGGGGTACCTACTGTACCCCCTGCATTTGCATGCACAAGGTGCATCCATGGCATTGTGGTGGGCGGTGCTGTGAGCACAGCCCGCCACAATGTTACGGATGAGGTATGCCACCGCCACCATGGCGGTGGCATCCTGATTGCTGGTGCGGGATCACCGCACCAGTGGCGGCCGGTTTCAGCAACGTTAGGGTGGCGGGCGGATAGACCACTATATCTTCATATGGCATCTGAAACTCAACTCCTCTAGGAGTACATTGAAATGCACAATTTAACGTGCACAATATCTCATGTCCTTATAGGTTTACTGGACTTAAATCTCACACAACAAACTGGTGTTTTTCTTCAAATTAACCTATTTGTACAGGCACTTAGCTCAAAATAGGGTTTGCAACTTTGCTTATTTGTGGCTCCTACAACTTGGATCTTCTTTCCAGAGAGGTGTAGGTCTGGTTTCTTCTGCTGTTCTAACAGTGGGTTGGGTAGCATCAGTGTCGATGAGAAACAACACTTGGTGGCCACTTATCTCACCTTCTACAAATGGTACACTGTGGTCTACCTCTAAGACTGGTGCCAAGCATACAATCTGCCTCCCACTCAGGCACCGTCATTGTGCCACATTTGCTTTAAAATCCACCATCTCAATCATAGGGAATTGCCAATATGCATTCTGCTTTTGTCTGAAATGAAATGCCAAGTCAAACAAGCTTTATTCTGTTTAAAACAGACCATAAAAGCATGCATATAAAAACACATTTCATTGATATATTAAGAATAAAAATCACAGCAAGAAACAGCGCAAGTGTATGTAAAAAGTTAAAAAGATAAAAACAGCACAATCAAGTAATTAATTTCATTCAATACCACAATTTTAGACAACCACAGTATAAAACAGACATAAAAAGTGCATTTAGATAATATGATAGGATAAAAACGTAAATACATAAGCTTTCCAAAAACTCTTTGACAGATATGTAAAGAGATTATTTTGTCAGAAACCCATCCCTTCATTTATTGCACCCATTGATACTTTGGAGAAATCCCCGGGTCAACGGCCTACAATTTTCCAACAGGGCACCACTGAGGCTATAAACCTATAAACATTTATGAAGAATTCCTCAGTCTGAGGGAATTGTAAAAAAAATAGGACTTCTCTGCATCTCCTAATCAGGGACAGACTGGTAACACAAACCGGCCTGGCAATTGTGTGGCGTCCGACTGCAGGGGTGGGAGTGTAGTGTGCATGTAAAACACACAGCTGCTTTTGTTACAGGGGGGCGTTATTGCAGATTGGCCCCCAGTAACAAAAATAGCCCCCAGGGGTCTCAAAATGGCCCCCACCCTGGCAGCCCACATGGGAAATGCCCGGTACCAACTACTGCCAGTCCCGCCCTTTTCCTAATATTTAGCTTCTGCATTATAGGCTTTAAGATGCACAGCTCCTGTGCCTTATAAAAATTTCCTGAAATGTATTTCTGTTTACTCTGGGAATTTGTCCAAAATAAATGTTTGTATTTCCCACATTCTGTTGAGCCATAGAAGCTTGTGGGACTGGCATCCTTGACATCTGTGTCTGCATGGGCACATTCATTTGCTGGACAGGAGCATTTTTTATTTGGACCTGATTTCCTCCCTGCATTTGATTAACAGCAATCAGTCTATCTGGATTAAGGCTACACTTGCATTTCTAATGGCTGATTTTGTTAAAAAGATAACATACAGTAATTTTCTATAACATTGCAATATCTGACCTGTACCTGGTTAATCAATATTACGACAATTGGTTCCTTCGGGTGTGCCACATTTCTTTTACTCACTCATAGTTATATGTAGTGTATCAGGTACAATACAAAAATATCAGAATCCCACACCAATCTTGTATTTATGCACTATTTTATGAATTATAGTCATTCATAAATACTCTTTGTAATTTTCAAGAGAAAGCTGTACAATATGTGAAAAAGTGCAATTTTGTGACATTTAGGGCTCAGTGCTGGCGGCGCAAAAGTGAACAAAAATATACAATATTTATATACAGGGAAAATATACAATGATTCAACTTTTGGTCTGTACAATCACACATATACCACTGTATACCACATAGGTTAATTCTCATCACAGGGTATTGAAAATACAGATCCAGCCATTCGTCGACGTTTCGACCCTCTAAGCGCGCACATATGACGTCAAACACGGGTCTTCATCAGGACTGGGAGGGGACAGAACAGCCTTCAAAAGAAATCAACTGTCAAGGTGGTGTATCTTGAATAGCTTGAACTGCGTGTGTCCATCAGTGGTGCGTAGAATGCTCCCACGGTGGTTGTTCTTATGGAACCGCTGTGCGGACTTTATTTTCTGACTGGGTATTTGGATTACTCTTGTACCCAGTCGTGCTTCCACATATGTTTTGGAGAGCCAAGGGATAGCACTTTAGTTCAATTCAAAATGCTGGAAAAGAAACCTCTTCCTTCCTAGCGTGGTCACGACTGCATCTTCCTTCCTAGCGTGGTCAAGACTGAATCAGATCTACCGGCGTCTTTGCAATCCCCGGCGCTAACGTCACAAAATTGCACTTTTTCACATATTGTACAGCTTTCTCTTGAAAATTACAAAGAGTATTTATGAATGACTATAATTCATAAAATAGTGCATAAATACAAGATTGGTGTGGGATTCTGATCTTTTTGTATTGTACCTGATACACTACATATAACTATGAGTGAGTAAAAGAAATGTGGCACACCCGAAGGAACCAATTGTCGTAATATTGATTAACTGCCCAGGTTCTTAGGGATACTGGGTTAACCCCATTGGAGATTTCACTGTACCTGGTTAAATCAGAAAACCTCAACCTCTTCCCTGAACACCCACTATACCTGCTTGTAAACTTTGGTGACCAACAACCTGCATCTCATTCTGGAAAATGACATTTGTCACTGTACCAACATTTTCCTACAAAAGACTGATTTTGAAAACCTTTTTGTGTAAACTTCGTTTGTACCAGCATTAATTTCTCTTTTGTTTTTTCTGCTTCATCTCCTGTTCACCACTATAATACTTCGCTGTAAAAAAAACAGGGCTTTTTGCTAATGTCCCCCCAAGTTTTACCCCATTTGGACTGCTAGGTACTGGTTTTCCACTCAGACTGTGCTCTGAAGCCTGCTAAACAGGCTCCAGTGCCAGTGCTCTTTCCCTAAAAGGTGATGTGTGTAATTGGCATCCCGAACTAACAAGAACCTTATCCCCTATGTCCCTAGTATATGTTACCAGTGGTACACAGGGCATGGGTGGTTAAAGGACACATAGGTCTTGCAGCCCTGTTTGTACCACCCTGAGTGACCCAGGTAAACCTATGACAGTCGGCCTGCAATTACAGATTGCAGGAACAGTGCCAACTGCTCCATTTTGACTCTGTCCATGTGAGACAAAGTCACTGCACTGCTTTTAGTATAAGTCAGTCAGACCTAGAGAAGGACTCCTGTTCCCAGGAGGAAGGGTGCAGTATATTAAGAGTGAAGACATGTAGGCTCAAGCCTATATCTCTCTATGGTGTTTTTGCCATTAAAGTACAATATAAGTGTTAGGCAGTCCTTTGGATAACATGGGACTTGCACCCGGCCGGACACAGTTTGCGAGCTCCATTATGATGGCACTAAAATATGTTGTGTTTGGCTCAAACAATATGCCTTCTCTTACCTGACACAGATCCAGTATCTAGGGAAGACTGGAATCCACGCATCTGCCTACCTTAGAGGTTCCTCATCAGGTTGCCACAGATTCTTTATTGTCTGGCTCCGTACATCATCTCCTTTGGTATCGCTTTGTTCGCCCAGACGTGGGTCTCTTGTTCACTTTGCCCCTGGATTCAAGATAGGCAGGCTGATGAGCGTTATGAACCCGAAAACGGTCCCAGGATGCTTGTATCCGATCCAGGGAAGATGTGGCTTGGCAGTTCGGGCTGGACTGTTCCCATGAGGCACAGGGCCAGACTGATTTGCATATGGTCATGTCTGAACTGGGGTGGTGGAGTGAGCTAAAGAATGATGATGGATTAAACCTAGATAAGTTGACTGGGGTGAGTGTTTGATTTGCTCAAACGCTCCGTCCATCATCCCCTTTGGTATCGTTTTGTTCGCCTTAAGTTAGCGGGGTATGTCCAGACGTGGGTCCCTTGTTCACTTTGCCACTGGATTCAGATTGCCTGGCTGATATGAGTTATGAACCCGAAACCAGTCCCAGGATTCGTATTTCCGGTCTAGGGAAGACATGGCTTGGCAGTTTGGGCTGGACTGATCCCATGAGGGACAGGGTCAGACGGATTTGCATATGGCCATGTCTGAACTGGGGTGGTAGAGTGAGCTAAAGAATGATGATGGAATAAACCCAGATCAGTTGACTGGGTGTGAGTGTTTGATTTGCTCAAACGCTCCGTCCATCATTCCTTTTGGTATCGCTTTGGCTGGCAAGCTGGCATTTCCTGCACCTTCTAACACCAAGACAGGATTCTGATCTCCTGCCAGGCAGTATGATCACTCCCATGAGTCAGGAACAAAGGGTGGGCAGGAAGGAGGACATATCACCCTCCTCCTCCAGCAGGCTAGCAAAGTGACACAACAGAGCAGTGAGCTTTAAAGGCTGCCCCGCCTCAGATATGTAGCTGGGCTGTATCCCTGAGAAAAACAAAGCAATACCCTAGCACCAGGCATATTTGCTCCCAGGCACACCCAGGTAAACACAACAAGATGATGGATGGAGTGCTGAAACTTTCCAACCACTCACCCCCGGTCACAGATCTGGGTTTAATCCATTGTTCTATTGCTCACAATGACACCCCATTTTAGAACCAGCAATATGCGAATCAGTCTTGACCCTGTGCCTCAAGAGAAAAGTCCAGCCCGAACTGCCAGGCCAGGTCCACACTGGTCTTGAAACAAGCATCTTGGGGCCGGTTTCGGGGTATTACCCCTCATCCAGTAGCACAATGAGCAAAGGACTTTTGTCTGGGCATATCCTTGGCAAATTAGCGTGAACATAGCAAACACAATAAGATAATGGATGGAGTGTTGAAACTTTCAATCACTTGCACCCAGTCACAGATCTGGGTTTAAATTATTGTCCTTTTGCTCACTATGCCACCCCAGTTTGGACCCAGCCATATGCAAATCAGTCTTGAGACTGTTCCACATGGGAACAGTCCAGCCCTCTATGGTGAGCAGCCTGATTCGTACACAGAAAATGAATGCTGTCATCTTTAGGGGGACAGAAATAGTGGTTTCTGAGTAGGAAAGGTGACCTACACCCCCAGATGTGATGTCCTTATGGGTGGATTAGCTGTAGGGACTGGGTGCTAATTGACTACAAGGTCCTACAACCCCAAACTCCCTTAAATCCAGGATTTAAGGGACCCCCAAAGACCAACCCCAGAACCTCAGATGTAAACAACTTGCATCAAGGAAGGGCCAAAAGGCACAGACAACATGACTTTACCCACCGCACCAAAGCAAAAGAAGGATACTTTTTTCCTGAGTACACAGACTTGGAACCAAGTGAACAACACTCATCCTTGGCTAAAACTTGACACTCCCTAAAGAGAGGGATCCCTGTGGAAGCCACAAGCACCCTCAGACTACCCTGGACTAGTGGTACTAGTCCACTGCAAACTCCAATCCTCGCTGGATCCAGAGAATCGCTGGCCATCGCCCCCCCCCTGTAGGTTCGTCCAAATCCTGGTGGTCCAGGGCATTGTAGAAGTTGTTTTTTTGTCTGTCCTGAAGTTTCAGGCTTCTACCTCACTCCCCTGGGCCCAGTGAAGTTCCTGTACCTTTTTGTTATGTTTACCCCTGTTAAAGGTTTTTGGTCACAAATCCAGTAACAATGCCCAAACTCGACGCTACACCCACTGGGAACACCAAGAAAACATCAGCAGCTGTGTATCTGGTGCACAGTCTAAATATCGAAGGTACAGATTATCGAGTTCAAGAATATCGTTGGACAGAATATCAACACTAAGGTAAGTAATATTGTTTTTTTATATCGATGTAAGTAATATCGAAGTTACTAATATCGATATTTGTATTATTGTTATGTATTTTATTATGTAGGTGTAATTTTTTTGTTAAGTATTTTACTTGTTTTAAATTATATGTGTATTATTTTTATATATTCATAATGTTATTTTTAAGTAAATTTTATGTTTTGGTACCAAAGCGGGTTGTGGTTTTATAGGGGAATAGGGTGAGAAGTAATTTAAATATACTAAATTAATTATTATTTTTTAGGAATTATAAGTTAATTTTAATTAATTTTTGTGTTTATTTCTGAATTGGGAGGTAAGTAATTTAATTGTAATTAATTAATGATTTATTTTTATTTATTGATATGGATATTATTTTATTTTTCATTAATTATTAATTGCCAATTAATTATTTTAATTGATAATGCGTTTTTTAATTGGTAATTAAGGTTTTTAATTGGCAAACCATTTTTAAAAAATTTTAAATTTAATTTGTTTAAAATAAATTAATTGCTAATTAATTTTGTTAATTAGCAATTACTATATTTTAATTGGTAATTAATTTTTATTATTTTGAAATTATATTTAACTAATTGGAAATCAATGTTTCATAAATAGTATTATTTGGTATGAAAAATAATGTTATTGTTTAATATTTTTTAATTGTGAATTAAATTTCATTAATATTTTTTGTAATGAAAAATATTTTATTGTTCATTATTTATTATTTGGGAACTAACGTTTATTAAATAATATTGCTATCCAACGCTTTCCCTATTGTTGCACCCTCTGGAGTTGGAATAGTAATTTTTACCCCTACGCTATCCAACGCTTTCCCTACTGTTGCACCCTCTGGAGTTGGAATAGTAATTTTTACCCTTATGCTATCCAACGCTTTACCTACTGTTGCACCCTCTGGAGTTGGAATAGTAATTTTTACCCCTACGCTATCCAATGCTTTCCCTACTGTTTTCCCCTCTGGAGTTAGAATAGCAATTTTTACCCCTACGCTGTCCAACGCTTTCCCTACTGTTGCTCCCACTGGAGTTGGAATAGTTATTTTTACCCCTACGCTATCCAACGCTTTCCCTACTGTTGCCCTCTCTGGAGTTGGAATAGTACTTCTAACCCCTACGTTATCCAACGCTTCCCTACTGTAGCACCCTCTGGAGCTGGAATAATAATGTTTACCCTAATGCTATCCAACATTTTCCCTACTGTTGCACCCTCTGGAGTTGGAATAGTAATTTTTACCCCTACGCTATCCAACGCTTTACCTACTGTTGCCCTCTCTGGAATTGGAATAATAATGTTTACCCCTACGCTATCCAACGCTTTCCCTACTGTAGCACCCTCTGGAGTTGGAATAGTAATTTTTACCCCTACGCTATCCAAGGCTTTCCCTACTGTTGAAACCTCTTAAGTTGGAATAGTAATTTTTACCCCTACGCTATCAAACGCTCTCCCTACTGTTGCACCCTCTGGAGTTGGAATAGTAATTTTTACCCCTACGCTATCCAACGCTTTACCTACTGTTGCATTTTCTGAAGTTGGAATAGTAATTTTAAGTGTTAAGCTAGCCAATGTTATCATTACTGTAGTTTTTTGGGACTTTGAATAGTAGTTTTATTTATTTAGCTATTTAATATTTGTATTATTATTTTTGATAATGTAGTATATTATTAATTTTTAAAATATTGAAAGCAAATTGAATTTTTTATGTATTAAATATAATATTTTATTTGTTATTTATGTTATTGTTTTATGTGTGTAGATGTATTTGTAAGTTATAATACTTTCTAATAATTAATAAGATATTAAAATAATTATTACAACTTATTATTAAGTAATTATAATATTTTTTTTGTATAAGTGTAATTAATATTATATTATTGTATATGTATTATTTATTAATTTTAAACAGTATTACATATGTTTAACTAGGTTTATTTGGTTTATAAGTATTACTTACTTTATTTTACACTTTTTTATTTAAAAAAAAAACGATATTTTTAATTACGATATTTTAAACATTGATATTTTGGTTTCGATATTTTTGTACTTACCATGTTGTAGATAGGCTGTCGATATTCTTGCCTCCGATATTCTAACGTCAATTGTTTTGTAGGTCGATATTTTTTCCGTCATTATTGTGTCAGTGATCCGTGTATCTGTTGTGTTTTTGCATTCTTTTTCTTGTAGTAAAATCAGCACCATCAAGGCTCCCATTCAGCATCAAGGACAGCCAGAACAACTCAGCCCCTGGACTTCCCGGTCTTGGTAAAATTGACCTGACTGTTTTGGCCTGGTCCCAGAGCCGGAATGACCTTAACCCTGTAAGGGTTCCACTTAACTCAAATTGAAAGTGACCAATTGTCACAAGTGGTTTTTGCCATTGATTGCAATTTTATCTTTTTCATATATATTGTTTTGCACTGATACAATATTGCTTCATAAATCTATAACTCCAATTATATTTATGCTATTCTGTTCATTTTGGTATCTAAATAAAGACAAAAATACACTTTATCTGTATAAATTGGTGTCGGTTTTCTTTCAAGTTGTGTCAATTTCTTATCATCTATGTTGCTACTCTAAAATGCTTAACACAAGTTCCTTTAGTAAAACCTGACTGCTCTTTGCCACTCTACCAGGACTGAGCTAAGGATTTATAAGGGTCAATTTGAGAACTATCTTTGGGGCATTGTGATAATAATACATGGCAAGGCTGCCCAGCCGTACCACATAATATACTATTTTCCTACATTCACAAACTTCAAGAATTCCTATAATGACTTAGTCAGCCAGCAAATCACATTCTGCTGTATGTGCTGACTGATGTATGGACCAATCATGACTGCATAATAAAAAATCCTGTATTAGTAGGTTCAAGATGCGTCTGACCTGTATGCTGCTGAAATGCCTCTATCAATCTTTTACAATAATAATGCACTGATTCAATTATTTCCTTCTGAATTCTGTTCAACCTCACTGAATCCAAACATTTTGGAGGCACTCAGACCTTCAATAAATAATCATCACATTTAATTTATTCATCACAACAGGTGATTGTGCATATGGCCAAGATTCTCTATGTGACTAGGCATGTATAGCAATTTTGGATTCAGCTCACAAATCATTCGGGGTAATAATGTCAAAGAAAGTGTTCAAATCAATCCACAAAACCTTTGAAATCTAGACAAACCTTTCAACCTGTGCATTTCATTGCATTGGAATTTCTCTCAATTTGGAAAAATTGTTCATAAATGATGCAAGGTCTCCTCTGTTCTAAGGCACATGTACACACCTTCCACCTGGTATCTCTATCAATGGAAAAAGCTGACTCTTTCTTTTCATGTTTCTCTGCCCATTTCTTTTAAAAAATTTCAAATTCACTCCATGTACAATTTTTTTACTAATTCAACACTGTGCAATTGCATTCCTGAAGATCAAATTGCTTCAATCTATTCATAATCTGTTTGCACTCTAAAACTTTATAGCAATGGGGCACTTTTTGAAAAATCTACTTCATATTTCTTTGCCCATTCAGTCAAATATTTTTGTTTTGTAGCTGCTCTCCTACTGATTTCTTTGCACAAATAAATCAGTTATTTTTCTTGATACTGATTAATGTGATCTGAATACAAATATCCTATAATATTTTCTTCTACTTCTATTTTTAATTTCTGGACATTTAATGATATTTCTCTTTCCTCATTCAGACTAACGCCTGAACGTCAGGCTCGTTCTTTTTTGGTGCTAGCCCTGGCAGTTTCCTCAAACCGTGGGGTGAAAGTCCCATCCTAAAACAAGTTTGTCTCACCCTAGCTCATTTATGTTGTAAAGACTAATCTCTATCCTTCTGTTAATGATTGAATAGTGTCTGTGGGTGTCCAGACCACAATCTGTAAATTCTGTGGTTAGAAAAATATTATCACTGGCGCACTTCCCACAGATCCTTGAGCTGTTGCATTTGGGATAATATTAATAGGGACATTCAACGTGCACATCCTTACTGGCTGTGCTGTGATCACTGTAGTAGTGGGTGTGGTGTAGTTACCATGGAAGCAGTATCAGCTGAGGCAGATTCCTCTGAACAGCCCCCACCTGAGCTGGATCTAGACCCTCTGTCTTAAGCAGCTGTTTATTTTCTTATGCTGTCTATTAGTGCCTCCAGAGTTGTGTCTCTAGTTGTTGGGTACTCTACTATCACCTTTGATGTGTACGCTTATCTATTGAACTCTTGCCTTATATGTTGACTACGTGACTGTTTGACTGTATTCTATCTTGATCATGTGAAGCGCTCTGACACCCTCGGGTCTAGCTACAGCTATATAAAACTTATACAAGTAAATATATTTATAAAATACTGCTTCATGCCCTGCTTTTTAACCCTACCAGTGTGAGCAAGTTAATAAATAGTTTTGTTTTGTTCTTACTAGGTAGTTTTAATTTCACAACATTTCTAGTACTTTTCTGGTTTTGCACTGCGTCCTCAACACACCAACATTCACATGTGGGATATTGTATCCTTGATAGTGTAGAAACATCTTCAAAACATCCCTGAGCTCCTTCCTCACAGTGAGGGAGTTGTAGCCCTTAGTGGGACTAGGTTTTCCCCACTAAGAGGAGATACCCATATGATGAAGCATGCCACCTATGGCGGGAGAGGGTATTTGTCCTAAAAGGGATTTTTCCCATATGGAGATTTTGTGAGACACCAGCTCGTCACTTCACAGGCTTTCTTGTACCAATACAGACCCGAGGATGTTTTGTGTCATATTTGTAATTCTAAAGGGGATATCTTCCTTGCAGGTCGTTAATCTTTCTCCCTTGGACCCTCTCCAACTTTTTGGTGTTATTTATTACTGTACGGCTACGGTTGTGGGTCTGATTTACCAGTTTTAAATAATTGTGGACTGTTTCTCAAAACTGCTCTCTTTTTGTATGTATTGGTTGCGCTCACTTTTTTGAAATAGTAAGTTGGGTTTCATCTGGATACTTAACCAATATGACAGAATTACAAGGGTTGGCCTTTCATGAGGCTACTGTCCAGGTTATACTAACGGCACCTAGTATACTAGACATTGCTCCCAATATTAGTTCCACTCCAGGGGACGATTGGTCAAAACTACTTGTACTGAAATGCTAACATACATACATACACGGTGCAACTATGACCTAATATTTGAGAGGGAACTGTGCACCTACAGGTCTCATTTTCCCCAACGCACCCGGTTGTTCTTAGAAGGCAAAATGTTTCTGAAAGACTGGTCACTTATCGCTTGGTGATGTACAAGAGACTGGCTAATATTGAATATTAATACGGCCAAACGTATTGCGTATATTATCTTGGTTGAGATACAGACACTCGAATCTCAAATAAAATCAGCATTGGTTACTTCGGTTTATAAAAAACAAGCTGAAGAAATGAATAAGTGTAATAAAGAGTTTAAAGACTTAATTTTTAAAACAAAAATAAATAAATAAAATGCAAAATTTGCATTTGAAAAAGTGTACCCATACACCAGTGATACTTATGTGCCACTGTAGTGTAGTTCCTATTTTCCCAATAGGCCCTGCGCATTGGAATAACATAAACAGTAGTATCGACGTAGAAGTGCGGATCTTCCAGGCCTCCACTGACTATGCTAAACTTAATTGGGGTTGTTACCAACTAGCTCAGAGGTCACTGGAAACTTTCTTGACTGAATAGGAAGTGATCAGCTTCCCTGGCACAGCCAAGAAGGGATTCAGTTTTCCAACAACCGTGCAACATGACAACTTTGCTCCTCAGATCAAGAGTCAATCTCTAGGGTCGTGTGAAACAATAGACAGTTATTTTACTCAGTCAGTGGTTGTGCAGTTTACTTTCACAATATGTAGAGAATAGAGAGACGGGCGTTTTCAATAAAGGGTAACATTTATTGAACAGTCTTTCTTCTCGTACAAGAGAAATGAATTGCCACAATTGCAAGACTTGTTATTATAAAAAGTACGTACAGGAAGATGAGTATTGCGAAATAATACTGTAAAAGCATTGATATGGTTTCTTAGCCATACAATGGTTTAAAATGAATAAAACATATATACATTCATATATACATTGGGCTAAAATACTCAACTGGTGCTTCTAACTATGCCTACCCCAGTGTACCTGACCTAAGCCTAATACTTGGGAGGGGCGTAAGTAAGTAGCTTTAAGTTAAGTTGGTTTTGCCAAGGTTTGCTTCAAGAATTCTCTCTAAGGGTTTAGTCAACACCATACCTCTGGAATAGAATGATGGAGGTCTGGTATCTCCTTCAGGGGGTCGATATCCCAGTCACCCGCAAGGGTAGACTAGAAACGCCGGAGCTGGATTTCTCTGCAGGAGAAAAGACAGCGTCTCTTCTCAGCGCGTCGAGGAGGAGGAGGAGGAGCAGCGTCCGCGGGCAGCTTGCATCTGCTGGGCTCTTGCAGGGGGACGTCTGTTCAGCTCCTAAGTTCACCACACCATTGTTCGCTAGTTAGCAGCGATAGCAGTAGCGATAGCAGCTATGGTATCATCAGCATGACAGCTACTTCAGCAGCAGCGAGTCAGCTGGCAGCATCAGCGATGGCATTAGCGTAAACAGCAGCGAGACAGCGCTTGCTTAAGGCAACGTTGGTAATATTTATACCTGAAAGGTGCCTTGTTTGACGTAAGTTTTTGGACATAAGAAGTCAATAAAGATGTCACTAGGAAGTGATCGTCTATCAGTGCTCATTAGATTTCTATTACTAATCAAAACACAGCAAGCGGGGATTTCCAGGTTGCTGAGTTTTTATCTTGTTGAAGAACTCGGAGTGTTAATCTAGGAATCTCAGATAGTAACTTCTGCTATGTCATTGCACTAATTGGTTGCAAAGGAAGTGGCAGAGAAAGCGATTCTGAAATGTGGCTCTGTTCGTGTGAGGCCAGAGCCGAGTTTCTGAATATTGCATGTGAACGGTTATGCCAATATAGGGAATAAATGGATTTATAGCCGAATAGGGGCATAAGGTCACAGTATCGATCAGGGTCCTAGATTAGAACGCGACACCCACTCCACAAATTCATGTCCATCAAATTACTCAAACTAGAGCAATAAGATGCATGTGTAACATTGCCCACCCCAAAATACATATATGCATTTGAAATAGGCGTATTTATAATACGTGAAAATTTAGGTACTGTACGTTTTTGAAGCATAGAAATCATTCAAAAATTATAGCATATGAAATCAATGAACGATTATGCAAAAAGAATTACACATGAAATATCTCTGAAACAGAAGAAGGGCGAGATAATTTCATCACATATAAATGCATTGCAGTAAAATGTGCTAGAGGCTGGTGTAAAGTTATTATGTCTCTAGATGTATTTAAAAATAGAAGTTGAAGCTTCTGTTCTCTATGAATAGTTTTTACCTTAAGCAAAGAATTTGTCGTGCCAAAAAAGGGTGAATATTAAAAAGTGTTCATTTCAAAAGAATTAATGCTTGAAGTTCCAACGCTTTTAGCAGTTTTTGTTGTTCAAAACTGAAGGCCGAATTCAGAGTTCATGGGAACGCTGTGTGTCGGAATGCTTCTCTAAAGTTATTGTTTCTGTTCGGGTGAGAACATCATATCAGACAGGCTCTCAAAGAATTGGTCTACAAAATCAGGTGACAGTTCAACCAAATTCGATAGTGCTGTAACTTGGCAGGTGTGAGAATGATTGCTGTCATCAAAGGCTGGATCAGCAATGCTCACAGAAGGTCGTACCTGGGTGATGTTGCTTTTGTCACTCGCTCCTCTGTTACCACCTAGTCGTAGCACAGGAGTCTCAACGAATGCCGTCATCAGGATTGGTAGCCGCTGGTGACAACACAATGCGTGAGCCGTTATCGGACTTAGCAAAGTATTGATATCCATTGGTACTGCTGATGGAAGTGAAAGACAGATGTCCAACACGCACTCATCTCCGCATAGCATACATCGTAGTACAGGTAAGATGCAATTTTGCCATATCGGTCTGAATGAAAGGAACCAGGTCATGTTTAGATCTCTCAGCCTGGCCAATCCAAGGACTCTAGTTATTCTGTCCCAGTAGCGAACTGCTAGGATTGTTTCTTCCATTCCCATAGGAGTCATGTCTGAGCTGTGGCTTGCCATAACGAAGCAGGAGGGTCAAAAATAAAATACCTGCTACAAGTCCCAAAAATAGGGGTATGCCGCCAAAAACAGAGTGGACAAAATTTGGAACGATTCCCAGAATTGCTTGAAATGGTGTTAGCAGTCCCGTAAAAATCGTCTTAAATATGCCTGGGATGCCTGTGGCACTAGACATGTTAAGGAGTTGGCTCAACATTTCTACGAAATGCACGGGGCAATTTGTTGATAAAAGGTCATGAACCTCCGTAGCTGTCCTTGCAACTAGGAGATCATTCGTCTCTTTTGATGACGTTATGGGCACTGTTGTCTGCAAAAGCACAGACTTCATTTTGCTTAAAGTATCAATTCGTATAGAATAGAGATTCAGACGAGGCCAGATGGGAGTCTCTATGTCTCCAGGCCCGCTCGGGAACAATGCTTGCATACAGCATTTGACCATGGAAGTTACGCTTACGAGATAACTTTTCCCTGGAACAAGGCCACAACATCTGTGATCCGTTCTTAGAATGTAACTCCCATTCGCGAGTTGCATAAAGAAGGGCTCTATCTGCGTTGCAGGTGTGACAAGCTGGTGGCATGAAAGATTGTTAGAATTACCTTCACAGGCTCCGTGTAAATTAATACCCTGACACAAAAGTATACCGCTTAGTGAATGTTTACAGTTTTCACCACTAAGAAATAAATTTTTGTCGCTGTCACTATAGCATGAATGTGTGTATGGTAATTTCCATGTTGATTTCACATATCATAACCCAATCGTTCATACTGGCCAGTAGGTATGTATTCAAGGCACTTTTTAAATCGGCAAGTTGTTATCGGAATAGTGATAATTCCATGTATTATCCATTCAATGACAGGACTTTCTGACATTCTCAATGGTAATCTCTCAAGTTTTTCGATGCTCAGGATTGTATAGTCTGCTCCTTTCTGTGCCAAGCTGATTTGTTTATCAGTAAGGTTAAAAATGGAAAACAATGACGTTGTGTTGATTAAACGCCAAGGCACATAGCCTGAACGAAGATTTTGCAGCGTCCAGCCTAATTGTACAATAGAACGTAATTGAGATTGGCCATGCTGTAACATTAGCAAGTCTCTGTCTATTATATCAAAGGCAGAGGATACAATATTGTCCAACGAATATATTCTGGAGGACAGAGTCATTAACCCATTGTCCACTACAGAAAGTGATTTTTCCAAATTAATACGATCAATTTCTCGTATTTTTTCAGCTGTTTCAATTTGTGTGACTTTCCAAGCCTCGTTGTACGCAGCATAGATACTGGTCGCTATGAAACGCTTTTGACGCTGTTTGCGTGGTCCCATGATAAAATCGTGCAAATCAGCACCATCTTTAAGTAAAGATAAGTGTTGCATATTTCAGCCAGTGTGGATGATCCTAGCCATTCGAGGCAGAGTTGCCCTACACTGTATGTTGGTACTATCCCTGGATGTTGTCTCTGGGAGTATCTAGGGTCTTGTCTGGTCATTTTTAACCCCTGTGTTTTATTCAGTAATCTATCTTGACAGTTGTTTGTGTCAGTAGGCCAGATTAACCACTTTTTCCAATCAGGATGTGTTCTGTTAAAATGTAAAATTTTAGTTACGTCTATCTCAATATCTGTTGTTGCATTATCAGGTATTGGTTTTGGAATAGACGGTTTGTTTAGGTCTTTGATCTTAGCTAGGCCAAGACAGGATGTTTGGTGAATTGTGTCATTTAAAAACATCATTTGTTCTGGTATCATGCAGGTTCTGAATAGTGCTTCTAGGCCTTGTACCTGTCAATCTTTCGTACCCCAAATGGTTTTTGTTTCAATGTTATTTTTCCAATAATCAAAACCAAATGTCATCATTTTTTCATAAAATGCTTCTGAATATATTAATTTAGTGTTTGTCAGCATTGTTTTCATTCCTGTTTTATCTAACAGTTTGTAATAAAACGTTTCTGCATTACTGGTGTTAAACCCTGAGAAGTACTTGAATTTCTCAAAGAATGTTTTAGAACTGCTTGTAGGTGGTGTAGCAAAATGTTCCCATTGATTATACTTAAAAACATTTCTAGGCTGTGCAGATTTATGCAAATAATGATCGCCATAATGTGTATAACAGAACAACTGTTCATAACTAGACGAACCTTGTAAATAATCATGTTCTGTGAATCTAGCTGACATTACTAAATCAGACATCATGTCATTAATACTTTTAAAGTCCCAATCATCAGAGAATGTACTAGGTTTTACAAAGTCACTCAAGGAAACCTTCAGTTGATGAGGATACTTCAGGATCTCGACCGGACCATAGATCTCATAGTCAGTTTTCTCCCATACTACCCCACCAGGTATTGGAATGGCTGTGACATTTACTGTTGACAGTTCTCATTTCTTCACGTGGGATGATCTGTGTGGTTTGAGGACTAAGTTGATGTTCTGACTTGCTGTGTCCATTCAATTGTAATAAACTTTCCTCAAATTAAAACTAAAATTAGGCATAGTAGGAGTATGAGTACCCCTGAAATAATCCAATGCTCAATCAACGGTGTGTCCAGATATAATTCTTTGATTAGTTGAAGGAGTTCCGTTGTATTTTCTTTAAAAGTTTTTTTTGTTTCTGGCATCACTTCGGGGTTACTTTGATCATCGGAAAAGTTGTCGAAGTCGATGAAATAACCAGAGGCAGTTCTGTCAATTGTTGAGATTGTTCTTTCAATCTGTCTTTGGGTAGCACTTTCTGATGCCACATTATTGTAGACTGGTGTTTCTTGACGGACTGTTTCAATCTGAGTCTCAAGAGGCACGAGTTCCATGGCATTATTGCATAGTCCTTCTCTGTGCACTGCAGGCTGATCGAATGTGATTAGTCTTTCAGTTTGAACCTCTTGGATTGTTGCAAGTTTGGGTATTCTGTTGTTTCTTGGGAGTCCACTGGGCCTACTGTTGATTATAGGCCACATGCTTGTGGTTTTACCAAGTCGATTGATACAACTCTGTTCTCCTTTTTACCAGCAAGGGGCGGTAGTACAACTGATCTTGTTCCGGTGACTGCCAAGACAGGTACTGCTTTTCTGTAAGAAGGCCCAAATTCCTTCTTCACTGCTATTTTTTCTCTGACTAGATCCCCAATCTTTGGAATCCAGACAGGCCTTGCTGGGGCTGTTGCTTGTGGTGCCTCGTCAGTGGTAT
This sequence comes from Lissotriton vulgaris, assembly GCF_964263255.1. NCBI lineage: Eukaryota > Metazoa > Chordata > Amphibia > Caudata > Salamandridae > Lissotriton > Lissotriton vulgaris. Next base: position 1,160,944,209 of record NC_141689.1, read on the forward strand.
CTGGCTGTTGCTTTAACTTTATGTTGCTTAAGGATTTTCTTGTTTCATTCAAGTCCTGTAAAACAGCCAAACGATCTTTGATGTCAAAGTCTGTTTTCTTATCTTGTACCACTGATAATTGACTATCTAAGTCCTGAACTCTCATTTTAATTCCAAACAATAGTTCGTATGGGCTGAAACCTTTTAGAGAATTTCTTGGCAAATTGTTAAGACTGGTCTGGACACTTATTAGATGTTTGACCCACCCAGCGCCTGAACCTAATACCTTTGCTGTTATAGATCGCTTTATGTCTCGGTTTTTTCTTTCTACCACACTATTCCCTTCGGGGTGCGACGGACAAGAATACCGCAACCCAATTCCCATGCTGGCCATGGCCTCCCTATAAGCTCGAGAGCTAAAAGCAGGACCCTGGTCAGAATGGAACGTGGCAATTGCGTATGTGCCGATAAAGACTCGCAGATCTTTTATAACCGTTCTAGCGTCAGCTGAGCGCTGGGGCCACATTTTTTAAGTGTGTTTAGCCTTAATGATGTACAATGGGACGCGTTTCTCTTTTTTGATTGCGCGAATAGATTGCCTAATGCTTTCTATTAGGGCTTCTGACACTACACTGGCCGGTTCTCTACTGCGATCTCTGTTGCAGTCTTCACAGTTTTTTGCAAACACGTGAATACCTTCACTCATTTCCGGCCACCAATACTCTGATTCTAATTCTCTCAGAGAGTCTCTGATTATTTGGTGTCTCAGACCCAATCCCATGTGTGCTTCCTGTAATAGGAAACCTCTCCGTTTCATGTTTGGAATTACCCTATCCCCCACTCCAGGGATTCGAGTAAAAGGAACGGAGTTTGCATCAATTACGTATGCATAATTGAGTGGATAGTTCACGGGCAGTGCTGCACAGTCGCCTTTTACGGTCGTTTTTACTGCCAGCATGGTTTCCCCGTCTATGTATTTTTCTGTACGCTTTTTTGTGGCTACGGAAGCCGGTTTAGTTGCTTCCGCTGTGGCTGTATTAGCCAATGAATTCCCTGCAACGTGAACGCCATCACGTTGAAGACTCTGTGCGTGTATCACGTGAGTCTTTTGTAGTTCTTTCTGTAAAAGAGCTACCTGTTTCCAGAGCAGTTTATGCTTTATTGTTGCACCTGTGTCATCTTTGTAATCGTTTTCAATCCAACTCTGCAGTTTATTATTGTAAGAGTTGACGCATAAATGAGAATCGCACACGATTAGTGTGGGGAATTCAGGTTCTGCATTTTCGAACGCCATCTTTAAAGATCTGATTTCAGTTCTCTGAGCCGAACAGTTTCTTACTGATTCAGTTTTTGTTATTTTCGGTCTGAATTTACCGCACAGCCAACGACCTTTAACAATCGCACAGGCTGCATCGTAGGATTTGCTCTCTACGTTAAAATGCTGTACAAATCTATCTGTATAGATTATACAGGCGTACTGTGGGAGAGGCAGAAGTTCGATTGGCAGAGGATATTATTCTTCATATTCTAAATCATTCAGTTCTTCGAATTGCGGGGCAAAATAGTATTTCACATCTTCCGCTCCTAGAGAATCTACACATTGTATCCATTTCGGATCCAGTGACACTGTAGGCAGGTGTACTGGGCTGAATAGCGCCTCGAAGGCGGATTCCGCTGTGAGGATATTAATCCGTTTACCATGTGCTAATTCTCGTTCATTTGCTAATGCAATTTGCACTGCTTTCGCTGTTCTTTCTGTGTGACTGAATGTTTTTTCTGCTTGTGTGTACAAGTGAGATTTGATTGAAATTGGTACCTTTTCTCCCTCATTAGAGGTCAGGTACGTGAATCTGCATCTTCCTGGGATGACTCGGATTACAACACAGCGTGTGTTGTCACGTGTATCTAATTTTGTTTTAGCTAACATGTCTGTTTGCAGTGATCTCAAAATTTCTGTGTGTTTTTGAGTCCCATTGATTTGTTTAAAATCAGGTTTGATTAGTTCATAGAGAGGTTTAACCCTCTCTGCATAATTTAGTATGTATGTTCTTCCGAAATTCAGAAAACCTAGTATTGATGGTAAATTCTTCAGCGTTTTTGGAGCTTGGAGTACAGCGCACTTCTCTAAGAAGTTGTCCGCTAGGCTTTTTCCTTCACTTGATAATTTGTATCCTAAGAATAGTACTGTCAGATGGGCAGTTCGAGACTTTTTAAAGTTGAATTTGTAACCCTCTGCTGCGAACCCAAGTATAATGGTGTTCACTCTTTTCAAGTGAGTATCCAAGTCGTCATCTGTGAGATAGATATCATCTACGTAAGATAATGCCTCATCATCATATATTTGTAGTAACTCTGTTACTCTAGCTGAGAATAGTCCTGGGCTGTTCTTGAACCCCTGTGGGAGTCGACAGAAATTTCTGAGACCCCATTACGGAGAAAGCGGTCAAATACCTGCTTTCTGGTGCAATGTTTTGACAAAAGAAACCATTAGATATGTCTAATGTCATTTTATACTTTTTCCTAACTATGTTATTCATAAGGGCTGCACTATGCGAGTTTTGTACTGCAAAAGTTTTGCAACATGCATTAAGGTGTCTGTAATCCAAAACTAGACGATATGAATTGTCTGGCTTGGAGACAGGAAACAAAGGATTGTTCATTTGAGAGGTGCATGTTTCAATCACCCCCTGGTATTCAAGTTGATCTAAGATCTCCCTGACTTGTTTTTTAGCTTCTTGCTTAATGGGATACTGCCGTTGGGCAGTTGGGTCACTTTTTAACTGGATTTTGTGAGGAGGTGAGTCCTCATCCCATCCTACATGATTTTTATATAATGCCGGTGCCTGGGCTACTACCCATTTCCTTGCATAAGTATATTTTTTGTGAATCGGAATGTGATTCGAGAAGGCAGGCATAATCATTTCTTCGCCACGAGGGCACTCCCTGACAAACTCTGGGGGCCAATCTTTTTCAGCTAACAGAATATCATAGCCTTTTGAGAGTTTATCCCAAAATAGACCCTTTATTTTCCTAGTCTTATCACCCTCTATCCGCAATGTTATTTCGTATATCTTATGGGGCTCGCTAAGTCTGGTGTCGGCAGTTTCAACCTGAATGTATTCATTCGTGTCAACTGTCTCCAGATGACTCATCAAGATCTTGCGGGCTATACTGATTTCTGCTGCACTGTCTAACATTGTCTGTGCCCACTCCCCGTTTTTCAACTGTGTCCTCAGTATTCTCGGCATGGTTGATTACTCTACCACAGCGGTAGCACCAACACGCAAGCAGGCAGCCGTGAGGGAAACGGCGGTGCTGTTTACTTACCCACTTGTCTTCTCTGGGTCTCCTGAACGGAGGGAAGCGCCGGAGACTTCCTCGCCATCGGGCAGCCGTGAGGGCAACAGCACTACAATACCCAGAAGCCTCGGGGGCGGCGGCGCACCGTGACGGGTGCAGAGCGCCAGGAGGCGGTACATAGCACACCGCGGCAGCGAGCGCTGCGGGGACCACAGCGGTAGCACCAACACGCCAGCAGGCAGCCGTGAGGGAAACGGCGGTGCTGTTTACTTACCCACTTGTCTTCTCTGGGTGTCCTGGCCGGAGGGAAGCGCCGGGAGACTTCCTCGCCATCGGGCAGCCGTGAGGGCAACGGCACTACAATACCCAGAAGCCTCGGGGGCGGCGGCGCACCGTGACGAGTGCAGAGCGCCAGGAGGCGGTACATAGCACACCGCGGCAGCGAGCACTGCGGGGACCACAGCGGTAGCACCAACACGCCAGCAGGCAGCCGTGAGGGAAACAGCGGTGCTGTTTACTTACTCACTTGTCTTCTCTGGGTCTCCTGGCCGGAGGGAAGCGCCGGGAGACTTCCTCGCCATCGGGCAGCCGTGAGGGCAATGGCACTACAATACCCAGAAGCCTCGGGGCGGCGGCGCACCGTGACGGGTGCAGAGCGCCAGGAGGCGGTACATAGCACACCGCGAGTGCTATCCCGTTATCATGGAGTCAGTAGATAAAGTTGTCGCCCAGGATGATTTTCCATTTCCTCCTCCCACATTTGAGTCCCTACTTGAAAATGCTCTTAACCTGGTTACCAACGAAATCGCCGATACAGAAAGAAGAATGTCCCTGAGCTGTACCAATAACATTACACAGGCAATATCCTCGTTAACAAGCCCAAGATTTCCCCTATCGCCAACTGTTGTAATTACAAAACCTCCATTGGCACCCACAATCCCTGAGCCTCTGTTGGCAGAGGCGGCCTCCACTATAACAATTGCCTCTCAGGAAGATGTAATTGCTATTGGAACTCTGGAAGCAAACAATAAACTGGGAGGGGAAAAGCGTAAAAGAGGTACAGCCAAGCCAAGCGCAAACAAATGAAAACAACCGTTAATTAACAAGAGTCAACCCACGCCACAGAGCCTGTGGAACAAACAAAAATCCTCTGGGGCACAAACTATTCACATTGACGATAAAGACTCAGTGGATGCGGATGACATTCCCACCGCATCTACTAGTAACCCAAGGGGGAACTCTAATACGATATGGACACAAACTACATTAATGGGAGATAACAATACCATATCAAAACAAAATGGAAATCTTATAGAAACCATAGTTGATACGATTTTTAATCGTCTAGAGAAGCAAATGATCAAACAGTTTAATAATGTTTTTAAAAGACTTGACAGATTAGAAAACCTGGTAAAAAATGAAGAGGTAAAAAGAAAGGGGACGGTCACCCTGGATCAAATTAGGGCATATCGCCTGTTAAAAGAGTTGGAGTCTGTTAGCAACACTCTATCGTATGGAAAGCCTGAAGTCTCCCCTAAACTAGGTGGGGGCCCCAGTATCCCCGGATCACAACCACCTACTGTACCATCTACCACCCAACCCAGACACACCAATGGCGGGAACAACTCGGCGAAATCCAACTTACCACCCAAATCCGCATCCCCGCCCGTACCCCCAAAAGCAGCCCCTCCTGCCACTGTTAATCCAAATATCACCAATCAGAACAAAGGTTCTACCCAGCCAACTATAGCAGTGAGGTCAACCTCCGATAACAACAAGGGCACGGGGCAATCTGGGAATGGCAGGCCATTCAAACATCAAGGGCCTGCCCTGCATCTACCACCTGATGCCTGCCCCTTTGTCCTGGTCCTAGCAGGTGTACCACCACTGAGGGAGGAACAGGGGGAGTCATGGGTCCAACTACGTAACAAATGTATTGATTGGCTAACCAAGCACAAAGGGGTCGGATATGATATCTCTAGAGAGATCTTATCGGCTCGTAGGGTGTCTTGGGTTGGGCCATTATTTAAAGACAAAGAAGGTGATTGTATAGTCCTTACTTTTAAAAATTCGGGTACTGTAAGATTCTTACTCAATAGAAACAACAACTGCTCTGGTATTTCCACTGTTGCAACCTTGCTACCTCTAAGCTTTTTTTTACAGACCACCTCTAATGCAATTTCAGCCAGCTCCCTTCCCACTCAAGATGTTTAACAGGTTTGCACCTTTATCGGATTTGGACATGCTAGACTGACCATCAGTGACCAATCCGGATACCATGAGTTCAGTTGAACTTTCTCTGGTACCCAATCTTGAACCATCGGACGTTTCACTACTTCCCCCGCCAACTGTAGTCAGACAACAATCTTCAAACCTAAGAATTATTGTCCAGGACTCTGAACTATCCTTTGTAAGCTGGAACATAGCGGGTCTTAGCTCGAAATTGAAAATTAAAGAGTGGTCAGATTGGGTTACTGCAAACTGTGATATACTGATGCTACAAGAGACTTGGTGCACGACCATGCCCACATTGGAGGGCTTCAGCTGCTATAACTTAACGGCATCCGCTTCATCTATAGGTCACCCCAGTGGGGGCCTATCCATCTGGGCCAAAATAAAAACCGGGGTACAAACTAAACTGATCCCTACTCAGGGCAAATGTTTTATGGCCATAAAATACACTAATAGGTTGAAACTATGTTTAATTAATTTTTATAATAATGATTTTGTCACCCGCCCTAATAATAATTTTTTGATTTTGTTAAATTTCATTGATGAAATTATAGAGGGGCAGAAGCATGGGATGTTTTATGGCATTTGTATTGGAGGAGATGTTAAGGCCCACATGTACCGTAACAACCCACCTTGTAGAAATGGTGAGGAATTAAGAGATTATTTAGCCTCCCATGATTTAATGAATGCCATGGAAATTGCGGGCATAGGAGCGAACAATAAGTTGACACTCACATATATGGGTCAGGGTTGTGCCTCTACAATAGACTATATGTTTATCTCTCCTTCACTAAGTGACATAATTTTAAAAGCGGAGGTCATCTGTTCTGTATATAGTGATCACTCCCCACTCAGAATACACCTAAAAAATTCGCAGAACACAAAGGATGTGTTGAGAGTAGAAACTGGGGTACAAAATCTGGTAGTATCCACTGACAGATTAAGACTGATATGGAAAGGGGTTGACAATAAAGATATTTTAGCAAGAGTCATCAAGAAACACCCAACGCTAATTGAGATTTGTCTGTACCATGATAGATCAGGCCATGATGTGGTTGTTTCCTTTAGTAATCTCTGTTCGGCTATTAAAAGAGAATCCTCGAAACCAGCTCGGCCCAATAAAGATCATGGCCCCCGTTGGTTTGACTCCTCATGCTCTAGGGCTAACAGAGAACTGAGGGAGGCTCTAAAAACCAAACCAAGGGATCCCCTACTCGTAAGAGACCTAAGATCAAAGTATAAAACCACATTACGTATTCTATCTGAGGCCCTAGTGATAGATCATTGGGAATCTCTTGCTCGCACTGCGACATTAAAAGATACCACGGGTTTCTGGAGAGAGGTCAAGTCTCTGAGATCCTTTGGTTCAAATATCAAACCAATTAATTGTAATATAACTGGAGAGGCGTGGGTGGAGCACTTCTCTAAAATCTATGCTATGTCTGGGCTCCTCCCAGATATTGTCCCCCTACCTAAGACTGCCAGACCCCTGAACATTTTACTATCCGAGGTCGAGGATGCCATAGTTGAAAGTGTGAGTAATAAAGCACCGGGCCCGGATGGTCTCTCGATAGATCAAATCAAATCCGAAATCAACTTTTGGGCCCACCTACTATGCAATCTATTTAACAACTTATCTGATAGTTCAATTCCTGAATCATGGTCAAATAGTGTTATCGTACCCATATTAAAAAAAAGGTGATAGGATGGACCCTGCCTGTTATCGCCCGATTTCACTGATTGACAATACACTAAAGGTCCTAGGGAGGGTAATTTTTAATAGGATTAGGAACTGGGCAGAGGATAATAATGTTTTACATTGCAGTCAACTAGGTTTTAGAAGTCATGTGGGCACCATTGAACAATATCTAAATTTGAATCTGATCATGGCTAAGTACACTATTGTAAAAAAATCCCCGTTGTACCTAGGATTCATGGATTTAAGTTCTGCATTTGATTTCGTTAATCGTTCTAGTTTGTGGTCACTTCTGCTTAGTTATGGTTTGGATGATTCTTTGGTGTATTTTCTTTCCTATTTACATAGGGACCTAAAGGCCTGAGTACGTATTAATAATGAGGGCGAAGTCTCAAATGATATTTTAATTAGCAGGGGAGTTAGACAGGGCTGCGTACTCGCCCCACTGCTTTTTATTTTATATATTAATGGGTTGAGCAGCAGCTTGAGTAAGATCACTAAGGATGTACCAATCATAAATGGCTCCCCCAGCACTGCCCTGCTGTATGCAGACGACGCAGTATTAATGGGGCGTACACCTAACGCTTTGCGTACCTTAATTTCTGGGTTTGTTGTTTTTATGTCTGATTTGGGTCTTAACACTAATTTTAAAAAATCATTCATTATGAATTGCGGACCCAAAAAATATAACATTACCTCAATTAAGTCAGGTGAAAACATCCTAAAATGCACTAGCACTTTTCCCTACTTAGGGCTGTTATTTTCTAATACAGGTTCGTGGCAGCCACACGTGGCCTATGCGAGAAATAAAATAGGTAAATCCATTAACTCAATCCTATCTCTCCGGCAACCCAAACAGGCTGATGTTACTACCCCTCTGCTAAACATCTACCATACTCAATGTCAACCAACGGGGACTTATGGAGCAGAAGTGTGGGGTTATTCTAATAGTACGCCTGTTCAGATAGAGGAAAACAGATTCTGCAGGAAGGTTCTGGGGGTTGTCCCTTGTGCCCCCACATTTATCTGTCATAATGAACTTAAGCTACTGTATATTGAGGATTTTATTTGATCTAGGCCCGCTCTCTTTTGGTTAAAAATATGGCTAAACCCAGCGGCATACCTAACCCGCAGCATAATATCTGACTGCTTTCAAAGTGAAAGATTTCACCTTGTACCCTGGTTAAAAGCCGTTGAGAATAGTCTGATGAGCGTGGGCCACGGCTCTTTGTTTAGCTCCCCTAACACTATTGTTCACGCTCACAAGAACATTGTCAAATGGGCACTGCTTGATTTATATATCTGAATTCCCTAAATCCGCAGGTACCAAATACTTGTCCTATGCTGAACTTGGCAATGATAATCCAAATACACCTCGTAGATATTTGTCACTAACAATAGGAAGATGGAATCGGAGCCTTCTGTTCCGATTCCGGGATGGAAGCATTGTAAATCTATTAAACTTCCCCCTCGGCTATAATAAAAATATAGAACTGTTGGATTGTCCCTGTTCTGAGGGAGGTAAACAAAGTCTGCTACATTATTTCTTTTTTTGCGGTTATTATAAACTTTATACCCGCCAATACTTAATGCTGTACTTCCGCAAATATGACCAACGGGATTTTACCCAGGCAATGAGAACTTTACAAATGTTGCCCACAGATGAGGTGATACTTATTGTGAGCTGTTTTCTTAAAGCCAGTGTGAGATCAAGGGCGAGTACGGAATATGCCTGATGAACTATAGTATTTTGTTACTCAATGCACATTTGCACTTTGTATACTATGATACATTTTGCACATAGTCTTTTCTACATGCATGGCTGGATGCAAATGATTACTTTACGGAAAATATAAATTGTAATCTGTAATCAAAATACCCGTATATTAGGATTTTCTTGTACTACGCATTTTGCACTTTTTTTTTTTTTGATACACATGTTGCTTCAACTACATTGGAAAAGATTGTTTTTATTACAACAGTTTAAATGTATGTTTTTATCAGAATTTATTGTGTTTCAACCTGTGTGTACTTTTATGGATGTATTAATTCCAAATAAAGATCATTTGACTTGACTTGACCACTCTAATACTGGCTACCTTCTTTTTTGGAAATTGAGATTTTTTACTCTGAGCAGGTTCTTTGTCTTTGGACTTGGTGTGCTCTCCTGGGTCTGACCGTCCTCTTCTTTCCAATTTCTGCGAAAAAGATCGAGAGGGACGTGTATCAATACTTTGATATCTATCAGGTTTTTTCAAATTATCCCTATTTCTAAAGTTATATCTTTTCTCAGAGGGCTCCCTCTGGGGAGACTGTTGTTCTCAAGTCCGAGTTCTTTCCCTCCGTCGAGGAGACCTTCCTCTGGACTGGAAAACTTTTTCCTTGGGAGTGGATTGTTTATTTCCATCCCAGCTCTTTTTAGGAGTGATTGAATTATTTTTAATAAATAATTTTTCAGGATTTTCGAGCAGTTGGGGCTTTACTGGTTTTCCACCCAAGCTGTCTCTACCTAATTCTTCATAGCATTTCTCTATGATTTTGGCAAGCTCAACTGGCTGATCTGTTATATCTGTTTCCTTCAACTTCTGGCGGATCGCCACAGATGCTGCTTCTTCCTTTATATTGGCTAATAATATAGCCGAGACCTGCTTGAAGTCTTTCAGTAATTTCATACCAAGAGTTAAAGCAGGTTCAGGACCGTATTCATTTTGAATCTGTCGGAGTACATCCGGTATTACCGCCATAGATGGAACACCATGTGTTTTTGTGTAAATGGAAGCAAAGACTGTACCCCAAGTGTCACAGTCCTCCACGTGTGGTGCGATTCCCATAGGAAGGCAGATGGTCAAGATTCTGTGTTTCTCGATAGGGGTAGTATACGGAAATACTGCCTCTATTTGAGTGATTTTCTGCGCTAACCAGAAAGGAATTTGTTCCCGTTTTACGGGTGTTTTACCAAGACATGATTGTATGTTCTGTGGTGTAATTTTATTAGTGTTCCCCTGATGAGGGGTCAGCTGTGGTACATTAACAGCTGGTTGGACTGTTGCAGTCCGCATTACATATTGGACTAATTGCCTATGTTTCTTTATAAGTGTTTTTAGCTGTACTAACAGCTCTTCTTTTGACATTTTTGCAATGTCAGGATGTGGTGTGTAGCTGGCTAGAACCGGCCACGTTGCTCCTGGTCTACCTAGTGGACCGAGCATGGTAATATGATCATTATGTTTTAGGGCGCCATTAAACCAGAGAAGGTGCTCTTGGAATTTTAGTGAGATTTCAGTCCCCTCGAAAGGAGCGTACTCATCTGGTGGTTTCTCTATTTTGTAATAGTGAAACTCTTTTGTTCTAGCGTTTGCCGCTGGAAAGTTTATCCATGAATAGAATACCTCTGTCTGCCGATATTCGTGTGCCTCTATCACGAAAATTACTGTACCACCTTGTGGTGTCAGTCCGTTTTCTATAAGTTTTAAAGTTATAGATTTTCTTAAATGTGCCGGGATGATTATTGCACCCGGTACCGTAGTAGTGTCGGGACCCTGCTGAGTCGCATCTGCTGCGGCCCCAGTGGTTCCGTTTTCTAAGTCTGACATTTTATAAATGCAGGGTTTGCAGAGTAGGTCTCCAAGGAGACAAAGATTAGGTGCACAATATTTTGGAACACTGTATCCTTCAACGTTGAATAAACCAGAGCTTTACATAGGAATCTCTTCCTACTGAGTTCGGGCGGATTTTAACCTTTCACCAACTCCAGACGTCTATTGGAGTATTTACGGGAGAAATGGGTCTGTGTGAAAAATGCACGACTGAGTTACTCTAACGTCTTGCGTTAGTTTATCGCCTTACCAAACGTTGGGCGCCATGTAGTGTAGTTCCTATTTTCCCAATAGGCCCTGCGCATTGGAATAACATAAACAGTAGTATCGACATAGAAGTGTGGATCTTCCAGGCCTCCACTGACTATGCTAAACTTAATTGGGGTTGTTACCAACTAGCTCAGAGGTCACTGGAAACTTTCTTGACTGAATAGGAAGTGATCAGCTTCCCTGGCACAGCCAAGAAGGGATTCAGTTTTCCAACAACCGTGCAACATGACAACTTTGCTCCTCAGATCAAGAGTCAATCTCTAGGGTCGTGTGAAACAATAGACAGTTATTTTACTCAGTCAGTGGTTGTGCAGTTTACTTTCACAATATGTAGAGAATAGAGAGACGGGCGTTTTCAATAAAGGGTAACATTTATTGAACAGTCTTTCTTCTCGTACAAGAGAAATGAATTGCCACAATTGCAAGACTTGTTATTATAAAAAGTACGTACAGTAAGATGAGTATTGCGAAATAATACTGTAAAAGCATTGATATGGTTTTTTAGCCATACAATGGTTTAAAATGAATAAAACATATATACATTCATATATACATTAGGCTAAAATACTCAACTGGTGCTTCTAACTACGCCTACCCCGGTGTACCTGACCTAAGCCTAATACTTGGGAGGGGAGTAAGTAAGTAGCTTTAAGTTAAGTTGGTTTTGCCAAGGTTTGCTTCAAGAATTCTCTCTAAGAATTTAGTCAACACCATACCTCTGGAATAGAATGATGGAGGTCTGGTATCTCCTTCAGGGGGTCGATATCCCAGTCACCTGCAAGGGTAGACTAGAAACGCCGGAGCTGGATTTCTCTGCAGGAGAAAAGACAGCGTCTCTTCTCAGCGCGTCGAGGAGGAGGAGTGGGAGCAGCGTCCGCGGGCAGCTTGCATCTGCTGGGCTCTTGCAGGGGGACGTCTGTTCAGCTCCTAAGTTCACCACACCATCGTTCGCTAGTTAGCAGCGATAGTAGTAGCGATAGCAGCTATGGTATCATCAGCATGACAGCTACTTCAGCAGCAGCGAGTCAGCTAGCAGCATCAGCGATGGCATTAGCGTAAACAGCAGCGAGACAGCGCTTGCTTAAGGCAACGTTGGTAATATTTATACCTGAAAGGTGCCTTGTTTGACGTAAGTTCTTGGACATAAGACGTCAATAAAGATGTCACTAGGAAGTGATTGTCTATTAGTGCTCATTAGAGTTCTATTACTAATCAAAACACAGCAAGCAGGGATTTCCAGGTTGCTGAGTTTTTATCTTGTTGAAGAACTCGGAGTGTTAATCTAGGAATCTCAGATAGTAACTTCTGCTATGTCATTGCACTAATTGGTTGCAAAGGAAGTGGCAGAGAAAGCGATTCTGAAATGTGGCTCTGTTCGTGTGAGGCCAGAGACGAGTTTCTGAATATTGCATGTGAACGGTTATGCCAATATAGGGAATAAATGGATTTATAGCTGAATAGGGGCATAAGGTCACAGTATCAATCAGGGTCCTAGATTAGAACGCAACACCTCCTCAGTTCAATAAGAGAGGAAAGAAATACGGGTCTAATTATTCAACCTCCGCAAATGAAGATGAATCAAATGACTCAAACTCTTCAAAGAATGGAGAACAGGGATGGAGAGGATCCTACAGAAGCAATAGGAGCCACAGGAGAGGAGGCCAATTTGGTGCAGCACAAAACACAGTGATGGCCTCCAGGCCCCTATGGCTTTTCTCAATCACCCTTCCATCCATCTATGTTTCCTTTCCAACCATACAACAACATGGTTCCCAACCAGCCTTTTTTAGGATATGGCCAAGGCCGGTCAAGAGGAAGCAGAAGAAACCAACAAACAAATGTTCATTGGAGGCCGCCACCATCCTCCAGGACAAGACGTGGCATTACCAAACCCACTGTCCAACCAGGGAGCAGCCATGAGGTGATCTAATTATCAATTTGAGCAAACGTGCATTGACAGATGATGAGACTTCAGTTTTAAATAAAGGTCTAGGTTTTGTGCTGACATATGAAAAGGATTCTTTCCAAATCAGACAAGAACTTGCCTTATTTTTCTGCAAGATCCGCCTACGCTCCTTCTTTCAGGATAAACCTGGGATGGAACAAGGTGAGGATACAAAGAACACTGGATTGAGGCCACAATCTACTTTTACCCCCTACACATCTGATTCCGGCACAGATTGTCACATTTGAGAAGGAGGTACTGCAAGACGTGACTAATCTATTTGAGCAAGACACGAGACTGTTCCAGAATGTGCCCAAACAAGAGAAACTAGCACTACAACGACTTGCTGAGGCTGAATCTATTGTAGTGAAGCCAGCGGACAAAGGTGGAGCTATTGTCATTATGGATACCACTACCTACAATGCTGAGTGCCTATGCCAGCTGCAGAATAGAAGATTCTACAGACCTCTGAAGATAGACCACACCAAACGACTCTCTTTAGAAATAAAAAGGATGGTGGATGAAGCTAAGGAAGAAGGGTGGATTACTAATAATGAAGCTTCTTATTTGGTTACACCTCATCGCATTAATCCCTACTTCTACATATTGCCTAAAATACTTAAAGAACAGCGACCACCGCTTGGGAGGCCGATTATTTCTGGCATTGGATCAATCCTTGAGCCTCTGTCGACCTTTGTAGATTTTAATCTCCGACTATTGGTACTGGAGATGCCAATATACATCCAGGATACAAAAGATCTGTTACGTCTCCTTGCAGAAATTCCTTTTGATGTAGGTCAGGATTATCTGGTCTCTTTTGACGTGGAATCTCTGTACACCTGCATACCGCAGGAGGAGACCCTGTCCTCGATAGAGGCCTTAATAAACCTCAACACTAGCGATAGCATCACTCGAGTGCATTTTAGAATTGCTTGTGCACATATGGCCATGAAAGAGAACTTCTTCAAGTTCGAGGATGACCTCTAGTTACAAACGTCAGGAACATCCATGGGCAGTGTTTTTACCTCGAGTTTGGTGAACCTCTATGTGCATCAATTTGAACAGACAGAGATTCTACATGAGCACAACACCTATAGAGAACACATTCATGTTTAGAAAAGTTATATCAATGATGGGTTTATTGTATGGAGGGACACATCGGAGACCATCATGTCTTTCTACCATTGGTTGAATACAAGGAATGATTTTCCCAGATTCACATGTGAATCTTCAAATACCAGCCTGCCTTTTCTTGATATCCATATCTTTCCTGAAGGGGCTAGACTGGGCACTGAATTATACAGGAAACCAATGGCTCAAAATCGTTTCTTGTCATATCAGAGCTACCATCCGAAATCTATCTTTGAGAATTTGCCCTTTGGGCAATTCCTACGGATTAGGAGGAATTGTTCCTCCCAAGAGAAATACATTGAACATGCTTGTAAACTTTCCCCCCAACTCAAATAAAAGAAATATCGATCTAGGATTATTCGGAGGTCCAAGAAAAGAGCAGCCAACAACAATAGAGAGGCATTGATCGAAGTAGCACCTCCTAAAGAAGAACAACCAAGGCTAACCTGCATTGATACATTCTGCAGTTATTCCAAACAGATCAAGAAGAGTATCCTCAAACATTGGAAAATTCTTAACATTGGTAATGAACCACTGTCTCATCCTCTGTTTGTTTTCAAGAGGATCACTAATATCAAAGACCAACTAGTAGATACTAGTGTTGTATTCTGCTTTAGGAGTCAATATATAGGTTTTCCAGATAAATGTTCTTATATAGGCACAATGCGCATTGCCATTATATAAGCATACAATACCAGTCCTTATTTAGGCATTAGCCTTGCTATCCAAATACAGGCATGGTCACCTACATCCGTCCACCCCAATGTCACTAAAAGTTCTTAGAAACCAGACCCTTTAACTGTTGGGAGTTTCCCTAGCCCAGAATTATTGATTTCTCCAAGAACTTACTTATTATTCATAAACCGCTATACCCTAAGGGTTCATGCCTGACGCCTTCCTCTGCCCGACTTTACGTCAATGCAAACATTCCTAAGCACCTTCCAGGTATAAATATACCTTCCCTTACTATGGAAAACCATGGCTCGTCTGCACAGCTTGATACTGCTCACCACAGCAGGTTCAGAAGAGACCACAACTTAAAGGAATTTCATTACAACACAGGCGGCTACATTATGCATTAAACATTTAATGCAGCATCACAAACAGCCACACTTACATCATAAAATAGAAAGATCTAGAATGCAGTGATAACACATGAACAATAAAAGGCATGAGCAACAATAAAGCTGCCTCTTTTAAATGCGGCTCGCAAGCAGATACGTTGGCTAACCTTACTCTATCTACTATGCTTCCTGCCTTATTCTATTGCCTAAGCTATTGATTGTTTAACTTTAATAACTATTAATTGTTTTACTGTGATGATTTTTAACTGTTCTACTTCATGATACCCTCTTGATTCCTAGGCTTGTTCCGTCCCCTGACCCGGTTTTCTTCCCCAAACCTCCCTCACTCTCCCTAGACTTCCAATTTATGGTTGTCATCTCCCGCCCACCCCCTCCTCCTCACCTAAGCAATCTAGTGTGGGCAAGTGTGGGCCGTTAACCTACTCGGGCGCTCGGTTTTCTCAAAGCGCCCCTCCTTCTTGGTAGTGCGCCTTTCCTCTAAAATCGGATATCGAGGAATTGCCGCGGATCATTTAATATTGCAGTTTTCAGGATTATTTAGTCTTTTAGAAGCGCTCGCTTTTCACGTCCTCGCGAGCGTGTCTCACTTCCCATATCGAGGAATGGACCTCGGCAGTGGTGGTGTCGCGTACGCTGCCTTCCTGGGTCCATTCCTCTAATCCTCCGGCAGCGGCTTGCTCGCAAGTGTCAGTTGCATCGCACTGGCCAGCTGCTGTGGGGGATTACCGAATTTTTTAAGGATTGGAGTCATAACAATAAGTAGAAAAATATTGAAGTTTATTTCTAGAAAAAGACCCCTTAGATGTTGGCTCAGGAACAGCTTATCTTCAAGTAACTAAACAACATTCTGGTACAGATCATAGACATATCAACATTCTAAAAGGTTTAAAGAAACAGCATATAGGAATGTAACACATCTCCCTTTCCAAAAACGCAAAAGAAAAAGACATTTGTTGAACTTTTCTTGGAGATGTTTCCGTTGATACGGGAGGAACAGTACACAAATTAAATGGCATAATACATGAATTAGATTTTGGTACAGAAATATTGTTGTTCCTGTGTAACCATAGATTGCGTTCCAACTCATTGCATAAAACAATGTTACAAAAATTCCATTTGCGTCCATCATCTAACAACACACAATTTCCTATTACTTCCAGCACTTTCTTTGGATGAGACCACTTGGAAGAACCATCCTTCGACAAACCAAAACGAGACGATCTCACCAGATCACCAACACGGAAACATCTTACAGCTTTCTTACTTTTACTGTTGTGTCTATCCACATACTTCTGTTGATTCTATCATTGAGGCTCTCTTTATGTACATGACTAACAGAAGTTTTAAGCATCCATGCAGGAGTTACCTTATTACTAGCAGAACGCCCCTTGAGAAGATGGAATGGAGATACTAGAGTTGCAGAATGTGGAGTATTCCGATAACTTCAAATCATATCTTTGACCGCAACCTTACAATCTGCACCTTCAACCGTGGCCAACTGTATGCACTCCTTCAACACACGGTTGAATCTCTCGACCATACCGTTCTCCCTAGGACAATAAACAGCAGTAGTAATGTGTTTTACACCACACCGACGTAAATAACTTTGAAACTCGCTAGCTACAAATTGTGGACCATTATCTGTAGTAATAGTTTCAGGAAAACCCTCTCTATGGAATAACTCATCACAGAAATTGACAATATTGGAGGCTTTGATCTCCCTAACAAACGCTACTTCAGGCCACTTGCTGTAATAATCCATTAAAACAATGGCAAATTTCCCAGCAATGTTACCAATGCTAAACGGACCACAAATATCCATAGCTAACCTTTGCCACGGTTTGTCCAGAAACGGTACAGAACTAATGCTAGATTCTTGAGAAACATGAGATTTATCACTGCACGTGCATGCCGAACAATTCCTAACACGCCTTTCCACATCTTTCTCCATGCCTGGCCACCAGAAATCACATCTACACCTTCTCTTCATACCAGACATTCCTGAATGCCCCTCATGAACAAGATTTAATAACCACGTAAACTGGATGGTACAACAAGTTTGTCTGCTTTTCTAACGATACCTGCTGTCAAATCATAAGAAAGTTCTGGCCACACAGTCTT
This sequence comes from Lissotriton vulgaris, assembly GCF_964263255.1. Classification (NCBI taxonomy): domain Eukaryota; kingdom Metazoa; phylum Chordata; class Amphibia; order Caudata; family Salamandridae; genus Lissotriton; species Lissotriton vulgaris. The sequence goes on from NC_141689.1 coordinate 1,160,961,564, forward strand.
ATATTCAGATAATTCACAATCACTCCATGAGAAACTATTGCACGGAGAAGTTAACCGTACAATCACTTCCTTTAAAACAACATCCTCTTGAACAGCTTTTTTCCATTCCTCTTCATCAATTGCACCATTACAAACTTCATCAACAGTAGCTATTGACCAATCCTCATCTTGATCCAATACAGAGTCCTCTTCACAAACTGGAAGACGAGATAAACAATCAGCATTTACATTCTTAATGCCTGGCACGTATTTCATCAAAAAATCATTCTCTTGTAATTTGTAAATCCATTTTGCAATTCTAGGAGTAGCCTTCCCTGCACCTTTAGTTGAAAATATGTCTACAAGGGGTTTATGATCAGTCCTCAATTCAAAATTAGTGCCCCAAACATAGTTCCTAAAGTAATTTACACCCCAAAAACAAGCCAGAGCCTCTTTCTCTATAACTGAATATGAAGGTTCAGCACCCTTTAATGTATGGGAAGCAAAAGCTACAACCCATTCCAATTTGTCCTTGCCCAGCATTAAAACTGCTCCTAAACCATATGCACTTGCATCTACAACAATGATTGACTTCTTGTTGGGATCAAAAGGTTTAAGTGCAACAGCATTTATGATGTCTCTTTTTACATCATCAAAAACTGATTGACATTCAGAACTCCACACAAATTTAGCACCTTTTTTCATTAACAACCTTAAACAAAAAACTTTAGAAGCAAAATTGGGCACAAATTTAGAATAATACTCCGCAACTCCTAAAAAAGAACGAAGTTGATCTTTATCAGATGGTGATGGAGCATTTCTGATGGCGTCCAATAAATTCTTCTTAGGTTTAACCCCCTCCACTGATAAAGTATGCCCCAAATACTCGTTTTCATTTGTAGCAAACTTGCATTTCTCAGCTGCAACAGTTAAACCCACACGTTGGAGTTTGTGTAATACATCGCTTAAAATTCTGTCATGGTTAGTTTTATTTTCCCCCCACACAAGTACATCATCTTGAAAAACCAACATGTTGGGTATACCTTCAAGAACCCTACACATAACTCTCTGAAAAACAGCTGATGCAGAGGATAACCCAAAAGGCATTCTTAGAAACTGAAAAGCCCCCTCAGGAGTAATGAAAGACGTTAAATGGCGAGAATCAGGATGTAATTTTATCTGATGATAAGCATTAGATAAGTCAATTGACGAAAAATATTTAGCATCTTTAACAGATGCAACCATTTCATTAATTTTGGGTAAAGGGTAGCGATCCACCCAAATGTTCTTGTTTAAATCTCTTAAATCGACACACATGCGCAATTTGCCGTTGGGTTTTCGTGCCAAAACAACTGGACTAAGCCAATCAGATGCTTCAATGGGTTCAATGATGTTTTGTTGACATAATCGATCAAGTTCTACCTTAAGTTGAGATCTTAACACTAAGGGAACATTGCGCACTTTATGAACAATAGGTATACAATCAGGTTTAAGAATAATTCGATGTTCAAACTTTTTAAGACATCCCAATTTTGGGCTAAATAATTCTGGAAATTTTTTGTGCCATTCTAAACTTGCATCATTTTGAGTTACCAAAACTTCGTCAAAATGTTTTTTATGCCAATTAGGAGATAATAAAACTTGATCCGGATGATTAGGATCAAGAGTCATCCCTAAATTCCATTGTTCTTTCCACCCTAATAAGGCTCTGCCCTTTTCCACAACGTACACAGTTCCGGGAGTATTCCTGTCTTTAAAAATGATTTCATATGTAAAACATCCAATCACAGGTAACTTGATGCCTAAGTAACCCACAGGAGTTTTTTGGGAACATATAAGATCTGGTTTACCACAAGCCTCCCACATGTTTTTGTCAATAATAGTATATAATGAACAAGAATCTGCCCAGAGAAACAACTTATGATTGTTGACCATAACTTCACATTTGGGAGGTTGAATTTCTTCAGAAACTTCGTTAACTTCATTATTCCAAATTGCCATAACCTCAATGTCACTATCACTACTGGAATAAGTAGATTGATCAATAAGATTAACAGAATTTTTCCATGCATTAGGATTGTCAGATCTACACATTTTTGCAAAATGACCAGTCTTGTTACACTTGAAACATGAAACGTTTGATGCAGGACACCAAGAATTTTCAGTAGTATGTCTAGTATTCCCACATCTAAAACAAAATTGTTTGTTAAAATGTTGTGTCTTGCTAGAAAATGGTTTGCTATGCGACATGGTATTTTTATTACTGCTAGAAAATGTTTGAGGTTTAACCTTGATATCACGTTTAGTATTATTTTTATTGTCAAAAGATTTTGGCTTGTTATTAACTACAGCACACACATCACTGGAATCTTTGCCGTCAGAAAACTTGCGGTCCTTACCATGTACACTGCTTAACTCTTTAACATATCGAGAATTGTTCTCAACTCTTCTAGCAATGGAAATAGTTTTATGAAGAGACGGATCTTTTAAATCCAATACCTTCTCTTGAATCTTTGTATTATTAGTTCTGTTAATGAACTGATCTCTTAGAATTTCTTCATGTAAATCCTTAAACTTACAAGTAGCTGCTAATCTTCTTAAAACAGTAACATATTGTTCTACTGTCTCGCCGGCTAATTGTGCCCTTGAAAAGAATTTGTGTCTCTCTACAACAATACTTGTTTTTTTTTACCAAAGTTTTCCTCTAAAGCTTTCAGTGCATCAAGATATTCATCTGACGAAAATGATTCAACTTTTGAGCAGTCAAATACTACTTCTTCATCACTGACATCTTCATCACCACCCTCACATACCTTGGAAATAGTGTTACCAGATTGTATAGGTAAAGTTTTTAACACTTTCCTACCCTCAACACCAAGACTGTGTTTAAGTAATGCTAATTTTCATGAAGCTAGAAACACTTCTCCTCCAATGGCTTCTAAATAGGTTTCAAAAGATTCACGCCAATCTTCCCAAGTCATAGGAGGAATACCAGGATCTTGTAAAAATTTTGGTGGAGCTAAAATAGTATTAGTTTCCATACTAACAATTGAATTAATTGAATAAATAAACGAATAAAAAAAATAATGAATAAATAAATAACAATATAGACAGTATGTGGGAGAGAAAAAAAATAAATAAATTAACAAAAGAAAAGTAGTCACCGTTGTCTTGTATATAATTCGAAGGTTTCTTGTTGTAGATTGATAAAGTTTTAAAAGGAAGTCTAAATTCAGTTTTATGCTTAAAATCTTGTAATAATTCTTGTCAAACGAAGAAATACATTAATGAATACGAAGAACGGGAGTGGTTGCTAGGAAACGCGCCCCAGAATGCATTGCGCGTCCCAGAATGCATTGCGCGTCATACCGACGTACTTCCTTTAGCTTTATGTTGTTACGTCGACGCTGTATGCATATGCGAAAATGTTCAGGAACAGCACAACATCGCTACAAGCAATTACGCCGCTTTCTTCAACGCTTTCTTCATCATTCCTTTAAATATATATTTTTTTTAAATAATCCAAATAAACAATTGAATCGTTGCAAAGTGCCAAATCACTCGTTCAAGCACTATCGGCACAGAATAGTCTATTCACATGACGCTTGAGTTCGTTTGAAGAGATGAAATGATGAGCTTCTTTTAAAAATATAAATTCTCTTTGTTTGCTCTATTTCTTTTTTTTTTTTTTAAATAATATTCATTTATAAAAACATCATAGGGGTCGATGGGTTGCTTCCTCCCTCGTCGCCACTTTTAAGGATTGGAGTCATAACAATAAGTAGAAAAATATTGAAGTTTATATGTAGAAAAAGACCCCTTAGATGTTGGCTCAGGAACAGCTTATCTTCAAGTAACTAAACAACATTCTGGTACAGATCATAGACATATCAACATTCTAAAAGGTTTAAAGAAACAGCATATAGGAATGTAACAGAATTCTTCCTTTTAATTGAATTTTGCCTCTTTCGGAGCATATTTTAGATCGTAATCAACTTTAGTAACAAGACAAGTCAAGACAAACTTCCTCTAGAACCTGTCTGTCTTGGGAGAAACCTACCCCTTCCCAATTATTCATCCAGCTCTTCTCAAATATAATAAAAAATAAAAAAATGTAAAACAGTGAAGTGAAGATTTGGGGCTAGATGTAGGTAATTCCGATTTACCTACTCTTAAATACCGAATTTTACCGATTTGGAATTTAAGAGTAGATAAATAGGAGTGTGGCAGATGTAGGTAATTAATATTTTACAATTGCCGAATCTGTAAGATTTGGTATTTACCGATTCGGTAAATACCAAATCGTTATTTCCAATTGATTCCTATGGGCCTTGAAGCCCATAGGAATCAATGGGAAATACCGATTATTACCGAATCTTGCAAGGGTGAAAGGGGTGTCACTTTGACACCCTGTAGCACCCCAATTCCAGGCTTGTGTGCCATGTGGCATGTATACATGCCCTAAGGGCATGTGTGTGTGTCACATGGCACAGGTGTACATGCACAGATGTGCATGTACACCTGAATTCGTTATTTACCATGCAATAGTATTACATGGTAAATACCGAATTCTAAAGGGCCTGTGGCACACTTAAAAGTGCCACCCACATCTGCATTTACAGATTCGGTATTTTTACAGAGTCTGTATTTACCGATTCGGTAATTTTACCGGTTTGGTAAATACAGAATTAGTAAAAATTCTGATTATGTGAATGCATGCCCCCTACATAGGAAAAGGCATTTACCGGTCGGTAACGGCCGAATTCGCCGTTACCGAACGGTAAATGGCTACCTACACCGGGCCCTTGGAATTTAATTAATTTAAAGAAATATATATGAAAAATATAAAAATATATATATATTTATTTTAATAACAGATTAAGAGGAGTTTAAAATTGTATAATATTTACAAATATATTTTATTTAACATTTATAAAATAATTATTTTTATAAATAATCTAGCAGGATTTTAATCCCTACTTACCTTCTCACCTTTTGTCATGTCTGATATGGAATCAGACAACACCATCACCAGTTCCCCTAATCATACTAATGAATCTTTTACAACCTTCCTGCAAAAGGAGATGAAATCCTGCATGATGGACACGCTCAAGGAGGTTATGTCATCCAAGAGACTCCCTCTTTATGATCATGATGACACCCCTACCCGTGATCCTCAACTCGTACATTCCAAGAGCAGTAAGAAATCAAAACACTGCAAAGGCACTATGAGAGGTCGTGGAACCTCAAATGACATGGGAGGTCTTAGCACCTCATACTTACTGGGAGGCCCCCGCACCTCAAAAGATACAGGTGTCCCTCGCGACACAAATAGGATGGGTGTCCGTGGCGCCACAATCTTGGCCGGTGTCCCAAGCGACACAAATCTTAATAGTGCCCATGACGACGCAGGTACCGATTCTGATGAAGATGAAGTCTTCAACAATCCATATGATGAGTTTGTTCTTGATTTGCATGATCAAGACCTTAATGACCTAGACTTTAACAACCAGTTTGAGCTTGAATCTTCCCTCTCCACTAAGGATGCTATCGGCGACCCCCTGGGTGGTGAAATGGTTTCTCCCCTCAACATCTCCCACCCCAATAGTTCCAAATGGTTTCCTCATGATCATGTCTCTAAGTTCATCACCAGATGGATAAGAAACTCTCTTGAGAGAGAAACTCGTAAAACCCTCAGGTCTGAATGCCTGAGGCCCTCTATTGAAGAAAAAGTCTGTCAGACCCCTAATCTCGACCCTGACCGTACCAAAATCTTGGACTTGGCCTAAGATTCTTATATCTCTAACTTTCCTCTTGATACCAACCTGATTAGAGGTTGGAGCCAAAGGGCAATCGTCTTACTTGGCAATGCTAGCTCTTTCCTAAATATTGAAAGATGAAACACCATCCTCAATAAAATAAATCCAAAACTGTGCAACACTCTATTCAGAACAGATCTGTTGTCCTAAAAATGGACAACCTCTCCGCAGTCTCTTATATCAACCGCCTTTGGTGGGACCAGATCTGCAGATCTCAACAATTTAGCCAAAAAACTTTGGATGTTTTGTTTAGAACACAACATTTCGCTGAAGGCGGAACATCTCCCCGGGAAGTCTTTTCGCGGATTGGAATTTGAGATTCCTTTTAGACTTCAGTGATTGGAAACTCAATGTGAACGTTTTCAACTCCCTGTTTCATTTTTGGGGCCCTTTCGATGTAGACCTTTTTGCGAGCAGATTGACCTTCCAACTGCCGAAATACTTCAGCTGGATGCCGGACCCTTGCGCTCTAGCAGTAAACGCCTTCCTCCAACTCTGTTCTCACCTTCAGCCTTAAGCCTTTCCTCCCTTTGCCATTATTCAGAGGGTCCTTCAGAAAGTGAGACAAGAGCAGTGCTCCCTGGTCCTGATAACTCCCTTCTGGCCCTCTCAAGCATGGTTCCCGACAACCCTGGAACTGTCATGCGACATCCCCTTCCTAATCCCCCAACAAAAGGTCAGATTTCAAACGCAAACGGAGAAAATCACCACCTATTACTTTCAGGGAGTTTGAACCTTCTTGCTTGGAAAGTGTCAGGCATTCTAACAAGTTGTCTGGACTTTCGTCAGCAGCTCTCTCTCTCCTCAGAGAGTCCTGGGCACCAGGGACACATTACAGGTACAACAACATTTGTAGAAAATGGTTCAGTTGGTGTATGGAGAGGAACTTGGATTCCGTGGAGGCTCCTATCGTCAACATAGTCAATTTCATCGTTGAATTATTTGACAATGGCCGCTCCTATAGATCCATTAATTGCTACAGATACGCTATCTCTGCTGGTCATTCTCTCGTCAATGGTAAGACGGAAGGTAAGAATGTTACCATTTGTAGAGTACTGAAAAGTATTAGACTAAGAAGGCCTCCTAGACCCAAATATCAATCCTTAGAGGATGTTAAACTTATCCTAGATCTTTTTTGTTCATTGCCTGATAATTCCCTTCTCAATAGGAAATGTCTTTTCATTAAACTTGCCACTCTCTTATGTTTAATTTCTTGTCGTAGAGTGTCTGATGTTAAATATCTTGATATTTCTAATAGATGTTATGACATGTTTGGTGTTAAGTTTCAAATCCTTAGGAGAACTAAGAACATGTCAGATTCTATTTTGTATCCTCGTTTCGATTATTTAAAAAAACTTTGTGTTGTTTAGTGTATGAAAGAATACAATTCCAGAATGAGAGACCTTCACCCTCAGGACGCAAATCAACTTCTCATTTCCTTTGTTAAACCTTTTAAACCAGTTTCTTCCTGCTCTATCGCTCGATGGGTCAAGCTAGCGATGAACTTTGCTTGTATTGACCTTTCTAAGTTTCAGGCCCACTCTCTCAGAGGTGCTATTGCTAGCAAGTCTTTCTGGTCTGGTGGTAAGTCAGACAATATCCTTAAAGCTGCTGATTGGTCCAATGCCTCTACCTTTGCCCGTCAAGGCTACCAACATGCATAATGTAGCCTCCTGTCTTGTAATGAAATTGCGATTCTCCTATTAACATGACCAGAGATACTGGATTTCATTAAAGACATGGAGGCTAACATTATCCCACCCGTGCCTCCCTTGGACGGAGTTTCTATTTATATGTTAATGATTATTTGCATTCATATGCCGTTGCTTATTGGACTTGTTCCTTTACTGTTTACAGTATTCATTTTGTCTTTGTTGTAAAGGTTTTTCAAGCCTTTTAATGTTTTATTCTCTTTTCAGATAACTCAACCTAATGGATCGTCATTTTCTCATGGAGTACTCTTCTCTTCGTTTCCTCCTTCGGAACTCCATTTCTTCTTTGCTTATATAGACCAGTCTGCTCCTCGACTTTACAAATTTTCTTTTGCTTCGTTTCATTTAAAAGAGGCAGCTCTGTTGTTGCTCATGCCTTTTATTGTTCATGTGTTGTCACTGCATTCTAGATCTTTCTATTTTATGATGTAAGTGTGGCTGCTTGTGATGCTGCATTAAAAGATTAAAGCATAATGTTAGCCTCCGTGTCTTTAATGAAATCCAGATTCTCTGGGCATATTAATAGGAGAATCGCAATTCGTGTCCCGGCCTGACGCACTGACAAAACACTGTCATCCCTGATTGCAGAGAATCCAGCTTCCGGTATTCTGACTCCCTTCGCGGGATGTTAGAGTTTGAGACACAGAAAGCGATTCCAACCTCTCTCATTCTCAAGGTATGGAGCTGACTAGAACCTAGAGGGACTCTTGGCATACAAACTTAGGATACAAACTATATTGTACCATACTATAGAATACAGCACCTACTTCTTACATTGCACTACACTTAGGTTAGGTACACTGGGGTAGAACTAGTTAGAGAATGCTGTGAGAAGTTGACCTGGCATATGATGTCCACTATTCTTGTGGGCACCTTGCACCTGTACAACTGACCCTTACTGATGGTAGGTTGAAGACAACCTTATAGAAAGCTATCCTAGTGGTATCTGTGGAGAGCAACCTTCAGGCTAAGTCTTGAAGGAATGTAAAGCAACTTGTTTTACCAGTCTTTAATCTCTTGAATGATCAAATGAAAGTGCACCACTCACAGTAAATATCAAATATATATGTATTTATTCTAAACACAACCCCTATAGTCTCTTTATGAGGCTAGAGGAAAAAGTACAATACAAGGACTTTAAATAGCACAGTAAATAGCACAGTATACGTTTTGCACTAGGGGACTCACAAACCATATACTAAAATAGTGGTATATGAACCATGTGCGGGATAGAAGGGAGGCCTAGGGCCTGTCGAACCGCTGGGGCAACCAGGAACCACCCAAGGTAGGGACACAGGAGACCCACGGGGGATGCGTGCAGTGTCTAAACCCTGCCGCGAATCACCATACACTTCTATGAGGAAAGTTTAAAATACAATTTTAAACTTTAAGGACACTTAGAAGAGGACTGCGGTGAAATCCCTTTAGACTAGGACACTTCGAGAGTCAAGACTCGCGGGAGCACTAGAGTACTTGTGTTGGGGCTTGACGATGGTTTCATACGCTGATGACACGCAGCTGGCGGTCACGCTGAGTGGGAAATTGAACAATATTTTCATTATGCCTATCGACCAGAAGTATCAGGTGTGGGTGAGCAGGTTAATGGAATAATTAAATCAAGTCTTGCGAATGTATGTGTGTCCACTGCACTGAAATGGCCAGATGCATTACCTTTAGGTCTGATGAGTCTGAGAAGTATTCCAGATAGAAAATCTTGATTGTCTCTGGATGAGATCATCATGAGCAGAGCCATGAGACAGACAGTAGTTCCAGCGAATCCACTAGTGAATATAGCTGATATTTGGTACAAGATTATTGCAAAGGATTGGCTGATGTGGTGCGTTCCTTGTCTCATCAGGTTGGAGAAGTCCCAACCACAACACATCAAGGACAGGCACACAATCTGAATCATGGAGAGTGGGTTCTTGTCAAGCAGCACATGAGAAAGTGGTTTTGGAACCTTGTTGCCATGGACCATATCAAGTGATATTGGTGACAACGACGGCAGTAAAATGTGGTGGCTTGCCAAATTGGATTAATGCTAGTCATGCACGAAGAGTCCCAAGTCCACGTAACTGACCACACTCCTGAGGCGGAAGCCGGGAGAGCGCGTAGCGCATCGCTTTGCTCTGTTTTAAAATTGTATTATTGTCACTGAATAACGTGTGCTAGCTTTTAAAAACCACCACAGCACCCTGCAATTCCCAACAAATCGAGCACTTTACCCAGCCACGTAGCGGACTCTAACGCTGCCAGCTGACACAGAAACTGCTCCACTCCTCGGACGCTCGCAGCGCGAGGAGTCAGGCCACGCCCACTTGCTTGGCCACGCCCCCCCCGTGTCGACTACTTAAAACGCTGATTGAAAGCGCCAGGTAGTAACTGACCACACTCCTGAGGCGGAAGCCGGGAGAGCGCGTAGCGCATCGCTTTGCTCTGTTTTAAAATTGTATTATTGTCACTGAATAACGTGTGCTAGCTTTTAAAAACCACCACAGCACCCTGCAATTCCCAACAAATCGAGCACTTTACCCAGCCACGTAGCGGACTCTAACGCTGCCAGCTGACACAGAAACTGCTCCACTCCTCGGACGCTCGCAGCGCGAGGAGTCAGGCCACGCCCACTTGCTTGGCCACGCCCCCCCCGTGTCGACTACTTAAAACGCTGATTGAAAGCGCCAGGTAGTAACTGACCACACTCCTGAGGCGGAAGCCGGGAGAGCGCGTAGCGCATCGCTTTGCTCTGTTTTAAAATTGTATTATTGTCACTGAATAACGTGTGCTAGCTTTTAAAAACCACCACAGCACCCTGCAATTCCCAACAAATCGAGCACTTTACCCAGCCACGTAGCGGACTCTAACGCTGCCAGCTGACACAGAAACTGCTCCACTCCTCGGACGCTCGCAGCGCGAGGAGTCAGGCCACGCCCACTTGCTTGGCCACGCCCCCCCCCGTGTCGACTACTTAAAACGCTGATTGAAAGCGCCAGGTAGTAACTGACCACACTCCTGAGGCGGAAGCCGGGAGAGCGCGTAGCGCATCGCTTTGCTCTGTTTTAAAATTGTATTATTGTCACTGAATAACGTGTGCTAGCTTTTAAAAACCACCACAGCACCCTGCAATTCCCAACAAATCGAGCACTTTACCCAGCCACGTAGCGGACTCTAACGCTGCCAGCTGACACAGAAACTGCTCCACTCCTCGGACGCTCGCAGCGCGAGGAGTCAGGCCACGCCCACTTGCTTGGCCACACCCCCCTTCTCCCCTTCCTCAGTCAGCTTCTATAAAATGTGCATATGGCGGAAGCGCAGCGGACGAGCGCAGCGGGAGCGCCGTTTGCGCGCCGAAGGCGCGCCTAAGGCAAGCCCGTCTGCGCCCGTCCGCGCCAGACCGAGCCTAGGGCCCCTGCCCCTGGCCGGCTCAGATCGACCCCGAATCAAATACTCACAAAAAACTCTGTACCAACTCAGAGATACGTCAAACACCAGATGTAACGGATCTATTAGCCCGGAGCAGGAGCCTCTTAGCTGCCCTATCTGCGCCTACAAGGCTATGCCCTTATCCCACTCCGAACCGGCCGGCCTGGAGATGGCTCTACTGAATTGCAGGTCACTCCCTAAACATCATGTTGAAATTAACCTCTTATTAACCGAGTCAAACTTGGACGTTCTGTTTCTAACAGAAACGTGGCTGTCCGGTAGTTCCGACCCGGACATTATCCAAGCACTACCTCCTGGGTATCTCATTAAAACCCTCAATAGACCTACAGGAACGGGAGGCGGCATCGCGATTGTCTATCGCGACAACCTCACATGTCAATTCAAAGACAGCCCCATTCTCGACAGTGAAAATATTCTCTTTTCTTTACATCTGCCACCTTCCACCACACTAACGGGGGTGTTAATCTACCGCCCGCCAGGACAGGTAGGGCGTTTCACAAACTCACTCATCGATGTCATCTCCTCCCTGGCCTGTCGAACCCCAAACTTCACCATCCTTGGGGACTTAAATCTCCACTTCGATGACCAAAACAATAAACTCGCCACAGACCTAAAAACTGAACTAACTTCTCTGAATCTTCGACTACTCGGCAATGACCCCACCCATTCTAAAGGACATCTACTGGACCCCATCTTCTCGAACCTCTCCCAACTCTCTGCTCATATTCCTCTCCCTCTCCCCTGGTCTGATCATTTTTTGGTCCCTTTCAAATTCCATCTTCCAGGGAAGATCACGGATACCCCTCACCCACGGGCCCCGTCTCGCCCATGGAAAAAACTGGACACTAACCTATGGGAACGCTCTCTGTCCTCCACTCTACCCATAGCTGACCCCGACCCCTCCAAAGCCGAAACTCAACTACACAACTGGATTAGCGATTCTCTCAATATAGTCCTACCGTTAAAAATCCTCCCGCCTACTAGGAGATCCTCCAAACTACCGTGGTTCACCGAGGAACTGCGCGAATTAAGACGGAAAGGCAAAAGGCTTGAACGCCAATGGAGAAAGAACTGGAACACTGACGACAGAAGTGGATACAAAGCCCACATTAGGCTCTACAAAAACGCCTTAAAAACGGCACAGGCCGCCTACTTTGAGGACCAAATTGCAGCCGCAACCAACTCCGCTAAAGAGACCTATCGGATAGTCAAATGCCTCTCCAAAATTCAGGAACCCCCCTCACCTCCCGACCTGGATGGCTCAAAATGCAACCAGATGGCTGAATTTTTTTCGAATAAAATCGAAAAAATTCTCAACTCCCTCCCAGCGGTGTGTACCACTCTAAGAGGCCCCCACCACCCGATCCCCCAAAACACCCCGAGGTTGCTCTCTTTCCCCCACATCACCACTGAAATGTTTCTCAACGTCCTGCACAAAGTGAAAAGCGGCGCCCCTTCAGACCCAGCCCCTATCAGTAAACTGAAACAAGTTGCTTCCACTATAGCCCCTCCGCTCACCAACTTGATCAACGCCTCCTTTGAGCTTGGCATTGTGCCAGCAAACTGGAAAAAAGCCACGGTTAAAGCTCTTTTAAAAAAACCGCATCTTGATCCAGCAGACCCATCAAACTTCAGACCAATCTCATTACTGCCGGCAATGAGCAAAGTCGCAGAGAGAGTAGCGAACCAACATCTTTCTGAGTTCCTAGAGACCAACCACCTCCTCCGCCAAACCCAGACGGGTTTTAGACCAGGACAAGGGACGGATACCGCATTGTTAGCCGTGGTCGAAGAAGCTAGGGGCATACTCGACGCAGGAGGATCAGTGGCAGTGATCCTCCTCGATCTAAGTGCCGCCTTCGACACGGTTGACCACGCAACCCTTGTTCACCGTCTTGAACTAACAGGAGTGGCGGGCTCCGTCTTAGCCTGGATCTCATCTTTTCTTGAGAACAGGTCTTTTCAAGTAACAGATGGGCACTCCATCTCCAAAGCTCAGGCACTCAAGTGTGGGGTGCCTCAGGGGTCCTCCCTGAGCCCCACGCTTTTTAACGTGTACATGGCACCCCTCGAGGATGTTGTCAAACCTTTCGGGATTAAATCAATAATGTACGCCGATGACATCCAGCTCGTCGTTTCCCTAAACCAATCAGACAACGCCCTCACCAACTTATGTAGCTGTCTGGAAAAAGTGCACCAGTGGATGTGCGAGTCTCGGTTGAAATTGAACGGGGAAAAATCGGAAATACTCCTCTTAGGAAACCCAAATAAAATCCCCACTCCTCTTCCCTGGCCACCATGCATGGGATCTCCACCACCCCCTAAATCTGAAGTAAAAAGCCTAGGGATATGGCTAGACCAGGAGCTCAGTTTCAAAACACAAGCGAGGAAAACTGCGGGAACGTGCTTCGGCCTCATAAAGATGGCACGAAAGATTCTCCATCTTCTCCCCCCTCAATCCAGGAAGCTCTTGATGCAGGGGCTGGTGAACTCCAGATTGGACTATGGCAATGTCCTATATCTGGGGGCCCCAGTCTCTGTAGTCCACAGACTCCAATGTGCACAAAATGCTGCGGCCAGAATACTCACTGGAACCGCTGCAAGGAACTCCGCTAAGCCAGCTCTCAAAAGTCTGCACTGGCTACCAGTCAAGGAGAGGGTCGACTTTAAGACCCTGTGCATTACCCATCGAATACTGCACAATCAAGGCCCTCCCATACTCAGGCCTCTGGTGTCCCACCAAACATCTAGCAGACATCTCAGATCTAACTCCCTCTCCTTGGCAAAAATCCCCAGAATTTCGAAGGCCAGAACAGGTGGTCGCCAGTTCTCGTACAATGCCCCCAGGCTATGGAACGCCCTCCCACCCTCCCTTAGGCAGGAACATAACTATCTCAGATTTAGGAAAGGACTGAAGACTCTACTCTTCCCTTGAGCGCTCCCTCACTTGACTTCCCACCTTCCAGGATGTGTTCATCAGCGCCGGGATGCCTAAGGGTAGCTGAGCGCTCTACAAAACCCAAAATCAAATCAATCAAATCACTTGGAAGTGAAGAATCAGTTGAAGGTGATGAAAGAAGTTCTCAAAAATAACATGAAAGAATAAAAATGGACTAAAGTGGGCACTAGCTACTGGGTCATGTGAGACTGCCAAGGTCGATACAGTGAAGAGATTGATTCCAGAACAAAACTGTGAAAAGGGGAAAAGGGAATCAATTGAAAGAAATATTGAAACAAGTCTTGAACCAAACGATACTGAAGAAATTCAAAAGAAGAAAGCAAGAAAGGGAGATGTATGGCCGTGAGGATTGAAAAGACTGAAATATACTTTGAATGAGAGTGCTGTGAATATAATACTTGAAATATCTGAAAGTGAGATATAGAAGAAAATACAGTTCAGAGAACAAAAAGAAAAAGAAAAAGAGTACCAAACAAGAAATAAACAGCACCTGAATGGACATACTTGGTTGCTGAAATTATTGATCCAGAAGATGCCAGTAGGGAAGAAATAGAGCTAGATCACAGAAATTGCTATGAGTCATCCTAAATGAACTGTGTTAATAATGAGGGTGCAGAAAATTGAAAATTGTCATGAAAAAATATAGAAAAGAAACTGAGATTGAGGCTGGAACTGTGGTAAAAGATTGAAAGAAGACTCACATAAACAAAAAGAGAGGGTAATAGGAGAAGGTCTCAGAGAAGGATCTTGGAAAAGTGAGAAAAAGGAAGACCTGTGAGAACTAAGGCTAAAAAGTGCTTGGATACACATTTTTATTACGCTTTTTTTGTAGTTTTAGTTTTTTGTTTTGTTTTTAGCTTAAAATGGCTAGGGTTCAGGAGACTGTTAATCAGAATCAGGAATCATTTAGGTATAGGTGTATTAATGCTTTTTGTGTATGTGTTGTATTAATAATGACTGTTTGTTTAATACTAATAGTTGTGCCTTGCTTTATGTTTCACCCTAAGAATATTACTACAAATGATTTAGTGAATATAAAAACTCTTAAAGAAGACCCACATACTAACATGAAGAGATTAACTGGGAATGATTTACATCAATATAATTCTGTTGTTGATTTTTCGTTAAATGTTTTTACTAAGCTTCTTTATGAGTATGTAAGCACTATGGATGCTAGATATTGATATATGTGGTGTGAATGCAACTACCGTCTTCTGTGTCAGAAGGGGTGACTAATCACCATCTTCCATTAACATATGGTATTTCATGTAGTGTACTAACACGTTTATTCTATGAAAAATGTCCGATTCAGTACTTTTATTCAAATATAGATTTAGTATTTTCTGAACTTCCTATTTAAAAGAATACGAAAGTAAATAGCGCAAAGAATGCAGAGTACATTGGGAGGTTTTACTAAAACAATAGATACTATACGCCCAAAGAAATAACTTAACTTGTAGTCTACGGAGTGAGGACATTGAATTCATTAATGTTGTAGACGATAGAAGAGAGACATTTCAGAAGGAAGCTGTTGAGGAAAAGAGTCATATTCCTCCTTGAGCTTATAGAGAGGGAGATTACAAGAAATGGGAGCCATATTCTGCAATGACCCTGGATTGGCATCATAAAATTAAGCTTTGCTTATTAAGACAAAAGACAGATTATAATAACTATTTCATTAGTTCTAGTGAATGTGATCATACCTTCCTGATTACAGGAGGTTGGGGTTTAAAGGGAAGTACAGATCCTGTTTTGCCTGGAAATTATTATGTGTGTGGGAAAAATGCCTAATACAGGCTACCAGCATGTTGGTATGGGTGTTGTTATATGGATATAGTTTTTCCGAAAGTCTATCATGTTGATAAGAATCATGGAACCAATGAAAGGAGTAAGAGTGGATTAATATGTAACAAAAGCAGAATTAGTGCTGCTGAAATTATGGGTGATATTTTGGAGCACTGATGTCGTCTGTTGGAGTAATTTTAAACTCTCTCAAAATTAGAAAACTGTCCATGGTGGTTGATTGTTTATCAACAGATACTACTGGTGGATTTATGATGATTGACACTGAAATGGTGGCTATGAGACTGATGGTTTTTCAAAGTAGACTTGCTTTAGATGTATTACTGTCTAAAGAGGGTGGAGTCCGCAGCATGTTGAAAATTCAACAATGCTGTACATATATCCCTGACAAAAGTGAGAATCTAGAGAGGTATATTGCTAAGGTTGCACATTTAAGGGAGGATCTAACTGAACTGAAGTTTGATGGTGCTTGGTAGAAACTTGGTAAGGGTTTCTCTTCTATGGGAGACTGGTTTTTAACATTTGGTAATAGCTTGTTAGGTAAGGTGCTTATACCTATTACTGCTACTGCTACTGGAATACTAATGCTGTTTCTAATATATAAATGCTGCAAATGCAAGGAGAAAACAATAGAAACAAAATGAAGATTAAAGAAAAGAAAGAGAGAAGGGATAGAAATGGAAGACAGGAAGAGAAATTATTATGAGGTACAGAAAGATATAGATGGGGTTAGGTTCAAACAATGAGAACAAGTGTGTTTGGATACAATCAGATTGTAATCAGGTTGTTGATAGCTTAAGTAGCCATCAAAGGTGGAATTGATTTGGCAGGATTTTCTGTAAATAAATCCTGTTCAGAATAAACCTTCCATGGTGTGAAAATCATTTACAAAGTTTTGAGATCAACTGAAAAAGTATTATTAACCTTTAGTTTTGGAAAAGGGAATAAGAAAGGAAATAAGAAAGGTGCGGGAAAATGACAATAATTCCTGTACGAAAAGATAGCAAAGAAGGCGGAAATATTATTTCCATGCGCAAATATGGAATAAAATGTGTTTATTGTTTATCGTTTATCATTAACTAAGCAATATTAATTACATAGAATAACAGTTTTAACTGATTACATTTATATTAGACTTATGAAAGAATGAAATGAATTATGAAATGGAGCTTTTATTTTCAAGCAAACAGCTGAATCTGTTTATCTTTCCTACAGAAAACTGCACGCTTCACAAAGAAGTTTCAAGCTGCTTTTAGGGATAATTTTGTTTTAAAATGTAGAAATACAGAAAAAAAAATTGTATTCTTTATAGAAGACTATTGTGTGTTTTCTTGTCGATGGCTGCTACGTGTTCAGATTATCAGCAGACCATCCGACTGACCAAGGACAATATTTAGTTTTGTGGATAACTGTGCTAGCAAAATGTTACAACATTTGTTATGTTATGTTATGTTATGCTTTCTTGTATAGCGCAACGACTCACCATGAGGCATCTCGGCACTTACTTAGAGCACAACCCAAGGGGAAGAAAAGCAGAAAGGAAGAGGTTTTAATAAAGGAAAGCTTTTAGGTGTTTCCGAAAAATTTGATAAGATGGGAATTCTTGCAAGGAGGTAGGAAGACTGTTCCAGTAGACAGGAGCTGGATAAGAAAAAGCCATACCTCCTGAACTATGATGTCTGATTCCGGGGACATGTAGTAATAATTGCGAGCTAGATCTAAGAGTTTGTGTCGGAATATGTTTTACCAACTTATGTTGCAAATATTTAGGGCCCTGACCCTGTAGGGCATTAAATATCAAACAACAGACTTTAAAGATGGATCTTTGCTTTACAGGTAGCCATTGTAGCTTTCTCAGTAGTGGTAGCGAAGAGGATCTAGCAGGCATATTCAAAACCAACCTTGCTGCTGTATTTTAGATCACCTGTAATTTTTTAAGGGAAGTCAGCCCAACTTCTGCTAACAGGGCGTTGCCGTAATCCAAACGGCTAATAACCATGGCTTGAGCCAGGGTTCTACGATGTTCTAATGGAATAAAAGGAAAGATATTCCTAAGCAGTTGGAATAAGCGTGTGTCGAGGAAGGAGAAGATTTTGGTTTCCTTTTCTGAAAGATGATGATGACAGCATAAAATTGAACAAAGTACTTTTGAAAGTGAAGAGCAACGGAAGTGGTGTGATTTAACACCCAATGCTTCTAGCCAATGAGGAGAGAGACTTTCCCGGATTTTGATACAAGAGTAGGGTTGGACTTTTAACTTTAGGGTATAATTATTAGTGATAGAATCCATGTTGGCTGGTCAGGTTAGAACGAAACTTCTGTATGAGGCATTTGTGTGAGCCGGTTCTTTGAGATTCCGTTGCCGATGCTGTTTGTGAGCTGACTACTTAACTTTGCTCTGCATACCTTGTGAGGATTGCCCCAGCTTTTCCTTCCGGGGGGAGGGTTAGCATTGCAGCTATTAGCACATTGTGCTATAGTTTTCTTAGGTTCATATGAAATTCTGAATTTGTAATTGATCTTATAAAATTGCTCTTTTGTCACTTACACTATCCACTCAACCCATGCTCCTTAATTAAGATGTTATTGTGAATTACTGAATTGTGTTCTTTTAAGTGGAGATTCTAGTTCGATACTGTGTCTTTATTTGACCATTTCATATGCTTACAAAGAACTAGATAAAAGCAAAGTATTAGAGAAACTGAATCTGTCGTTATTCATTAATGTAAATAATCATATAAATATATATATATTCACTGAAAAAACCATAGGTTTCACACCAGTTATAGTTAGGAATTTGCATTTAAAAAACCTATTAAATTCACTGAAAAAACCATAGGTTTCACGCCAGTTATAGTTAGCTGGAAATTTTACTGACATAAAACCATTGAAATTCCCACGTTAAAGTTAGTTGGACTCACTATAACTTGCGCGCCTGCAATGCACTGCTGATGACGTCACATATTACACCACTCATGACTTGGTCAGTGACATCACTCATGACATCACAAGATTTTAAATGCAAATTCCTAACTTTAACTGGTGTGAAACCTATGGTTTTTTCAGTGAATTTCAAAGGTTTTTTAATAGCAAATTTCTATAGCAATGATATGTAATATTTTTTAAAATGAATCCTATATTATATATTTATGTAAAACATTTTTTTGTATGTATATTGTTTTTTTTTTGCCCTGGAGCGCTCCCGGTGCGCGCCCCGGTGAGCGCCCCGGAAAGCGTAGTATTTTAAAGCGCCCCGGTGTGCAAACCGGGAAGCGTCCCGCTAGCGCCAAAGTCGCGAACGAAAACATGATCATGACATATCGCGTAGCCGCATCCGCGTGATACGCACGGCGTAAGCGCACCCGGAAGCACTCGAGCAAATACGATCGCGCAACGTAAGCATCTGACAGGCTTACGTGACACGCCCCGTGGAGCGCCCCGGGGGCGCCTAGTGTAATCGCGTCGGGTCATGTGACCTGAAAATAACATGTTTCATTAGTTCAGGACAGTTTTTTTTTCTCCGAATAATTAAAGAACCCACCTTTTTTCCTTATTCTGACTGAGGAAGACCTGTTTGAACATCTTTGTGAAAAAATATTTTGTACTTTAAAATGGCTACAGTAGCAGCAGCAGCTGGAGCATCTCAGCCACCACCACGACCACCACCAAGAGGACCACCACAACATTACATTGGTGGTCAAGAAGAGGAGGAGGACGAAGAGGAGGAGGAGGAGGGGAGAAGATGGTTGCAAGAAGACAATACCCCATACAAACCAAGGCAGCACATTGTGTGGGAGTTTTTTTCTATACCAGAGGGCAAGAAGAAAGTCATTGCATCCAAGGTGACTTGCCTAATCTGTGGCATGGAACTTTCAAGGGGTAACCCGAACAAAAAATATTCTTTCGGTAATAATACCATGATTAGACACATGCAGCGCAAGCATCCGAGAAACTATTCTGCTGCAGAGGGGAGAGAACTGGCCAGCAACCCTCACCAATCTTCAACCACCACCTCCAAAAGAAAGCAATCCAGTCCATCGGGACCAGAAACAAGGGAGACGATCCCTTGCATACAACCACGGTTTGGGGAATACAGAGTTACTTGTATATTTTGTGGTAAAACCATCACCTATGGTGAGCAGAGCATAAAGCTCATCCTCCTTGCTGGTGACAACCACAACTGCCCCAAAAAACCCTAATTTTTTCCTGATTTTTTTTGCTCCTGTTGAGCCATTTTGAATTCCCTGTTTTTTGTTTCTCCCCATAAAAATAACAAAAAAAAATACAAAATAGTTCATAAAAGCCAAAAAAAGTACAAAATGTTCAAAAAACATTAAAAAAATATAAAACAACAAAAAGAAGAAAAAAAACAGTTCTTTTTAGAACTACCTCCAATTTCTAAAAAAAGGCTACATTTTTTAAAAACTCTATCATTCTTTTTTCCACATGGAACGCTTCCCGGTCCGCTCCCCAGTGCGCGTACCGGGCGCTCCCCCCGCACAAATGAAAAAAAAAATGTTTTTGCCCCGCGGGGCCCTTTTATAGCCCCCACATCATACCTAGGGGGTCAAGGGGGGTCTACTCTGCCCCCTTATGGTCATTTCCCCCTTTGTTTTTGCCATCTTGTGTCTCGGTAGGATCGAGACACAAGATGGCGGCCGCTCCGGACTGTTTCGAATGTTTACCGACACCCGAGAGCCAATCAGCTTTCCGTGCGCACCTCGCGTGGCACGCCCAGAGCGCTCCCCGGTGCGCGTACCGGGGCGCTGCCATAGATATATATATTTTTTTGAACCTATATTACTCAAAAACCACTGGAGCACATATCTTGAGACATAGCAAAGGCACATCGGGCTACCAGTCCCTACAATTTTGCCAAGTTTGGTGGAAATCCATTCAGCCATTTGGGCTAAAAGTGAGGTTGACCGCCCTATGGAAATTAACATGGGGAAAACATGTTTTGGGACCCCCCTTTTATCTCGGCCCCCGCTTGACGAATCCCCCCCAACCTTTCAAAGAAGGACCGGAGCTCTGAGAGGCAAATTTGAGGAAATTTTCAGGCAGATTCGTCAACCGGCGCCAAAGTTATTCACAATAGAATTTTGAGATTTTGCATTGAAAAAAATCCTAACTATAACTACCTACTGGCGACCGCCAGTAGGTAATATATATATATTTATATACACATATATATATATATATCCGAAACCAAAGGTGCCTGGTGTAGAGGAAGTCCACAACAGGTAGTTATCGCCAAACAATCTTTATTTGGAGTGAACAGCAAGGATAAAAGTTTGCCAGCACAGGGATAATGTCCAAGCCGCCTGGCGCGTTTCGTGTAAATCCACTTTTTCAGAGGCGATGGCTTCGTGAAATGAGAGGCACAACCATTTCAGACACTTTACGCGTTGTGCTCCGCCTCCATTTGCGTGGCCACACCTCCTGGCATGATGGTATTTGCAGTGCCCCAGTCTTTCTGCAGTGAGCTATCGTTGCCCCTCATTCGCAAAATGTTAAAATAAAACCACTGTGGGGGATGCCGCTAAGTTTTAGCTCGCTGTCTCAGAGTTTCTCCAAACAACAAGGCACCTGTTCCTTCAAGAGTGCCGCCGGTTGGCGTCACCGCAGGGGTGCCGTGAAGCACCGGTTCTCCCTCCGCGGCTCAGGCGGGCCGCCATACATTCAAAACCAAAGGTGCCTGGTGTAGAGGAAGTCCACAACAGGTAGGTATCACCAAACGATCTTTATTTGGAGGGAACAGCAAGGATAAAGTTTTGCCAGCACAGGGATAATATCCAAGCCGCCTGACGCGTTTCATGTAAATCCACTTCTTCAGAGGCGATGGCTTAGTGAAATGAGAGGCAAAACCATTTCGGACACTTTACGATTTGTGCTCCGCCTCCATGGAGGAAGCCACACCTCGTGGCATGATGGTATTTGCAGTGCCCCATTCTTTCTCCAGTGAACTATCGTTGCCCATCATTCGCACAATGTTAAAATAAAACCACAGTGGGGGGTGCCGCTAATCTTTTACCTCGCTGTCTCAGAGTGTCTTCAATCAACAAGGCACCTGTTCCTTCAACAGTGCCGCCGGTTGGCGTCAGGGACTTTAATAAATATTTTGTTTACACTTCCGATTATGTGTCACAGCATATATGAATATAAAATACCTGCTCTTACTGGACCCTTGGTCTCTGAATCTTTGACACAGGTATAGAATTAATCAGAATCTGCAAATCAAAATTCAAACCACAAATACCAGTTAAATATGAATTATTGGGAGTCAATGATGAGATTTTTGGGGGAGTTTAAAGGGTTTTATCGAAATCTTTTTCTAAAGTAATTCTGTATTAATCCTCATTTCATTCTTCTCAAATAACATTATGGAACATAAAGCAAATAGCACGTTCCATATGAATAAAATCCCTATTCTAAATTTTAAGATGAGAAAAGTATTTTGAACCCATAAAGAGGTAAAAAAGCGAGACGTGAATGCATTGGACTTTAAGCAAACCAAATAGCGTGTGTGTGTACAAGCTTTATTCGAGATATTTTCTCATAAAAGCACAGCATAAAAATCAAATACATTACAGATAAAAACAAATCATTTAACATATGCATATTCTTAAAAAAACAGTTGTGCAAGCTCATACAATACCAAAGTATAAAATGACACATATATAACCAATTACATTGGAATTTATATAAAAAAAAGAAAGATATAGATCAGGTTAACTGAGCCCACCAATCAGCCGCCGCCTGATTGCCCAAGCCCACCCCAGATATTTGGCTACTCCGAGAACTATCGACTCCTGGGTAGATGTACATAGGATTCTCATTGCCACTGCACTGTGTCGTGTCCCAAGATTTTTACATACTGGAGTCAGCCATGCCCTCCTTGGTGACGAATAGGCTTCGCAGACAAATAAAAAATGACCTAGGCTTTCTACAGCTGCTTCACACGCTGGACAACACATAGTGGTCGGTCTCTGCCATCCCGCAGTGAGTTTTTTTAGCGGGAGGGATCCAGACCTTAACTGGAAGACTAACTTCCTGTCCAATGGGACTGTGATGCTGTCCCAATAGTTTTCTAAAATAGGACAGATTTTGACTTCCAAGAAGCGACCCGCCATAGAGTCAGATCTAGTACCTCTCAGAATAAAATCCCTATTCTAAATTTTAAGATGAGAAAAGTATTTTGAACCCATAAAGAGGTAAAAAACGAGAGGTGAATGCATTGGACTTTAAGCAAACCAAATAGCACTTCTCATATAGAGAAGTTCAGATAATTCAGTGGAATATCAGAAATATGGCACAGATGTTGCTCAGAGCACAGAATTTCGGAGCGTGGAGACTCTGGTTCTTAAAAGTAAAAAAAGCTCAAAGCCTAAGAGTGTGTGTCGTCTTTAGTCTAGAAAAACACACTAATAACATTCGGATATCTATAACTAAAACAAATGTTGTAACAGTCCATCTTCTCCATCAATAGGAGTGCGATGTCTTCATGGTAACGGAAATCTTCCACTGTCTACTCTATCTTGAAACAGACTTATAGATATTAAGGGGCCCATTAGGATGGCGTGCGTATTGCCTCTGCCAGGCTGGCGGTAGCCACTGCCAGCCTGGCGGGGGCAATCCGCCCGCCATCCGCACCTAAATTCCCCCGCCATATTAGGAAGGCTGGGGGGAATGCGGCAGACAAAAAAAAGACCGTCTGCCGCTTTTCCGCCCCAGTCGCCTTGCGTCCGGGACGGAAAAGGTTTAATATGTTGGCGGTGTCTATTAGACACCGCCAGCCATATTAGCATGGCTAAAAACTGATGCCTTTCCATGGTGGCGATGCAGCCACAGAAAGGCATGCGGTCTTCACTTTTGGGGCCCCCTGCGGGCCCCCGGAGTGAAGGACAGGTGGGGGGTGCACACGGGGGGGGGGGGACATATGGTACCCCCCTGCGTTCGCATTGCATTGCTTTTGCATTGCATTTGAGAGCAACGCCCGCCAAAATGCTAAAAATGCAGCATGCGCCTGCCACAGTGGCTGGTGCATTCTAATCCCCCCACGGGACCCCCGCCCTTATGGCGGGCAGTCCCAAACTCCGATAGGATGGCAGGCGGACTAAGTCCGCCCGCCATCCTAATGACCCCCTAAGTGTTATATGCAAGATTACCGACAGCATTGTACAAGTAGGGGTTTGTGTGGCCCTGCTTGACTTGGTAAATGTCCCTTTACCAAGGTGTCCCTAACTGCAAAAAAGCAAACCTGCCGGTAGTGCACGCACCCTTGCACCATGGTGCAAGGGTGTCTGTGTTAGTGCTAAACAGCAGTTTGTGTTCCAGCGCAGACAGAGAGCAGGAATGCACCGTATAATGTTAAATATGGTGCATTCCTGTGCTCTCCCTTTTACGTGACACGGCACAGCAAGGTGGATTGCTGTGTTGCATCGCATGAATATTTGATAAATATACCCCTCATATTTTTACATTAGGCGTGATTTTATCATGTAAAATATGTTGCCATTTTCAGTAGCAAAATAATGTAAGACCAATTCCTTAAAGGCAGCTGATTGTGAGAGGGAATGTGGGCTTCTATGATGCCTGCATGCTGTCCAAGGCCATGTATCTGTTTTAGGAGGGTGAAGCTACTCTGAAGATGTGTTGGGCTTACATAGAAGTTGGGTTAGAAATCAGGGGTTGGGAGAAAAAGGTTTCAGAAAGGGGTCTTTATGCCAGTGACTTTGATCTTTTTGTTTGATTGGTCATGTGGATGAGCTAAGTGCATGAAGTTTTCATGGTGAAGTGGGAGAAAGTCTCCTGGAAGTGACATGTTGAGAGCTCACGTGCACCTATTGTGAACTTCTGATGGGGTGTGTTAATCGGGTTCATCTCTTCAACGCCAAGAGAAAGGCCCTTGGGTGTCTTATAGCTCTGCTCGTCCCTTCCTTCTTTTGGAGATAAGTGACCGGCACTGTAGATTTTAGCTGCAGAGCAGGAATTCAAATAGAGCAGTCTATGAGCAGGCCGAGCACCTGCCAAGGACCCCTACTTAAGCTAGGTCCACTTTTGTTCCTAAGACAGATGATCAAAGTATGAGATTCCTCATACTGGAATGAGGGTGACAAGGGGCCTCATTTATGTGGCTATGCGTCACTTTTACGCTGCTGGTGCGTCACTTTTTGTGACGCACCAGTGGCGTAAAAAATGCACCTTGTTGCGCCATATTTACAAAGTGACGCATCTAGGTAGATGCGTCACTTTGTAAACCCCTGCGCCACATTATACCTGCACCAGGTATAATGTATGCAAGGGGGCATATTGATTCAAGGAAGGGTCGTAGAAGTGACGCAGTGAAATCTATGTGATTTCACTGCGCTACTTCTAGGACACAAATGCGTCAATTTCTTATGCCTGCCTCACAGCAGGTGTAAGATTGAAGCAGGCCCTTTCACATGGGGCTTGCCCCATGTGAAAGGATACATTGCTGTAGTTGCGTCACTTTTGGGACACACTCCAGCAATGCGCCACTTTTGCGCCATACAGATACGTCAGAAATACTGACGTATCTGTAACTCCTTGCACAATGATGCATCATACTGTAAATATGACGCATCATTGGTAGTGCAAGAAGGGCACAGTGAAAAGTGACGCATCGCTGTTTTTACGCAGCGATGCGTCACTTTTCGTAAATGAGGCCCAAGGTATTTACCAGGTGCTGCAATTCAGCTTATACAATTTCAATGTTTATAGGGTGGCCAGATTGGATGGTATGGTTTAAAATGTCAGGGTGAAATGGGTTAATGGTCATGAGAAAGAGGCCCACAGCCCTTCCACCCTCAAACTTTCACTACACAGTCCTTTTACTTGTGAGTTGTGTGATGGCCCAAGAGGATGAGTGACTTAGGGCCTAATTACGAGTTTGGCGGTCCTCCACCATTCGCTGTAGGACCTACAAACCGGTGGTACGACTGCCCCCTAGAACAGGAGTTAAATCCTCGTCTGGCAGATGCTTTTGCAGCATTCTGACTGCAGCGGTCTGCAAGGCTGATAGAAGAGCCTATATTGTAGACAGCCACAGTCAGCCCGCCAAGTGCACCTTCCTGCATGGAAGTGGGATTGCAAATACAAGGAGGCACTACATGTGCCCCCCTCCATTCACCCCCTGGCCCAAATCTGGCAGGGTGCCCCTGTTAGAGCCTCCTTTGTTGTCTTTCTGCAGCCCTTTTCATGGCGGGATCAATGCTATGAAAAGGGCAGAAAAAAAACCTGTAATATGTTCGGCAGTATCAGCAGCGGCACCACCAACATATTCCTGCCAGTTGTAGACCTCCGGCCCAGTGGAATCCTTGATTCTGGGGGTGCAGGTGGTCTTGTGGTGGTCTGACCGCCGCAGTGGTAATACTGAAGCGGTCTTGCAGTGTGGCGGTGGTCGAACTGCCACCACAGGTTCTGCTCCTTAAAAGGCCCACAGTAGAGTGTCTAAATGTAACGAAGAAAAAGGGTGTTCCATTAGTGCCTTTGGGGCTTCTTTGGAGCACTGCAGTGTTTTTTTCTACCTTAATAATTCTTTGCAGTGGGTACATATTATTTCAGTATTACATGTAATAAACTATTTCTGTTTTTTAATACAAGAGTCATAATTTGTTTGGCATGCGCACTTCAGGTTAAAAAAAATGTGAAAAATCAGCGGTGATGGGTAGACTGCCAGCCTCTGAGAGTAACGCCACAAACCAAGCAGAACACTACAGCCTCTAAGAAATCTTGCGATACATATATACCACTCACCAAACGTAACCTTGATACAAAGATATATATTTGAATTTGCCATCTCCTTATTACCTTTGCAGATGACCATTCTTCTCTCAGAGGAGAGGACAACATAAATCTATGATATTGAAGGATAGCTACTGGTGGAATAATAGTTTCAAAGGCTACAAAATAATACAGGAAATAACAAGGTGAAATGTCTGTGTTTCAACATTAAACAACATTTGTATTTTATTGCAATCATAATTATATGTAGGAATTATTTCCAAAACGTATGGATACTTCTTAGGTCTCTTTCAAAGCAACTGTGACGTAGTAACGTCTGCTGATTTCATGCAGATGCAGTCAATAAATAATACACAAAATCACCGCTGGCAGCATTTGATTTCAAAATATTTAATTAATAATCTTCCAACATACAAAACTCAGAGACAATGATAGGAATGCATGTTTGTTCTGTGTAATGTTAGAAATACACTACACAGAACAAATACACAAAAAAGGCAGCTCAAGGGGAGAACTTACACATCTTCATTGGTACCGGAGATCATCTAATTATGAAGAAAAAGTAGGATCCAGTTAGTGAGGTTACACCTACGGATAAAGTAGGAGGGTCAGTTCACTGTTGGAGTATCCAACAAGTGACAAGGTTTAGGAAAATAGATACTTACTTATCCAAATGGGCCAAAAAACATCAAGGGATGACTCGAGTTCAAAGAAATTTCATAGAGGGGTGGGGGAAACTAGCTCTTGCAAAGTTCAACCTCTTGTTGGTTAGTGTACTGAAGTGCTTGCAACAGGCATAAGTAAGGTGAACCTAGAGCAGGGGTCTCCAAACCGGTCCTGGAGGGCCGGATCCATGCCTGATTTTTGGGTTATCCCCATTGAGATACATGTAGCAATTTTAAAAATCTGGCATAGATCCGGCCCTCCAGGACCGGTTTGGAGACCCCTGACCTAGAGAGTTGAGCACTTGAAGATGTCCTATTTCTTGATTTATCACAGATGGTGGCAGGTCTGCCAGAGAGGCAGAACCTAAACCTCATAGGGTGTCATCAGCGGCTCCATTTGCACACATCATAAACATTAAAATAAATTACAGATTTTACCACAGTGCAACATGGCAGTTGTTATCCCGTCACAGGTAATTCTGCTCACATTAACCAGTTGTGGATGTAATGCATCTGCTGTGAATCGTCAAATTTATTTGCATGCTCCCCACTTCTGTGCTTCGATATACCTTGTACAGGAAGTGTTGTTCACAAGTACACTGTAAGGAAATTTGGTTTATTATATGGTGTGGGTGTGCGACTTCACCATGGAATGCACTAATGAAACCAACCTGGATGCTGTCAGGCTTGTTTGCTAAACTTTATCTCAACCTTGTGTAGCTGTAGCTTTGAGCAGCAGACTTAAAGAAAGGAACGAGTGTCATTTATTTAGAAGTACCAATTTATTAAAAAATTATCTTATTTTTATGAATTTGTAGACACCAAAACAAACAAATTCCACCAGACTGTCCAGGAGATACACATTTTAAGTAAAAAGTAAATCTGAGCTTTTTGTTTAAAAAAGCAAACAAGCATCGGTAACCTCAACGTTTGGAAGCTTTGTAAAACTTTTAAAGAGTTGTGATCGGCTACTCCGGTCCACAAAGAAGTCTGAAGGCTAGTTCCAGGTGTTTTGGGTGAACCGCCATAGAATTCAATGGAGTGTTCGTGGTGTAAGGGACTCAGGATGATAAAGATGCAGTAAGATGCTGAGGATGCTGTGCGGTCGATGGGGGTCCAGGTGGTGCAACTTTAGCCACAGGGGTCGATGTCTCTTGAAGTCCTTTCTGGTACAACTAAAGCCCAGTTGCCAGTGGGCTACTGGTGTCCGGTAAGAGTAAAACGTTTTTTTTTTTCGTGAAGGTTTGTGTTTGTCTTGGGTGACCAAACTGCACTCTGAGAACTCTTCTAGGTCCGGCAGACTCAGTTGCAACTTTTGAGCATTGGGTCTTGGTCGTCCAGCCTGCCCAATTACAGTCTGTGGCGATCAGGCACATGTGGTTACTGACCAGTCAGAATGGGCTTCTTCAGCTTTTGTGGGCCTAGTGCTGTAACAGAGGTCAGGCAACTGACTCATTTCCACAAGTCAGGAACCATATGCACAGTACTCTCTTTGCTAGTTCAAGGAGAAGCTTTGCAGCCTCTCTATGCCAGGTCCTGAGATCACCAGGGCATTACTATTTTGGTCCTTTATCCAGTACAGATTTGATCTGAGGTCAGAGTGCCAGGGGTGTCATATTTATGCCCAGAATGTGCCCTCGGGGGAGGTAGCAGTTTCTAGCCAATTGGCTACTAGGACCTTCCCTGTCTGGTGTTGACTTCCTGCAATGAGTGACTTCTAGCTATCCCAAAGTGCACTAATCTGCCCACTTCCAAGATGGCAGGACCCCTCTCTTTGGAGCTTGGTAGCCTGTATTAAGGATGTTGCAACCTGAGGACTACATGCCCAAGGAAACTGGGCTCACCTCTCTTTCCCCGACCCTAACCTGTCTACCTCAACAAAAGAGTAGCCCCTCTTGTGTGTGTTCACCATTTACCCTTTACAGGCGGCTTCCCCTTTGGAGCTCACCTTTTGGGTTCTCACTCTGTGTGGCTTCCTGCCAGTGAGAGGTGTCACCTCTTCTAACAGCAGACCTCTCTTGTCATTCGCACTTCTTCCCAAGAGGGCAGAAGGGTGTCTTGTGGAAAACATCCGCGAGTGGCCACAGAAAGACTTGGGAGCTTTCTAAAAGTTGCATTTCCCAAAAAGATACATTACCGACCACGTTGTAAAAGGAACACATTGTAATGGCAGCATTGTAAATGTGTTGTAAACACTGTTTCCCCCATAGACCCCCTCCCTGGGCAAAGTAAATCAAGTCAGCAATTTGCGCTGCGTTGTATTACTCTGGATTTATTCAGCCACTCAGGGCTACTCAGGGCTACGCAACGTGGCCATAAGTGGCTTGATAAATAGCATCTCAAGGGTTGCATAACTTTTACACCTTGTTGCTTGATTTAAATTTGGCGCAACCCTTGAAAATATGGCCCTGGAAGCAAAAGACACATTTTTTCCATAGGAAAGCCCTGTTTGAGTTGTTCCGTTCTAGTTTGTGTGGGTTATTAGCTCAGAAATGTGTATGCTGCAAAATAAAACACCATTAGAATTGCTGGCATTGTAGTGTATCAGATCTGATATTTTATTTCCTGGCATTCAAAAGTATATATTCAACCATATTATGTCAGAGTTCCTAAAGCATATGTGTATTGCCCTGGTATTCCAGTATTCTGATTAAATATTTCAGGACTCTAGTAGTAGCATATGATTCAATTTGCCAAAAACACTGTGTTGCTTTGGCATAATGAATTCGCCGTTCATAGTGCTGGAATATAGTCTGTGTGTTACAGTTTTCATAGAGTCACGCACACAGCAGTTGTATCCCTAAGATTACAGATATTGTCATCATAATCGTTTTTGAATCATTCAGAATCAGCCCACAAATCTGTGTGTGGGGTCCTCCCCAGCCTAGGTACCCGCTAATGACTAGAACGCACACGGAGCTAAGTATAACATGTCTTTATTTGTCTGCATGTAACAGCGAACTCAAAATTCTAAACCTGAATTCACTCTAACACTTACATAACAGGTCCATGGAGTTTATCGCTAATTCACATGATACTACATTTCATCCTCTGTTAAATAAAAAAATTAAACATTTTACAAACATATATATAGCTCTTCAATAAGTCTTCATGACACTCTGATCACATGTCCTGATTGTGTCATGGGAAACTGGGGACAGGCAGAAGTTTCCATGATCTGCGTTGGCAATGGAGGAAGAAAAGCTGTCAGGGAGTATTCAGTTGCCCTTTTAGACCCAGTCTTTACATTGACATCAGTGCCTGATGAGGGGTAACCACATGTCAGAAATGTAAGGATTCCTGCATAATGGACATCCCAGGACATTGGGCAGTCACCATGTGTCCTTTTCTGGTCAAAACAATAAGTGGCTCAGCATCAAAGGTAGCATTAAAGTTCAGATTTCTAGACTGACAAGCACTTGATCTTTAGTGAACGTAATTCCTTTTGCATGTCAGTGATTGTCTGCATAGGCCTTAATTTTCCTTTTACAATCCAAGTCTTTTTAAATGGGTTTCTTCCTCATTACTTGTTTGCCTGTTGGTCCACTGAGGTTACTTAATCGTCATGGCTCTCCCAAACATCAAGATTGCAGGGCTTTCACCAGGGCCGGACTGGGAACCAAAACCGGCCCTGGCAAAGTGCAGGGGGATTGGGGGTGCGACCGCGCTCTTTGCCAGGGCCGGTTTTCGGCCGATTTTGTTACAGGGCCGTTTTTGCAGCGCTGCTGCAAAAACGGTCCTATAACAAAAAACGGCCCCCAGTGGCCCAAAACCGACCCCCACCCTTGCAGAGCACCGGGGGATTGCCCGGTGCCCGCAATGGCCAGTCCGGGCCTGGCTTTCACCTGAGACGTCAAATGGTAAGCTTGAAGAGTAAAATTCAAGATAATTTTAAGGTTGAGCTTTTCTAATACAGCACACTGAGGGCCAGATGTAGGTAGCCCTTTACCAATCGGAATCGGCCGAAAATACCGATTTTCTGCCGTTTCCGATCGGTAAAGGGCTATGGAGATGTAGGGGCACATATTCGGTAATTTTACTGAATCGGTAATATTACCGATTCGGTAATATTTACCGATTCGGTAAAATTACCGAAAATGCAAGATTGAAATGTGGGTAGCCAATTTTCCATTGGCACATGGCTTTCAGAATCGGTATTTTACCATGGAATACAAATCCATGGTAAAATACCGATTCCTGTGTACATGCACATCTGTGCAAGTACACATGTGCCATGTGACAGACAGACGTGCCCTTAGGGCATGTCTGTGTGCCACATTGCACACATGCCCGTTTTGGGGGTGCTAGAGGGTGTCAAAGTGATACCCTCTGCACCCTTGACAAATTCGGTATTTACCGATTCGGTAAATACCGATTCGGTATTTGAATTGAATCCTATGGGCTTCAAGGCCCATAGGATTCAATAGCAAATACCGATTCGGTATTTACCGAATTGGTAAATACCGATTTTTCAGATATCGGTAAAAAATCTAGATGTTGGTACCTACATCCCATTTACCGATTTTGAAACACCGAATCGGTAATATTCGGTATTTCAAAATCGGTAAATGTGATTTACCTACATCTGGCCCTGAATACCTTTATTAAGAGTACTCATGAAACGTTTGACAACGCCATTGGCATGTGGCAAATGAGATGTGCTCTTCTGATACTTTACATTAAAATGAATGAGAAAGTCTCGGAATTCTTGACCGTTGAAAGGTGGGCCGTTGTCAGATTTTAATATTGCAGGAACACCCAATGTCATGAAGATGGCATCTAATCTATTGATAACTCTTTCTTAAATAATTGGTGAGAGATCTTCTATCCATGGAAAACAGGAGTATTCAAATAACCATCAGGTGATGTCCATTGTCAAGAGGACAGAAGAAGTCAACAACAATTCTTTCTCATACATGCTTTGACAACTCTGACATATTTAAGGTGTGTTGAGTGGTTTTCAAGGAAAGGCAGTCGCTTCAATGACAAGTCTCCAATTTTCTTTCAACTCTCATTGAGATGAGGAAACCAGCCTGCGTCTCTAGGATCTTGTTTTGTGGCAACAATTCCATGATGTCCTTCATGGGCCACTTCAATTATCTGTTGTTACAGACCCTCCTGAATAACAATTCTCATACCTCTCAGAATAACGCCTTCTTTAGTAACTGACAGTTCACCTTTGACATTCTTAGAGTTCTGGTATTCCCGGTCAGTAGTAAGAGGTCGAGTGTGCATGGTCCAAGACAGATGTCTAATAATGTGTTTTTGTCTTAACATGTCACTATCTTGACTTGTGGCAGTGACAACTTGGTCCAACGAAATGGCAGCTTCTGTGTTGGATTTCACAATTAACTTTATGTAGACTTCAGTCATCTTGGAAGGGGTACCACGGCACTGTAGAGGCACTTGCGAGCAGTAGTTGGCAGGGTTTTTTATCTTTCCCTGGACGGTACATGATTGTGTAGTTGCATTCTTGCAATCTTAGACCCCAAGGTTCAATGCAAGGTGGCATCTTGGCCTTTAGATTATCAAAGATGGTCAACAATATTTGATGAGCTATCACAAGCGTAAAAGGCTTTGCTTTCCATACAAGAATGTGTGGAAATGTTCACAAGCCCACAACACTGCTAAACTTTCTTTCTCAGGTTGTAAATAAGCACTTTCAGTTTGAGACAAATTTCTGTTTGCATATGACACAAAATGTCTTTGAGCATTTGTGTGCCTGCTATGCTGTGCAAGGATTGGGCTTAACCCGACAGGGCTAACATCTCAATAGCTTATTTGATTCTCTGGAAACTGTGTTCACATTCACCTGACCAATGAAATGAAAAAAATATTTCTGTCAAGTCCCTCAAGGGAGCACTCATGGTGGTAAAATCTTGTTTATATCTAGAACAGTAGCTGGCCATGCCAAGGAATGAGGGTAACATGGAAACATCTTGTGAGGGATTGGCAGTTGACAATGCTTGCAAGTTAGCTGGATCGGGTGTCATACCCCGGTCAGAAAAGACATGGCCAAAGAATTTTAGTTTTGTCTTATTGAACTCACATATATCGGCATTCAAAGTTAAACCTTTATCTACCAGTATATAGCACACTTGCATGGGAGCTTTATCATGCTCCTTCTGAGTAGCTCTGAAAACCAATATGTAATCACTATAATTGAAAGCATTCATGACAGGCTGTATAATACATCAAATGACATCTTGAAAAAGCTCTGCAGTTGATGATACACCAAAACTTAGTTTTTTATAATGGAACAGACAAATATATTTAGAAAAGGTTATAATATGTGGGCTCCAGAACAGCCAAATATTTTAAACTCTGCAATGGTTGCTAGCCTAATTTTATAATTGTCTGATGTGTGCTTTTAAAATTGCTCTGTATAGTGCTTTTTTGATAATTTGCAGATGTGCATTTTTATAATTGCTGAAATCTTCTTTTAGATTAACTATAGATTTTGCATAAAGACTAAGTTGACGCTGCATAACATTAGGAGAAAATCCTTGGGAACAATTTGGATGCCATTTTTGTTTTGCTGCTAGTTGAGCATTTTGCTTGTTGCACAGTGCACTTTTGGGGGCATTCTTCCTTGTTTGCTGGTTGAGAGGAGTGCCATTTTTTTGGGCAACATCTTTCTTAGAGAAGTGGTCTATTTGCTGGAAACCAGCTTCAAAGCCTTTACTTAAGGAGACCTATGCTGTGGATGTGCACTTACCATGCAGGGGACACATACAGCGGGTGCGCTGCTTGTGTGCCTAAGGCATGCCTAAGGAAAACCTGTGTGCGCCCATCCGTATCCGGATAGCATCCAGCGTGAGCCATGCTGTCCTCTCTTCTAACCAGCAGTGGGTCCTTCTAACCCCCAGGATATCACCTATATTAGAGAAGCTCTACTTGCCTTGAATTGCAGTCCTTGCCAATCCACCTTGCTTTATGACCCTGCTGTGAGGAACTCTGACTTTAGGTGTAATGCCTGGGGTTTCACTTTAAGGGCTATAGCCACACCTGGGGATGTAACTCGGTATTTGTAAAGTGCAAACTGCTCACACTAACGGGTCTCAAGGCGCTGGGGGCTGTCGTGGAAATTAAATGAGCTATTGCCCAGAGTCACATTGTGCTGAGATGAGCTGCCACCAGAGCTGGGGATCGAACCGTGAACCCTGTGCTCCGAAGGCAGCTGCCCTGGCCGCTGCACATCACCTCATAAAACACGACATCAAATAGAGTGGTCAACTTTGGAGCCAGCCTCATTAACTGTAGGTCTCTTCCCATAAATTCCTCTGTTTTAAGGCTTTAACTATCTGACAATAGTTTGGATCTCAAGTTTCTCATGGAAACCTGGCTAAAGAGCATGTCTAATCTTGACCTTGCCTTGGTCATTCCTTGAGGTATCGGATACTGTGTGCCAAACATAGTGGAGATAGGTAGGAAGGGGGAATAGCCATTATCTTAAAAGATGTGAGAGAGGTTTAGCCATCTAGTCAATTCGGGAATATTTAGGCCCTCATTTTTTGCATCAAACTTACTGTCTCTTTTTCCTTTACCGGGTTGTTGATATATAAACACCAGGACTGCCCTAACAGCTGACTCCCAGAACTATGTCACGCCATTTCCAAATTATCCTTGTAATACGCCAACTTCACCGTTTGTGGAGACTTTAACACATATACTGATTTTCAGAACTTCTCCCTGGCCACCCTGCTGACTCAGACCTTGGCAGGTATTAATCTGACCCAGTTGGTCACCGCCCCTACTCATAGAGCAGGCCACATGTTGGGCTTAATTTTCTCCGGCATCACCGGTCTCCAAGTTGATGCCCCCTTGCACCTGATTATTTTCTTTTCCTGTTCTTGTTCGATTCACTTTTTAGATGTCTCTTTGTACTGTCTGCTATCTGATTGATCTCTGCCTCACAGCACGTCTGATCGCAAAGTTATCTTGCAATTTGCTAAATACTGACTGGATTTGGGGTTTGACTCCACATATGCCAAATGTCAATTCAGCACTTTGACTGAGGCACACGTGGCATGCACATGCATTGCTGGACCACAGCAAACTTTCTTGAACATTACTGTCGATCTTCGGGTTACTTATCCCCTATCTTGTCAAGAGCTGTAGCATCGACTCCAGCCTGGATACCCGCTAATGACTACGCCTCACACGGAGCTTAGTATTACATGTCATTATTCATCTTTGTGTAAAAGCAAACTTAAAATTCAAAGCCTACATCCACTTCACTATGCTCTAACTGTTACGTCACAGATCTACGGAGTCCATCAGGAGCTAAAAGGGTTTTGTCATTGCTGACTCACATGACACTACATCATGCACAAGATTCAACATTACATCAATGACAGCTGAACACATTTGAAGGACACTTGAATGACTTAAATCCAGTCAAAACAAGAGAAAAGAGCTGCAAGGAGTATCGCCAACTGCATTCCAATAGTACACTTTCAAAACACAACATGTATCTGTGGAAGAGTGACAAGATTGCAATTTTTCATATAGACCAGTGTTTACCACACGGTAGGTTGCTAACCAGTGGTAGGTGGCCTGACAATTTTTGGTGGGTTGCAAAAACAGGCCAAGCAATAAATAAAGAAGCATTTAAAATATGCATTTTGCCTGACATATATGCTGGTCCTTAAAGACAGAAGTCAAATGTCAGACTATGGGCCATATGTAGGTAATTTCGAAATACCAATTCCTAAATACCGAATTTTACCGAATGAGTATTTCCTATGTACGTGATAATTCGGTAAATTTTACCGAATCGGAAACATTCTGTAAATATTTACCGATTCAACAATACCGATCGGTATTCCCGAATCGGTAAATACCGAATAGGTAAATATTACCGAATCAGTAAATACCGAGTCGGTAAATACTGAATCGGAAATTTAAAACAACAGCAATTGAGGAATCAGCCAATCCTGTGCAACCACCACCCCTCCCAACCAGGAAGTGGCCACACCCAGGCAGGTGCACACAATCAGAACCTTCTGGAGAGGCTGTGAGTGCAGAGGAGAGAAACAGAGCCACTGCCTGAACTTTGTCTGCAAAACTTTCACAATGGCCAGCCAGGACACAGGAAGAGAAGGAGGGGAAAGGAAAAGGAAACTTAAATTCAGTCAAAGGGAACTGCAGGTACTTGTGGAGGAGGTCGTGAAGCAGCACACAAAGCTGTTTGGAAAGCAGTCCCTGCAAGTTGCAGAGTCTGAAAAAAGAAAAATCTGGCTTAGAATCCAGTCTCAGCTGAATGCCATCTGAGTGACCCCTTGGGACATTGATGTGCTCAAGAAGCGGTGGTATGACATTAGGATCATCACCAAAAAGTCAATATACTTTTTTTATGATTTCATAAAAAAAACATAAAAAGGTGGGAAACCCCCATGAGTAAAACATACAAATATATACGTAATTATTATTTTGTAAAATATATAAAAGGAGCTTTTTTTTGTTTCTCTCTTTTTTTTTTTGTAAAAGAATTAACATGTGAGCAAAGCTGTCTGGTGATTTCGGAGCCGGATGATCTATTGCTGCATGAGTTGGTTAACTGGTTCTGCATTGGCCAGTTCTCTTGCCGCGTTTTTTAGAAAATTTATGGCTCTGCCGGACAGTGGGATGGATGGGCCCATGAGACAGTGAATCACTGCTACTCTACAAGTTCTTATTTGTTCCTTCCTGAAGACCTCCCGAAGGCCCATTTTGCGCATTTCTGTTAAAGCAGGGCAAATGCATAGTAGGTGCAGTAAGAACTCATCCCAAGCTCCACACAGACGGCATTCCTTTGATTGCCATACGTATTTCTATTTTGGGGTTAGGTCCTTTGATGGGTATGACCCAAGCCTTAATAAAGTAAAAAAATGTGTTTTTTTGCTGATGCGGGAAGTGATCTAGCAAGTAGGATTGGGGTTTCAACCTCTAGTAAGACTGCATCACACCCCAGGCGTGTTTATTTTTTGCTAGATCAGTTATGTCTAATAATAAAGAATGCCATTTTATGGCTTTGTTGACCACTGATTT
Organism: Lissotriton vulgaris; assembly: GCF_964263255.1. Classification (NCBI taxonomy): domain Eukaryota; kingdom Metazoa; phylum Chordata; class Amphibia; order Caudata; family Salamandridae; genus Lissotriton; species Lissotriton vulgaris. The sequence continues at coordinate 1,160,998,741 of NC_141689.1, forward strand.
AAAGCCGGAGTAGGTGGGAGCTGTGAGCCATGCCTCCTCTAACTTCAGTGCTGAGAGCGAGGCTTTCAGAGCTTCAAAGATTGAATTTTTGAGTCTGGCTTGCTTTTCGATTTCTACCCAACAGTGGTGTGCAAGTGTGTTTTCCTCTGCGTCCCGAATCCTCCAATAGTGCTTGACTAGTGTGCCTTGTTTGTCAGGGATCTGGTTTCTTAGACAATACTCAAGTCGGATTTGGGCTTGCGGAATATGGCGGTTGATTGCAAACAGTTTCTTAAAAAGAATTGATTGTTCCAGGTTCAAGCCTGTAGCGTCCTTGCCATTCAGGATTTCTGTGCCATATGAGAAAGAGAGCAGGAATTTTGCTGCTATAACCTTTAATAGGTGGCCAGTGGAGCCGCCTGCAAGCTTGTTTTTTAAGATTTTGAAGGCAAACTCAGCTGTTTGGATTTGGTGCAACCTTGGGACTGATGAATTTTGAAGGTGAGTTTGCGATCAATTTGGAAGCCTAGGTATTTATATGAGTCCACCTCAGTCAAAGATCGCTTGTCCACAGTCCAAGTGAGTTTGCGATCGGCTGTATGGTGTTTGTTAAAGCACATCACCTTCGTTTTTTGGTGATGATTGGTCAGTTGGACCGAGGTGGTATAAGCTCCAAGTTTAGTGATTAGTCGTTGCAAACCAATTGGCGTTTGTGCCAGTAAGACGATGTCATCCGCATAATGAAGGCTAGGTATGGGTGTTTTGCCAAGTTTCGGAGGGTCACATTGAATTGACCGAAGGTGCTCATCCATGTCGGTGGTGTAAATGTTAAAGAGACACGGGGCCATCACGCACCCTTGTTTTAGCCCGTTGATTGTTTGAATCTTCTTAGTAATGCTGAGCCCGTCTCCTTTCATGATCTGGACCCACGTCTGGGAGTACAGATTGATTATGGCCTCCAGCAACTTAGCTGGGACCCCCCAGTTGTGCATTTCTGCCCATTGCTTAGCTCTTGAAACCTTGTCAAAAGCCACTTTAAGGTCAATGAAACATATGTAGAGTGGCCTTGATTTTCTGAGAGCTTGATTGACCAGGAGAGTAACAGCGGAAATGTTCATCAGGGTGCCCATTCGGGCCCTAAATCCGGTTTGCGTAGGAGGAATAAGGTTTTTTCGTGCCGACCAGTCCTCTAGATCTACCAGCAGGTTTGATGCGTAGATTTTAGCCTCCACATCGAATAAGGCGATCAATCTGCAATTTGAAGGATCGGAACGGGAACCTGATTTATATATGGGGCTTAGAATACTTCCCCTCCAAGAGTCTGGGATCGTGTTAGAGGTTAGAATTTCCCAAAATAGAGGAGACAAATGATCTACCCAGAATGGTTGGTTGTGCCAAAACAAGGCGTTCGGGGGGCCATTAGGCCCAGGTGCACCCTCAGATTTTAATTTTTTTATTGTTTTTAAGACTTGTTTTTTAAGGATCTGCGGAAGAAAGTCTGAATCAGAGGGGGAGTAATTTTTTTGCTAGGTCTCTAGCAGTGGCTCCGTTACTTGATAGGAAGCCACAATCGACAATGCCTGGGGGAAAGATTTAGTTATATAATGATTCAATGTAGGCTCTCCATGTTTCCTCCATAATGTCTGAGTTATGGTGTTGGTTCCTGCCATTTGTTAACTGAATGATGATTTCCCAAAAGAGCTTGGAGTCTCTTTGTTTGCAAGAGTAATGGAGTTTTCCCCAGAGGTGTTCCTGGAATACTTTCTTCGCCACAATGATGTCTGTTTTAAAGTCTTTTCTGGCTTTGGAAATTTTATGTAGTTGGTCCTGGGTGGAAGATGAGCCCTGTGTTCTTAGTATTTATAGGTATTTATTCAGTTGGTTTTTTTTAGTTCTGAGGCTCCTGGTGAACCATGCTGCCCCCAACGGTTTTCCTGCTTTTTTGCGAGTAGCTTGTTTGGACCATTTTTGGTAAAGTTTAACCCCTTCCATGCTCATGACGAGCTGAGCTTGTCATGCCGCACAGTGCTCGTGTGCTCATGACGAGCTGAGCTCATCATGAACACACACGTTTTTTATTGCTGTCCAGCACAGCAGGGGAAACTCTCTAGCAGCGATGCGGTTAAAGGTGAATGACTCCCAAGCCCGGATGCTAGATGGTTCGGTTTTGGATTTCTCCAAGATGCTGATACATGTTTCCATAAAGTCACTTATATTATCCTTTTTCCAAGTGAGGCATTTGAGGTTGTAGCAATGAGGTTGTTGCGACATTGCGTTAATCAGAATTGGATTTGTGTTGTTTTTTAAGAGCGTGAAGGATTGCAGTTGGTGGTCACTCTCTGCTCTGTCCAAGATTTGGAAGTTTGTGATCTGAAGAACGAGGTTATGGTCCGTGAAAGAATGGTCGATAATTGAGGCGGACTTTTGAGTGACCCTTGTGTATGCTGCTGGGGTGCCTGTCAGGCTATGACCATTAAGCATTCGCATTGAGAGATCGTACAGGTTGACTGTGCATTGTTTGCTGAGAGTGTCACATTCGAGTTTTGGCCTGAGTGTGACTCCTGGTGCCATTTGTTTCTTGCGATAAAGTCATATTGAAGTCCCCTGACAAAATGATGTTGGCTTCGGGGTAGGCACGTTTTAGAGTGGCAAGTGAGGCTAATAAGTGGTCAATACTTTCCCGGTTTTGTTTGGGCGTGGGGTGAATGTAAATATTTATGATCAGTACGCTGGTGAAAGGCGGAATGTCAAGTTTGACACATAACAGCCAGAGGGAATCAAGGCCTATGTCGACGGCGAGTCCGGGAGTATCGGTTGAAATGAAGGTGGAGAGGCCCCCTCTGGCTCTCCCTTGGTTAGTCCCCTTTATATCCAGATTCTAGAATTCCTTGTAACCTACTAGGGAAGTAGATTTTGGTAGCCAGGTTTCCTAGAAGAGGAGTATTTTGTACTGTGTAATAAACTCCATGAAGTCCGGGTCTTATAGTTTCGTACAGAGACCAAACACGTTCCAGGAGTAGATTTTATAGCCTTTGAGTGAGTTTGTGGCAACTTGTGGATTTTTTCATGCCGCAACTTGAAAAATTCTATGCATGTTTAAGTGCCGGTGTCCATTCGGCTGACTGGCTTCAGAGTGAGCAAAGGTGATTGTGATTATCCTGGCTTTGGAGTCTATGCCTGGAAGAGGACTTTGGTTGTCTGGGCCTTTGGCGCCTTTTAACAGACCCGCTGGATGTTTAGGTATGTGTAATGGACTGGGATAACACGGGGGGTCGTTCTTTTTTAACACAATGCCCCATTTTTCAAAGGGGACCCTCTGCTGCCAGATTTGCTCAGTAAGGAGGGAGTCGGTGAAGGTGGTTGATTCTTGGATTTCTGCAGAATGGTGATTCTGGTAGAACTCTATGCTTTCAATGTCCCTTGAGTTAATGTGGTTTAATAAAGGGAGTGCCTTGAATAGCTTTAACAGAACGCTTCTATTAAGGAGGTTGTGATTGTTCCTTGAGACATAGTGGGGGATAAAGTCCAATTTATTATTATTCGGGAAGATCTCAAGCTGCGGCGCGTAATCAGAGCCATGTTTCATTGCAGTTACTTCCCCTATAGGCCCTGAGAGCTTCAAGGGCAAGAGCGAAGAGACATTAGTATTGTTTTGTGTGGGAGTTTTATTGACCTTTATGTTGGTGGTGGCGTTGCATCCCGGACCTGGCCTGTCAATTTTGTCAAGGTTGCAGCAGTGTTTCCCGGCATTGTCCTTTAGCGTGTCGTCCTGTCTGGGGCGCATTGTAATTCGGTCTTTCAATTTAATCCTGGACGGAGATGCAGTATTTTCTGTTTGCTTAAACAAGGTGTTATGGTGTTGCTTCTCTTTCCTGGTTGGCAGTTTGAATAGACTGTATACATTGTCTGGCAGCGTTTGTTTAATTTTGGTGTAATTTGGACTGCTAAATGTAGCGAGGGAATCAAGTGGGGTGATTAGGGATTCCTTGTTGCTTGTTGCCTCCAAAGTATTTGAGACCTCGTCTTTAATGCTTTGTTTCCTTCCCTCTTCAAGTAGGACAGTAGTTATATTAATTGACTGACTTAGTTGTTTACTTTTTCTCACTTTTCTAAGGCATTTTTTCTCCCGCTTAGTTAATGGCTTAGTAACTTTGGCCAGCCTTCCTGGAGACTGATCATAGTTGTCGAGAAATTGAGAGGCTGAGGTATTAGAGTTATCGTGGGCATATGCGTTGAGGAGGTGCCCATGCTGCCGATAATTTGTCCTTCTGTGGGCCTGGGGCATGCCGTATCCTTTTCCCGTGGGGTCTCTTGAACTTTCCCTGCCTTGTGAGAATTGTTTGAAAGAGCTTCCCTGGTAGTGCCCAGAAAGTCTGTCAGTACAATTGGAACCGTAGCAAGTTTAACAATCATTTGGGTGCAGTGGCAGTGGCATGATTGGTATGTAGTTTCTTGGTCTCGCTGTACCTTTGCAATCATCTCATTGAAGCTATATATTTTTGATCGATCCCCTGGACGTGAGTAGCTAGAATGTTTAAAAGATCTACTTGGGTGTCAAGCTTGTCAGTGTGGAGGGTCATGGCTTTGCTAATTGTATCTAAGGTGTTGAGCAAGAGTGGCAAGACAAAAGGTGTTGGGGAACAGCTGGATACGTCAGTGAGAGCCTGAGTGTGGTGTTCCATATTGCTGGTGCAGGCTGGGAGCTGATCGCTCTGACTCTGACTTCTAGGGGGCGTAGAAGAGTGGGGGTGGAACGGTATGTGTCGAACTGAAAGAACGACTCCTCCTGTGGTTCAAATTGGCTAAGAAGTTGGCTTTTATGTTGTGTAGATTCAGGCTGAGTCAAAGATTGTACGGGCCAATCTCTGCTGGTATTTGAGATCAATTGACGATTGGTGGCGCCGTCATTGAGGCTTTTAGGATCTTCGGAGCCTAGTGAGAAAAAAGGTGAGAGTGGTGCCTGCAAGCAGGGGGATGCTAAGAGAAACTGGAAAGGCTGGAAGTGATGATGAATTTGTGACTCAATTACCACGGGTTTTGACCTTTGGTGCAGGTTCGAGGAGTGAAGTGCATCAGAAGATAGAGTTTGGAGGCTTGGGACTACAGTGGCTGTTTTGGATGTGGCTACCCAGCTGCTCCTGTCGCCTTCACTTCTAATGGTGGCTCCAGCCCGTGAGGGGTCCGTGGGGGCCTCACTTGTGGAGGCTGTGGTAGATAGAGTTGATCTATTTGCATTCGGAGTCTTTTGGTCACTGCGGTGTCGATTTTCCAAGTAGTTTTGTTTACGATTTTTAAAAAGTCAGTAATCAGGGCCTGTTTGCTACTGTTTTGGCCTGAGTGGAGCCTGATATGGGTCATACAAGAGGCTGTGGAGCCCCTTTTCCACTTGGCATCCGAAGCCGATGCTGTATATTTGCTCGGAGTCGCTATTGGTTCAACACTTGCCTCAAGTTGGGTTGAGCTGACTGAAGCTGTTAGGATTTTTTGAGGATGCTGGCTCACACAGCAAGTCTGGATCTCTACCGTGTGGTGGATCTGATCCTGACAACGGCCTGCTGAGAAGGACTGCAGTGAGTGCCATTAGCTCCTCCTTAGCCTTGTGCTTTGATTTGGGTGGGGGAGCTCCTCTGGTTTTTCCTGAACGCATTCCCAGCTGCTGGGTTGTGGTACTTTGTGCTTGATGCTTTACTTTGCTTTGCTTGGTGCTTTGCTTTGCGTTGTGCTTTGCTAGGCTTCCCTTGTCTTGCTTTCCTTTGCCGTGCCTTGCCTTGTGCTGCTTTGCGTGTTTTGCTTGCTCTGGTTACTTGGCTTTGCTTTCAGGCCCGTTAAAACCACACGTCTGGTCTCTTAAAGTCCGCCAGGGGTGTGATCAAGCGTAATTTGGAGAGATCAAACACGATCAGGCAGTCAGGCAGTGAGGACAGAGAGGACAGTGTGGACAGTTCAAGTGCCCTGACACTGGGCTTGCGATGTAATATGGTTGTGATGTGGTTGAATCGTAATTAAATCCTGGTGCTGCTGGTTCCACACGTTTTTAATTTTAGTTTAGTTCTCCAGCTCAGTTTGGCACTTAGGGGTGGATGCAGGGGTGAGAAGGTGCAAAGAAACCACCAGTTTCAGAGCGGTCAGAGCTGTGGAAGGAAATAGCGAGAAGGGAGAGGGGAGCAGTGAAGATAGTATGACCCTGCTCGGCCTAGCCCAACCCAACCCAAGCCTACCCTACCCAATTTAGCGCTGCTGCTCCACTCTGCTCTGCATGCTCAACTCTCTGTGCTTCTAGCCGCCGGATCCTCACCTCTGATTGGACTGGTCTGCTTCGCTGACTCGCTGAGGGCTGTGAGAAGTGCCTCCATTGGTTTGCTCACACACGACAGCACAGGCGATGGGGTGGGCAACGGGAGGGCAGTGAAGCAAGTGGCCCGCTTTAACTTCGGTTTTGCCTTGTAAAGGGTGCACCTGCTCACACCCCGTGCTACTTCACATTCACTTTCACAATGTGAGAGGTGAGGGAATGAGGACGCGGAACTGCCCGCGATTTGCGGCTCGCTGCTTGTCAATCCCCCAGATCAAAGACCCCAAGCCCCTGGCTTAATCGTCCCCTGAACTCCTGTTGGGGCTGGGGCTGGGGGCTGCCACTTCGTGCCCTCCTTGCGCTAATCCTCACATCTGCGGTGTGCGGTATGACTGAAGACACACCTCAGCTGTTTTCAATCCAAGCCCGGCCCTTAATTTGCATACCAAAAAGAAGATGGCTGATCTGAACAAACAAGCCAACCACACAGGAGGAGGACGGAACAGGGCACCTTCCCTGACTGATCTTGAGCAGCTCGTGGAGTCCACAATAGAGCCCAAAAGTGTCTGTGGAATTGAGGATTCAGACAGCTCTGCCAGAACTGCTTCCAAACAAGGTAAGACGCATGCACAGCATTGTGCACCCCCTTTACCATTCCAAATCCACTATTGGGCTATGTGAATCCCACTCCAGTACATGTTTTTGTTTAGACCACCAATGCATTATGGGAGATGTAGTCAGTGAAACCCCTATCATGACAGGAATAGTACTGAACAACAAGGCATGTGAGAAACATCAGCGATAAGCAGTCAGAGGACAATGAGATAGTGTGGCAGAAATGTTTCTTTTTTTATTGCAATGCAGGACAGCAGGGGCACAGAGGTAATGTACAATTTCTGTCCACAGGTGAGACATCACGCAGGACAGCTCAGGACAAGGGAGAGAGGGCACCCCGGAAGGTCATCACTGAAAAGGCCAGTACGAGTGCAGAGCCAGCCTCACCACCACAATCAGCCTCACCACCACAGCCAGCCTCATCACCACAGCCAGCCTCACCACCAGCAACACCACCTGCAGTGGCTAGGTCTAGGAGGTGTGCAGTTGCCAGACTACAGGAGTTAGAGTCCTCCTCAGACGACTTGAGGGGGAAACATCTAGTGTGCCACTGGATGGCAGCAATGCTGGTTTGCTGTCCACTGCTGAGGGAGCACACACAAGTACCAGACGCCGCCGCAGGGCTTGTCAGAGCAGTCTACCTTCACAGGGGGAGAGCCATGGTGTCCTCAGAGGGCTGGAGGCAAACATGGAAAAGGTGCAGCGCCTACAAGGCAAGGCAATCCAGTCAGTCCAGCACCAAATGAAGAGCCTAAATGACAACATGAGCAACATTGACAAGGGCATTAGCTCAATGGCTTAGTGAATGAAGGAGATGGCTCAGGGCATGCGGGACATGTCCCAATCAGTGATGTTGCTGTGCATCAAGGTGGATGAGGACCAGCTAACAAGGCGCAGGGAGAGGCAGAAGTTGGAATGCCAAACAAGGGCAGTGAACTGCCAAGCAACTGCCACATCTCTGCTCTGCAGGTGCTTCGTGGTCATGCAGGAGGGGCTGACCCACTGCAGCACTGATGTCTCGAGGGGGCTGGTAAGGGTAACCCGTGCACTTGAAGTGCTGCTGACAACACAGTCTGCCACTACTGTTGCTGTGGAAGTTGAGCAGCCTTACCCCCCCCGCAACAGACACCCGAAGGAGCAGCAGACGACATGGGGCTGGCAGTTGATCCACAGCCAGTGAGGACAGCAAAATGATGGCATCTAGCACTGTTCTACGTTGCTGCAGACGCTGATGCATCCTGCACGTTCAAAACTTCATTGGGTGAAGTAACCCATGACTTACATCAGAGGATGTCACAAATCCGCCGCCGGATCCCGAAAAGAACGAGGACAGCTGTCACGGGACTCCAAAGATCCGGGAAATCACCAAAACGTCCAAACTGGCTCCGGGCAAAAGATGACAAGGAATCAAAACCAAGCAACGTTTGAGAGGTAGGAGCGTCTTGTTATGCAGGAGCAGACGCCCACTTGTGATCAGGTGACCTGTATGTACATGGTCAGAGAAACAGGACTAGGGAATCGGCTAATCCCTAACAGTACCCCCCCAAAGTTCTCCCCACTGGACGGGGTTTGGAAGGATGACTCACATGGAACTTATGCACCAACCTAGGAGAATGGACACCACTCACTAATTCCCAGTTTCTATTTTGTGGCGTATAACCTTTCCAGTCAACTAGATAATACAACCTCCCTCTTCTGCACCTAGAATCTAGGATGGCTTGCACCTCAAACTCCTCATAACCATCAATCACTAAAGGAGGTGGGGGAGGCAGGATCTGCATGGTCTTAACATAGGGCTTAAGAAGGGAAGTGTGGAAAACAGGATGAGCCCCATAGTCATCTGGGAGATCTAACTTCATGGCCACAGGATTGACCACTTTACAGATGGAAAAGGCGCCCACATAGCGGGTCCTAGTCCCCTTTATACGTACATTCTTCGTGGCCAACCACACTTGATCACCAACTGTATAAGACAGAGCTAGAACCCTATGTTTATCAGCCTGCTCCTTCATCACTACCTTTGCCTTCTGCAACTGTGTCTGTGCCATTTCCCAGATGTATGTCAATGACTTACTTAAAGTGTCTATGGCAGGTACATGCCCAGAAGGCTGTATAGGTGTAGCTCTTGGATCGTATCCCATAAAACAAAAAAAAGGAGTCATCCCCAATGCGGAATACACTCTGTTGTTATAGGCAAATTCTGCCGAAGGGAGAGCTTTCACCCATGCACATGACAAAGAAGGCAACAAACAACGAAGGTACTGCTCCATAGTTTGGTTGGTATGTTCCGTCTGTCCATCCGTTTGCGGATGGTACGCAGAGGATATTCGAATCTCCATCTGCAACAAGGAACATAACTCTGTCCAGAAATGGGAGACAAACTGCGCCGCTCTATTTGTTAGTATGGCTGAGAGTAATATATGGAGCTTCACTACCGAGTTCATAAAGACTACTGCCATTTCCCTCGCTGTTGGCAATGGGATGAAATGCGACATCTTTGTGAACAAGTCCACAACTATCATTATCGCAGTATACCCAGCCATTGAGGGGAGATCTGTCACAAATTACATACTTATTGTATGCCAAGGGGCGGGGGAACAGGCAATGGTCTTAACATACCAGACGGACTTGAATGCGAAGGCTTACTAATAGCACAAACTGGACAGGATGAAACAAACACCTGAACATCATGCGCCAACGTATCCCACCAAAACCGACGCAAACAAAATTCCTTATTCTTGTGGATACCAGGGTGTGCAAGCAAAGAAGATGAATGACACCAGTGAAGAACTGAATCCCTCAACTCGGGGGGTATAAACAGACGATTCTCACGATACAACAACCCATCTCACATAGTGAGTGAGACAACCAGGGAACAAGATCAACGTCCTTCATTTTTCTCTTTACTGTAGTCATGAAATCATCTGCAGACACACCCCTCACTATTCTGTCACCAGCTATCATAGGCCGTATGTCCTTCTCCTGTCCTGCCTCAGCCTGTTCCACATGGATGCGGGACAAAGCATCTGATTTTACTTGTTGGGCTGCAGGTCTATATGTAATAACAAAATCATATTAGTTAAAAAACAACACCCAATGCATCTGCCGAGGTGTTAATGCTCTAGCAGAGCAAAAAACCTCCAGGTTCTTATGATCTGTATATATTGTTATCGAATGTCAAGCTCCCCATAAGTGATGTCTCCATTCCTCAAATGATAGATTAATAGCAAGTAATTCTCTCTCTGCCACAGTGTAATTACGTTCAGCTGGCAACAAGGTCTTGGAAAAGAATGCAATAAGGTGCAAACCCTGTCTCTTGATCTCTCTGAGAATGCACCCCCCCTACTGCGCAAAAGGAGGGATCAGTCTCTAAATAATAAGGCAAAGCAGGGTCTGGATGCACCAAAACTGGGGGGATGTAAATCTGCTAATCAATTGGCTGAAAGCAGCTTGTGCCTCCGGTTACCAAAGAAATAGAACCCCCTTTTTCAATAAAGCTGTCATCGGAGCCACTACATCAGAAAAATGTGAGATGAAACGCAAATCAAAATTGGCAAACCCTAACAAAACCTGCACGTCCTTAACACAAGTCGGTCTAGGCCAGGTGACAATAGACTCTATCTTTCATGGATCCATCTTTATACCATCCGCTGAAATGATGAACCCCAAACATTCCACACTTGACGTCTGAAACTGACATTTTTCCAGTTTAACAAACAACTGATGTTCCTTCTAAATCTGCAGAACCTGGATAACACGTTACTCGTGCTCAGCAGTAGATTTAGAAACAATCAAAATATCATCAATATAAACAATAACGATTAAATCCCAAAACTCCCTCAACACCTCATTAATGAAAAACTGAAAAGCTGCCAGAGCATTACACAAACCAAAAGGCATAACACAATACTCAAATAAACCAAATTTTTCCCTAAAAGCGGTCTTCCATTCGTCTCCTGATCAGACACGGATAAGATGATATGCTCCTCTTAAATCTAACTTGGTTAACACGGTAGCATGTTTCAACTGATCCAACAATACCGGGATTAACGGAAGGGGATATTTATTTTTTACAGTGACTTTATTGAGGGCCCTGTAGTCCACATAAGCGCCCAAACTACCCTCCTTCTTTGGTATGAAAAAGTTAGCTGAGGATACAGGTGAAGAGGATGGACGAATAAACCCCTTGGCTAACATGTCATCCACATAATCCTTCAAGTGCTTTTCCTCAGGCTCCGATAGAGCATATATGCGGCTACATGACAAAGTAGCACTGGGCACAAGATCGATACGGCAATCAAAGGATCGATGGGGCGGGAGACTGTTTGCCTGACCCTTATCAAATACATCACTAAACATGGAATAAGGGGCTGGTAACGGTGATATCTCCCCTTCATCACCTACAGCACAGGTCAATGGAGATATCCAATCAGTAGGAACCTGATAACAGTTCTGTAGACAATGAACCGAGTCCAGAGTCACTGTCCGCCTTACTAAATCTATCCGAGGATTATGCAACTGCAGCCAAGGCACACCAAGAACCACACCAAACGAAGGATCATCAATCAAATCAAAACACAAAAACTCAGAATGACCATTATCACATAACAGACACAGTGGTTCGGTTTGCCGTGGTATGGATCCTGATGATAGCTCAGTTCCATCAATAGCACGTACTGGTTCTGGCTGGTCCTTGTACACACAAGGGACCATCAATTTTTCAGCCAATTGTATGTCCATGAAATTGCCTGTTGCTCCCGAATCAATCAACACCGAAATGGTAGCAAGGTTATTACTTGAAATCAGGAGACAGGCCGAGGTAGTAAAATGTCACAGCTCTCTCTGCACTGCCCCTACAATTTCGTATGACCTGTTATACTCCTCTTGTGCCATACCTCTATTCTGTTTTTCTATGAATGCCACTGTATTCTTTGGTATCACGCTAGATGGTTTGGTTAGGCATTCACGAGCGTAATGACCTGCACGTCCACAATACAAACACAAGTTTAGGTCTCGCCTTCTCTTTTTCTCCTCAAACATCAACGGGCCTCTAACTCCACCGATCTCCATCGGTTCAGGTCCTAACTTGTGGTTACTGGGAGGTTTCCCTTCACTCTTAACCCACATAGTACGCGACGACTGAAAGCGATTCCGCTCACCACGTCTTTCTAACAACCGATGGTTCAACTTCACCAACAGGTCGATAAAAGCTACACAGTTGGACGGAGGATCCACCTCCTGAGACACAACTTTTTTCAAATCTTCACACAATCCCTGGTAAAACAGGGAAGTCCTTTTTTCCATAGGCCACTGCGTTTCTGACAGCAAACGATTGAGCGTGGCTATGTAGGTTAATAAATCCTGCTTACCCTGCCGCAATTTCAATAATTCCACATCACTTGCCTGCATAAAGGCATGTTTGGCAAACAAACATCTCATCTGGTCCTTGAAGGCCTGATAATTATACAACACCCTATCATCATTATCTACCAATGGGACTGCCCATAATGCCACCGTTCCTGCTAGATATGATATAATGAACGCCACCATGGCGGAATCGTCTGGAAAAGCATTAGGATGACACATGAAATACAGATGACATTGATTCAAAAACGTGCTATATTTGTTTCTATCACCTGAAAAACGTTCAGGCGCCGCCAAAGGTACTGGGACAGGAGTCATTACAGTGACTGCTATGGGAGCCCCTGCACTTGCTCCCTGCCCTGCCCCTCTCTCAAATTGAAATGTGGCGGGTTGTACTACAGGTACCTGACCCCTAGTCTGGTCCCTGGCTTTGACTACACTGAGTTCCTGTCTTAAAACTAAATTCTCCTGTCTCAAATCCTGCACCTGGGACTGTAAGGATGTAATAGCTCCCATTAAATCCTGTAAGGTAGGGCCACTGTCCTCACCCATTGAATTCCCAACCTCTTCATCCTCGCCCGGGCAGCGTATAAATTTGTGGGCTTTCTGTCACCTTTTCACCATCTGACTATGCCCAACACTGCAGAGGCAAAGATGATCCCAGTCCCTCACCCACACCCTTATGACGTGCGCTGAACACTAACACAGGGCACGATTCACCAGGGCGCCGGGAGAGGAAAAACAAAAAGGGAAGGCTACGCTGGACGTCTATGGATAGGCACCCCTTCTGACTGATGGCTCTTAGCACACTGGAGAGATACCTGGAGTAGGAGACAAAAAGAAACAATCCTCACCACTTATATAGGGAAACAGCTATTAACAGTATTTTCTGTGACCATGTACAAAACAGACACCCCCTCTTTATTACAGGTATTCTTCTTACCAGAGAAAATCTGCTGGAAGGCCGACAGGAAATAGTCCCAAATTCAAATATGTTCAAATATCCATAACAACGATATATTTTCTTGGTCCTGCTAGTCCAAAAAAACACCCATTCAAGAAGAAACGGATATGAGGGGAAAAAAGTCAGTTGACATAAAAAACCCTTCCTCAAATAAACTGTGAAGTGTAAAATGTCAAGTGGCCACTGATGGGAAAAAACCAAACTACTATAACTAAAGGAACAAAAACGATAGAGTATTCGTAATTGCACCCAAAAACGCAAATCGATGTCGAGCGGTTGTAGAAATCCAGGAAATGGCCGCTCTTTATCCAATACTCAGCCGCGTATTGTCAATCCTATCCCCGACAATCAAGGACTCAGGTTTTCCAGGGAAACAAACAGCACTGACCCCGAAAACACCTCAAATGCCGTCCGTAGAAAGACCTGGGAAAACGGCACGCTTCTTGAATGCCGATGTAAGCAAACAGGATCCGACAGCCGCTGGACCCAGAAAAGAAAAAGGACAGCTGGCAAGAAACTCCAAAGATCCGGAAAATCACCAAAACGTCCAAACTGGCTCCAGGCAAAAGACGACAAGGAATCAAAACCATGCAACGTTTAAGAGGTAGTAGCGTCTTTTTATGCAGGAGCAGACGCCCACTTGTGATCAGGTGACCTGTATGTACATGGCCAGAGAAACGGGACTAGGGAATCGGTTAATCCCTAACAGGTAATGGCTAATTTACCACATTTTGGCCATTATCTAGCTACCTACATATGGCCATATGTCTTCTAAAAAATTGCTGCTTATTTTTTTAATGTGGATATTTGTGTTTGCAAACTCCTTTCACTTTGCAGTCAGAGAAAGAAAAGTTAAGTGAATTATGTGATGATCGTGCTGCGGTACAGGAACAGTGAAAGGAGAGGACCACACAAAGAAAGGTAAATACCTGTAAAATGTGAAATGTACACATTCAACGGTTACTACATTTTTTGTAATTCTGAATTGTGATGGAAACAAAACGTTTAATGCATTGAAACCTAATCAAGACTCTTTTTGATACAGAAATCATAAATATTCACTGAAACTCGATTTTCACACATTGTCAATTGTGTGCAATATAGTTGTATCAGTAAAACTGTATGCCTGTACAAGTTGAATGGGCATTTTAATGGAAATATGGTAACTGTAAATAACAGGGCTCTACCACACAACCCTGTAGTTACATAAAAAAATCTCCTGCCATTAAAGTTAGGTGGGGGCATAAAGGTTTGTCATTTTAAAAATTGGGCTGTAGTTGTAAAACGTTTGGCATGGACTGTTATAGACTGTTTGGCTTTGTAAGAGCCTAGCCTGATCTCTCCAAATAAGCTGAACACGTTACCTGATATTACTTCACACTCCACCCTCATCAGAAGCCTGCACGAGCTGGCCATCCAAAGACCCGCTCTCCAATGGATGTGCTCCTTCTTGACGTACAGAACACAAACCATATGCCTGGCACCATACTCCCAAGAAGCCTGCAAACTCATCTGCGGAGTGCCTCAAAGTTCATCCCTCAGCACATCAACAATTGCATGACTCCCCTGCCCGATGTCATCCAGACACATGACATTAGCTTCCTCCCCACACGGATGACAAGCTGCTCATGCTCTCTCTCTCAGACAACACCACCAACAACAGAACTAAAACCAAAACCAGAACAAGGACTAAAATCATCACCTGCATGATCGAAGGTGCCGTCTGGATGAAAGACAACTGTCTGAAGCTCAACATCGATTAGATGCGAGTAGTGATCTTCAGAAAAAACACCTCACCATGAGACTCCCCCTGGTGGCTAGCCAACCTGGGAGCCACATCAACCCTTTGTCACCACACCAGGAATATCAGGATCATTGTTGATGGCAAACTGGATATGATCACTCAAGTCAACCCTTTCACTGCCTCCTGCTTCCACAACTGGAAGATACTGAGGAAGATCTTGAGATGGCTCCCAAGCAACGCCTGTATAACCATCACTGAGGCCTTCATCACCAACAAGCAGTGCGATGGGAACACCATCCATGCTGGAATCACCAAGCAAATCATCAGAAGAATACACAAAATGCAGCACTTGCCAGCCAGGCTCATCATCAATCTCCAATGCACAACATACATTACTCCCCACCTTAGGAAGCCACACTGACTTCTAATACACAAACAAGCTCAGTTCAAAATACTCACTCACACATTCAAAGCACTACACAATATTTGCCCTGCCAACCTAAACAGCTGCATTGACTTCCTTTAATGCCACAATCATTTCTACTCCACCAGAATCCTACTTGTGCACATTCCTTGTATGCATAGAACAAGTCCAGAGGTAGACCCTTCTCATTCATCACTCCTAAAGCATGCAATGCCTTCCCTCTTCACATCAGATGTTCCTCCTCGCTTCTGGAGTTCCACAAGAAGCAGCACACCTGGCACACACAACCACTCAGCACCAGGATACCCCACTGGTGAATTAATCAAAAACACTCAATCAGATTTTACAATATTTTATTAAACCCAAGGCTTGTGAAAGTCTTGGTCTGCCTTCACAGCAGCTATGTGATGACATCTCCTTATATTTCTCTCACAAGATAGAGGTGATTTATGATAAGATCACCAGGGCGGGTAGTTTAATGAGCAGTTCTGTGCCATCACAGACCCCTAAGCTGCCTAATCCTGTATTATGTACTGAATTCCCAGCCATTACCTTGACTGAGGTTGAAGCATTAGTTTGCCAGGTCAAGTCTGGCTCCCTTTCAGGCAACATTCCTGCAAATAAATGTCCATCCCTGGTCGAGCTACTTGGTTCTATGATTCAATCCCTTGCTAATCTTTCCCTTACAGAGGGTCTGGTATTCGCAAGAACTCCAATACTCCCTGGACAGAGCTGTCGAATCTCCGGCCCATCTCTCTCCTTCCTTATCTAAGCAAGTTAATGGAGAAGCATGTCAACATCCACCAGTCGAAATTTATCGAACAAACTGGAGGTTTAGATCATTCCCAGTCCAGATTCAGGCCCAATTATAGCACCGAATCTGCACTTCTTTCTGTGACTGATAACATCAGAATGTCCCTGGATAAAGGGCATTCTATGATTCTGGTGCTGTTGGACCTGTCCGCGGCATTCAACATGATCTCCCATGACATCATGCTCAGACGTTTGGTAGAGGTAGGGCTTATGGGTTCGGCCCTGTCATGGATGAGAAGTTTTTTTTCTGGCCGCACGCAGAGTGTTAACATTGGCTTGTTTCGTTCAGCACCTCTGGAGCTGACCAAGTGGGTTCCTCAGGGCTCTTGCTTGAGCCTTACTCTTTTTAACATTTATGTTGCCCCCCTTGCCAGTCTCATGAGGTCATACCGGTTTATTCCCGTTTCATATGCTGACGACACGCAGCTCCTCTTTCCATTCAGCACGCTAACCATGGCGGTTCAACAGGCTTTTTCTGACAGAATGCGGGCTGTATCATAGTGGATGGCTACCAACTTCTTGCAATGTAATGTAGGAAAAACTGAGGTGATGCTTTTTGGTGAGGCCCCGCTATTATGGACGCCGGATTGGTGGCCATCAGACCTGGGTCCCGACCCTGTTCCAAAGCAGGTGGTGAAGAACCTAGGCATTAGATTAGATCAAGGCCTAACTTTAAAAGAGCAAGTAAACCGGATAGCTGGCTCTTGCTTTCATGTGATTGGATTGCTCCGAGGAGTGTTTCCGCCACTTCCGGACTCTACCCGAAAAACGTTGGTCCAGGCTTTAGTGCTTAGTCGCCTGGACTATTGTAACAGGCTACTGATTTCAGCTAATGATACCTTACTTAGCAGACTTCAAGTAGTCCAAAAAACAGCAGCAAGGCTAGTTCTTAATGTACCTCCCAGATCACCATTGCGCCCTTTATTGGAAAAGCTCCATTGGCTGACTATTTGCCAACGGATTACATTTAAAACATGAGGTGTCATTCATAAAGCTCTCCAAAATATGGGCCCCCCTTATCTTGCGGAGAAGTTCACCCCCTATATTCCAGTACGTGCTCTCCACTCTAGTAATAAATCTCTTCTCAAAGTTCCCTCCATCAGGAGGGCAAGATTTGGAGGAAAGGCTCTTTCTTACCTTGGCCCCCGCCTTTGGAACAAACTTCCCGGTACCCTCAGGTTATGTTCAGAGCATGCCAAATTCAGACAATTGTTAAAAACCTTCCTGTTTCAAACTCAGTAAGTATCCCAGGATCATCAACTTCCATAACTGTCCGTCTAAGCGCAGAGATACTCCTTCGTGCGTCGATTCTAGAGCTATACAAAAAGAAAAAAAATGCTCTACAAATATACATAGCATATTATAGCATGACATTTTAAGTGAACCAACAAGAGGCTTGAAACATATTGTTGAATAGCCGTATAGGATCAATCCCAGGGAAAATGTCGGGACTGATGGTGTAGATTTAGGGCTATACACACTTAGAAAAGACATCAGAAAAATCCAGCATTGCCTTACGAGAATAGATGAAATCATTTCTTTCCCTGTATTGTAAACCAGCTATTGTGGAGAAGGCTAAATCCCTGGGTTTTATTCTAAACAACTGACTTAACCTTCTGAGGCAAATCTGCTATGGCCTAGATTGCTCATTACCAACACAGGCACTCACCACCAAATCAGGCTACGTAAAGTCTGCAGTCCAAATACCCATTCTTTCCAGGCTATGGTATGGGAGCATGGTCCCCTCCATATGCCTAAAGGTTAGTCTCAGAGCAGTGCAGCATGTTACAGTATGCTTTATTTCAGTCCACAAAAAAATTGATCATATCACTCCTATCCTTCTAACTCTTCCATAGCTCTCCATTGAAGCTGAAGCTCAGTTTAAGAAAACTTGCATCACTCACAAAGCCCCTCACGACTCATGTCCCCCCTGCCTTTCTGATAAACTGAACATCTGTGGTTCTCAACAGGGATCGAGGAGTATAGGATCCCTTCTCCTGAAGCTTCCCACATTCAAGCCAGACTGCTTATGAAGCAGACCTTTCAGGAAATGCGGCACGGATTTTGAACTCGAATCCACCAGCTCTTCGCAAAACCCTTGCCTCACCACCTTTAAAAAGTAATAAAAAAAAAAAACTTTGGCTCAGTCCTTCAAATCACTTCATCTCAATTCCATCCCTAAAACATATTGCTCAATTTTTCAATAATTTGACCTTTCTGTCGTCTTTTGATGCTTAACTGTTTGCAGCAAAAATATGGATTGTCTTGCTTATACCCCTTCCAGTTTACCCTCCATTACTTATTTTAGGAAGCATTTAAGAACGTTCTTGTTAATAAGTTATACAAGGTTTCACGTTTTGGACCAAGAAACTATTTTAGATGATTGCAGTGATTCATAAATATATTTGATTGATTGATTGATTGATGGATTTATGCTGAACGTTATCTGTTATGAAACTCCTGTTCTCTTGTAAAGTATTCTAATGTCCTAGGGTCATATTTGCACTATAGAAAAAACACAAAAATACCTTATTTCTGAGTTCTTTCTTTTGTATACCGTCTTGCCCACTGCCACTCTGATGTCTACCTCTACCTGTCGTTCTTTCACCATTTTCATCACCATTTGTACCCATGACATCTCACAGATCTGCCTCAATATCCCTCTAAACTCCACAGGTGGTATTTTCTTACCTACCTAATTCCCAAGTCTTCCACTCAGTCCCCCAATTTCCTATGTCATAATCACCTTTATCTTGTTAATAATACCATAATCGTGTTAAATCCAACTATTCAATTTTGAATTTTTTGATTTGTAAATCTACATATTCTCAAGCTTATGTCCCATGTTCTCTCCAACCATAAGCTCCAAATACTACCCCCTCATTCTTTCCCTCCCATTCCTCAATGATTTCTGCCTCCTCCCTTTCATTCAATCACCTCTGTAACTGACTGTCTAAACCTCTATTTTGCCCTCTTTGGACCTTAATGCTTCTCATTTCTTCACTCTCTTTCCCAGTTTGCACATTACCTCCAATTCTATCAGTCATTCTCTCATCATTATCTCTAACTGTTCCTCACTCACCTATATTTCTCCAAGGTTCTCTCCTGCTTCTACTTCATTGTCACCTCCCCTGCTTGCTTCTTTTTACTTGCAGATCTTGATGATCTCATCTCATTCCCTTTTCTTTCTCAAATGCATCTGCTTACCTACCTTTGACCACAAATTTACATCATTTACATCTTCATTTCTAATGCTTTAATTCTCTCACCAGCATTTTACAAATTATTAGCTTACTCTCTACCTTTCAGATATTCCTACCCCAAACTTCTTACCAAACGTTTGTCCAACCTCAAGCCCTACCTTCAACATCCATTCACCGTCATCTTCCACATTCCATTTTACTGCATCACAATGTTAATGTAATAGTTTAAATCATATCTTGCACTTTCCTAGATTTTCCATC
Organism: Lissotriton vulgaris; assembly: GCF_964263255.1. Classification (NCBI taxonomy): domain Eukaryota; kingdom Metazoa; phylum Chordata; class Amphibia; order Caudata; family Salamandridae; genus Lissotriton; species Lissotriton vulgaris. The sequence continues at coordinate 1,161,018,400 of NC_141689.1, forward strand.
AATTCCTGCGAAGTACCTGTTGACTCCCTCACTGCCATCACTTTGCATGCATGCTTTAAACCTGTTCCTCATCACCCAGTTACTCTCTTTACATCTCATCGCTCCACTTGGTGTGCTACATTTATTTTCACACTCATTATCCAACTTACTTTGGATAGCTCCACCCCACTTACTCATTCTTTGTTGGGTATGGGCTTTCAGCTAGCATCTTCCTTAATCTCACTCTCGTTTTTCCCTTTGATGGGCTTCCTCTCTTGGTTCTACCTCAGTCTGCCCATTATGCTCATCTCTTCCATCTCCTTTGTCCTCTCTCTTTGATACTTTCTTTCTCTTAATACTGATCCCTGCCACTTCCTGTTCTTTAATTTTGTTTTGAACAACTTTGTTATCCCTTCTCTTATGTCCTTTTTTATCTCACCTTCTCTTTCTTACTTTCTTTTTTCCCGCTATTTAGATTTTTTTACATTTTATTTTTTATTTTCTATCTCATCTACTTTTTCTTTTCTGGCTTTATGTATCTTTCTATACAGGTTCCTCTTCTTCCATCTCCTTCTCTTTTTCTTTCCCTTCCCTCATATCTATCGCCTTTTCTTTCCCTTCACTATTTCATTCTATTTCCTCCCATCTACTTATCCTCAGTCTTTGCCACCCTCTTTATTTCTCTTTCATTTTTCAATATTTGTCTTTCGAAGATATTTTTGATTCATTTGCCCCACATCTATGTTATTCTCTTACCCGGATAATGTGCAACCCGGTTTGCCTGCAGAAATCAAATTGGGGGATGTGACATAGACATTACTCAGTCACTCCAACACTTGTAAAAGGATGCTAAGTCAGAAACAAGGAACATGTAGTAGTATGTAAACTACATTTGGTTAATAATCATAAAAGTCACTTCAAATACAATACCTTAAAAACATGTTGTAAATAAGCATGCAAAGAAAGTGCTTTAGGCATATGTAGCAACAACAAATTCCACAGATCAGACATTTTAAAAAACAATGCATTATAGACTAAATACGAATGATAATTGAATAAGAACCAGCACTATGTAGCAGATCAGAAATTTTAAAAACCAATGCATTATAGACTAAAGACTAATGATTTTGAATTAAAATGAGTGCTATAAAATCAATAAAAATACACTAAAACCCAATCAGTTGCCACTCAATTCATACACATAATAAATAGATCCTTCTAGAAGTAACTCTAAAAGGAGACATAGAAACACTATCATATATATTTCACTGCATTTCGGTGAACTTTTACATAGGAGGAAATATATCAATAGACTCTACAACATACTATCTCAGTTTTCATCAACTGCAAATTTAATAGCGCTGGCCAATATTGCCTAAGAATTAACGTGCTAAGCAGCGGCCTAAGTAGAAATTTCATTGGTGCACTGTAAAGGCTACAAAAAAAAGAAAATATGTAATTGTGACTGAGCTGTATGTGAATCACATGGACTTGGTTCCAAGTCTCTTTTGCAACGGGCAGATGCTGGATATGATACCAGAAAATGTGCCATGTTGATAATAAACCTTATCAAATAAAACCCCTCTACAGTAGGGATGAACAGTATGTAATGTTCGTAAGGTTCTATATCACTAGTCATCACCACCATGGCTTGCATTCCTAATGCCCTTTTCTCATATTCACCCTCCTCTCTCACCCTATGCATGTTATTCAAGAGAGATTTTCATTGGGTAGTTTCATCCTCCTTGTAATATTATTCTGGCTGTGAAATAGGTCTAATCACCAATTATAGTCAATTGATTTTTAACATACTACAGCCCGTTTCCACTCAGAGGAACCAGAGCTGCTACTTGGAGTGAGACAGCTTCAGGCCCAACAAGCTCCATAGCTCTAGAGCGGGCAAATCTGTCCCTAGCTAAGAAGAAGTAGGAGAGACAAGAGAGAAGAAATGGTGGTGGTAACAGTGAAGGTGAAGATGATTAGATGTACAGGTGTGGTGGGTTTGATCCCAGGATCCCCAGGTGAATAGTGCCCAAGTACTAGGAGGAGGACGATGTAGATAAATGGCTAGCAGCATTTGAGAGGGCCCTTAGGATGAAGAGGGACCACTCTAGATACTGGGGCATACTCCTGTGGGACTTGGTTTCAGTAGCTGGGAGGGAAAGGCTGTTGACCCTAGAGGGGATGAGGCAGAATCCTACTGACACATAAAGACATGTTTACACAGGAAATATCGTCTCACCCTAGAGCAGTACAGGGTGAAGATCAGGGATACCCAGAAGGTAAGCACACAGTCTTGGGTGGACTTTGTGCACATCTCAGTGAAGGCACCAGAGGGCTGGATTAAGGGAAATCCCGTAACTAGATAAGACTCCAAGAAGGGGAGTTAGGCCCACAAAAACCTAAGGGGGAGGTAGTAAGCTCAGCACATAGACTCCCCAAGTACCCTAGAACTTTAAACAGAAGGAGAGGAAAACCCAGCCCCACTCTGACAAGCAGAGGCATGGGACCCTAGGCTGAAGAAGTACTTGAATATCTGGGTGTGCTTTGACTGTCAGCAGTCAAGCCACTTCACGGGTGACCCTGCCTTGTTTAGCACTGGGCTGTTAAGTGTAGCCATAGAGGGGGACGCCACAGATCAAGAAATCCTCCTAGCTTTCTGTTGGGATACAAGGCCAGATAGTAAGCTTGTGATACCTGAGGATGTAGGTAGGCACTTCCACTCCATTCAAGTGGTTGGGATCCCTGCCACTTGCCTGTGAGTCACACTCTTGTGAGTGACAGGTATGTGTCCCCAAACATGTATGTGCCAGGAGAGACAAGGTGAGTAATGGGAGCCACAGGTAAGGTCACAACCAAACCTGTAGCCATAGTGCCCCTACAATGGAAGATTACCCTTAGCTGGAATAAGGTGGTAGTCAGTGCAGATCTCCACTTAGATTGGCTCCTGGACCTCCCAAGGCTAGTCTGATCAAAGTAGGGTTGCCGACCAGGGAGACCCCATCCCAAAGACCGTGGGAAGCCAGTTAGGAATCTGGGATCCCAAAAGTAAGGGAAAAAGAAGAGGAAAGGTAAGTCACTCATAAAGAGGTTTCCAGTGAGCCAAGGTCCTTCAGTCCTGTAAAGAAAAACACAGATATGGCACTGGTGAGGCTTCACTTGACCTAAAGGAAAGGCAGCTGTCAACCAGTAGGGTGCTGCCCCTACAATGACAGAAGGGAGAGTGAAAGAAAGATTTCTGCCACAGTATGGGGTACCCCCCCACTCTAAATAGCAGGAGAGGTTCCAGGAGCCCACAGATGTTCCTAAAGCAGCTCAACCACCTGCCAGTGGTGAGCTTGTGGTGCGGTTCTGGATTCTAACAGCGGTCAGTAGCCCCTGCTGGGTGCTGGCCTTCATGGCAGCACTGTAGTTGGTATGGGAGGCAGGCCCCATTGCCAAAAGTAAGTGAGGCCCACTAACAAAGAAGGTTGCTGGTACCTGCTTTGGCCGCCTATGCTGCATCAAACCTATACTGGGCTTCTTCGAGCCACCAACCAGGCAAGTCATAGTCCAATCCCTGGTCTTATCCTACCTAGACTACTGTAACGGACTTATACTGGGTACTAATAAGTCAGTCGTCAAAAGACTACAGAGGGCTCAGAATGCAGCTGCTCGTACCCTCTTTGCACTACCCAAACATAGCCACACCTCTCATCTTCTTAACCGACTCCACTGGCTCCCAGTGAAACAGAGAATTGAATTCATGACCCTCTGTTTAACTCATAAAATTCTCAATGGCCAGGGCCCCCAAATACTGCAAGGTCTCTGCACTCCCTATACTCCCAACCATTGGAGAAGTGTGGCTCACTGGTTAAAAGCGGCAGACCCTGAAGCAGAGATCCAGCCCGGGACCAGGGTTCCCGACGCGGCAGGATCTGGGGCTCAATGTCTGCAGACTCGATAATTCTCGCCTCGGCGCCTACTCTAATCATGGGTCCCACGCTGCAACTCTGGGCAATAGCTTGCTTAATCTCCACAATGGCCCCAACAATGCTGGGATGCCTGGCTTCACCTTGGGGGTGCCCAGGAGGGGCATCTCACAGGGAGATCCAGGAAGGGTTCCACAGCGTTATACAGTGCCGGGACGCCCCGTTGCTGGGGCAGCTGTGCGCTTTACAAGTATACTACATTTACTTTACTTTAACCGGGCCCTGCGCTCTGCCGATCACCATCTTGCCTGCACTATCAGGGTTTGCAGGAGCAGAGCGGGTGGCCGCTCTTTCAGATCTTTGGCCCCTGCTCCCTGGAATTCCATCCCCATTGAAGCACGTGCCATACGAGACCATTGGCTCTTCCGCAAATTTATCAAGACATGGTTGTTCACTTCCATCTAGACAGCCGGCTTCTCAGTACTGTCCTCTGTCATTTTTCGCTGCCACCCCTGGTCGGCTCTTCCGCAAGCGCTGGGACACCCTGATGTTGGGGCAGCCATGCGCTATACAAGAAGAATTAACATAACATAACCCTGTTGGTCATGATGGGGTTGCTCAAGTGTAAGTTAGCCTCTGTGGGTAAGCTAGGTGTTGCCCTAGCCAAGTAAGGGATAGAGGAGGTAGGAACCACACTACCCAAACTAAAGAGGGAGGAAGAAAATAAATCTTCTGTGGGGCCATTTTTGTTTAGAATGGGTCCTGTTACTGTAGAGCTGGGTCAGGTTCCCAGAGGAAGTGATCTTGACAGGAGGATGTAAGGCTGAGTAGGCCCTGCAATTCTACGGCCTTACCTCTACACCTTCTTCTTCGCCTGACAGACCAGAGATACTCTCCCAGGGGTGGGCTGTTTCCCCTAGGCTGTTGGATGAGGGGATTGTGTGAGAAATCAGAACATGTTTGCAGTCCCCTCCACTTTTTGACCTCATTTTCTCCACTAGATGCTGGTTTTATGACTCTGACTGTGCCCTCAGCTCTGCTAACCAGACCTAGGGCCAGTGTGCTGGGTATAAAATACATGGTAATTTGGTGTAATCAAATAATCAAAATTGGAAATACCAGAAACCTGTAAGTCTCTAGTACATAATATGGCACAAAGGATTTAAGTTTCTAGTATAAACTAGGGTAGGGAGGCTTGGAAGGCCAGTAGATTTCCTGGACTGGAGTGTGCACTGCTGTGGTGCCTGATGATATTTTAAAAGCCATTCCTGCCTTGAAAGTTGGTTTTAAATTGAAATTATATGCAAATTCAATTTTGGATTTAAGGTGCTTCCAAAGTATTAATCTACCTTATTTTTACATATGAGTTGCTCCTAAGGCCTCTCCTAGGGTCCCCAGGGGTGGGGTGCCTTCTAACTATAAGTAGGGACATTATGAAATAAGTTTTATAAGCTCTGGTGAGGGAAAAATCTGCCAATTCTGTTTTCCCCATTATAGTGAATGACTCCATAGGCTAATATTGCAATATTTTAGTAAATTATAATTATTGTTAGAAGCCAAATGAAAATATATTCAAGATATCAAATTAATAGTTGAGATAAATCCAACAATTTGCCACATTTCGATTTGTAATCACTAATACAGGATCACATTTAAACCCCTTGCATGCTCATGACGAGCTCAGCTCGTCATGAGCTACAGTGCTCCGGTGCTCATGTCAAGCTGAGCTAGTCATGGCCATTAGAACGCTCGCACGCTGGGATAATTCCCCTGCTGTGCTGAACGTTCTATTGAAACGGGTGTGGCCATGACGAGCTCAGCTCGTCATGAGCACAGGAGCACTGTAGCTCATGGCGAGCTGAGCTCGTCATGAGCACCGGGGCGCTGTGCGCGCCCCCGCCCCCCAGCACAGCAGGTAAATTACCGCAGCAGCCAAGGGGTTAAACCTTCTTTTCTGTGAGCAAACATCCATCATTCCAGCTGCTCTCTCCTGATTTGCCAGCCATCTCCCAGGCTGTGCCAGTGTTGCCTGATGAATTGTGAAGTGTTCTGTGAAAGAACACAATAGGTTTCCAGTGGGCAGAGAAGTACAAGCTGCAGAGTACATGACAGTAACGGGGTGAGGGGTATCCAAACTGGTCTTCAAAGGGAGAATGTTACTTTAGGACAACACAGATACATACCCACATTCGGCTTTTTCAGTCACACAGGAGCCTCTGTGATTAGATTAGGGAGAGGGGTGGTCACTCCAGTGTATTACGTTAGCCTGGTCCAGGTCATCAAAAGAGAATTCCTCCATGCTGGATTTTGAAAGAATTATGCTTTCCGGGATAGGAATATGCCACACTTTGAAGTGAGTGGTCATACATCTGGGTGGCACCCTGCATCCCATAGGTCAGGGGTGTCCCCCTACTTGGTGCCCAGAAACCATGGATAATTATCGGACAGCTGCAAAGCTCCTCAGATCTGCTACTTGAAGGGACACGAAGAAGAATGATTGCCCTCCCTACAACCTGGCCTGCACCAAGAGCACTGCACTCACCAGGACTGCACTTGCTTCGCCCTGTGGGACTCGGCATCAGAAGGACTTGGCCTGACTCTGAAAGTCTAATGAGGGGACTCCCTGCAAGCTACTGGTTATCAACGACCACCTGCATCATCTCCACCAAGAGTTCCCATCCTGGAGTGTGCCCAGTTGACTTTTAAGGATTTGGGAAAGTGCATTGTGAGAATTGTAGTCCAAAAATTCCAAGGACCATCTAGGAGATTCCATTCCCTTAGATTTGTGTGTTGGTCACTTTGAACCCTCAGGAGGAGCTTCAGAAAGGAGTTCCAGAAGATAGGAGAAATTTGGAGCACATTTTGGAAAATGCTCCATAAGATGACCAACCCAATGTTGAAAGTCAAGCCGGCTACCTTCAACCACAACTTAGCCTGTATTTCAGGTTCATCCCACTGAAATCTTCGGAGCTCCAGACTTTCAGTTTTGACTGGGTCCTCTCAGAAAGTGAAGCCAGTGAGCCCGAACTGAATGCAGGCTGTCGAAGTACCTTGCTTGACATAGAGGGAAAAAGCTCCAAAAAACAACTAAGGGCCTCATTCTGATGCGGTGGTTGCCGTCTCTCCCCCATAATAACGGATGTGTTGGCCTTCACGCAGCGGACGCCCCGGGGGTGGGCCAGCGGCACCCAAAGGCAAGCCCGTCTGCGCCCATTTGCGGCAGTCCGGGGCAAGGGGTCGGTTATTATGCCCGCATACACACCTATTCATTAGACCAACTAGAGCATCTTCAAGGGGAGCATGAGATCGATGACACACTTAAGAGCACCTTGGAGCACCACGGCTTACTGGCAACCTGCCCCACCCAGCACCGCACAGGTCTCACTATGGCTCAATCCACCAAGCTTACCAACCCAGCTGCTCATGCAAAAAGTGATACTAAACTGCCCTCGGCCACGTGTAAGAGCAGCGATCGGTCTATTTACTACCTAAGCAATCGTTCCCTGTGCAAACACCAGCTAGAGCTTTTCTCACTGCTGGACATTAATAAGCCGGGCATTTTATTTTTTACGGAAACATGGCTTACGCCTGAATCCACCCCAGATATCTTAGCGGCCATACCCGAACCTTACTACGTCTTGCAGTTGGATAGAGTAGCGGGTAGTAGAGGAGGGGGGATGCGGCTATTATTAACAAAAGGCATCAGTTTACCTCACTGTCCACTACCCAAATCACACATACTGAAATCTTAACTATTAAACTGGAATCTCCCCAGTTTTCCTTAGCATGCATGGTTGTTTACAGTCCACCTCACCCAATGCCAAATTTCCCCCATGCCTTTGGGGACTTGATTGCACAACTTGTGATTAACCACACAAGGTTGCTGATAGTTGGCGATTTCAATTACTGGCCTGAGAATAGCAAAGAAGATTCCCATTCTCGTGACTTTACAGACACCTTGGTCAGCCTAAACTGCACTCAGCATATACATACGGCCACTCACAAGAAGGGCCAGATCTTAGACCAAGTGTGGACCCAGAACCTTTCCATCTCTTCCATAACTATATTTTCTTGCGCGTGGTCCGATCATTACCTGATCAGGTTCACGACCTAGATTATCAGTCCTGCTACTTCCATTAAACCAGGCAGTATGACAGCCAGGAATTGGAACCGAGCAAACGTAGAGCAATTTCACACAATACTAGCCAACACAGCTCCTCTGACTCAAGGCTGCTCAACTTCCAGTCAGGCTACTAACCTTTCCATCTGGCTAGAGAATGCATGCAACATAGTTGCCCCTTATAAAAAAATAAAATCACAAAGACCCCACAATGCCCAAAAATGGTTTTCTCCAGAGCTTAATTAAGCAAAATTCAAACTTCGACAAGCTGAACGGAAGTGGAGATGCCACTACAACCCTGAACTTAAACTTACTTACCTACTCCTTCTCAGAGCATATAAATCCTCCATACGTACGTGCAAAACGGAGCATTTCTCTGCAAAAATTGCGAACTCAGCTAATAAGACAAAGGAAATGTTCGCTATCGTCGAGGAATTAACTAGCCCGGTCAGAATAACGGCTCAGCCCGAGCAATCTCAGCAGCTCTGTGACTCTCTAAATCATTATTTCTTCGATAAAATTACTATAATAAAATCTAGTATTCCCCATTCCAACATTTCTTCCACTCCCAGCCACAACTGCAAAACCCCCGCTGCTTTCAACCAATTTTCGCCTATCACTCTTGATTCTTTCTCTGAACTAATGATTAAAGTCAAGTCAGGCTCCCCTCTTGACAGCAGCCCTCCTCACATTTTGCGTGATGCTTTCACGGCCTGCCCTGAACCCCCGATTTCTCTCCTCAACTCTTCTCTTAGCAATGAACAGGTTTCGGAGTCCTTTAAAGTGGCAGAGATTATTGCTATCTTGAAGAAACCTGGTGCAAACCCCCTGGTCATGAGTAACTACCGCCCGATCTCCCTCCTACCCTCTCTTGGCAAGATCTTGGAGTCCCATGTAGCAGGTTGCCTAAGCTCCTTTTAGAAGCATCCTCTCTTCTTCATCCCAATCAGGCTGGATTCCGTCCCGCCCATTCGACCGAAACAGTCATCCTGTCGGTCATGGATGACCTTCGCAGAGGAGCAGATCAAAACATCTCACAGGCTCTAATTCTTCTTGATCTCTCGGCAGCTTTTGACACGGTCGACCACAACATCTTGGTTGACCGTGTCAGAAGTGCAGGGGTTGGAGGTCAAGCTCTGAAATGGCTCCAATTGTTTCTCTCAGACAAGTTTCAATCTGTTTGTCTGGGCCATTACTGTTCCACGAAAGGCAGACTCCCTTGCGGAGTCCCGCAGGGCTCCTCCTTATCTCCCCTTTTGTTTAACCTCTACATGCAACCTTTGATCACTTCCTTGAGGGAGAGGAACGTGATGGTTTTTAACTATGCAGACGATCTGCAACTAATTTTCAATTTACACTCCTCCAGTTCATCTGAATCTCACCTGCGGGATACCATGACTTACATTAGCAATTGGATGAACCTGAACCAACTCAAGTTAAACCCAAACAAAACAGAGTTGATCTTGACTGGCGATAACAACAGCCCTTGGAACTCCAACTTTTGGCCTACCCACCTGGGAATCTCCCCCTACCCCAGCAGTTACGGCAAAGAGCCTGGGGATCACGATAGGCCAGGATCTATCTATGAACCCTCACATCAACTCAGTGGTTTCTGCTTGCTTCTTTATGCTGCGGAAAATAAAAAAGATAATAAGATTCCACTCGAAAGAAGCAGCCACTTTGGTAGTCCAGGCGCTAATTATCTCCAGACTGGACTACGCAAACTCTCTGAATGCCGGTATCCCAGCCTATCAAGTACAACGCCTACAACTGATACAGAACCACGCAGCTCGGTTTATCTTCCGAACCTCTTCTCGCCATCATGTCAAACCCCTGCTGCAACAACTGCATTGGCTCCCGGTGAGCCAACGTTGTGCATTTAAATTAGGCTGTATTGTCCACAAAGCTCTGACGGACACTGGCCCGGCATTCATATCCAGCATAATCAAGAAATACAGTCCCTCCCGCACCCTTCGATCATCCTGCCACTACCTCCTGAGCATCCCAAGATATAAACGAAACAAACATGGCGGGCTGTGCTTCTCAACGCTGGATCCCGAGTTCTGAAACTCCCTCCCTACGTTTAGCTGACAACCATCTTCAATTTAGAAAGCAGCTTAAAACCTGGCTATTCACGTCAGCCTATTCCATCTAATCCACTTTTGTTGTAGCGCCCTGTTCCTAAGCGCCAAGAAACCTATCTGGTGTATGTTGCGCTATAGAAATAACTTTTAACATAACATAACACCTAGGGCCTGATTCTGATGCAGTTAGGAAGGCCTCCTAATGGCATTTGCTCCTTCCAAATCGGATCAGGAACGTGCCTTTCCGACCCAGGGCCCAATCATGATGCGGTTAGGAACATATGCTCCCATTGAAGTCAATGGGAGTCCAACCAAATCGTATCTTGAAGCATCCGGATGTATCGTACTCAGTTGGTCGGACTCTCCCGATCCGAGTGGGTAAGAAACCATTTCCAAACCGATTCGGTCGGGAAGCTGTCAAACCTGCATCAGAATCAGACCCTGAGTGTAAAGGTAAAATTTTGATTGAGGCCTACCACTTGGTGTATTTGAACAGAGCTCCATCACTGTCAGCCTAAAACTTTTACTTTGTCCCGGTAAAGCGCGACCAGATGTCCCAAAGTGGCGCTATTTCTTTTTAAGCACTAAAAAGTGCATATTCTTTAACAATTCATATCTCCGATTCCCCACATTGGAGTTTTGTCCTTTAGGTATCTATTTGTTCATAAAAATATAATCTAATTATATACATTGGAGTGGGATTTTTACTTTGTGCTGTGTGTTACTTATTTAATGTATTGATGATTTTAAATGCTTCACACGTGTCTCCTAAGTTACGTCTGCTTGCTCGTTGCCGGCTACCAAATGTTGAGCAAGGGAATAATTTATTGAGACCTTGACTAACCCTTTCATTGTGTTGTGGCCTTATTACCAGTGGTACTTTGCTACTTATCACTATTAATAATCCACTTTCCAACAAGCATCCTTTCTAAATTGTCAAAATAACTCAGCTAGAAATATGCTTAAAGCTCCTATTGAACTCATATTGTTACAAACAAAACATCCCTCTCCCGCCAGGCTGGATAAATCTAGATGTATCAAACGTGTTTTCTTTTTTGCCGACAAACACACTAAAACTATAAAATGAATATTCCTGCTTTGACAACATTTGCAAAGTTTTCAAAAATGGGGGATCATGGGTGTTGATCTCCAAGAAGACACAGACAGGGCCAGAAATGGAAGGGCAATGGGGCTGTGATGAGCCCTGTCTATGTTTTGCTGCAGTTTCACTAGAATCTGAAATAACTAATTAATTAGAGCTTGTAGTGCTTATCAGAAAAGCTAGAAGATACTGGCTTGTACCCCTATGCAAGAACATGGGTTTTGATAAATGCTCTGTTGCAATTAGAGTTTTCAAGACAGATACATCACCACATATAGTTTTTGCACTCTCAAAATTCCTCTTAGCAACGTGGTCCAAAAGATCCTCCCTTATTACAGCGGCACCCAGTGGTGTTTTTATATAGTGACTCTGTATATTTCATGACAATTTTATCTGTATTTAATTAATGTTATGCTTTTTATGTAAACTGCTTTTACTATAATCTTTTATGACTGCTTATCAGAAAGTTGTGTTTCCAAAAATAAATGCAATGCACACCTTGCTTCATTAAATCTTATGCAGCATGGGGCATGACAAAAATCCTAATTCATTTCAAGGATCTACACTAGTATCAGAGCCTATTTCACCTTCTCAGCTTCTTCTCCTTGCACATGCCGTTGCTCAAGTGGAAGGGATTTTGGGCCTTTTTCTCCCTTCCAACTCTGATCTTTAGGGAGTTTGAGGAGTAAAGGAGTTACTTTTAAAATTCAATTTCACAAATAGAGTGCAACCCATGTAGCTACACAGTAAAGCTACAAGTCAAGAAGTCAGGTTCAACATAGATTTATTACAAATTCAAAGCCAACATAATATACATCAGTTCAGAAACATTGCATAGCAATACAAAATTATAAAAGGACCTTAGTGGCGATTGTACAAAGTAAAAGAAAAACAGTAGAATGAGTAAATGGAAGAGTCTGAGCCCCCTGTCTATAACACATGAAGATTTCAAATTCCCCAATTAAACTACACTAAAAATGCTAAACTAAGCTTCAACTAGATCCATAAAATAAAGATCAAGGTGTCACAGTGAAACTTCAGCAGATGTTTCTGGAATGAAGTATTGCATAGCATGAAGCCATACAACAGGAATAAAACATAGAATATAAGGGACAGAGGTCTAAACCTCTCCTATCCTACAGAAGTCTCAGCATAGTGTGTACAAACCTACAAAACATTGCCTAGTTATACCCTCGAAGAAACTCCCAAATTATTGTCATGGACCCTATTAAAGACCACCATCAAACAATAATCTCTTTGACAAAACACACTCATAATTCCTTCTTCTTTGATGTGTGTTTTGAAAACATGTTTAAAACTCGTTCTTGTTTGATCCCCATATGTCAAGACAACCTTGAATTTATGCCTTAATTTCACATGGACAGTAAGTCTTCCCTCTGGCCGTAATTTCCTTTGCCCTTGACTCCATTCTTGCTTCCTTATCTGTTTCACACAAAGAGTCTTTTTCCATTCATCAGGTCATTATACCAGGCACCTGGAGAGTGGAGAAAAACACTCAATCAGACATTCACATTGAAAGTTAGGCATTGCAAAACCCAAATGTTTAAGGCCTTTGGTCAATTTAACAAATTCAACATTTCAATACACATTATACAATATGAATACTAATACATGAACAGTCAAGTTATGAAAGTAAATGCAGTTCTCATGAATACATATTCCATTATATAGCGAAAAGCAAAACATCTTATTCAATTAAATTATAATTTGTTATTACTAAAAACAAAGCATAAAAGAACACATACATTTATAAATGTTGTGATTACATAGCATGAGCTTTCTGTATGAGACTTTAAGTGTACTTTTTCTCCTGTTGGTTACATTTTATCTCATGAATACTTAAGGCCTCAATATACATATACTGCCTAATCAAGGATAATGAGGGTAGAGCTGATTTTTACGCTGCTCCAGTCGATCCTCTGATGCCGTATCGAGCCATCACAGATAACAAACCTAATCTTATCAGATGAACCATCTAAAACCGTGTGGTCTCAATCCCTTTTTGTCTTGAGTCCTCCAGACGTTTCATATCGTCATATTATCTACTCTGACTCTCCTCTAGCTCTACGTCTGCTCTTTTTCTCTTCACTCCCGGTTGACAAATAACCTGTGCTCAACGGTGCTATCAGAGCACCGTTAAGCAAGGGTTATTTGTTGAGTGTTTGGCTGACTCATATTATTTGTTTAAACATTGATGTTTTGGCGTTTTCAGTGCCAACGGGTGAATTAAGATATTTTTGTTTCATTTCCAGATCGTTGATTTGAGACCCCTGAGGAAGCGTCTTGTATGACCCGAAATGCATTGGGTTCTGTACCAACATTTATTCATTGGCTACATGTTTGAAAAAGAGATTACAATTGCCTTTACAGCTTATCAATTAAAGGAATGATGATGAAAAATTCTTTATGTATAAGTCATTAAGAATCATTGAAAGTGTTGGTTATATTTGGAAGAGAAACTCTTCAGTTTCAAAGTTAAGTGCGCCTGTCAGCCAATTGCATCTGGCATCCTTGTGTTGTTCATTTTACTAGTGCTTTTGGACATGGCACTATGATAGGTACGTACACTGTAGAACACATCAGAACTATAGTATCAAGAGTTAAAGCTGAATGCACAGCGGTACTATTGTGGAACCATAGCATATGACACCAAAACACATGACATTGCACATGGGATCACAGGGAGTGATCTCTCTGGAAGTGACATCAGATATTAAGACTAACCGTGGGCCTAGCACTTCGCTCCGCCCACGGAGTGGGCGCAGTGTTGCCTACTTCGCACTTCACAAAGTAGGCGTAGTAGGCAACACTACACCCACTCCGTGGCGATGCGAAGTTGCCCGCCACCCTCCTCCCTCCCGCCCTCTTCTACAACCCTATTTTTCATATTACATACAGTAAAAAAAAAGAAAAATAACTTTCCTTGGATGTGGCGTCCCAGGGCTCCCTCATCCTGTAGACGCAGCAACTTCTTCAAACGAATGCGCATGCGCGGGCACCCGCGCATGCACATTTCTCGCCCAGTGGGGCAGCCTTGGTAACCACACCATTGGGCTGGACCAAGGACTGGTGGAAAGCTCAATCACTCCTAACACCAGCATCTTGGAGACCTCCTCCTTGATACTAGCCTGCACCTGGTCTGATAGCCTTTACAATTTATTTTTGATAGGCATACGGTCTCCACTAACTATGTCTTGCATACAGAAATTTGTAATCCCGGGGGTGAGGGAGAACAGAGAGGAAAACTGCTCCAGCAACCGGTGACAGTCACTCTGCTGTTCTGGGTTCAGAATTGAGAGTTTGACACCCTCCACTGACCCATCGGTCTCTTGGGCAGACAGAAGGTCAGGGAAAAGTTCACTCTCTTCCTCCACCTCTCCATCTGTCACCAGCAGCGTGTTGACTTCAGACCTCTCAAAGTGGGGCTTGAGGTGGTTTATATGGAGCACTTTTGCTGGGTTTCCAGGTGTCTTGACATACACCAAGTAAATAGGTTCCCCCTTCCACTCCTTTACCTCATATGCTCCTGTCCAGTGATCCTGGAGAGCTATGGGTACCACAATCTCCATAACCTGCACCTTCTGACCAGATTAACACTGTATCAGAGTGGCTTTCTGGTCATAAAAAAACAAGCATTACTTCTTTATTGACCTCAAGAATTCTTATGTCCTTTATCCAGAAGTGAGTCTGGTTGCAGAGTGTCAGCATGCAGCTAACCACATCCTGAGGGGGTTTCCTGAGAGCTTGCTTCCATCCCTCTCTTTCAAGGCTGAGAGGTCCCCTAACAGGGTAGCCATAGAGGAGTTCAAAGAGGCTAAACCCTACTCCCTTCTGTGGCACCAGCCTGTAGGCAAACACAAGACATGGAAGAAGGAAACTGCCCTTTAAGCCTCATGGACTCAGGCAGGCCCATTATCAAGCCTTTGCCGGTCTTCTTGAATCTCTCCACAAACCAGTTTGCCTTTGAGAAGTTGGGGATGGAGAACTTGTAAGTAACTTGAGACTCATCCACATGGACATGCTGACATAAATGTAGGGCCTCTGTCAGATACTACACCTCTTTGGGGAACCCCATACGGGTAAAAATCTCTATCAGTGCCCAGGCTAATACAGGTGCAATCACTGACCTTAGAGGAATGGTCTCTGGGTAGCAAGTGGTGTGATCCACGAACACCAGGATGAACCTGTTGCCTAAAGTTGTCTTGGGGTCCAAGAGATTAACAATATTGATGCCCACCCTCTCAAACGGAGTGCCAGCAACAGGTAATAGGGTCAAGGGAGCGTTGGGACTTTTCTCTGACTTCCCACTGGCCTGACAGGTAGGACAGGACCTACAGAATGCATCTGAGGCTGTTTTCATCTGGTGTCAGTAGAAGTGGGCAACCAGCCAGGCGAAGGTCTTGTCCCAGATATCCTCCTAGGGGGATATAATGAGCCATATCCTTTAGGAGGACTATGTAACACTGGAGGAACACTAGCATACAGGCTGTCCCAGGTCCAGTAATCCTAGGCTAACTGTATAGGAGGGCATTTTCCCATAGATAAGGTGATTTCCAGAGGTATCACTTGCTGGCTGGGCCTCAGATTGCCTCCTCAAGCCTTTTAGAGTGGAGCATTCTTTCTGCGCCTTGCAGAATTTCTCTCTGGTAGGCCCACTTTCAACTTGCAAACCAACAAGCTCAGGCAGGTCATCCAGGGCAGCAATGTTCTCCCCTGTAGGCTCAGGAGCACCCCCGTCAGATGCCCAGTCAACCAGGAACACTGGAACTGTAGGGGCTGGTTTTTCAATTCGCTTGCCCTTCTCTTCTTGGCAGCTGCCCTGGCCATTGATCCAGGCTTCAGGCATAATTTAATCTCTGCTATTGCGGCCATGGACCTTGTGGTTATACACACCCATGCAATCAATCCCAACATCTCTAAGTGTGACCTGAGCTATACTTCCCTCCAATTAAGGTTGTCCACCTCATTGCTCAACAGACAATCTACAGGCATGTCAGGGTGCACAGGCACTTTTAGAGAACCTGAGGCTCCATCCTACTCAAAGGGAACCAGAGCCACTGGTAGAGGACTCTCACATTTGTTTGTGACTATGACATAGCCGAATGTATTAGGAAGGACCTACTCTGAGGACACCAGGTGGCACCTTAAAGTAGTCATGCTGACTAATTTGTCCCTCAGAGCCTCCACCTGTTGTCAATTGATAGTGACCCGTTGCCTATACTTAAAAGTATTCTGCAGGCATGTGTGCTTTTGGCAACATCTGCTTACCCCCAGGGGCACTAGGGCAACCTTTGTCTGTTCCACAAATCTATGGGGGACTGCCTCCTTTCCAAGCACTACTCGCTAACCCAGCTGTCTACCCACCGGTGGGGGGCTGAGCCCTCTTGGAATATTTGGTGTCTCCCTTGGAGTGCCCAAGCTTCTAGCACTCAGTATTCTGGGGGCAAACCTCCTTGTCTGTTTATCAAAGAATCCCTCCTTCTTTGGTTTGGATTGGGACTGGCTACTGCTATTCCCTGTGGGATTATTTTGGGGGCCTTCTGAGAGCTCCTTATTTTTAAGTTGGTGGGACCCCGATAACCGTTGGGAGTCTCGTCCAGATGCCTCTTTAGACACTCTGCTGATAGCCCAGAGGTCTGCTTTATAAGAATGCTTCCAGGAGTGAGTCAGCTGCTTGGTCACTGGGTGCTAGTTCAGCTCTGTAAAACAAGAATTAAGTATATGCTCTCTGAGAATTGAGTTTTACAGCCTATTGTAATCATTAACAATGCTGTCCCTCACCCAGCCATTCATTGCCTTGATAGAGTAGCCCAAGAAATCCACCCAAACTGGGGAATTTGTGGCTGTCCCTGAACCTCTGGTGGTACTTTTCACGGGTCAAACCAAATTTATCAAGCAAGATGGCTTTTATGGGGGTGTGCCTGGTTTGTTCCTCGACTTCTAGTCTAAGGAGTGTATCCCACCCCACCGCAGGCATATGTTTTCATAAGCCACCCTCCCAGTGCTCCTCTGAAATATTGTTTATCCTCAGAAAACTACTCATTGATGTCATCTTCTACCACATAATTGAACGTCTGATCTTTAGGTATCCAAACCTGAGGACCTCATTTATGGCGTTTTGGCATAGAGGAGTGCAGCTAGTCACCTTGATGTGCTGTCCTACGTCAAAGTGAAATGGCAGGAATTCACCATATTTATCCAATACGATGCATTCCTGTCTTTCCTCCCTGTGCTGCACCATTTCCACAGCCTAGCGCCATCACAGGCACCCTTGCACCATGGTAAAAGGCTGTCTCTGCTGTCAGCAGGGTTGTTTATATGTAAGAAGGGGCACCTTCCTGCACAGAAAAAATCTATAGAGGTAAATTTTCCTCTTTCTCTGTGTGCTGCAGAATGCAGCACACAGAGAAAGAGGAAAAACAAGGAGAAATAAAGATATTTCTCCTAGGTAAGCCTGCCCTGGTGAGGCATAAGATTTTGATGCATTCCTAGGTTTCCAAGTCCTTGTAAATCTAGGAATGCGTCAAACCCATTGGAATTGCATGAGATCACCCACTACAACGCCCATGGAATGCCTCCCTTGCACAGAGGAAGGTGACACAGAGATGTGCGCTGTGTTGCCTTACTCAAGGTTCATTAGGTCATTCAAAGCCACGGAATGGGGCTTTGCGTGGCTTCATAAACCTGACTAAGAGCCTTATGCTAAGCATGCACCACTTTGCGTGGTGAAAACATGTAAATTTGCTCCTGAGTGTATGCTGCAAAAAGAACAATTGATGGATGAAATGCTGAACAATGTCTGCATACCCCCAGTACAGAGATCTGGCCCTGAATCCATAGTTTATTTGCTCACCATGACATTCTAGTTTAGACCCAGACATATGCAAATCAGTGAGTGAGCAAAGGCCTACATCTGGGCATACCCATCCCACTTATGGCAACAATTGCTACACAATCAAATGATGGACTAATGCTGAACAAATCAAACATTCAACACTAGCCACAGAACTGGGTTAATGCCATTGTTCTTTTGCTCACCATGCCACCCCAGTTTGGACCCTGCCATTTGCAAATCAGTGTTGACCCTGCTGCTCATGGTAACAGTCCAGCCCAAACTGCCAAGCCCAGTCCTCCCCAGACTGAAAACAAACATCCAGGGACCAGTTTCACGGTATCATCCCTCATCAGCCAGGCTAGATTTACTCTAGTGCACAGCCAGCAGGGGACCCACCTTTGGGCATAACCATCCCACTTTGCGCAATTATTGCTGCTCAAACAAATGATGGATCAAATGCTGAACAAATCAAACATTCATGTACAGTCACACATCTGGGTTAAATCCATCATTCTTTTTCTTAGCATACCACCCAAGTTTGGACCCAGCTGTATGCTAATCATTCTTGACATTTCTCCTCATGGGAACTGTCTAGCCCGAACTGCCACGCCAGGTCCTCCTTGAACCAGAAACAGGCACCCTGGGACTGGTTTCAGGGTATCACCCCTCATCAGCCACGTTAGCCTGATTCTAGTGGCATTGAGGGCACAAGACCCACATCTGGACATACCCGTCCCACCCTAGGGGACAAATGCAAAAGAACAATTGATGAACGGAATGCTGAACAATGTCAAATATTCACCCCCAGTACAGAGATCTGGATCTAAATCCATAAATTGTTTTGCTCACCGTGCCAATCTAGTTTAGACTCAGCCACATGCAAACTAGTCTTGACCCTGCTCCCCATGGGAATAGTCCAGCCCTAACTGTCAGGCAAGGTCCTCCCTGGACTAGAAACAAAGAAACAAGCATCCTTGGACTGGTTTCTGGGTAAGAACATGGGACCCAGGGGCCCCTAGCTTGGTTGATCATGGGGTGATACCCCGAAACCGGTCCTAGTATGCTTGTTTCTGGTCCAGGGAGGACCTGGCTTGGCAGTTCAGGCAGGACTGTTGCCATGAGGAGCAGGGTCAAGACTGATTTGCGTATTGCATTGTCTAAACTGGGGTGGCATGGTGAGCAAAAAAACAATAGATAGAATTAACCCAGGTCTTTTGACTGGGGTGAATGTTTGATTTGTTCTGCATTCCATTCATCATATGTGTATGTTTTGCTTTCTTGCCATAAACACCCTGGGTATGCCCAGACATGGGTCCCAGGCTCACTGTGCCACTGGATTCAAGCTAGCCTGGCTTATGAGAGGTGATATTCCGAAACCGGTCCCAGGATGCTTGTTTTCTGGTTCAGGGAGGACCTGGCTTGGTAGTTTAGACTAGACTGTTGCCATGAGCAGCAGGGTCAAGGCTGATTTGCATATGGCTGGGTCTAAACTGAGTTGGCATGGTGAGCAAAAGAACCATGGATTTAATTCAGATCTCGTGACTAGGGTGAATGTTTGATGTGTTCCGCATTCCCTCCATCATTTGTGCATCTTTTGCTTTCTTACCCTAAGTGCACCGTGTATGCCCAGACCTGGGTCCTGGCTTCACTGTGCCATTGGAGTCCAGCTAGTATTGCTGATGAGGGGAGATACCCCGAAAACAGTCCCAGAATACCTGTTTCTGGTCCGGGGATGACCTGGCTTGGCAGGCAGGTCTGGACTGCCCCCACAAGGAGCAGGATCAAGACTGATTTGCATATAACTGGGTCTAAACTATGGTGTTATGGTGATCATAAGAATGATGGGCTTACCTCGGATTTCTTGGCTGGGGGTAAATGTTTGATTTAATCTGCATTCAATCCATAATTTGTGTGGCTTTTGCTTTCCCGCCCCAAGTGCCCGTATATGGCCAGACGTGGGTCCCGGGCACACTGTGCCTCTGGATTCAAGCTAGCCTGACTGATGAGGGGTGATACCCTAAAACTGGTTCCAAGTTGCTTGTTGCAGGTCCAGAAATGTCCTGGATTGGCAGTTCAGGCTGGACTGCTCACATGAGGAGCAGCGTCAAGACTGATTTGCATATGGCTGGGTCTAAACTGGGGTGGCATGGTGAGAAAGAAAACAATGGTTTTAACCCAGATCTCTTGACTGGGCGTGAATGTTTAATTTGTTCCGCATTCTGTCTATCATTTGTGTGTCTTTTGTCTGAATGTATGCTGCCATCAAATCTGCTGGAATCTGCTTGCTTTGCTTTGTGTTCCGGCACCTTATTTCTCCTTCCCAAGGTCATCTATTTCTCCTCAGTCTCCATTTTGAGTCTAGCCATCTGTAGCTTGAACTACCTCCCTTCCTTCCTGTCCGCTAGCTTCTCTGGGGACAGGCCAGGCGAGGATAAACTCCATCCTTCTCTGGCAGGGAGTTCCAACTAAGGAGATCGGTCCTCCCCCTGACCTAAAGGCTTCTTTTCTGGTCAGATATCCAGGTCCTTCTCCTCCATATCATCCTCATCATCTTGCTCTGCTGCTGTTTCTGTCAATGTGTGGACCTCTATGCAGGCCCTCAGGGCTTTCTGAAGCTTAATTCTTTGGTGCCCTTCATTTGCCGTTCCCCTTTTTTACAGAACTGTTTGAGCTCAAATGCTGTTTAATTCCTCAAGTTGGCCTGCTTTAATCTCATTGCTGCAGGTGTGGTTTCAAACAGTCCAGTGGAAATGAGAGTAGATTTGCAAAACCAAAGAAGCCAATCAAGGAGATTTAAAAAGAACTCGAAATGCTCTCACATTATTTACATGGTATTGTAGTGTAACACACACATACTGTATGGCACTGCAAGTACACAAGTTCAAATATTCATCACTGAACACCATTGTAAGAAATTGGGTTCAGGGAGGAGCTTAGCGCGCATCCAAGATGGTCGCGTGAGCTCCCGAAACCCTCTCCGCCTCCACCGTCTATCCTGGCACGAATCCTGTTTCTGACGACGGGTTCTTGTAGCTGAGACTCTCCTGATCCGAATGGACTCTTTCAAAATTCGAATCGGATGCCGGACACCTGAAGTACTCCTTCCTGAAGCCTGAAGGCCTACACCGTGAGTCATCCCGGGACTTAGGCATCCGGAGCACCCCGAAAGTAGTTGAACAACAACGGCGTATGGAAGGGGACGACTACCCGGGGTCTACTTTCGGTTTCGCTTTTCCTATCTGAGAAGGTTGGGAGACGGCTGCCTATTGATCAAGCTGGCTTGTATGCGCACTCGTTTGACTCCTCTCCACCTCTCCACCGGCGCCCTGCACTTCGATTTCTCGTTGTTTTTCCTGTTGGAAGCCATTTTCACCAGGTCCCAAAAGCCCCCAAGGGGCGAGCAGCCCACCATGGCGGGCAAGTCCGACAGCGAAAAGCGGTCACTCAAGAACACGACTCGTGGTGGCATTACTCAGACCACCATTATGGACCGATTTGCTTGCAACAAGGGCTCGCCTAGCGGGACTGGAAAAACCCCTTAGGACCTTGGTGGTGGCCCCCCTGAGCCGGAGGGGCCGACTCTTCGAGACGTGATGGGCGCCATTGCGAGTATAAAGTAATCGATGGGCCAACAATATGAAACTTTAGCGGCCAAGATCGACACTGTGGCTGTGGATGTAGGCTTGATTAGGGCGGACTTGGCTAAGACTAACGAGAGAGTCAAGTCGCTGGATATCAAAACTGTCAGTCTCACCACCGATGTCTCCGATCTCCAGACCGAGATGCGGACCCTACGGGCCTCGAGTAACCAATTTGCCTGCCGGCTTGAGGATTTTAAAAGTTGCGCTAGGCGCAATAATGTCCGCATAGTCGGAGTTCCGGAGTCCTCAGCCGATCAATCTACGGACCTGCTCGTTGAAGATCTGATCCTTAACCACCTCGCCCCAAGGGCCTAAGTAACTTTTTTGCGGTGGAGCGTGCCCATAGAGTTCTGGGAGGAAGACGCAAGCAGGGGGCCACGCCACGACCCATCATTGCGAGGATCTTCAACTACAGGGACAGAGACGCCATTTTACAGGCCTCAAGGACTAGCGGACCCACCAAATTTGAGAATGCGTCAATCAGCTTTTACCCCAATTTTACCCCATCAGTGCAGAAACAAAGACTGGGATTTACTGGGGTGAAGCGTAGACTGAGAGACTTGGGCATGAAGTATGCTATGCTCTTCCCCGCCCGATTGCGCATCGAACATAATGAGCGGGTGTTGTTTTTTGATATGCCAGAGGTGGTCAGTGACTGGTTGGACACATTATCGACGCAACGGGACAATGCGGACCACTCCAGAGACGCAGAAGGAAGCCAACGGGACCAGGAGAAGTAGGGACACCGGCGTGTGTCACCACCGTACCGTGTTGCGGTGGATTGTTATCCTTTTTTGGGTCAATGACTCTCTTATAGACAAACCCTGGGGCGGAGGGGGGTTCGGGACTTTTCCTCCTCCTGGGGTGTTTCCTTTACTAATTGTAGTTTAGTTTTCTTGGTTAGGGCGACAGGCACGCTGTAACTTGGGGTGGTTTTTTGTTTTATCGCAGGGGTGCAGGGTGGGGGGTTGTTTGGTCCGGGCATTTTGGGGGAGGGGGGTTCATTTTTTCTGTTTGAATTGTTTTCGAGGCTACGTATTGTTGCATGGTTTGATCTGTTTCCTTCATGGGGTTTGGGGGACCCTGCCACTTTTTCCGGGATGGGGGGTAGGGGGTTGAGAGTCTTGAGTTGGAATGTCAACGACTTGGGGGACAAAATAAAACAGGCAATTGTACTCCAATATTTAAAACGCCATTCCCCTGATATTGTATTGCTACAAGAAACACACTTGGTGGGGAACACATTCCATGCTCTGAACTGGTGGTTGCACACTCGGGATTCACTTTGGGCTCCAGAGGGGCCGGTGTTATGATCCGTAGTTCACTTCCCTTGGAGATTGATGATACGATATTGGATGATAGAGGAAGATATGCGGCTATTGTTGGTAGGTGGGAGGGGAAAGCGGTCGCCATCCTCTCGGTACATATCCCCCCGGGTTTGCAGGCCACTACGTTTGTCGACCTGGGGAAACTGGTGTTGAGGCTTCCTGAGGGGATTCTGGTGGTTGGAGGAGACTTCAACTCGCTTGTGAGTGGCCTGGAGGATCGCCATACTCCCAGGGCTCTCACACCGTCGCAATCCTGCCTGGGTGGTTTCTTGGAAACGTTTGGTATGATTGATTGTTGGCGGATGCTTCACCCCGGGCAGGCTCAATACACTTTCCATTCCGGGGCCCATGGGAGCTTGGCTAGACTTGATTATATCCTTGTGCCCGCAGCCCAGGCAACAACGGTAAGAGAGATCCGACATTTGCCTAGAGGCATCTCGGATCACTCCCCGCTATGGATCCATATAGATCTCCATTTAGATGCAGGGGGCCGGGTTGCCCCGATCAATCCCTGGCATCTCCGTGTTCCGGGGACCAGGGCTGGGGTGGTTAAAGCCATTGATCACTACTTTGTCGAAAACGTGGGATCGGTGTCTTCATCTGTGTCCCTCTGGGAAGCCTTTAAAACTGTTATACAGGGTCAGACACTATCGCTGATCGCCAGTTCTAAGAAGCGCCACAATGAAGATGTTGAGCAGCTGGAGTCTGATGTTGTAGCTTTGGAGGCAGATCTTGAGTCTGGGGTCACGCGTGATAAGGTACATGTTTTGCAACTGAAGCATTCGGACTACGAATGCCGCAAAAGCCATGAGACATGAGCAGCAGGACCGTTTGTATGATGTGGGTGACAAGGCGGGGAAGTTGATAGCTTGGCTGGACAAGAAGGAGAGACTGAATCGAGTGGTGCAGGTGGTTGAGCGAGTGGAGGGTGTACGTGTGACGGATCCGTTGGAGATCGTGGAAGACTTTGTTTGCCATTTCCAAGTGGTGTATGCGCCGGTCTTGGACCGGCCGGAGGAGGACTCGCATTTTTGCTTAGGGATATCGCTTTGCCTTGCTTGTCCAAATCTGACAGAGAGCTAATGGAGGCGGACTTCTCCACCGATGAAGTAGCGCTTGCTATTCGCTCCATCCGCTCTGGGAAAGCCACAGGCCCGAACGGCATGCCCATCGAGCTGTACAAGTTGTGTCCAGACAAAATGGCATCATATCTTCGCTCGATGTTCTTGGAGTCCAGGGAGAGGGGTTTGCTTCCTCGTGATCAGCTATTAGCATCTATTGTGGTGATACATAAAGAAGGAAAACCCTGTGAGTTGTGTACCTCCTATAGACCTATTTCACTTCTTAATGTGGAGCCTAAGATTCTGGCAAAAATGTTAGCTAATCGTTTAATTAAAGTGATTGGAGACTTGGTGCACCCAGATCAGTCTGGCTTTATTCCGACGCGCAACACTGCGTCGAATTTACGCCGTCTCCACGGCGTGCTGGCGAGTGCGGAGACGTTACGTGAGCCAGCCATTTTGGTCTCTCTGGATGCCACTATGGCATTTGATACAGTGGAATGGCCATACCTATGGGCAGCTTTGGCGAAGTTCGGCTTCGGACCGGTATTCATTGGATGGGTCCGACTACTCTATAAAGAGCCCCTAGCCCAGGTGGTCGTTAATGGTCGAGTGTTGGCTCCCTTTGTCCTAGGGAGGGGTACGCGACAAGGGTGCCCTCTGTCTCCACTGCTTTTTGCCTTGGCTTTGGAGCCCCTGGCTGCTTGGTTGCGGTGGGAGCCGTCACTCAAGGGTATCAGGTGGACTCCCGGTTTTGAAGACCGCATCTCACTTTATGGGGATGACATTCTCCTTTACCTCACCTCCCCTCAGAAGTCTCTGGGGGCGTTGTTCGACGTCCGTAGCTCCTTTGGGAGGAACTCTGGACTAGTCATCAACTGGGGTAAGTCCTGTGTTTACTCGCTCACGGACGACACACCACTCGTACCACGCAACTGCCCAATACAAATTTCGCCTTCCAGGTTCAAGTATGTAGGTATATATGTCTCGCGTGATCCTGCAGTCAGGTATCAGCACAACTTACTCCCCCCGCTTCTCCGCTTAAAAGCGGATGTGAAAGCCTGGAGCAGACTGCCGTTGTCCCTGGTGGGCAGAGCAGCTCTATTTAAAATTATGTCCCTTCCTAGATTTTTATATGTGCTTCAAAACACCCTGGATCTTGTGCCTTCCAGCTACTTCCACGAGATCGAGTGCCTCCAAAGAAAATTGCTGTGGACTGGATGTCCCCGGATTGCCTTGGCTAAGCTCACGCTGCCTTGGTACGATGGCGATATAGCGTTACCTGATATCAGACGCTACTACTGGGCCTCACAATTAAGCTCAGTCAATCATGCGATGTATGGCCCAGCTTCTGACCCGGCTTTTGCTATGGACAAATGGTTGCTGCTGGGCGGGGACTACAACAGGGCACTTTACTCTAAATGGTCGGATGCGGCGTTGATGGGGCCCACCAGGGTTGCGGTGCGGGTCTGGTACAACGCTAATGCTGCTCTGGGCTGGTCGGACACTCTTACTCGAGCGACTCCACTCTACGCTACCGAGAGGTTAGGCAATTTGTGGACTACCAAGGGTTTTGAAAAATGGGACCTCATTGGTATTAGTAGGGTGGGGGACCTTTGGCGGAAGGACAGGATAAAGACTTTTGATGAGCTGCAACTTGAATATAAACTTAGCAATCGAGAGTACTTGCGCTACCTGCAGGTCCAACTCGCCATTTCCTCGGTTTTTCCGACCGGCACTCTTGTTCCAGAGTCCTCACCCCTGGAGGACAGAGTGCTCGACGGCCAAGTCCCGGACAGTACGATCTCCCTTATATATAAAAAACTGATAAATGACCGAGCAGACCTTCTTTTGCAGCTCTGTACGGCCTGGACCAGCGATGCACTGGAACTTGACGATGAGGACTGGCAGGCGGCGATATCCTCCCCGAAGGAGGTGGCCATCCCGGCCCGTCTGCGATTGGTGCAATTGAAAATCCTACACCGAGTGTATGTGACGGGTCCTCGATTGTTACGTATGGGGTATGCTTCGGACGGCCTGTGTAAGCGCGGATGTGGAATGGTGGGTTCTTTCCTTCATATTTTGTGGGAATGTCCAGCGGTGGTGCCTTTTTGGCATCGTGTGCATGGTGTTATGGAAGAAGTGACGGGTGTTTCGATTTTGCCTGAGGCCCGAAGGTGTCTACTGAATGTGTGGGAACCCAATGACTACAACGTGGATCAGACGCAGTGGGCCACCTTAGGTAATATGGTCGCCAAGCGTGACATTGCGCAACTGTGGGGATCGTCAAGGGCACCCAGTCTGTCAGACTGGTCCAGGAACATGGACTGGTGCATGTTTCGTGAAAAAACTGTCTACATTGCTCGGGGCAGGCCCAAGAAGTGGGGGAGGGTGTGGAATCAGTGGAACCAGTATCGAGGTGAGATTTGTACTCCCCCTTTTGTGCCTCCACCGGAGGTGTTGCACTCCCCTTAGCGTGATGTTCCTTCATGTTTGGATTTTTGTTCATATAGTGCTTGCTTGCTCTCTTTCCCCTTTCCCCCTCCCACCTGTTCTTCCTATAGCTTTTCAACTTTACTTGTTACTAAGTAACAGCTTTGGAGGATGCGGTACTCCCTCCCCAGAAGGATCACTTGCATATAAGCGCTGTGTTTAGCCTCCACAGTTATTTGTCTTTTTCGTTTCTTGGTTTGCAAAAAACATAAAAGAAAAAGACATTATTTCTCCAGTGATTCAATGTATGGCTATGACATGCTTGTTTAATTGCCACCGGGCCCTCGGGTTGTCGGCTAAAGTGCTGTGGAACTCACTCATCCATTATGATCCTTGAAACTGTTGACAGCCAACCCTGAGTGGCTGCATGCCTGCTAGTGAATATCCATGCCTGTCAATAAAGGTTTTTTTTTAAAAAAATTGGGTTACTGGCACAGAGTGTGAAACCCTAGTCAAGTAGGGTTAAGTCACAAGCTAACCCAAAATCAACCTGTGCTGCAACCTCTGTTCGTTTGGCACAGAGCAAGCAGGCATAACTCAGAGGCAATGTGTATAGTATATGTGCAGTACTGCAAATTGCTTTCAAGACACAAGGGAGTTACCCTAATTCAGAGAAAAGAGACAGGGTATATGCAGCATAAACAATAACAGATTCCTGCTTCACTTACTAAATTAGCTTTCCTCACTCAATGTTAATTATGAAGTGTTTATTACAGACCGGTGTGGTGGAAGCCTGACCTATTGTGCAGAAATCACAATTTTCTATGTTGAGATCAAAACCTCTAAAAGGTCAGAAATAAAATGATAATAGAACTAAAATAAAACAATAATAAAACAAATGAACATAAAATTCTAAAATAATTATAAATTATGTCAATAAAAAGCCACTTAAAGAGTTGTTTGTATAAAAATGTTCTTCGTATATATTATTATTTTACAAACTTTAACATTAGATTTTCATATTGCACTGAAAGATTAAATGCAAAATCACACTCCCAATCTGTCAATGTGAAATAAATGTCAAGAATTACAAATGCATGTGTTTAAAATCTTTGACGTTAAAGAACTCATGCAGAGAACCCTATGTATGAATCTTCATACCATTCATATTACAATATTCACAGTATAAATCGTTTAACACATTCGCATAAATCAAAAAACATGTTAAAAATATGTTAAAAATATATGTTCTGCAACAGAGAGCTCCCTAAGAGCAATCTGTATCAAAACTATTGACACAGCGTTTCGATGAAACAAAAAATGCTCATCACCTTCTTCAGGACAAATGTTAAAAATATCACTGTTGCAAAACAAGAATAGTCTGTATTTGACTAAGCCAAACTGTATTTGGCTGCCGTTATGTATGCAAGCTAATCAAACCTGGGAAGGTATGAATTCATATCCACGTATGTTAGAAAATAGATCAAAAGCAAGAAGTCTGATCTCCTTGGAGGTCTGTTGATCATTTAGCTAGCAGTTCTGATCTGCTGGGGGAATAGGTTACCTAGGCCAGGTTAAATTCAATCTCCGGTCTAAATTTTTAAAATAGGAATGATGTCTGGTGCATACAAATAACTTTCAAGTTGTTTAGGTCCAGATTATTCAAAATGACTGGATCTCTTTAAGCTTAATTGTTGACTCGTCTATGTGTGATACCTCTGCATATATATTTCGGGATTGTACTTCAAATAGCAACACAGTGAGAATACACCACAAAAGGATCCCACACCTGGTTAAAAAACATATTGTGATTTTTATTAAATACAACAAGAACAAAACAACAAAAAGTCAATCAGTAAAGCAGGAGCTATGCAATTTTAAAGATTTCAGGAAAAATAGTGGCAAAAAGCGCAAAGCGAAGACTCTGGATATCTGGCACGACAGACTGGGGCTAAGTCACAAGTTCAGTGCAACCACGATGACCCAGTTAGGCCCGCTGAGCAAGATTACTTTAAATCTTGGCTGAAGTGCATTAGTAGATCGTGCTCTGAAGATGCTTTTTGCAGACGAGACGATGCAACAGTTCCAAGATGCTGTGAAGCTGCAATGCAAGGTCCTGTGTCATCGCTGAGGATCCAGTTGAAAATACAACAAAATACAGCATTGAAGATGCATTGTGCAGTCGAGGAAATGCATCGACTCCAAGGACCTGTGAGGCAGATGAAAGGAATTTTCCCTTGTTTGGATTACCATTAAAAAAATTGTGATAATAAAGTCATAAAATTGTTATAATTTTTTTAATTAATTGTTTAAAGAATGTTGAAAACTATGGAGTGTTGTCAAGATAGCTGTGCATCTTGGTTCTGTTTTGCTATTTGGGCATCAGCTTGTCAGAAGACAGGAATATGCCAACTTTCGAAATTGCAATTCAAAATCCGACATTACCACAAGAGATGATTTTTCCCTAGAATTCCAAAGACACCAAACATGAACTGGTTTCCTGTTTCTATTTGGAAATTATAGCATATTAAATACAATAAGGTAACTCCAATGTTATTCTATGGGAGAGGTAGGCCTTGCAGCAGTGAAAAACTAATCAAAGAGTTTTTCACTACCAGAGCATTTAAAGCTTAGAATTACATGCTCCGCTTTTAAAATACACAGCATATTGCCCTCTATGCTGTCCAGGGTCTACCACAGGAAGGTTTGCCCCTAGCACAAGGTTTATTTTGTCAGGTCAAAATAGAAGTTTGAAACTGTAGACACAGACTACAAAGACATGACTGAGCCATTTTTTAAAGGCCCTGGGTACATGAAGTACCACTGTACACAAGACTTTTATATAAATTAAATATGCCAATTTGGGATATTGTTACCATGTTTTAAGGAGTGAGCACATGAACATTAGCACTTGTTGGTAGTGGTAAAGTCCTAAGGTCAGCAAAAATGAGATTAACAAAAAGTGGAGGAAGAAGGCAAAAATGTTGGGGATGACCACCCTAAAGCTGACAGGTCTAACACTCATTCACTTTGTTAATGAACAGAGAACCTGTTTGTTGCTGGTTTGAGCTCTCTAGCCAGACCGGGCCAGTAGACTCTAAAAATAGTCTGCCCTGGTAAAATCTGACTCGCCTTTGCAAGCAGGTGCGTAGATTTCTTGAGGCCTTTCCCAACTTAACATGTCCTTTGGGCACTTGTAAAATGTTTCTAATACAGACCTAATCACCGACTTTCCTATGTGCAACATTCTCTTACATACTATGTTTAATATTAAATACATCTTTAAATTTTCTCTGATATTGCTTGACTGAGGGTCTTATCTCTTTGTCTATTGCTTTCTCCTGATTCCCTCTCAAACCCCAGTTCCTCATCCAGGTTGTGTGTATTTTAAATGAGGTTAATCTACCCCTTAGTATTTCAAAAGGGCTTTTCTCTGCAGCACTATGAGAAAAGTGTTTGGTACGCCCATGACATTTGACATTGACAATTTCCTGAATTTCATATAATACATAACAACTCACTACAGTGAGGTTCATGCATACTACAAAATCATTGCCTTGAGGATAATAGAAATTCTATGACGGCTGATATTTGATGGTCTAAAATCTTTCTACATCTCTTACGATACAAATTAAAATCAGTTTTCTGAAACCATCTCTTAGAGAAACCCTTTCCTCAACTTGTTGTTTTAAAAAAATTTTCATAACTGCTTTGGTATTTAGTTCTCTTTCTCCTCCCCCCCCGCCTTTTTCCCCCGTATCCAACCCTCTAGAGTTGTTGCAGAGTTGTTTGGAAAAAGATAATGATAAGAAAGAATTCCTGTTTCTGTATACTGGTAAGCTGTGGCCTAAACAAGGTAGTGTAGCGCTTTTAAACATCTGATTATAACTTAGTTAGACATATTGTCTTCTTCTTCTTTTACAGGTTGTTGTGGGTCCCGAGGAGAACCCCATGAATCAAAGGGGATTCAAAATGCGTAGACCATCGGTTCTGCCAAATAGGATTTTGTTAATTCACTTTGGCATTTGAACACCTAACCATTGTGATTTATTTTGGATAATTGTATATGTTGAACAGAATTGGATAAGGTGTATTCAAGAAAAATTAACAGTGTAAATAGTATGTTTTGGCAGTCCTGGTGCTATTCAAGTGGTGTATTGAATTCCAGCTTTTTTTTTTAGCACCCATTAGGTTGAATGTGTCAGGTGTGTTGTGAAGTGAATGACTTTGTGAGAATGAATGTTTATGTGTGAATTCCTTTCACCGTTGTTTGTGTCCATCCCCATTGTTTTTACAGAATTTGATATAAAAAGGATTAAAAACTTTTTGGAAAAGTATGAAATATAAATAAGTACATTTGAATAAAAAGCTACTAAAGAGCACTTAGATCATTGTTATGTTGGTCTATACATTTTTGAGAAATTGTTGTTGTGAATAAGGAATCAGTATTGGCAATTCTTCTTGTTGCTTAGTATTTAGTTCAGGCATGAATTCTACCTCCTTTCTATAGTAATCAGCGAGTACCACTGCAAACTTATATTTGCCTGGCAGTCCATTAAGACCTTCGCTGTAGGGCTAATTCCCCCGCGGTGCAATGGGGGGGGGGGGGATCGCTTAGAGCCACAGTGCTCGTGACATGCTCAGCTCGTCATGCTGCACGGTGGCGCTGTAATCATGACGAGTTGGGCTCATACCACGCCTGTTTCTTAGAAATCTCAGCACCGCTGGGGAATTAGCCCCGCGTGTGAGTGCCGCGCGTGTCATGACGAGCTCAGCTCGTCATGAGCACACGGCAACCGTGCCTCATGACGAGATCAGCTCGTCATGAGCACGGAAGGGGTTAAAATGTGCCACAAAATTGTCTGCTGATTTAACCCGAGTTCTAAAAGGCAATTCAACTGGCTATATAGTTGAGGTGGAAAAATTCAATCTCTTGTCACAGCTCGAATAAACCACACAGTCCTTAACTACTTTGCCAATGTAAGCATCAATTGATGGCCACCAACATGTAGCACTAATTCTCCGTTTAGTAAAGGTTTGGCCCAGATGTCCTCCATGACAGAGTTCAATAATCAAAATTCTCAGACTTGAAGGAGGTACAAAATTCTCTTTACACAATTGTAACTGCTTTCTTTTCATGCTCTTTCTAAACACCATAACACACAGCCAGATACACACTAGAAGTTCACAATAGTTAGCTCTTCAAAAACCTATCATGCTTTAAATGGCTTACACCCATAATTTCCTTAACAAGCAGTTTCAAATCTAATTAACCTATCATTGCTGATTTATTGATGTCTGCCCATACAAGAGGCTTTAAAATTCAATAGCTCCTATTCAAGCAACATAGCATCCAAAAAGAAATCACTTTTTTTGTGAAGAAATATTTGCATTGTAGTTGTTATTCGAACTCCACGTTAAAGCTTGAGTAGAACACTGCCGGTGTTGCAAGAACATGTTTCATTCAGCATACCAGATATTTATCACTTGGATGTGGAACCTATTTAAGTTTTTAGGGAAACCCTGGCTCAGATTTACTAACCTTTCACACAATGCATTGCAGCAAGGCAACTTGCTGTGCTGCATTGCATGAAAGAGAGAGAGCAGAAATGTGCCATATCTACCCAGTTATGGCACACTTCTGATCTCTCATACCTCGGGTGCACTGAGAGTTGTTTTGTGTGCAGTAAGGGATACCTTCGTGCCCAACAAAAATCTCTTGAGGCATTTTCCTGCATTTATGTGTGCTGCTGATTGCAGCATTCATAGAAAGAGGAGGTAACATGGAGAAAAAACGTTTTTCTCCTCCTTTTTTTGTTTGACTCTGTACATTAAAGTGTATGTTCTTATACATATATCACTTGGCTATGCAGATGATAAGTATCACAGCAGTTAGATGGATATATAACATCGGTGATAATCTATAAATGACTGGTGACCTCTTTATTATACAGCGGTTCCTGGAACAGTTAACCACCAGTCATCCATACAATAACGCGAATGTCGTGGCTAGGCATTGTATAAATCTGCTTTTTATGTAGTAAATTTCTAACTTCAGACCGGATCCAGCCTCTGGTTCCAAAATTCAACTAGTAGTTTTAGAAAGCATTGTGCATAGACATAATTAGCTGTGGGGTCCGATTCAAGCGTTATATTAAACAAGCAACAAGCAACTGGAATACCAAAGAACTGTGTGCATCCCTGTGGGCTTTCACCGATCTGCCTGCAGGCCACATTAAGCCCCCCATCAATGGAGAGGAGAACTCAGGGTGCTCAGGGCGCCTCCAGTCACCAATTATAACAAACAGGTGATCATGCAGGTACGTTTTAGTATATCTGATATGAAGTATCCCAATGCAAGAGTGCAGGGCATCCCAGAGTGTGCTATTGATAAGACATGCTGCTATACCTTTATGAGAGATAGGTTGGCAGGGCTTGGGTGTTCTCAATCAACCCATGGGTTAGCGGAATATATAATTTCTCACAGTAACACCACAGGGAGCAGGAGGCAGAGGGAGAAGGAGAAGCAAGTGGGAAGATTTTTCTTCTCCTTGCCCATTCCCTCGAAGGTGTAGCAATTTCACGCAATCCCAGGTTTACAAAACTTTGACAATCTGGAATTTGCGTGAAATCAATGGGTGGATGCATAGAAATGCCAATGTTCCACCCATGGAACGCCTCACAGAATAAAATGTGACCCAATGCAGCGCAAGCTGCTGTATTGCGTTACATTTATTTTACAAAATATATTGAGTTGACCAGTGCACAGCCGTTCCGTAGGAGATTGTTTGAAAGTGTTGAGTTCAGTAGGTGCACCCTAGGTATCGTCTCCCTACCAATAGACAAATAAAACTGAAATATCTGAAGTGCATTCAATTGAAAATTGTTAGCATCCCAGGGGGCACACTTATAAGGGAATAAATCCTCAAGCTTCTTGAAAAATGTTCATCACGCTGAGTTGAAGTTTTTGAACTCCAATTTTTATTTCTTCATATTTTGCAGTTTTATTTTCTTCATTGTATTCATTTTCATACAATAATTCATTTGTAATCCATACATGGGTATTTTTAGCTCCAATGCATTTCGGGCCACTGCCCTTCATCCGGGAGCATATCTACAATGAACGACATAAATTGGGTTTACTATGTAAGTACCTAATGACATGTTTATACTTATACAATACAATGCTGTAATATATCAACCATGTTCCCCAAAAGTGGAAGTGTTAGATGTGAAAAAACGTGAACGGTGCTAAGAAAACATACAAAGCAGCGGGGTGTGTCTCTCTCCCTGACTAGAACGGAACTTACTGGTATGGACGGCTCTGAAGCTGAAAAGCACCTGATCAAAAATGGAGGTGGTAAGCGCGGTGAACAGCCGCTAGATAATGAGGCTGACAAGGTCTAAAGTGGTCATGAGTAAACGGAGCTATAAAAGCGATACTCACAGAGAAGGTTGATGAAAGATAGCGCTGGCTTTGTCTATGTTTGGTGCCCCGTTCGATGTGTACGGCAAGTTAACGCCGGCATGTTAAAAAATCGAGGTCACGTGAGTGCATCATGTGATCGGGGGTGTGTCTGCGGAATAGAGAGCGGACTGAGAGCGATCCGTTTGTGTGTGATTGCGCAGTCGAAAAATAAAGATGGTGTAAAAAAAGAAAAAAAGACTATTTGAACGAGTCATGTGGTGTTGTTTACAAAGTGTGACAAGCTAAAAAATAATAATCATCAGCATAAACATGAATTGGTGGTTACACATGAACATAAAAACAATCAGGATAATGTACAGAACTAGGGGTGCCCGGTTACAGGCTACTCAACATCATGATAAATACAAAAAGGAGAACTATGTTATAGGTAACATGAAATTTCAGTACGGTCATTGAGTCCATGTGGCTTAGTACTGTTAAGTTTATAAATCCAATAGTTTTCTCGGCGGAGCAGATGCTTGCTGTTGTCCCTTCCTTCTACTTTATGAACCACCTCTAACACCATAAATTTCAGTTGGGAGATGTTGTGGTTTATCTCAATAAAATGGTTTGCCACTGATGAATTAAGGTTTTTGTCCTAATGCTAGATTTATGTTCATTGAGTCGGGTTTTTAATTTGCGCTCAGTCTTGCCTATATAAACTTTACCACAAGGGCATTTGAGTAGGTAAATGACATTGTTGGTATCGCAGGTGGCTGTCACATTTAAAGCAATCTCTTGACCCTTTTAGGGTGCATTACCTTATTTCCTGGGATGATGTTATTGCAGTTATTTCAATACGCGCATGGTCTTGTACCGAGTGAGATGATATCTGTTGGGTTCTTTTGTTGTAGGATTTCACCTATGTTTTTTCCTCGTGTATATGCGAATAATGGTTGATGATCAAACATGCCTTTAAAGTCTGGTTCTATTTTTAACATTGGCCAATGTTTTAATACGATATTTTTGAACATAAGGCTTACGTTGGAAAACTTAGACACAATCACTGTCCTGTCACTTTTGTGTTTAGTTGTTGGTTGTAGTTGATCCAAACGATTCAGGGCATGAACCTGAGTTTTGGCAGAATTTATTAGATGGTCAGGATATCCTCTTTTGCGAAATCTAATCGTAATTTCATCAATGCGTTAAATTGCTTTGATGGGATCTGAGGTGATACGTTTCACTCTCAACGTTTGAGATTTTGGCAGATGTTTTTTCAGTGATCCCTGATGAAAACTAGAGTAATGCAAAAGGTTGTTGAGGTCAGTGGGCTTCGGGTATATAACTGTTGAAATGTGATCACCCTGTAGTTCAATGAGAACATCTAGAAAGGTAATGGATTTGGGATCAATCGTACAGTTGAATTGAATGCGTTGATTCACTGAGTTAAGAGTAATCAAAGCTTGTTCAAGACTTTCCCTGGAATCTTTCCACAAAATAAATAGATCATCAATGTAGCGAGCATACATTTTTATGTGTCTACTCCAGTTTGTATTGGACAAGATGTTTGTATTTTCGTATTCACCCATATACACATTGGCATATACTGGGGCTGCACAATTTCCCATACTGGTGCCCACCAATTGCAAGTACCAACCATCTTCATGTTTAAAATAGCTCTGGTATAAGGTGAATATTACCAGGTCCATCAGAAATAGTTGCATAGCCACATCTAAATACAGTTTGAGGATGGCTTGTTCCATAGACTCTATCCCCTCCAAATGTGGGATTGAAGTATACAAGGAACTTACATCGGCTGTACATAGCCACAGTTGTTCATTGGCTTCAATTGTTATGACATGCAATTTACGCAAAAAGTCTGTGGTATCTCTAATGTAGCTGGTCAACGATTGAACTTTGGGTTGTAAATGTCTGTCCAGGTATTGTCCAACTGGTTCGTGAATACTACTGCGTGTGGATACTATAGGGCATATAGGGGGATCAGTGAAGTTTTTGCGAATTTTGGGTACTGCATAAATTGATTAAATCTTCTTTTTGCGTGATGTTTCTGTGTGTTACTTTCTTGTAATTGAATTGTGATAACTCTTGTTTGACCAATTGTTCGAACAAGTCGATGGTTTTATGGCTCACTGGAGCCTGGTAGGTACTTATAGTTTTTAATCCCACCAGTTGATCTGATTCTTTTTCTCCTTGTGGAGGTAGTACATTTTCAAAGAAATT
Source organism: Lissotriton vulgaris (assembly GCF_964263255.1). Classification (NCBI taxonomy): domain Eukaryota; kingdom Metazoa; phylum Chordata; class Amphibia; order Caudata; family Salamandridae; genus Lissotriton; species Lissotriton vulgaris. Next base: position 1,161,054,564 of record NC_141689.1, read on the forward strand.
CCTCAATCTTAATATCCTAGAAGTTTGAAGGTGCTTACTTCCAACTCCAGTTGATTGGATCTGTTAGCTGGTACAAATGTGGTGCCTTTTTGTAATAGGCTTATCTCTTGCTGAGTGAAGTTGTAATCTGAGATGTTGATGACTAGTTGTCTCTCGTAATCGGTTTCTTTTTGTTGTTTTTTTTGGGAAGCGTTACGCTTCTTGTTTGTGGTGGATCCTTTTGTTTTGCCCATCCAGGGGTCGTCTTGTTCTGTGGCCTGCTCTAAAAAATCAGTGCCTACTGTATTTGCCTGGGTGGTATCGGACCGTACTGATGTAGTAGGTATCACTTCTTGTATTCTGCCCGATGGTTGTGGGCCTGGTCTACGAGGACGATTCGATGTATCACTGTCTGTGGAAGATGTATCTGTGTTCTGAGTGTACGGGCGGTTCCTCCGTCCATACCAGTAAGTTCCGTTCTCGTCAGGGAGAGCGACACACCCCGCCGCTTTGCATGTTTTTTGAGCACCGTTCATGTTTTTTCACATCTAACACTTCCACTTTTGGGGAACATGGTTAATATATTACAGCATTGTATTGTATAAGAATAAACATGACATTAGGTACTTACATAGCAAACCAAATTTATGTCGTTCATTATAGATATGCTCCCGGATGAAGGGCAGTGGCCCGAAATGCATTGGAGCTAAAAATACCCATGCATGGATTACAAATGAATTATTGTATGAAAATGAATACAATTAAGAAAACAAAACTGCAAAATATGAAGAAATAAAAATTGGAGTTCAAAAACTTCCACTCAGCGTGATGAACATTTTTCAAGAATATTGAGGATTTATTCCCTTACAAGTGTGCCCCCAGGGATGCTAATAATTTTCAATTGAATGCACTTCAGACATTTATTTTACAAAGCCACACAAGGTGGTGCAATTCATCCCTTACAGAGCATTATAAATATTTGCTAGCATTTTGTGTCATGGATGCACCACAAAATGTTGTACCAAGATGTTGTAAAATGTTAGTATGTGTCCTCATTTAACTTCTGAGCCAATACAGGTAATTTTCATGACCAAATCGACAGAGAAATTCTTTTCTCCTAAGGATGGTTCATCCAATCCGGGCAGAGGAATAGCATTTTCACAGGATGAAATCACTTTAGAGCTTTCCACAATTTCTAACAATAGTTTGCCACTATCGGGTAATAATTTATATTGACTAAAATGAGTTAACTCCTACAGCAAAGGAAGCACTTTTTAACAAACTGAACATCTAGCACTGGGCCCATAAGAGTGCTATATTACAGTTCTTTGCGTGGTGTACCTCGCCACAGAGCAATTGTTCCTCTGATGGAACTTTCTTTGTCATAGTATGGGGTGGAATCTAGTATAACCCATTGTCAGTCTACCCAATGAGTACTATTAATTGGTAGCCAACTCCCATGCACAGGTACAAATAAAGAACATCAATCTCAGATAAATGACTAAACAGTTCTTTAAAATAAATGCATTATTGTATTTGAGATTCAAAAGCAAGTAACATCTTTAGCAATCCTGTCATGCATACTAATGCATGTAGCAACATTCTAAACAAATAGTGAATCAAATCAAAGAATTTAAAGTATGATTAACAAGGTAACAGGATGGTTTGATTAGAAATTTCCCAAAGGGACACAGGATCCGAGTTAAAGTCCACTAGGGGAAAGTCCACTAGGGGAAAGTCCATAAGTAAAGACAAAAGGAAATGGAGAATTTATTAAAGGTTCAGTTCTGGATTCCCACCAGACAGCTCCAAATAGTCCAGCAGATAAGTTCATTACCATAAGGCAACATGAAAAGAAGATAGTTTGACAGGCAGAATAAAGTCAGAGAAGTGATGAAACATTGGCAATGGTCACAGTTCTCATTGCCAAAGCGTCTTTCATCAGCCTAAACTAAAGAAGCGGCAGGGGAGCCCACTTCCCCTAAATCCAATAATCTTTATAATGCACATTTCTCATCATGATGTCGTAGTCAGACCACTGTGGAGTGGCCCCATGTGATTACTCTTCCATTTAGCAGGTACAAATTGATGCTCCAGGAAATCTTCCCATACGATTTATGAGGAAGGACAGTACATTGCATTCTCACAGGTTTGTCGACAAACATTTTTTAACATTGGCGCTGTGTCCATGGAAATGGTCAAAAGGTTAGGTTCTCATGTAATTCATAAAAAAGAGAATTAAGGAAAAGTGTCAGGTTTGTCCTTTAAGGAATGTGACATGATCAGAACAAATAAGCAACACATGGAAACGTGTCAAAGTTCATTGCATAGGAAAGACACAGATGAAAGAGAAAAGTTAATTCAAGCAACTTTAAACTAATATTTCATTTAGTGAAAAACTTCTAATTTATGTTAGGATGCAATATAAAATCACTCAAATATACTACATTTGAGCATTCTATAATGTTTGCCAGTGATTAACATAAATGCACAACTGTGATTATGGTCTACTACTACATTTTCAAAATAGTAATGTGTAAAATAATTTTTTTTAAAGCATTTGTGGGAAATCATATCCATAAATCTAAAGACTACATATTATTAGGCATCTATCTTAAACATTTCTTTTTTTTTTTAAGTTCAAGTTTATTGAAACCAAAAACATAGTAAACATAATCATTGAAAGACATATGAAAAAGTACAAAGATATAATTGAGGAAGATATGATAAAACTGAGTCAATAAACACCTGCATCTAAATGGGGGGGGGGAAGAAACAAAGAAACAAAATGATCGAGCTAAATATGGCAGATCGTAAAATGTAACATTGCATGCAAATAACAAATAGCAAAATGAATTGGAAGGCATGAAATGGACGAGTTATAAATACTTATACAACTATTTAAATTTAAGGAAAAAGACAGACGAGAAAATCATGGAGGCTTATGGACATCATCTAATGGATTTTGGTGAATACCAATGGAAGTAGGAGGTGGGGTAGAGGGCTTGGAGAGATAACTAGTAAGAGGAATCCAGAAGAAATCCTTTTTCACAGCAAGGGAAACTGGGGTAACATAATTAGTATCAAGTCTATGATTGAAGCAAACAGCATTCCACCATGAGGAATAGCTGACCTTTGTAAAGTCTTTCCAGTTGGAAGTAATGAGGTGAAAGGCAACAGCCAAAAACAAGTCAAAAAGTTTAAAGTGAGAAGGAGATTGGGATAGGTCAGGGGACAAAGAGCCCAAGATGATATTGGAGGGGGAGAAGGGTAGTGTAAAATCAAAAATATCACGTATACTGGACCAGACCAATTGGCAAAAGAGAGCAACACTTGGACAGTGAAACAACATATGGAGTAAATCTGCATCCTGGCAAGGATAGGACCAAAACTTAGGTGAAAGGTCATGGGAAAATGATGCCAGTTTTTGCGGGGTTCATAATAGACGTTGGTATATAAAGTAAAGAGTTTGGGTAGTGTTAGCAGCTCTGGATGTTTTATGTATTTTTAACCATAGGTTGTCCCATAAAGAGACATGCCAGGATACTGACAAATCCTGTTCCCAGGCCAATTCAGTCTTCGTCTTGAGCCGTTCAGAGGGGGTAACTAGACACTTGTACAGACGAGAAGCGGATGGGGAAGTCCCTAAAAGCGGGAAAAAAGTAGAACAAGAGGGGGGTAGTTCAGAGGAAGAAGGAAGAGATTGAAGATATTGGAGGAGAGCAGGCAATATTAAGTCATATTGTTTCTTGGATGAATTGGGGAGAAGAAATTGAGATTGAAGATCCGCAAAAGATAGAGGAACATTATTAAACAGGAGTTGGGAAATCCATGATAAACCCTTAGATTTCCAATAAAAAGAACGATTTTTAATGCGAAGCAGCTTGTTATGCCAAATGGGTTCCTTGTATAAAGAAGCAAGAGAAGGATAAGAAGAGGGTAAGAGGGTGATTAAAAGATGACAGAATGAGCAATAACAGGAGATTTCAAAATGGATACGTTAGTAGAGAAGGCAAGGGTTTCCAAGAAATCAAACAGTGAGAGAAGAGATCTCTCAAAGGTCAACCAAACCGGAGGATAAGTGGGAACATCTGTAGAAAGCCAACAAGAAGCTTGCTTGAGGATAAAAGAATATTGGTATGATTTAAAATCCAGAAACTTAAGACCTTCAGAGAGTTTATCCCTTTTAATGGATGGCAGGGCGATTCGCGGAGGCTTATTCCTCCAAAGGAATTTTATCAAGAGCGAGTCCAATCTTTTAAAATAGTAACCAGGTATACGAACTAGAATCATGGAAAGCAAGTATAGGACAATAGGAGCCAACATCATTTTGATGGAATCCAATCGGCCCCACCATGAAAGAAAAAGGGAATGCCATCTGGTGATAGAATCAGACAATTTTTTCGTTATATATTCAAAATTAGCTTTCAAAGTGTCCGCGATAGAAGGGGAAAACCACAGTCCTAAATATTAAATTTAGTCAACTGCCAAGAGAAGCCAGTATGAACGGAATGATGACCTTGGCATAGGACATTCAAAGGCAAGACTTCACATTTATCCCGAATAAGGCGATAGCCCGAGACCTGTGAAAAGGCGTCAACTTGAAGTAGAAAGGCAGGAAGAGTGGAATCAGGGTTGGAGCAATCGAAGAGGATATCATCTGCATAGACAGATAATTTAACTTGAGTAGGGCCAGGGTTGAAACCAGTAATTTGGGCCTCCTGGCGTAATTTGGTAAGAAAAGGTTCCAACGCCACAATAAATAGTAGAGGTGATAAGGGACATCCTTGTCGTACACCTCTAGAAAGGGAAAAATAATCAGAAATGTTCCCATTAGCAAAGATAGAGGCTCTGGGCCCGGAATACAAAAGGGAGATAAGAGAAATCAATTTAGGGGGAAAACCAATCCAAGTAAGGGCACGAAACATAAAATCCCAGCTGATCCTGTCAAAAGCCTTTTTGGCATCTAATGTAATGGCCACTAGTGGATATTGTAGGGAGGAAGCTTTACTAAGGACATTAAAGAAAACTCTGGAGTTATCAGAGGATAAACTTCCCTTAACAAAACCTGATTGTTCAGGACCTATAAGTTCAGGGAGAACGGGATAAATGCGTAAAGCTAGTAATTTGGCAAATATCTTATAATCCGTATTAACAAGAGAAATGGGGCGATAATTTTTACAAAAGGAAGGGTCCTTATTTTCTTTGGGAATAAGGCAAATCATAGCATCTTGAAAGGTACCTTGAGAGGAACCATTCATAATAAAGGAATTAAATAAGACAAGCAAATGCAGGAGAAGAAGTTTCGAAAAATGATCATAAAATTCAATAGAGAAGCCGTCTGGACCAGGCGCTTTACCGCGTCTTAAAACAGAGACTGCGTGTGAAATTTCCTGAAGAGTTATGTCTGTTTCAAGTGAAGAGAAATCAACATGGGAGGAAGAAGGAGAAGTAATCAATTGAAAGTAGGAGGATAAGCAGAGGGAAGAGGAGAAGATTTGGGTGTGTAGAGGCTCTTGTAGAATGTAACAAATTCCTGTAGGATGTCATCATCCTTAAAATGGGAATTGCCGGAAGAATCAGTTATGGAAGTAATCCTAGTTCTATCAAGGCGAGTTTTCAAATAATTAGCTAGGAGTTTACCTATTTTGTTTTGACCTCCATAATAGCGAGCGCTACTTTTCAAAAGATAGGAGGCAGCAGTGTCCGTAGATCATTTATTAAAAGCAACCTTGGCAGAGACAAGATCCTTCAAAGAGGCATCCGAAAAGGAATGAAAGTAGGCATGTTCTAGTTGCCTAATTTGAGCTAAGAGTTGGGTAGATTGTTTCTCAAATTTCTTCTTTTTCTGAGAGACATAATTAATTATGAAACCTTGAGCCGTTGCCTTAAAAGAGACCCATAGCATGGTCGGGGAAGAGTCAGGAGTAGAATTAGTAATTAAAAAGTCTGCAATAAAAGAACTGAATTGACCTGAGAAGATAGGATCAGTGAGGAGGGAATTATTAAAACGCCATCTACCAGAGGGCGGGTAGAAAGGGAGTCAACAGTGCCTGGGACATGGTCAGAAATAAGAATAGAGCCTATCTCTGAAGCAAGGGCGCATTGGGTCAAGGACTTACTAAGGAAAATATAGTCAATGAGGGATTGTGTTTTATGAGGAGGGGAGAAATAGCTAAATTCCTGGAGATCAGGATTACAAAACCGCCATATATCAACCAAGGACTTACGACGGATGGCGGAGGTGAATGTAGAATGCATTTTGGAGTGGACCAATCTAACAGGGGATCGTCTGTCAAGAATGGGGTCATGAACTTGGTTGCAGTCTCCGCCAAAAATAATATAGTCATCATCAAAGGAGACTAATTTATCAGAAATAAGGGGCCAAAAAGTATTGTCAACTGGCACTGGAGCATAAACATTAAAAATAACTAAAGGTGCGTTATCAATTAGCAATTTAACAAGCACCCAACGACCATCAGAATCAAATTCCTGATGGAGAACAGAGACTGTGAACTTTTTGTGAACTAAAATAACAACACCATTCTTCTTTCCTAAAGCAGGGGAGAAGAAAACATTACCAACCCAAAGTCTCGTTAGTTTAGAAGCTTCAGTATCAGAGAGATGCGAATACTGCAACATAGCAATGTCTGTCTTTAACCTAGCCAAATGAGATAACCCTTGTTTTCTTTTGATAGGGTTGTTTAACCCTTTAACATTCCATGAGGTAACTCTGAATGGAACCAAGTAAAAGCATTAGGGCAATACAAAAAGCATACAATGTAGCATAACATTAGTGAAGTCAAACTATGAAAAACATAAAAAAGTACAAAGCCATAAGAAGCAAATGTAGAGGAAAAAATGGAAAAACAGAGAGAAAAGGAACGAGGATTGAAAATCGATAATAAAGGAAAGGAGCAAGGTCCATAAAGAAGAACATGATAAGTCAATAAGAGAAAGAGCAGAAGAAGAACTAAAAGCTTACAGAAAGGGAAAGAAAACTCAAAGAGGTAGAAAGTCATTCGGAGGCTGGGAGGATGGGAGGCCAGACGAGGAAATGATGTCATCCAAACTCACAAAGGAGGAGCGGGTAGGGAGAACATCATCAACGGAGCGCTGAAAACATGAGGAGAGGGAGTACGACTTGACAGATCAACCTGTTGGGAAGAAGAAACAAAATTAAGCACATAGTATAAATAGAAGCAAACAATTAAAAAGAAACAATATCAGTTAATAGAAGAAATGAATGAGGGTACAACATGAAAGATCAAAATACAAAACATAGAGCAAGGACAGATGAGGATCAGTAAGAGAAAAGATTGAACTATGAGAACCAAAAAAAAAAATGTAGAAGGTGAAAAGTACATCCCAGACCAGGTAAGATGAATGCAAATAGCAAGAAGGAAACAAAGAGTCAGAGTACACTATTTAGAAGTAGAGGCAGTGGAAGTATCCATGGAGTCAGACTGGAAGGAATATAGAAAACTTTTGAGTTTCAGTGGATCTTCATAAGAAGTAGTCTTGTTGTTAATAGTGACTTTAAAGAGACAAGGGTGAAAGAGACCGTATCTGGCACCAATGTCCCGCAATTGAGGTCTCATTGCCAAAAATTCTCTTCGTCGATCTGCTGTTGATTTTGCGTAATCTTGAGCAAAGAACAAAGTATTTCCTGACCAGAGGATTTTTTTTCAAAGCTCTTGCTGCAGCCAAAACTTTCAGGAGATAAGTGTATTCAAGAAAATATAGTATTACTCCTCTAGGCCTGGTCATGGAGGTGGAAGAGGCATGTTGCGACAAAGAACCTAGACGATGAGCTCTTTGAATGTTTAGGCAAGTACTCTCTGGAAGTTTGAGAAGTTTAGGTAAAAAGGATTTGAAGAACGAAAGTGGATCCGAACCCTCTGTCCCTTCAGCCAAACCATAAAAATGCGTAAGTTGTTACGCTGAGTTCTATTTTCCAAGTTTTCAATCTGTTTGTGAAGGGTGGACACCTGGGAACAAAGGGAAACAACTTTGGAGGCAGAAGAATTTAAGGACTCAATGGTTTGCTCCAGTGAAGTAACACAACTCTCTACATTCAACCATTTGTTAGAGAGTTCCTGGAGAGTAGACGTAGTCACTTGGAGAGTATTGGTAGTTTCTTCCACAAATGGACGCAAGGCCCTGATTTCCTCAAGTAATATGTCTATGGTAACCGAAGATGTTGTTGGCGCCGGGGGAGAGGGTGGGTCCTTCTTTGGTCGCTCGGTCGTAGCTTTAATGCCGAGAGTACTTGAAGCATGTGCAGCTGAGGAAGCAGGTTCGGATGATGAAGAGTTTGAGCCCTCCATGTTTAAACACTGATAGTGTGACCTAACTTGAAGCAGGAATTTGCGTGGTGCAGTCCAAGAGTGAGACACATCTTTAAAATGTCTGCCCATATGTAGCAGTAGTAGAAAAAGGAAGAAGGTAGTACCGCACCCTGGGACGATAAGCCTTCTAAAGTTATTTGCCCAATCACCAATTTTGCAGATAATGATGAGCACGGAAGCAAGTGAAGCACAGGAGCCAAAAAAGTATAGGAGCCAAAAGAGTATTAAGGCAGCATATAGGTAGATGTAGAAGGGAAGTTTTATGTGGCATATACGCACTACATCTCATGTGACAACAGTATGCAATCCCAGTAAACGTAGCAGATCAGGAAAAAATCAAAATAAAAATAAAAATAAAAACTAGTCCTAGACACCAAGATCAGAGGAAGTGCAGCTCGAAGATAAAGGGACCTGTGAGGAAGACCTCTCCAATAGCTATGCGGTTTGACCTTATTCAGGTAGTGAAGGAGAGTAGAGCTGTGGTTGAGCAAAAGGCAAAAATAACATATCAGGTAAAAAGAGATATTCCAGTCGGCACAACGTTAGAGGCATGAGAGAAAACAAAGAGTTCTGTGAAGACGTATTAAGACATCATTGGAACCTCCTCGTCCAAAGGTGATGTCTCTCACAAATAATCCAGCATTGCAGGAGAGGTAAGTGCATTATCGACTCCAAGGGCAGAGGAACTGAGAGTCAGAAAACAATTAATCCCATAGAAGAGATTGCCTGAGAGCGTTTCAAGTTCTGAGCACAAAATGGCGGCAATGAGATGAAAACGCTGCAAACTCCTCAGAAATGCGAGCAGGAAGGAGGTAAACACAGCAAATGAGAATATTAATATTGCAGCAAGCCTTGCAGGTAAAACTGAGGAAGCAAGGAGATGTGAGACGCTCCACAGGAGGAAAGCTCGTAAGGGGAGCTCCTCTGTGAATGAGTCCTCAAAATGGCGGCTGCCTAGATCGCGGAGCCGCGACTAAGGAAAAAAACCAGCAGAAAAAAGGTCTACCTTTGGCAGTGGAGATGAACAGGTTGTCTCAGAACAGTCCTGGGGGGTTCATAATCATGGTCCTCCAAGCTGAGCTCATTTCATGGCGAAACCGGGCACCGCCGATCCGTCTCCGCTCCCAGCGCCTCGGAGAGCTACGGATGTGCCGCCTTCTACGTTGGGCGCAAGCTACGCCCCCCTATCTTAAAAATTTCTATGCTCTAACATGTAACATAAAGGTTTTGTACTAATATATGTTGGTAAGTCATTCTGCAAGAAATGCTAAGTTTTCATGTTTCATCCTAACGACATCTTGGTTAGAAGTATGCGTAATTAGTTATAAAATTAATCTCAAAATCACAATGGGTATTGATTCTACCATCCTCTAACTAACCAAGCACACTTTTACGGTGCTGGATGGTTCAGCCTAACCCATTTTCAGTATTGTATGTCGATATGCGTACAAGGTGCACATTTAATTTTTATTATTGCTTTCTGTATTTTTTTCTTAATCAGAAAAATCTGTAATTTTGCTCTAACACACCCTTTTAATATGTTACATTTTGTTACTCCAAAACCAGGCATTCACTAAAATGCAGGTAAGTAGGACAAAGGGGCATGGCTTTATCATCAAAGAATCAAACAGATGCTTATTTTAACTAGACCCGGGTGAAATTTAAATTACGCTGGCAGGATTTGTGTAATTTCAGGAACTTCTTATTACCCTTGTTACATTCCCTTTCAACAATTTTTTGATTTTCAACACATTTTTGAGGGTTTGATTTACAATAGCAGTGTTTCCAAGGGGAGGACGCTCCCATCTAGGTATTTCCCACAACAAAGTAGGGACCTTCTCATTGTGTTAAGTCCACCCTGGTTAATAAGTACCTGGGATTGTCTCCCCCTTGAATAATATTGCTTAATAATTAACCTTCATCTACAGTTGAGCATGCTTCAAATTACATGGGTAGAAGGTTCATTCTAATTTGAATGTTTTAACACAACTAAATAAATAACTATCTGCATTAGTAAAATGTGAATTTAATAATGAAGAACGTGATTAAAATAATTGGAATTGGTACATTTTGATGATATCTCCAGTCTTTGAGATACAGCGGCTTAATTAGGAACTTCTCTTCAGTCAGCTGTTGGTCTCACGGCACTCTCAGCCGTACTTCTTTTTATTGTGTACTGAATGCCCAGAGCAGATGTATGCCCAGATCATTTGTTCTCTCTGACCCACTGTTGCTACTGAGAAAGATTTGTCATAAGTTAGACCTATCCTTCTGGTTCTGAAAAGAGTGGAGTAGAAATATCGGGCAACTGTCTGAGTAGTCCTTTTACCATGCCAAGGCCTTCTACAAGGTCTGAAGATGGCAAGTGATTAGATCTTACCCAACAGTGAAACTTGTAGGGAGCACTGAATACTGAAAGGGCCGGGCCCATAAGTTCTAGATCTGTTTTAGAACTTCAGTCCGATGGTTCTTTTTAGCCGGATGTAAGCATAGAGGGGGAAAAAAGTCAACCAATTCAATAGGAATTTCTCTGGACACATAGTAACCACTGATCACTTCGTAAGTTTAGTTAATTTATTACGAAGCTAAAAAAAATAACTGGACATAAAGACACCTCAAGATGAGAGTATAGAAATACATTGGAAACCAGATCAAGCCAAATCTATGAATAAAGCTGAGTCGGTGCAACATGTGCAAGACAATTAGCTCAAGAAATAGGATGCAAAGAATCAAAAAGCGTGACTCCAAATTTCCCTGCAATCTATCCCTACACTAGTGTTAAAGTGACATCCCTACTTAAGCATCATCAAAGAAGGAAGTGAAAAAGGTGTCAGCCTGTGGAGTCTTCCTAAGAATTCTCTCCATCATTGATGGGTCAAATAGCATAAAGCTATTGAGACAGATCTCGTTCTGAGATGCTCTCTCTCCAAAGGCAGACAAAAGTTGATTGCTTTCCCTACTTGTAATGTCAAAACATTAGAGGTATCTTCCCAAGAGTCCTTGCAGGTCACGCCATCTGCTGTGACCACGTTCTCATAGGTACTTTTCCACAGGACAGAGATGTTCCTGAATAGCAACACGGTGAACAGCAACACGGTGACCTTGATTACCAGACCTTCTCCAGTGTTAAAAGACAACAATTCTCCTTATCAGCCCTAGCACACAATATAGCCTCTTATCTCCTTGCTTAGCTACTAAAACAAAGACATTATTTTAACTAACAAGGGCACTTCCTCCACCTGCAAACACAGACAAGAGAAAGAACAAAATCTGCAGCAAACATCAAAATTCAAACTGTTAATCCTAAAGTGAGAGCTTCCAGGGAATGCATCTCAGTCCTTCAAGATTCAGCTATCATTAGAGAAATGGAGTATGAACTTTACAAAATTGAATAGAAAACAAAGCATGTTCAGTTAATAATCCAATTTACATATAAAATGACACAGGCAATAAACAAAATTAATAATGAATAGTTGTCAGTTGGACAACACAAATTCTTCACATTAGTGTTTTCTGCTAGTTACATTTGCTTTCCACATCAACTCTTCACATTTTCTATTTAATGCCCTAAATACATCACATTTTACGTTATTACATTTCAAGATCCTAACACGTTAAAACGAAGGATTATATGCGCTCTACACATGTAATTATGATGCACCCTACAAATTAAATGACGTTTTCGCTTCATCAATATCAATAGTGCAGCAGGTGTTGTGGCATTGGCGCTCAATATTGTCAGGGAGCTTCGGGACCAATTATGGCTGCATTAAGGTAGAAAACTATGAAGGGGGCACTTTCCTTGCTTGGATGTGGGCCATTGCTCCCTTGAAGACGTGTCCGAACAGATGCAGGCCGGAGCCTGCATGAATGGTTTGAATAGTGTGGGTTGAAGAGGTTGTCTGGATGAAAGCATCGAATTGATAAAAAAAAAAAGATAATACATTCACTTGTAAAATGGCTTGCTGGTTGCTTCTTTCAGCTCGTGTGATCTGCGCAATGGATGTTTTTTCCCTTTCAAGTCGTAGTTCCATATTCAGTGCTCATACTGGTTCTTAGGTTTTCTGTAAATGGCATTAGCAGCGCGAGTGGCTCAAGCTGGGCAGCCTGTTGCCGAGGCTCACCCCTCATCAGGACAGGCAGCAGGGTGCCCTGTCAGAGACGCAGAAAACATTTGGAATGGGCAGGCTGGGTCATGTTACGACTTAAATGTTTGACACCTCCATGGCACATCATCAAACTTGGCTAATTCCTACTGAGGTTAATTCCTGCTGAGGTATAAATAGCACAAATAACATGGTGAGAAACCTTTGTCTCTGGCAGAGCGTCCTCTCGTTTGTGTGGCTCACTTCATATTATTCCACTGGACCGTTTTTCTCAAAGACAAGATTCTATCAGCTGAGCTCCAATTGATCGATTTAAATGCATAGGGCCTCATTTATGAAAAGTGACGCATCGCTGAGTGAAAACAGCGATGCGTCACTTTTCACTGTGCACTCCTTGCGACATTCCTGATGCGTCATATTTAATGTATGACGCATCAGGAATGTCGCAAGGACTTACAGATACGTCAGTATTTCTGACGTATCTGTAAGCGCAAAAGTGACGCATTGCTGGAGTGTGTCACAAAAGTGACGCAACTCCAGCAATGCGTCCTTTCACATGGGGAAAGCCCCATGTGAAAGGGCTTGCGTCAGTCTTACGCCTGCTGTGAGGCAGGCGCAAGATTTTGACGCAACAGCATCCTAAAAGTGATGCAGTGAAATCTCATAGATTTCACTGCGTCACTATTATGATGTTTTTTGCGGGGGAACGCCCCTTCTGCATGCATTATACCTGACGCAGGTATAATGTGGCGCAGGGGTTTAAAAAGTGACGCATCTACCTTGATGCGTCACTTTTTAAATATGGCGCAACAAGGCGCATTTTTTACGCCGCTGTTGCGTCACAAAAAGTGACGCACCGGCGGCGCAAAACTGACGCAAGGCCTCATAAATAAGGGCCATAGCTTTTTGTATTTCCGGTTCCTATTTTTTAAGTTGGAAGCAGATGTGCTTTATATAGCGGCGTGGCCGAAAATTGACTGTGATGGGGTTTTAGAGATAAAGGTGATGATACGTGATAAGTATTGACTTAGGGGTCCAATATGAGTGGGCCCAAAAAAACTACCTAAAATGGCAGAAAATTAGAGCTTCAGCAACTCCTGATTCTCGCATGTTCTTGGCCAGTATTTCACCCAAACACTTTGCTTTCAGCAAAGAAGTATCCTGGTGAAAAACCCCATACCGGACCCTTAGTGTTCCTGCACAACTTGAGAACTAATTAGCATATCTAATGACATCAAACGAATTGATGTTATACAGTCTTTGCCATCAGAGACAACACTTACGCCCTCATTAGGACTCACTGCATGAAATTCTGCTCCACCTGATCATAAGTGAACTCTTTTTTCAATAACTATTTTTTACGGGAGTGGATGACCAACCCCGATTTCACCACGTGGCAATTCTGTATGGTAAATTGTAAGAGTCTATGGATGCAGCATGCACCAATCCTCATTTCAAGGCTATTTCTCCTGCTGGTGGAATATACAACACTTCCCCTTACCTCCCCTATTCCCCCAGCCCTCCAGCATCACCCCTCCCACCCCCCAGATCAGAGGTGCCTGCATACATTCACCACCTGCTCAGATCCGATGATGAAAGTATGCATTAAACGCCACAAAAGTAACAATTTCGTAAAATCAGTCCCACACAGTATCCCCATTCCATGGGTCTTAACTTGTAACTTCACTATAGTGGGAGGGCTTTACCTCACTTTCTTTCTAAATTCACATGCAAATTTACCATTATAAAATTGATGCATACACAATACAAATGTAAATTAAATATTATAACATCGTCAAAGTAGAATAAAGGTTCATAAACATGGGGCCTCATTTTTGGGGGTTTGGCGTAGGGCAGCGCAGCAAGTCACCTTGCTGTGCTTCCCTACTCAAAGATAAAAGGCAGGAATGCACAGTATTTATCTAATATGGTGCATTCCTGTCCTCCTCCCCTGTGCTGTAGCCATTTTGGCAACCTAGCGCCAGCGCAGGCACCCTTGTACCGTGGTCTAAGGGTGCCTGTTTTGCCAGCAGGATTGTTTTTGTGGCGTAAGGGGCACCTTCCAGCACAAAAACAATCCTGGGAGGCTTTTTCCTCTTTCTATATGTGCTACAAAATGACCACTACAATCTATTAATGCACTAGAATGTACCGGCCTCACCATAAACCATTGTAGTCGCATATTTCCATAGATGAGTGATTTCGTGTGTGCCACCTCATGATACTCCTTTATCTAGACCTTAATTTCGTCCAGTACACTCTTCTCAGCTGTCTATCTACGCACTATGCCAGATATTTCAGACTCCTGCCTAGCCATCTTGCCCCGTAGCGATCTGAGTACGCCGGTATGTTTGGAAATCTTGACCCCCTCCAGTCAGATATAAACTTTGAAAGCCTCTCAGACCGTCTTGAATTTCTTCACTGAGCCTATATTATTTATTTAAGTAGTCGTCTATCGCCTGTGCGAGCCCCTTTGGGAACACGGAAAGTAGGGTGGAGATCTCCAGGTGAACAGTGTCAGCTTTATCAGCACCGGTGAGTGGTCTAAGTATGGGCACAGTAAATGCTTGCACTTCCAGACAGACCGCCCGAACATCCGAGTCAGAAGCCAATAATCTATGCACCTGTGAATGTCCTGCACTATTGAGTAATGCTTGAATCCCGCATAGAACCTATGTCAGTAAACATCTAGCAGTCCGCACTGCACAGCGATTTTATTAAGCGCGCAAGCCACAGTGGGTTCAAAACAAAATAAAAACCTGAGCACCATATTTGAGGCATGTCCCCATATTGAGCAAGCCGGCCTCATAGATTATGATAAAACTGCAGATTGTCATAATTAGAGACTCCTAGGAGAAAAGCAGCTAAATCATCTTTGTAGCAGCGTACCACAATACCTTCCACGTGGGTCCGCACATACGTCTCAAAGTTTAATACCAGAACCTGTCCGCACCCAGATCAGCGCACCTCGTGCTGTATGAGTAGTCCACTGTCAGGGGTAAGATGTGTTTCCTGCAGTATAGTTTCATCTATACCATGCCACCCTAAATATAACACTACTTTGTGCAAATTCCTTCAATCATTCAACCCCCTGACATTCCAGCAGTGGACTCCTAGCAGTCACTCCTGCATACCAATGGCCACCATCATGCAACCTCACGTGCCAATGCCAGATAAATCATAGTAGATGCCAAGTACCTATCTTGTTCTGATGTGCATGTATTGGTCCCCCACCCACACTGTGATCCCCAGCAACATACACAGCGAATCAGCCCCCAACGAACCCTTTACCCAAACAATACAATCCCAAAAAACCACTGTGGAGCACACATGGGGACAGATGTTACCCTTCCGACCCTCTCAGCAGCACAGTGCCTCAGGGGGCCGCTGTCATGCATAAGGCATTAAAAGCCCGTCAGAACAGTCAAATAAGAGGTGCTCCAACCATCACCCCACATTCCTCTTTGAGCAGGAAACACAATGCCAGCGCCATCCAGACCTCCGCTGGAGTGCACTCCCAGTCTCCCAGGCAATGCCCACCCCACAGTGAAAGCAAGTAGTGCCCATCCATGGCAGAGTGTCAGCAGCCAGCCCCGGGTCACGATGGTCTCCATTGGTCAAATATCATAACCAGTCCTCTGTATTGTAAATAGACACGTTCTGATGAAGGCGCCTTTGTTCTCAGTACACATACTGGTAGACAGTTCATATGCCCCTGAGAGTACTGGTCTTGTCCATCCAGGTCCGGCAATGATACGTTTCCCCCTTTTCTGTTGTGGCGAATTTAGCCGAGTCCCTGCAGTCACGTGATGTTTTAGGAACTGCAGCATCTGTTTAGAATCTCCAAAAGTGTTGGCCTTTCCATCCCATGACAAGGAAGGCTTCTTTGAAGTGCTCCCCAAGTGTCATGTGAAAGACCACAGCAGACCTGTCATGCAAGATGTGACATTCAAGCATGCATTTCCACTTCAATATCAAAGAGTATTTCTCTAGCCTCTCTTGCTTATTCTATCAGGTTCAGATGGGCCATCCCTGCCCATTCAGGTCCTCCCAGGTTGTTTGCTCCTGGGAGGAGTTCACACCTCACCACAAATGAGCCAATATCTGCCTTGTGACCGTTAGAAGGCACAAAAAGCACTTAGAGCTCTAACCTTTTCTGTAGTGAGAACTACTTCTGACCAGTGAAAATAATCGTGAGCTATTGAAGGTTAAGTATTTTGCACATTGTTACCAAAAACACCAATGCCAAGCTTCATTGACTTTAATCCTAATGTATATAGAGCCAGATATTATGGTTTGAAGTAAATACTTTGACTAGGGGCACTATGACAGAGCTGCGATTAGTGTCAGTTAGAGCATGGCCTTTGGTATGTATAAACATGTGTGTGTATGAATGGGATATACGTCTACAGGTGACTGAGAATCTCTGTCATATATATATGTGTGGCCGGAACATACCTTTTGCCATATGTGGCACCATTGCATGTCTAAAACAAACATGCAGTCATTTTGTTAAATTTGAGAAATTTAAAGTGCAGCAAAATGTTCTGCAAACATGTTCATTATATGGGAAAAATGTCTGCACTTTAAATATTTTTCACTTCAACTGATGGCTGTATTTTAGAGTTATACATTTGGCACTGTGTCTAGCAGCCAGAGGGAGGAACATGTCAGTTGTGTCTAAAGGTGACACTTTGAAATGAGAGCAAATTAAACTGAAGATTTAACTTTAAGTTTAAAAGGATTCCACAAAACTGATCATCAAAATGTTGTCCCACTTCCAAGTGTCACATTGACAAACACCAGACATCTTGCTACCGGTGGTCTGTAAATCCAGGACACAAGGAAATTCCTTGTGTTATACCTGCTAGGTATTAATGAAGTAGATAGAGAAACCCAACTAAGGTGAGTTTGTCAATTCCTTCTGCAACTATGGTGGTGTTCCACCAGATGCGCCTGTGTAATCCTCACGATAAAATGTTTGTGAGAGTCACCCACGTAGCACTCATGTTATGTATGTTTTTAATCATCACCACTGTGTGCTGTGAACTTGTCACACAGGGAACATGAGAGTTTTGTTTATACTAGTACATCAGATCCTGATAACTGTTTTTATTCCTTTGCCAGGTTGGTCGTATGCTATTAGGTACTACACATAGCATGTGTTAGGTTAGTTTAAAAGGGTAGATCACACCATACAACCACCCATGTGTAGATTTGATTTTATTAGGTCCTGATGAATCGCCACCAGTTTGATTAACTACCAGGCGAGAAACATGTTGACTGCACAATAGAGCGCCCTACCTGAGATATAATCTCAGACATGCGCCTTTGTTTCTTTTAAACAGGTTGGGAGACCCATTGAATAAAATAGTTTTCGCTGGTACTCTCTGACCTTTTTTAATACTTTTCTCAGGTTATACACCTTCACACCCTCATCTACACTGATTAGGGCCCTCACCCCCATGACACCAAACGGCATTTGGAATATAAGATCGCTGCCAAAGAGCCCCAAATAGGGAGCCCGTCAGGTATTGCAGCTCCGACCCGACGAAAAGCAGCCCATAAGATGAAGCATGACACCTTGCCGGGTGCGTGAGGGCACTATATTCCAAAAGAAGGAATCCTCATCCTCCTACACTTCATTACCTCACAAAAATAGTTTCCTCTCTTCTCAAAATTAGGAACAGCATACATTTTGTATATTTATTAAAGTCAGTGTGAGGCATGACATTGTCGTCAAAAAGATGTTTCTCAGGTTGATGGAACGTGGGCTCACCCTTAAGAGAGACAAGTGTAAATTCAGAGTGGGGACTGTCACCTACCAAATTTTGAATTAGCAGAAGCCATACCACAAGTCCTAGCACCCACAGACAACGAAAAGGTTAGGTCGTTCTTAGGCCTTTCAGAATATTACTTAAGATAATTTGCAATTTTGCCAGTGTAGTGCAACCTTTAATACCATTAGCAAAAATAGGGATACCCTATAAAGTCAAAGGGATCTGGGTATCATATGGTACAGAAACACAATGGTCCCAGACTATTATAATTTCAAACAACTTTTTCATCAAGGCACAGAAGATGAAAGGCACACCAAAGAAGTCTACTTCAAAGTAGATAAGACTGATAACATAAGTTTATTCAGTCACACAAATAAATACTTAAATAGGACAAAGTTAGTTTTTTCAAATATACAATATTTTCACGATTATCATCAGCGAGAAAGAAATATGTGGAAAGGTAGTGCTCATGTGGAAGAAAAAGAAAAAACAGAAAAGGATTCCATTCAGGAAATTTAAATATTTGGAACAACAAGAAAGGGGACCTATATTAGTTAGTGACAGTCTCCCTTGTAAAATCACAATCACAGTCTACCCCTATAAGTACATTAGCGTACAGAGCAATATTTGAACTGTTTTAATTCACAGTGTAACTTCATTTGTAGGTCAGGAGTAGGGGGCAGAAGTAGGGTGTAGGCCTATAAAGGTGCGTCAACGTTTCAACCCTATTGCCTAAGGGTGGGTGTAATCCTCAGCAGCGGGTCTTCTTCAGGACAGGTGTGGGGGTATCAAGGTTCGAAGTAAGGTGAGTGCCAAGATCTGTGGCCTCTAGGTTTGGTAAATAGCGGGTCCTGTAGATTCATCAGGAAAAGAGGGAACTTGTCCCAACACCGCTCTGTATAGATGCAGGGTGTTAAACTTCAAGTTTAAGCTGTCCTTAAATCTGAAACCGAATCCTGGTGTACGTGGTTCTTTGGTCAGAAGACTGGTCCGTCGTTTGAGTAGCATAACTGCGCGCCGGGTCAGACATGCATGCAGCGGTAGAAGTTGTTTGAAATTATAATAGTCTAGTGCAACCTTTAAGACTGTTACACAAGAAGGATGTTTGAATCTTTATGGTCTGCTGACTGCTTAGAAGTGGTTACGAAGATAAAGGAGGAAATAGCTTGCAAACCAACCTTTGGGTATTTTGATGTTACAAAAAGGGCAATCCTGGTGATTGTTGTCAGTATGAAGGGCATGGGCACAGTACTTTCTTAGGTGGTTATTAGGGAAGAAAAAGTAATAGTGTTTGCCTTATGCTCACTCAAAGGGGCTGAGGAACATTATTCTTCGATAGAGCATGTTGCATTAACTTGCACATGGGCCATCAATCATTTCAGTTTTTTTTGTGTGGTTTACCCTTCACAGTAAAGACAGACGACAGGCCTCATGTCCAGATGTTCACCTGCAGGCATGCAGAAAACACCATCCCTAGAATAAAAAGGGACTTTGGGATTACAATTTCAGAAACATAATGGCAAACTATTTGTCTAGGATGCCTTTAGACAAGGCAAGCATCTCGAAGGCTGAGCAGCCCATATCATAGGTTAAAGAACAGGCTCTCAAAAAGACAAAATGGGAGACTGTAGTCTCCAATGATGAAACACACGAGCAGGTGCTGGAATTTGTGGTGCAAGGGTGGCCCATCATTAGCAAATTATCTGAGAGCGTAAAAGTGTTATGGAATGTTAGAGAGGAGTTGAGCATAGCTAAATAAGAACTATACAGAGGTGAGAGGTAGGTTCCCCCAATGGAATTACAAGGTAAAAATTGTAATTTAGCCACTGAGGGACATCTGGGCCATAATGTAACTATGACCAGAGTGAGAGAGTTCTAATGGTGGCCAGGAGTTGACAAAAAAGTGGAAGAAGTTGTTAGGGATTACATGACATGACAAGCAATGTCAAGTCAACGTTCGTTGGGAGAGCTCCTTGGTCTAAACTAGCTCTAGATATTGTAGGCCCTTTCAAAGCGCTATCTCCGGAGGAGAGATTTGTATTGGTGTTTGTCGATTACACCTCCAAGTGGTCTCGGCATGTTGTGTAAATTTCATTGTAACAAAGAGTGTTTTGAAATGGGGTCCAATTCACTTCACAGAAGATTGAGGAGTTCCTAGAAGATCTGTCTATTAGGCACCATCGTACTAGCCTGTACGTGCCACAGGCTAAAGGCCTAATGGAAAGCATGAACCACTTAGTGAGAGCACGTGGACAGACCGCAGTAGAAAGGGGAATGCCTTTTAAAGGGATTTTGTTTGAGAAATTGTGGGCCCATCGCAACACTCCTAAGAGTGCCACAGGGATTTCGCCATTCCAGAGGATTAAGGGTAGAGTTGTGGGATCTAAACTCAACCTTGCATCGTTAATAAACAACAGGAACAAGGGCTTTCCGTCATCACACAAGATCAAATAATATCATGAAAAATAAAGAGGAGGTGATGCAAAACATGGGGTGCGACAAAACACATGGAAGATTGGAGAGATGGTCTATGTGAAGACATCTGTGTGAACCCCAAAAGGGGAAACTAAATTCCTGGGCCCAAAATGATTCATTGATATCAAGAGGAATGTTGTGATGCTGATTGGAGGAGAGGTGTGGTGTATGTCAATACTACCTAAGAGTAGTCACAACCCTGATATGCCCAGTAGGAAGAAAAGTGGTGTACAAAGGGATGAGGGGGCTGGTGTTGTTTCGGTCAGTGATGCTGTGGGCTTATGAGATGTTCAAGATGACCCCAGACTTAGGAAGCCACCAGTGTTTCTCAAGGTTTATTTCCTGGGGTAGGCTTGCCCGGTGGGTTATTTGCTCCACCATCATTGTAAGATTTTTCCATGTTGTATTATTCTTCGTGTAAGTAGCCCAGGATTTTGAGCCGATACGTAATTGTATATATCCAACCAGTACCTTTGCCTAGTTTTCCTAGTCATGTTTCCATCCCCACTTTACCCTCGCTGAGTAAGTAGCATGATCCATTCTCAGGCTAACCTTAAATTTCCTTTTCAGCATTGATTATTTAGTTGATTTCATAAAGGAGGTTGTAACCTGACCTTTAAGGCTAATGTAATACATGGAGCTTAAACTCACATAGGGAACTCTGTGCATAACTTGTCAATCAGGGTGCCAGTTCGATAGAAGCTAAAAAGCCAGTAGCTGTGTACCTGTTGTTGGATGCTAATAAAGAGAGTTTATACCTTCAACCTGTAATGAGGCTTCTCTTAACACACTTTTGAAATAACCTAACAATGCTACCTCTGAACTATATAACCTGTCTGCTCCATAATTGTTTACATATTATTACCATGTATGCCATTTGTTTTTAATTATCTTCCTTGTATATTGTCTGTAACTGCTGCTGACAACCCATATCTACTCCATCATAGTTTACATTATATTATTGTAATTGTAATTGCATTTACACAGCACTTACTATCCCTGACGAGGTGTCAAACCACTTTTTTGGCAAGTAACACGCTTCTCCGGAAGCCAAAAATGGTTAGCGGTGAATTAGTGTATGGAGATATGAAATAAATTTGAGCTGTGGACATGTGAGTTTGTAATTTGGACTCCCTCCTCACCACAAGAGCAAGGCATTACCCCGGCTGGAATGGGATAGGCGGACACGGGAGAAACACACCGATTGATGCACCAACTACGCTTAACAGAATCCTGATTAGCGGGCTGAGCCGGGGGGGGATTGAGGGGTGGATGAGCTAGCCAGGAGTGAGAGGTGAACTGTAGTTGAGGCTTCGTCACTTGAGCTGGGCTGTATAAAAACCTATTGCATCTATGTACGTTTGAACTTGAATTCTTATCTGTATCAATGAGTCAACCATGCCATTATGGCTAGAGCGGTCGAGGTCAAAGCTGGGAAACAGGGTTCGAATCTCGGCAACAACGCTCAACATCCTGTCATTCTGGGCAAATCACCACTGCCTAACAAAAATGATTGTGTCCTCATGTAAGAAAACTGGTGCTATGTAAAGCGCTCTGATACCCGATATCTTCGGGTCTAGATTGTGCTATATAAAACTCTAAAAAAGAAAAAAAAGAAACCATGTAATTGTGCAAATGCCACTATGAAAATGGTCTCAGTGCATCGCATTTGTTTATCAAGAAAATGCTAAATAAAGTTTAAATAAAAAGTGTAATTTGGATTGAAAATGGATAGTGGATAGTGGTTGCATTTACATAGCGCTTGCTACTCCTGATGAGGGGTTGAAGTGCTTTTCGGCGGGTAGAATGCTACTTCGGGCCCCAAACAGGATTAGCTGGGAATTAGTTAAGGGAAACTCACTGAGGTGTTCTTTGAACACAAAAACACCTGTAGACTGGAACCCTATCTCGACTTCATCCAGGTCCCTAGGGACAGGTCCCTATATATGAAGATGAGATTTGGAACCCTGCAAGTCAATACTCTGACATCATTATGGAAAGGGTCAAACTCAGTTCCTTCACCTTGCCCAAGCTGTGCACACCCTGAGGAGTCTATTGCTCACTTTTTTCTGGCATGTCCGGCTTACAAAAATGCTAGAGAAAAGTGGCTTAAGCCAGTATGTAAGTCATTGGGCTTCATGAGCCACGTCGCTGCCCTGCGTATCTTGAAAACTGACACCTCCTCTCTGACATTATTTTGTGGAGTAGCCAAATACCTGGGGTGTGCTTGGTTAATACGAATAAAAGCCTTAGGAAAGAACGTAGTGGGACCTTAAATTTGGAAGACATGGGGCGACTGATTTGCTGTAACACCTTAATGTTGGGAAAACATTCAGCTCTTATTCCCTTCTTTTTATGCATTAGCGATAATGGATTTATGAAATTAATCATTAATTTTAATTTGTATATACTGTGGCTTTTTTAATGGTTTTTTAATTTATATGGTTATTATGATATGCATGTCCCTTCTAAATGTGGCCATTTAACCCTGTGATTATTTTTTTTTTACACATGTATTGCTTTTATGATAAACCTTTTATCGAATAAAGCTTATCTTATCCTATCTACTATAGGGAAATATGAAATTAATTTGAGCAGGGGCCATGTTAGTCTGTTAGTTGCATTGAAAAGATTAATGGAGGGATTGAAGAATGAAGGGTATAGAAAGAGTTTTTGATTTGGAGCTCATAGCAGTAGGACGAGGTTTGGGATGAATAAAGGGGAGGAGGAGGGGGAAGAGTCAAAGGGAAGGGTTTAGAACGACTTGTTTGGGAGGTCTGAAGAGTAAAATAGGTATGAGATGATGCAAGGAGGGGTAAAGAGGGAAGCGTCTAGAAAGGGTTATTTTGGAGATCATAGTAGTAGAATGGGGTTTGGGATGAGTCAGAGAGTGGAGGTAGAAGATATATTGAGAGAGGTAGGGAGTGAGAAATAGGGAAGTGCATTAGAGAGAGTAGTAAAATGATGGTTCAGATGAGTCAGAGAGTGGAGGTAGGGGATATATTGGAAGAGGTATAGGATGAGATATAGAGTAGGGCATTGGAGATGCTGAATCAAAAGTAAAGAAATAAATATAAAGATACATAAGTGCATGCAAGGTATATATGTATAAGGAAGGTAATATATGTAAATGTATGTTGTATTTAATAAACTCAGATTTTCAAGTGTTGCTGTACTTTAAGTTGATGTATTTGGTTTTCATTGATTTTTGGAATACAATAGTAAAGCAATTGTAGATAAATAGTTATGAAGAAAGATGTACTTACTTATGCAGTAACCTCTATACTTGTTATACATAGAAAAATATAACTGTAAGTAATATGCACATTTATTAAGCAGAACTAACAAATATCTATATATTTATAGCTATCATTTGTATACATGTTTAAACAAAGCAATGCACACATGTAGGTACACATCTATAGTCCAAATGCTTATATACAGAGGGATCAATCAATCAATCAATCAATCAGGGGGTTTATAAATTGCGCTACTCACCCGTGAGGGTCTCAAGGCACTGGGGGGGGGGGGGGGTTCAGCTCCGGATCAGTCAAAGAGCCAGATCTTGAGGTCCCTCCTAAATGAGTGCAGGGTCGGGAGCATCTGATGTTCACAGGGAGCTCGTTCCAGGCTGAGATGTGGGAGAAGAGGGCCTCTGAACATTGTACGAAGACATTCTCATCTTTAGTGTTATTTAATGTTTGCTTGAATGCAACAGCTAGGCCACCTCCTCTTTTGCCTATATGATTATATGTGATAGTTTGATTGCCTAGAAGAATGGCTTTGTGCAACACTGGGGGCATGTCACCTCCCAACCATGATTCAGTTATGAAGAGTAAGTCAGGTTGTGTGTGTTAGTGAGGCCATAGATGTGATACTTGTTTTTTTAGAGTGATTGAGCATTTGTTAGTAAGCAATTTAGAGAATGTGTGTTGGTGATGGTGTGACTTTGTTCTGTATAAGAGTGAGCAGTACTTTGTGGGCTTGTAGCAGGTGTGTCCTTATTGCTGGTATTAGTTGTATGAATACAGCAACAGTGCAGCTGTTCAGTATCGTGCTCTTTGTCCTGCAGGCTGAAAAAGCATTTTGATGGGTCTGCATGTGTGGGTGGTAGAGATGGTAGTGGGGAGTGAGTTGGTGAACAGTGTTGTTTTTGTAGAGTAGCCTTGTTGTGCAATAGACATGAAGATGCAAAGTTGTGAATAGTGGAAACTTGGTTATTTTGTTTGTGTCTGTTTATGGTGGAAGGTGTATGATTTAGGGGTGGTGATGCAGTATGTGGGTCATTTTTTTTTTTTTTAAACATAATTTTTATTGCAGATTTACCTTGACACATGAATTACATTGGATCACTTCGATCATTTCTCTTTTCGTTCGTTTCCCTTCAGTTTCTGTACACAGCCTTTCGGCCCACAACCCGGAGGTCGGGCAGCGATACATAGGAGATTGTCCGTTGTCTACTCCCGTGTGGTCTGTGTGTCCCTCTCTCCTGAAGTATGATCCTTTCTGCTTTTCTGAAGATCTACCCTGTCAAAACCCCCCCCAAAGTCCCACCAACTCCCTCCCCTCCCCCCTCCATCCGGATCCACCTCTCACTTCGGATTATGTACTCCTTCCCACCTATGGGTGCCAATAGTAGCCGTGCTCAGGAGTGGTCTAGTGTTGCGATGTCCCTGGGTCCGCGCTAGGGTCTACCTCTGTGTCGTCCAAGTCCGCCTCCTCCTCCTGCTGCCCGCTATCTCTCAAGGCTTGAACCATCACCTCCCAAGCCGCCGCCGTGTCCAGTGCCCTTTCCGTTGGTGTACGGCGCGCCATCTGGTATCTGTGCGTACTATCACACGCGGCCCATTTCAAGAATTCCGTGGCCCATCTCTTGTGTGTGGGGCCCACTCTCGCCTTCCAGTTTCTCGTGATTTCCCGCTTGGCCACCAGTAAGCCCACGTCAATGAATTTGCTCGTTGTTTTATTTTTAGGCGTGTGGGGGAACCAGTGTAGCAAGCAAACTGCAATGTCATATTGGATCATTCTCTCGGTCACCTCCGTCAAAGTATCTCCCACCTCCCGCCAGTATTCCCGGAGAGCAGGACAAGACCATAGAATGTGTACCAGTTCCGCTCCCTCTGAAGTACATCTTGGGCATGCTGCATTATCCGCCCCAAAGTATTTCTTGATTTTCCCCGGAGTCAAATATGCTCTGTGCAACACATAAAAATGGATCTGTTGAAAACGCGCATTCCTTGTGCTATTCCTGGCTCTCCGCACCAACCCTGCCCAAACCGTGTCCGGTATCTCTCTATCCGGGTCTGCTTCCCACTTGGCCTTCAACTTTGCCAGCGGAGGCAAGTTCTCCCGGAGCATCCTCGAGTACAAGCAGGTCACCGC
Organism: Lissotriton vulgaris; assembly: GCF_964263255.1. Classification (NCBI taxonomy): domain Eukaryota; kingdom Metazoa; phylum Chordata; class Amphibia; order Caudata; family Salamandridae; genus Lissotriton; species Lissotriton vulgaris. Next base: position 1,161,080,637 of record NC_141689.1, read on the forward strand.
CTTATAGGTTCCGGCCGCCATCATGGTATATTGACAGGCCATAGTTGTCATTGGCTCTATAAGCCCCTCCCTCCAGTGTGCTTGAATGGCTCTAGTCACCGCGGCGTGTAGTAAGTAGCCTTCCCTGGGTAGCTCATACTTTGCTTGTAAGTCCTGAAACGGTACCAGTGCCCCGTCCTCATAGAGGTCTCCCACCACTTGCACTCCTGCATCCTCCCAGTCCTGTAGCTGGGACCAGTCCCCCCGTGAGGCAGGGCTGTCAACATACCTAGGGGAATCTCCGGGGCGTACGGGTGGGATACTCCCGCTCGGCGCCGAGAGCGTTCCCAACAAAGCTTAAACTTGCTATTCTCTGCTGTAGAGCTATATAAGCTAACACGTGGCGCGGGGTGCCCCTATCCCTCTCATCTTCCGGCCCGCGATATACTCTCGCTACCTCCTGCGTAAAGATCTGTAGTTGCGCTGCTAAGTAGTAAAGTTCAAAGTCGGGTGCTGCTAACCCACCCTCGTCCTTCGGATGGGAGAGGGTCGCTAGGGCGATCCTACGTCTGCCCGTCCCCCATATGAAGGAGGTCATCAGGGACTTCAGTTGTGTGAACAGGGCTCTAGGGATCCAAACCGGTAGGGTGCGAAAAAAATAGAGTAGTCGCGGCAGGGCCACCATTTTCAACAGCGAGATACGTCCCGTGAGTGTCAATGGCAGCGCGTCCCAAAAGGCCATCCAACCTTTCAGCGCGCGTATGCATCTGCCTATATTGCCCTCCAGTACGTCCGACGGTCTGTGGTAAATATATACCCCTAAGTAATGCAAACAATCTGGTTCCCATCGAAGCCCCAGATGAAGGTCAGGCTGTACTGAGGTCCGCCGCAGGGGAACAAGCAGGTTTTCAGCCAATTAACCTTCAGTCCTGAAAGTGCCCCGAACCGTTCCAGTAAGTGTTCCGCCCCTTTCAGGGCTTCCGCCCCGTCTTCCAAAAATAGCAACAGGTCATCCGCGTATAGGGAAATGAATTGCTGCCCCGTCTGCTATCTATTCCTTGAAAGTACTCGCCCGTGCGGGCTGCAGCCTCTAAAGGCTCAATAGCCAGGGCAAATAGAAGGGGTGACAGGGAGCAGCCCTGTCGAGTACCTCTCTCCACCGGGTATTGGTGCGAGACAAGGGGTCCTATCCTCACTCTGGCTACCGCCTCCGCATATAGTACCTTTGTCCATTTGATATAGCCCTCTCCTAGCCCAAAACGTTCCATAGCTCTATATAAATAGGACCATTCCAGGCTATCAAACGCCTTTTCTATATCTATGGATAATGCCAGGGGAGTCGGAGCTTCCATATGTGGGCAGTCCACCAGACGTGAGAGTCTCCGTATATTTATAGTCGTGCTACGGGCAGCGATGAATCCTGCTTGGTCTTCATGGACCAGGTCAGGCATATGTTGTAGAAGCCTCGCCGCCAGGATGGAGCTTAGTATCTTGTAATCCGTTGTCAGCATGGACAACGGCCTGTAGGAGGCCGGTTGTTCCCCAGCTCTCCCAGGTTTCAGGATTGGAATGCAGTATGTGGGTCATGTTGTAAGTTTCTAAATTTTCAGATGGATGATAGGCGGTTAAAAGAGAGTTGCTGTGTTGCTGTATATGTGTTAGGTGTGGGAGAGGAGAGAAGCTTTGCAGTGGAGTTGGTTAAGGGCGTTTTTTTGTGTAGTCAGGGAGGTGGGAGTGGGTATATGTTTCTGATGTGTCATGGAAAGTATTGTGAGGTGTTGTGTGTGTGAGAGAATTTGTTGTGCTGGTGTGTGTGTTATGTTTTGTTTTTGAGGAGTAGTGAGAGAAGGTGATGATGTATTTGTTTTCTGGGAAGCATTTGTATGTAAAATATTGTTGGTGAATGGAAGCTGCAAGGTAAAGGGTCTGGTGATGTGTTTTGTGGTAAGGGAATGAACAAGAGTTAAGAGTGTTAGTGTTAGATTTGAATGCTAAAAAAGGCAATATGTGTGGTGGAGTGGAGTGTAAGGGTTCTGTGATTGTGTTATTTGGTAAAAAGAAGAGGAAGTTGTTGGTGTATAAAAATATGAAAGGCTAAGTGTATGTTTGTTGGCAACAGAAAGGGGTCTGTTAGGAGTAATTAGAACAGGGAGTGTGTATGCCCTCTGTTTTTATTATAGCCCTGTATATTGTCTGTCATTATTGCTCTGTATATTATGTGGAGAGCTCTGGTACCCTCCGGTCAAGTTTGCACTTTTTAAAACTCGAAGATAAAAAATATATAATGAGCAATATAAAATTTTGACAGATATGGAATGGCATATCTCCTGAGTTAGACACTTGAGAATGGCAAGATAATGTATGCATGCTTGTCTGCACCTGGCAAGCACGCCTGATATTCAGCTACCAAAATTGTAAAGAATTTTGTAAATCTTTTGATAATGCAGCCCTTTTGTGCAGCAGCAGGATGATTATCTCACATCAGTAGACAGAACGCAAATGCAAGATCCATATCCTCTCCGTAGATAAGCTTGTTTCAAAGATTAAGGCTTGTCCATGTAGATAGATACGACTGGTAAGGAGAAATTGTGAATACTCTTTCAACAGGGGTCTTGGTCACTAGCATTTTCACTAGTTTAAAAGCACCCATTGCCATTGTAAAAAAACTGTTCCAGCTACATCAGTGTACACCTAATTCCAGAAGGAATCTAGTTTAGAATTTTCCATGCACATGACTGAGGACAGTATTCTCCAGTGTGATGGCAAGACTTATGTTGGGATGTGTAAATAATTTTTGACTACTCAAGACCTGGTTATATATAGTAGTATTTTAAGACAGTGTCACACATTAAGGCATGCACCTTTTGGTAAACATGGCTGGTAAAGGAAAACTGTCAATGCATCATTCAATAAGATATGGTTTGCTGCTTATCCGTTTGACAAGCTTTTGGCTGACCTCGCTTTAGTCAGATGCACAGCTGTTCTTTCATGCACCTTTTCACACTGAAGCCTACACAGCAAGTCTATTTTCTTCTATCTTTGGATGGCAAGGAACTCTAACATCTACATCCTATTACTGGAAATTCTTGTTTCAAAGATTAAAGCATGCACCTGTAAGCAGACATGGATGGTAAAGAGATACTGCAAATGCTTTGTTCAATCAGTTATGGTGTGTTGCTTATACTTTTGACAGACTTTTGGCTCCAAATATGTTTAGCCTCGTGCACAGCAGTTTTTTTACGCACCTTTTCACATAGTGGAATTTTACACCAGCAGCCAGTATATTTGCTTTTATCTTTAGACATAAACTAAGTTCAATATCCACATCCTATGCCTGGATGTGCTTTTTCAAAGATTAAAGTGTGTTTTTTAACCCAAGTGAAACCCAGTAATCACCAGAAACCTGGGGCAATAGGTTTGTAGTTTAAGAAATATGCAGAAATGGTGTGCAGTCAAACGACAATTTTAATCAACAAAACAATTAAAGTCACAAAAACAGCACACTGAGTGTCAGTGCAGTGCAAGAGCAACATAGCCGGTCATACATTCAAAAGTCAACAGTGTTTTGATCCTCAACAAATACCAGGATCATCACCATGACTCCAACATCTATCATGAGATCATGATCATATTAGTAGGCTCTGAGAAGCATAATAACTCCCAAGCATACATCAATGTAGATAGAATCCATCAGAATTGCCTTAAATTCCAAAATGGCAGGCAGAAGCCACGGGCCAGTCATTTGGGACTGTTTGTAAGTGCCAGTTTATGGAGGCAGTCAAAGGCCAGTGCGTACTGAGATAGGCATTGTATTTATTCTTCAATCAATACAGAGTATGGCGATGTTCCAGTATCTTTTACCAATTCATCTTTGAAATATGTGCCCAAAAGTAAAATAATTAGTGCTTTACATTTGCTATGGCAAAAAAAAACAGATATTGAATGGAATGCTGAACAATGCAAATATTCACCGCTCAGTCAACAGACCTGGGTGTAATCCATCGTTTTTTGCTCATCTCGCCACCCCAGTTTGGGCCCAGCTATATGCAAATCAGTCTGGACTCTGCTCTTCATGGGAACATTCCAGCCCAAACTCGCAAGTGAGGTCCTCCCTGGACCAGAAACAAGCATCCTGGAACCGTTTTCGGGATATCACTCCATATCAGCCAGACTAAGTTGAATCCAGTGTGCACAGGACCCCAGTCTGGGCATAGCCTTCCCACTTAGGGTGATAAAAGAATAAGGACAGGTGATAGACGGAATGCTGAACATTGCAAACAGCCACCCCAGTGAACAGATTTGGGTTTGATTTTTTTTTTTTGCTTACCATGCCACCCCAGTTTGGACCCAGCCATTTGCAAATCAGTCTTGACCCTGCTCCTCATGGGAACAGACCAAACTGCCAGGCCAGGTCCTCAATGGATTGGACACAAGCATCCTGGGACAGGTTACAGAGTATCACCCGTCATCAGCCAGGCTCATCATCGTCCTCATCATGGTGCATTCTGAACAGAGGGACTTTGTCCTTCAAAATGTCTCTCTAACCAATTACATTATTAATTGATGTAAAGCAAGAAGGCTTTTTTTATAGCAAATCGGATTTCTCTCCTTTTCTGGTCACTGCAAATCAATTGAATGATTTGTACAAAGGATGCCACAGATTTACTTGGTGCAAAAGAATATGAGTGGTGTTTGTGGTTGCTGTATGTTGCTTCAAATCATTGCAGTGGCACACAATTCTATATGGCAGTACTTGCACACTTCTTTGGTATTATCAGGTTTTATGGGCAAACCTATATTTTTTCATATTGTGTCCACTTTCCCATGTCACAATAATTAAACTGCAACTGCTTGGCAACTGGGGCCTGATCATATGTTTTTTTATTCTAAAGCTTCTACAGCTTAATGAAAATGGCAAACCAAAAATAAATATCATGTCTTCATTCAGTAGCCATCAAAGTTATAGAATATTTGAATAATGACAAAAAAACAACATAAGAATCAGATTCTAAACTTGTACCTTTCAGGTTGCATGCAGCTCCTTGACACTGGTTCATAGCTCGCTGTTCTATGTACGGATTGTAAATTATGGGCTGCAAGTAAGACAAGGATCTATGTAACAAAGCTGTTACCCACTAAGTTATCTGCACTCACAAAAATCCATGATCTGCATTTAAAAGGGAGGAAAAATAATCCTGTTCTCTTAATTATGGCGTCGATTATATTGGCGGACGGACCTGCGTCCGTCCTCCACCCCCGAGGTGGAGGCACCGTCCGCAGGGGCTGCGGCATTCCCTCCATACCAATTAGGATGTGACCGCCACCCTGGTGGTCACATTCCGGAAATTTTACATTGCGACGGGTGCTGCTTTGAGCAGCACCCGCCGCAATGTAAAATATGCATGTTTACCTTTGGCATGCACAACTTGGTAGGCCCCGCGTGGTGCCTACCACCTTGTGCAATGCCAAAGCAGGGGGGTACCAAAGGTAACCCCCATGTGCACCCCCCACCCAGGGCCGGACGGACTACCGGGCAGTTTGGAATGCTGCCGAGCTGGGGGCTGATTTTACTGCAGTCGGGGCTGATTTCGTTCAAGGAGACCTGCATTTGCTTCGAAATAATGAAAGCAAAACGAATTTGTTTAGTACACGCAGGTCCCCTTCAACGAAATCAGCCCCCAGCTCAGCAGCATTCCAAACTGCCCGGTAACCAGTCCGGCCCTGCCCCCACCCCCCAACAACCTGGGTGCCCCCAACGGGCCCCCAAACACAAAAGACCACATGCTTTTCCACGGCGGAAAAGCCGCAGTGGAAAAGCATGTTTCCGCCTGCATCCTAATATGGCTGGCGGTGTCTTGCAGACACCGCCACCATATTTGCGTGCATACACCGCGGGTCAGCGGCGGACGGACTTGCTGTCCGCCGCTGATCCCACCGCCATCCTAATGTGGCGGTGGGTGTTTCCAATGTCTGCGGCGGTTAATCTGCATCCTCCGGGCCGACGGTGGCTTCCACCGGCCCCTAGGATGCAGATTCACCGCCATCATAATCGACACCTATGAGGCGAAATTGGCTAGATTAAACAAACACAGATCCCTTCATTGAGGCATTAGGCACCAGAAATTGTCTTCTAACCACTGTTAATCGCCTAGCACACAGATCTCTATGGCAGGTGCTTTAATTGCGTAAAATATTTTTAAAAGACTGCTCTTTTGTGAATAGTTAGCCTGGAGGATTGTGAGATGATTGCTAACTTACCAACATTAATGCCGCATACCAATCCCTCTTCCGACAATACCATTAGTGAACCTAAACTACAAGGGTTCTTGACATGAGCCCCCTATATGTGGCCTAGATTTTTATTGTATAAGGCTCTCACTTACAGTCTATTAAACCTAATAATGAGCTAATTATCACATGAGAGTTCCTTGAAATATAAGAGCTTAGGTTTGTGTTGTACAAAAGTCTCTTCTGTTTGATTTAATACAATATAATATTACACCTTCAAGAAAAATAATCCAGGCCGCATGTAAGGTACTTATGGCCTCTAAACCAAGGCACACAAAGAAGTTAAGAATGTTAAAAAGGTCACTAAACAAGAAGTGCTGTGCACTGAAAGTCAAGTAAACCCGAAATTATCCAGCGAGGTTAAAGCACTGTGTTTAGAGTATAAAAAACAGATCTGGCAAGCCAAACAAGATCATGATCAACAGATCCAATCGGAATTGTTTATGGCATGTTGGCATTGAACTGCAAGATGCTTTTGGATGATCGTAAATAGACTGAACAGTGATTCATAGATCAGTGCCACAAATGGGAACAATGTTACAGCTGAAAAATGGACAATGAATGTCACCTTACTTTATAAAGCCTTTTCCATTAACACCATCATAGCGTCAGGCTTAACCAAATAAAACAAACCACGGCATTAACGATCGCGTCCAAAGTTCTACAATACACGACCAACAACATTGTGGGCAGAATCGCAATGTTAATTCAAAAAAATAGAGGTGACAGAGCGCCGGGCCCGAATGGAATCCAAGCGTCAATTTATAAACGGGACAGAGATTTCTCATCTGAAACATTGCAAAATGTATTTAAGAGATGCATAGTGCAACACACAGTGCCCTCATCCTGGCAGGAGTCTATTTTCCATCCTATATACAAAAAGGCCCTATCTCTATTCCAGACAGTTAAAGACATATTGCATTAATGGACATTGAAGCAAAGTATTTTGCCTCACTATTACTCAAGGCTTTACAAGACTGGGCAATGTCAAACAGCCTGCTATGCCTCAATCAAACTGGGTTCAGAACGCAAGTGGGCACCATAGACAATCTGGTGGCCATAAGGATGCTTGCCACCAAACAAATCAAAGAAAAAGAACAGCTGTTTTGTTCCTTCATTGACTACAGTAAAGTTTTTGACAGTGTCAACCGTCACCTACTGTGGACCGAACTTATAGCTTGGAAAATCACAGAACCTTTACTCCAATGCATAATACTGGTTCATTCCAACACGTGGGCAAGAGTAAAAGTAGGCGCCGCATGGCAGTTTCAGACAAAATTAACATGGAACACGGTGTCAGACAAGGGTGTGTTTTATCACCAAAACTTTTTAAAGTGCGCGATCTGGCTCCTGCATTAAATTTAGTTAACAGTCATGCTTCTCAACTGGTGAATCAACACATCTCTTCTCTGCTGTACGTGGACGATGTCATCTTCCCCAATCAGATGCCAGTGGGTTTTCAAAGATTGTTGCACGCCGTGGCTACGCACTGCCATGCAAATGATATGCAGATCAACCATGAGAAAACAAATATAGACATTTCTGGCCAGAAAAAGAGAAAACAACATCACTGGCATCTTGATAACAATCGTCCGACCATCGTGAATCAATATAAATATATGGGCCATTGGTTGGATAACAAAGTAGGTCATTTACTACATATGAGCTCACTAAAAACAAAATTAGCCTTGTTGGAAGATGCTTTTCGGAAAATATCCAAAGGCACAAATAAGTTCTCTTTGAGGCACTATTGAAAATTGTCTCTGCTAAATTGGTGCTAACATTGTCATAAGATTCAGAGGTTTACCCAGGAAAATTGGGATCCTTCTTGATTAGGACACAGAGCGCAGTGTTCAGGTCTTTAATCCAACTGCCAAGTAACACCTCGCCAGCACAAATTAGGCTGGAATTTCCAATACAGGATCAAACATTTGTACAAATGGCCAGCATAATAAAATACCTGCAATCTACAAGATCTGCTCTGCAAGGAACATTAAAACATCTCCTCTGTCTTGAAGTTGCGGGTTTAGACAGCACAAAACATACAAACATCTGGTCCCAAGCCTTAGACGCAGCCCTGGTTCAGACTCAATCAAGGAAGCTATGGCACTTAAAATTACCTCACAGTTCAAAACACTCCTGAACAAAAATGTAAAAATGTTATCATGGAAATCGGATCAATGAGCATTTGCTAAAATAAAATGCGCTCACCTGATCCTCAATAGTTATGACAGAAAAGGCTTGCAAACATATTTTAACGAACCATTCTCCACCTACCATTAGAAGAAATTTCTGCAGCTTTGGATGGGAACTTTTGCATCTATAGATCTGTCTCCACCTTGGGTGGACAAATCAGAGTCAACAATTTGTCGGCTGTGTAACCTATCTCAGGAGTCAATAATGCATCTGCTCTGTATATGTCCCATATTATTGGTCGAGCGCATAAGATTCCTCAGGTTATTATGGATCAAGGAGAGGACACAGACATTACAATCCGCCGTTAGTTTTCTATTGAATAATGAGTAGCCACAAGTGATCACAAAACTGGAAAAATGTTTAGGATTTGTGGAGAAGCAACTCAAAATAAACTCTGCATCCCTAAACGAGGAAGTAGAGGATTTCTGAATATTGCACTTTTAATCTTCTAATGCTTTGACAGTATTGCTTCTTAGTGGCACCAAAGGCTTTTTTATTGAGTTATCAACCTTACATTGAAATGTATTTTACACGTCTTTACCAGTGTGTATTGATGATGAATTATGAACCATATGTTTAATTATGGAGACTCATGAAAAATTGTGATTTTAGGCACTTTGACTGACTTTATTGTCTAAATACAGAATTTGTTTAATTTGACATTGTATGGTACATGTAAAAGAAAACGTCCATTTTAGTTCATGATCATGAACGACATTGTCATTAGGGCAGGGTAGCACCATTAATGTTTCTAAGTTCATATTTAAACTATCCTGTTTAATATTCCAGGCACTGTCATATGGGCTGACGTAGTTTTTGGTCCTTATGAGAGTGTCTTGAAATATGTGGGCACAGTATGTTCCTGTACAAAAGAAACTCTTGTTTTGCATAGAAAGGCATAGATCAAAAGTGAGGTTTTGAACAGGAGCTCACATATTTCAAGGGTTGTCTTTGTGCTAATGACTTCATGCTTGACCTCACGATGCACGCTGAGCACACATGTTTAAGGTGCTCCCATATGTGTTATTAACTCACTTTTACATATTTGATGCTTCGAAATATGGACACTGTGGATATGTGCTGCACAATAGAGGTGGGTGAGCTAAAAAATTAACAGGACAACCAAAAGCAAGGGTGGTCTCTGGCTTGAAGAGCCCATGCACAAGCCGAGCCCTGAATATAACTTGCAATTAAAGCATGCCAAAAACATGAACTTAGAATATGATATTGTGGGGGCATGGCCTGGGAGCCCAAGATGGCAGACACAGCATAGCGAGGTTCTGGACGTGATGGAAAGTACCTTAGGAACAAAGTGCATTTGGATGATTTGTGACTGCACAACATATAGTGAGATAATACACAAATTGTGGCAACAGTTTTCTTGAAGAAAACGATTTTGACATGCAATAGGAGATGGGATGTGCTTGTTTTGATAAGCATATACATGTTGCTTCAGTCAGTTTTCCAAGACCTTCAGAGATTTATGACTTAACAATTAAAAGAAACATGTGTTGACAGATTTATTTAAGGGTGAGCAAGTTTATCTAAGGCATTTGGGCTCAATATTGAGTTTTAAATATCTGGAGACAGAAATATCGGAAAAAAACTATTTTGATGCAGAAATATCCTTGTCAAGAATATCACCTTTTCAGGTAAGCAATATCGCTTTTAAGAATATTGTTGTTATTATCGTTTTTAATAATGTACTTGCAAATAATTCAGTTTTTTAATTATTTTAATGTGTTTTAGTATGTACATTTATTTTATGTGACATTACTTTTTGTACAATTGGTATACATTTTTTAAAATATGGTTTTGTAATTGTAAGTGATTTAGAATTTAGAATGTAATTTCTCATAGTAATTTATGGAGTCAAAGCAGGTTGTTGGGGATATAGGGGGTTATGGTGGAAAGTTAATTAGGTCATAATTTATCATTAATTATTTAATAATTTTTATTAAGTGTGTGAATGATATTAACTATGTAGATTATGTAATAGTTAACAATTATTTGTTAAAGTTCTCAGTCAGTCAAAACACTTTATTTCGATTAATTAAAATCATAAAAAGACAAGCATAATCATATGTACATATATATATATATTCACTGAAAAAACCATAGGTTATAGACCATATATAGTTAGGGATTAGCATTTACAAAACCTTATTTTATTCGCACAAAACCATTGAAATTCCATATATAGTTAGTTGCACTAACTATATATCGCGCATCCGCAATCCACTGCTGATGATGTCACATATTACATCATTCATGACATGGTCAGTGACATCCCTGATGACATCACTGATGACATCACTGATGACAACATCCAGTGACTGTATGTTTCTGTAAAGTTAAAATATGTCTTACATATTGAAGAATGAGTGGATGTATAAGTGTCTGGATGAAGGATTTAGTAGGTGCATGACTGACTGTATGAGTGAGTGATTAAATGTGTCTCACTGAGTGCATGGGTTAGTGACTAAACTGTCTTAATTTGTGCATCATTATGTCTGTTGTTCTGTAAACTGCTGCATGTGTTGATCAGTAGCTATATGAGTAACTATATGGGTTATTGATTGGTTGCCCAAGTATTTGTATGGGAGACTGAGTGTGTGTGTGGGTGGCTGGGAGGTGTATGACTCTGTGCATAGATGTGTGAGCAGTTGATTCACTAGATGTATGGTTTCAAAAGTGCATGTGGAAACAGCTGTATGGGCGGTTGACTGTGTGCATGAGTGTATTGGTGAGTGAATGGATATCTCAGTGCTACATGTCAAAGTAAGTACATATGTAAAACACAGTACATGTAAGAGTTGACATATATAAATAACTGTGCATAAGAGCCAGTGAATGTGTGAGTGGCTGTATGGATCATTGTGAACTTGTATCAGGGATTGTATAAGAGAGTAAATATGTGTTAGTATATGTTTGAATAAGTAAAGTTTGTATAACTGTATAGTTGAGGAAATGGAGGTGTGATTGATTCTTTGCATGACTGACTAGGTGTGTGAGTAACTCCATGGATGAGTGACAGTCTGTGAGTGTCTGTTTACACTGATTGTTTCTAAGGTTATAATAGAGTCTGAAGAGGTTCATTGTATTATCACATGAATGATATCATCAGTGATGTGATCAGTAATGTCAAATGAGATGTCATCAGTGATGTCATCAGTGATGTCATTTGAGATGTCATCAGTGATGTCATTTGAGATGTCATCAGTGATGTCATCAGTGATGTCACTGACCATGTCATGAATGATGTAATATGTGACATCATCAGCAGTGGATTGCGGATGCGCGATATATAGTTAGTGCAACTAACTATATATGGAATTTCAATGGTTTTGTGCGAATAAAATAAGGTTTTGTAAATGCTAATCCCTAACTATATATGGTCTATAACCTATGGTTTTTTCAGTGAATTTTCAAGGTTTTGTAAATGCAAATTCCTAACTATATATGGTCTTTAACCTATGGTTTTTTCATTGAATTTCAATGGTTTTTTAAAAGCTAATATCTGTAGCTGTAAAATGTATTCTTCTTTAAATCTTAAAAAAATGTTTACATGTTTTTTAGACAATTTTTAAAAAAAAAAAATTTTTATGTTTCGCTCCCAGTCCGCTAACCGGTCTGCTTCCCGTTAGCTCAATTTAAAGCCACGGCTCGGTCCGCGAACCAGTAAACGTTCCTTTAGCGTAACTGTTACGTTAGCATGATGTTTTGCGTTGTCGCGTAATACGTCATTGGACGCGCCAAGTTAGCGGACCCGGAAACGGACCAGAAAGCGGCGCAAAGGGCGAAACGTAAACACAGCAGGTCATGTGACTCGGTAATAACACTTTTCATTGGTTCATTTCACTTTTGGTTTCCTAATGATGTAATACTACGTCATGTGATCTAAAATTAACACTTTTCATTGGTTTAGAACTTTTGCTTTTCCCAAATGATGAAAACCCCTCCTTCTTTCCTCACTCTGACTTTCATCTTGGTGAGAGAAAGACCCTTTTCCATTGTTGAGAAATGGCTTCAATAGTTGCTTCAGCTAGTGTTCCCCCACCACCACCTCCACCTCCTCAAGGGAAGAAAGGACCACCTGCTCAAGCAATCTTTGAAGAAGAGGAAGATCAAGAAGAGGAGGAAGAGGAGGAAGAGCCTGAGTTTTTGCCAGAGGAGCCCAGGAGATACAACAGAAAAGAAAACTATATCTGGCAATTTTTTAAATTTCCAGCAGGGCAAAAAAAAGTCAATGCCAGATATGTCTTTTGCCGTATTTGCGACGATCGACTTTCAAGGGGGACTGACAAGAAATATAGATTCGGAAATTACACGATGCACAGGCATATGAGTAGGTGGCACCCAAACAATTATAGTGCTGCCCAGCTTCGCGATGAACAGCAAAATCCCCCGGCAATGGCGAGAAGATCTGTCGTCCAAGAAGTATCGGGACCAGAGGCGAGGGAGGTGGTCCCGAACATTCAAATGGACATGGGGGAAGTAAAGCAAGTGTGCATGCGGTGCAACCAATTAATATGCTACCGAGAAAGTAGTATTACTCTTATAGTGAAAGCTATCAATAATCATGTTTGCCCGAAACGCCCCAAAAAACAAATTCTTCTTTTTTTCGTTGCTCCTGTTGAGCCCTTTTCAATGAATCATTTTTGTTTCCCCCCTCCCCCCCAAAAAACAAAAAAATTACAAAATGTTCAGAAAAAACAAAAAAAATATAACAAATGTTCAGAAAAATAATCAAAAAAATTTAAAACAACAAAAACCAAAAAAAAGTTCTTTTCAGAACTACCTCCCCATTATAAAAAAAAATAGTAGAATTTTTGAAACTCTGCCAACCTCTATTTCTTTTAGTTCGCTCCCATTTCGCACTCCGGTACGCGAACCAGGAGCGAACCAAAAATTTTTTTTAAAAAAAAGAACAGTAAGTATAAGGGAAGGAAACAGACAGTTACGTTACAAGAAAGACAGCTATAGGGAGTAAAGAAAAGATACTGTTACCCGCAATCCACTTCTGATCATGTCACATATTACATCATTCTTGACATGGTCAGTGACATCATCAGCAGTGGATTGCGAGTAACAGTATCTTTTGTTTACTTCCTATAGCTGTCTTTCTTGTAACATAAATGTCTGTTTCCTATCCTTATACTTACTGTTCTTGTTTTAAAAAATTTTTTGAGATCATTCAGAAACAGTAACATTAATAGAGACAGAATGAGTGAATAAGAATGAAGAAGTATGAGAAGAGAGGGACTGAGAAAAATACTGGAAGGAGTAGAATAATTAAGTAATAGAGAAAGGAATGAGGGAAGTAGCAAACGCAGGAAAGTAAGGATTAAAGAAATGAAGCAGTAGAACTAATAGATGTTAAATGTGATAGATTAAATGATTGATTCAGGATGACGATAAGGTGTGTCCTCTCCAAAAGTTTGTTTAAGGTGAGGCCTACTCAGGGTTGCATATCAAATTTATGCTTGTTGAAGAATACAGAGGAGATAATACATGTGAAGGCCTACCATTGAAGTAAAACATGTCCACTTCACTCTTGAACAACGGCCAGACCTCTTCTGTGTCCATAGACAGACCTAAAGTTCATCTGCACAATGTCATTCGTAAACTTAGAAAACACAAGTAATGTAATTGAAAAACGTGGAGTTTCTTTTGCTCATTTCACAATCACATCACCTGTGTTGCCTTTGCTTAGGTATCTCATAGTGCAGATGTAGTCCAGCATATGAAACAGTACGCAGAAGTGCAGCAGTGTATGCATTAATACATGTGAAGGCCTACCAATGAAGTAAGTCATGTCCACTTATTACATCATTCATGACATAGTCAGTGACATCATCAGCAGTGGATTGCGGGTTAAAAGAGTAGAAAACATTTACCTTATAATTCTTGTTAACTTTTTCAAATATTTTTTCATACTTTCAATCTGTAAAAGAGAGAAGAAACATTTCAAAAATATTAAAACATGTATTTAAAAATTTGAAAAGACAAGGGAAAAGGTTCAAGAAGAAACAGTTTTTCAACAACTTTGACATTTACAGAAGCCTCTGCTGCTCTACGTCCCCTACACAATCCTAAAGATATATATTTTAAACAAACAGTATCTTGATGCTGATGAAGTGAGGCCTATTTTGGAACATGGTGCATCTTTTGCACTGCTGATGTCTCACAATAGTGATGCAATAGCAGCGCAAAAAAGATGTAAAGCCATCATAAAATTGTGTCTAACATTTTAAATGATTGTTTCAGGATGCAAATAAGATGTGTCCTTTCAAGAGGTTTCTTTAAGGTGAGGCCTATTCAGTTTTAAAAAAAAAACAGTACCCAGAAGTGCAGCACTGTAAGCATTAACTTTGACACTTACAGAAGCCTCAGTTTCTCCATATCTACCTCACATTTCTAAATGTATATCATAAGTACAAAAAGTAGAACATTAATTATACATGTTAAATGGTTTATTTTTGCTGTTCTCAGAATGTATCAAATTTCACTTAAATCAGTGACTTGAAGGTATTCATCATGTAACAGCGGGGAAAAAAAAACACAATCAAAATGATTGTGTTTAAAAAACCCATACAACCTAAGAAATCTGAATTCAAAACTCCTTAAAATTAACTTACTTTCCATAACGTCGAAGGATGTCCTATGAACAGCGTCCACTCTGTTGTGCTATAAATATTTTCAGCCCGCCACTTTCTGAAAGAAAACCTCCATCGTTTTGAAAAATATGTTACATACAATAAAAGACTTCTCACATTCTACCACATGTTTCCACTTGGCCAAATCATGTTACAGCGATTCACAACTCTTGTAATTCTTCCAATCAAATCCCGTCATTTTCTATTTTCGCAACTTTCAAAAAGAAAACATTTAAGATTATTTTCACAATCCTGGACTACTAATATCTTACCCTTCTTTCTCACTCATGTTCTCCTTTTCCTATGACACTGATACTGCTTACTATGAAGCAGACTTACTTGCATCAGGTTTATATAGCTGGATTTTTAAATTGACATTATAATTAAAAGTTTTGGACCAATAATCTAGATAGCATTGCAGACTTACATTCCCTCTACTTCATGAACCTTTTGCAATTCCTCAGAGGAAATCCCGAGATTCTTTCCTTAAAATTTTGGTTTTAAAAACACCAGGTAAGAATTTTTAAGGTCAAACGGCAATTTTTTTTTGAAAGTTACAACAGAATCGTTGCAGAATGACCAGCCGTTTCGAGACTTTAAATAAGCTGTGTAATGTCCTGATGTTGTTGAAGGACCATCGTGATAGATAATTGCTACAGTTACAAAAGTCCTTCCTGATATTGACAGCTGAGAAGCAACAAAATTTTTTATTAAAGTTGACAATTTTGATCCATCAGGCCTACATCGTTGGATCATTAAAATGACATACTGGCCATATCTTCGTATAAATAATGTTGACATCATTTCAGATTTACATTGGCTACACTCCATGTTGTGATCCGCTGCATTTACTAGCTTATTAAAGGAGACTGATTTACTGTCTGGCAAAGTTAAATATATAAATCTTTCTGAGTCTACACTAGTAGTACTTGATACCATACAGTTCTCGCAGTCATGCTGCCATTGATAAGAAAGCCCAAACAGGTGATCTACATCTACACCCTCATCTTGCAATACATCAAGCATATACATTAAAAACTCCTGACAATCCTGCTGATTATTTTCAGAGAAGTCTGTTTGACCTGAACATTCATCTAACAGATAACGAACTTCAGACACACTTTCTACTTTTGTTCGATCAGTGCTACATTTCTCTAACACAGAATTCAACAAGCAGCATAAACTTTGTTCCGAATTGAACACAATCTGTTCTTTTAAAGTCTCTAGTGAAAAGAGAACATTAACCACTACATTTGCATAGCAGTTGACACCAGAACTGTTTTCAAATTGAAAACCGACAACATCTTCAACAGAATCCACTTTCTTTCTGCTTACAATTTTCTGTTCATCGACTTTTGGGCTTTTTGCTACAACCTCCCTACTATTACTGATATTTCTTCGTTTCCGGCCTACCACACGTTTCTCAAACAAAGGATATTGAGGCAAATGTGGCGCATACTCTTTTCTTAACCTATTGTATTCCTTAACACAATCTAGATCCGCACAAATGTTTGTGACATCACAGTCAATCAGGTACAATCCCGATAAAGTTCTAACTCATGACAATGCCACATATGCCATACCCTCCTTGAACACAGAACTGCCAATATTCACCAATGCAGTATCTACACTTAAACCTTGCGATTTATGGATTGTCACCGCATATGCCAAGCAAACAGGAAACTGTTTACGGCGAACATATAAATCTTTAACAAGCAAAAACCTAGCAGAACAACGACCAATTAGCTGTACTTCCTCAATGCCATCAAATTTAATTTTTATAAATTCAATACCATCTCTACTTCTGTATTTCTCAAAATCAACAACATTACCCATTGATCCATTTACCAGACCTCTTTCAACATGTAAATTCCTTCTCAAAATGATTCGGCAATTTAAACACACATTCAAAGTCTTTTCAAAACCCGCTGTTTTAGATATAGTCTTCTCTAATGAATCCAATTTTGATTTCAAATTCTCAGACAAAATAATTGTTGATCCCATATGCTCTATTTTGTCAATAGCTTCAAGTTTCACAATCTCTTGCTTTTCTAAATTCAACATTTTGTTGTTGAAGATGGCACATTCTGCAAGAGTTGGCATCAAACATATTCCGGATTTCTTCTCAGTAATTTTCTGAAAAATATTCTCAGGCACAATGTCTTGTTCTGGATATAAATTTGACAGTAATCGTGCATTTAAAGCTTCTTTCCCATGCTCGGTCACTTTTCCAATTCTAATATCTTGTAGAATATTCTTGTAATCTTCATCCTTCGCCTGACGCATATTTTCATGCAGTTCAGCATAATTGAAATTTAACCATATATTGACGTTGCCAATGCTCCCTAGGCACTTCCTGGTATCTTCATGCGTGAGTATTTTGAACACAGGTTGTCCTTTTACTGGTGTCAGCTGCAGAAGATCTCCAAAAACAATGATGTGTTTGCCACCAAATAACACATCATATTCAGTTTTAAGAACTTCTTGCATTCTCAAATGCACAAAGGCAAGCATGACATTGGAAACCATGCTTACTTCGTCAATGATAAGAAGTTTCATTTTCCTCAAGACTCTTGAAACTTCACAACAAGCATCCCCAGATAACTTGTGGTATTGTAATTTGTTGTCATGCTCCACCGGCAGCATCAGTAGACGATGCAAAGTAATCCCTTTAATGTTATGTGCTGCCAATCCAGTAGGAGCGGTAACAACACAAGACAACGATGTCTCAGTCCTTTTCTGCAAATAACATGAAATTGCTTTAATGAGGAAACTTTTTCCAGTTCCCGCTTCTCCACTCACGTACAGTCAGACAGGCTTCAACGATGTACATGAGCACTCTTTCTTCTCATGACTTAATCCATGCTCAATTTGCTTGGTAACTTCGTCATATATTTTCCTCTGCTCAACGTTGAGTTGTTTTTCCAAGTCTTCTAAGTTAACTGCATCCTCCTGAGCAGGTGCCATGGCTCTTTCCACTTCATTCATAGCAGTGGCAGCTTCATTTTCGATAATAGGTCCTCCTAGTGGATCCTGACTCAATGAAACAGAACTCTGACTGTCCTGAGAACTGTCTCTGGCAATCTCGGCTGCAATCGTTGCTTCCTGCTCAATTTCCAAAGTCAACATTTCTTGATATTTGGGAAAAGCAGGACATTCTATGGTCTCCTTAGCAGCAGTGAAAGAGTCTTTGTAACAGAGGAAATCTCCAAGCAGTTCCTCTTCTGCACGCCAAGGCTTGAAAAGTTGCAAAAGTGCTAAATAGAAAAACTCCTTTTTTTCTGGAGATTCGCCACTCAATTTTCGATGGTTTACTAATTGGCATTTTCTTTGCTTGACCAGACATCCCTCACTTCCAATTACAGCATACACTCCTTTCTCAATATCTTCTTTGATGTTCCTCTTGAATATATAATTTTGTAGAACCTCATATAGACAAACATTCTCAAGGTGACTGCTTCGATTTGGATAATATGTATCCAACATGTTGGTCTTCAAAATGTCGGTACTGTTTGGTTCCTTTTCTGCCAAATACTCAATTTCCCGGACAGGTTTTAGAACTCGATTTCGCGTTGCAGCAAGACCAAGACTCGCCCAAACGATACTCCTGGATTTGGCATAGACACTTGCTGAGGACAACCGGTCACAACATTCGTAAGCTCCGATTTCTCGATGCGACAACATCTTCAGACTGAAACTGTACAACTTCTTGCTGAGGCTCTTTTCATGGGAAATGTCCTCCCACATATCCTTCAATTCTGTCTTTTCTTTTTTGGTGATGTAAGATGTCACATACCGAGCCACAGCCATACAGTTGTCAGCCACAAACTGTATATCCATGTTAGCATTCCACATGGACAAAATCACTGGGTTGTAGTCGTTGATGTACTTGGACTCTTCGTTCCTTTTCAAATTGTATGTATTTTTGGGTGATTTCCTCGTCACATTATGTCGCAGCGAAGACATCAAACTGTTCACTCTTCCTTTAGAAATCGCCGGTCGTGGAAAGTTGAAACGACATTTGGTGTAGAACTTGTCCTTTTTTCTGAATTTACGACGACAGTACTTTCCACAACGATGGCTTTGGAAACGTAGAACTTGTTCTCTTAGGCTTTTCTTCTCCGTTGCGTTTGGAACAGCACACGTAGAATACTGTTCTATGAAATTCATCACTAAGTCATCCGGATCTGTTCCAAATTTAGGTGCATCCTTGATCCACAACAACATATGTATATGAGGAGCACCTCTTGCTTGGTACTCCTTTCTCCAGAAGAAATCCAACACCTCTCCAAGAGGTGGATTCTTCTTATTTGTGATGAAAGACATCATAGCTTCAAATCTATGATTGAAGTACCTGCATACATTCACTGGATCCAAAGAACACAGTTCTCCAGGTGTCTTGAATTCAATGTTTTCAATATTTCCATTTGCCTCTCGTAGAAATTCAAGTAAGTCTTCCCAGCCATACTCGGCACAGCTCAGAGTAAGGAACCATGTTGGAGTTCCTAAGTTCCTCAGCATACATTTTAAATCACCATGACGACGGTACCAGTACTCATTAGTACCACGCTGACACGCCATGAGATTAATTAGTTGAGAATCCAAAATACTGTCATGGACATTGACTTTATGCATAAAGTCACTTGCCGAGATGTTTCGCATCTGTATACCACTTTTTAAGATGTGGTTCACTGCATATGACAGTCCAGACAGATCGCTTTCAAACAGGAGATGAAACAAATAGGGAATACATTGACGAAACCTAGGATCTTCTGCATACAATCGTAAAGTCCGGTATTCAGACGCAGGAATTTGATGAGGTCGCTCATCATATCTTCCTCCTCGACCTGTGGGAAATAGCTGTGGGAAACACTGAGCTTCCAAACTTTCCTCCCAAACACTAATGGGACTCCCTTTGGCTTGTTTCATTTGAAACAACTCAATTGCATTCCCCATGACTTCCTTGGAATGCAAAGGATGAACACTATAATGTTCATATATTTCTTCACTTTTAGAGGCCTCTACTTTCTCAATTTGGCCAGCACACAAATCGCTATCCTCTTCATCACTTTCTTCCTCTTCTGCAACATATACATTTATATAGTACTTATTATTTTTCTTCAAATACAATGTTGCCTTTTTGACTTTCCTAACATCCACTAAATCTTGCCATATTTTCTTATTCTTTGTCGGAACCCCATTAACCAAGATAACCAGAGGTTCCTCTTCAACTTTTTCTACTCCAATTGTGTTAATGTTTTTGTTCAAATCTAGAGGCAAATAAACAACTCTTCCCTTTAATCCTCTCTGTAAATCTGCTGGAGGCAACTTCCCTGTCTTTGGCTCCATTCTTACAATAGCCTGAAAGGGATGGATACTTTGAATCAAAATAGATTCATAAGTATTTAAATCCTTCAATTCAGAAGGAACCTCAACCAATTCAAGATTATTATGAACCGCCCTAGCAGGCATCTGGTTTTGGTTTAATTTGTTACAACAATAAGTACACACACGTTGATCCGATCCCAAATCAAAACAATTTTCTACCATCAAGTATGTGGCGAAATCCTTCCATTCACTATTATTTTCCCTTTCACTTTTTGCATATAAATCCACTAACTTAGTCTGATTCTTATAATAAGTGCGTCGACAACACATACAAGTGAAATTAGGCCTCTCACTTGATTTCATCTGAAACGTGGCAATTTCCTTCTGAAATTTATCTGTACTAGAAACCTGTACATTATCTTCAACATTACCTTCTACTTCTGGGTCAATTTGAACATTCTCATCTTTACTACCAAAGTAACAAAACTCAATTTCTTCACAAATATTCTTGACATCTATTTCAGAACCATGCAAAAGAGCAGCACATAATTGTTTAAGCATAATTGCTGGACTCTTAGCATAATACAACATTCTCACTAATTTTCTCACTTTATTATGATGCACTGCTAGCATCCTGAAATGATGAAAAACACTCTGGCATACTCTCCTGGAAAGACAAGCCAGTGAATGACCACGCAAACCTGTCATTTGTCTCACTCTGCAAGGATCTAAATCTTGCAACAACTTCATTTTCTGCTTCAAACTTTTCTTATTAAATGTCCGTATAAAATCACAAAGCAAATTGATGGAAACCTGTCGCACACTGCAAATAGAACTACACTTCCAAATGTACACTGGACCCTTAGGACGTCTTCCTAAAACATCATTACCTAACACCTCGTCTGTCTCTGTTGTCACAAGTTTTTCTTTTTCAACTGGACAACCATCCTTCACTTCATAAGCTCGACCACTGGTGTCAACTGCAAACACCAAATCATTATCCTGAAAATAACTCTCCTCATTAAAAAATGCCTCACAACTTGAACTATGCATCCATTCTCCGGAAAAAACTTCACAAAAGTTACTACGATTTACTACTCTCTTCCATCTACTATTTGATTTGAAATCAGAAATTACCTTGCTTAGTTTCCTAATTCTATTGATTACCAAAATAAACAACTTTCGCTTAATTTCAAAAGCATGATCAATAATTTTCTCTACATTTTTCTTCTTCTTATAAAATGTCACTTTCTGTTGGCCTTTCTTAATATTTTTTAATAAATTAACTATTATCCTGTTGCGGAACATTCGTTTTCGAATGTCCCTAAACTGTTGTTTCCTTCTACTATCATGCACAGAGTTATCTCTTGCTCTACCAGTAACATTTTTGATTGGGCTTTCCTTTCCATTTAAATTGCTTTTCTTTTTCTGGACTGAAACATTTTTGGGAGAAATACTTTTTTTACTACAAATATTTCTTAAGAATGATTTCGTGCTCTTACCCGGAGCTTTCTTGGTGATTTCACAAGTATTTTGGGGAGAGGACTGCTGCAATAATACATGATCTTGCTGTCTTTGACGTTTTCTAGCCTTTCTAATTCGATTCTTAGTTGGCATTTTTCAAATTTTGAAATGATCTGCAGTTGAATCTGTGGAAAAATATAATAAAAAATGTTATTAACCACTATTACCAAACAGTAAATGAATAACAGTCATCAAAAACTTAACACCCTACTTATTATTTAACATAGCAAATCTTTTGCACCAGCACTGCGTCACAAAAATGACACACAGTGGTACAAAACAGGCATACAACAATCATAAATCTCTCCCTAACATTTTAAATGATTAATTCAGGTTGACGATAAGGTGTGGCCTATCTAAAGGTTTGTTTGGGCCCAGATCTTTGGACTGGGGTGAATGTGTGTCATTGATCCACATTCGGTCCATCACCTGTTTTGTTTCTTTGAGGTGAGGCCAACACATGGTTGCAGATGAGATTTTCACTTGTTGAAGAAAACAAAGGAGATAATACATGTGAAGGCCTACCAATGAAGTAAGTCATGTCCACTTCACTCTTGAACAAAGGGCAGACCTCTTTTGAATCTGTGGTCACACCTAAACTTCATCTGCACAATGTCATTCATAAACTTAGGAAACACTAGTGATGTAATTGAAAAATGTGGAGTTTCTTTTCCTCATTTCAGAATTACATCACCTGTGTTTCCTCATTGACTTAAAATGTCCTTCAGACACATGAAAGTGTTTTTTTAGATTGCCCTGGCACCATTTTTGGGACATTTTTAACATGACTATGTAACTCCCATAATCAAAATCTAAATTTGCCAAGCACAGGTGGGAGCGTATTTACAAGAAACTTGCCCCATGAAGAACGCTTTCCATTTAAAAAGGGAAAAATAACATCATAGACACTCAAATGCTTTATAAATATGACCCAAACAACCTATGAAGCTCTAGCAGTACATATCCAGAAATGTAATTGATTTCAAAAAATCGTTTTTAAACACAGCAAATAAATCAATTGTATAACTACATTCAAGAGGAAATGACTAAAAATGTCCTTGAAACACATGAAAACGTTTTTAGGAATGCCCTTGCACCATTTTTGGGACATTATTAACATGGCTATTCAACTCCCATAATCAAAATCTAAATTTGCCAACCACAGGTGGGAGCGTATTTACAACAAACTTGCCCCATGAAGAACGCTTTCCATTTAAAAAGGGAAAAATAACATCATAGACACTCAAATGCCTTGTAAATATGACCCAAACAACCTATGAAGCTCTAGCAGTACATATCCAGAAATGTAATTGTTTTCAAAAATCGTTTTTAAAAACAACATATCTGTTTCAGCTTACATGAGAGACCATGGAATGGGCTCCATGTACAACAATAACTTGTGTTACTGCATGCCAGAATGCTACACCGAATATGCAATTACAATTTCTCCCAAAAAACAAAATCTATTTGTATATCACTTGAGACAAAGCCACATTTTAAAAACACAGCTTTCTTCATCATTTTCTCCTTAAATCATACTATTCTCTATCTAAATTAAATAAATCTTTTCTCACCTTAGCAAATACTTTTTGAGTTTCAAAACAGTCTCAGAAATACTCCAAATTGTCTTCAGCAGAACAAAGAGGATGCACTCCAGAGGCTGCAGCTATTGAAAGCACACAAATACAGATATTCATTACACATATCTCTCATATTAGCCAATCATAACTCTTCCCTCACTTTTTTCAAATCAAAACCCTTCCCCCCTCTGCCCTCTCTGCCTTTTTTGCTTAGCAACCACCTCCTGAAAGACCTCTCATGTTTGCAAATTCACACAACAATGTTTCAATTGAACTCTGAACTCTCAGTGCACCTGCGTATCCAGTGCAATCTTTCATTAAATGTTTCTTCCTTGACCATTCAAATTACATCTTTCAAAGAACACATCCATGCACCCTAACTTTCTGTTTTCAGAAATGGAAATGCACCAATCACTGCTAATGAATCATTAGCACTGGAAATCCACAGTTTTTTTTCTTTACAAACTCCTACTGTTTCAACTGCCCTTTCATTACCACACTTCATCTGACTGCAGCACAACCTTCTCCCACCATGTTTAATGTCTGGATTGTTGGACATAGTTACATCTACTGGGCTCAAAGGTATGCTGAGAACAGAAATTTACCTAACCTCAATTTACAAGATGTGGAAATTAAGTGGTTGGGCCAAAGAGGATTGAAATGTCACCAATTGATACCATTGGTGAAAACCTTTATGCATTTGCCAAAACCTGACCTGTTAATAGTACACTGTGGAGGTAATGATTTGGGCACTTTGACTGGGGTAGGTCTGGAAATGCTTTTAAAGGACACCTTTGAGCAATTAATGGCACTTTTTCCTCAAACTGCCTTGGTATATTCCAATATATGCCAAAGACAGAAATGGAAGTGGTCCAACCAATTTTGTCCACAAATTGAGAAAGCGAGGAAGCATGTAAACAAATCTGTTTCAGCTTACATGAGAGACCATGGAATGGGCTCCTTGTACAACAATAACTTGCGTTACTACATGCAAGATATCTACAGAGGAGATGGAGTTCACTTCTCAGATGAGGGCAACAGAATTTTCATTTTGAATTTAAGACTGTGCATTGGTACCTACTTATAAGTACCAAAATGTACCATAAACCCAAAAGCTCTTCTCAGAGCTACCCTACATCTGATCACTCACAATTATTATTTTTCTCTAACTTTTTTTCTGTAATTTTCAACAAACTACGCTCAAAGAGCGCTACCCGGTACGCGAACTGGAAGCTAACCGCGCAAAATTTAAAAAAAAAATGTTTTTTCCCTGCACATATGGTCCTCCTCAGCCACCCTCAGAAAACCTAGGGGGTCAAAATACTTGTACCGTGCCCCCTTCTACCCATTCTGAACATTATTTGCCCTCCATTTTATATCTTAATTCGACCGAAACACAAAATGGTGGACTTTCGTTACGCTCCTAGTTCGCGGACCAGACCGCTACCCGGAAAGCGGGCCAAAAAAAAAGGTGGGAAATTAATTCACAGAAAAACGACTGGAGACACTCTCACCAAATATAGATTAGCTCATACTACATAACAATTCCTTTCATTTTCACAAATTTGATTGAAATTCCATTTAGCCATTAAGCCTGTAGACCTCTCTAAATACCGTGAGGTAAATTACTTCACAAAACACATCTGAAGTGTTGGAATTGACAACCAATGAAAATATTACTTTCATTTTCTACTTATATTACCTGACATTTGATTGGTTATATACCTGAATATATATAAAGGAAGAGAAGAAAACACAGCCATTTTGACTGCTACTTCTTGTTGTACATCACATTTGAATAGCTACCAAACACTTCAACTTGTTTGTGAAGGTAAGTTGTTATTTTTAAAACTGAAGTATATTGTGCACTATAACTTAATATGGTAGACTTTTTCTGATAGATATATACTATCCCTCTGTAGTAGTTATGGATTTAGATAGACTTCTCTGTTATAGTTATGAATGGAGTTAGGCTTGTCTTGGTTAAATCACATACACTTTTTTATAGTCCTGCTACTTCTTGTTGTCATCACATTTGAATAGCTACCAAACACTTCAACTTGTTTGTGAAGGTAAGTTGTTATTTTTAAAACTGAAGTATATTGTGCACTATAACTTAATATGGTAGACTTTTTCTGATAGATATATACTATCCCTCTGTAGTAGTTATGGATTTAGATAGACTTCTCTGTTATAGTTATGAATGGAGTTAGGCTTGTCTTGGTTAAATCACATACACTTTTTTATAGTCCTATTTCCACTCTGATACTATACACTGCCAAAAGATAAATTCACTGATAAAAACTGCCTATCTAAAATTAATCCCAACAGTGCCCTATCTCTACTAATATATATTTTTGTTATTCAAAATTTCAGGCAAAATGGAAGGCGAGCAACAAGTTCAATTTACAATTGTACTGGAAGAGAGCAGCCAAGGAAAAATTGATGATTTTATGGATCAAAGTAGAGACCAGGAACTACTACAATCTGTTGAAGCAGTGGATAACCTGCTTAAAAATGAGGACATGTTACACCCTATATTCAATTTTGAAATTTCTGACAATGAAATGTTAGAAAGTTTAATGAATTATGAAACACAATCAAAATAAAAAAAAATACTTTAAAAATAAAGAAAACAAAAAAAAACAACAAAAACAACAAACAATTAACATACAGTATTAGAAAAGTCTATCATTCTTTTATCCTTATAGTACGCTGCCCAGAACGCTTTCCGGTTCGCGTACTAGGCGCTCACCACGCAAAAAAAAAAAAATTTTTTTTTTTTTGGGCCCTGCTGGGACCTTTTAAAACCTCCACATAAAACCTAGGGGGTCAACGAGGATCTACTATGCCCCCTTATGGTAATTTCCCCCTTTATTTCGGCCTCCTCTTGTCTCTCGATCCTACCGAGAGACAAGATGGCGGCCGCTCCGGACTGTTTAGAATGTTGACAGACACCGGAAAGCCAATCAGCTTCGCATCGCAAAGTTCCGTTACGCGAAAAGTACGCGAACCGGATCGCTACCCGGAGCGCTGTTACAGATATATATCTTACTTTGAACGTTAATTTATCAAAATCCACTGGAGCACATATATTGAGACCTAGCAAAGGCACATCGGGCTAACAGTCCCTACAATTTTGCCAAGTTTCGTGCAAATCCATTCAGCCGTTCGAGCTAAAAGTGAGGCCAACCGCCCTATGGAAATTAACATGGGAAAACCGTGTTTTGGGACCCCCCTTTTTTCTCGGCCCCCCCTTGACGAACCCCCCCCAAATTTTCAGAGGCTGCTCAGAAACAAAATGTTCCATTTTCCTGAAAATTTCAGCCAATTCCGTCCACAAACGCCAAAGTTATTAGACATAGAATTTTCAAAAATCCCATAGGGAAAAAATCCTAACTATATATACCTACTGGCGACCGCCAGTAGGTAATATATATACACATCATTTTTTACAGAATTCAATCATTAGATATATGTACAAAAGATAAAAATAGATGTAATCACAATACATTCAAGTGTCAAAATATCGTGAGAATAAGAACTATTTCATAAAATTTCAAGATGAGTATAAAATAAATATAATTTAAAAAGGGAAAAAGACACAGTTTAAACGAAGTACATATTTCATAGTATAATATACCTAGCAACCCATACTCAGCAAAAAGTGCAAAGTGCAAGGTGTAGTTAAAAACATCGAAGAGATTTAACCTGCTTTATCTAACTTATTCTTCCTCCGGACTGCGGCCACCAGAAAACTAGCGTCGCAAAACATGTCACGGGGGCAGCTTAACCTCTGTAAATACAAGAGGGCTGGTCTTACTTGCGTAAAGCCAGCCTCCTTCAGGATGGGTAACAGAAATTTACCTCGCATTTCCTGATAAAATTCACAAAACATAATAAAATGCATCGTATCCTGAACAGAAAAGTTATCACATTTGCAAGGTTGGCTGTTTTCTGGTTTCCCCCAAGTTGGGAAATCCCCCAGAGTAAAGTGTATTAAGTTAAAACGGAACTTTGACAGGAGCTGTCTGTGAAAAGGGCGATTAAGTATATTCAAATAAGGCTCAATTGAGGGAGATGTTGATAATAAAAAATTTGCTCTCACAGTCACTTTCTTAAGTTCCCGCTCCTCTCGTTCAACGCTAAGCATGTTAAGAAAATGTGTCTTTATCCAGCCAACGTCCTCCCTTCTAATACAATTAGGGGTAGTATAAATCTCGGGGCGTCCTAGATTTGTAAACATTGTTTTCAAATACGAAAGCCAAGGGATCGTATTCGTCCTATCCAGAGATAAACAATCCGTCAGGATTTGATGATTTAGGGTTACTTCCTGGTTTAGCCAGGTCTTGGCCCAGCAAGTCAGAGGTGCCAGTCTAAGCCGGTCCGTCACATATCCTAATCCTAGCTCAGTGTGAACTGAGTAGGTGGGTGAGGATTGTGGCAGACCCAGCAACGATCTTAAAAACCTATTTTCACCAATTTGGATTTTTTCCAAAGATGTATAGCCCCAAATACAAGATCCATAGGACGCTATAGCGAGGCATTTAGATTTATATATGTGGAGGAGAGCCTCAATGGGTTTTTCCCCCAGCCTTTTAGCAAACCCCAGAACTGCCGAGGTAGATCTAATCAGAGCATTACTCTTATGATATTTGTTAAAGTTATTTAGTGTGTGAATGATATTAACTATGTATATTATGTAATAGTGTTTTAATTTATTTTACGGTTGCTACGTTTGTAGGGGTATAGGGTGGGAAGATAATTATGTAATAATTAATTAACAGTTATTTTTTAAAGGTAATATTAATTATTTATTTGATTATTATTGATGTAAATTGTGCAATATTCACTGTTTTTATTATTTTCCTGTAAATTGTTGTCATTGTTGCTCTGCATATTATGTAAAGCGCTCTGATACTCTTGGGTTAAATTCACATATATAAAACTCTCGAAAATAAAATAAAATAAATATATTTTAGTAAGATTTTAGGTGCGGCGGCTGGGTTTGTAGGGGTATATGGTGGGAAGTTAATTTAATAATAATTACTTAACAATTAATAATGTATTATTACATATTGGTGTGATTAATAATTATGTACATTATATACTACAGATGTATTTTAGTTATGTTTTAGATATGGATTTCTAGGTTTCTAGGTGTATAGGGTGGTAAGTTACTTAAGTTATAATTAAAGAATAATAATTATTAATATGTAATTAAATATTTAATCGCGATATCCTGGAGGGTCTGATTGATGGTCCTATATGTTGCTTGATACCACTCCTTCACAATATTGACCTTGCCTCTTCTATTGGCATTTGTATCAAGTCCAGGATGAGAGCTCTTACCTTAAATCATAATGACATGCTATTAACTTGTTATTACTTGAGGGGCTTGGCACGTGCTATTTTTTCCTGAGATTGCATGTGGAGATTAAGAAACAAGAGGGCTGGCACTAAACCTACTTCTTTTTTCTTCACGTCGACATCCCAGAAGCCCATGTAAACGCCATCCTGACAAATATCTGTCATCCAATAACATCTTGGACTGGTCACAACATGGCTTCCGGGCTGGACACAGCACCGAGACAGCCCTACTAAGTGTGACAGAACACCTCCGACCCATTCTAGACTCTGGCGGAGCGGCAGCACTGATTCTACTTGATCTCAGTGCTGCCTTCGACACGGTGTCACACGAAGTTCTGCTGTTCAGGCTAAAAGAGGTCGGGATATCGGGACTCGCCCTTGACTGGTTTAGAGACTTTCTATCAGGCAGATCATTTTGAGTCTTCACCCCCCTCCCCACCTCTCCAGGGAATGCCCCATTGAACAGGGCGTGCCCCAGGGGTCAGCTCTTAGCCCCACCCTGTTCAATGTGTATGTCCAACCCCTGGCAGAGGTAGCCAGGAGGCACGGAATGTCTCTTGTATCCTACGCTGACGACACACAGCTGGTGGTGGCACTAAATGATGAAAGCGGTCACAGCGCACAAAAATTCCAACAAACTCTCGTTCACATCACAGGATGGATGACAGCGAACTACCTCCAGCTCAACGTTGGAAAAACAGAGGTGTTGTTGGTGGGAAAAAAGACAAACACTTGGGGGAACAACTGGTGGCCAGAAAACCTCGGCCAACCACCTGAATCCAAGGACTGTGTCAAAAACCTAGGAGTCTGGGTAGACTCTGTCCTAAGATTTACCCACCATACTAGAAATGTGGCAGCAACCTACTTCGGCATTTTACGGAACCTTAGACCCATCCTAGGATTCTTTGACCACCAAACCCGTCAGATGATAGTCCAAGCAGCCATCCTCCCCAGGCTGGACTACGCCAGCTCCCTCCTGCTAGGAGCGAACGTGGCAGAAAAAGCTGGACTCCAGCGAGTCCAGAACGCCGCCGCCAGGGCTCTGGTAGGTCTCCCCGCCACACGTCTGTGGCTAGCGTCCTTATCAAACTCCACTGGCTCCCAATGTAGAAAAGGATTCACTTCAAAACGCTATGCCTAGCATTCAAAATCCTAAAAACGGCTTCCCCCCCATGCTCTGCCCACTCCTGTCAACCTACGTCCCTCGACGCGCCCTACGCTCAGAAGGACAAAACCTAGCAACGGTACCTCACATCAAACTAGCCAGGATGGGTGGCCGTTCCTTCAAATACTTGGCCCCGAAACTCTGGAATGGCCTCCCAGACCAGATTCGAGGGATACAAGATCTGTTGACCTTTAGGAAAGCAATCAAAACACACCTCTTCGGTTAAACAAATTTCCTACGTCCTTACCTCCCTGACCCTATACTCTGTCCACTTCTCATACAGTAAGCGCCGGGACGCCCCTTAGCTGGGGCAGCCGCGCGCTATACAAGCACATATAACATTAACATTAACATTATCAAAACTAAAAAGCATCAGAAGGATCTTGATAACATATCTGCCGGGCCCGCATGGAAGACGGAGGTGAATTTTCACGAAGATGTTCTGCTTCTCCTCACGTTTTAGGAGCAGCTTCAAAAGAGCCGAACACCTCTACCTATGTTCAAAGGCCTAAAAAGGATGTGGACTCGCTCTACAAATCAACCCCTCCCCCCTTGACTTTGGAAGATCTCATGGAAGAGATTAAAGTTCTGAAACATTTTATTGTTGAAACAAATGCAGCTCTTCGAAGAATTGAGGGATAATTGTATTTTTACGATGAGAGAATATCTGCCATTGAACAGAGAGAGAGAGGGATGTTTACGATTTCATTCCAGATGTTTCCCATATGGCCAAGGAAATTGAACAACCTAAAGAAATGGCAGAGGACTTGGGATCTAATTGTTCCAACATGATCTCATTCTTATAAAAGGTTATTCCCTAATTTGTTCACCTGGATCATGGTTCTCTCAGCATTCAAACGGCTCATTGCTTGGGCCCTGAGATCTCTTCTCCATCTAGCACAAGGCATAGGGGTATCATCATTCTCTTCCTGCAGTTCACAGAATTGATGGATGTTCTGTCAGCAGCTAAAAAGAAAATCAGAGAAATGTACTGGTCTGGGAACAAAGCCCTTTTTTCTCAAGATGTCTCCAATGCTACAGCACCTAAAAGGAAACAACTTCTTGCGAATCGGCGGGCAACTCAAAACTGTGAAGGCTGGATATGGTTCAGTGCATCCCTGCTTTTTCAAGGTCAAGTACAAAGATAAGATTTTTACATTTGATGCCCTGGCGAGTGCAAAGTTTCGATTCGACAACACAGATATGGAACTGAGTTCTTCTGTTACTGCATAACTTTTATCTGTTTAAGAAATGTCTAATTAAGTGGAGAGGAGAGGAAAGTCTCCTCCCCCGCCCTCTCAGAGATTAGGCATGGAATGGAAATTATTAGCTTGGTATACATATACAGGTGATGGATACCTAGGTTGGAAATGTTTGTACATGCTGTGGTTGCCCAGATGTGTTGTCATGTGACCTTATACTGTAATGTGCTACATATGCAAGAGGTATTTCCCAATGTACTGGCTCTTTTTGTATTGTTCATATAATCAGATAATGAAAAAAGAAGAAAAAATGTATAATTGCATCTAATATGTTTCTTCTGTCCTGATTTTGTCTCTCATTGGGTTTTTTTTACATTTCAGACAAGATTATTTTATATTTCCTTATTCTGTTTCCACTTCCTCATGTTGTTTGTCTCCCATGTTCCATTTTGATCTATCCCTATGATATTTTGCAAAATTGTCATTATGTTGTTTTTTTAATGTTTCTACTGTTCAATATTGAGCTATTTGACATGCCGTTTAACTTGCACTCCCTTATGTTTTTTTTTCTTTTTAATTTGTCACACTGGTATATATATATATATATATATGCAAATCTGCATTTAGGTGTCCTTCCAGGTGTTTTAATTTATATCTGTATTGATTCAACTACGATTAGGACATTTTCTTTTTCTCTTTGTCGTCATTCATGTTTTATCTAGTTAGATGGGGATTGTTCCCTACATCTTGTTTTCTTTCTTTCCTTTAGTTACGTCCTGTTTTTCTTTCTTCTTCCTATTTTCTCGGAGTGTTACATAATATGCATTTATTTTGTCAAGTGTTTTTTAATCACAATATTTGTAATGAATTTTAGAATTGTTATGTGGAATTTAAAGAGTTGAGCACTATTAAGAGGCAAAGGCTCTTGTCACATTTGGCTAGACATAACGCTCAGCTAGTTTTATTACAAGAAACAATCTTTCTGATATTGAAGTTCTTAAGAAACAAAATATTCTCCTCCTCTTTCTCTAATAGGAATGGTGTTACTATACGTTGTCACATGAATTTGAGGGGTGGTTGATTTGGTTAAACTCAGAATTAAGGATAATATCTTTTTAATAATGAATGTATGTCGCCCTATTCATCTGGATCCATTTTTGGGGGAAATTTATTTCACAGTAAATACATGAACATTCTGGTGATAATCTCCAACTAGGTGAGGGATTGGACCCCTTTCTTGATAGGCATTTCTCAGCTAAATGTGTTCCTACCTAACAGTGATCATCATGCATTTAAAAATACGGGCAAGATGGCGGCCGCAGCAGTGGCCGAGTGAGGTGCTTGGACCGATGCTCCGCTTGACCCCTCAGTAAACCCTTTACTTTCCTCTGACTTTCCCCATACCTGCGGAACGCTCCCGAGGCCATAACAATCCATAGGTGGGGAAGTACGGGCACCTACCGTGCAATTCAACATTCAAGATTTGAAGGCTTCCTGCACTGGCGTTCTACGATGGTTACTGACCTGTAACGGGTTGCAGCTGCGGCGGCTCCACCTATCGGGATGCGGCTGTTCTACACGGAGCTAGCCCGGCTCAACACGCCGACAACATCGAAATTCTGCCGCGGGGGTTCACAGAGTGTCTGAGGAGAGATTAAGAGCCTGTGAGCTGTTTCGCCGCGACTGTTATCTGCAGCTCATATTCCCGGACTCAGAATCGGAACATTTAACAATGGCAAGGGGCAGAGGAGCTGCAAGAAATCGTGGAGGAATAATTGTCCCTACACCCGTGAGTACTCCTGCTGATGGGGCTGTAATAACTGTGGCAGTGGAACAGGAGGTTACTGGGGGTGGTGAAGGAGGCTCCTTTGGGAACTCTGGGAACATCCCCCCGGACAATACTATAACGGAGGGCAGGAGCCACAAAGTATCGCAATTAACTGATATGCCGAGCTTAAAAGGGCAGAACGAGTATCAGGCTCAGAAGGGTGGCCAAAATCTCCCACCCTAAGATGCTATATTGAAACAGCGAGTAGTGCCGGCAATATTTAATAAAAAAGGGACTAAAGCCAAGTTCAGTGTAAATGTGGAGCCTCAGAATGCTCAAAATACTCAAAACGCTCAAGTGACGACGGTCGATCAGCTTGTGCCACTGATAGCTGAGAGTGTGAGCCTCTCTGTTGAACACCCAATGCAAACGACTCCAACGGATTAAGCAGGCGGAGTACCGGGAGAGAATCCGCTAGGCCAACAACTACTGGATAATGATCGACCTATAATGGGAGAAGTAGGCAATACAGATGCTACAGATGCTACTAATTGTCCAGCAACTGACCTGGGTAGTGAGTCTGAGTATGCCGGCTCAGACGGCAAGTTTTACTCCATGACAGATTTGACAATGGCACCTGATAAGGAAAACGATGAGGACAGTCTTAGCAATCCGGGTGATTGGCGGGACACCCTGTTGAAGAAGACCGGGAAGTTCAGGAAGAACTTGAATATACATGTTCTCATGGAACTGTAAGGAGAGCTGTAGAGACTGAAGCGATTGTAGGGCTTGAACAAGGCTCATCGATGGCTCAGCTTAACTTGGATGAGGAGGATTTTGAGGAGGAATCAATCACTTTAGGAATGGTTTACAAGAGTATATTGGCGCATCGGAACGAAACCAGAGCTGAGGACTTGCGCACACAAGGAGCAGTGAGAAAGCTCCAGAACACAGTTAGACGTTTGGTAAAAACATGTGCGGAGGTCACTACACGGGTGGTAGAAGTCGAAGAACGCATCTTCTCAGCAGAAGACACTTTGGTTAAACAACAGTCAGATATCGAGAATCTGCAAAAATCCAAGTCAGATGTGGACTGGAAGCGTACAGATTTAGAGAACCGGGCGAGGCGCAACAACTTGCGCGTACTAGGTATTGCGGAAGGAAAGGAGGGCTCAGACCCACGTAAATTTATCATCCAGCTATTCAAAGACGCTTTCCCTGAACTTAATACCTGGAACTGGGACACCAAAGTCATTAGGGCACACAGGTTCCCATTTGTGATTAGGCAACGTCGTAATAATCAAAATGCATATCCTTCGGCAATTTTAATTTGCCTTAATAACTATCTATTGAGAGAGGCATTATATGACTTGGCTCGCCCTGTACGCAAAACGGAAAGGTGCTGGATGGGAATATTTTGTTTGTCCCAATTTCTGTCCCTCGACAGGGCATGAGCGATGGCAGCTGCGGAAGTTAATTGCACCCTTTAAAGCAAAGGGTCCTCAATGCTTTCTGCTTAATCCGGCAAAATTGAAGATGATCTGTAAAAGCCAAACCCGATATTTTACTTCTTGCTCAGAGGCACAGCTTTATTTAAAAGAAATGGATGAACATCCAAAAAGTCCAAATTTTAGTAATACAAAAAATAGTTAAATGGGAATTTATGTTAAAACTGAGCTGAATGTAGCAATTTCTGAAATATATTGCTAGATTGTTGGGTTGTATATGCAATGGGAAAGTAAGGTGATGATATAGATATACCATAGGGGCATCCCCTCTCCCATAGATATATTCCTCTATTCTTTCAAAAATGTTTTTCTTTGTTTTTTTGGGACGCTTTTTGTTTCAGGGAGAATAGTAACTGTCGAGACATATGTAGATCTACAAAGATAAACAAAGATATGCAAAGTGGAACAGAGTCTCTAACTCATAGAATGCCTGATGTAAGGCTTACGAATGGGAGGAGAGGGGAGGGAATCAGAGGGTGGGGGTCTGGGGGGTCAAACACAGGGGCACGGGACTAGGCACTTCCACATCGCAGAGGACATAGTCCTTAAGCCTCGGTGTGGGTGGTGGAGGGGTGGTGGGAAGGTGAAGGGTAGGGGGGTCCAAGAATTGGGGGTAGTGGGAGGGCATTGGGTAGAAAAAAGAAAATAATACATGAAGGAAGGTTGGGAAAGAGTCTTTTTGATAGAGCAGTCAGTAATTTTGCATTGCTTAAATTAGGGATAAATGGAAAAAATGGGGAAAAAACAAAACAGATTAGACTAGATGGCAGGCAGGGGGATTAGGGTAGCCACGCTGAATGTGAGGGGGCTGAATTCATTGGAGAAATGACGGCGGGTTGCACAGGAATTACGAGCTCTTCAATGTGATATAATATGTCTGCAAGAGACTCATAAAGTATGGTCAAAGAGACAATTATTAGAAGAACTAGGATTTAACTTAATTACCTGTGCTAAATATTCTGGTGCTGCAAGAGGTGTAGCAATTCTTGCTAAAAAAGACGTAGCCAACCCGGGTAGGATTTTATCCGATGGGTTAGGTCGATGGGCAATCGCAGAATGTCTTGTGGGTCATATTAAATTTACGATTTGTGTAGTATATGGTGCAAATCCAGACAAAGCAATGACTCTGGAGTATTTGAACGTTGAATTAGCAGCGTGGCCCACACCATTGATTTTATGTGTGGACTTTAATATAAACTTAGCACCGAATATTCTAAACAATGAACAGTCAAGGTATGTTGGCAGGAAGCCATGTGTGTTTAAAGCATTACAGGCATTAACGGGTGATCATGGGCTAGTGGACGCGTGGGCTTTCTTAAGGGGGCGAGCACCTGGGTATACTTTTTTTTCTTTTCCCCACCGGACGCTTGTCCGATTAGACTATTTTTTTACTACTCAATCATTGCTAAACCAGGCAACGATACAAGTATATCCTAGAATCACCTTGGATCATGGGCCAGTAGTTCTCTCTATTGCAAGTATACTATCAATGATTC
Organism: Lissotriton vulgaris; assembly: GCF_964263255.1. Taxonomy (NCBI): domain Eukaryota; kingdom Metazoa; phylum Chordata; class Amphibia; order Caudata; family Salamandridae; genus Lissotriton; species Lissotriton vulgaris. Next base: position 1,161,116,700 of record NC_141689.1, read on the forward strand.
GGCCAAGAGCCTTTTCTTTTGCTCGTAAATTATTAGTGGAACAGCAATTCATTGAACATATGAAACAATGGATAATATTCTTTTCCAACACTAATCAAGGGAGTAGTAGTGTGGGAGGAGTGTGGGACTGTTTCAAAGCCGCCTTCCGCGGAGAGGTACTGAGCTTTGGTTTATATAATCAAAAAAAGCAGACAGCCAATACTAAAAAATTATATCAGGACTTGATAACAGCTGAGTAAACTATTATGCAAAGTATACAGGCTGGGACAGACCCATCGGATCAGGTTACAGCAGTAGCACGGCTAAAGGCAAGGTTAAACTTGACTTGGGCTAAAGAGGCAGCAAAAAAGTTTTTTATCAAGAAACAAATTCATTATGAGTATGGTGAGGCAAGTGGCAGATGCCTCACCCAAAAAATTAGATCAAGGGAGACTGCTCAGCGTATAGACGAAGTACTAGATATGAATGGTGACTCTGTTAAGGATGATCAGGGTATTCTGGAGGTATTTAGACAGTTTTATGAGATTTTATATCAAAACGATGTATATGATGAGGCAGCAGCTGCTACTCTGATCACTCAGTACTGTACCCAAGATCTTTCAGTGGATGAGATGGAATCAATGGAGGCTCCTATCTCATTAGAAGAACTTGAAAAGGCAGTAAATGGGTTATCGTTAGGGAAGGCGGCAGGGCCGGATAAGATGCCGTTGGAAATATATAAAACCTTTTTCCCTGTTTTGAAGACTGATCTTTTGTTAACAATGTTAGAGGCACAGAAGGGAGTACCCCCTAAAACATGGAACGAGGCGTCTATAGTAGTGTTTCATAAAAAGGGCAAGCCAGCGATTATTCCTGGATCATATAGGCCTATCTCGCTTTTAAATGCAGATGGGAAAATATACTCAAAGATTTTAGCCAACAGACTCTCTGTAGTGATATCAGGATTAGTATCACTAACACAGCATGGGTTTATCCCTCAATGTGGCACAACAAACCATGTTAATCATGTGATTTCCTTTCTTGATTATGTGAAAGTCACTCGGGAACCATTTTGTTTAATTTTGCTTGATGCCGAGAAGGCTTTTGACCGCGTTACATGGTGTTTTTTATGGGATGTGATGAGGAGTCGGGGCTTTGGGCCACAGTTCATAAAATCATTGCAGACATTGTATTACCGACCAGTTGCTTGTATTAATACTATGGGACTCTAGTCGGCTGAGGTAGAAATTAACAGAGGTACTAGGCAAGGTTACCCTTGCTCTCCTCTGTTATTTTCTTTATATATCGAACCTTTTTTAAAGATGCTAGAATCTAGCGCGTATATACCTCCTTTACTTATACAGTCCTATCAATTTAAAGTATTAGCATATGCAGATGACGTGGCAGTGGTCACGCCGAATCCAGTGGCTGCGATGCCAGCAATCGAACAACTGGCCACAACTTTTGGTAGGACATCTGGTTATAAGTTGAATTCGGCCAAGACTCAGTTACTAAGTACAAATATTCCAAATTTTACTAATCCAAGGCTTTGTCAAGAAGTTGTATACTTGGGGGTTAAATTACGAACATGTACAACCACTCTGGCTAAAGCAAACTGGGATCAGCTTTTGGTTGGTGGAAAGAAACTACTAGACCGTGCCGAATGTTTACACCTCTCCCTAGTGGGGTGATGTTATCTACTAAAAATGTTGATACTTCCTCAAATTTTATATTTTTTGCGCTGTATACCCTTGGAGGTCCCTAAAGCTAGCTTGGCACAAATACAAGCAACCTGTTTGAGTTTTATGTGGTCAGGCAAAAAGCACTGTGGGCAAGGCATTTTATGATTCTGCCGAAAGAGTTAGGAAGATTCTCGGTACGAGATTTTCTATTATATTATTATGCATGTAGGCTACAAGGGATGGGCATTTTGCTGATAGGAGCAGCACCGGAGCAGTTGACAGAGCGCCCCTCGATATATCAAATGCTACTGGGTGTAAAAGCAAAAAATTCCTTATTCCTCTATCTGGAATGGAGCTATTACAAGAGAACACGGTTCAAGATTTTAGAAGCGGCATATAAGGTGTGGCAAGCAGTTAGAGATATGTTTGGATTTGAGAAAATTTCATATTACATACCGTTGGTATCGCCAATATTTCTAGCAGTTGACCTATGGAATAGAGTGGTGTATAACTGGAGGGGGAGAGGAATAAGAGTGGTAGGAGATTTGTATTCTGATGGTTCTTTTAAATCTTTTGAACAGTTACGGACACAATATCAGCTCCCCAGAGAGAATTTCTCTAAATATCTGCAGATCAGGGAGTTTTTAGAGAATAGTGGTATCTCCTTTCAACTAAACCCCCTGATCGAGGCTAATACAAGAAGAGCAAGGATTGGTATTTTATATAATTTGATGTTCAATACAAAAACTAATGATATTGAACAGCAGAATCTTAAATGGGGGATTAAATTAGACAGACAAGATATTCAAATTGAAATCTCTTTGGGCATGGCGAAAGACTTATTTCTATCTGCAAAGCTCTTTGCTCAACATTTCAAATCACTTTTTAATTTATATTATACACCTGATAAGGTGTCTAAATGGCCTGAGGATGCGATAGGGAAATGCTTTCGGTGTAGTTACATTTCTGCAAATGATGTACATATATTTTTCACGTGCCCATCCCTGGCTCCCCTCCTATTGCAGATAGAAAGATGTTTATCGGAAATTGTAGGTAACCTAATCCAATTATCTGCAACAGAGATTCTTTTGGGGGTAGAAATGGGATCAAAGGATACTGGAACTGCGAAGCAGCATGCTAAACTAATATTTGTAGCGACTGCTGTTTACAGACTGTGTATTGCTTCGTATTGGCTACAACAGGAACCACCTTCATTTGTGGAATGGCGGTCTAGATTCATTGTAACTCATAATATGGAATATAGTCTGTATGTGCTCAAGAGTATACCTAAAAAGAAACTTGAAGAACAAATATGGGGCTTAGTCACACAGTATCTGGAGTCATAATATAGGGGTATATCTTCCTATCAGTGCCTGCTAGTAGAATTAAGTTAATGTCTGAATTCCTATTTTTCAACAGACCAGTGTGTTAAGTTTTATCCATTGCTTTTTTTTCCTCTTCTTTTTTTTTTTAGATTGCTCATAATATATCTTGTAAATTTTGTTTGGTCTAAAATGTTTTGTTTTTATTTGTGCAATATTTTAATATGTTATGACCTATTTTGTGATAATTTGTATAGCATCAGAATGACTCATACCAACCGATTCATTATTTACCAAAAAATAATAAAAGAAATAAAAAATAAAAATGCAATTTCAAAGAGCTTCCTATCAGGCTCCTGGAGACTGTTTAACCCATATCTTTGAGAGTTCTCTTTTCTCTCAACCACCCATAATTCTCAAACCAGAATTCATTATTTATTTTTAAGTAAAAGCATGGTTCAACATTTGGTTATTTGGAAGGTTTTAGCTCAACTTAATAATTTCCTGCATTCAGATAAGACTTTCATTGCCACATACCGAAAACGTTGTCACAGAATAGTTTGATAATATTAATACAGGTGACACTCCTTTCCATTTTGTCTGTGATGCATTTAAACAGCCTCCAGAGGTTTAATAGGTAGTTCAAAGTCCATTAAAAAAAATGGCAAAAACAATCAGCATCTATACTTGACATCATTAAGAGGTTAGAACATAAATCCTATACTTCAGAATGTAAGAAAGCTGATCTGGATACGTTGATGTCAGTTAAAATACAGTTTACCAAATACACCACTGAAAAAGCTTGTGGGTTTCTTCTTAAAATTGATGCTAGGTATTATGGAGGAAGGATTTGGCTACTTATCTGAAGTGCAAAAGGGAGAAGTCACCTGTAAAATCCACTGTGAATGACTTGGTTGAGAAAATCTTCTGAGATTCTGATATTATCGCTTGCTTTGCGAACTACTACCAAAATGTATACTCTCATAAGAATAGTCCTTCTGAGTTGTTCAATAATTTCTACTTCTCTAGGCTTAGGAAAAGGAATGCAGATAATATAGGTGTGCCTCTTTTAGAAAAGAGTTAAGGGGCATATTATCAAGGATGTTTATCTCCGCTTTTTTGGCTTTAAAAGACAAGAAAGCGGAGACAAAATTATCTCCCTATTACCTAGCTGTCGCTAACACCAGTTAGCGACAGATAGTATGAGATAGCGACCATCTTGGGCCCCACTTTGCATGTCAGTGAAATTTATCACTAATGACATGCAAAGTGGGCGTGCCAAGATGTTAGCGACTAGAAATAGTCGCTAACATCGCTATCTCCTATTACCAACTTTTGGAGATATTTGCGCTAAGCGCGAATATCTCCAAAAGCTAACACCTGCCCCTGAGCAGTTCTTAGCCATGTTATCCAATGGTCGGTGGATAACATGGCTAAGAGCATTAGCTTTGTAATGCATGAATATCGCTGACTTTTCAGCGATATTCATGCATTTCGGCCGATTTTTATCGCTTAGGAGATAAACCTTGATAATAGCAAGGTTCCTAAGCGATAAAAATCGCCGCAGCACGGCGATAAAAATATTGCCGCTAAGCCAACATAGCGATAATTATTGCTAGTTGTTGGTAACATGCCCCTAAATTTTGCTGTTAAATTATCCCAATAGGGAAAGTACAGAGTCTAGATGGATTCACTGTATAATTCTATTTGCAATTTACAAAAACGATTTTTCTATTTAAGCTGATTAATCACTTCTCCACTTTGAAGTGTTCTCCGGGCTCTTTCACAGAGGCTATGATTTGTATTATGGCTAAAAAAAATAAAAAATTCTTTACACAAGTACTTCAGACCTATTTCTCTCATTAATACTGATGGTAAAAATATTCCCCAAAGCACTGGCCCTTCCACTTTTTACGTCATACTAGACGTACCTGACCTTGAACAGTCAGGTTTTGTTAAAAATAGAAACATAGCCGATAATTTTCATACTTTTTTCCAATATTATTAACAAAGCTTCTAAAATGGCCATCCCATTGCTGCACTTACTCTCCATGCAGAGAAATGTTTTTAACTGGGCGTGTCTTATGAAAGCATTGAACGGGCATGGTTTTGATCCCAATTTTTGTAATATTATTTCAATATTGTATACTTCTCCCAAGTCATCAGTAATAGTAATAGTAAATGGTGTACAAGCTCCCTATTTTCTCCTAACAGGGGTACTAGAAAGGTATGTCCATTGATGGATGTCCATTGTCTCCTTTACTCTTTATTCTGGCATTAGAACCTTTTCTCTTTCAAATAATACACTGTGAGAGTTTTTCTGGCTTTACAGTTAAAGATTAAAACATTAAATGTACTGCTTATGCAGTTGATATTCTTTGTTTTTTTTCTAAACCAGAAATGTCTACACTGACTTTCTTGTAGATGAATCAGAATTATGCCTCCTAATAATCATTTCACGAAAGAGCCATTTGTTGCAACAGGATTATCTTGGAATACAATTAAAATCAAATGCTTGGGGATCCAATATTGTAATTCTATGACGGATACTCTTAAAATCAATACAAATGAAATAGTTGGTAAAGTCTGTCACATTACACATAAATGTTCTTCTTTTTTTTGTCTTGGTGGAGTTGCTATGATACAATCAAGAGGACGATTCTCCATTTTTCCTGTAATGATGCTGGTTAAAATTGAAAAAAAAGAAACTTTGCTAGCTTAGATAGCTTAGATAGCATATTATCTCAGTTCCTTTGGAATGGGAAGACAGCTAGATTTCCCTAGATACATTGAAAAAAATCCCAAGGTCTCTGGAGGTGTACATTTTCCACTTATCACTGGGCATTTGGAATTAAACAAATTCAGGATAATTTGGTGGAACCTGTCTAAAACACTTGCATGTTATAATTGTATTGGGCTTTGGTTTTCGTTTTTTCACACAAAAATATTATTTTTATGTCTAATCCACCTCATTATTGGTTGTCGTCTATTGTATCACTTCTGTTCCTTATTAAAACCATTTTCAATGTTTTCAACTTTTAAACAGTTTGTTAGCAGTCCCGTCTGATATAATAAATTGATTTAAGAAAAATGGTAATATCATATTGTGGAAAAATTCAAATATAACATATACTTGTTGGCATTATGATGCACATGCCGGTTCATACTTGCATACATAACTTTTTATGACCCATTTTTTCTGAATTTTAGGCTCATGTTTGGCATAAGGTTGAAGTTATTCCAATGGGTCCACACCTTTTTCTTTAGATAAACTGTTCTTGGGAGGGGCACACTTTGATTGACCTCATAGCACAATGAAAGGAAAACTTTTAAAACTCTAAATAGCAACTACTCTACAGATAATTAATTCTAACTGGAAATCCAAAGAAAATATTTCTATTAACTGTTGGTGGAATTTAGTGTGTTACAACCACAGATTGGACAGATTTAATCTTAACTCCCTACAGTTAACATTTAAATGTGATAAATTGTTGTCACCATTTACCAGTGATTTAGCTCACAGTGCTATTGGTAATGCTACTTTGTTTTCACAAGACTAACCAGCTTTTGTTGATGAATTTCATTTATATTATGAGATATTACTCGTGTTATATTTCAATTGGATTTTAATAGGATATTTTGTTATCATCTCATATTATAATTTTGTCTAAATGTGAAATTATTATCCTTTTACCTGGTTCTTTCCAATCTCTGCTTTTTACTTCCCTTTGCTCTCCTTGTAGCTTTATTTCTTCTTTTTCTATTATGATATCACTCCATGTATTGTCTTTTTGGTCATTAATTCATTTTGACTTTTTTATTTCTTTTTATTTTAATATATTGTTCACATCCTACTATGTTGCTGACTGAATGACCTATGGGTGTTTCCTATGATTTATTGTTTTGATTCTTCAATCAAATAATACACTAAAGAAAAAGGAATATGATATTGTGTTAAAAATTCGTAAAAGGGTATTTCTGCAACATTTAAAAACCTTTCACCTTAGTGCATGAGATAGAAATAGTAAAAATTAGGAGTTTTTAAACATACTCTGAGAATCATTCCTGCTCACCCTGATGACAATGCATTTAGTCAACTAAGAGGTAAGTCAGTCAGTTATGGACACCATATATGTGGACTAGATATTAATGTTTGCTGGAGCAATATTAAGGTATCTGAAATCATACACAAGAGGTTTTTGTACAGCATACGACCTGAATGTAGGAATTTGAAGGAGCTCTCAATTTGATAATTACCAAAAAGGTGGTTCGATGATATGAATTTTTGCCTAACACCACACAGTTTGGACAAGGTGGGAAACTGGGATTGACCACAGACTGTCCAGTTTCACACTGCAATTTTACCATTTGATGGTATCTCTTTTTGAGATAAAGCTTAATGGTTTTCTCTGTAATTCTTGAAGGATTTATTTATTTATTTATTTATTATGCAACTTATAATGCGCAGACTAAACCCGAAGGTATCAAGGCGCCTATCAAAAACAATCAGCAAAGTTTGCAGAGCCCCACTACGGGTATGCACGTGTAAAGAGGTGAGTCTTTAGCGTGGATCTAAAAGTTTGGAGAGAGGGACTGGATCTTACTTCCAAAGGAAGGGCATTCCACCATTTGGGTGCCAGGAAGGAAAAGGCCTTACCTCCCCATCTTGCTTTTCTGACGCAGGGTACAGAAAGGAGAAGTTTGTGACTGGAGCGAAGATTCCTACTGGGGTTATAATGAGAAAGAATGGATCCCATGCTTGTAGGGCTGGATTTAGCTAAGGCTTTATACACCAGGCACATGGATTTAAAAAGGATCCGGTACTCAACGGGGAGCCAGTGAAGTTGTTTTCGGGCTTCGGTGGCAGAGGCACGTTTCGGTAGGTCAAGAGCAAATCTCGCTGCCGCGTTCTGGACCACCTGCAAGCGCTGTAGATGGCTCTTGTTCAGTCCTGCATACAGCGCGTTGCAGTAATCCAGTCGCGAACCCAAGAGAGCGACAGCAAGTTGCTTTCTTGCCTGAGGTGATAGAAAGTGCCTGATTTTCCTTAGAATGTGGATAATCCCCCAGCAGGTCGAAACAGTCCTGTTGACCTGTTGGCACATACTAAGGTTGGGGTCGATCATAACTCCCAGGTTTTTTGCTGACGAGGTGGGCTCGGGACATACGCCCAGCGAGTTCGGCCACCACTCCGCCGACCAGACCGTTTCCTTTCCTCCAAAGACCATCACCTCCGTCTTCTCCCCATTCAGTTTTAGTGAATTGTGGATCATCCACTGGCCAACTGCCTCCATGCAAGATCTAAAATTGGCGGCAGTTGACGTAGCTGGCTGGGAGAGAGAGACTAGGATCTGAGTGTCGTCCGCATAGGAAACTACCTCCATCCCAAAAGATCTAATGAGTCTGGCAAGGGGGGTCACATAGATATTAAAAAGGGTAGGACTGAGCTCTGACCCTTGAGGGACCCCACATTGCACAGACAGGGATGGAGATAGAAACGATCCCAGCATTATCCTTTGTTCTCTATGGTCGAGAAAAGAGGAAAGGAGTCCCAGAGCAGGCCCGCGAACACCAATCTCCCTCAAGCGTGATGTTAACACCACGGGAGACAGGGTATCGAAGGCCGCTGTGAGATCTAAAAGGATCAGGAGGGAGGTCTGACCCTCATCAACTCTAGTGCGGATGGTATCCAGCACTATGGTGAGGGCAGACTCGGTGCTATGTTCCCTCCTGAAACCATGCTGGGAGAGATCCAAACAGCCCGAGCTCTCCACAAATGCAGCCAGATGTTTATTCAGATGGGCTTCGAGCATCTTTGCGGGAGCCGGGAGCAGTGAGATGGGGCGAAAGTTTTTTAACACCCCGGGGTCCAGAGAAGGCTTTTTAAGCAAAGGTTTTACCACAGCATTCTTCCACTGCTGGGGAAAAATGCCTTCCTTCATCGCTCTGTTCATGATGTCAACCAGAGGAGGAAGGAGAGATTCTCTGCACTGCTTGAGGATCTTTAGCGGGCAGACATCCAACGGAGAGCCAGATTTGGTTTTATCAAGCAGGATTTCAAGATCCTGACAGGAAAGGGGAGGAAAGGAAATCAAATCCTGATGTTGAGAGGATTCAGCAACACCGGGCTCAGAAAGAGCAGGCAGCAAAGGAACGGCGGTCAAGGATTTTTGGACCTCCAGAGCAGCATAGATGTCGGCGATCTTTGACTGAAAGAAGGCAGCTATCTTGTTACACAGGTCCTGAGAGGCAACCACAGGATCCGGTGTCTGAAGGGCCATAAGGGAATCAACAATCCTAAAGAGTTCTCTAGGAGATGACAATGAGGAAGTGAGTGCCGTGAAGTATTCCTGCTTGGTCTTAATAACTTCCAGTTTGTAATTTTTAAGCAGGACCCTATGGGCTTCTCTATCCTTAGGGGCCCAACTAGAGTGCCATAAGCGTTCCTGCCTTCTTACTTCCTGTCTCCGAAGCCGGAGCTGTTCAGAGAACCAGGGAGCTGAGGGTCTTTTCCTGGCAGAATAACAAGATCTTGCAGGAGCAAGCTCCTCTAAGGCCTCAGCAATGGTGTTTTCAAATATAGAGACCGCAGTGGAGGTATCTGCCTCCCGAGGAATGGACAAACTAGTTGTCCATGGATGGAAGGAATCTTCCCTAATCTTTTTGAGGTTCCTTCGCACTTCCATGGTGCTCGAGGCCCTTCTAATAAAGCCCCGTGTGGGATACATCATATTGAAGGGAACGGCCAGATGGTCCGACCAGGAGAGATGGAAGGGGTTGGCAACTGTCAGCCTAGGATCGTTAGAAAAGATGCCATCGAGCGTGTGCCCCGCTCGGTGGGTGGGACCCTTCACCAGTTGGGTGAGTCCGCAGGCTGACATTATTTCTACCAGGGAAATAGTGTCGTGAGCCTCCAATAGCTCAAGGTGGAAATTGAAATCACCTAGAATGGTCAGATTTTGTCGGCCAAAATAGGGTTCCAGAACCTGCATCAATTTCAGCCCAAATCCTGCTCTTGGGCCAGGGGGGCGATAAACCAAGATTCCATTAAATGCTGGATTAACAGAATCAGAGAGGGAAAAATATAGGACCTGGAATATGTCCTTGGGGTCAGAAAGGGGTATAGTATGGCAGTGAAATTTGTCCTGATACAGAATAGCCAGACCACCGCCAACACGGCCTAATCTATCATATCGAGATAGGCAGTAACCCTCAGGGACCGCTTTGACCAGATCAGGGCCTGAAGAGTCTTTGGCCCAGGTCTCCGTGATAAAGACCCAAGAGGGTGTTTTATCTAAAACCAGTTCCTTAAATACAATATTATTTTTAATGAGCGAGCGAGCATTGAGAAGAAGACAGGACTCGCTAGGATTTTTAGGTGTTGATAGAGGGCGGGGCTCCGGAGGAGTAGAGGAAAGAGAGAGCTGAGGCTCATCCGCAACACTCATGAATGAAATTAGCATGTGACTCCACACGTCATTCTAGTCACTTTTACATAGTGCATACCTTGCCCAGTGACATAAGAGGTCTTCACATGAGACAGCCAAAACATTCATGTTTTTACTGTTTTTTTTAGTAGTGACATTTGGAGGGAATCAGGGATTCAAAGGATGCTGAGTTGAGGCCAGGATTTCAAACAGGTTCCCCATGACATATGGGAAGCAGGTATAGCCAAGAAGCCACAGCACCTCCTTGAAACTAGGCCTGGGCAGTAAATTCTGTTCCACTCGCGGAATTTGGGTAATTTCGCGTTCCGCGGAGAACGCGAAATTGCTCAAAATTCTGCGTTCTGCGATTTTGCGAAATGTTTTGCTTGTTCGCGTTTCAAAATGTGTGTTTGTGAGATTTTTTCCCCCCAAGCACACAAAGAGCGATTGCGAACAGCAAAGAAGCATTGCAAGCAAGCAATTCCGCATGTTCACGGAATTTCTGCATGTTTGTGGAGATTTTTTTTACCGTTTCGAGGAGATTTGCGTAACGCAATTACGCAAATTACGCTCACCCCTACGAAACGCCTTACTCAAACTTTCATTAGCTTGCAAATGCCCACTTCTACTGAATACAAATTAATCCTTTTTTTACCACACACAACCTGAGTGCACATATTTGAAGGCTCTCTCATAGCACATATGTGAGCGTCTTGAAATATGTGAGCCCAAAATGTCCGCTGTACAAAAATTAATCGATTTTTGTACATTGGACTTCCTGACCTCACGTTTTTTAAGGCAATCTCTTTTTTGCTAATAAGGTCGTTAACACATATAAGAGCTGTAAATGTCATGGGGGTCTGACTCACATTCCTGGACCATAATCCTCTCCTAGATATGCCCCACTTCCTTCTGGTACTGTGCTGACCTACATACTGGTGTACAGTTGAGGCACAGCATGGCTCATCACCTCACCCGGCTGGCAGACACAACCGAATATATGGGAGCTCTTTGATGGTGGAGACCTGTGGGACTAGTGGTCTCTCACTGGCCTAGGTCTCAGCCTCTGTCAATCCAGAGACGGGTGGGCAGTGAGCAGGAGTCAGCAACTACAGCAGAGTCAGACAGACTCACTATTGAGTTGCTGCTGGGGCCTGGGGCTGGGCTTCAGTCGGGCTTGACTGCAGATTGGCCTGGTTGGCATTACCCCATGGGGTCCTGAGGAGGAGGCCACGCTCGTCCGAGCATGTGATGCATTTCAAGCAGTGTCATATGTGCTAATTACCTGATTAGCACATATGAGAGCATGAATAGTAGTGTTTTTACAGCAAGAGAGGATGTGAGCCTGGCAAAGAAAGAAAAAGAAAAGAAAGGCAATAATTACTGTTCAGGCAAATGGATTGTTCCTCACACAACCACATGTGAAGGAGCAAACTGGTGCAAGAGAGGGCAGTTCTTTATTCATGAGGAGTGTTACTGCTTTGAGTACGTTTTACAATGTATGTGTCCAGTCATAAAGCTTCCTTCAACAAAAACAGTCACTATCACGAAATGGATTCCCCATTTCTCCCTCACACTGCAACTATCTCACTCTTCAACACAATTCATAAACAATTTCTTCCCCCACATCAAACTGGTAACATACAATGCTTACCTTGTTTTACCACTGCGTCCAGGTTGTCATAGGCAGCCACGGGCATTTTTGAATGCCGTTCATTCGCATTAATGGCCTTTAAGATTTGGAGCTGCACTCTCATCTTTTCTTTACTGACTGAGAAATAAATCTAGTATATCAGTGGGTGAATGTATATGTTAGAGCTGGGAAAGAAATACAATGTGCCCCATCAATCAAATTAACATGAGAAAAGTAATGGTTTCACAGAGTGAGAAGAGTCATTAAGGACATACCGGAAACATTAACTCGTTGAAGCTGTGCCACATAGAAAGTTTAGAGACAAACTCATTGATCTTTGGCTATGAAGATGACTGGGCATTAAATCATATCTATCAGTTCCTGACACTCGCCCAGTAAACATCTCTGCATTTCCTTTGCTTTAAGAGTTGCTTTAAGAGTTCATAGATATGAATCACTTCTTTTTCTCTATATAAAAAATGAATCTTTGATTGTACAGCACACATCCTGACCTCACATATTTCAAGACGCTCTTAGAAGTGTTAATGGGGCCATTAACACATATGAGAGCACTGCACACATCATAAGTGTTGGACTATCTGGTGCTGGAGCCTTATCCCCCCTCAGAAAGACACCTTTACACTGGCCCTGGTCTCGGTTCTGGTGAGGTTGTATTGTCTCGTACACACTCAATTCGGTTTGAGAGCGGCATCTGCAGAAGCTGTATGCAATGACACAAACAATGTGCAATATTGAAAATTAACCAATGTACAAGAAACTGTTCAGCCCTACTACGCTTCTGCCCCTCCCAAATACAAGACATGTTGATGTCTAAAATGACTGCTCCAAGACGAGTCCCACTCCCTCCTTGCGCTGTTCTGGCCTACATACTGGTGCACTGTCACCGCTCGGCACCTCAATTGGTTGGCTGATACAATAGGATGCCTGTGAGCTCAGTGATGGGAAAATGCTGTGGGACGAGTGGTCACTGTCCTAGATCTCAGCTTCTCACCGTTGATACACAGATTGAGTGAGGGCACTGGGCAGCAGCTGGTGAGTGACTACAGCAGAGTCAGACAAATTCACCATTGAATTACTTCTGCGGTCTGGGTTTGAGTCATGCTCGGATCGGCTGCTGGCTGGCAGGCTGCCTGGCATACCACCACCCTCAAGGTCCTGAGGAGGTGGCATACCTCCCTTGAGGTCCAGAGGATGCAGCTCACACGAAAGGGACTTTTAATATGAGAGGGCAGTGTTCATGGGGGCAGTCCAATGTATTTGTACCAAGTAAGTCAATTTTTCAATTTATTAGTCTTTATTCGGTACTTAAAAAGACACCATAAAAGCGCATACACAATATACACATTAAAAAAAAAAGTAATTTTTTTTTAAAAAAATCAGCTAAAAACACATATTTCATTAAGCTAGGGAAAAGGAGTTTTCTATACAGGTTTAAATGGTATTAGAGTCAGTTTTCTCTTGTGTTCCTTAACCGTAATGCAACTCGATTGAAGTTCACAATACAGAACAGTGTATGGGCATCTGGGGCTTCCTGTAGGAACTTCAAGGCCATTTTTGCTTGTCTGAGTTTTGTTTCTTTCAGAATCCCCACTAAAAACTTACACCTTGGGGCAGAGTAAAAGGGACATAGCAGAACAAAGTGAAGGGTATCCTGTGGAGACCTAGCGTCGCAGCCGCAGGTACCCTTCGCCTCCACTGTAAGAGTGAACCCAGGGGGAACCGCAAATAAGTGGTGGCGCAGATTCAGTCTGAAACGGGTCATATGGTAACGATCCTGAGCATTATGCATGACCCTCAAGTATGGTTCCATTCCTTGTTTCACTGTTAGTTGGCAATAAGATAAAACAGTGGGCTTACGCCTTTCCCTCTCCGTCCTAGTCGTACTTAACCGTTCTGAGAAAAGTCTTTTAACCATTGTTTTATTCTCAGCAGTTAGGGATTCTGGGGCTGCAAAGAAGATTTTACAGTCAATATCCTCCATAGAGTCCTTGATGTACTTCAGCCAAGGTATATGAGCCCATTTATCCCGTTTGAGGCAGTCTTTTATAATTTGCCTTGTGAAGGACGCATCAGGGTTGGTCCAGATTTTAACCCAGGCTAGGAGAGGTTTAATTCTAATCCGATCTTCGATGTACCACTCTCCAACTTCCTCATGAATGATGAAGGCCGGTGCACTCTGTGGTAATTTCAGAATTCTTCTGAAGAACTTATTTTCTTCCACCTGTATCTGTTGCAATTTTTTATCAATAAAACCCCAAACATCTGCACCGTAAGTGACCTTGGCACATCAGATTGATCTATACAGATTTAATATTTGCTCGGGGGACCATCTGCCCAGTCTTCTCCCGAACCCCATGATAGCGCCTGATGACGCCGCCAGTTTAGTTGCATGTTTCTACACCAGGGGTTTAAAAGTCAGTTGATTGTCAAACAGTACGCCAAGATATGAAAAAGTCTTAGCCTGGCCAATTTTATGTGAACCGATATGATAGGTAATTTTCCCTTTTTCTTTTGGTCCTGTTGACATAATATAAGATTTTTCCAGGTTTATTGATAGATCAAGTTTGGCCATAAAATCAACAAAACCATGAATCAACTTCTGCAACCCCAGGGGGGTTCTGGCTAACAATACTGCGTCGTCGGCATATAGTAGTACCGGCACCGCGCGATGGCCAATTTGGGGCGAATCTACCTGTAACTTAAGGAGTTCTTTTTCCAGGAGGTTTATATATATAGAAAATAGGAAGGGTGCTAAAATGCAGCCCTGCCTCACTCCGCTGGTGCATACAAAGGGGTCGGTCTTAGTTCCCTCTTGGTTATATCTCACACTTCCAGACGTGTTCCAGTGTAAAGTTTGTAGGACATCTACAAGGGGTTGATCCACTCCTAGATTTAACAATAATGACCAAAGTTTTTCTCTGTTTACGCGATCAAAAGCCGCGGAGAGGTCCATAAACCCCATGTATATATTCCCACTACCAGCGATGGTATATTTTGCTGCCAGTAGGTACAGGTTCAAACATTGATCAGTGGTGGATCTACCCTCCCTGAAGCCATATTGAACATCTGAAAGGACCTGGTGCTCCTCAGCCCATTCCTGCAAACAGCGTAAAATGACACATCCCAAAACTTTCGCCGTCACATCTATAAGGGATATGGGGCGATAGCATTGGGGGTCATCACGATTCCCCTTTTTATAGATCGGCACTATAGTTGCTGTTGACCAAGAGCGAGGCAGTCCTGCCACCACTGCCTCGTTCAGAACCCTCGTAAGCAGCGGCGCCCAAAGATCTATATTGCTCAAGTAAAGATCAGGGGGTATTCCGTCAGGGCCGGGTGCTTTATTCTTGCTGAGCCCTACTATTGCCGATTTTATTTCTTCCAGGGAGAAGTCCAATTTTGGGTGTTGTGTTAACCTTGGTCCTTCCCCTTGGGTTAAGTGTCCTGTGTAGTTGTAAAGGCTCTGGAAATGAGTCTGCCATTGTTCAGGTAAGATAGTATTCATTATTTTAGGTGCTCCTGGGTCCTGGAAACATGGGGTATTAATGACCTTCCAAAAAGCTGAAATATGTCGCCTTTCTGCAGCCTCCCTTAAATCCTCCCAGGCTTGAATTTGTAGACTCTTTTTCCGTTCATTCAATGTTTTTTGTATTCAATTCTGTTTTGTGCTATTATCAGCTTATCTCTGGGTTTGGCGTGGAGGCTAAGTATCAGTTTTTTGTACGCCTTAGTGCAAACAGAATCAAACCACCGTGGGGTGGAAGGTACTTTGTTATTTTTAGATGTCCTCAGAAGATTATCTAAGTATCGTGCGATTTCTTCAAATGCGCTAACCACTAGCGCTCCTTCCACTAGAGGATCAAGGCATACATTTATGGCATTTAGACCCTCTGTTATCAGTCTTTTGTAAAATCTGTCTCCGTCAATCTTAGCCCACTTAATCCTTCTTCCCTGATCCACTGCCTTTTCTGTGACGTCTAATCTCTTAGTAGATTTTTTTAAAACAAACCCTTTTAACGCAAGAGTCAGGGGGTTATGGTCACTAAAGATGCTTGTGTCTATGGAAATGTTGCTGATATTTCTCTTTAGTAGGGGGGAGACTAAAATGAAGTCGATATAAGACTGGCAGCCTCTACCTCTAAATGTTGGGTTGAGGTCTCCCTTTTCGCCTAACTTAACGAGGTCCAAAGTATGGACCAAATTATGCCTTTTCGTTAGTTTCTCTAGATCCCATCCCTCCGTTATATGGGCAAAGTGTGGCCCTTTCAAAATAGTGCATCTTGACCAATCTCTGTTGAATGGTTTTAAATTATCACAGAGATGACAATTAAAATCCCCCAAGAGTATTATACTTGGGGGGTTTGGTGTCTCATTCGAAGAGCTCAACTTTTCTAGGCAGGAGTCCAGTTCCTTAACAACGGACCCCTTTCCCATCGTACCGACGGCATTATACCAATTTAGAAAAATAAGATTAAAATTTTTAAAACGAAATCCGACAACTTGTATATTATGTGAGTCCCAGTTATATCTAGACCATACTCCCTGAATATGAAGGTTTACATACATTATTAGTCCTCCCATGGCTCTCCCCGATGGTGATTTTATGGCCGGGACAGCAAAACATTTGTACCCCTCTAAACTATATAGATTGGGATCAACAGCCCATGTTTCTTGTAGGCATATGATTTGGAATTTAGTAATATAATTATGCCATTCCTGAGAATCAAATTTGGCTGCTAATCCTGCAATATTCCAGGATATAATTTGGAAATTTTCATGATTATCCCCCATGCGTTGTTCTTTTAGACCCCTTAGTGTATGTTCCTCCTGGTCTACCTCTATAGTTGATATATGGGTACAGACTTCTGGGCTGATGTCACTAGCCAGTCTGCTCGGCACAGGGGTTTTCTTATGAGCTAAATGTTCTGTTATTTTATTTCTTCCTTTTTTTGGCTTTAAACTCTTTTTACTGGGTCCCTTAGCATTGTTAGATCCTATAATACTAGGGGTTCCTAATTCTGTTGCAATTGGCCCTTCCTCCTCGGATCTTATGGGAGTGTCAAGAGCACTAGATTTTTCCTGTGCATGTCAATCGACCTCTTCAAGTGCGCTAAACCTATTCCAGTGCGCATACTGAGTTAAAAAATGATCATAGGTTGGGGTCGCTTGATATGGCATTTGCCATTGGGCCGGTCTGTACTGGGATTCCATCTGGTGGGCCCTATTCATCGGGATTCTAATTCTCTGTGCAGGTCTTTGCACAGGTCTTTGTGGTGTATAGGGATAAAAGTATGATAAGTGTACAGGATGGATTTGGGTATGAGATGTGCTAGGGGGTGCATTGCATATATAGTTGACTGCTGCAATGTCTCTAAAGTTAACTGTTATTATATCCCCTGCTATTGTTTTTGTTCCTCTCCCAATCCACTCCCCTCTCCTTACTGTGAGGATTTCGCCACAAATGTTATGGGGTAAATGTCTATTTATCTGCAACCACTGTACACATTTGTTCTTTAGTTCCAGATGTGTTTCCCTTTTACCCTCTCTTAATGGTGGGACTCCTGTCAACATGACCACGAAGGGCAAAGCTTCAGGGGGAAGATTAATTGTCCTAAAACGGGTCGATGTTGTTTTGTTTTCCGGGGCGTTCGCTAACGGGGTGGGGTTTGGCTTAGAATTATCTTTTGGAATTTGAACTTTGTTTCCATTTGATACTTGAGCAGTTCCTTGACATTGTTGTTTGGTTTGGGCCTGTGTTGTCTCATTAGTACTGCCAGGATTTAGAGATATTGGGGCTTTTTGTGCATCTTGAGCGTTCATTTGTTTTATTCTCTTTGGTTTACTTGATGCCAGTTCAGTTGTTGGTGTTACCTTGTTTTTTAAAGTTGTTTTGGGTGAACCCCCATCCTGTCTCGCTTTTGTTGAAGCACCATCCTGTGCCAATTGTCTTGCTGAACCAACTCCCTTATTATTTATCAGAGAGGTTAGTCTGTCTATTTTTGACATAAGGGGTTTGATCAGCGCAGTGATGGAATCCTCTAGATTAGCTTTCAGATCAGCCACCATATTAGTAATCCAGCAGGGGATTCCTGGTGTGGGCGGGTTTATGGGTGCCACTAAATTATGGTTTGTAGTTTTACTTTGGCCTTTTTTCCCCTCATGGTTTAAGTGATCTTTGGGTCCTTTTCCCTCTATGTTGTTTAGTTTCGCCTTTTTTGTGTTTATGCTCGTTGTCTTCGTTGTCTCCTTCATGTTCTCAGTAGCAGCCTGAGCACACGGGAGATCCACAAAGGAAGAAGAAGTGACACCAAAACTGATATCTGGGTCGTCTATAGCATCTAAAGTAACTACAGAAATATCCGTAGCCCCCTCCTGTGTGTCTCGAACGATAATCGTCGGTGGTAGGGACATCCTTCTCTCCGTATTTGCTATTGCATCAGCTACAACCCCTATTGTCTGCTGTAGCATTTTGTCAATAGCAGTTAGAGTTGGTACTGGTTGAGGGATGTCCGTTTTTTGTTTAGTGCTCGACCTTAGTGTAGGCATTCTTGTACTTTTAGCCAGCTTCCTCATAATAGGTCGCTTATCAACACAGAGTAAATAGTTTTACTGGTCGTTCTAATGTACTAAATGCACAATTACCTTTTCACACGATGACTTAAAGGGGAGTGCCCCAGACCAGCCTCTTCTGGCCGCTGAGGGCCGTAGAGGGCCCGCCCTTTGCCCGGGCTTAGCTCGGCGTCCCGCTCGCGTCCCGTTAAGCGTTGGGTTAACTGTTATGTAGGCAGCGTTGCGAGCGTGGGGCGTGTCCCAGGGGGCGCGTCCAGCAACACCTGGTCACCGCAGGGACTCCTGGTCTATTGAGTCCCTGCTCGCGCTCAGCCTCCCAGGCTCCTCCGGTCTTCCTTCCTCAGCGGATTGCCCAGGCAGCGTCAGTCCCTCACCGCTAACCGCGATGCGGCACCCACGAAGCGGGTGCTGCGAGCTGTAGCGCGGAAGCGGCAGTATCCCTCAGCAGAGGGATAGAGGGCAGCCTGCACAGTTTCTCCACCTCAAGCAGCAGTGGTCTGTCAATGTCAGCGTTTCAGCGTTTAGTGTCCCGCCGAACTCCGGGTGCTCCCGCCTTCAGTTTGGACAAGCGTGGGGCGTGTCTCCCAGGGGGCGCGTCCAGCAACACCTGGTCACCGCAGGGACTCCTGGTCTATTGAGTCCCTGCTCGCGCTCTGCCTCCCAGGCTCCTCCGGTCTTCCTTCCTCAGCGGATTGCCCAGGCAACGTCAGCCCCTCACCACTAACCGCGATGCGGCACCCGCGATGCGGCACCCGCGAAGCGGGTGCTGCGAGCTGTAGCGCGGAAGCGGCGGTATCCCTCAGCAGAGGGATAGAGGGCAGCCTGCACAGTTTCTCCACCTCAAGCAGCAGTGATCTGTCAATGTCAGCGTTTCAGCGTTTAGTGTCCCGCCGAACTCCGGGTGCTCCCGCCTTAAGTTTGGACAAGCGTGGGGCGTGTCTCCCAGGGGGCGCATCCAGCAACACCTGGTCACCGCAGGGACTCCTGGTCTATTGAGTCCCTGCTCGCCCTCCGCCTCCCAGGCTCCTCCGGTCTTCCTTCCTCAGCGGATTGCCCAGGCAGCGTCAGCCCCTCACCGCTAACCGCGATGCGGCACCCGCAAAGCGGGTGCTGCGAGCTGTAGCGCGGAAGGGGCGGTATCCCTCAGCAGAGGGATAGAGGGCAGCCTGCACAGTTTCTCCACCTCAAGCAGCAGTGGTCTGTCAATGTCAGCGTTTCAGCCTTTAGTGTCCCGCCGAACTCCGGGCGCTCCCGCCTTAAGTTTGGACAAACGTGGGGCGTGTCTCCCAGGGGGCGAGTCCAGCAACACCTGGTCACCGCAGGGACTCCTGGTCTATTGAGTCCCTGCTCGCGCTCCGCCTCCCAGGCTCCGCCGGTCTTCCTTCCTCAGCGGATTGCCCAGGCAGCGTCTGCCCCTCACCGCTAACAGCGATGCGGCACCCTCAAGCAGCAGTGGTCTGTCAATGTCAGCGTTTCAGCGTTTAGTGTCCCCAAGTAAGTCATTGGTACCGCTTTTGCGCGCTACTTCAAATTCACAGCCCTTTGGCCATTCAAGAATCACTAGAGGTAGTGTGACAGCATCAACATTGTGTAGCTTTTAGAATAGTTGCAAATTGCAACATCAAGTTGAATGCAATGGCACGCACTGAGCCTCTGCATCTCATGTAGTGTGACGTGCATCTCAGGGCTTACTCGCTGAGAGGATTCAGATCCATGCATAGTCACTAACCGACTGAGATAGTTGATTCACAGACTATAACGAGTGCATGCTCATGCTGCTTATTCATGCATTTATCATTGAAAGATTTGGGGTGCCACCCAGGCGTTAATGAAAATCACACAAAGGACAAGAATATGCCCAAAAATTAGCCAACCTTCAATTGAGTTTTTTCGTCGACAAATAGTAAATATATAGCCGATTTTTGTGGGAAATAGCCCAATTTGGCAACACCGCCAGGCAGCATAACACATGCATGAACATTAAAGAGACTCTCTGACTAGCTGCTAATTTGATCAATTCTATATCAGAAAATACAGTAAGAGGTCACTTTCACCAATAATAGCACTGGTGATGCAGGGCTCTACACTTCATGGCCAATGAAGGTACAACTTATAGGTTTCTTCAGGACTGTTGCAGGCATCACTACTGCGGTGATTATCATAGCACGTGCATCCAACATTGAGCTGAGCTGATGTTTGTGATCAAACTTGGAACCTTTTGTAATGTGATGATGTATGAAAAGTGTGTTCACCTAATTCTCAATGTATGGCACTTTACTGGCCAACCAAGATGGACATGCTGGAGTGATCTGTGATGGCTCCGCGGCCGAAATATAAAAAACTGAAGATATCAATCGCTATATGCAATGATATGATGGAGCAAGGTTTCACACTTAAAGTGACTTGCTCGTACTCAATCCTCTCCGAAAAATTATTAATGTACTAACTAACATGTTTTGTCTTGTTAATATTGCATTACACAACATATTAGATATCTAGGGGATAAAATCAATGTATATGCTGCAGTTTGATTAATGTAATTTGGCAGCAGGGTGCAGCTTGATTTCCTGCGTTGTTAGTATTTATTTCTGTATGTAATATACCTACCCCTTTCTGTAGATAATTTTGCACCTCTGTCCTTGTACTCCTGCGTCCATGTTCCTTGGGCCATGTTGTAATGGAGATTCTATTTGAGAATTTCATAACGGATGAGTAGCATGGGACGCAATAGAGATGATCTGTGAGCCGGTTGGGGGTTGCCTTCTTACGGGATACTTGCAATAAACTGTTTCTTCTATACTATCCTCGCCCTGTCTTCAATATAACACTGGCAATGAATGGAGTGTTGTCAGCTCTCATCTACAGCCTAAGTGCATCGCTGCACACTATTCACTAAGCCAATCAGCCACCTTACCTCTTCTCCACTGTTGGAGTCTACGTAGGCAACTGTCTACTGTCTACTGATTCCACAATGTTCTGGGTACAACTCTCTGTCTACATTATGTTCCAATCTTGTGTTGTCCTCGTCATGAGCATGTGTGATCTTTACACATGTCTGGTGGCCATTTTAAGTTGCCTGTGTGTGTCTCAATTGACCGTCAGGCATTTTGACTTTGTGGTGCCCACCTTAACTGCCTGGAGTGTCTTACTGCTGGAGTCAGGTAATTTTGTGATGTTATTAGGATGCCCAATTGTTTATCCACAATATTTATTTTTCTTTCTTTTCTCTGCTGCACTAGCAGTACATCAGTGGCTTGGTAGATATTTAGCTGTTTTTGGAAGAAACACTTGTCACTTGCTTTGGTATATCCAGTGTTACATGTAAAATGAATTTCATTTTATTTTTCTCAACATGCAAGCTATCAATCCACCACCATTTCTACAATGTCCTGGTAGACCACTCATAACTTGGAAGGAGTGGTTTAAAGCGTTGAATGTATTTCTGGGTGCTATTGGCGGCCTTAAATTCAAACCTGATAGGACGCATTGGCTTTTGGAACACTCACTTGTTATGGAAGGCCATTAAATACTTGAACACTTGCCTGACTCCCTCACCGGAAGTTCTTGTAGGTATTAAGGACCCCCTGATATGGATAAGACTCCTGGGTCAGGGACAACAATTTTTATGTAGAGGCATATACCCAGGCAGACTTTCAAAGTAAAAACTGGCTATCTAGGAAGACATATACATATACATATAACTGATAAAAATTAGAATTAAAGCAATGGACTGGAATGATATCAAAAGGATAATTTTTAATACAAATATAAATATAAAAGATGAATTGGTACATGTAATCAACAATTTACACATTAAAAAAGTCCTTCTCAAGGCTTATGAGGCTCTTCTTCAATTTATACTTAGACAAACATCGTGATATAAAAAAAGGATTATTTTTCTTTTTTTTGGTTATGAAGAGTAGGGCTGTGTGTCAACGCGTTTCGACAAAGTCTTTTGTCTTCATCAGGACAAATAGGGATTCAGCCACTTTTTCTAACAACAAATGTGACCCAAAAGGTTCGAAGCTGCTGTAGGGAGTAAGGCACCTTTCCTCTCAAACCCGGAAACGGTATGTGATAACTGTTTACGCAGTGTTCACTGCCTCCATCTTACTTCTACCTACAGCTATTACTCGTCGTCTTTTCACAGGGACGGGAAGGGAGGGGGGCTTCAAGTAATCAACGCCGTGTTCGTCAACGCCGTGTTCGTCAAGTGTTTCGTAACTGCTAAAAAAGCCGGTAGTCCGTATAACTTTTATTCTTATTAGATGTTACGATAAGGCGCTTGCTGACCGTTAGAAGCTGTTACATCTCTTAGCTCCGCTTTCATTAACGTACGGCTGTGATTCACAATGGATATCCGTTAATTGGATGACCCCCACGTTCTGGTGTGCGCAGTACTCGAGACGTCTCCACCTCCCTCAGTGGTTCGGATTGTGAAAAAAGTGATTACCACCGGAAGTTGCAGAGGATGAAATGGATGAATAGAAAATGGTAGTAAAGAAACTATATAAACATTTTTGCAAACCTCCCAATTTAATTGTCGGGAGACATACATTTTTCCTAACAGAATAGTAATCAGTAGAATCTCTAGATGCATATCTTGATTTGTTACATGTTTTGGCGGCCTACTGTGAATTTGACATTTTCACTGACCAGCTTATCAGGGATCCGCTGGTATTCATTTTACATAATAAAAAGATCCAGGAAAGGTTACTTACATGCACAAACCCTTCACTTGATGAAGTAATGGATATTGAAGTATGCAGGATTTGAAGAAATCTGTCAAGTAACTTAGGGGCCGATTATGATCGCGGATAATCCGCATCCTCCGGGCCGGCGGAAGCCACCGCCGGCCCGGAGGATGCGGATTAACCGCTGCGGACTGGAAAAAGACCCCCGTCAGATTAGGATGGCTGGGGGATATTTTTCCCGTCTGCAGGTCGGAAGGCGACAGCGGCGGAAAAGCTCTAACATGGCTGGCGGTGTCTATCAGACACCGTCAGTCATATTAGGATGGCGGCGGTCCTATGCCTTTCCACGGCGGCATTTCCGCCGTGGAAAGGCATACGGTCTTTTCTTTGGGGGCCCGTTGCGGGCCCCCAGGGGTGAAGGGGGGTGGGGGGTGCACATGGGGGGTACCTATGGTACCCCCCTGCCTTTGCGTGCACGAAACGGCAGGCACCACGCGGTGCCTGTGGCTTCGTGCATTTAAAGGTAAACATGCACTTTTTAACCTTGCAGCGGGTGCTGCTTGAAGCAGCATCCACCGCAATGTTAAATGTGTGGGATGTGACCGCCAGGGTGGCGGTCACATCCTAATTTGCATGGAGGGATTGCCGCTGCCCATGCGGACGGTCCCTCTTCCTCGGGGGTGGCGGACGGACGCAGGTCCGTCCGCCATCCTAATGACCCCCATAATATGGACATCGAAGAAGCTGTTCTTTTTGTCAAATCGAGCAAAACTGCTTCCAACAAATTTGCAGATAAAATGAAGAACCAAAGTAGGGGTGGTATATGTTATCACTGTGGCTACAAATTTCATATTGCTTCGTTTAGACAGTATCCAGCATTAGGCAAAATATGTCTTAAGCGTGGCACAGCTGGACATTTTGCTGGAATTTTTCCTTCTCAACTATGGAAGAATAGTGTGAATGTTGTGAATGAGGATATTGAGCCGAAATTCTCTGATAGCATGGACAATATGCTTTTATGTGTAAGAATACATAAGAATAATTTTCCAAATTCTGGGGATCCCATAGAAGATTTTCACATTGGGGATAAAGATGTACCATTATTAACAGACTCAAGTTCAAAGTAGCTATTATTTTGAAAGGTACTTTTCTGAGTAAGGGTTTCATGCATAAATTAGAGTTGCTTGGCATATACCCTTTCGGTGACAATAGTGAGAATATTGATCTGAGAGTTTTTTTTCAGTTCAGTGATTCAATTCAAAGTGTTAGAAGTTCACGGCAAAGTTTTTGTCTCTCACCATGGTCTAGACATCTTGGGTTGGCATCACCGGGGATGTTTTTAAATCATGTTCAGACCAGGCAGAGCAAACCAAGTTTTATCTGTGGAAGAGGATTAGGTACCTACTAATAGTAGTAAACTAAAATTGGTGTTATCAGAGCACAGTAAGGTTTTTGAGGAAAAATGTGGCAAGCTGAGCTAGTTTGAGCATGTTATTAACATCAAGAATGGTAGTGTGCCTGTTAAACACAAGCTCAAATATGTTCCATTGAGTAATAGGGGCAATATGGGAAAACTTATTTCTCAATTATGTCAAGTTGGTGTCATTAAACATTTGATTTATCCTTATGGCTATCCCCCAGATAATGCAGCACACATTGAAAGAGGATGTACAGAGGAGAAATAAAGATGTTTCTTCTTGTTACACCTCACCTGGGGAGGGGTATATTTTTGGCACATTTCCAGGTTTACAGGGTCTTCTAAATCTGCTGAGCTGCCAAGGTTGCAGATTACTAAGTGTAACATTTTCATAATTTCAGTGCAATAATGAGTGACATTTCAACGACTATGAGTGACACTTTCTCGTGATCAAAATCAAGCAATGAAGATGAGGAAACAAATAAATATCAGCTATTACACCCACTGAATCAACAAGAAACTCAAAGAAGATCTTAAAACTGCTGCAAAATGTGCAAGGCGCTTTGCTTCTAAGCACCTCATCCCACTGACACCCAGGACCTTCAGCCCTTCCTGAGATCTGGGTGCTCAGTCCACCCTTCCATGTCTCTCACACGCATAAGGGTATACCCAGGCTGCAGGCACAGAGAGCAGGCACAGCTTTGTGCTATAGGTGCATATGTGCGAGGCGCTCTGCTTCTAAGCACCTCATGCCACTGACCCCCAGCATTTCCAGCCCTTCCTGAGTTCTAAGGTGCTTCCCCTGCCCTACGATGCCTCTCACACGCCTAAGGGGGGACCCCGACTGCAGACACACTTATAGAACTCAGGTAGGGCCATGCTACCTGTGTGAATGTGTGTGGCACTCTGCTTATTAAACATACAACTACCAACAAGGACTTCCAAGCCCTCCTTGGGTTCTGTGTCTCTCTCTCTGCACTACTGCACCTTTCACACTCCTAAGGCAACACCCAGATGGCAGGCACAGACAGCAAAATGACAGATGAGCTGGCGCTGCCAAAATTTAAAATTAAGAGTCGACACTGCTGACACGTGGACTATGCCACACACAGGCATGGGCATTGATTGGGCAAGAAGTAGCACGAAGCAAATGAGGAACACAGGTCACTGACAGCCGGAAGCGTTTTTTTTTTAATTACCCCTCACCGACACCAAAAATAATTATATCACCGGCGGGGCCCAATTACAACAAGCTAGTAAATGCTGTGCGACTTAACTTATCACGCGGCTGCGGGCTCGCTCCGCTCCGGGACTCCTGACAAGTACTGTATAATTAATACTGCGGCAAGACAGATTAGTATAGGAATATAGAGGGTGACTGTAATGGTTACTTAGTTCTAGTTCTATTATTTTAGTTGGTATCACGCGCCATGCAAGAATGTTAGGCGCGTGATGCCTAATGTATTGTTTATGTTGCTATGTTCATTGGAATTGTGGCTCATGCATGGAGCACTGTTGTGAGAGTGTTCAAATTACTTTAATCAGTTGCCGTTCAATCATCTGACAAGAGGACACTCTGTGTGATGGGTGGATGATCTTACTTATTAAATAAGCTTAGATCTACATTCAAGAAGAATACTTGACTTATTTCATTTGGCGATAACTGGGAACAGCTCACCCATCAGCCCAGATGTTTCTTCAACTTTTCTCGGAAATGCTGCATCTAAGGGACTGATGGACCCCATCCTCTTACCTCTGCAAAAGTAACCGAAATTCGTTCTCAACTATGGTTGGATTTCAGATGATATGGGGTATGGTCCAGTAATCAGCCCGCGCATTCCTCTCAAGAGCTTTCTTGAGTTAGGGCGCACACGTGATCAGATTGAACTGTTCAGTCCCTGCTGACATCACAACTCTACCATACGTGATGCCATCTTGAAATTGGACATTATTGCCAGCAACTCAACCAGAGCATTTCAGCTTGCTTCTAATGCAGCTGATCATTTTTTAATTACTCTGTGTGTCACCCGATTACCTTCCGACGACACGCACGTCAATACTGCTCATTTTTAAGTTTTCCTGTGTGTGGCCGATTACTCGCGACGACACCCACGTCGTTCCTGGGCATAATTTATACAGAAAACAAAGCTCATCATTGCCCATTATTTTACATGCGTGTTGCCCATTACTTGCGATGACACGCACGTCATTTCTGTGCATAATTAATTGGCAATTTTTCAGAATGTCACAGGATTATATCCCGACGATATGCACGTCATTATTTTTATATACATTTATTCACGTGACAAGCACGTCATCACGCTGATTATAATAACACACATTTATTATTTATTTATTTATTTTTCCTTTTCATCTTTCTACTAGATCACCAGTATTACAGATTCCAGGCTGCAAATACTCAACAAATCACCCAACCGTCACCCTTTCTTAGTAGACCTTGCAGTCCACCAATTAACTGGATCAAATGGTTCAGACTTTTTGGGAACCATCTAGTAGCTATAGATGCTATTAATTATTCCCTGATTCAGAAAAGGGGGTGGTGATGAACAGAGTGTCTGAATTAAGCAGACCACTCTTACCCAGTCCAAAGATCAGGGCTTGATCCATCACCGTTTTTTAGCTCACTGCACCATCCCAGCTCAGAACCTGGCTACATGCAAATTAGTCTGTTCCTGTCCCAGTGCATGATGGGAACAGGGCAAACCAAACTACCAAGCCAATTCTTCACTCGCCTGAAAAAACAATTTGCAGAAGAGCCAAACATTATTCTAGAACATCAAAACTTCTACAATCGCAAACAAAAAGAGGATACAAAAGTGGGGGAGTACATTTCTGCTCTCAGGGTTTTAGCTACCACTTGTGGTTTTGGTCCACTAGCTGATAACTACATTAGGGATCAATTTGTGTTTAATTGTGCATCTCGTAAAATCAAAGAAAGAATTTTGAGTTGTAAAAATCCCCCGTTATCAGAAGTAATTGAGTTGGCCCTGAGTATTGAGCGATCAACTATTATTAGTAGAGTTATGCAAGACCGGGATCAATTCAATTATTTCTAACAATTCAGAAAATGAATGTTCATTAGCAGCTGTCAATAATAAAAGCAAGGATACCAAATTTATACAAAAGAAACAACCTGTGTTTTGTTACAGGTGTGGATCAAGGAATCATATTGGTAATTTTCCGGGATGCCCAGCTGTTAATAATTGCTGTGTAGTATACAGAAAAGTAGGTCATTTCCAAGGGGTTTGCAGGAATTCTAAGAAAACCATCAATGTTTAAAGCATGAAAACAGAGGTCGATACATGTTCAAATTCGTTGAACAATGTGAATGTAACATTAGATTGTGGAAGCTATTGTATTAAGGGTCCTTTATGTTCAGCCGCAATTGGTAACATTACTTTACAGGTCATGGCGAATTCTGGATCACCGATAACCATTTTGAGAGACACGACATTTTTTGAATGGTGGAAGGGTAAAGAATTACTAAAATCTGATGTATATCCCAAATCTTTCTGCGAGAAAGACATTGATATGTTAGGATATTTTTCGGGAGCTGTACAATGTCTCGGGAGGGAGACAAGGACAAAAATTTATGTGGCTGAAAAATGAAAGAATATAATTGGGTCAAAGGATTTGGCACGCATGGGTTTGGATTTAGTCCCTGGAGAGGAAAACCCAATTAAGGTGGGAGAATTACTCGTATGCAACAATGATTTTCCAGAATCAGGAGGGGACATGAATTGTTTGAATGACATCATTGATGAATTTAAACCCGTTTTTAGCAATAAGGTAGGAAAAGTAAAGGGTATTGAGCAACATATTAGATTGATACCTGGAGCACAACCAGTTTCGCATAAAGTTCGCTCAGCTCCGATGAGCGTCCGTGAGGATCTTAAACTCAATTTACAAAATGTATGTGACCAAGGGATTATAAGGCCGACATATTCTTCGCAGTGGGTGGCCCCCGTTGTGGTTGCACGAAAAAAATCCATCGAGATCAGGCTTTGTGCCGAACATAATCGTGGATTGCCACCCAGTGCCCAGAATTCACGAACTGCTGGCAAACCTAGGAGTAGCCAAGGGGTTCTCATTAATTGATCTAAGGTCAGCATACCACCAGGTTTCGTTATTTAAAGACTCACAAGATTTAACAACATTTGTGACTCTATTTGGTGCGTATACGTTTCTTAGTCTCCCATTTAGTCTAGCATCAGCCGGGACTGTGTTCCAACAAATATTGGGCACACTTTTCCATGGGATAGTTGGAGTTCAAGCATATTTGGATGATATCCTGATATTTGCAAAATCTCTTGAAGAACACAACATAATTTTAAAACGTGTCCTGACAATTAAGGTCTAAAGAGATGACTGTGAGGTCAGATAAATGCAAGTTTGCTTTACAAGAACTTGAATATTTAGGGAATACTGTGTCTGATAAAGGAATTAAACCTAAATTTTCAGTGATTAGAGCGATTGAAGAGGCTAAAGCACCAAAGGATAAGGACGCTTTGTGTTAATTTCTCGGCTTGGCCGAATATTACGCAAGATTCGCACCTTGTTACGCTCAGTCTGTGGAACCTCTGCGTGAGTTGTTAAGAAAAGGTTATTAGTTTAAATGTGCTGATGAGATGGAGTCTGCATTTAAGAATGTCAAGAAATGGATTGTATCGTCCCAGACTTTACATGCCTTTAGGGATGACTGTATGTCTCTTATAACAGTAGATGCAAGTATGTCTGGTTTGGGAGCGGTACTGAGTCATAGAGTGGACGGACGAGAACAGACAGTGGCATTTGCGTCCATATCCCTCAAGCAATGCAAGAAACAGTACAGCACGATAGAGAGAGAAGCTCTGTTATGTGTATGGGCGATCCATAAATTTAGGATGTACATTTGGGGACGCAGATTTGAGTTGTTAACCGACCATAAACCATTGATATATATTTTTAACAAAGTTAATACTTCATGTATGTCCGCTAGACTCATGCGTCTAGTTTCTAAGCTTCAGGAATTCAACTTTTCTGTAAAACACCTTCAGGGAGGAAAACATTTCCAAGCTGATTGGTTGTCTAGGTTGCTGATAGATAAAGATGACAAAGAAGATTCCCTAGTGGATGATATAGAATGTGTTGCATTGGTGGATGCTGTTCAGGTGTATGATTCAGTATTGTCAGAGGATGATTGGAGGGTTGCATGCAACAAGGATGCAGTGATAAAGAAAGTAATTGAACATTCAACTAGTGTATGGCCAGATCCAAGGTGCCTAATTGGAGATCTACGTATTTTTGCTCAAGTAGCGAATGAGTTGTCTATCGAAAACGGGATTGTACGCCGGGGAGACAGATTTGTTCCTCCGGTTGGATTACGTTCAGTAATTATAAACAATGCTCACCTGGGATACCTGGGATCCACTAAAACTGCTATGAAGATCAAGCAACATTATTGGTGGCCAGGGGTCGATTCTCAAGTTAAGTCCAGTGTTGATGAGTGCCCAGAATGTTTATTCTCTGACAAACATTGGCGCACTTTGAAAACTCTGTTGCATCCCACTGAGTTTCCAAAGGCACCATGGGAAAAAATTGATTTGTATTTTTCAGGTCCTTATTCTGTACTCAATGTTACAATTATCGCCAGTTTAGCGGCAGAAAACTGCGGCTAAAATGGCGATAATGGGCTTGATAATATTCCCTGGAGAATTTCAATAGAAGCCCAGGTTGACACTAGAACCTGGGCTTCTATGGGAATTCACAAGGGCACATTATCAAGCCCATTATCGCCATTTTAGCAGCAGTTTTCTGCCGCTAAACAGGCGATAGTTTTTAACGCTGTTCTTGATAATATGCCCAAAGAAGTTCATTATATTATCTGTTGATTATTTCTCAATGTGGATGTACCACTATTTTGTCGAATCTCCTGATTCTGAGTCGACGTTAACATTTCTAATAACATTTTTTACACTTGAAGGTGCTCCAGAAGTCATTGCAACTGACAATGGAACACATTTTGTTTCTGATAAAATGTGCAACTTTTTAAAGCAACTAGATATAAAACATCTGAAAGTAGCATTGTATTCGCCAACTTTCAACAGGTTGGTGGAAAGAGGTAATAAAGTTGTGAAGGAGGGCATACAGACCGCATTGTCTGCTGGATTAGATGTGAATGTTTTTTTGGAGGAGAACATCTGGAGTTATAACACTTCTCCCCACTGCATAACTGGTGTATCTTCTTTCACCTTATTGAGAGGCAAGGAAGCCCACATGTCCTTGTTTCCATCTTCGCTTGAAGAAAAGTCTAACGAGTCAAAGATTGATGTTAAAGATATTTCAAAAAGAGTTGTTTCTAAGCAATTACTGATGAAAGAACATTTTGATAAGAAATGTCACAAGGGTGTTATTGCTTTTCTTGAAGGGGGCTATTGTGTTGGCACTGTCGGAGATCCATCTGTGCAGGGTTCAAGCTGCGCTGTTGGCGTTGGCGTTTTCCACGATGGTTGGGGTGGAGTTGCTGAGTGATTAAGTTAGCTGGTCATCAGTGATTCTGGTCCAGTTTCTTCGTGTGAGCAGTGTGCTGGTATCTGTGGATGGTGGGTGTTCTGAAGGTGAAGTGGACGCATCAATGGTCAGTCTATGAGAGTTCGGTGGTGTGGCCGAAGGTGATGGAGTTTCCTGTTGTAAAGAGGGGGTCGAGGGTGTGTCCTGCTGAGTGTGTGGGTTCGGTCACGATCTGGCGGAGTCCAATGTTATGGAGGTTGTCCAGGAGGAATGTGGTGCTGGAGTTCAGTTGGTTACCGAGGTGGAAGCTGAAATCTCCCAGTAGGGTGTACTTGGTGGACGCGATGGCATGCGGGGAGATGATGTCCGTGACGGAGTTGGCAAAAAGTGTGCAGACTCCAGGGGGTCGGTAGATGAGGCTTACGCGAAGGGTGGAGGTAGGGCTGGCCAGTAT
Source organism: Lissotriton vulgaris (assembly GCF_964263255.1). Lineage (NCBI taxonomy): Eukaryota > Metazoa > Chordata > Amphibia > Caudata > Salamandridae > Lissotriton > Lissotriton vulgaris. Next base: position 1,161,148,409 of record NC_141689.1, read on the forward strand.
CTTGAAGTGAAGGTGTTCCATCAGGTCTGTGGGCTCGTCGGGGAGTGTGCTCAGCCGGAGGGTGGATTTGTGAACGATGGCGATTTCTTCTCCAGGGCGGGTAGGGCGGTCCTTCCTAAAGATCTTGTATCCTTGGGGAATGGCGATGGCGATGTCCGGTCCCGAGGTGGTATTGGTTCAAGTTTCAGTAAAGAGTGCTACGTCCGGGGTAGTGCTGTCGAGGAGGTCCCAGAATTTGGTGGCGTGTTTGTGGAGGGATCGGACTTTGAGGAGGATGCATTGCAGGTCTTCGGTTGTGTTCTTGCGGGCGGATTGTGCTGGGTCAGTGGTCTTGGCGGTACTGCAGGTGTGCCGGCAGCGGTGACAGCTCAAGGGTCCGTGGGTGTCGGCTGGTGATGCTAGCTTTCAGTTGTTGCTGCGGCCTGGGTTGAGAGCATGGAGAGTCGCTGGGTCGTAGCGTTGGCGGTGCAGAGATCCAGGGTTCTTGGTACTGGTCGCACTCGGGTCGCGGACGGGCGCAGACGGTCTTGCCTTTGGCGCCCGGCTGGAAAGCTGGGAGGCGGGGAGGGGAGCTTGATTGGGCCGGTCACACTGGCCGTGCTGGGGGGGAGGGGCCGCGGAGGCAGCAGCGGCGGGGAAAAACGGGCTAAAAAGGGCAAAAGGAAAAAGGCAAAAAGAGAGAGAAAAGTGCAAATAAGGCAGCAAAAGTGCAAGAAAGAGTGGAGGAAAGACACAGAGGACACAGGAGAGTGAAAGGGGGAAATTGAGATGAGGGTAAAAAAACAAGTGAAAAACGGAGGAAAGACTCAGGAGAGTGAAGGGGGAGCTTGAAATGAGGGGAAAACAACAGAAAATGGAGGTTAAGACCCAGAAGTAGATTGAAGGGGGGGATAGAAGTGAGGGAAAAAACGAGTAAAAAAGGAGAGAAAAGCGGAGAAAGAGAATGGAGACAGAGGTCCACTGGACCTCCAGGGATGAGGCGCAGGTTAAACCTGCGGGTGGAGGAGGGCCTCGAACACCAATACTTGAGAGTGCAGGGGCTCGGGTGAAGGCCTCACTTAAAGGTGGAGCTGCGAGGGAAGGTGATGTAATGGGTCACTCATTTCTAGTTCTATCATTTGAGTTGGTATCACGCGCCATGCAAGAATGTAGGCGCATGATGCCTAATGTATTGTTTATGTTGCTATCTTCATTTGAATTGTGGCTCATGCATGAAGCACTTTTGTGAGAGTGTTAGAATGGCTTTAATCAGTTGTCATTTGATCATCTGACCAGAGGACGCTCTGTGTGGTGGGTGGATGATCTTACTTATTAGATAAACTTCGATCTACATTCAAGAAGAATACTTGACTTTTTTCAGCGAAGGTCACTGGTTGAGACTGGTGTAAATGCAGAGCTGAATTAAGCTCATTTCTGTGCTCCCGAGTGATGGCTTAAACGTGGGGTCATGTGAGGGAGGCGAAGTGATAAAAAGTTACAGAGAAAATTATCTCTGAAGATCCCCAGACGTGGTAGAAGACCCTGAGTGGGAGCCTTACTGTGTTGCCGGAGGGAACAGCACATTCTTTTGCTACATTTGTGGAGAAGTGTGGCTCACTGGTTAGAGGAGGCAGACCCTGATGCAAAGGTCAGACCCGGGACCAGGGTTCAATTCCCGACGCGGCAGGGTCTTGAGCTCAAAATGTCCACGGACTCGATAATTCTCGCCTTGGTGCCTACTCGAATCATGGGTTCACACTCTGCAACTCTGGGCAATAGCTTGCTTAATCTCCACTACGGCCCCACCGCGATGGGATGCCTGGTCTTCACCTTGGAGATGCCCAGTAGGGGTTATCTTGCAGGGAAAGCCAGGACGAGTTCCCAAAGCAAGCGCTAAGAGATCTGTCGGTGATTTGGCGCTATTTAAATCGAAATTAACATAACATAACATAACATAACATTCTGTGCTCACTGTGAACCATGGATGTTGATGTTCGCAGGATGGAGCTGGAGATGAGAGAGGCCCTGTGTCATATCAAAACACAAGAGCTGGGATGGGCAAGCAGTGAGGCTCCATCCATGGTCCACCCCACTTCCCCCCCGCCGCGGCAATCACCGTGAACCTAATCACCTCTAGGTGCTTGGTACAGCTAAAAAGCTCAGGGCCAGCCGCCGGCCAAATGGTAAGCCCCCACTGTGCATAGAGCTAATACAAGTATGCAGCAAGGTTTTCTACCAAAATTGCAGATCATTGGTTCCATACGGATTTTGCACATTTATTTTGCCCGTCATGTTTTTTAATGTATGTAACCCGCCTGCGTATTTTCTATTTCGGCCTCAATTTCAGGCACAAACAAGATGAGCAGAACAAACAGAAAAGGATGATCGGTTCATTTTGCTTACAATGCCACCCGCCTTAGTCCAAGCTGAACAACTGCTGTGAGTTTTGTCTGTCCTGGCGGCTGATGAATGAACCTTACCATTCAGTGGGTGTGAGTGACAGATGTCTTCCACGACGTCCGCTGCACTCTCCCTCAGCCGGGCACAGCAATATTGGATTCACAGCAGTCGGCAGCCCTCATTAAAGCTCCACAGCACGGGCACAAGGCCCTGTGAGCATTCAGCAACAGACATTAGCGCTGAGACTGGCCAGCAAACCAGTGAGGCGTCGGCCTTCCTCTCAAACTTCCCTCGGCGCTCTAGCACGAAGTGACGTCCCTCGTGGTGCCACCGGCCAATTGTATCAAACAACATGACTGGGCCCAGACAGGAAATCAGGTTGTCTGAATCAGGGCTGTGCGGCGCTGCAGAATTATCACATTAGTATACAACATTGTAGCACTGTAATTCTCACAGCTGAGCCTTAGCTCCGGTGTGAGCCCCCAAGCCTGCGGGATCAGTGCTCACATGGCACAGGCAGCGTGCTGCCACCTACCACACACAGTGCCTTCCGCAGTGCTTCACAGTGGCAGCTGACATATCTGCAGATATGAGTGACAATGCATTTCAGTGCGGTGATGCAGAGCACCACACTGAAATGCGTTAGTCTAACGCAAGATGCGTGATACTTAGCAGGACTGAATCTGGGAATGCGTCAAAAACCCTAGGAGTTCTGTGGGAACACCCACACAATGCCCATTGAATGCCTACCAAGAGCAGAGTAATGCAACGTAGCGATTTGTGCTACGTTGTATTACTCCCGATTTTTGGAGCCAGACAAAGTGGCATTGTGAGACTTTAAAAAATCAGACTTACAGTTTGCGTTGCTCTTTCACCAGGTTGTGTGGGGAAGAGCGATGCAAACCATGTCATACATATGGCCCATACTGTTTAAGAGGTCACCAAGTAAGAATGTGTATTTTTGAGCAAGCATGAAGCAATGGAAGAAACCAAAATAGCTAAAAAAAACTGTAGGGAAATGCGTTTACTGCAAATCGGAACTGTAAATTCCATCCCTTTTTAAAAAGTAATGAATTGACATAGTAAATAAACAGGAAGTGCTTTGCCCAGGAGACCCATTGGTTTGCTTTTAACACACCTCTGTCTCCGCAGATGTATTAGCACTAATCCTTTCTGCGGTTTTGGATTTACTGGCTCTCTGGGGTGATTTTTGGTTTCATATCTACCTCTAACTCACACTGCAATGCACTTCATACGTCCCTAGTGCTTTAAAATGAAAGCGAAAAAGGCAGGCGTTGGGCTTAATACTTCTCGGAGGGATTTGCAGCTAGGAAATCTTGCATTATGGAAATTCCAATTATCCAATGGGAAAATATATTACTAGTTCTATATCTGCAAAATAAAAAAAGCAGTACGTGGGCCCAACGCCTTTGGTGCCATGGGGAGAAAGTTAAACTGGAAAGATATTTCGGATGCATACGGAAATAATCAAACCAAAAATAAATTATCACCTGCCATTTGCCAAACTGACCCTCAGAAAAAGCGTAAAGACATACACGTCTACTGTATGTACGTAATGCTCCATGCTGCGTGAGATGGCGACTTAGAGGAAATAAAAAAAAAGCTTGCTTCGATTTTAATGCTCATTAGTACCCAATGCCACATTCCTATTTATTGCACAATTAATCCACACTGTTGGCGGCATAATTGGCTTTTCATTGCTATATATTTAACAGGCATCTCTAGTTGAATTACAGCAGTCTTCTGCTCACACGGATATCAAGATGGAAAAGTTGTTTGTGTGTGAAAGTTGTGTGTGAAAGTGTTTTTTTGTAGGATATTTCTTTCAACAGTGCAGCTGGTTTCAAATGCCATGATTTTTATTCCACGCAAGGCAAATCCTCAGTATTCTAATTTTTTAAGGCTACATTTGCCATTTTGAAGAATATTTGCATATTTTTCCATCCTGTCGAAAGAAGAAGACAAAACTGTGTTTTGTTTCTAATCAGCCTCCCACCCAACTTAAAGAAATATATTTTATGCCCTGGTTGGTATTCAAAACTACTAGAAGTCTCAAAATATCATCCTGCATTCTACTAAGGGAATCGTTTGCGTGAAATAATTAGGTGTGCAAAATTTGCGCAATTTTGCATAGTTCCGCAAAGCTCTGGAAACTATAATGAATTTCTGTGAAATGCAACATCAGCTTTCAGCACTGTATTTCAGTGCAAATGTAATCTCATGTCCATAATGGATGCAGGTGTGCTTTTCACGCTCACAAACCAAACAAAAAACGCAAGTGCCATGAGCAAGAGCCAATCATGGTCTGGTCTTTAACATTGTTTAGCGACAGGTGGCATATTGCTATCATTTCAGGAATTTTCTCTAAGATTTTCGAATTTTGCAAAATACCATACAGACATATAATTCTTTCAGCTCGAAATGGATATGGAATACATAAAGCATGGATCATTGTGGCATATGTAACATAAACAGCAGGGTGACATGTATACATCATGTTCATAGAGGTACATAGTTTGAGACAGTTTAGACATAAGTATTACCAATTCTCAATCAATCAATCAGGAGTTTGTTAAAGCGCAACTACTCACCCATAAGGGTCTCAAGGAGCTAGGGGCGGGTGGGTGGGTGCAGGTTCCATTCCATCAAGGAGGGGGTCTGTCGAAGAGCCAGGTTTTGAGGTTTCTTGCGAAGATGGGGAGCGATGTTGTCTGTCTGAGGTGGAGCGGAAGGGCGTTCCATGCTTTGGCCGCGAGGAAGGAGAAGGAGCGGCCTCCCAATCTGGTCTTTCTGGTGCAGGGGACCTCGGCGTAGGAGAGCTGGGCTGATCGTAGGGTCCTTTGGGGTGCGTGGAATTTGAGCCGGCTGTTCAGGTATGCTGGTCCGGTGCCGTGGAGGGCCTTGTGTGCGTGGATGAGCATCTTAAAGGTGATTCTCGCCTCGACGGGGAGCCAGTGGAGTGTGTGCTGGGAGATGTGGCAGTGTTTTGGCAGGTTGAGGACCAGACTTGCGGCGGCGTTCTGAATGTTCTGTAGCTAGCGGATGAGGTTTTTGTTAATTCCGGCGGAGAGTGCGTTGCCGTAGTCGAGTCTGCTGGTGACCAGGGCGTGAGTGACTGTCTTTCGGTGTTCAAGGGGGATCCATTTGAAGGTCTTACGAAGTAGGCGGAGGGTGTGGAAGCAGGAAGATGAGACAGAGTTGATCTGGCGGTCCATTTTGAGCTCGGAGTCCAGGATGATTCCCAGGTTGCGTGTGTGGTCTGTGGGGGTTGGCGGGTTTCCGAGGGCGGTGGGCCACCAGGTGTCGCTCCAGGCGTCGGGGTTTGGGCCCATGATGAGTACTTCTGTTTTGTTGGTGTTTAGTTGTAGGCAGCTGTTTTTCATCCATTTGGCGACGGCTTCCATGCCTTCTCGAAAGTTGCGTCTGGCGGTGTTGGGCTCGTTGGATAGTGAGAGGATGAGCTGGGTGTCGTCTGCGTATGACACGATGTTGAGTCCGTAGGTTCTGACGATGGGGGCAAGTGGAGCCATGTAGACGTTGAAGAGCGTCGGGCTGAGGGAGGAGCCCTGGGGGGACTCTACAGGTGGTAGGTGTGTGGTCTGAGAGGAAAGGGGGGAGTCTGACCCGCTGCGTCCTGCCGGAGAGGAAGGAGCAGATCCAGTTGAGGGCCTTGTCCTGGATTCCTGCGTCGTAGAGTCTGCGTATTAGGGTGCAGTGGGAGACTGTGCCGAACGCCGCTGATAGGTCTAGGAGGATGAGGGCTACTGATTTTCCTTTGTCCAGTAGGGTGCGGATGTCGTCTGTTGCGGCGAGGAGGGCGGTTTCCGTACTGTGGTTTTTTCTGAAGCCGGATTGGGAGGAGTCGAGGATGTTGTGTTCTTCAATGAATGTGGGGAGTTGGCTGTTGATGGCTTTCTCGATGACTTTCGTTGGGAAAGGGAGCAGGGAGATGGGTCTGTAGTTTTTGAGGTCGGTGAGGTCCGCTGAGGGTTTCTTCAGGAGGGGGTTGACCTCGGCGTGTTTCCAGTCGTCGGGGAACGAGGCGGTCACCAGGGAGCGGTTGATGGTGTGGCAGAGCATGGGTGCGATGGTGTTAGCGGCTCTGTTGAAGATGTGATGGGGGCAGGGGTCCGTGGGGGCCCCTGAGTGGATTGACTTCATTGTCTTCAGTGTGTCTTTGGTGGTGAGGGCAGTCCAGTCATCAATCGCTGGTTTCCGGGTGTCGGGGGTGGTTGGTGAGCGTTCAGTGTGTTGGTTGTCTTCGTCGAAGTTGTCGTAGATGCTCTTGATTTTGTGGTGGAAAAAGGTGCTGAGTTTGTCGCAGAGGTCTTGTGAGGGAGGGATGTCGGTAGACTCGCTGGTGGGTTGAGCGAACTCCTTGATGATGCTGAAGAGTTCCTTGCTGTTGTGTGCGTGGGTGGAGATTCTGTCTTCAATCGCTTTTTTCCTCATTTCTCTGATGAGTTGATGGTGAGCGTTGGTGGCGGCTCTGAAGTTTTTGTGGGCTTCTGTGGATTTGGTGTTTCTCCAGGCCTTTTCGAGGCAGCAGCATGTGCGCCTGGACTCTCGAAGTTCGGTGGTAAACCATCTGGCTTTCTTGGCATGGGTATTGTTGTTTTTCTTGAGGGGGGCTATGGTGCTGGTGCTGTCCGAGATCCATCTATGCAGGGTTCGGGCTGCGGTGTTGGGGTCGTCGTTTTCCGCGATGGTTGGGGTGGAGTTGTTGAGTGAGGAGATGAGCTGGTCGTCGGTGATTTTGGTCCAGTTTCTTTGTGGAAGCAGGTGCTGGTGTCTGTGGATGGTGGGTGTTCTGAAGATGAAGTGGACGCAACGATGGTCGGTCCATGGGAGTTCGGTGGTGTGGCTAAAGGTGATGGAGTTTCCTGTAGTGAAGAGGGGGTTGAGGGTGTGTCCTGTTGAGTGCGTGGGCTCGGTCACGAGCTGGCAGAGTCCAATGTTGTGGAGGTTGTCCAGGAGGCATGTGGTGTTGGGGTCCAGTTGATTGTCGAGGTGGAAGTTGAGGTCTCCCAGCAGGGTGTAGTTGGTGAATGCGATGGCCTGCGGGGAGATAATGTCCGTGATGGAGTTGGCGAAGGGTCCGCGGGGTCCAGGGGGTCGGTAGATGAGCGTTCCTCGGAGGGCGGCAGCGGGGCTGGCCAGTATCTTGAAGTGAAGGTGTTCCATCAGTTCTGTGGACTCGTCAGGGAGTGTGCTCAGACGGAGGCTGGATTTGTGGACGATGGCAATTCCTCCTCCTGGGTGGGTGGGGCGGTCCTTCCTGTAGATCATGTATCCTTGGGGGATGGCAATGGCGATGTCCGGTCCTGAGGTGGCATTGGTCCAGGTTTCGGTGAAGAATGCTACGTCCGGGGTGGTGCTGTCGAGGAGGTCCCAGATTTCTGTGGCGTGTTTGTGGAGGGATCGGACGTTGAGGAGGATGCATTGCAGGGTCTTCAGTTCGGTTGTGTTCTTGCGGGCGGGTTGTGCTGGATCCGTTTTCTTGGCGATGCTGCAGGTGTGCCGGCAGCGGTGACAGCTGAAGGGTCCATGGGTGTCGGCTGGTGATGCTAGCTTGCAGTTGTTGTTGCAGCCTGGGTTGAGTGCGTGGAGTGCTGCTGTGTCGTAGCGTTGGCGGGGCGTAGGTCCAGGGTTCCTGGTGCTGGTCGCGGATGGGTCGCGGACGGGCGCAGAGGTGCTTGACTTTGACGCGCCTTCGGTGCACCAGCGGCACGCCCGCAGCCCGCGGCCGCGTAGTGGCCGCCATTAAGTAGGGGTCGAGGAGGGCTGGACAGCTGGGAGGCGGGAGCGGGGAGAGGAGATGGATTGGGCCGGTCACGCTGGGGGGAGGGGCCGCGGGGGCAGCAGCGGCGGGGAAAGGTAAAGGGAGGAAAGAAGGGATAAAGAAAAAAGGGAAAATAAGCAGAAATAAGGCACACAAGAGCAGAGATGCAGAAAAGGGCAGGAAGGTGAAAGATGGAAAGGGTAGAAAAACGAGTGAAAACGAGTGAAGGAGCAGAGGGAGAGAAAGGGAAAATGGGCAGAAATAAGGCAAAAAAGAGCAGAGGTGCAGAACGGTGAAAGATAGAAAGGGTAGAAAAAAGAGTGAAAACGAGTGAAGGAGCAGAGGGAGAGAAAGGGAAAATGGGCAGAAATAAGGCACAAAAGAGCAGAGATGCAGAAAGGTGCAGAAGGGTGAAAGATAGAAAGGGTAGAAAAACGAGTGAAGGAGCAGAGTGAGAGAAAGGAGACAGAGGTCCACTGGACCACCAGGGATGAGGCACAGGGAAACCTGCGGGTGGAGGAGGGCCTCGATCACTAACACTCAAGAGTGCAGGGGCAGGGGCACCTCACTTAATGGTGGAGCTGCGAGGGTGGGAGAGCAATTTCACTGACAATGAGTCATTGGTCTTGCTCGCCTGTCCCCGCAGTGGCCCCCATTAAGTAGGGGTCGGGGAGGGCTGGACAGCTGGGAGGCGGGAGCGGGGAGAGGAGCTGGATTGGGCCGGTCGCGCTGGGGGGAGGGGCCGCGAGGGCAGCAGCGGTGGGGAAAGGTAAAGGGAGGAAAGAAGGGATAAAAAAAGGGAAAATAAGCAGAAATAAGGCACAAAAGAGCAGAGATGCAGAAAAGGGCAGAAAGGTGAAAGATGGAAAGGGTAGAAAAACGAGTGAAGGAGCAGAGCGAGAGAAAGGGAAAATGGACAGAAATAAGGCAAAAAAGAGCAGAGGTGCAGAAAGGTGAAAGATAGAAAGGGTAGAAAAATGAGTGAAAACGAGTGAAGGAGCAGAGGGAGAGAAAGGGAAAATGGGCAGAAATAAGGCACAAAAGAGCAGAGATGCAGAAAGGTGCAGAAGGGTGAAAGATAGAAAGGGTGGAAAAACGAGTGAAGGAGCAGAGTGAGAGAAAGGAGACAGAGGTCCACTGGACCACCAGGGATGAGGCGCAGGGAAACCTGTGGGTGGTGGAGGGCCTCGATCACTAACACTCAAGAGTGCAGGGGCAGGGGCACCTCACTTAAAAGTGGAGCTGCGAGGGTGGGAGAGCAATTTCACTGACAATGAGTCAGTGGTCTTGCTCAACCATCACAGGCTTCGTTGCCTTTCAGGTGCGCAGGTGCGTCTCCAAAAGCCCGTCAGCTTGGGGGCTCACGGGAGCCCTATAACAGGAATGAACGATGGGAGCACACTGCTGGCCTCTTTGCCGGATCGCCCCTCTGCATTCTGGTATATGCAGTGCGTGTGACTTGAAGAGTTGGGAAAAAGTTTGTGAGTGTTTCACCAAGGTTGGTGCTAGTAAGTACTTGATATTTCCAGTGTCTCTAGACACGAGACATGGCTCGTGTTTCTGGATGGTATCCCTCATCAGTAGAGAAAAGTTCTGGGGTGGCAGAGAAGGCCGCCAAACAACCGTCACAGACTTTGTTGCCTCTCAGGCGCACAGGTGCGTCTCCAAAAGCTCGTCAGCTTTAGCGCTCACGGGAGCCTTATAACAGGAATCAACGATGGGAACACACTGCTGGCCTCTCCGCTAGATAGCCCCTCTGCATTCTGGTATATGCAGTGCATGTGACTTGAAGAGTTGGGAAAAGGTTTGTGAGTGTTTTACCAAGGTTGGTGCAAGTAAGTACTTGATATTTCCATTATCTCTAGACACGAGACATGGCTCGTGTTTCCAGAAACACGAGTCGAGTCGAGTCTCGTGTCTAGAGATGCCTGGAGGTACCAAGTACCTACTTGCACCAAACTGGGTGAAACACTTACAAACCCTTTCTTTTTTCATTTGCGAAGACAAACGAACTGCATGACCCAGAATGCACAGGGGCAATCCAGCTGAGAGGTGGAGCAGCGTGCGCCCAATCCTGTTTACTGTTTAAGGGCTCCTGCGAGCCTCCCTAGCTGACAAGATAGTGGTGCTGCACCTGCGTGCCCGGGAGGCTTCGAAGCCTGTGACTGTTGTTGGGCAGCCTACTCAGCGGCCTCATTACTTATCGCTACTGATGAAGGATATTGATTCAGAAACACGAGTCGAGTCTCGTGTCTGGAGATGCCTGGAGATTCCAAGTACCTACTTGCACCAAACTTGGTGAAACACTTACAAACCCTTTCTTTTTTCATTTGCGAAGACACACGAACTGCATGACCCAGAATGCACAGGGGCAATCCAGCTGATAGGTGGAGCAGCGTGCGCCCAATCCTATTTACTGTTTAATTGCTCCCGCGAGCCTCCCTAGCTGACGAGCTAGTGGTGCTGCACCTGCGTGCCCGGGAGGCATCGAAGCCTGTGACGGTTGTTGGGCAGCCTACTCAGCGGCCTCATTACTTATCTCTACTGATGAAGGATATTGATCCAGAAACACGAGTTGAGTCTCATGTCTAGAGATGCCTGGAGATACAAAGTACCTACTTGCACCAAACTTGGTGAAACACTTACAAACCCTTTCTTTTTTCATTTGCGAAGACACACAAACTGCATGACCCAGAATGCACAGGGGCAATACAGCTGAGAGGTGGAGCAGCGTACGTCCAATCCTGTTTACTGTTTAAGGGCTCCCGCGAGCCTCCCTAGCTGACCAGCTAGTGGTGCTGCACCTGCGCACCCGGGAGGCATCGAAGCCTGTGACTGTTGTTGGGCAGCCTACTCAGCTGCCTCATTACTTATCTCTACTGATGAAGGATATTGATCCAGAAACACAAGTCGAGTCTTGTGTCTAGAGATGCCTAGAGATACCAAGTACCTACTTGCACCAAACTTGGTGAAACACTTACAAACCCTTTCTTTTTTCATTTGCGAAGACACACAAACTGCATGACTCAGAACGCACAGGGGCAATCCAGCTGAGAGGTAGAGCAGCGTGCGTCCAATCCTGTTAAAAAATATCAGGGGGTCTATATCAATATTAATAGCTAGCATTAGTTCCAGCGCTTCATGGACCTGTCCCCAGTACTGCCCTACTTAAAGGCATTCACACGCCAGGTGCAGGAAGCCAGCTCCAGGTTGTCTACAACGCTCACAGCAATCCGTGTCAGCTAGATGAAACCTGTACTTACGGGCAGGGGTATAGTAAAGTCTGTGTAGGAATTTATAATGAATGATTTTGAAACTACAGCTGGACGTTATGTTTCCTGTAACTCCACAGCAATATTCCCATTGCTCATCAGTCCCCTCCCTTTCTAGATTTGTATTCCAATGTGTACTAGCCGAGCCTGTCACTTCCTGAGTAGGCTACGAAGACTACTGTAGATGCCAGAGACCAAATGGGCATCATCAGTATTATATAATACAACATTCAGAGTAGCAGTGCAATGCGGCTCCTTCCGGTATTCTGGGAGCAAGGCCTTTATACTTTCCCTCAATCTTGTATAATAAAAAACCTCCAGAGGGTTATGGATTTATTCACCAAATGACTGTTCCCGAGAGCGAAATTCACCTCCTATAAACAGGTCCCCCCATGTGGCTATATTGAGTCATCTGCTCAGTTTCTGAAAGCCCACTTCTTGTAGTAGTGCTACCCGGGGATGATATGTAAGGGGCATTTGGGCCGCATAGAGTAATGACCCCTGCAGTCTATGCACTATTCTCTGCCAGGCATCGATCGTGCATGTGACAGTGGTCGGCGGTGTGTCCAGTGTACTGGCGGGACCGTAAACAATGCCATTCAGGGGTAGGAGGTGAGCAATCCAGTCCTCTACCGCTATCTGCGGCATATAGCCAGTAGGTTTAACCCAATGGTACAGATAGTGAGCCTGCGCACTTAGGTAATATGCCTCAAAGTCTGGTATATCAAAGCCCCCCTTGTTATAGGGTTGTGCCATAACAGCCCATTTGAGTCTCGATTGTTGCCCCCTCATACTAGTCTAATCAGTTCAGATCTCAAAGTCTTTAAAAAAAAAGATCCTGGGTGGTAAGGAATATTAAGAAAATAATATAAAAAACAGGGTAAGATGACCATTTTATTAAGGGAGACCCTGCCAGCAATCGACAAAGGAAGACCAATCCAGCGTGTGATTGTATCCGTTAGTTTGATAATGGCCGTGCCATAATTGAGTCGTAGCGTCTCATCCCTATCCCTGGAGATTTGGATTCCCAAATAACGCAAGTCAGAGTGACACCATTCCAGAGGGAAATCCAATGGAAATTCAGACACCGCGGTAGTTAACGGAAAGAACTGCGACTTCCCCCAGTTAATTGCAACTCCAGATAATCTACCAAAGACAACAAACTCCCTCAGTAGGGCATTTAATTTTTTTCGTAGGTCCGTGACGTAGAGTGTGACATCGTCAGCAAACAATGAGATGGATAGTTGTTGTTGAAAGCAGCGAAAAGCACTGTCCTGATGTACCTGTCGTATATGACACGCCAGTGGTTCTATCGCGATGGCGAACAAAAATGGAGACAGTGGGCATCCCTGCTGGGTGCACCTAGTTATCTTTAAGGACTCTGAGAGGTGACTATTTGCAAGTACTTTTGCCTTGGGCTCGGTATATAATAACTGTACCCACTCCACAAAAAGTGGCGGGAAGCCCATTTTCCGTAAAACTGTGAAAATATATCGCCATTCCACGGAATCAAATGCCTTAGAAGCGTCTAAGAAAACCGCAGCGAGTGGGAATTCCGGGGCCACGGTCTGCATGAGTGAGAAGATAGTACGCAAGTTATGGGACGTTGCTCTCGCCGGGACAAAGCCCTATTGATCGGGGAGTATAATTCTGGTCATTAAGACTGACAGTCGCGTAGCCAAGACTTTGGCCAGAATCTTAGCATCACAGTTTATTAAAGATAATGGCTGGTAGGAATCACATTGCGTAGGAATTTTACCCAGTTTCAGGAGAGATGTGATCACCACCTCTCGCATAGACCGGGGCAGTATCCCCACCTCCAGAGAGACTTCAAACACTTCTTTTAACACTGGGGCCATTATATCTATATAGCATTTATAGAATTCAGCTAGGATCCTGTCTAAGCCTGGTGCCTTCCCGTTACTAATAGACATTATGGCGTCTCGAATCTCATCCAAATCAATGGGCGCACTTAGGAATGTTATATGTACATCACTCAGCCAGCATAAGGCCATCTACCACAAAAAACCTTCTAAATCAATTTCCCCATTGGACTGAATAGTATATAAGTGCATGTAATGTGTTTGAAGAGCAGCTAAAATTCGATCATTATCCTTACAAGCCTCCCCTTCTGCATCATTGAGTTCTAAGATGGTGTTAGTACCCCGAGCAGTCCGCACCGCCATAGACAGTGCTCTCCCTCTCACCATATTTGCGAGCTATCCAATATTTGTTTCTAAAATTCACTTCCCGCAGCGCCTCCTCCTCATACTCCGAGAGTTTGGTTCAGAACTGTTGGTGCGCATGTCCTGTACCTTCCCTCAATATCTGTCTCTCTGGTCCTTTCAGTTCTGCCTCTAACTTACATATCGTGCGCTGGATATCTTGTAATGCCCCAAAACTTTTGGCAATACACCACCCCTGAACTGTCACCTTGAAGGCCTCCCACAACGTCTCAACACTGTCCACTGTGTCTTTATTTCGAGGAAAAAAATCCTCTATGTCTTCCCGTAGTTCTTCGCGAAAGACAGTATCTAAGAGGGCAGTTGGTTGTAGCCGCCGGGGACGCCGGGAACAATCATAGCCTGGCAAAGCCTGCGTAATCAGGAACGGACAATGATCAGACTGAGTCCTGGCCAGATGTCTGGCGTCAGTCACACCAGGAGCCAGTTCTCTGGATAAGAAACAGTAATCAATTCTTGCCCATGTCCCTGTATAAGAGGTGAAATGTGTGCCCTCCTGAAGCGTGGGGTGCAAATGTCGCCAACTGTCGACTAGGCCGCCCTCCACTACAATGCCCCGCAGTGTCTCCCTCATCCTGGGATGGTATTGTGCCTGGCCGTCTGCTCTATCCAACGCTGGTGCCACTGCCACATTAAATTCGCCCCCCCAGATGATGTGTCGAGAGCCAATATCCAAAATCTTTCCCCATATTAGTGTGAAAAATTCTGGAGTATCTACATTCAGAGCATAACAATTCACAATGGTAACGCTGTCCCTGCTCAATCTCCCCCGCAATTTAAACATATCTTCCAGCTTTGTCTATTAGTTGTCCCAAGAGCGTGAAGGGAATCATTCGATGTATCAAAATAGCTGTGCCTCTAGCATAGGTCGAGTAATTAGAAAACACCCTGACACCTGCCCACCTGCTAGCAAAGGAGGGATTGGTTTGAGGGGGTGTATGCGTCTCCTGTAACAGTATCACATTTACCTTATGTCTATATAAGTAGGCTAACACTTGTCTGCATTTGCGAGCATCCTTAAGGCCTCGTATATTCCAGGATAGTACTGTACAATTGTAAGTACTAAGCATGATATATCTGACATACAACCACAATGTCCACAACAGTTCTGCTTCCTCCCATAGTCCAATACTGTCCAATATTTCCTCTCATGCTTCCATAATCAACATAGGAGCCGGAATCATTTCCCTCTCCACCCCCCACCCACGAGGCCCCCCAATCGAGCCACCAGCCCCATCCCCTGCCCCCCCTTAGCCAACAGTGCAATCTGCCTATAAGAACCATTTTCCCCAACCTCTCTCCCCTCCCACTGAAGCATCCCAATCATGCCAGGCACAGTCCACCCCTCCCCCTCCCTTCCCAAACCAAACCCATAGAACAAGATAGTAGGGCTATACCCATTAGGGTCACACTCCAGAAGCCGCAGTGTAACCTTGCCAGTAGCCCAGGAGCCAGACACGACCAGCAGTCCTGAAGCCAGCAAGGGTGTCCGGTACTATAAGAAAGGCAAACACTATATGTTCCCTACTGTCCCCGCTTCATATTGACAACACATAGTTAGGGTACCAAATTGTTATACCAAATCAAGAGTCAAGTTTCAGTGGTATACATTACAGTTTTCGTAGAGTATCTGTCGTAGCGCAGATCCACCCATGTCCATTAAATATGTGATTGCCAGCGGGTACGTCTCTGCCCGAAGAGCTCTGCAAGATGTCAGTCGGTTATTCCACATCCGACAGTTGCGGTTGAGTAGATTTAGTTTCTGCTGATGCGGCGGCCTGTCGTCTTTTCAGCTCTTTAAGAAATTTTTCAACTGATTGCGTTGTGGTGTGGATGCTTTGCTTTCCCTGGTGGGTAATTTGAAGTTGCGCCATGTATAGGAGAGCGTAATCTACCTGTTCCTGTTGAAGCTTCTGTTTCACCCCATTAAACTTCCGGCGCTCTTCCTGTATGCGAGCAGTAAAATTCGGAAAAATAGTAAATTGAACTCCCAAACAGTTATGCTGTCATTTGTCCCTCGCCACCTTCAGAACCACATCACGATCTCGATAATTTAACAGGCGAGCTATTATGGGGCGAGGTGAGGCTCCGGGAGGTGGCCGAGGTCCCAACGTTCTGTGCGCCCTTTTCACTATAAATTGGGCCGATAGGGCTCCTTCCTCTATGATTGCATGAGTTTGTCCATTTGGGTCATAGCCATTTTGAGCTGTTCTGTGACATCTTCAGTGTCGGATATGCATTGTTCCGCTTCTTTCAGCCTACTTTCGTGGCCAGCAAGTTTGTGTGATATACCATTGATACGGGTTGTTAATGTGTCCATCTTCGTCGCTACAGTAGGAAACCTTTGTCGCATTTCTTCTAGTATTGTTTGTAGCTCTCCGCCCTTATCCGTGCTTTTCCCAGGCAGTGTCTCCTCCTCAGTTGGTACTTCTTCAGTTAGAGCTTGTTTGGGAGCTCATTTGTTCTCAAAAGTGAGCCGCGGTTGGCGGGGATCAGGACGGCCCATACTGTCTCCGTATCGTCGATCCTCAGTAGACCAGGTACATCCTATACATACGGTATGTGGAGACTGAGCGGGGGCTCTCTCAAACCACAGTATGTAGAATGTCAGCAGGGGACGCGGTCAAGAGCGACACGGCGAGTTATCCAGGCGCAGTATCGTCGTGTGTCGCAGTTCTGCTTTCCCCAACAGGAGGTATCCCCAAGTACGCCAATCACCTTAGCCAGTCCGTAATGTGCTTGTACCCTGTCAGTAGTGTTGCCGCAACCTTTCGCCTTTTGTTGTTCTGTGGGCAGAGAGCAGGGCAATGAAAACCCCCTGGGGAAAAGTCTCCAATTCCACACCAACCTACATATCACGTGCTACGTGTGGGATCCAACAGCCTTCTGCGTCTCCTTCAGCAATGGCCTGTCTCCCTTTGCACCCACATTTCAGTGTTAAGGCCTAGATACCCCATGCGCGGTGTCTCCTGCCGCTATATTATGCGTGTCAGCTACACCTCCAGTGGGTCACAGTGTACTCTCCGCTTTCTGTAGTAGTTCTCTATGCTGATCGCTGCACTCGTATGGCCTCCAGGGTGCTCGCCGCCATGTTACTTAGATCCCTTAAAATGTCCGCTTTAGCATGCACTCCCTGCATATGGGCTATAAACTCCAGTGATGTGGTGATGGAGAGTCCCAGCCCCCGCCGCTCTGTCCACTCTGCACAGTTCACCAGTTGTCTATCGCCACTGGCAGATTTTGGGTCGTTATGGAGCTATCTCCAGTATCAGCTTACTTGCACATCAGCAACATGGCCGCCGCAATGGTTCCCTCCCCGACACCGGTGTTGCAGCTGCCGCTTATCTCGCTGTTTTCCCAATGACCAGACGCCGGTCAGATCTCAGCCCACTTCATCCGTCCAAGCCGCGCGATCCCGACACCTACCGCTGTATGGTGAGCGTTGTTGGGGTCTGAAAATGCTGTGTGGGCTATGCGCCTCGTGGGCACCACGGCTCTCAAGTGGTTGCTGTCACCCGGTCTCAGCTCCAGGCGGGTCCCTGATCGCCACCGCTGCGGCAGTCTATGGCGCGAATCAGACTCGCATCCGCGACACCGACCGTTGGACGTTCCGCAGTCGTGCACACACCAGTTCCGCCACCTTTTCCCACCAAATGGGGGTATTTACAGGAACATACTCTAAGGATAAATGTAATATAGGCTACCGGACTGGGGGAGCCTCGTTAGCCGGATAGCCATTCCGCAGCTGCGCCACCTAGCGCCCCCGTCCTGCTCATACCTCTGACTAGGTCCAGAAGTGCTCCTTAGTGGTTCCTTCATTTTTTTGTCTCATTGAGTTTATAGTTTAGCTTCTATGGAAACGAGGAAGACTAAACCTAAGGCTACCACTCCACAACACAGACTACCATACTACATAATTACTCTCCATAACACTTAATCCCACTCTACATATATCCTAAACACTAAATACCACATACCTTCTATTCACATCAAAGTCAAAGTCTATCCACATATTTTCACTGCACATCATACCACATAATCCCACTACACACAACCTACATCAACTCCACTCCAAGAAACATTAGTAAAACACTTTTTTAATTTACAATGCATATAGCTCTAACAAATGGGAAACCTATTACATTGAAAATGCTTCTTTAACTAGTAGTCGCGTTTGCAGAGAGATGGAGAAAGGGGGCTGGGCCTCCAACCAGCGCTCAGGAATTCCGCAGTTTAGGACTTACTGTACCAGGAGGTCTTCTTGGCCCCCAAAGTCTCTCAAGAGCAAAGTGGACTTCATCCCCCAACCTGTTTTGTGCCAAGAGGCGTGTCTACAGAGCGGTGGAGAAAGGGGGGATTGGCCTCCGAGGACGTCTTACCAATACCATTGTGTGGGGCTTACTGGAGGTAACAGGAGGGGTAGTTGCCCCCGAAAGACAACCTTGGGGGCAACAAGCCCTCCTATTACCTCCTATTACCTCCAGTAAGTCTCACACAGCAACATTGGTAAGTTCTCAAAGCAGGCCATGCCCCCTTCCCCCACCAGTCTGCAAACGCGCTCCCCAGCACACTCTTGGATGGGAAGTGAAATCCCCTTTCCTGCTGGGGGTCCTTAGGGGCCACCTAGTCTACCTGATACCTTCAGTAAGCCCCATATAGTGGGATTACTGAGAGGTGGAAACAGGCCACGTCCCCTTTCTGCACCACTCTGCAAATGCACCACCTGGTGCGCTCTTGGTTGGGGGATGAAGTCCCCTTGCCTCCTGAGGGTCCATGGGGGCCAACTAGCCCTCCTCTTACCTCCAGTAAGCCCCACACAGCTGGATTGTTGAGGGGTCTGAGTCCACCTCCCATTTTACACCACTCTGCAAAAGTGCCACCTGGTGCACTGCTGCTCAGGGATGAAGTCCACTTCAGTTCTGAGGTCATCAGGACACAAGAGGACCTCATTTCCCCACCAGCAGTGCGCCAAGAGGCGCGCTTGCAGACTGTTATGTTATGTTATGTTAGATGCTCTTTTATAGCGCACATTTCACCCTCGGGCATCTCGGTGCTGCCTAGAAAACAAAACTGGTGGCGGGCAGTCAGGTCAGCGGTTATTTTAAAACAGGAAGGCTTTTAGTGCTTTCCTAAAGGTGCAGTAAGACAGAGTTTCCCGAAGGGCCTTGGGCAATCTGTTCCAGTACTTTGGAGCAAGGTGCAAAAAGGCTTTGCCCCCTTTACCCCCAGTACGGCTAAGGCGTATACCTTCAGTAAGCCCCATATAGTGGTGTAAAAAGAGGGCATGGCCTCGGACCACTCTCAGCAATCCAGCTGTTTAGGGCTTACTGGAGGTACCTGGTGGGCTAGTTGGCTCCTAAGAACCCCTAACATTCTAGGGGACTTAATCCCCCAAACCAGAACGCGCCAGGAGACGCATTTGCAGAGTGGTGCAGGAAGGGGGCAGAGCCTCTGGTGAGATGCCTGCTTCGCTTCTAATAACTTTTTAAGAAGGGGGGCTCTGTGGCCCCCCTTCTCTTAGTACTTTTTGAGCCCTGGGGACCCCATGCCCCAGTGCAAAACATGCCCCAGGTGTAAAAACATTGACAGCATTTACAATAATGTTAAGCAAGGCTTCGAAATAGCCATGAGTGCGTACATTGCCAGATATACAGAATTAAACAATTCTAACTTCGCCTAAAAAGTTTCAATTGCAACAACACTGCACAGAGCAGTTTGCAATTCCTGCCAGCACCCGGAATGCTAGCGCTTGGTAATCACCAAGTCGAGTCAGCAACATTTAGAAAGATGTCATTCTTGTTCTTCCAGCTGTTGAGCGTGGTATGCTCCTTAATACTATATAATGGTAAGTTGATGACATCCGTCTTGTTTGCTCAATATCCACTACCCCTCTGACCCTCTCTTTCAACTTCCTCTCTCTCTTGCTGACACCTCTCACTTTCTCTCTTGCGTCTTCTCTCTCATCTCTATTCCCCACAATCCTTTACCCCTCTCTATCTCTGCTAGTCTATTCTTTGTTTTACCACCCCGTGCACACTAGCATCCGTGCACTCCCTTCACTCGCACACACATGCACTAGGACACCCACAAACACTAACTTAACAGATTGTGGCCCAGAGTTCACGCGAGCACTCAAGAGCACAAATGCGCACCTGTCCACACTCCCCACGTACACAAACCAATTCACACACACGCACACCTTCATACAGAGACAAAAAGTAAATCGTAAGAATTGAGGGGCATATTACCAACGAGTAGCGATATTTATCGCTAACTAGGCTTAGCAACGATTTTTTTATCGCTAAGCATCTCCAGAAATTATCGCTGAGATAACGTGCTATTAGCAACGTTTATCTCCAAAGCGATAATTTTTCCAGCGATAGCGTGAATTTCGCTGAGAATACAGCCACGAAATGCTCTTAGCCATGTTATCCACCTCCCATTGGATAACATGGCTAAGAACTGGTCTGAGCAGGCGTTATTTTCTTGGTGATAGCGGGAATATTTCCATCGCTACGCCCGCTTTGCTAATAGGCGATAGCGACGTTAGCGACTGCTTTCAGTCGCTAACAGGTTGGGTACGCCCACTTTGCATGTCATTAGCGATAAATATCGCTGACATGCAAAGTGGGCCCCAAACCCCTCGCTATCGCCTAAAACCTGTCGCTAACATCGGTTAGCGACAGCTTGCTAATATAGCGATAGAATTATCGCCGCTTAGTGGCTGAAAACGTCCGTTAAACCGGCGATAATTGCCTATCGCCCCCCTTGGTAATATGCGCCTGAGTTTCTAACTTTAACTGACACACAGACCAAGTTAGTTTTGCTCTTTGTTTCAAGCTCTATGAGCAGAAACACTAGTATCAAAAACACACTTTTGGTGAGTGGTCAGTGGCTTTCAGTGATGATAGGTTTTTTTTTCCTTGTTACCCCATCGCCCCTGACCAGGCACACAGATCTGTAGTCTGACAGGTGTGCTGGAAATAATCAGAATACACTCTCGCTCGTTATTATAAACGGGTACATTCATTTTCATTTTCATTTACATTTACATTTTACATTTACATTTACATTTTCCAAATGTCCTGGTAGTTACCCTTATTTCGTGGTGGTGATCTCTTCAGGCAGGCTGCATAGAGGTTAGGCGCTACGGCTCAGTGGGTGCAGGGACCTGCTGCAGCGATCTTTGCATGACGTTTCAGGTCTCAAGAGCAGATCTGGATAGGCCAGTTCTGCCTTTCATCTTTACAAGCATTGGAACATTTTTATGTGGTATTAGTATATGTCATTTTGGAAACATGAGACATTTCGCTTTGTTCCCCGTATTATGCAAATGCCTATTCCTCTTCAAATGATCAGAGTCATATAGTTTCTAGGTATCTCACCATGACCCAAATACTCATCATGTCTTGTAGCAATCAGCCAAAAGCCTTTGTCACATAACTCTCGAATCTTGTGCTGTGTCTGTTACATTTTCTGGATTCACGCACAAGCCTTCTCCAATGGCAAAAATGTAAGTGTTTCTCATTCGTATTTGTGTTCATGCTGTGCATGGCTCAAGGTTACTTTCTCGCCAGTCCTCTGAATGGCCTGAAAAGCATTCCTCCTCCTCCCGAGCCCCCTCCCAAAAAAGCTAAACCTGCTTTAGTTAAATGAAAAGAAAAATGTTTGATTTTAACTTTCATTTTGAATAAAGTCTTCATTTAACGATTGCCCACTGTCCTTGCGTGTATATCTAATTATCAACAACTGTTTATTTCAAATCTATGACTAAATCTTACACGGTTGCCAATAAAAATATATGTTTTGAGTATGGGGCATATGCATCAAAAATCAGTAATACATGTCGGTAATAGCGAAAAATAAGGAATCGGTATTAAGGACATGCAACTGCGATGCATCAAAGTAATCGGTAAAAATTACCGATTCGGTAAAAATCGCTATTAAATAGCGAAAGTACGTCAGCGAGACTAGCAAATACCGAGTTAGCAAATACCGAATCGGTATTAGTGAATCCGGTATTTGCGAATTCGCTAATAGCGAAAATGGGAAAAATATGCGACGCATCTGAAGCAGGCCGATGACATCACAACCAGGAAGTAGGACAGCCCATGCTCCATTCAGTGTTCGGAGTAGCACAGAGGAGGAGGCAGAGCACAGGAGCTGAGGACCCAGACTGAACCAGCAGCAACCAGGACTAGGCAAGCAGGACAAGATGGAGAAGGAGGCCCCCCAGCAGGGAAAGGACACACACCGACATCGACGACTTAAAAAAATGCTGGTATGACCTGCGTAAGAGGGCCAAGGAGAGGATTGCGCAGAGGGTCAAGGATGCTGCTGACACAGGAGGGGGCACATCCAATGTGACGCCTAACACAGCCCTGGAGGATCTAGTTGAGTCCACCATAGAACCTGAAGCTGTTGTGGGGGTCACACGTCAGGACACCTCTGGTGCTACGGAAGGAGGACAAGGTAAGAAGCATGGCAGCGTAACAATGCAGCGTGTAGTAAGTCCCTGCCCAATCCCCCATGCCAGACCCAGTGCACATGTAGCGGTGCCCAAAACACATACCCTCACCACTGTGTCCCACCATGAGAGTTGTAGTCAATACATGAATGGGTGCATGCCAGAACCCAGAGATGAATACAGCAGCAAAGGGCCAAATCTCTGTCAGAAAAAGTAATTTATTGTGAGATGCCAAAGCAATTTTCACATACAATTCCATGATAATAACTATGCACTGTTTCACACACAGATGCATCCCCCATCGATTCTGACGACAATGGCCGCCTCGTCATCTCAGAGACACCAGTGTTGACCAATGCGGAGTTCTCACAGGGAGCTGAAGCCATGTCCTCCCCTTCACCACCACGGCGGACAACACCTCCACCATCCCTGCGGTCCAAGACACCACCACCACCACCACCATCCTCGCAATCCAAGACACCACCACCACCACCATCCTCGCGGTCCAAGACACCACCACCACCAGTGCGGGCCACTCCGCAGAGCCGCAGAGCAGATGTTTCCTCCCTGCCCGTGATAGAGTTGGATCAGACATCAGCACCCCAAAATGTCCCACCCCAGGCTGTCATCACTCCAACCAGCCAAACTGCAGCACAACAGCGCATCAGGCAGAGGGCTGTGCCCCCGGGTCGGGCAGCTGCTAGACCAGTCGATCTGTCCGAAGGGTACGGAGTTGTGGAGACCCGGATGCTGCGTGCCCAGCGCCTGCAGGGGAGACACATGGGTGCCATGAAACTCTCCATGACCAAACTTTGCAACAAACTAAGCAACATGACTGACGCTGTGCATAAGCACACCACTGCCGTAGCTGCCGGCAACAATGAAATCAAGCTTTGCCTGCAGGAACTGACACGTGCCGTAGTCGCAGGCCAACAAAGTGAGCGCCGGCGTCACAGGCAGATCATGCTGGCAGTGAATTCTACTAACAAGGCCATCGATAAGCTGTGCAACAGCACGGCTGTGCTGTCCCACAGGTCCGTGTCCCTGCAAGTGGACCTAGGTCATTATTTTGGGGATGTGGCAAAGGCCCTTGAGAGGGTGACCACTGCAGTGGAGCAACTGCAGCCTGGGTCAGCCAGTGTCAGCAGTCTGGGAGCGGAAGAGGGGAGTGAGGCTGCCTCCAGTGTCAGCAGCGTCTCCCTGCCGGAGACCAGCGGGAGGAGGCGCAGTGGGCGCAATGCAACTGCCACAGACACCCATCGTGGAGAAGCCGAGGAGTCACAGGACAAGAGACTGGGGGTACGCGGCAAATGCAAGTGAACATGTGGCAAAGTCACACTGTCCTTGGTGACGTAACCATGGCCAGACTAAAGTGCCACACGCATCACCCGTTCTGAGAAGGGACAATTTAAGTTAGACTTCAACTGCAGCAGCAGCATGTTTGTGTTACGTATATCTGCACCAGTCAGGTGTCCATGCCCATTAAACTCTTGCAAATCTGATCCTGTTGTCAAGTCACTCTCTTACCTGTCTCAGAAATGATTCTGTGTGATATATGTCCGCCTCTGATGCCCTTCAGCTGTGTTGGGCACATGCGCCTGTCGGTGTTGGGGGGTTTGCTGTGCACGTAGTTCATCCTCTCCATCCACCTCTATGGTTGTCCCCCTGCGTGTGGCGATGTTGTGCAGGATGGCACAGACAGCAATGATCTGGCAGCAGGTCACTGGGTCGTACTGCAAGGCACCTCCAGTCTTGTGCAGTATTCAGAAGCGACCCTTGAGGATGCTGAATGTACGCCCAACCACATTCCTTGTGCTGATGTGTGCTCTGTT
The DNA here is from genome assembly GCF_964263255.1 of Lissotriton vulgaris. Lineage (NCBI taxonomy): Eukaryota > Metazoa > Chordata > Amphibia > Caudata > Salamandridae > Lissotriton > Lissotriton vulgaris. The sequence continues at coordinate 1,161,172,405 of NC_141689.1, forward strand.
GTAGCGCTGCTCTTGCGGTGTAGCTGGGTTGAGGTAGGGAGTGAGTAGATATTCACGCAATGCGTATGCGCTATCACCTGCAGGATGGGGAGAGAATGATAATCAGCGTGAATGAAAATAAACATGTGGGGATGGAGTGGATGGAGAGTACGATGATGCATCAATATGTACCTAGTAGGTGTCCCTCTCCAAATTCACCGTTGGTCAGGCGCCTGTCGAGGCCACAGTGACGGAATATGTAAGCGTTGTGTGTGCTCCCGGGAAATTGGGCTACAAGGTCCGTAATGATATACTTGGCATTGCACACCACCTGCACATTGATAGAATGATATGACTTCCGGTTGCGGAATATGTATTCGGTGGCTGATGGAGGACAGATGGGGACATGCGTGCAGTCAACACACCCTATGACATGGGGGAATTGTGCCACCTGGTAGAATTCCCGTTTGGTGCGGGTCAGCTGCTGGGGGGTTGTGGGGAAGGTGATGTGGCGATCTATTAATGTCAGCAATGCCTCTAGGAACCGGTGGAAGAAGTGTGATAAAGCGCTTTGCGACACGCCTCCAGTCTCAGCTATTACCCCCTGGAAGCTTCCAGACGCAAGCAGGTGCAGGCAGCATAGGACCTGCACATGGGCTGGTATGGCGTTGGTCCGCCGGGTCTCGTGCTGCAGTAATGGTTCCAGGTCTGCTATTAGGCGCATAATCATGGCACGGTTGAGTCTGTACTTGTCGTACACCTGTTCCTCGGTCTGCCCCAGCAAAGTGATCCCTGAAGATCCTGTCCTGTATCATCCTCCTGCGCTGGGCCTGGGCGTTGATCCACCTCCTCCTAGCAAGCACGTAGAGGGCAGCCATTTTGGATGACATGTGGGGTTTCCCAGGGCATTTGTGAAGGGTTAGTGATTGTCAGCACCTGCTGATGGGGTGTATTTTTTTTTTCTATCCTTCAATTTACTTTACCTCCTGATTGTGATTCCCCTTATTTTACTCATGGTAAATAGCGATGTTTGGGATTTTCGGTATTAGCGACTTATCATGCATTCCATTGCGATTCGTTAATAGCGATTCGGTATTTCCGAGGTCAGCTTTGGGGTTCGGTATTTCCGAATGCCTGTTTTGCGATTCGGTAATTTACCGCGGGGTTTTTTAGCGATTCTTTATTTTTTACCGAATTTGGTTTGATGCATAGCATTTTCTGGTTTTGCGTTCGGTATCTGCCTGTTTTACCGATTCGGTGTTTTACCGGGAGGTATTTTCGTTGATGCATCTGCCAGTTGATTGTTTGTTCATACCGCAACTAAAATATCGGCATCCCCCTCCAAACCCCCCCGCCACCCTTTCCGACGTAACCAGGCAAAACCAGTCCATGTAGGCGTTGATTCCAAGGGAAACAAAATAATTGATTTTCTTTATTCTGTGGAGTCTTTGCTTCAAAACAAATAAATAAGTCATATAATGGCTGTAGTTCTGAGATGTTTGCTTGATGTTGAACTCAAAGCCTCAGTTGGTTGGACCCTAGCTTGGCACCCGCAGTTAGTACCCCAAGTCCCCGGAAGTACCCTGCTTGGCAGTAAGGGTTGTAACGGGCTCCGAGGGAAGGGGGGACGGGGTATTTTTAGTACAAACAGGGCTTCTTTTCTTGCCTTTTATTGGGCTACCATAAACGTAAAGTGCCCAGCCTTTCATAGCACCAGGGACCTGTGGCTCTCTCTGGTGCCGTAGAGCCCGAGCTGCGTGTGCAGCCAGAGAGATGACACATGAGCCGGGTGGAGGGCAGGGGCTCGGGATGCTGCTTATTCCAACGGTATCGGAGGGGTTGTTTGTGTATAGTGTCTGCCTGATCTGCTGTGCATGATGGGAGTTGGGTACCATTGAGACAGCTATTTAGGTGTAACCCTGAACCTGTGTTGTGTTAAGTGTGAGGGTTCTAGCCTGTTTGATATCTGTGTGATTTATCGTAGGTGTAACCAGTGGTATCTGCAGTGTTCACTAAGGTGGCTCTTAGAGCACGTGGGTGTCAGAAGAGGGCTCTTCTAATTATTTATTTGTGATCAGTCAATTGGTTGTGTGGGTATCATTGTTGATGCATATGATCTGTGCTACATATGTGCTGTGGGTAAACTCTGCATGTATGATATGTGTTATTTGTATTAGTGTGTGGCATCTGTAGTGTAAACTGTGCGGTGATCTGTTGTGTGTGTAATGTGTTTTGTGTGCAGTTTATGGTGTCTGGAACATACACTCCAGAGTCTAATGCACGTGTGTTTTTAACTGCTTTACCTGCCATAAGGGTCATGTTTTCTGTATTCTCTGGTTTAGTGTCTGTGTTACATGCGGTAAATGTGATGATAACAATAATATCTTCGTTTGATATAGCGCTTCAACCACACTTCTGTGGTTTCACGGGCTATGAATGTTATGTAGTTTGCTGTGCTTTCAATGGCACGTGTTATCTGAGATGCAGGCTGAGTAAACCGAAGTGCAGGCTCCCACGCTTCTTTTTTTTCCGGCAGGATTCGTGCTCCCAGCGCGAATTCTGCAGATTTTTTATTTTTATTTTTTTTAATTCTTTTTTTGAGCAGGCCTAGGAGGTCAGGGTGTTTCTACCCTGCCCTCTTTTCTTCATTTGTAATCTCTTTTTACCATTTTCTTGTGACTCTGTTACCGAGTCACAAGATGGCTGCCAACACATTCTGGTGTGGAGTGTTGGCAGCCAAACTTTCAAGACAGGAGCTGACCTCAGCAAACAATTAGTTTTGAAAATTTTGCCAAGATTCATTAAACGGAGCCAAAGATATTGGCAAAAGAAAAAAGTGTTTGAATAGAAACAAGGTCCTAACTATAACTACCTACTGGCGTCCACCCGTGGGTAATATATGTTTATATATATACATATCTCCAGAGGTCATAGCCATACAATGCAGGGAAGCTACAAGGCCTCCCACATCCCCGGGGACCACCACCTCTCCGGGGCTATATTCCAAAATAAAGTGTGAGGGGGTTGGCACCCCCACACAGCCCCGGGGACCACTATTAAATATTGTTGGAGGGGGCCACGCAGTCCACCTTGTGGAGCTGTAAATAGCCCAGGGGACCGCCACCCCCCAGGGCCGGCTCCAGGAATCTCCTGGGGTACCCAACCCCGATACATTGCAGTTGCTATGGCATGGTGCGCGCAGTGCTCGAAGCTGAATTGAGTTTGGCGATAAAGGAATATTTTGGAAACCAACAAGGCACAGTGAAGAACAAAGCTACACGGTGGGAGGGGTTACAAAAATACATCCTTGAGGTTTGCATTGCAAAAGGGGCAAGGATCCTCAGAGACCCTATGGCGCACATTGTCCAGGCTGGAAGCACAGTTGGGGGCAGCTGATGCAGATAAACTTGCAGCATGGACCACTACGGGTCTGCGAGAAACAAGAACAAACCTCTCACCGGTATCTACTTTAGTATTAAGTCAATTTGTTCAATGTATAAATCATCATTGTCCCAATCCAAAGATTATTTGGAAAAACATATACTTATTTATTTATAATTTCTTCATGACATTAATCATAGGACACATAAACAAAATCATATTAAATTCTGTACAACATTAACTTATACAAGCCCCAGCAGCGGCAGTCCTATTGGATGCCGAGAAGGCATTTGACTTGTGGGATTGTCCATTTCTGCATGCAACATTCATCCGGTTAGGGATGCCCCGGCTTCATATCGGTGATATCCCTGCTTTATACTCGTCCTTCGGCGTGTGTGAGAGTGAATGGATCGCTAACAGACTCCTCTACTCCATCAAGAGGGACCCTTCAAGGGTGCCCTCTGTCTCCGCTTTTATTCATATTAGCAATGGACCCTCTAGTGTGCAACTTACAAGATCATCATTCCCATAGGTGGCTACAATTTAATACTGGTCCGTTATTGAGCACGTTGTTTGCCGATGACATCATACTATACTTGAGGCACTCGGATGATAATTGCGATTCTCCTAATAACATGACAAGAGAATCAGGATTTCATTAAAGACACAGAGGCTAACATGATGCATATTTCTTTTAATGTTAACTCCAAGCAGCCACTTAGAAGCAATACATCATAAAGTGAAACAGATCCAGAATAGAATCTTCAGATGTACAAAAGCCATGCACATAGGATAGTCTGCCTCTTTTAAATGCGAGGTAATAAGGCAAATCTTCTTCTGTGTAAAATTTTCTTTCACTTTTTTTTGTGCATTCCAAGTGGATAGCAATAATGACGATTAAATGAAGGAAACACAGAGTTAATTCTTTCTGAACATCTTCCTTGCAGAAACAGCAGTATAGATGAATCAGTTATGTTGAGTTATCTGAAATAAGAAAGAGTATAAGTGCTCTGTTATCTTGTAACTGAAAATCGTGTAATATCAAAGCGGGCAAGTTATATGACATTTTTAACGATCCATTGAAAAAAGGTTGAATGAAACTTTCAACAATACATTGAATAAAGATTGTATCACAAATTATGCATCTATTGTTCAGTAATTCATGTATCCACCTACGGGAGGGGAAGGGTGGGATAATGTTAGACTCTGTGTCTTTAATGAAATTCAGATTCTCTTGTCATGTTACTGGGGGAATCGTAATTTCATTACAAGACCGGAGGCTACCATTATGCATGTTGGTAGTTTAGTAGCTCTACATCTGACATATGTTTAATAGGTTTACAATAGTGTTTATCAAAAGTGTTAGAATTTGACCATACAGCTGCTTTAAAAATGTCATCTAGTTTACCCCCTTTCCTACGTGATGTGCTAGCTATAGTGCCCCTTATAAGTGTGCCTGGAACCTTTGTAGGTCAATATTAGCTGATTCAATCAATCAATCAATCAATTAATGCATTTCTAAAGTGCGCTACATACCCTTGAGGGTCTCAAGGCGCTGGGGGGGGAGGGGGGCCGCTACTGATCGAAGAGCCAGGTCTTGAGGAGTCTTCTGAAGGCCAGCATGTCCTGAGTCTGTCGTAGGCTGGTAGGGAGAGCGTTCCAGGTCTTGGCGGCGAGGTAAGAGAAGGATCTGCCACGGGCGGTGGTCTTTCGGATATGGGGAACTGTGGCGAGGTCGAGGTAGGCTGAGCAGAGGCTTTGGGTGGGGGTGCTAAGTCGGATGTTGAGGTATTATTTATTTATTTATTTATTTATTTAGTGTATTTATAGAGCGCAGACCTGTCACCCAAAGGGCATCCTGGCGCTTTGAACTTGAGCGACAGCACTATTCACTTACACGGCGTTTTTAGGAAATAAGTGTGTTTTAAGAGCTTTCCTGAACGGAAGATAGTTGCTGTGGCTTCTCAAGGAGAGAGGCAGGGAGTTCCAAAGTTTGGCCGCTGCCACACTGAATGAGCGGCCACCCATCCTGACTCTCTGGAACCTCGGGACTACCAACAGATGCGCAGAAGAGGATCGGAGAAGTCGTGGGGCAGAGTACCAAGAGAACATATTCTGCAGAGGTATCGGGCCCAACTGATGTACAGCTTTGAACACTAGACAAGCAGCTTTGTACAACACTCTCAGATGTACCGGGAGCCAGTGTAACTCACTCAAAGCTAGGGTAGAAGAGCTAGACCTAGACCATGAGAGCCAACTTGGCGGCCATGTTCTGCACTCGTTGTAACTTCCCCACTAGATTTTTTGGGGCCTCCAGAAGTAGTGCGTTACAATAATCTAAGCGACTTAGTATAGTACCGCGAACTACTTACGGCCTGGCATGGGCGGGGAGAAGGGGCAGAACTTTACGCAGCATGCGTAACAGCATCATGCACGTAGACGTGGTTTTATTGACGTGCAAGTCAAGCTGTAAATTTGGGCCGAAGATCACCCCCAAGTTGCGGGCAGATGACGCAGCCGAGACTGGCTCGGGGAAGGAGGCAGGCCAAAAGTTCTCTGGGAGTGCCCGCGCGATCCGATCTGTGGAACAGTAGAGAACCTCAGTCTTAGCACTGTTGAATTGTAAGGAGTTGTATGTAGGTCCGGTGTTGTGTAGTGCCTTGTGCGCGTGGATGAGGAGCTTGAAGGTGATCCTCTTGTTGACGGGGAGCCAGTGCAGGCTTCTCAGGTGGGGTGTGATGTGGCTGCGTCGGGGGACGTCGAGGCTCAGTCGTGCCGAGGCATTCTGGATTCATTGTAGTCGTTTCAGGAGCTTGGTTGTTGTTCCTGATAGAGGGCGTTCCTGTAGTCGAGTCTGCTGGAGATGAGGGCCTGGGTGACGGTTTTTCTCGTGTCGGAGGGATCCATTTGCAGATCCTGCGGAGCATTCGGAGGGTGTTGAAGCAGGACGCGGAGACGAGTTGACTTGCCTGGTCATGGAGAGGGTGGAGTCGAGGATGACCCCCAGGTTGCATGCGTGGTCTGTGGGTTCTGGGGCTGTGCCTAGCGATGTGGGCCACCAGGAGTCGTCCCAGGCTGATGGGGTGGGTCCGAGGATGAGGACCTCAGTCTTGTCTGAATTCAGCTTCAGTCTGCTGTCCTTCATCCAGACAGCTATGGCCTTCATTCCTCTGTGGAGGTTGGCGTTGGCGCTGTGGGGGTCTTCGGTGAGGGATAGGATCAGCTGCGTGTCGTCGGCGTAGGAGATGATGTTGGGGTTGTGTCGTTGTGCGACGTGGGCGAGTGGTGCCATGTAGATGTTGAAAAGCGTCGGGCTGAGGGAGGATCCCTGTGGGACGCCGCAGATGATCTCTGTGGTTATCGAGCGGAAGGGTGGGAGGCGGACGCTCTGGGTTCTGCCGGAGAGGAAGGATGTGGTCCAGGCCAGGGCCATCCCTTGGATTCCGGCGTCGTGAAGGCGTGCTGATAGGGTGCGGTAGCAGACTGTGTCAAAGGCTGCTGATAGGTCCAGGAGGATGAGGGCGGCTGAAGGAACTGTTGATTGTTTTCCGGAGGTGTGGTGCGATGGTTGTGCTGGCTTTGTTGAAGATGAGGTGAGGGCAGGGGTCGGATGGGGATCCGGAGTGGATGGAATTCATGGTTTTGATGGTGTCTTCGTCGCTGACGTTGGACCAGGTGGTCAGGCGACTGGTGCGGGTGGTGGTCGCAGAGGTGGTGGACTCGGTGGTGGGTGCAGGGTTGTCGGAGTTGAAGCTGTCATGGATGTCGGTGATCTTGCGGTGAAAGAAGGTGGCCAGGGAGTCGCACAGGTCCTGTGATGGTGGGATGTCATTGGTGTTGGAGCTGGGGTTGGAGAGTTCTTTCACGATGGGGAAGAGCTCTTTGGTGTTGTGTGCATTGTTGTCTAGGTGGTCCTTGAAGACGTTCCTTTTGGCGGTCTTGATGATTTGGTGGTGTCTGCAGGTGACACTCTTGTGGGCTGTGTGGCTGTCTGGTGTTCGGTCATGGAGCCATTTCTTTTCCAGCTTCCGACAGGTGCTCTTGGAGATCTGGAGGTCTTCGGTGAACCATGCGGCTTTCTTGTTAGTGTGGTTGGTTGTGGAGGTCTTGAGAGGGGTGAGTGTGTTGGCGCAGTCGTTGATCCACTGTTTGAGGTTGGTTGCGGTGGTGTCAGGGCCCGTGGAGTCGGCGGGTGGTCTCAGGGCAAGGGTGGTAGTCAGTTGGTCCTTGGTGACCTTGCCCCAGCAGCGGGTGGCAACTGTTGGGTGCGGTGGTGTGTGGTGGGTTTCCTGAAGGTGAAGTGGACGCATCTGTGGTCGGTCCAGTGGGGTTCGGTGGTAAGGTTGAAGGAGACATGGGGGCTTGTGGAGAAGATGGAGTCCAGCGTGTGTCCAGCGGCGTGGGTGAGTGTCGTCATGAGCTGTTTGAGTCCGAAGTTGTCGAGGTTGTTGATCAGGGCGGTGGAGTGTGCGTTGTTGTTGTTTTTGAGGTGGAAGTTCAGGTCCCCGAAGAGGATGTAGTCCATGGAGGCGAGAGCGTGGGTGCTGACCAGGTCGGCGATGGTGTCGCTGAACTGTGGTCATGGTCTGGGTGGTCTGTAGACGAGTGTTCCTCTGAGGGTGGAAGTGCATGTGTTCGGCGGTCGTGAGGGTGTCGTCGGTGTTGGTCAAGACTCCGAGGGTGTCATTGTGGATGATGGCGATTCCCACTCCAACTCCGTTGGTGCGGTCTCTGCGGGAGATCCTGTATCCCTGTGGGATGGCTATGGCGATGTCTGGTTCAGAGGTGGCGTTGAGCCAAGTCTCTGTCAGGGAGGCGACGTCGGGGGTGGTAGAGTCTATGAGGTCCCAGAGTTCGATGGTGTGCTTGCGAGCGGAACGGGTGTTGAGGAGGATGCAGCGGAGGTGATTGGGTTCTCTGGTTGGTGGTTTGGTTGGCTGGATGTTGGTGAATCTGCAGTACCGGCAGGAGAAGGGCCCTTGGGTGCACTTCGGGGTGGCCCGGTAGCAGGGGTTGTCTTGTCCGGGAGGGTGCTGGAGTCATAGAGCAGTCTGGCGTTGTGGGGGGCGCGGGGTCCAGGGGTTCTGGCACTGTGCACTGTCCAGGCGCAGACGGGCGCAGACGGGTTTGCCTTTTGCGCAGCCTCCATATGAGGGGAAGAGGGAGGGCGGAGCAGCTGAGAGGCAGGAGCGGGCGGCAAATGGGAGCAGCGGGTGGCGGGGCCGCAGGGACGCAGCGGCGGGGAGTGGTGGTGAGGGAAGCCGGGGGAAGGCAGGTAGAGGCCCGGGGGCACTGCAGGGCACAGGGGGCATGGAAGGCGAAAAAGGATACAATCAAGGCACAGAATAAAATAAGGCAAGGACACAAATCACAGATGAGAGCAAAGGACACAAACCAAGGCAGGAAACAGGAGGCACACGCCGCACCAGGCAGCGGCAGGGGTAAGGGGACAACGGGAGCACAGGAGCAAGTCACAGGAGGACCGTGTGGTGGCTGGGGGGCGACCTACCAGAGAACAGGGTCAAAGGTTGCTCCCTTCCCCACTGCGCGGCCTCCATATGAGGGGAAGAGGGAGGGTGGAGCAGCTGGGAGGCGGGAGTGGGGCGGCGAATGGGAGCAGCGGGGGGTGGGGACGCAGGGATGCAGCGGCGGGGAGTGGTGGTGAGGGAAGCCGGGGGAGGGCGGGGAGAGACCCGGGGGCACTGCGGAGCACAGGGGGCATGGAAAGCGAAAAAGGACACAAACAAGGCACAGAATAAAATAAGGCACGGAAGGCGAAAAAGGACACAATCAAGAATCAAGGCACAGAATAAAATAAGGCAGGGACACAAATCGCTGGTGAGAGGAAAGGACACAAACCAAGGCAGGAAACAGGGGGCACATGCCACACCAGGCAGTGGCAGGGGCAAGGTGACAACGGGGGCACAGGATCAGCATCACATGAGGACCGTGCGGCGGCTGGGGGGTGACCTACCTGAGAACAGGGTCAAAGGTCGCGTCCATTTGGCAATGGTTTCCATGCCATCTCGAAAGTTGTGTCTGGCGATGTGCGGTCGTTGGATAGGGAGAGGATGAATTGGGTGTCGTCTGCGTATGACACAATTTTGAGTCTGTAATATGTCGACCTTGATTCCCAGGGCTTCTGTGTGAAAATACAACAGTTCCCCTTATCAGCTTTCGCTTGCGATGTATCTCCTTCTCTCCTTGCCTGACTAATAAAACAAAGACAGTTACTACTGTACCATTTCGCTACCTGTAACATTGGAGTGTTGCAAGTATGGAAAGGAGCCCACTTATTCCCTTTAGAGAGAGAGCATTTTAGAACAAGCTCTGTCTTGAAAGGTTTTTTGCTATTCGACCCATCAGTGGTGGAGAGACTTCTTAGAAAGACTCCACATGCTGAAACTATTTAAGTTCTTTCCCTGAATAATGCTTAAGAAGGGATGTCATTTTAGCGCTCGTGTAGAGATAGTTTGATGCTTTATATTCATTGACCCTCAATGCAGGGAAATTTGGACTCATGCTTTCTGATTCTCTGCATCCTATTTCTTGAGATAATTGTTTTGTGCATGTTGCACTGACTCAATTTTGTTTGCAGATTTGGCTTTATGTTGATTCCAATGTGTTAGACCTGGGATACCTGGTTGGCTGAGGTAGGTACCTTAGGCCAAATAGGGACCCGCGTTTCAATGTCAGGAAAAGGAAGGTCACCTTCTGAGATAGCCCGCTCACTCCCTCGGTAGCTTGGCACGTGCAGCCAGGCTTATCTTCAAGGCAAATGTGTAAAGTATTTGCAACCATGTTCACAGCAACCCAATGATGACACCACAAATAGACTCCACACAAGTTTTATAAAAATGGGTATAAACTTTATATAAAAAGATATACGGTAAGACCACACTATATAAATGCAACATATGCGTATTTGTAGTATTTCTCCTGGCCGGTTGTTGGGCCAGCCAGCCCCTGTAAGTTCTGGCGATATTAATGAGCACATCTAAACATTCTACTGTAATCCCAACACCATGGTATGCAGATCGTAATGTTAGAATCAGGCACTTTTGCAATGTAAAAATAATGCAATGCGTCCGCAAAAATCAGGCACTTTGCGATGTAAAACAAATGCAATGCGCAGCACGACAATCAGGTACATTGCAATATAAAAATAATGCAATGCGTAATACAACCACCAGGTACGTTGGTATAAAGATGTAAGGCAATGCATAAATCATTAATCAGGTAGTTCGTTATGCAACAATAATGCAATGCGTAATCTGCTAATCAGGTAGTTTGTTATGCAGAAACAATGCAATGCCTCATACACTAATCAGGTAGTTCGTCACGAGTCAGGTACTTCATTATGCAGAAATTATGCAATGTGTAATACAACAATTGGGTATTCCGTTATGTAGAAATGGAGTAATCAGTACTACACTCCGGCACCGATCACGGTGCCTCAGGCGGTCTCTCCACCACTCGTACTTACTCGCAGGTAGCATCTGACAAAAGTTGCTCCCAACACGGGTATGGTACAACACAAAAAGTGAAGCTCTGCTCTCCGGCTCCAGTACCGCCACTCCTTTGGCAATACTGGCTGCGATACAAGCCGAAGCAGAGGCTCGCGCTGCTGAAGTGAGAGCGAGGCCAAAAGCATCTTCCTCCGAACCTGCGCCCCGTCCCAGGAGTCGACACATGTTACCTGGGGGACGCAAACTCACTCTCCTCTCCTCGTCCAGCAGTTTGGGCCTCAGATGAAATCTTTCTTGGAAACAGTGGCCTTGGGCCGGCGGCTCCTCTCCTCTAGGGTTGCCGGTCCAGGCCGCTACTGCTACGAAGATCTCAGGCCGCCACAGGGCACACGCACACAGTGTCACTGAGACTTCCTTGAGCTTCGGGTGCACGATCACCAGGCACTCCACATGAAGGTCTCAGGCTGCATGAAGATAATGCGCACAGCGTCACTGAGACTCACTTTACCTCCGGGTGCACAATAACAAGGCAAATCCTCACGAAGGTCTCACGGTGCACAACGCACACACACACAGCGGCGATGAGACCCACTTGGATTCCGGTGCACACCATAACAAGGCAAATCCTCACAAAGGTCTCACAGTGCACAAAGCAAACACACACAGCGTCGATGAGACTCACTAGGATTACGGTGCACACGACAACTGGACAATCCTCACTAAGGGGTTCAGGCTGCAAAAAACACACGCACACAGCTTTGGTGATCCTTGCTTGGACTCCAGGTGCCCATGATCACAGGGCACACCTTACGAGGCTGCAACAAGCACGCGCACACAGCGCAGCTGAGACTCATCTGGAAACTTTTGTCTTCCTGTGTTTCTGCAACAGGGAGCCAGCTCACCTCAGGCTCTTGGGATAAGTTACTTCAGGACACAGCACACAGCAAAGGCCTTTCAAGTAGGGGGACACAGCACACAGCAAAGTACCTTCAGCCTTTCCTTGATTAAAACAGCAAACCAGGCCAGCCCCAGAACACACAGCAAGGGTCAGTCCTCTCCTTCAGTCTATTCAGTTGTTTCTCCCTTTACAAGGGTCCTCTTTACCACGAAGTAGCTCCAGTCGTGTGTACATTTGATCACGCCATTCTCCAAAATTCAGGGGCTTCAGCTCTCATAGTTATACCCCTCAATGGCTTTGAAGTCTTTGTGTTCAGGGGGTACTGACCCTTGTTCAAACCAGTTCTGGGTGCCTCCCTGCCAGTGATACCTTCTTCCTTTGATTGGTGGGGACCTGGCTTCTCAACCACTCAGCAGGAGATGGGACAATTGTTTTATAGCAGCAGCCCAGGCCTCTTCACCTCTAGGGATTTCTGCTCTCCTACATTGCAGATGCAGGTCAGCCTGTTGCTGTCTGACCTCCTCCCCTGGGTCAAGACATTCCCCAGATCCTATTACTTTCAAATCCAGACAGTCAATCCACAGCAAGGCAGAGACACACAGAAATGTTAGAGCACAGAAACTCAGCCACTTCTAAAAGAGTGCAAAAAACCCCTTCATAAAAATATGTGTTATTACATTGTGAGTTTAGGCATATTAAATTTCACCTTTCCATCTTAAGCCTTTGGGAAGATAGGCTGGAAAACATATAGCACAGCCTTCTCATTCTATCCTATGGGCAAGACGGCCTTTCCACAGTGAAAAACGAAATGGTGATTGTTAGTACTGATGGTCCCTATTTGGACAGTGGTACCTACCTCCGCCAACTAGAGACCCCCAGTTCTGTTGGTGGCAGCGGTGGGTTTTGAACTTGTATTTGTACTAGACCCACAGTGATTGGTGTACATCACTAGTGAGTGCAGACCACTACGCCACCGCATACTACTGGTTTTTGATTTTTGATTTGATTTTTAAGTAACTCTTCCAAGCATCATGTCTGAGAATGGGAAGGCACCCAGTAAGGAGGCAGAAGTAGAGTTGGAATTTTTCATTGGGGATTAGTATTCATAGAAAGTTGAGCATCTTAGGAAATTCTGTCACAAGTTTGAGTGCCCCATAAAAACATCCTACAGGAAGGAGGAGCTACAGAGAATCGTAAAGGCCCATTGGGAAGCACAAGAGGGAAATGATGATGTGGATGCAGAGAATGGATTTCAAGTCACAGATCTGCCAGTGGGCAGAGTAGGTTCAGGAGCTGGCAGCAACCATTCCGGTAGGCGCCTCACCCCAGAAGAGTTACAAGAAAATCAGAGAGTAAGAGAATATGACTTGGAAGTCATGAAACTGATGCAATTGGAAATGGATAAAGAGAGAGAAAAGGCGGCAGAGGAGAGCAAAAGTGCCCGGGCCTTGGAGGAAAAGAAATTGCTTTTTGCTTATGAGTTTAGAATGAGAGAACTGGATCTTAAAGCCAAGGAGGTGGATGCCAGTTCAAATGGTGGCAGCGCGCAGCCAGTGCATGGGGGTAAAGTATATATTCCCAAGGATCTGGTACAGAATTATAATAGGAGTGAGGATATTTATGCCTGGTTTACTTCCTATGAGATTGCTTTAAGAATGAATGGTGTGCCTGAACAGCATTGGGGGGCGGGCCTGTGGAAACATTTTGAGGCTTATGGGAGGAGTGCCCTAGAGCCCTTAGAATTAGCAGGTACCATGGCCTACCCCAATATGAAGGAGGCCTTATGTCTCAGGTATAGACTTACTCCATAGCAGTACAGACTGCAGTTTAGAAATTCTAAGAGGAAAGAATCTGAGACTTGGATGGAGTGTGTGAATTTGTACTCACGTGCACTGGAAGGTTGGATGAAGGGCAGCAAAGTAACTGATTTTAAGGGGTTGTTGCATTTAATCAGTTGGGAGCACTTGAGTAGTCTTTGTGTTCCAGAGCTGCGCCAGAATCTTTTAGACAGCAAGCTGACAGACCCCATTGACCTTGCTAAGGAGGCAGACCGCTGGACCAGTACCAGGGTCCACAGAGGAATTATGGGTACCACAGCCAAAGGTGGGCAGGGTCCCCAGCAGAAGAGTGGGGGGGACAAGGGCAATCAAAAGGACTCCACAAGAGGGCCCCAAAATAGTTCCCAGGAGAAGGAATCCCAACCCCCCCAAAAATAGACAGCCATGGCCCCCTAGGGGCACGCGGGACAACAGAAGTCCCCCTACCTGCTTTCAGTGCAATAAGGTGGGACATGTTATCAGCCGGTGCCCCAAGTGACCCCCAGCACCCACTGGTGCTCCAGCCCCAGGGTTACCAAGTGTAGCTTTGGGGGGATTTGGTTTTTTAGTGGGGAGGTGGGGCTAGCAGTTATGTCCCTTGTCTCTTTAGGAGACCAAGAGATGGTCCAGGAAACCTTACTGCCCATGAACACTAAGAAATATGGGCAGAAGGTGACCGTCAATGGGAGGGAGATAGAGGCTTTGAGAGACACCGGGGCTAGTGTGACATCCGTGAGGTATCAGTGGGTGTCTGAAGAGCAGTGTATCCCTAATGTACTCCGCCCTATAGAAGCAGCTGACAGTTCAGTGCACCTCTGCAAAGTGGCACGGGTTCCCTTTGAGTGGGGGGGTCTCTGGTCTTTTGGAAGTTGTTGTCAGTGATGCCTTGCCTATAGACTGTCTGCTAGGTAACAACCCGGAGAGTTCTCCATGGAATGATGTAGAACACCAAACTCATTTGGAGATGTTGGGGTTGCCTGCGTGGATCTGTGTGACCACGCGTGCTATGGCAGGCAGTAGGGGTGATTTAGCAGAACTGGAGCCTGAAACAGTGGCTCTGAGACCTGCCAGGAGAGGACAGGGCAGAGGGCGCGAGAAACCAGCCCCAGCTGTTCCCACTGTCCAGGAGGAAGCAGACCCTGAGGGGGATGCCCTGGAACCTACAGGGGAACAGGTAGCCGAACTGGGTGACCTACCTGAGCTGACCCATTGGCAGCAAGAAGGTGGGCCCTCCAGGGAGGAATTCTGTCAGGAACATAAAGAGTGCCCGTCCCTCGAGGGTCTGTGGCGGCAGGCTGCAGACCAGGCAGCCGGTGGAGCGGCCAGAGATCACTTCATCTACTGGGAAGATGACTTATTATATAGTGAGCCTAAGTTTGCTGAGCCGGTGCAGCCCGTGTGCTGGTGGTACCCGCGCGCTTCAGGGACTTCCTACTGGGTCTGCCTCATGACGTGCCTCTCGCAGGACATCTGGGGCAAGACAAGACCCTAAACAGGCTTGTCACTCACTTCCACTGGCCCCAGATGAGAAAGCACGTTGGTTCCTTTTGTAGGTCTTGCAAAACATGTCAGGCCAGTGGCAAGACTGGAGTGAAGTGCAAGGCAGCCCTCCAACCCTTCCCTGTGGTGAGCACCCCTTTCGAGCGGGTGGGCATCGACATCGTGGGGCCCCTGGACCCCAAGACAGCCTTAGGCAACAGGTTCATCCTGGTCTTCGTGGACCATGCCACCCGATACCCGGAAGCAGTACCTCTCAGGACAATCACAGCACCCGTGGTGGGCCATGCATTGATGGGGATCTTTTCCCGTGTGGGGTTCCCCAGAGAGGTGGTCTCCGACCGGGGTACCAACTTCAACTCTAGGTACAAGAAGTGTCTGTGGGAGGAGTGTGGGGTAACTTATAAGTTCACCACTCCTTACCACCCTCAAGGAAATGGGTTGGTTGAAAGGTTCAACGCACCCTGAAAGGTATGATTATGGGCCTAGAAGAGCCCATGAGATGGAAGTGGGACGTCTTGTTACCATGCCAGTTGTTTGCCTACAGGGAGGTGTCTCAGAAGTCCTTACTTTTCAGTCCCTTTGAACTTCTGTATGGCCCCCCAGGATGTGTTCAGCTATGTGTTGGCCATTCGCAACCAGACCCAGTGCTTCAGGAAGCTCGCACAGGAGAACCTGGAAGCTAGCCAGGAAGAAATGAAAAGATGGTACGACCAGAATACCACTCTGGTCGAATTTCAACCTGGGCATAAAGTGTGGGTGATAGCGCCAGTGGAGCCTTGCGCGCTCCAAGACAAGTGGACTGGACATTATGAGGTGGTGGAAAGGAAAAATGAAGTAACCTACCTGGTTAACTTAAGGACCTCCAGGCAACCCCTGAGAGTCTTGCATGTGAACCGCCTCAAGCCACACTTTGAGAGGTCTGAAGTGACAATGCTCATGGCTACAGATGCTGAAGGGGAAGAGGATAGTGATCCTCTCTCTGACCTCCTGGCAGCTAAGGAGCAAGACGAGTCGTTGGAGGGTGTGGTCCTCTCACCTACCCTGACCCCAGAACAGCAGAGGGACTGTCGCCAAGTGCTGGGTCAGTTTGCCCCCTGTTCTCCCTGACCCCAGGTATCACCAATTGGTGCGTCCATGATGTGGACACTGGAGATAGTTTACCTGTGAAACAAAATTTTTACAGTTTAGCTGACAAGGTCAGGGCCAGCATCAAGGAAGAGGTTTCCAAGATGTTCGCGCTAGGGGTGATTGAGCCCTCCAGCAGCCCCTGGGCTAGCCCAGTGGTCTTAGTGCCAAAAGCTGCTGCGCCAGGTGCCACTCCAGAACTCAGGTTTTGCGTGGACTACCGTGGGCTCAATGCGGTCACGAAGACTGATGCACACCCCATCCCCAGAGCTGATGAGCTTGTGGATCAGTTGGGAGCTGCCCAGTACCTCAGTACCTTTGATTTGACTTCTGAGTACTGGCAGATTGCCTTAAATGATGGGGCCAAAGAGAGGTCCGCATTCTCAGCGCCAGAGGGGCACTTCCAGTTCTGAATCATTCCCTTTGGGTTGAAGAATGCCCCTGCCACCTTCCAGAGACTGGTTAACCAGGTACTGACCGGGCTGGAGGAATTCAGTGCAGCATACCTGGATGACATTGCTGTGTTCAGCTCCACGTCGGGGGAACACTTGCAACACCTGTGCGAAGTGTTGAAGGCTCTGCACATGGCAGGCCTTACTATCAAGGCCAGCAAGTGCCAGATAGGGCGGGGATCTGTGGTGTTCTTGGGACACCAGGTGGGGAGCGGCCAGGTGGCGCCCCTACAGGCGAAGATTGATACCATTCTGGCTTAGGAGCCCCCCAAGACCCAGACAGAGGTGAGAGCCTTTTTAGGTCTCACCGGGTATTACAGACGGTTTGTCAAGGGATATGGCACCATAGTTGCCCCCTTGACAGAACTGACTTCTAAGAAGTTGCCCAAAAGAATGAACTGGACCAAAGCCTACCAGACTGCTTTTGATACCCTGAAGAATGAATACACATATGTAGCACAGGAGAATAAAAGAGAAGCTAATGCTCGTTCAAATGCGAAATGCATAGAAGGGAGAGCAGATGCAGACAGCAGGAGGGACAGTAGGTCTTAATTAAGGGAATGTTCAAGAAGGTGTTCAGGGCACACCAGGTTATGCTGGACAAGGAAGAGGGAGAGTTTTCCCTATAGACTCCAAAACTGGGATAGATATTGCTATGCTGAAAAAGACAACTGCCTGTCATTTTTGTCACAAACCCGGACATTGGAACTGGAAGCATGAGTCTCACTTACATTCAGCGAAACAGGTGCAGGAGGGAGAACTCGTGCAAGTGACAGACGCAGTAATTCATGGGGACAAGGCCAAGATTCAATAATGCCGGAGAAAATCAGAATTAGTTATTGCAAGTGCTGCAACCTCATAGAATCCCCCAGGGCAATCAAACGTACCATCAGATGCCCTTTATGGAAGCACTAGAGGGAATTGATCAGAACCCGTCCCAATGATTGTGCCTGAGAGGGGAGGAAGACTGTACTCTTGGAGCAGTCTTAGAGGTAGACCAGAATAGACCATACGTAGAAGCAGACGTAGATGGTCATCCAATCACATTTGTGATTGATAATGGTGCTATCTATTCTACTTTGAGATCATCAGTAGTCCCAAACCTCGCCGTCTCGGGAAAATCAGTCCAAGTTTGCCAACAAAAGAATGACAAAACCTTTGACAGAAGAGGTGCCTGTTAAGATTGGAACCTTCCATGATCATCACCAATTTGTGATATGTGACTCGAGTCCAGTCTGTTTATTTGTCCATCACCTCTTAAGTAAATTGAATTGTATCATCTATTGTATGCTGAACGGAACTGAGTTGCAGACTAATGAGAATGACATTCTTTCAAACCAAAACCATTGCGTAGACATGTTTCCTTTACTGTGAGTGGAGGACATGCCACTAGACCTGAGAGACACAGTCTCTCCAGTGTGGTACGGGTCTTCACGGGAGAAGTAATCCGACTGATTTGAGGAGTCGAGCCAATCCACATACAAATTAGGCCTAATGCAGAATTTTATAGAACACCTCAGTACAATCTGACCCTGGAAACAGTGGCTGGGATTATACCTGTGTTTGAGTCCATGATTGCACAGGGCATACTAAAAGAGATCATAGGAAGTCTGTACAATTCACCAATTATGGGATTGCAGAAATCAAGCAATGACAGGTATGTGATCCTATTTTAGATTCCATGCGAACCTGTCAGGTTCACTGTGATCGACATTTGTCAGGCATTTTTCTCCATCCCATTGCATTATGAAAGCCAATTTTATATTTGCTTTCCATCTGTTAAATCATGTCTTGACATGGGGTTGTATCCCTCAAGGGTATAATGAAAGCCCATCCATCTTCAAGAAGGCCTTGAAGAAAAATCTAGAGAGTTTGATTTTGCCCCAAAAGTCAGTGCTAGTCCAGTATATTGATGACCTTATTGCATCTGAAACACCGGAGGCTTTCAGGGTTGATACTATTGCCTTACTGAATCCCCTGGCTGACAATGGGCATACGTTGTCTCCGAGCAAACTTCAGTGCTGCATGACTGAAGTTCAGTACTTAGGTCACTGAATTGAGAAAGGCAAGAAGGAGGTGTCACCAGAGCAAGTAGAGGCGATCATAAAAATGAATCTGCCCACTGCTCAGAAAGAAGTCAGGATGTTTTTGGGAATGGTTAGGTACTGCCAACAATGGACTCTGAATTTCTCCTAGATGATAAAGCCTTTACAGATATTGACCCACAAGAATGTGAGTGATCCTGTACTTTGGGATAACGAGATCATGAAACTGTTATGTACTGCCTTAAGTGTGGTTCAAATTCTGCATTGTAGTTACAGGCCAGAGGCCTCAAGCATTATGGAGCAGATCAATGGGACATTAAAGGCGAGGTTGGCAAAGGCAAGTGCTTTGACATCTTTGAAATGTCCTGATGCGTTGCCTTTGGTCCTAATGAGCCTGCATAGCATTCCTGAAAGGAGAACTGGGCTATCGCTGCACAAGATCATCATGGGAAGGATCATGCGCTTACCTGCTATGCCATCTACAGCTTTGATAAACATCACATATGACTTGATCTGTGACCACTGTAAATGATTGGCTGATGGGGTTCGTTCTGTGTTTCACCAGCTTGGAGCATAACTACACTAACATCGAAAGACCTTTGTCATGAAATGAGCCCCAAAGTTTTGGTGCCGGTCCGAAAGCATGTCAGTAAGAATTGCCTTGATTTGCTGTGGTGTGGACCGTACCAGGAAATATTGTTGATGATTACTGCTGTGAAGTGTGGAAGACTACCGAACTGGATACATGCTTCACAACCCGAGTCTCAGGACCCTCTGATGAAACAGCTCCTCTTCCAGAAGTGATACCAGCCATGATCACACGTTCAAATGAGAGGTTAATCCAAGCTGTGGGGGTTCCTGAAGAGACTGGATACCCACCAGGTCGAGCTGAGAGGGGTTAAGCTACACAAGATCCAGGTATAGACTCTGAGGGAGATGGTAACGTTGTGAGTGGTATAGAGTCAGACTCAGCAGAAGAGACTGGTGTGGAAATTGGTTGTTTAAAGTCAAGGAAGAAATAAGTTGCAAATGAGTCATGGCCTGTGAAACCGAAAAGAAGAAACTTGAGACTTGCATCTGAGAAAAAACTTGTACCAATAAGTGAATCCTCTGAGTCTGATCAGAGTGAGTCGGAACAAGCCCGAGGGCATGTGAGGAGATCAAGGAGAACAAGAATGCTGTGTCAGAGATACTCCTCTCCAGTGTGGACTTATCTATCTACAAATGCCGGAGAGAGAGAAGTCTGAGACTTTGATACAGGTTGTCGAGATCCTGGTGAGAGTTCCTGGAATAGAGGCTAATGCAATGTTGTCATTGACCGTGCCTTATCCACCAGTGTTGAGTGGTTATCGGACTCTGATAATGGAAGACATAGAATTCCCAAGCTTTGGAAGTCAGCCACCTCCTCTGGAAATTACAGTATTCAGAGCTGAACTGTTATAGCGAGGCATCAATGATATTGGTGCTGATCTCATAAGGGATGTAAATTGAACTTTGAACTGTAAATAAAGATTTGCTTGAAAGAAGATAACATAGGCCTGAGTGGAAGAAGAGTAAAATTAGGGCTCTTCCCTTTAGAAGATGGAAGTCTTCCAAGCTGTGTAAATATTGTGCCAAAGACTGTTATGAGAATTTAAAGATCCAAAAAGAAGTTGCTCAAAGACTTTGCTGCCAGGACATAAGAGGCGGAGAAAAGAGACTCTGTATGTTAATTCTCTTACAGCTACAATCCAAGCCACTTTGAAAATGAATCTGGAAAATCGAATCATAGGCACAGTTGTATTACAGGTACAGTTATTGTAGGAGTAATCATAGTGCTAGCTGTAGTCATTATTGAGTCAATTTTAAGAGCACACAAAGCTAAGGTACAGGGAGTGGGGGTATATGGGACATCCACACCTATCATTACTGCCCCAAAAGAGGGTACATTAGGATATGGTAGAGGTTTAATAGAGCAAACTAGTTGCCTTTTGCATGTAAATTGCTCTAAGGGTGATTATATGCTGAATGCTTATGCAAAGGTGCTGTATGAATATGTGAATACTAAGGATGTGAGAGACTGTTATGTGTGTATGCAATTGCCTGCTTCAGTCGAGAAGGGTATCAGGTGCCATCACCTTCCCTTGACGTATGGTATTAGTTGTAGTTTGCTCCTCAGCATGTTTTATGGAAAGCGTCATTAAGAGTACTATTACACAAATTATGATTTGGTACTTTCAGAAGTTCCAGTCTACAAATATCTGGACACATATGATTATTACAAGCAAGAAGAGAGAATGGAAAAGTATTTGGTACCCACAGTAACACTAGACAATGCTTAGTCACAACTTAACTTGGACATTAACAGAAATAGAAAAGAAATTTCTAAGGTCAAGTAGAGTACAAGCATTTAGGCTAACTGTTAAGCTTAATAAAAGGGAAGGAAACTTTGAATGGACCAAGTGGGAATTAGCTCACAAGGCTAAGCAAAGTTACGGTCCTATAGCTCTAGATTGGGAATAACGAGGCAAACTTTGCATTCGACAGGTACATACCTGTTATGGCACTATCTTTGTGCGACAGAGTGTGTGCGATCACATATTCTTGATTGATTCTTATTCAAAACAGTTCCTCCAAGAAGCAGTACAAGTGGTTCAAGGAGTATATTTTGTGTGTAGAAAGAATGCCTATGTTCGGCTTCCAAACAAATGGTAGATTACTTGTTATGAGGCTGTTATGTTTCCAAAGATATACCATATGGAAGATTTGGAGAGTTTGGAGGGATAGCCGAACCATAGAGAGAAATGTGGATTGAGTACTGGTGAAATTGTGGTAGACATATTTGGAGCGATGATACCAAGTTTTGAGGTAGTATTGAATGACATTAAGATTAGAAGGTTATCTACCATAGTGGATCAGTTGTCGGTTAACACAGCACAGTCATTGTTGCTCGTAGATGGAGAGATGGTTTTGATAATGGCTATGGTAATGCAGAACCACCTTGCTTTAAATGTGTTATTGGCAAAAGAGAGTGGGTTCTGCCATATGCTGACAGTCTAACAATTTCCACTTACATTCCTGATAATAGCATAGATCTGAGAAGATACATAAGTAACATCACTGAGATTCACCATGAGTTAAATGACTTTGCAGCTGAGGGAATTTGGGATAAGATTGGAAAAGGATTTGGAAAAGTTGGAAGTTGGTTTGCTAACCTGGGAAATGGAAGACATTGATGTATCTTGAAGCCGATAATAACCGTTGTGGTCTGTGTTATCATCTTGCTAGGTATGTTAAGAGTGTACATATGGCATACATCAAGGCACTTGGAGAATTCCTTTAGGGAGAGAGAAAGAAGAGTGGAAAGACTGCAGGACAGTCATTATCAGATTCGTAAGTGGTTGGAAGAGTTCAGACAAAAGAGACTAGCTACAACATCTGAAATGTAATAATGTAAAATGTGATGTATTTAGCTTATTGAATAGAAAACGTGAAGAGTTAATGTAACGAGCAGAAAACACTAACGTGAAAAACTTGAGTTGTGCAACTGACAATCATTCATTATTAAATGTATTTATTAATCGTGTCATTTTCCATTAAGTAGGAATATTATCTGAACGTGCCTTATTTCCTATGCAGTTTTGTTATGCTCATATGCTATTTCTCTTATTTTAGTGGAATCTTGAAGGTCTGAAATGCATTTCCCTGGAAGCCCACACTTTAGAATTAACAGTTTGCATTTTATGTGTGCTTTGGATTTTGTTCTATTTCAAGTTTTATGTTGCAGGTGGAAGAAGCGGGCTTGTTAGCTAGAATAATGTCTTTGTTTTATTAGTCAGGCAAGAAGATAAGGGGACACATTACAAGCTAAATCTGATAAGGGGAACTGTTACATTTTCACTCCAGAGAAGGCCTGGGAATCAAAGTCAACATGTTACAGTTCAGGAACGTCTCTGTCCCATGGAAAAGTACCTATGAGATCGTGGTCAGAGCAGATGGCGTGACCCGCAAGGACTTTTGGGAAGACACCTGTAATATTGGAGTGTTGCAAGTAGGGAAACAAGTCCACTTTTTCTCTACCTTTAGAGAGAGCATCTCAGAATGAGCTCTGTCTTGATAGCTTTATGCTATTCGACCCATCGATGGTTGAGAGACTTCTTAGGAAGACTCCACATGCTGATACCTTTTTTTATTCTTTGCCTGAATGAAGCTTAAGTAGCGATGTCATTTTAGCGCTAGTGAAGGGATAGATTGATGCTTTATAATCATCGACCCTCGATGCCGGGATATTTGTACTCATTCTTTCCGATCCTCTGCATCCTATTTTTTGAGTTAATTGATTTGTGCTAGTTTCACCAACTCAACTTTATTCGCAGATTTGTCT
The DNA here is from genome assembly GCF_964263255.1 of Lissotriton vulgaris. Classification (NCBI taxonomy): domain Eukaryota; kingdom Metazoa; phylum Chordata; class Amphibia; order Caudata; family Salamandridae; genus Lissotriton; species Lissotriton vulgaris. The sequence continues at coordinate 1,161,195,434 of NC_141689.1, forward strand.
TTATGTTGATTCCAATGTATTTCTACACTCTCATATTGAGGTGTCTCTATGTCCAGTTATTTTTGGCTTTGTAATAAATTAACTAACCTTACGTTGTTGTCTGTGGTTATTATGAGTCTAGAGAAATTCCTATTGAATTGATTGGCATTCTTAACGATTTTCTACCCTCTACACTTACATGATCCGAAAAAAAGCCATTGGATTGTGACTCTATAACAGATCTAGAACTTATGGGCCTGACCCCTTCACTATGGCGATTGAACAACAACAGATCTGAATACTAATTGCCTAATGATGAGATGACTGATAATCGGAAGGGGAGATACTAGTTCACTGGTTAATGATACCGGCCGGTACCTCTCCCACTCCTTGTGATGGGCATCATAATTTTCCAGGCCTAGAATAAGCAATAAAATGCAACAACTAGAATTACTGGGGCAATTTCTGCTTATGATGCCCTGATTCCAGGCCCTTCCAGTCGAGGTAAAATGCCTTTGTCATTTTTTGGCTCGGCATAAATAGCACCTGGTAATACTGTGCTTTCAGACATTTTGAATAAATGGCAAAAGGATTTTTCACTTTTCTAGCTCACTCTGGACAATGGGCTTATCTGTCGAAAAATTGTCAGACAAACCAGACATTTGAGTTGAAATAATTGGTGGTTTTTTTGGATGAAGGAGCAGCACTCCACTGAATATTAGTAGACACCCAGAATTCCCTATTTCCCTTTTCCATAATTTATGCAGAACTCTAAGCCTGCAAGGGCTTGGTTTGGGAATATACTATGCGATTCCATGTGTCTAGACAAAGTTATGCTTCTCAGAAGAACTCTAACAATCAATACACATTTGAATTAGGACATGATTTTACTTATTCTCGGTTAGCTTGAATGGTATTTTATCTATGCAAATCAGTAATGTTGTGCCTTACATTTTAAAATGCCTTAATCATAGTTTATAGCTCTGCATGGGTAGCACCAGCTAATCCTATGCGTAAGGGCATAGCTTGAACTTTCAGAAACAGTGTGAAAGTAAAAATAGGCTTGCAGACTAAGGACCAGAGAGCAGGTTGGTTGCATGGTATTTAAGTATTTACCCAGCAAACAAGCATTGGCATATCCAATAGGTATCACCTTTAGGGCCTTATACGTGTTTAGCCAGAGCTATTGGCTTTTCCAATATCATTAAGCTATGTTGTATCTCATTGTGGCTGCTGTGCAGCATGTTCAAAAGTTATAATAAAAACGTGTTATAAGCATTGTTGTTACCTCCAATACAACCAAGAAGACATTATGTACCACTGAACAACCTTGTTAAAACAAGATTTATCCTAAAAAATGTCTTCTAGTTTTTTTTGTCTCTGCTATGCTGACAACTTATTCCTGCCTGTTTTAATGCTAGCTTGTTATAGTTTTTTTTGTTATGGGCTGGGGGGACATAAACAATGGGAGGGTAGAGGTTAAGAAATAGTTCCTAAATTACAACACAAGCAGAGGGCGGACACTAGGGGAGAATTAACAGGTCCCAAATTCAGATGACAGACTGAGTTGGTGCTGAGTGATGCTTAGGTGGTGCTGCTGTGCTGGTACTCAGGTGACGCTGAGATGATGCTGAATTGCTGCTGAGATGGGGCTGCGCATGTGGTGGTGCACTGATATGAAGGTGGCCTACTGAATTTTGCATAAGCATTTCCACAAATCAGCCTCAGGTATATAGTTATAAAGCTACATAAAATAGTTGCCAAAACAGTATACAACCTTTCTTGAATGGCATAGCAAAGGTTCTCAAAATGCAAATATTCCACTCGACATCCTTCGTAACAAAATACATGCTTTCTATCATTAGGACAGTCTTAAAAATCCACTCTATTGACAAGTTAGGCATACTGCCTTTGTCATAATTTTTCATAATAAATAGATCAGGCTTACAGCCTCCATCCATAGCTTGTCAGCAATGTTGTCTTTAATTTACTTTCTCCAGGTGCAATAAGAGACTTTGTGTGTGCGCATGCTTCAGTTAGTCATGTGCATGTGATTTAACTATGTTTGTGATCTACCTTCTTCCAGGCAGTCTATCTGTTGGCACACATGTAGATGCTTGCTTAGTTTTGCCGAGCCTAACAGCTGCTAAAATTTAAGTAATAATAGCTGTAAGTAGCTGTGAGACTGAAGCGTGGAGAGATATGCGTCTAACGGAGTGGCTCAGCTTGGCATCCCTAAGGTATGACAACCCCAGCTGGGGGCTGGGGAGACTATTTTACTGGTGGTCCCTGGAAGATCACTGCCGTGTTTTAAACAGTCCATGATAAAGCTTTTAACTGAGAAGTGTACCATGTACGGAAAGTTGCCTTCGGAATCACTTTATTACAGGAAGATACAACTTGTTAAACAAGTTATGCTGCCAATTTGTCTTGCGGTACAAAAGGGGGTGGTGATGGACGGAGCATCTGAATCAATCAAACACTCACCCCCAGTCAAAAGATCTGGGTTTAATCCATCACCGTTCTTTAGCCCACTCTGCCACCCCAGTTCAGACATGGCTATATGCAAATCAGTCTGACCCTGTGCCTCATGAGAACAGTCCTGCCCGAACTGCCAAGCCATGTCTTCCCTGGACCGGAAACAAGCTTCCGAGGACCAGTTTCTGGCATTCCAGCCGTCTTCAGCCCGGCTTGCTTAAATCCAGTGGCAAAGTGAGCAAGGGACTCACGTCTGAGCATACCCTGCACACTTATGGCGGCCAAAAGCGGTACAAAAGTAGGTGGTGATGGACGGAGCATCTGAATCCATCAAACACTCACCCCCAGTCAAAAGATCTGGGTTTAATCCATCACCGTTCTTTAGACCACTCTGCCACCCTAGTTCAGACATGGCTATGTGCAAATCAGTCTGACCCTGTGCCTCATGGGAACAGTCCAGCCGGAACTGCCAAGCCATGTCTTCCCTGGACCGGAAACAAGCTTCCGAGGACCGGTTTCTGGCATTCCAGCCATCTTCAGCCCGGCTTGCTTGAATCCAGCGGCAAAGTGAGCAAGGGACTCACGTCTGACCATACCCTGCACGAATATATGATTTTTCCACGAAGACAAGTTCCACGCATGGCATTACCACGCGAACTTTAGTTCGCATGTGTCTTCACCACGCAGCATTTGACAACGCATGTTTTTACTCCGCAAAATTAACGTTACGAAACATCTCACGTCTCATTTAAATTTACATAACGATGCTGATAGGCTACATGCAGTACGAAGGAAAAGACTCACTTCCTTGCATGCGGACCTATATTTCATGCTCCGCAGCATCATCCTCCAAGCCCTTACATTCACAAACCCACCCTATCTCGGAGTGAAACTCGCAAGTCATGAGCTTTCTCCAGTATTATTGCTGAATGTGATAAACAATAAAGAACAGCCGGCCAGTGGGGCATATTTACAAGGGCCATATCTCCTCTTTTTTGGCTTTTAAAGCCGAAAAAGCGTAGATAAAAATATCGCTCTATTTACAAGAGGGTGATAACATGCATTAGCGCATGTTAGCACCCTTTTACCCAACACCTCCCTTTGCATCTCTAATAAGATGCAAAGTGTGCATCACTGGGTAGTACAACCTTGTAAATATCGCCAATGTGCACATTGCGATATTTACAAGGCTGCCCATGCATTTTAGCAGACGTTAGTTTTTGGAGAAACCGCAGTTTTCGCCTAATACTAACATCTTCTAAAATGCAGACTTAGCAATACTTAGCATTGGGGTGGATTATACTGATACGACCACAGTGTCGTATCAGCAAGGTTATCACCGTTTTCCATGGAACATCGCTGTAAAACCAGCGATGTTCCATGGAAAACACCACAAACGCTGGGAAATTATCGCCATTGCTCTATGCGTTGTTAAAAACAACACTAGCATGGCGATAATTTTCACCAATAGCCGGCAATATCTATTTTCTCGCTAAGAGCGGCCAGTGATAATTATTGCTGCCGCTTGTTAATATGCCCTTACATTTGATCCAGTCACCTCCAGGCTCTAATTTCAGCCTCTCCCACAATGTATTCGCAATCCGGAAAGAGCTGAACATTTTCTTCTGAAAGCCTAACGCCTAAAAACATTTGTAGACAGTGGTTTCTCCAAAGAACCGAAAGACAAAGTGCACAATCGAGAGGACAAAGTGTCCTAATGGTAGACCATTGCCCCAGGAAACATTTATAATGCTTTCTCAGGAATACCTCTTTCAGTGCCTGAAATATTTAATTATGAGGAGATTCTTTTTTCACTGCCTGTTTTAGAGTGCAATTTTAGAAAACTATTGTTCAATAAATATGCACTTTGTAAGGTAGTTGTATGCATGCACAAACATTCAGTTTGTCGATTAGGATATCTCAACGTTTCCATATTATGTGGGGAAGCTGAGTGGTAACCATAGTAGGGGGGTAATGCTGGGCTTTGTGGAAAGTTGCACAGCGGCGGGAGCAGAAAAACAAGCTCTATTGCTTGCCATGATTTGAGCGTGTCATGCCTCTACTTCCAACCGGCATTAATGCCACCTCTGTCTTTCAGCGCACGTCATTTGGAGCATTTCTCAATGTTTTCCCAAAGTATTTTCAAAAATATACAATGCTTGATAGCAATTTTAAACTGGAATTGTCACAATATTTCTCTCTCAGTTTCCTCCCTGGTATTTCCAAACGCTGGTACATATGACCTATGGGATAGAAAAGCATTTCCAAGTGGCCCGCTGCTGCCTTCCCTGTCGATACCCGAAACCATTACCCAAAGCTTCCACAGCCCTTTAAAGGGACCGCCTGCAGGCTGAAAGACTTTCACTAGGAGGCGTCACGCTGGGACATCCGTCTGGAGGAAAGAGAGCTCAGTGGACAGCCACTTACTGGGGGTCACCATAGGATCCCTGCACCACCCAACCACCCCTCCCCTCCCCATGGCACCAACACCCACCATCATACAAAGGTATTGCTTTTGGGTGTTGGTGAGTGAGGATCGGTATTACTGCACCAGCCAGTGAATATCCAAATAAATTAATAATTAATTAATTTTTTGCTAACGTGTATATATATTACCTACTGGCAGTCGCCAGTAGGTAGTTATAGTTAGGACCTATTTTCCATAGGAAATCCGCAACATTCTATTTGGAATAACTTTGGCGCCGGTTGACAAATCTTCGTGAAATTTTTAAAACTGTTGGGACGCTCCGGTCCGCTCCTATCCTAAAAGTCTCGGGGTGAATCGTCAAGCGGGGGCCGAGAAAAAAGGGGGATTCCAAAACTTGTTTTCCCCATGCAATTTTCCATAGGGACCTTTAATCGCAGCTACAGCCTGAGTTGCTGAACGGAACTACACCAAATTTGGCAGAAAGGTAGACATTGGTTCAGAGTCATGCCTTTTGGTGTAAATCCGTTCAGTAGTTCCTGAGAAAATCAAAATCAAAATCACATATATATCTATGGTCGCGGTAGATCCGCGCACTTTAAGCGCACCCTGCCGAGCACAAGCTGTATTCTAATTGGCTGTCAACACTCCAAATCAGGAAGTGTTAGCAGCCATCTTGTGCCTTGGTAGAACCGAGGCACAAAAAACATAATAAAAAAGCGCAAAATGCAAAAAGGGGGCCGGGTATAATTACCCTGAACTCCTAGGCCTGCTCAGGGGGTCCCACAAGGGTTAGAAATCGGCAAAATCCACGCAGGATGCAGGAATCCTGCACATTGAAAAAAGTATATATTGGTAATTAGCCCCGGGGGGGCAAATCCGGGGGGCAATGAAATAATTTTGGTGGGGAGCCCAAAGGAGCCACCCAGCCCCGAGGACCGCCACCCCTAGGGCTTTATTAAAAATTGTGTGGGGGGCTCAAAGCCCCCACAGCCCTGTGAACTGCCACCCCTGGGGCTTTAAACATAAGTGGGTGGGGGGCTCAAAGCTTTTGAATTTGGGGGTCCGTTATGGACCCCCAAGCCCCGGGGACCACCACCTCCGGGGCTTTATAAATTGTGGGAGGGAGGCCTTGCGGCCCCCCTCCTGGAGCCTGGTATTGTGGCCCTGGGGACCGCCACCCCCCCAGGGCCATCTCCTGCAGTGTCCCGGGGTGCCCACCCTGTTATTGCAAACTGCTTTGCTTGATTGAAGCAACAGTAGGGAAACCTGCTCTCGCTTCAATGAAGCAAAGCAGATTGCTGTTCCACATGGGGAGCAGCATGTTAGCTGCTCCCCATGTGGAAAAGCAATGTCGGCTCCCGCGGGAGGCGGGGAGCCGGCTGGGACCGTGGGGGGATCAGGGACCCCCGCTGCCCCCAACATAGAGGGCCAACCCCGGGGGATGGGGTCCCCAGGGCTACAAGTGGCCTGGGAGAGGAGCCTTGCGCCCCCCTCCACTTATAATAAAACCCCAAAAAAGAGGCAGGCCGGCTCTGGGGGATGGGGTCCCCGGAGCCAAAATAGGCCTGAGGAGGGGGGCCATGCGGCTCCCCTCCATTTTTTTTTTTAAAACAATGGCCAGGCCCCGGGGGATGGGGTCCCCGGGGCAAGAAGTGGCCCGGGAGGGGGACCACGCAGCCCCTCTCCCAAATTATAAATAACATTATTTTATTTTTTTAAAGAGAAAGGCCGTCCCTGGGGGATGGGGTCCCCGGGGCCATAAATGGCCGGAGGAGGGGGGGCCACGCAGCCCCTCTCCAATTTTTTTTTTAAAAGTGGCCATGCCCCGGGGGATGGGTTCCCTGTCATTTGAGCATAAGTGGGTGGGGGGCTCAAAGGTCCCCCCAAGCCCCGGGGACAACCATGGTTTCAGACATGTTATAGTTATATATGGTATATATGTTATAGTTAGGAATTAGCATTTAAAAAACCTTTGAAATTCACTGAAAAAAACATAGGTTTCAGACATGTTATAGTTAGGAATTACATTTAAAAAACCTTAGAAATTCAAATAATATATAGACACGCGGCCCTCTTCCTGAATTTGACATTTTAAAAAATAAATTAGGTAGTAGGCCCTGGGGGATGGGGTCTCCAGGGTCAAAAAATGAGAAATAGAAGAGGGGCTACACAGCCCCCTTCTTAAAAAAACAACAAAAAAGAAACAACCAGCATCGCACCGGAGGACACACCCCCTTCTTGCAGCACTCTCCAAACCCGCCCACTGGCGCGTTTGCTGATGGGGATCAAATTACCCTTGTATACTGGGGGTACCTGGGGGCGAACTAGCCCACCAGGTACCTCCAGTGTGCGCCAGGTGTCTGCTTTGCGGAGAGGTGTTCTGAGGCCATGCCCCTTTTTACACCTCTCTGCAAGGCAGCTCTGTGGCGCTTACTAGAGGTAGCTGGTGGGCTAGTTGCACACCAGGCACCCTCAGTATTCAAGGGGAGTTAATCTCCCAACATAAAACATGCCACGGGGCACGTCTGCACAGTGGTGAAGGGAGAGGGTGGGTGGGGTCTGAGTTCACATGTGTGCAAAAACACCCTACGGCGAGGTTTACATTGGGGAATGAATTCCTTGTCAATCCTGAGGGTCCCTGGGGGCCAACTAGCCCACCAGGTACCTCCAGTAAGTGCCATGGAGCTGCGTTGCAGAGTGTTGTAAAAAAGGGCGCGGCCTCTGAACACCTCTCTGCAACGCAGCCCCCTGGCGCATACTGGAGGTACCGGGTGGGCTAGTTGGCCTCCAGGGACCTACAGGATTGAGAAGGAATTAATATTAATTCTATAACTTAAAACGCGCCACAGGGCATGTCTGCAGACATGTCACCTCAGGCCATGCCCCCTTCCTTCACCACTGTGCAAATGCTTCCCGTTGCACGTTTTAAGTTGGGGAATTAATTCTCTTTCAATACTGAGGGTCAAATAGCCCAACAGGTATCTCCAGCATGCGCCAGGGAGCTGCGTTGCAGACAGGTAATCAGAGGCCACGCCCCTTTTTACACCTCTCTGCAATGCACCTCTGTTGCGCTTATTGGTGGTACCTAGTGGGCTAGTTTGACTATAGGGACCCTCAGGATTCAAGGGGACTTAATCTCCCAACTTAGAACGGCCACATGGCGCGATTACACAGTGGTGAAGAGAGGGGACGGGGCCTGAGGTGACGTGTGCAAAACACCCCTGTGGCGCGTTTTAGGTTGGTGAAATAATTCCCCTTCAATCATGAGGGACCTTGGGGGCCAACTAGCCCACCAGGTGCTTCCGGGAAGCGCCACTCTGCTGCGTTGCAGAGAGGTGGTCTAGGCCGTGCCCCTTTTTACATCTCTCTGCTACGCAGCTCTGTTGCGTTTACTGGATGTACCTAGTGGGCTAGTTGGACCCTAAGGACCCTCAGGATTGAAGGGGAATTATTTCACCTACTTAAAACGCGCAACAGGACATGTTTGCACAGTGGTGAAGGGAGGGGATGGTGTAGGAAAGTGGCTCTATATATACTCGACCGAAGTAAAATCAACCGAACTACGAATTCCGATTTACTCACCTTTTATCAGAAGAGACCTCAATGCTGCATCTTTGAGCCCAGTACTGATCCTGAAAAGTAATTCTAACCGTACTTACCAGTAACTTGAATTCTCTTCCATAGGCTAACATTGACTGCTTTTGCTGAAAAAGAATATTCCTCTAAAATCAGCTGAACTGCGAATTCCGATTTACTCACCTGTTATCAGGGGAGACCTCAGTGCTGCATCTTTGAGCCCAGTATTGATCCTGAAAAGTAATTCTAACCGTACTTACCAGTAACTTGAATTTCCTTTTATAGGATATCATTGCCTGCTATATAAAATATGTATAAAATATATATTTTTAAATTAATAAAACAATATTAGAATTTCAATATTTCTAAAAACATTTTTTTCAATTTATACAAAAAATATGTAATGAAAAAATAAAATATCTAAAAATAAATAGTTTAAAAAAAGTAGTACTCAGTATCAAAAATTAAATATAACAATTAATACATTTAAAAATTGTCATTGAAAAAACCTTTGAAATTCACTGAAAAAAACATAGGTTTCAGATATGTTATAGTTAGAATTAGCATTTACAAAACCTTCGAAATTCACTGAAAAAAACATAGGTTTCAGACATGTTATAGTTAGGAATTAGCATTTAAAAAACCTTAGAAATTCAATTAAAAAAAACATAAGTTTTAGGGGCGTTATAGTTAGCTGGACATACCATTGAAATTCCTCCATTATAGTTAGGTGTACTAACTATAACTCGCGCAACCGCAATCCATTGCTGATGATGTCACATATTACATCATTCATGACATGGTCAGTGACATCACTGATAACATCACTGATGACATCTCAAATGACATCACTGAGCTTTTCATTTGGAAATGAGACATAACATGCAGAATCGTCAATGAAAGCACTGAATTCTGCCTGGTTTGCCTTTTTCCAGGCTTTTCCTTCTGATAAAATAGTCTGTCAGGGGAAAACAGCAAGGGTACCAAGATTAGATAACAGCTTGGTATTCCAATCCCTGAGCAAATTCCTCCTTGAGATTAATATTTAAGGGCAAAGTAGAATATCTGGTAGTGAACAAGTCATGAGAACAGGTGGGCTTTGTATTAAACTGAAGGTGTTACAACGAATAAACGAGTATAACTTCATTATCATCATATTTGCTTAAATAGGTCAAAACTTCTGGCTTGGTCATAGCTTATTTTGAGAGCGCTCATTCATTCTGCTGCAATGAGGCAATAGGGAATGTGAGTATTCCAAGAGAACACGTTATACATGGAGACCAGTGTTCGAGGTAGGCGAGATCAGCAGGGCACGGCATGCCCCTACTTCTTCGATTCCAATGATTCCGTTCCCCTACTTTTTTATTTTGAAAATGCGTCCCAGGATGCAAGAAATTACCATCGCCTATAAATAAAGCTCGACGTTCCTGGCCTTCGAGGACGGATGGCAGAGAAGTAACAGAACTCTGTCTTTTGCTTCTTGCCCAGAGAAGAAAAACACAGTGCCCACTTCTGCTCTGCTGCTTCAGCTGCCCCCCCCCCCACTCTTTCCTTCTTCCCACTCTTTCTGTCTAGGAGTTCTTCACTTATTGAAACCCGTGACTTAAAGATGGTGTTCTCACTCTATTTTCTCTCCTTTCTTTTATTTGCTCCCCTGTGAAATGGATCCAAAAAAAGACAAACATTTTTGCTGGAAATGTATTTTTCTGACATTTTAATTCCTAGGTGCAGCATCTGGAATATAGGTTAAAAATATGAAAAATCTATACTAATATAATAAAGAGAGAGCCGAAACCTTTGAGGCGGGTAATCTCAGGAACCACAGCACAGATCACAACACCCAATACAGCGTTGGAAAGAGCAGTTGCAGCGGAAGGATATAGACTATGCAGACGCCCGCCATATACATGTAAAAGGTAAAAGAACTGGGCCATCAAAGTAGTCCTTTATGGGCGTGTCTGCGTTGTGCTGTGGGCGTGTGCTGAAGGCGTGACAAACGCTGGGGGCGTATGGTACGTTCCGCCCTTCATGCCATGTCTCATATCGTGTTCTAATCCCACCCTGCTCCCTTTAAATACCCCTGCACCCCATAATCATAACCCACCCTTACTCCTTAAAATACCCCAACACCCTTAAACACTAAGCCATCTTAACCCTATAAATATACCCTGTATCCAAAAACCCAAACCTATCCCTAAACCCTAAAAAATACCCACGTACCCCAAAACCCAAACCTAGCCCGAGCCCTATAAATACCCTTGTACCTCAAAACCCAAACCTACCCCTGAACCCTAAAAATACCCCTGTACCCCAAAACCCACATTTAGCCCTGAACCCTAAAAATACTGCTGTACCCCAAAACCCCCCCTGAACCCTAAAATACCCCTGTACCCCAAAACCCAAACCTACCCCTGAACCCCTAAAATACCCCTGTACCCCAATACCCAAACCTACCCCTGAACCCTAAAAATACCCCTGTACCCCAAAACCCAAACCTAGCCCTGAACACTAAAATTAACCCTGCACCCTAAAACCCAAACCTACCACTGAACCCTAAAATACCTCTGTACCACAAAACCCAAACCTAGCCCTGAACCCTAAAAATACCGCTGTACCCCAAAATTCAAACCTAGCCCCGAACCCTTAAAATACCCCTGTACCCCAAAACCCAAACCTACACCTGAACCCTAAAAATACCCCTATACCCCAAAACCCAAACCTAGCCCTGAACCCTAAAAAAATACCCCTGTAACCCAAAACCCATACCTATCCCTAAACCCTAAAACTACCCCTGTACCCCATAACCCAAAACTATATCTGAATCCTTAAAATACCCAAACACCCCAAAACATATACCTCAGTACCCCAAAACATATACCCCTCATACCCATACTTACCTTATCCAAACATTAAAAATAATCATGCTTTCACCATTCATGCATTTACAACGAATTTCGTTGTAAATCTATGCGTGGTGAAAGCATATAAAATGTAATGCCATGCGTTATAATGGCATTGCGGAGTCATGGTACTTTCATAATGAAAGTATGTGGAGTGATGGTTAAGCATGGGCGTAAAATCCGTTCCGCTAGCGGAATTTGCAGATTTTTGGTAAATTCGCAATCCGCGAACTCTCCCGAATTTGCCGAAAATCTGCTCATTCGCACGCAGCAGATTTTTTTGCTTGGTGATACAATATTGCGGCGTGCGGCGTTCATTTACCGTCATTCAGCATTTGCAGAGTTGTTTTTCTCGATATTTTGCGTGTGCTGCACCATTTTGGATCTTGCTGCGGGATCCCGCGGAAGTTTGGCGATCGCGATTACTTCATCGCGGCTTGCCACCTTGCACAGCACGCATCCCGAGAGTACGCAATTGCTAACACGTAGATGCGGCAGGCAGCAACAATCTCGCACTCGCAAAATTGCTAAATTTGCAATTCTGCACAAAAAAATCCACCAGCAAGCAGCATAAACCTTCTGAAAATGATGATTTATATCAGAATAACTCCTCAGGTTGACATTTGCCTGCACTTTTTTTTGCAAGGAGTCCATTTTGGGAGGGTGGGGTTTAATGGAAGGAACTGCCAAACAGTCTCCAACTTCCTGTTCCTGTCCAGCAGGCTCCTCCCAGTGCTTTCTTCATGTGCTGGTCACTTTCATTTGGATCTTGACCTGGAAGGATTACTTTTTGTGGATGCTGCTGGATATTTGGATTTGAGGCCTTTTTGACTTTCTTTGGATCACTTTTGGATTAGAAATTTCACAAGTAAGTTTGTTTGGGGCATTACAGTTGCTGCAACTACAATTTAGGAATTTGCGATTTTTGGGCTGTTGTTGGGGCCTTTTGCCCAGGGGTAGTGAGTGGTGCATGGACTGAGTCTTTCTGTGGGGTCTCTTTAATGTAAACATCATGGAGGGCATGGATGGCATGGGATTGTGCTGATTTTTGTGTGTTTTTCGATTTTTTTGGCTGCTGTTGAGGCCGTTTGCCCAGGGGTAGTGAGTGGTGAATGGACTGAGTCTTTCTGTGGGGTCTCTTTAATGTAAACATCATGGAGGGCATGGATAGCATGGGATTGTGCTGATTTTTGTGTGTTTTTCGATTTTTTTGGCTGCTGTTGGGGACTGGCCATGTGGCTGGGAGCCATTTTGAGTGCTGGTACAGGCAGTCCCTGGCCATGTGCTGGGGGGCAAGGGGCCATTTTGAAGGCAGGCAGTGTTCTCAGGCCTGCACCCATTTTGCCTAGCTTTCATCCTTTATGCCCAGGGGTGGTGAGTGGTGCATGGGCCTAGTCTTTCTGTGGGATGTCTTGAATTTAAACATCATTGAGGGCATGGATGGCATGGGATTGTGCTGATTTTTGTGTGTTTTTCGATCTTTTTGGCTGCTGTTTGGGCCTTTTGCCCAGGGGTAGTGAGTGGTGCATGGGCCTAGTCTTTCTGTGGGGTGTCTTGAATTTAAACCATGGAGGGCATGGATGACATGGGATTGTGCTGATTTTTGTGTGTTTTTCGATTTTTTGGGTTGCTGTTGGGGCCTTTTGCCCAGGGGTAGTGAGCGGTGCATGGGCCTAGTCTTTCTGTGGGGTGTCTTGAATTTAAACATCATGGAGGGCATGGATGGCAAAGGATTGTGCTGATTTTTGTGTGTTTTTTTATTTTTTTGGCTGCTGTTGGGGCCTTTTGCCCAGGGGTAGTGAGTGGTGCATGGACTGAGTCTTTCTGTGGGGTCTCTTTAATGTAAACATCATGGAGGGCATGGATGGCATGTGATTGTGCTGATTTTTGTGTGTTTTTCGATTTTTTTGGCTGCTGTTGGGGCTTTTTGCCCAGGGGTAGTGAGTGGTGCATGGACTGAGTCTTTATGTGGGGTCTCTTTAATGTAAACATCATGGAGGGCATGGATGACATGGGATTGTGCTGATTTTTGTGTGTTTTTCGATTTTTTTGGCTGCTGTTTGGGCCTTTTGCCCAGGGGTAGTGAGTGGTGCATGGGCCTAGTCTTTCTGTGGAGTGTCTTGAATTTAAACCATGGAGGGCATGGATGACATGGGATTGTGCTGAATTTTGTGTGTTTTTCGTTTTTTTTGGGGTGTTGCTGGGGACTGGCCATGTGGGTGGGGGCCATTTTGAGTGCTGGTACAGGCAGGCCCTGGCCATTTGCTGGGGGGCAAGGGGCCATTTTGAAGGCAGGCAGTGTTCTCAGGCCTGCACCCATTTTGCCTAGCTTTCATCCTTTATGCCCAGGGGTAGGGAGTGGTGCATAAGTCTAGACTTTCTGTGGGGCGTCTTGAATTTAAACATCATTGAGGGCATAGATGGCATGGGATTGTGCTGATTTTTGTGTGTTTTTCGATTTTTTTGGCTGCTGTTTGGGCCTTTTGCCCAGGGGTAGTGAGTGGTGCATGGGCCTAGTCTTTCTGTGGGGTGTCTTGAATTTAAACCATGGAGGGCATGGATGACATGGGATTGTGCTGATTTTTGTGTGTTTTTCTATTTTTTTGGCTGCTGTTGGGGATTTTTGCCCAGGGGTAGTGAGTGGTGCATAGACTGAGTCTTTATGTGGGGTCTCTTTAATGTAAACATCATGGAGGGCATGGATGGCATGGGATTGTGCTGATTTTTGTGTGTTTTTCAATTTTGTGGGGTGTTGATGGGGACTGGCCATGTGGGTGGGCGCCATTTTGAGTGCTGGTACAGGCAGGGCCTGGCCATGTGCTGGGGGGCAAGGGGCTATTTTGAAGGCATGCAGTGTTCTCAGGCCTGCACCCATTTTGCCTAGCTTTCATCCTTTATGCTCAGGGGTAGTGAGTGGTGCATGGGTCTAGTCTTTCTGTGGGGTGTCTTGAATTTAAACATCATTGATGGCATGGATGGCATGGGATTGTGCTGATTTTTGTGTGTTTTTCAAGTTTTTTTGGCTGCTGTTTGGGCCTTTTGCCCAGGGGTAGTGAGTGGTGCATGGGCCTAGTCTTTCTGTGGGGTGTCTTGAATTTAAACCATGGAGGGGATGGATGAAATGGGATTGTGTTGATTATTATGTGTTTTTTCGATTTTTTTGGCTGCTGTTGGGGCCTTTTGCCCAGGGGTAGTGAGTGGTGCATGGGCCTAGTCTTTCTGTTGGGTGTCTTGAATTTAAACATCATGGAGGGCATGGATGGCATGAGATTGTGCTTATTTTTGTGTGTTTTTCGATTTTTTTGGCTGCTGTTGGGGCCTTTTGCCCAGGGGTAGTGAGTGGTGCATGGACTGAGTCTTTATGTGGGGTCTCTTTAATGTAAACATCATGGAGGGCATGTATGGCATGAGATTGTGCTGATTTTTGTGTGTTTTTCGATTTTTTTGGCTGCTGTTGGGGACTGGCGATGTGGCTGGCCGCCATTTTGAGTGCTGGTACATGCAGTCCCTGGCCATGTGCTGGGGAGCAAGGGGCCATTTTGAAGGCAGGCAGTGTTCTCAGGCCTGCACCCATTTTGCCTAGCGTTCATCCTTTATGCCCAGGGGTGGTGAGTGGTGCATGGGCCTAGTCTTTCTGTGGGGTGTCTTGAATTTAAACATCATTGAGGGCATGGATGGCATGGGATTGTGCTGATTTTTGTGTGTTTTTCGATTTTTTTGGCAGCTGTTTGGGCCTTTTGCCCAGGGGTAGTGAGTGGTGCATGGGCCTAGTCTTTCTGTGGGGTGTCTTGAATTTAAACCATGGAGGGCATGGATGACATGGGATTGTGCTGATTTTTGTGTGTTTTTCGATTTTTTTGGCTGCTGTTGGGGATTTTTGCCCAGGGGTAGTGAGTGGTGCATGGACTGAGTCTTTGTGTGGGGTCTCTTTAATGTAAACATCATGGAGGGCCTGGATGGCATGGGATTGTGCTGATTTTTGTGTGTTTTTCAATTTTGTGGGGTGTTGATGGGGACTGGCCATGTGGGTGGGGGCCATTTTGAGTGCTGGTACAGGCAGGGCCTGGCCATGTGCTGGGGGGCAAGGGGCCATTTTGAAGGCATGCAGTGTTCTCAGGCCTGCACCCATTTTGCCTAGCTTTCATCCTTTATGCTCAGGGGTAGTGAGTGGTGCATGGGTCTAGTCTTTCTGTGGGGTATCTTGAATTTAAACATCATTGATGGCATGGATGGCATGGGATTGTGCTGATTTTTGTGTGTTTTTCGAGTTTTTTTAGCTGCTGTTTGGGCCTTTTGCCCAGGGGTAGTGAGTGGTGCATGGGCCTAGTCTTTCTGTGGGGTGTCTTGAATTTAAACCATGGAGGGGATGGATGACATGGGATTGTGCTGATTTTTATGTGTTTTTCGATTTTTTTGGGTGCTGTTGGGGCCTTTTGCCCAGGGGTAGTGAGTGGTGCATGGGCCTAGTCTTTCTGTTGGGTGTCTTGAATTTAAACATCATGGAGGGCATGGATGGCATGAGATTGTGCTGATTTTTGTGTGTTTTTCGATTTTTTGGCTGCTGTTGGGGCCTTTTGCCCAGGGGTAGTGAGTCTTTATGTGGGGTATCTTTAATGTAAAGAAAGAGGTTTTTGCCTGCGCACTCCCTTTGTGATACAAGTGTTCAATTATTCAAATTGTTTGCACAATGTGTGTGTGCTGTTTGGTTGAAAGGCAGCCTGCCCAAAACAACAATCAACCGCTGGTGGAAAACTCCACTAGTTTACCAAATGCACTCCAATGTATTTAGAGTATGACAAATGTAAAAAAACTATTATCTGAACTTTTCAATTAATCACACATAAAGATATTTCTTATTCAAAAACCATGTATTTTTAGAATTTTTAGAAATTTTTTCATACAAATATTATTGCTTCAACATTTCAGTCTTAAACTGTATATTGCGAAATTAAAGACATGAACTCTGTGTCATCAAAACACAATGTTACTACTATAATTCCAGTGTAGAAACATTTTTAGATTGATACATAAACAATAGTTGAGGAAAAGGCCCAATGAATTTCGGGGGTTCCCTTCTTCAGGGGCACTGAAAAAATAAAACAATGTATTACCATTATGCTAGACATCGATAACACATCAACAGAAAACTAATTGACTTTCTCTTGTATGCGAAGGCAGTTCATAATAATGTCACAATCTGGTACATATATATGAATAAAGGCTGAACAATTATGAGCTTCTCATTAGGGTCAAAACGTAGAAGATGAGAAAACCAGATATAAGTGGTGAATGAGAAATAGAAATACCGCCACCACGAGAAAAAATTGTGAATGAGCAATGGAGACACCGTCACCACAAGTGAAAAAATGTTACTGTAAATGATACTGCTAAAGTTTGTTCCCATTTTATAAAGGTTGCAAAAGTGTCTCATCATGTAAAGCTGATAGAACTGCCAAAGTGCAAGTACTTTCCCACCACACTGTGACTATTAAGAAAACATAGAGGCAATCGTGAGTTATCTCCACGAAAAAAACAACTTAAGCTTGACATTGAGGGCAAACACATTTAATCTAAAGAAGCCGCGCAGTATTATACTTAGTGGAATTCAAAACAGACTTCGATTGTTGTCCTCAAGATAAGTGCCGATTGGCAAGACCTACAGATCTGATATCAAATGAAGAAAAGCTTGAAATCTGGCAATGCGTAAAAATGAAAAATAAACAAAATAGAACAAGAAGAAAAAAGAAAAAAGAAAACTCACGATTGCTGTTCACTTGTATTAGCAAGTTTTCCAACTTAACATGTTGTTATTATTAACTTTACCATTTGAAGATGGACGTTCTTGTTTGGTTCCTCTACTTTGTTTATGAGGCTAACGCGGGCGTGCGTTGCAATATGTTACAGCTCTTAGGGATTATTTACGGTGGCTGTTTACTCGCATTAGTAATTTTTCAACCTCACATGTTGTCATTAGAAACTTCACCATTGTAAGATGGACGCTTATGTTTGGTCCTACTACTCTGTCTGTGCGGCCATCGCGGGCTCGCGTTGGATAACGTCATAGCTTAGTCCTATTTCTTTGTCTATCAGGCGGACGCGGGTGTATAAAATTGATACACGCCAGTGATAGTCTAACGCGTGGTAGAGTTTGGAGGAAGTGCCGGCGCGGATCCATTTAATTTTAGGTGAGTCGCAAATATGTTCAGGCAGCATTACGAAAAAGACCAGAGGAACATGTTCTAAAAGCGGATCTGTTTTCCTTGTAGACTCAGAGTTCAAGACGTGGCTCCATTTCTGTGAGGATTACAGAGTATTTGGTGAGTTTAATGGTAGATGACAGTAGTTTGTTGAAGACACAGTTATTTTTGCGTTACTCTGTTCGGAAACAGGATTGTTAGAAATATTGGTCTACGGTGGTAGCAAATAAATTAATTTAAACTGACACATGGTGGCTGGCACTCAACACCAGTTTCCGGCCAGAGCTTTAACAACAAAGCTCCGACAGTTTTAGATGAAATTGTTAGATTCCATTCAGGTTGGCAAATATAGCTTTTCAGTAATCACATGACAGCACGATACTTAGATTCGTCTAAAGTGGATGTTACTAGATTTGATAGACTTTCCAGTGTACGGATAGTTTTTCCTGACGACATTTTCATTCATTCACAGATAGAGAAAATGTAAGTGCTTCTCTTTGCGATTGACGGTCAACACCTGAGCATTGACAACGGGAAGGGAATTATTTTTTCCACACGATTGAACTAAGTCCTTATGCAATTGGCTAATTATCATCAACAACCTGTTTAATAGTACATTGGTTGTACTCACACAAGTATTAAGTGAGTAAGTATTCTAAGCAGCACATTGCTTATTTGGCTACTGAACGCATTGATTCTATTTCATGTGTCTGATGGACCCAAATTTTGCTATTCTGTTTCCCTAGCTGAAGCATCTGCATTAGACATTTTTCTTCCGGCTAGAACTCCAGTCAGACCACAATACATTACTAAGTAGTTGGGATGTGAGTACACAGTCACACCTCTATGTTTTCTTAATAGTCACAGTGTGGTGGGAAAGTACTTGCACTTTGGCAGTTCTATCAGCTTTACATGATGAGACACTTTTGCAACCTTTATACAATGGGAACAAACTTTAGCAGTATCATTTACAGTAACATTTTTTCACTTGTGGTAACGGTGTCTCCATTGCTCATTCACAATTTTTTCACGTTGTGGCGGTATTTCTATTTCTCATTCACCACTTATATCTGGTTTTCTCATCTTCTACGTTTTGACCCTAATGAGAAGCTCATAATTGTTCAGCCTTTATTCATATATATGTACCAGATGGTGACATTATTATGAACTGCCTTCGCATACAAGAGAAAGTCAATTAGTTTTCTGTTGATGTTTTATCGATGTCTAGCATAATGGTAATACATTGTTTTATTTTTTCAGTGCCCCTGAAGAAGGGAACCCCCGAAATGCATTGGGCCTTTTCCTCAACTATTGTTTATGTATCAATCTAAAAATGTTTCTACACTGGAATTATAGTAGTAACATTGTGTTTTGATGACACAGAGTTCATGTCTTTAATTTCGCAATATACAGTTTAAGACTGAAATGTTGAAGCAATAATATTTGTATGAAAAAATTTCTAAAAATTCTAAAAATACATGGTTTTTGAATAAGAAATATCTTTATGTGTGATTAATTGAAAAGTTCAGGTAATAGTTTTTTTACATTTGTCATACTCTAAATACATTGGACTGCGTTTGGTAAACTAGTGGAGTTTTCCACCAGCGGTTGATTGTATCTTTAATGTAAACATCATAGAGGGCATGGGTGGCATGAGATTGTGCTGATTTTTGTGTGTTTTTCGATTTTTTTAGGCTGCTGTTGGGGACTGGCCATGTGGCTGGGGGCCATTTTGAGTGCTGGTACATGCAGTCCCTGGCCATGTGCTGGGGGGCAAGGGGCCATTTTGAAGGCAGGCAGTGTTCTCAAGCCTGCAACCATTTTGCCTAGCTTTCATCCTTTATGCCCAGGGGTGGTGAGTGGTGCATGGGCCTAGTCTTTCTGTGGGGTGTCTTGAATTTAAACATCATTGAGGGCATGGATGGCATGGGATTGTGCTGATTTTTGTGTGTTTTTCGATTTTTTTGGCTGCTGTTTGGGCCTTTTGCCCAGGGGTAGTGAGTGGTGCATGGGCCTAGTCTTTCTGGTGGGTGTCTTGAATTTAAACCATGGAGGGCATGGATGACATGGGATTGTGCTGATTTTTGTGTGTTTTTCGATTTTTTTGGCTGCTGTTGGGGCCTTTTGGCCAGGGGTGGTGAGTGGTGCATGGGCCTAGTCTTTCTGGTGGGTGTCTTGAATTGAAACATCATGGAGTGCATGGATGGCATGGGATTGTGCTGATTTTTGTGTGTTTTTAAATTTTTTGGGCTGCTGTTGGGGCCTTTTGCCCAGGGGTAGTGAGTGGTGCATGGACTGAGTCTTTCTGTGGGGTCTCTTTAATGTAAACATCATGGAGGGCATGGATGGCATGGGATTGTGCTGATTTTTGTGTGTTTTTCGATTTTTTGGGGTGTTGATGGGGACTGGCCATGTGGGTGGGCGCCATTTTGAGTGCTGGTACAAGCAGGGCCTGGCCATGTGCTGGGGGGCAAGGGGCCATTTTGAAGGCATGCAGTGTTCTCAGGCCTGCACCCATTTTGCCTAGCTTTCATCCTTTATGCTCAGGGGTAGTGAGTGGTGCATGGGCCTAGTCTTTCTGTGGGGTGTCTTGAATTTAAACATCATTGAGGGCATGGATGGCATGGGATTGTGCTGATTTTTGTGTGTTTTTCGATTTTTTTGGCTGCTGTTTGGGCCTTTTGCCCAGGGGTAGTGAGTGGTGCATGGGCTTAGTCTTTCTGTGGGGTGTCTTGAATTTAAACCATGGAGGGCATGGATGACATGGGATTGTGCTGATTTTTGTGTGTTTTTCGATTTTTTTGGGGTGTTGCTGGGTACTGGCCATGTGGGTGGGGGCCATTTTGAGTGCTGGTACAGGCAGGCCCTGGCCATGTGCTGGGGGGCAAGGGGCCATTTTGAAGGCAGGCAGTGTTCTCAGGCCTGCACCTATTTTGCCTAGCTTTCATCCTTTATGCCCAGGGGTGGTGAGTGGGCATGGGCCTAGTCTTCTGTGGGGTGTCTTGAATTTAAACATCATTGAGGGCATGGATGGCATGGGATTGTGCTGATTTTTGTGTGTTTTTCGATTTTTTGGCAGCTGTTTGGGCCTTTTGCCCAGGGGTAGTGAGTGGTGCATGGGCCTAGTTTTTCTGTGGGGTGTCTTGAATTTAAACCATGGAGGGCATGGATGACATGGGATTGTGCTGATTTTTGTGTGTTTTTCGATTTTTTGGGCTGCTGTTGGGGATTTTTGCCCAGGGGTAGTGAGTGGTGCATGGACTGAGTCTTTATGTGGGGTCTCTTTAATGTAAACATCATGGAGGGCCTGGATGGCATGGGATTGTGCTGATTTTTGTGTGTTTTTCAATTTTGTGGGTTGTTGATGGGGACTGGCCATGTGGGTGGGGGCCATTTTGAGTGCTGGTACAGGCAGGGCCTGGCCATGTGCTAGGGGGCAAGGGGCCATTTTGAAGGCATGCAGTGTTCTCAGGCCTGCACCCATTTTGCCTAGCTTTCATCCTTTATGCTCAGGGGTAGTGAGTGGTGCATGGGTCTAGTCTTTCTGTGGGGTGTCTTGAATTTAAACATCATTGATGGCATGGATGGCTTGGGATTGTGCTGATTTTTGTGTGTTTTTCGAGTTTTTTTAGCTGCTGTTTGGGCCTTTTGCCCAGGGGTAGTGAGTGGTGCATGGGCCTAGTCTTTCTGTTGGGTGTCTTGAATTTAAACATCATGGAGGACATGGATGGCATGAGATTGTGCTGATTTTTGTGTGTTTTTCGATTTTTTTTACTGCTGTTGGGGCCTTTTGCCCAGGGGTAGTGAGTGGTGCATGGACTGAGTCTTTCTGTGGGGTCTCTTTAATGTAAACATCATGGAGGGCATGGATGGCATGGGATTGTGCTGATTTGTGTGTGTTTTTTGATTTTTTTGGCTGCTGTTGGGGCCTTTTGCCCAGGGGTAGTGAGTGGTGCATGGACTGAGTCTTTATGTGGGGTCTCTTTAATGTAAACATCATGGAGGGCCTGGATGGCATCGGATTGTGCTGATTTTTGTGTGTTTTTCAATTTTGTGGGTTGTTGATGGGGACTGGCCATGTGGGTGGGGGCCATTTTGAGTGCTGGTACAGGCAGGGCCTGGCCATGTGCTAGGGGGCAAGGGGCCATTTTGAAGGCATGCAGTGTTCTCAGGCCTGCACCCATTTTGCCTAGCTTTCATCCTTTATGCTCAGGGGTAGTGAGTGGTGCATGGGTCTAGTCTTTCTGTGGGGTGTCTTGAATTTAAACATCATTGATGGCATGGATGGCTTGGGATTGTGCTGATTTTTGTGTGTTTTTCGAGTTTTTTTAGCTGCTGTTTGGGCCTTTTGCCCAGGGCTAGTGAGTGGTGCATGGGCCTAGTCTTTCTGTGGGGTGTCTTGAATTTAAACCATGGAGGGGATGGATGACATGGGATTGTGCTGATTTTTATGTGTTTTTCGATTTTTTTGGCTGCTGTTGGGGCCTTTTGCCCAGGGGTAGTGAGTGGTGCATGGGCCTAGTCTTTCTGTTGGGTGTCTTGAATTTAAACATCATGGAGGACATGGATGGCAAGAGATTGTGCTGATTTTTGTGTGTTTTTCGATTTTTTTTACTGCTGTTGGGGCCTTTTGCCCAGGGGTAGTGAGTGGTGCATGGACTGAGTCTTTCTGTGGGGTCTCTTTAATGTAAACATCATGGAGGGCATGGATGGCATGGGATTGTGCTGATTTGTGTGTGTTTTTTGATTTTTTTGGCTGCTGTTGGGGCCTTTTGCCCAGGGGTAGTGAGTGGTGCATGGACTGAGTCTTTATGTGGGGTATCTTTAATGTAAACATCATAGAGGGCATGGATGGCATGAGATTGTGCTGATTTTTGTGTGTTTTTCGATTTTTTTGGCTGCTGTTGGGGACTGGCCATGTGGCTGGGGGCCATTTTGAGTGCTGGTACATGCAGTCCCTGGCCATGTGCTGGGGGGCAAGGGGCCATTTTGAAGGCAGGCAGTGCTCTGAAGCCTGCACCCATTTTGCCTAGCTTTCATCCTTTATGCCCAGGGGTGGTGAGTGGTGCATGGGCCTAGTCTTTCTGTGGGGTGTCTTGAATTTAAACATCATTGAGGGCAAGAATGGCATGGGATTGTGCTGATTTTTGTGTGTTTTTCGATTTTTTTGGCTGCTGTTTGGGCCTTTTGCCCAGGGGTAGTGAGTGGTGCATGGGCCTAGTCTTTCTGTGGGGTGTCTTTAATTTAAACCATGGAGGGCATGGATGACATGGGATTGTGCTGATTTTTGTGTGTTTTTCGATTTTTTTGGGGTGTTGCTGGGTACTGGCCATGTGGGTGGGGGCCATTTTGAGTGCTGGTACAGGCAGGCCCTGGCCATGTGCTGGGGGGCAAGGGGCCATTTTGAAGGCAGGCAGTGTTCTCAGGCCTGCACCTATTTTGCCTAGCTTTCATCCTTTATGCCCAGGGGTGGTGAGTGGGCATGGGCCTAGTCTTCTGTGGGGTGTCTTGAATTTAAACATCATTGAGGGCATGGATGGCATGGGATTGTGCTGATTTTTGTGTGTTTTTCGATTTTTTGGCAGCTGTTTGGGCCTTTTGCCCAGGGGTAGTGAGTGGTGCATGGGCCTAGTTTTTCTGTGGGGTGTCTTGAATTTAAACCATGGAGGGCATGGATGACATGGGATTGTGCTGATTTTTGTGTGTTTTTCGATTTTTTGGGCTGCTGTTGGGGATTTTTGCCCAGGGGTAGTGAGTGGTGCATGGACTGAGTCTTTATGTGGGGTCTCTTTAATGTAAACATCATGGAGGGCCTGGATGGCATGGGATTGTGCTGATTTTTGTGTGTTTTTCAATTTTGTGGGTTGTTGATGGGGACTGGCCATGTGGGTGGGGGCCATTTTGAGTGCTGGTACAGGCAGGGCCTGGCCATGTGCTAGGGGGCAAGGGGCCATTTTGAAGGCATGCAGTGTTCTCAGGCCTGCACCCATTTTGCCTAGCTTTCATCCTTTATGCTCAGGGGTAGTGAGTGGTGCATGGGTCTAGTCTTTCTGTGGGGTGTCTTGAATTTAAACATCATTGATGGCATGGATGGCTTGGGATTGTGCTGATTTTTGTGTGTTTTTCGAGTTTTTTTAGCTGCTGTTTGGGCCTTTTGCCCAGGGGTAGTGAGTGGTGCATGGGCCTAGTCTTTCTGTTGGGTGTCTTGAATTTAAACATCATGGAGGACATGGATGGCATGAGATTGTGCTGATTTTTGTGTGTTTTTCGATTTTTTTTACTGCTGTTGGGGCCTTTTGCCCAGGGGTAGTGAGTGGTGCATGGACTGAGTCTTTCTGTGGGGTCTCTTTAATGTAAACATCATGGAGGGCATGGATGGCATGGGATTGTGCTGATTTGTGTGTGTTTTTTGATTTTTTTGGCTGCTGTTGGGGCCTTTTGCCCAGGGGTAGTGAGTGGTGCATGGACTGAGTCTTTATGTGGGGTCTCTTTAATGTAAACATCATGGAGGGCCTGGATGGCATGGGATTGTGCTGATTTTTGTGTGTTTTTCAATTTTGTGGGTTGTTGATGGGGACTGGCCATGTGGGTGGGGGCCATTTTGAGTGCTGGTACAGGCAGGGCCTGGCCATGTGCTAGGGGGCAAGGGGCCATTTTGAAGGCATGCAGTGTTCTCAGGCCTGCACCCATTTTGCCTAGCTTTCATCCTTTATGCTCAGGGGTAGTGAGTGGTGCATGGGTCTAGTCTTTCTGTGGGGTGTCTTGAATTTAAACATCATTGATGGCATGGATGGCTTGGGATTGTGCTGATTTTTGTGTGTTTTTCGAGTTTTTTTAGCTGCTGTTTGGGCCTTTTGCCCAGGGGTAGTGAGTGGTGCATGGGCCTAGTCTTTCTGTTGGGTGTCTTGAATTTAAACATCATGGAGGACATGGATGGCATGAGATTGTGCTGATTTTTGTGTGTTTTTCGATTTTTTTTACTGCTGTTGGGGCCTTTTGCCC
Source organism: Lissotriton vulgaris (assembly GCF_964263255.1). Taxonomy (NCBI): domain Eukaryota; kingdom Metazoa; phylum Chordata; class Amphibia; order Caudata; family Salamandridae; genus Lissotriton; species Lissotriton vulgaris. Next base: position 1,161,219,994 of record NC_141689.1, read on the forward strand.
AGGGGTAGTGAGTGGTGCATGGACTGAGTCTTTCTGTGGGGTCTCTTTAATGTAAACATCATGGAGGGCATGGATGGCATGGGATTGTGCTGATTTGTGTGTGTTTTTTGATTTTTTGGGCTGCTGTTGGGGCCTTTTGCCCAGGGGTAGTGAGTGGTGCATGGACTGAGTCTTTATGTGGGGTCTCTTTAATGTAAACATCATGGAGGGCCTGGATGGCATCGGATTGTGCTGATTTTTGTGTGTTTTTCAATTTTGTGGGTTGTTGATGGGGACTGGCCATGTGGGTGGGGGCCATTTTGAGTGCTGGTACAGGCAGGGCCTGGCCATGTGCTAGGGGGCAAGGGGCCATTTTGAAGGCATGCAGTGTTCTCAGGCCTGCACCCATTTTGCCTAGCTTTCATCCTTTATGCTCAGGGGTAGTGAGTGGTGCATGGGTCTAGTCTTTCTGTGGGGTGTCTTGAATTTAAACATCATTGATGGCATGGATGGCTTGGGATTGTGCTGATTTTTGTGTGTTTTTCGAGTTTTTTTAGCTGCTGTTTGGGCCTTTTGCCCAGGGCTAGTGAGTGGTGCATGCGCCTAGTCTTTCTGTGGGGTGTCTTGAATTTAAACCATGGAGGGGATGGATGACATGGGATTGTGCTGATTTTTATGTGTTTTTCGATTTTTTTGGCTGCTGTTGGGGCCTTTTGCCCAGGGGTAGTGAGTGGTGCATGGGCCTAGTCTTTCTGTTGGGTGTCTTGAATTTAAACATCATGGAGGACATGGATGGCAAGAGATTGTGCTGATTTTTGTGTGTTTTTCGATTTTTTTTACTGCTGTTGGGGCCTTTTGCCCAGGGGTAGTGAGTGGTGCATGGACTGAGTCTTTCTGTGGGGTCTCTTTAATGTAAACATCATGGAGGGCATGGATGGCATGGGATTGTGCTGATTTGTGTGTGTTTTTTGATTTTTTTGGCTGCTGTTGGGGCCTTTTGCCCAGGGGTAGTGAGTGGTGCATGGACTGAGTCTTTATGTGGGGTATCTTTAATGTAAACATCATAGAGGGCATGGATGGCATGAGATTGTGCTGATTTTTGTGTGTTTTTCGATTTTTTTGGCTGCTGTTGGGGACTGGCCATGTGGCTGGGGGCCATTTTGAGTGCTGGTACATGCAGTCCCTGGCCATGTGCTGGGGGGCAAGGGGCCATTTTGAAGGCAGGCAGTGTTCTGAAGCCTGCACCCATTTTGCCTAGCTTTCATCCTTTATGCCCAGGGGTGGTGAGTGGTGCATGGGCCTAGTCTTTCTGTGGGGTGTCTTGAATTTAAACATCATTGAGGGCAAGAATGGCATGGGATTGTGCTGATTTTTGTGTGTTTTTCGATTTTTTTGGCTGCTGTTTGGGCCTTTTGCCCAGGGGTAGTGAGTGGTGCATGGGCCTAGTCTTTCTGTGGGGTGTCTTTAATTTAAACCATGGAGGGCATGGATGACATGGGATTGTGCTGATTTTTTTGTGTTTTTCGATTTTTTTGGGTGCTGTTGGGGCCTTTTGCCCAGGGGTAGTGAGTGGTGCATGGGCCTAGTCTTTCTGTAGGGTGTCTTGAATTTAAACATCATGGAGGGCATGGATGGCATGAGATTGTGCTGATTTTTGTGTGTTTTTCAATTTTTTGGGCTGCTGTTGGGGCCTTTTGCCCAGGGGTAGTGAGTGGTGCATGGACTGAGTCTTTCTGTGGGGTCTCTTTAATGTAAACATCATGGAGGGCATGGATGGCATGGGATTGTGCTGATTTGTGTGTGTTTTTTGATTTTTTTGGCTGCTGTTGGGGCCTTGTGCCCAGGGGTAGTGAGTGGTGCATGGACTGAGTCTTTATGTAGGGTATCTTTAATGTAAACATCATAGAGGGCATGGATGGCATGAGATTGTGCTGATTTTTGTGTGTTTTTTGATTTTTTTAGGCTGCTGTTGGGGACTGGCCATGTGGCTGGGGGCCATTTTGAGTGCTGGTACATGCAGTCCCTGGCCATGTGCTGGGGGGCAAGGGGCCATTTTGAAGGCAGGCAGTGTTCTCAAGCCTGCACCCATTTTGCCTAGCTTTCATCCTTTATGCCCAGGGGTGGTGAGTGGTGCATGGGCCTAGTCTTTCTGTGGGGTGTCTTGAATTTAAACATCATTGAGGGCATGGATGGCATGGGATTGTGCTGATTTTGTGTGTTTTTCGATTTTTTTGGCTGCTGTTGGGGCCTTTTGCCCAGGGGTAGTGAGTGGTGCATGGGCCTAGTCTTTCTGTGGGGTGTCTTGAATTTAAACCATGGAGGGCATGGATGACATGGGATTGTGCTGATTTTTGTGTGTTTTTCGATTTTTTTGGCTGCTGTTGGGGCCTTTTGCCCAGGGGTGGTGAGTGGTGCATGGACCTAGTCTTTCTGTGGGGTGTCTTGAATTGAAACATCATGGAGTGCATGGATGGCATGGGATTGTGCTGATTTTTGTGTGTGTTTCGATTTTTTTGGCTGCTGTTGGGGCCTTTTGCCCAGGGGTAGTGAGTGGTGCATGGACTGAGTCTTTCTGTGGGGTCTCTTTAATGTAAACATCATGGAGGGCATGGATGGCATGGGATTGTGCTGATTGTTGTGTGTTTTTCGATTTTTTGGGGTGTTGATGGGGACTGGCCATGTGGGTGGGCGCCATTTTGAGTGCTGGTACAGGCAGGGCCCGGCCATGTGCTGGGGGGCAAGGGGCCATTTTGAAGGCATGCAGTGTTCTCAGGCCTGCACCCATTTTGCCTAGCTTTCATCCTTTATGCTCAGGGGTAGTGAGTGGTGCATGGGCCTAGTCTTTCTGTGGGGTGTCTTGAATTTAAACATCATTTAGGGCATGGATGGCATGAGATTGTGCTGATTTTTGTGTGTTTTTCGATTTTTTTGGCTGCTGTTTGGGCCTTTTGCCCAGGGATAGTGAGTGGTGCATGGGCCTAGTCTTTCTGTGGGGTGTCTTGAATTTAAACCATGGAGGGCATGGATAACATGGGATTGTGCTGATTTTTGTGTGTTTTTCGATTTTTGTGGGGTGTTGCTGGGGACTGGCCATGTGGGTGGGGGCCATTTTGAGTGCTGGTACAGGCAGGCCCTGGCCATGTGCTGGGGGGCAAGGGGCCATTTTGAAGGCAGGCAGTGTTCTCAGGCCTGCACCCATTTTGCCTAGCTTTCATCCTTTATGCCCAGGGGTAGTGAGTGGTGCATGGGCCTAGTCTTTCTGTGGGGCGTCTTGAATTTAAACATCATTGAGGGCATGGATGGCATGGGATTGTTCTGATTTTTGTGTGTTTTTTGATTTTTTTTGGCTGCTGTTTGGGCCTTTTGCCCAGGGGTAGTGAGTGGTGCATGGGCCTAGTCTTTCTGTGGGGTGTCTTGAATTTAAACCATGGAGGGCATGGATGACATGGGATTGTGCTGATTTTTGTGTGTTTTTCGATTTTTTTGGCTGCTGTTGGGGCCTTTTGCCCAGGGGTAGTGAGTGGTGCATGGGCCTAGTCTTTCTGTGGGGTGTCTTGATTTTAAAAATCATGGAGGGCATGGATGGCATGGGATTGTGCTGATTTGTGTGTGTTTCCAATTTTTTTGGCTGCTGTTGGGGCCTTTTGCCCAGGGGTAGTGCGTGGTGCATGGACTGAGTCTTTCTGTGGGGTCTCTTTAATGTAAACATCATGGAGGGCACGGATGGCATGGGATTGTGCTGATTTTTGTGTGTTTTTCGATTTTTTGGGGTGTTGATGGGGACTGGCCATGTGGGTGGGGGCCATTTTGAGTGCTGGTACAGGCAGGGCCTGGCCATGTGCTGGGGGGCAAGGGGCCATTTTGAAGGCATGCAGTGTTCTCAGGCCCGCACCCATTTTGCCTAGCTTTCATCCTTTATGCCCAGGGGTAGTGAGTGGTGCATGGGCCTAGTCTTTCTGTGGGGCGTCTTGAATTTAAACATCATTGAGGTCATGGATGGCATGGGATTGTGCTGATTTTTGTGTGTTTTTTGATTTTTTTGGCTGCTGTTGGGGACTGGCCATGTGGGTGGGGGGCATTTTGAGTGCTGGTACAGGCAGGCCCTGGCCATGTGCTGGGGGGCAAGGGGCCATTTAGAAGGCAGGCAGTGTGCCCAGGCCTGCACCCATTTTGCATAGCTTTCCTCCCTTATGCCCAGGGGTGTTGAGTGGTGCATGGGCCTAGTCTTTCTGTGGGGTGTCTTGAATTTAAACATCATGGAGGGTATGGATGGCATGGGATTGTGCTGATTTTTGTGTGTTTTTCGATTTTTTTGGCTGCTGTTGGGGCCTTTTGCCCAGGGGTAGTGAGTGGTGCATAGGCCTAGTCTTTCTGTGGGGTGTCTTGAATTTAAACATCATGGAGGGCATAGATGGCAAGGGATTGTGCTGATGGTTGTGTGTTTTTCGATTTTTTTGGCTGCTGTTTGGGCCTTTTGCCCAGGGGTAGTGAGTGGTGCATGGACTGAGTCTTTCTGTGGGGTCTCTTTAATGTAAACATCATGGAGGGCATAGATGGCATGGGATTGTGCTGATTTTCGTGTGTTTTTCGATTTATTTGGCTGCTGTTGGGGCCTTTTGCCCAGGGGTAGTGAGTGGTGCATGGACAGTCTTTCTGTGGGGTCTCTTTATTGTAAACATCATGGAGGGCATGGATGGCATGGGATTGTGCTGATTTTTGTGTGTTTTTCGATTTTTTGGGCTGCTGTTGGGGACTGGCCATGTGGGTGGGGCCCATTTCGAGTGCTGGTACAAGCAGGCCCTGGCCATGTGCTGGGGGGCAAGGGGCCATTTTGAAGGCAGGCAGTGTTCTCAGGCCTGCACTCATTTTGCCTAGCGTTCATCCTTTATGCCCAGGGGTAGTGAGTGGTGCATGGACCTAGTCTTTATGTGGGGTGTCTTGAATGTAAACATCGTGGAGGGCATGGATGGCAGGGGATTGTGCTGAATTTTGTGTGTTTTTCGATTTTTTGGGGTGTTGATGGGGACTGGCCATGTGGGTGGGGGCCATTTTGAGTGCTGGTACAGGCAGGGCCTGAACATGTGCTGGGGGGCAAAGGGCCATTTTGAAGGCTTGCAGTGTTCTCAGGCCTGCACCCATTTTGCCTAGCTTTCATCCCTTATGCCCAGGGGTACTCGGTGGTGCATGGGCCTAGTCTTTCTGTGGGGTGTCTTGAATTTAAACAGCATTGAGGGCATGGATGGCATGGGATTGTGGTGATTATTATGAGTTTTTCGACTTTTTGGGGTGTATAACTGATGTTCCTCTGTCTTCCATTGCTTTTAGGTAAACAAGAGAACCACCAGTGCCAGGAAGAAGTCCTGCAGCGGTGTGCGCAGCATAACGTCACGTGACGTCACGTGTGGCCACAGACAAGACAACTCTGCAACTCATGCAACTGCGGCCTGCTGTTCTGACATCTGAAGAAGATGGCCCCAAAAAGAGTTCCCCGTAGCTCCTCTAGCAAGAAAGTTGCCAGTAAGGAGCAGAAGAAGCAAGTTACCAAGGAGACTGGTTTGCCGCCCGCCACATTTTTTAGGAAAAAACAAAAAAGTACGCCTGCAGCAGCAGCGGGATCTGCTGGGGACCAAGCTGGGAGCAGCACCCCCGCTCCATTGGGCTCAGTGCCACCACCACCTCGCCAACTTAAGTCCAAGCCCTTGAGTGCTGCAGAGGCAGTTAGTCTAGTTGTTCAATCACCATCGACCAGTGATGTTGGTTCATCGCAAGAAAGTAGCAGCAATGTCCCTCAATCAACACAGGTTGTTGCAACTCATCTGACGAGTGTTGAACAACCACAGCCGCAACAACAACCACATGTGCAAGTACAAGCCCAAGTATATGTGGAAGGAGAGGCAGCGCGAGGAGATGCGCAAGCAGAGGTTCATGGAGGGGCAAAAGTGCCCACAATAGTTGTTCCTCCCGAAGTAGGGGCACATCAGGAAATCGACATTCAAGCCGAGGTATCATTTGAGGAATCCACTCCTCCTGATCATTCATTGTCTTCCACATCCCGAGCAAGGAAAAGATCAAGGATGGTGTCTACATCTTCTTCAAGACCCCTTCCTTCTGATGATATGGATCCAACTTGGGAACCACCACTGCCGTCTGAGAGTGAGGCACACCATGATCTGACAAAGGTAGCTAAGCGTAAAAAAAAGGAAGGTCCCCGAAAGTCTTATAGTTATGGGGTGTGATGATGACGCTGAAGAAGTGGCGTATACTACTCCTGCTGATGAAGACTCTCACGACGACGACGCAGTCATCATACACGCCACGCCAGCCTCAGCGGGCATGCAGCAAACAGACATTTTTACCCTTGCCCGAAAAGCTGCTGAGAGTGATTTTGTCGACGAGGAGGCAATGGGACTGCCATCATTGGAGTTAACTAGTACACCACCACCTACCGCTTTCATATTTTTTTCTCGCCAGAAGGGACCTCCATCCACCTCGACCTCCATTTCCTCTATTAGTGGTGGTGCAAGTGCACAACGTAGTAAAGTTCGGCAACACACATCCTCCACTTCATCTGGCATTAGCAGCATGACCAGTATCGCCACCTCCGCCCCCCACAGACATTTGAAGTCCGCAGTTTGGGACTTCTTTAGTGTTTGCACAACAAGGGAAAACATAGCCATTTGTAGCATTTGTAAGCTTGCAGTTAGTCATGGTAAGCTTGGTGCCAACTATGGTACCGGAGGCCAGAGAGGTCATCTTGAGAGACAGCACACTGTCCAATGGCATGCGCACCTAAAGGAGATCAAGGAAGCCCGAATTGGAAGTCAACAAACTCTATCCGTTGATGTTTCATCTGATGATGACGAGGAGGTAGAAGCGTCAAACACTTCACTTACACCCAGTACCCCTGTCAGCAGCACACCCCCTGTGAGCCACACTAAGAGTGTGGGAGAGAGTGCGACACCAATGCGAAAAAGTTCATCATCACCGAGCGTAACTGGGTCGAAGAAGTCATCATCATCATCATCCCGTAAAATCATGGTCCAGCCCACCATTAGAAGCATGTTGTTTTCAGATGGGCCATTTGATTGAACCACCCAATTACGCGTCTGTATAACACTAAGCTGGCTAAAATGCTAGCTCTGGACCTTCTCCCTTTTTCTTTTGTGGAAGGGGTTGGTTTTCTTGAACTAGTGGCAACGCTCTGCCCTAAATGGAAGGTTCCTAGCCGGTTCTATTTTGCCAGAGTTGCGGTTCCAGCACTACATGCAGATGTGCTGGAGGTGATGGGGGCAGCTTTGCAGAAGAGTGCTGTTCACACTATACATCTGACAACAGACATGTGGACCAGTGGCGCAGGCACTGATTACATGTGCATCACTGCACACTGGGTCTCTTTCTCAGAAGTTACACCAAAGCTAAGGGCAGGTGTTGACCCGGACAAGGTTTTTAAAGCTGCTCGGAAACATGCAACACTAGCCATGTTTGGCATGGAGACAAGTCATACAGGAGAAAACATTTTGCAGGAGTTTAACACAAAGGTCTTTCAATGGCTGTCCCCAAAAAAACGCAAGATTGGTTATGTTTCCACAGATAATGGCACCAATGTAGTTAAGGCCATGGATATGGGTAACTATTTCAGAGTGCCGTGTTTGGTGCACTGTATAAACCTGGTTGTTAAAAAATTCTTGAGTGAAGAAAGTCCAGTGTGTGAGTTACTGACCACCTGCCGAAGAATGTGCACACATTTCAGCCATTCTTTTAAGGCCCGGAAGCATCTGAGGGGCCTGCTACATGAACGTTGACTGCCAGTGAAAGCACTCATCCAGGAGGTGGCAACACGTTGGAACTCAACCTTCTACACGCTTGAGCGTCTGTATGAGCAGTGTACGGTAGTCGATCAGTATTTCTTCACACAGGGTACAGCTATGAAGGACCTGAGGATACATGAGGTTCAATGGAAGCTAGTTAAAAACCTGACAGACATGCTTCGTCCTTTTGAGGTCTTCACGCGTGCAGTCAGCAGGGAGGACTCTAATTTGGGAAAAGCTATCCCATTGTTGCGCATGCTAGAGCACCAACTAAAGGCGGTGTCTTTTACGTTTCAAAAAGATGAAGAAAAGCAAGAAGCTTTTGATTTGGCGGATAAATTATTACAGCACCTACTTTGCAATGAACGTCTTCAAAAGATCCACACAGAACAGCATTACATTTGTGCTACTATTCTGGATCCAGGCTACAAAAAGGCACTGGCAGGCAGAGTATTCTTTCCTTTTGGTGACGCAGAAGTTTTAAAGTACAAACGTTGGCTTGCTCTGTCAGCCATGAGGTTTGAAAGAGAACGGCAGGAAATTGAAGGAAAAGGCACTACATCAGCATCAGCAGGCCATCCGGAGTCAAAATAATCCACTTCTGCACCTGTGGCTGTGGCAGAAGTGAGTGATTTTCCCTCTCAGCCGTTAAAGACACCAGCAACCGGATCATCTGCACCAGACACAACAGTAACATTGTGTGAAGAAGAGGATTGGCTAACTCAGCTTGGGTTTGCTTCTCTAAAGGTCCCAGCAAAAAGTAAGCAAAGTGGAGGAACTGTGGAGAACCTTTAGTCGATGGTGCAGGACTATCTGAATGACTCAACAGAGGTATATGTTCATGATGACCCATTGGCCTATTGGCATGGGAAAAAAGAATTGTGGCCAGAGATCTCCAACCTGGCTATAAACTACTTGTCTTGCCCACTCACAAGCGTGTCTTCTGAACGTGTTTTCAGTGCTGCTGGTGGCATTGTAACTTGCAAAAGGACCCGCCTCTCGCCCAAAAATGTGGAGAGGTTAACAATGATCAAGATGAATCAGCACCTCATACCACCAGATTACAAAGTACAAGAATACACGCCGGAAGAAGACGAGGAGGACACCAACTTAGATGTGGGAATTTCTTCTCTGTTAGGTGACCTACTCCCGCCTGAATTCGCAGAGTATGAGGACGAACTCTTCTTCCCTGACACAGAGCCCTGAAAATGAGCCAATGAATCAATAACTTTCTTTTTCATCCTTATTCACTTTTATTCCTGTGTGTATGTCTTTCTTTGTTTTGCAAAGTCAATATAAATAAAAACTTTAATCACCTAATCACAAACAAGCCCATCAGCAGAACTGTCTTCACTTATTTGCTTATTGATTTGAAGGTGCCGCAGTCTGCATTCCTCAGGTTCACAACTTCACAAGAACATGCTCCTCTATCCTCCTCCTCCAGACTCCTATTTCCCTCAAAGCAGATGGCTGGATTACGCCCAATGAAGAAAGACTCTGCACATGTGGGGGTGTACTACTTCTTTGCGGGTGAGTTGACGGCTCTGGGGCCATTGCTGGGAAGGTCTAATACCGGATAAAATTGGTTAGGAGAAAATCAGAGTTGAAAAAGTTTTTGCCTTTTTGCTCACTATCATGTTTTCGGGGGCCTTTTTGAGTGGGTTCCTGGTGTTTGGGGGTGGGTTTTGGGGTCTGGGAGCACTGCTGGCACAGTCTAATGTTGATTGCATTTGTTTTCTAGGACATCCATGGTGGAAAAGTGGAGTTATGACCTAGCTGCACAGGGCGTTTGGACAGAAGGCCGAAAAATATTGTAAGTATGAGATTTTCCATTTTTGCTTTTTGCCTGTTTGGGGGTGTTGTGCTTTTTTGCGGGTGGGTTGGTGGGTCTTGGGGCATTGCTGGGAAGGTCTAATACCGGATAAAAGTGGTTTGGCGAAAATCAGACTTAAAAAGATTTTGCCTTTTTGCTCACTATCCTGTTTTCGGGGGCCTGTTTGGGGGGCTTCCTGGTGTTTGTGGGTGGGTTTCGGGGTCTGGTAGCACTGCTGGGTATGGATACTTTTGATTGCAAGTGGTTTGAAGAAAATCCATTGTGGCAAAGGGGAGTTAGGGCCTAGCTGCAGAGCGCGCGCGGAGTAATTTTGGAAATTGGCCTGAAAATTACTAAGTCCCTATTTTTGTACTTTTGCTTTTTGGCTGTTTGGGGGTCTTCTACTAGTTTCCGCCTGGGTTGACGGCTCTGGGGCCATTGCTGGGAAGGTCAAATACCGGACAAAAGTGGTTTGGCGAAAAGCAGACTTGAAAAAGTTTTTGCCTTTTAGCTCACTATCAAGTTTTCGGGGGCCTGTTTGGGGGGCTTCCTGGTGTTTGTGGGTGGATTTCGGGGTCTGGGAGCACTGCTGGCACAGTCTAATGTTGATTGCATTTGTATTCTAGGACATCAATGGTGGAAGTGAAGTTATGACCTAGCTGCACAGCGCGTTTGGACAGAAGGCCGAAAAATATTGTAAGTATGAGATTTTCCATTTTTGCTTTTTGCCTGTTTGTGGGTGTTGTGCTTTTTTTGCGGGTGGGTTGGCGGGTCTTGGGGCATTGCTAGGAAGGTCTAATACCGGATAAAAGTGGTTTGGCGAAAATCAGACTTGAAAAAGTTTTTGCCTTTTTGCTCACTATCATGTTTTTGGGGGCCTGTTTGGGGGGCTTCCTGGTGTTTGTGGGTGGGTTTTGGGGTCTGGGAGCACTGCTGGGTATGGATACTTATGATTGCAAGAGGTTTGAAGCAAATCCATGGTGGCAAAGGGGAGTTAGGGCCTAGCTGCAGAGCGCGCGCGGAATTTGCCTGAACATTTCTAAGTGCCCATTTTTTAAGTTTTGCTTTTTGGCTGTTTGGGGGTCTTCTACTAGTTTCCGCTTGGGTTGACGGCTCTGGGGCCATTGCTGGGAAGGTCTAATGCCGGATAAAAGTGGTTTGGACAAAATCGGAGGCGAAATTCTTTTTGCGTTGTTGCTGACTTGCTTGTCTTTGAGGTGCTATTTGGGGGGGGGGTTCCGGGTGTTAGTGGGTGTGTTTTGGGGTCTGGGAGCACTGCTGGCACAGTCTAATTTTGATTGCATTTGTTTTTCAGGAAATCCATGGTGGAAAAGGGAAGTTAGGGCCTAGCTGCACAGCGCGTTTGGACAGAATTGAAAGGAGGCCGAAAAATATTGTAGTATGAGATTTTCTATTTTTGCTTTTTGCCTGTTTGGGGGTGTTGTGCTTTTTTGCGGGTGGGTTGGCGGGCCTTGGGCATTGCTGGGAAGGTCTAATACCGGATAAAAGGGGTCTGGAGAAAATCCATGCTGAAAAGCCTTTTGGCACTTTTTGTAACTTAGGGTTCGTTAGGGTTAGCACTAGCAGCAGTATTCCATGTGTTTGGGGGTGTTCTAGATTTTTGCAACTGGGTCTGGGGTCTTAGAGCACTCGTGGGAATGTGTAATTTTGGTTGCAAGTGATTTGAAGAAAATCCATGGTGGGAAAGGGGGGATTTGGGAATGTTAAAGAAAGTGTTTGCAACTATTCTTAACTTAGGGCTCGTTAGGGTTAGCAGTATTGTATTGCATGTGTTTGGGCGGGGCGCTGTTTGTGGGGGGGTTTGCGAGTCTTGGAGCGATGCTGGGTATGGATACTTTTGCTTGCTTGCAAGTGGTTTGAATACCATCCATGGTGGGTAAGGGGGGATTTGGGCCTACTTTACTTTCAAAGTACGTTTTGTCACCATTTTTCTACTAGGCCTCGTTTTTTGAGATCTGATTGGGGTCTTCTACATTTTTGCGACTGGGTTTAGTAAGGGTCTGGGAGCACTGCTAGGAAGGTCTAATTTTGTTCTAAAACACAGTTTACAGTACACCTAGCTTGAGGGGAAAGATCCGCTAAATTAATTCGCCCACACTTATTTATCGTTCAAAAGGAGACTCAGACAGAGTACGCACTTTCAAAAATATTGTACTGTCTATTAGGAAACTCAAAGTGTGACTTTTTGCACTACACAGCGTACATACCTTATTTTTATTTGTCAGTGGTGTTCTAATATCACTTCCTGTTTTTCCATCAATAATTACAGGCCGGGTTTTAGTCTGTACAATGGGAAAAATAGGATGAAGTCAGGCTTCACATTAGCGAGCCACAATTCAGCATCCGCCAGGCAGGCAGTGGACAGGGTGTCTTCTGGTCACCAACATTGATGGACGGAGCGTCAGCTGGAATGGAGGAGTCCCGCTAATAAGAGGAATGGTTTGATGCATGCAACTTACCAAATTCAACAGGACAACTACAACAACAAACAGATACAGTATCCGTTCTTTTCTAATTATCTTTTAAGTAATGTTATTGCTGTGAACTTCTATGAGTGTGACTCTGCATTTCTTTGATCTCTGCTTCTAAATTCATCCCTACAACCATTCTATAGGTTTTACTTGTGCTATTTTTAAAAACCTAATTTAATGTAAGAAATGTTTCTCTGAGTGCAGAGATAGGCAAGTGAAAACGCGTAATTAGTACTGCAGCCCTGTACAGTCTCATTCTTTCATTCAGGGTTGTCGAAAGTACTACTTACTTTTCAGTAACCATGCATGCAGTAGTGCATGCACTTCCTTTATGTCACTTAAAAGATTTATGGTTAGCTTTGTACCCAAAGATTTCTTTATCTTCAATTATTGTTTGTCCATGCTGTGCTTTTTTTTCTTCTCTCAACAAAACTTTCCCAAAATCCCCCATTCCCATCCATTTTCCAAACCCTAACCCTCTTCCCCCGGGCTGTGTGGTTTTGATTGATGTGTGACTAAATGACAGTAATAATTCCACACACTTGCTGGGGAGGATAAGGTCATACCAACAGGTTGGTTAAGGAATCCGAGGATATATTCTATTCTTACTCAGCTTGACACTCAGTCACTATTGGCAAATGAAAGCAGATGTTCATGTGCACCATCAACTTGATTGGTCATCAAGAACATCCTCCTCCTAGACGTGGCAAATTATTACGCTGCTGTGTTTTTCACCTTCTGTACTATTACTTGTAGTAGTAGCCAATGTCAAAGAAATTCAACGTAAGTACTAGTTATACTTTCAATACTTTACCATTTGTTAGGTTACATGGTGGCACTGTTCTAGTGTACTGTCACCTGCTATATTCTCTATTGTACCGTTCTAATGCTATGGTAAGGACAAACAAGGTTTCATTTTCTTTTTTTTCAGATGCTGCAACTGCCACTGTGTAACACCACTAGTACCACCGCAATGATGACATTTCATCCGCCCAGGATTGCCAACCTTAATCCCCATTTGCCGTGCAGCCAGCCCTGTGCCTAGCCCTATTTCCAAACACAAATTACAGGTAAGATAAGCGTTTGGGGGGAGGAAGTATAATGGAGTATTAGGAGAGACGAGAGACTGATGCTAGTACTAGTAAAGTCCTAGGACTATTGATTGAATTCACTTACTCTGGGAGAGGCACTTAGTTTTGAAAACATTTGGGCAATTAATTACACAACTTGAATCAAGATGCCACTTAAGTTTCAGGAAAACAAACTTACTGTTAAACTCCCACCCACCAGCCTCAAAAGCAGTAAAAAAAACACGTATGCTAAGATAAAGTTTAAAGCATATTTATATCCCTAACAAAAATAATATCCCGCAAGACCCAACCCACCCCCACTCCCTAACCTCAACGAATGACCGTGAAAAGTCCAAAAAACCTAACTCCCAATTCCCACCCCCCAGAAGTCTTTAAAAAAAGGGCAAGGGACAGTCTCCTCCTACTGCTGGCTGCTGCTGTTGACTTTCCGGGTCAGGTCGGCATGCTCCTTGCGGAGGGTCTCGAGCAGGGTTTTGGTGTTGAGGGGTTCCTGCTCGAGGTAGGAGACCCTCAGGGAAAGGTTGTGCATCCTTTTTTTGTAACTGCTGTGGGGGGCAGCTGATTTCTTTGCTGCTCGGCGGTGGCGGGTGGCTGCGGTACCCCGGCTCCGTACCACTGGAGACCTGCTGCGCTGACTGGATGACCCAGGGAGAGCGGAGGAGGATGCAGGTGTCGCCGTAGATGTTCTAGATGTACTCTGCGTGTCCTCCTCCTCCTGGGCCACCAGCCGCCGATATTCGGCGACAGTGGCCTCCGGCCTCCGTTGCCGGGCCCGTCTAGCCAGCTCCTTCCGTGTTGGTTTGGAAGGAGCATCTTTATGAAGAAAGAAAAAGACATAGTCTGTAACCAATGCTCTTTAAGATTAACGCAAAATGATTCAGCAGAAAGTTGTGTCACAGTAGAACTAGCAACTTGCAAGCGCAGTACATAACTATTGTGGCCAGTATCTATCTAACCTCCCACTTCTTCATCCTTGCTCTAACATTAGTGAGAGTTTAAGGAATTAATTCTACGAGCACTATGGACTCACTCCATTAGAGTCGACTATGACAGTACACCAGTCTTATTCTTCTTCTTCTCTCTTGTTTAGCAAAATTGGTACGTTAACTTCTGCAAGCCGGCATAATGCCAGCGCAGTCAACTTGCACCCGAGAAAAACAGACGTCCGCCATGATGAGTGCGACAGACTTGCGTTACTGTACCAGTCCAGTACATGCAGGTGGTGATGCTCTTACTTTTCTATTATGGGTGGCACTGAGAATACTCTGTTACAAGGGCTACTGCTTAATTAATTTAACTTTCACCCTACAGTGCCAATGAATACTAGAAAAGGAAAATGAAGAAGATAAATAATCTGATTATCTGTCACTGTACATGGTATGTATTTACTTACATATGGGATGACTTTAGGTGCTTTGCTTTTTATTGAGTGAACAGTGATACATCCACACATGAGTGACCAAGCTCTACTAAACTTATTAACAGAGGTAGTGAGTGGCCATCGTAATAGCCGGATATATGCTGTGCTTGCAATACAAACTACTGCTACTATTCATGGTAGTATTCGGACAAAATTACAACTTCTTTTCCTTGCCTTTCCTACACTGGGACGGACGTGCGGGTGTGGTGTTACAAGCTCTTCAAAGTAACACTTAGTTCATCCAGTGACCGTCTACTCTCTCTAGATACACATATGCTATCTAAGAGTCAGAAAATACCATGATCCAGGCATCCATCCATTCAAACTCTATGTCAATCATTCTTCTTCATGTCTCTCATCTGGACAAACCTTACGTTTTCTCACAGGGAGCACACTATGCAGTCTGCAATCTCAATAAGTAAGGAGTATAAGAGCTTACCACTGCCCGCCACTACCGTGGCAACCCGCACAGCAGTTTGGTCCGGCACTTGCACCGCCTCCTCCCCAGAGCTTTCCTCCTCCACCTCCGTGCTGGGCCCAGCACCAGATGTTCCACCTACAAAGTACATTTAAAAATGTTAGATGTCATAGACATACACCACTCACTAGTATTTTGTCTAGGAATGAAGAAATGTGAATACAGGAACCAATCTAATAATTTGTGACTGTCTACTCTAAAGTAAAAATGTCCCTTTTTCCAGGGAAGGGTGTGGTCTTGCTGCAATTTTTGTCACAACCGATGAATGCTTGCTTTTTTTTAAAAAAAAACCTTTATTGATGCATTTAAAGTATTACAAGCGCCGGCCTACAACCACAGGGGCCGGCCGCAAATTAGCAAAGCAATTTAAAGTTTATGCAGCTATTATCGACCCTGGCGACGTCTGAGAAGAAATTGCAGCATATGATTGGATGCGTCACCAGTACAAAGGACATATCAAAGGTTTCGTTTTTTCTCTTTTGAAGAAGCAGTAGTGGCATTACTGTAAGAGGCGTCACACCATACTTTAAGAAGCAAGATGAGATGAGGGGATGTACCACGCACTGCAGTCAAGAACAGGTAACAAATAATACAGCCTTAGTCACGTGACAGAACAGGAATAAAAATAAATCTATTAGCAAGCGATCAAGTGCGAGCACCATCCAGAAAACCCACTCTCAGGAGAAAATGAAGTAGAAGCTGGTGTAGACGTCCCATGAATCAAAAAGTGGCAGAAGGAGAAACAGGCGACCCTACTGAGAAGAGGAAAGGAAAGAAAGGGACCATAGAACAAAACAAACTAAAATAACAAAACCCCCCCAAACACCCGCCACCCTGCTCCCCTGTAATGGCTATGGCCTAACCCACTAACAGCGTGCCTGTCGCCCCGGAACTACCATAAAGAAAGGGAAGAGAAAGCGGAGGAGGAGAAGAACATACACACTCCTGATCACCCTTACCCCCCGCCATTGGCGACCTCCCCAAGACATCTAAGCCACTGTTTGAAGCAAGTATTGAACCCCAACCTGGGGAGGACATCAAAAAACCACCCGACCCCCGTTACAATATGAGGTACAATCCCAGCTTGTAGCACATGACGCAGCAAACCCCAGAAGCCAAAATCAACCCTGACCAATACATGTCTTTATGATAGTCCTTGCCGCCCAATCCAGAGTCATCATAAGGAAATCGAAGCGTTCAACACAGTACAAGTCAATGGAGTAGGATCGGAGACAGGATACAAGATGGCGACATCCACAATTCCGGCAAGGAAAGATGAAGAAGAAAGGCAAACCTCTCTGATAGTCACTGAAGAGCTGTTCGTGGAGATCAAAGTTCTTAGCAACGGTGTTCCGTCGAGCGAGGATTGAGTAGGGAAAGCCAGCAATGATCATAGGTGCGCCATCCATGGAGCAAGATGCATCAAAGTGGGCTAAATCAGGCTTCCGCCCAGGGATCTCAAAATGGTAGGCAGAGGACTCCACAGGAACCACAGCTTGTTGATAGCATGCCGGAGCATCGCGCTCCGGTCTCAAACAAACGTTGTTCAGCGGTACAGACATCCGAGCGTACATGACGGCGAATTGAGAGTGGAGCGCCCCAATGGCGGCCATTATGGACCTCAACGATATTGTGCCGTCCGTCCCCTCCATCCCCTCTCGCGAAGAGACGAAGCAGGACACAAACCCCGGACACGACTCCGAGGTATCAGGCACACACAAAGCCGATGACAACAGCGGGCGCTCGCAAAACCGGCAGAATCGACAACTTCGCCGCCCGCGGGGCCAAGCCCGTTGACCCCGGCCCAGGAGGGTCTCCGAGCGTCGGACCCCCGACCACGGCTGCCGACCTTCATTTGCGTCACTGTCCCATGTCCGCTGCGTAAGCCGGTCACTGAGTTGCCATTCGAAAATGCCAAGAATGGTCCAAGTTCGGGAGACCGGACGCAGCCCTGGTCCCACAGCCGATGTTGTGCAATTCCAACCCGGATGGGCTAGAAATCGAGGTCCGGGCTTCAGCCCTGGAGTAGGCCAAGAATAGTACTCGACATAACTTTGTCACCCGATAAGTTGCGGAGACCGGGATTGCACCGCAAGAGTCAGGAGCACTTCATGCGCACGGGAGTCCGGTGGGAGAAAAGGATAGTCAACAGGATATACGAGCCACCGGCGGAGGTTGGCGGAGCCGGGAGTTTATGCGGCCATCTTGGTTCGTAGTGTAGCTCCTCCTCCAAATGCTTGCTTTTTAACACGCACCATTTTTCTCATAACAGACAGAAGCTTCACTTCTAAGAACAAATCATCATAACTAGGATGAAGGGACCAATGATTCAGCACCAAAAAGAAAAATGAAAGTTCAAGCCAGGTGAGGGCTCGGCTCGCCCACAATAAATGTGTGAAATAAATCACTATAAGCACTTTTCCATTTTTAATCAACCGTTTATGTTTTATGACAAGCTTGATTTTAATAAATATTTTTACTTTTAATAAAGCTTTAAAACTTAAATAGACTCCGTGGTTTTTGGTCATGAGTGAATGAGCAAAAGGTTTTGCAATTTGCAAGCATGAGTCCGTGCCTCTGACACTTCTGGACTCTGACTCCGTACTCTTGTCCTGCGTTGGATAATCATCATTGGGGATCAATCATCGATGAATTCGGGAGCTAAATGACTCTGCCACACTATCTAGTCAGTAAGGAGATTGGGGGTTCTTCAAAGTCTGATATCACTGAGGTATGTGGAAAGTCTACCTGCGCCTATTAAAATTGATAAACAATGCACTATGTAGTGTTCATAGTTCTGTTTGTGCAGATTTGTCCCTGCAACAGTAGTAGTATGGATTGTCCTCCTATCCAAACTAAAAGTAAAGTAGTATCTTATTCTTTCATTCACCTTTTTATTGTTGGTAATTGTGAAAGCATAAACATTTAGAAGACTTGAAAAGATATTATGGACAATCCTAGAGGACTGCACTCAGTGCATAGAGCTATTGCTGACTAGAATAGGAGTTTCGTTTTACACCTTTTGCCAAATGTGCAATCTTAGTTAGCTACACAGACAGACTAATAAGAATAATCTAGTAATACCACAGGGAGTCATAGTCGAGGCAGGATAAGAATTTAGATACAGTCTACAAGAAGATCAAAGAAGATTTAGAAAAAATCAAATGAGGAACGCTAGGAAAAAATAGGTACTCTATATTAAAATTAAAACTTACCGGGCCAGCAAAGGAGCCCTCGCCTGACCGATCCTGGCCTTGTTCAGCAGCAGCAGCAGCCTCCTCAAAAGCCCTCTTGCCCCTGGGGGGAGCTGATGTACAACATGAAAGAAAGAAAGACCAGAAAACATGAATGATATTTGTCAACCAAATCAAACATTTCAAAAGAACAATAACAAAATATTTAGGCGAAATAGCAAATAGACAACTATTCCACTGGATATATTGACCTATCTCATGTGGTCTACTACGATATTAGTATTGCTTGATTTGCGGACCGTCGACTCGGAAAGTTATGTAACTCACTAAACAAACTACTAAAAAGGTTCGCCTAGGACTGGCAGGCAGCAGTCCGCAGCACGCGAAGTGACAGACAAAGTCCATCGTGATTGCAGATCAGCGACAACACTAAAAAGTTTCCTACTACATTAACCGGTCATTAAAATACTCAAACTATCAATCTACCACCACTATTTCTTCTTATTGCCGAGTGTACGAAGGAAGGACTGGACTTGAGTCTGTAGGGGCAGATTTAAAAGCCCCTTGCGGCTCTTTTGCTCCATTGTTGCGTGACTTTTGTGACGCAGCGGCAGAACAAAAGAGGCGCCATGGTGCGGCGTATATTAACAACGTGACGCATATGGGAGATGCATCACGTTGTAAAGCCCTGCGCCATCAGGGGGGGTTCCGGCGCAAGAGAGGGCGTTCCTGCGCAGGAACGCATCCTAAAAGTGGTTGAGGGAAATCTACAAGATTTCAATCAGTCACTTTTAGGACAATGATGAGTGACTCAAACCGTGCGCCTGCTTGAAGCAAACGTACGGCTTGACGCAGCATTGGGAAGATAGGGCACCACAGAGCATTGCTGGTACTGCGCCATCGTTGCGACGCAACTCCAGCAATGCGCCGCCTTTACGGCTCAGATGCGTAACGCTTCGGTGACGTTTTGGGCCCATGGTGCGCCGCATTGTAAATACGGCGCAGCATGGGTGGTGGTGGCATGGCGCACAATTACTGGCGCATCCCTGCTACTTTTCAGGGATGCGCCGGTAATTAAAAATCTGACCCTTAGTGTCTAGCATTACGCAGTTCTTTAAACTACACTCATACATAATTTCTCAGGCCAATGAAATGAACACAAAATCGAAAACAAATAAGCATAGTAGCAACGCTACTGAGAAGGAGAGCAGTGCACCCGAAATGCAAAGAAGATTTTGAAATATAATTTACTTACAATGTAATCAGCAGCATTATTGCTCTTGGTAAAAAACAAAAATTTGCAATATAATAACGCACAGAGCAGGAGAAAACAGAATAGTGAAGAAATAGCTACTTCTACTCACCAAGCCCAGGGATCTCAAGGCCGAGCAGGTCGATCAAGTCGCGTTCCCGGTCCAGGAGATCCGTTCAACGGTGGGTGGCCTGGTTGTAGGTGCGCCAGACCCGAGAGTGTTGGTACATGGCCTGGCACACCTTCTCTTACCACTTCCGGCGCTCCCGGATCCCGTACCCGCTAGCGATCTTGCCACCTGCCATGATGGTCCTGGGGAGGCGGCGCAGAACATAAAAAACTAGTGCGGCCACCTCCTCCGCGCTGAAAATCTCCCGAGCTGTGACCTGCTCCCCCCTCAAACGCCGGCATGGGAGCCGGGCACGGGGTGCGGGACCCTTCCCCTTCTCAGGATGCTTCCCGGCTACCTTTACCATGGTCTGGGCAGAAAGGAAGGTAAATAATAAAGAAGAAATTGAATAGGAAAGAAGAAAAGAAAAGAGTTTCAAATAGTAGTTTAAAATTAACCAAAAGTTGCAGAAAACACAAAAATATAGAGCTAGAAAAATAGAGGGATAGATAATAAGTAAAATAGATAAAAAAAAACTTCAAACAAGCAAAGGATGGCAGAGATTCAGAGAGGATACTGAAAGCATGCCCAGAACCATAGCAATGAATGAGAAACAAGATGGAAGCACCCTTTCACGACCGAGTGGGTAAGTTAGTGCGAGATTTACCTTGCGATCACACGCGAACTTGTACAAGCGAGCCGCACACTTTGCGAGATTACACATCGCGCCCGGAAATGGAAATACGTCATGCAAACAAGATGGCCGTGCCCATGAACGACCGTGAGGGTAACTTCGCGCCGTTGTGCTACAAGCGGCTCGCTAAAACGCACAAAACCTTGCGAAGTAACACGCCGCAAAAAAACAAATCGCATATTCGCCCAAATTCGCGGCTTCCGAATTCGATCTCGTGCAAATTCGCGCCCCGCGAATCCCGCGAAATTGCAGAAAAACGAGTTTTGCAAAACTGAAAGCACTCAGCAGGTGCAAAAGTTCAAACTAATCATTAGTAACCATTCCCTGTAGTGCTTCCTGAGGGGCCCCTCCAGAGTTCAGTTGCCTACTTGCAACTATTCTATGACCCTGCTCTGACCCACACAGCAGGCTCATAGAATAGCTACAAGTAGGCCACAAAGGTCCTGTGAAAAAAAATTGCACTGCAACAGAAAGCAAATTACAGATAAGGAAGCAGGTGCCAGACTGGAAGTTTAAATTCAGTGACACATTAATCAACCCCAAATCAATTCATGTCAGTTGAAGCAGGGCAGTTGTGCTTGCTTTTCCCCCCCATAATCTACAGTGATGAACCAGAGGGTGGCAGTGATGCACCAGAGGGTGGCATGGGTGAACCAAAGGTGGCAGTGGTGAAACAGAGGGTGCTGTGAACCTGTGATGATGAACCAGACGTAGAAACAAAATAGTCGTGACCGTTGCGAGCCGACAAGTAAGTTCGCAATTGTGAACTGGTACAAAACCCTTGCGAACTGGCAGAAACCCTTGCGAACACACAAAAAAAAGAAAAAATCCGCAAATTCGCGAGAGTTCACGGATTTTGCAGATTGCGAATTGGTGAATACACAAATTCGCGAACCGCGAATTCGCAAAATTCGCCCATGCTTAGTGATGGTATGCGGAAAGAAAGTTGAGGAATAATGTGTGTTTACCCTACCCCGGTAAGTACATTGGTGGCACGGCGGCCCACATCTCCAGCAACATACTCATATTTTTTCACCACCCATTTGAAAAATGCACAGGTCTCTCTCATTGATGGCCAGCACCGACATACACTTTTAGACACACCTCCCGCCACAAGTTCTAGAATTGCGAACTTTAGAGCTGGGGAGCTACGTTCGAATCTCGGCATCAGTTCAACATCCTGTGATTCCAGGCAAATCGATTTGTCTCCCCGTGCCTACCACAAATGAATGTGTTCTTCTGTAATGTAAATTGTGCTCATGCCATGTTGTCGATTTTGCGCGATATAATATTGCAAGGAAAAACTCGAGTTCACAGACTACTGAACTCACACTCTTAAGTGCATCAGCAGTGCACTGTGAATCAGAGCGTTTCACAGGCCTGTCATAGGTAAGAAATGCTATCAAAACGAAATCCTACAATACAATATACTACTGGCCGACAGTAATTCATACCCGGATAACGTCGGGATGGGCTGCTAGTAACCAAATAAAGTAAGACAGAGTGGTAGCAAACTGGCCAGATTGATTTGATTCACACCCAAACACACCACTTTTACATAGTTTGCCAGTGAGCGCTATTTTTGTTTTCTTGTCTTCGTTTTCCCTGGGCTTGCAACTTGTGCACCAATCTGGATGTACTGCAATGTGTGGATTGGTAAACAAAATGTGAACTGTGGCTCTGTGTCCAGGGATGTGGTCTTTTTACCATACTGCTTACGTTTTGTAAGGATATAAGCAATGGACATTGAAACTGGTCCATTTAGGGCCCTGTAGTCATGTCCTTAACTTTTTAGGCAAAATCATTCACTGATTTCTGAATAGTGAGTGTAAAAGCGTTAAGGTAACTATGTTGTTCTTGCTTGCATTTCACATGGTTTGCTAAATTTTGCATTCCCTATGAGCAATTGGGTTGTAGTTGAAGGAAGTGTGAGTTTTACTCAGTGGGGCAGTATGGTGTTCGGTGGGGGAGAGGGTGTAGCACTATGGCCACAGCTGCTGAATTTGGAACTGGGGAACCAGGTTCAGCCTTAATAACCAATCCACCAGACCACTCTCCTGAGAGCACAATCCCATGCTAGACCTTAGATGGCTTCACAAGACCTTAGAAGCCCTGGTGTCTTAGCACCAGCAGGTGGACCCTAGGAGTGGCACATGTGGGTTAACCTTCAAGGTTTGTCCACCTCAACCAATACTGAAGTTCACCTCCAGTCTTGCCGGCAGGCCTATGAAGCAACACAGCCTAGAACAACAGTGACTCCGTCACTGTGGTCACAGGACCCTTGGGAAGGGCCAGCTCTAGGGCAGTGCAACCAGTGCGACTGCACCTGGTGCTGACTTTGGATGGAATATACAAGAAGGTGAGCAACCCAATATACCCTTGCGGGCTCGGGCAAAGTTTGTAATAGAGAATGGCCAGCAAGGGGTTTTGTTTATTCTAAGATTTTTACAGCACCGTTAGGACTTGTTTAAGATTAATCACAGTACCTAAGCTTGAGTTTGATCAATGGCTGTTAAATTCAATTCAAAGGAAACAAGGAACACAAGATGTTACCACACTAACATCAAAATTAAGCACGAATACTCAATAAAACGAGAAACCAGGATTTTTCTTGTCTGAAAGTTATTATTGAACTTCAAGGCAAAATATATAAATTTCTGTACAAAAACAATGAACAATCATAAGGAATAGGGTGCATACATAGATATAATAAGGATATTCAAGGCCTTGGTTGCTTGTCCTTTGGCATATCCAAATTTTAAGTCCAGACTGCTGGGTCACAGTAGTTGATTGATTTTAACTCAAAGTCAGAAGAAAATCAAAAGATGACATGAGACAAACTAGGCAGAGTTGGACTGAACAGGTCGACGTTTCGGTCTTATTATGGTTATTCTTAAGACCATCATCAGGACTACATAGTGGTATATACAATTGATGACCCTTTTTCAAAATAGAAAGGACGTCAGTTAAAAATTCTTGACGGCACCGGCACTTTTGAATAATGACGTTGAGGTCGGGCACAGAAGAAAATCAATTGTGCATGAAGTACACTTGCAACGAATTTAGCGAAGCAGTAAAAGGATTCTGGCAATTAGTCCAGTTTTGGTTGAAGATCAATTGTCTCGAAAAAGAATTGAGATCAATCCGCCTTGGAACGTCAATGAAGTACGATCAACCCTCGATCGTACTTCATTGACGTTCCAAGGCGGATTGATCTCAATTCTTTTTCGAGACAATTGATCTTCAACCAAAACTGGACTAATTGCCAGAATCCTTTTACTGCTTCGCTAAATTCGTTGCAAGTGTACTTCATGCACAATTGATTTTCTTCTGTGCCCGACCTCAACGTCATTATTCAAAAGTGCCGGTGCCGTCAAGAATTTTTAACTGACGTCCTTTCTATTTTGAAAAAGGGTCATCAATTGTATATACCACTATGTAGTCCTGATGATGGTCTTAAGAATAACCATAATAAGACCGAAACGTCGACCTGTTCAGTCCAACTCTGCCTAGTTTGTCTCATGTCATCTTTTGATTTTCTTCTGACTTTGAGTTAAAATCAATCAACTACTGTGACCCAGCAGTCTGGACTTAAAATTTGGATATGCCCAAGGACAAGCAACCAAGGCCTTGAATATCCCTATTATATCTATGTATGCACCCTATTCCTTATGATTGTTCATTGTTTTTGTACAGAAATTTATATATTTTGCCTTGAAGTTCAATAATAACTTTCAGACAAGAAAAATCCTGGTTTCTCGTTTTATTGAGTATTCGTGCTTAATTTTGATGTTAGTGTGGTAACATCTTGTGTTCCTTGTTTCCTTTGAATTGAATTTAACAGCCATTGATCAAACTCAAGCTTAGGTACTGTGATTAATCTTAAACAAGTCCTAACGGTGCTGTAAAAATCTTAGAATAAACAAAACCCCTTGCTGGCCATTCTCTATTACAGACTTTGGATGGAGGCATTATGTTTGCAAGTATATTAAGGTTTTAAAAGTGCTTACTGCCTCCTTCTTGCCCTCCTGCAATTTTTGGTGACAATAAAAATGTCATGATGACTCTGGTGTTTAATGTTCTTCCTAGAGAGAGATCCTTTTGTCTAGTGGAAGTTTTAATTCATGGAAAGGTAGCTCAGAGGGTTAATGTGCCTGCTGCAAAGCACATGTACCATGCAGATCACAAAGTGCACATAATGTAAATAGGTCAGTGGGCTACTGCTTTTGTCAGAGAGATCATTTTGTACTTGCAGTTTATAAGTTAAAATCCTAACATAGAACAGTTAGCTATTAACTTTCAGCTAACAGCTGCATAGAAACTGCAAGGTATAAATTAGAGCATTATGTTTTCCCCCAGTCTTTGATTATCCTAATGTTGCAAAAAGTGTTCTTTTGCATAGAAATCAATTCTGATTGCTAAAGAGGACCCCCATCCATTGTACATTCTGAGTTTGTGTTTCTCCAGACCAATCACTATTAAACTATATGGCCTACTAGTATGGTTGTCATGTGACTCTTACTCCTTGTAGTCCTTAGTCTTATGTAACATTTTCTATACAGTAATTTACACACATATTGATTGTCTCGGAGTAATGTGTGTGATGTAAAGTGCTCGGACACCCTACACTGGTATAAGTGGCGCTGTAAATCAAATTAAATGCATCTGAGAGAGAGTGTGGTTATGGAGTCTTGAGGGGCACTGTTGCAGGGTGGGGGTGAGGGAATCCATGGCAGAGGTGGTCATTGGGGGGTCAATAAAAAACATTAAAGCACAGGGCACCACCAGTGCTAAGGCCGGCCCTGCCCTAGAGGCCAGTCTGCCTCACCCATAGGTACCTCCATTGGTCTTGTTTCAGAATTAGTAGTTGCAACTCATGAGGGATTGGCAATGCGGGATTTGCACCACACCAAGCTAAGTTCGCAAACTTCACTGTCTCTCTGTTTCATTCACAAGCACTTTTAACATGTAATGCTTGCTTTGGGGCCACTTGAATTAATTATGCAGCAAAGGTGGACAGAATTATGCCGCAGTGTTGACTAAATTATGCATTAAAAAAAAAGGCTAGCCGTAATGCAATGTCTTTTCTGATATTTTATTATTTTGACATGTGTACACATGCTAACAGTCTCTCGAATGTGTTTTGCCTTATTAGTACCAGTGTAACATACAAATGCAACAGTGAGAAAGGTGATCAGTCAACCTTTGCAATAAGCCATCCACTCCACAGCAAAACAAGTCACATTTTTAATTGACTTTTGATACGTTTGAGCTATAAACAATTTATTAGTTTAAATGGTCAGTTCATGCAGCATATCTTGCATTATGAGGCAAATATGGCAGAGCCATAATTATATAGAAAACATTTGCAAACTAGGATATTTTACCATTCATGTTTGAACTGCTGTTGTGGAAAAAGGGAGAAGTGCTGGTGACAAACTCCATGGCTCAGCGACGAATGTCTTGTGCTTCCACGTTTTATCGTATTTGGGACATTCTGTGATTGGATGTTTGCGCATTCTGGTCACACCTCTAGATCCGCCCACTGATCCAATTCTTGGGTTATTCATGCCCTCTGATTCTCCGCCCACAGATCCCCTACTTTTTTCCCCCACTTCAACCATTGATGAAGACAATAGGGCCAAGTGAATTAGATGTGCATTTTTCATGTAAAGAAATAACTGCTTACCTCTGCATCATAAAATAGGATAAAATATGATTGGCTTGAAAACATTTAAAGTTAATCATTTCAAGATTTGTTTTTCATGCAGGACGCAACAGTATTCAAGTGGTAGTAACTTTACATTGAGAGGTATTGCCAGAATGAAAGTATTTTATATCACAAAGAGTTCATATGTATAGCAAGGAATTTGACATCTGGTTAAGGGGACGTAGACAAGGAAGTCACTGGTGCATTGAACAGAATTGATAGAAGTGTTTTGAAAATGACCTACATAACAGTGCACAATATGTAGAAGCAGATCCATGTTATACATAAAATTGAAAATTGTGTGGCACAATGTTTGCCCTAACAAATGCATGAGTAATTTCTGGATGAACAAGGCTTTGATTTGATAGTTTTAAACAACCACAAAAGGCCTCTTCTCATTGGAGACCTCACGGTGCCACACGGCTACCACGCCGGCTAGAGAGAGGCCTATCATAGCCTCCAGCCTTTTTCCATACTATAGACAAGACCGCCAAATAAACGCAAAGGGTGAATCTTCATTCGGGCAAGCCCGGAAATTATACTTATACATCAACCAGACTCCAGTCAGTTAGTTCCATAGGCGGGGTCCTGGAAATATTCACGCTGACCTCTCAACGGGTGCCGTCACCTTAGACTATGATTCACCCTTTGCGAGTTGGATTTAATTCCTAATCAGCCCTCTCCAGTAACAGGAAGAGCTTTCCACTGAGTTTTCATTTATTGAAATTCTAGAGCACGCCATTATTTGGTGGCTACCCTCATTCTTGGGGTGCTGTCTGTCTGCAGTATAGGTTCCCCCCTCCCTTCTCCTTCCGTCCTGATGAAGACCCGCAGCTGAGGTGTCGAACCACCCTCCACAGCGTTAGGGTCAAAACGTCGACGATCCCCCTTTACTTGATGCCTGCACCCCTTCCCCTGCCTTTTTTGAAAAACTATATTCAAACTGTATGAGTAATATACGTGGAGCTGGCATAATACTAAGGGAGCACAACCGTAGTCCCGGTTCTAAATCATTTGAGTATCCCCCTTTTTACTCACTTTTCTCTATCTTCACTTGAGCACAAAAAACCTTTGCACTTTCTACTGCGCCTGGCAGAATTCCCCCAACTTTCTTGGGGTCTTGTAAATAAATATGTATATATGATTGTGAAATAAAATGCGAATTTATATTGCTACATACGAACTCAGTATTTTATAATCTGTTTTGGGTATTTAGGATAATACTGTAAAACGCATTTGGCTTGTTGTTTTGTCTCTTTCCTTTGCAGGATTAAGTCCTACAAGGAGCAAAAAATGAATAATTCATTTATATGTGTTTGATAAATTGTGTCTAGGACCACTTTGTTTACATACCATATGATAACCAGGTCCTTTGACTCTGTCAGGGTCATACCCCATTTTTTACAATAGATAGCTATCAGGGGCATCACTTCATTTTGCGGGCCTGAGTTTGCTAAATCACAGACTCTCTGATGGGCAGAATGCAAGGACACAATGTATCAAAGTAATTTTGCGAGTCACAAATGTCTTTCTGACTGGTAGCATGCCTTTTGCAATTCATTAAAAATCACAGTTAGGAGATGGTGTAATGGGGGTTTCTCCTCTTCCGTAAGATTCATAATGACATGTATCAAAGGTTCATGCCTATCACTGCAGCCACGAACCATTGATCTCATACTGACACTAAAGCTAGTGTTTTCCCAAGCAAGAAACCTTTTTTTTTTTTTAAAAAAGACAACTTCAGAACCTTGAGAGAACATGAACTTTTTTCCTAAAAAAAAAATGATAAGTTATGCATATGGGAATGCAAACGCAGAGACGAAGGTCTGCTACCCCTTGCAGGCCACCATCTCTGTTTTTGAGGCCCTGGGCAGGGTTCACATATAAGAACCTGCCTAATTTTTATTCATTAGGTATGTCATTTTGTAACCCCCCTCCGCCATGAACGGAAAAGTTGCAATTCGACTTCTGTACAGAGGGCTCATCACAAATAGCTTTTTTGTTGGCACACAAGTCGGTGTACAGTTTTCACATCCTTGGTTGTGATTGAGGTGTAGTGCACTGGACCCCAGATGTAATTGTGTGGTATTATCTTGTACTGCAGTTGCATTTATATTGTTCTTACTACTCCTCACGAGGAATTGAAATGTATTTTATTTTGGCCAGTAAGACTGTCCCCTGGCTAGAGGTTAGTCCATTAATTGATAGAGATCCATTTGTGGCATTTAGATGAGAATCCATATCATATGTCAGTCTAGGGTTATTGCGGTTGAAGTTAATCGGATTTGCTCTTAGCGGTCTCATGGTTACCCTAACCTTGCTTTGCATTTGAGGATATTTGTCACTAAAATTAGCTTAAGATTGGCTGAAATGGACAGTCGACGAATAAGGCAGAACGTTGGGCCCGATTCACAGAACTAACTTAAAACAAAATCCTAAACTTACTACTTTTGATATTCACAGAAGTTAGGAATTTGTCTTAAGTTTGTCTTAAGACAGACTTAAGACATACTTAAGTTAGGATTTTGTCTAAAGTCTGTCTTATGTCTGTCTTAAGACAAACTTAAGAGAAAATCCTAACTTCTGTGAATACCAAAAGTAGTAAGTTTAGGATTTAGTCTTAAATTAGTTCTGTGAATCGGGCCCATAGTTTTTTGAACAACAACTGGTCAGGTTAGAAATAGAAGGATAAATTAGTGAGTTAAGAGATGAGTTTATTAATTTCTTATTCATTCATTCATCAATGAATTAATTACGTTAGATAAGTTAGAATGTTATTGCTTGTAAGAAGTTTGTCTGTTTGTGCACATGATGTGTTGAGTGAGTCAATGTATTCTGAGGAAATTCTGGATTGTAACTATATAGAGGATTTTGCATATAGGCCCTGATACGCAGAAGCAATGTGATGTAGTAACACAATTACAAGAGTGCAGCTACTTAGGAGTGGTGCGTAGGGATGGAGAAAGTTTAAAAAGGAAAATCATCACCCTTTTCTTGCATGGTTTTTAAAGGATGAATGACCATTGCATGTATGAGGTGTTATGTATTTCGTAAATGTGTGAAGTGTATTTGACCATCCATGGTGTTGAGTTGCCTTCTTTAAAATAGATTGTACTGAAATTAAATGCATCCTTCATGGCTTCAGAATCCCTTTTTTTCATTGTTTTAACTACAGTATTATCTTAGTAATGTAATCCAGTGGTCACATTGGGCATATCCGGCTCTTAACCATTTTTCTCAACTCTTATCTCTCATCTTATCTTTACTGGGAGAGAATTCCAGAATTTGCCAACCTGTATGGAGAAAGTGGTGACACTAGCATTTCTTAATTAAAAGGATGGTCTATAGTGCAATCCTCAAACATGTATGTATGTATTTGTATTTGCATACTTATATAGTTCTGCACTGCCACCCAAAGGGTATCCTGGCGCTTTGACTCAGCAAGCCGAAACCACCGATGCAGAGCTCATACTACTCTTGGAAACAGATGGGTTTTCAACCCTGTCTTGAATGCTAAGAATTCACCCTGACTCCTTAGCAAGAGCGGAAGAGAGTTCCAAAGTCTAGCGGCCGCAAAGCTAAATGACCGACCTCCCATCCTTATCCTCTGAACTCTGGGAACCGTCACC